>NC_066317.1:16094855-18713547 GCF_022539315.1 Serinus canaria
AGCACTGAAAGCAGATTGATTGGACAAGTGAGATGGATTTACATGCTCAGAACAGTTTAATAAGTCTGTGGAGGTTGTGCATGCTGTTTCAGCTTTCTATTTAACCTGTGCTTTGCCATGCTTGGCCAGTACTTACCAGGAATTGTGCATGAAGGTTGTGGCCTATTCTACAGTACATGCCAGCAGTTACTAATAAATATATTAAGCCTTTGTATTTTTCAGTCTTTGCCTAGTTGTCAAATGCACTTGGCTTCAGGAATGTATTTTTTGTCCCTAGTCTCTGTTTCTCCACTGTTGAAGAGCTGCTGTTCTTGATGACTTACTGAACATGCTGAGTTGTGTATATACTTCTGAGAGAGACTCTACTCTGCTGCTTAGACTTGTTGGAGGAAGTTCCCTAGGTAATGTTGTTCTTCTCACCCTGCAGCTGGATAACATCCTGAATGTTCTCTGAGTTGGTTTTGGGGCAGGGATAGGTTCTGTGACCCCATGCTCAGATGTCCAGTACAGCTGCATGCAGCTTAGCAGGAGAGTGAATAACGTACAAACGTTTAAATATCTTTTTGTATTAGAAAAATTTGAAGTCTTAGGAAAGCAGGCATCTGGAACCTTCCCTGTCAGCTGTGGTAGAAGAGCTGTGAGCTTTCTGTCAGTTCAGTGTCTTTATCAGTGCACAGCTTTGCTATCTCACTGTGTAGGCAATGAAGTGTTGTGTTGGCTGAGCTCTTTGGTTTCCACATGTATGGGAAGTCAAAACCAACTCTGGCTCTTGTGAGCAATGAGGAGGAACATTTTTCTAGTGACCTTGGAGTTTCACTCTTGTAAATTGGAATGTGCAGTTTCTCAGCCAGGAGTCCCCTTTGGCAAATGGTCTCTCATCATGCTGCCTTGCTTAGGAGCAGTGCAAAAGGGTCGCTGGGCTGGGATTGTCACTGCTCTGTGCTACACCTCTGGAAGCCCAGGGCTAGTTTTCACTTCAAGTGTCTTATCACATAAGTACTTGTAAACTTTGTGCTTGAAGTTAGAGTTGGCAAGGTTCCCTGCACATCTTCTGTAAGGTAAGATAGTCCTTGCAACCTTTGTACAGAGAGAATGGGAGGGTTTCAGTGTTATGTACAGGCAGCATGTTTTGGTCAGGCTGATGGTCTCAGTGATCCCAGCAGCTTGGCTTCCCTACCTTCTAAATTCCATGATTCTCATCCCATTATCCCAGCACTGGAGCAGCCAGGTGATAATGTACTCGCAAGTGTGTTTGCTGCAAAAGACCTGTAAATTGTTATTTTCAGGGTTTTGTTCTGTGGAGGTTTTCTCTTAGATGACCATTGAAATTCATGCCGTGCTAAGAATTACAATCAGTTCTCTCTTAAAGCTGTGGGTTTGTGACTGAGTAGTAAAGCATTTTGAGAAAATGTCCTCATTTTCTTACAAAGCAGTGTAGGCTTGTGGATAGGGATTTGCAACCAAATAATCTTCAAAAGGTGACTTCCCTCTGTAGCTCACTCTAACCTTTTTAGTAAGGAAAAACTAACATTCTTTTACCTCAGAGTGAGAAATTGTGAGAGAGTCTGGTACAACCCTTGAAGAAGGCAAAGGCAGAGACGGGTGCAATGCTGAACTGATAGGCAAAGTCAGGTGCTGGCCACAGGGGCAGGGAAAGACACTTCTACCTCTTCCCAGGGCTGGGCAGATGTGTTGGCCCCTGCTAGCCCATGTTCCTCAGCCCTTCAGTGCTCTGGGGAAAGAGGAGGGTTCTTGGTGCATCTCTGGGCTAGCACAGGGACCTTGAATGTAGCTCTGCTCCTGCAAAAGAGCCAATTTTCAGTGGAGAAGCACCGGCAGGAAGAAGTGCCAGAGGGTGGGAATATTGCATCACTGACCCAGCCCCTGCCATTTCTGCCCAGCACAGCAGTCATGCATTTGCTGTGGGTGCATGAGAAATAGCTGCTCCTGTGTGAGCTGATTGAGCACTGGGGCGTGAATTAATTGGCTGCTCATGTGAGCTGTTTCCAGGCTTGTTTGTCAATAGATTGAGTGCTTGTGCATGAAGTGACTGGATGCTAAGATCTGAATAAATTGGGCACTCACGCATGAGCTAATGCGGCACTAATGTGTGAAGCTTCAGGACATTCAGGTGTGAAATGATGGGATGTTGCTCATAGTGTCACGGGCTGTTCGTGCATAAAGCTATTGTGTGTTCATGCGTGAGCTGATCCGTGCCTATCGTTCATGCCATGGCTCCTGCACTGCCTGCTCACTTGCACACTGCTTGGGCTTTGTGTTTGCTGCCAGCTGGGAACACGTGGACATCCATTCACACACCTCTCTCTGCCTCCAGTCCTGGCTGGTTAGCAAGCACACAACAGTATTTTCTGCAGGAACTGCCTAGAATAAATCCCAACCCAAACAAGCTTTTGGGCAGGAGATCCTAACTGTGTGACAGGTCATCCAAAGAGTTTTTATCTTCTGCATCCAAGGGAATGGACAGAAGATGACATTTCTCTTGCCTGCCCATGGATACAGAGCACATATTTGCAGCCAGCACTGACAAAGAGCTTGTGAGGAGATCCGTGGGGTCGATGGTGTGCTGGCCTGGCTTTTATAGTCCATTAAAAGAATTGAGTGCCTGTATGAGTCACTAGAACCCTGGACACTGGTTTCTCCTGTATCCCAGGAGCCCCATGACAGCCTTTTTGGGAAGGCAGTGGGTGTGGGGATTCAAGAGCCTTTGGTTTCCCAATGGAAGTACCTGTGCCCTCCCAAAAACACATTGTCCCACCAGTGCTCCCACTCTTCTGGCCAGTGGCCTGAGGTGCTGTGTAGAGCTGGAGTTTGAAGAAGGAGGAGCTGAACTAATCTATGACTTCAAATAACTTGATCAGTAACATGCTGGAAAATGTCCTTAAGCAGATACTGTAAGAAGCAGGTGCAACTCTTTTTCTGAGCATCCAGTACTAGAGGTAGAGCTTCAACAAAGTGGAGCTGGAATGAGCTGGAAATCCAGATAAGCCTATGTCTATCAGCTGGAGCTGTAGTAAGCCGAACTACTACACAAAAGCTGGAGTTTCAATAAGCTTGACCTGAAATCACCTTCAACTGAAAACAAGCCAAAGCTATAAGAAGCTGGAGGGTTCAGTAACTGGAATTTAAATCACCTGAACTGAGCAGCAGTTCCTCACAACTGTGCAGGAGCTGGAGCTGCAAGACAGAGCCAGAGCCTTAAGAAGCAGCAACTGAAGGTAGCTGGGGCTTCCTGAGTAATAACATGCTGGACTCTGTCAGCAAGAGCTGTAGGAAGCACGAGCCTCTCTTATCCAGAGCATCCAGCCACTGGAGTGCCTGTTAGCTGGAACTGCAACAAGCTGTGATGTGCATCAGCCAGGGCTGCCTTCCAGCACTGCTGAACAGAGGAGCATCTGCTATCCACAGCCTCTGTTAGCCAGAGCCAAGGGAGAAATGACAACAGGAACTCTTGTCCTGCTGGCACAGATCCTGGGGAATGGGAAGGTGCCAGGTGAGAGTTGCAGCAAGCAAGTGCAGCCCTATATTACCTGCACAGGGATCACCTCAGGGCCTCACCCCACATCCCACTGCCCCAGCCAGGGAGGAGGGCAGGCTGTGAGAAACTAGAACTGGGGACACAAGTCAACAGGTAATGGCTAAAACCTGATGCTCTTATCTCTCTTCAAGTCATGATGCTTACCTGATGACAAACTTTGCTTTGTAATGGAATAAGCAGCTCCTTTACTGAAAGAGGGGAAGGTACCACCCCAGCAGGGTGATATTGGATCCTTTAGCATGTCTGGTTAAGGGTGTTTACTCCTTTAAACTTTTCTAAGCCTTTGGTTGAAATCCTCTCTCTGTAGCCTTTCTAATGATATTTATACTTTCATTTGACACTGGGTGGCAGCAGCTCTATGAACACACTATTCAGTAATCCTTTTCCTTCTCCTTTTCCTTCTCCTTCAATATTTTCACAGTTTAGGTACCAGAGCAGCAAATTGGAAGTGCTTATCACTTTTTGACATTTCTATACATTTGTATGCAGAACAGTTAACAAGTTAGCTGTTGTCTCTCCTCTTAGAAAGAGGAGAAAAGTACATTTTCATAAAATTTCTGGCTCAAATGTTCCTTCAGGTGGTGGAGGGACTGAAAAGGCCTTCTCAGGTTTCTGACTTCTGCCTTGACTGCCTGATAGGCACACCCACAGGATTTCCCTTTCAAGTGGGTTTGTTTCCAGATCCTCTGCTCTCACTGTTGCACTTCTTGGCTGCAAATTTCAGCCTCCCACATTCTCCCCCTTGTCCTTAATGTGGTTGTTAAATTAGTTAAGTTAATCAGTTACGCTGCTGTTACTCCTTTCTCACATTATAACTGTTAAATTCAAGTTTCTCTTTCCAGGGTTCAGTCCTCTTAAGGGATGAGTGTTTCATCCAAAAGTACCAGATTTCATGATTACACCGACCCCTAGGGGAATTCTTGTGGAACTGTGTTCTCTTCCTTTTTAAAATGCCTTTTCTTTCCTTTGCTGTGGAATGAAATTGCCATGCAGACAAGAGAAAACAAGTCTTATGTGGGGAAATCAGCAAGTCACCAGCCACCATCAGCCTCTGAAAAAAAAAGGACAGGCCAAATTCCAGCCTCTTTTGGCTTTATACCATTAGGAGTCTTTTGCAGTGAGAGCTTTAAGAACATTTAGGGAAGAGACAAAGATAATGTGGGGTATTTTGGAGTTTTTTTGTTTGGATGGTTTGGGTTTTTCGTGCTGTACCTCTATCAGGTTACATCAAATGTTACATCAAATGCAAACAGCAGCACCCTGATAGGTCTTTGGCAGAAGGAACTTGAAAATCATTAAGCCATTTTTTGACCAGGGTGGGCTCAAATATGCAGGCCTTCTCTAAGGGAAATAGACAGGAGAAAAGGCAAATCTATGTGCAAAACAGGTGGAGTTTAAAACTGGAAGACAAAAGCTGTGCTTTTCTCCTGGCTGAGAAGACAGGTAGTTGCAGACAGCAAAATATTTTTCACTGCTGTGTGATGGTAATGAAAAAGAGTCTGTCTCTCAGGTGTGGGGGTCTGTGGACTCCTGGCTTGGCTTTAAGGACAGCCAGTAGTGATGTGCACAGGTTCACTGTACAATAGGATTCACTTTTTAACCAATGGTCACTCCTGGGCCTGGTATCATTAGGACAGGTGGGGGATGCCACCTGCTAAGCTGGAAACAGCCTCAGATTTTCTGTAAGCATCAGGCTCTGCATGCAAAATCAGATGCAGTAGTTTCCAACAGTTGTCTTCTAACAGCTGCTCAAATAAATCCATAGTTTATCAAATTCAGTGTGACAATGCCTATTGTTAAGAATCTCACAAGCTCAACCAATAAACCCAACTGAATCTAATAAATTTGTAATGAGCTCATTGCAAAATAGATTTTGGAGAGCTTGACACAGAGCCACTGCACATCAGGAGTCACAATGAGCTCACATTTGGGAATTCTGCCAAAGGATGCACCTGACCCCTGAGTTAAATCCTGCTGCTGTCTTGCTGCTATCCTCAAGACAGACAGCTGGGCAATATTTATGTGGCAACCCACAGATAATGGGTTTACAAGAAAATAATTACCCACCTTTTCCGTGCCTGGTGTGCAGCTCAGTTTGCTTTGAACTCCATGTCTGGCACCAGCTTGCCCATGATGTACAGAAGAACCAAGCCCTCACCTCTTGCCTTTGATTATGAGAATGGCACCACAACCATGGGAACCACATCCCTGAATGTGGACATGCAGCCACTTCAGTGGTGAGAAATACAACTGGGAGACAAATTTCTGTACTGGGTGCATTCCTGTGGGCATGTTGATTTACCCCTAGTGGTTTAGCCCTACACCAAGATGTAAAGAAGTCAATCAGAAATGTTCAGATTCATGCCAGGAAACAAAACAACTGTGCTGCAACATTCAGGCACAAGGAACTTAAGTGAGAAAGAGTGCCAGTCTTGTGCTGCCTTGCAAGAAGTGGGAAGGGAGGAAGTATTCAAGACAGTGTACTATGTTACAGTTGGGAAGGCTGGTTTTAATTTTCTCTTCTTTCCCACAGTTTCCACACAATTTTGAGGAAGCCAAATTGTCAAACTGTCAAAGGAGTCAAAACCCAAAGTAACACACAGCTCTCTAGAGGGACTTCAAAATCATCAAGGGACTTAAATCTCTCAGGACTTTGTCAGACAAAGATAAAAATTCTTCTTGCCATTACACTGTATCCTCTCTGCTGCTGTTCCTGCCTCTCTGAAGTGCTCACCTGCATCTCCACTCTGATCTGGTATTTGGGGGAAGGCACTTTCATCTCACCAGCCCAGGCTAACTGATCTCTGTTGGGAACAATCTTCATCCCTCCTGCCTCCTAAGGCAAGTTCTCTTGTGGCAGAAGTGCAGGGAAAAAAAGCACAGCTACAGCTGAGTTTCTGAGGGAGCCGCACCATAGAAGTAAAGCTGACAGGACAGAAAGGCAAAGCACAGAACTCAGACAATTACTAACATATCCACAGCATGCCCAAAACCTGAATGTCAAATCCCTTATTCAATGACTTCAAATTAGAAAATGCAGCAATAAGCTTAATCTGATCATCATCCTAATTGTCCATTCAATTCTCTCATGATCTCCTGCACTGTGACACTACTTGAGCCTGACTCACTCACTCATCCCCTTGTTTTACAGCAGCCTAACTCCACTGGTGTTGAGCTGAAGTCTGAAGCACATCTGTCTGTCAAAGACAGATGGTGTGAGATCAAGTATATTTAGTTTCTCCTGTATCAGCTTCTGCTTGTTTCTGGAAAACTTCCCCTCAGTCATCTGCATACACACCAGAACTAGAATGAATTGAAGGTACATGGGAACTCTACATATATTCAAAATAATCTGTGACCTCATTTATTGCAGCTTCTCATACATTCATTTTCTCAACAACCACTAGGGAAAATAAAATCTGAGTGCAGGACATGCTGCAAGAAATGACATCAGTGGCTGTCTCTCCAGGGTAGCCTTTTCTGCCTCAGTCTCTTCTGAATCATGTAGACAAGAAGTATAAATCCAGTCTTTGAATCTGGACTGCTGTATTGAATATGCTTGTAAAAATTAATGTTCATCTCATTACATTGTAAGCTTACTTTATTTGCACACAAATAAACAAGCTAAGTTAAATTTTATAAAGGAAATGTATCCCACAGCTGCACAGACTTAATGCTAACTGCACTAAACTTATCATACAGATAATTTTTTTCTTAAAATAACATATATATACACCCCCATTCTTATTTTATATATATGTAAATATAAGGAAACTACATATAAATACAATGGAAAAATACATTCAAAAGCTTTTTAGAAAACTTGGCACAATATTATTTTGACCGTAATAAAAATATTTATGAGAGAAAGACAGATGCACGGAGAAACACAAATACATAACGTCCAGTGCTTAGTCTAAATCCTGAAAATAAAATTACTCTTTGGTATTACTAAATAAAGTTAAGTTGCAACCATCTAGAGTCCCAGCTTACAGCTTCTGCTCCACTCTCTCTGATTCCACTTTGCACAGGCTTTGCTGGTTGCAAATTTCCATAGTAATTTGCAAACAGGCAGAGAAAAAAAAACCCAGCTAAATATCTAGTGTCTTTTTTCAAGGGCTCCATCCAACCTTCATTAAATTCAATGGAAAATATTCTATTGCCTTATTCAGGCTGAAGGCTATGCAAAATATTTAAATTGATTTGCTGTCAAAGCAATAGTCACCCACCAGTGAAAAATAATTATAACCCTGTAACAATGCATGGAACTGCCCCTGAGGCATTCCCTCCCTCATTTTCCCCTTCCCAGTGGGAGAAGTCACTCCCAGCAGCCAGGGAGGTGATCCAGCAGCCATGGGTACTAAACCCTGAGCGCACAGTACAAGTTGCCCCGGAGGTTTTCCATCCAGCCTGTGAAATGCGGTAAAGCTACGGCAGCTTCAGCCCGGAAATTTAGATTGGATTTGGTCTCAGCAGGAGCTGAAATAAATCCAAGCACTGGCTGCAGATGCATCCATCCCATAAACCCAGCATGAAACCCAGGAACACCCCTGCTTCAACAGCAGCTGGGGTTCACAACACAGAATTTTCCTGTATAAGCCACGAATGCACAACATCCATCCGCATTTTTTCCCTGCAAGGTAAAAGCTTTCTGTCCTTCTATTTTATCTTCACACTAGACAAAAGCACAACATTTTAAGAAAGGCACATGGCTCTTTGAAGCAGCAAGGGAAATGTACACCATGGTCTGAGTCTCTAGGCAACTCCTATTATGCATACACCTTTTCGTTTGACCAGTCTCACATATCCAACCTGGTGCAAAACTAGACTGACTGACTGCTTACACAGTGATACCCTTTTGGCTGTAGCTTAATCAACTCAACATTTCAGTAAAAGTCTCTTTTCTACACATTTATGGATCAATGCAAGACAGGACATTTTGGAGGAAAAGCAAAACACAGCAGAGAAAAAGAAAAGTAAGTGCCTATAGTTTTAGCTACTGACAAATGTCACAACTGTTGTCTTTTGATACCCATCCTCTCCACCCAAAAAAGATGTATGGTAATCTTGTTAATATCAAAATTCCGGCTAGTGATATTTTTATTGGCAAAACCATAGATCTGATCAATGGTATCTGGAAAATGTTCATAGAGACACTGTGTATCAAAAGAAAAAATAAATTCAGGTTACCCCTGCTGACTGAATGCATGCCCTTGCCATAAAATGCACAGATTTTGGTGGATTATCCAAACAAGTCCTGGTTCTGTACTGTCTTCTATTCTTCAAGGAGTGCTGTGTAATTTGTGCAACTTCATTTTAAGCAAGAAACAAGATAGAAATGATGCCTATGAGTCTCTATAAATGTGCTGGAAGGAAAAATGATCAGAAATCCTTGTCCCAGCCTGAAAGTTCATCTGGAGGGCTCCCCACTTCAGGTGGATAGCTGTCAAAGTAGCTGTAATCAGTCGGTCCAGACAACTAGGACATTGAAGACACAAACAAAAAGGTGTTTCAGAAAGTACCTTTTGAAAATGTTCTCTAATGATTATGCATAATTTTTGCTGTTTCCAACATGGAAATGAAAGGCTAATATGATAAAAATGATGTTTTTCAATGGATACAATTCCTCATTCTTTAAAAGAAATACCTCCAGCAATTACATTGTACAACAGAACAGTGGCATTAGCTTCCTTGTACAAAAGGACCTTCCAAATACTAAATCCTTGATTTCATCCAAAGCCCTGTTAATTCAGTAAGAAAACTGGGCCAACTTGAATGCTATTTAGGCATTACACTGTACAACTTGAATGCTATTTAAGACCAAATCTACACTCATAGGGTAGCTACTCAAAGCAGACCTCAGAATCACTTTTAGTTTCAAATTAAGATCAAAGTGAGTTTCAAATGCTTTATCCTTAGTCTTTTTTCATTTAAGGGCAAAAACAAATAGGCCATTTAAAACTGGGAGCTTACTCAGGGATGTGTTGGAACTCAGTAGTAGGAGAACACAGGAATTTGTACTCTTCACAGTAATATGAACAGTGCATCTTAATAATGTGCCCATTACCAAGGGAGATATATTTTTTCAATATTAGTTTCTGACCAAACACCATTTGTTCTAGTAATGGTGAAAATGTAATGCAAAGTACCCAGACAGAATAATATTTCCATTAGTTGACTGACTGTAAGTTATGTATTGCTTGCTGTCTCTCTTTCATTCAATTTTCACAAAAAATGTTGAACTGTAATAATTCAAATGCATCTTTGGGAAGTTTTGCTATCACCATCAGTTCTCCTTTGCAGCCAAGCTGTGTTAGTAAAGCATTATGATACTGAAAGCCAAAGCCAATACCTCTCTTTTTAAAGGCGATGTTAATTTCCTCACTTTCAGACTATCCCAGTTAAAACCACTCAACCACCTGATTAAAAAGAGATGAAAGACAGGGAGAGACCAAAAGAGAAAAACAGGTCATTTTCTGGCATCATACCACAAAGAGCTGGAAAATCACACGAACAAGGGCTATAAGAGGCTTTTTTCATGCCAACTCCTGTAAGAACACAGTCAGAAGGAGAAATCTCCAGCACTGTCTTTGCCACACAAGGCAGGGGCAGCATCAGGAGACCACCAGGCACTTTGGCACTTCTGCATGGAGGAGGTGCACAGACAGGCAGGTTAATACATGCAGAAACACAGCCATGCAGAGGCTTGTGTGTCTCTTTGGAATGCCACCCTTTTTACAGCATGAGAAGAGGAAGACAAGCAGAAAAATTAAAGAACTGCTTTCCCCAAGCACAAAGTGAAGGGCTTAGAAACAGCTCAGATAAAAAGAGAAAGCAGAAAATGTTTAATTTACAGAGGACTTTCTTCATTAGAAGAAAGACTTACATTAGAAAAATTCATTGTGAGAAAGACTTTCTTTGTTACAAGAAAGAGGACAAAACCCTAAAATTATTGCTATGGAGCCCTTAGCTAGTCATTCTTAAAAATCAAATATTGAAGGGTCAGGAGGTCTGAGAGGCAGATGCTGAACTGGCATTGATTTCTCTGAGAACTGAATTAAACTGCTACATCAACAACCTGCAGCAAAATCAGTAAAAAAATAAGTTTTCTAGATAATCATGCTGAGGATTTACATTCATATTGTTGCTTGCTATAGTTGTAAAAATACTCAAGAGCAACAGAGATGTCTATGAGTTTACCTGTCTGGGTTCTAACATATTAAAAATATTTCAAATTAAACCCCAAATTTTCTTCTTGGAAGTCTCTTTTGCTTACCTGTGCTTCTTGATGTCATTTATTCCATTCCTCAAATTGCCTAATCTTTCTGTAGGGTTTTGCCTCAAAAAAAAAAAAAAAAAAAAGAAGGAAAAAAAAAAAGAAAAAAAGAAAAAGAATAAGAATATATAAAATATTCATATTTTTAAAAGAGCATTCATAGGT
The DNA here is from genome assembly GCF_022539315.1 of Serinus canaria. Classification (NCBI taxonomy): domain Eukaryota; kingdom Metazoa; phylum Chordata; class Aves; order Passeriformes; family Fringillidae; genus Serinus; species Serinus canaria. Next base: position 16,105,853 of record NC_066317.1, read on the forward strand.
CCTAACTGCTTGCATTTAACAGTTGCACAGGGATGCAGCTTGCATAAAACATGTGGCCTCATGAGGAGATATAATGAGGTGTTGCTCACTGCTCCTTTTTTTCTGAGGATGGAGAAACCTTCTAGAAAGCCAAAACAGTGTCACTCAGCTGTGAGAAGCAGCACAGGGAAATCAGCTGACTGAGTTTTAGTTGCATATCCTTTTTTTTCCCCTGGCCAGCAGGTCTGAGTTACAAAAGGAGGAAGATCAAAATTTACAGCCACAAAGATTCTTCCAATTGTACATTTTTTTTAACAATGTGCTTGATTTGAAAATCAAATTCCTTAGCTCTTTCCTCAGCCCCCACTTAATAAATTTTCCCAGAGATGTGTTTCAGAAAAAAATTCCCAGCTGCAGAGAAACCCAGAGCCTCTGCTGCCTCTGCAGACTCAGAGGTGTGACACATTCAGGGGCATGCAATGCATACTGAATTCAATCAGAATAAACCATGCCATGCATAACAATTCCAAATGAGGTTGTCAGGAATTCAAAGCTCAGTCTGAGTCCTGAAAGAGCTCCATCTCTCTACACTCAGGCTTTGCCCCAAACTGCCCCTCCTACCTGCAGAGCCTGCGGATCAAATCCTCAGGTCGCCTTGTTATTGCCTTAGGAAAATCCAGCTTTTCAATGCCTTTGAGAATCAAATTGTATGTCATCATCTGATCAGCTCCAGAGAATGGTGGGCTAGAAAAAGAAAGCAACACTGCTAAATGGAACATCTGGCAAGAGTAGATGTGGCCAGCACTTATCTAAGGAAATATTTGAGAATATAGAAAAAAATATGGAAAAAAAGCTCACTCTCCTACTTTTACAACCCTCACTCTTTCAGCCTGTTTAAAATAATAGAAATTCAAGCCACTTGGCTTGAAGCTGAGAACCTTTCTGTAGGTACCAGGTAAAATGCATGACCATGTGTCCCTTTAAGCCTAACTCAGAGAAGCTTCCATTTTGTATTGCCACTTGGCATTCCCAAAGAGTTGTCATGGGAGGGTGCAGGGAGCTAAAGAGAGAGCCCTGCTTACAGTTCACCCACCCCACTGCACCCCATCACCCACTAACAGAGAAGAGAACAGTCTGTTGTCACTTGTTTCTCAGAGGAAACATCAACAGCAGCTACAGGAGCCCTACACCTGCTGATTATAGCTTGTGCCTGGATAAGCCAGAGCTGAGAATATGTAACCCACTAGGTCTGTGACATTTCTGAAATGATGGAAGGTAAGACTTGCATCAAGAAGTATAATTTTGCAAGGCTGTCTTGGAAAGGTTTCTAATAACAGACAAACCAGGTAAGAACTCTGAGTAGGAGGCACTTACCTGCCAGTGAGGAGTTCATACACGAGAATCCCAAGGGACCAAAAATCCACGCTGAAGTCATGGCCTTTACTCAGAATGACTTCAGGGGCAACATACTCAGGGGTTCCACAAAATGTCCAGGTTTTCTGCCCTGATCCAATCTTCTTTGCAAATCCAAAATCAACCTGATCAAAATCAACATATACTGCATAATGCAGAGGAGTTTTGCACTGGGAAGCCTTAAGGTCTTAATTGCTTCCTCACCTCCTGCAAAAATCCCAAAATTGCTAGTTTACAGCTAGAACAACCACACAGTGTAATGGTGAAGGAGAGAGAGGTAATTCCACTGGATTACTGGATGTCATAAAACAGATACCTTTATTACCACAAGTAATTTTCTGAATAGTTTTTCTTCTGGGGAGAACAACCCATGGTTTCCTTGAGGACATCAGATTTACTGTCGCTGGAAAGCAGTGGGTTGCTCATTGTCTTCAGAATGGTTATTTCAAGCTCCCTGAAGGGTATTCTTGTTGCACTTCTCAGGGTCACAGTAAAGCATGGCAGGAGTTCTTTTCTGTGTTCCCTCTCTACAAAGAGAGGGAACCTGTGATTGTAAATTGAATCAATGAATGTTGAACCTGTGATTGTATGAGGCTGGACAGGGAGGTAATTCTGCACCTAGGAAATGTGGTTTCTGTTCTTACAATAAAACTGACTGCTGGGAGAATTTTTTCTTTTGCTGTTTATACTGTGGCAAGAGCTCTCAGAGGCTACAACTCCCCAGTTTGTCCATGGCTTGCAGTGGCTTTGCAATGCCTTTATTTTTCATTGTGCAATGAGAAGCCCTCCCTCTTTACTGCTGAAGCACAAGTGTTACTACACTCCAGGATCCTGGTCCTATAATTACATGCTATTTATATCCCCTCCTGCAAAGAAACAGGATACAGGCACAAAAGGATAACATTACACTTGATTACATCTTACCAATTTTATATATCCTTCAGCATCCAAAATTAAATTTTCTGGCTTCAGGTCTCTGTAGATAATTCCTATTTGATGCAGATAGTCAAAAGCCTCTGTCACACACCCAACACAAAACTTGGTGGTGAATTCATCAAAGCTGCCCCTGGAACAAAAATAATCACAATCAAGTTCTGAAAATGCCTCAGTTATTAACCCGATAACATCTAATATCCAGAGTATTAACCAAACATCTTTTCATTGCATGGAGAGCCTACTCAGTAGCCACATGGGGCTGACTTTAAAGGGCAAGGTGATGCTGTGTTTGCTGTTACCTGTCTCTCAGCAAGCTCCACAGTTCCCCTCCAAGGCAAGCCTCCAGGAGCATGTACACGTATTTGTTATCCTTGAACGTGCGATACAGTCTGTGGAGACAAACAGAAGCAATTTAGGAAATAAAAGCAAAATAAAAACGAGACTTGTGGTGTCTTTCTTCCAGAGCTCAGGTGTGCCAAACCTCATTCCTAGTAGTGCTGCACCAGGAGTCAGCTGGGGGATGAAACCAAGGGAACCTTATGCTCAACTTACTTCACAACAAACGGAGAACATATCTGCTCGAGGATTTTCTTCTCAGAATAGATATGCTCTTGCTGTTTGGTATCCACTATGTGTTTCTTCTTTATACATTTCATAGCAAAAGCCATGTTCTCATTTTTAACTTTAACCTGTGAATAAAAATGATGAAAACACATGAGGCAAAGAAAGGATGTTTTACTAAATCGTTCTCAGTAGATACATTGATATCCATCTTTTTCAACACTGCACAGGACTGAGATTGATGGCTGTAACAAGGGACAAATCCCAGATTTTCTGCAGAACTGTTATGTGTGATTTTAAGCCAAGCATCAGATATTTTAGTTTAGCAGTCCCCACTTGTAAAGTGAAATGTTCCCTCTGTTCATTTTATATATACCAAATAGCAGTAGCTTGAATAGATACTACATATTACAGTGAGTTTATATCACACTGGGTCCCAACTTCAATTTAAGATTTCTAATCACCAGCATAATACAAACAAAAAGGAGAGGCAGTATAGGAGGAATGTTTACAAATGATTTTGCATTGCACTGAAATATTATCCAATATGCAATAAAAAGATGGAAGTTAAAACAGGGCCTCTTGGAAATGAAGGAAGCAGATATCTGTGTTCTACAGCTAGATGAGAATTCAATTTTTAGCTTAGTATTCAGAGGCTGCAGTAGAATTTCAGTGTGGGGTTTTTTTTTTTGTGAAGCATGAATCAGAATGGAATAGTTGATGGTCTAACGACTGTAAAGGATTATTGACTTCACTAAAAGCCCAAAGTCTCCTTTAATTTACCATTACCTTTAACAGCCTGCACAAAAAGCATTCAGGCTTTTGTCAGATGTTTGCAGCTCAGCCAGAGGCGAGTGGAATTTAAGGCTTTGGGCTAATGAAGCTCTTGGTATCCCAGAAGCACAGCTGATCACGCTATTGAATATGACTCAAAAGAGCCATTGCAAATTGTTGGAAATTTCCCAGTGAACACAGCTCAGAGATAGCTCAGGCTGGCTGGAGCTGCTGTGGGGCATACAGAAGCAGTTCTACCAGCACAGACTACGTGGTGCCATTCAGATTGCTCCAGGTCCAGGCAGATTCCTGGAAAAAGGCCTGCCATTCAGGGGACATAATGCAGGCAGGCATGTCTGTACACTCCACATGCACAAACTGATGACTATGTCTAGTGAGCAGGCAGGTACTTCTAACAGCAGGAGATGGAGGCACACAAGAATGGATTTACTTCTTTAAACACCCAAGTCCTGAAATGCTTTTTTCAACTATGCATTGCTTTATGGAGAATTATTTCTGCCTGAGGGGCACAAGCACATAGAATACCAAAATCCTTCACATTATTTAGTGGCTAAATCAATCATCCAAGACAGAGATAATTTTAAAACATTCTCTTACAAGCTCAACCCTTCCGAACCCACCAACACCCAGAGTTGTGACAACTTCTAAATTCTGGAATGGGGAAGGAGGAAACTGGGCTACTTTCTCCTTCAGCTCTATCATCTCCAAAGACACCTCTTTGGTTAACTGTCCACAGAAGGATCTTCCTCTGTATTAAAAAAAATAACATAGGTTAGTGCTTTTCCTTGCCATTAATTTTAATGATCCTATATAAAGGAAAGGAAAGGAAATTGAAAAGGAGGAAAGGGGAAGTGGGAAAGGAAAAGGAGGAAAGAAGAAGGAAAGAAAACTCTTTTTATTTCCTAACAGAATCTTAATGGAATCCTATAGAAGTAAATTAGGAGAAAAATGCTACTGAAATTCACTGAGTAGAATCTACAGTAATTTTAGCAAGACCTGATCCCTGGTGAGATTCCTGTTGATGGGGGCAGCTGCAAAAGTTTGGGCAGTCCAAGCTGCAGAATCAATGCTTGAAGGACTGACTACCAGTTCCAGTAGAATTATCAGAAATAAGAATGCAGATGTAGTTCTAAACAGAGGAAAAACACACTCTGCTAACCTTGCAGCAGTGCTCAGACTGAAACCAAAGGTACATAAACTAAGAGTGTGGCCCACAGCTAAGAGCAGACATCAGTAGCATCAGTGCTACACTGAAACATTAAAAATAGACTGTTTCTTTATGTCTGCTTCTTTCTTTTTGAAAGGGCACTTAATCTTTTGCACATTAATACAGATTCCTTAACTAAACCTGGAGTTAAAGTGGGCCTTCAGGGGTTTTTACCAGTCAAAGAACTTATCATCAAAATGTGAAATCTATTTAATCACAACATAATTTTTTTTTTTTTTTTTTTTTTTTTGTGCTCAGTTTTCCAGGAATAGAATGAATTCTTGTTTGGAAGTCAATACCCTGAGATTCTATGTAATTTTTGTATCAGAAAGAGTTTGTTGGGCTCCATAAGCATAGCCAGACTGTTTTAATACAGTGACTGCTGTCATTCCTAGGGGTCCATCTCCTTCAACTACCATCCATGGTTTTACTTACGTATCTATGACTCTTTTGTATGATTACCTACTATAGGAGAAACAAACATGATCTGACTTACTTTGCGTGTCGCTTTTCATCAGCCTGGGCCAGATTGGCCACGTAACCTTCCAGGTAAGTTTGCAGCTCCTCATAAGTTCCAACCGTTTGATTAAATGTCCTAAAACCACAAAGGAAACATCATAAAGTGCTGAACATTTAAGTCATGACCCAGTAGGAGTTTGTGGATACTCAAGGATCACTTCCTCCATGCTCAAGAAATGATCAAGAAATCTGGCAAAGGGGGCAAGAGACCTGTGTGAAGAAATAAAGAATTCCTGTAATTACTCAGGCTTAAGTGGAAAACACACAGGAGATGCAAGCTGGGTCAGGCTACTTGGAATAATACAGAGAGGTTGTCAGGGTAAATACAAATGAGACAAGGAAGGCTGAGGCCCACCTGGAATTAATCTGGCCAAGGATGTCAAGGACAAGAAGAAAGATGCCTTCAAATACATCAGTAACTAAAGGAAAACAAAGGATAATGTTGACCCATTTCCAAATGGAGCAGGGACTCTGGTGACAGAGAAGGCAGAGTTACTGAACGCTCTCTTTGCAGTGGGCTTCACTGATAAGAACAGGCCTTAGGAACTTCTGACCCAGAAGATCAGGATAAACATCACCACTACAAGGAGAGAAAGAAAAGAGTAACTCTGAACTACTCTTAAGCTTCTGTGCTCCAGCACCTGCTGTCAGCCTCTCTTCATTAGTATTCCTAAAGCATAACCACTCATTCAGCATTCACTTAAGGAAACACTGTGGTTTTGCCTACAGTGAAGTCACATTAACCCACTGAAAGTCACTTTAACCTGCTGAAAGAGGATGCAAATCTTTTATGAAGGTGTGATGTACTTACTCTCTGTCTATAACGAGGCACTCCACATTGTACTCATCTGCAATAACGTTTGCTGATCTGACGTCGTCACTGAGAATTGAAATGCATTAGGAGAATTCAGAAGCAAGTCAAAATCCTCAAAGTACCTCACACTGAACTCATGGAGGGTCACAGCTGCTCTGGGTGAAACTCCCCAAAGGTCTCTGCAGCCTGTACCTGGATTGATGCTGCTGAACCCAATACAAATTTTAGCTTTTTACTAGTCATTCTTATGGTCTAGCACAGTATTTTTTCCAGTTTCAATGGGGTTTGGCATGACATCCTTTAGCAAGTTTCCAAGAAATTAAGGTGAGATGTAATTATCACTACATCAGGATTCACTACTTCTTTCTAAAAAGATCCTTGGATATAAAACATTCCCAAACCCAGGTGACTCCCTCCTCAATCACACATGTAAATATGTACTGTGTGACTCCTGCTCTCTGTTTCTTACTGCCATGGGCAATGGAAACAAGAGCTCATTCCACTCACAATGACCTTATCCATTCTGGCAATTACAACCTGGCACAAGTTCTCACCAGAGTTTTTACTGAAGTATTAACAATAAGCCACAATGCAGAGGGCCAGAATTTGACTTCTGCAGGTAAAACCAAAGGTAGATGCCAGTGTAAACTTTCAAGCTCTCTCTATAACCCCTCAAAACATTAACACAAATTTGGTCACTACCTTAATCTACTGACTTTACAATGAAAAGAAATATATTCAAAACAGCCATGAGTTGTAGAATTTGACACACAAATGGGACAACTGAAATCCTGAAATTCACATCATGAATCAGACAGTGTGAACTAACCTAATGAGAGCCTTTTCTCCAAAGTAATCTCCTCTGTATAGATTTTTAATCACCTGAGGCTGTGAGTGGTCTGTAGTACTCTGGGTAACTATCACCTGCAAAGTACAGGGGAAAAATTTTGTAAGGGAAAGTTTCAAAATATTGCATGATTTTCTTTCTATTCTGTGTATTTGAGAAATGTCCTAAACTCAGTAATGCTGCAGAAAGAGTTACAGATATATATTGTTACCCCACCTCTCAAAAATTACACCCAAACATTCCCTGACCCTCTCTGATTTTTGCTGGGAAGAAGGAATATATTCATTATTGGCAAGCCCTCAATGTTTTCTCCTCATTCTTTTTGAAACAGAGCAGAATAAGTCACATTTTAATGAAAGGCTGAAAAATATTTCAGTTCCCAAAGTGGGCAGATGTCATATGAGCTTTTTGTCTTCTCAGTTAAATAGGCAACACTCCAGAAGCATTAACTAACATTTCCCCTCACGAAACTCTGCTTCCACAGTAGCACTTTCTGCTGATGCCCGTGCTAGCAAGAAACAAACTAGAATATCTACAGACACAGAGATGTTTTGGAAACTGGAAGTTTATTATGGAAAATTCTCTTGATTTAATTCTTTAGAGTCCTGTGTCAGCCTCCAAGGTATCAGCTAAAGGATAAAGGCTGCTGCCTTCCTCCTCTGGGACTAACAAATGAAAGGATTCTGAGACACCTCAAAGGCCATTCTCTATTAAGCCTGGGACTTCATTACTTAGACTTTTCTCATGTCTATGTTTTGCCCATCAGATATTGTACCATGTAGGAGAAGACGTAGGGTCAAATCTCATTTACAAAAAAAATTACAAAAAAAAATTGCTTTACAGCTGTGCCACAGAGTCAAGAGGCTTCAGGACACAATTTAATTACATTGTAATTAGAATAGTATAACATGAGTTCATTGTGAATTAAAAATTAGGCTCCTTGTATCTCTGCAATGCTGCTCCAGGCTTTTATCACAATATTGTGAATTTATTAGCATGTGCAGAAACACTCTGCACCATTTTTACTGAAGACCACACCCCATAAGGTAGCTTTTGAGATACAAGTGTTTGTACATGTTATTTTTTAAGCTAGGTTTATTATACCTTACCTTTCCTTTTGCTATTATAAAGAAGGTGTTTCCTTCTTCTCCTTCCCGAATAACATAATCTCCCTTGTCATAGTACTCCTGGTGGGGGGCAAGTGAGAGAAAATATTGTCCAACAAATCTTTGAAAGGTTACTATGCAGAGTTCTTAACACATGGGGATATTTCACTGATGTTTAACTTCCTATATCCTTCATGCCTCCATGTGAAAAGAATAAAGAGTTTCCACTATCCTTGGAAAAAAATCCCAGCTATGGTTATAGATCAGGCCTTTACCTTCAAAGGCTGCTGGCAAATACAGCCCTAAGGCACACAGATATTTGGCTGGATTCATGTGCTGGGGACCTAATGCCTTCTTTGCTTACATCAAGCAGTATATGTGGTCCAAGGGATATGAAAGTATTACACATCCACATCACAAAGAGGTAAATTTGATTACCAAAAGAGTCCTGGAGAGCAACTTTGTACTTAATCTTAATAAAGGATAGATTACAAATCCTCTTAACTCCTTGCTTGACTCCTTTGATGCCAAAAATATAACTTACTTCTATGTCACTAAATGTTATTATTTTCTGCCAACCTGGAATTCAGCTCTGATCACTCCAAAACCACTCTCATATTAAAAAGCGTGGTTGTTTTTAAATTTTCTTTGTTAATTTGGAAGCTTACTGAATACTATTTAGAAAAACTTAGTATCTTACCACTTCCAGGCAGTCCATGATCTTGGTTAATTTATCTTCAGGTAAGTTTTTCAGCAGGGACACACTTCCAGAAAACAAAACAAAACAAAAAAAAAGCCCCATAACCCAAAGTAGTTATCATTAACAATTTTTTATGATCTCATCTGTGCAATTCTTACAGTCAAATTTTACAACTAGTTAAACTAGTGGTGAACACAGTATACAACAAAATCCTAATTTGTAAGGTTCAAGCATTCTCATCCTGGTTTTTAGATAAACAAACTTGCACAACTTAGAAATGCAGTAAACATTGGTCAGTTTGTAAATCAACTTCCTATTTCATGAGAGAAGGACTTTAGTGGGCATAAGGATTGATTTCAAAAGAATCCAGCAATTACAAACCCAAGACATGATAGCAATTCAAGAATATATTTTCAAGTGCACTGCAGACTGCAAAATCAAAGGTAAAACCTTCAGTACTCTTTGGACAGCTATTGAAAGATAATCCAATTACAGTAAAAACTTTGTGAACTTGCTGGTAAGAATGAAAAAACCTTCCACCCTGATCACTTGGACTTGTAAAAGTTAGGAAATTATAGAAATTTCTATCTATTTAGGCTCAGCAAAGAAGTGTGTACAGAAATCAGAGGTGGAGAGGGATGTGAAAATACACAAGCATTCTATGCATGGCCAGGCTTGGCATCTTGATTTGAAGGCATAACAGAATGGTCATTCTGGGTTAAAAAGATAGAATATTACATCAGCTAATTGTGGTTTGGAACCTCTAATTTCCCCATCTTCCTAAGGAGAAGCATGGCACCACTCTCACTGGTCCCTGCAGGAAAGAATTATTCTGCTCTGCAGATTTCCTAGTAATTTATGTTGGAATTGTTTCATAAATTGCGAGACATGCAGATCTGATATTCAAATCTCCAAAGGATAAGGAATATTCCTTAATCTACTCCAGCAGCAAACTAACTACTCATTGGAGGATTTACTTGGCTTTATTTATTATATTGTTCTAAATTCCTGACCTGTAAGTTCCTTATACATTTATACTTCTACTTAAAGGCATTCAAGCACCTATTGAAGTCTTCTAGTGTGATGCAGGAGAAAAACAATTAAAATTGAAAAAATCCTCTTATGAATCTTAAAAGAAAAAAAACCCAAATATTCAGGCTTTTGATGCATATTTGCATGAAGAGCACCTTTTTCTCTCTGTTTACAGGACAGGCACAGTATTGCTGTGCACCTTACTAAGTAGCACAAAGCAGTATCAGAAATAGAAATTCATCATATTTACCTTCTAAGGAAGTTTCTGTATTGCTCTTGTCTGGTTTGTGCTGTCACTCTCATGATATTTTGAAACACTTCTCTGTCCAGTGCCCATGTTTTAACATTAGTGATTGCTTTGAGAAAACAAAAAAAAGAGAACAAATTCAGCAATATTTCCAAATTATTTGACAGATGATACAAAATCAGCTCATGTAGAAGACAGACTAGCTATTTCACAAGGCCCATGGCTGAATTTTAAAATATCCAGCACCTATTGTAATCAGACTTTTAAAAGAATTCAATTCCCACTTAAAAATGCTCACTAAAGTAAGGAATAGATTTCCAAATGGTTCCTCTAGGGAATGCTTTCCATGCAATTCCATAGGCTGAGCAACCTTGGAAATGACAGGGCTGAACACCTGGGAAAATCTAGCCTAATCACAGACAGACACTGCACTCAAAAGCTGTAAAATGCAAAGAAGCTGATTTGAAAGAAAGAAGAACGTGGGTGGGTTTTCCAAAACCTATGTTGTTAAATACTGTGCCCTGGATCAAACTCTAATTCAGATTATATGCAAATTCAGATTGTATGCAAATTATCTGCACTAAGATAGAAAAAGCAGAAGTCAAGAAATAAATTTAATTTCATTTAATCCTGTGATCCTCCTATACTTTTCCTCCAACCTATCCATTATATAAGGGAATAAAGGGTAATCAAAATATTAATGATTCATTTTCAAAAGATAATCATACTATTAATAGGGTAAGCAGGCACAGGATTCAGCATCAAAGATGCAAACCACTAAGCAGCCTCTGAGTGTAATCATTGACACAACAAAACAGTTCTCATTTTTTTAAGCAAAAGGTGATTCTATTTAAATTTAATCTCTTCTGCAAAAAGATGCTACACCATATTCAGCAGTTTTCCTTCTGCCCTAAGAAAGAACAAAACTGTGCTTTCTGTGAGATAAAATTTATAGAAAAAATTGGGGCAATTGATTTCCTCAATTTATCATCAACATAGAACCATTTTTTTCAGGGAACAAAAATGCCAGGTTTAAAATGAAGCACAGTCATTTCTCATTGTACACAATACACACATATGCTCTGTCATCTATCAAAATAGATCAAAAAATATTTTTGGATGCTGGACGGGAGAACAAAGGTGTTACTTTGGTTTTATTTCTCTCCTAGATAACACCTTTCAGTTTACTTTGCACGAAGAAAAGATGGCAAGTATCCAGCCTATTGCAAATGTATTAAGGTGTATCTTGCACCTTAACTAAATGAAGTGGTTATAGAGTTAGAAAATCGCCTGCAATCTCAAAGATGAGATTAAAAAAAGGGAGAAATTCAGAAACATTGGGGTAAATCACATTACCAATTTCAAATACAGCTATGCCTGTGAAGATGCTGCTGAGCAGCAGCAGCCACTGAGATGCTGTTTGAATGAAATCCTTGACTTGTGAGTTTTCACAGGCTGCAGGAAAATGGCATCAGGAGATCCAGCATCAGGAAAGGGCTTCACATGTTTGTTCACTATTCATGCTCAGGTATGGCATTGTACTGCTCTGCCTCCACAAGGATCACAGGAAAGCTATTGGGGAGGGCTGGATTTCTGCAGTGTTTGCAAGTATTCAAATACCTTTTCTTGCCCATAATTGGACAATTCTTGTCCTACCTCAAAACCAATTAATGCTAGCAAAGGCCTAAAGCAGCTTGACATCTTATTATGCGGAAAAACTACTTTATAATGCTAATTCTATACAGCAGGCAAAAGAGAAAAATAGGGAACATATTTAATTAGAACAGCATGTTAGTAAGAAAAATAATCACATTACTGATGCTGTTCTGTTTATCAGGCAGCAACAAAAACAGATTACATGTAATAACTTCCATCTGCAAAGCCAGCAATGATTTAGTGCCTAAACTGGGTGCAGGAAGAAAGACCAAAAGCTTTTACAGCAAACAACTTCCTGTTTTATTCCATTTGCTCCTTTTAAAGTCAACATGAACTCTTCATACTTAATGGTGGCACAAAGTCCCTGCTGATTTAGACAAGAACAGAAATTAGTCTTCAAACAAAAGTATTATTTGTGAAATGGTGGAGAGCAGAAAAATGATGAACTCAACCATATTTAGTCACTTAGTTGTTTGTCACGGAGCAATTATGGCATGTTGGAAAGGGAATCGGGGCGTATTTAATGGATGTACACCCAGTCTTATGCAGGAAGAGGAATATTTGTATCACAGCAAAACCTTAACCACTACATTCTGGTCAGTCCCCAAACTGCCAGCTGCAAACGGGTCTAGGCAATACTCAGAAACATAATGATGATACAGAACTAAAAGAAGTGCAAAAGCAACTAATTCCTGCATATTTTAAATTGAATTAGAACTGTACCCACTCTACTAAAATCACCAAGGCTCTCATATGCTTTCAAACTCACCGTAATTTCATCCTTGGCACTGCATTTGACACAAGAACATAAGAGCCACGGACCACCACCTCAATTAAAGCACGCACAATTGAAACACAATCCTGCCCTAGTTGTTAGTATGCTACAGATCAGGCTAACCAGCACAATTTGGAGGTGCCTAATTCTTTATCAAGGGTTATGCCAGAGATGGAATGACATTCATGGCATAGTGTTTGAGTTCCCAAGAAGAAAGAACTCAAGGAAGAAGTATGTGAGTTTACTGTAGATAACCAAGACATGCAAACATCTTTTAAATGAAAACTTCAAAGGAAATCTGGGTGTAACAGGGATCTCACAAAAATCCAGAGTTTTCATTTTGAGCAAGGTTGCTGTATTCAACCTCAGGTACCTTTCACAGAAGCTGTCCGTGTGCAGTTGTATAAAATGGCCAGTTCACCAAATGCTGTCCACACAGGTATTGAGGAGAGGAGTTTGTTCTGCTGAAAGACTTCCAGACTGCCCTCTGTCAAAAATCATCAGGATAATGGCTATTAAACCTGTGCTCAGCTGCACAGAGTGAATGGAAAACAAATCAATATATTTCTGACTTTGCCACTCCCTGGAGCACAGGAATGGGAGCAACAGTGCAAAAAGTGCTTTAAAACACACGTGCAAACCAGTAAAGATTTATTTCTTTAAATGTACTGCTAATCTTCAGATGTGCTCTGGAAGGAAGGCCCATTCTAAATCCTGATGGATAAACCTCTGCTACAAGCAGCCACTCACTTGTGGTTCAGATACTCTAGTGTGGTATAAAGTAAGAAGTCTCAAAATAATGGTCACAGGAGAAATGACTCATGGTTTACCTCTTCATACAGACGTATGAGTATATAAATATGCAGAATGCAAAGGAGAGGGCAGAAAAATTAAAAGCACATTAAATCTTCATTCAAGAAGTTGTTCTTGAGCTTAACTAGTAAGAGTTAAAGAAAGTCTGAACTTCTTCACGGTTTATGGTCCCAGAAAACCTTCCCTTAAACATCTTAAGAAAATTCTGCCCTCTTCTCTCCAAGGCCCATACCATTTCCTCAAGAAAGGTTCTAATGTGCCAGGAGATGTTCCAGGTGCACATCTCCTTTTTGATATTTCATCTGTTTTAAAAGTGTTATCATTTTGTCTTGCAATAATATGACCACACTGTAACAAATCCTGCATCCTCTTTTTTCCTGTAACATTTCTGTTTTCCTAACACAGTTACCATCATTTTTTTTCAACTAACCCATCCATATGAAGCCAGAAAATGAGCTTTCCAACATATACCAGTTTGCTGGTATACCTGTTTTAATATTCCCACCTCAACAGAACATACAGTATATATAGTATGAGCTCTAATTCATATGAGTCTCTGAGACTTTTAGTGGTCCCCAGTTGATGAAATATGCAAATTTAACACATTTTTTTTTAATGGTGAAAAGATCAAAGACCTTATTGCTGATAGGAGCAAATTCCAGGTGTTAAACTATAGCTGAAAAGCAATTGGAGGCACAGTAGCAGTCAGCACAAATGATTTCAGAGTTTTTGGCCTTATTTTAAGAAATCCTTCTTATCCTAAAGCTTTTTTTCTTTTTTTTTCCCCACAAAAAGCCAAGCAAGTTTTTTTTTTAAAAAAAAGAGCAACCTCTCAGCTCTGAGAATAATGAATGCAGACCTCATCTTTCCATTTTCCATGCACAGAAAATTGGTATCCTATGAATGTTGAAAAGAAAGTTTATTTCAGGAGTGGCTTCATGATCGAACAAGTTCTCTGTATTTTAAATAACACCTGTTCTTCTTCTGGAGAGGAAAGGGTTGACTACACCTACAACAGAAAGGAGCTGCTGGCCTCTGGACTTTCAGAAATGAAAAAGGTCATGAAAAAACATTAAATCAAGACTCATATTTCCAAGGTGCTTTTTATTGCTCTCACTCTGTTTCCTAAAAGTCACTGGTAAAACTTTGCCCTCCACAGGGACAAATTACTTAGGAGCACAAACACCCTCACTGTGATTCCCTGCAAAACCTTCCAAACCCCTGTTCCTGTTTCTTGCACTTGTGTGCTGTAGAAGTAAGCAATATTCACCTTTGAGCACAAAGATGTGATTTCCTGGCTCTCCCTGTCTGATGACATAGCTCCCCTGCTGGAACGTCCTCTCGTACATACATTCCACCATGTCTCGTGTCTGGTGGGGCTCCAGCCTCTTCAGGAACTGGTTTTTATTCAGGGCATCTGTGATGAGCTTCTTCTCGCTGGTTGCAAATGAAAAAACACAAAGTTTAAAATGCCCAGCATGGCTGGGGCTTGTTATTCACCAAGCATTCATTGCTCTCAAGAGGATTCCTCTCATTTCTAACACACAGCTCTGCCTGCCTTGTTTAGACCTTGTGGGATGGTAGCCTGGGTAGTGAGGGACTTGTCGGTGCTGTAGTCACCTGGTGGAACAATCCCATTGAACAATCTTGTTCTCACTGCTCCCGGGGACAGTCTCTGCATCATTTCCTCTTGCAGTTAAAGCATATAAATGGGTGACTTGTAAAGACGAGAACTGTCTGTATTTGAGCTGCTGGTGGCAGAGCCCAGCGGTTGGATTTTAAGAAGGAGAAAACATGGAAAATGAAACAATGGATGAATCTGTGGATAAGGGCTAACCAGCCAAAACAAAACAGGCCATACACCCAATCGATGGGTTCTTGTTGATTTGAGTATGTTCTGGCTCAAAGGCATCCTATAAAGCAATGCCTCAAGTCCTCACCAGAAATGAAGGCAATTAAACAGCTTCTGCACTGATGGGGCTTTTATGGCTCTGCTGATAGTTTTGTTTTACTGCTGAAGTGAAGGATAAATTCTGCCTTCGAGTCCCTATGCTCTCAATGTTGACAAAGTCAAGACCCTGACAGATTTCCAAGGCATTTAAGGCCTCCTCTTGTTTTTATTCATAAAGCAATGAGAGGTTGTCATCAAAACTAGGTTATGTGGGAAAAATCTCCCGAGGACAATCCCGGAATGAACAAACCTAGGGCACGTAAATACACTTACATTGTTACTATTCATGTAATGACTGAAAATAAGTAAAGGTGATGAGATGACGCAGGAAAACAAAACCAAGTAGCTATGGTGAGGACTGTGTTTAGAAATAGGAATCATAACTTACCTTCTGCTGATAGCAACAGGGTTATTGGAATATAAGCTCTAACTTAGTTTTCATCTAAAGCCACCCTTGCTAATTTGATTCATCCTGGCCTGCATCATGGGTACAATACTGCAATAAAATACAGTAATTGCATATAACCTGATACATGAAATGAGCCCAAAAGCTTCCAGAACTATGGAAGAGGAGACTATGCTTCTAAACTTGCATTAAAGTCATCCATGCTGAGATACTCCAAACAAAAATATGGCACTCAAACCCCTGCCATATGAATAGCATCAAATTGTGCCATTTGTTTTACAAATATTTCTAAATGGGACTGGTGACACTCTGGAACCAATGCAAGTTCAAAAAGCATGGAGCTTGCCCTCCTTCTGAGGCAGCTCCTTGCACAAGGAGCACTGTAAAGTTACCTTACACAGCAGTGGGGCTGCATTAAGTCCTTTCTCTGTAAAGGGGAGGCAGCTACTGCTAGCAGCAACTCCAAACACCCCTACAGACACTGTCAGGCTAAGGGGGCAGTATTTGCTAATTATAGCACACAGAATTCTGCAGTCATGAAGGTTACACTTTGTCCTCATGTGTCTGAACTGCCTGAAGTTGACCTACTACAATATTTACAGACCAGGTAAGGAAAACAAATGTCTGTGCCTTTCATCATATGGCTGTTTCAAGAGCAAGGTGATGGGGTCTTGCACAAGTGCATGCGTATCACAGGCTTATCTAACTTAGAGACATACCAATGCCCAGCACTACAGCTTTGTGGTGCTTTTTTTTGGCATATGTTTGCTTCCAAAATATTTGGAAGATCAAATAACACTATGACCACTACGACATCAAAAAGTGATGTGCATTATGTTTGGATTATTGCAGCTTAAGCTGCAATACTTGCTTTGGTTCTGGCTGCAGCACTTTGCTAGGCCATGCCTCTTCTCCTGGCTTCACTCCTCACTGCTGTTACAATTCTGTCTCTGAAGGCACCCTAGAAAACCATGTGGTGGACTGCAGTACAAGGATTATGCCAAGGAGAAGACAGGTTACAAACAGAACACTCTTAAAACTATGATTTAAGCTACCCAGGTACTTGTGATAAAATATTAATGCAGTTCCTTACTCTGGAAAAACACTGCCAGCTGAAGTTCTCAGCTCTTTGTGGTGACTCAGGCAGCCTTTCTGATTCATGAGGCACCTTCAAAGGTGCAGTGCTGGACATGATGGATGAGAAAACATGCCTCGTAACTCTCAGGTCTACTATGGTAAAGACTCAGATATGCCAGGAATAATAAAGCTCCCCACAAATCTGAAGGCACTAAAGTCACTGGCTGAAGTCCAGGTAGAGTCTGGCTAGCACCATGTTAAACAGACTCTCAGATTCTGTCTACACTGCAAGGTAAAAGAGGGTCTAAGTTATACTTAAGGATACCAGTCTGATATCTCTGTCTGCAAGGTCAGCTCTGACCACAGAGGTTTCTGGGTTTGTCAGAGTCTAGAAGGTGTAATTGGATTCAAAGAGGAACAAGTAAGATTCAGTTCCAACACCATGATTGTTAGAAGCTGGAGGGAAGGAGAAAGCTGGCAATAAAGACAAGTCAAAAAAACCCTGTAAGATTCTCGTCTGAAACACAAAGGCTGCCCACCATTCTTCATCTGAAGTCTGTGGGACGCAGAGGATTCTTGGTTAAAGCTACCCACAAACACAACCAGAGTCTACCACAGCTGCAAAGCCTACATGAAAAGGATGAGTACTTCAACCCTGACTTATCATGAGGAGAGGATATAATTAGGATATAAGTAACAACCTTGTAACACAAACAGAGAAGCCCTCCGAAACGAGCTCACCTGGAATCCTTTCGGACTGTTGCTTTTTCAAGGGAAAACATAGTTTGCCTGTTCAAATCACAAAGTCCTGTTGTTGGCTCTGCAGATACACCTTCCTTGGCTCCTCTCCTCCTATCAGCAGAGACTTTAAATGGAGAAGGCTGAAGAGAGTGCTCTCCTTGAGTGCTAACAACATCCTGCAGCTTGTTCAGCTGTATGCACTTGCTCTGAAGCTCCTTGGTGAGTTCTGCTATGACCTTAGTCTGCACAGCCAGCTGCTCCTGAAGCTCAGCAACATGGCTTCGACTCTCTTGCAACTGCTGATCTTTTCTCTTCAGCTCCTTTTCCAGTTCAAGTACCTTGCTGCAGAGGACATCAGCTGGCCCATTGATCACATTGATGCCTAGGCATGGGTCCATCAGAAACTTGTGGCTGGCAGCACAGCCAATAGCCAGGTTTGCCACGTGCCTGTTTGGCTGCCTCAGGTGCTTGGGTTTCACGTATCTGTTCCCCATTTTGTCCAGAGACCTATGTGGGAAGAGAAATCTGCAGTTTTATTTCATTCCCGAAGAAAAAATAAAATTAAGTCATGGAATGTTGAGCAGTGAATTTAGTAATTAGCTGGCAGCTGAATTTGCCATATGCAACTGTAGTAAACACAGCTGATTGCTTTCATCCTCTCCAGTCCTGCAAGTCAGCAGAGTAAAGGGCAAGAAGAGGCAGGGAGAGGTGCTAGAAACAAAGCAAAAGATCTCACGGCTACTACTTCATTTTTGTGAGTTGAAGAGATGTGTAAGCTCCTTTCAGCCTAACAAAGACAAAACAAAGAGCAGGAAGGAAAAAAGCTTGTGCTTGACTGCTAAAGCAAGAAAATTGTTAGAAGCAAAAAATAAAAGTGGGGTCACTTCCCCACTGAGGAATAATTATTTTGTAGACTAATTTAATTTAACAGACAGGCTAATTTAACCAGCGGGTACATACCTGCCTGGCATGAAGGATATGTGATTAGTAAGTATCTGTGTTAACACACAGGCAGCTGGCATCATTTTTGCAGCTCGCTTTTTCATCTAAAACTGGCTCATATTTGTTAGTACAACTGCTGTAACAGCTGCTACTGCTGTCTAGGAACAATTATCTTTTCATGGGGAATTATCCCTTTCCATTGGCTACTCATGAAAAGTGACCAGGAAAAGACATGGTCCTGGGCTCCTGTCAGAAGACACCAATGGCTCCAACAAGCACTTGTTGCAAACCAGCAGCCCTCAGTAGATTTGCAATGAAGTGACCCCCCCTTCTTCCTTGGACACAATCTTTGGTGTGTTCATTGGCTCACTTCAGGAGGAGCAAAGGATGATGCTGCTGTTGCAGTCAGGCATCAGCAGACCCAAAGTAGCTGTTTGTCTGCCCCATGGATGAAGGACACCTTTTTCAGGCTGAAACCCCCAGTGGCATGGATTAAGGTAATCTCCTTCACCATCTATTGAAACTGTATAAGACATGGCCCTGACAAGGTGCATTGGTCAGATGACAAACTCCAGCAATTTGCTTTTACTTGTTAGCATAACCATACTTTTAACAGATGCACAGTTCTGTTCTGGTTTACAGCCTTTACATGGGTCAGAACTGCAACAGCTGACAAGGTACCTCACATTCCAAATATAGTTTTAACATGGTCTTTCTTAGCTCTGTCTTGCTTATTGAGACTTTGAATAATTTTTTTCTCTTGTGCCAATTTCACAGATGCGTTTTGAACAGCTGGTGTACAGCCTGTTAACAGGGACACCTCAGTACGTCAGAAAGGAAGAAAAATCTGTACTGCACAGGAGAATTTAAACAAATTGCACATCAGGGTACTGAACCAAATAACTCTGAAGAGGCGCCTGTGTGTCACTGCACATGGCTTAACCAAAGATCTTAGCACATGGCTTAACCAAAGATCTTAGCTCAGCATGCAAACATATTTAAAAACAACCCCAAACAACAATCAACATAAACTAAAAGTTACAATATAGAGAGGAGATTATGGGAAACACATCATCACAGTGTAGCAGTCCCTGCTACTAAAAGCAGTGGCAGTCATTGCATTTCAAATAAAGGATATCCCACACACTTTAAAATTCTGCATGGCAGAGTGACTGCCCCAAGGCACAGAAAAACCAACTGTTTGGATTGTACCCAGAAACAGAACAGGTTTATTGTGTGATGTTTGAGGTTCACTATCTTCCAGCCTCACTGGAGTGACACTGTTAGCAGTTTCTGTCTTCCCATTGTGTATGCACAGTTAATTGTCAGTGGACAATGGAACAGGCAGTTGGATCGGACAGATCCCTGTTTCCACATCGTGCCCTTAACTGGCCGCTTGTGTAGGAAACTCATATATGTGACAGGAATCAATAAAAGACTGACAGGTCATTTTGGTAATTCAGCATTACAGTAGCCCATTCGAGCAGAAACTTAAAGCCTTGCTCCTCCGAGGTCTGACCAGCTTTACCCGCAGCTCCGGGGACAAAAGGCACAACAGGGCATTCACTGCGCTGTGTTTGCCCACAGGGCACCTCACACGCTCCTTCGAGTCACCGAACCAACGGGGACAAGCACCGGAGAGACCCAAAACCCACCCGGGAGAGACGGAGGTGTCCGCGCCCGCCGCGGGATCCTCGGGGGATGCCCGGGGGATCCAGCGCCAGCCGAACCCGGATCCGCCGCAGGCCCGCGGGGTGCCGGCGCTGCCGGGCCAGAAACCCCCCGGTCCCACCCCGGGAGGCCGCGGCTGCCCCGGTCCGGCCTGCCCCGGCCCCCGCCCGCCCGGAGCCGCGGGCTGCCCTCACCTGCGTGCCCAGGAGCCGGGGCGGGCTGGCGGCGGGCACGGAGCGCTGCTCCCCGCGGAGCCGGCTGGGCACGAAGCCGCTCCCGCTCCCGCTCCCGTCACGGCGGCCGGGGCTGCGGCGGGCGGGAGAGGGGCGGCGGGGCCGGCCCGTCCCGCCCTCGGTCCCTCCCTCGGCCGAGCGGGGGCCGTGCGGGCCTGAGGGGCTGAGGGGCTGTCCCCGCCCGGGCCGCAGCAATGCGGGGAGGGGTGCCCGGCCGGGCTCGCAGGGAGGCGGCAGCGCCGTCCCGGTGGGCAGGGACGAGCCGGGCTCCTGAACGCAGTCCCCCTGGCACGGAGGTAATGCGGGGCCCAGCTCAGGCCGACAGGTGTTTGTCCTGTTTGCTTTGTGCCGCTCTGTGTGGGGCACGCAGCTGCAGAGATGCTGCAGCCCTTGTTCGTGCAGACTGAACCTCAAGCAGCGCTGCACAGCCTGCAAGGAGCTGGCCCATGCCCGAGGATGTATCTTCACTCGGGCTTACCCCAGCATGGAGCATTGCCCACGTTCAGCACTGACTCTTGGTAGAGTGCAGTGCTTCACAAGGGCTGTTTTCTCCTAGCACATATCTTTATGTTGATTCAAAACATCTGTCTCCAAGGGTTGTTCACTCAAACAGCCTGACAAACCAGGGGTGAAGGGATTTTACAACAGGAAAAGAGCTGCGTGTGTATCTCTCCTAGGGATGCTGTCTAGAAGGCTTGGTCTAACACCAATCTGCGGCCTCTAGGACACTGGCTCTCCAGTTTTCTTCTCTACAATTGCCCTCTCCTTTTGGGACTGCCTACTTATAGCTGTTCCTTTGGTTCCAACAGATCTCAGTGCTCCACAATCTCTGTTCATGTCTGGGATGAAGCAGCTCACATAAACTCTAACAGGACTGGCCCCCAAAAGAGAAAAATGATAAAAAAATGCTGATCACATACATTTCACTGCTCGACAGCCTCAAACCAGAATTGTTATAGCGCCCAGTGAAGCATGTGATGAGAAAACTTGTCCCAGCAACCCCTCTGCAAGTGGGCTGCTCTGGGGTGCAGCAACTGGCTCCAGTTCCCTGAGACAGTTTGTCAGCACCCTCTCCTCTTGCAAAGTTCACAAGAAATGCAGCCAGGAATCCAGAGCCTGCTCCCTATTTGTGGTACAGCAGGGCTCTGTGGGGTCTTGCTCTTTGCTGTAAGGTGAAAAAAGTAATGGGCTCACGGGGAGTTCACCTCCCAGGAGCCTTTGGAGATCAGCATTCCAGACCTGAAAGGACTGAGGTCAGCTGCAGGGCACTGTCTGGAGGGCCTCATACCTGCGTGGGCAGGTCCAGCTGTCACACCTCTTCTAAAAATTCCTTAGATATCTTACTGAGCCTTTTTATCCCTTCAGAACTTTCAGGGTAGCAGTATGTTTGGGAAAAATTAGGGGTGCTTTGGTCAAGATAAATTAGAACTTCATTTGATAAAAGTTAGCTTGAAAATTTGGAAAGCTTGCAACTTATTTTGGTGTTATTGTGAAAATAAAAGCTGTGCAATCATATCACACAAAGCCTGTATCCCATAATAACCACTGTCCTATCTGCAAACTGCAGCAGTAAGCCCGTGAAGCACAACAGGGGTGGTCTGTTGTAAATCCTTTACATTTGTACTGTTGTCTTAGAGAGAAATAGTTGAGACATTTATTGCCACAAAGTATTGAGGAGCAGGAGCTTGAAAACATGGGGATTTAGATTGTACCTTTCTGCTGCTTTCATGTTTTGTAGTAGAATAAAATAGATGATGGTGTTAAATGTTGCTTGGTTGGTGGTGTTTTGGTTTTTGTTTTTGTTTTTAGGTAGAAATCAATTTTTTTAGGTAGAAAATAACAGTGCTTCTGCTTCTTTCATGCCTTGGGAAGTATTTCTTTATTTTAAGAATTTTGCTCTTAATTTTGTGACTAGCCTGTTGAGTCAGTAATCTAGAAGAGGGACTTCATCCTGAAACACAACACAGTCTCTCTTGCTCACTGTACTTCCAGAAAGACTATTTTGTTTGGGGTTGATCCCTTCTTCCCTTCCACCTCAAATAAAAGTTTTTTTTATTGTGGATGTGGAGCTGTTCTTGTGGTTTTGGCTCATCTAGTAACGTAATTAAAAATCAAACAATCAGAAAAACACTGTTTGAAACCTAAACACATCAATAATCTAAGCTCCACTGCTGTCAAGAAAAAAAAATATAGCATATTTTGTTTGCTAAGATGTATAAATAGCAAGAGGTTTGGTAGCTGTCATGCTGGCTTTGTGAGTTTGCCACCCAGCACCCCTGTCTGCACAGAACTGTCAATAAATGTCTCAAGTCTGTGAATTCGCCTCTTGCCCACTGGGTGAGAGAAGCATTTTTGGGAAAACACCCTTGGCAAGAGGTGGTGCTGCAGTCCTGGTTTGAGGCTGGGATCCCAACAGTGGTTGTTCAGAAGGCAGCAGATAACAAGTGAGATCCTGCTTTTCTTTCTGTCCTCTTTTGCAAAAAAAAAATCCTTCTCCTCAGCCTTGTGGGAAAAATAGCTTCTCATCCTGCTAAAATGATCACTGGGCAAAGTTCACCATATTTTACTGCCTCTCTTAACAAGTGATTGACAGGTTGAATGTTGCTAGGATGTCTTGAGCAGCCTCTTCATGCAGATATGATAACAAAGATTATGGCATACAAAAGAGGGACTGTGGTATTTTTGGGGTCCCCTGTTGAAGAGAGGAAATGTTGGATCTGATTCCATGTTCTTAGAAGGCTAATTTATTATGATATGATATGATATTATACTAAAGAATACTATACTAAAACTGTACTAAAGAATGGAGAAAGGATACTTACAGAAGGCTTAACAAGATAATAATGAAAAAATCTTGACTCTCTCCAGAGTCCTGACACAGCTGGACCACGATTGGTCATTAAGTTAAAACAATTCTCATGTTGGATAAACAATCTCCAACCACATTCCAAAACACAGGAGACGCAAATGAGATAATATTGTTTTCCTTATTCTCTGAGGCTTCTCAACTTCCCAGGAGAGATTTTTCCAGAAAATATGACAGTGACAAGGGACTGTATGAGGGAAATGGCACTGCTTAATTCTCAAACAGTAACCAGTCTTTAGATTTCTTGGAAGAATAGGTGGTATTAGGATTCAGTTGTGACCTAGCACACTTTGAAAAGCACACTCATTTTTTTCTAGTTCAACTATCACATATCACATTTCAAAGCATCCTGCTATTGTGGTTACTTTCTGCTTGCAAACCTTTTCTGGTCTTGACCCAGGTCTCATCCTTACATTGAAAAAGTTCTCCTGTGGAACTGCCCATCAAGTCACAAGTTTGAGCAGGCAGGTTAAACTGCCACAGCAATGCTTCTGAGCACTCACTTTCCTGAGCACTCTCCAAAGAGATCTATCTCAGCTCAACATCACTGGTGTGGGAATATAGTCCTGCCCTGTGGAATGAAAGCTCACCAGGAGGGCCTGGATCATCCCTGCCCTATGGTTGTTGAGGTCTGGAAATAAACCCTTACAGCTCCCTTCGCACTTTCCCTCCCTGTCACTTTTTGTCTCTCTTCATTTTTTTCCCCAGCTGCTCATCTCAGTGCTACATTTTGGTTTTCTGTTGGGTGCAGACATATGGTGGTCGAGCTGGTGATGGCAGCCAAACAAGGGAAGCCAAACAAGGGAGGGCTGCAGGGTCTTTTTTCCTTATTCTTTGGCCCAGTGATAGGAAAAACAAATTCTGCTATGCAGCAAGAATTTATTTTGTTCCCCTTTTACCTTGTTACTCATTCTCCCCTAGACAAGCCTCAGGGACCACTGGCCCTGGGCGTTTAGAAGAAAGGGCAGACTGTGCCCAACAGACTGCAAGTCACTTCTATAATACAAGTGTGCTGAGAGCAGGAGAGGAGGCTCTTCCAGCAGCACAAGTGACACCTCCTCAGGTGTCTGCTACACAGGTGCTCCACAGTGCAAGAATGGCTTCAGTCAGTTCTGCCAGCTGCAGATAACTGCACCCCACTCCTCCCTGAGACAGCCAGGAGCAGTTGGAAGCAGGAATATTTCCAGACAATGTGTGTGGTCCTTTCTGGACCACCTCCATCTGCCTGCATTCTCCAACCCTCTTTTTCTGGGATACATTTTGTGTATGCTTTGGCTCTGTAGTGCAAGAAGGGAAAAGAGCTACACATCACTTTGTTTTAGTGCATGCTGAAGAGCTGCTCACTTAAGACACAGATCCTTCAGATGACACATCTGGAAGGGTATTCAAGCTCTCTCACTGAGACACTGCTCACTAGGACATATATATTTATTCTATAAACTGAAAGAAATATGTAGGGCCAGGGACTACTCCATACTCCATCTGCTAAAGGTGGGATCAACCCTGATTTTATCTTTTTCAGGAAGCACAGCAAAGAGTGAGATCACTTTGCCTGAGAGGAGATGAAGTGCTGGAGGTGCCTGGTTCTTTCCAGCATCTTAAACTGCATGTGCAACACCCTGGCTTGTAGGAGTGACATCTGGTGAATCTCTCAGTACACAAAGCTCTTTTGCCCAAAGAGCCCAAGGCAAATGTAACTTGACACAAAAGACTGGTCTCAAAAACGAGCAGATACTCCCCACTTCTAGCTCTGGTCAGTCTCTATCACTGTTCAGTGTTTCTTCAAAACTTACTGTGTTTCCAAGACAAGCAATTTTCTTAACTTCAGACAACTGTTATGAAGCCATTTTGCTTTCAAATGTTTGCTGCTGGAAAAGCAGGAGCCAGCCTGTTGCCATGAGCTTACCTACATTATATAATTTGCTCTATAACCAAGTAAATTCCAAACTGTAAACTCGATGACTCGTCTGCTTACAGGAGGTTGCGGAAGCAATGTGATACCGAACTGATAAATGAATGGACTGAGAAAAGCAGCAAGAATGTGATTGAAATCAACATGTAAGAGACAGCACTTGGAACCAATGTTTTTGCAATTGACCAGTGACAAGCCTGGAAGAAAGGGGAGAGAGGGAGAATAAATTTATTCATAACAATTTTAATGTGCTCATTGGGCTCATTCCCCAAGTACTTGAGTATTTGTTTCCAAAAATTAAATGTGTGTGTGATGGCAGGCTTGTTGTTTTTTTCTTAACAAAAACCTAGAGTTCTTTTTGGGTTTTGCATGTCCCCATCTGCAGTTAAGAGGGAAAAAAGGAATTACAAGAGAAAATTTACGTTGAATCATATACCACACATGGTCAATCCCAAGAGAAACATTCAATGAGTGTAATCTTGACTCAGTAGGATGTAAAATGACAGGGAGAAAACTCTGATAATGCTCTCGATGCTTTTCTTTTTCTCATTCTGCATTTTACTTCATCTCAGTCTCAAAATACCTGAACACTTTTCAGTTGGGCATTAACTAAAATAACATTGGTGCTGAGTCTCATTTCCTTTACTCCAAAGAAACCAGCTTTCCAGGTGGTTCAAAACAGGATGCAGCACCCTACCTGAATCACTGCTTGCTTTTAGCTTTATTTCAATTACAAGGTAGCTATTCCAGGGAAAAAGCTGAGAGAAGTGAGGTTGTGCAGGCAATGTTCCCGAGTAAAATTCATTATGATGCTTAATTCTCACTGGCTTCACACTACATGTTGGCAGAAGTTGAAGAGTGTGGAGATAAAGCAGTTGCTGTCTTCTGGGTTTGGTCACAATCTAAACACATCTTTTCTTGGGAACCTTCATTCATTTTTCCTCATCCCATCTCATCTGGATCTCTGGATTTGTTTCATTTGTATCACAAGAGGGCACCCTGCATCAGCCTAAAGTTTCCCATCCATCTCTTGAAAGGCAGAAGCTGAAACCAGGAAAGTTGGTGGACTGAAAGGGCTTACAGGGAGAGGGGCACTGAAGGAACAGCCAGAGGGACCAGCGGGCTGCACCCTGCATTGTCAGTGTCCTCTCCTGGCATGGGAGGGACAAACACCCATCCTCCTCTCCTCCCACTCAGAAGAGGACCTCTGCAATTTTTAAAACTCAATTCAAAAGTAGCAAACTACAGATAAGGGATTTAAATAGGACAACCATGTAACTGAAAAGACTCTCTCAGTCATGTTGGATAACTGGAGTGCTTTCTTCACTTCTTTTTACTGAAAACCAGCTAACTACTGATACACCAACTGGCACTCTTCACAAGACATTGTGTAACTATGACTTCCATGGCAGCTAATAAAAAGGAAGGAGTTTTCTTCTTTGAGAAGAAAAGCAGCATTTAAATAATCCAATCAAGTATGTTACTATTATATGAAATGTAATTTGTATAGAAAAATATATGGACTTAAATAAATTCCCACTTCACTTCTAAAGGTGGTGAATGACTGTTTCTTAAGCATAACAAGCACCTGATAGCACATCAAAAATACTTGTACTGTGTCCTGAAAATCTGTATTATGAAAGAACTATCTGGGATAAATCTGAATTTGATTTTGTACAAGGAAAGGAAAATTCTATCTGTTAAAAAGCAACACTGTGATGCACTGTTCTCATCATAAACTTACCTTTTTCTTGAAACTTAATCTACTAATGACATACTCTGTGAATATTGCCCCAGAATATATTTTCGTTAATCTTTTGTGAAAAACAGCTCAACATGTATTGCAATTTTAAGTTCTCACTAAACCTGTTGAAACAGAAATTCACAGATCAGCTCTCCTTAATGCTCAACCCTCCAAATTCAGATTGGATCTTCACATGAGACCTGTCCTCTGTGAGGTTGTTTGAGAGTATGTAATGCTGTAAGCAGTTTTTAATGGGGGGCAAACAGCCTCTGAATTCCAATTCTGCTGGTTATCCACAGGGATCAAGGAGCATCACCTGCTGCTTCCTCTAGGCCTGATCCTGAACTGCCAAACAGAAAGAAGTACCAGAAGAGTTGTATGTTTGCTCAAACAGAAATTAAGGAGAAACAGTAATGTTCTTCTTTGTTAGCATCAGAATAGATTGTTACCTTAGCAACAGCAGTAGGATGAGACACATTGCATGTAGCCAATACTTGTTTTATCTCATGTTTCTACATGCTATTTTTCTAAACTTTTCTTACTAATTGTTCAGTGTTTTTGTAAACTTCTGCTGTCATTCTACTAGGTTACTCTGGTTGGCATTGGATGTTGTCTTCGCTAAAGCCTGCTAGCAGATGCAGCACACCTCTGACCCCCTTCACAAGAGAATCACTGTGGGATTTCTGAGTGGAGCTTCTTAGGCAGCAAACCTGAAATTCAACATCTGCAAGTCAAACAAACTACTGTAACCTAAACTTTTATTGCTTGTACTTCCTTCTATCCAATCCTGCTGGCTACAATTATGTGCCATGCCTCAGGAAAGGGGTGCTAATTCATTTCTTACCAGATTCTCTTTTCTATTACTCCATAGATCCTCTTCTAACTTTTTTAATGGAAAAGCAGAATTCAACTCCTCTGAACCATCTGGCGAGAAAAGGACAAGGGAAAGCCTAACTCCTTCTGAAATAATTTTCTCCCAGCTCTAATTATTTCTGACTTCCTACATATACCTTTCTCCCAAGAAAAACTTATTTAAAAAGCAATGAGGCATTCCATATGCAAATGCTAGTGAGTTCTCAGACACTAAGGACTGGTTAATGCCAGGAAAGTTATTTAATCTTTTGACCACTAGGCTAGACTTGGGGCCTGCAGAAGATTCTGCTGTAACACCAATAGATATTTTGCTTGGTTTATTGTTTCCTGGAATACACTGGCTCCAAATGCTGCTTTCCCCTGCAGCTGGAAGCCCACCTAAGAACCATTTCCCCTTCCAGCCTCTGGACTTCACAAGACAGGGGAGAAAAGCACTACAAGAATGCAGATAATCTGGCCCCTCAGAATAACTGCCACTTTGTCTACATAAATAGCTGACAAAACCCAGCTGCTTTATTCACACTATCTTTTGCATTTTTCTTCCTGAAAAGTATCTCCATGACAGGAGGGCACTGTATTAACTTGGCTTACAGTGAGATCTCCTTTTGGGTCACACTGTAGCTAAAATTTTCTAATGAAGGAGAAAGAAAAAATCCTGTTCCACAAGAGCTTTATGCAGCAGAGTGTAATGATGATGAAGTGTCAGTGGGTATCAAATGATGCCCTTGCTGGCACCAAACCCTCACTGAACTTCATCAGTTCTTGGAGTATGAAGTGTCAGCTTAGCACATGCCTTCCCTTAAAGCAACAAAAATCTGCTACCAAGATTAGACAGAGGAGCTGAGAGAAAAAGCAGACATTGGTGCACTACAAAAGGATTATTCTTCTTTTCCAACTAAAATACTGCAGGAAGCCCACCTAGGAGCATACTACACACATGTAGTAAGTGTAAGTGTGAGTGCAGTGGTTTTGGTTTGCTAATTTGAGATTTTTGGCTAACATACTAATTAACGTAGTGGGTTTAATGCTGGCTAAATGCCAGTGCACTTATTAGAATTATTTATTTATTTTTTGCTGTGAGATAAGAATTAGGAGGAGAGCAAAGCAGGTTTAAAGCTTTAAAGGGCATAAAGAAAACTTTATTAATAGAATTAAAATACAAAATAGTAAGAATTAGAATAAAACTTTTAAGACACTTTTTTTTTCTCCTATATTTTTTAAAAATTGATAATGGAAAGAGA
Source organism: Serinus canaria (assembly GCF_022539315.1). NCBI lineage: Eukaryota > Metazoa > Chordata > Aves > Passeriformes > Fringillidae > Serinus > Serinus canaria. Next base: position 16,134,910 of record NC_066317.1, read on the forward strand.
CAGTATTTGGGACTTTTAGTTAGTTTACAAATTTTAGAATAGTTTTTTTTAACTTTTTAAAAAATATTTTAAAGGGGAGAGGGGTGTCTCTTAATATGCTATGGAGACTTTTCTAGAAGAAATTTCTTGTGGTTTTAATGTCATAGCAAATTAGCTGCTTGGAAAAGGAAAAATTGCTTGCAGTGTGAGAGTTTTTTTAATGCTTTACAGTTGTCTTGTTTTTATATGTTGTTTTTATGGGTTATGTTAACTTACAGGGTATTATTTTAAGGATGAGCTGTTCTAGCATTAAAGTTCTTTTAATCTATCTCTGACAAACAGATTTTCTTTTTTTATTTTTGGGGCAAGGTTTTTTATTTCTTTTTTTTTGTTTAAGCTCCTTATTAGATCATAATTACTTCAACATCTGCTTGCTTCAGCACTAGTGCTTTTACTTATAGCTGTAGTTAGAATGCTACATTGCTCTAATGCATTTTTTGAGTTACAAGAAAAAGAGTTTGATATATCTATTGTATTTTTACTATAGTTTTATAAGAGAGTTTTAGCTTAAGACTAAAGCATCTTTTAGTTTTCTTCTTATCTGGGATTTTGACTTTTTTTATTGACTTCAGTGTTTTTATGTTGTTTTCTATGTGTTTTTTTTTTTTTTCTTCTTACCTATGTAGTAAGGAAAGTCTCCCAGAAGGACAGGGAATATTCCCTTGAGTAGCAGAAATCTTGGAAAATGAATGATGCCTACTGGCCTCTTTGTCTGTTTCAGTGCTAGATCAAGGAACAGTTTCAGCTCTGTCAAGAACATGTCTGGGAAGGCTGACAAAATACAACACAAATGCAAAATACCCACGTGGATGTAAAGGTTCCTACTTGTTCTTTTAGACATGACAGCTGTAGACAGGCTCTTGCACACTTCTGCATTCATCTGACTGCTCTTTTCATGGTGATGCCATGGAGATTTTTCCAATTGGGAGAGCAGGGAAATAGCTGGATGGTAAGGACAGGTATTGCTCTTGTGGGCTTAGCCAGACATCTATAGACTCTTTTGAACAAGCTGGTTCACAGGGGCCTGTAAGAGGCAGAGATTTTGTCTCTACACCACAAGAAGAAAGTGCACCAGAAAGAAATAAGTAATGTTTGAGCCATTTGTACAGGAGACATTGTTGTTCCCTCTGCCCCCATTAAGCCCTGAGCATCTGGCAGCACTGAGCTGGGATTTTCAGTCCTGCCTGAACACTCAGTTTGTAGTTAATGAGTTCTTGTGACTCCTCATTTCTGAGAGTCTGTGATGTTTCCTTTGGGAGCTGCTCCACCATGGAAGAATGAGTCCTTTTCTCTCCCATCTGCTATGGACAGGTGTGAATGGCCTTTTACACATCAGTGGTTCAACCAAGGGCCTAACATAGCTTGGGATGCTCAAAATTAAAGCCCAGCATGGTTTGGCTGCACCAAATGATGGAGCAGAGGACACAGAGCATAGCAAGGCTCTAACATCAAACACTGAGTAAATAATAACTGAAGGAGCAGCTCTGGCTTGGCAGAGGTTTGGGATTTGCATGTCCCTCTCAGGCACCAGACATAAAACTCAGTAACAGGGGAGGGATGTAGAGGGAAGGATGGGAAAGACCTCACCTGATGAAAGCTGGGAGGCAAGCCTGTGCACAGCAGAAGCAGTTTTCTCCTTTCCAAGAGCTGGCCTCTTCTTCCTCCTTTACCCCAACACGGGGAATGGGAAAGGAGGAGAGGAAACCTTCTCTGTCAGGGCTTGAAACCCTGGTGAGAAGGGAATTCCTCGTGGAATATATAACTCAGAGACCTTGAGTACCTTGTGTCAGCAAACAGGTTGTAGTTAAGGACAGTATCCCCATTAACAAAGGCTACCTCAACATGTTACTATGGAATTCAAAATAAAAATAAATGCCTGAAAAGGTACAGACAGAACATAAAAACCACCTAACCTGAAAACTCAAGAGATGCAGTGGAACAAATAAATATATTTATTCTTTTTTCCTTTTTTTTTTTTTAACAACAGCAGCAGAGTATTTGCTAATCGTTTTTTTTTTTTTTTTTGCCAAGTATGTACTTTGCTTATTGATTTTTGCATCCAGGGTGATCTACAGCTACAGCTTAGTTTTGTATTTCTTTTTCAATCAGGTTCCTTCTAGGACAGAGTGACTAAGTATTCGGAGCTACTAAAAACTTATTAGGTGTGTAACACAGTGAACTACTTCACAGTCATAAATATAATCCCTAAAGCAAACACACAGGAAGACTGTTTTGTTCCTAGCTGGAGTTGAGAAGAAGACTCTTTTTTTCTTTCTGGCATCTTGCTGTTTCAGTCAAAGTGGATTGTGTTCTCCACTGTTACCCTTTCAAAAAAAAGCAGTTATAAAAATTACTGAATAAAAACATACTGTCATATTTCAACAGTTTTTATGCCAGTTTCTCAATTACTATTCTAGAAAAGTCAGTTTGTTCAACCTAATATAAGAAGGTCAAGTATGGAAAATCAAGAGTAAGAAAACCTCAGAGTAAAAATAAGTGTGTCTGTAGCATGTAGTGGTCAGTTGTAAAGAAATGAACAAAAGAAAAAGCCTCCCTAGAAGTTGTAGAGCTACATAGCTACTACCTTTTTATAGCAGGTGTATTTTCTACCACAGCTTAGATTTTTATTACTTTATATTTTTTTAAATAACTTAATAATGAGTTTGCCTGCCAGCAGCCAACTCAAAATCACATTGGAAAAAGACAAAAAACCCAGCCACCATTACAGTGGTAGGGAGAAATTCTCCACAGCAGCCAATTTTTGTGTCCAGTCCTTTCCCTTCTTAACAATCCCAAACTTCTGGGATATATTCAGCTTATTAGGAATGAGAGTTCTTCAATGCAGACTTGAGTTTCACTGAAAGGAATGGTGAACATTTCCTCTCTGTAGCCTCCTGTGAGTCTTTTTAGCAGTTCTGCAGAATCCTTGTAGCAGCAAGCTGCAGCAAAAGGAAAGGAAAGAATATTCCATTCCAGGTGTGAAATGATTCATAGGCAGCATCTGAGATCTTCAAAGGATTCTCAATCAATACTTCAGCCTGAATTCCAGATGAGTGGGCTGTGATTTTATCTCATCTGTCAGATGGGAGAAGCTGCCTGTTTGTTCTTGAATTAACTTCTTTCATCTTTGCTGCCACAATATTGCAAGTGACTGCACATCTTTCATCATTCTGAGTGCCACTCAGTGCACAGAAAAATAAACCAAGCCATGGCCCTTGGCAATCCGTGTAACACAGCAACAGCAGACAGGGTGTGCTCTAGACTCTGCCCAGAAGCGCTGACCTGAAAGGCAGAGGGAAATGCAAATGGGTAAAGGCAACCATTAGAATGATGTAAATCTTCTCAGACAGAGTGACTGTGATAAGAGAGCTGTGAAACTGAGATTCCAGTTGCTACAGGTTTTCATCTTGTCACCCTGTGTAACGTGGAATGTCTGTGCCCTGATGTGAGTAACTCTCTTCCTGTCTTCTCCTCAAAATGAGTGGGATCCATCAGATGGAATTGTTACATCCCCCACCCCAATGGTTCATGAATCCTTCCACAATTAGTAAAATCAAAGAGCTGCTGAGGCTGCATTCTAATAGCAGTAGAAGAAAAGCCAAAAATAGGACTTAGCTGAATATTTTTCCCCAGCCTGAACTCTAAATTGTTAACTGGTTTCATTACATTGCATTTCCCCAGAGCAAAATAGGCAAACCTCAGCCCTGTCTGAAAGGCTAGTGCAGGAAGGGATGCAGAAGCTGTGAAAACAACTGTGAGGAATTCAGAGTATATTCTCTGTATAGTACTTGTAATGAAGTGGGGATTTCTTGGAATTTAGAATGTACTTTCTTCCTTCACTGAGTAACACGAGGAATTAAAATACAAAATTACTTATTCTAATTCCCATTTCCTAAGGGAAAGAAGGACTGAGAGGGTTTAAGATAAAGAGTGATTGTTGTGTTTTTTCCAAGAGTCCAAGGGATTGGGATGGGAGGGGGGATTTACAACCATGCTGTACCCCATCTGTTGACACATGTAACACTCCATTTGGTTTTAACTGCTTGATACTTGCTCTGTATCCTATTCTGTTTATTTATTGATCTGGGTAACCTCTGACACAAACCTTAGTGTCTTCCATCTGTCCTTTTCAATGTGGTTCTCAGGACCTTCACTTTCATAGGAAGCCAAGTAAAGTGCTGCAATCAGAAGCAAATACATTATGTTAGGCCTACTGGCATTTTCATTTTAAAATTTTCTCTCCCTGCAAAGCAGACTGAGTTAAATGAACTGAGGCATGTATTATCCATCCCTCATTTTAGGGCTTCAGATTCCCATTAGGAAGTATAGCATTGCTTATAATTGCACCCAGACAATGCTAACAAACTGTGCATGAGAACAAAGACTACCCTGAGGGGGGGAAAAACCAACCAGCGGAAACTCAAAAGCATGAGGAGAAGAAAGCACTCAAGAGAAAATAAACTGAGCCCAGGGACATGGTGCTTTGTAAGCAGCCAGTGAAGTCCCTATTTTCTTCCTTAAGCAGCACCCTTTAGTGCAAAGCATCCTGAAAGTCCACTTAAATACATTCCATGTGACATTTACAGGGACCACATCACATTAGTTCATTCTATTTCAGAACCAATGTTGACTTTCACAGACTAAATGCACATAAAAGAAAAATCTTATCTTCTCTGTCATTTGTAAGGGAGGAACATTTTTCACTTGCCAGACAGGGATGTCCTCAGGACAGTCTCTCCTTACTGTGAGGAAGCCACAAATCAACACAGAAAGAGATTAAGCAGTAGCCAGTGACACCATCCCTGCAGAAGTCCAGAGCTCCTTACCATCATCACTGAAGACTGGGACAGAGAGCAAGTACTGCAGAATCTTCCAATCCCTTTCAAAAGGACACTCCACTTGCTTCCATGTCATAAATTCACTGACTTGTTTTGCCAGTTCCCAAAATTTCTGTCAGAATACAAAGCAGAAGAGGTTGCTATACATTGAACAGCATTGCTTACCCTGAACATTTTTTTAAAAAGGGGGAGAGATCTTGGTTTGGAGACCAAAGCTTCGACTGTCCTTGGCTTTTAAGATGGAATTGAACATGACCTGACTCAACAACTCAGCTTCTAACTTTTTTGTTCTTGTTTCAAGCTGTGGTAACTTCCCACTCCTGCACCTTGTTAAAATTGCTCTCATCAATACAAATATACTAGATAATGAAGTGCACTTAATTTTTCTTTCAAGGAGCTGGTAACACTCCTTATGCCCAAATTTTAACTTCATTGATGCTTATGGTTTTTTCTGTTTTGCAATTAAATACATAGTGATTTTCACATCAGCTGCTTAATACTGGCATTTCAAAATCCAGACATTTCCTGTCAGTTAGCAAATATGAAATGCTCTATTTTCTTGCTGGAAATGTATGCCAAAAATAAACACTCCCCATGTAGCGTGCTGATGCCATTGTTTGATAAGCTCTTTCAATTAAAGTTTAACATGCCCCAAGTGCAGGTGGATTCCTTCAGCAAAAGGGCACAGCCTAGTTTTAGAACCTTTAGGCTAATTCAGGCCTATGACTACAACTGAAATGTACTGCACTTTTGTGTGGATGACCCAGGCTTCCCGAAAACTGAAAGTACCAGGAAAAAAAATCATTGGTTACCATCATTACCAGTGTCAGATAACAAGCATGAAATCAGAGGCAGAAAAACTACTGGAAGACAAGAGAGTCAAAACTCCCTTGCTGCTACTCTATCACATTTTTCTTCAGAGACAATCTGGGACTTACATGCATGCAAATGCTGCCTACATATCTTGATAAAAAAAGAACTTGCTTTTTATGTGAGGAATTAAAAGATAAAGCCCTAAAATACTAATTTGAATGTCACTGTCATATTTTCTGGAAAAATGTCTTTGCCCAGGATTCTTCTCCTGGGAAGCTGAGAAGCCTCAGAGAAAAATGAAAACAATAATTATCTGATTTGCTTCTCCCATGTTTTGCTGCCTTGGAATGTGTTTGGAGATTGTTTATCCAGCAGGTGGTTGGTTGATTGGTTTCTTATGAATTGTTTTGACTTAATGGCCAATCACGGTCAGGCTGTGTCAGGACTCTGGAAGGAATCACTAGTTTTTCACTATTATCTTTAAGCCTTCTGGCTGTATCCTTTCTCTATTCTTTAATATAGTTTAGTATAGTATTTTTTATAGAATATAATATCCTAAAATAATAAATTAGCCTTCTAAGAATACAGAGTCAGATTCATCATTTCCTTCCTTCGACGGGGGACCCTGAAAATACCACATTTGAACAGTCTGTCATTAACTATAACAAACCTGTGAATTGAAATGTTGAGATGAATTTAATCACTGGAAAGAAGTTCTGACTTTTTTTCCTCTCACTAGAAGAACTGGGAATGCTGAAAGTTTCTATAAACACTCCATCTTTGATAAAACTGCTTTTTCCTGACTACCTCCCAGCTCCCCCTGAGAAGTAACAGATATACTCAAATTCCAGTCTATATTTGCTCTCCCAGAACCCAGTGGAAATTGGACAGTGATCTGCTTCAGTTTTCTGTTGAAGAGGTTGACCCTGCACTAAAACCCCACTCAGAGCTCCCCTTACCTCAAAATTGACGTGGCCATTGGGAAGGCGATTGGCACAACCCTCATTGAGGAAGTAAATATCTTTGATCAAGAGGCTGAAGAAAGGTATCACGATCTAGGGAGAGAGCAGCATTATGATCAGTCTGGTCCTGAATCAAGACACAATGGTCTACAGAGAAAGATGAAAGGAAGTCAGGTGATACAAAAGATAAGCACAATACAGAAGGACTAAGGATTCCACATCTTTTCACAAAACCTGTGCATTCACTACATTTTAAAATACAAGTCTCTCCACAAAATCCCACATTTTTATGTCATGTCCTTCTTGTTTTCACTTTTTTCCTTCTTCCTTGCAGTTTCCAGAAGATAAATGGTAAGAGGCACCTACTTCTTACACGTAATTCCTGCAGGGAATCTCGTAGTGTAGCTTTCCCTCCTGACAGGACTTGCTTGGTAAATGAGGGGAGAGGCACACTGAAGCATGGCAGGGAATATTGGGGTAGCAGCACAAATGGCTTGGGCTACAATTCCCTGAGCTCATGCAAGTCACGGAACCTTGGTACTGGCTGGCTTAAAATTAAGCATTTCCTGCCAACTGAACAAAGTATTTTCTTCGGAGAATGCTGGAGAATTTTACTTTCTTAAAAAGCTTCTATTTTAATTTTCATCCTATGGAAGTGTTCACAGCTACACATCCTTGTTACAACTGGGGATAAAACAAATACCACTTATTATTTCCATAGAACACTTCACTATATTTCAATATCTCTAAGTTTTTTCTTTAAAGTCTTAAAACTGACTTTTCCTTGAAAAGAAGTGAGCCTCTTACATTTAGACTTCTGGTACTTTGAATGATATGTGAACAGATCCTTAGGACTCAGAAAGACATTCCATGTATAACAACAGTATAGATCAGCAGACTGCATGTGGATTTGTTTCATTTGCCTGGTAGTTTATTCCATGAACTCCAAGATCATGTTTATTCAAAACAGCATAAGTCCTAATATCATAAGGAGTTGATGAGCAATTGCTTCCAAGTGGGGAGCAGCTGGGAAGCTATTTGCTTCCTTTCCACATGAACTACCACTAAGGTTCTGCATCTAAAGACTGTACACAGGAAAGGAACACCACAGCTCTAGACTGGAGGTTTAGAATACCTTTTATGAGTAAGTTTTAAAGCCTTTCCACCTTAAGCCATGAATTACTGGAAGTTTAGCACAAGCAGCAGCTTTAAGAACAAATTACTAGCAACCTCATGTCAGCCCTTAGCCTTTCTGTTTGTGAGACAGAGGAGTCTGTCAAACAGAAAGGAGCTGAGGCAATGTACTTATTTCACTTAAATAATCAAAGTGATCATTTAATGTTTGGACTTTCAGCCAGCACCAAACTGATCTGGCAGCTTTTTATAAGCCCACCAGGGGTAGAGTTGCTGAGAATGAGAATTCCAGGATAAAAGTTTATCATGCAGCTTAACAAGCACATTTCCCTTTCACCCACTGCTAATTCATTTGCAAACACACCTTCTCTCTGCTGCTGTGAGCTGTCAGGGACCTCTGAGTTGCTCCACGCAGAGCAGTTCGGTAATTGTAAAAATTGCTGGATGGGTCCATCTGATGCTGCAAGGCATGAAAAGATGCAAATAATGAGGTACACACAATCCTTTTTCAACTGAGCAACTCTTAAATAGGAAAAGGTCTTCTGAACAGCCCCACAAATGCAGCTTTGTAGAGGACTGTGGTATTGCTCTGTCTGTTCGTTTGATCAGAAGAGAACCTCATTTTAAAAAATGTCCATTCAGCACAACAAGGGCTCCAATACATTCTCTTGGATAAATCACAAACTCATATAGTGCTGCACCTGTGTGATCTTTTAGAAAGGTCAGCTGGACAATGTCCATTAAGAGCACAAGTATACTAAATTAAATGTCATAATGAAGCCAAACTCACATTTTTGGGTAGTTAAAAGTAACATGGTATTAACAACCTCCTGTCCAAATATTAGCCAAACTTACCTCAAGAATATCAAATTTGGCTGTCTTCACTTTTGCCCAGGTTTTCTTTAATCGAGACACAGGACTCATGTTCATGCCAGCTTGATGTAAGAGAAAGAGATTTTTGGAATATTTAAAAGAAAAATCTTTCAGGTAGCTTGGACCAGTAAGTATTTATAAAGCAAAGAATCTATTACCGATAACAAGTATTTTCAATGAAGCTACTCAAGAAATCAGAGTCACTATTTTTCTTTGAATTCCAAAAAAACCTTGGAAACAAAATCTTCATCTCTTACAGATTGAAAGCTCTAAAAAAATGCTATGACATTATTTAACATGGATTTGATAAAACACGTCTATACAACAGGAAAGTTCAAATGAGTGTTCTGAACACCATCTCTTACCATAATTCATTGAAAACTACAGCTACCTATGAAGTTTTCACAGTTCAAATAAAAAAAAAATCCCAGTATTTTCCTACCAGATATAAAGAGGTGTGGAATTTTTAGGATGTGACAGAAATTATGGAAGATGTTTTAATTCTCCATATTACAGGGAAAGTTACTATTCCAATTTAGCACTGAAGTTGGTTTAAAAAAGTGGGGCACTCTGCTTTCTTTATCCAGATTTAAACAGGGATAAAACAATATCTCAGTACATGTACTTACAAATAATAGCCATTAAGGAATTGAAGTTGCCAATGTTAAAACATTCCCGTGCCACATCGATGAAATATTCTATCACTCTTGCTCTGTGCTTCTTCTTCACAGGCTGCAAGAGATGCATTTGTAGGGTTATGCTCAGCAGGAAACAGCACTCAGACACATTCCCAGAGAAATAAGACCCCTGTTAAAAGTGTTTTCCATATATTCCACAGCTTCAGACTACCCTTTACATGTAGAGGAAGTTACACTATTGTGTTCAAAAGCATTCAGGACAGCAAGGACAAACCAGACCCCAGGCAGGCAGAGAGCAAGGACAACAGGCAAAGAGGCTCTGCCAAGAAGAAGGATATGAAGAGCAGAGCAGAGCAGAGGGTCAGCCAGAGGAGAGAATGTGCCTCAATTCACAAGGGCCTTCCAGAGAAGAGAACAGCAGGCCAGACACGCTCGTGTACCAAGAAGGGCTAATCCAGAATAAATCATCACTGTCACACAAACAAGGCTGAGGCACCAGTATAATGCTAAAAACACTGCACTTCTTTCTCTTCAGACGTGCTCTGACTGCATCCAAATGTCAACAGTTACAGCAAGAGAATAGAAAGTCCAAAAGGCACCAAACTTAAAAAAGCTTCACAGTTTTAGATAACTAAACAAAACCTTTCAGCACAAGAAATCCTTGCTCACCATACAGATTTCTGTTGCAACCAAGTAACTGAGCCTGTTAAACCACTCCACGTAGGCTTCAAGATTCCGAGTCTTCTTTTGATCTCCGTAGCAGCTCTACAGACAGAAATAAAACAGCAACTTTTAGCACCATTTTTATCTTTTCCCTGGGAGATCTTTTGGCTTTCTGCCTTGCCATTCCCAAACATTGTCAAGTAACCAGGAATAACTCAAATTACCCAAAGTGACATAAAATCTTAGAGATAAAGCAGCAGTGGTACTATTCAAGCATGTGTAACTTCCTTCTGAGCTGCTAGCCTAGTAAAACACTCCAGCAAACACGTGGAATCCTTTAAGTCCTACTGGGATGCTTAAAGGACCAAAGACAGACTTGTACAAACAATCAGGGATAAATATCTGCATGAAGCTCCCTTGGATATGCACACTTTCAGTCCTTACTCCTGTCCCTCTCTCAAGAGTAGATAAAACATTAAGCTCTCTGCAAGTGCAGCAGGAAAACAGATATCAGGCACATTATGTTTGGCTGCTGATGATAAATGGACATACTGCATCCTAAGTTTGGGAGATCAGCTCTACCATTTTGATGGGATTATCCCTTCCCTGAGCAGTGCTATGCTGTATCACCTTGGAATCATTCCCACACCACATCTCAGGGCTGCCTAAAAAGGGGTAGACAGCAATTTCAGTGATCTCTATCTGGAAAAACAATTTCAGAGATCATCTGACTGAACATCAAATTGTAAACCTGCATCATTCTATTCTGTTTGTCAGTTTAAAGATAATTAAAGTTTTAATGGACTGATTCTGTCACAGTTTATTTACAGAGGTTAGGTCATCTTGAAAAACATAAAAAATTAAGTAATTTTGAAAACAGCACTCAAAGAGATGACAACTCCGTCATGGCTGGTTAAAACCACTGCATATTTGCCCTCCATCTCACATAGACCTAGAGCCCTCCAGATCTGTGTTTTTGTTATGTCTATTTGCTCTACCTGCAAATTCCCCACGTGCCACTTGGTTGCAAAGAGTTCATTTTACTAAAAAGAAAGAACAGATGTTGAAAATGAGTAATGCAGAAGGCAAAGCTAAGCTCAGCTTCTTCCAGCTGTAGGCCACATAAATGGCCTGGGGAAAACATTCACAGGATTAAATTCTCCCTTAGCTTAAGTCAGAAAACCCAGGAAATGTGTTTATTTAAGTCAATTTGTTGGCTGAGTTCTCAAGCTTCAGGAGTTGTACTCCCGAAAGAAAAAAAAACACATTAACAAAATGTTTAATGGGAATACTACAGCTTGTTTTCTACTGGTCCTCATTTATTGCTGGACCTCACTCCCAGCTCATGGTGCACCTGATGGCAAATGATGCATTTCAGAACTGCTCCAGATCCGCTCCCATTACCTTGTCATTGTTCAAAGGATCCTTTTGCACAAAAGCCTGGATAAATTCTTCTGGTCCAATATAATTGAGTCTCTCCTAAACAAAGCACAGAAGCAGCCAAGTCACATCTCCTGTTAACCTGCACTTCAAAAAGAGGGCAGGGATGAAGTCATCCCCGGCAGTGTAACAACTCACCAGCTCTATGTGTGTCAGCTGCTGAGCTAACACATAGGGATCATTGCAGACTGTGATTATGTCCCTCTGCACGGACTGGGGCTTGGTCTTGAGGAGCATGAGGCGATCTGTGGATGTGGTGGCATCGATTTTGGCAAGCACCTCCTCGTACTGGGCCACCGCGGCCAGCTTCCGGAGCAGGGTCTGCAGGAGCTGCTGCACGCTCTTGCGGTACATCTGCTTCAACATCAAACAGTCAGAAAGCACTTCCAAAACGTCAGAAGACACCACAACAAATGGATGCTGATACCTGTGGCTGTGGTCAAGATAAGCTCTATTATGTGAATTTGTAATTTTAGCATCTGATCAGACCAAAAGGAATCCATCTGGGGGTTTAAGCGGTGATTGTCTCACAGCTTCAATATTGACCCAGTTAGCTCAAAGAAAAGATGTGTTCAAAGCACATCCTGAAAAGTACCAACCACCACTGGAGGAAATACGAGAGATGAAAATACTCCATCTTCTCCTGCTTAAGGCCACAGAAGAAAATACATGGCCATTCAGTAATAAACAAAGGGCCTGCTTCTCTCTGCAGCAAATCAAGAGCAGTTTCACCAAAGTCAGAGCTCAAACTTGCAGTGAATCTGAGGAAAAGGAGAAGATAATAAAACCAAATCTCTCTTCTTTTGCCTTTGCAGGCCTTTCCATGTAGTGATTTAAGTTATCAGGAGTGACAATTTAAAATAGGAGCAGAACTCAACTCTTAAGCAGATAGATCTGTGTAACCAAGTTGGTTACTCTTTCAGATTCCACATATCATCCTAAAGCCATTAAACCAAAACCCAAGGGGCTTCAAAAAGGATCATCCATAAACTATTGTCTGTACACTATAGTATGATCAGTCCAAGGCAGCAGTATTTCCTTTATTCTGATGAATTTCCTTTTCTCCAAAGATTTTTCCAAATATGTTGTTTTAAAGGAGCAATATGTTACTGTGGTGAGAGGTTTTGGTTGTACTCTTACTACCAGCTCTTAAAAGAACTGGAGTACAATAATTCAGGAAGTGGAATAAAAAGCTATAAGTAGAACTGGAGTGAACAGGAGTAGGAAACTGCTTCTTTTGTATCCTTTAAGGTAATGACTCACAAAAATCCAAGTGATCTGTCAAAGGCAAGGTCAAGGAAGTTGCCATTTACTGTCCCAAGCAGTTCACAATAAAACAAGTCAATTTACTGCAGTGCCTGCTTTAACTTTGTCTTTCTAAAGGAAACATCAAAGTCAAAAAAACCTCAAAGCTACAGCTAGAAAGGATGTATGGTTCTCTGAGTAAGATTGCTCCCTTTGCACAGTTTCTAGCAGCTTTGTACATCTGCCTTTCCCTTCAGTAGACGATTTCACTGTTTAAACTGTCTGTAGTGCCAGAAACTTCATTGCAGACAACACTTCTCTCATTTAATTCTTCCATCCACCAACTCAACTTCCTCCAGGCTAAGCAGCTCTTTTTCTTTGTGCCAGTGAGTACTTTTCAAGGGCGGGGGAGCCTTCAATCGCAACTACTTTGCCTGGAACTGAACTTCAATTTCCTACCTTGCTATGAAGAGTATATAGAAACAAAGCAACCTGGCACCCCTGGAGTGAGGGCACACCTCTTAATTCTCAATCCAAAGGTCCCTGGAGCTATCTTGCAACCTTCAGCTTGCACATCAAATTGTGTCCCTTTTTCATTTGTACTTCATACCACATCTCACTCTCTTGTCCCATCTTCTTCCATCCCTCTCCACTTTGACAACATCAAAATGTATTTCAGCTTCCAAATTCAGTTTAGGTTTGTTTCTTTCCACACTTGTGTACAGCCTCTCAAGGCCCTTCCAGGCCTCTGGCAGCACTCTCAGCTTCTCTGAGTCCAGCTTACCTCCACGCCTGTTAATGTGCTGTTTGCTGCCTCATCCACACCATTACTTAAAAGCTTATAGAAGGAACACTGGTCCCTGAGGAGCACTGGAAACAGAATGCCATTTAGCAATTGCTACTTGTGTTTATAGTTCTTCCAAATGCCACTCCAGTGTCTTTTGCAATCACAGTTATTATGCCAGCTACACAGGATTTATGTACTGAAACGTTGTTAATTCCCTTCCACTAAGTAAATATAACCCTTGGCTTTTGGCCGAGTTTATTTCAGTACTTAAAAGACAAGCATCAGTTAAGCATCAACATATTTCATAATACCCATGTGGAACTTCCATCTGAAAAGTGGGATTTTGAGAAAGGTCAGGCAATTTCTTTGTCTGCTCCATCCACGGGAAGGAATAGGACAGATTTCCTCTGAGTTGATCTTTAAGCTCAAGACAATTCTTCCTGGTCTACACCTCTTTTGGAAATTTCTCCCCAAACCTGCTCTAACTTTTCCATTGACCTACAGGTCAAAGGCCCAATTCCAACACCTTACTCAAGAAATTATCAACACCCACAGGGATTTCTCAGCTACTGTCCTAGCTAGCTTCTTCCAAGTAAAATGATAAATACTAACATCGACCAAGTTGTGCCTGTCTGCACAAAATGGGATTATGTTATGGGCTTAGAGGTGGAGAAAACCTTGCCTATGCTTTGGAGAAGATCTGCTTATGCTGTGTGGTTTCACCCTAGGCTTAGGTACCAGGCAGAACTTTTTGCCTACCAGCACATTGGTAATGAGTTTTCCTAAGCACCCGGAGTCACACCATGTTATGAACAGCAATATCATATCAAAGCAGTAACAGGAATGCCTTTTTATCCAGTAACTTTGTGTGCAGACAACTTACCTCATCCCCACTGGCTATTCTTTGTGCCAGCTCCTTTAAGTTCCTCATCATTCTTTCATCTCGGAAATCATAAGGAAAAGTCTCTGTCCACTCAGTCAACAACTGTAGGATTTTTGGTGCAATTTTCTGGGTCCAGTTCTATTTGGAAACAGCAGTGAGGAATGTTACATGTAACAGCAATGCAGGAACTATTTAGCTCAAAGGAAACAGAATTCTGCTCTGCAGGATACTGCGGAGCATAAGGGTATGAACCTCAGGTAAATTTTAATCTTAACTTCATTCAGCATTATAGGCCAGAGCCAATGGCCATGGAAGCCAATGAACAGACTCATTGGCTTAGCTGACCTGGAAATTAGGCTTCAGGTGGGTGGAAATGACTCCCCTCATTATCAGGAGTGCCTCAGTGCAAGGCATTGATTAGTGTTTCCGTAAATTATGACTAACCCTCAACAAAGAAAGTGGTAAATTTCAATTGTGCCATGACCTATGCATGCACTACACCTTATAGGGTGAAACCTATAAACAGACAGGGAAGGGCTGGTGAGGAGATGTGGTGGTCAGAGGCTGCCTCAGGCATAGTGACCATTAAATGATTTTTGATTCTCGGTGAAGTAAGGACGAGGGCCAACAAAACCTCTGCCTTGGACTTTAAGAGGGCAGATTCTGGTCTGTTCAGGACCCTGTTTCACAGATTCTCTTGGTAAAACAAACAATGCAGCAGAAGCAGCAGCCCTCATGGAGGACAGGCTGAGCAGTGTGGAAATTCCCCAGGAATCTCAGTGAATAAAGGGTCTAATTCAAACCCGCATCAGGTTTTCAGTCTGCTCTATCCCACTGAGGACCCTCTTGACTGGAGCATTTTGGCTTGGGCAGGGACCTGGGAAGTCCCTGAGAGTGTGGGCTCTCACCTTGTCCAGGCCAGGCTCACTGAGTCTCTGCTGCTCAGTGCACAGGTGGCAGACTTTGGCCATGAGCTCGTACGGGTGCATGAAGAGGCGGGAGCTGAGGAGGAAGGTGAAGATGTACGTCCTCTGTGAGCAAGAGGAAGACAGAGAAAGGCATAAATTACCAGCATTTTTTACATTTTCTCAAAATACCTTCCTGAAAAATCTGCTCCTCATACTTTACTATCTGCAGAAGAAAACTCGACATGTGGTTGTGCCAAAAGCAATTACTACAGAGGTAAGCATTTAACACTTATAATTGCTCCAGAACCAGTATTATAAGTTTGTGCTCGAGCCAAGTTATGTAAGATTAAACCAAAACAAGGCAGGGCAAAGGTGGTTTAGCTCTCCTATTGCACACAGCCTTATTGCAAGCTTATCACCTGAAATTACTCAGAATAAAATTTAAACTAATCTTCTCCTGCTCTAGAGTAAACCTTTGTTGCCTGGGTGAGAGCAGAGGGAACTACATAGCTTAATTTTACAGAATAAAAATCAGTAACAGATTCTGAGGTTACAAGAAGAGGCTCCTTATTTTGCTTTGATTTTCCATGTATCATGACTTGAACACATTCTGAGATGGATATTCAGAATATCCATTCCACTTTCCACTTTGCCAGTAGTTAAGTATCTATGGCACCCACTCTACAAAGACTCTACAATGTTCTGGCTCTAGAGACTTGGAATAAATCAGCAAGTTTGACCAACCAGTGTCTAAATTGCTACATATCTGAAGCTTACACTAAGCATTAAGCACTAGCTTAAGTACAGTTCTGTGCAGCTGTTAATTCTGACCCAAGTTAAAAAAGATCCTGTCTTGGAAATGTGGACAGATCTATGACAATAACAGAAGCTGAATGTAAGCAGAGTTATGTCTTCAGTAGGAGCATGTTTACAAGTAGAGCTGCAATTTCATCATTCACCAGTTAACCCCAGCTGCCCTTTCCTGCCACCTTTTGATACCATTCTTTCTTATCTTCTTTTCTAACAATTATAGAAAATGTCTCAATGCATGGATGTGCCCACACAGGTCAAAAATTCTCAGATGACAAGCCTCCTGCTGTCACATCCAGCCTCTGCTGATCCTAAATAGTGTGGTACTAGTTCAACATTTTGGTTGTTTATTGCAAGTACACATCGACCTCAGATGAACAATGGGAAATAGGCATTAAAAACCACTTGGTTTTGCAATAAATACTTTCATTCTGTCACAATGGTGCTCATGCCTTTCTCTTCAGCTTGCCTGGCAGCATTTTTGAGGGTCAATTCAATGGTACACACAGTCCATCAAGCCATAAGCCAGTCTAGGTGTGTGCTTTATAAATGAGTCACCAGGGCTGCTCACCTTACAACGGGAGTAATAAAGCATTAGACTTCCTAGGCTGGGTGAGTTATGGCAGGATGCACTCAGGTAAAGCACATGTTATCACTGCTGGTCAGCCACCTGACCCCCTTCCTTAGCCATGGATGTGACACAACCTGCTCCTGCCACACATGTTTCCCTTAAGGAGACACATCAGGCCTGGCCACAGTTAACTTACATCGGGATAGTAATCCACATTGGGTACCAGGTGCTGGATCAGAGCTTCCAGAGACCCTGACAGGAGATTGTTGTCGTGGTAATAGAGCCCTCCACAGTTGTCTTCTTTGGTCTGATACAGGTTCCTGTTGTAGCTGCTGCTGTCAAACATCGCTGCAAAGGGAGGTGTCTGTGGCATCTTGCCCTGAGGAGACACACAAAAGAGATAAGGGATAATTCAGGGAAGGTACAGAGTAAGGGGTTTTCTATCTCCCAGAGATAACGCAGCACTAGAAAAAAAGTCAGAGTCACGCCATAGGTTACTTGCACACAGTAAAGATTGCACTGTTTTCAAGCCTGTGCAGACTCCTCAGGAAAGGGCCAACACAGGCTTTCACCACTGCCTGTCACAGTTGCCAGGTGCTTCTTTTTTATCTTGCTGTTTCTTTATTACATGACAGATAAGATGTCCAGGCTAAGAGTCAGAAGGAAGTACAAAAATCCTAACAGGCTTTGGGAACTCAGACTTTCTATAAAGCTTTTGGGGATGTGACATAACATCCACTTTGGTCAAACACTGAGTGTAGCTCCCTAAGAGCAGCACACTGAAGGGGAAGCAGGTTCAGGCTGTCCCAGGCTGACACATCCCCCAGTGCCAGTGCAGAAGGAGAGAGACTGAAGTGAAGCCCTGAAAAGGTTATGTGAGAGGACAGCCTCCTTTATGCAACACGACAGCCATGTAACTGCAATCCCAAACCTCCCATTTCCCAACTCCACCCTGGTAAATTGGTGCTTGGTTTTCCCAATAACACTGTGACAGGCGTGACCCAGGCTAAAGCCTGATGCTTCAGTGCATCTGCCTCCACCTACTCTCAGAGTGGCTCTACAGAAATTTGGAAAAACTTGCCTGGGCATAGTTGCTTACCACTGTTGTCCAAGTTCACCAATGAGATAAAAGATGAGACCAGATTAAGAGTTTTGTTAAACCTTCTCCCCACATTCTGAGAAAATGTGAAAAAATCCAGCCCTGTGTTTCCCAGCCTTAGGAAAAATGAAGCATTTACTCATTAGTCGGCATCTCAGTGCCTGTGGAATCTGAATGTCTTTCCAAGGAAAAGATCAGTCAGTGCTGCAGGCTGTTTAGTCACTCAGAGCAGTGGGTGGGCAGCAAGGGGGCCATGACCACTCAAGAGCTCTTCTGGTAATGAAATATCTGAAAAGGCCAAAAGATAAAATCTCTGATTGCTTGAGTGTTGAGTTATAAACTCCTTCCTTCTCCCTCCTTCCCAGGAGTAACAGTTCTTGTCAGTTTAAGGAACTTAGGTTTTATAGTCTCGATGGGAAGCTAAGTTTGTGCCCAGTTTTAACCCCAAACATGCCAGTTTTAACTCTACTGCAGCAGTTACTTGTGGGAACCCAGGAAATTCCTCTGGCTGCCCTGGATGGCTCGAGCCCCTGCCCAGGGGGATCTTGGCACAGAGCCCAAGACCCCTGTGCCTTTGATTTAGCCCTTGGAAAAAACAATTACCAACCTTTATATGAAGAATTACAAGCCATGACAGTTTAAGTAGAATGACAGTGAATTCATCCCAGGGTGAAAAATGCATTTTTGGGGTTTTTAGAATGGGGGTTCAGGAGGCAAGATGGAGGGATCTGGGTGTGTCCTGCCTTTCTCCTTCTTCTTCTTCTTGGCCTCCATCTTCTGGGTGATGTTGGCACTTTCGGATTGGTTTAGAGTAGAAGTTCACTGTCTAACATAGGTGATAGGTATTGGAAAGTAATTGTAAATATTGTACACATAGTTTTTAGTATAAAAGATAACACTGCCCTGGGGGCAGGAAGAGTGCCTCTGACTGTCGTGCTGAGCAGACCTCAGCTGGACAGGAGAAAGAATTTTATATACAATAAACAACCTTGAGATGGAGAAATTAAGAGCTCTGACTCCTTCTTCGACTGCTGGGCTGGGAAAAGAGACTTTCTAACTTACCTCAGGGTCACTCTGACCAGCGAGAGACCCTGAGAGTCACTGGGTGCTGATGGGCATTGAGGGAGAGACAGATAAACTGCAAAAGGGGATGGCACTTTGCTCCCAACCCTACCCACAACTTCAAGGCAAGGGAGATCAAACTGAGAAGACAATATCCACAGGCTGCTGTGCTCATGTGTCGACATGTGCATGAGAAAAGCATTAATGCCTCTGAGTCATCATTGTAAGAGCAGATGCTGTTTCTTTTCTTTCCATTGTATCAAATCCTATTTGGGAAAAGGCTCTTTAAAGCCACAGACCTCAGTGAACACCAGCCTGTGAAGGCAGCCCGTTTTGAGAACAAGTAGTGATGTGACAGCCTGGAGATAAATAGAGTGCTGCCATCTGTGTGCTCCCCAGCCCACAATAAAGCACTTTTCAGAGTGAGCTCGGTGCAGATGAGAAGCTATTAAGTTATTAGCCAGATTCCTTAGCTCGGACCTGGAGCACCACACAGACTTGCTGCTGCTGCTGGCAGTGTGTCCAGACAATGGAAACATTCAGACCAGCACAAGCCTGAGTGGTTCAGTAAATAAACAGTAAAAAGAAAGCCAAAAACAAAGGCAGAGAAGGACAGTGGAGAGAGCCTCCAGCCTACACGACCTGTGCTGATTCCACCTTGAGAGGTGCCGAAAGATATCTGCATCAAAATGGGAAAGACTGAAAAGTCTCAGTGTCTGAAAAGTGACATCAGACACTCTATGCAGCTGTCCAACCAGCGTTTCAATTCCATTCAGCCCGAGGAACTGGGAGAAGAACAAAGTAAATACACATGCCACAGTGCAAAGTGCAGGACTGAACTTAACTGGGCTCCTGTGCAAGGGAGTTCAAAGTTACTGGGCAGGTGAGGTGCAAGCTTTCCATGGCCATGCTGTGCACCAATAAAGCATCCTGATGCATGAAGACTCCTGGTCTTGCAGGTTCTTTGCAAGGCTAACCCAGTGTAAGAAACAAAACTTTACTGAAGAGCTGACAGGAACCTTCTGCAGCATTTCCTAGGTTTTCATATCATGCATGTAAAGCCACAGACTTGAACCAACTCCAAAATATTCTTCAGCACACTGACACTGAAAGATGTCCTGCTTGCACCAAAATTCAGATTTTTTTCCAGCTACTGTAGCATGGTTTATTCAGTCAAACTGCAAGTGATAGTGAACACTGTGCAAACACTGCAACCCACCAAACATTTGTAGCGCTGTCGCTCCAAGGTATTATTCCACAGGGAAGTGAGAAAGGCTAGTCTGCATCTGCAAAGCAACTTGACATCATTATTAGCACTTGTAAAAAATCAAGGCAAGTAGCTGTTTCAACCCAGATCTCAGACTAACCAAACCAGCCTAATTCAGGGTGAGACTGGAATCTGCAGGGGATTCAGCCAGACTGGCCAGCAATTAGTTTTGATTTCATGCAATCCTCACAACACAAATCAGGCAGGTTGAAGACACAGTCTCCTAGGGCCTCATCAACAGGAAAGAAAAAATCATCAGGCCATTAACAGATGTACTGATTTGTAACCATGAAATAAAATTCTCAGCAGTCTGCCCCAAAGGGTACATATTGTCTCACTTGTTTGCTACCTGTTTCTGGAAGCTGCTTGACAGAGAGGGCTCAGTCCTGCTTCAGTGAGACACCAAGTCATGGTGATGCTCTGTGTGGTCAGAACTGGGTTTCACCTGGAAGTGAGCAGGACACAGGACAGCTCTCCATGCGATGAAAAGGGCTGATAGCAAAGTGTGACAGGGATAAATATAGCATAGCCAGCGGGGTGATTCATCCAACACATGTGCTTTTCCAGCATGACTCCTTTATTATCTTGACTTTGACTCCTCTGCTGTATTTTATTTGGAGGTGGAGGCACAAAGCAGCATGCTTAATTCTAATTAGAAGCTTCTTTAGCTAAAGCTTCAGCCAAACCCTGCCTACAGAATAACTTGAGTGGAATTGAAATTTGGTTACAGAGCAGATAATGGTCCACAAATCCATGGCATATAGAGCAGAGGTATTTTGGAACCTAAAAATATTGTTGACAAAGCACAGCAGGGCAAGATCTGACAAGCAGGAATTGGGAAAAAAGACAAGAAATATTATTCCAATGAAAAATGTTCTGGGAGTTAAAAACTGGAACTTTTTAACTGGGCTTTGGAAACATTTAGCTAACAATCATGTGGAAACCCATTTATCTCTTCTCTTTTTATATTTTTTTCTAAGAATGAAAAGAGTGGGATTTCTTTGTTTTGCTTTGTTTGTTTTTTTTAATAAAGATTTGACTTGAAGGAAAGAGCAATGAAATAATTTCCTGGCTTTACCAGTGATGCACTCCTGTGTCAGAGAGAAGTCAAAAACTCTGCACTGTGGAAAGAGGAATACAACATTATTTTCTGCATTTAGGATCATTATGCAGAACAGGAGACCTTGGGCACTGAGGTTCATATTCTGGCTGTGAGTGGCCTCTGACAAGAAAGAAACTTCAACCTTCCCAGTAACAGCACTGTAAATAGGAAGTCAGAGCCAAAGACAATGTGCTCAAACCCCCACCATCTCCTGCAGGAGCCAAGTTTCAGTTTGGCAAAACTAAAGGAAACAGACGTGGCTTCCAAGGCTGCCAAGTGCTTTTCCAAACCTTTATGTTAAACAAAAAAAAAAAAAAAAAAAAAAAATCTGTTTTCTACTACAAACAGTGGAAGGTTGCACTGGTTTGTTTTAATTTATATTGAAGAGCTCAGGCTGCACATCAGATTCATAAAACAAAGCCAATAATAGGGACAGCTGGTGTCCTTCATAGAAGCACCCACTGAAAAGTTCAGTAGTAGCCATGTAGTTCCTTTAAAGCCACTGCCAAACATTTTCAGCTCCTCTGTTAGGTACAGTTTTCTCCCACACTATATCCCTCAGGCAGAGGAATGGTCAGTCCCAAGGCACACCTCCCCTTAAAAGATGCAAACTTCAGAATTGCAATTACAACCCCTCAGAGCTGTTCCCTATCCAACCAGAAACCCTAAAGCACATTTAGCAGGTGATTACCATCCACCATTGTTATTAAGGATGCCATCATAAGACTGAGGTATGGCAAAACAAAAGACTGATTTCCTGCAGGAGCCCAGCTCCAGAGAGTGCCCTCATTATCCCTACTCTTTCTTTTGTTAGCAACAAGCCCACAGAAGTCCTTAGTGGACCTTAGCTCTCTTAACCTCATCCCTAACTTCCTGGACAATTTCCCCATATTCCTCCAGACTTACAGCCCCTCCATGTCTCCCCAGCCTGTCTTCCGTGAAAAGCCAAGAACTTTTCATTCCAGTGCTCCAGCCACAGGAACCACCACTGATGCCAGTGATATCACACCCATGCAGGCATGTGCATGTCTCTAACTCTCCCTGTTTGTTCCCCATGCCATGTGTGTTTGTGTAGAGGTATCTGAGCCAGCCCTTGCTAAAGCTGACTGGAGCAGCTGGAATCCTTTTGCAGTGCTTGGGGCATCCACCCAGGCTGCCCAAAACAAAAGCATACCTGACACAGAGGCTGCCCATGGCATTCCACACAGCTCTTCCTGGTGTGTGTGCTTCTGCTCACAAAGCTTTTGTTTTTTTTAGCACTGAAAGGTAAAGGGCATCAGCTCTTTACAGCTCAAGCTACTGAGAAGATAAGAAACCTGAAAAACTCCCAGATGGGTGTTTCTTGTGTCTTACTTGCAGAAATTAAGATCACAGAACTATCCCAGCTCAAGCCTTATTGCTTCCACTCTTCGTGATGAACTTGCCATACAATTCTCAGAGCGTGACTTCAGCACCAACTCTGAGTTATAGTTCCTTCCTAGAATTACTTATTAAGTGTATTTTTTAAAGGCAAAGTACAGAATATTTTTTCATGCTCACACAGGAGATGAAAAGGGGAGTGGCAGCAGCTTTTTCCAGACTGAAATCAAGAGGAAGATTAAGAACCTTTCATTAGGAATCCAGCCCAGAGGAAGAGGACCAAAACTATCCATGCTGGACAGTGTCACGACAGTAAAAAGTACATCTTGCACAGTTGGGGGTGGGGCAAGAAAAGACCTGAGGTAGATATAAGAAACCTGAGTGAACCTTAAAGTACTCTCTGGTTTTCTCTAAAACAGCAGAGAATGAACAATTTTGCAAAGTTTTCCAAAAATCACCCAGGCAACAATAGGCTGCAAAGGAAAATGAAAAATGCCAGTAAGCAAAGAATAAAACAGGAACTGAATTTCAAGTGGAGGCATTTTCCTCCTGAATGTGCATTTTCCTTGGGTCTATAAATAGACCCAGCTGATGATTTGGGAAGGTCAGATGCAACACTGGTGACTGATCACTCATGTATGAGAACTTTGGCACAGTAATTAAGTGAATCCTGAATGACTCGAAATTAAAGTCCTTGGACACTGAACAGCCAAGGTGTGATTTGTGGGTTTACTTGGGAGCATTAGGAACATTGTGGGGCATTTAAGAATGGCTTGAATTTCTCCAAATCTGCAAGCATAGAAAAAGGGAAGGAAACAAACAAGTTCCTCTCTGTTGCTGATGCGCTGTAAATCCATGTCCTCTGCTTAAGCCCCACAACTCAGCTCCCCTTTTATCCTTTCCCATCCTCTTCTTCAGTGGGGCAGGAAGAGAGAGAGAGTCTAATGATGCTGAAAGTGGCTGTGACAGCATTGCTGCAGTGCCAGAGGAGCACATGCAGGCAGACTGCATCACGGCAAAAATCCCAGCTGCAGGAAAATTACTCAGTTCAGGGTGAGGACAGGACGTGTTCCTCCCAAACAAAACACATGATACAATTTGTCCATGTTGCTGGACACACAAAAGCAACAGCCTTGAAACACATGACACTAAAAGGATGCCACACCTATAACATATAATTTCTGAAAGCACTTGTCTCTTACCACGACCACAGTGCTGCTAAGATTTCTGTCTGTAGGTTAAAAAACTAAAGAGACCACAATTATTTAAAAAGATACGAAGCATGCTCCATTACTGACTGATTAATCTCTCTGCTAAGTTAATTTTTAAGTTATTTTTAATTTTATGGGTAATTTCTTCATCTGGATTCTGTTCTTTTACCATTTGAATGCAAAATAAGGCTTTCCCCATGTAAGTGTGGGGATTTTGTACTCTGTACGTCTTTTTGCTAATCCCAGTTTCAGAAGAGAGGTTTAAAACATTAATAAGCAGGATAAGTATATATTATAAGTGACATGATAAATTAGCACAGCAGTAATTAAATGTCAGAAGACACAAGACATTCTAGAAAAGTTTAGTCCATTGCATTCTCCATAGTGACTCTTTATAAACTTAAAGGAATTACAGAATGAATGAAATGGAAAAAGATGCACAAGAGTCTCAGGCCAGCCAAAGGATTCAATGAAACACTTCCCATGTTAAAAAACAGACAACACATGCAGCTAGTCTTTTGTACCAAAATTTCTGAGCTGGACTGAAAGCAAAAATGATACTAAAGCCTTCCAGTTCTTTACCTTACTGAAGCAGGGTGGGGATTTTAGAAGCAAAGCATTCCCCTTATTGGACCCAGTGAAGCACAGAACAGTTTTGCCATTTGTTCTTAAATATTACAGCCTTAAAACACTAAAATCCCACCTCTCTACTCAGGCAGCTGCAGACTGGTTTGTCAGGGCTGCCATCCACCAGCAAGATGCAGAGCTCCAGAGCCTGGAGGAGTTCACCAGCCTAGCTCCCACACTGCTGAGGGCAGCTGGGATGCTGCTCCTCCTCAGCCGCTGCAGTTCTGAGGTCAGGAGTTTGAAGGCAAGGGAACAGCAGTGATGCTTTATTCCAAAACATCACACTGTAAAACAAGTGATTCAGCAGCTGATTCATGGTGGCTGAGATGTCCAGGAATGGGGTGTGGGGTGGGGTGGACAGACGGGGCCTGTGATGCCACCTATGCTATGCTACCCCCCTAGTGAATCAGAACTCTGACGTGGGTCCTGTAGCTCTGTATCTACAGAGTTCTGCACTCTGCATCATTTCTGTAGCATGCTTTGTGCCTCCTGCATACTTCAAACTGAGAAAACTGAAATTTGATGCTCTCAACAGAGATAGGAGCAGTTTCCCCTCCTCTACCACCAGAAGAGATTCACAGTGGTATTAGACTTTCACTAACCTTGGGGAGTGTGATCCATTCTATGTGGCAGGGATATGAACCCTGGGATGTGACAGGGATGTAATCCTCACCCCCCCCAGGGTGATCCAAGCCAGAAGATCCACCTTCTCTATCTGCATGGGCACTAGCTAAGCACGGCTCTGGACCATTTCAGAGTGATAACCGGCTTCATCAGGAGCTGCTCACATATCCATCCACAGAAAACAGAATTATTATGGCATTATTTCAGTGCTTAGACCTGGCACCTGGTAGTTTGGATCCGCTTCTGACTCTGCTACAAGCTCCTCACGTGGCTTTAGTCACTCAGTTTCTCATTACTGCATTCCTCTGCTTGACAGTACAAAGAGGGATAAGTATGGGGTTATTTCCTTTGATTAAGCACTAAGATCTTTTTTCAAAAGGAGTACAGAAGGTGTATCTTACATTACTGCCAGGAGCATGGTACTAGCCCTAAGCATGAAGCTCTCCTGACATGGTTCCTTTCTTCAACCTCATCAAAGCAAGATATCTTCTGAATCCCAAAACTGTTGCTCTTTGCAGACACCCATGCTTGGCCTTTTGGTGCTACCTATAGTACACTTCAAAAGAAAACACCTTTCCCTTTTGTAAGCATTATAGGCAGCCAAGTTATAATTTACAACAGCAAGCTGTGGTAGTGTTAAATAACAGTACTAAATTTGATTTAACTGTTTCTACCTAAAACCTCATTGCCAAATGTCTCTGTCATTTAGGTGATGCAGAAACATTGCTGGTATTAGGGCAAACAATTCATATGATCCTTTTCCCCCAGTCCTTACTG
Organism: Serinus canaria; assembly: GCF_022539315.1. NCBI lineage: Eukaryota > Metazoa > Chordata > Aves > Passeriformes > Fringillidae > Serinus > Serinus canaria. Next base: position 16,160,642 of record NC_066317.1, read on the forward strand.
AGTCCTTACGTTTCCATGAACATTACAGAATTTTTACTGACACTTCAATATACACCAGGTTGAAAGCAGTATATTCACACTTTCTGCAACAAAAATACTTCAGGTAAAGTATTCACTGATCACCCCACCATCACAACAACAGCATAAAAAAATACACTTTCCAGTGTCTAGACTGAAGACAAAAATGGATGGTTGCACTTGGTCTGCTAGGAGAGGAAGTACAGCTCCATATCTGCACCAGGTACACTTGCCTCACCCATTTATATCTAGGCTGGGTATCAGCTGCTAGAACAGAACTGGGTCTGAGGTGCAGAGGACTTGTGAACAGTTGTCTGCAATCAGCTTGCCTGACTCCTTGGGAAAGCAAAGAGAAGCATCTCATAGCCAAAATGACTGCAAAGATCCTTTTCCCCAGTCTGGGCAGGGCCATAGCAGCCGGGTTTGTGGCAGCCTTCGAGATCAGCAGCAGTTCCCGTGCCCGACTCAGGGTGGACCCCTGGGCTTTGCAATCGATGGTCAAACGCTCCTTGCCCCGCCACAATTACAGCTATTAAGTCACCACCCAGCAGGTTTGATATTGAGCAAATGGACACCACGCTGGGCTGTGAAAAGATCATTACAAACGTGGCCTTACAGCGTCTGAATCCCTGCAGGATGCTTAAGGGAGGATCGACTCTAGTCCTGATGGACAAGTACTGTCAGTTCAGCAGGCTACATTCATGCAGAAAGCACCTGGCCTTGTATCAATGAGAGCAATTACCTCCGAGAATACCCCACTCCCCGGTCTGACTCAAGCTGATTTATCCTCTCTCTTACTCCTCATGAATCCGAAGGTCTCACAGCTACCAGGCTCCTCTCTGCAGGTGTGTTACCTGGCATTTCTGGCCCTTTTTCCAGGTGTGACAAGAAGCAGGCAGAGTACCTGACCCCATGGGAGGGGCAGGTGACCCGGGGAACATTTTATTCTGGGGAGAAGATGCATTTTGATGAATCAAACCCAAAATAGCCAGAATGTATGGATCTGAGTCATCCAGTGCTATTCTGGAGCCGCCTAGGGAGAGTGAGCTGGATTGCTGTCATGATCTTGCACATTTTCCATTTAAAAACACAGCCATACTAAATGCCACCCATCCAGGTTCCTCACAGTAGCAATTCAGTTTTTTAATACTACTTCTTACAGCAGCTAGAACAGAGGAGAAATTAGCAACAGCTTTCAACTGGAGTCGTTGCCTCCGGTTTGTAAATTAATGTATTGTCTTGCTGTGGCTGCAAAATGCTCTCTGGAAGCTCTGTTTACAAGCTCATTTTCTATCAAAGTGTTTATTAGATGATGTGGCTCAGTCCCTCATACCCATGCCAAGCAAAGGGCGCTTGTCAGTGCTTGCAGAGTACACCTGTGTGTTTACTAACATTCGGAAAAAATGCTTGAGTATGTGGAATCACAGATTGCCTGCATTTCAGGGGAGGAGGCACAATCTATCCCAAACATCCCCTGGTATATGTCAGCAGACCCTTACAGTGATGTACAGCACAGACTGGCAATATGATCCACACACAGCTCCTTCCTGTCTTCACCCCAAGAAAACCCCACTTTTTAACCACGCAGTTAGAAAAGTAAAGCCCCACGCTGTCAGCTTTTCATATTCCTTCCCTGAGCACGCTCCAGGGCTGAGCTGTGCCTGTCCCTTGTGTGACAGCAGCTCCCCGCACGGACCGGGAGCGGGCACGGTGAGCCGGCACTCCCCGAGGAATGTTCAGGTAACCCACACAACCGGAGCACAGGCAACCACACACAGAGCTGTCCCCCAAAACCTCGGCAGAAAGAAACCACGACGAATGTAAACCAACAGGCATTCAGCTCACCATACAAAAAATACCCTGTTACTCAGTGCGTGGCACAGCTGTGAGCTTAACCCCGGCTAAATCAGGAATTTCTTGCCTCTTTCACAAAGATTTAACAAATCCTACAGTGGCCTGTTTCAGTCCTGCTGTTCAAAGGAGTGATATCCCCACTGCTTATCCAAAATCAGAGCTTGCTCTCAGCCATTAGTTCTCTCCAGTACAACTCATCAGTTAGCTACTTGTCTTGAGTCTATTTAGCATTGATTTTCAGCTGATTAACAGCTTCTCTCCAAGGCATCTCCTTTGGAAGCCGTAAGATAAGCCTGAGGAAGCCGTACTTCAAAAAGCTCTTCTCAGCTTTCAAAATAAAGAGGCAGCCTGGAGACCCAGTCCCGCCTGCCCAAGTCCCAGTTTGCCACAGATGGCACAGATGACATCTCAGCCCACCAAGGCTCTAATCTCACTGAAAGCAACCCCCTCAACATTCCTCGCATAGATGTAGCTGCCCGAGGTACAGAGCACCTCTTTGTTCCCGGCTCCTGGGATTTTTCAGGCCATTCTTGTCCTTTGAGAGGAGCCAGCCCTCCTCCGCTCTGTTCAGGAGAACTCCTCCGGGAGAGTTCCTCGTCCCCTTGTGTTATATTTAGCTTTACACACGGGCAGACTGGGAGGCACGGCTTGTTAGGGCTGCCTTAGTTTACAATCCGGACTGACACACTGGTCTTGTGTCATTTAACACCGATTTGGGGTCATTTAACATTGATTCGGGGTCACTTCACAGTCCTTACTCTCTCCTCGTACCCCTGAACTGCTGCCGCCCCACACAGCGCAGGAGCCTGAAGTTTTACCACGCTTACACTCGGCAGATGCCCTGCGAAAGTCACACACACACACACACACAAAAACACACACACACATCCCGCCCACAGCCCCATTTTACACAGCCCTACAAACACAGTCTGGTAAATCAGTGCTTTTTTATCCTTCCCACCCAAGAAAACCAGCAATTGGCTGAACTGAAGCGTGTAAAGAAAAGCAGGGAAAGCTTCTCCAAGGATTATAGCCACGGGGAAAAAAAAAATCACATCGTGCAGTTTTAGGACTCTGTTCTATCTTACTGCAGGGAAGGGGACAAGGAGAAGGACCCATCACTGCTGAGCTGAAGTCCTTCCCTTCCCCAGTTTGCTGATATCCCTCAAAAAAGTAGCTCTGTCCGTACAGAACTGGGTGGCCAGGAAGGATATTAAACACCAGGAGGAATGAGACTGTCCTGCCGGAGCTGGCAAAGAAGACAGGATGGATGGATGGATGGATGGATGGATGGATGGATGGATGGATGGATGGATGGATGGATGGATGGATGGATGGATGGATGGATGGATCGACAAGACGCACCGCAGACTCACGGACTGTACCTGGAAGTGGCAGGCGCTCCCAGCCCCAGACGCTGCCTTATGGCTCTCACGCACTCATCATCCACGACACAGCACAGGACAGCACGGCTCGGCTCCCCACGGACTGTGCGGGCGGCGGGCGGAGCGCCGGGAAGCGCCGGGAAGCTCCACTCCCTCCCCGCCCCGCCCGGCGCAGCGCCGGTGCCGCGGGAGGCGGAGCGCGGTGCGGCCCCCCCGCCCCGGAGCGGCCCTGCGGAGCCACCGCGGGCAGCGGGCAGGGGCGGGAGGTGTCCCCCGTGCTGCTGCCAGCCGTGGCCTCAGCTGGTGTGGCGCTGGCCCGGCAGCATGAGTCTCCCAGGTCGTATTTCCAGCGCAGAGTATTTCCTCAGCCCGGTGCTGTTTCTTCTCTCTCCTCAGTTCTCATCCAGTTCCCCGTCCAGCTCTGCACGCTCATCTTCAAAAAGGTCTCACACAGGTTCACTACAACTCCTCACCCACTGCCCTTCGTTTTCTCTGCAACTCGGTTTACCAGCTTGGATCTGGTGCCCCGTTGCTCTTGGATGGAGTGACAAACACTTTGCTTTTTTGTGCTCCCTCCAGAGCTCTCTGGGTTTTCTCTAGTTCTTGCACAGCACTCTCAGTCAGCACTTTTCCAGGAAGAACAGTCCAGTTTTACCCAGTCACTCTATAAACAGGGTCCAGACCTTGGACAAGCCTAGTTATCCTGTACCAGTGTTTTTGCAGTACCTCTAAACCTTCTGAGATGAGGGAAATGGAGCTGCATCTGCACAGTTCAAGGCACAGTTGAACGTCAGTTTTAGGGAGCAATACTCCAACTTTCCCTGCTCTTTACCTCCCTCCTAACATTTACTGATCTATGCTCAATTTGCTTTTTTTTGACCCCTCAGAACATCCAACTGAGGTCTTCTGTGGAGTGGCAGCAGCCAGGTCAGATCCTGCCCTTTACAAGCGAGGCTAACTACATGCATCAGATCTTTCACTTACTGAAGAAAAATTGTCCCTGGTAGTTAAAGGCTTGAGAGACAGAGATGGCTCTAGCTACTGTTTCTACATTCAAGAACAGAAGGAGCTTGAATAAACCTCACACCCTGTGGCCAGGATGATTTTGAAGGCAATCATGCAATCCTGCCTACCTGCCTTCCTATTTCTTTAAATAGAGGCAATAGAAAGAATACTTGTAAAAGCTAGTTTAAAGGTAGTTGTGCTGTCCATGTAACTAATAGTAAAAGGAACCCCAACACAAAAGGCCTTTGTGCATGCAGATTTCTCTCTCTGGAATTAGGACTCAAACACCCACGTGGTCTCACTGTGGATTCTAGAAATTACTTGCAAGTCTTTATGTTCTGGATTCACACAAAAGCCTGCTCTGTCCCTCTGGACAGTGTCACATAGAATGTGAAATATAACAAAATGACTTTGCAATGCTCTTTCTGAAGGAAGAGCCTTACTGCCAAGTCATGGGCAGCAATGCACACAGCACCAGCACACATATCCTGGTACTTTTCCCATTTTGGTGAATATGTCAGAGGACAGTGCTATCAGAGGATGGTGATGTGTTTTCTTCAGGCTCTGCTTTGTGATGGTTCTGCCTCCAGTTCCTCTCTGTGACAAGTTTCTCAGTGCAGTAGACTACCTGGTTTTCTTGATTCCTGTTTACCCCTACAATTCCCTTCCTCAGATAGCCCTTGTTGCTATACATACAAGAAATCTGGAAAAAAGATTTAGACTTCATCCAGCTAAAGAGGCTTCAATTTTTATTTTCTATTTTCTTGCCCCTCTCAGATGCAAGGGCAAACATTGCTTTCCACTCCCCTTGTCTCCTGTGTTCTCAGACAACATGTTTGATTAAAGTGGAAATATTTTACTGAAGTTATTGCAAGTACAGGCACGTTTACTCTGCTTTGTTTTGGTGCAGGCTGACAAGAGTGAAGGCAGCCCTTGGGCTCCCTGGCAGGGAGGAAAATCCCAGGGAAGTGACTCTGTGTGGTGCTGCTCCAGCCTCCTTTGCACAGTGCAGGTGGTTATGAGTCACTTGGCCAGAGTTGAGAGGAGATCAAAACTTGGAAGGAGTAAAGAATTACAGTTATGAGTCAACACTGCAAGTGCAGAACATGCCTGGTGTGTGCTGCTCAGATGTTTTGCTTGTTTATTCTCTCATTTTGATACGGTGGTCCTCACAACAGCAGTGCAGATTAAGGGAATTAAGCACAAATAAAGCCTAAAAAATGACATGGGGAATGATTAAACCAATTCAACCAATTCTTGCCAAAAAAGTTCTCCTAAAATCCAGGCCTAGTCCTCATGGATCTGCCTGTTAGGAACCCAGCATCTAGGCTGGGCTTTGACGTGAGCCCATCCACCATGGCAGAAATATGGGCTGCAGGCTTGGGCTGCAAACCATGCCTCTGCTTTGTCTGTGGATTTGGGCTGTGGAAAATGTCATCCACAGCCCCACCTGATCTCTATTATTACTATAAAATAGCAGCATGTGAGAACAGAATGTGTTACTTAAAAAAAAAAAAATTTTAGGAGGGAAGAGTATTTCTCTGTGTCGTAGACACAGAAAATCCCTGGGCAAACAAACTACAATTCTGGCTAATTGTGACCAGGCTCATGGGGTTTTGACCCATTCCAGAAAAGGTGAGTTTGGCAGCAATGCCAATATCAACTGCTGAAGGAGTGAGAGCTTTAAAATTTTGGTAATTTCATACAATAAAAATGCATTTTTTCAAGATATTTCCATTTACTTTTCTGGTGACTAATAAGTTAGTTAATATGCTTCAAATCAGCATGTTCAGACTATTCCATCTCTCTTTCAGACACGAGAGCTACAAGTTGTAAAGAATGGAGGGTAGGGAGAAGGCAAATTTAATGGTATCAGATGACTTGAGGAAATGCAGCTTTAGAAAACCCACCAAGGCTGGACATAGTGAAAATAGAGTTGTTAACTCTATGCAGCTTGTGTTGTGGCCTAACTTCTGTTACATGTTTGAAAATCTGTGTACTGATAAAACAACCTGCACCCTCCCCATTCCCAGATTTATCCTGACCTCCTGCAGGATGGCTTGTGTCATGTGCCCCAGCCCAATACTGATCATTTCCAAGTGATAAATCAGAAACCATGTCCCTCAGTTTGTCCAGCAACCATTTGCTGGCCAAGCAAGCATGCTAAAACAGTTAAATGACAGTGAACTTTAAACACTGAGAGAGAACATTCTCTCTTGTTTCAGCAAGTAACTGTCTGGACAGTTCTCTGTCAGAGCAATGTAAAACAATTGGCCAAACGAGCTGCTGCCTGCCTCCAAAAGGTCACCAAAGAGTAATAATTAAGAGAAAACAGGTAGTACCTTTTTTTTTTTTTTTCGTTTTAGGATTTGTTGCTGTGCAAATAAATCAACCCTTATCCTGTGGTTTGTAGCAGTTCCCTGCATAAAGCAGAAAGACATCAGGTTTCATTTTAGCCCTATGTTTATTCAGCTTGAACTTGAACTAGGATCATATTAAAAACAGATTACAAACCGTTTAAGAGCTCTTAATGCTTGCCAAAACTAGCCTGTGGTTTTAAATGAGATGCAAGGCAAAGTAAATGAAAAGTAGTATTGAAGTGACTGTGGAGAAGTCATGTTACCTAAAACATATTTGGCATTTCAAAAAGTTCTCAGCAGAATTCCTGTACACGAAGAGTACTCTCTCGTGCAAATGGATGGAAGGGAAGGATTTAGAATGTGAAGTCTGAAATTCAAACGTAAGCAATTGTCTGAAATTCAAAAGCCTGGCAACACTAGCACACATTAAACCTGTGCACAGAACTCGTGCTGAAATCATTTGCACACCTGCAGAATTTCACACATCTGTTAAATGTCTTGCAGATCCAGATACCAGAGTTCTTGACCACTCTGAATCTTCAAAAAACTGCTACAATTGACTCTGTAAACATGCAGAGTAGATGAGTCAGTCTAGCAGATCACTTAATCTTTGCCTTGCCTTCAAGTTTGAAACGAAGTGTGAAGATAGAGGAATGCAGGCAACATTCTTCAGTGTTTAGATGCAGTAGGGTGGCAGTGCAGGGGTTGTGTGAGGACATTAGAGGTGTAAAAGCACTGAGGGCTCTTGAATGGTAGGCATCCAGCAGTTCCTGTAGCAGATCTGTTGTAATGACACTTTGATTTTAGCTCTTTACAGCTTTGTCAGAATTTAAGCAATTTAAGCAAAATGTTGGTGGCAAGTTCCTTCTTCAGGCTAGGACAAAATTCAAAAAATATGAAAATATGCTCTTCTGAAAAGGTGGTGGACAAAAAGCTCTTGTTAGTGCTCGTCTTACTGTATTGACTATAGCTTCCTCATTTCTTCCTGTTACCTACTGAAGGAAAATCTGTGCAAAACCTTGGACAGGGTCTTGAAAACTGAAAGAATTCACTCCCTCTAATTTGCCTTGAGAGTTTTGCCTTTAATGCAAGAACTGCCCAAAATCAGACAAGCTTTGTGCCTGCCCTGTGAGCACATGTAAAAATTTTTCAGCATGATTCTCACAGACCTTCTCATGATGGACAAAATCAGTCACAGGTTTTAGGGGCTGAGCTGGGCTTGCACTGCAGTGATCCCCTTCGGTGCAGTGGGCACCAGAGCTGAGGAGATGGAGAGACTCTCTTGTATTCTCTGTGCCTTCCATGTTTGCACCAAGGCAGTGTGAAAGGGAGGGGAAAAGTTGATCCTGGCTCAGTATGGCTTAATCCCAGTTTTTATCGCTAAAAGATGCAGTTTTTAAATTGCAATCACTTGCATTATCAGCAACCTCTACTTAATTGTCCCAAAGGAATAAACTGTCCAGGATGAAATAATTAAGTCTCCCTTTTATTTCTATAAAACTTCTCCAAAGTATCTTAATTAATGAGTCTTTGCAAGTTTGAAAAATATTCCAGCTTGTTTTACAGACAAAGAAATGGAGGGGTTTTCAGAGGCAGATGATGCAGCATGTGAACTAGCACTGAGAACAGAATCTTGATCCCCAGGTCCTCTGTGGCTTGGGAGGTCAGAACCTTATGGACTGGGAAGTGTGCCTAAAAGCAGATTATCTAGAAGAAGTAACATACTTTGCACAATCATGGCCTTTAATTATGGATAAACCCACTCGTTTAGGACCTTGCCTCTTTTTATACACATGATGTACAAATATGGGAGAAATGGGAATACCACTAAATATAATCTATCTTCTTTCCTGATGGAGAAGTGGAAATGCTTCCAAAAGTGTCAATGCCATTTACCCGAAGCTTTAGAGGACCTAAACTGCTCCTTTAGTAGCATTATCCCAAAGCTGGATGATGGGGTCTTTTTTGCTGTTTAAATGTTGATTTGCTGTGGCTGTCCCTGGAGGCTTCTCCCTCACTTCCTCAGGACCAGGAAACATTTGCCGTTTCTCCTGCCTCCCCATCCTCTCCTCTTTCAGTCTGGCATCCTGTCACCTGCTGACAGCAATCACGCTGTGAATGGCAAGTCATTTGCTTATTGACAGCCTCCCATTTACTGGGACACCTGCCAGCAGTCTCTGACCCCTGAATAAACATTAAGGCATTAACAACCTGACACAGGTTCAAGGGTTTGAATAATAATGTCCTGCAGACTCACTACACTCACACAGGCAGCCAAAAAAGCCCCCTTTGCACTAAAGTTTGCCATCCTGGGGGCTGGGAAAGGCTTGCTGGAGGAGTGGCTGCAGCAGCAGAGTACCTGCATGGATGAGCAGCCACACTTTGCTGTTCCAGGCAGCGAGGCTTCATCTCTGGCCAGTGAAGCTTTGACCATCTTTGCCTCTGCTGCAATTTTGGGATCTGGGCTATAAAGAACAGACTCACTGGTTTAGGGAAAGAACATGACAGAGTAAAGAGGAGAAAAGGATGTCTGCAGAAAAAAACCCTCAAAACAAAACAAAACCAGCACCACTATCCCCTATCCCTCAAAAACCAAACCTCAAATTAAATAAACCACCTCCTCCCATACCCAAAACCAATCCTTCTGAATTTTGGGATTTTCATAAACCCTTGCTGAACTGCTCTGGAACTGAAGAGCTCTGAACTGCTTTTGGAGTGCAGAGTCTTGAGCTGCAAGTGTCGTGAGGATGAAACAGTGTCCATTTCAATGGATCATCAAATGGAGAAAGTGACCCCACTATGTTTGTTTTCAGTTTTTACTAGCACTGGGTTTGTTTCTCTTGTGTGTCTGCCTGGCATGTGGCCAGTCTGGGACTCTGCTGTAGTGGATGATCTATTAGCTTGAAAGACATTCTCTTCTGTCACTTCCAGCCATCCCAACCGTGTCCCAGTAAGTCATGGAGGAAATGAATCCTTTCAACTTGTGACAGCCGTGGCTCTTAGGAGCTGTAATTGCAAACCTCAAAGCCCTGGTTAGAAGGAAGAAGCTTCTGTAGCAAATGACTTGCAGGAAAACCTGGTCTGCCTCCCAGATGTTTAATAAACTTAGCAGTGCCCTCTCAAAGTCTCTGGCTAGAGTTCAATCGTCTCTGCCCACAACCAGTGCACAAAGGATTCAAAGACTTCATAAACCACAGCTTTTGTTTTGAAGTATGGGTAAAGTATGCTCACACATTTCCCTGGGCATGCTGCTGGGTGAGGGAAGCTGGGATGTTTTCCACCCTTATGTGCAACAAAATAGACTCTGACACTTCAACAAAAAAGATGTTGGAAAAAACCATAGAAAATTAAGACTTTATTTCATGTAAGGTGTTAGTCAGTTGCTGGTCAGTGCAGAAAAAGGAAGATTTATTCCTAATGAAAGCAGTTTGACATTCTAAGTGAAAGGAATTTGGTGGGTAACCTCTGTCAAGTGTAGGGAATGGATTCATATTTTCCAAACTCTCACCACAGCATCTAGCAGCTGTGTAGGGAATGGCTTTTGTATTCCCTAAGTATTTGTAAGATACTGAAAATCCCTCCCAAATCAGAACATGAGTATGAAATCACCCCAAAAATCTCATGTTCGTGAGCCAACAATCCTGGACATATTTCAGACTGAAATTTCTGTTTATATAGTTTTTAAAGGTGTAAATTTCAAATTAGAAATTTAGTATTATTTAAGATCTTGTTTAAACATGTGAAAAAAAAAGGTTGGCTTGGAAAAAAAAATCCCCACTTAGTTATTCAGAAATAACTAAGTAGAAGAAAAGAAGCTCAAATCTTTTTTCATTGTCTCCCTGAAAGAAAGTTATCAGCTTGTTTTTGCAAGAACTACTTTTTTGGTTTTTTTTTGGTTTTTTTTTTTTAATAACATTGTTCAGTTTTGCAAATTTGTCTGGTCAAGAGGGGAAAAATCTGTCAGTGGAAAATTTCTTACTCTTTCCACTTAATTGAAAGGTTGCCTGCTGTGTCCCCAGCTGTCCCCTTGCAGCTTCCAGTGAAGAGGGGGATTACAAAGCTCTGAAGAATAAAACCTTCCTGGAGCTGCCCCCCTGCCCCCAACAGAACAGCCACTACTCCCAAAGTAAGAAAAAAAGCTGGCACTCAGCCTTCCACCCCCTTTATTTAGCATGGTGTGCATCTCCCAGAAAGCTGGGAGCTGCTGTTCCTGAGCTCATAGACTGCAGGGCAGGACATCCAAGGCAGAAAACACAGCTAAGCAAAGCTAATCTTTCCAGCTACAGGCAGAGGCACTGTCTATGCAGCTGTCTGGTTAGGTGTCTCTTCCTGCACAAATCTGCTCAGATTTTCCTTTCCTAAAAAATAAACCCAGCAGTGGTGGGGGAGAAGATAGAATCTGTTGTTATTGATGCTTCTTCTGCTGTTATTCTCAGTAGATTCAAAGACTTGCATTCAGTCAATACTTTTGGTGGGCAGCAAAAGTCTGGAAGGAAACAAGAGAGGCTTAACAGCTTCACTGACATCATTTGACTTTTCAGTATTTTTATTCTCTTAAGCAAGCAACAGTAATTTGAAATCTGTTCACATGTTACTTCATGGAACAGAAATGGCTTCAAAACTGCCATTCTTGAAGCAGAATAAATAGTGACTGCTTCAGTTCTTGTCTAAATATGGTTTAGGATGGTTTTACACCCATTATGGGCTGCAGCTCTCTGCTGTCAGTTCACTCCTTCTCCCTGGCAGTTTGCTTTTCCCCCCTCTTCCAGTGTAATAGGAAGGAAAGGCACTCTGCCAGATTCAGAGTGATTCAGATTCTGCAAACTGTTCTGCACACACTCAACATTAATAAGAGCTGACCTGAGAGAGAGTCTCACTAAACATTTACAGTGTGCTTCAAATGGAGCCCATCAAGGCAGGTATGTAGGACACAGGCTGAAAAGGAGGAGGTTTACACTTAAGACTGCCATTTCTTCCCCAGATTTACAGTAATGTTTAAATATTATTGCTTTGTTGTCATCTCTACTTAGCAGAGCTGTGCTACTTAATAACAGCATAACCTCAGCCAAGTGAGATGTTTCTCATCACCTCTGACTTCATTGCTGGGATGAGCATCACTGCACAACAGGCAAATTCATCAGCAGACTAGTTTTAAAGCAAGAGAGGCTCTGAATATTATTATTATTTTTTAAAATAAATTCCTGCCTCTTTCTTGTACTTAATAATACAGCCAGGCTGTCAGAATTCAGAAACATGACAGTAGTTAAATATAGGAAGCATTTTTATGAAAGCATCTGAAAACAAGCCTCCAGAAACCAGAAGTGCCACATTTTCCATTTTGCTGGAGTTCTGGGATAACTCTGTACTCACCTTTCATAATGCAACAAAAGCTAGAATTGTCCCTCCATTTTTGAGCAATTCAGTTCAATTTCCCAGTCTCAATGGTTTTAGCAGAAGGGTTGTAGCTTGAAATTTTTTTCTTTCTTGCATTGAAAGAAATTTTATTAAGCAAAAAATCGAACATTTTCTCTGTCTGGTTTTATCTAAGCTTCATAGTTATTGAATGAAGCCTCTGTATATGACCAAAATATACATTTAAAGCTCAAAATGCACACAAAAATAACCCTATTTTTACATCAAGGTATTCCAGCTCATTTGTCAATTTTTGGTGAGAATTTGGAGGCAGACATTCTAGGTGTTATCCACTTCACCCTCCTCACAACCTATACAGTAGGCCTTGTTTTAGACATAGGAAAGTGCAGCTGGCAAAACACATCTGCTCTGGGTTTTTTGGATGGTGAAAGAAAGATTTTTTTTTATTTTTAAAGCAATTTCTATTTCATATTTTAAAGAAAATGAAATATTTTCACAAAACAATTTCCATTTCATTCTAGATAAAGAGGTTTAATATACAACATTGATTTTTTTAGCCATTAGTCAAATAACCAATTATATAATCAGCATAGCTCTCTATTTATGAAGAATAAGCATTATTATTGCATTGATCTAGAGCCTGGTCTGTACCTTTCCTTTTCCAGCATAGGGAAGTAAGAAGAAGTTTAGAAATAGCTACAGATTGCTGAGGACAATCTCTGTAAGGCAGTATTTCCTCCTTCAAAATTACTAACCAGTCTTTGAGGACAGGATTAATTTAGGAGTAGGCTTAGATGCAATTCATAATGCTAAATGAGCAGGTGGCATTCTAAATAGTCACACAGAAGTTTCTCCCTCTCTTGGCAAACACAAATGTTTGATGTGAACAAAGCCAAAAGGGTTTTGTTCTTTGCTGAACACTCTACTCTGGCTCCCATTTCCAAGGTTTCCTTCCCTTGGGACATATGGGCCTTCAGTTACTCACACAGATTAGAGGTTATCCTTAAAAGTGTTCTGACTAAGGTAGCACAAGGCTCTAAGGGTTTCCACTGCTTAAGAAATCCCCTCAAATATTATGCTTCCAAAAAGGGAAGGAGGAAGGGCAGTTGTACCAACAGGGGGGACTGGCTGAAAGAGAAGTCCAACCACAAAAGTAACAACCAAACTCCAGGGTGCAGAAAATAATTAAGGAGGATTGTAGTTCCTAAGAGGAAATCAGAGATCACTATGTACAGCTTTCACTAAACCCTTTTATTGCAGTTTAAGCTCTGTGTAGCTGGGCTGTAACCAAACAGGAGGAGCACCAGCAAGGAACAGTGTGAAATCATGTGCATGAAAATCTCCTAAAACTCTTTGGTTCACCCATGTGGAAAAGGACCAAGCCTGTACTGAGCAGCTTCAGAAGAACAGGCAGGGAGATGATAAAATGCTGTTTTCCAAGATATAACAGATATATAACATCTATGTCTATATCTGATATATATATATATATATATAACAGATTAGTGGATTTCAGGTTTTGTCACAAGCTTTGTCCACTCTGCAGAAGATATCAAAACAGAACTGCAGAACCACAACCACATGGTGTGTGTCTGTCAGCAAACATGGTCAAAGGAAAGGATGCTTCACTAAACCTTGGGGACAGAGTTGCCAATGCATCCTGATGAACCAGAGCAAGGTGGGAAGTCCTCTCCCTGCTCACAATGCTTTCTACAGCTGTATGTGCATCCTTTCCCTTCTATGCCCATTCCCCTTTCCCAGTTTCCTGCAGGATAAGCCTTTCAGTGCAAAACCAGCTTATTTCTGTGTAGCTGGGCAATCCACAATTCCAAAGTAAGGGGCATCATCATGGACACAGAGTTGGGTGTGCTTTCAAATATAGAACCAGAAATCAAAACCATCTCCTGAGCCAGTTTTTAACAGTGAGCAGAATGTTCATGAGCATCCTTTATAAATGCAGCCACTGCCCTTCACTGCATCAAATGGGCTGCAGAGTACCAGTAGGACACAAGCTCTTGAAATAAAACCAATGCTGGCAAAGTGGTGTGGTGGTTATATCATCAGTGAATAATTATCATGATAGTTTTAAACAAGTTGAAGAAGGAACTTACTCTGGATTCTGTCATTCTTCAATTCCATGGAGTTTGAGGTGAAAATCACAGAATTCCTATTCCAATGAGCATCATGGAGAATAATTACTATCATAAAACAAACCTCCTGGCTTGGTTTCTGTGGCATTTCTTTTCAGAAGTGTTTACCAACAGGTCTCTCCTGCACTCTACAGAAGAAATTCTCTTTTCATCTGCCTGCACATGCCCTCTGCTACAACACTGACAGTTTTCCCATCCTCAGCCTTGAAATCTTGCAGATGATGCATATAAAGGGAAACAGAGCTTGTTTTTCTATTATTGCTGAATGACATAAAATGGGCAAATTTGGACTGAGATATCAATCACTGAAGGGTGAGCTCTAGTCTCATTTTAAAGAAGCCTCAGGTGTGAAGAATTCCAATATCTTATAAGCTAGAACCAGTAGTAAGATGTAAAGAGGTTCAATTGGTGTTAAAACTGATAAAACAGCTGGGTCCTGGGGGTTGAAGGAATATTCTCTCCTCTTCTCCCTTCCATAGCTCTAGTACTGCCATTGCCCTGAGTGGAAGAGAAACTGCAATCTTGAAAACACTGTTTACTAGAAGTCTTTTGTTGTAGGAGCTCATAACTTTAACTGTCTGCCCGTGCTGTAGCAGATCACCCATCTGCAGTGCTGCTGATGTAGAAATTAGTTCAGAGAGCCGACATGTTGGCTAGAGGCATTATTTAATGTGGTTGCCAGAAATCTCTTCATAAAAATTCATGACTCCAGCAGCTGGTCCTAGTTGCCATGAGACTTCTTGTGTGTTCTTCCTCGGAAGGCAGAGAAACCAAAACCATTCTCCATGTCTCCGCAAAGATCTGTGCCTCATTTCCACTGAACTGAACAAGGAAAGGCTCCCATCACCACCCATTACAGAGATGGCTTTTCCATCACCTTACAGCTCAGAGCATCTTTCCAGTCTGCCCTACTCTTCATCAGACCAGGCAGCAGTGAGCTTTGAACATAATGATCAGGCCCAGCAGAAATGACCCAGAAAGGTTTAGAGGTTTTGCTGTACTCATCCAAAGGGGCACTGCTATTCTTATTCATGTCTTAACAAAGCACAAATCTTTACCAGGAAATATTAAAATCATGTCCTGAGAGTTCCCTTCTGGTCAAGGCCTTACCAACATTTCTTTCTGTACCCCTCTGAAGCTGTCAAATTGATCTGTTTTGAAGGAGAGGTATTCCAGATTGTGTGAAGCAGAGGGACATAATTTCCCAAATTGCCCTACTCAAACAATGGGAAATAGGTGATAAAATTTATTTAGTTTAATCCAGCACATTGATAAGACCTCCTCTCCAAACACTCTTTAGAGATTACAAGTCACAGTTAACAGTCAGAAATGAATAATCTGCGGGGAATGAAGCCTATGGCTTCCACATCCTTCTGGCTCGTGTCCATGGGAGAGTTTACCACACTGCCTGGGATAACAGGATTCCCTGAATACACTTCCCTGTCCCTCCTTCCTTCACCACTATGTATTAGCACTGCAGAGCTCTGGAATTGCTCAGCTACTGTTTCAGAAACAGGAGAAAACTCATTATTCTGCAGAAAATACACAGAGCTATAATGTGGTGGAGTTCCTATGGAGTTATTAATTGAAACACAATAGCTCATTCAAAATCAACTTTTTAAAAAAATTACCTGCTAGCTCAGATTGTTCAAAGGCTTCTTTGACTGTCTGTACCTATGAACACTTTCATTTGCAGTAGATTTTCTTGGTGAAAATGGTATTAAGGACAATGAAATCTCCAGTTACACAGATGTTTCTGAAATCAAAATTGTGCAGCACTGGAAGGAATTATGCTATTCTGATTGCTCAGGAATAACAGAAGCAACTTTGAAAACTGCAATCTTTTCCTTTGTGGTACTTTTCAGTGGCTCTAAATGGAGCTAACTGGTTTCCCCTAGTATATGCAGTGAGGCAAAGAGATGTGCAGAGGCTTGTAAAACAAAGTATTCTTAAGGATGTATTTTTTATTAATGTAACTAACGTGGTGAAGCTTGGCCACTGATCCACCAAGTATCAACAAAGTGAGTTAGGTAATATTTTCTGGGAAGGCTCCTCAGGGAGAGCAAAGTGTCAGCCCTTTTCTGCCTCATGCCTTGCAAGGCATGAGCTCTTGTCTGCTTTTGCAGAGCAGACCAACAAACCATTCCTTAAGCACAAAGAATTGGGGATGAATATGCAGAAGCTTCCTCAAGAATTTGGATCACCTTATAAAAGTTTAAGGTACTCTGCCACAGGACACTGAGTCCTTCACATCCAACTGTACCCAAGGAGGGAACACTGGAACTCCTGCCTACAGTTGAAGCATGGAACAGAAAAGGTGATTTCTCTGCTTCTAACAGGATCAGCCTTCCAGCCATTTCCTGAGACCATGTGTGGTCCTCTAAAAGTAACCAGAGGAGAAAAAAACAAGGAGAAGCAACCCCAGGAAGTAGCTGAATCCTGGCTAGAAGTGAGGCCACATTCTGTTATCAGTTATCTTTTCCCAGCTAGTGACCTTTAGGCTACAGAACACGCTGGGGGAGGCTTCTGGCTAAGGGATTAAAGGAAGGCTTCAGGGCACTTAGAGGGAGCTCCTAGAGAGATGGAGCTGAATTCCTGCTTCGGGGGCTGAGGATCTGTGTGAGACATGCTGGATCTCCCTAATGCTCTATCTGCCCACATTTAAGGAGATTTCTTTCTATGGCTCTTTGTTGTGACATGTGGATCCAATAAGTGTCCCCTTCTGGATACCACATACTTGCTGTGCTTGAGTTTTACCACCCCACCCCACACTTCCTTTGAAAGCCTGCCTTCTTTTCCATCACTCACTTCCTTCAGTTTAATAGCTCCCAAACTTCATCCGTGTTCTGGGCACAAAGGTTATTCCTACAACCCCAGTCTGGACCAAAGAGCACTCTCTCTTTGCCACAGCAGTGCTGAGACTTAGATTGGCTCTGAGGATGTGAGACAGGGCGAGGCTTAATGGCTCTAAGTCAATCAATGCTTTCCAGACTTTACACTCAACCTTAGTTCTGTAGCTAAGGCTGGTTTATTCTGTAGTGCCAAAGGGCTGGTCTGTCCAAGCAGGAAGAGGGGCAACATCTGGGAGAGGAATCTGCTTTTGTAGTCATGGCCAGAGCTGTGAGCTTGGATGGGTTGAGTTTTGCTCAGTCAGTGCACCTTCCAGCCCTGCTTGGGGCTGGCCATGGCTAGCTGCTTTCTTAGTGCACACATGTCAGCACCCAGCTGAACTGTACTGTCCCCTGAGGTACTGACTCAGTTTCTTTTCAGTCTTCCATCGGGGATTGCCTCCCAATAACCCCTGTGAGTCCCTTGCCTGCTGCCTTCAGCACCAGTAACTGCTGCTGCTGCTGTGCTCAGCTGAAAGAGGAAGTGGTGAAATGGTACACTGATTACAAAATGCATTTACTCCGTAGAAAGCAATGGAAAAATTTACTAGACAGAAAAAAGGCAACTTTCAACATTTACTGAGCAAAGAGTCTCTCCCATCCCAACAACCTCATTTCCCCCCCTGAACTTAAAGCTGCACTTAAAGCTGAACTTTGACTCTGTGCCTCATATCACCAACATATGGGCTGGGTACAGATTGTCGTGTGTAGGCTTAAGGTGTTTTAGCAAGTTCTCCAGCTAGGAACAGGTGTGTCTTTTGAATGCCCTTTCAAGGAACATATGGACTTCAGAGAAAATCCAGCAGGGTTCCCAGATCTCACTCTCCTAGCTCTGTCTGGTCAGACACTGTAGGGAAACCCATCTGTGCCAGCTCTCAAGCTCCCTTTGTTCTGTGCTGCCACTCCTGTTGTGACAGTAACTACCACAGTGCAGATTAGAGCTCCTATTTTGATGTTTATGTAGGCTCATCTATGCCTCTTTTACACAGAGAGCAAATTCAGGAGTTAACTGCTTTGCATACACCCAAAACTTCCCAGTGCTGTTAGGGACTGAAGTACAACAGCAAGTCACCACACCCTTTACTCCTCACCTGGTTTTCAGAGTTCAACTCTGACAGCTAATAGGATTTAGCAAAAGTGTGCATTAGCCTCTAAATCTGGTGTGAACTGGTGTCACTTGGATTATGGATTCTCCCCTTCCAAGGAAGAATTTCAAACTGGGAGAGAGCAACCTGATGAATGAAACTCAGGCCTGCAGACTGTCTGATCCTGGTAGATCCATCTAGCTTGCAGGCATGCAAATCCAGGATAAAATTAAGGATAAGGAGCCTAGAGAGGTTATACTTTGGTTCTCATTCCTACTAAACCCCTGCTTGTGGTCCCCAGACTCTCCTTCCTAGCACATCTGCTGGGCAGGTAGGCTGTTTCATCTGTGTTATTCCAAAGGCAGGTACCACTTTTCCTGCCTTTGAAAGGAAAAAAGGTGTGAGGCTTGTTTTTCTTACCTCCAGTAAATTGATTGCAAATAACACAAAATTTATCAGAAAATTAAATTTAAACTGAGAGGCCTAAATTCCCAAATAGACTAAGTTGTATAACTTTAAAAAATTGCATCCTTAGCCACAGGCATATTTTTGTCTTTTTCTCGTGCCTTACATGCTGACATTCTTTCCATTACCACTGTCATCAGAGAGCTTCTCTATGGGTTCAGTCCCTTGCTGTCCACATTTTCCTTCCTGAGTACATCCAGGTCAGTCCAGTGATCAGAAAGTTCATCAGGGTGAGTTCACTCCAATAATTTCAGGGGTAAAAGTCCTGTCTGTCGTCTGCTGTACATTGAACAACCACATAAAAGACAGCACTGAAAGAACTTTGACTCTGTGCCTCGTATCACCAATTGCAGCTTGGAATGAAAACATCTTACTCATGAGTGGAAAGGACCTGGGAGTCAAGAAGAACGTCTCAGGAGAAGAACTGCTGGCAAGCAGAGTCACTGTGGGCCTGTGTTCACATGTCACAGGTGGCAGGAGAAGCCCCTCCTTGCCTCCCCTCGCCTTCCTCCATGCCTCTGTACAACAGGAATGAGGCTTTGGATGTGGAAGGCCACTCAGGGGATGATGTGGATGATGGTCCAGCCACACCAGAGGTGTTGTGAGGGCCAGACTGGCCTGCCCTTTGTATTGAGATCATCTCTACAAGGAAGGAAAGGTGGGTCATGGTTGTATGGTCATGTTGACCCTCTTTTCCCATCCTTCTGAGGGGAACAGAGGGTCCTACCTGCCAGACAGACACTCCTGTCAGGGAACTCTGCTGCCTCCCTGGGGTCTGGTTTTAGGACATCAGTAGGAAACTTCTTAGCCTGGTCCAAGGGACCTTGCAGTGTTACCCATTGTTTCTCTTCCCTATGGGTGGTAATAAAGCTGAGAAGAGTAGTCCAAGGACAATTAAACAATACTTCATGGCCCTGGGATGGTCGGTAAGCAAATCTGAAGCAGAGATAACTTTTTATTTTTCTTCTTTCTGGACCCACCCAAACACCTTGATGTCCTTCTTGTGTTGTGGTGCCCCAAACTGCACACACTGCTTGAGGTGAGGCTGTACCAGTGCAAAGTAGAGCGGGACAGTCACCTCCTCCAGCCAGCTGGTGATGTGTTGTGCTTGATGCACCCCAAGACACAAGCTGGCACAAGATCATTCAGTGACATTTCAGCTTTGGGAACGTCAGACTCGCCAGTAATTTCATAGCCTAGTTCTTGCCATGTATGCCCCACTTAGCTGCTGAACTGTGAGTCACAACTCGAGCATGGGAAGGGAAAAATGTTGCTCTTACTTTTGCTGCAAGAAGGTGCAGGGACAGGATAATGAACTCCTATCAGTCAAACTATGGTTTCAGTTCTGTCACTGAAAATCAGCAGGGATAAAATTGAGAGTGGTATTAATTGAAAGCCATTTTTTGCCATTTTGATCCTTTTGCATAAATGTGGAGTTGGTCAATCAATCAATCAGTCTGGGGGTAGATGAGATTCACAAATTCTGTTTTAAGGGTGCCCCTGAAAAAGACTGCCACATAGAAAATGGTGATGTTCTCTGCTTCCAGTCAAGTCTGGTGCTCAGATTTTGCTAAGGTCTTGTAAGTCACCTCACTTCATAACCACTGAACCTGATGCTGATGGTGGAGAAACCTCAGAGCAGAACTTTTGAGAATCAAGGCAGTGGAAATCTTTTGTCAGTTATTCACATTCCTGACACTTTTAAATGGAAAAAGAAGTCACCCTCCTGGTTTAATAGTATGGCCTTTACCTTTGTGCACCACCATAATTACAACTCTTCACATGACCATTGGAATATCTATTACTGAATTTCCATATAAGATTTTATTAATTATACTCTCCAAGGACAGAATTTAGCAGGCCCCTTTCCACAGCTGAAATGAAGGAGAGTATTCCAGAGGCATCAGTGTTCCCACATGAATTTGCCCCCAAGCAGCTAAAACCACTGCTGCCAGCTCTTATGGAACAGGGCCATGATATGTTTTTTTTTGCTTCAAAGAGATGCTGAATGTTTACCAAAATGTTCAAATATGTTTTGAATGTGATAACATCTAGAACTGTAATGCAAGAGATAAAGAACCTCTGTCAAACAATCTTCAGATTGCTCAGAGCAACATCCTTGGAATATACACACTCATGCATGCTTGAGGGGAACGTAGCACCGAGTTAAACAGCCTGCAGAGTTCTCCAGTTGTTTCACAATATTGCTTGTTGGCAAAAAGTAAGAAGCTTTACAACAGACCACTTGGGAGATTTTGGAGACCAGAATTTAGGAATAGAAGTGTTTGCAGAAAAACCCTCAAAAAAAAAAAACAAAAACAAAAACAAAAAACAAAACAAAACAAAACAAAACAAAACAAAAAACCAAAACCCACAACAACAACAAAAAACCCCAAACAAACAAACAAACAAAAAAACAACCCAAAAAAACAAACAAAAAAAAACCCTCAAAAAATCCTTGGAGGATCAAAAGCTAAAGCTAGCTCAATAATACTGATCATGAGTAGGTCCTGCTGCTCAAATCCTGAATCTGAGATGCACTCCTTTTTTATTGCCACAACTGATACTGCTAATACATTTTCCTAACAAGGCTTATGGAGGTTTTTCTGATGGCAGGATGACTGAAATATAAATATGGGGAGGCCTGGCAGATTGACTCTGTCACACTCCCACCAACTCCCAGGGTCTTTTTTCCCCTCAGGTAGATAAGGCAGAGGAGTTTCTGTATTATGTACTGAAAATTTAATTACTTACAATATGAAAAGGAATAATGATAAACTATTGTAATTATTTACTCAAATAGGCAAAAATAATTTTCACTGAAGAAAGCTGACTTGGTGCCATTCTGTTTCTCCAGGTCAGTGTCCAGCCCACCTCCATCTCTTTCCTTCTGCCTTTATTAACACAGAGACAGGTTCTTTCCTGAGCTTTAATTCAGGCATGGAAAAAGCTCCTTTGGAACTAATCTATTACCCTTCTTTAAACCCACCTCGAAACTCTTTTTTTGTAGAGATGAGTGAACATGCCACTGATGTGCCCTGACATGCCCAGACTCTCGCAGCTGGAGCTGACTGGTATTGGTTGCTCCAAATCCTGATTCTTCCTTTTCTGGGCACATCAGTTTACCCTTCATCGACCCAGATAATAAGTTCCCTTATGATACAAGAATTTTGTTCTTGCTTTATGCTCATGTGGTGCTAAGTAGCATAATGTAATGAACTGTGATAATAGAAGTGCAAAAAATAAGGTTCTGGTTAATAACAATGACAACGGCTTTACCTAAATTTCTTTCTGAAGCAATACAAGAATTTAGAAGAACTGAAGGCTTCTGTGTGGCTGGAAATGAAGACTTGCATGGACTGCCCAGCAGCTAAACATTTCTAAAACTGGATATCCCTCGTGTCATGGGCAATTCTGTCGTGTAGCAGAGACGAAATTTTAATGGTTTCTGACATATTGCTTCAAACCATCAAACTTCTGCTTGCTGATTTATTCTGTATTTTTGCTACAACAACTTTCTAACACCCAAGCAGACTAATTTTTCATTTTATAAGACATTAAAGTTATGATTTTGCCCTATGTTAGACAAAATACTAATAAAACATTCTTGAACTACTGCTGAAAGTTGATGGATCTTGAGTGCTGTGCTCGTTCCACTGAGGAGCTGCTGCCATGACCTGGAGTAATTGTGTGTTTTCCTGGGGGAAGAAAACCCTTCCTTGTCTTACTGATTCTGTCATCAAGTATTAAAAAAAAAAAATCCCTCTGGTTAGGCCACACTGATGACAACCTTTGCAACAGGTTGCTGATGATCTTGAATTTCTGCAGATGCCTCCTGTGTTATCAGCAGAACATTCTAGAGGCTTTTCCCCTGCTAAACAACAGCCCTGGATAAAGGGAGAGATATACTGAATATATTGGGAATATTTACTTGCAACAGAGTCACTGCCTTAAATAAGAGCAGTCTCCAGGTTGCTTTACCTTCTGCTCTAAATCCAAATCTTGAGGATTGGAATGCTTTATCCCTTTTCCCCTAATCCACCAGGCTCCACTGGGGACAGCACATGCAAGCATACAAGTCCCAGGATGCTGAGGTCATCTGCTAGCCTAAGAAAAGTTCAATTGCAAAATGTCATGGTAGCACTTTCATTTTCAGGACTTTTAACCAAATAAGATACCATAAATTTCATACACCATCAGACCAGAAAGGTTTTCAGAAGCTGTCTGTCCCAAAATATGTCCCACTCAACTATCACTGAACTTCATGTCTGGTATAACTTAAATGATAGATTTTTGAGAACTCATAGTCAAAACAAACAAACAAACAAACATTCCAAACTATAAACAATAACAAACACAAACCCCTCAAATAGCTAATGCAACAGGTGAATCTACAAGAGTTATTTGCAGCAGCTAAGTAAGCTCAATTTAACTTTCTAGTCATTGAACTGTATCTTCAGCTAGTTTAAATTCACACAAGTTCATCAAAGTTCTAATTACTATTCCATGTATACCATTTACCAAAAATGCAAAGGATTTAGAAGACTATTCATCAATAAAAACAAGATTACCTACACCTCTGCCCTGCATCTCAGCTTCCCAATCACCTTCTTCTGGCGACAAAAACATGCCTGGATCTCAGAATCTCCTGTCAAAGAACTCATAATCCTGCATGCCTCAAAATGTTTTTGGGAGAGAGGTCTTTCAGCTGATTTCCTAACTATTTTTCAAGCAGCTAAGACTCTGTTCTGATGAATCCCCAGTGAGTTAAAACAAAACTGAAAAAAAAGCAGATTCTGGTACGTGAAAAAGCATCACGGGTTGAAACCTATGATAAACTGTTTGTGAAAGAGCAGTGCTTCAGAGAAAGAGAGCTAAAAACAGACTAAATGGTCTCAATGTCTCAATACAAGAAGGCTAGAACTAAAACAACATTTCTACCTTTAAGAAGTCAAAAATAATAAAGAAGATTCCCAAGCTGCAGAAGTTGGCACCTGACTGGAGAAAAAAAGTCTTATTTCTTTTACTTACTAATCACTTTTTAAAAAATGTATGTAGTAATCTTTGTGGTTTTGAGGTTTCCTAGATAATGGTTTGAAGACTTTAAAGGTCTTTCCTGCTTCAGAAAAACAAAACTAACATGTAAAGTAAATTCAAATTAAAGTCAAGAGAACCTGCATAGCCTTAACATCAAGGCAAAGAGCTGCAGCCAGAAGCTGTGCACTTTTCATTCTCAAGTGGAATCTCAGAGTATCAAAATCTGATTCTCTCCCCAGTTGTTTGACAAAGAAGCTCCTGCCTTCAGCTGCCCTGAGTGAAAACACAGGGGCTGCTCATTTTGCCTATCTTGCAAGCCCTACAGAGGAACCTTCTCCAGGCACAGAGCTGAGCTCTGGGGGCTGTGCTCTGTGTGTGAGCAGATCCATCTGACACAGCCCCAGGTGACCCTCTCCCCATTCCTGCAGCAGCTCTGCTCCTCCATCCTGCCAGGCTCTTTAGGAGCCTCATCCCTTAGCAGCTGCCCCCACCATCCCCTCAGCAGACCCAGGGGACAGACATTCCCTCTGGTGCCCTCCCCAGTCCCACAGTTCTGCTGCTCAGATGAACACACAGGAGAAGTTGGCACAAAAACCCCACCAGACAAGGCTCTTTTAAAGACTTCTTGCCTCACATCAGGTGGGCAAGGCTTACAAAAATTAATCCACTGCTGCTGACAGGGGTCCCTACCTAATAAAGCCACCAGATTTTGGGCAGGAGAGTGTCAGCTGGGCAGGAGTCAACACAGAATCACACTGACCCTTAAACTCTGTGGCCTTAGTCTGAATCAGCTCAGACCCTATTAATCTGCCAATTTTCAGGAAGCATGTATAGATGTTGGGGAAAACTGTTGAAGTTTTCCTGCTTTTTCCAGAAAACATAACATAAACACGTGTGTTTATTAATAGAGTGGGAAAAAATGCACATCTCTGCTGCTTATCATTCTTTGGTTATTTTCACTAATTAAATTTATTTTTTCCTTTTTGGCAGACATGCTATTTTTATGTTGGGAAGTTTGTCTGTATTTCAAAGGGAAGGAATTTCTTTGATGACATGAAAGAGAAGCAAACAAACTGGCAGAGAAAGCAGGTGGGTCACTAGGACCAATGCTGACATAAGCCTTCAAATAAACTTTGTCCCAGGTTTGCTTTATCGTTTACACAAGAAATTTAGTTCTGTTTTTCAAAATGTGCCTTTGGGCAACTACACAAATCCTGTTCCATTAGTGTAATTGTACTAATTTTAATCACAAGCAGCTTGTAATCACTGAAATACCTTCTGACTAAAACTATTAAAGCATTTGACAGTGATGCATGCAAAACAGCATCCTGTGATTAGGTTGTATCATTAGTGGGAGATGTTTCAGCTCATATGATTAAATCTTCTTGACATTTGGTATTACATTTGCAATGGCTGTTTGATCATGCCCTCGCACACATGACAACAAATCTGTGCTCATTCAGACAAGGTCAGCACAGAAATGCTGTAAACAGTGTAACAAGCAGCCTTGTGTTTGCCCACGTGGAACAGAAAGAAAGAACCTGCCTAGAAATTCTTGAAATATCCCAACCCTGTGCTGCTGTGGTCAATTTTCTCAGTGCAAGCACTGGTTTAAAGAAATTTTTCCCCTAACAGCTCATTCCCAGCACATGGAAAAGACATGGAAAAGAACTGACAGGAAAACTTCTGTGTCAGTCTCCCAGTGCATTTCACACTTTTTTCTCACTAACTACTGTACAGCTGAAGATGAAAATCTAGCCTGATGTTGAAGAAAGTTTCCTGTCTGACCACTCTGGCAGTCACACTCCCACCCCCAGGCTCTCACTGTTGGGACTGAAGCCCCTTGGCAGGGGGGGGATTCCAGTGACCCGATGGGTGCCCACTTGGCTCCCCACACACCTCACATTCACACAGTCAGACAAGTTTCCCTCACTGGCTGGAGCCCAGATTTCCCAAAGCAGAGTCCCAGATGTCAGCATCCTTCCCACTATTTAATTGTGCTGC
Source organism: Serinus canaria (assembly GCF_022539315.1). Classification (NCBI taxonomy): domain Eukaryota; kingdom Metazoa; phylum Chordata; class Aves; order Passeriformes; family Fringillidae; genus Serinus; species Serinus canaria. Next base: position 16,186,266 of record NC_066317.1, read on the forward strand.
AGTAACAGCTGAACAGAAACAGCTCCCACTGGTACCTCTGAGGAGGGACACAGGGAAAAGGGAAACCCATGGCTTTTGTCCCCTCACTGCTAAAGTGTGCCACAGTCTGGGTACTGTATTTGCTGGGAATGCCCTGACAAAGGCAGGACTGATGTACCTGACTCCATGTTCTCAGAAGGCTACTTTATTACTTTATTATACTATATTATATTAAAGAATACTATACTAAACTATACTAAAGAATACAGAGAGGATACTTACTGAATGCTAAAGGATAATAATGAAAACTTGTGACTCTTTCCAGAGTCCTGACCCAGCTTGGTCCCAATTGGCCAAAGAGTCAAACACCTCACACCAGAATCCAATCAGGCAATCACCTGTGGGTAAACAATCTCCAAACACATTCCACATGAGCACAACATGGGAGAAGCAAATGAGATAAGAATTGTTTTCCTTTTCTCTGAGGCCTCTCAGCTTCCCAGGAGAAGAATCCTTGGTGAAGGGATTTTTTTCAGAGAATGTGAATGCCACATCTGGGGTCTTCCTGCTGAACCACTGGGTCCTGTTGGGCCTGAGTGCCTGGACACCTGGCTGGAGCTGCAGCTCCCTGTGCTCTTTGTGGTGGGAAGGGCTGGTGCCACCTCATGGCCCCTCACCTGGGGCTCCAGCCTTTACCCTAGCCAGGATCAACCTGCAGCTCCCACTGCAGCTGCTCCCTGAGCCACTGGGACCATGTGTATTCCTCAAGCCAGAAGCCAGTTCAGCTGGCAGAGCCCCTGGGAGCTCCAGAACTACATTCCTTTTGGCAGCAGTGTGTACAGCCACACCATTTTAAGGTGGCCACTTAAGTGTGGGTTTAAAATGAAAGCATTGGGTTCTGCTTCAAATAATGCCATGGATGTGGGGACAAACTGTTCTGAGTGTGTTCTCTTTGATACCCCATGAGCTGCAAACTGCTGTTTCCATCTCCCTGAAGTCTGGCCAGCATCCTGGTACAGATGGCTGTTGTACATGTCTCTGCCAGGACAGCCACACTGCCAAGGCTCTGTGGTGCTGATATCCTCACTCAGCCAGGGAGAAACCTTTATTTAGGCACACTTACGCTGGCAGAAGATGAGTTTTGGCAGCACAGAGTGCACTGGCACAGGATGAAATGAACAGAATTTGTTCAAAGCACAGATTTGCTTTCTGTGAACGTCCCAGTCTTAGCAAAGCACTTCTGTTGAATTCCCACTGCACGCATGGAGCACAATTCCAACAGGACCAGGACTTTCCTCTCCAAACCATAAGCTGTGTCATGAGGAACTGTTAAGTTCATTCCCACTGGGAGACAACTGTGACTTGAGAAACCTTTCAAATCATCAATTTATTTTGAGGATGTAATACAGACAAAAAGTCTCTACAGGCAGCTCCACTGCACGTGCTGGCCCAGGATTGAAAAGCTGTAATTTTGGAGGATGTTATGAAGAGGTAGATCACAAATATAGTCTGTTTATTTGCTCACAGAGGAAACTTTCAGCAGTATGCATCATCCCAGAAACTTCTCCTATTTCCTTTATTTTTTTTCCAAAGTAGTTCCTTACCAGAAGCATGCAACTGAAAACGAACCAAAGGCACATTTTGGTCGTAGGGGTCTGATTAGAAGTGAAAAGTAACATGACCACTACAAGCATTCCTGAATTAGAGGTAATCAAGATCCTGAGAAGATCACTAGAGGAGGGTCAGTCTCGTTAAACCCTTTGTCATCTTGAAGCAATCAGGTCCAATTTCATTTGCTTTCAGTCAAAAGACAGCCTTCAGCTAAAAGCATTTATTCAGTGAAGACATTTACACTGAGTCTGTTCGAGTCCAGGCTGACAATGTTTACTTCCCCAGAAATTTCTACCTCAGTTTCACTCTCTGGCACTCTTCTGTCCTTTTTTTTACAGGAAAAGCAAAGAGCCAAGCAGGGTGAATCAGCTCATTAGAGGATTGGATGAGCACCAGAGCCAAAGCCATGGAATCAGGCAGAGAAGCTGAGTGGTTAAATCGAGGTGGCCTTTGTCACTACTCAGAGAGGAGGAATACTTGTGGAACAAGATTTTGGTTTGCCCTTTCATTCTTTTTACTCATGGGGTGATAGGAGATACCACAACAGTATTTCATTATTATTTCCAAGCAAAAAATTCCTGTTAAGTTGTCAGATTAAATGCCTAGGAAGTAGACAGGAACTTAACAAAAAACTAGGTGTTTCTTGCTACACATTGGAGTTCTGCTGTAACCACAAAATTCAGTACAGATTCAATGAAATCACCTCAAAATCCAATCCCAATTACATGTGAACTTTTACTGAGTTTCAGATGAGCCTTAGATTAATGGTTTTGGCCAGAAACCGTGGGAAATATGTTAACTTCATATGATCAAACCACAAAAAGGATGAAAATAAGCAATTTAAGCTGAGCTTTGTTTTGAAAGGTTTTGCAAAATGAAGCCCAGTTACTGGGAATTCACATGATGCAAACTCAGAAATAAAACCTCCACAAAGTCCCTGAGAAATGAAGTAGTAGTATTTGACACTGTGGTCCTACTTCCCTTTAAGTGCTCCTAAGTGGCAATTATTGCTACCCTGTTTTCTATGCTTCTTTTTCCAAGGTTGTACATGAAAACTCAGATCTCCCTCAAACATCAACCCTTCCACTGAGGGATTATGTTGAAGGAACATAGCTTTGGGTTTGTATATTTTTGCTTCAGTGTCTTGTTTGGGTATTTTGTTGTGAAAAAAACCCACCTACAGATAGATGTCTGTTTTGCAATTGAGTTTGTTTTTGGCAAACATAAATTTAAAATTGAAAACAGGGACTCAACAAACCCATGTTATCATAACCAATATTCCTGATCCTAAGCCAAGGCAGAAAACACTTTGAGTTTGATTGGTGCCAGTTTGAATTGAGATCATTGCAAAGTTGCTGCTGACATCAAAACAGCACGGGAGGGTAAGGCAGGCTCTGGATTCAATCTGTGTGTTAGGCTGCCTGAAAGCTCCTGAAATGCTGCATTTCAGAGCAGCTAAGGAATAGCTGGACATGGCATCCTGGCAACAGCACAGCCCTGGTGGGTAGCTGGTACTGCTGGAGACACCCTGGGAAAAATGCTTCCCCAGAGGCCAGGCAGCCAAGTCCTCAGAGATGTGCTGAAATCCTGAGGCCCAAAGGAGTTTTTGACAATATACAATCTGCTGTATGCAATTTGCCTTGGGAGCTAAGCATCCCCTTGGTTGCTGTTCCAGCACAAGCTGGGCTGCCCCTGCCTGTTTGCAGCATTTCACAGATTTCCTCAGCATCATGTGATGTCCCTATCCATAGGACCTTAAAATTTAGATGCCATGCACTCCTTGAGGCACTTACAAGTTCTTACAGAGATCCAGGGTGAGACCCAGAAGTCCCTTGGGACCTGTTTCTGTAGCAGAACTCACTGGCAAATACTCAAATCCTCATCTCCTCCTCCTCCTCCTCGAACACCACCACTGCACTTTGTGCCTCTTATGTCATTTCAGAGAGCTGAATGAAGGTGCTCTAAAGTCCTGTTACAAAAGGATTTGTTCAGTGAAAAAGCACATTGCAAATGCACTTCCATTAGGAGTTCTGGGCAATGCCTCCTTTTGCAATGTATTTACTTGGCTCTGTAAATATCCAGGGCAAAGAGTAACCTTTGGCTAATAATACAACGCACTGATAGAGTCAGTGCACTTAAGTGTACTGACAAGAGGCTGGAACAGTCTGATGCTGAGGAAAAACAGAAACCAGGCACCAGCTATGCCAGCACTCAGAGCTGCTGCTGTACACAGTATTTTTTCACTCAGCAGACACCAGGAATTACTATAAAAAATATTTATCAGGAAGACCCCATGCTCCTTGAATCCCTAAAGGAATAGTTTGGATACAAATCAGGCTTCAGCTCTTCAAGTCTAAATTTGCAGAGACCTTTCAGAGAGAATGACAATTGCTAGAAGTCAATTTAAATGGCATTACCAAAATCTGAGGAGTTAAAAGCACATTCCTGACACTGAATAATTTTTTTAAAGCACTCAGGAGACTTTGCAGCTTCTTCTACCTGTGTCATGAAATGGCATCATTTCTGAGCAAGCAAAGGATTCAGGGAACTCCTTCAGAGTTCTGGTTTATTTTCTGTAAGGCAGCTCTTCCAAGGAGGTTCCATGGCAGCTTAATAAACTCACAGTAACAACTGCAAGGTGATAAAGGGCTAAACCATTCCCCTGAAGGATCTTCCTTCAAACTGGGCTGCCTAGGACACTTCCAGGGCTGGAAGGACCCTGCCAGGCCATCCAGGCACATCCCAAGGGTGGCTCAGAGGGGGATATTTTCTCCAGTATTGAGCAGGCTGGAGCTTTGTTGGTGACTTCCATGGGCCAAACCAGGTTGTTTGGAAATTTCCTGAACACCAGAGTAATAAGCTGTTAAAAATTATGGGAGGGGGATTTTCTCAGAAGAAATGAGAGTATTATCCTATCTGCAGAAAGACCTACAAACAGAGAAAAGAAGAAAAAAAAAAAGAAGAAAATCCAGAAATTTCATTCTTCTCCAACAGACATGCTGTAAATACACTGTACCCCACCAGCTCCATCAGCTGAGAAGCTGTACCAGCCTTAACTCAGAAAACAAAATCACCCAGCCCAAACTAACCCTTCTGGGCTGGGGAGGATTCACATTTCTGGTGTCAGGGGAATTTTGATATGGTCCTATCTTTACTTAAAGGCACACAGAGAGACAGTAGGACCCTGTGCAATCAGTCTGAAAGCTTACCTCATCAGGTGAGAATTATTTTTTTCTTATTTTATTCCCACACTGTGGCTGTGTTTTGGTATTTGCCAGTGCTCAAAAGGATGAGGGTTGCCTATTGTCAATAATCAGTAATGCAAAAGACATTTTCCCTGTAGCACCATCAGAGTGCAGGGTTGCCAGTTCCTCATCTAAATGCCAAATCCATTCTTTGGACAATCCTGGGACAAGAAAGACTGGCCCTTTAGGCCAGTGGGGCTGATGTGGCTTTTTCCAGGTGGCTGCTCAGGAGGTCTTGTGTCTGTTTCAGAAGCAGCTCCGTTTCTTCTGGGTACCACCCTGTTCATGAGGTGTGTGATACCATCAAGGCATTGCTCTGATTTGAGACTTTATACCTAGCACAGAAGAAGAAGATGATAAAGAGGACAGAGGAGTTAATACTCAAGGACAACACCACCAACAGATACTTTTACTCTCAGAAAACATGAAGTTTTTACTGAGAATTTAAAAAAAAAAAGTTCATCTGACTGAAGCCAAATGGGTTCAGTAACTTTGCCCAAGCTGTTTGCATGGACCAAATTCAATATAAAGAAATTGGAGATCAAAATGAAATCAGTGCTGAAAGTCCCATTTGGGCTGCATCTGGAGCATGGTATTTTTTCACATTTTGTTTTTCAGGTTAGTTTTTTTCCGAGGCAGCAAATCTTGTGATAGTGTGTCATGCTAGTCGCCCCTCCTACAGTGACAGAGATTCCTGCCTGGGAGTTGAAATGAAGAGACTTCTTGAAAAGGTCCAATAATTTGGGGGGCTTTTTTTTTTCCCCTAAGGTGGATCTGAGGGGATGTTAGGAAGGATGACCCTGCAATCACCAATCTGCTTATGAAATCAGAGAACCTGCAGTGAATTCTCAGCAAATGTGACTCCACTGACAAAACTCCTGAGCAACAAAAGAGGAAGAATAATGCACAGATTTGTCATCCTTTGCCTCATCTACCAAAAATACTACTTGGTTGAGGCACAACATCATCTCAGTCTTTAAAAAGCAAGGTGTGGGTGTCTGGTACCAGATGCTTCACAACAGAAGTTCTGAACAGTGCCACCTCCCTTGCCAAGCCTGAAGGGAACTGGAGTGAAGAGAGAGAAAAAACATCTCTAGAAGGCTCCAAGGCTGATACTACTGGGGATAATGACACAGGAGCCACACAAAACTGAGAAAAGGAAATGGAATCTCTGAAAATTACTAATAACTAACAGGTTCCTTTTGAGATTAATGAGCCCTGGGAAGCCACGATCTTACAGGCCAATGGGGCTGGACAATCCCCTAGCAAGAAGAAAGCCACCCTGTTTTTGTAAATGGGCAATTTTCTGTCTCAGTCCCTAGTATGATATCGTTTTCTCCCCAGTTTTCCCCCATTATTTCTTCATTTTCCAGTGGATTCAGACAAATTTATTCTTGCACTTTTTGGTTGTGCGACTTTCTGCTGCATGCAGATACCCTTTCTATGGAAAAACAAAGGACAGATAGCTCTCCATGTGCTTCCCCCCCCCACCGCTGAATAGCCATTTTATTCACCAGTCCATCTCTGCAATCATATGAGGAACACGGGAGTTTTTCCTGATAATTCCCTTTTTTTTTTTAACCACAGTTGGGCAAGGCTTCAGTTCTCTCCTATGAGAACTTCCCATAATAGTGTCTAAATTAGCAGTGCTTTCAGGCTGCAGCTCTCAAGGGGACCACCACATTTGCATTGGTGACAGCCAACTCCTGCTCCAGGGTCACTCCAGTCACATTTCTTTTGCATCAAGTTGACACTCAGGGTCAAGTGACATGTTAGCTTTGACACTGCAGTGCTGTTTGACTTCATCAGCCTCCCAAGGTCAGGCTGCTCTTGGCTGAGCAGCACAGACAGAGGAGCCTGCTTGCCTCCCTCTGCTTGGGTTGTGCAATGATGGAGCAGGCACTTCCTACAGGAGGATAAGTGGTGGGCAGAGGAGAAATGCTGCCTGAGAGCCAAGTTCACTTTTGCCCTGCTATTCCTGCAGTAGCATAACAACATGATTCACACCTTTCTTGCTAAGGTAGGAAAACTGAATGGCCACCAGTCTGCCCAGTTTATCACTGGGCTATACTAGTACCCTCCTGTATTACAGATTATTACCTCCTTTGAGGATAAATGCTATTAAATTCTCAGGACAGAGATGGGAGTTCCCTCATTCCCTTAGAATAAAGCTGTGTTATTTTCTCTAGTGGTCACACACAAACCAGTGAGTTACATTCACCTCATCTGTTCACCTCATCCATTTGTGTCCCACATCAGTCCAGAGAAATTAAAAGCATTAAAACTCTAACATAAAAGCTGTTTTAATTGCTTGATTATAAGCAACAAACTGCCTTCACAGCCCCTGACAATCAAGCAGATTCTTAAATGGGCAGTGTCAGACAGGGGGGGTCTGTGAGGCACCTGTGCAGTTTGACAGCACTGCACAGGATGGAGAACCTCTGTTGACTTTTGCAGCAGGGGGAATCTGGGAAAGCATCCTGGAAATAGAAATGTATTTGAAAATCCAGAGCCAAAACAGGCAAAGGAGGAATATTCACCTTATTGAAGACAGTGTGATTTAAACAAGTGACATCCTTCCCATCCTATAAAACCACTGCAAGGATTAACCAGCACTTGGGTATTTATGTCTGACAGCTGTCCTAAAAATGAGTGGCACTGCATGCAGAGTGGAAAACAGACAAAGTGACACATTCAGCTTACATAACACCATAAAAAAAGAAAACTTGCTACAATTCAAAACAAAAAGAAAAAAAAAAAAAAAAATCAGTCAGGACATAGATGTCTTCTGGCTACCACACAAACAGCCACCTCAGCATCTTCTGCAGCTTTAACTGCATTTTGGTTCAAAACCTTCAGTATAACTCAGTAAATATAAATAAATAGTAGCAGATGCACACATCTGTAAAGACAGGAGAAAATAATCTATACAACACTTCACCTATTACTTCAATAATATCTTTAGAAACACAGTATGTAAAGAAATGTTATATTAGAAACAAAGTCAAACCATGGCATTTGAAAACTGAACACACTTCTGTTTGGCCAAAGTAATTGCTCTTTTTCCCGTGCGTGAAAAATTTGTTCTGCAGTTTGAAAACCTCTCCACTGAATTTTATTCAGTACCAATCTAGTTGCTGCTTCTTTATCATCTGGGCCTCCTTTTATTTGGTCCATCATGCCAAAATAAACTTATGTAAGCCAGAATTCTCTGTTTTGATGCCACTAGTTTGTTCCTCCTTCCCTCACTAAAGAATCACCAGATCCTGCTTCCTTCTTTTCATCTCATATCTTGAAAGTCTCTTCTCTTTCAGTACTTAACCCAACATGCTGTTTTTAATAGGGTTTGGCACTGAGTTGTCTTGCACTTAGATAACAGAAACCTCCTTTCTTCCACTCCAAATGGTAGAACAGAAAAGGGATAAGTGACAAAGCTTGATGATTAAAACCACTTGGAAGTAGTACAAAATAACTTCTCAAATTCTACTGTCACGTGCAATATTCTTCCTATCCTCTTTTCTACTCAGAATCTTCTGGTGTAGCTGTTGATATCTGGGCAAGGAGAGTGTGAAATGTACTTTGAAATCCTTTGCACAGAGGAAACCCTCCTTCTTCCTTCTTGTGGGTTTGACAGTTTCTCCTCAAATACTTGCACCCTCCCCTGCCTGCAGAGTTGCAGCACTGGAATGGAGTTTCTAAAAAACCTATTCCTAGTCTGTCTCCCATTCCTTTTCTCCATCTTCTACTTCAGAAAGTAGACCTGACTATGAGGAAGAGCTTCTTTACTATGAGGGTGACTGTTACATTCATATTTTCTGAAAAATCCCTTTGCCCAGGATTTTTCTCCTGGGAAGCTGAGAAGCCTCAGAGAAAAATGAAAACAATAATCATCTCATTTGTTTCTCTTCTGTTTCGCTCATGTGGAATGTGTTTGGAGATTGTTTATCCAACAGGTGATTGTTTTATTGGTTTTTGGTGTAGATTGTTTTCACTCATTGGCTAATCAGTACTAACCTGTGTCAGGACTCTGAAGAGAGTCACGAGTTTTTATTATTATCTTTATAGCCTTCTGTAAGTATTCTTTCTCTATTCTTTAGTATAGTTTAGTTTAGTATTCTTTTATATAATATAGTATCATAAAATAATAAATCAGCCTTCTGAGAACATGGAGTCAGATTCATCATTCCTTCCCTCATCTGGGGAGAATGCAAATACAATAGGTGACTGAGCACTGGAACAGGCTGCCCAGAGAGGTTGTGGAGTCTCCTTTCCTGAAAATATTCAAAACCTTTCTGGACACAATCCCAAGTCTCATGCTCTAGGGGACCCTGCTTGAGCAGGGACATTGGACTAGATGTCCTCCAATGTTCCTTTGCAATTTTACCCATCTGTGATTCTGTGACCTCATCTTAAATCTCATCTTCTGTGGAGTTCCTGCTGTTGGACATAACCCATTAAGGAAATGCAGAATATACATTTCAAATGCATTGAGCTGACACAGAACCCTCTGATCACTGCATCCTAAATGAGATTTCAGTAAGCAATAGAATAAGATCTGCATATTTTATATGCTGAGAGAAATATGGGGTTTGCTGACCTTTCCTCCAAATTCCCAGAAATCATCTTGAATGAAATCTAACAGAAGGACATGGAAAAATAAATATTTTCCCTCAGGATAATGTGGCTGAACTCACTGCAGGGTAAATACAGAGATTTTGGGATGACTCTGATCCTTAGCAACTGGGTCTCCTGTTCCCTCATAGCAGTCACATTATATCTTACCATAGAAGGGGGCAACTTAATTTACAACAACTCTTCTTCTTAGCATTTCAGTGATAGCATCAGACCATTATTCAATATAACCTAAGTCTGACACTGACACTGCTCCCAGTGTGCTCTGTAAAAACAGACTTCCAACTCCATAATGCAGGAAAAGGCTCATTCCTAATCATCAACAGGAGATGAGAGTCTATTTAGAATCCTCTTGTAAACAAAACCACAGATGGGGAGAATTATTCCCTTGCAGAAGAGGCTGCCCACACATTTTGTGCTCTCAGAATGGCTCAGTTTATATCAGCTCCAGATGATCTGCTTTTCACCACCACTCTAAGCAAATGCTGCAGAGTGCAGACAATCACTGCAGAGAGTGCAAAAAACAGTGCAAAGGCAGCTTTGCCATTAGACATTAAAAATAGCTCTTCAAGCATTGTCATACAGGTCTGGAGGAAAACACAAGTCTTGACAGGGTTGCAGAAAAAGTAGAAGCTGTTCTGGCTTTGAGCCTTTCCTGGGATTTCAGGATTCTCAGAATTAATAGTTAAATCCCTGATCGGATACTTGTTCAAAGAGAGCAATTATCACAGTTTAAAATAAAATCAATTAATCAACAATTAATCAATTAATCTACTAACAACCCCAGCAAAGCATTCTTCTTTGTATCTAAATAGGTGATAAAAACCTAGTAAGACAGTTATCAGTGAGACTAAAATGGGTTTACAGCTTCAAACCCTCCAGGACCTTGGGACCCCACAGTCCTGCCCTAATGCTGAAAAGCTGCATCTTTCTCACAAACTACCTAAGCCCATCCCTAAATAACAATGACACCCTGAAAGATCACGCTTTGGCTTGTGCTAGCTTGTTTCTTTCTTATTTGTCTCCTCAGAGCAGCTAAACTTTCCTTGAATGAGGGCCTAAAACAAACATGTGAAGGAGGTGTTTAATTCACCTTTGAAAGAGGAAAGGTCTCTCTTGTTGTGTCCATCCCATCACAGAAGAAGAAGAAGAAGAAGAAGAAGAAGAAGGAGAAGGAGAAGGAGAAGGAGAAGGAGAAGGAGAAGGAGAAGGAGAAGGAGAAGGAGAAGAAGAAGAAGAGAAAGAAGAAGAAGAAGAAGAAGGTAGAGGAGAAGGAGAATGAGACGGAGAAGTGGAAGGGGAAGGGAAGGGAATGGCAGCGGACCTCGTCAGACGAGGAAGACTCGGCCGACTATTCGCCTACGCGGACCTCCTCGGCATATGGACTCGTGAAGAAGAGGCCCGAAGAGGAAGAAGAGCTGTACTGGGTGCTTTATTTCTTGTGTGTATTTTCCAGAGCCCTGTTCCTTGCAACCAGGGTGAATACTGCAAAAGCAAAAGCTTGGGGATGGCTCTGGGAGGAGAAGGAGGATAAAGAAACTCCTCCTGGTTTTCATTGAAGAGCATCTTTTTATAGGATGATGCATTGCAGCATTTTTGTTTTAAACTAAATATACTTGGAGTTCTTGGGTGTATTAAAACTAACTAACTAAAGTACCCATTTAAGAATGTTTGTTTATTTGGTTCAAACTGTTTACATTCAGGAAAAAGAATTTCCTCTATCTGTTGATTAAAGAGATTCTGAGAGGGTGAAACTGGGCACACAAACAAATATTCAAAGCTGCTCCTTAAAATAGAAAAACCTCAGCCTTGCCCAAGGCTTACTGGGCATTTTAGCAAGGAGCAACAAGAAATTATTATAACTAACAGACATAAGCCTGCAAATAGTCTTGAGAGACAAGAGACTAAAGGTGTTCATGTGAGAAAACAACACAACAGGAGCAATCATACCATCTTATCAGAAATCTAAAGAAAATTCATGTCGTGAGCTGTTTCTGGAAAGATGCCACAAGGCCACTGTGGTCTGAATTAAAAATCATGAAGCATTGTCATGAAACTAATTGTTTCTGATATGGATATGTTAAGTAAGAATGTAATTAAAAGTGTTCTGCTTTATTTCCCCTCAATATGTTGAGCACAGCTAGCTCTCAGCAGACAATCTGGAAAACCATAAAAGCTTAGGACCACTGTGAAGTCAGACTTTTTTTGGTTGTCACTTTACTGCAGCTTTTATTATCCATGTGTAATTATTGTAACCACATGTTTAGTTGGAATTCATACTTTTACCTGAAGAGAATTGTAATATTTCCATTCTAGAAGCATCTTGATGCTTTGACACATGCTCTGAAACACTCTCCATGAAGTGACATATGAAGTAGGTGGCAAGACAGTAACTTTGGATCCTCATGACTGCTTGAGACCAGACTATATTTCCAATTGCATTTTGAGGGAGATATAATTTTAAATCCATAGCAAGGCTCCCACTGAACAAAATGATTGTCCCTTCAAACTGGAGGGTATGAGATGACACCTAGAGACAGCCTTGTCTGCAGAAGCTAAAAGCAGCCTGCTGAAGGTACAGGTAAAAATGGGGTGATTTTCTTGCAGAATGAGCATAGCACCTAAAACAAAGGTGAAACACCTGAAACAAAGGGCATCTGAAGGCAGCTGAATGTGCAGGAGCCTTAGACTTAACACTCTGAAGGAATTTAAGGCATTCTAAGTGAGGGTGATCTGCTTAGGCTGATTTCCCACATCCCAAGCCACAGTCTGCTTATCTCACAGCAGACATTCCTTGAAAAAACACCAGTCCATCACTGCCTTCAATCCACAAACTGTTTCACACAGCCTCAGAGTGCCAGGAGGTTGCTTTGGGCCAGATGCATCACGGTGTCACTGCCCTGTTTCTTGCAGCCTCCTGTGAGAATGGCCACAAAGAAGGGCCACTCTGCCCTCACACTGCAGGGACATCCAGGTGCACTTGTTAGTTTGAAATAATTGTGTTTATGAAGGAACAAAGTGAAGTGTACAGGCTATGGTGGCTAATGAAAAGCCATGTGCCGGATGTTTTAAGGAATAGGACAAGTTCTCCTAAGGGAGGAGACTTGCCAGAAGTTGGTCACCAAGCACAATGCACTTTTATATGGTTAAGATTTTAACTTGGCAAGACTGAGTGGAAATTCGTGTCAGGCTTTCAAGTTGGTAGCAGGTAAAATATTCATGAGTCAAAAGGGTTCTTTACTTCAGAGGGAAGCTTTTCTGCTGACACCCAAGCTAAGCAAAGTACACACAACCAAAATCAATGACTAAACAAAACTCAGCTGAGTTTTAAACTCCTAACCCTGAACCACAGTGAAGACCTTAAGACTTCCTTAAACCTTCTACTTAGACACTGAAACAGTAAGGTCCAGTGGTTGGGGATGTTGCATTCCCTTTGATTCTGCTGTCACGTAAATAACAACTTGTACCAGGACCAAGCATAAAACAACTCTCCAACCAAGCAGGGTCTCAAAGCTTTAATGATTATTCTGGAGGTTTGGGTCTTATGCTCATTTCAAAAGCTTCCTGAGGGAGCCCACATGTGTCTTCTCTGCATTATTGTAATATTTGCAAAGACTGAGACACTCAGATCTCAGGTTGTTTACATATTTTGAAAACCAGAAGATCAAGTGCAAACTACCAACACTAGCTTGAGTATGGATCTAAATCTATGACTTTATTTGGATTTTTTTTAATAACCACACAGCCTAAACTAGTGCCCTGTGTCAGGAAAGAGAGATGCACTGGATTTTTTGGTCTTCAGCTTCTTGTTTATTGTTATCTTATCTAGTTTTGCACACTGTCCTCACAAGGCTCAGTGCACTGGGAAAACACCACAAAAATGGCAAACAATCTATCATTACCAGGCCTTTTAAGACTAAATTATCCCATTAAGAGCTGACACCTAGATTATTTTCCCTTTTAACCCAATAACTGATCCCAAAGAGCTGCAATGCAGGCTTTTCTGCCAGTTGCAAAATCCCACCCAAACCCATGAAGAAGGAAGAAGAAGCAGCAAGAAGAAACCCAGGATAACACCCTGTGCCCTCCATCTTGCTTCAATCCCAAACATGCTAAAAATCCCAAAACCTCAAGTTCTCACCAAGTGATACATCTATACTACTCTCTACAATCTACTTTGCACTCTAGTGGGTTCTAGTCTGTTCTGGAGTTTAGGAAACTTTCTCCATGAATGAGGGTCAAAGTCAGTGCTCCCCTGGGGGTCATGGCTCCCCAGAGCAGACAGAGAAATATTCCCGGTGCCCTGGGTTTCCACATAAACTACTTGGTGAAAAACATTTTTGTGTGAATCTAGTGTATCTCAAGATAGCTTAGTTCTTTTCTTAGCACCATCTTCTGTTGTTTCACAGGGAGGAGCCACCTAAGACACACAAACAGACTTTTTTTCTGTGTCAGAGAGTTGCTTAAAAAACACACCAAGTCAGTCTCAAAGGGTAGGGAATCCAGGCAAGTTCTCCTTGCTGCCACAAAGCAACCTTGCCACAGGGCTGGAACAGAACATGGGGTTGGCAAGGTGACTGGCAAGCTGCTATAAAATCTTCTGTGAGGGAATTTACTCACAAAGAAATGGGCTCAGCATGCTGAGAACTCCTTATGCCCACTATTGGGACAAGAAATGGCAAAAAGAAAAGCAAAAGGGGCAGTCAGTGATGGTGTGTGCCAATGCTTAGGCTGATGGGCCATGAAGAATTGCCCCCATCCTTCCCTCTGATAGAGCCAGCAACTCTCCAAGGGAGGCAGAGGGAAGGAAGAGGAAAAGAGGGAATCCATAGGCAAAGAAAGCCAGAGGGTAGCACAGCACTGACTCAGATGTCAGCAGAGGTGCCATTCTTTCCACTGTCACATGGAGCAATCAGGATCTTTGGACAGGGACACTTGCACCATGTGGTTGCTCATGTGACCTCTCCCACCTGTGCACACTCCAAGAACTTGTTCATGTGATGATTCCAGTCTATTTCCCTGCAGGATGTGCTACCTCCTTGCTTAAAACTATCACCTTTAGCTAAAGTCTCTTTTCATCCTGGCTATCTTAAAACCCTTAAACTAGCATGGTAGTCCCCTGTAAATACACTGCTTAAGCTTCCTGTTTTTCGGTTTTCCTGTTGTTTTATAGCTGCTTGAATGTCTCTTGTGCTGTATTTAGCAGTTCCTCTGGTTTTCCATAGCCCTTGCGGAGAAAATCCCCAGCAACTCTACTCCCTTACAATAACAGAGTTCAAAAGAAATTAATGACATCCCTGTGATCACAGTACTGTTTGGGACTGTTAGAAGTAAATTCCACTCAGTCCACCCCCACAATTTCTTTTGGAAGCCTACTGAGGTCCACAGCTGTTAAATACACGTTTAACTCAAAAAAACCCCTTTGGTCTCTTCACTTCCTTCTCTTGCTGTCATTGCTTCAACTTCCTCTTTCCTTTTTTTCCCCGATCCCTTTAAACAAGACCAAGCTTTTTAATCACCATAATGGACTGAATTTATTTTCAGCTTATTTTGTGGTGCAGGTGTTATTCTGTTTGGGCAGGCAGTGAGCTGATGTTTCATTGCAGCTGGGGCTCCTCTTTCCTGTTTCTGGGGCAGAACAATCACTTGACTTTGTTCTTGAGCCTGTCCTTCTAGATACTACATGGCATTCAAAAGAATGATCTAAGTTTAGATAATTCTTCAAATTTAAAGCAGAAAGAGAAGGACTTGATTTGCACTGTCACCATTTTGGATCCCTTGATGTCTCTGTTGAAACAGGATAAGGCAACAGAATCCACCCAAGGTTTCCACTGTACTATCACTTATGAACTTGATATTATAAGAGGAGGGTTGAGGAGTTTCAATCACTTTAATAACTCTGCCTAGCATGGCAAGCCACTAAAGCTGTGCAGGAACTGCAGAGCTGCATCTTCCAACCAACTCGTATTTCCCCTGGTTTTCCTAAGAAAACAGCATTTCTGTTTATAAAGGAAGACCCAAGACATTTAAGCTGATCTTCAAAAATCCCTCCTGACACTCCCCTAGTGTGTCTCTGTATTTAGTGCAAACAGGGCCCTGGCTGACAAATGCCCTTATCAGCATAACTCCTATCAGAAGACAGTGTGGTGAATGTCCATAGCAAGGTCATGGGAGCTTTCTGGGGGTCCCCTCTCCACCCTCATCCCACACTGGCTGAGCACTGCCATTTTTCTCCTGCACTGCCCTTCACCACCCAGGTATCTTCACTGTGTCTCCCTGTTTACTCAAGTCTGTGTCACACCATTGGACAAATTATCCCGACACACAAATGACAGCCCAGAGTAACTTGAGAGCCACCTTGAATGCCAGGGCTGGCTAACAGCCTGCCTGTGCTGAAAGACAAGCATTTCAATTAATCTGACACTTCTCTAGTTACCATGTGCTAATTTTCAGCCTGCTGCATTATAACACAGACACTTCACTGCCACAGGGCAAGGCATGCTACAAAATTGAAGAGAAAACTAAGTTCTAGGGAAGGAAGAGATACAAGATCACAAACCCTAAAGGCATTGGGACTGGCTCAAGGTCCAGAACGAGCTTGTGGCATAATCAGAAGCCAAACCCACATGTCTCATGGGTCATTTCTGCTGGTGCAGAAAACAAAACCAAAATGGGAACTCGGAGCTGAATGAGTTTCTCAGCTTTGCGGAAACAAACTGTCCCTTGAGAGAATTTGCCACATGTGTAAGAATGTTAAATAACTCCCTAAGCAAAGAACAAGTAATCTTCTGTGGATTCATTCTGAAAGGCTGTGTTCCCATGGGGAAGCTTTGGTGTTTAATAAGAGGAGATCTCATGATACAACCTCTCCTTGTGGATTGATTCTTGTCTCTTCAAGCAGAAGCTAAATTTCCTTCAGCCTTCTGTTGTACAAATTTGTAAGTCAACAGTGACAATAGGGTGGGGAGAAGAAAAACATATAATAAACATGAAAAAAAAAAGAAAGAAAAAGTCTAATTTCCCTAGAGAAGCAGACTGAAAGGAAATCAGCAGTACTGCTGGTACATAACACATGTTCAAGTTACAGTGATAGCTCCAGAACAGCAAGTTCAGCCCAAGAACAGCAAGTTTTGGGAAACTTTTTCCTTATTATAGACACCAGCCTGAAATCCTGAAAGCAATCACCCTAAAAAATTGAACCACCCAGAAAACATTAGGGAAACTTATTTAACTGAGTGATCAGGGTGAAGTCTTTCAGAAATATTGAAGAACAGGCAGAGGAAGTAATAATATTGCATATACATTTTTTGCATGAATATAAGAGGTAACTTCATCTGCATCGAGTCAATATTCTTTCCCCCCAAATGAACTACAACTAGCAGTGCAGATAACTTGATACTAATTTTAACTAATATAGGGAGTGCAATAAGAAATCTGAAAAGCAGATGTGTGAAAAGAGAAAGCCTATATCCTCTCAGTGTAGATTTTTCTGCTACAAAATCATGACTTCAGTCCTGTAACTAACATGGTCTGTGGCTGTTGTCCCAGGAGCTGGGCTAAGTGTCAGAGCAGTGTATATGAAAAAAAAAAAACAAATGAAAGGAGAGCTCCTGAGGCTGTTGGCCAGGTCAGCCTGCAAACTCTGAAAGGGTCTCAGTACAAGGAGGTGTTGGATTCCACTATAAATTCAGTTTCATTAGGCCAAACACTCAGACAGGGCAGCACACAACTACCACACAGACTTCAAAGGAAGCTGACAAGTTCTCATCATCTGTCATCATCTGTCTCAAGAGGCTGTGTTTTGCTGTTTTGGAGCAAGGGAGCATGCATGGATTCATGAACATTCAGCTTTGTAGTGCCAGCACAGAATCAGACCTGACACGTGGATGAGGGCTGGGTAAAAGCAGTGACTGGATGTGTATCACCCAGGGCAGCTCACTCTTTAATTATGAAGAAGGCATCAATCCATACTTTTCTGGGGCAGTGGCTGCAGAGAAGTTCCTTTTCTCCACTGCCACATCATTATCTTTCAACACCTACAGAGCTTCCCAGGCTGTTTACAGGAGTGATCTCTGAACTGTGCTGTGAGTGACCAATGCCAAGCTTTGCACACCCATCAAAGGGAGAACAAAGCCCTTCAGAGCACACTAAGCCCACCTTATGTCAGTCAGGCCAGGCTCCTGCTGTTCACTAAAGGCCAGATACTAAGACCTGCTGAGCACCTTCTGTTCAATTTAGCACAAGACTCGAATGCTTGCCAGCTTTCAGGATTTAGCCCCGAGCTAAACTCTATTTTTGTACCCTCATTAGCACAGGAACTTTCTATCTTTCATGCCAGCAATACTTTTCATAAGGATAAGCCTAGAGACACTAATGCTGGCTGATTTAGGAAAAAATAATTTTTTTTTTCTTTCTTGTTATTTCTATCAAAACTTTCCTCCTTTTAGAAAATGGAATGATCTATGAAGTGGATTTCATCATCTGGAAAATCCACCAAGTGTTTCAGCTGGCAGAGATGGGCCTTGTTCCCTGCACCAGAGTCAGGCACTGCAGTTCTGCCCCTGCTAAGCTCATGTTATCTCTTGCAGGGCCTGTTCCCTGTGTGCAATGTGTGTAACACCACAGTGTCCCCCAGCTGAAGTGCTGTGGATAACCCTGCAGACTCCACTGGCACAGACTGACTGTACCACTCAGTGACTTGATTTCAAGGTGAGATTCGGGACAGAATAAATATGTTCTATGCAGCTGCTGTTTTTAATAGTTTGAAAAGCTGTATATGTATAAAATAGCCCATTATGTCGTGGTTTTATGCATTTTTGCCCTGTGAGAGCAATTCCATAGAGCAAAGATAACACAAATAGCTCTGTGCAACAACTTTCACCAAATCCAGGCTCATGTTCCTTATCCTTTGGAACATTTGTGAATGCTGTAGCTCAATAGCCATGATAAAACTGGGCCAAACAAGCTTCATCCTTGAGCTGAGCTAACAAGGTGAGAATTCACCTTCAGATTGCTGATCTCTATCCAACAGGTGCCTTTCCATTCTATGCAATGTGATTTGAATGGCCAGAAAAAGAGATCCCATGTGAATCTAGAAAATGGTGGAAACCAGCCAAAATCAAGTAATACAGACTTTTTTCTCCTCTACCAGGATCTCTAATTTTTCATTGTCTGGCTAAGATTCCACCTGTTTCCACATTCCAGAATGTGTCATACTGATGACAAATTATGTGTTTTGCCCTTTCAGCACTTGAAATGCAGGGGTTTTTCCATCCCATTTGCAACCTCAGATGTGGGGCTTGAGGACATAGTTTGAAGGTGCACACAGTGGTGGTAGGTTGATGTTGGACTCTATGAGCTCAGAGGTCTTTTCCAACCTTAACAATCCTGTTCTTAGACAAATCTCCTTCAGAGTCAGACTGCAGGTGTATAAAGGAAATGATCTCTTTTGAGGGCTTCTTTGAAAAGGAAAACATGGCCAGGCAGCACCTTGAGAAAACAGACCCACTGTGCTTGCCTTTTATCTTCTTACAAAGGAGGTTTTAACAAACCAGCAGTGTTCAGCAAACACTCAGTGCTCAGCCTTGAATCTACAACTCACAGTGAGTTGTAGATTCACGTGTCTCAGAGCCCACAAATCTGGGAACTATAATTTGTTTAAGAACCCCAGGGAAAGAGGAAAAAAGCTCCAGGAGCAGCAGCCAAGTGTGACAGAAGAAACCCTGGCTTTCTTCAGGATGAGCCAGTCCTCCCAGTCACTCTCATTTAAGCAGCAGCATATCAATTACAGCATAAATTAACTGCCCAGCTGGGTTAGGAGGTTATTAAGCACTGAGAGGCAGTCCAGCCTGTAAAGCTGAGACAGAAAAGACAGACTAAAAGTTGCACGGGGAACTTGGGCTGGGTTGGATCTTCAATCCTGCAAAAATCCCCCCATGAAAAGATGTCTTTTCCAAGCCTTACATGCCAACTTTCAGTTTAAACTGGTATCACAAATCAGCATCAGGTTCCCACCTGCCAGAACTACTGCAGGCTTGAAAATAATGCCTGAGTTAGACTTCAGAAATGCATGCTTGGCAGACAATGCTCTGTCAAAGGCTCTCTGACCTGGGAGAGGTCAGATCTCACCTCACTTTGAAGTAGTCAAAGTGCACAAATCTGTCTAAAGTCTCTGCTCAGATCCAGCTGAACAAAATGGATGAATGGCTATTCAACATACAAAACCAAAGAAAACCTTGGCTGCTGTTTGGAAGACAGAAACCTAAAATTAGATGACAAACTTCTGTTAGTGAGTCCAATTACTGTCAGTTTGGGGAAGCACAGAATTTAAAGCCCAATGTGAAACGGATTGATTATACAAAGAGTTCCAAAACCTTGGCAGAAAATACAAGCATGTGCAGCTCCAGAGGAAGATGGGGCTAGAATTGGAAATTAAGGCAAGTACTCAATGAGGAAAATGGAGAATTATCAGACCTTCCATCAGGCACACTTCCTTGCTTAATTCCTCTCTGTGGTCTGTTGGAAAAACAGAAAAATGCCCAACTTTGCCTTTAATAATATCTTTTTTAAAAGATGTTCAAATTAAAGCCAGGGCACATGCAGTTGGTAAAAAGTAGCACAAAATCATTGAACAGAAATTATGAAACCAAGTGCAGCCTCCTGACAGCTGCAACTATGTCAGGGAACTGAGAGATATCAGGCATTTGAAACAGCATTAAGAAATTACTGTCCTGTGGAGGGTGATATTTACATAACCTGTTAGAGAGACCAGAGCAGCAGGAAGCTTCCTTTGATGTCAATGGCCATTGTCAGATCACTGCACTGCTGAAAACAGCTCACTGTGGTGCTTTGACCTCTGGCCATCTTCTCAAGTGGCCTGTTTGGTTGAAAGTTGTCAATTCCAAAAGGGAGGTCCACAGCTGAGTAGCTGTTAGGATTTTTAGTAAAAACCCTCCCATTACAAGACTGAAAGGAAAGCCCACATTGATCTTTGAGGTACTATTGAGTCTAAAATAGGAAAAGTGATATTGCAATAGAACTGCAGCAGATGGTTTGATATTTGAGAGCAGAGGTGCTTCTGCCTTCACCAAATGATCGTGTATTTCATGGTGTTGGTCATAGTGACAGGCTACAAGAACTTTCAAGAGGTTCATTCTCCAAAGTAGTTCAGACAAACTTTCAGCTGGCCCAGTTCTTTCCTCCCTTCTCTTTGGTCAGTGGGAAGTTTCTGTGAATACTGTCACTCTCTGATTCATGGGATTGGGAATTATCTCTTGGTGAAGAGGTTATGTGGGAAGTCAGGAAGCATGGATTGGATCCAAAGGAAGCATGTTCATTTCAGTGAGTTCAAATTAGGCTTTTTGTTATCAGCCAGCAGAAAGGCTGGGTTATGCTTTCCAAGTTCTGTCAAGCCAACATGGAATACTACAGATGAATTTACAATGAAATTATCAGACTAACAGAGATACTTTCATAAGAGTGTCACATTCACACTGAAAGTTCACATCATTGTCACATTTGAAGAGCAGGAAATAGAGATGTGTTCAGATTCTTAGGGAGAAAACCCAAGCAAACACAAATGCTGATTACAGAGTAAAACCACAAGTCTGAAATGAGTCCAAGAGCAAGAATTGCATTTAAAGGCTGGTCCTAAAAATCCACCCAGCTGACTGGACCTTTCCAACACTGCATGTTCCCTCTTAGTCACTGTGTCCATCCTCAGCCTTCAGAGACTGCCCTACAGGTTTTCTATGCAGGAACCTGGGAAATTATTGCAATGTGAGACAGCAGATCTCCAGAGTCACAGCTAGTTTGAGTGCCAGCTCTCAAACAAGAACTACTGAACTGTCACTCAGCCTACCAAGAGCCAGGTCAGATATCAACAGGAGAACGTGACACATGGCCCTCACTGCAGAAGATGACAGATGGTACTAAAAGTTGACCTAAGTTCCAAAGGAAACCAACCAACTTCATGAAAAAAAATCCATCTCTAGGTGAGAAAAAGCCACATACTGAAAATCAAAGGCCTGAAAAAAGCTGGGACAAGCCTCACCTAAGGGTGCCCTGTTTTTCTACTCCTTATGGGTTTATATGTTGACCAATAAATTGGTTAATGGGGCTAAGGAAACTTTCCTGCCACAGTTGCCTTTGCCCTTTGCTGTGCAGAGGTTGGTGCAAGGTGCCAGCCCCTCACCTGGATCTCCAGCAGTTCTGCCCACCCAGGGACAACCTGCAGCTGCTCACTGAGCCACCTGCATGACATGTGCTCCTCAGCAGTGGTCAGGTTGCAGACTCCAAGCCATCTGGGTCTGAGCCTGGATGGATACAGACCATCTTAATCAGGTGTGTTGTTTTACTGACCCACACTGTGTACCCATAAAATGTGGTCTGTTCTCCACAGCTGCTCTTGTCTGCACATACAATTCTTTCCCATGCTTCCTTAAAAACAGTGAGGATTAATGTAAAACAAAAGAGTGGCTTGGACAAACACCCCAAATTACTCACAGAAGACAAGGGCTGTGGCAAAGCTTCCCACATCACCACACACACACAACTTGAAATAAGAGCAGAGCCACATTTCCATGTTGCCAAGTAATGGGTTATACAAACATTATAAAGCCAAAGTGCACATTTTCCTGGTGTTCCTGAGAACAGAGAGATGTGATCCTGAAAGGCCATTTCCATGGTTTGTGCATTCCCTGGTGGGCTGGCTGCAGCAGCCCTTGAGCAGGACAGCTGTGATATTTCTCACATGGAAAGTGTGTAGGTGTGCAACAGCTTTCCTTCCAAAAACCTTTTGGAAAGTTACTAGTGAAAGGAATGATTACATTTCTTTTCACAGCCCACACAGAGCGAGCAGGAGAAATCAGCAGATCTCATTGCCATAGAACCAGCATAAAAACAGTTTGGAGGTAGTTTTCCTAAACTTTAAAAATAGCTACATTTCATACAACATTTAGTGTAATCACCCCAAGCTCTGTCTTTGTGCAAGAATAGAGACAGAACATCTAGGGGGAAAAAAGGACTTGGGGTGCCAGACCAATTGGAGGAGGCAAATTCCAATGGTGAAAGCTTGAAGGACATTGAAAATATGAGGAAAAACAACACTCAAACCTTCCCTTATAAATAGCTGTGTTTGACATAGATATATAAAATCAATCAGATGTTACAAATAGGAATTGTAGCTTAAGTACTGACTCAAAAGTTTCTGAGCTGAACATTCAATCTTTATTCACTCCCTCTCCCCAGGCACCCAAACTACAAAGACAACATCTAAGGCAGCAATCAGACTGTAGCTCCTGCAACTCCTGCAGATGCAGCTACATGCCAGGAGGAGTGTCCTGATTTTATTCAGAATGTGAAGGGTGAAAGTAGAACATTGCACTCTGCCAATATAAATCTGAACAGAAACCCACAGTACTTTGCTTTCAGACCTAACAACTGAAAATTAATCCTAGCATTAATTCATGTATCAGCTGAAATGAATGTAGCAGAGAGAAATCTCGATTACAGAGAGAGCTCTAGGCATAAAACCATGGTATTGGTAAAGAGCAGCTGAAGTCAAAGTAGACAGCACTTTGTGTTAAATAAGTGGAGCTGCTCCCTGGGCTGCTCACCTAAATGTTATCCTGAGGGGAAGCATGGCAACCTTGCTTTGGATTTTAGCAGTCACCAGCTCCTGCAAGCCCTGGACACAGACTGGTTTTTCATGAGGACTTTGATATGGACTATTAAGCATTCACCTTTGTCTCTCCCCATGAAGAAGGACATAGCAATACTCTCTAGATAAGAATACAAACTTGTATCAAGCTTTGACACATTCCTAATTATTCTGCATTCATGTTCCCATGTGTAGCTCCTGTACATTTCCCCTTCTGTGGTAATTCAGCTGCCTCTCTTCCTGTGTCCCCACTTTGTCCCCTGCTCCAGTCTGTTTTAGCACAAGCAGCCTCTCAGAACTCCATCAGTTCTCTCCCTCTCCCCCTTTATTAACAGGCTGGATGGAAAATTGCAAAGCTTGGGATTTCTTCCTCTCTTTCCTTCACCTCATCCATGTCCAGACTTCATCTTGTCTGCATGTGGCTGCTCTAATCTTCAAGAAAGACTTGAACACTAAAATCTTTGCCCACTTGTTTCTTGCAGCAGTTTAGGATACTGTCACAACTGCTGAAGGTGGCACATCATGTTATTTCCGAGGAAGAAACAGGTTTGCCAAGCCTGTGTCACATTGCTGATGCTCCCAGTCTGATGGGCTCTAATCATGTGTGTCAGAGCAATAACCTGGCCAAGCTGAGAAAGAACAACTGGATCCTACTCAGGCTCCACCTCTCTGTCACCAGAAACCCAAGAGCAGAACTCCTTTACATATTCCTATAGGACTTGAATTAACTGCATAAAAGTGCAGTTCCCTAACTCCTGCTATGCAATAAGCATCTGTTTTCTTGAATCATTAAGATTAAAACCTTGCTTTTCCTCCTGGCTGCTCATAATAAAGTCGACCTCATTTGTGCTGGAATTCTTCCTTCCAACCTGTGTTGTTTGGCACTGACTTGAATTTTAATCTCATCTGCTATGACACTTCAGATCTTTGCAGCTCTGGGAGGTCTTGCCAATGCAATGCAAACTTTTCTAGTTTTTGCTAACATGTACTTGTCTGCCTCCTTGCTGTTGGCCTCTTCTCTTTATCACTGTACTGCTAGATAAAACACAGCTTATTGTTTTGATTTCTATTCCGAACTTTGATAGCACATAGCAAAGGAGAAAAATACTTAGAATTTGGATTTCCCTCCCACTGCAACAGGAGAACACAAACAGGAAATCTGAGACATGGAAAGACAAACCAGACATGTAAAAGATGCTGTTATAGGCAGGAAACCAATAACTAACCAGAACTGCCTTCTCTGGTTCAATAAAAGAGGAGGAAACAAAAGAAAATACTTTACCCCAAAATATGGCAGATTAATCAAGAAAGAATAATTTTTTAGTGTTTTATTTTCAAATAGCTTTATTTCTCTTGTAGCTTTTGTACTGTTCTTTGCTTATCTTACATTTAAAGAAAGCTCAAATCCTGCCTTTTGTCTGTGTGACACTGACCTGGTGAAACCTGAGCAAGGGATCTCAGCTAATTCCTGTAATGCTTCCAATGCTTCATGGGTGTAAACTAGAAGAAAAATTGTTTTAGTAACAGGACTTTCCCATTACTTTCTCAAGGTGAACAAATAGAATCATGAAGTCTCTTTTTTCCTGACCACTCACCCAATAACCATTTTCTAAAATACATCACTTAAAAATGTCAGTTACCAAGCCTCCAGCATAAACCAGTAAAAAAACAGCTCATTTGGGATCTTCAGTTTTGTCATATCAATGCAATATAAACAGACCACAAAGTCCATGTGGAAAGAGTGGCATAACCTCTGTCTAGAATGTAGCAGCTTTTTGCATTTCTTGTTGGCTAGGAAGACAGGGATTTAGAGAGGAATGGGCTTTGGAGGATATCTTAATGGTAGGGAAAACTTAGGCCAAAGTAGGATCTTTATAAAAGCCTGGTGTGGTGGTATTTTCAGAAATAACATTCTTAGGGAGAAATAACATTCTTATTCTCTGCCTGAATAGCAATCTAAAAAATAAGCAAACTTCCCCCCATTCCCCAGTGTGACTAGAGTATCTTAGTTTGACAGGGCTACCCTCATTTCTCACACCCTATTTCTAAAAGATGAGCAGTGGTAGCTGTTAAAGCCCAAGAAACAAGAGCAAAGAAAAATTGCTTTAAAGCAGCAGAGACAGTAATCTTACAGGAGCCCTCAGAAACCTCAGTGGATGCTCTGAGAGCCATTTAAAGCAGGTGCTTTCAGCAGAGATGCTGTTATCTACCACTGAGCCACGATAGCAGGTGTTTTGTGCTCAAAGAAGAGTGTTGAGCTGCTGTGAAAAGCAGAGACAGCCATTGCTCCTGAGCAGTGCAGAAAGCAATCACATCAAAGCAAGCTACAATGGCTTTCAAAAAGAATTGGAAATCCTGGGGACAACAAGCTAAATTCAGCAGCAGTAGATCCTCTGTGCAGCCAGGGAGAGGATGCCCAAACACTCCAGCCCAAGCTCACCCATGGCTCCCACTGGGAGCTGTACAGAGGGGATATCCCCAATTTAACCTGAGGATGATGGCAGCACGTACATGGTGCACTCCAGCTATGGCACAGACCGTGTTCAAGAAGATATCAAAGACATTAAAACCTGTTTCACCATCATATCATCTTGCTTTGCACTCTCATACTGCACACTCTCTCAAGTACTGGGTGAAAAAGCTTCAAAAGATGTGATGTTGCTTTATCCTGAGCCAAGACTGAGTTCTGTAGGAGCACTGACTGTAGTTTAGCAACAGCTCTGCCTGAACAAATAGCACTTTTCTATTTTCACACCTTCTTTTGGAGCTTCCAGTTCCGTGCAGAGCTATTGAGGAAACAGCAGTTCTGCTGCCTGGGGCTGTGGGACAGGTGGCTACACTTTCATTGCAGGACATCTCCTCCCCAGGGTCCTTCAGTTTTGGGCTCCAGTGGCTCTTCCTGCATCTGGTGATCCCCACAATACAAAAACTCAGCTGAAATTTGCAGCCTTCTTTGTCAGCAATACACAAAGGCAATATCAAATGAAATAGCACACCTAAGACTCCAAGCCTTGAGCCAAATGGGCTATTTACCAGAATATGAACATTTTAAAGAGAGTGGTCTAGCAGTGGTCACAACTAGGCATTTGCAAAATAAGTGGGGGAAATCTGAAAACATCAGGTGTCATTGTGCCCCCTTTGTGAATTCCTAACTCAGCTGTGCATCCTGCTTTTTAGCCATCAAGGCTGGAGTAACTAGCTCAGGGAAAAAGCCCTTCCTATTCCACACACACCATGGCATGCATGATCCTGTTTGGCCCATGATTGCCACTATGATTGTTTTTTCATGCTCTATTTTAATTTTCAGTGCCTTTTCTTGCCTATCTGCTGATGGAGACCTTAAAAAGGACAATCTAACCTTTTGTTCTTTCTGTTGTAGAGACACATATCTACCTTTTTAATTTGTGGTAGTTTTGGTAATTTCTGATAAAGGTTCCCCAGAACTGAAAATATGCACTCTGCTGCGTGGAGCTAAATAGAATCCTTAGGCCAGATGCCTTTGCTTCCTCTGAACAGATTCCAAAGAGGACACATGAATAAACTGTAAGAATTCTGATGATGAGTTTGCAAGGGACAAATTACTGTGCTGGAGATGAATTCACAGTCCAGACCTGTCAATGCATCTCTTCTTTGCTTACACTGAGTGAGGGTCTGCTGGAATCAACACAGAACTAGTTCCCCAAATTGGAAAAACTAAAAAAACCCAACCCCAGCTTCTGACAGCAGTGCCTTACATAACTTCAGCCAATTCAAAACCAAACAGCATTTCCATATCTGTTGCAATGTGCAGCTCACAAGATTAAGACCTTCATTTTAAAGTCTTTACTCTCAAAGGCTTAAGATCCTTCTGATCTGCAGATCTGTGTTATGCCATCTGTCCCTTGTGATTTTCTTCAACAAATATGGAGTGACACATCCTACAAGCAATAAGGCTTATAATATGAACTCAGGTAACAAAAGTTTCAGTGGTATCCTCTCTTCCTTTTTTAAAACCAAGGACTAAAATCTTCTGTTCTAAAATCCTTTCCTTATGAGAACAGAGCCCCACATACACACTCAGACTTTCAGAAGCTTTCAACAAATACTCAGTTAATACTAAAAAAAACCCCTCCTTTAAATAAAGTGTTTTTAAATCATCTGAATGCTTGTCCTATGGGCAGACTGCTTCAGAAGTCCATTTAATGTATCACACCATAATTAGCACACTGCAGATTGGTAACAGACTGTGGGAAGCAGATGTTTCTCTGTTATGATCTTTACAGACAAATCAGAGCCAAAAGCTTTCCAAGTGACTCACATTTTCACAGATGTCATGTTCCTTGTGTTGTGCCTGGAAATGAAGGCAAAACTGATGACCCCTGGCAGGCTTTGCAGTCCCACCCACACCCTTGGGTGAGGTCAGGGAGATGAAGATAATCCAGAAGCCACATGCAGAAAGGAAAAGTTGCTCTTCAGAGCCAAGCTGCCTTGATTTGTGTGACACAGGCACATTTCAGGCCTTGGCTTCTGCTTTCATGGCAGAAACTTTCATCCTCCTCAAGAGATGAAGATTCTTTTTTCTACCTCATCTTCCCACCTGTGAAGTGTCAACATCAGTCAAATTTGCAGGTTTCAAGGCAAAGGGATCCAGGATGCTCTTTGTATAGGCTGCTATGTAATTATTGGTACTGTTTTGATTGGGTGATGCTTGTAAGTGGACAGAGTTTATTGTGAGCCCAGGAGCCCTCAGGACCCATAGAAATGCCCCTGATACCAACACTTGCAGTCTTAACATCTCTCTTCCAGTGACGTTAGAAAGGAAACCCAGAGTAAAAGATGACCAAGCACTTGGAAGATAATTTGTCCCCAAGGAAGCTGTGAAGCCTTGGAAGTCACAGGAACCCCATCCTGCCTCAAGTTAACTGCTTAAGCTTCTAATACTCATTGCACTAACACCAGGAATCTGCCTCACCCATTACTGTCACTTCAGTTTGTGGATTCTGCAAGTGACAGATATCTTGGATATTGTCTGGGAAACAAATCTTGAACCTTTTTCTGCTTAGAGAAGGCAATATTGGACTGTCCTTGCCTGGACATTTAATTAAGAAATAATTGAACCCTTTCATTAATTTAACATGCAGTATAATACAATTGTAAAGCATAATTTAAGTGTTATTTAAATGAGATAGCTGTTATTTAACTGCATGAGATACACAAATTTTTTTCTGAAACATTTTCCAAAAAAAAGTAAGGTTTGGAAACTTACTGTTATTTCACACAGAGAATCCACATTTCCAGTGCAGGTTTAAGAAGATAATGAACAAAACATATGAAAAGCAATTCAAAGATGTGCTTTCAAAGTGCAAGTGCTGGTCACTGACTTTGTTTTAACAGGCTGAAATAAGCCTCAAAGTTTCAACATAATCCCTGTTGGCATCAAGAATGTGTAAAAAGAGCTTAAGAGAAACCTCAAGATTTGATAATGTGATTCCTCCTGAAGTGGGAAGAGGGGAGGAATTATTCCTAAATCTTTTTTTTTAGTGTTGTGTCAATACATATTCTGATGCTTTTATTACTGAGTTGGAGATAAGTTTAACACAGCTGGTCCCCAGTTGCTAATACATGCTAAAAAAAAAAAAAAAATCAAAATCTCCCTTCTCCCTGTCCAGGATTCAGCTCAGTTTTAGAAAACTTAAGAGTCAGAGTATCTGAGTAAAACTTCTGCCAGAAAAAATGACCAAAACAAAATGTGGGAACATCCTCTGCTCTGATGTAGGATTTGTATTTACAGTACATTTTGGAGATTTTTTCCAATGTGAACTTAAATTACTGAAAATATTTGAGACATTTTACATTTCAGTTTTCACCATTACAGGTTTTTCCCCCCTACTTCCTCTGCTTGCTCAATTTCATCTTCATTTGAACTGTGCCAAATGGAGGAATCTGAGGCACAGGATTTTAAGTGGAAGGGCTGCAGGCAGGCAGCATTTCTGCTCTGAGACATGTGTTGCTATTTGTGAGGACAGACACTGAGCATGGGGAACATCTGAGCATCTTTGTCAGAAGATGATGTCCCAGAGCATCCCAGAAAGTGAGCTGGAAAGCAGCAGTAGTTGGAAATTCCCTGTGGCACGTTGGAAATCAATCAAGATTTCTGTTGTCAGACTCCAATCTGATAGCTAAATAACTCCTAGGGTGACACTTATCATCTCTCCAGGCTTTCAGTGCTGCTGAACTCAATTTCTGCAGCACTATCACATCAGCAGCCTTTTTAGGATTGATCAATTCATCTTCTCACCTATGATGAAGCTTCTGGATCAGAAGGATCAGTGGGCTCTGGTTTGGGATAATTCACATGAATAGTTCCACCAAGATTAACAAGAAAAGGCAGTGTGTAGACTTAAGAGCTTTGCTGAACTGGGGCCAGAGCTTTCTAAAGTATTTTAACCTCAAGAGAGACAGAAGTCAGAGCTTTGAGCTTTTACTCTGCAGCATTATATTGTATTAGAGAGTTCTGTTTCCAGATCCCTTCCTTCTGAATTGAAGCCAAAAAGCAGATACAGGCTTGCCCAGAAAATAGCAGTGTTTGTAACTTGTCCAAGGTCTTCCTCCATCTTGTGCCATTTCATCTCTTCCCTTTAGTTTATATGGCATTGTGACATCCCAAGGCCAGTCCCATTTCCTTAAAGGAAAAAAGTAGGAAGCCAACACCCTAGTGCCAGTGCCCACATCAACAACTAGACATCTACCTCAAGCCAACTTTAAATGTTTTCTGGGTTTTTTTAGAGAAGCATTGCTCACCAACTTTGGTAACAATACTCTCCTCTGGCAGCATTTGTCACCAGCCCCTTACCATGTCCATTCCCACCAGAGTTGCCTGTGTAGATCTGGAGAGCATTCTAAAAAAGATCTGACAACTGAATCAGTGTTTCCAAACCCGAGGAAGTAACTCATCCTAACGAGCTACTTCATCCACAAAACCTGTACAGTAATCTTTGGAACTGCATGGATTTTGAGTATGTATAGGAGTGCAGGATTACTGTCCCATTCTCCTTCACTTCTTAACCTGCAGCATTTCCAAACAAGATTATTACTTCAGCATTATGCCAAGCCATAATCACATGAGAAGCTGGAGTTTTCAGAGCCATACCTAATAGCCAGATTTTGCAAACACCATTCAGGAGGCTGCAGTTGTGTGTAGGATCTCTGAGCTATACACTCTCTTTGAAAAGCTGCTCAGGTTAAGCTCTTCAGGAGAAACTCCTGCTGTATTTTCAATGCCCTGGTAAGCAAAGATAAAAGCAGGGCTTTACACAAGAACAGGGTAGAGGACACCTGACATAGATGGTCCTTCAAAGGACTCTCAAATAATACAAAAACCACAAAGAAGCCACTTTGTGGCACGGATTTTGCCTGAATCTGGGAAAAGACCTTTGTGTTTACACTGAACTGAATATTCAGGTACATGAGATCTGCTGTCTGCAAGGCTGCCTTGCTGATCCAGTCAGTGACACTGCTGTCTGCCACTCTGGAGGAAGAAGCAGGAATGGGATGTGTGTGAGAGAGAGGTATCACAGACATAATTTATAGGGGGGAAATAAATAAACAAACACACAGGACAACCTGGGGCAGAGGACAAAATTTCATTTGAGACAAAGGCTCAATAAGTTTTCTATAAAAAATCTGAAGCCTTCCAGATTTCAGGTAGTAAGAGTTTATATAATGATTTTTTTATCCAGAAAGGAAATGCCTCTCTAATATGTTCATGGTGAGATAAATTAATAAGTAGCACATACTCTTTAAAATTCACTTGTGTAAAGAGGAATGGATTTCAAACCTCTTCAGTGAGTTTACCTTGAGCAGCAGCTACAAAAAGGAAAGCTCTGAATGACTGCAGAGGAAATGATCTCTGGGCTTTTAGAATGAATCTCTGGATTCCTAAACAGCTAAAGTGTTGTTAATTGGTACACCAATACTCGGTATTGATCTCCCTTTTTTTTATAAATCACTGTTTGTTTCATCACTACTTCTCAAGAGAAGCACCTGTAACCACTGAACTACAGCAGGTTTTCATTAAAATGGACAGAATATGACAGGAACTGACAGATGCCCTAAACTATCACTCCAGCAACTATACAGAAATGATAAAGTGCAATCAGTAAGTACAAAGAAACAAAGTTAAACTCCCAGAGTTAGTCAATATAAATATTAAGATAATCTGGACACTTAGGCAAGTTTCAGTCTTCAAATCTGCCAGGTTCAAAAGCAACTAAACTTAACCTCTGCTGAATGCTATCATCTTATCTAAACTGAGGATTAGTTCTCCAAGGTATGTTTGGACAACATGTCTGATGTCAGCCAGGGTTAATATATGTCTGTTACAACATCAAATAAAAATAAGAACAATAATTACAGAGCCAGTAAAGGTGGTGTTGCTTTAGTGGTTGCAGAGCCAACTATTACCTTGGTTCCCTGACCCATCCTCTATCACCATGGGCTAGGGGACAAGTCTAACACCAATACAACTCATTTTGGACATGTGTATGGTGAAACAGCAGACAGAACAGAAAAGAATACATGCAGAGGCTTTTTTCCTTACAGATTTCCTTACCAGTTCAATCAGGAAAGTATGATATAAAATATAATCTCCACAGCACAACACTAGGGACCACCATCCACCTAAGAGACAGCGGCTTAGGACCCTTGTTACTGCTAAATTCATGACTGTCCAGAATCAGGACCTGAGCTAATTTCTGCCTCTTAAGGTCTCATACTTCACTTTCAGCCTATGCTATCCCTTCTCTCTTTGGATAATCAAATAATGTCCATTAAAATAAATGGATGCCTGCAGGCATGGCTATTTTTTTGCATAACAGTAGATTACTTACCTCATAAGTTTTGTATGAACTGACCATTTACTCCCCCTACTGTAAGGAAATGCCCTTTGAAGGCAGCTTCTTTGGCTGCCTTCAAAACCCAGAGAGCTGTCAGAGAAAAAGGACAGATATCTCATTTCTAAGCCCAGAGTTTCCACACATTCTATGATTTTTCTCCTCCTAAATAATTTGTTCCCAACTGGAGAACTGCATTAATTTCCCTGCAATCTCAACTACAGATCACAGAAAGCCATTGGCAACCTCAGCAGATGATGGAGCCCGAGGCATCCCCAGACCCAAGATGGAAAAGTTTGCTTTTTGAATGGACCAAGGGGTCAGCTGCTGCTGCTGGCTGAGAGCTGCTCAGCCTGGTTCCACAGAGCAAAATGCTCAGGCTGGGGGAGATGGGCTGGGTGCATTTTTCCAAGCAAGTTGTCCTGTCAGAGCAGGCAGCAGCAGAAGCTACTGCAGAGAGCGACACCTGACAGGACAGAAGGTGATTGTGTGCCCACCAGAGGGACACATCCACGGTCAAGCACCAACTCTGCCTGTGCCAGGACTTGTGGCAAGAATGTGAAGCATCTTCAAGTTTCTCCTGACCTTCCTAACAAGCTGAACCAAAGCATCATGTGATTTCTCCTTCCTTTTTTCCATTTCTGAGAATGACTGAAATACACTGGAAGTTTCTAGTAATCTGGAAGAGAATTAGGAGTGCTCACTGAGCACAAAGAGAGAGGCTTAAAAAACTTATTTTGTTTGAAGATTGTATGACATAAGGATAGTTAAAAAGAGTAATCAAAAGGCAGTGTC
The DNA here is from genome assembly GCF_022539315.1 of Serinus canaria. NCBI lineage: Eukaryota > Metazoa > Chordata > Aves > Passeriformes > Fringillidae > Serinus > Serinus canaria. Next base: position 16,219,058 of record NC_066317.1, read on the forward strand.
TTGTCAATGTACAGAACATTGACATAAAAAACTTTATATCTGGTTTGCTCCCCCTCGTCTCTTGGTTATTGTTGCAATCAAGTAATCAAAACAATGAACCTTCCTGTCTTCATTTCAAAGTTTTGAGCTTCTTAGAAGCAGCTGTTCCATTTCTTTCCTAGAAAAATATTTCTGGGTATTTTTCTAGTTGCCTTTCAGCCTGAGAATTTTTTTTTTTTTTTTTGCAAGGTTCAGCTGACTCAGTACCTATAAAACTGCCATTGTACTGGCATAAGGCTGCAAATCCAGGGAGTACCTCTTGCTGTCTACAGGAAAGAAAAATACAAAGGTAAAACCATCCAATTTTATCTCACTATGAGAACACACAGAAAATTATTACCTAAGCACTTCTTGAGCCTGACATTCTCAGCTCAAGAGACAGATGCTTGACATGACATTGCTACAGTGGGAGTGTCTGCTCAACACCCTTTGCAAGCCAGGAATTACAGGAAGGGAAATTCAGAACAAAGTTACGAGGAGAATTAAAAGAACTGAAACTTGCACTGAGACCTGTTTGCCATTATTGTCTGTAAATAATCCAGACAGGCTCTGGCCTCTCCAGTGAGAAAAAGCAATCTGTGACCAGGATTTCAGTGCTGCTTTCTGAGAGACTGGCAGAGGAGGAGAGAAAGCAACAGATGGAGCCAGTGACTTGGGGAGATTTAAGCCTCTTATTTGCAAGCAGGATTACAGATTGAGAGGGCCCACACTTCTCTCCTTCCCTCCCAGAGAGTTTAGCATACAAACAATATTTCAAGGCATTAAAAGCCCTGTGGTTTTCCTGAAGGGGAATATTACACAGCTGAAAAGTAGCTGCATTTTACACTTTATACTGAAAAACTGTCAAACCTCCCCATCTGCAAGCAATTCCCCAGAGGCAGCAATTCTCTGTTGAATTCAATGTTGTGAACATGTTCACTCTTTCTCTGACCTGACATTTGGAATTTTAGGTACCCACCTAAATCAGGTTCATTGCTGGATGGCAGCTGCTTGTGTGTGTGACACACAGGATTCCCTCATGGACCCACTCTGGCCAAGATGAAGCCCTGTTCTTTTCCAAGGAGGGCAAGCAGTGAGAACTGAGCACGATTACTGAATGTCCTGCTACTGAATGTCCTGCTACTTGACTGCAACACTGAACCCAAACCTCCTCTCCCCTTTTGATGAAGTAATTTCCTTCTATGTCTTTTAAACTTCCATGCTCCCTCAAAACCTGGAGGGTCAAGAAGCCCCTAAATAGTAAATTTAAGGTGGGATGGGCAGCACGTGCTTGCTTGACCCCTGAAAAGCCAACAGACCACCAGCTGTTCCTTAGTAGGAGACTAAAACCTGTTTTTCCAGAGCTGGATAGAACATCCCAGTGCATCACAGTGCAATGATAATAACATGTTTAGGCTTTCACTTGGATCCTCAGACTTGCTGTGTAAGAAATAAGCAATGCAAACCCTGTGGATTGTGAAGTAATGGATGGATATATTTCACAGCCATGAGGGTGGGAAGAGAAAAAGGCTCTGTTCAATTAGACTGACCTAATTTCATTTCTGAAAGTGCCATCCTTTCCGTCCTGTCTTCCTTCAGAGGATGATCCTGCATTGCCAAGGCCATGCTCTCTAGTTGAATCTCTCAACTGAATTAGCAATTTCAAAGCCAATTTCAGTACAGCCAGTGCCAGATCTGTGTGTGAAATTTTCCAAATTAATTTAATACAGCCATCTCTCATCAGTCAAGAAACCAGTTAAACCAATGAGACTGTGAGGATCCATCAAGACCAATTAAAAAAGTTAATTTTTGAGTTCTGAGCAACTTTACATCTTCTCTGTTACTGTTTGGAAGTTACAGGTTGCCACTGGAAACAGAGGTCTAAGAAACTTAGCCTAAATCATCCTTGCTAAATAAACAAAGAATATCCCATCAGCTTTCTTTTATCCACAGGAGAGAGCAGCCACACAGTGCTGAGAGATAATTCACTGCATAAGTAAAAAGAGATGATGGTAATTGAATCTTCCAACTCTCACTTCCATGTGGCCACCACAAAACCAACCTCAAACCACAGTGTGTGATGACAAATAACCTGCTGCAGTTCATTCCCCTGCTTTCAGAGCTTCCTCATTACTATTCCAAAAAGCCAAAATAGGGCTGGACCCATAATTAGCAATTTCCTCTCTTTCCTTGCATATTCACAAAATGTAATTGATTACTTGCCAGCCATCAAGAGCTGTTCCAGTGCTTACATGCCCACTGCCCAAAGGTATCTCCATCTTCAGCTCTTGTGGCTGATGTGTTTCCTTTCTCAGGAGTATATTGCTCAATTCCATTTTCCTGAGCCTGACTTCTCTTCTAGCCATCTCAGCACTTTCCCTTAAGTGCAAACTTATCCAGAGGACTGTCCTTTCTCCCATCTGACAGGCCTTCTGTCCCCTTTTGTAAAGTTACTTCTTCCCACATTTTTACTGTTCCCTCCTTTCTTCAGTAGCTCTTCCTACTCCAGGAAGGCGTGTGAGTTGGCATTACAAGGTGTTTGGCCAAATTAGAACAGAAAACATGTTCTGTGATGTTGTCAGACTGGGATTCAGGTTCCAGGCTACCTTGGCTCCAGTTTTATTCTTAGGAATAAGCTTGGTTGTCTGCTGTAGATCTCCTATAAACAGAGCCAGGATGTTTGGCTGTGGCTTACATGCCTATACATGGACACCTAAGTTTACTTGTCTTAATATACAACCTGAGTGTCTTAAACAATATCTAAGAGAGATTTCTCACAACACAAGTGGGAAATAATCCCTAAATGCATTTAATTCCACAGCAGGGCTTCTACAGAGATCAGGGGTTGGCCTACAGTTTTCAAACACCAAAAAAAAACCAAAAAACCCTAGGAAGCATAGAACTAACTAGTTATAAGCTTGAAAATAAGTAAAATTACATGAACTCTCACCTTTGGCAAAAAGTCTGGCAATTAGATGACTTTCTAAACTAAAAAGGATACTGTAAAAACAAATTAATTTCCAGATATTCTATGGGCCATACACCACACAGACTAGATTGCTGTTTTTCCAGCTCTACAGTGCATGAAGAACTCATTTCACTCCTGAATCACTTTTCCTTGTATTGCCCTCTTCAAAACCCTTCAGTGCAGCAACAATTGCCTTCACCTGCTTCTGTAATGCCCTTTTAAGTAGAGTTTCTTTCTAGCTCTATTCCCTCCCTATCTTGAAATGTGCCCTGCCTACTCTGGGAAAGGCTTTGCTGAACCAAGCTCTCAATTAGTTCTTGCTGCAGCACAACTGTCTGCAAACTTCTCTTCTTCCCAAACCCCATTAGGAAGCCTCATAAATTCTCTCATCTGATCTCCATGGCCACCCAGCAGGCTGAAGAGAAGAACACTTTGCACCTTGGCAAATTATCCATAAACACCCAGCTTTCCAGCATGCTTGTTGCAGCATGACTCAAACCCCAGAACTCTTACACAGCAAGAAAACAGCCTTAAGAACAGGATTTATATCTGACAGCCACGGGCATTTTCTTAGGCTTTAATTTCTTCAGAACTTCTTTTTTGAGCACAGCAAGTGAAACAAGCCTGAACATCAAAAAGAGTTCAGCGCACAGGACTAATTTGATTTGTGTTTGCTGCAGCATTAGCAGTGATAATGACAGTTAACAGCCACACGGCTCTTCTAAGGCTCTTTGATAAACTAATCCTTCACCTCTTTACCTCCTTTATTTCCTTAATGCTTCTTCTGTCCCTAAAACTTCTTAGGAAAGGAGGCTGCTTGAAGCAGGAGATGCTAGAAGAGTGTTGAGTGTTTGATGACAGCAGGCAAACTAAAGAATGTTTATACTTTTCCATGTCAGACAGGACATGGAAATGATCAATTTAATTGTCATGTCAAATTATTTCACCATAAACATTGAGTATGGACCTTCAAGAAATGCATTAATTCTAGGTATCCATTTATACATTTATGAAGTATTAAACTTAAGTATTAACATTTCTGCAAAGACAAACCAAAAACCAGCCAGTGCTGAAAAGCCTTCTCTGTGTGCCTTGTCACAATCAGCCCACAGAAGTGTAGATATTAATTCAGTTACTTGCAACATTAAATGCACTGCAATTACCAAAAACTGACATTCATTAGAGGGTTAACAAAAGCTAGCAAAGTAAACTGATCTGACCAGAAATGTCAAACTCTCCAAGGGCAAACCAGTGATGAGCAGTGTTCCTCAGGAGTCAGGCGATGTTAAATATCCGAGACGTGGACAGTGGGATTGAGGGCACCCTCAGCAAGTTTGCTGGTGACCCCAAGTGCAGTGGGCCCTCTCAAGGGAAGGGAAGCCATCCAGAGGAACCCTAACAGCCTTCAGAGGGGGGTTCAAACCTCATGAAGTTCAACAAGGCCGAGTGCAAGTCCTGCATGTGTGTCAGGGCATTCCCTCTAATTTTGTTACCTTCCTGTTCATAGATTCAGTGTGCTTTCCTATACAAAATATCCCTGCTTTCTCTGTTGTCTCCCATCTCCACTTTTGCACATGCAGGGCTATGCCATACTGCAATTTCAATGCTGAGTCCTCTCTTCTGCTCTAGGCCAAACACCCTGATGAATGGACAAAGCTCATTTCATCCTTCCTCTACCTGAGCAATACAAAAGTTAATAGAGTAGCAAAAAAAAAAAAACAACCAAAACCCACCCAAATAAACCCAAACAAACAAATGAAAAAGCAACAACAACAACAAAAGCTGGTGATTTCTAACACTTGGATACCCATCAATTGCCTGTCTGATTTGATAAAAACCTTTTCAGCAACTGCCATCGCTGAATGCAACTCTAGATCATCAATGCTTACTGCAAAAATTCTACACTACTCTCTCTCTTGACAGATATTATTATCCATCTCCCTTGGGGCTAAAATTTCCATCTAACAGTATCTGTAGCCTGAAAGGATTATTTTTGGTCTCTGCCTTCCCCTTCACTTGCCTGAAGGGAAGAAACTAATGTCCTGTATGCACATAATTAGATGTATTTCTACTCTTTAAAACATTTTAGGGCCACTTTCTGTTGGATTTTTATGAGGTTTTTTCAAAGAAAGGCAACAACATCAGAATTGTTTAGTCTGACATGCAAAGTATGAGTCCTAAGTACTGAGGACTCATTTGGAACATCATTTCCCTCAATTACACTCTGGTACTTTGCTTTAGGTAGACCATTCACATTTATATCACAGAAGCTCAGTTGGATAACCTTCCTCCTCTACCCTTCCTAAAACTACCCTGCAGTCACAAGGCTGGATAACCCAGTTTACTTGCACCTATTGTGATCTCATGACTTCATGGCAGCTGCAGCTATAAACTTCTACATCCTATTTTACCATTCCAAAACTAGAAATACAAAAGCCACCTTCTGCAATGGAAGGAAAAAAAATAAATCAAAGAGGGAACCCTATAACCACTGGACATATAACTGCTCCTCACTATCAGCAGACATTTTTGCAGAGGATCATGGTTTTCATTATCACTGTTTTGCCTCAAGAGAAATCTAGATGCTAAAAGAAATTATAGCCTTAACCAAAACCATCAGGCATCAACCACTTGTATCTCTGATAAAATGCTTTTTTCTCTGAAGTGCATCCGGGAAGTTGCCTATAATTGGAAACATTAGAGGAACCACATAGAAGCAAATGCAGCTTGAGTGTCAGAAAACCATTTTAATGCAAAATGTACTAAAAGCCTGCAGCTAAGAGCTGAATACTTAGAAGCTAAGCCATTTAGGAAAAAAAATGCAAAGCATATCTGCACCTTTCATCCATCTCTTTACAATGCGTAAATGAATGCCTCTCCTCAAGACATTTAAGCCATCTTTCAGCAGACTAACTAACATTTTAATAAAATGACCTCTCTCCCTCAAAAATATTTAATTTTTCCCCCAGCCATGATATCATGTCATCACATTGCCCAGGATGTGTTAGGCTTGGTGTTAACTACTAAGTTCACCAGGAGAAGTGAGCAAAAGAAAGATTTTATCTAATAAGATTTTCAAATGTTTTGAAATAAAACCATTTCTCTTTGGTGGTCATGGGAAAGCTCACCTACATCCCATGACCGATTCCAGAAGTTATGTTTCATCATAACTAAAGCCAGTTTACCCCCAGTCACCTTTCTACAGAGGTCTTCTTGCTTCAGCTACAGGAAGCATTGCAGGCTCCCATCCCAGTGTGGGATCAGGGCCGCCTGGATCTCTGCACAGCTGGCTGTAAGCAATCCAGGAGTGTATGGAGGGCAACTTCCAGGTCCAGGTATTAGACAAACCAACCAGAGGAGAAGCACGTGCCACAGTGTTTTCTTGTCCCCAATACTCAAAGGGAACATTGGGAGCAGACATTGACTACTTGTTCATGCAATTGCACTGATGCAAACCATCCTCAGGCAATTCCTTCTTGATCTCCATGAGCTCCATGAGCTCATCCAGGGTGGCCATGTGTGACATGAAACCATTGGAGCAGGTGTCCTCACTCTTGGTCACTATTTAATGTAACAAATGTACTGACAGAATTTGTGGAGCTCACTCCAGAAATTTGGATACCATCTCCAAATCTGAATATGTCTGGGGATTTCTCTCACAAAAAGGGTGCTGAGACAGACTTTTGCTGGCCTTGCCTTCCCCAGGCAGAACACCATCTGCACCACCAGCAGTGGGGTTAGATGATTTTCTTCCCATGGAAAGGTACTCTCACCTACTTTCAGAAGCTCACATCCCAAATTTGGATACCATCTCCAGAGCTGAATGCATTAGGGATTGCTCCTGTACTAAATGTGACAGGAAAGAAAGCTGGTGCTGGCTGTTACCTCCCCTGGGCAGCACATACTGCACCACCCACACTGGGCTGGGTTTTGTCCTGTCATCACTGCCAGGAGCCCTCCTCCAAAATTTGGATATCTCATGAAAGAGCACGACAGCAAATTTATCTGAATTTTGGGAGTAGGCTCCTGAAAATAACGGCAGTCCTTTTGTTTTGCCAAGGTGAACTCCCATCCCCGGTCTTGGTGGTGAAGATGATGGAGTGCCCAGGGGAGGAAAAGGCCTGCAACAGCTTTCTATCCTGGCACATTTTGTGTGGAATCCTCCAGCACAGTCAGTTCTGCAGGTGATATCCCAGTTTGGCTCTAGTGGGGCATTCTGTGTTGGATCTTGGGTCTGCAAGAGCCAAACAAGTTATGGTGCTTAGATATCAGCAGGAAAGTGCATCACACCAGTTTTTGTGATGCAGTTCAAGGGGCCTGACTTAAATGGGGAGCCTTCAACCCGGGCACATGAGTGAGGTGCAAATTAAGGGCTGTAAATGGAAGGTCACAGTCAGCAAAAGCCTTTTGTCCTGGCCCATTTTGTTTGTCAGTAATGTATAGATGTTTCTTGGATCTGCACTTGGGATTGGTTAGAGAAAATGTCACATTTAATTATTTTGTGAGTACACAGCGTCATCTGGTGGAGCTGAACGGGGACAGTGAGAAGGTTAAATACATCGGGTTTTTTTTTTTTATTATTTTTAATTTTTTTATGGCACCTTCAGAGTGGGAGCAGTTCGTTGAGGGGTTCAGTTCGTTGAGGGGTTCAATTTAGGAGCTTGGCACTGCGAGAGTGAAAGGATGTGATCCTACACATACCTGACAAGGAAAATGGATATTCTCAGTGTTGTGGTTCAGTTTACATCCAAAAGTGAATAGGTTTTGCTGGACTCTACCTCTCCTTATCACCCTGCTTTCTGAACCTCCCAGAACTCTTTCTTTGGGTATGTGCTGTTGCTTCTTGTTACATAACTTGCCAAAAAACCCCCACTGTAGTCTTCTTTATCTGTTTCTCCACTGGTTCCAGCTACATTTATCATCCTGTGTACACACCTTTACATTTTTATATATTTTTTGCTAGTTAGTCGCTAAGCTCTGTTCAGCAGCTTCAAAACTGAATAGAACTGAAAATTCCTATTCTCTATGTTTTTTGTCAGGGGATAAAGGACAGAAAATGTAAGGGAAAAAACAGGGGAAAAGTGAAGTAATTGGGCTTTCAAGCATGAAGTAATTGGCTGTTCATGAGAAATTAATTGCAAATTTATTAACACCTTTGTGCAACCAAAGTGAGACATTGTCCTGCATTTTGAGAAAACATCTGGCAGAATCAGTCCCATAAAAGAGATTTTCAGGTTCTCAAAGGTTACAGCCCTGAAAGAAAGGCAACTTCAGTATTTCTAAGAATTGCCTTACTTTTTACAGGCACATCTTTCCTCAGGGGAATTCTGTACAGAATATAATAAATATAATAAACAGAATATAATAAAATCAGAATAACAGAATATAATAACAGAGTAACAGAATATAATAAAAAAATCAGCTTCTGAAGTGAGCAGGAGAGGTGTAGAACTGTGTCTAGAAAGGCTTTCCCCACCCTCTGCAATGAGATGATTTGACTGCAGCACTGTCCCCTCACTGTTGGACATGAATAGGTGAAACTGTAGGCCTTGAACTTCTCTTACATTTCAAATTCATGATGTTGCTCACATTATTTAAGGAATCTGATTTTCTTAATTTAGCAACATGGGTGTAATTTCTGCAGTTTATCTCAGTACAAAACATTGGGATCAAAACCCCATCATTTGCACTGAGAATAAAATATGTTCCACTCTATGGATTTTATTCCTTTCCATTCCATTCCATTGTATTTAATTCCACTAAATTCCCCACCATTCCATTCCATTCCATTCCATTCCATTCCATTCCATTCCATTCCATTCCATTCCATTCCATTCCATTCCATTCCAATTAATTTAATTTAAATCTATCTTATCTCATTCCATTCCATAACACTCTATGAGGTTCCATTCCATTCCATTCCATTCCATTCCATTCCATTCCATTCCATTCCATTCCATTCCACTCCATCCATCCCATTCCACTCCTTTAATTTTAATTTAATTCCACTACATAGTGTTCTTCCATTCCTCCATTCCTTGAGGTTTCACTCAATTCCATTTTTATGCTATTCAATTTAATTTAATATCACTTCCTTCCACTCCATTCCATTCCAGTAAATTCTATTCCATTCAATTCTATGCTATTCCATTATGTTTCGTTCTATTCCATGCCACTCCATTCTATGAAACTCTGTTCCATTCCAGTCTATTCCATGCCATGCCATTTTAAGATATACCATTCAATACCATCCACTCCATTCCATTTGATTTCAATTAATTTCCTAACATTCCATTCCATTCCATTCCATTCCATTCCATTCCATTCCATTCCATTCCATTCCATTCCATTCCATTCCATTCCATTCCATTCCCGCTGCACTTTCTCTGCGCCCCACACCAATCTGTTTTGGAAGCAGAGGAGATGTCAGGGAGCGAGGGCAGGATTTGTGTCCCCTGCCTGTCCAAAGTGCTCCCGGCTGCAGTGGTGCTCGGCTGCTGGGAAAGCAGAGAGGTGAATCTCCACAGGATGGCAGTAAAACCCAGCGTGTTCCTTATCCATCTCAGGGGTGAGGATAAAAAGGACTTGAGCACACGAGCCTGCATTCAGGTCCTGGACTATTTCTAGGGCCACAAATGAATTTTTTAGCATCCTAGTGCTTTGGTTTTCTATCTCAAATTTGTATCTGTGTGTCCATGCGTAGGAATGGCATCTCCAAGATCAAGCATAGGAGAAGAGGCATCATATCAGCCAAGTAAATCTAATCCCTGTCTACCCACCTACTTGAATAAAAGTGCCCCAAAAGAATATTCCTCTTTGTCAACCCTGAAGCTGTGTAACTCTGTCCTTCCTTTCAGTCCTAGTTGCATGGTAAGGAAGGAAAGCTGAGGTCTCCTGGCAAAAGCAGCTGGGGTTGGGATAGAGCAGAAAATCAGGCAAGAAAGAGAAACTGCAGAATGGAAAACAGGAAGCCAGAAAGAAAATATTTGGAAGAAAGTTAATGTAGAACCCCCCCCCCCCCCCAAAAAAAAAGCGAACCCTTGAAAAAGAGCCAAACACATAAAAGCTGATGTACAGCCCAAGGGTGGGGAGAAGTGAGAAAACAGGAGAGGAACTAGAGGCCTGGGTAGTCTCTGGATGAACAGAAATCTCACTTATTTGTTGAAGAATGGTGCTTTCCCTTGAGCTGGTTGATCACTTGCTTGCCAGCTGAAGAACAGACAGGTGAGTTCACTGACAGGTTTGATTGCCCAGATTCCCTGCAATTCACATCACAGAGCACTGAGAGAGGAAGGACCAGGTTTCAAAGTAGTCAAAAAACTCCTCTGAGCAGTGGTGGGTGGGCTGCACTTCCTGCACAGGAGGTGGTTGTTAGCAGGTCATTCATGTCATTTCTCTGTCCCTCCTGACATACCCAGTCCCTTGCCTGTCATTTATGTCTTGTTTTATCTGAGCAAATGGCAAAGTTTCTGGGTCAGGGACTATAATTTTCTGCATATGTATACACAGAGTTCTGGTCCTAATTTGAGAGCACCATGTATTTACTCTAAAAGTTTATGTGATAGATCTGTCAGGGGTCTGAGAGGATTGCAGGGAGAAAACAGAGGGGTTTGGAGTCAGCATGTGGGTGTGCAGGAGACACTTAGGGTCTTGAGAGTGTTGCCATTCCCAAAACTAGTCCCCTTCTCCTGTCAAAATCAGGACCCATGACACCCAACTACAAATCTCACCTGGGTTTTGCATCCTTGTCTGCACCATTACTGCTCCCTGCAGCTGATGGAGCAAAACATTCCTGTCTTCATTCTTACCAGCATTTATATTCTACTCTTTCTATTTCTGTTTCTTACACGTGCAGGTGCAGTGAAAATTTTGCCCACAACTGCCAAATAGCCAAAACTTTTTGTTTTGCAATATAGATAGAAAAAAATCCCGGTATATAGATTTGTTTGCCGGACTGCCTGACTAGCATTGTTCTGGGATTTTCAGTTGCAGCAAGTAAATTCTTGATGGGCTGTTCCAGTGATTATAATCCTAACAAATGAGAAGTTTAACTGCAGGTGTCTAAGCTGTAGGTGTGACAATTAAACCATTTAATTCAGCAAGATTACAGTGTCTGCTCTTGAATGTCTAAGTGCTTGTGTGATATAGACAAATGTCCTGCAGTTCAGAGAGCACCCAAAAATGGTTAAGAACTGGAATGGATTGCCCTCCTTGAAGAAAGAAAAAATATGTATTATGTGTGTGTCACCTGAGGAGAAGGAAACAGTCTCCCCACATATCTCAAGGAGGAGATTAAACTTGGACTACAGATTATTTAGTGGGCCCTGAGGAATATGAAGAATAATAAGGTGTACACATATATATGTATAAAACTCAACAGTGGGATAGGGATGAGGAAATAGGAGAGAAATAGGGGAGATTTGGAGCATAGGAGAGACTAGAGCTGTTCAATACTTTTGTGCAGGCTGGGTCCTACATAAGGCTCTGAAGTTTAGACAGCAGGGTTGCAAGGCAGGGAGCTGCAATGGATTTGGGTCATCATGATTTTAAGGAACCTCAGCATGCCATCAAGGGGGAGGTAGGGTCTTGTGCAGTGCTTTTAGGGACTTTGCTGACTGCCAGCCTGTCTAACAGGGGACCTCATCTGGAGTCACAGACCTGCAGCCAGCCCTGTCCATATGCTGGGCTGCATGGCTGTTACAGTGCCTGGATGTGGCCCTGGGGAAATGTCCCAGGAGCAGGTCCAAGGAGCTGCTCCGGAAGTGCTCTGACCTAGGAGATCAAGCAGGTGATGCTGAAGAGCTATTTGAGACTTTACACATTTGTCTATGAATGTAGCTGCTCTCACAGACAATAAGAAAAGTTTAGGCTGTGGCTCATTTTGTAACTGAGCTGGTTGTCCATGACCTGCTTGCTTTGATTGTTGGTTACTTGTAAAGTGTGGTTTGCCTAAATCACTTGTTTTATCTACTGCTTGTTTTGCTAATAACCCTTCTGAATAAGGAAGTTAATGATTAGCAGCTAATATATAATTACAGAGTGAATGTTCTGGCAAGTATTTTATGAGAGAATCTGCAGATAGTACACATGTTCTACTACAGCACCCTTGCTTCTTGTATCTATTAGGCATTTGAAATTCTTTTTTTTTTTTTCCCACAGGCAACTAAGACATGAATGTCTTGGTTTTGGTTGCTGATGGGAATGCAGTGTATACTAGGAAAGACAGGGTGTGACAACACTTGCTATGCACTGGGATCTGACATAGTGCTGTTTTCCCAATTTTTGTTCTGTCAGGGTGGCAGGGAGAAATAAAGTGTGGTAGGATATTGTTGAGGTTGGTCATTTTGTACCATACCTAATTACAGAGAATCATGTTTGACACAGCACATGTTGATCTTTGGATTATTTATCTCCTCTTGGTGTTTGATCAAAGAGTAAAATCACTCCCTGCCTTCTGTCAGAGCTTTTGGAATCTAGCCACAAATTCTTGCAGAGAGAGTTTCATTAAAAAATTGTATGCATGCAAGAGCAAGATATGAAGTCAAACACAGTGTCAGAAAACAAAGACCTCATTTAAGAATTTATGGGAATTCTGAAATATTATTTAACTCCTAATGGATCCAGAGCCAATAAAAGGGTTTTTTTTTTTTTTTGAGTAGTCTGTTTATTGAAGGAAATTCATTTGAGAGTCAGAACATTAATGCTGTCTGTTAAAATATACTTTTGGTAGACAACATGGAATTAAAGGAGTTTTTGTGATGTGTCCTTCTGAGGGCATAGCAGAGGCAGTACTTGCAGCTGATGCTCCTCAACATGCAGGAGATGTTTGGCAGAAGGTGGGTGAGAGTTGCAGACCAGTGCTGCTCCTTGCTGTCTCCAGCTCAGATGGGAATTTCCATGTGTTGGGTGTGACTTCAGAACTGTGCAGCTCTGGTTACTCCCACTGATGCTGATCCATTCCCATGCTTGAGCAGCTTTGAAAGCCCAGCTCCAGGGCAGCCAGGAGGGTAGGTCAGTGGGAAATGCATTTTACTTTGAAACGCTGGAGGAAGGCATCCAACCAATTGATGGTTTCACTCCTGACATTATTGCTATTGCAAAAGAGGGATTGGGCATTGAATTTCTGAAAAGTGTTGGAATTAATTTAATAATTAATTGTAGCATTCATGTGGTGGAAGAACAGTTCCCCGTTCCCCTGAATGAATATATAATGCATACATGGATTTTTTTTGCACATCTTTTATCATTCAGAGCAACTGCAGTCAACATGGTGATGTGTAAACAATTTAAATTAAAAACTCGCAAATTTTAAAAAAGAGTTTTTTTAGGAGGCTGCAAAATTGCAAATATTTCCTAGGATTCATAAAGCAGATTTTGCTCTTTGGTATGGCATGAACTTAGCTGATATATCTTTCCATAGAAGAGTTAAAAACTGCATTTCTTAACTGTAATAGATAAAAATTGTAACAGCAAAGGAGGAAAATGTATTTGAAAATGGATTTTATTTACATAACATACACTTCTTAAAATAGTCCTTTATTATATCTTGTCATAAGTAGTACATTGGTTCAAAGTGAAAATATAGGAGTAAACAGCCAAGAGGATGTAGATCATCCTCTTCCCATTGTTGTTCCTGAATCTCCAGGAGGATGTCTAGGACATGACTTCTGAAAAGCAATAATTAAATCCCACACAAACTCTTCCACCTGACTCTGGTCATCACCTCCTCAGGATGGGAAATCAGTGCACTGCGCCCAGAGTGTGGTTGCTTGTGAACATCTTTATATAGGATTCAGAACGTCTGAGTTTGGGAGTTTTCTTAAGATAACTATCAAATAAATATGTCAGCAGTGAATTGAGATGCCAAAACCCAACTTTTCTTCTTCTATATGCAAAGCATATTCATTTAGAGTAGGACACACAACTTGTTTTGGAGAGGGCACCTAAACCCAGATCTTAGCTTTGCAAAGTGTTACTGTTTTTTCATCAGAGAATCATAGAATAATTTGGGTTGGAAGAGACTTAAAGATGGCCCAGTTTCAATCCCTCTGCCTTGAGTAGGGACACCTTCCACTAGACCACACTGCTCCATCCAATCCTGCCTTGAACCCTTCCAGGGATGGAGTGCCAACAACTGTGCAGCCAGTTCCAGTACCTCACCACCCTCTCAAAAAAGAAGTTCTTCAACATCCAATCCAATTATTTTAGCTAAAAGACATTAAGAATAGAAGAATTAATAGAAAAGAGCAGTAGAAGTTTTCTTTATAGAGTAAACTTAAAAATAGCCAGGAGGGCACATGGATATCAGATTGAATCTGGAACAGAAAAATTATCATGGTGTGAAGGAACTTCAAAACCAAAACTTTTGACAAAGTTTCTAGTATTTTCTGACATTGCTTGTTTGATAGTGGAGCTGAAGAAGAAAGGAAATTTCCAATCCATAAAAACAGTCTCTTTTAAGAGACACTCAAATAATTAAAAAAAAAATTGAAATGCCATGATTTGTGTTTTTTCACTATCCTCTCCCCTTTCCCAAACTGTTCTAACTGTGGTAACACAGTCTCTTGGGATGCAATCCTGCTGGAATTGTTTGAGGCACCTGCTCCAGAGGAATGCAAGGGCATTATGTAGGCTTGTTTCCACAAATGTTCTTTAATGTCAAATTAAAGCACAATTAAATGTTCTTTAATGTCAAATTAAAGCACAAATTTATACTTCAATGCTCCATGTTGGGCAGTGTTCAGGGGAAGAAAGCTCTCTGCAATCCAATATTAGAACTTCTTCCAGACTGCAGCTCCAGGAGCTGTAGTTACATGCTGGAGAACAGATGTTCTTCCTCAGTTCTTGGACTTCTTGCATTGTGACATTTGTAATTCATGGTCTAGCGAAGTAATATGGTTCAGAGTAATGCTATAAAATAATTCAGCAGCAAACCAGGAGTTGTGGTGGTACCTCTTTATTACCCAAAGCTAATTCCTGCTTCCTACTCTTGTAGACCCCAGCAAAGGACCTAAACTCTTTTTCAAAAAGAATAAAAGTTTTCATTTGCAGTTCTAGTAAGCATGTGTTTGTATTCACATCAAAACTGCCCGTGTATTGCTGGCTCGTGCTACTGATATATTATGCTTTGTTTTTGATGCCAAAACAGTCACTGTCAAATTGGATAATGCTGTTATAATTGATACTGTTTTTATAAATGATCTGGATGCAGGAATGGAATGCACACTGAATAAGTTTGCTGGTAATACTAAACTAGGAGGAGCTGTGGACTCCCTTGAGGGCAGAGAGTTCTAGATAGTCTACAGAGCTGGGCAGTCATCACTGTAAGAAATTTAACAGACCCAGTGCTGGATTCTCTAGGTGGGATGGGGTAATACTGGTTATATGTACAAAGTGGGGGATGAGAGGCTGGAGAGCAGCCCAGCAGAAAGAGATCTGGGGGTCTGGGTTGATGACTGTGGGCCAACAGTGTCTCCTGGCAGGAGATTCCATGTAGGCACTGATGTTTATTGAGAGGAGTATGGTCTCACTCTGAGAGAAGTGGAGAAAATGTGCAATTCTATACACAGGGGCCTTTGGCTGGTGTATTGCAAATTATTGTAAACTGTTTCTTTAAGATGTTGCTCAGACTTAGATTAAATGCTTAATCTCCAGGCAGCTGCAATTTGCTGAGGTGAAAGCTGCCCTTGGCTAGTGTTTTTTACAAGCATAAAGTGGCAGATCAACACCACAAATTCCATTAGAACTACCTACTTAATTCCCTGAAATTTTTCTGTTGCTAAGTCAACATTTCTCCATTTTGAAGGCCAGTTGCAATTTATGTATCATTATTAGGTAGGTACTTGAAATGAAATAAAAGCAGCAGTAAGAGCTCAAATTGCTGTTCTGTTCCACTCCATCTCTCCGGATTAGACTTTACAAATACCTGACTAAATTATCTACCAGGATGTGTCCTGTTCAAAGTGGGTGTTTATTGTGATGATTTCTGTTCCATCAAGGCATGAAAAATGAAGCTCAGGGCTCTTTTTGTGTGGTGCTCTGTAGACAAGGTCAGCTCATCTGGTAAAGTGAAGTGGAAATATGACTCATCAAATATAAAGCAAAGCCTCAAAGTCTGTGCTTTCCAGAGGCAGCCTCACAGAAATACTCATGTGTAAGGGATCAGTAAAGATGGATAGATGGATAGATAGATAGATAGATAGATAGATAGATAGATAGATAGATAGATAGATAGATAGATAGATAGATAGATAGATAGATAGATAGATAGATGGATAGATGGATGGATAGATAGATAGATAGATAGATAGATAGATAGATAGATAGATAGATAGATAGATAGATAGATAGATAGATAGATAGATAGATAGAATGAATGGAGAGTTCAACCCATGAGGTATGCAGAGATACACAATGAGTTCAGCAGCCAACCAACTAGTTTTTCCATTTGCTTATTCAGTCAGGCAATGAACAAATGCCATCTCTGTGGAACAGCAGATGCCTGATGCTTCAGAGAACCATGTATGCACCAATTTAAAAAATTTGATGGATCCCACTTTTTTTGTTTGTTCTCTTTGTGGATAAGGCAGACTACTGTGAGCTAGGGCAATAGAGAAGACATATCTTTTTAAAAATTATCCAGCCCAGATGCTTCCTCACTATTTGAAGCATCCATGCTTAGAAATCAGTGCACTATCCAAACTCATTTATTCCATCCTTCTAATTTTACTTGCATAAATGGATTATCTAGATCATATTTTTGAGGTACTAAACTGTGTTAAAAATTTAATAGGTATTTATCCCTTTATTGAGTCTGTCTGTTTACTAGAATATTTTGTAGACTCTCAATAACCCTGAAGACATTACAACATAGTAAAAAGTATTTCAGTGGCTTACCTATAACGACCTTTACTGAGACAAATAGAATATTTTACAGGGTAAATTTGGGACCAGTATTTCAAAGACAGTGCAAACTTTATCTGTTTGCCTTTCCTGAACAAGCTGGGAATTAGTTCACTGCCTCAGACATCCTGCAGCTATTTCTCTTCTCTCATCACTGCAGAACTCTGAACAGAAATCTTCTGATAAACAGGAAGGGGAGGGAATTCAGTTTAGTGCTGAATTAATGGGACCAGCAAAATTTGTGTAAGATTTAACAACCAAGTGAGGGGAAGTCACATTTCTATCATGGAAGAAAATGAAAGGCAGCAGTAGCAGCGTTAGACTTTATTAGGTCTTTCTGGAGACAGATTTTAATAATAGCTGGTAAAATAACAGAGTTAATGCCATCCTGTATCATCTGAAAGCACAGAGACAAGGTTTATTTTTCCAGTCATTTTTTTGCACGCTAACAAGTGATCTCTGGTTACATTGCTCATTAGTTCTTTCAAACATGCTTCCAACTACATTTAAAAGAGGATGAGAGTCACAGAGAAGTAGAAAAATCTAGCAAAAAAGGCAGTGTCTGACTCATCTATCTACATATGAAGTTCTGCACTTCATCTATCTACATATGAAGTTCTGCACAGTGTCATGGAGGTGTCTAAAGTTGAGACAAGTCATATACATTCAAATGCTATTTATTTTATAAACCAGTATAGACAGGTAAAGCCAATTAAAATTAAAGCTCCATCACTATTAAAGTCCCAGAATTTGGTACATCAGAATGTACTTAAAAAATAAAGTCAAGAGGTCATGTATCTTCATGCTGGTTGTGGTTAGATGGTTGCCATTTGGGACAAATGCTCTGAACACTCCCAATTTTTGAATTTTGTCTTGTTTTTTTTTTTTTTTTTTTTTTTTTTTTAGCTTTTATTCCCTATGTCTGTGTTGGAAAATCGCACCTATAACAGCTTGTGGTAGGACTAGTGTTTGAGGATAGACATCCAGCCCTTCCAGTCAGCCTTAGCGGTGAGCAAGAAAACCCATAGAGCCCATGGGGCAGCTGGGCACCCCTGGGTATCCCGATGGAGCTTTGTCTCTGAGTCCTTCATGGCTTGCTTGGCTTGTTCCTAAATGGGCATCTAGATCCCTGAGTGGGCATAGCCCCCTTCCCACTCCTGCAGCTTCTCAAGTGCCTGGGGAGGGTTATTGCTTTGCCCTTAAGCCAGAGCATCTTAGGGAAAATCATGGTAGCAATGAATAACAGGGCAGACAGTTCAGGTAGGGTTAAAATATTCATTCATTGACATCACTAGAGAATTTCTGTAGAACATAACTGGCTTGAAATAATATTACCTTTTAGATTTATTGCACTTTTAATTATGCTGTCCTAAACATGCAACACTCTCATAGCCTATACATTGAGCCCTGCAGCTAGATAGGATTAACTTGAAACCCAAGCAGAAATCATATTTTTACACTCAGAAAATCTTTTTTACCTGGGAAAAAATGTTTTATGATGCTTCAGTATATCTGGGGAAGTGTATATAATTATAACTTTCAAATTTCTGTCAGCAGCAAGAATAAATTTTTCCTTTTACCTTTTTTTTTTTTTTAAATTTTTAGGCCTACTAATTTTTACAGTAAATCAATGAAAGTGTTTAAAAAAAGAAGAGAAGAATAGAGAGGAGAAGCCTCATTGCTTGACTCTCTGCTTCCCAAGGAAACCGTAACAGGTTTGGAAACCGTGAAGGTTTGCCCTAAAATATCTGTTGAGCAAGACTTCAAATATTCCAGTGTTGCCTTTTTCCCAAAAAAGAAACTTGAGATAATTTTAGAAAGGAGGTAATATAAAAGGGGATCTTTATTTGAAGGCCTCTAGAGGCCTGGAGTTATGGAAAGATGTTCACAAAAGGCTGACCCCCACCCTGGTGCGAGTACATTTTTATAAGTTGTAGGAATTTATAATAATGGAAAAAAAAAAATATATATTTTATCAATTATAATAATTGATTAAAAGCATGAATTAGGAGGACAAGTGGTAATGCAATTCTCTCCCAGGTCAAGCCCCTTCTCTGGAGCCTTCCCCTTTGTGGTATTTTCAGGGTCCCCAGGACAAAGGAGGAATTGAATCTGACTCCATGTTCTTAGAAGGCTAATTTATTATTTTATGATATGATATGATATGATATTATATTATGTTAAAGAATGCTATAATAAAACTATACTAAAGAGTACAGAAAAGATACTTACAAAAGGCTTAACAAGATACTAATTCAAAACTCGTGACTCCTTCCAGAGTCCTGACACAGCTGGACAGGGATTGGTCATTAAGTAAAAGCAATTCCCATGAAACCAATCAAACAACCACGTATTGGATAAACAATCTCCAACCACATTCCAAAGCACCAAAACACAGGAGAAGCAATCAGATAATTATTGTTTTCCTTTTTCTCTGAGGCTTCTCAGCTTCCCAGGAGAAGTCCTGGTGAAGGGATGTTTCAGAAAATATGACAGTGACATCCCTGACACCCCCTTCAGCACCAGCTGAACTTTGTCCACGGAATGGATCTCAAAGAGTTGTTCTTGGCCTTGGTTCCCAGCAAGAACCAAGATAGCACGGAGCCTTGTACCCCCTGAGGCTCTGGAATTTGTTTTGTCTTTCTGCTCAGGGAAAGGCCATGGAAATATACTGGGAAACTAGCTCTTGATGCAATAGGTGACAGAGTTACAAATATATGTGTGAAGAATACAGAGAACATATTAAAGAAAAAAAGGCAAACCCCAAACGGCATCACCAGAAGGTAACTGCATCCACTAAACAGCTTCAACTCCTTTACTAAGGACTTAGATCTTCCTAAGACCTCACAGAAGTCAGTACTTTACCTCCCTCATTCCTTCCCTGCAGTGTCCTTGGCCACAGGGCTAACTCAGAAGGTGCAGTCCGTATCTCCAGCCCCTTTGGGGCTTTGGCTATTGTGGGTGTTTTACAGAACCCGTAAGTCTGTGAAGGCATTTTGTCCCAGCTGACCTGTGAAGCGTTGAAGCTGAAGTTTAAATTTGGATATCTGCATACCAAGAGCTTCCTTCTGTCCTCAAGGCCCTCCTGACCTGCTTGATCTCCCTGAGTGCAGCTCCTTCCTCATGTCAGGCTGAAAGACAGTCAAACACAAGGGTAGTTTGGATGGAGTGGCATTGGACTGGGGCTCTGGGAAGATGCAAACTCAAAATGGACTCCTGCATTCAGGTTAGGGAGAATTGGCACTGCATATGACTCTCTGATGAACCTTTGATACCTCCACCTTTATGGTAATTCCTGTTAAAAAAAAATAAAGTTATTGGTTCTGTCAGTCTGTTTTTCTTCACTCAACATTTCTCTTGAGCAGACCACACTTTCCTGACCACCCTGTGCTCTATCTTCAATAATTTGGTAAAAGGAGTGTAAGAAGGAAGTGAAAATATCAGGCTTGGGATCAGGCTGAGTGCTTCTACTGAAAATTAGAGACAGCCTGAGGTAGCCATGCACCGTTTCCATGGTCAAGGCTGTGATGTGCTTGACATATGTGAGGCTTATGGCTGTGCTGTTGTGTGGAAACACATAGTGGAGCTAACATTTTGGCTTTGTCCTTTTGTCTAAACAGAAATGAGTAGATACTTTGCTAAGCTCTAACCCCAGGTCATGTCTGCCTGGTGGAGAAATGCATTATGTGGCACTGATTTGCATGATGCAGGATCCACATGTAATGCTAAGCTAAAAAGACTTTCCAGCTTCTCAACACTGTTCCTGGGCAAAGCCATGTTCTGGAAAAATATGTGTTTGGTTTCTTTGCATTCTGAAGCCCCATCCAAAAGTGATCCTGTTGTTTAAGTCTTCTCTTACAGTGAATCTGGTGTTTACTTTTGTAAGAATGACTGGGAATATCAGCTTTTTGTAACTGTGTGTGGCAAAGAAAACTTGCATAATTAGTAGGATCATATTTCAATTTCAGTTAAATTTGCAAGGTTATGCTGGCAAAAAGTAGTAAGATTATGAAGACAGATTTAATAAGATTATGAGGATAGCATTCATTAAACATAATTTCCAAAATGTACTTAGTTTATTGAGAGCAAGGGGGCTACAGGGAAACAGGGGAGGGATTCTTTGTTAGGAACTGTAGGGATAGAGCAGGGAGGAGTGAGCACAAATTGACAGAGGGGAAATTAAGTTAGATATTAGGAAGAAATTATTTTCTTTGCTGTGGGGGTGGTGAGATGTTGGTTGCATGAGGGTGCCCAGAGAGGTTGTGAATGCCCCATCTCTGGAAGAGCTCAAGGCTGGGTTGGATGGGGCTTTGAGCAACCTGGACTAGTGGCAGGTCCCTTCCCAGGGCAGAGGATTTGGACATGGATGTTCCCAAAGGTCCCTTCCAGCCCTTAAACTTCTATGCTTCTATAACAGAGCTCTGATTTCATTATTTTAATGATTTTAACATTAGAGATTTTTATTAGTTTTGTTTGTTTCTGGAGGAAACCAGACAAAAGAGGCAAAGAAAAAAGTTCTTTTTTAAATATAAACTCTACAATGGCCTAAAATTAACAGAATGTATTGAGGCAGGAGCATTACCCTAGGTGTGATCAGCTCAAGATGGACAGTGAAGATGTCAAGTCCCTCTCCAGGGAATGTTCATCTCTCTGGGACAGAACTATTAGGAGAAGTGAGACCATGTATTCCTTCAGGGGATTCTCTGGAAAGCAGGTTTAAATTCCTGTTCCTCCATCAACTTCCTTTTGTCAACAACCACTGTTCTGAGGCACATATAATAAAATATGCAAAGATTTGACAGTCACACTGGCATCATGATTTACTGCATACACTAGGATTATTTCTGATGGTACAGGAATATTCATGTTGAAACACCACAGTGTCCCTCTTTCCCAGCTGTTTTTTTATTGTGGAAGTTCTGGCAAGCAGTAATGCAATCTGGGAATACAATAACATGATCTGGGAAATTGAAGAAAATTTTTCTTGTGCTGAAAATAAACATAACTGCTGTTCATGGCAGTGTATTAAATTCAGAATTTTAAAAGAAATTTTCCTTGGAATTTTGAAGTAATCAACTTGCCTTTCTTGTAACTATTACTCAGTTCAAAACAGCCAAAAATATTTATAAATTTTGTGACCAGAGGAAAAATCAAGTGCCTTTATGATATTTCTAATTTAAATGGAAAGCCAAACCCCAAAATTATTTTCAATTGAAGAGAAATTCAAACTTATATTTAAGTGATTGCAAAAATTAAAGGACAAATATTATTTCATAGTGGATGTTAAGAGACAGAGATAAGTAGGGAAAAATTGGTAATTACTTAGATAGAATTAAGTTGAAAAATTATGTGTCCCTTTGTAAGTTTTTATTGCTTAATTACTCCTTGCTTTACCTACCAAGAGATAACATGAGACTGTAAATAAGTGCTGTGTTGTTACCTTTAGAATTATAGTGCTAAATGTTGGCAGACATTCAGTTGACTTGACTGGTTTATCTGTTTTAACTGTTTGTTTTTTGTTTTTTTAACAAATCTTATTGAAATATATTATTTGTCTCAGTTTTACAAGACTCTGTGACTGGCTGTTCTGCAAAACACAAGTCAGATGTGCCATTAGGGCTGTGTGTAAAGTCAGGATATTATCTACAATTCATCTGAAGTGATTTGCAATAGTCTGGAGAACAACTGCTACCAGCAGCGGAAGGACACAAATAATCCTGGATGTGACAGCTCATCGATTCCTTTGTCAAGTCCACAATGAAAGGATGAGAAGTGGAGGCATTTCATTGCTGTATGTGGAGGGAGTGAATATGTTAAAATAAAAAAGGAAAATAGATATTGATCCCAAAAAAATAAATAACACTGAAACATGAAACTGTGGGCTAATCTGGTTTTATTTAAAAGGAGGAATGAGGGCAAGGAGGTCAAAATTTGGGAGCAGAAATCACAGATGGGATGTAAATTGAGGTTGGCCTGGTGTTTTGTCTCAGGTTTTTATGGTGATCTAGAACTAAAGCAGAGATTTAAAATTACAGTGGGTGGGCAGGAATGAAATGCTCCTCTTGGAGAAAAGAATTTTACTTTGGGACTTTGTTGAATACTAACTGAAGGTGAAGGGTGAGCTGATAAGCTCTGCAAGTCCTGAACCTCTCTCTCATGAAACTGCCAACTCAGTAGCAAAGATCTTTAACAAATCTCCCAACGTGACCTGAGGGATAACTGAAGAGATATTTAATTTTAAAAAGAAGGAAGGAGAACACCCTTGAGAGCTGTAAACACCTAAGTATGACCATAATGGCCTTTGAGGCTTCTGGAGGAACATATCAGCAGAGACTGGAAGTGCAGGTCTGATAGGATGCATCAGAACAGGCTTGTAGTGGAGCAGATGGCTCAGATTGAGCTGGTAATTTTCTTTCATGGAGTTACTAACATTTATGACATGAGAACTGAAACAGACCAGCACTTTGGTAAAGCATTAAACATGGTGCCTTGGAAAAGGGCAGGTGGAAACAAAGAGAAGAGAAGAAAGAGCAGCAGTGGCTGAAAGTTAAAATTATTCTTGTGCAAGAAATTCTGATATCCTGAAAAGCTCTGGTTAATTTCAGACCAAAATTTTTTGTTTGCTTGTTTGTTGGTGTTTCTCTTTTAGCAGGAGAGAAAGGTAATTGTGATGGTGCAACATTCAGAACATTTTGGTTAGCTCCTGAACTGAAAATAAGCTTGGAAGTTCAGGATCATAAATGTCCTGTATTCACTAACCGTCTAAAGCTGAATAAAGGAGCACTGGGCGTCCTGGGAGCCTGTTAGGGAAAAAAATAGGTGGATACAGCCAGGCCTACATTTCATCAGAAATTCACAAAAACTTTTTCATCAGAAAACCCCTGTGGTTTTCTAATATGTTTCTTCTCCAGTGACCCTGACTCATCCTCAGACTTAGAATTTCATTCAGTCAGGTTTGAGGCAGATTTTGACTTCAGCTGTGACCCTGCTGGGTCTTGGTTGTAGTTTCCACAGGGGATTCTGAAGAAAAAAGAAAGCCAGGGTTTTCTGTGAGTGGAATGAGCTAATCCTCTCAGTGCAAACTGTTTCTTTCCTTTTCCATTGCTGCTCCAATATAGCTGCCTCCATTTGGCTCCTTTGCTTTATTTAAAATAATAGAACAAACCATCTTGAGTGTGATCACCTGGCACATACAGGACAACCAGGGATCAGGCTGAGCCAGCAGGGCTAGGAAAGTTTAGGAAAGTTTAGGAAGGGCAGGTCCTGCCTCACCAACCTGACCTTGTATGACCAAATGGCCCATCCAGGGGATGGAGGAAGGGCTGTGGATGTGTCTACCTGGACTTCAGCAAAGCCTTTGATACTGTGAGGAGACCTTATCTCTCTCTACAACTCCCTGAAAGGAGGTTGTAGCCAGGTGGGGGTTGGTGGCTTCTCCCAGCTGAGCAGTGACAGGATGAGAGGAGATGGCCTCAAGCTGTACCAGGGGAGGTTCAGATTGCACATCAGGAAGAATTGCTTCAAATAAGGGATCCTTCAACATTGAAATGGACTGCTCAGGGAGGTGGTGGAGTCTTCATCTCTGGAAGTGTTCAAGAAATGAGGCTTAGTTAACAAGGTGGTGATCAAAGATGGTCTCAGGGGTCTCTTCCAACCTAAACAATTCTGTGATTCTGCAGCTGTGCTCAGACTCCCTTAGAAAAATTTTCCCTGAAAGCAATTATAGCCCAATTTGATTAAAATAGAATAACAGGATAATTGAATTATCTTTAGGATAATTTAAAAGAAAGCATTATGAAGGGCTTGCCCACAGCCCTATGATGTCTGCTTCTTCATAATTTCCTGAAATATGCTTGCTGGTTAATGAATCCTTCCTGTCACATATGGTGATAATGATTTCTCTTTTCTGTTGAAAGCAATGTTTTTGTTCTCTAATTTTCATCTTCATCTGCCTTGACTAAATGGAGTAGTAACACCTCCTCAAGAAGATGGTTCCAACAGATTTACTTTACTTTCCTGCTTTGTTGAAATGCAGGACTTGTTTGGGAAGGAAGGTGTTCAAAACTCATAGCAGGCAACAACTTTTCTGCTTTGAAGCTGCTCCTTCTCAAAGCTTGATCAATAATGACTATATGAGGTAAAACTTTTCGTTGTCTATATCCTGTAATCTCAAATCCTTTTCACTTCCTCTTTTTTTGATTAATGGAAAATGTTTTTTCAGTGTTTCTCAGACACTGACACATCCAACAGCTCAATTTCCCAGATTTGTCCCTTATCTCTGATATCCCACAGTTTTTTCCTTATCTACCCTCATCTTACCAGATTGCACCTCTTCAAAGTCTCATTATAATTTCATAGACAGTACATTGACTCACCTATACATCTGTTTTGTGGTAATTTCCAAGAAGGCAGGTTCTTTCTAGAGACTGTCTGACAAAATATGGTGATTTTGTGGTTTCTAGCTCGTATTCTCTTATGGTGAGTTTTCGAGCGGAGAGGAGCGAGCGGAGAGAGGGTAGGGAGAGGAGAGGAGAGGCAGAGGAGGCGAGAGGGAGAGGAGAGGAGAGGACGAGGGAGGAGATGAGAGAGAGGAGAGAGAGAGGAGTAGATGCGGAGGAGGTGAGGCGATAGGAGAGGTAGGAGCGGCAGAGGAGAGGGCGAGAGGATCTTCTATGTCTGCTTCTATTACGATGATGTCAGCTGTCTGCTTCTCGCTATTCTAGCTTACTCTCTTCTGTCTCTCTCTTCTCTCTACTCTCTTCTTCTCTCTTCTCTCGTCTTCTCTCCTCTCTCACTTGCACTCTTGGGCACATTATTGAAGTTCTCTGAATAGTGCCCTGCTATGTCCTACCCCTTCCTTTGTGTTCTCCACTTCTTCCCCCAATTCCCACCTACTGTCCTATGATGAGGAAACCAGTTAAGCTTCCTCTGAAGGCTGGTATATTCTTAACCTATAACTGCTGAAATATAAACCTTTTTTCACAGGATTGATGACAGCTCATCTCGTCAGGTACTGTGAGAATCCCAGACTGACTTCAGAGGCAAACTACCATCCCATGTGGGCAATGTCAAAGACATCCAGAAGCTCTTGGGTTGTGAAAATATGCAAACTGCTGGAGGACCGAGTGCATCACAAGGAATTGCCTGGAGAAATGCTGCTTCATTCTCTCTGATTTGGCTAAGGAATGGCCAACTTGGACTATAAACCACTGCAAGCATGACAAGATTTCCTGGTCAGGGAAGGATACAATTAATTTCTGATACTGGCTGAACTGAATGAAAACAAGGTTTTGTGTCCCTATCTGTCCCAGCATCTCTAACCATTAGAGAGTCATACAGGATCAAGTGTTCAAATCCACAGTATGTCTGGTCTCGTGGTGCTCAGCCAGGCTGCTCATCACTCACCATTTAGATCAGTCCCTTTACAGTGCTGCAAAGGTGGGATTAGGTGCTGGTTAGAAAGTCCCGTGCAAGGAGTTTTGTGTGCTTGTATATTGTGTGCTGCTCCACTCAACAAAAGCACTGTTTGGACAAAATGTACCTCTCCTCACAGGGATAGTGACTGGCTGATCTCCCTCCTGCAGTATCATCCCTTCTCTTGTATTTTCCTCACAACTGGCTGGATGAAATGGCTTGGCATAAGCCAGTTTGAGTTCCTATATTAAGCATGCAGCTTAAAAAGAGAACTCCCAACATTAAGACTTTATTTGGAAAATCTTGAGAAGGATGAGTACAAAAGATGGAGCTCCCCTCATATCATGCACACTATAATCATTAATTCCTAAGAAGACTTTCAGTTTCTGTGGTCTGCCTTTTCCAGCCAGTTTGGGCACTTCTCTGTAAAGATGTTATGGAACATTTTGTACAAAAGATCAAGGGGAGATTAACTCAGTGAACTGCAGATAGTATATAGCAGAAGGGAACAAAACAGTACTTTGCATGGAAATTCAATCCCAGCTTTATCAGTAGAGAAGCCAATATCACTTAAGTATTTTAATGACAGAATGTGATACTTCCTGGAATTTTCATTTCTTTGAACTTGCTGAATTAGCAGTGTAAATGAAGGAGCTTTAAGTCATTTGGTGAGAGATGGGGAGTGACTGCTCAGTATCTTTCACATTAATCTAAATCTAATCTTTTCTATCCAGAGGTGAGGAAGGAAATGACCTTTAGAAACAATTTGGAGTCACTCTGTGGACAATGACTGTCCTACTGACAGTGATGCAGGACTACAGTGGTGCGAGAGAGGTTGGGGCTGGGTTACTCACTCCTCTAGACCTTTTCATTCAGCTTTGAGGCTCCATCTGACGTAGCTATAAAGGCTTAGTGAGTCTCAGATGACCATGGCTTCCTCCAGTTGCACTGCTTTGAAATAGAAGAAACCCAAAGTGGTGTGATTTCCATGTGGAGAAACATATGGGTGGGCTCAAGAAACAGGAAATATTGGGGAATCCAGTCTAGTCTAGGGGACAATTCCTGTCTGGTCTCCAAAAGATTCAGATGCCTTAACTCTGAGCAAGACCTACTATGGGACAACGAAGAATTCATCTCTGAGTAGCATCAGTACAGTGCTCTGCATCTTACCCTAGCTCACTCTGCCAAATTCTCAGTTGTCTTAGGGAAGAGAGAAAATGGAGACCAAGTTATACACAGAGGAAAGGACAAAGCTGGATGCACACAGCAAATTCTCCCTGGACTGTGCAGAAATAAGCAGGAGTCCTGAAGCATGGCATAAATGCAAAACAAACATTGTGTTTACAGAGACAGCCCTCAGTGCTTAAGACGCTTTTCCCTGTAGCTTTTTACCCTGAATATTGACCAACAGATGACACCTCTGCTGTTCTGCTTTCAAACAAATGGGGAACAGACAAGCTGTTGCACTAAGTCTCCAAATACAAAGTTATATCCCTCCCTGCTCTTCTGTGAATCCAACCCAAATATGTCAATTTGCTTTTCTTAATTGCTTTTTGTTTATTTCCTCAACTGGTTCTCCTTGTGAAACCTATTGGCACTCTGGCTTAGGTTTTTGGATGGTTTACTTGATTTAACCCATTCACAGCATCCCCGATGCTGCAACCTGCTTCAGGAATAGGGACATGGGCTGCCACGGCTCTGGTCATCAAGAGGGCACAGTTCAGCATGGGGGTGCTCTTCTGACCCGTCTGTGACAAATCAGAGCCAGCCTGTGGGGAGAGAATGGCATCTGTCACAGGAGGCCTTGGCACCCCTCGGAATTCCTGTCTTTCCACAAGGCTGTGACTTCTTCGTCAGGCGCTGCCACTGCTTCATTTTGGGTTACCCCTAAAACTGTCAGAATTCTTAAGTCAGTTGTGTAGTTGATGAACCCATTTGACATCCTAAATTTATAGTTGATGGGATTTTAATTTGTTTGGAAAAATAAATTTCATTTCATTGTATTATTTGTCTCAAGCTCTCCTCAGCAGGGAGCTCAGTGCCAGCACACGGGTGCAGTGATGCCACACGTGAAGGCAATAAATGCATTGCAGCTGTTTCTCTGGCAAATGCCTGGAGTGTAACTAAATAAAAATTTATGGCTAAATTTTTGCAGGAGTTGATGGCTGCTGATCACAAGCAGTATGTCTTGTCAGTGGTGGGTGCAAGGGGAATCTTTTGCTTTCAAAACATACTAATTAATTGAGTAGCCATTACATGCGTGACTTGCTCCTCTGAAGTGTGCCTGGGTGCATGGGAGCAGTATAAATCCAAAAGTCCCTTCTTAGATTTAATCCTGATGAATTAATCAACAGACAATATTGCAAGCAGTCCCTCCAGACTGAGTGATATTTACATGAGAAAGAACAACGTCCTCTTCATTAGTTATGCATGGCTTTCATATAATTGAAGTTTCATTTTGTTGTAGGCCCTAACAAAGCTTTAGATTAAAATACAAAGCCATTATTGGATGCTAGTACTAATTAGCCCTTAATGGCCCAATCCTGCAAACTCTGAGGCCCACAAGTAATGAGACTTTATTGAGACTGTCCTCACAAATGAAATTGTAAAGGGACATACTGTTTTACAGAATTGCATATTAGAAAACCTGAAAGTATCTTTTTGTAAGTAAAATAGGATGGTTGTTTAACAGCTACAATTCCTTGTTCCCAAATCTTGGAGATACCCGGTTATGAAAAACAAATAAACCACAAAATCCTCTTATGAATCAATTATAAAGATATTTAATCCAGTAAATTTTATTTTGGAAAATGAGAAAGTTTAAAGAGAGCAATTCTGAAGCAGTCTTGCCAATTGCCATAACTGTATTTCTATTCTTAAAATCTTCAGGTCAGGATGTATTTGGGGGGATTTATCCTGTTCTCTGATGGTCTCAGTCTACTGAGATGAACTGCTTGCACAAAATTTTTATCTGTGCTATTGAGTGCAGTAACAGCCTCAAGAGACAGAAAAATCCCTTCCTTTCTTCTCCTCTGGACTCTCTGGGACCTCGGGAAGGACTTTATTAAACTGCTGACAAAGACATCTTGATATATGAGACTGCACATTGGGCTGGAGGACAAGGAACAGTCAGATAATCCCAAATGCCCTGCATGGAGATCATCCTCATGCTTTTGACAAGACAAGTTCCTGGGGAATGGCACAGAAACCACGTGAAGAAGCATTGTTACACACAGGGCAGAGTGAAAGCTGTGCTGTGGGAGATGCTGTGCCCTGTTTGTAACCACTGTGATACACCTTCCTCCCAGAGGGGACAGAAATCTGTTGGACCCTGAGCCATGCACACCTTTGGAGAAAGGAGAACAGGTAAAAGTAAAAGTCTTGGCTCCAGTCTGATGGGATAGCCCAAAGGAAGAGGAGGTGTCCTTGCAGACTCCCGTGTCATGCAATGGCACAGGAGCCTTCCCATCAAGACCTTCTCCTGAGGGACATTGGAGCAGAGGGTGAACTGTCACCAGGCAAGACAGGCAATATTTACAGCCCCTGTGGTAGTGATCCAGCCTCAAAAGAGAGGGGGAAAATGGAAAAAAGGGAGATCATGGCTGAGAAAACAAGCGTTTATGTATGGTGTGATAGGTGGAAAATTTAATGGTGAATGACCCAAATAATTGCCCATCTGCAAAAGCAGCAGGTTCTTTGCTGAGGCCAAGTTTGCACCCCCTAAATGAAGGGGAG
Organism: Serinus canaria; assembly: GCF_022539315.1. Lineage (NCBI taxonomy): Eukaryota > Metazoa > Chordata > Aves > Passeriformes > Fringillidae > Serinus > Serinus canaria. Next base: position 16,249,095 of record NC_066317.1, read on the forward strand.
AGGGAGAGCTTCTGGTGTGTGGTGCTAAATCCTCTGATCTATCTTAGGCAGGGGGTGTGCACCCACTCCAGAGGATGACCACAACAAACTGATCTTTGTTTGGATAAACAAGCTGAGCCCTGCAATTGATTTTGTCCCTGATAACCTATGACTGATGTATTCAACAAGAGGTTTTCTGGCCTTATGAGGGAAAAAGCTGATAAGAAGCAGACCCTGCAGAAGTGGGGTGATGTCTTCTCTCATGCCAATTCCCTCTGATAAGACACAGCTGGCTCAGCTACACAGGGCTGTCATGTCTTAGAAGGTGTCATAAACGATCAAGGAGCCCCAAAGAGCCTCCAGACTCATTTCTGGAGCCTTCCACCCAGGGACTGTGCGTGATCCATGGTGTTGCAGCAGACAGTGTAAAATTCACCCCCTCGGGGGGGCACCTGGGTGTTTCCAGCTGAATCTGAAGCATATATTAACCCACTGAACTTTGTGTTTTGTGGGCTTCCTCCACCTACAACGGATCAAGACTGTGATCACATCAGACCATGGATGTTGAAATTGCAAAGATCAAGACCCACTGCAGGATCCACCGGTGGTGATCTCTCTCCAATCCTTTATATTCTTATCCATTCTTTCTCTTTCTTTCTTTTCCTTGTATTTTGCTGCTGTTCATTTCTCTCCAGGCACAAAGGGCCATGCTCATACCCCCAGTAGCAACCAGAAGGCTGGGGAGAAAGGGAAGGGGGCAAGGAGAGCATGTATAAACTATTTCTCTGTGAGTGCTGGGGGCAGAGCCGTTGTCTCAGGAAGGTTACAGAAGTGGCAGTCTGAGCTGGACTGTGCTTTTCCACAAAGCTCCATCCAGATAAACCCCTTTTCTTTCAGTACAGTAGCTCCGAAACAGGCCAGCTGCAGCAGACTGAACAGGAGGCAGTGAGCTCTGAAGACTGGATAATGATGCTACTCTAGGAAACCATAACATATCCAGCCCAAGATTGCTTGGACTCGTGGGAAGGAAGTCAAAACCTGTCATTTTTGGCTATCCCTTGTCACGTCTGTGGCTTGTCAAAGTCAATTTTAGAGGGTCCCAAGCTCCAGCACCATGCCATGTAAGCAAGCTGTGTGTAGGCAGACAAGCCAGCAGCAGCTTCTGCTAGCACACAGTGCCAGCTGCCAGCCTGGCATCCAGCTGACATCTCACAGAAAACCTGCATCACTCCTCAGTGAGGCCCCTCTTCTGCCATCCTTGGGCTCCTCAAACTCAGGGTCTCCTCTGAATTTGCACTGATCTAACTTGATTGGGGACCACTGGAGACAGATACCACCTGTCAGGCTTATAGATGTGTTTTAAAATCACAATTAAAAGAGCAGAATTACTTCAGGTGTCAGTCCAAGCAATCCCATGACTACCAGCCCTGGCTGGTGGCCTTGCATCCAGATGGTTTTGCTGAGGAATTCACCAGGAGGAGTTGATGTTGACAGGTGTCACTGTCACAGCATTCAGAGCTGGTGGTTTTCCCATCCTACTTTGGGAAGTGTGACATACTTACTCACCAGGATCACTGTTCCCTGCAGTGCCCAAGAGTTACATCCCACTCCTGCCTTGGAGCTAGGGAGTGAGTGAGAGAACTGGGCTTCTGCTCTCTCCTGGCTAGCAGAGACTGTGCTGTTAAATATAGCAGAGTCAAAATCCATCTTAAATTTCAGCTTCCCATCTCCTCTGACTGTGTGGTCCATGCATGGATTCAAAAGTGTCGGGGACAAGCCAAGGTTCCTAGCATTATTTATTTATTGCATTTTAGGTGGCATGTAACAACTGGCAGAGCTGCTCCTCTCTGTCCACTTTCCTGTCTTGAAAACTCTTTGCCTAAAAAATGAAAAATCTAGTGGTGACAGTGAGTGAGACAGAGGACATTGAACTAACATATTTAAATTATGAAGGACATAGTTAGAGCTGCTCTCTCACATTATAAGAGAATAAAGGGGTCACTGGATGAAGCTAATGGCCAGTGCACTTAAAAAAAAATTACAGGAGGTGCTTCTTCATGTGGTGTGAAGTCAGCCTATGGAATTCATTACCACAGCAGGTCAGGGAGTCAAACGCTGCAGACACATTGAAAAATGGGCTGGATAATTTTATGGCCAATAATAACATTTGTAGCTATAGCTGTTGGATACAGTCAGAGTAGCAGGTGGTGTCATTCACTGCGCACGGTGATAGCAGCAGGAGCAGCCAAGCCAAGGGTTTCTCTCTGGGTCCTTCCAAGAGAAAATGCTGCTCTTTCCTCTTGCCTTTGTCAGCCTGAGGTGTGCAGTGCACCGAGATCAGCCCACTCCTCCACCCAGCCTGAGGAAAGCAGCTCATTGTTCATGTTTGCCCTGGGGAAGGAAGCTCAGGCAAAAGCTCTGGCTGGGCTGGTAAAGTTTGGACCATTCTGAGAATGTGTGTTGGACAAAACTTCAGGAGACTGGTGAAAGTTCATCTTCTGTATGGAAAAATGCCCTGGTGTGGCAGCACAGCTCAGGCTCAGGATCTTGGTATGGCTCTTTTGGAGACTTGAACCAGCTGCTTCTGAGGAAAACCCAAAAAATCCTGCAGTGTCCAGGCAAGCTCCCAGTGGGGGATTTCTTCCTAATCTTCATCAAAGGTAAATAAGCTCCAGTTCCTCATCCTAACAGATGAATTTTGTGTCCTTGGGAGGCATCCAGGATCATGCCACTACCTCAGTGATTGTCTAACAGGTATGTCAAGCAGAGTGCAGATAGAGAATTTTTCTATATACTCTTACTCTTCCCTGCATTCTGTTTTCTTCTTTCAGTCCCTTCCATCCACACTGCTTTGCCATCAGATTTACCCTGGACGCTTGTCCATGTGCAAATCAAGCAAAATTTTTGTTCCTGGGGAGAAGGAATACTGAACTCCTACTGCCATGCAGACACAGAACCCGATCACAAGATGGGGAAAAAAAATAAAAATCAAGAGACTGGCTTGATGAGAGATATGGGATCTTCCATTTGTTTTCATGGTTTCCACTCAACTCTCAGTAGCTTTTCAGCACAGACATTCAGGGAATTTAGTTGTTGTGTTTGCTGGTGTCCAGAGCAGCCTTGCCTCTTGTTTTCTCTATCAAATAGGCCATAGGCAGGCTTGCTTTACATACAGCATAAGCTGTAGTGAGAGCTACTTATCAAAGTTGAAATCAGAAGCTGTGACTCTCAATTTGAGATAAAGGGCCCCATGTGGAGCCCAGCAGCTAGGAACCCATAATGTAGACAAAGAAGATGAAGTAATTGGAAGATATTTTAAATATTTAAAGCCTTTCAAATGCAAGAGGTTTGAAATGTCTTTCAATTAAGCCAATATCTCTGATTTTCGCTGCACACAGAGGTCACGATTTTATCTCTGAAATGCTTTCTGTAACTGTTTGACAAGCTGAACTCTGCCAGGCCTACAGAGTCAGGCAAGCATTTTATCTCAGTCAGATTTCTGCCTGATTAGAGAATGTTTTCAACCTCTGAAAAGCAAGCAGCCTGTTTAAATGTATATAGAAACAGGACTTTTATGAAACAGTTCAATAGGAAAGGATGGAGGGACACTTCCTATCCTTCCTTGCTCCGTAAGATTTCCATTTACAAAGGATTGCTGCAAATGCCTAACACAGTTTAGTCACGCATGGAGGGGCAGGAGATGTCTTGGACAACCAGAGTTCAATTTGTTGTCCTAGGGCCAAGATTTCTGATTATCAGAGGGATTTTGATATAATTTTTCTGTGCACAGGGATTATTTAATTGATCATCTCTGCTTTCAGACTTAGTGGAGACTTCTGAGCACTATCTGAGCAAGGGTACTATTGAGTATTGGAGACCTCTGATACGATGAGGAGTCACCTCTGCTTCTCAGGCAGGCACAGCAAAGATGAAGGGATTTGCTCAATGTCTCCCTTGCAATTGAATGTGAAGTGCATGGATCTGTCAGGGCCTGTTACCCATCAAACTTGTCAGTCACTATTCAGCCATCTCATTGTCTCAGCTTTTTCTTTTGTCTTAGCAGGAGTTTTCCTCTAGTTTTCAGTCAACCCTCTTATTTTCTTTCTTTTTTTATTTTTAAATGTTCATGCAAATCACCATTTATACTTGATCTTTAAAAATTCCTAGGCACAATGACTGGCAATAGCATGGATAAGTAGTCTTTAAAAAATCCCCTTGTAGTTTTTACTTGCATTATTCCCTGAATACACATAGTAAGGTATTAAAAACAGGTAAGATTGTCATCCTAGGTTCACTTACCAAATATTCACTTCATCCTTCACTTACCTTCACTTGGTTCACTTACCAAATATTTTTGGCACCTCAAGTTTCTTGGTGGTTTATGCTCCAGCTCAAATCTTTACCCAGTGCTGGTTAATTACCCAGTCACTATGATCATATCATAACAAATTTATTGGCATTTTAAATGCTGCAGTCTCATGATGTCAGAAAGGAATTTCAGAGATGGCTCACAGTTGATCGGTATCATTAAATGTGACATATATAAAGCTGCAAATTTAAACTTTCCACCCCATTCCCAGTGAAGGCAGATAAAACTCCCTTTCAGGCACACTGATAATGCAGACAAGTAAACTTTGAGAGCACTGTAATGTTTATGAAGTGCAAGTGTGTCATAAAATCAATCATTAATCAGACAAAATGAACGGCCTGTGAAGTGAAATTTTAAAATATTGTACACCAGTTAGTTCAAGAACTGTAACATTTGCAAAACTGAAACTCTAGGGAAAAAAAAGGAGATTTCTTACCAATGATCCATCAGTATTTTTCTGAAAATTCATTTTCTCTAGTGACCACAATTTATTGTTACCTGCTCACAAGCCTGATAATTTAGTTGTTAAAAATGGTGGTTCAAAGAGCAAGGAAGTTGTGGCTCAACAAGTGAGTTGTGCTTTGTGTGCCAAGACAATCTGCACACTCAGAATGAGAGGTGGTCTAGCCAATTGTCCTGGTTCCAGCCAGGACAGGGTTAATTTTTGCAGTCTCAGGAGAAGCATGCCCAGGCCCTGGAGGTTATTCTACACCACCTCATGTCATTTTCTGGGGACAGGGGAAAGGAATCTTTTTTTGGGAAGATGGACTCTCTTTGGGTTGGTTTAGCAAGGTGGAGGGAGTGTCTGGGTATTGTTCATTGTTGGAAGGTTTCCATGTGAATTTTTCACCTCTTTCTTGTACCCTCTGTCACTGGTATGGTTGCTGTTGCTGTTCATTTTCTTACCTTGGCGCTAGACTTGTCTTCTTGCCTAAAACCTGCTCAGTCAGTCTCACTCTGTCCTGGATAAGATCATGGGACAGATCTTCCTGAAAGCTTTCTCGAGGCATGTAGAAGAGAGAGGTCGGCATTAGAGAGAGCCAGCAGGCCTGCACAAAGCTCAGATTGTGCCTGACCAGCCCAGTGGCCTCGTATGACTGTTCTGGTGGGTAAGGGAAGAGCATGTGATGGCATCTGCCTTGGCTCCTGACAGGGCTCTCTTGGTCCCACACAATGTCCTGCTTGCTAATTGGAGGACACATGGACTTGATGGATGGACTAGTCAATTGATAAGGAATTAGCTGGATGCTTACATCCAAAAGGATGCAGGCAGAAGCTCTGTGGAGATCAGTGTCCTTCAGGGGTCTGTTCTGGGACTATTCTTGTTCAGTCTCTTCATTGATGACAGAGTGGGATTGAGCACATCAGCATCATGTTTGCCAGTGACACCAAGCTGAGCAGGGCTCCTGATGTGCCTGAGGGAAAGGATGTGTCAGAAAAAAGGCTGGGGCTAAAATTAGAGAAAATTGGGAAAAATCCTGAGGCTAAAATTATTGTCACATTGTAACAGAAGTTAAACAAGCATGGGAATTCTGTGGTGAAATTTGGTTGGCATGCACAGAATCCATGTCATGGTAGTTTCTACACAACTCAGCCTGCAACCTTGAGCACCTACTAAGAGGGGTGAAGTGGAGGATGAGATGGAATGGAGACACCATGGCCAGACTCTGGCAATCCCTGCAGGAATGGGAACTTGATGTTCCCAGGTAGGTGATAAACCACATAGCATCTGCCAGCTAAGGCAGAGAGGAGATGTCCTGCTGCTGAACAAGCAACTGTGGTGAAATCACTCTCCTCAGCTGAACTTTGCTCATTCTAATCTCACTGCCACAACTAACTCACACCTGCATCCCATCTGCAATGTCTGACCATCCCTCACTGGGAATGGGATCTTTTATTTTATTGACTGTACCTCAGAGGCAAGATAAAGAATTTTACACCAATCAGTAACAAAGGTATGCATAGCTAGAGTCACTCATGTCCATGCCTGGGCTGTGCTGGCACTGGAAATAATTCTGTTTAGGTATTATCTTGTTGGTTTTTACTGGTCCTGTATTGGGAGGACAGAGAATCCTGTGAAGGGACCTATTGCTGCACAGGGCACCCTAAGATCAGGAGTACCTTCTACCTTCTGGTTTGCTCTGTCTTTTTTTCCAGATACATCAGACCAGTGTCCCAAGTCCCTCAGAAGTCCACTGTAAACTGGTCTCCAGCCACTGGAAGAGCTAGCTTCATCATTTGTCCTCTGGATTTTGCCAGTATCCAAAATTTTAAAGGCTTAAAATCCTTCTCTGTGGTAAAAAAGGAGGCATTGTCTGTCAAGTCTGAGCACGTTGTCAACAGCAATGAGGATGTTCTCCATCTGAGCTGCCTAATATGAGCCCAAAGCAACAAATCAAGGGGGAATTTTGAGCTAAATTAATATAGATAATATAATGTGAACATTCAAGTAAACTCTTGTGGAATTGGGGCAAGTCAAGAATGTGGCTGCAATTAAAGGATTTTCAAGAACACTTTCAGATGAAAGCTTAAAAGATTGATTTATTTTAAATTTAAAAGGAAAACTACTGTACTTCCTGCTAATTAAGTATAAATTCATTATTTAAAATACCAAAATTTGAACATTACTAGTTAGGAGCTAATCCAGAAGTGTGTATAGCATTGATTGATTTTAGTAAAGCTTTAAATAAAAGTTAGAATATAACAATCTGAGCTCTTTCACACACACCCTCTTATTTCTTTCTGTATAGCCGTGGATGGGTTTAGCTCTCTCTGAGCAAAGGGATCTATGGCCAAAATTTATGGAATTTGTCAGCAGGTTGAATCATTAACTTTCCTGGCAAGAATTTGTTATCTTAGGTTAGAAAGCTGATCTCAGTTAAATGAGCTGAAGCAGGTGCAAAGATATATATGTGTGATTTTGAGAAGGAGACAACTCGATGTGAAAATTCCCATAACTTTACAAAATGTGAGATCAAGACAACCATTCCAGATAACACTGGTACAGTCTTCTCTTCCTGCTGAAAAATAGCAAATATCATAAGTGTTCCCCATTCTTCAGAGCAGTGAAAATAGTTGGTTCAGCAATCAGATTGAAAAGTCATGTATTTCCTTATAAATGCATTTCTTTTCAACTAGATGTCATAATATACATGCTGGTGCAGAATGTTCTACTTGATCAAAAATCTGTTTCCAAGTGTGTATTAATTTTTAAATCATAAATACCAGTCCAGCCAAACTTCTAAATGAAACCTTTCAGAGGCAGAACAAAAATACTTCCTTTTTGTTTAAGTGCAATTTTTCCTGTGTTGTCATGCAATTTTTTGTTTCATTTTCAATGGGCAGAGGGCAGATTGCTCAACAGATGGAGACAAAAGCAGTAGGTCTACTGAATTCCTGGACATCTTTTGTTTAAAGCCAGAAGCTGACTGAAATAATATATGCCCTTCAGAAATAAACCATCAGAGAAACTGACTGTCTAGATTTAAGTGAGGAATGCAGTTAAAAGTTTGAAAATTTGACTTCTTGAAACTCTTCCTTGATTTTCTGCTATCTAACAGCTCATGGCATGATATTGTGTAGGAAAAGACTCTGCAAACCCAAGCTGTTCTCATTTGATCATATTGTTCTTTTCAGAGCAGTGCAATATGGATGTTTTAAAGCAAGTAAACAAGACATAATTGTTGTAAAAGCAAGAATAGGAGTTAATTTGTTAACAGGTTCCACCAGATCTGTTGCAAATTTTCTTTAAAAACAAGAAGCATCTGGACTCTGCTTAAATACCCTTCTCAAGCAGGGTATTTAATTAAGGCAATCAGAAATTGTGAATATTTGAATGTGAATAAAGAAAATGGAGAAATCTGAGAGAAGCAGAGAGGAGGTGGCTGAGCAGGGGACTGGTGATATCACAGGAGGAGGAGGTTTCAAAGGAAATAGCAGTAAAGAGAAAGATAAAAAGTGTTGTGGCAAAATACTGGAATTCCCAACTGAAAAATGAATTTTAATAAACTGGAACAGGAGAAAAAGGACGTGATATGGAGGGGGGTCAAGGGAGAGGTGTTACCATAGCAAAAGATTTAGGTGCTCTGTTTATAATAATATTCAGTTCCACAAGGCACATTTTCATATTTGAAAATAAAATATGCCAGCTGATCCTGAAATCATATCTTTTTCTCTTGAAATATGCAGAGAAAAATAAGAAGACTCTGTCAAATGAGTTGAGTTGTAAAGAAATTCAATGGCCTATTTAAAAGTGTACATTTTTCCTAGATAAAAAAAAAAAAGGAAAAATTCAAATGCCAAGTGTTTGAAGGACTACATTTCACAGTCTCAGCTACAGTGTACAAAGGAGAGGCTTATGGATTTATCCAGACAAGGACATCTGATGTATAAACCAGGCTGAGGAAAATGGAGTGGGAAAAGCCATAGAGACAAAAGAGTGCAGGGACAAGGGGCTGAATGGGGCATATGTACAATCACCTCTTGCCTTTTGTCAGGCTTGCTGGGACCCCCCAGCACTGAAGGGGGTTTCCTGCTCTCTTGCTGCATGTGAGGGAGTTTTTTCCTGGCCAACCCTGACTCCTGGAAGACAATTCTCAGTTCTCTGTCTTGCTCAAACTACTCTGTGAATCTTTTGTTTTGTTATTTAAGGCTTGGGCAGACCTGTTGCTTTACTCTTTTTCTTCATATTGCACCATTAGCTTTTCTGTCTTGTACTTTTTACTGCAATTTTTATGGCTCATACCTCTATCAGCAGTTTTCTGGCTCCAGCCTGTTGTCCTGCAGCCTTCTGAAAACACAATGGCTCAAACTTAGGTGATTATATGTTAGGAGAATATTAACAGCTGAAACCCCCTCTTCTGATGGATAGGAACCAGCGGGGTAGGAGTTTTGACTGGAATCAGTGCAAATGTGATGGGGAATTTGGACCAGCCAGTGGTTCTATCAAGGCTGAAAACCCTCACCTCACAGCTGTTTAGATTCCAGGCATGTGAGTTGGCAGCATCAACTTCATGAAATTCAGCAAGAAAAATGCAGAGTCTCTGTCTGGAACAGAATCAGGATAGGCTGGGAACTAGCTGGGAAGCAGCTCTGCAGAGTCTCGGGGTTCCAGTGAAAACCAAGCGGAACACGAGGCAGCAGTTGGTAAAAGCCAACTGTACATTCCAATCTAGGTCATATCCTGGACAAGGAAAGCACAAGGGAGTAGGCTTTATTCAGTATGGCAAAGAGGATGCTGAGAGGAAGCAAAGTTAACTGTATCTGCCACTTCAAAAAGGACATGACAAAGCCAGAGCAATGTCTCTCACAGGGAAGCCAACAGGTACCTCTGTAATGTAGGAAACTCTGATGGGCCAGGAAGAACTCACTCTTCTGCAAGAGAGTGGCACAGAAGTGGGATGTGGCCCAGAGAGGTGGCAACATCTCCATTAACAGGGTCTTTATGTTAAGCTTATATTCAAAGCATTTCAGAGAACAATACACTCTTTATTTTGTGCATGATGATCTAAAAGGTGCACATGTAGGATTAATAATTAAAAAAAAATTAAGTGCTCTTATTTTCATCCTAATTTACACATCTGCATAGGTATAAAATAGTAATTTTCTATTTCCATTTTTTTACTCCATTCCTGCAGAATCCTGAAATCCTGATCCAATTTCTTGTCTTGCCCACTGTCTCCTGCTGCAGAGCTTACCCTGTGCACAGTCCCATATTTTCCCTCCTTGCATCCCTTTTTAACTGCCTTGCTGATCCCTTCAAGGGGTTAAGCTGGCCAAGGCAAACTATGCCTCACAACTTTGTTAATCCAAACTTCTTCTTTGATTGAGATAAATCTGCATTTCCCTCTGTCACATTTCTGTCTTCCATTTAGACACATCTTTTACCTCTGGAGAGGGAGAAGTATCTGCAAAATGCTGTATTGTGCCAGGAACGGTGAGGTCCTGCCAATTGCCCTGGGTACTGCCCAGGAGTTGTTAATTTTGCTGGCCTTGGCAGTGGTGAGCGTGACAGCCTAATGACAAGGGACCTGCCCTGCCAGTAGTTAAGCATCCCTAGCCAAGGTGAAGGCAGTGGCTTCTGGGAGGTCACTGGACCCAGTGCACTGCTACAAGTGTTCCATCAAAATTGTTTGTGCTCCCAGTGTCAGGGCGTAGCTTTGCTCAGGGATTCCTGGCTTAATTCCAGTGGATACACAAGTTAATTGTAGAAAACAGACCTCTAAAAAAACTTGTATTGGTAGCTGCACATTTGTGAAATGCAACTTTTCCTGCCCATAGCAGTATGTGCCCATGAAACTTTGGGCTATAAAGGATGGTTGTCTGGAGCAACCTTCCTTCTGTGGGCACATATAGATTTCTCTACTGAGTCACAGGGATTACTGATAGCTGAAGACATTGTCCTTGGTCTTTGCACCCAAATCTCTGCTGTCAAATATACACAATTTAGACATGAATGACAAAAATAATTTTTCATGTAAAATATCAGAGCCTTTGAGCTGTTTTTGGAACCAGCTTGAGCTCTCAGCCTTTGCAGATCCACTCCTCATATCTGGCATGTTGTTTTGAAAGCAGCAAATTGAGAGTATGGTGAAACCTCTGCTGCTACTATGAAGTTATATATCCTCCCATTAGTCCTCATGAAGATGAAAATTATTTTCTGCCTGAAGATAAACAACCAGCCATGACATTTGGAAGGTTCTCAGTTCCAGTTGACTTTGTTATTCCCTACGGTCAATAAAATCACTATTGACTTTCATTACATGGAAGAATGCTTGTTTTATGACAAATAATGTATTGTCTTAATACTGTAAAAGATGTACTGCCAGAAAACTTTGCAGTTTTCTTTCCAAAAGGTGACATTTACACAAGGGAAATTACTCACTTCAGCAAGATTTATAAAACTCTTTAGTGCTCCATTCTCCAGCACTGCTAATTACAGCACAATGCATGGCAAACAAGCAGGGCAACCGACAGTCATAGGAATACCAGTCAGACTTAGACACATGCACACACTTTTAAATGCTCTCTTCAGAGTCAAAGAGGGTATTATTCAGCTCTTCCTGGGCAGAGCTGCTGGAAGTGTGGAGAGTTGTCATTAGGCTGCCAACAAGCCATCTGTTCCACCGCTGAAGCCAGAGAAGAAATGGTGCAATATATCTGAAGACTTACAACATATGTGATGGCTCTGGGATCTCTCTTATGTCCCTTTAATAATTTCACTTACATTTTGGATCTGAGTGGTCATGCCGTTCCTTCCTCAGGTGGTTCTGCTCATCCTATGACTTGAGATGTTCAGCAGACATCTTGTTAGCTCAAAGTCCATAAATACTGATTGGTTTGTCCCCTGGGCCAAGCTGTAAGAGACAAAGCCTTGAGTGCAGTAGGAAGAACAAATAAATGGCTGCATGTTTTCTCTTCCCTCCTGACTTCTTCTTTGTAACTCTGCTGAGTTTGACACTGAGCTCACCTGTGGTGAGCAAAAAATAATTTAAGGTGATTCACTTAATTGAAGGCATATATTTTCTTTTCCTGTGAAAATCCTTTAAAATCAGCTACAAAAGCATTCTGCATTCAAATACTCCTGTGAAGGGAACCCAAAGCAGAAGAGCCTGCATATTCACACACCTCTGGGGACCTGGGAGCCATGGAAAGGTCCGTGGTGGATCACTTTGGTCACAAGGAGCAGGCACACAATCCTGGGTCCTAAGAATGCCCAGGAGAGTGGTATCTAAGAGCTGCTCAGAGGATCAAAAATAAGATGCTAGGCATTGCAGGTAATGCAAGGTCTATTCTCAGGAGAGGGTAATTTGCTGCCCAGGAGGGCAATTTGAGGAAAATTAGTGAGGAAGGAAGTCTGTGGAACAAACTTTGGGAGTAAACTACATAAAGTGTGTTTAAAGCAATTGTTGTGCTGATAAGTGAGTGATGCAATTGTCAGATACCTGATTTTCAAGAAAAGTTAACTAAATTTCCAAAGAAGGAGCCTTCTGTGAAATACCCAATGTTATGCTTTAGCAGGGAATACTTATGCTGAGTCTCATGAAGAAAAAGCATAACAAATTAAAAGATAGGTGAGGCATGAAGACCATAGAACTAAATTGAATAATCCTTTCCTCAGAATGCATATTCCAGAGAATCCAAGTAATATATTATGGCCCTGAATCATCATGGTGCCCAGCTCTGTGCACAAAACATAAGAGTAGATCCAATGTTATCACTCCTGTGTCTGCTGGTTGTGCTGGTTTTGGTTGTTGGTTTTCTTCACAGAAGCTACTCTGGGGCTGCTTTGGGTTTGTGCTGGAAACAGCATTGATAGCACAGTGATGTTTCCATCATTTCTGAGCAGTGTTTACACAGCATCAAGGTCTTTTCTGTCTCTCACACCATCCCACCAGTGAGTAGGCTGAGATGGATGAGCATTTGGGAGGGGACATAGCCAGGACCTCACTTCTGTTGACCCCAGGGATATTCTGTTTAAAGATGGGGGAAAAAGAAGTAACTCCATAATTTTGTGCTGAAACTACAAGTTCTGTGTCTCAGGTCACATATTGAGGACATTAAATATAGTTACTAACTCAAGTATAGGCTCCCCTTTTTACAGTTTGAGACAAAGCCTACTGAATTTAGAATTCCCATATAGTAAAGGTCCTATTCAAGTCCTCTTTGGGTTTTTAATGAGTCAGAATGTAGAAGATTAATTCATTTTCTATTATGAGGAGCAACACAGAAACACGAAGGTCTGATATCTGATAAATTTCTTGATTCTAACAGCCTTAAAGGTTTCTTTCCCAGCAAAGTCCTAACTCCACAAGTAAACAAAGCAATGTCTCTCACATGCACATTTTTCTCTCACCCAAAATAAATAAGAATGCTTACATTTTTATTGCAATGTCTCCATTCATACGACTTTCTTAATGAATGGCAATTGAGCACCTGCTTGTGGCTGGAAACATTGCTGAGATCCTTCAGTGAAATCATTGAGATGAATCACCATTGTCGATGCTTTCTGAATGAGACAAATCTCCAACTAATCTGCTAGCTGCAATCCAAATGTAATGGGCTCCTGGATCATAAATCTTCTGCAGGGAAATATGCCTCCACTCTGTATCAGCCAATAAACAAAGGTGTTATTCATATTTTCCATGCTGTGCCTACGATGGAGGATAAAGGGGAGAGAGAAATTGGACAGAATAGAAAAGGCACTGTGCACGTTTGGATTCAAATTGGTTTCAGGAATGTGACTGTTATTTACATGTGACAGAAAAAATTAGGCACAGCACATGCATTATGCAAACTCTTCAAGTCAATGTTGTAATGTGCTTAGACCACATTCTGGAAATTATCTCAGTTATGAATATCAGTACCAGAAAATGTAATACAATGGTCATAAATGCATCTTAACTGGAAATATGGAGTAAGCAGTAAATATCTTCTTGGGCCATAATAAGCTAATGGTGTCAGTGTGAATGAGGAATTGTAGCCAGAGACCAGACAAATTGAGCCTCATCATGCTCTAAATGTCCTTGGAGCAGCAAATAAATTGTGTTTAACTGCTCTTTAGTCCAAAGTCATAAACATTAGTTGGACACATTAAATGGATGAGGAGCACCAGAGGCAAAGAGCTGTGGCTGTTTTCTCTGAATATTGGTTTTGTTCCATAGGTTTTGTTTTTTTATACCAATGTGCCTTTTTTCCTTAACACAATTCCAGGAAACTGTTTGGTCCATGATATATTTTGTGATGTGGTCCCAAATTCCTTTTCTGAATACTGGCTAACTTCAAATTCTCCAGAAGGCTTTATATTTAGCTTTCTTTCACAAATTGTGCCTGTAGGGAGTCAGTTGAGGAAATCAAACATCTGTGCAAGAGCTAAAGCAGTGGGTAGTGTCTGTGGTGGAAGCAAAACCCAAGAATTTAGAAAGGGCTCACAGTTTGTGTATAGGGACCAGGAAGAGCTGGAGCTGAGAGAGCTTCTGGACAGAGCTTGAGGATGTGCAACACAAGCTTGTAGTCCAAATCCTGACTAAATACCTGCAAGGAACAATGTGTAACTTCCTCTAAAGCTCATGTCTAATTACATTTAAAGTTGAAAATGGATGTTTTGCTAGGGTTGTAAAATAATTTCTAATATCTGGAAGATATTTTAAGAGATGGTCACTTGGTAAAGAACCTGAGAGTTTGTGGGTATGCAGGAATGACAAAATAAAATACCTCCTTTAATTCTGAACTACTTTTGAGAGTGGGTACAAGTCTTTCAAACCTTATATATATCTATGCATAATCTTCAATGTAAATTGTTGCTTTCTCTCTAGTTATTTATCAACAAAGCTGCAAAATGAAAAACATGAACCAGGAATTAAAGTAGAAACAAATATTCTTGCTTGTTTTCGATTGATTTGGAAACTACCACAAAGCAATGCTAATGTTATAATTTTCAGAGAAAATTATGTGCTATTGGACACAAAGCCATTTAGATTGCTGCATGCTTTTAAATGATATGAATGCTTTCCAAACATTTTCATTACATCTTGAAAACAATGAAGCAAATAATAGATGCTTAACCCTTTTAATTGTGTATTATCATTGAACTCCCAGAAACATAATAATATTTCCAGAATTTCCAAACTCTCTCAGACACAAGGTGTGATTTTTGGGGTTGTCATGTGCAGAGTCAGGAGATGGCCTTGATGATCCTTGCAGGTTCATTCTCACTCAGGATATCCTATGATTCTATGAAAATTCATGCTGCCTCTGGCTGCAGACAGCTGCCACTTGTGTGATGTTCCAAATCCCCCCTTGTTTGCTTTCCATTTAACAGAGAACTGGAGTGATCTTTGATACTGCCTTAAAGGATGACATTGAAGAGAATTAATCAAAGTGAGATGGGAGTGAACCGTACAAAAATCTCTCCACATATAAAGAAAAAGGAAAAAGAAAATGAGGAAAGGTCAAAATCCTTTCTACTACTTTTTGCATTATGGATCTTTTCACCCTTTTACTTTTTTCTTTTCCATCTTCTTTTCTGCTACTGTAATTAAGAGCTAAAAATATTTCTTGAGATGCTGTTTCCATGGAAGTTGTAGTACCTTGAAATACCTCTTGGTCACAGTGCACTGTCTAATGACAAAAGAGGGAACAAAACTTTTGGTTTGCATCTTACCTGGAATCTTTTCACTTGCATAGAGGCAGAGAACCTGCATGGGACCAGAGAAGAGGGAAGAGGTGAAAGCTTTGGGTTCTTACATTTTATCCACCTGTGTCATTTTGATGGAAGGGGCTGGCCATGAAATGGCCAGGGTGATGCTGGGTAGGTTGTTTTTGTTAAACCTCTTCCCAGATTAGTGGAGATGTGCACAGAAAAAAACATGTCCTGTTCTTTTCCCTTGAACAGAGCATCACCCAGTGAACTCTACTCAGACCCAAGCACAAGATATGAATTTAGAGAAAAAAATCCTCCTTTTAGTCCTCACAGCAGGTATCCCTAATAAAATTAGGAGACAGAGGAGACAACCCAGCACCAAAGTTCTGATAATTAAAACCCAAAAAGACAGCTAGTGACTGGTGGCAGAGTGGGAGAGAGGGTGCAGGAATTTAGTAAGGCTTAACAGAGAATTGGGAATGGCCAGTAAATACCATTTATCATCATTACAGGATATGTTAGACCACAATTTGCTCAGCCTGACACTATCCAGAGCTGGGTTTCAAAAGAGGTGAATTCACATCTATCAAGTGAATCTCATTAATGCATATAAAAGGTACAGGGAACGAACATCTCTTGACAAAGCAGCAAAAGGCACATGATCACATGCAGGAGGTGAAAGGTGAAGATTATGAAGAATGCAGAACAATATTCCTTCTGTATCACCTGAACTATATTCCTTCAGCATTACCTGCCTATACCTTCTGTGTAACTGAACCAATGTTCTCTTGTATGTAGGGGGGATAAATTCCAAGTGCAAGCTTGCTCAAATGGATTTGCATTCTGAGATGTGGGATTAACTTAATCTGTCTTTATGGAGTATTTCAATGCTCTTAAATTGATGTTTAAATGGTAGGGACCCTACCAACAGTTCTGTCCATAGTGATCATTGCAAGGTATTTAAGGAAGAAAACATGAAATGGGAATCTTTATCTGCCACTATTACAATTGCCTTAGTAATTATGTAGGGAGAGTGGAATTACATGCATTGAATTATGCATGTAATGATTTTAAGGACTAAACCAAGCTGGAGGGCCCTGTTCTGACACACAGCTGAGCACCCTCATTCACCAGTTGAAGATAAAGTCTGCACCAGCCCAGAATCCAGCAGAGGATTAGCTCCCAGAGGGAGATCCTCTCACAGACAGCAGTCAGACTCTTGTGAGCTTCCCAGTCACAGTGCATCCTCACTGGCAAATCCTGTCTGGGAACAGTGCTTTTGGCTCTGTTCTTCCCACAGCAGGCTTCTCTGTCATTGCAGAGAATAAAAACAAGTAGCCTGAGACAAATGCCCCAGCAGACAGCACATGTTGACAGTGGTTTCCATAGTGGTGTGCTGAGCAACAAACCAACTTTATTAACAGGGCTTTACTTTTTAAAACTACTTCAAAGAGCTGCTTTCTCATGTTATTATATGCATTGTGTTTGTCAAAAGAACAATGAAGAAATGTTGGAGATAGCTTTCTGATTCTGGTCTCTGAATGTTGTTTGAAATATTTGAGCTTTGCTGTCTTTAATCCGACAGACATTTATAAGTATTCTAAAAACCAGTAAATGGGTATATCATATTACAGTCTGCTTACTAAAGAGAAACTGCCCAAAAGTGATGACTTTGATAAAACTTACCCTAAAATTACACATTTTTATTTTACTCTGGAAAAATATATAGGGGAATATATGAGTATATATGTGAATATAGCCATTTTTATAATACTCTGTAAATAAATGAATAAATTAAAATACACATTTTGTTTTACTCTGTAAAAATACATAGGGGAATATATGAGTTGTAGCTGTTTGTTTGAATTTTGCGTAGCAACTTTTAATCACAGTGTCCTAAGACTGCTCTGTTTTTCCCTGAAGTTTGTTTTTGGTTTGGTTTTTCCCTGAAGTTTGTTTTTGGTTTGGTTTTTTTTTGGGGGGGGGCGGGTTCTTTTTTTTTTTTAAGCCTATGGAAAGGAAACAGAATCCAAACAATGAAATAAATTTATGGTGATGGGGCAGGTCCAGCATGAAGCCAGTGTGTCCACACAGAATTCATGGTGCAGATGAACAGGTGAGGCTGCCCATGGACTTTAAGGACTGCCAGTGCACACACTGCTGACTGCTCCCTCCAAAGAGCACTCCAAAGAAGAATCATCTCACAATCAAGACAAGAATATATTTCAGTGAAACTCAGACCCACAGACAAAAATCCATCAAACAGCACCTAGCACCTGATCAATGCATGCCCTTCTAAAAGGGTATCAGGATGTAATTGTTCCTATATATTGGTCCCATCCTCTATAAGTACTTCTATCAAATCAAATTTACAAAGAGGGAAGGGAAATTCTCAAATGCCATACATGACAATCCTTTCTTCACTCTGTCCTTAATGTCCTTAATGATCCTTGCTCAAAGAAATGTGGCATTATATTTTTTCCCTGTGGGTGAAACAAATATTGGCAATTAATGTTGTTCATTTGTAGTGGATTTTCAGTTCTCATTATGCTTTCTTTGGGCTTACTTGTGTTTCAGGGAAAGCTGGATTTGGAGTTCATTTTGTTGATACAGAGCAGTGAATAAAAGACAACTTCTGCCACAGAATTTTAAGGAAAACTTCAGCATTCCCTGGTGGGACAGTAGTTTGAAGGGTTTGAAAGATGTTTCCACACTCTCAGAAAATTATGATTCTTTATGTTCTGGGTAATTTGTCTCACAGAGGATGAAATTATACCAATATTGTTTTCTCTTTAGAAAACCAAAGTGACTCAAACCATTGATTAACATCTCAAGCTAGCTGCTCAAGTAAGGTAGCAATAGAATGTAGATAATAGCCAGGGATTAGGATAGCTCCTAGAAAACTGTGGGGATTGCAAACAGAGGCCAAAATAATTGCTCTTTGTTCAGATCCTGACATGTTTTGTGAGATGCAGAAAGCTGTACCCAATCTTGCTTCTCAGGGAGGGCCATCTGTGTCCCTTTCCAGGCAGGGATGTTGCAGTAATGAACAGATTTGTAGTGTGCTATTACAAAGAGCTCAGCATGAACAATATCTGACTGCTCCTGCTTGCAGATATTTTTAAAAATTGACCTGGAAGATGACATTCTTGATGATGTAATCTGAAGTTGCTCCAAGCTTTGGTCACATGAGAGTCAATGAAACAATCCTGCTCTAGGCAGTGTTAAATTTATCCTGATTGTGAATGGGGCCATGCCATCCCATGCCCTACAGCTGCTCAGCACCGTGGGCACACTGGTGACCATGCTGTCCCATGGAAGAATCTGGCCACCCACTGTCCCACAGGGTGGGAGCTTGATGGGGGACATGGAGAGTGAAAGAAGAGCTGGGTGTGAGTTGTGATGTGTGAGATGAGGTGTGAGATCTGAGATGTGTCATGTGAGGTTGGTGTGAGAGGTGAGGGATCAGCTGGAGAACATGGAGTTCTGCCTGGGGATGGATGAGGAGCCAACAGAGAATTTATGGGATTGGATTAAAGAGAAGTTGTGTAAATGTGACTTTATGGTGAGTGTTGCCTGTAGACCACCTGTCAGGAAGAACAAGTGGATGAGGTCTTCTAAAGGTAGGCAAAACACAAATTCAGTGAAAGCAGGAAGTATGGAGTTTGAATACTTAGGAAAAAATAAGGAAGATGGTATGGTACTTCCATCAGAAGCATAACAGCAGCTACCATGTGCTCATACATCTTGGAAATAAGATAACTGGTTATGAATTCTGGGCTCCAAGATGAAGAAATTATTTTGTTAAAAAAGACGTGCATTCAGGACACAGGCACATTGGAGCACAATAGGCTGCATGACACAGCAGGTTTAGCACCCAGTAGGTGTCTGTGGAATGGAAGAACGTTCTCATTTCTAAATGAGGAAATGGATAATCCAGGTAGATTTCCAGTCTGTGGGGAAAGGTGTGCTTTATCCCCCACAGCCTTCTCCTCTGCCCCTGCCTAATTACAGGCACCTACTTGAATCCACACAGATGCTACAGCTCCTCCAAGAAAAGGTGCAAACACAACCTGAATTCCATCCCTCTGTGACTGGCCCAGACTCTGAGGCTGAGGTTTAAAGAAAATTTCAAAGCCCTCAACATCATTGAGGGGGTTGAAATTTCTTAATTTCACACCATCATTTCTTAAGGGTGTGCTGAGCACCAGATGCTCCCTATAATCTGTGTTTATAATTACAGAAAAATAACAAGCAGGATGCAGCAGGGAGGGGGTTTAAGAGTGCCCCTGAATCAAAAGCAGGCATTACTATCCACTACCACATTCAGTGACACTAAAGCCCCTCTGCTGATGTACAAAGGTAGCATGGAAATTATTCATGAATTCTGCCTGTAGACAACTGACATATTTTATGGATTACAGGACAGGACTTTGCACGATGAAGTTTTTCTTCCTGAGGGAAAAAAGGGGACAAAGTGCATACAACTTTAATGTGTATTGTCTATATCATAGTGAACATATATCTCTGCAGAAAAATATGCAGAAGGTTTAAAATATATCAGATTTTTCTGTACACCTGTTGTTATTTTTTAGAGTATTCATTCATTTATTTAGAACTACCTATCTTGAGATATGCTGCACAATGCTACACAAGATGAAATGATTGCTGGGCTTCCCATACATTGGAAATAGTCTTCTAGTAACCAGAGAGTTCTGGTAAAGATTGAAATAAAGAGGCAAAAGTTGATAAAGTGTTAAGATGTCTTTGATTATTCCTCAAAGAGCAAGATTGAATTTTCCATGGAAATCTAGCATAGGATCACTCTGTCACTCTAAAACCTCATCTGAAGAACCTTCCCAAACTCAGCAGATTTGCAAGCACAGTAAATTCAATGTTCTTTTGGTTTTTTTAAAAATATTGTTCTAAACCTTATCTTGGTATAAACACCACTGACACTTGGAATCATTCTGAATTATTAATAATGTAGTCTACGAATCTAAATAGATCACACAAAGCTCCAATTCAGGTATATAAGTGCCTCAACAGCCTTGTAGTTAAAAATGAATATATTTTTGATTTTATCAGGAAAATGGCCATATTTTCATAATTAATTATTCTTGCCATGAACAAGCCATTAATGTAAAACTGGATGCAAACTGCCTAAGTAAATACTCAAGTATGTACATACACAAACAGGTGTTTGATGACACAGTGCTAGAATATGTTTCTTGGTACTTAGTAAGCAAATTATTGTCAAAGCAACTTTGTTTTTTCATTCTCACTTTCCCACCTTGGTGTGTGGCTTAAGGTTTGAGAATGTATTGATCTTTGCTGAGAGAACATTTAAATTGTTTAAATTAAATAACATGTCTTACGTGATCTGAAGCATGCCCTCAGCTTTCATGGCATCTCTGGTAAACTTGACATCTTGATTTTTGGGACTCTTTCAGAGAAACTTCAGCTTCCCTGGGGAAAGATGCAGAATCAAAGTTTGGTTCCAGATGTCATGTAGCTTATTGAAAACCAGGAATTTATTTCAGTGTAAAAATAAAGTAAACTAAAAAAGAGTCAGGCCTCAAGCGTTTTCCTTGGCTCACAGTGGTTAGGAAGCACTAGGAGACAAGGCAACTTGAACTTTCTTCAGGAAAGAATCTGTAAGAGTCTGAAGTTTTGGCTGGGATAGCATAAATGCTCTTTACAGTAGCTAGTCTGGATCTATGTGTTGATTTTTGCCAGAAACACGTGGCTTCCCTATCCATGAAAGCAGTAAATGATTCCTTGTCTTTCTTTGCTTGTGTGCACGGCTTTTGCTGTACCCATTCAACTGTCTTATTTCATTACAAAAGTGTTCTCACTTTTTCTCTTCTAATTCTCTCCCCTATCCCAGTGCAGGGTGAGGAGGAAAGAGCAAACAGCTGTGTGGTCCTCAGCTGGAGGCTGGACTTAAACCATGACACAGAGCAAAGGAAACTTTCAGCTGGTACTAGTGGAGTTAAGGACCAGATCCATTCATTAAGTAACAATCCAGTCACAGGACAGCAAATAAATACTCTGTGGCTTTAGGCTGGAGCTATTTGAAAATTTTCACATGAAAAGGCCTCTTCAGAAATTTAGTTCTTACCAAAAAATGGATGGAAAATTCTGCAGTTGCCCAAGAGATTTTTGGCCTTTGTCCATTTCTCTTTGAATAAATGCAAAGAAGACTTTATTGATCAGGTTAGATCTTGATCTTTCATTCTTCAGGCCTGTTCAAAAAAATGTCCTGGTTTGAAAGTGGAAACTTGGTCTGGCAATGGAAACTGAGAAGATGAAAAGGCAGCATCCCTGTTTTTCAAACACTTTATGAATGCTGATTTCAGGCTCTCTGGATTATACCTTTCAACCTTTTCCATCCCTGATTTCTGCAACTATGTGAAAACTGTCATGAATTTATTTCAATACTCAGACAGATTTAGTAAAATAAACTACCCAGCTTTGAGCACTGCCTTGCAGAACTAAAGGTGAAATCAACAGGGAATTAAAGGTCTCTAGCACTTTGAGGAAATTTAGGAATTCTCCTCAGTTGAAGATATTATACATTTCACCTTGGGGAGCTTGTTAGCATTAATTTTTCTGTATTAAAAGCTTGTTAGCATTAAGAAATTTTGATAGGATTAAATGTACTTAAGGTACTGAAAGTTCCCTCACATGGAAAATAGCAGAAACCTGATTTTGCCCTGTAACCTGCAGCTCTTTTTCCAGTAACACATGATGTAAAGTGATACACACAGTACAAGATGACCATATTTTAACCATTAAATACATGGGATTTCCCACACATGCACAGGACAAGATGGGGCTATTGCAGGGTTGTATCCAGAGGTGCTGCTGTGGATGTGAAGAATGTAATTTCAAGAGGTACAAAGGACCAACTGTGATGGCATAGCCAGCAGGCAAAATATACCAGAATGCACACTTGAAGGGGTGCAGGGAACTCCTCTTTCAGTGTGTGTTCAGCCCCAGTCTCCTCTTGTCCAGCACTTCTGTCTTTCACTTGCTTACCCCGGGCAAACCATAAATAATTGCTTAGACCTGGGGCCCATTTTATAATGCAGTACAAGGATGTTTTCTGTCATCTGTGTAGGTGCCCTATGGCACCTAGTTAAACTCTGCCTTTCAGTGGGTCTGAGGAGGGCTCAGGAAGGTCTCATGTTTTGGCCGGGCATTTCAGTATTCACTTTTGTATTTCAGAAATGTTTTTTTTCCTCCACTGTGTCTGTGCCAAATGCCACTCTCAAAATTTCACTGCTTAGTCCGGAAGGATTGATTTCACTCTACAATCACTGTCTGCTGATTAAATCCATCCATCTTCAGAGAGAGCAGAAAAGCTCAGATGAGTTCAGGCCCTAGACAGAAAGAAGCCACAGCCTGTCTCAGGATTGTAAATTCAAAACTCTTTCATTTCTTTTGAGGGGTACTGTGACAGGTTAACTCTGCCAGATGCTTGCACTCTGGGAGGCAAGAGTTGAAGTCACAGCCAGCAGTCAGAAGCAAATCACTTTCACATCTTTCCCCATATTAGGCCACTAAAACAAGGTGCTTTTCCCTTGGTTTGAAGTTATTACTGCATGCAGATGGGTCTGTAGGAGGGAATGGCCAAACAGCTGCTGGGAGACTCCTGATCCATGGAGCAAAGAGGACCCCAGCAAAAGCTCTATGGGGTTTTATCAGTGAGGATGACATGTCACAGCCCCTATTTTTAGGGAGACCTGATTACATTTTCTCTAATTATGCTAATAGCCTAAACTAATGCACAGAGACAAAAGCTTTTTCTGCAAGAATCTACCTCACATAAAGGAAACAAGGTGTTTTCTACTCCAAATGCAGACAGATCAGATCTTCTGTGGTCCTTCTTGGACACTTGCTAGCACAACAGAAAACCCAGAACTCCCCAGCACATGGGAGCAAGCTCTACACACATAATAGGTCCCACCAGCTCACCCTATGGCACATCTGAAGCAAGAAATACAAATAAAAATCAAATAGCTATAGGGGCCTGTGGGTTGACACTTTTGTTGCTATTTCTTGAATGGAAACATTAATTTAACAGGACCCCCAAGCAGAAAATCAGCAATTTAGCAAAAGTGTATATCCTCTTGCATGGAAAAGAAAGACTCTTGAGGACAGCAGAAAGCCTATAGTTCCCAGTAGAGACAATTAAAAATCTGAAAACCAGAATTGTCTTTAATGTCTTTTTCTCTTTCTAAAAATAAGGCAAATAACACAGGCATCTATTTCCTAAATTCCAGGGCCAAAGATTAGGGATTTTTTCTTACATCTTCCTTTCCAGACAAGAAGAAAAATCTGTTAAACCTATAACCTTTGGGAATGAGTTATTGTTGCTGTCCATTTGATAGATCTATGCAGAAATGTTCTTTCAGAAAATAACACAACTGGATCCAACTGTCCAAGGCATTAATACACAAACAAGAGAAAGCCAAGGACTCTGGAGGAGAAAACAGTTAATTTTCCATGCATCAGCTTTTGCTCAGTAAAAAATGTAATTGACATTGTTTAAAATCTGGCAGTTTTAAAGATCTTACAATATCTGATCTTATAGGAGAAATCAATTATAAAAACTCAATTTAAGGAAGTAATTATTAAAACTCTACTTACCACAAGGTAATTCATTACAAGTGTATCTCCCTCCTTTGCCTGTAATTATAGCTAATGATCAGGGACAGAATGGTTGATAATGTACTTTCTGTCCTTTCTCTTTTTGGACTATTTCCACCAGGAAAGAAATTTTATTTTACTTTAAAAGATGATTTGGTGACAATGGATTAAATGCCAATTCCCATTTCCTGATATGTTTTGTCTCTTTTCTATTTAATTTTAAAGAAATTTTGTATGGGATGTGTGAGAAAGCTGAAAGACCTCATTTTAACTCCTTCATATCCCTCTGTTTAATGAGGCAACTATTAATAATTTCCTTTCCCTTTTAATCTGACAGAAGTTCCCCAAAGTTACTTCTTTTGTGATTTCTCCCTGAATTTGGTGACAACTTCAAAAACATCTGGAGAGCTCCAGGTTTGTGCTTGATGAGGCTTGTGATGAAACTCTGTGGGCAAGATAGTTTTCTTAGTGACATGAGAGCATCTGTGTCCCCTCTCAATGGCATGGCAAGAGAGAGCCTTTTCTTGCATAGGAGAGGGCCAGTTGAAGATCCACTTATCCCCACTGGGAGGCTTTTGTGTTTCTTGGCTAAAAAGTTATTTTAAAAAATTATTTCTGCAGTTATTTCTAACAGTTAGGTAACCTGTCTTGTCCTACACTGAGTGGGTTGTGTAGGACAAGCTTTTTGTACAAATGTTAGCATGACAAGACAGGCTGGAGAGATATCTATATGCAATGCTTACCTTTGTTTTCCCAAACATAACACACTGCAAATTCAAGACTTGTGGCATATTTCTAAACAAACATGTTGAAAAAACACACACGAGTAAATATGAGCTCTTTTGATAGGCTTCTCTTTGTTAAGACACAATTTCAGCATTTTTATACATCTACAATGTGACACAATGTACATTTTTCCTTTTTTTTACCAGACCTGAGACTCTCATGCAAACATCTGATATCAGTAGAAACAAACAAACAAACAAGCAATCAAACAGCTGAAAAAGACAGAGCTGGCAATACCAGGCTCTGTAAAACTTGAGAACAAGGAAAATTCAACTCCTTTGACCTTAATATACTCTCTCCTTGTGAACACTGTGTGTGTAAATGTGTGTGGACACAGATGCACACCAATTTGCTGGAGGAAATGTGTTCAGGTGCTTGAACAACTGCAGTATTTGTCTTACAAGTATGCAGGCTGTAGTCTGAAAGCTGAGGAATGCCATCACATTGGTCAAGCTGAAGTTTACCTACTCTTGCATATTTGGTGGGTGAGGATGATGAAGACAGAGGTTAGTTACCTCCAGACACAAAATGTGCTGCCACTTCAGACAGAGGCATAAAATTGCCAAGCACAAGAAATGCATACATCAAACCAGAGCCCAAGAAGGCTTTTGTGAAAGTCAAAGGTTTCCCTGGACTGTGAAGCCTTCAGTTTGGATCAGTGCTTGTGAGGAGGAGAGCTCCAGGGACTAGGCACAAAGCTGGGAGCAGTGGGTGGGAACAGAGAATACTTTGGGCACCAAACAGAGCCAGGAGTGTTTGGGCAGCCAGCACAGTCCTGGGAAGGGTCCGCAGAGGAGCTCTGAAAAGCCACCTCTGGATTGCAAATACTAAAGACTTAGGGAAAGGGAGATCTCAGCCCAAAACTTCAGCTGAGGAGAGGGAAAGATGACAGGAAATGTGTCCCTGCAATGGTCTTTTTGAACTCACAGCAGTTTTGCATGTGCACCATTTCTTTTTCTCCTCTCTCTCCTGCCTCCACTATTTTCAGGATCGCCCAGATGAAGGGAGGAAATGATTGAATCTGATTCCATGTACTTAGAAGGCTAATTTATTATTTTATATATTCTATTCTATTCTATTAATTATGTTGTGTTATATTGTTTTATAACACAACATAATTAATAGAATAGAATATGGTTTATGGTTTATGCATTAGGTGTTATGGTGGTGGTGGTGCTGTAGTTCTTGTGTTGTACTATATATAAGATAATAAATAGAATATAATAAAGATAAGAAATATAAGAGAAATAAGAGAAGATAAGTAGAAATAAGAGAAGATAAGATAAGAGAATAGAATAGAAGAGAAGATAAGAGAATATAATATAATATAATATAATATAATATAATATCACATCATATCATATATCATATATATTGTATATATCTATATATAATATATTATATATTGTATATTATCTATTATATAATATATTATATATTGTATATTATCCATTATATAATATATTATATATTTATTATATGGTATATATCTATTATATTTATTATATTAATGTTAAAACTATACTGAAGAATAGAGAAAGAATACTTACAGAAGGCTAAAAGATAATAATGAAAAACTTGTGGCTTGTGCCAGAGTCCTGATGCTGCTGGACTTTGATTGGTCATTTAGTTAAAACAATTCCCATGAAACCAAACAAACAACCACCTGTTGGATAAACAATCTCCAAACCACATTCAAAGCAGCAAAACACAGGAGAAGCAAATGAGATAATTATTGTTTTCCTTTTTCTCTGAGGCTTCTCAGCTTCCCAGGAGAAAATCCTGGGCAAAGAGGATTTTTCAGAAAATATGATGGTGACACTCCACCTCGAAGCAAAGAGCAGTTCAACATGTATTTATAGCTTCCTTCTAGTACAAAACCCAGTTCAAATTTTGGCTTCTTCTATGACCTATTTTCTAAGTAAAGAACAGAGAATGCAGGGAGATTCTTCTTTCCACCAAAACTACATTTTTTGCTTCAAAAAGAAAAGTGTCAGAAAGGAACAAAGTAATGGATTTTTTTTCAACATATTGAATATCCTAAATTAGTTTTAGTTTATGGACAAACTTTTCTTATTTTATCTTTGCATTGTCCTTCCACATTGACAAAACATAGACAGCCTCAGGTTAAAATGGCCAAAGAGCTCAAGGCTTGATCAGTTCATCTCCAGATACTGAAAATGTCAGATTAATTATCTTCAAACTAATAGATGAAATGAGTTCAATAACATTTGCTGTACCATTCAGGCATTACTCATTCTTCATCAATCTCTCCTTGTCACCTGAATTGCAATTGCTGCTTGGCTAATAAATGAAGAAGTTGCTCCTATTAAATGAATTAATTTTTCAGGTACTTATTAAAGTGACAAATTACTAGCTTGGAAGATAATGAATCTACCTGAAATATTAAAGAAGGAAAAGATTGATTTCCAGTTGTTCTTTGAATCTACATTTACCTTTAGAGTGGGCAAACACTGTAGATCAGTCAGGAGAGAAACAGGAGGTGTTGAAAATATTTTTACATGACATTGGCAAGAGACAACACAATAGATGACAAAAGGAGGTTAAAATTAAGTGTTAAAAAAGTGAGATTTTTGAATAACAAGGGAATATGTTTCCAGGCCTACACTAAGCCTACCTAGTACCTTTCTGCAACTATGGAGAAACACTTTCATTACAGACCAATCCTGCATCGGCTGTCAAAGGGGCTCAAAAAGCCCTTGGAGAAGCCTTGAGTACTAAGGATGTTTAGCTGGACTATCATTTTCCTCTAGGACCTCATTATTTATTGCATCTATTATTGTTAAATGTACTGAAAAAGCATTGATGGCCCCAGGCAAGTGCTGTGTTGAATTACTTTGGTTGATAATTCCTTTCTGAAAAGCCCTGCAAACTAAACAGATAAGTCAGGCAGAGAAGTGCTATCATTCCCTATATTACAGAGGAGAGGAGAGTTGTTCAGGGTGCCAAAGATATTAATTCAAAAGAATCAAGGTTTCACAAGGAAATTTTATATCACTCGTTGAAGGCCATTCCAAAAATCAAAGAAGATCATATCTCCCTTATTCATTTAATTATTTAGTTTTTCTCTGTGTCCCTTGGATTATCAGTTACAGTTATCAGTTACTGCTGTCACCAGGATCTTTCCCTTGGACAGCAGCACTGAGGTTTTTCCTTGCAAACTGCTTTTAGTGAGTCCCACTGGGTGCTGCAGCAGCTGAATACAAGAGAAGCCTCAGTTCTTTTGCTCTTCCTCCATGAATCTCTTGCTGCAGATCCAGCAGAGGGTAACAAAGCTAGTGAGGGGCCTGGAGCACCTCTCCTATGAGGAACTACTGCAGGAACTGAGCCTGTTCAGCTTTGAGAAGAGGCAACTGAGAGGGGACCTCATCAATGTCTATAAATAGCTGAAGGGAGGTGTCAGGAGTATGGAGCCAGGCTCTGCTCACTAGTGCCAGGCAACAGGATGAGGGGCAGTGGGCAGAAAATGGACCACAGGAAGTTCCACTTGAACATGAGGAGATCTTTAACATGCAGGTGACTGAGCATGGAACAGGTTGCTCAGAAAGGTTGCAGAGCTTCCCTCACTGGGAATATTCAAAAGCTGCCTGAGCACAAGGTGTTCTAGGGGACCCTGCTTGAACTGTAAGGCTGGACTGCATGACCTCCAGTGGTCCCTTCCAACCTTACCCATTCTGTGATTTGGATGTTATGAGTTGAAAATTGATTGTTATTTTAGTGTTTAGTTAGAGAAGTGAGAGTCAGTTGTGAGTAAACAGACAGTGCTCTGAAGTCATTGCAGGCACTGCAGGAAAAATTGAAACAGAAAATATATCTTTTAGACCACAATCCATACGAAATGTGAATAGCCAGTACTGCATACAGATGTATATTTCAATGCCATTACCAAGCTGTAACAGTGTATCTATAGCTTCTTATATAAGTAATAGCATAGTGAATTGCTAAAATATGGCACCCCTAATGCTTATAAGACTATCAAAGTCAGGCTTAGAAACATGCAAGGGCTGCTTACCTATACCAGGTACTGTAAAGTTCTCAGAGATTTAGTTTTTATGAGTTATCAGCAGGAGGTATCCAATAATTGGCTGGATATAATCCTGTGCCATGTGCTCCAGGATGACCCTGCTTGAGCAGGGAGGTTGGGGCAGATGACCCACTGTGGTCCCTTCCAACCTGACCCCTTCTGTAGCTCTGTGATTTCTACCACAACTAACTGCTATTTTGCAAATTGATTTGACTTTGAGAAATAAGCAGCAAAAGCAGAGGATCCTTTAAGAAACAAAGATTCTGCCCTTGAAGACAGGGAATGAGGATGAGCTTCAGCACTGAATGATGATTTATAAGCAGAATTATTGAAAAAAAATTGCTGTGTCATGTCAACCTGCCTATCCCCCACTTCTTTGCTATGCTGGTGTGTGTCCAGCCTGTCTCCCTAGATCCATAGGGACTTTTGGCTCTTGCCTAATAGGATTGATGAGGATGTAGCCCCTACATCCTGTCAATGCAGGCACTGACATTCTGCTGCAAACCTCAAATAGCTGTAAATGTATGGAGAAAGCTCTTATCTCTGTCACACATGACAATCTGAAAGTTGCCTTAGCTGCATCTGTACTTAAGTCACAGAAGAGCTCTGACAACCAAACATTAGAGATTCTGCAAGATGCCTATGAGAGGCATTTCAGCATTTTACTGAAATGGGGTGTATGTCTCAGTGATGAGATGTGGTAGGACAGCAGACCTTGCAGTATAAATGCCAGCCTGTGCCTGGATGCAGGTAAGCATTTTGCTTTTCCTCTCTTGGCTCTTCCCACTGGATTCAGACCAGTAAGGGTGTTTAAAGTATAACAGCATCCAATTCACTGAGATTAGCACATGAAAAAACTTTTTTGTTCAAAGGGAGTAGTAAGTAACAGGGAAGTGACAAAAACCCCCACCCAGAGGCACACACATGTTGGGTAGCTTATAACAGAGACAATGGCAAAGACCCAAACTCTCAGGTCACAGATTGGCAACTGCCAAGAAGGGGATAAGGGGATGGGCTTGAGGATATTTTGTATTTGAGGGAGGGCATGTAAGTGTTCCCTCTGTCTCTGTGTGGCTCTCTGGAATACATGCTCAGCCTTGCTATTGGTTGAACTTTTAAATTGGAAAACAACAGCCATATCCATCAGCCTGGGACAGAAGGAGTGCTGGCTCTCCAGCCACACAAGGCTGGTGTCCAGCAGCTGGGAAAGACAAATCCCTGAGTCCTGGTGCCTACCAGAGGTAGTGACCTTATAACATCCCACAATGTTGACTGGGAGAAGGCTGCTTCCTTGCCCCAGAGTCCATCCAGCCATCCTTCCTCTAGTGTGACTGGAGAATGCCCAGGCAGATGAAAACATGACATTTCTAGATGCTGTGGTCATATCTTCCTATGGAGAGCATTTTTTCCTTCTGACACCTCCAGTGACAGCTACACAAGCATCTCTGCAAAAACCCATGCTCACTGCCTGTCCTGAGGTCTCTGCTCAAGAGGGTTTAGTTCTGCAAGTCATCTGCTGGAAATTGAGCTCACTGGGGGAGAAGATCCTGTAAGCTTTGCAGCCTGGCAAACCTCTGGGTAGAAATCACCTTTTAGTCTGTGTTTTCACAGTATCTGGTGAAATACTGTCCCAGGCTTGGTTGCTGTGACAGAACAAATGTAGTGGATGACAACACCAACTGAGCAGTGAAGAGGTATACAAAATTATCATCTCCCCAGCATATTTATTTATTCTATGATGCTTTTGTTATCTGTTAGATGTCCTTCTCTTTCCCTTCTCACTCACTGAAGTTATCAACAGCTTTGGTTTTGGGGTCATTTATTGACTTTTCAAAACAGAAAAAGATAAGCAGAGAAACTTGAATGGCATTGAAATGAGAATAGGGACTACTTCTTTTTGTCCCTGCAAAAAGCAAATGTAATTGTTGGAGGTGAGAAATTAGGCTTAGGATGCAGATGAATCAACAAGAGCTAAAAATAAATTGTTCTTTGCTATTTGCATTATTGACACTGAGATCTAAATACATAACCTCTGGAGAAATGCCAATAAATCTAGCTGTATCTTAATAGATCCAACCCCAAAATAAATCACCTGAAGAGAAGGCATCTCTCTCCTAAACCCAACATTAGTGTGATTCACACTGCCTTTACCATGAGAAGAATCCCCATATATAATGGTCTTCTTAGAAGTTCATATTCACTAAAAAGCATTTGCTGAATCATGGCACCCTCCAGTTTCCAGAAGGACAGGCTGGATCACACCTCAGACTTATTCCTGATCACACTTAATTTAATATTTTTCACACCTGGAGATGTTTTTCCTCTCCTGCTGAAGTTCAGCTGCTGCTATGCAGAGAGTAAAGGTTAGAGAGTCTAGAGTTCTTTAAGCTTTCATTTAACATTACAGTCTATCAGCATAATTTCCCTTGTTTCATTGAGAAGTTAATCTGATTGGACATTTCTTACCTTCATTATTTTTATCTTTTCTGGCTTCTTGTCTGCAATATGTTGCTGTGTTGGTGGTGAGGGTGTTTTTTGCATGACATACAGAACCTGTGCCTTGAATGCTGAGGATTAAAGCTTTCATAGGTGCCTTCTGCATAGAAAAGGTTTCATAACTGGAGCTAGAGTCACAGCATCCTGTCTGCATTTTAAATGCAGATCTAAGCTTGTATTTTGATCAGAATATTAATTAATCACATCAAAATAAGTAAACAGTTAGCCCTGTCATTTCAGTATCAATATGGAATTCATTTCAAGTCAGCTGGATACTTAAGCATGTTTGCTTAAGGCAAAGGACTGTCTGTGTTTAGACTGGTCCTTTTGCCATTCCTGAAGGAAGGAAGGTGGCTGGATTAGTTCATTGCTAATGAATCAGTGATCTTCTGGCACTATTTGATAAAATTCATTAAAAAAAGGAAGTCTCTCTATCCTAGCATACATTAGAGGTAAAAGCTGGTCATGTAGATGTGTCCTGTCTAGAGGGGCATCTCTGAATGTTTATGTAAAGTAATATTTATGTAAAAGACTGATTCCTGTTTCCTTGGGTCTGAGATAAGAAACCACATTTGCCATCTAACATATACAGAGGGAGACAATATCTACTTTTCTATAGAATGAGTCCAGAAAACCAGCTTAGGAACTCTATTGACATAGAGACAAAGTCCAATTAGATTAAGCCTTTGAGATTCTTCCAGATTAAAGCTTCTGTTAAAATGCACATGATTATTGAGCTGCTTGGACACATGTAAAGATTCTCTAGAAACACTTGGAAGATTTTCCATTTGCTTCTGATAACATAAACTTCTCTCACACAGAAAAAAGCAGTGGTTGGGTGTCCCCACTTGGCTGAAGAAAAAAAGTCAGTTTCAGTTACACAGATATGAATATCTGAAACATAGTTAAAAACAGTACTAGAAACCAGAACAGTCAGATTTTTCTGTGAGAGCAAGCCATAGGAAGCAGTTCAGTTTACATGATAGAGCAAGAGAATAGGGAACACTTACACTAAATTAAAATGTCAATAGATTTTTTTTTCTCTTAGTGTTTGGAATAGGAAAAGAAAATTAACTCACAATGTAATCTGAATGAATACTACATGAATAATAATCCATCAGATTTGTTTTCAGTTAAGTAAAAACAAAAATAAAATGAATTTCTCTGAAAAAAAAAAAAAACCAGATGAGAATGTACCAAAACAGAGAAGGTTAGGAGGAAGCAGAAAAACCCCAACCAGTCTTATTGGTATATGTAAATGATGAATTGGGCGGCTAGCCTAGATTTTCTACCTTTTTTTTTTTTTTTTTTTTTTTTGTGGAAATGGCACATTACCTTTCTACAGGAGTTTTTCCTCCAGACAGATTTTCTCTTCATCTAACTAAATGTCAGTCCCAAGGCTTGAAGGAAATCTCATTCAGAACCTGCATGTTGGATCAGATCCTAAACTATAAGTTATTATGCCCAAAGAGACACAAGGCAGATCAGTTACCTCTCCTTTTATACTGGTTTTGAAGCTGCTGGCAGCAGACATCAAGGAGTGCCATGTTGGTGTGCTCACTGGACAAGGTTTTTGGCTCTAAATGTGTTTGCTCATGCAGAGGATTTTGGTGAAGAGAATGAGTGCATAGCAGTGCTTAGGATCAGTCTCCAAGGCAATAAGATGCACATCCCTCATGTGGAGATACTGCGCGAATAAATGAAGTAGTCTGTGCCAAACCCTCCAGGATGCTTTCTAAAATAATCACAGCTACAGCAACTAACTCTGGCTCTGGGGCACCTGCACCATCAGAGTAACACCTGTGAGCACTCTGTTGAAGGTGGAGGTGTTAGAAAACCCTTCCAGTCCCTAATCTGATGGCTGAGTCCCATGCTTCTTTTCAAGGGTTGGTCCCTTTTCCCTGTGCACCAAAGAATGGTTTTGTGTCTTTGGGAAAGACACAACAGTTTATTCCTGACAGAGGATGCCAGCCTGAGGGATTGCCCATTTTAGTCCACATTCCTGGCTGCTGGATTTCATACAGAGAACACAGACAAGGCACAGACCAGGGCTGGATGGCATTATACGTTCTACCTGTCCTCTTCTCCAGGAACAGGTTGTGAAACCACCTTCCACTGTTCTGGAGACTGCTCTCCTAGGCTTTCCAGAGGGTCCCACCACCTGGCTGAGACCTTTGGCCTTTTTTTTTGAGGTATTTTTGGTCTCTGGCAGATGAAAGCAATTCCCTGGTTCCAGAACTGACAAGAGTCTGCTCTAAAATGAAGGATTTGCTCTAAGCTTGAAGCTGCTAGATAGGCTCTAAATTATTGTTTTTTTAAAAAATGCCCACAACGAAAAACTGTGCTTTCACATGACTGGTAGAAAAATAGCATTGTTCTAGGTGTACCTTTTTTCTGTTGAGTAGTACTTTCCACAGAGAGAGGGCTGCACAGATTCCTTAAACCAACCCAAACTATCTGTTTATTTTTGGCACCTATCTTCCATAACTATGAGATCTGCCCTCACAGATTTTATTAGAAAATGTATTTCGTTTTAAGATGATGTGTGTGAATGTGAATCCTTCTCAAATTCCCTGCTAGCCCTTATACTTTTTACCATATGCTGACCCTATTGAAATATTTCAGCACTGCAGAATTATATACATTACCTACACAGCAGATGCAGAAGATACTCCATTAGGAAAAGCTCTCAAATTCTATGTTCTTCTTAACAATTAATAAAAGAAAATAAAAGCACTTATTTTTTGCTTATTAAAATGCTGATCCAGCTGTTTTCTGCTTTGGGGTGCTGACAGTGAGTGGAGGCTGAAGCTATCACATGGCTGCAAATGCTTAACTAGTATTGACATAGACTCATTAAGCTCCATTAGGAGTCATCCCTTAATACATTCATTAACTAAAACAATAAAAATATATGAATAATTAGAAGATAAAAGTAATATTTTAGGTTGCTTGATTCAGTCAGCCTGCATTAAGAGAAAGAGGGTAAACTGCTTGGATTTTAGCAAGGGAGAATGTTAAATCTTGATTTCTGTACGCTTGCAGCTCCAATGAGTTCTGGTCTCATTTGTGTCATAGTGCAGTATCTTACACTTTCTTTTGGAAGGACTCCCATGCTAAAAAATAGATCCTGTGATGCACCACTGCCACCCCTTAGCTGGCTCACCAAGTTTGTTGGAGTTTTGTGACCATGTGGTATCCATATGGGATCTGCAGTGTCACAGTGGGAAGAGGGGAAGAATTGGGGCATAACACAAAGAAACCACAAATCACAGATGTCATGGCAGCAACTGAGGAGAAAAAACTTGCTGTGGAACTGAACTCAGGCAAAATGTTTCCATATTTAAATGAGAAACTGCAGGTAGGACTCTTATCTATATAAGCAATGTTGGCCACAATTCATGGTGAGAAAATGAATGCCAAAGTATTGGAACTTCACCAGAGGGGGAAAAAATTGGGAAAACCTATTTGTCTTAGATTAAAATAAAATCTTTCCTGTCCCAGCAGTGGCTTTACAGTCAGATCTCAGTTCAGCTGAGTTGCAAATGAAGACTCTAAATAAGAGGCACCAGCTGTCTGTAAATGTAAGACCTCTGAAGGGGTCAGGTGGCAGCAGTTTCTCTTTCTGACAACTCTGGTCACATTTACAGTCAAGCACTCAGCTGGACTCAGATCAGCTGCTCTGTGTCACTCGAGGTGCCCTGAGGAGTGTGAAGGTGCCACCACCACTGCCTGCCATGACACAGCCTCATCTGCACTGGGCTGGTGGCTGGGCTAGCTGGAGACTCCTCGGGGAGACAGAGATGTTTCAAGTGGACCAGACACCAAGAGTGAAGAAATTTAACTGGGGCTCCCTAAAAGAACTCAGCTAAATTCACTTATGAACTGTATGTATTTATGAAATGATACTTGGGGCCTCCCTGTTTCCTGTTTGTTGCAGTTTATCTAGAAGAGAAATGTCACTTTCTGTTCAGAATTACTTTTTCAGCATAGGTCATGAGACGAACCTGTCACCTGGGAGCCAGTCCAGTAAAATCAGATTTTTGGAAGGGACCCTTAAAGATTATTCAGTTCCAACACCTCTGCCATGGTCAGGGACACCTTTCACGAGACCAAAGCTTTCTTGGCCTTCCTTTTCTGGGTAACATACCTGTAGAAGCCTTTCCTTTTATTCTTTGTGTCCCTTTCCAGATTCAGTTCCAGCTTCACCTTGGCCTTACTCACCCCATCCCTACACAGCTGAACTTCATCTCTGCTCTTCCCAGGTCACCTGTGCTTGCTTTCAATATCTGTTCCTTCTTGCCCTTTAGTTTGAGCAGCATTTCCCTACTCAGCCATGCCAATCTCCTGCCCTCCTTGCTAGACTTTTCGTTCTTGGTGACCATCAGCTCTTGCATTCTTTGGAAGACTTCCTTAAAAATCTGCCAGCTCTGTTCCACTGCCTTGTTCCTGAGGGCAGTCTCTCTGGGGATCCCCAAACTGATGATCTCCCTGAAAACTGGAAGTCTGCTTTCCTAAACTTCAGGGATGTAACTTCACTCCTTACCTGACCCATATCCCTCCCAGTTTCTTGTGAACTTCCTCACTGGGAGAATGTGGGAAACTAAAACAGCCCTGATTTAGAGCAAGCACTACTGGGCAACAACCAAAACATCAGTGTGTTGTCAATAATATTCTCATATTAAGCCAACCCAGAGCTCTGTACCAGCTGCTAAGAAGAAAATGAACACTTCTCCAGAAGAAGATCTGCAGTGCAAGGGTCTGGTTTGGAAGCTGTGTTTGGGGTATACATCTACGCTGGAAAGGGAGTGGGAAAGCTTCTAATTCCCTGCTCAGCATCTGGGCTGCTTCCCTAGCCAGCTCCCCATTCTCTGAGTTAGAAACATTAAAAGCATCTTCTTCCTCTTTCTTTAATGTAATTCCCTTCCCTCCCTTACTTTTTCTCTCTTTCCTTCCAGCTTTCTCCATTAACATGAGATCTTGGCTTCTGGCTGGATTGTGGAGCAGCTCTGGCTCTTTACTCTGAAAAATGGATATTTCCACGAACTTTTAAAATCATAACTGAGTAGATACCCATTGCTGAATTCCTCCTCTAGCACTGCTTTTCTTCAAAATGCCTGTGAGCAGTGACTGGAGAATGGTGCATTCAGCTACAGAGTCACTTCTCCTGCCATATGCTTCTCTTTTTGCTGCCAAATACAGGGCTACTGCTGTCACATGAAGCAGGCACAACATTTTTCAATTCCCAGGGAGGGCCTTCTGCTGGAAGAGATGGAAAATTTCTCTGTGGCTGCAGAAAATTAATCTTTGTAATCTTTTTTTTTTTCAACAAATCGCTCACCTCCTACCCTGTGAACACAGGAAAGATATTTGTTTTACTGTTCATATAACTCTTTTAATTTCAGAAGTTTAAGAAAATCTATAAATAGAAGAGCTGATATTTAATCACTTGAGGAAAATTGACAGTTCATAATAAAAGGAAACCAAGCACTATTGAGACATAAAAACCTCAAATGCCATCTCAATATGATCATACTGGTCTGCTTTGCAGTAGCATTGATTGAATCCTGTGGCAAAATGAAACAAAATACTTATCTTTGTAGGTGGTTTCTGTCTGAAGAAAGACCATGCCAGAAATCCTTCCACTGTAGGAAACATTAGTATCTCTGGCTTTCTCTTTAGTTGCATTTGAAAAAATTCTAGTTCATTAATGAAATATGTTGGATTTCTTGTGGGGTGTTGGTTTTTGTTTGTTTGGGGTTTTGGGGGTGATGGTGTTTTGTTTTGTTTTTCCATTTCTGATTTAAAAAAATTAACATCAAGCCAAGCAATCTCTCTCTGTGAATGTTGTTGGTCGGTCAATAAATAATACTTTAATTTTAAAACTTTTGACTGATCTTCAGTTCTTAAAGCAAATCACATGGAATGCTGCAGATGCAGCAGATGTGTATAGGTACAGGAAAACAAAGATAGGATTGAGGTTGATTATAGAGTACAAAAGTGTAAGTAAGAGCCACAGGAGCAGAAATAATGATTTATTCTGTGGCACTGGGCCTTCACTGATTTGAACCCCAAAAATCCGTAAGTGATAGGAGAAAAAAAGGAGATAAAAATCAAATTATATGAGGCAGGCTTTAGAGGGAGAGGTAATGTCTTTTATTCAATTGCCTGAGACGTGGAAATAAAGCAGACATACATGGCCTTTTGATAAGTTCCTAGAGAATCAGCAAATTTCCAAGTGGAACTCATGTGGACTACAACTGCCCAGCATTACACATAAATATTTAATCATCCCTGGATAGAGGTAGTTTGTATCCAGGCAACCCAGAGGAGGGTGAGAAGGAGCTATATGATTTTTTGGTGGTTAGGTCCTAAGGAACAGTGAGAAAAACATTCTCGATTACGGATGATTCCAAAAACAGCCTGGGGGAAATTGAGGTTATGTTAATTCTCAGGAAGACTTTGAAGTTTCCTTATGTGACCATGATCAGGCTGAGGGCAGTGGAAGGTTTGCCCAGCCCAGTGTGCTTCAAACTAAAGCCGGTGGTTTCAGGGAGTCATATCCCTGATGTTCCACAGGTACCGTGGCCATGTGCTACCTCATCTCTAGGGAGAAACTCACTCTTCCTATAAGAAATGTTAACAAAAAAGCTCAAAATCAGATAAAAATCTTTGTCCTGAACCTGAGAAATGAAGCAAAAAGTTGCAGAGATCAGAGTGCAAGTTGGGTTGTGCATCAAAACGAATAACAAACCTTGCTGCATTATTTTTTCACAAGAAAAGCAGCTTCAAAGAATAACATGCTCAATTCCTTTCTGTTGTGCCAGCCTTTTTATTTTCTACCACCCCTTGTAGAACACTGCTGCTTGTGACCAAGAGCATCTCCTTGCTTTTCTGAGTGCTTGCAGTGTCTGAAAGGCAGCTGGCAATAAATCTCTCTGGCCTGCTGCCCCCTCAGAAGGTTCCTTACAGGGTACAGCAGCAGGAGGTAAGGAGAGAAGCAGGTGGGCAGGACTGCACGTCTGGGGAACCACCAGCTTTCACTGGGATCCGTACTCTAAAATCCTGTGTGAGCTTTGTGAAACAGCCTTGAGACTGCAGAGGTGTTTTCTGCAGAGGGGGTGGAAAGAGACAGCAATGTTGGCTGTACACCTCTGGAGGAAGACAGCCTGGAAACATTAGGGAGGTGTCTTGCATTTGCTTTAAAAAAAATGGTCCTTTCTGAAGTCCAAATTTCTTGTCTTGTTTTGTCAAGAAGATTGCAGGGATGCTGAAGTAGAAGCTTTTGTATTTTGTGTTTAGTTGCACAGCAAGCTAAAAGCCAACCTTCTTCCCTGACATATTTTGAAGTATCCTTTCCCTTCTCAAAGCACAAATATGTTCAGGCTCTGATTTTCTTTTCCTGATAAACCATGAAGTTCCTT
Source organism: Serinus canaria (assembly GCF_022539315.1). Taxonomy (NCBI): domain Eukaryota; kingdom Metazoa; phylum Chordata; class Aves; order Passeriformes; family Fringillidae; genus Serinus; species Serinus canaria. Next base: position 16,287,992 of record NC_066317.1, read on the forward strand.
AGAGAAATGAACAACAGGAAAAAATAAAGTAGGGGCAGAGCAGGGTAGGGAGAGGAGATTTTGCTTGGTATAAGACCAATCTCTCTCCAATTTAAAGTAAGGCAACTTAGGTAATAAGTTGACAAATAATTACCTCAATACCCTGTGGGTCAAGAGATTTCTTGCTTGAATAAACTTGGAATCAAAAGACATTTAGATTTGTCATCAGGAAGAAATTCCTCACAGAAAGGGTGATTGGACATTGGAATGGGCTGCCCAGGGATGTGGTGGAGTCACCATCTCTGGAGGTGTTTCAGGAAAGACTGAGTGTAGCACCCAGTGCCATGGTCCAGCTGACAAGATGGTGCTAGGTGATAGGATGGACTCAACAACCTCAAAGGTCTTTCCCAACCTAACTGATTCTGTGGTTCTGTGACTGATTCCATTCCAGGGTGTGTGTAGTTATGTAGCTAATTTGAAATGACAGTCTAAACTAGCACTATTCATATCAAAGGAAATGAGCTTACTGGGGTATCCTCTCCGCCCCTGCCTTCCATCTCTCTGGGTAGGAAATTCCATTTCAGATCTTTGAATGTTTCTAAAATCCACACCTGGAAAATTATTGCCTTTCAGCATATCTCAAAAGCTAGAGCAGAGGCCATCTCTGTTCTGACACAATGTGAGGCTGATTTAAACTCACCAGCTGCTTTTTTCCAGACATGAAAGGACAGCCTGTGGAAACAGATGTTTACCTGATTAAGATTCATAGGGAAGACTCAGTACAAACAAGAAACACAGGTTGTTGGACATCCTTCCTGTAATAAAATCTGAACAGTAAAGTCCTCCAAGAAGATGCAGAATTGGTTAAAGGAAATTAATGATGATGCCCATGCCTTCAACCCTGTCAGCACCTGCTTGAACTGCTCATGCAAATACAATGTAGCTGTGTCAAAATCTTTCAGCATTTTCTTCAGACAGCAAGTGATGAACATTTCTCACTGCAGCAAAATGATTTCTCCCTGCTCTCTGGCAACATCACCCCTGTGACAGCTGCAGATCAGTGGTGCCTTTTTCCAGGGCTTAGGTCTGTTCAAATCAAGGTAGAACCTCATCTTTTTGTTTTCCTCCCAGCACAGTCATCTTTCCAGATGAGCCTGGGAAATTTCTGAAATCTTGCTTTCCAAAGCAGCAGACATCACTAGTCTCAGGGAATGCAGTTCCAGGTCTTTGCAGGGATGCTGAGCCATGCAGTGTGTAGCTGAGCTGTGGAGCCTGTGGTGTGCTTCACCCAGTCCATTATTTCAGCAGCAGAAGGGTAAGGTGGGAGGAACTGAGAGGGGGAAAACTTGTGGATTCAAAGATAAGGGGCACTGGGAAGTGAAGGAAGAAGGAAGGAAGGAAGGAAGGAAGATGAAGGAAGGAATGAAGGAAGGGAAGTAATTACTGAAGGAAGTAAGGAAGGAGTGAATGAAGGAAGTGGCCGCAGGAAGGAAGTATCGGAAGGAAGAAGTAAGGCAAGTAATGAAGTTGGCGGAGGAATAAGTAAGTTGCGAAGGAAAAGGAAAAGTTGCGGAGAAAGTGGCGGAAGGAAGGAGGAAGGAAGGAATGTGTCTTAAGATGAAGTAATTGGCGGAAGGAAGGAATTGTCTTTATGTACGTCCTTCTGAGAAAAAGGACTTACTTTGTTCGTATATGTAATCAATGCAGTGTCGTAATGCATTAATTAAGTTCTAGGAATTAATTACTCAATAAGTAATAAGGAATTCATTTGGCGTCAGTAATTTTCTTAAGTGAAGTTGTCTGAAAGTTAATTGTCGGAATTTTCTGAAGTGAAGTGCTGAATTGGCTTACTCTGTCTTAAGTGGCGTATGTGGCGATTAATTGGCGAATAATACCTTGGAAGTATGAAGGAACGTGAAGAATTAATTACGTAATTAAGGAAGTAATGAATTAAATACCCTTTTCCTTCTTCCTTCCCTTCCTCCTGCCTTCCGTCCATGTCCTTCACCTCCTGCCCTTCCGGCCTTTTCTTCGCCTCCCTTCCTTCCTGTAAGTCCTCAGAAGCCTCGTTAATCTAATCCTGTCTCCCGTGCAACAAGGTTCCTTACTGTCCTTCTTCACCTTCCTTCCCCCCCCCCCCCTGTCCCCTTCCCCGTTCCTATTGCCTGGTCGTGAGGGTAGTCGCTTTCTGGTGTCGGAATTATCCCCGTCCACCTCCCTTCTGCTAATGGGTTACTGACAACAGTAGTTTGTTCAATGGAAGAAAGTGCTTCTGCTTTTTCTGTGTAATGGCCAGTAAATCAATCCTTCCATGTGTGCAGATGTCAGATTTCCTGTGATTTATGACTCTAAAAATGCCATTTCTGGATGCCCTGGCTGACAATTTAACAAGAATAGGAAGTCCTGGAAATAAGTATCCAGTGAGATAAAGGGTGTAGCAATTATAATTAATATCAGTGTTGTATCCTTCTTTAAACATTGCACTCATCAGACTCTTCAAGTACTGAATACATCCTAATTAATTGTATCTCATGCCCACTCACCTTCCCACAGTAGGTGATAATTATTGTTCCCTTACAAACAAGAGAGCTGAGATATTGAGAAGTGAAGACTCATGTCGTCAGTGGAGGTGTCTAACAGATGGTGACAAGGTTTTGCAAAGGTGTTGAGTGCCCCTTTTCTTTCCTTTAGGCCAAGGGAACAGTAGGCAGATTTAGCAGGCGAATTCCAGGCTGTGAACACACCCTGGGCAGTGGCAACATTGTCAACATGTGGGATATTTTCCTTGAAGAGCCTCATGCTTATAAGCACGTCACTAATTACTTAAGAGTCCCAACTCTCAAGCTGTTTACAGAAATCAGAGAATGACAGAAGGACAAAATCACAGAATGCATGAGGTTGGAAGGGACCACAGTGGGTCACTTGGTCCAGCAGGATCACACTAGAGCACATGGCACAGGATTGTGTCCTCATGTTCAGGTGGAACTTCTTGTGTTCCATTTTATGCCCGTTGCCTCTCATCCTATGGCTTGGCCACTGAGAAGAGCCGAGCTCCATCCTCTTGACACCTCCCTTCAGACACTCACAGACATTGATGAAGTCCCCTCAGTCACCTCTGCTCAAGGCTGAACCGACCCAGCTCTCTCAGCCTTTCCTCATGAGAGAGATGCTCCAGTCCCAGCATCATCTTTCTCACCCTCCACTGGACTCTTGACTCCAGGAGCTCAATGTCTCTCTTTTCCTGAGGAGCCAAGGTTTGGACACAGCACTCTGGGTGAGGCCTCACTTCATCTCAGTAGAGGGGCAGGATCACTTCCCTCCACCTTGCCAAAGACTTCCTTCCAACATGCTCCATCCTGGTCTCCTGTGTCAGAGGTTCTGGAGGGCTGGTCCAGCCAGTGGAGACACATAGACACATGCTAAGAGAGCATTCAGTAACTCTGCATTCCCTGCATTGATTGTCTGCAAGTAACTCTGCATTCCCTGCATCCATTCCTTGCAGGTGCAGAGCAAAGCCTGGAAAGATGCAGTGAGGGAAGAGCAGAGACCAGAAAGGAAGTTTTCTACTGTTTGTAGTAACCTAGAGACTTCAAATGTTGGTAAGAGGATTTTTAGCCTGTGAGGGCTGTGACACTTTAAAATCTTTAATTGGAAGTGGTTTAGATACCACACTCAATGTGAATTAGGGTCACAGATTTTCTACTAATGTGTTTCAAAGCTTTGACTAAAATTCCTTCAGCAATTGCATATGCAATCAGTCATTTGCATTTGCCCAAATTGCAGCAATATCTACCTAGGTCCTCAGTTTAGACTTACAAAATGTTGGGTAAAACAAAAACCTTTGCCTTTTCAGGACTTCAGATAATTTTTCATTTAGGAAGAGGTGCCTTTACATTTTTCTGTGAGACACTGCTTCAACCTGTGCATTAAAAATTGTTACCAACACACAAATTTTCCAGCAATTTTTGCATTGTGTTTTTGAACTATTGAGATCTATGATCTGACCACCAAGAGCTTGTTAAGGGAACACAAAGCTAAGTGTGAGTCATTACAGAGATGAAAACTCAAGTCTGAAATCCTCCCTGGAAAAAGTGAACAGGTGACTGGATTCAGAAAGCAGGTGATCTCTTCCAGACCTGTGTTCCTGTGAAGATCCAGGCTGTTGTGGTGAGGACAGCTAAAAAAGCCCTCTGCTCCTTTCAACATTAGTTGTCCATACAATTTATACAATTTTGTTTCTCTTTGCTTGGGAGCTGAGTAAATTTCATATCGAGTAATTGGGGGAGGCTTTCAGACATCAAACCAAAGAATCTTGTAATTTAGGTTGCAGAAAATCTGTTTGCAATTCAGAAAGCATTTTAGAATTTGGGCCACATACAGAAGCTCTGTTTCCTGACACTGTTAATAATTGCACTCCCTGCTGAGACCAGATGCAGTCCATGACACATAAAGGTGCAGAGGAAGCCTGATGACCTCTTGAAAAAAGTTTTCCCTGCAACAAGAACTTGATGAGTTGCTGATATTTGCCTGTATGTCCCTCCCTCTTCCTCCCAGCCCTGAGAAAAGCAGCCTGTAATTTTTGCCCCATTAGGAGTTTCTGGTGGCAAGAAGATAGGAGAAGGAATTGAACTGTCATTATATGTTGCTGACAAATGTCTTCTTCAAACAAGATTCCTCTGAAATCTCACCAGGAGAGAGTGATGTGCCCTGTACTTTCTCAAATCAGACAAAGGACAGCTAGATAGCTCTCCATGACACTGAAGGATATATTGAACATTACAAAACTGATGTTCTTTGAGAGATCAAGATGACATATTTGTCCTGAAAAGATTTTGTGACAAAACTTGGATGCAGCTGAATTATCTTTGACAAATTTTTCCCATGACTTGAGAAAATATTATATTTTCTCTAAATTTCACTCTATTTTTCTTTTGCCTTAAATATTTTTGTTTTTGTCATTGTTCAGGGAAATAAAATGAGGAGGAAAAGAATACCAATTTTTTAAAATAATTTTCACCTCCATGATGCTTATAAATCTTCCTTCCCGAGGAACAGGTCAGACTAATCAGATATTTTAAACCCACCCCAGAAGAATTTTGAAGCCAAGGCAGAAGATCTGCCATAAAGAGTAGATATAACATTTCTACTGGGATAGATAGTCATCTTGATATGTAGATTAAGAGAAGTACTCATTAAGCACACTCAGTAAAAATCATTTGGATTCTTTATAATAATCTTTTTGTTCAACTGGATTGTGGTGAAGCCTGAAATCATTCTACACAACTGAGGAATAAGACCCTTTGGCATTGTATCTGTACTTTTAGAAGATCATTTTACAATGAATGATCATGCAATGAAATGCTTGCTTCTGCATTTATTTGCTTTTAAAAGGGGTTCAATATGCTAATTTATACAAAAGAAGTCCTCATCAGCCAATTATACCAGATTTGTTCTGAGGTCTCATTGCATTTTATGATGAAAAATTCTACAATCTTGTTGTAAACTCCCCTAACATGACAGTTACATTGTGAATAAAATTACTTAACATTCATTTTATTCTTAATTCACAACATCACATAGGTAGGATTTTTTCACCTTTTTTCTCTGCTGTTTCTCTATACAACCCATTGCTAATAGAATCATAGAATGGTTTTGGTTGGAAACCAAAAGGTTTCCAAAAGGTTGGAAGGGACCTTTGAAGGTGATCTAGTCCCAGCCCTCTGGACTCTGGGATCAATCCCATCAGGTCCCATAGATTTCAATATGATCCAGTTCCTAAGATGGTCGTTCCTAAATGGAACCTGATCTTTTACAGTGAGAGGGATTTTGCTCCCCTAGTCCTCATCTTGTGATCTATCCACTCCAGAGGTGTGGGGAGAGAGGTTGCCAGTGAAGACTGTGGCAAAGTTGTCTGCTGTTGCCAGTTTTCCAGTCATGTTCAGCAGGAGAAATCTGCCTTCCTTGACCTTCCTTTTCTGTTTCACGTACCTCTGGCTCTGATTTTCTTTGTGTCCCAACTCCAGCTTCACCTTGCCTTTCTAAACTCATCTACTCACAACTGAACTTCATCTTTCTGCTCTTCCCATGTTACCTGCCCTTGTTTCCACTGCCTGTGCATTTGCTTCCTGCCCTTTAATCTCACGGGCAGGTCTTGACTCAGCCATGCCAGTCTCTTCCCTTTGGTTTCTTATAGAAAGATGGATGATTCTTGTGCTGTATGGAAAGTGTCCTTAAAAGTATTCCAGATTTGTCCTGCTTCCTTGTTCTGAAGGGTAGTTACCCAGAGGATCTTGTTGACTAACTCCTTGAACAGCTGACTGTTTTCCTAAAATTTGGATCAAACCCATCTCACTTAGATCTCAGTTGCATGATGGGAGGATTTTCCCAAAATGTCTCACTTTAGAGGTAGCACAGAGACTGCCTTTTTAGTTTGGACCCCTGGAGTTTGATTTAAGTGTCCTTCCTATGCCCAAACTCAGATCAAATGAACCTGATCCATTTCTACCATCTTCCCTATCCATTAGATCAATTGGGATATGTTATTCCATATTCCACTCTCTGCAGGTAGGGCTCCTCTGCCTTCCCATTCCTGAGGAGATCACTTGTTCCCACATCTGCAGACAAGTGTGTTCTGCCTACAGAGAACAACATCTTCATTTGTACTTTGCTTCTTGTAGTCTCCTTTTTTCTTTGGAATTGTTTTTGATATTTGAGAGGAAGGGGGAAGGAAGAGGAAGACACAACTCAAAAAAACAAGAATAAGAGAGTAATGCTGCTGCAAAGCAAGGGACGAAGGGAAAGTTAATAACCTTATTCCAAAGTGAAAAAGTTCACACACACTGCCCTAACTCCTGCTTCTATTTACAGGCAGCTCCCACAAAAGTCTCCAGCTGCCTTTTTAACGTGCTGTTTCCTTTTGTAGATGAGCTGAAGCAGGCTGCAGGTGAGAGTCCAGGAAATGCCAAAATTACAGTGACAGGGAAAAAAAGTAACAGGAATTAAATTCTGCAAACCTAAAAGTCCTCAGCTGGTTTTAGCCCTGGATGCACTCACACAGTGCAGCTGTCCAAATTGCATAAGCTACCAAAACTTAAAACACTTGTTGGAACTCTTCTACTCCTGGGTCCCACAATATGAGGATGAATAGAAAAATCTTTTCTTTTAGGTATAGGGATAATCCTTTTCCAGGCTTCAAAATCACTTGGCTTCTCCAGAGAAGCTAGAGACAGAATGAACCTTTCCTTCAGCCTTTTCTCTCCTAATTCTTTCAGGCTTAAAATAAAGAGGATATGATTTCTTAAAGGCTAAAATGCAAAGACCCTTAGAACACAAAGATATGTCAAAGGGCTAAAGTATGGAAATACATCTACCAGGAATTTCATGGCTCTTTCCTCCAGGACACAGAGATATCCTAAAGAACCCTCTGTGAGCCACCTGACTGTCATTATCAAAAGCATATAAAACTGTGACAAAAACCAGTACCCCAGAGAGCCACTCCACAGTCCCTCCACAGTTCCTAAAAGCTGAGGGCATGAACATGACAAATTATAATGCAGTGCAGTGCAGTTCTCCCTTGAGAAACAGTAATCCATAAATGCCTCTGTATGTGGGAGTTCAAAATAAGTCCCTACTGACGACAGGACTGCCACTGCCCTGAAGTACTGCATTTCTCCCTCCTTAAAAGGGTTAGCTGCCCTTTAAAGAACAAGAGGGGAAAGAATTAAGTTCAAGCATGATTAATAGTTCAGTGCAGTAGCCTATTAATGGATGAGTAATTGACTAATAATTGCACACCTTTCTATGTCTGCCCTTAAATTAAATCTTGCCACCTCAATCCATCAAGTTTGTTTACTGGAACATCTTGCAAAGTGAGCAATTGTCTGTAGAGGCCCATTTTGTAGCAGGAGAAGGGGAGCAGCAGTTTTTGGCCTCTTAAAACATTAGCAGCTCTGGAGCTTAAGAGATCATCTGTGATGATATTCAAGTCCTCTTATTTAACAGAGACTGTAAGAGGATTTGATGATCAGATTCTGCATGTCTGGCATGTTGTAGTTACAGCTATCCTGGGAAGCAGACATCATCCCCCCTCCCAACCATCTTCTCCTCTATGTACTTGTGCTGGAAGGTTTCTTGGGAAGCATTTTTGCCTGGTGGACATTTTCTGTGCAGTTATCCTCAAGTGACTATACTGTTAAAATGGGAAACTTTCCCAAATTTCAGGTCTTTGCTTTCTCCTGACATGGTGGCCCAGTGAAGGGACTGGTGGTGTGGTAGAGGTGGGAAGGAATTGAGCTGGCAATGACATCTGCAGTGTTTCTAGTCCAGTTAGCAAATCTCTTGGTTGCCCTGCTAACTCCATCCCTACTCCTCTCCCACTGCTCAGACTAGGGTGTAGATTAGGCAGTGCAGATACCACTCCAGGTTAGCTTGTGTTGAGTCTGGTTCCATGAAGTTGTAGCCCTGAGAGAAGAGACCTCCAAAATGCCTCCCTGTCCCCTAGGAAAAGGGGTTAGCTAAGGATGCAATTCCTGTGACTGAAATGAGTAGTGCTGGATGAAAAGGAGCTCACTGCCTGCCCAGGGGCTGTAATGAGTGGGAAAGTCAGGAGACACCTCAGGAGTGATATTCACACCTCAGGGGCATCTGCTGTTGTTTAGGAGTAGTGAGAGAGCAGGAATCATTACAATGTCAGCTCTCTCATTATTCAATTGTGCTCACTGGGTACAGGGCTCCTAAAGCAAGAAATGGATGTAGCTACTGCTCAGTGTTTCTTGAAGTAGTTTCATTCCTCCCTCTCTCTCAAAGAATACAAAAATCTTCTCAAGGGCAGGAGGAAGTATGTGAAGGGGAAGAAGTCAATTTTGAGTGGAAATTTACATAAGACTGCTTGATTGCTGATTGTTTGCTGTGATACTCCAGGGTACCTGCAGCTGAATTCCTGAGCTAGATGCACAAGGCCCACTGACCTTAGCAGGAATCTGCTGGCAGTGTGAAACAATAGCTGGAAATGTTGCAGTAATCCAAGCCAAAATTCCACACTGATCTTGCTTCAGGGTCTGAAGCAAGATCAGTGATCACTGATCAACTGACATACTTTTGGGACTTTTAGGAGTTTTTAAGACTGCAGGCCTTGGCAGAATGTCAAAGGTAACTTCGGTATTTCTGGTTTTTTCACAGTTTTGAGGTTTGTTCATTCAAATGAACTTCAAGAGAATGTGAAAAAGACTGAAAATGGCTGCATCATGTTATTCCTTCTGAACATCCATAGCAAGAATCAATAGCTACCAGGATGAACGATTCTTTTTACCCCATTTCCTGGGCTGTCCGTCTGCATCTGTTGGAGGCTATTTTTAAGCTTCAGTTTGCACATTTTTCAGGCCCATTGGTTTATCCATTCCCTTCAGACACAGCACACCAGACAACTTGGAAAACCATCAAACATCATCTTGAAAAGCCTCAGTCATAGTACACCAGAGGAAAGGGCCAGACAGAACTGAGATATTGCCACTGGACAGTCACTGGACAGCTGGTGTTCCCTGGGAACGCCTTCCGCTTTCTGTCACAGCCACAATCAGACCAGAGGGCTTCAGATGGGGTAAAATAATACACAATCTCAGGAGTAAAATCCCCTGTTCATAGGGAGCAAAATGCTCCTTCTTAGCTACCACAGGTAATAAATTTTCGGGCTGATATTGGTACAACATCCAGACTCCACTGCGAAGCAAACATTAGTTGTGGGTCTGGCTGGCTCCCGAGGACTCATGTCACAAACCTGGTGCCCAGTCTCTGAGTAATATGATCATTTCACATCAATTTGGCATAAAAATCCACACTGAAACATGGAGATTTTTCAAAAAATAAAAATTTGGAATTTCCCCCATCTCTAATGAATAATTAATTGCTGATCTAATTAAGCATTAAAATCCAAAATGAGCTGGAAGAAATTGACGTGTGTAACTAGCATAACATGTGGTATGATTGCCTGTCATTATGAAAGGCAACTGCTGCTTGCAACTCATCTAATCATAAAAGTCACATTGTCTTTTTCACCTTATTTCCTCTGACCCCCTTTTACTATGTCTGAGATTTCAGAAGCTGTTAAAAATATGTTGTCCTAATTTAAGTGTTTGATAATAATACAGGTTGTAAATCTGAGAGAAAATGAAAGAACACCTGGTCAAAGCCTGGCTGAAATCCATTATCAATAGTCCCTTAGCATTAGCAGCCTTTGAGAGGAACCCCAATTACAGCAACATGAACCCTGTCCAATTAACAATAAAGAACCAACACCAAGTTCCTTTGGACAAGCCTGCTTGGAGCAAATGCTATTATTCAGAGCACAAGCAGAGATACCCTTAGCCCACCAGAAACCAGCCAAAACAGTTTTAATAGCTCAGCAGAGGCCGAGATAAAACAGTTGTGTTGCTATGAGTAAAATGAAGCCTCCAGCTTCAATTCAAAGAGTAAAGAGCGTGATGGATAATTGCTGAACTTCTAAACAGAGATTTCAGCTGCCTTTCCCAGCAGTGAGCTGGGACTCAGCTGAAAAGCCAGCATGTAGAAAGCCTTATCTCTTAAATTTGCCTGGGCAGAAGTTTTCACATAGCTTTGGTAAAGTAGGGTGGTTTCAGTAAATCTGATACACAGCTCACTTCAAAAATAAATGCAGATTGTGCCTTTTGTTGGGCAACTGTTGGTAGCAGAGAGGGTGGTGTCCAGTGCCAGTTTTTGACAGATGTTATCCTGAAAGCTCCAGGATATTATTTTGAGCTAAAGCATACTATGTTAGTTTACTTATAGTAGCAATAATTCTAGACAAAATAGCATTTGGAACTAAAGACATATGGGAGGGCTTGCAAAAAAAGTAGGAAATTAATGAATTGGTGATGGGAGTGTGAGCAGGAGATACTGGTGGGAGAAGAATGTGGCAAGCTGTAGAAGAAGATCTACAATCAGAAACTTGTAATGCTGGTGCAGCCTTTGCAGCATCTGTAATAGGAATTTAATTTTTAAAGAAAATCCACAGCACTAAGAATGTCCAAAGACTCTGAAGTAATGGCATACAAGATAAGAGTCTGTAAACTCATGTGGGTCAAAGCACAAACCACCCTGGCACCAATTGGGAGGATAGAAATTGACTGCATCTAGTAAAGAAAAACATCTGCTGGACACTAAGAAAAGCCTACTTCCATGGGAATTTCACTAGGAAGAATTTCCATGTCAGCTTGCTAGTTGGACTCTAAATTAAAACACATGAAATATCTTTTAAGATGTTCTTTACCTTTCCTTTGATTCAAATTCTCTTAACAGTATAAAACACTTCAATCTTCTCATACTTAAAGCAACATGAAACACAATAGGTAGACTCCCCTTGGAGAAGGAACTGGTTGTAGTGAAATGAAAATAACAATTTTCATGCATTGAAGGGAAGAATTAGCAGGAAAATTAAGTCTCTTCTTAGAATGTTCATGCTGTTATCAGTGTCTATCTTCTAAAAAGTTGAGTAAAATATTACTCTGTGTGTGCATGTGTCTGCAAGTCTGAACATGTAGAGGTGCGTTGGAAAAACTACAGATCTCAAATAATTAAGCTGATATGATGATTGCAGCTATTTTAGGCTGCTCTTCAGTCCTGGAACAGAAATACTTAGAAGATTCTGCATTGACAGACCATACTCCAAATTCCATATTCCATTAGCCCATCCCCCAACAAATAATTTAATTTCATCTTGTTTGTAGTACAGGATCAATTATTTAAGCTTCCGGGGCCTGGAGATTTTAGAAGAAAAATAGTCAAATTATGTTTTTCTGGTGAAATATTAAGGCCAACACCTGACAGGCCCTTTTCTTGAAAAGATAAAAAGGCAAACACAAGACCCCAAAGTCATTAAGAAAATCACATGATAACAAGGCTTTGTGAGTGAGGTCTTGCTCCTTCATGTCTTGTTGTAGGAAGATGGGAAGGATGAGCACCAAACAGAGGTTTGCAAGAGGGAACTGCAGCAGGACTGAAACTGCCTAACAGAGGCACCACTTGTGAAATGCTGCTGATTGTTTTGTTTTTGTAAAAGGGATATTCTATACACCAAAATTAACACTAAAGAGGGATTGTTTAAACATGAGCATGTGAAATGAAATCCTAAACTGGCATCTACATGGGGAGAAAGATCCAAAATCAAGCTCATATTTTGTTAGGGCACTCTAATGTTATGACTATTTATGAATGAAAATCTAGTTCATTTGATTATGAGATTAGACATATGTAGACATTTAGACCCAAAGACATCCAAGAAGACAGGAAAGATTCTTCTTCAAAGCAGGGAAACAGGCCCAGAGAGGAAGGCTAAGAGATACATAATTGAGTATGATATAGATGACTGAAACTGGCAAAACACATGAAAGGCAATGCAGTGTTTATTTGCTTTCTCATTGACTGGGAAAAGTTAGTTGTTAAAGGATGTCATGGAAAAGATCAAATGCTGAAGCAATGTGTGCAGCAGCATAATTAAATAACTCAGTGATCTCAGCAGGAAGAACTCGAGGTTTGGAGCACAATTTCTCCTGCTGTGAATTCAAGCTGGGCACCATCATCACTTTGCATTCCCACTTTGAAAAGTATTTCCATTTGGAAGTGGGTGAATGGCAGCTAGTTGCCACACAACTGCTGACAAGGAGCAACAGGCATCAATTTTCACTCCCATGTGACTTGATAAGTAATTTCTGTTCGAAACAATGAGTCCTGCCCTCCCTCAAAAATATGTATTTTTTACTGATTTATACTTTCAGCAATTCAGTCTTCTGTCAAGGATTGCTATCTTCAGAATCAAATACATGTTATTAAAAGTCAATAAATACTTCACTTGTTAGAAGGACAATGATTAATTGCAGCTTTGTTATTTAATGGCAAAAATCCTGATTTTTTGCATAGATTGAGAAAGGCAAACTGTAATGGAAATTGGAAGGACCTTCAAAGTCCAATCCTCTTTTGAGGCAAGGTGAAGCACTCTCAGTCCATTTCTGATGGTAAAAAATAGTTCCTGAAAACCTAAGAAATCTTCCTGCCTCATATTTGAGCTTGTACTTACCTCATTCCCAGTATGTCTGTATAACCTTTCCCCTTTCCTTTACTGACCCTTGCTACAGGAATCTTTATTCTGTGCTACACTTTTCTGCTGTGATCCCTTCATATTTGAATAGCTTTTCCAAACACCCTCCCAAATGCTTAATCTTAACTTTAATTATTCCTGCATTTTCTCCTCTTAAATGAAATAGATCCCCATGCTGGCTTTCATTCCACCTACCTGTTGTTTTTGGATTCGCAGTAAATTCCTCCCTGTAAATTAGGATCAAACTCTAAAGCTGCCATTTCACTTGGAAATTTCTGCCTTCCAAAACTGCATTCTCCAAGGACTCACAGAGGTCTGTGATGGCACAAGTTCCCTAGGAAGTCTACAAATACCAAGCAAGTCTTAGCTTAAAATACCAAGATTAATTAAATTTTCCTTTCAAGCAGAGACCACCCTGTCTTGTCTAAGTACATTTCCTAGCATTTTCATCTACAAAAAGGCTTCCCTTCAGTAAGGTTCTTCCTCTCCTTTTTTTCTCCTGGCATTTGTGTATAAATATCTCCCAGTTTCCTGCAGCTGTCCCTCTGTCTTCCCTGCTTTCCCTAGAAAGGGAGTGCAGAGTCCTGATCAGTTTTTTGGCGGTTTGTTCTGTTTTCCTAAAACCAAGCAAATCCCCCGTTACCTAGAGTCGCTCATCCAGATGGAATCATCACATCCCGTTGATTCACAATTGGAGCTGGTTCCCAAAAGCCTTCAGCAACCTGGAAACACAAGGCAAGGCTCAAGAGCATTTGCTGTGTGCAACAGAGATAGGATGGCCATTGACCTCCTTGCCTTCTGACCACTTGTTCTATTGAGCAGCTTGTTCTTGGTTGACCCAGGCCACTGGCATCACTGCCAGGGAACATTTTGGAGGTGTTTTCTACCTTAGATCAAAAGCCAGCATATTTTGGTGCCCTGACCACTTCCAGGGAACTGGAATTCCTTTCAAAGCCTGGGGCTGTCTTTGTAAAACTTTAATGATCCTTCACATCACACCACAGCATGACAGGGTGATGGACTCCATGATTTTATATGTGTAAACCTGAAACAAGAAAGAAGCAAAAGGATTTACCTTTTAAAGGTTAAGGGTACTTTTTAGGACAGCATAGGGAATCCTGATCAGATGCAAACACTTCTCAGATAACCTGTCACAGTCACAGAGGCTGGCAAATTCTTTCATTTTCACACTTTATCTTTGCAGTATTGGTGCTGTGTAAATGTTTAATGCAGGAAAGATTTAATGGATACTCTCATGGGACTTCTTCTTTGGCCTTTTCAATTCTGCCTCCTCTTTCATGAGGCTTCTTATCTTCTGGGGATAATTGTGGCACTCATTAGCAAAGTGAGAGCAAAGACCTTGTCACCATTTGTGGCCATGTGGTCTGTTAGCCCACAGACCCAGCTAACCCAGACTTGCAGCCATAGTGGGGATAAACCACCTGATTATCACAGCTTTTTGTACTTATTTGAACATAGAAAGAGAATCAGGGCAAATGGCCAAATCTGAAGCAGAACTTAGGATCATTCCTACATGTACTTGCCAAGGCAGGGACTCTGTACTATGCTAACAGTTTTAATCTAGACAGAAAGTCCAGTGTTTGGTCTTAACAGGTACAAATTCTTTTTCTAATGCAGTTGCAGGTTGAACAAAACAGATAATCAAAAGTGTGGAATGTAAGACACTTGTATGTCTCCCTGCATCATCCTTCCAGTCACAAAATGGTGGTCTGAACTATCTGAAGCTCCTGAAACCACAAGGAAAAGAGAGGGACTTACCAGTGCAATTTTGTCAGAGCTTCAAGGTGCACACAAGCAACTAACACTGCTGAATTATGTGATTTATCTTCAGTTACATTCTCCATTAAGCACTACATTGACCTCTAAATGTTGCATGTGTGAAAAGAAGTCACATCAGTTACTGTGTGCAGACCCAGCAGGAAGAAAATTCTCACAGTTTTCTAGTCTTCCACGTTGTGGCAGAATGACATCAACATTTTCTTAGGGTCATTTATCATCTTCTCTGGTTGAATGCTTTGCCTGCCTCTTTGTCCTGGCTGGGTGGTCTGTACCAGACTACCACCACCCTGCCTCACTGATTCTTACCCATAAACACTCACTTTTCATGCCATCATTGAGCTCTGGACAGTCTAAACATCCAGGGCTACCCCACCTCCTCTTCCTCCTTGCATATCCCTCCTGAAGGGTTGATAGCCACCCCCTGAGCCCTCCAGGTGAGAAACCCACCAGTTTCTGTGATTGTTTGTATATCCAAGTTCTCCCACTCCACACTGGCTTTGAACTCGCCCTGTCTGTTGTTCATGCTGTGTGCATTGGTGTAGAAGCACTCCAGATCCTGCCACCCCTTAGGGAAGAGAAGCCTGAATTCCTGTGTGGCTGTTCTCAGGTTCTTCTGTGGTTTCTAACACATCAATCACTCTTGTACCTTTGCTGCAGCATCCATCTCCATCCCCTACCTCCACTGAGAGGGCAGACAGAGGGACCTTGCCAGCACACCATCCCTCAAATTAAGGTCACTCTGCATTTCCCTTTCCAAATTACTCCTTCTATCAATGCATATTGAATGAAAAGAGGTCAGCATCTTATTTGTGCCTCAGAGAATTACATGCTATTAATTTTTAACATTTCTTCACTATGGCACTCATTTAAGATCTCAGAAACTCAAGCCATTTATCAGAGAGAGAGAAGGTACAAGCACAATTTCAGTCCCCTTTAAAAGGTGCAAATCTCAGAGCAAAGTGCAAGTGTTAGAGATAAAACATTCCTCAGTCTATTACAGTTGAGGATAAGTCAGAACATAAATACAACTCAATCCTTTTAAGCTGCAAATTTCTCACTCTACTGCAGCTTATGGAACAAATCTCAGATCAAATCTGTGAGAGCCAGAGGTAAACTATTCCTCAATTCACCATAATTTAAAATGTCTCATAACTCACTGCACAAAGCACAAGGTTCAGAGTGCCTTTAGCTTCAGCAGGAAAGGCAAAAATGGCAACTTAGAATTGAGGTGTGGGGAAACTCAGAAGGATTAAATACAGCCATGCCAGTTTCAATGAAAATTATGACAGTGACAGAAGGCTTTGATTTTTATCAAGTGATGTGATCCCTTCACTGGTGTATCATTCATTCCTGGCTGTCTTCCATGTCTTGGATACTTCAGAGGTGCCCTGTGATTGCAGGATGGTTGAAATGCACAGTAGATCTTGTTCCCAGCCCTGCTCATTTCTACACCTCCTCCCACAATCTGAGAAAACATTGATTGTTTCAGCTAACTTCTATATAGATCTTTTCTGAAGTACTCTAAGGAGCCTCCCATGAGTTTTTGTCCCAAAAACTCATGGCATCTCATGATGTAGTCTCTCTTTTCCCAACAAGTCTGTATCTCTCAGTGAGGCCCTTCTGGTTTGCAAGGACAACTATGAATACATGTATATATGCAGAATAACTCCCAGTGGCACTCTTCAAAGTTTTCTTCTACCACTTTTTACTATAAAAAGGCAGATAATATTTATGGTCATTTGATTTAATCATCAGAAACAGATTTCTCTGCATTTTCCATAGAAAATGAGAAACTTTTGTGAAATCATTTTGAACATTTTTTTTCCTAAATTAAAAATTAGCCTGCATTAGTGTCAGAGTTCAATCCAGAAACAAGGAAAGGCTTAGTCTGATTTTCTCACTTTTATATCTGTGGGATCCAGCCAGAGAACTCAGCTACCCAGGATGCTGTGTTTTCCTTCATATCAATGTGGAATTTGTGCTGGAATGGTTTTTGGTCCAGATCCTAAGAGGTATTTGGGATCCTGTGCTGAGAGACCTTTAACTTCTCTGAAGCTCCCCCTTACATCAATCTTCTGCACAGATATAAAAGTCAGGGCAATACAGACCTAATATCTCAGTTTAACTCATGTCAGCACTGCATGAAGTGGATTTTCCTGGATGATTTAGAGAGCTCATTTACTTAGACAATATTGTAAGATCATGTAACAGATCCTTCATTTTCCAGTGGAGACAAGATAATCTAATATATTTAGAAAAAGGAAAGATTTGATCAGATATTTCAACTCTCAGGGGACAAAAGTTCTTTCAAATTCCTTTCGTCTGTCTCCCTTGCCGTGACTGTGTATTTAACACTAGGAAAAAAAAATATATATTTCTTACTGCTTCTCAAAAGGTCTGGTGTCAAACCTAACTGAATCAAGAAGCCCAATTTTAAACCAGCCAGGAACAAAACTCTCATTCCCTGCATAAGCAGGTCACACTGGCTAAAAGAGAACCAATCTAAGGAAAAAATGTTGCTCCTGTCACTTTGCATGTTTCAAAGCTGCACAAAAATGCCATCGTTTCTATTTTGCTGATGAGACTGTATTTTCATTATAGGGCCAATGTTTTCACTGCATATCTTAATTTCAAATCAACACCACCATATAAAATTATGGACTTGGTAAAATGTAGATAATTTTTAAATGGAAACAACGTGGTCAGTCTTGAAACTAATATCAAAAACAGAATCTAAAGCATAGGCCAGGATACGCTGTTGTTTTTTATTCAGAGGTGACCTCTCTCTTGTCATGGATGTAGCAGGAGAAGTCAAATTATTACACAGACATTAAATGACAATTGATCAGGATACAGAGCAGGCTGTGCTATGACAGGACAAATAATTCCTGGCAGAGGGTCTAATCCAGGGTCTGGCATCTGCAAGACCTTCCTCCACAGTGCTGCTGGGAGTTATCAGTGCCTTACACAGATGCAATGCAGAAAATCAGGTATTCCAAGGTAATACTCTTTCAAAAAGAAAATATTACCTACAGATTACTGAACTCAGCACCACAATATCTCAGTGTTGTGCCAGCAGTCTTGCCTTAGCACCATAAGCTGCTCTACTCCATGTTACAGACCTACACAACCTTTAACCTCTGGTCTTAGTCTTCTAAACACAGCATGTTTAAACATCATAGTTTCTGCCTGGAGGACTAATCATATTCCTTTGCAATAATTACCTATTTTATCCATGCATGCTGGACTGGAGGTTTTGAGAATGTGAAGGTTTTTAATAAAAAGAGAAATACAATAGTAACTTTGTGTATGTCACCTTTTGAGTCCCTGCTGTTGTCCCTCAGGAAAACTGCATTTTATTGGCAGCAATTTTCACTGCCCCTTCTACCACACTGCTCACCTCTCAGTGTGACATTTAAGGGAGGCCTCTAAAAGCATGACAGCAGTAGCATTGATGTTACATAAAGAAGCAATTTTGACATAGGTTTGTAACTTTTCATATTGCTTCTAGCTTCTTGCTCCTTTCTCTTGGCGGTCACTCACCTCTCTGACAGGCATTTAATCAATGAGCAATATGGGAAAGAAAACAAAACCAAAAAATGTGGTGCTTTTACTGCAAATATGTGCATAGGAAATTTAATGTCAGCATAAACAGTGCAGGTAAGGTCTGTGTAAGGGTCATTGCTATCATGTTCAAAGCTGTGGTTAGCATGAACTCTGTGTGTTTTGTGTGGCAGCAATTGTGCCAGTGAACAGTTTCAGAATGACTTGGCCCTGAGCAGCCAGAGTGAGGACTGCAGTAGCTTTTGACAGACATAAACCTTGGCAAAAACCATCAATGATCCTTTTCCCACCTTCTCTAGGTTCCTCCATATTGATGTTTGTCATGACAAAGTCATGGAGTCAAAGAATGGCCTGGAATGGAAAGGACATTAAGGACCATCTTGTTCCAACCTCCTTGCTGAGGGCAGGGACACCTTCCACTAGACCAGGTTGCTCAGAGCCCCATCCAAACTATTCTTGAACACTTCCAGGGATGGGGCAGCCACAACTTCTCTGGGAAACCTGTTCCAATCTTAGTTTTTATTACCAGAAGTTTTTATCATAAAGCTACAAAAGACTTGGTGCTTTCAAGACAATGAAATATTGTGGGAAAAGTTGTGTGCAATTTTATTTTATTTTTGAAAATAGAGTGGCAGCTTTTCCTCTTTATTTCAATTTTCTTTTGTATGGTAATAACACCACTTCAGCCTTGAGGCTCATGCTCTGTTTGTGTGATTTCAAATCATACAGAAGTTTTCTATGTGCAGCTTCTTTGACTTTCTCTTCCTAGCAAGTGTGCTCTTTACTGTATTGTTCAAAGATGTACATACTTTTCCTTATACAAAAAGAGAATGTGAACAAATCTCTAACGCTGTTTTCAGGCATACAAAAAGAATTTATTTATTGATATTTTTGGAGGTACGGTACAAGAGAAATAAAAAAATGGGGGAAGAGTAGAAAAAACAGTCAAGTTGTCTTTGTAAGCTAGGCTAAGGTTGTTTAGAAGCCAGGCAATATATCTCTGTGGACCTAGGAGCATTAGGAAGGAAGGGAGATTGTCTAAGTCTTTCAGGTGGCATGTGCAAGTATCATCCTTTTTGTTTAGAAGCAAAGCTTAAAATTTACAGAGGACACAATAAAAAAGCCACTGTCAGAGATATTAAAAATTAGAGACACTTGGTTTTTATCAGTAGCATCATTCCAGCTACCCTCACATGTCATGTGAACTGCAGATCAGAAAAAAGGAGTGAAAAGACCAACAGGGGACAGGTTTTAAGAGGTATTTAGGTACTTAATGGGATTCTTTTGGTTTCCAGTTTCTTACTAAGACTGATGTACTACAGAGCTCTTCATCCTGGGAAAATTGTGGCCAGTAGTTTGCAGAGCACTTCAAAAATCTTTGGTGAAAAAATTAATGTCTGTCATTTGAGTCTGACCCTAAATGGCCCACTGCAACATTTTCTCTCCTAACTTGAAATGCGTTTTTGAATTCCAAGGAGAATAGTTCACAAATTATTAGTAAAAAAAAGGCTTCCAAAAATTGACAGACACTAGAAGTAGAGAGAAATACACATTGGGTAACTCCCAGGTAAAATGATTTTCCCTGAGTAATGTTCAGTGTCAGTAAGGAAGTGAATCTGCCAGTTACACCTTTACTCACAACAAATATACTTCTGGAGATCTGACCAGAATACAGAGAAAAACAAAATAAGGCATTTTGTCTTTCAGGGATTATAACTGAATTCTTTTACATCAGGTTTGCAGTTTTTGATTGTGTTCCTCTCTGTAGTTATTTAAGGAAGAGGTCTCACTTCCAGAAATCTGTACTTAATATGCAGGACAGAAAATTTACAGTCACACACCTAAAAATCCAAGAAGAGATGGATGAATATAAAGAAATATTTTAAAGCAGGTATTTCATGCTACTGTGATTCACTGATGTTCTCTAGGCCTCAGGTGACACATTTACAATTTGTCCCCTAAAAGGTGGACATTCATGTTTATTATTGGAATTGAGCAAGCATGAAAATTACATTGTATGCCTTGCATGAAATGCAGCATTCATCAGTTGTTTTTGTTTCTTGAAGGTGAAAGAAGTGTATCAATTTTATGGAGAAGATGCTCCCCTGAATGTTTTTTATTTAAATCTTGCTGAACTGTAGCTCCAAAACAACCTATTTCAGTCTGTCACCTCAACACCAAGATGCCAAACCAGTGAGCAGCTGTGTCCTTTTGACAGTAAAATAGGCTTACTCATTCTTATTAATGAAAATTAACCAAAACATTGCAAAGGTGACATTGCCATTCACAGAATTTCCATTCCAACGCAGGTGTTTTACATATCAGCTCAGCACCTCTGTGCTTTTAAACATTTTCACAGATTGGAGGCCATAGGAGAAAACTAACAAAAATTTGACTGGAAAGGGCTTCAGCAGGTAAACAGGGCTTGATGCACTGATTACAAACCCTGGAAGTTGTCATGCCTTCTAGCTTACTGCATTTTGTTTCATGGTCCTAACATAGAGTATCCTGTGCTTTGCAAGTTTTATGTAAATGTTGGGCAAAAAACATAGCACACTTTTCTTCCATATGCTTTTTATAATAAAATCTACTGAGAACTGAGGACTGTTTATATCTTATTGCCTGCTGTTTCAGGTTAAAAACAAATCTATGCAACATGAAGTCTGCACTCAGGTCATGGAAAAACTATCAGCACTCTCTGAATTAAACAGCAAAGTCATGTGTAGTGTTTCATCTGTGGGAAATGCTGCTGTACTGTAAAAATCTGCTCAATTTGAGATTTCCAGATATTTACCAGACATATACCAGGCACCAGCAAAAATGAATATGGAAAAAAAATTGCCATATCTCCTTAGAAGTGAGATACAGCCTGATATGTATCCCTGAGTGGAGAATACCTGATCCATACCAAAGGAGTGGGTACAAAGAAAAGTAAAAGAAAAAACACTGGAAAAATTAGAGGGTAAAAAAAGGCCTGGCATATGAGACCCTCAAAAATGTTTTGTAAAAAGGAAAGAGAAAATAAAGAAATAAATAAAGGAGTCTGAGAATCCAGAGTCCTTGGAAATTTGCTCTTTGACATTCATGAGGCACAGGGAGACGTTGTAGTCAGTCAGATTGTTGTGGAAGGAGAAGGACAAAAATTTTAAACCAAAGATATAAACTATAAAACTTGCTCACCATTTTCTGTAGTTGCTTATGGGTTTCTGATGCTAAAGGCAAGAAGGTTTAAGAACTGAGGCTTTTACTATCCAAATGGTGTGGTCTTGTACTAGTAGTGGAAGTTTATAGTATAGCCATTTTTCAGGAGGTCTTTGCTTCTGGAGCACATTTATGTGCAATCCATTATACATCCATATAACACAAAAATCAGTGGCTGGCTAAAATTTACTTCTAAATGTCATGATCTTTACTTCTCCACATTTTCCTTTTGTATTGTACTTCATATAAAAATCAGGGAAGACTCATTGCAAGCTGCTTTTGTTAACAATACCCTTCTTTCTCTTTTATCTAATTATCATTAAGTTATCAGCATTGCTAACTCAAGGTGAAAATTGTGATTTTTTTCCTTGAGAGGAAAGATTTCATTCACTTATGTCTAATCTGAAATCATAAGATGACTTGCAGAGTAAAAATAGCAGAGAGCAGAAGTATAATTTTGTCAAGGTGAATCCTTTTTTTTCACCACTTTTGATGAAGGCCATACATTACACAAATCCATAGCAATTTGCTCAAGGATGAACTGGAAATATCATATTCTTGGCTTTGGTTAGGTCTTTTAGGAAAATTCTGGCAACAATTAAAGACCTTTTCTAAGTGTAGTCTGCAGATAGCCACCAGCATAGAAACTTAATTCTAAATAAAAATCAGACTCGGGATGTGCACCTTGAAAATAGGTGAATAAGATATGTAAAAGGCGTTCTCTTAGGTTTTAGGAACAGGGATCTATGATTATCTAGCATGATAGGAGAGCTTTAAAACCTAGGTCTGACTTTAAAAATCACTGTAAAAGAGAAGCATTTACATTTCCCATAATTTTGTGCAATAGAGGACGCAAGCACAATCAAAACTATTGAAGGTTGAGTGCTTAACTTGTGAAGTTTATATATCTGCCAAAGAAGAGACCTGGCTGAGCACCTGGCCCAGAACACCAGGATGCTTCTTACTCTCTGCATGTAAATAATTGACAGCAGAAAGGAGTCTAAGCTGTCTTCTTGCTTGGAGACATCCTCTCTGTGGCCCCAGTCAGTCTGAAGCTCTGAAACCTGTGGAAAGTTTTCCATTGGTATCAGTGGGCTTTGGATTGAGGAAAAAGCCCTGACAATATAGGTACAGGAGAAGGATTTTTCTCATTCCAAACTGATTAAGCAAATTCTTCTTGCTGCTGTTTGTGCCTTTACAACTTCCTTGCATTGTTGCATCCTACTTTCCCTGATTTTCTTGGAAAGATGCTTCTGAAGATGCTCTACACCACTGTGGTGTTTGTGAGGTCTCCAGGATGAGGTGGGAGATGGATGGGGAATCTGACTCCATGTTCTCAGAAGGCTGATTTATTATTTTATGATATTGTATGATATTAAAAGAATACTGTACTAAAAGTATACTAAAGAAAGAGAAGGATACAGACAGAAGGCTTAACAAGAATGATAACGAAGGCTCGTGACTGACTCCTCAGAGTCCCATACAGCTGATGGTGATTGGTCATTAAGTAAAAACAATTCACATGAAACAAATCAAACATTGACCAGTTGGTAAACAATGTCCAGACCACATTCCAAAGCAGCAAAACAGGGAGAAGCAATCCAATAATTATTGTTTTCATTCTTTTCTGAGGCTTCTCACCTTCCCAGGAGAAGAAATCCTCATGAAGGGATTTTTCAGAAAATATGACAGTGACACACCACCATCCCAGTCCCTGAGTGTCAGTAGCCAGCATGGAAACAGAAAGGTAGGAATGAAAAGGCCAGTCCTGCTTAACTTCTGGATGATGGATCATGCCAGCATGCTGTGTCCTTCCTCCACAGGCTGTGATGCAATATTTGCCCTTCAGTCATTTAATGTGCAAAAGTTAAAGTGGAACCATGAAAAATTAGGGCATATTTAACTCAAGGTCTATGAGGACTGGCCTAGGTACAAGGAAGAGTGAGAGAAGGAGACACAGAGAGCAACCTGTCTGATTTTGGAGAATTTTTTGGCAAAAGGAGGCAAATGTGATGACATTCTCCTAGGTAAGTGGCAGAGGGTAACACTGCTGTGCAAGTGCATGGAGTCTCCTCACTACTGTGCTTTAGAGCACTGGCAATATCCTCACTTATGTGGTTTCTGCCTTCACATGCTGACATTTGAGAGGGTTTATGTGGAATCCCAATATTCTTTAATCTCCTTTCTGAAAGCTGTAATGTATAGCAAAACTCTTCAATATTGTTGTAAATGCTCTATGGAAATCTCAGCTGACATTCACCTCACTAATGTAAAGTCAACCACAAACCTTTAAAGAATGCAGCTTCTGAGAAACAGATTGAATTTTTGAAGAATTACCTTGAATACCAGGCATTACAAGACAAAAAGAAATCTGCTAACATTGCACAGGCCTTAACTAGTGTGTATTGAAATTTTCAGAGTCATTAAAAAATCATTACATGTGTTAAAAAAAGTTCATGGCTTGAAAGAAATGTCTTCAGAACTCTTCCTGCTGACTTGCAAATATCCCTCAACTCACAAAATCCATCACTAGAGGAACTATTCTCACAGAATACGAAGGGCTAAAACTGAAAAAGCAAACATGGCAGAGCCATCCACCAGCATTAAAATCAATCAATTAAAATACCCTATCCCAGTGGAGCCATCAAAATCCATGGAACCAGACATGCTTGTCCTGAAGCATTCTTTCAGTGACTCAATGCCCTTCTGGTAACTATATCTGCAAAGCTAATCAGCCACTATCCAGCAAGGGGTTCCCCCAAGCTATCTATAAAGGAACCTTTTCTCTCACCTCCCAGTCCTCAGCCTCGAGGGACACATACATAATTACTTCATTCTCCAGCTGGAAACTCAAACCCATGGCTGTGTAATGCCAAAAATCCAACAGTGAACAGAGAGGGGTTTTGTGCCTCATTATGATTTTCTTGCTGCTCTCTTGGTAGTGCCTACTACCAAGACAACTAATTACTAGTAGTGCTTACTACTACTCTGTGGTGCAGCAAGTTCCAGAACCACTGGCCTCACTGTCCCTGCTGTGTGCTCCTCCTGCCTCTTCTGAAAAGAAGGTGGGAGATCATGATTTAGCAGCTCACAGCCACAGCATTCTTGCTTGGAGAAGAAGAGCAGGTTTTTCTGGAAGACAAACATAATGAAAGCAGAACTTAAATTGCTTCACCATGTTCATCAATATGCTGAACCATGAGTTATTATTATTTGCTTGCTGTTGTCTTTAATTAAATTTTCCTCAGAATGTACCTTGTGAATAATCTATGTGCCAATTCTTTTCATCTCTCTCTAATGGATGAAAAGCTCTTTTTTAAACTTAGACTCAAAGTGAAGGTACTGAAACAGACTTTGTGAAATGTATTTTAGTTTAGTTGATGTGTTTTACAACACTCCTCTAACATCACCTACTAATCAAAACTGAATGGTTTCTGTGTTTGAGAATGTGAGGTCATGGATGTGCCAAGACTCCACTGCTTTAATGAGTGAGATATGAAAAACTTGTGAATGAGACAGTAGATTATTTACTGAAATATACTTTGCTCAGCTTTTGTCTCTCATCAAAATTTGTTTCTCATTAAGAGCAGCTAACCAAGACTTTGGAATTAAGATTTTCTTGCCTGGGAGCCTTGAGAACCAAGTTTTAGCTTCTTTTTAAATGCCATTTGGAATAATTAGTCCCATTCTGCTTGGGTGCAGAGGAAACACAAGCTGGCTTTCTGCATTCTGAAGGAGAGAAATTCTCTACTCACAGTGGTAATGTCCAGCTTTAGACTTCTATTTCTTTTCAGAAACAACAAGCCTCAGGGCCAAGCTTTTGGTTTGTGCAAAACATCCCAATCCTGTGCATTTCAACATCATGCAAGGAGTTTCTACTAGGTGAGAAGTTATCTCAGCTGGCTGTATTGGATCTGTTTCTCCAGTCCAAGAAAACCTTTTTGTACTGGGGCAACTCCATCACAGTACAGGGAGTACAGGTCCTTCTGTAAAGGCAGGACCTGGCAATTCCCACTGAGTGAAGTCAGTAATCAGAGATGCTTTTCAAAATGGTTTTGGCAATTAACACACATAAGCATCTTGAGTGATTTGTTTTCTAAAAGAGTTAGATATATAAAAAGAGGGAGGCAATATTTATCTTGTTGTTCAGCTCATAATTAGGATTCTACAAGTGCAGACCTACTTTGACTGCAAATTATTAATACCAGTTTTGTTTATTCACATTAAAGGAATGTTAACAGATCAGTTTCATGCATCTATTTAATAATTTAAGTCTTCTTTACTTCTATTTGGTTTATGTCATAAATTATTATCTTTAAAAATAATCTTCCATTAACCTTAAATAAGTGTTAAATAAATATTTGGTTTTAGGAGCAAACTATTTTTGTCTGAGGATAGAGGATCCAGATATGCTGCTTTGTTTTGTAAATGATGTTTTCCCAGATCTTATGAGACTAGAGTGACCCCTCCATGGCTAAAGTAAAGATCAGGAAAGAATTAGACAGAATCAGCATAAAATTCTGTTTTAATCTAAACTCTGCCTCAAAAAGTTTCATCCTTAATGACAGATTATTGATCTATTGATATACTGTCAAAAATTACAGCAAAATACATCACTAAAATATGCAGGAGTGCAAGTCAGGTTTCAAAGGAAAACTGAGATCTAAGCATTTGAGATTTCCATCCATAGATCTGAGAATAAAAAGGAAGGACTGTTCCACATGGACAGCCCACAATCCGTAGTCAAGACAAGATAAATAGCAAACAAATAAACCACCATGCAGTAGGGGCATAAGGAGTGATTGAGAGCCACAACTAAACAAATAGCCAAATTCCTACTACCTTGAGTTGGATTCCTTTCCTGAGTCAGTCACTTGAGGACACTGTCAGAGCTTTGATCTCTGGAATCACAGTACTTATCTGGGGTTCTATTGATCACAGGAACCACATCTGTGGTTCCTCGGATCACAGGATCATGGAACCACAGAATCATAGAACTATAGAATATCCAGAGTTGA
Source organism: Serinus canaria (assembly GCF_022539315.1). Taxonomy (NCBI): domain Eukaryota; kingdom Metazoa; phylum Chordata; class Aves; order Passeriformes; family Fringillidae; genus Serinus; species Serinus canaria. The sequence continues at coordinate 16,314,659 of NC_066317.1, forward strand.
AAGGGACCCACAAGGATCATTGAGTGCAACTCCTCACCCTGCACAGGATATCCCAAAAATCACCCCATGTGCCTGAGAATGGTGTCCAAATGCTTCTTGAGTGAACTCTGTCAGGCTTGGTGCTATGACCACTTCCCTGGGGAGCCTTTTCCAATGCCTGGGAGTGCAGGAGCTAAAGTGTGTGATGCAGTAGTCCCAGTCATACTGCTGGGCAAGAGGTTTTTCTATCTGAAAGTGCTTTCTGAGGAGGACATGGGAGCTAATTAATAAACTCAGGGGGTATTTTTACCTTTCAACGCCTTGTGAGAGCCTTAGAAAATTCCCTCAGTCTTCAGAAAGAAACTTTCTTTCCAAGGTGGTTCCAGAGCATAGAAGAAAGAAGAAGAAGAAAGAAGAAGAAAGAAGAAGAAAGAAGAAGAAAGAAGAAAGAAGAAGGAGGAAGAGGGAGGAAGAAGGAAGAAGAAGGAGGAAGAAGGAGGAAGAAGGAAGAAGGAGGAGAAGATGAAAGAAGAAAGAAGAAAGAAGAAGAAACAAAAGAAAGAAAAAGAAACAAACAAAAGACGTCTTAACCTCTAGGAATCTGAAAGGATATGGGAGAAAGGCACATATGTTTTATAGGCCTCTGCTGCTGGTTTCATCTCTCAGTTTTCTTTTCTAGAGATATCATCACCTTTTCAGATGCAGGAAAGAGTCAGAGACATCTTCTGTGTAGGACAGCACAACAGAGCTGTCAGTGCAGCCGGAGGTGGCCAGCCAAGAACGGTGCTGGTGTGTTCACACCATGCCAATCCCTTTGTCACATTGTTATCTCCACCAAAGCACTCAGACCATCTGTGACACTGACAGCTATTATGTGGCGCTTGCAGCTGCCTCCCAGACATCAGTTACTGTGCTGCTGGGTGGCTGGAAGTAATTCATTCTTGCCATCAATCTTGCAAATCCTTCCTCCCAAACTCTGCTCTCATTCGTGTAGGTGAATTGGCAATTGTCTGGACACATGCACAAACAGCTCCTCTCTGCCTAGAAAAAGGAAGAACTGCTCACAGCCTTTAAAGAGCACATGAACATCTTTTTAACACCTGAGATGATTGAAAACTTTAAATAAAATGATGATGTTTAAAATGACCATGACAAAAGGGGAATCTCCAGAAAGTGTATTAATTGCAGGAGATGAAATTTGTACCTCAGGCTAGAAAGAGCAGAGTATCTTCGAGGCCACATTTTCAAACAGGAAATAGAGGTGAAGGGCTTTAAAGGATTCATCATGATTATATCAATTTGAGGTCGACATCAGAAGTGAGTCTAGCCAAGACTGGTCACAATGCTAAAGATCCATTGCCTTCCTGGCAGTCCTGCTCTGAATTATTCCATTGATGAGCTCCACTGGCAGTGTTTTCACTTTGACTGAAGGTTCTAAGTGCACATTCCTTTCCTCTCAGTTTTTGGAAGCCACACGAGGGAGTGTTGGTTCACAGAATTCAAGTGAGTATTATCTGGCCTAAAAACCCGTGTGCTTTCTTACCTCTCAAAAGTCTCCAAGCATTTTGATAGCTCTGTGTACACCTGACAGCCCTCTGAGGAAAAGAAATGAGCCCTTCCATTGCAGCAGGAAATGTTTCATTAGCCTGATGGGCCTTTGGACCAGCAATCTCACAAACACCCTGTGCTCTTCCAGTGGCTCCACACCAGGAATAAATAGGCTCCAGCCACCTCAGGGAGTGGGGATTGTTGTTTCCACAGTGCCCCATGATGAAAATGGATTGCTTGCTTCTGCAGTATGGTTGGGTTGACTCTAAAATCTCTGGTGTCCAGAGATGACAAACCATGGTCTGGCTTGAGGGCTGACACCAAGGAGGTGACATCAAAGTTGCTGTCCGTTTGCCGTGGTTAAGGGGAGGTGGTTAAGAAATGCTGCCCTGTAATCTTGCAATTTATCTTCTCTTAAGGAGTGCCTTACTCCTGGAGCAGCACAAAGCTGGGATATTGATGGTGAGAGTGAAGAAATATTTAATTCCTCCAGAAATTAGAAATTAGAGTCTTCCAAAAAGGTACAAATTTTTGAAAACCCATCTGCCTAGAATGATATCTTTGATCTTCTCCTCTTGCACTTCTGTAGACAGCACTTTTCTTTGTAGTGAGATGACCATGGTGTCTTTTGAGGGACTGTCCTCATTACTATGGCCCGCCTGTTTCCTACTAAGCTGGGGAAGGAGATTCCTGCTTGCAACTTTTCCAAGGAGCTGTTAGGCTAAGGGTCATGAAAACAAATGCAAAGACCCATACCAGAAGTTATCTACACTTTCTTATGATCGCTAATATCTAATTGTCTCCTCTAGGAAAAAAAAAAAAAAAAACCAAAAAAAAAGGATGACTTTTTTATCTCTGAGCACAATAAATAGCACCTTAGATAAAGAGCACACAAATAGCGCTGCTATGCCGCCGCTGCTGCTCCAGCAGTAAATTTAATTCCGCTCCTGACTGAGGCGAATTACCCGGCTGAGATAAACTTCACTAATGTAATGGCTTCTGGGGACAGTTCACACTTTCCTTTAGTCTCCTTAACTGCTGCTGCTTTCCCACGCTGGGCTGCATTGTGAGGGAAATCACTTGATCTGCTGCAGTTAAGGATGTCTCACCATTCCCATTATAAGCTCCTTCAAAAAGTCAGCGCAGGCTCCAATCTAGCATCAAAGTCAGGGAAGTAAAGCAAAGGTTTCAGTGTGTTTTTAAAAAGATTGCCTTTTACGTTTCCTATAAGCAAAAGACCAAACAAAATACGTCTACTCTTTGGAGCACTTTGCTGCTTTTCTATTACACAAAACAGCTATTAATTTCTCTGCATGTTTATAGACTTTAAAACAAAGAGATAAAGAGTCCCTGCTAAGATTAAAAAAAAAAAAAAAGAAAAAAAAAAGTCAAAATAATAATAGCCATACTGGAATTTAAATGTTTCTCCTTATCCCTGAGAAATCTTTTTTCTGCTTATGAAAAACTGGCGTGTGAGGATGCTGAGCTTTCATATCCACATTCTCTTTTCCTTGCAGGTAAACACGTTTCCAATTACAGAGGAAAAAACGAGAAATTTACCCAAAAGCAAAGCAGGCTGGAAGGTCTCACTTTCACTGTCAGCAGCTTGCCCCCCTCCTGCTGCTGCAGTTCACACCTCTGTCAGCACTGCCAGAGCTTGTGGAACTGTACAGAGGGATGTCTGGGAGGAGATAAAGGTTAAAAACACGAAACTTTTTGGCTATGTTCAGAGCCCTGACTGACATGGACTCCAAACAGTCAGTGATGCAAGGGATGGAGCATTTTTGCCAGGAATTTAATATTTCATTTTGTACAGAATGACTGACTCTGGAGTAAGGAATCTCCTTTATGTACTGGGCTGGCTGGGATTAAACCACAAACCTCTAATCCAATGGTTTTCAGATCTATTGAATCTTTCAGAAATCTGCACAATATTGATAGACAGGCATTACTCTCTTCCCATCACCACAAAGCTGACAATATGTGTCTTTCACTCTTAGACTGGACAGATATGAGAAGACTATCTTGGACTTTATCAAATAATTATTTTAATAGTATTTAATTTTTATTATTTATTATTTTCATATGTTATGGGAAGAGAAAGTATTAATCAGGTTTTGAAGAGACATTAAACTAAAGGAGCTGTAAATCATTCTGCTTCCTTGAATTTTCCTGTAATCTAACAGATAGTCTCAGACTATGAAATCAGCAAGGAAATGAACATTGACTCATCTGAAACATGCTTTGATTTTGTCTCGGTATATACACAAACAAAGAGCATTTGTCAAGAATGGATTGCAATATGGGCTAAGAGAACTAAAGGCAAATTGTAAGCTCCCTTATCACCATGTAGACCTTATTAGACTTCCCTCTGTCAGGAAGAGAAAGCACTTCTCAGGAACCTGCATGCCACCATCCTGGGATGCAGATGGACATTACAGGAAACACCATCACTGCTTTACCTGTAACCCCATCCAGAAACGCTTTGGAAAAGATGGAAAAAGAGATATTTCAGACATAGACCCAGACTTAATCAAGGCTCTGTTTGCACCACTCTGGGAACTCATATGGCTGGTTTACAAGGCACTAGGCATCTCTCTTGGTCTTTAAATCTATTGGAAAAGCAGCTCTTGCCCACACTCTGCTCTTTCCCAGCTCAACCCAAAGCAGATCCAGAAGCAACGTTTCTCTTTGTCCAACACCTCATAAGTAGTGCCTTATGCTGTGTATGTTAGGGATGTAGCAAAGGTCAGTTCAGCATTCTGGAGTTAGGGCTTCAGCCCTTTCCTTCCCTGCAGCCCTTCGTGCCCTCTGTCTGTGGCTGACTGCCCACTCAGGACGTGTATCCCAGCCAGAGCTGCTCAGCTCACTAAGGTGTTTACAGGGAACCTGAGTGGTGACAGTGCACTCTGGGTGTCATGGTGGTGGCAGAATGCTTTACTGACTATAATCCCTCGTCTCTTGGATTTCCCAACAGGAATCATAATGCATCAGTCTCTGCCATCGCTAACACGTCGCTTGCTTTTTTGGGATGGCAGGTGTCTGTGCAGTGCTGAGCTCAGCACCCACATTCACTGGTACTAAGTGCAAAACAGCATGGTTGCACAGACCTATTTTCCTTATGCAATTGCTGAAGCATATCTGCTGTCTTCACATTTGCTGAAGGTTAATAGCACTCAGCTCTCAAATTCATGCTTTGGCCTATCTGACTTCCTGCTTGGAAAGCAATGTGTTTGTGTTCTCTGCACTGACAAAAATAGAGTAGGTGAATGATAAATGCTGTAGCATTGTGTGCTGCTCCTGATAGTGTTATCTCCAAAGATTTAAATAACCCACATCATTACGGAGAAGCTGCCCTCCTCTAGGTAAGCACAACAGCTGTTTGCACTGCTAACATTGAGCTGCCATTATTTGCACATTAACTGAGAAAAGTTTAAGGTTTTCTGGGTTATTTTGCTCACTCTAGTGAAATGATTTTGTTTGTTCAAGTTACTATTTTCTAATTTACTTCCATTTTTGTTGTTAAGGATGACAGACACACACTGCAACAGAAATGCTGTATTCACTTGGTAAAGGATATACAGATGATTTTTGTGATTTATTTTCACAGGGCAGGACAATTTTGTGCTGGTGTGGTAAACCCTGGAGAATGTGCTCCAGAAAATCTGCTCTCACATAAAGCAAAGTGGGGCAAAACAATCCATAATCATACCACATTTTCAAACCCTTTTCTCTCTGGCCTATAGGAATCAAGGAAAATACAGAGCAAAGAAACCCTCAATGGGGAAAACCTTAACCAAACAGCAAGTTCTTATGGACTACTATAGCAGCAGACAGCTTGAGAGATACATCTTCCTTTTAAAAGGGCAAGAAGGAAAGATTTTCCTCGTGCTCAAAGAATAGGAATTGACTGCAGGAAAAACAATCTGGGACAGCCACTATTTCTGCTCCTCTCATGTTCTACTTAATGTTCCCATCCTGCCTTAAAAGGGTGTTGACAAACCCCTTTCCCAGTCCCCAGTTCTCTCAGGTGTTTTTCATCCTTCATCTTCCTGTCAGAATTCCCTGTCCAATTTCAATATCTGGCTTGTCTATTTAATCTCTCTCTTTGCTCTTCTCAAAATATTTTGTCTCCTCCTCCTTCACTGACTTCACCTCCAAAAGTCAACTCTCTAACATCAATTCCATGACCTATCTTATTGTAAAGACTTTTCCACCATATTACTGCACAACCAACTTCTCTCCCATAACCTCCCATTGCCTTGGAAAGGGATGCCTTTTTTTTTTTTTTTTTTTAATGTGAAGTTTCCCACTGCTTTTGTCCAGGTTCATCAACAGTGCTTGGGGGAAAGGATAATGCTATTTTTTTTTTTCAAATAAGTGTTTTCTTTTCACCTTTTATTTATCTGTAGACAACATGGAAATTCTGGATACAACCAGAAATAGCAAAATACATATCTTGATTTCCGAGCTGTTTTAATTTGCACTGCAGCAGGGTCTCCTGGCAGTTACAGCTGAAGACCATGCTAACATTCTCCCTCTTTGTGACTGAACAATCAGATTTATTAACCTTTTTCCATTACACAGCAACCTTTGCAGAAGTGACTTTCCTAAACACTGTGTTACTCACCCTTTAACTCTTACAGATACAGCTCCCTGAGGAAGACCACCAGAACAGGATGACTTGGGTAAGACAATGCTATTTCAGATGTCTGACATGTAAGACTGCATATCTTCCTACTGTGGAAATCAAAAGATATTTAGGACCTCATTTAGATAAGCAGAATGGATTTAACTAAATAATCCACCACAGTTTGGGACAAGTATTTATCTAAAACATCATTTCTCTCTCCACCGAGTCTGTCCCTTCTCACAACAAAGTTAGGATGGAGCATTCAGCAGCAAAAAAGCATGGATTTAAATTTTAATGTGCACAGGAGATCAATTAATGTGTTTCACATGCAAATATGACAGCAATGACCCTGATTCAGAATGCTTGTTATTTCTGGAGTTGGCATATGGTTCTCTGTAACAGCAGGCATAATGATCGCAATAAATTGCCTCCTAATGCTACGTAATGAACTCTGATTTGTGTTAATTTGGGCAGTGCTTAGCAATTCATGTTAATTTTTTAAATCAGCTCTGTAAGACACTGTATATGAATTCAGCCTCATGTTTGGGTTTCTGGCAATGTTAAGAACACAGCCTGACATACAAATCCAGCTGTTGTGCAAAACCATGGGTCGTTAATAGAAATGCAGAAGTGCAAGAAAGACAAACCTCAAAGAAACTTTGGGTTTCAATGTCCTTTAGGTAAGGTATCTCAGCTAGAAATGGACTGCAAACCACTTGGGGTGGGCTTTTTATCTTTTGGGGTCTTTTGGGGTTTGTACAACATCTTGTACCCAAAAGATGTCATGGTAAAAATCTTTCTTGACAAATCATGAACGATGTTAATGTTGTGACAGCAGAACAATTGCCACTTGGGAGAGAATAAATCAGCAGCTTTTACTGTCTTCTGTTCTTGTTTTCATTTTATTTACTATTGAATTTGTGCTCTGGATTCTTCTGGATTCTCATAAACCTGCTTATTTTAACAGTCAATGGGAGTTTTCACAGGCTTCAAATTAAGCATGACTTTATGTACTCTACTAAGCAGGGATAAAATTACATGCTACAGTGCTCTCCTGGACTGGTGCATTAATCAGAGATTTAGTGCCCAGGAGTAATCTTTTCTTGATTAAAATCTAATTCTCAGTGTTATCAACAATTTATGTAATAAAATCAGAAAACAATGTTGGACTTATAATAGAAACTAAGATGCAACTGTAAATTAAACAAGGCTCTTGCAGCACTATTATAAAACTAACTCATTAAAAGTGTATTTTGGAATCCTAATTGTTTGGTTAGCCCATTTCTGTGGCTTCTCCCTCCATGCAATCAACACTCCCAGGATTGCCATGCAATTGCCATTCCCTAGTAACTAATGAGTACTAGGGAAAATCTCTGACTTTTTATGAAACAGCTCAGTTATTACATCAGTTGTAGTGGTTGAGTATGGATTTAGTAGCCTGATTCTAGGCTATTCTTTGTAAGTCCTACTGGTAGATATAATTATAAAGATGGTTATCTGAATATTACAATATGAGTGCGAAGTACACTTTCTCATCCCTGTAAAATAGGAATTTAGTGCAAGATTATATAGGTCCATCCATCAAATCTTTATCCAAATAACAAGAAAGGCATGATTAGAAAGGCCATGTAAGACTGTCAGTCATGGAATAGCTCCTTTCTTCCAATTAACTCTGGATTAGGTAAGCGAGTTGCTAACACAAATATTTGAGGACACATTCTCTTAAAGCTGAACCACTCTTCTAGGTTGTTCTTGTTTGCTAAAATGAAGCACAAGGATGTACTTTTGGCAGTTGTTCCTCTCTAGTATAAAAGTTCAAAGCACAATAAGTTGTAAACTTCTCTGAGGGCTGCCTGCATACATTTTTTCTCATTATTGTGAGGGCAGAAAGGAAGAGAGTTCTCAATAAGAATCCCTTTTTGAGTTAATTTTTAAAATTCTTTATTTCATAATGTCTTTCTGTATGTTGTAAACAAGTTCACTACCCTTTCTCTTGACATGAAAGGTGAATTTTTCAGTGGAGCAGCACAAGGGAGCATCAGATAATCCCTAACACATTCATGTTATGCTGCTGAAGGGAAACAGAGAATATTGCATCTTCCTCTGCACTCAGTTTTCCAAAGTCAGGATATAAAGGGTGAGACTTGGATGGTCATTAACTCCACAGTGTAAGAGACTTATGGATCATAATTTCCTCACACACTGTTAAGATCACTGAAGTTTGCCCACTAGGACAAACTGCAGAGGGAAGAACCTGCTCAGTCATCAGTGACCTCTGAACACATTCCCCCTCCACCCAAATATTCCTTCATAAATTCCTGGAAGTTTGGACAGTTAGATAGGCACCTGACTGGAACCTGAGATAAAGTAAAGGCGGTACTATTGTCTGATTATCTTAAACTAGGCAGAGGGAAAGAAGCTGGGGGAGCCCTGAGAATGGACATAAAGAATACATGAAGAGAGCAACACAGCAACTGTGCTGAAAATCAGCTCTGACTGGTCTGGAATGGGGCAATCATGTAAGAAACCCACTGACTCAAAGGAATAGAAAGACTGAACATGAGAGTAACTAGCATTAGAATTGAGAAAATCATGTAGCCCATGGACATTGATTCCTTTGTTTGCTAAAATGTATAAAGGATGAGAAGTTTGAGGGACGGGAGGAATCCCACCACAGAGACGACCATGGTGAAGGACCAATAGGATACCACTGTATCCACAGGCATGGTGAATATCTTTCTACTTGATCTACTTCTCTCTCACTCTCTTTCTCTCACCCCTTCCCCTTTTTTATTTCTTTCCATCTCTCTAACTCACATTTTACTGTTAAATAAAATCCACACTATTGATTTCAGCATATGGTCTTGTTTGCACCTTTTTTTTGTGTAGAGGCATCTCACAATAATCAGATCTTAACACACAGGAGAGTGGCTTGTCTAGCATGGTACAATATTTTCCATGCTGTTTTCCACAGCTGCTTGTAAAGCATAGTTAAAATATATTTGCTTTACTCATTTTCCACAACTCCAGCCTGAAAATCTGTGTAGATTAAACAGTCTGAACAGACTCTACTTCAGAGCTATGCATGCCTGGGAAATCAGTCATGCCATTTAAAGACAAAAAGGCTCCTTATGATTATCCAATCTTACTTCAAGGCAGAGAATCTATGTACATCACTCTTGCATCAAGCAATATCGTCTGTGCTGGTGTTAATCCTGCCCTCCAGAAAGGCATCTCTGCAGATAACCAAGATAAAACATCCCTCAGGAGGAGTTTGTTCCTCACTCATCCTTATGTCATAAAATCCATTTTTATTTGTCAGTTGAATGTTGCCTGTCTCTGCTTCCTGATCTGAGTTCCTTGCTATGCCTTTCCCATTAAAGAAGTAGTTCTTCTGTTTCTAATATTTTTCTGAGTTAGAGGGCACCTCAGTCACCTTTTCACACCAAACTTCATTTGAAGTAGATGTTGAGGTTTTAGAAAAACAGAGCATTCCTACTCTGCTTCCCTTTAGGATAAAAGACTGTTGCATACTGGCTGTATAATTTTGCAAAGATAGTAACCCTGTTCCTTTCCATGCAGAAATAAGTGGTTTTTTCTGTTTTACCTTTTATAACAATGGTCTGCTAGGAGAGGGAATCTAATTTTCTATTGATCTTTATTTGGTATCAATCCTGCCTTGAAAAAGGAGAAAAAAACCCTGAAATTGTTGCATTTTTCAACAGGTTCAGATTTCATACTTTAATTTAGCATAATACAAGACTCATCCTGTCAAAAGTGATGATTAGAGGTCTGTAAATAAGAATTTTAAAGTTTTTATTTCCCCCAAGATGGGATTGACCAGATGCCCTTAACAATCTTTGTAGATCCAGAGGGAAAAGAGACCCCACCTAAAAATCTCCCTGCTTATATAATAATTTAATATATTTCTCATTTTCCAGTTCTTAGGAAATGTCAATTTAATTTTCACTTGAGCCAGCCTCGTGGGAACCAAGGACTCATGCAGAGGCGAGTAACTATGATCCTAGAAGAAGAATTTAATATTGCTGGAGTGCAGGATATATGATGTGACACACAGTGGGCAGAAAGCATTTATTTTTTCTTTCAGTCTATTCTGGATGTTGAAAAGCAATCATGCTGGCATTTTGTGCTATTCACCCTGGAGAAAATCAGTTAATCTCAGAATCACAGAATGGGTCAGGTTGGCACGGACAGCAGCAGGTCACCTGGTCCAACCTCTCTGCTCAAGCAGGGTCATCCCGGAGCACATGGCACAGGATTGTGTCCAGGCAGATCTTGAACATCTCCAGTGAGGGAGGCTCCTCAACTTTTCTGGGCAATCTGCTCCTGTGCTCAGTCATCATCACAGTAAAGAAGGAAGTTCTTCCTCATGTTCAGGTGGAATTTCCTGAGCCTCAGTTTCTGCCCATTGCCTCTTTTCCTATTGCTTGAAGAGCCTGGAAACATCCCCTTGACACCTCCCTTCAGATACTCACGGACATTGATGAGGTTCTCTCCCACTCATCTCTTCTCAAGGCTGAACAGATCCAGCTCCCTTGGCCTTTTCTGGCAAAAGAGGTGCCCCAATACCTTATCCAGCTTTGCCATCTTCCAGTGGACCCACCCCAGGAGGCACCACATGGTAATTATTTAACCTTATACTCTCTTACACTTTCTGATTAAACCTATTTGAACAATTAGCTGTCAAAGAAATAAGGTTTTACATTATCCTATTCCTAGGATCTCTTCACATGGTGTTCTGCTCCTGGGAACTCTTCACAACTCCATTTTCCAGCATGATGTTGTCACAGCTCCAAGACTGCTCCATAGCTGTGAAGGTTTTGTGATTTTTTTTTTTTACTTCCTCTGACATCAGCTTTACCTCTCCATCCTTTCAATCCTTGGATTAATTCAGAGCAGTCTGAAAGCAGTTCTGGTGTTACAAATACAGGAAATATCTCCTACCTTTTCTGTACCTTAGTCCTGTTTGAAAACATTACTGATATCAGTGTAGGCAAATCAGCCTACAGGTGAGTGTCCACACTTCATTCAGCTCAGGCTTCTTCATCATCAGAGAGAATCAGAAGATACCCCCTGGACACAGTCTGGCCTTTGCTCATAAGCAAGTCACCTGGGGAAAATATTTTAGAAATTTTGGTTTCCCTTTTCTTCCTCATTTCTATGCAGCCTGTCAAAGAATTTAAAACACACAAACAAAAAAAGATTAAACACTTGCAAAACCTGGTCCCCTGATCTATTTGCAAACAGATAAACAAGCCAAGCAGGGTGGAGGGGGCCTGCATATCAAAACAATGTAATAGGCATTTGAGCTATTTTCAGTATCCTCACAGCATGCCCAGTATGAGTATGACAATTAGCTACTGGTGCTGGGAGAGAGCCACTAATGCCACAAACTGGAATTTAATTTGGTTGTTCTCCCACATGTCTTTTTTCTTCCTCTCTCTGTCCAATGTAATGGAGTTATCTTTTTTTTAAAAAAAATAAAAGATACCCTTTAGAATTGCTGTCCTATAGAAACCCTATACCCTATAGAAACCCTATTACCTATAGAAACCGAATACCCTATAGAAAATTAGATACCCTATAGAAAAACATGACTTATATATAAAGACCCTTTGAGTCCTTGATCTCTTCTTTTTCCCATTTTTTTTCTCCATGACAAATGTGATTTTAATAACTACATTGTTCAGAGCAATTATTCCATCACAGCTGGTAGGAGCAAAACATGTTGATTTATCACTGTTCATCTTAGTGACCCCCATGGGATCAGTGGTAGTTCCTAGACTCTGGTCAGTCTAGGAGCAACATCCAAGAGTTGGGAGTGAATGATTACAGTGGTAGACAGAGCAAAGATTACAGTCAAGGTTGAATTACTGCCCTGACTTTACTCCCACCTTTTTCAGACTTTTTTGAATTTGGAGTCTATCCTGAATGAATTTCCATTCCATTTCCTTTGAAGAAAGTCTGCTTAACTTTGGCATGTTAGTGACAGAATAAAATAAATAACCCATAAACCTATTTTGTGTACTCATAATCCTTGTATCTCAACCATAGCTGAATGGATTCCATTAAGTCTGCTTTATGCATCCAATAATGTTCTGTAGTGGGTGCCTGGAGAAAAAATATTATGGCAGGTTATGTAGTAGTACTTTCCTAGTTATACCTTCCCAGCTACCAGCAATGTGCAGCTGAGCAAGCAGTAGGATTATACTGTGAAATAACCCTGATGGATTTTCTTCTGTGAATTTCTTCTATGAACTTGTTCTAGTGAGTGCAACAAGGGCCCTCCGCCAGGGACTCAGGGATTTGCTGAAGTCATGACTTTGTATGAAGTATATTATGCACCTATTATTTTATAATGGTAGCACTCACCTTTCTTAAAGACATGATTTGTGATTAATTCTAATAATTTTCAGATAAAATTGGCCACATTATGCTCCAAAAGATTTAGAATATCTGCCTGCCCATCCCTCGTAGTACACAATTTTCTTCACTGTCACAGATGCTGACTGTTCTTTAAGAACATTCAGCTACTCTGCTCTCAGTGATGTCAAAAAAGGTGCTCCTGGAAATGTTACACAAATACTTGATTTCTGTTAATAATGTCTCATTAATCCCATAAGGTTGTGCTCTTGGCATTCTGTGCTCTAATATTCCAGAGACCTGTAAGGCTGCTGCTGTTGGTTCTTTTGTGCTGCAGTCGAAAGCTTACAGCCATCAATATCTTCTCACACACGCTGACTGAATTTACCACAGTGGTTGCTGACTTCCTATTCCTGCCCTTGGGAAGTGTAAGTGGAGAAAAACTTGGTGTATTGCTGATGCATACAAAAGTCCTGTTACATAGCAGCTAATTTGAAGTGACTGAAATCAACCTTTTGTAGCAAAGCATAAATCATAGAGTCACAGAATTGCTTGGGTTGGAAAGGGATCTTAAAGACCATCTAGTTGCAGACCGCTGACCATAAGAGACATCTTTCACTTGTCCAGGTTTCTAAAAACCCCACCCAACCTGGCCTTGAACACTTCCAGGCATAGGAGAACCACAGCTTGTCTGGGAAATCTCTTCCAGTGCCTCACAACACTCAGTGTACACAATTTCCTCCCAACATCAAAATGTTATGGCTTTTTATATTATTAAATAAGTTTTCTAATTCTTCATTAAAATCATTACACAAAACAATTTTATTCATCTTGACTTGGGATTTTTAAAAGAAAGAAATACCCATAGAAAACAGGTGTTTCCTGCATTTTAATTAAGATCCTGCATGTGTCTGGACATCAGGAGGTGAGTGAGGTTCAGCCTAGCACTCTTGATTCACTCTGCTGCACAGCAATTTTGGAGGCTGGAAAACAACCAGTCCAGAATGCAGACAGAACAGAGATTTCTCTGTTTTAGAAGACAAGACAAAATGAGGATATACTCCTGAGAAACCTGGGTACATGCACCAACATCCTTGGACAACGCAGGACAGTTGCTGGGGTGCTGCTCCTCACTCTGGGCCAGAGAGAAGACTGGCATAAGGTTTTAGAAGCACTGACATGTCCCAAAAGCCTTCCCTCCCATCCTCCTTCCTACCAATGGCCAAAAGTAATTCCATGGTGGAATGTAAGAGTAGTAAAAGCACAGAGGTGAATCCCAAAAGTTCTTTCTGATTCTCCAACCCCCTTGTGACATCAGGCCTCAGTGGACATGGAGTGGAATCCTGGTGTTGGAGCTGTGCAGCGTTCCTCTTCCTCTGCTCTGAAAGACTCTGGAACAAGAAGATCATGAGACAAATCCTTAGGGAAGTGGATGGAGGAAGGATAAATGGTTTTGGAAATGGCTACGTAGGAAAAGAGAAGGAAATCCAGGGACCGAGTGCTGCCTGAGAAAAAGAAGGTTGGAACAGAGAAAGCAAAATCCAAACTGAACCTCTCCATCCTAGCTCCTTCTCTTGTCATCACCAACCATCCCCATGGATCTGAGCCTCTATAACTATGGCAGAACAATTAAATATAAAAATGTGTGTGTAAAGACTTCACCTGATGAATTTTTGCATGTAGCATGTTATGAATGAGTTTCCTTCTGCCATTGGCCAATTTATTGCAGTTACAATAATTTTACTCTTTTCTTTCATTGTTAGGTTAACAACTGAGTTAAAGACTACTTTGAAAGACGTTTTTTATTCCAGTGCTCCTAATCCATAAACTAAAAATGAACAAGTGACTGTTATTAGTACATCTACAGATGTAATACTGACTTTGGCAAATTGTTTCCCTGTACAGAGAAAGTAACAATCAACCTGATCTTGGTAACAATATATTTCTGATATAATTAGATAAAACTTACAGTTCAAACTCACACAGCTTAAAAATATATTGGTTGTATTATGGAACAAAGGAGTTGGGAAACACTCTTACAGCGTGGGTTTGTAGTTCTGGTAAAAGAACTTTGCATAATTGAAACATCAGTTCAGAAATGGCCCCCAGATTTACAAGATAATATAAATGCTTTTCTTTTTGCTTTTATTTTAAAATATGAATTGAAAGTCTTTCTTATAAGTAACTTAATATGCATATAAAAAAAAAAAGTGACGGCAGCATCTCCTCTAGCATTACCTTGCTTTGTAAAGACTGACAAAAAATAGGAGATGGGGCATCCTTTACAGGAAAAGAAATCAAAAAATTACTCAAAGCATTGAAGCCTTATAGCTTCAGCACACATACTGGACTGAGACTGGCTTTAGGATCTATTCTGAAATTAGACTTGGAAAGTCTCGTTTCCTTGGCAATTCAAAGAAACAATTTATGGCTTTATTTTGAGGGCTCTGTTAGGCCCAATGTCATCAACTCTGCATCTGCAGTTTGTTTGCT
The DNA here is from genome assembly GCF_022539315.1 of Serinus canaria. NCBI lineage: Eukaryota > Metazoa > Chordata > Aves > Passeriformes > Fringillidae > Serinus > Serinus canaria. Next base: position 16,329,696 of record NC_066317.1, read on the forward strand.
CTCTTAGGCAGGAGCTAAGCTGGCCACAAGAGAAAAAACTGTGAGTAAATAAATAAACAGATATGAGCAGCTTTCTGGGATCCTGGGCTTGCTTAGCATTTCAAAGTCCCTCTCTTTTTAATAAGTCATTGGGCAGCAGAAAGAATTTCCCAGCAAAATCTGACATTTAGAAAGAAAAAGAACACCTCTTTAACAGTCTTTTCCTAGCAATGCCATGAATATGTATCTACATAAGCTCAGCCAACCTTCTGGCTTCCTTTTTTTTGCTAATTATATTGCTCAGACAGAGTGTTCTGTCTCCATGCTTGAGTCAAAGGTCTCTGTGTTTTATCCAGCATGGATAAAACTGATTCATGTCTGCTGATTCCCTCTCTGCATGGGGTGTTGCTGGGTGCAAAGGTTTTGGGAGAATGTGGCTCTTGACTGCAGTTCCTTCCTAGGACTGTAATACATAACCTACTGTCTCCTACCTGACCACTCTAACTCCTTTTAAAAACATTGGCTTTGCTGTACATTAATTAAGGTGGATTCCTTATGTCCTTCAGCTTGGGGGTTGTGCTGGGTGAGGTGCCATGGTCCCTTCAGACCCAATCTATTCTATGATTCCCTGTAAAGCAGTTTTCCAGGTCTGAAATCAGTACCATGGCTATACAACAAAGGGTTCTTGCATGGTCCAGCAGGACCAGCATATCAACACAGTGAGGCTCTCACTTGGCTCATGGACTTTGGGTCCTCCCTCTTTGCCTGCCTGTTATCCCTGTGATTTTCCTTTGAAGCCAACAATGGAATAACTTGAATACTGGGTGCAAAACAGTTGATGAAAGCTTTGGTCCACTGTGAGTAGGACTGCAAATCCTTGGCTTCATTTGAAGTAGAGCAGGGTTCATTTGGATGCTGCTTTCACTTTCAATTAATGGTGGCCCTGCTGTGCATTTGCTTGTTATGTGATTCAGCTGTAGAATGACAATCCTGCAATGGATACTATTTTGCAATTAATTCCAGAGCCTTTGATATCTTCAGCACTTGCCTGGACTGGCCTCTCAGAAGTCTGATCTAACAACAAGCCTCCAGAGGATCCTTCCCACACAAATCTTTCTATGATTCTAGCAGGGCTTTTTCATCATCCATAAAAAAAGGTTATTTAATATAGAAAGAGGTCTGTTCCTCATGTGACATGCCAACTCTTTGCTTTATCACTGATAACCATAGAAATCACTAATGTAACTCGCAGCTCAGAAGTTTTAATCTATTCTCCCAGCCAGTAGTAGGGTCAGGAAAACTGCAGAGGTATTTCTAAAGAAAAGGGAGGCATGGCTCCAATACTTTTATCCCAGAAAATGGAATACCTGCTGAAAAGGTTGAAGTGTAGTTAAGCAGGCAGATAAAGAAAAGTATGACATTCACCTAAAATATCATAATTAATGAACAAATGTATCATCCTGAAGTAAATTTGACAGTGTAATCTCATTAAGTTCACAGCACTATTTGCTCCAAAGTAGCTGACTTGTTCTTTTTATCCCTTTAAATACAAAAGCATGTAGAAAGAAATGCAGTTTCTCTGAAGGTCCCATGCATAAACTGAAGGTAATGCAGGCTCTGGACTTCACAGGCAGGGTAGAAATGTGGTTCTGCTTAAACAGGAAGATGATAAAAATTATTACAGATCAGATAAATTCAGTGTAAATACATTGAGTCTTAATAAATGAGAACCTGGACCTGCAGGTTTCTTAGGCTACTCACAGTTATTGATCCAGGAAGCTGGCAGTTGGTTGGCATTGAAAAATAGGGCTGCTCAGGTTTTGGTATGAAGCATGGAAGCTTTTGATGAAAGAATGTCAGCAGTGGCAAAAAGCTGTGAAAGCTGAGGCTACAGCCCCTGCACAGACAGGTTCTGGTAGAAATACCCATGCAGAATTCTCCAAAGTATCTCCTCACTCTGCCTGTTCCCAGCACCCACAGCACATGGCCTGTCTGTTCTGCTGGCTACAGAAGTGATGTTAGCAAAAGCATCAGGATCCAACAGGCCATTAAAAACCAGCATGCCTTGATTATGCATGCTGGTTTCACTCTTCATGTTTTCACCAACATCATACATATTTGGAAGCCTGGTCACAAATGTAAGAGAGAAATTTTCAAATCTATTCACCCCATTATGTGTACAAGACTTTAGTCAAAAGGCAATGAAAGTAAAACTAATTTTTTCAATGAAACAGCCATTCAGATGACTTGGGCATTTATAAAAACTCTGCCATTAAAGGCTCACTTCATGTGTTTGTGTTTAAACATCTTGACTAAGATCATTCAGTGATTAGATACAGACCAGAGATTTTGGGGGAATAATGGCCATAATCCCCCATAGCAATCTATTACATTATCACTTCTATAATGGATGACATCACCTCTCTTTGGCTCAACTTACTTTACATGTCTGTAATGCTTGAAAAGGATTTCATTGTTAAGATAGAGAAGGTTTCCTCATACATCACAGCTGACAGGAGGACTCTCATTTCCCTCATAATTCAGTCTTCATTCTGCCCTCATAAAGCCAACCAGCTGAAAGATATCTTCCAACAACTGCAATTGGTGTTACTCTGCACACAATGTCAAATTGTGCCCTTACTTACTGTATGCTGCTGGCAATCTGTCAACATTTAGCAAGGATTTAGTCTTAGCCCACCTTCTAAGAGTTTTATGCAATACATGGTTCTGTGTTTTCTCTGTCAGCCACTAAGAAGAAATATTGTAAATGATGTTAAAAAAAGGAGCTTCCTGGCAACTAACCCCTTGTTTGTAACAGAGACTGAGAAAATCTGATACATAAAATGGAAGTGGAAAATTGACTGCTCTAATGTTGGCTCAGGTTATGATTTTAGTGTTTATGTAATACAACAAGCCAATCACTTTCCAAACAGCACCTGGTATGGTAACACAGAAAATCTTGGAGCTGGAAGGTGTGTTATCATCACACAGCTTAACAGAAACTATTGGAAGGGTGCAGAGAAATATCTTAGTGAGCCTTTTGCTAAGAACACCTGGACCCTATTTCATCTTGTTTTGCAGATGACCCACCACTGTTCTATGCTTCCTTCTTTGTCCATGCCCAAGTATATTTGTGCAAGATCCAAAAACATTTGACTTACTGAGTGAGTCCATACAGACCTTATTTCTACAGCCTGGAGTTGGCTGACACCTTGTTTGGTCTGAAACATGGGCACAGCATGTGCACCACTAATGGATGATCCAAGGTTCCCACACTAAATGTTTCTTCTTCCTTGCCATATTTCCTTCACAGTTACTTTCACATCTCCCCAGACAATATTTCTTTGTGGAGCAAGCTGTCCAGCCACTCGCTCCCTGCTCTGTGCATACATCCAGGGTTTCCCCATCCCAGGTGCAGAATCAGCCTGTGTTAAAATTCATAGAGCTGGTGGTTGCTCAGCAATCTAATTTGTCAAGGTGTCCACAAGACCAAGACATGTGGCAACCACTTTACTTAGAAAAAAACCAGGAGTTTTGGAGCTCTGAATCAGGCTTAGGACAGAACAATGTAAAATATGGAAACCCTTAATTTGTGCTCAGTAATCAATTAGACACATGTACAAACTGGAGGTCTGACCAAGAGATTGGTTATGTGAAGAAACATAAATGGAGTGAGATGGTACTGGAATCCCTTCCAAGAAGACTGATTTTTGAGGAAGACCTCTAAACATATTTAAGTTGAATGCATATGGTGTTCATTTGTTTTGACATGTGTCTCCAACCAAACCTTCTCTGTCATTCTAGAAGCTTGTCCTGTAGAAGCCTTTCACTGATCTTCAATCATCTTAAGGAATTTATTAAGATGTCCATTCCCAATAAATTTTCTCTCAGGAAAGACAAATCCAAACTTAATTGGTAGAGATCATTTCAGGCATGAAAACATGCAAGCACATTATTCATGAAGTTTATTGCATATTAATATCATACTGTCTGATCTCATTGTTTATGTAAGTGTTCCATTTTTATTTGACTTCTCTGAGCTACTTAACCTTAGGGATGTCTGCCAAAAAATGAGTGATTTCTGCTCTTTGTTAGAGTAGTGTAAATGGGCAGGGCTGGCTGGACTTCTCACAGGATGTATAGCATAGAGTTTCAAAATGTCATGTTCTGGAAGGTTACAGACTAAACAGGTTTCAGCTAACGGGGTGTCTGCAGTGTCTGAGGAAAGGGAAAGTTTAAGGCCTAGGTGCTTATTACAAAGTCATCCCTGCTTCTTCAATAACTCATCTTGATATTTTTTAATTTGCAAAAATGTGTCTGTGTGATCCCATAGGCTCTTAACTACTTTGTAATGAGTGTGTTTGAACAGATGGAAAATGTTTTCAATTTCTGAGAGAAGTGCTAATGGATGTCACCAGCTATTAGGAAAGCTCAGGTGGTTCCATTTTGGGAGAATAGGTATTGTCATAAGCCTCTTCATTTTTAATGAAATGTTTGCTCATTTATACCTTTATGGTAAGTTTAAGACTGCCTGTACTAGTGCAAAAAGATCAGAAATTGAGCGGGAAATTATTCACTGTGAAATGGTCCAGAAACTTAAATTCAGACATTTCACTTGAAAATAACAAAAGCTGGTTGTAGGTCACACCAGTATCAGGAAAAATTAATGACTGGGAAAAAAAAAAAATCCCATCAAGGGTAGAATTCTTTTTCCTTCTTTGTAACAGATGCAGAAAAAAACTCAAAAACCCACCAAAAAAAAAAAATCATCACAGAACAAAGGAACAATTTTTCTATGTACCATTCAATACTCTGATTTTTATCCACTAACCCAGATGAGATTTCATACTGGTTTTGAGCTCCCTCTAGCATCAGACATTAGGATCTTCCCAAGAGAAAAACTGAATTATGAAATATGAAAGGATAAAATGAAACGCAATAAGTAAATTTTCCCTGACATATCCACACTGAAAGGAATGAAGAATTAATAGAGTGAACAGGGCTGAGAAAAAAAGCTAAAGAAACCAAAATGTTTTTCCTGGCTGGGAGTTGAAGAATGGAGGGAGGCACAGACGATTTGGGATGGAGTGGAACTACTGGGCTGCCCCTCCTCCTCTGTTACCACAAAAGACAAAGTTCAATAATATAGATTGCTCCTCTCTGTTCTGGTGTTGGCTCACATTGCTCAGCTGCATTGAGACACTGCTTTGATCAAACAGCTGTGAGCTGCATGAGAATATATTAACAGATAAAGACATCTCAGTGTACTGTACACAGGCTGATACTTTGGAGATTAAAATGTGTAAAAGACCCTTTGTGCAAATCCTGCACTGTTTCCCCATATATCTGACGCACAAAGACCAACCCCTCAAACAGAGCTCCTTCAGCACTCAAGCCTGACCTGAAGAAGCCTTCACCCAGCTACTGCTCCTTCTTATGTTCCCAATTCAGTTTTCAACTTGCCCAGTAAAGTGGGCAAAGGAGTAGCAGCTATGACAACACCTACAGCAGTCGTTTCTCTACCACTGCAATGTGAAGAGCAGCAGAGCTCAGAAGCAGAAATTATTTTTCTCACCTGTCCCATGAAAGGCTTTCCCTGAGTGATAGCTGAGGTTGCAGGTGTTCATTCAGTGACTGGAAGGTGGATGAAGGAGCTTAAAGGGAAGTGTTAAAACCTGCATAGGGTGGAAGAAAGACTGCACAGAGCAGGCTCAAGGTGGAATATGTTCCTCACAGGTTTCTTCACAGTACACATTTTTTAGGAATATTTGAACATTTATATTTTTATTTTGCTTTCACATTTGATGAATCCAGGCATAGAGAAAAGTCTCTATTGTGCAAGATACTGTACAAATTATATTTCTTGGCCTCAGAAAAATTACACTTAGAGCCATAAGCCCAAACAGATGGACCAGACATTCTCCAGAGACTGACTAGGGGAACCATGGACCACAGCTAGCAAGCACCTATATGTAAGTAGAAAAGAAAAAAATCGAATGAGAAATAAATTTCAGTTCCTGAACTGAAAACTGCAAAGAAAATGGATATTTTATCTTCAATCTGAGAGAAAAAATTTAACCGTGTGTGCCAGTGATGGTATGTTAGCTTCCTTTTGTAAAGTAGAAATGTTTTAGCATTTTAACATCTCTCTGTCCAGTCCTGCCAACATTTCAGCATTTTCCCAGTTAAGTACTTCCACAATGAGAAATGATATAGGGAACCAGCAGGCATTACATGACACTGCAGCTCCTAATTCTGCTGTGTACATTCCTCTGCAGTCAGGCTGAGTTTGTTTCAAGTTTATTTTATTTCAACTAATCTCACAACAGCAGAAATGGAAGCCTCATGAACAGCTGGGATATGGCAAGTCCCATATCCTGACTCATAAAAGTCGCAGGTAATCCAAAGAAAAACTATTCCAAAGGCACAGAATGGCAGTTACTTTGCTTTGCAACAGCTCTGCACTGAAGGGAACAGATGCCTTTCTTTGAAACCAGTCTGTTGGAATTTCACAGAGGGGCAAAAAATGCAGAAAAAACCCCCAAACACAAAAAAGCCCAGCTGTCGGGTTCAAACAGCCTTGAAGTGGAGCTACAATCCAGGGAGACAGAGAAACATGCTGAAAGCCAAGAACTGAGAAAAAACTCTTCAGTGTTTATTGACAGAAGTGCTTTGCAAAAGCACTGTTTTCTCAACAAGTGCCTGGACCTTTAGGGCTGGGCTGGCTTTGTCCATCCCCATGTTTGACACCATCTACCGAAAATGGTGATCTTCAAAGACAGGTTGCCCACCTGCCCAGCACCATAACTCAAGTTGTGGCAAGAGCTACAGAGCACAAGCACTGCTTTCCACCTGCTGAGATTAACCATGATAAATGAGCTTCTTAAATTCTGGCATGAAAGAGGGTTCCTACTTGTGTTTCATTAAAATGGAGCTAGTAATAAGTATTTATATCCTAAGCAGCTGGGAGAAAACAGGGCATAGCACCAATGCAATTCATGGCAGAAAGAAAGAGTCTTTTTCCTGCATAAAAGATCCTCTTGGATAAAGAAGCAGCTTTAAAAGCTGCTGCTTTCACAGAATATGACAGCTTTTTAGACAATACTAAAAAGTGCTAAAAATCAACCTCCAAGCCAGAGATGAATACTGTGTCTGGAGTACAGAGGAATTTCATGAAAAGTCCTGTTGACAAAGACCAAACTTGGTGGCTGAAGATGACTCAAGCTGAATTTTCAAAAGTAAGAAACCAAAAATTTCATTTCTTTGTTAGTTGATAAGCTCCATTTTCACATGTTTTGTCCCTGAGATTTGGGTTATTTTGGGTACACAAAAAGCTCAGCATGCTCAAACATCATCATCAGCAAAAAACTTAATTTTGGCAGCACCATGAGGAAAGGAGTGGATGGTCTTACTGTGTTGAACAAGGAACACATTCAAAACCACACAGAATGCAGCTGCATTCAGTCTGTGCCTCTTTGCAAACAGCTTTTCCTCTGCTGGCCTCAGGGGCTGCTTTCCTCTTCTCTCTGTCTACTCTATGAAAAACTCCTCTCTCCTCTTCCTTCAGTGATATTCTTGATGCTCCCCTTCTCAAAATGTCTCAGAATAGTTTAAATGGTGTTGAATATCCCTTTGGTCAGGTTAGGACAGTTGTCTTGGCCATGCCCCTTCCCAACCTCTTGCCCAGCCCCAGGTGCTGGGGCTGGGGGCTGAGTGGCAGCACTTTGGAGGAACAACCACAAAGGTGTGGGAGAACTGCTCAGCAGTGGCCAAAATACCTGGTGTATTATCAACACTTTTCTAGCTGCAGATAGACAGCACAGCATTGCAAAGGCACTGTGAGGAAAGCTGACCCCATCCCAGTCAGACCCAATACATTTCATAATATTAAACTCTTAATAAAGTGTATTTCTTAATATGTTCAAATTGAAATGTGACTGTAATGAGTTGGGGAATTTAGAAAGAAGTGAGAAACTTTAAAGGAAGTAATTCTAAAAGAACCCCACACTGAGTTCGTTACTTGTTCCCAAAGTCACAGCATTCTTAGTTTCAACAAAATTGTGTCTTACAAAGGTGTGTCTGGTGTGGGGAAATCAACATTTCTTTCCTTGGACTACATTCTCTGTTTATGTCAAAATGAATTTTACCATTTGAATTTAATCTCACCTTGTATCTAACTTAAGCTCTGATCTTTTGTGGGCTATGCAAACTTGGTTTGCTCTTCTTTCCCAAGTACTTCTAAACAAGAGAAGCATTACACAAATGTTAGCTGAGTGCCTCGTGTCTGCATTAGCAGAACAAGTTCATACAGCCCCTTGTTTGATCTGCTTGTCAATTTTGCCCTGAGAGAACAAACAAAGTGTCAGACTCCAGGTTTATTTGTGTAACAGAGAGGCATGCAATGCATGAGTTTTGGAGGACTAGAGGGCTTTAATATTAATCCTCATTCAATCCATGCAGGGCACTGGTCTGGAGGACTTACAGATATCTGGTAGCCCAGATGGACTGGGAATGGTAGAAATCTAGGACAAGTAGGATGGAGCTTGTGTGGTGTGACTGCATGGGGTGTGTAGTGAAATTCATGTTTTGACAATCCAGATTTCAAGAACAGTGCCTAGGTTGTGTCTAGTTTGGCCAGGTCACATTGATCAGCTTCCAGGAGAAAAAACCAGGATGACATCCAGAGAAAAACCTGCAAGAGGGGGTTACAATTGTGCTCTTGGGCCCGGGACTAGAAAGATCTGCTAAATCTATTTATAGTATATGATAAATGGTTTTATCAATGGAATGCCTAAGTTTTCTTTCAAAGTGTACAGTCATCCCTCAATTCCTGCCAAATCAGGGCTGGACTAAAACATTTGCTACATTTTGGACAGAAATGCATGGAATGAAAAAACAAAAGAATGCACAGGTGAAAGCCCTCTCCACTATGAGACTGTATCACAAGTTCCTTGGGCATTCATCTACAAAGCTGGGGAAAGAACTGTGTAGCCCAGCAGACTTCAGTTTTATCATCAAAATAACAAAAAAAGGAAAATGATGGATTTTTCTTCTTATCTCAGCCCAGTGCCTGCTATCTGCCATGAGATAGAAGTACCAAAGAGACAGTTTTCTGCATTGCTTTTTGACTGTCCCTCAAAAATGTACATATTTTGGGGGATATATGGAAAAAACATGCATATTTCTATATTTCTACTACATTTATTCATAGTGTTGAAGTGCTTTGGATGCCTGATCATGAATAGGGTGCCTGGTGGACAACAGATAGATAACATATCAGAAAATGTTACTTCCACCAATTGGTTTACAGTAGAAGGCCAACACAGATTGATGTGTGAGGGCAAGGGAACAGTGAGATAATAATAGTGTAAGAGGTGCACTCAGCATTCTAGCTACTTGATTGTTTCAAGTTTTGGTTATGTTCACATTGTTTCTGGTAATTTCAGATAATTTCTTGGGTGTAACAACAAAACATAATTTTAGGGAGGCAACAGAGATGATATTTTCATAGTATATGCAGCCAATGCTTCCAAAGTATTAAGGCATCACAGCAGGATGAAGAACCAAAAGAATGATTTGAAAATTGTTTGAAATGCTTTACAGGATGGCTAACATTGCTGTATGCTTTTTTGACTACAGGAATCTCAGATAACCTATATTTTTCATTTGAACATTAACTACCTGCAGTCCAAGTTACTACACACACTGCCCCTGAATATTACACACCATAAAATTCACTTGAAAGAATAACACTTCATCCTCACAGATCTCAGGTACAAGAAAAGAGACTATCTGTGAGTGTTCTTACATTCTGCAAGCATCAAGAAACACAAAACAAAATGGCAATTTGCAGCTAATTTCACCCATTTCAACTTCAGCTATGGGGTTCTTCCTAAATGCTATGCATTTTATAGGTGATGTTACCCCCTCTTTAGGTGTACAAGCCTTTTGCATTCCAGTCTGCAGGCTGCTCCATGGGTCCTAAACCTCTCACCTTTTAATTTTTGGTATCTCCTGGCTAAGCAAAACATGATAAGAAGAATAGTCTCTAGTCAAGGAATACCCTCCTGTTTCTTGGTGCTTTAAGTACAATGCAGTTATTTAAAAAGGATTATTTTTTGAATCCCAGCTATGAATGAGCACTTGCTTTGAATTCTCAAGTCAATCACTTAATAAGTTATTGCAGGAAATTTCAACCTAAATTTTTTTCACTGCTTCCAAAATTCCTCCCCAAAAAGCAATTTAGTGTTTTGAATGCCTCCTTCATAGGGTAAGTTTGCTATTCATAGTCAAGAATTCCTGTTTGTCTGAAGCTGTGAGGCAGACCGAAAAAGTTCAATAAACATCCATTTTCTGAGCACAATTAGTTCCATTTGATTCAATCCACCTTCCAGACTTTTTATGTTGATTCTCCTGCTAGGCAAGGATAAGAAGTGCAGAATCAAGCAGTTTGATGATTCACAGAGAGATGAGTAAGTATTTTATAAACATTAATAACCCTTTTTTTTTCTGAATCGGAACACAGTGAATACAATTGTATGTGTAAAGCTCTAAACCTCTACCTCTGCAACGAATAACTTGCAAACATTGGCCTTTAAGTAGTCTGCAGGCTAAGTGCTTAAGCTGAAGTAGATTTGAGATTTTCTGTTTGTGGGGTTTTTTTTCCATTTCTTCCCTCTATTTAATCCTGCCCGTAGCCCTGACACAGGTTGAATGCAAGAGCTTCATTGGACATACTTAAAATTCTCTATAATCAACTCACCAAGCACACATTCTGTCATCTTCATGAGCTTTTGAATGCTTTTTGCTAAAGTAAACACAAGGAAATATGTGGCAGGAAGGTCAAGGGTAGTAGGTCTGGGATAAACACTGAAAACAAGTGACAAGTGAAACTTAAAGTTTTATTTTCTGTGCAGAACTCATTGTTAAGCTGTAAAGGTGTCATTATCTGTTTAGCTTTTCAAAGCCATTCAATAAAATAAACACAAATAAATTGCATTCCAAACAGGGTCAATATGCAAGAAATAAGAAATATTAATGGGATCCAGAGAGTTGGTAATGGACATTTCAGTCCAGTTCTTCTGAGGCCACCACTATGGATTTCTGTACTCAGAAAAGCTTTTGTTGCCTAGAGATTATATTTTAAATTACCTCAGTTCCTAAAGGCCTTTACAATTTTGAATGCATCTTCTTCCCCTTCCCCCTGGGAATGAGAAACCCAGCATTGCTAAGCATTCCATAAAAGAGAGTTATTGTGTATATCTCATCAGAAACGTATTTAGATAAGAAAATAGTTCCAGAACTACAGAATTGCCTACGAAGATATATATATGTATATATATATATATAAATATATATATATATCCAGAAAGCAAATTTCATCCTGGGTTACATCCAAAGCTGGGAGAGGCCAGCAGGGCCAGGGAGGGGCTCAGCTCTGCTGACATGCTGACAGCTCACCTGCAGGGCTGCATCCAGCTCTGGGATCCCAGCACAGGAAGGACATGGACCTGTTGGAGTAAGTCCAGAGAATGGACATGGACATGCTCAGAGAGATGGAAAAGAAAGGCTGAAAGAATTGGAATTGTTCATTCTGGAGAAGATAAGGCTTTGGGGTGCTGTAACTGCAGCCTTCCAGGACCTGAAGGTACAAGAAAAACAAAGAGGGACTTTTTACAAGTGACAGGAGGAGGGTGGAATGGATTCAAGCTGAAAGTGGGTAGGTTTAGATTATATATAAGAAAAAATTGTTACTGTGAGGCTGCTGAGGCACTGGCACACATTGCCCAGAGAAGCTGTGTGTGCCTGCATGCCCCATCCCTGGAGTGTTCAGGACTGGGTTGAATGGGGCTTTGAGTAACCTGGTCTAGTGGGAGGTGTCCCTGCCCTTGGCTGAGGGTTGGAACTGGATGATATTTAAGATCTACTGCAACCCAAGCCACTCTCTGAGTCTATGTTATCATCCCGTGCTTCTATACTGCGCACTGCTTGGCCTTACAATGAGTAATTATAACACACATATACAAAAAAAGGTGAGTGAAGTACCCCTCTCTTCTGTTTTTAACAGTTTTGACTCAAACATTGTGCAGTGCAAGTTATAAAGGGTCTGAGTAAATAAATTTAAGAAGCCAAAATCTTACTGGAATGAAGCACTAAGTATTTGATAGGAAGCCAGATAAATGGAAATGCTAAGCGTAACTGCTCTTGAAACAAGATAACTTGATGTGAAATGTGAAATCAGGAGTCTGAGTTTGTACTGTGAACATTTTTCTTAAAAGACAAAACATTGATACTATAAAATTTGAATAAATATAAACTCTGGTGGAAGAAATAGACTCTGTGCAATGAGACATAATAGTTGCATAACCTCTGAAAGGTTATGCCACTAAACATTGTTTAGTGATGCAACCTTGGTATGCTGGAATTCAATGGCAAAATGAGTCAACAGTGTAATTTAGGAGGGACTCTCCTGGTTCCCTCCTCACACAAATCAAATTTGGAGGCAGAATAATGTCTTATGATAGCAAGGCAGTACTTGCTGAATGTGTTGTGTGGCAGGTTGCAATATACCTTCACCTGAAACCACATTTATAAAAGAAATATTCAATTCAAAACCATTTTTTACCCCATTTACTGACACCTAATCTATAATTCTTGAACCACATGTAAGACATTGCCCTATGCAGAGAGCAGTGAAAAACAGCAGCAAAGAGAATGTTCTTGTGCCTCCAGTAATTCCACAGTGCAGGGACAGGCCTTTGGATTTGGCCTTTTAGTGGGTCCATGCAAACTAGGGGCAGACTAGGATAAACCAAATCTGCATATGAAATTATGTAACACTATTGACTCTACCCTCACTGGATTGCTCATTTTCACTTTTCATTTCATTCAAATCCTCCCACTTCTGGAATTATCTGTCATTCAGACTCATCTCCAGACAGAATGAGCAATCCTCTGTTCCACGGCCATCCTATCTTTGTGCCTGGTGCCATTTGCATGCTCTTTTAATGGAGATAATTCCAGTCAGTCGAATTGCAAGATCCAGACACAAGCTGACAAGGGAATGCAGTTTTCTCGGGAGGTGTGGCTGTGAAAGCTGTTACAAAGGATCACTCTTCGTGCTTCCTGAAAAAATGTGTCTTCAGCATGACTCCATGCCTGTAATTAATGGGCAAAGAGTCGTGTGAGGGGGCAGCACCTTCCCATTGCAAGGCATGGGAATCCCTGAAAGGAGACTGGAAACAGGGAAGATATCCTCCTCTGACCCCACACGACATTTGGATGTAATAAGTGTCTCGACCATTCTTTTAGCATGGGACTGTCAAAAACCTTTTCTACTGAGGCTGGTAGATGGTTTCAAGCAACATGAGTCTTATGCCCAGACTTATGTCTAAATAAGGCTTTTCATGGTACCTCAGTTAAACAATTCTTCTTGCTCCTCCCATGGGCATGAAGTCCACCATGACCTTTCAGTGATGCCCCCTTGCATTTTCCACTAAAGCTTTCCTATTTTGGAGACTAACTCTGTTGGATCTAGCAGCCCTCAATTATCAGATGTCACCATAGAAGACAAAAAAAAAGAAAAAAAGAAAAAGACATAGACATAGATGTTTTGTCTTGTTTCTGGGTTTTCCCACACTGATTTTTGTTCCAGCCTGGTTCAAGCCACAGAGAGGTGGAAACTTGAGAAAATACCTTCCAAAGTCAAGAGCTGTTCCCTCAGGTGCCACAGGTAGATTAAATATGTCAGTGAGCTGGGACCAGAGCTCAAGTTCCTTAACCCCCTAAAATGTTTCATTCAGTTGTTTGCATTGCCTTCTCTGGTTAATTTTTAATGCTTCAAATCTGTAATTTACACACTCAGACCAAAACTTGTAATTTACTCTGTTTCTCTAATGTAGTTTAAATTGCACTTTTGTTATTAAACTGTTAAAAAATGCCTTTGGACAACCTGGAGAGTCGGTGACATTTCATAGTTAAAATTATTATATTTAGATTACTTTTTTATTATCCCAAAGTCTGTTGGTGTGGGAATAGCAGCTTCAAGTTATTGTTAGTTATTGAGAACCAGATTTGGATTATTACCTTTCCAGAAAAGTACTCACATTTCTGCTGAGAAATTGCCTTAATTTCCTTTTATGACGAAAACTTAATGAGGTATTAATACAAAATATAATTATTTTTAAAAATAATTTTAAAATTTATAGGCTCACCAAAGCAGCATTCTGTCTATAAGCTCATTTGGATGTTTGGTCTCCCTGGTAAAAAAGCAAAAAAATGTCTGTTAGCTGTTGCCAGGGCTAAGGATGACCTCTGACCATGGTGGCCCAAAGTAATCTCTGCCTTGGTTTCCCAGCCATTAAATATGGTGGGGAATACAGATCCCTGTAGGCTGTGACCCGTCTTCTTGTTTCATCTTTTAGAGCTCCAATTCTGCAGAGCATACAAGCACAACTTTATCATTGTGACAGCACTGCTGTCAGTGGAGCTGCTCCAAGAATAAGGTCAGCAAGAGCATTCCTACAAGGCCATGGATTGAAAAATATTTGGGGTAAGATTTATTTCCCAGTTAAGAACCTGAATGGTGCCCAGCACAATAGATTCTTCTATTTGTTTGTGGCTTCCTCAGTAAAAAAGTTTGTTACGATAGTAATAAAGTGAGAAGTTCTATCTATCCTTTATCATTTTACAGCACCATCATATTTCACATCTGGTACTGTGTTTGACTTTTATTCCCAGCCCTGTTAATATGTGACATATCCAGAGAACTGCAGACTCAGAAGATTGATTGAACATTTCTAATAAATATTAAGCTCTAGTGTTATGCACTTGCACATCAAGAGAAAAGGACAAACACCTGCTTTGCAGACATCTGAATTTCCAATGTGTCAGATGAAACACACTGGTTTCAATCAAAAGCAAATCTACTTAAATGGATTGATGCTCTCCAGACAGGCAAAAAATAAGCATGAAATGCCAAAGACTGTTTCTCTGGTTTTATTTCAGTTTCTTTTCCCGAGACAAGGCAATACAGATATCAGACACTGGTCATTGAACAGCCTTTTATGAATTATTTAGGGACAAGTTCAGCTGCTTTAGATGGCAAAAGAGTGCAATGTAAGGTGACTATTAGCCATTATTTTCACTTGAAATGAGATTTATTTTAGCCCAGTTTCCTGTTTACAGGGAAATGAGGCCAGTGGGTGACTTCTCACTCCTATGACGGAGGCCTTGAGAGCTGCCTTAATAAATCCATTGCCAGCTCCCTGCTGACTATTGATTCCATCAAGCTCAATGAACAGAAATAAGAAGTTTCTAATTTGTTGTGACTTTGCATGGATGTGTTTACTTATAAAAGGAGGGAGCTGTGGCAGTGTGCTTTCCATTCAGCTCTGGTACAACTTTGTGTTGGCAAGGACTGGGGAGAGAAGGGTGGCCCATGCCAGGCACCTTGCAGGAGATGAGATGATATTGATATTGTGATTATTGCTTCTCAGCAGAGTGTCTGTGCTCCCTCTCCTTTGTGCCTTTGCTTTCTCGAGCAAATATTCTAAACATAACATTTTAAATATTGTTGAGAAGCTAAAAGCAGGGGAAAAAGTTTTGCCCCAGTTCTGCACAAGGGGGCTCATGCTCAGCTCACAAGTCCAGCAAGATAAATTATCTGCCCTTTCTTCCACTTATTTTCTCCAAAAATAGTTACTCAGCCTTGTGAGTTGAAACTAGAAACAGTTTACATTCATGATTAAATACTCCAATTAGCTCCAGGGTTTAATCACTAAGTCTTCTAGTTCATAGGGCAATTGGAATATATTCTTAGAATTCTATATATAGTTTTGTGGGCAATGAAAAGGAGGCAGCTGAGGAAAAGTTTCTGCCATCAGTCTATTCCCACCATCACTGTTTTGTTTCTTTTCAACAGCTTCAAGCCCTTCATTTCCAGGATTTTCTCTTGTTCCTCACACTTAGCTCAGCATGAAGGATGTTTTGTCAGAAATGGGAGTAAGAAATAGAGGAGTAATTCTCCATTCACTGCACAAGTGACTGTCAGGTCTCTGTGGTTCATTGGCTGCCTGTGTGAATAAACAGCTATTGACTCAACTCCAGGAAAAATACTTTTTGCTTCTTGTAGCCACCAAGCCTAAGGGTCTTCCTCAGACCTTTTGCTTTCAGATATAGGGATAAACCACTCCCTGCTGTCTTGTTTGGAAAAGTTTTTGAGCAGAGGTTTGATAGTGAGATTTGCATCTGCAACAGTCTCTGGTATTGCCAGCTCCTTAGTTCTGTATTTCAGAGCATACAAATCTTACCATGCAAACAATTGATAAAATTGTGATAAAATTGTGTGAGGTCTAAAATAGGAATACTCAATGCATTAAGAGAGTAAAATGTAAATTGACACAGAGATTCAGTAGCTACATTGAGAATCTCACAGTAATGCCTGCCAAATCAGGTAATACATCAAAATTTGCATTTAATGAAATTACCGTCACAAATTTTCTTATTTACACAATGTTTCAGAAAAGCTACTGGTTGTTTCTCAGTCAATTGTTTTTATAGTTACCAACAATTGTATATTTTTTTCCTTTGGAGGCTCTGGTGCTTTGTCTTCTTTCTCCAGTATCTACATGGGGCTGGAAAAAGAAATTGCCATCTGAGAGACTGAAAGTTCAAAATTCTATGTTGTCTTAAATTGGGATGAAAATCTCAGAATAACTTGCAAACAAAACATGCAGAAATCTTTTCTTTCTGCCATGCAGAGCATCTCATTTCAATAAGTTCAGAGCTGCTAAACTGATAATCTTGTTCTGTTATTTCATCAAAAACAGGAAGGACAAAAGATGTTTGGACTTTTTGCAATGAACATGTCAACATTCTGATAGTAAGACTTAATAATATCTATCCAATATTATTATTATTACTGAGAAATTTGAATTAAAATAGCATTTATCTGCAGGATATTTTCATTCTGAATTATCAGCATTTTCCAACAGGTCACTTTAGAAATTTTTCATCTCACTTAATGCAGCATTGTTGTGCTGTTATTATTATGTGGGGCACTCTCCTTTGTTTGCAGGCAGCAGTTCCTGCAGAACTTTGAATTTAGAGGACAAGACTTTCCAGCATGGTAGGAAGAAGGAAAGAAAGCAGAAGAGGATGGGATAGGAAAAGGAAAAAAGATATGCATATTTAGGTACAAGTCATCAGAAGCAGATTGTTGCGGAACTGCTTGTTTGAGAATAATCTTTGTGTTGCAACATCTTGTTAAAATCCCTGAGCCAGCCATGAGGCTCCTGGTAGATAATGGAGAAATCTGTGAGCTTTTTGTCTAGGAGTTTGGTGTGCGATCCACAGTGCTGTGAACAGGTGTATCCACAGTGTTTTTAATTATTTGAGACCTTTGTTATGTGCACAAATAAGTGGTAATTGTGCTTTCTCACCCATAGAGCCAGCTGCTCAACATTGGTCATTTGTCTGGGGGGAAGTCACTTCTCAGATCTTTCTGTCACATGCACAGGAGCTGTTTGATTTCATATTAATGTCCTCCTCCAGCTCCTGGTGACTTCCCTGTGGAGATCAAACCACAGGGAAAGGATTGGTGTGACTACAGCACCTGAGCCCCATTTGAGACCTTATCTCAAGCAATGCACACAGATAACAAGACTTAGAATTGCCATTGGTGAGCTGCACAGGGAAGGGGAGGAAGGGCTGACCTGACAGACATGAGGCTGAGACTTTTACCTGGTCCTACCCTGCAAATGAAAAGCCAGTGGGGAAAAAAGGCATTTAAAAACCTTTACAGTGGTAATGGTCAGTACACAGACCTGACATCTGTGTTTTGATTTTAACTCTGTGCAGTAAAATATCAACAGTTTCAAAAGTTTACAGTGCTTGTGCCACCTTCTGTCAGAGTCTGCCCAGTTCTCTCTCTCTCTCCCATTCCCTTCCCCTCTGTCATCATCCCAAGAGCAGGATGACTGTCAGCTGCACAGCTCCTCTGCTCCAGCACTGGAGATGGGTGTGGAATGCACCCTCTTTACTCTTCCCACCTGAATGACTCTTCCTTCCTGCCAAGCAGGGTCATAACAGCTACACAGGGGACAAATGGGATCTCTATGTCCACAAACTTCATAAAATCCCAGTAGCATCATTCTCCCCCTCCTCCCATAAAAATTTTCCTTTGCACTAATATAATTGGTGGTACCATAATCTTTTAGGTATTTATTTATATCCTTATTTTGATTCAAATCATATTGTCAATATTGTCTTTACAGACCCCAAACTCCTTTGGTGTCATCCTACATGGGAGACCTGAAGAAGCAGAAAAGCACTTGAACCCAGAATCCAAAGTTATCTCTGCTACCTGCAAGGAATGATCCAAAGTTACAGGGTAAGTTCATTTTCATTTCCTGTGCTAGGAGTCCCTGGGTCTCAAGTTTGTTATTATTTATTATAAAAACACAGATTGAATGGAAAATGTCAACTTGTTTGTTTTTTTCTTCCTGGAAGGTGAAGAATTGCAGAGAGAGGTATGCACGAATCTAAGTAATGCTTAAAAATAACTGTGAGATCTTTCCATATTAAATATGTATCAGGTAACTTAAAGGATACTAATGCTGTAGGACTTTGTGAATTTCATTCACACTTGTGTTTTTATATTTTTGTGCTACTCAAATCAAGATACACCAGGAAGTGCAAATAGAAAGGTACCAACACACTGAAGAAGCATATACTTATTTTGTTTTTTTTTTTTTTTTGATTGTAAGATGCTGTATTTACCATATTCAGGATGACAATAAACTCCTGATGGTTTTGCAAAACCACTTTCTACATTGCTCTTTACTCAGCCCCTGATCACAGATCCGCAGGGATTCACACAGAGATGATGGAGTACTAGGAGTCCAGCAGCTCAGTAGGTAGGGATAGGATGGGGGAATGCATTCTCTCTGCTTGGCCAGAAGTGCTGATATTTAAAAGAGAAGCATTTTCCCTCCTGTACTGTCAAGTGCCTTGAAGGACTTGTTGAGGCACAAGCTGTGTTTCCCTCCCACCAGTGTGTACCTGGCTGGGAGACCAAAGCTCACTGATTGATGGCCCAAGCAGCTAAACCCAGCTGCCCTCCTGAGCACTGACAAAGATTACATTCCATTAAAGCTTCTCTCAGCTTCTGTGGAAGCCCCTGGTCTGCAAGACTTGTATCCTTTCTGAATCAGAATTTTCAAAATCTGACCTCTGACCCATTCTGTGTCATGACGTGAATTCTCATATGATTTCCATTTTAATAGGTTCAATTGTGCTACATGCCAGCTAGATTATAAATGCTGTGCATACCTTCCCTCTCCCTTGTATTTTCCCTTTTCATCCTCATACAGTTGTGTTTTGAAGTAACTACCATCTTTTGGAGTATCTGCACACTGTCCTGACCAATATAGTTTTCATTTGACAATGCAGGTGTTAAACAGCAGGCACAATGATAATAATGTTATCACTATTGCTAGTTGATTAACTTTAGCTGTGGTTTTCAAGAACAAAAATGTCAAGAGATGACAAGAGATTGACAAGAAGGTAAGCCTCAAATACATTTAGAAGGAGGGCAGAGAAGAGAAAAGCAGTCTGAAAGACCCTTGCTTCCTCTTCACTCCACAGAAGCCAAACAGGTAAAGGTAGTACTCCAGTGGGAAGTTACCTTCCATCCTTTTTTCTGTGCTGCAGGAAAATTTGCAGTTTCAGACAAGAACAAAAATATGTCATACACTAGGAAATTCTAGGGATGATGAATGTTTTCATATCCTTGAATAGCTGTTGTACATTTGTATTTAGGGTCAGGGGGGACATTGGCAACTGATATTTTTTCCTGCTGTGTCCAATCTATTCACAGAAAGTCATGCAGATGCAAATTTAAATGATCATTAATCACATCTGGGAAAGATGCTCCCCATCATGCTTAAATGTTAGTAGAATCAGGTAGCAAGTTACTGTCAGACACTAAAGAAATTCTAGTACCAAAATTGTATTTGTAACTTTTACTTTTCCTGATTAATTTGCATTGCAAACATCCCCTCTTCAATTGCTGAGCCTTTTCACTTAGACTGTACAACTTTAAAAAAACTGAACATGCAAAGAGAGTTAAATTTCTACAGGGGGCCTAAAATTTGTGATAGCCTGTCTTCTCAGTGGTTTCTGAATTGTCTTAAAGAGAAGAATTTATTGTTGGGAATGCTGAAAGGGTAAGAAAGTATGAATCTTTCTTTTCTAAGCAGCTGTTAGCTGTCCAGCCAAATATAAGTTATATATAGACCTGATTTGTGAGTACAATAAATAACTGGATCAAGGAAGCTGGAAGCACGTAGAGGTTTAAATCTGGAAAACATATATGTGATGTGTCAGTTCTGATTTCTGACAATTATCTTAAAACAGATTTTTGTCTTTATTAACTTAGCTTTGTGAAAAGCATTTTAATATAAAAAGAGCTGGGGGTGAGTGAGAAATGAGTACCAATGCTCATTATTAAGGAAAAAATTGATCTGTTTTTTGGAAAAAAATTAGTGTTTTGCATGTGATTCTGATGTCTTCTATATCACTACCATCATCTTTTTTATAGCTTTGCCCAAGCTTTCATTTCTCTCAGTTGCAATGTACATTAATTTGTCTTCAGATAAATAATTTCTAAACAAACCAGTGCTTCTTTGCATTTTCACAGGCACCAGAGCAAACCAGAAAGTTATAAAAAGAGGAAAGACAACAATCCCTACTCAAACACTGCTCCTGGCTTTTCAAGGCAGTGGCCATTATCCTGACATCAATGTTTCAGGAGTAATTAACTTGATAGATCTGTCAAAGGCTTTCAGTGCGTATTGGATCAAAAATCTCAGCTCATGCATGAAACAAGTGATACAATACTTTAATTCAGAATGCACTAAAAGCAAAAGGGGGAACAAGTCAAACCACTGCACAATCAGGTGTCAAACCTTTGACCCTGCTAAGAGACCTGTATCCCAAATCAAAAGTGGGTTCAAAACTTGTTTTGCGTTCTAGGAAGGCTGTAGGTGAGCAAGTGAAACCATTCATCCCTGGAATCCTTTGGTATAGGGCACAACCTCTTCTCCTCCCTTGGAGTAACTGATGTGTTTCCCTATTTGCAGAGTTAGAACAGCTCCAGAAGAGAAATGCTGCTCATGGAGTGCTGGCATACATTCAGGACAACAATTAGTCTAAGGAATGAAAAGAAAGCATGGCATCCATCCATACCTGAAATGTGTCCTTCATGCAGCAGTTTCCAGTGCTGAGATGTCTGTGAAGTGATGCAGACGATTACTTTGCAGCTTCCTGGGGATTCTAAGGACCATGACAAAAGCATTTTCATTGACCCCACAGTGTCAGCTTTTATTTTATATTTTAGTGGATTGTAATTGCACCCCTTGATGGTACTAAACACATATTTGGGGTTAAACCTAAGGAGATTTAATGAGCAATGCATTGGGCAAGATCCTGCTGCCATGAGCAGTTCTGCCAAGAGTCTGCAAAGGTGTGTCATGAGCTGACTCCTGACAAACACTGGTGCCAGCCCCAATCCTGTGAGCAGTGTAGGGCACCTTGTTCTTGAGTTTGTCCCCCAGCCCCAGCTGTGTTTACCAGAGGTGACATCTGAGCACGCATATTCCACAAAGGTTTCAAAAGAAATACAGGGGCACTTCATCATCCTCTAAAAATGTTTGGAATTAATTGATGTATTTTCTGTTGCTAACAAAGGAATCTACAGTCAGGCACTGTGTGGTACCATGCCATAAAACATTTAAATCTTTCCCCTGAGTTGAAATGTCTTGTTGTGATCCCATATTTCAAAGGACTATCATTTATCTTTCAGTTAAGCGTAACTGATGAAAATTCTTCCTCATGGCTTTAAATATGTATGCCTCTCTTGAAGCCACTTCCTTTTTTTTTTTCCTTAATTCCAGATAATAGGTTGTCTAATCAAATTACTAGTTGTGTTTATTTAAGTCAATATAACCCAGTATCATGATCTCTGGGGGCAGGCATGTTGATTTTAAATGAATTGGTTGATTTTCTGGCAGTTTATGAACTGTTTGTGCTGAATATATCAATTATCATCATCATGTAATCAAATCTGCCAATTATGTGACATTGTGTTTGTTCATTGAGCAAATGCAAAGAAAAGGCTGTGACCAAAACTGCTGGGTCCATACTACTTCTGTGATATGGGAAGAACAATCAAGTCATAGAATTAATTCAGAAATTTTATTGTTAATATTAATTATCTTCTCCTTCTGTCATGAAAGCTGGGTCTTGATCCTCCTCTTTACCTCCAGTCACAAAGCTAGGCTGTGATTGTTCTAATTATTTTATAGGACAGAAAACCTTTTTGTAAACAGCTATGAGAAACACACTTCTGTGACAAGATGATACCAAACTAGACAGAGTAATATCAATGAAAAGGTCTGTCAGCTGTGACAACTTCATGACAGATTTATCTCCCATCCAAAATATTTTTCTCCCTGTCATGGCTACTGATGAAACATGTTTTCCAGGATGATTCCTCCCCCCAAATAACAACCCCCTCACCAAAACCCAGAGTAGTGTCTAAATGCTTTTTTGCCGGAAGGAGCAGGTCATAAAAGATCTGAGATTTTTAATATATCCCTAGCTATACCTTTTAATGAGAAGAGATTTAAGAGAAGGAACAGTTTACACCATCATATTTTCTTTTCTTTAAAATTTAACAAACTCAGAAAGCTGAGTGTGGGGGCTTGTACAAACCACGAACAGGACAGGACTGCTGAGGAACGTGCCTTGAGCTGTTGTATTTTCTAGCATCAGTCTCATGACATGGTTATGACAGTGGGAAGATGCCAGCAGCTCACGTCCCCAGCAGCAGACCAAGAACTTAATGTTACAACCTACTTTATAAGCTTTTTTGACCAATCCCACAAAGCAAAAGCATATTGACAGTGGTTCTATACAATCACTATAAGCACACATACCTTTGGTTAAAAGAATGCCTGCTGATTTCAAATAAAAGACCTGCTTGTAAACCTTAAAACACAATGCACAGAACTCCATTATTAAGCTTAAAACTTCCTAGTCTTGCTAGATATACTTTGCTGTAGCTTAGGGAGTTATTCTAGACAAGCATTAATACATAGACCATTGTTTTAGTTGTCCTTACTTTTCTACTTCTTACATAATTTTTCTCCTGACCTATCTCATGGCTACTGCTTAGCTCTAATAGCAGTTCTGCTGTGTCTGAGGCCTGCCTTTTGCAGCTTTCCCAAAACTTTCTGATTTATGGATTCCCTCACTAAACAAAAGGCATTTGGGAGCTCCAGGGGAAGACTTCCAAGTACTCAGAGTCAGACCAAGATGTCGAGGGCCATGAAGGAGGGTGGGGCTGAAGGTGTGTTACAAATCCCACCATCACTGAAAATTTGTAGAAATTTTCTTCACTAGAACAGCGTCTTCTGTCCTTCTCAACAAATGTTTTCTGCAGCCAGTCTGAAAGCCACATACAACACATACAGCTCTACATATTTACAGACCAGCTGTACAGACAGAGTGTCCTTCTCCTTCATTTCCCTTTTGTTGTCCCTTCAGGAATGAGACCCTCAATTTCACCTCACCTAAAGATGGGTGCCACTGTGGTAGGAGAGAAGCACACCAGCACATGGACTGTGAATGAGCCCCACTTGTCTTCTGGGCTTCAGATGACTTCTCTGATGGGTTTTGAGCTGACACAAAT
This sequence comes from Serinus canaria, assembly GCF_022539315.1. Lineage (NCBI taxonomy): Eukaryota > Metazoa > Chordata > Aves > Passeriformes > Fringillidae > Serinus > Serinus canaria. The sequence goes on from NC_066317.1 coordinate 16,353,430, forward strand.
TTAGCAGGCTCATGAATGTCATTTAGCTTCTGCCTAGCCTCAGTTCCATAGCAGCATGGCTTGGACCACCTGCCTCTCTGCACACACCACACCACAGATCAACTGCACTGGAGATAAACAAGGCATTTTAGTCCAGTCACCTTCTGCTGTAGTAAAATCAGCTTCTTTCCATGCTTGTGAAACACCCCTGTGAATAAATTGATATGTAAATATGTTTCTATTTGAATGTATTTTTCCTAGTGCAGAAGGCATTAGAGAAACTAAGCATTGATAGTTGTACACCAACAAAACTGGACTGATGGTTTTTGTTTTAATCATAACAGTTGGTGTGCAATTATGGGAAAATACAATCAGTTTTAGGGCTGTGTGGAGCTTACTGAAAGGCACAAATGAAAGGGTGTGTTTCATCTTTATGACCTAAAGAAGCAAAATTTTTTTCCACCCCATCTAGGCTGCTTATCACATGGGAGAATGAGTCAGAGGGAGCTGGCTGAGGAATCCTCTTTCAGAGGAGCTGCTGAGCAGTTCCAGGGTGGGGTATCTGGGAACCCACAGAGCTCTGATACTCTTGGTGCTGGCTGGTGCCAAACATGGAGCTGTAGGTGCTCCCAGGGCTTCTCCCAGGAGAGGCAGAGCTCTTTGCCTGCAAGATGTTGCAAACTTTCTTTATTCCCGAGGAATGCATGAACACGTTTGGGGTTCTTTCCCTTGGTTGTGCACCCTGGCTTCCTCTCAGCCTCTGGCAGCAAAGTTGGAGGAAAGACAGACAGCTGAGTAGACCAAGTCCACTTGCTTTGTCAGGAAGTCAAGTAAAAAAAGATTTCTTTAATACTGTGTTGATCTTAGTGACCTCCACTGAGCTCCTGTCCTTTCCTGAGACAGAGAATTAGTCTCCCTTCTATTCTTGGTTTGAAGTGATAAGCTTGTTCCTTTGCCATGGGAATGGACAATGGATAAAAATCAATTCTCATTTAAGAAGCTACAGCAATTTGCCTTTGCCTTTTCCTGCTGCCTGTATTGATTCCCTGAGCTCTCAGGGACACTATCAATCCTGCTGCAGTCCAGATTTATTTGAAAAGGAACTGTGATGATGGGTGCAGTTCCTGAGAAAAGTCCCTTCCATCTCCTCCTTGCTCTTCTGAGAGACAAACCAGGGCCATCTATCCCATCTGTGGTGGTGAGAATTCTCTGGAGGAGTTTACAGCCCAGTACCATGATTGTCACTGCAACGAAAATGACAGTGTTTGTCACTGCAGGCCTTGTTGCTGCAGCTCTTGTTTAGGTGGAGCAGAAAAAGAAAAAGGAAATTTACTTTGGGGAAGAAACAGAAATGTGTCAACTTTTTCCTGAAGGCATTTTTGAAGGTATTTTCCTGTTGGTCCCTTGACTCTTAATTACCTTGAGATAATCAACAGGTCTGTAGCATCCTGTCCAAACAGTGCTCATGTGTCTGCCCCAACTCATAACATAATTTTTATTTACATAAGGCACTGGATATAAGTTGGCTCACACTAAATACCCCACCTAATGATATCTAAAATGTCAATCTTGAAAATTATGCTACTGTAAATAACTATGGGGGTGAGAAGACAGTGAAAAGTTAGGTGCCCATGGCTTCAAACACTTATGCTCTTACAGATCACTAGGTAATTGTTCCCACCCTTTTCTCCCAAACAGGAAATCCAAGCCCCAGGAGCTCTGGTGCAGCAGGTTAGTTATGACCTGGTTTTATTGACAGTGGCAAGGTGGAGTGGTGCAAAATGAGTAAACAAGTTTTCTTACTAGGCTGCATCAAGGACCATCTTTAAAATAAACTTTTCATACACATGAAATAATGTGTCTCTTTAGCTTTTCCACGCCTTTATTCTCATTAGTGAAGAAAACTCCACAAACCAATGGGAAAGTTACATCAGATGCCTGAAGCATTTGCCATCATGCAGGATTTCTTTATAGAAAAAGCTATAAGCACTCACCCACTGCATACATTTCAATATTCATTCCCAGATTTGAAAACTCAAACTCAATCTGCTATGTCTCTTTGCAGGGAGAATTTCCTGCTCATTTTCCCTGGGATTCATGGATTAAAAACTCTGATATTGGCAAGAAATATGAGCCTGGTACCAAAAGCTCAATACATCCCTGCTCTGTGCTGCCAATGAAAAACATATTCTGTGGATAATCACCTGAGAAGATTTCTCTACCCTTCCTGCAGAATTTTCTCCACACTTTCTATTTCCTCTTAGACTTGCAAATGCTCCTGTTCTGCATGGATGGATCTATGCTGGGTTGTGCTGGTCACTTTCAGTTGCTACTGTGTCTGACTAAGTTCAATTAAACTCTTTTGGGTACATTGGATCTGACCTTTTTTCCTGGAGGCCAAAAAACCTGCCAACAGTGCCAGGTGATTATAAATCCCAAACTGCTATTGCTGGATGCAGAAGAATCCTGAGATTGTAGGAGTTCTCACTGCTTGAACACAAGAGTTAAGCCTTAAAACTACTCACAGTTGCATCTTAGCTTATTTGAAGGTAGGTGTTAGGCTTCTGTAAAATAATTATTAGTCTTTGTAGAATAAGCCTAAGTGTATAAGGTTCACTAGGCAGATATTGGTAATTAGTTCTGGGGTTTTTTTTTTGTGCAGTTGAAACACATTAATTATTTAATGAGTTTTGAAGTGCCGAAATGTGTTTCCTTCCCAATGAAAAATTTATGCCATGAGGCAATGAACAGTTTGTCTCTGCCTAGTCAATAAGTGGTTTTTAGACATATGAAAATAATAATCCATAGGGGAGGACTGAGGATCCTCAGTGTGCGTGAGAGGAAGCCTTTCAGTTCTCCATACTTGAAATTTGTAAAAATGTACTTGAAAACTGCTGAAATGAAGTTAACACTGAGAGTGAAGGAATGTGCTAAGGAACTCAGAGTGCATTTTGGGACATAATTTTTAAGGACTTCCCTCTTGCATTTACATCTGTTGCATATGCAGAGCCATTCAGAAATAAGTTTAAATGTTCTGGGAGGCAACAGTGATAAAGAAAGGATTCAGTGAGGCTCTACAGTGAACAAATAAAGGGAGGTTTTCTGTCACTAGAAAATAAAACTTTCCTGCATTTTCTGCTCTTTAAAATTACTCAAACCAACTATGGTGTTGGATTTTTGATTATTTGGCTCCAGGAAGCTTAAATTCCTCATCTGACCATCAATACTCCTTGCAGAGTATTGTGCTCTGCCTGTAGTGCTTTGAGAAGTGTTTAACTCTTCACATTCTTTGCACTCAGGAGAGTGTTTTAGTACAAGCCTATAGCAAGGACATTTGATAGACCCTATCTCTACAGACAACATAGTGAACATGCATTTTAAGACTAATTTTGGAGCATACACACACTGAGCTTTTGTTCAGTAGCCCTGATTCTACATAGAAATTCTGACCAATTTTCTACCCTTACTGAAACCAGTGAACCAGTTGTCATTTTATTTTCTGATTGAAGTTTATTAACTTAAAACTGTTACCAGCAACACCTGTAAGGCTAAAACGAAAATACAAGGTTCAGGTGCTAAAAGCTAAAATTGTTTCTCTGTCAATATGTTATATGTATTCTTTGCTAAGTAGGTAACATAGGTGATTTGGGTAACCAGTCAAGTTATTTTGAGAAGTTTGTGGAAGGATTTCTAATTTTAAAGGATGATGTGATGGTGTGTGTGCATATACATACATATATATATATATATATATATATATATATATATATACACAAAACAGCAGAAAAATGTAACAGATGAAGGATTGCAGCATCACATATGGCTAAAAGAGAAGGGAGCTGGGGAAAGTTTGTGCAGAGAACTGACAAACAGCATGTGAGTGAGCAGGATGGAGACTGAGACAGGTTGTCTCCATCCCTGTGGATGCACAAAGTACAGAAAAGGGAACACATACCACTTACACCTTCTTCCTCTGTATTCCCAGCACTGTAGAATTAGACAGTGAGGAGTGACACACAGGTGCAAATGCCACTCTGTGGGATGGCTTTTTCCACAGGAGATGTAGATCTCACATTTGTAAGTCTTGCTCCATCTAAGCTAAACTTACAGTTTAGAAACAGAACATGAGGTCTCCCCATGTGGAGAAAACAAATCAGTCACTTGGGCTCAGTTTTTTTCTTAGAGGTCCTGACCACAGGAATGGCAAAACCTCCCCCTATTCACACTCCTAGCCCACTGCCCCAGCAGCATTGTCAGTGAGACATGAACTGGGACAAAACTCCTGAAAATCATGCTTTAGCCAAGACCAGTGGAACTGCAAAAATTTCCAGTTTTGCAAAGCAGAGTCTAACAATTAAATTATGTTAAGAGAATAGGCAGCAACAGCAAAACAGATCGAAGTAAGTCTTTATTAGTCAAATAAAAATCCCTATGAAAACTGCAATACCATCACAGAATGTTGCATCTCTAATTATTATATAAGCTTACCTTAAAAGTCAACAATGCTGTAATTCTGCTTTTTGTAGAGTGGTACTTATGTTCTGGTGGAAAAAACATTCTGCTTTGTTTTGTAGTAAATTCATTTTGGACAATGATAAGTCTACTTAGTATAAATCGGACTTTGTTTGGAAAATGCTCTTTCTATTGAAAGTTACTGAAGTAATGAAAGAAAACTCTCCTATTCCTTGTCTGATCAATGCCCAAATGAAGGTCAGGAAAGAAATTCCTATTCCCGTAAGCTGCAACTTTAAAATAAATGGTATACACCTTGGTATTCATCCTTTATTCTGGTTTTTAAGGATCATTTTCTACATGTATAATATTTCATTCTGACTAGAATGTCGTTGAAAAGTGTGAATTATTGAATGAATTTTGAAGGGCTTAACTGCCATTTCTTTAAAAAGCCTAAAATCCTTAAATGCATCTAGAATGCTGCCAATTTAAATCCTCACAGCTGTTTGCTTGCTCCTCCCAGTGGAATGCAGAAGGGAATCAGGGGAGCAAAAGTGCAAAAACCCCTCCAGTGTTGAGATAAACAGTTTAGAAAGTAAAGCAAAAGCTTTACTTTCTAAAAGTGGACACAAATAAAACAAAACAAGGAATTCATTCCCAACTTCCCATGGGCAGGCAGGTGGAAAGGAGGGTTCCCTACTGCATGATGGCTTCTTGGGAAGGCAAATGCCATCGCTTCATCTTCTTCATTGCTTCATCTTCTCAGCTGCGACTGCTGAGCTCGAGGCCACGTGGTCTGGAATGTCCCTTAGGCCAGTCAGGGTCCCCTGTCCCAGCTGCATCACCTCCCAGCTCCTTGCTCACACCCAATCTGCTCACTGCTGGAGCTGTGTGAGGAGCAGCAAAGGCCTTGGTGCTGTGTGACCAACCCCCGTAAATAAAAACAGTGTCTCTTTGATAGCCTGGTTTGATTACAGCCAGCAGTGCTGCCTCTCTGCTCTCCTGTCTTTTCCAATCTTTCTGCATTTTATTGCCTTGTCTGTGAACTGCAGAGGGAGGCATCACATTTTTGTCTTTTTTTGTCCAGTTTAGTTGTGCTGTAGTTCTTGAGAAGAATCCCTGCCTGTTGCTTGGTATTATGGCACCTGATGAGGATTAAATGGAGTGAGCTGTGAAAGTGACTTCTCCTTTGCTTGCCTTGGTTTTGTGTAGTGGGGTTACTCAGGTGCTTTTTGAGCAGGAGCAGACACAGAGGTGCACCAACTGCTACCCATTCTCCCATGTGTTTAGGAGAACTTTTTCCTTCAGAGGAGTGCTGTGACTCTCACAGGAGAGGAGGAGGAAAAACTTTTCCCCAAGAAGAGTCGTCAGACAGATTCAGTCCTGAATGTGCTTCAGTCAGAGCAGCCTCTCACAACTCTCCTCTGGGATTTCCATCATTTTGCTCCCAAGGAAAGGTGAGAACATAAGTACACCTAGTGCTCTACTGACTGCTTTACAACAGCACCCAAAGATCCAAGATCTTCCTGACTGCCAGATAAGAAGACACAATGTGTCCTTTTTAGCACTATTTCACCAGAAACACAGGTGGAGAAAGACCTGATTTGCTTTTGTGACATTCTACATTCCACAAGGAGATTGCACTTAAAAAATACTTTTAATTATATTTAAATTTTTTTCCCACCCATCTGAAGAATGGTTAACAGCTTGAAATAATGCAGGATCTTTGTGATATGAGTTGCATGACTGTCTCACAGCAGAATTTTCTCAAAGTAGGTCTCAACAATTTAAGTAGTTGAAATCCCCAGCTGCCTGTGCTAAAGACAAAAGAGTGGCCAATTTCATTAACCACAGCTGCAAGGAGCATAATTCATTATCAATTTTACCAATATCAATATCCTGAATGTGAAAGAGGCTGGAACACAGATGTCTAACCAGGAAAGCAACGCTGTAAATCTGATTGCTTTCCTTGCTCTCTTGCTCTTTAACTGATTACAAGAAAAAAAACCAAAACCAAACCAAACAAACAAAAAGAAAAAAAACCCAAAACAAACAACAACCCAAACAAAAAACCTCCAATTAATTTGATTAGCATAGTGAAAAAATATGCCCTAACAAGTAATTAAAGAGCACTTCCCTGAATCCTAAAAATTGCTTTTGCTTTCATTACATATACTTCCCTCCTAACCTGATTTTGTCATGCAATAGTGGCAGTGACAATGGCTAGTCACAGAAATGAAAAAAAGCATTGAGTTCAAGAGGTCACAGAGACTGCCCTCTTAAATCTAGGAGAAAATTAACTGTATCTGGATTCACTAATATGTTTCTTAAAACCCATTTTAGAAACTCCTGTCACCAGATACTGCACCACTTCTTTGCCTATCAGTCAACACTGTCAGGAGGAAGATTTTCCATGTATTTAGCATTATTTTTGTGCTCTAAATTAAGATAATTGCTATTTACTTTGCCTTTGAAAATCAGAGCTGATTAGGGAGTCACATTTTCATTCTACAAGGAATTCCAGCCTCCAAATGCTATTGTTATCCCAAATGAGAGAAAGAAGCCAAAATGATATTTTTTTTCTCAAAGTTAAAATGTCATATCTTGGATTAGGATGACCAAAATGTTTTCAAGTCTGTCAAACCATTTGTCTAATTATCCTTTCATACATTCATCTGCATGAAATCATTCAAAGAAAAGATTTTAGCATTATCAGAATGGTACATGAAAGCTGAAATTATGTGCTTTGTCTTTCCTGCTGAAATTGCTACTGAATCTTTTACATGCCTGTGACTTGTTTATTTTATTTTCAAATAAATTGCATTCTTTGTTGGAAGATTATTCCAACTCTTTGCTAGTGAATAGCTTGCTTGGTAATTTTTTTGTTTTACAAGGACAGGGACTGTGGATAATAGATTTTTTTAAAAGAGAAGCTCTCCTGTTATTTACAATCAAAATCTGTGTTAAAATATTATATGCAAACCAACACAGATTACTATTTTATCAAAATGTGCACCAGAGACCTGTAACAACACTGGGGTCATTGATGTGGCATTCTTCACTGGAATTAAGCCTGGGCAGGGAGTGGAGGGGGAGCAGGAGGGAGCAGCAGATCTGCTTTCTTCCCTTTGAATCCTGAGCTCCCTGCACTACATGAGTGTGCCTATCATTGCACACAGTGCATCATTACTAGTGGGAGCTGGGCATAGCCCCAGGAATGTGTGTGGAGATCAGGAGACACCCTTGGAAATTAGACTTGTGGGAAAGTCAAAATTCTTTCTAGTTCACTGCAGCAAAGCAGCTTGTAGTGAGTGAAGCAATAAACAATAACCCCACACTCAGGCTGAGTTTTCCATGATAAAGTTATCTTGATTTAGCATGATTTAACAGGCTCTGATCTTGGAAACTTCAACCTTGGAGTGGACTCCTGCAATCCCAACCAACCCACATTGCTAGGTCATTGCTGCTTTTCTTTTACTGAATAGGACACTTGATGTAGAAACAGACAGAATTAATGCCCCATTGCTCTGCTGCTCTTTGCTGAACCTGCATTTCCCACTCAGCCTGATCTAAAGCTGATTCATTGCCACTAGAGCTGACAGCATCCTATTAGTCACTGAAATAACATCAGCATAACAGGAGAGGAATGGAGCAACAGATGTTTATCCCAGATCAGGATCCCAAACATCTGAGGAGACTAAACAGCTTCTTCTGTTCAAATTAGAGATTTTGCATGAAGCCCCAAGGCAAAATACAAATGCCAGCCTGACAGCTTCACAGCCCAGAAACACACACTGGTTCTCATTGTCCCTGCTAAATCCAACCCTCTCTACATCTCACCCAAATTTCCACAGACTTACAGAGAAATCCTCCTCTGGAAATGCTGCACTGCACCACAACACATCACTGTTGGTCGAAATGAGACACAGTACCACTGCCTCACATTTTGACCACAAACCCCAGCATTATCCCTTCTCCTCAAGGTCAGGGAGATATTTTGGCTCCATCACACACTCTGTGAGCTGCCATGTATTGCATCTTCCAACTTCTTCTTCACCTGCTCCTGGGAGCATTGCTGTTTAACACCAGCAAAATGTGTGTTACTTGCTACTGTTCCCAAACCTTCCTTTGCTACTGTTCCCAAACCTTCCTTTGCAACCTCTGCTTCCCAGTTAGGAGGGCCAGTGCTAGTAGGAATGGACACACCATGTGTTCAGCACAACAGATAAGTGTATTAATGCACAGGAGGTGTCAGTGCTCTCCCCAGCCATCAAGAGAAGGCTGTCATCCAAGTCTCAGGAGGGTTGAGTTGCAAGGTGAAAGAAGCACCAGCCAGGGCTGTGGAGCTGCTGCCATTTAGCAGTGAGAGCTGCTACCTTGCCTCTGTTAGTGCTGACACCTCTTTGTGATGGGACTTGCCACTCAACATCAGCAGAAAAAGGAAACAGCCCAACTTAGTGGCAGCCAAAATAACATGTTCAGGGGAGCCTTCAGACCAGCAGAGAAGGGACCAAGCATCTCACTGCACTGATTTCTAGTGGCAGAAATGATCAGATTCCTAAAGTGTCTTTAAAATGGTCTCATTTGACTGGCTTTAATACATGATTCTTGCTTTCTTAGGATAAGTGATTATTTTATCCAAAATAGCCAGAATACACTTCCTTCAAATGAGTTTTCTTTTTTTTTTCCCTGGGAGGTTTTCTTTTCTGTATTGCCATTCAAACCATGTGTGATCATTTAAGATACACTAAGTGCATCTGTACACTCATTTTTCACACATGTAGAGAGGCTCCTTTCTCCTTTCAGGGAAGTACTAAATTTTGTGTGAAAAGAAATACTAAGCTCTAGTGTATAAAAAAAACCCTATTTTCTCCTGGCCTTGTGCTCCTTTCCTGCACTATATTCATTGTCATAAATGGTAAACATATACAAAATGTCCTCTGAAGCTAGACAATTTCATTCTCTACTTAAAATTCTCCCTATTATTTAAATGATCGGGAATTTACTTTGCTTGCAAAAAAAGTATTTTGCCTGTTGACATGTTCTTCACATTAAATCCTAAACTAAAGAGCAGGAAATTGATAAAATATCTCTCTTCTCCACATGTTGAGTTTTTTTTTTTCCCCTCTGGTTTTCCTTTTACACCAACATGGGGCATTATTTTTCATTGCACATGCCTGGATTGTGTCAACTCATACCTTTTATCAGAATGGACATCTGATGGTTTTTGAAAGACTAAAATCTGTAAGTCCCATCACTATGTGATATTGCTCTTAAGAGAAATCAGTTTCTAACTGATTATCTCAGACACTACATTTTACCTGGGGAATGGGTATTTGTCATAAAAAATTGTCTGCTTCCTGCACTAAAACAGAAATATCCTCAAACTCAATTCTAAATATAAATATATTTGCACATATGTATGTGTTTATACAGATGCACCTCATATACATATGTATGAATTAAGTCAATCTTGGGATTTTTTAGATGTTTGTAACAGGCATAACCACAAGCATAAAAACATCTTTGTAGGTTTCTAAGGTAACAAAAAGTGTTTGTTTCCAAACTGAAATCTGGAGGACCAATAATTTACCAGAGAGAAGAAAAAAATTTAGCAAAACCTGGAAAGTAAACAGACCATCATGAATTATTCTTGGACTTCACTACTTGAAAGCACCTTAAAAATAGGGAATGGATTTCCATAGTTTATAATGACATCTGACTGCTGAAATGTCACTGGAATTTGGGAGCAATAACTCTGGAAAAGCCTCAGTGTCTGGACAATTCACATACATTTTCCCAAACAGAGTACAGATGCCCAACCCAATTGAAAGCAAAATTAGTTATTGCAGATATAAATATCCATTGATTATAGCAGGGTAATTGTTTAAGTTATTTCCCTCATCCACAAAATTTTAAAACAAATTATATCTAACCTACAAATTTTCCTTTATAGAGTTTAACAGCTGCTTTCTCAAGATTTTAAACTGCTTAACTTTTTTTATCCTTTGGCTTAACAGCTGAAGTGTTTTCCACAGCTTTACTTTGAAAAGAAGTAAATCTAATGTGCTATAATGTCACTGGCAAATATTTATTTACTGTTGACTTTACATGCTGTTAATTTATCTTCCCTTTATAAGTAATTTTCCAGAAAATTCAGCCTGTGAAGATCCAGGGAAGAACCAACTTTTAATCTTAAGAAGATTAAAAAAAAATTCTTTATTGAAATGCTGTCAATAATGAAGCAGAAAAATGTTCTGCAACCTGTACATTTTTCTTCTTCCTCCAGCTTCTGTCATTTGATCTATTCTCTTCTTACATCTTTTATATGCCCATAAAGTTAATTACAGCTACACCTTATTCACATCCTTAATCTTCAAGCTATTTAATAGGGTTTAATGAATATGGGGTATATTATTTCATCAAAAAGACAGCTCAGGCAGAAAGAAGGGGAGAACAAGGAGGTATTCACTGCTTTTAAAGGCCCACCCAGTACATATTAGAGAGTTCTGAGCATATCTCCCCAATCCTATCTGTTTTTCTGCTCTGACAGATCCCATCCCTCCTTATGCTCCTAAAAAGCTTCAGCATTTAGGCCTCTTCAAGAGGCAAAGATTACTCTTCCTCCTCTTACAATCTGAGTTTTCTAGCATTTTGGGTCTTTGTCAGTGAAAGCTGAACTCCTTTCCTCTTCCTCTTTGGGCAGCATTTCAATACTCTGTTTTCTCCACTGTCCTCATTTTCCTATTGCAAGCCTTCCTGACTCAGTATCCACCTCCTAATACAACATCCACAGGCAGTTTTCCATATCAGGGACACAGAATCTCACTCTGCTTATGTGCCACTCCAATGTATTTGTTCTCTGCATGTAATTAAATCTACTAATTATCTGCTGACATTCAAATTCATAGCACCATGGAGCCCTTTTAAGCAGAACCTTGGCAATATTTCCAAAGACTTGTTTTTTAGGGGGGGAGGCAAAAGGAGAGGGAGTTGGAGAGAGAATAGGATTGTTTTCATTTTCTCCCTTGAGTTATAGCCTACATTTCCAGTAAGCACCTACTCCCAAGCCAAAATAATAAAATCTGGTGGTTGTGGATCTTTAATAAGGGGGTCTGCAGCTGGTGTTTTCTTACTGTCTCACATACTTAAATTTGACATGTCTAGAGGTAAGAGATCTCTGGGGAAGATACTGCTAGACTGCTGTGCGTCTGCTTGGAAATTGGATAAACTCCCAAAATTCCTGACTCTGGTCACCTGAAGGTGACCAGCAAGGACAGGAAGATGAGTAGCAGCTACAGCTTCCCTGTGTGAGAACAACTTGGAGAGCTCCTTTCACAGTAGGTGCCAAAACTGGCCCAGCAAGGGCCTGAATCCGTGTTCAGCCCTGGGCATTTTGATGTGCCAGTGCTAATGCTGGGTTTGGAAATCAAATTCAGCTTTTGCCCTCAGCAGTGCCCTGGATGCAGCAGGCACAGCCCAGATTGATCCCTCCACTCGGATGGCTCATCAGAACACTTTGAATCCAAGGTAGAAGAGCTCAGGTCTGGCAAGTCAGGTTACATCTTCTCCGAAGCCACACCTGAGATATTTGCACCCCCTGCTCTGCCAGGACAGAGCACAGAGCTTGCAGAGAGGGGCAACGCCTTCCTGTGCCACTTCTTGATGTTGCTTTCCCACCAGCACCCTGTGAGTCTCTGCAGATAAGAATTAGGCGTTTTTGCTTTTAACTTTTTTAATAAAAGAAGGTGGATTAACTTCTTTAGGGGAAGGAGCTGCCTGGGATCTGTTTGATCTTCTGTCTGCATTCACAGTTTGATCTCAGTCAAAAAACTGGTTTTTGTATTTTTTAATAAGGCTGGGAAGAATTCTTCTGGGAGCCTCTAACAACCATCTGATCTTTTACTGGCACCTTTTCACTCATGAACAGGCCTGTTGAGAGCACAGATTATTTTCATACAAAATCACGATAAGGGGAGGCCCTGAAAAAAGAGATTTTAATGCACGAGGGATTGTAAATTCTCTGCATTTTTACAGAAAGATGAAATGGTGGATTGCCACAAAATATTTTCTTGGCTATTACATTGAACTGTATTTACAAAGCAGGTGCAGTTTTGTCTACAACAGTCATTTCCTATCTGGAGCCTTTATAAACAACTGGACACAAATTGGAATTCCCAAGAGTATCATGGCAAAAATATCTATATGAAAAAATTCTTTGTCTTGAAAGCAGATCAATCCCAGCCCATGCATGTAAGGCATGTTGAAGTCTGGAATGTTGCAAATCTACAGCTAAATTGAGTAACGGGGCTGTATCACTAGTTCTTCTCTCACTATTAGGAATTTGATGTAAGCAGAAAATATGCTGTCAGCACTGTGCATCTGACAAAGGACATGTCACAAACAGGGAAGAATTAGTGCAGTGATAAAACACCCCAGAATGCCTCAGCAGGCTCCTTTCCATCACTCTTCCTCTCTTTTTTGGCAAAAAACTAAACCTGAAAAGCATGGATAGTGACGTGTCAAAAATTTAACTGGAGTGGTTAGTGGAGAAGGTAGGTAATAAAAGTAAATATCATGCTTCCAAATTCACCCAAAACTTCTTCAGTGTTTTAAGGAGTTTATAGCATTATGTCCAACCTGCTCTAAAGTACAAAAATTGGAAAGTTAAGGACCATTTTTATCTTGGCGTATTTAGGGTAGGATTTGAATCCCCAGCTTTGAGGTTTCTCAAAGATACAGATCACACAGATCAGAATCTCACTAATCATTAAAAGCAGACAGGAACACATAATTTACCACTCTCAGGATGCCTCTGCTCAACAGAACAACCATTGGTCTATATGTGCATAAGTTATAGAAGGCTAAAATTGACTGAGGTGAGTGCCACCATTATACACGTCTGTTTTGACATCTGCTGTAATGTTCATCTGCCAAAACAGAGGCAGGACTTTGTATTTCAAGCATTAAAAACAGGCCCAGACCAAACTGTACAGGTGATTAGGGGTAGGGACTGGCACACCACTCTCTACAGAGCAAAACTGCTGAAGAATAAATGGGTGTGTGACACTTGTCTTGTTTTCACTCTCTTGTTTCACTTGATGCTCTGTGCAGAGTTAAGCCACCCAACAGTACCATTCTACACCTCCAGGCAGCTACACAGTCCTGGACAGAGAGACTCAGTGGATGGGCCTGGGAAATGAGCCACAGAAGAATGCCAGGTGTTTAACCATGAATCTCCTCTGCTGTGAATGGAGGCACACACAGTGTTGCTGTTAGTGCTGACAGGATTCTGTGAGCTGATGTGGCAATTCTGCATCTCCTCTTGTTCACAGGTTATCGTGGTATAACAGCAGAAATCCAGCAAGGCACGTTGCAGTCAGTTTACACTGCCTTTTCCAGATGCACACACAGCCCTAGTATCCATAATCATAAAGGAGTGTGGTTGGGAGGTACCTATGAAAGTCTTCCAGTCCAACCCTCTTGCAATGCACAGGGACATCTTCCAGAACATGAAGCTGTACAGTGTTGTGTTGTGCCAAGCAAGGGAATGCTTGGGAAGGATCAGCTTTGCTTGCCACATGCAGATTGTAGCTCAGAAATAAAGGGACATGGTTACTGTCCCAGCATGGAGACCTACAGGAATATCTCAAGACTTGAACAGTGGAGCTTTAGAAATGTGAAAATATGGTTCCCAAGGAAGTACCGGGAGACACTCAGCTGCTCTGCTCTCAGAATTATAGACTCAGACCACTCTAACTTTTACAAGTTGCTGCTTCCTTGTGACGTTCCTTGCCCTCATCAGAGCATGGAAACTATGAGGTGAAGTGCAAACCTGTGAAAGGAGACTGTAGTGTAAAGAATGAAATTGTTGCAGATCAGCAGCTTCTCAGGAAGAAAAGCCCTTTGAACAGTATAAATGGCAAGTTTATGGGGATAGCTAGCATTGCAGTGATTTTGTTCTTACCTTTAATATTCTTCTCTTCCACTGTATGATTTTCTCTCCTGCTCATTTTGACAAGAAATCATAAGTGCAAGGACCATAGGAGATATTTTGGTGAAGAACTCTGCTTGGGCACTAACAAAATAGATGATAGGATACAAGAAGCTACTGTTCTTTTTAAAATAATCACAGAATCACCTGATTTGGAAGGGAGCCACAAGAATTATTGAGTCCAACTTCTGGCCCTGCACAGTTTTTCAAGTGTGATACTATCACCATCTGTACGGGGACACAGTATGGGTAAATGAAGGTGGTGTAGAAGGTAATCTTATCCCCCAATGAGCTGCAGCTGGACCAATTACTAAAGATTAGAAGCAGGGCTGATCTTAACAGGCCACAGCTGTAGCCAATAAGAACCAGTGGTATAAAAGAGTGGATTGGTGGGATCTGGAGTCAGATGGCTGCTGCAAGGACCAGGAGCAGGCAGTGCTTAGAGGAGCTGCCTGTGAGAAACATTGAGGAGGTATGGAGCTCTGGGGATATGGAATCCTTGCACTATAGTGACAATAGAACTAGTGCTATCTAAGACAACAACCATCCCCTGTCTGTATTTAAATAATTTTCTGGTTTTGATTTCTAGTTTTCATGTCTCTGCTTTTCCTGAACTGTTTTCCTCCCTTCTCAAAGGAAAGAGAGAAGCCAAAAAAAAAAAAAAAAAGGCAACCGGTTTTTCATATGCCTGAATATCACAGCCAAAACTTTACACACAACAGTTTAGGAACATTCACTTCAGTGGCCTTGAGCACTGTGTTGGCCTGTCTGGATGTTGTGCTGCATCCACTGCCTGGGCTTTGCTGTCCTGACACAGATGGAGCACACCTGTGCCTCCTTGCTTTTTGAATCACCCTTGGGCATATTTTTAGTGAGCTGGTTGTCTAGATGGTAGTGAGGAGAAATCAAAGCCTAGTTAACAGCAAAATGCTCAGACTTGGGCAGCTAATGGCTCCAAGGCCATTCCTTCCCTGATCAGATTGCAAATCAAGTAGGATGAACAAGTTTCTTGTACCTTATACTGTAGGATTCCATTGCAAGGAGTGCTGCTGTGAGTAAACATCCCTGTGGCAATGCTCTGCCAGGGGACTCCAGCCCTGCTGGGAGTCAGGGAGCACAAACTGAACAGAAGAGTCTCTTCTTGATGCTCAGTACAACAGAAAGGGAAGCAGTCCAACATAATTGCTTTTTTCTCCACTGAGCATCCTTTTACCTATTTGCGTTCCCTTTCAAATGTCCACTGCAGTTCCACATTTCTCTCCGTGGTTGCCTTATCAGGAGCAGAACTCCCAGCTCAAAACCAAAATGAACAGATGAGAATTATGGGTTCATAGATGGATTCTGTACCTAGTAGTGTCTCAGTCTTTTTTCTGGGAATAACTTCTTGAACATGGAAATTCTTTGGGGATCAGTCCCTGCCTAAATTGATTCAAGTGCAAATTTGGGTGTGATGTTATTTTGTTCTGAAACATGTTTGGATTCTATAGTTTCCAAATTCAGTTTTTGGTTTAAAAAGCCAAACCAAAATAACAAAATCTCTGGGCCATCTTTTGCCTCTTTGCGCCATGGTTTCTTCATCCATATCTCTGTAAAGAACAGCATCTGTAAGACTGCAAATGCTGAACTTCTGAAGGTTTATTCCTGCTTGGACAGATGCCTTTAGGCAAAATCAGACCGTTTTGTGCATATTTTAGCATATAAATTTGCTTTCTAATTATTTCATAGTTTGTGAGAGGAGTTTCTCAAAGTACAGCAAAAAGAAAGAAACTTTAATGTTGAATCAGAAAGGAAACAGGCTGCAACAGGAACTTATCTCAGAGTCATAGAATATCCTGAAGTGGAAGGTACCCACTAGGATCATCAAAGTTCGGTTCCTGTCCCTGCACAGAACAATCCTGAGGACCCCACCATGTGTCTGGGAGTGTTGTCCAAACACTTCTTCAGCCCTATCAAGTTTGGGACTGTGGCCACTTTCCTGAAGACCCTGTTCCAGTGCCCAGCCACCCTCTGGGTGAAGAATGTTGTAATATTCAACCTAAACCTCTTCTGACACAGCTTCAGGCCATTCCCTGAGTCCTGCTACAGGTCACCAGAGAGAAGAGATCAGTGCCTGTCACTCCACCTCCTCATGAAGAAGTTGTAGCCTGCAATGTCTCCCCTCTCCTCTTCTCCAGGCAACTGCCACAACAATGTTATCTGAGTCAAATGCAGAGTGTAGGGAAACAGAAGAAACGAAGTTTGGAGTTGTAAAAATTAGTTTGTTTCAGCAGCAATTGCAGTAGCTAAGGCATGAGTGTTATAATTTCTCTAAGACATTGACAGTGGCTCATGAGAGAAAAGGAAAAGCTTTCTGACCTGAGAAATAAAACTTTATGCAAGTATCTGAAGTATGAATCCCTCAAATCTGCAAGACAGTGTCAGGAAGGGAGTTTAGACTTAAACCATAGCTGCACAGTTGGATTATTTTAAAAAGGAAATCCAGTAACAGTTACATCTGTAATGGACAGGTTCTTGTGCAATTCCTTCAGGGCTGACCTTGATAACTGTGACATGCAGTATCTGCAGGACAAGTCTCTACATAAATGGCTTTGTTTTGTGTACATCAGCACTGTTCTTCTGCAGTGGCTGTGGGCTTATGGGGTAAAGCTTGATCTACTGGAACTCCTGAGTCTTGCTTGTATGGGGTTTGTTGTTTTGGTTTTGATTTGGTTTGTGGTTTTTTCATTGCAATGGTTTGTAGTATTCCTCAGGAAACAATACTGACATGTATCTATGCCACAACTGCTGGCACAATGTAGGGAATTGTTAATTCTCTGGCAGTTTCATAAAATAGATTCAAATAATTCCATTTTTTATTGGAATTTTTGGTTGCTTGCCTAAACTTAGAGGTAGAAAGCATTACAAATAGTGACAGTATCAGTTACTTTTCCATTTAACCTGCCATATCCTTTATCTGTCAATTAGGTCAACAGTTCCTGCTTAGTGCTGGGGGAGGGAATCTCTTTATTGGATTCACTGCCATTTGGGAGGTAGATTGTCCATATGGCTCCACTTGAGCCAAATGACCTGAAGGCTTCTTTTCTGAGTCATAAAGAGCTTGTTGGCTGACTTTAGCAAGGACATACTTTTGATAATTTATGCTGCTAACAACAGGTGATTTCCCAGTCAGAACAAAAAGAAAGGAAAAGGGAGATAAGAGGCAATCAAAGATAGAGAATACTTTGTTCTGCCAGGAGATGGAAGACTGGATTCTGCCCTCTGAGACAGTAAAATCCTTGAATATCATAGAATGGCTTGGGCTGGAGGGGACCTTAAAGACCATTTAGTTTCAACTCCCCTGCCAAGAACAGTGTCACTTTCCATTAGACCAGATTGCTCAAAGCCCCAGAAACCTGACCCTGAACACTACTATGGACTGGGCACCCACAAGTTCTCTGGGCACCCCCTTTCAGTGACCATCACAATAAAGAATTTCTTCCCAATATCTAATCCAAACTACTCTCTTTCAGTTTGAAGCCACCCCCCCTTGTCCTGTCACTACATGCTCTTGTAAAAGTCTCTCTCAATCTTTTCTTGTCAGCTCCCTTCACTTTTGAACATGAAACTTAGTACCTTCCCTCAAATTCAGTCTTATATATTTTTAATAAATATTTTAGATTAAGTAGTTAACTGCCTTGTTCTGTAGCCACTAATAAGAATGCTTCCCCCAAATATTTTCAAGAAAGTCTTCCACCTTTTTTTTTTTTTCCTAGAAATTCATGTTTTGAATGATAGGTTACTTTCAGTTGTGAAGCTGCATATCTTGGATGATAAAATGTTCTGAAAAAAACCAAACAGTCAAATGAAAAGCTGGGTGCTATTTTTTTTTTTTAATTTTATTACTAAACCTCAATAAGAATTTTTCAAGCACATAAAAAGAACTTCACTCACAGAAAAAATGCTTACTGCATTTTCTGATTCTGGATATTGATTGTTGTTCTGAAAGAAACTGAAATAATGACAAATTCAACAGTTCTAGAAACTCGTGCATCACAAACACAATAAACTATTCCAATTTCTAAGTAATCTTTTGCCTGGGATATGAATGTGAATTGTGTTGTTTCACTCACATGAAATAACAATTCTCTGGGCTAAAAGTCAGTTGCATTTTTCCTTGAGGAATGTAGACAGGTTATTATTTTACTTGTTTCTATCATATTGTTAAAGGGCATAATTTATTTATATTATGGTCCTCATCTCCCATTTTCCAGATAGCTCTGATGGAAGATACTATTTTTTCTTCTTTTTGAATCCCCCCTTTTTTATATTTTGCATGTGGTGAGGATGTTTGCCCTTCCCCTAAATGAAGAAATAATGTCAAGCAGTTATTTATTCAGTAGACAAACCACCAAAGCAAAGATATGCATCTATTATAGGAGCAAACTTGTTTCCCCTCACTCGTGACTGCCAGTTTAAGACAGAAGTAAATGTCACAGATCAGCTTACAAATCTGAAAGCTGCAGCTGTAACTAGCCTGCAAAGCAGGCTGTCATTGTTTACCCTGTAGAAAAGGCATTCACTATGCAATTTCCACTGCACAGGCACTAGCATAGTTTTGCATTCTTACAGGAGTGGGGAAAGGGGCTGTGGGGTTCCTGCTAGGCCTGTTTAAGTGTGAGATGTGGTTTAGGTCACTATAAAGGGGTGAACAAGCCCAGGAGGGCTCTGCAGAGGAGAATACAGCTTTGCAGCACCATATTTAGATGACTTCTGACCCTGGTCTGCCTGTGGAGGCATTTCCAAAAGAATGAGTGGGAGAAATATGAATGCATGTCCAGATGAGATCTCTCTTTCTGTGAAGGGCAGTGGCCCAAATGTTTACCCATGCAACTGAGAACTTCACCATGATTATTGTCCTACTGAGCTGCAGCCCTCAAAATCTCCTCTGCTCTGCAGATGTGGGAGGGAACAAGGTGCATGAGCAGGAGCTTGCCTGAGTGTGACTGCACAGAACCTGGCTGTAGTGCCATCCACTTGCTAGAAGTTAAGAGAAATGAGCGAGGGATGGATGCCCTCTGCAACAGGAGCTAGCTGCAAGAATGGAATTGCATCAGGAGAGCAGGGAATTAAAGTTCAGAGGTGTCCTGCTCACCTGGGGTGGGGTCTAAGAAGCACAAAGGGGGAAGGCTCAGTGAGGAAGTGTGAGCCTATAAAATTCCCCATGACTTTTGCTGGAGGTAACAGCAATCTGTCATCAAAGTGAGTTAGACATGACCTCTTTGGACTGGCAGCAGGTATTAAAAATCTCCTAAGGGCCTAAGAGTTCATGTGGGCTCATTGAACGAGCTGAGGCAGGAGCAGTCTGGGAGAAGGGGAAGATCTTTAGTGAAACACAGCCCAAGGAATTATGGGGTTTATGCTTTGTGGATTTTATATTTATTTTTCCCCCATGAGCTGAATACAAGCCAAAAGGACTGGATAGATCTGATTGCACATAAAATAACCTAGAATGCCATGGAATGGAGTGGAATTAAATTTTGTAGAATTTAATGGGAGGGAGTGGAATGGAATTGAATGGAATGAAATGAAACCTCACAGAAGTGCATGGAATGGCATGGAATGGAATGTTACCTCATAGAGCAGCATGGAATTGAATTTCATAGAATAAAATGGAATGAAGCCTCATACAATGGCATAGAAAGCAATGGAATTAGACAAAATTAAGAGGACTGGAGTGGAATGGAAGAAAATGGAACATGATAGAATGGCATAGAATAGAATGGGATCGAGTTCTTGCTCGTGCTGGAGTTCTTGCTCTTTCACTCTTTGCAGAAATCTCTTCACTGATGCCTCTTGAAGGTTGGTAATACAACACCCAAATACTTTGTTACTCCCGTCAGTACCCATTCATTGTAAAGAACACTAGGTAGCATTAACATTTTTGTTCCATGTACTGCAGCAAGATTTTTGAGAAGAAACACAACAGTCCTGCTCCCAAGGATAAAATGGAAGAGCTTCTTGTGACTGTTCCTGAATAACTCCCACAAAAACAAATATAAGTAATAAGTAAGTGCCTGTATTGTGAAGCCTTGATTCTCACTCTGGCATTAAGAGCTGCAGGAAAGGGCAGCAGAGTAGCACTCCCAGTGGGGAAAGATACTTGAGAATTTGTAACAAATTATGGTACTTAACAGAGTTTGTGTGCCATTTATGTTTACATCGTGTGATTCATTTTTACAAAGCCTCAGGATTCATTTTCCAGGTAGAAAATACTTTTGCCTTGAAACCTTTCCGTTTAACCATTGACATGACTCTGCTGCCTTTATGTCTTATTGACACCAAATGAATATTTGTGGGTAGCAAGAATTTCCTTTCATTCAAAAAAAGTAGTATTTGAGGAGGTATAGCGAAAAATCTTTTGCAAAAATTGCCTCTGATTTTTAAAGGCCTTCACATTGTGTCCTTGTTAGATATCACAGTGGTGCAGTGCTCTGATAGGCAGTAGACTTCAGCTTGAAAAACAGCCTTGAAAGGTATAAAGCCTAGAGGATGTTTGTATTTCCATAAAAGAAAAATGTCTCGGGCTTTTAACAAATTAACAGTGCCTCGGAGTCACTGGGCTGAAGCTGCTCAACACAGAAATAAGTCTGTTTGGGCTAGTTGATGAGGGTGTCAAGACTAGGATTACAGCAATAAAACCCATTTGAAACATACACATCCATTTTGCAGAGAAGTCAAAGAGTTCAGGCAGTGAATACTTTCGTAAATAAAGAAATCTGTAAAGAGCGAAAGAAGGACTCAGATTCTCAAGGATAACTTTCAAAAAAATTGTGGGCAAAATGTGTTGGGAGAGAAAAATATCTCTAATTTTGTGTGTTGAGGTGAAGCAGGGATTGTACTTCATTTTGTTTTGCTTAGCCTGTTATGCAGATAAATTGGGGGTTGTATCCACTGAAACACATTTATGGGGGCAACAGCTGAAGCAGCATGTTTGAGTTTTTTGGAAGGAGAACCAGGAATAGACCTTGAGGGAGCTGGGTTTTACTCAGCTCCAGCTGCCTGGTACTTAGTGTCTTGTGTAAATCTCATTTTGTTTACAGAAAAAAAACCCAAAAGATCATTACTTTGCAGGCATAACTTCTTCCTACGTTTTTTTGTTAGAAATCTGAAGATCAGGTATTGTTTTGTGAAGTACCTATCCCCTCTCTATGACTAGTGGGATACTAGATCACCAGTATAAATTGGCTTGGGTTAGTTGAACCCATCTGCAGATAAATAGATTACAAAGACTGTGAATTTTCCTGCTGCCTAGTACAACCTGATTAAATTTTTTTTTTTTTTTTTTAAGTTTAGATTAATGTGAGACTGGAGAAGCAGGTAGGAGAGCAAGACTATTTCAAGGAATTGTCTTCTTGCAAGCTGGGGTGCTTTACAGCAAACGTAACAGATGGCAAACAGTCCCTTGGAACTGGCATCATTTTCCAGTGTGCTTTATGCTGACCTGCAAACCAACACCTGATCCCACGAGTATATAAATAATAGAAATGTGCCATGCAGACTACAGTCTTCCCATACTGGCTCACACTCTCAGGTAGCACCTTGTGCAAGCTGCCACCTTTGACTGTCCTCCTTCCTGTGTCTTTGACACAAAGACAGCAGGAAAGAAGGCAGCAGATCCTCCAGCTAAGTTTTCTTTGCTATTTGCAAAAGCCTAAGCATTTACAAAACTCCTCTTCTAGTTTATTTCCAAAGTGTAAGAAGACATGACTCCTTATAAACATTTCTGCTGGCAGTTTGTGTGCTGTCTTATTGGCACCATCACTGACGGAGGAATATCATGTCTTGAAATGTTTAAGTGAAAAGTTAGGACTAGTTTAATCTGGCCTTGTTTGTAAGAATTTAAGTGGATTTATATTTTCTTACCAGCTCCAGGTCTTTCCAGAAACATTTGGCAGCAAGTAGTTTCTAAATATCACAGAATTTTCAGACATAATTCATAGGTAGTGCTTTTTTTTTTTGCTCTGTTGGGGACACTTCAGGCAGGATGCATGACAAACTCAATGTTTTGCTGTGAGGATCCCCTCCAGACAGGCTGCAGATACCAACCAGCATTTGTAAGAAAATGGCACTGACTCAAATTTTTCTGGTAAAGAGAAGGGCAGATTTCCACTGACAAATGTGATTTGGAAGGGCAGTCTCTAACTCGGGTCAAACCTCAGTTGGATCCAAATGGTGACCTAAATTTTGGGGAACTCTGTGGTGAGTGGTTTTCACAACAGGCCATCACAAAGCAAGGGACTTTATCTGAACCTGTTTTCTGGGTGTTTGGTAAGGATGACAAAGACCTTCCCTTCCATGGCAATGAGCCTGTGTCAGTCTCCATGTCTCATGCCACGATCCTATGATAAAGGTTTTACATGGTGGTAAACTTCCAAACCAGTGTGGCTGATGCCAAATGCTTCTCTGACAATGTTTCATTTTAATATAGTAAATCACTTCCAGCATTGTGTTGGGCCTTGAAAGTAATTTATTCAAAATCTGGCAGCAGCCAAGTAGAATCAAGTGATTTTCATAATGTATTTTAAATGAAAGTCATAAAGAAAAATCACTTTTAATAAGTGCTTGAAGAGTGCTTTTTCCCAATGCCAATTCCTTTGAAAATGTATATGCTGACTGTATAGCAGTACCTTTTCTTGAGAAAGTGCTGTCATCTGCTATGAGATAATTTTTTTTTTTGTGGATGTGGAGTAGAGTTGGTTACATTGCTTGTTTCAAGAAAATTATCCAATTCATCTTTTTTTATGACTACATTATTTCTGACTGGGATCTATCATTACTTGACTGCTTTTACAGAACTCAAATATTTTCTGGTGAATCATTTTGTTTTTCCACATTCTCCCTCTCTATTTGTCCTTCATCAGTTGTCATAAAAAATTAACTGGCATATTGTATGAGGCTATTTACTTCTGTTGTTTAAGTAACTTTCTGAAAAATTATCAGTTCAAAGCAGAGCTTATCAGAAATTCTCTGAAATGCTTTTGCTTTCCAAAATATATTCAATATAATATATTCCCTCAGGAATTCATATGTGTTGATGAAATTTTCATCTGATACCTGTCATGGGGAGAAACTGCAAAAAATAGCCTGGTGCATGGGTATCCCCCATCCCAGGTCGAGTCCCTTGGCTGTAAGTCACAGATTTTACTTCAGAGGGGTTTTTTGGGTTTTGTTTGTTTGTTTTGCTTTGGTTTGGTTGGTTGGTTTTATTGTTAGGAGAGAAAGATGACATAATTGCAGGCTGCATTTGCTCTCCAGCCTATGGTCCCTGAGTCAGAAATACCAAAACCTGCACAGATGCAGGCAGGTCTGACACACTGCAGACATGTCAACCAGACAGCCTAGAGCAAACCTAGAAGCCAAGAAGAATCAGCTACCAGAGGATCTTCCTGGACAGCTGCAGTTAGCAATGGATTCATTTGCTGAGACAGTTCCCAGCCTGAGCTGTAAATTCCCAAGTGAAAAAACAAATGGGTGTTAAATATGCAGCCTGTGTGCACAGCAGTGTGTCAGACACCTGAGCTAGCTGCAAGCACAGCACCATTTCTGTGCAGTGCAGTGACAGGCAGGAATGCCAGCTCCAGTGCCACAGGCACGTGTGACCAGCAAGCCAGATCTCAGCAAGGTCTGTCACACTGAGACTGCTTCTACCTGCAGAGCTGGGGGTATTAGCTCTTGTCCCACAGTCACATCTCTGTGCATGACACCACTGCCTACCTACCATGGCTCCTGGTGCCTGAGAGAGTAAGGGCCATAGCTGCTCCTTCTCACTAGTCTTGATTGGTGTCCTGTCTTTAAACAGGTCAGTGTTTTCTCCTCTTTCATCTTCCCTGAATTGCTCTTGTTACAAGGACAGCAAGCCACCCTGTGTTTGCTCCTCCAGGCAGCCACGCTCTTCTGCCTGCCAAGGCAGCAGTTCTCTGGCCAGGGGACATCTCACTCTCCCCCTCCCTTGGACACATGTCCAATTCCCCAAGCCTTTTGGTGTTTAACAGGCATTTGGATGATGCCTCCAATGACCTGCTTTAACTTTTGGTCAGCCCTGAGGTGATCAGGCAGTTGGACTGGATGATCTCTTTAGCTTCCTTCCAAATGATAATGATATAATCTAGTCTGGCTACACAGAGATGTTTAAGCCATTTGAGCTCAACAATTTTCAATCCAATTGAATAGCTGGATGCAAGTCAGTTGGACACCGAAGAAAACCATAAAAAAGAGCAAATTTGGTTATATTGGATGATATATTTTAAGCAAATATATACATTCTAATGAAAATCAGTGTCCCTTGAACAGTGCTGTTCTGTTTGCCTAGAAATGTTACCTTTAACCCTTCCTCTGAAAACTGGGCTGGTTCTATGGGCCCAAACATAAGAGTATTGCTGCTTTTTATTTGCTTCCTTCACTCATGCATTGAGTTGATCCTATTTCTGGGCTTCTCCAGTCACTGTTTACATTTAACATCCTTTTTGTACTAAATATTTCCATTGGCTACTGTGTTGAAGGCTCTAGTTCTTGCCTGAGATAAACTGCTGAATAATCATTGTGTGAAACTGAATGGGACATGAAAGGGAAGGGATGCAGTCCTTTAAAAAAATGCCAAGAAATTGCTATTCCCCAGGCTCACCCCGCTGCTGCTGTTTCTCTCATTTGTTTGCCAAGAGAGCACATCACACTTATTTACTCTTTCTTTGTGAAAAGTGGTCTCATCAGCCTGGGTATTTTATGAGTCCACCCTCTCCTAAGTAAAGTACAACAGTTTTCAGTGCTCTTTATGTTCTGATTTTAATCTCTGATGTTCCCAAGTGCAGGAATATAAATTCCTGTACAAAAGGATAGCTGTCAGGAGAAAGTCCTTTAATCTAGTAGATAAAAGTCTAACAAGATCCACTGGCTGGAGGGTGAAGCTAAATTGTAGCTAATCTGAAATTAAAGGCCCAGGTTTCTGCCTTTTTCTTTATTTTAGCAATATTGTTAATAATTTAAACATCTCCTGGTGGTGGCAGATAGTGAATTTGTCATCACTTCAAACCCTTAGCAAGGCAAAGCAAGGGGGAGTGATTCAGCCAGCTTTTTTTAGCCATGTAATTCAATGCCTAAATTAAGAGATCAGTCTCTCTAGTCCTTCTGAAGTCCAGAGAGAAAGGGGAATACAAGACAAAGGGGATGCAGAGAAGAAGCCTAATGGGCGATCTAAACATCTCTCTCGGTGCAGGCAGGTTATAAAGAACAAAATAGCACAGAGCAGTTGAAAGGGATCTAAAGTGACCATCTAGTCCCACTGCTTGACCTCTGCAGGGCCAAGAGCTAAATCATAGTGCTAAGAGCATTGTTCAAATGCTTCTTAAGCATGGACAGGGTTGAGGCATTGAGCACCTCTCAAGGCAGCCTTGCTGTGTTATGGGTTAGCACCAGGCAGCTCTTCTGCATGTGGATGGGACAGATAGAGGGACAGTGAGGCATTCCAGTTTGATCAGGCCTTGACAAAAATGTGCTCCCCCATCCCTCTGTCATCCCACAAGAGCTGTGGGAGAGCTGGGGATATGCCTGCATGGCCCTGCCCTGATCTGTAACATTGCTCTGCATGGCTGAGGCTGCAGGGGCGCAGATAAAGGAGGTGCTGCAGAAAGAGGGGACAGATGTGCGCCAGCTGCAAACCATGTTTTCCTTGAGTGGTACCCAGGCTGTCCAACACTGCTTTCCCAGCCCAGGCTGAGTCAATGTCAATGCTGACACCACAAAAACCTGCTCACTACAGCCTACTTCTTAAATACCATGTCCTTTTGTCTGCTTGCACACCAGTCTCCTTTCCAAATCTATGACAAATAATGAGGAGTCTCCTTCTTCTCTTTTCTCTATGCCTCCATACAGGACCAAATTCTACTTCTGTTCCTTGTTAAACATCACAGCTGAGAGCAAATAGGGAAAATCTGCTTAAATCTGCTTGGTTGGACTCTGAGGACTGGAAAAGAGATTATATCTTCCTTTTTTTTTTTTTTTTTTTTCCTGCTGTACAGAAATCAGCCTTCTATTTTGCATACAGCCCATATCCACTCTCTCAGCACTCTGTATGCCGTGGCTGATGCCAGCCAAAGCTTGTCCTCTGATGAAGGACCTTCAGCTGAGCCTCCCCCACATACAAGGTACATGTGGATAAAAATGTGACTGGGCATTTCTCTCTTTTGTTTTTTTCAGGCACTAAAGGCAAGGTGGAATTTTCAAGCTGAGAGGTAAATAATATGTGAAAAATGCTTCCCTCAAGAGTGAGGAAAAAGTCAGCACCTAATCTAAACTTCTAATAGTTCCATGTGACAGCCTAAATGTGGGGGAGAGTCTTAAGGAGTGTGAAACAGCCTCGATCTCTTGCCTGGCACAGAGCAGCTGAAGACAGGCAATGATGATATACACATAACAGATCTGTATTTTGCCCTGAGCAAAGCTGTTCCTGGCTAAGCAGAGAGTAGTAGGAATAGAACTTCCTCCTTCTTTACATTTCAGAGATTGGAAAGGCAATGTATCAACAAAACAAAACCAAAAAGATACAGAAAAGGAGAGAGACAAGAGCACAGAGGAGGCCCGGAGGGAAAGAAAAAATATTCAAATAATGGAGTGAGGGTGAGGCTGGCAAACTTTGTGGCAGTGAAACAACAGATGGACTGTAGTTTTAGTGATTCATCACACAGATGGCTCAGCAGATGGATTCTGTTGGGTTCATACAGCTTAGGTGGAAATATCAGCTGCTGATTTTGACAGGCAGGGCAGCTTCAGCTAGGCAGTATCCTTGCTTTGCCTTCCCTGTACATGTCCTGCTCTCCCACAGACTGGCAGTGCAGGGACAATGCTGAGTGCCACAGCTTTGGCCAGCCTTACTGCCACACAGCTCAAGATTTTCTCTGTTTTATGAAGGGAAAAGTTTGCTACAAGGGGATTCACTACCCCATTTCTGCCACCCAGTCAAGTGACAAATGCTGTTCCTTGGGAAACAAAAATGTCTACAGATTGTGATGATTTCTTTCTATAAAACTTCAGTCAGCCTGGATGGCATTTCTGACAGGATATAACTTCTCCAAGGGAGGAAACATCTTCCCAGTTTCACCGAGGGGGGTCTAGATTCCCAGATAGCCTATGAGCATTAATGCAATAAAGAGGAAATATAGCACAATAAAATTGCTAAGATGCAACAAAACACCTCCACTTGAATGGTTTACTTGTGGATGTTCATGAGACTTGTGGATATGTAGGCAGGACATTTTGGACCATGTTTATCCTAAAATGCAGCTTGCCAGTTAATGAGAAGGAGAAGCATATAAACAAAATTAATTGGTTTACATACAGAGGTCATATTGCATGTACTCTTCTCAACAGTCTGTCTTGGCCTGAGATCTCAGTTTCTTGACACCAAAGCTCACAGGAGTAAGGAAATCTTTAAGCAGATGTGCAGTAGATTGTAGACATAAAAACTCTTCATGTCTGGTCTTAAAATACAGATGGAGAAAATGGAAGCAGCTGAAGGAAGCCAATGAATAAAGAAATGTCAATAGGAGGTGGGAAGAAATAACACAAGTGATTTGGGTCAAGATCACTTCTAGAGAAGGGCAGTGGAACAGATCCTGTTAAGGGTCCATGTAGGTACTGTAGATTTTGGATTTGGATAGAAGCTGTCAGGGTTGTTAAGATAGAAATATTATCACTGACATGAGGGAGAGTCTAGATTATCAGCTACAAACTGAGGCAAAAATGCTATTAATGAGGTAAGACCCAGATATGCCTGGAGATAACAGCTGACCAGCTTAGTCACTCTACTTTCTCTAAAGCAGCAGGAGATGAGATTTTTTTCTGGGTAAATAATAAGCCTGTGTAAAATTAGTTGAATATGGGTAAGACTTGGAATGTACTTTTTTTTTCTTTTTAAGCCAGGAGAGCAAGAAGAGATTAAAGAAAGTAACAACCTTCTAAAAAATATTCTCAGCATTAATTAAAAGAATTCTTTCTGAAGGAAAAAAGTGCCCTTTTTAGCAAGGATATCTACGTCTAGAGTTGAGGGCACACAGGTAAGAAAATAGGAATTGCTGAAAAAAACCCCAGACTTCATAAAACAACTAAGCAAGCAAATAGTAGCAAGGACACATTTCAGCCTGCTGTTTCACTTTCCACATCACCTTTGTCCCCACCACTTGTCCTGGAACATCCACATAGCACTGTGGACCCTTAGAGGAGGCTTCCAGAGGCACTGAGTTACAGTGCTACTCAAAGTTAAAGGCACATTTTGGCAGAGTGCATAAGAACCACTTTTTTACTCTTTTTCTGCTCTATTCCCCCTTCTTCCTTGCTGACAGACCTCAGAAGATGTCCAAGGCTACCAGATAAGGAGTGTTGCCACTCTTCTTCATCCACTGATGAACAGGATCACTGAGTTAGGAATGTCATCTGAATTCCTGACTTTCATCCTGAATTTCCTATTCCCAGCAGCATAGTTTACAAATGCCTATTACCATTCCCTGCAAGGAGACAGGTACTCAGTGTCTGGAGTTCAACTAGGAAAGAGAACCATGTGTCTGCTCTCAAATTCAGTGACAGTGAAGGCAGCCTAGAAAGTTCTTGCCTTCCTCTTCTGACGCCAGGTTTTGCACCTTGACACTGCCTTGTGTTTTGCCAAACTTCCTTTTCCTCCCTTCTTTCTCCTGCCCTATTCTAAATAGAATTAAAATGGAACTTTTGAACACTGTGTGAAACAGCAGCAAATCAAGAAGGGGCACAACTAATTGCTAATATAAGTTTTTATTTTCCTTCTGAGCTTTCAACCCTCTCCCCATTGAGCTGCTTTTTTTCTGCTTTTCCTGCAAAAGAAAAATCTCTTGCTCTGCCCCCCACAAATATATATATATATATATTGCTATTTTACAGTTTATTATTGAAGTGTCTTAATTATGCAAGCATTCTGAGAAAGAAAACTGGAGAATGCATAAGGAAGAAAAGTTTCCCATTTTTTGATCTGAGATATCCTTACCCCTATTAGTTAGCAATCAAGCTTTTTAAAGTCCCATGTTTTTAGAGAATTGACTGGTTATAAGGTGAGATGAAGGGGAAAATAAATATTTAATTTGGAAATGTCAAATCTAGTCAGGCTCCATAGAAACAAATGTGACATCAGTCCACAGAGGGAACTTTCCTTGGTATCTGAATTGGCTAAGAGAGAGGGCTGCTCAAACTGACCCTAAATCAACACACCTTGTTCAACAAGCTAGAAAACACAAAATGTCTCTTTGCCCTTAACTGGATGTTTGCCTTAACAAAAGTGAGGGGATAGGACAAAGTACAAATCTTCTCACTAGAAGCCAAAGTTTTTGACAAAAGAGGTTTCCTCCACTATGATGTTTTTGCATCTTAGGCATGCACCATCTTTTGAATTTTTCAAACACGCTGTACCATTCTCCTTTCTTCTCTTCAGATTATCTCACTGCACCATAGCAGTAGAGACAACTTCATGCTTCACAGGAGGAAAAGTACTCTGGCATTTAGGGTGTGAAGGAATGTTTCCTTTAATTCCCTCCAGTAGGAAATTCAGAGAAGTACTGTGCTCCTTTTTCAATTATTAACACTTGCATTTCCATTTTGGTAAGAAGTGGCCTCCACATCAAGTGCTCAAGTGGTGAATTTTCAAAGGCAGAGTGTCTTTCTTTCAGAAACCCAAGCAGTGAGTGTGTTGTCACAGCATTTCAGCCAACCGGGGTCGTGAGCTGCTAAGATGGGGACAGAAGCTGTTGCAGTTTTGAAGCAGAGTCTCAAGACTTATATTTAAAATTCTTGCCAGCTGAAATACTTTTATTCAAACATAAAGCTACTGTGAAACAGAGCAAGGCACAATGCACCATGAACCAAAACTTTTCAACTAAATCTTACTGCTCTTACAAAACTCCTTAATTTTTGGAAACTTTTGTTCTACATGTGCCAAACGGAAGAAAATAAACCTGAAAATTAAGAGAGTCCTGCGAGTGTCCCTCCCAAATTTGCAGAATAACACAGAAATTTGGTGTATTTGTGTGCAGGGAGAGCACGTCTGGGAGTACAGGACTGGACAAATTCAGCTGTTCACAGATCCACACTTGGTGAAACAAGCTGGCAGAATCATTCTGCAAATGTCTGAGGCATGGACGAGAAAAGCAGCTCTCTCTGGTCTTTTATATCAGAAAGGAGATGAAAAAGACTCTGAAAGTGGCCTCCAGATGACAAGCCTTCTAGCACAAAAGCCCCTCAGAGATGCATAGCATATCCTTCAGCTGAGCCTTTTAGTGAGTTCAGTCTCCTGATGGCCCTTACAAGTGTCAGAAATTGTGTCCATCTTTTTTCCTCTAGGTCTCAGCAATGATAGTTCAGCAAGTTTCCTGGGGGAAGGCTCATTCCTGACTCTTTGTGATTAGCAGCTAGAGCACTTCCTTTTTTTCAATCCCATAATTTTCCCGAAAGATGTTAACTCCAAGGCTGAATCTGCTTCTATTTTATACAAAGGGGTATTGAATATTTTGCCATAATGTCTTGTAATTTTCCCTTGAAAGGATATTTCATTGTTCAGCTCGGCACATAAAAGTTTTAGAATTCCAGAATTAACATTTATCTTTGATACCTTGGTTTGCCTTCCCATGGCTCAAACTTTAGGACATTATCTATTAATAGTTAAAATTTGGCTCCTCCTGGATCTCTGTTTCACTCATTGAATGGCTTGTTCTTAATTTTTCTTTCCTTTTCATTTCTGATGAGGCCTGATTTAATGCATACCAACTCTTATTTACTGCAATGCTTCCAAATCCTCCCCTCAGGACAAAAGTAGCAATTTTGCAATTTATCACTACCAAGTTGGACGTGTATGAATGAATACAATGAGCACACAATGAATATTCATTAATCTTCCCTTACAGAACACTTTGTGTAGGGATGTGCTTTTTCTGCTTGAACTTTCACCCAAACTGCATAGGGATGCAATGTTGGGGATTTGTTCATTGGAGGTACTGACAGCCAGCACATCACAGGAACTTTGATTTTTCAGAACAATTACTAAGTATTAACAACTAAATTTTTTGTGATGGAAGTCTAAGGAACATGATCTTGTGAAAGGTGTCCCTGCCCACAGCAGGGGGCTTGGAACTAGATGATCTTGAAGGTCCCTTCCAAGTCAAGCCATTCTCTGATTCTATGACTCTATGATTCTATGGTTGTGTGTTTCTATGATTCCATGTTTCTATGATTCTATGACCTTATGATTTACACCCTGGTCTAATCCATGCAGATTACAAACTTGGGTCCATTTGCAGATGGGATTTCAGCAGGGCTGGGTGTGACCTACCTCTCCTACCAAAGCAAAAATACAATCAGAATAGATAAAAGTGACATTTAAGTGTCAAAAAAATCCAAGCCTGCCAGCAGATTAAACATACTGCTCACATCTGTAGTGTCTTGGGATGTGGAAAGGAAACAGGATATTGGATCACAAACACAGCAGAAAAGAATGAGAGTGAG
The DNA here is from genome assembly GCF_022539315.1 of Serinus canaria. Classification (NCBI taxonomy): domain Eukaryota; kingdom Metazoa; phylum Chordata; class Aves; order Passeriformes; family Fringillidae; genus Serinus; species Serinus canaria. The sequence continues at coordinate 16,385,399 of NC_066317.1, forward strand.
GTGTGCTGACCTGGGCACAGAACAGAGATGTTAAAGCCTTCAGAGGATCCTTCTGCTCTACATATTTATTCTGTGTGTGTTTGTGTTCTCTTTCTTTCCCCTTTTCCTGGAGGCACAATGATATGAGTGATGTTTTCTTATGCTCTGTGTTAGCTAGGCTGTATGTTTCATTATTGATAATGGAGTCTATGAAGTATACATTATATCTTGGATGGCTTGAGGTTTATTGGGTTTTTGTGTAGTTGGTTGGTTTTTTTTAAAATTCCAGGTCTGGGTTCTTAACCATTTTTGAAAGTATCTCATATCATAACTATGTCTTTCTCCCAAGCTATCTGCAGTACTTCCTGCAGCTAAGAGATGGGTTAGAAAAATGAACTCACTGTGCAAGTTGCCAGATGTACATCTGATGATCTAATTGTTTCCAGTTGAGAACAGACTCATAAATCAGGCTACCAACATTTCAGGAACTTGTCCAAACCAAGGGCAAATGACAAAGCAGTCACTTCTCTCCCCATTTTGTACCTTGTATTGGTGGTGACAATGGATACATGGCAGGAAAGGCATGACTCTCTTCCTGTTGATGATGGGCTCCTTAAACCCCAGAGATATTTTGCCACTTACCTATTGTACCATTCCAAAGTGTGGTTATTCTCCACCTTGCTGTTGTGCGTTGCCTTTTCAAGTGGAAGAACTTTGGGGCAAGACTGTGTCTTTCTTTGTATATTGTAACTCCTGTACTTTGGTGCTCTGAATTCATTACTTTTGGATACTCTCTGGGTGGTGCCACAGCTTGTGGCTGTGGACAGAAGCACAGCCAGGCCCCATAATGACTAGGCCTGGATTGTACAGGGAAAAAAACACCCCAAATTGAAGCTTTGTATAATTCCGGGAGTCCAAGTTCCTGGGAGGAGAAGGTTTGGAGCTAAAGTGTTCTGACTTTATTTGATTTTAGAGCACTGCCATCTTGGCCAATACTGTCAAGGAAACCTTTATGGTAAATACTGCAGATTCTGGTCAAGTATAGTCAAAATAATGCCTGTACTGGAGATTGATGCTCATAAAACCAGCAAATTTATGAGTGTTTGGTATGAAGACTAAAACCCCCAGGATCTTTGAAGGAAACAAGTCAAGTATGTGAAGATCCCTGGATCTCAGGGCCAGGAGTTGGACTTGATGACCCTTGTGGGTCCCTTCCAACTCAAGATATTCTAGTCTAGTCCAGGCTAGTCTGTAAAAATGTCAGCAAGAAAAGAGAGATTTGACCATCAAGACAGCACATTATCTGTGTAAAATGCAGCTCCTGACTGAAGAGTTTATTTGGGATGTGACTATATTAAACATCAATGTAAGGTATCACACTACTAAAAGCCCCCTGTGTTTGTAGTATCTTTGCAATATAATGTACCTGTTTAACAAAGAGCTGTAGTGTGGTCTCCACAACCATATTTGATGCTGTAATTTATTAAATCAATCATAACAGTGAAAAATCTGAAGGCCCATACTCCACCCAGGGATTTTTAGACACATCCCAAAGAGTCTTGAAGGGGAGCTCAGTCAGAGACCTTCATGTAGGAGCTGGAGAGAGAGATGAATATGTTAGATATTTACAACACATTTTTTAATTCACCTTTTGGTTTGGTAAATGGAGGCCAAATCTCATCTCTGTAAACTCTGAAGGGCTCCTGCACATTATGAGAAGTGTTCCACAGCCTCATTTCCTTCCAGAAATGGTCCATATCACCCAGAAATTGTGCCACCCAGAATGCATATGCTGCAGCTTGTTTATTTGCACAAATAGAAATATACACCTGCCCCAACTTTCCTTCAGTTTTTGCTGACACTTTCTTTGATTGCCTTTGATTGCTTAATTAATTTTGCATTGTTTTTTCACTCTCTCTTTTTTTTTTTTTTTGAAAACACCCCTCCTCTCCTAATATGATCAGTCCTATGAATCCTAAGTTTGTTATAAGAGAAAAAATTCAATAAAAAGCAGAACTTTAAAAAGACTGGGCTTCTCACTGCAAAACTGCAAATCTCTCACCAAAAAATACCTGACCAGAGGTTATATTGCAATTTCTTTATTTCACCACCATGTTACAATTAATCTGCTTTTTTTTTTCCAGCCCACCTCAGAGTTTTACTACAGGAATTGATTTTGAGATGTGAATTATAAAGAAATAGCTCCCATGACTTTATTAAAATCCACGTAGATTGGATGCTCTCCCTGCAGTCATTTATCCTGGTACCTGCTCAGAAAAGCAACTGCATTCAGTTTTTTGTTTGCACAACTTTTGATGATTACCTTCATTTTTCTTTCCTTTTCCTGATTTCCACTAAATATTTAACAGCCTGTGTTTAATGGCAGAACTCCCACATTATACCTGATCATCTCAGATCTGATGGCTTTAATTCCAAGTTATTGGAATTAATTGACACTGTATGTATTTCAGCTATCATTTAGAACAGAGTCAGCTTGGAAGGCTGCTGCAAGTAACCATTAACCCATGGATAAAATGATTTAAACTTCCAACACAGTGTATGAACTTGTATCCTGTCCACAAACTATACTTATTTCTGAGCTTTTTTTGGTGCTTTTGAAATACTAATGATAGTCACTCAACTGTTGCCTGCAACTTCACACCAGGTGATATAAATCAGAGAATTGTGTGCTTCTTCAGATGTAGCTGTAGCACAGTCATTTTCATACTTTCAAAATGCTGATCAAAAGGAGAAACAAATATATGCTACAGCTGGCACCCTGAATTATGTTATATGAAGTAAATACTTGCATTTGAACACAGTTGCTTTGAACTCAGTGAGCTGGAGTGAGAGAGGTTGAATGTATTAGGGACGGAGAATTGTATTTTATTTGCAGCATATAATTATTTCAGCCTGGTAGAATTTATTTTCATCCCTGTGCTTTTCATATTGCCCTCTGCCCTTAAAAATCTACTCTCAGACTACTGTCTCTGCTGAGATGAAAAATAACTTGTAGCAAATAACTTTATTTACTTGTGGCACCATGAAGCTGTTCTTGAGTTATTCTCGATTTTTAATGGCAATGAGTAGACACTGTTGACTTCAGGCATTGAACTAAATAATTTAACCATGATAGCAGCACTAAACTTAATGTAATTATGTCATATTAAAAATGCAAGGTTATAGTCTGCTGTCATTGTATTGTAATTAAGGCTGTAAGGACTCCTCTGCCCTGCACAGAGTCAAAGCAAAATAAAAATAAAAAAATAGAACTACGAAATATTCATAGCAACAAGGGCACATCACTAACAGCTCTGACTTTATATCTTTCCAAAATGAGTGTTTAAAATGAGAACCTGCAGCAGGACTAGAGACATTGCCACAGCAACAAGGCAGCAATGGAGAAGTGCATGGCTTCAGTGGCCACACAGGCCGTCTTGTACACTGTGTGTCAGGGGAGAAAAGGCTTTGTATCTTCCTCTGCCACCCCAAGGAAAAATTAATTTTACCTGATTCATAAAAGTGGTGCAATCACACCAGTCTTCCCTGCTTAGGAGTCCAGTAAGATACAGAACAGATGACTCAGGGGAGAGAATGAAGTCATCCATTATAAACACCTTCCTCTTCCTCCCCAGTATTTGCAGTTCAAATATTTAAGAAAACAAGCATCTTAGTGCTGCTTGTAAGGTAACATTAGTGACACTACTCGGAGAGAGGCACAAGTGCTGCCTTCCACTCTAACCAAATGTTTGCCCTTCCTCAGTACAGCATGGCCAGCACCTTACCACTTACACACTGTGAAGGAAGAGTGTGATGGTTGACTATAAGTAGTGTATGTATGTGGCTATGCATTTTGTAAATGTAATGGCTGACAATAAGTAATGTAATATGTAAAGAAAGATATAGAAGCAAAATCCTGGTACATCCTCCTGCATCTTTGCTGAACATGTGACTACAGTGTTCCTGTTGTGTGTTTATAACACGGTTTAGAATCTGAGGCAAAGGGAACAAAGATGTTCTCTCCAATACAAACACAAGATTAAAAGACATGGGCAAGGTGTACAGGTCTGTAATGTCTCTTGGTGAAGCCAGGCTGCACTGACTGGTGTCAGGGGCCCAAAACAAGGGAAAACATTTATGGCAGGCTGTGCCAATTCACACAGACCATACTCAGGTCCCAGAGCCCATTGCTGACTCTTTCCTTCCCTCTTCTATGAATAAATAATCAAACAGACTTGCTCTTCCTAATAGCATGTGGCCAAAACACTGGCACGTGCTGGCATGATTTCCACTGGGCAATGTTCACATCTCAAAGTACTCAAAGAGTTTGTCATTCTTTTGGACAACTGGTGGACTCTACATGGCCAGGAGAAGGCATTCACAATGGAGCTGTGTGTGGGGTTTAGAGCTTTATGAAAAGGCTTTTAGCACCTGGTAGGTTCAGGCTGTTGGTGAGCGAAATTATACTTCTGACAGGTCACAAAACAATTGAAAGATTTATAGAGACATGGCTGAAGGGTTGTACTTGTGAAGGAAGGAGAATAATTTTTTTATTGCTTCAAGGAAACATTTTCACTGAAATGAATTACTGCCATGAGAATCAGAGTGATTTAGCTAAGAATTTCAGTACTCCACTAATGATCTTTTCTTACAGTATTAAGAATAAATGTTCCATGGCCTCTGGCTCCAGACTGTAAGACAGGAGCTGCACAGGGCAATGCAGAGAAGGAACGTGAGCAGGTGCCACTGTGAGGCTCTGTCCCTGGGTGGATGCTAACTTTTATTCCACACTCTCTACACCCTCCTACAGCAGAGACATTCTTCCTGCAGAAAAGTAAATCCCTAAGCAAGCCATCAGTGTGCACAAGAGAATTGCCTCCTGTGTGCTCTTGGACACTTATTATGGTGGAAAAGAAAAAAAAAAAAGAAGAATAAAAGGAAAAAAAAAACAATAAACCAATATTCCCAACAATTTACTCCTCCATGTAGCTGGTTGGAAGATTTCCCCTTCACACACTACCATTCCCTCATCCAGTGCCGTCTTGCCAGACCCGAAGAATCCACTAGAAACTCTTGGATACAAATAATCTGAGAAGTGCTCGAGAGCACATCTACTTCAGATATGTCCCAGAAAACAAGGTGTTTGCCACATGATAGTCTAGTGTCCTGTATGGAAGCCCTGCCTTTTGTCCCTCACGTCTCTCACAGAACAGGCTGCTGCTAACTCATGCAGAATTCATGGGGGCTGTTTGAAGAGGTCATGTCCCACAGTGTTTGGAAACAGCTCAGGTCAAGGTTGGTAGCATGATTTGATGGAGCCTAATGGGTTTGTTCTGCAAATCTTTTGCAGTGTGTCTTGTTGGGGCTTTTTAAGATGAAGTCAAGCAGAGAGCACATTAGATTTTGAATGTCACACCTCACCAAAATGTATCCAGGTTCAAAACTGTATCTAACTCTTAGAAGTATTAACATGCAGACAGCAGGTTTCCTGGTATGAAATGATATATTTCCTTGCCTCTTAAATGAAGCGTAATCTGGAAGGTATAATTGCAATGGATGTGAAGTAAACTTGGAGCTGTGGGTCATAAATCAATAAATAACTCAGCCTGCAGCCTCATGGTTTATTGATTCGCAAGCTGTTTATCCCCCACCACCCACAATATATTCTACATAAGATGCAGTTATTGCTGAATTACTCCTTTTTTGCATGTACATAGACTTAGACATCTCATCAGAACAAATACGTATTGCAAAGATACAAGAATCCAAGCAAGACGGTTTTGTTGTCTTTGTTAGTTTTGAAAGTGTGTTAAATTCATTTGAGCCTTATACAGTCCTCACCCAGCATATTCATTTGGTGATTACAATCACATCATTATTGTCATCACTTTGATCATTTAGGACTTGTCAGCCTGGGTGAAGTAGATTGTGCTTGGCTTTTTCTACCTGGGGAAGTGATGCAGCTCTGAGCAAACTGCAGGCTGAAGCAAAACTGTTGATGTTCCTGAAGTCTAAGTACAGTTTTTGGAAAGGGCTATCACTAAGGGAAATTCAGATTGTGCTACATAGGGGTGCAGAATCTTTTCAGTCATTTGGGAAAGAACAGTGGACTTGGTTCCATGTTTGCTTTGAATTTCTGGTCTCAAATATCAAAAAAATCTGCAGAACTGAGGAGCTGAGTATACCTATGCAAGGAAAGAATTCAGTTCCCTAAAACTGTCAGCCCAGCAGATTGCAAGAGACACTGCAGCAGTCAGAGCAGCAGAGGCAAAGAGCAGCAGCAAGAGGACACATGAGGAAACTCATGGACAAGTAGAGACTTAAGTGAACAGGGAAATTATTCCCTGAAAAACAGAGGCCCGTGGATGGTTAGAAATAGCAAGAGGCAGAGCCTTCACTGGAAGGGCAGGATATTTGAGCAGGCCAAGCCCATCAGGCCAGGAGATTGCAACAGGCAAACATTTACCTTTTGCAGCAGTGGAAAGTAGTCGGTGGCAGCATGGTGACCACCCAGGAAAGGGCAGTGTCCTTTGCTTTTCCTGAGCTTTTAGCACCCAGTAGAAACAATGCAGCTACACAGAGCTGCTGCTCAAGCATGTGACACCCAGGCTTCTGATTGTGGGATGGATGAAGGGATGTTCAGAGAGGTGGAAAGGGGTTCCAAGCAAGCCTGTGGGAAAGTAGGACCAGATTGATGACCTGCTCTGTTTGCTGGCTGAGCCGCAGGAGGAGGTGGCAAACTGAGCAGAATTCCAGAATCTGCCAGAGAGAGAGATTGGTCAATGGAGATGTACTCTGCCATCTCTGATGCTTGGAAGCCAACTCAGCATGGCCACTATGGAAAAAGGCTCAGGATCTGCTTTGTGCCAGCAGAAAGGCAGCTCTACAAGAAGTCAAGAGAAGTGGAAGAAGGCTATAGCCCAGGGCAGAGAGGGAAAGCTCTCCTCACCCTCTGAGATACTGTTGCATAGTAGGTTTGAGGCTCTCAACCAAAGGAGCTTGAGTAGGAACCTATGTAAGAATTCTCGCCAAGGTCAGAGAGATGAACCCCTTACAACAAAACCTGCAACAAACCAGCTCCCAGAAAAAACAACAGTGAGTCATGGTCGTTGGTGGTTTTCTCTTTTGTGGGACAGAAGCATCCTTTTGCAGACAGGGCCCTCTGTTCAGGGAGGTTTGCTGCCTCCCTGGGGCACAAACTAGGTGTTTTATCACAAGACTTCAGACTGTTATTTATTTCTACTCTTTCACATGAGTACTAACGATGGTGCTGAGGGAGGCACCCTCCTGGTGGATGAAGGGAAGGTGGTGGATAAAGCTTTTCTGCATTTTAGTGACAAGTTGATTTTGCAATTAGTTATAGTAGACTGATTTACGAACAGTGTCAGGCAGAAGAAATCCTATTTTAGCTCCAAAATTTGCAGTGTCATTCCCTTTTCTTTTAATTAAATGGTAATAATTTGTTTTATGACCAATATGGCACTATTTAATGGATAAATAGTAAATTTTTTCCTTTTTTTTTCCTCTTGGAAGAGATAAAGACCTCATTAGTCATCAGGAGAAAGGCCTTATAGTGCTAGAAATTACAGAAATCTACATGGCAATGGGTCAGAAATGCCTAAATCAGTATGTGTGTCTGATAATAACATTCCTGAATTGTTACAGATGCTGAAAATTTCCAACTCCCAGAGTTAACTCCACTCTCAGCATCAGACAATCTATGCTTTCCTAGCTCAAGGCAACAGGATAATGCTGAGGGAAGGCAAAAAAATTGTCACATGTCCTGTTTTGTCTAATCTTCAAATGGGAGCATGGAAAATTGTATGCAGAACAGCACATTAAAATTTTTTCACAGATTACTGATAAACTAAAGGAACAGAGATTTTTTTGCCTAACTGTATATAAACTTTCAGGCAGTCAACCTATGTATCAACCTGTATCTTTGAGTGAGAGTCTGATTCTTTCACACATACATCCAGATGTGTAAAGATCACCAGTGACAGTGAAATACTGTCCTATTGAAATACTTGCCTATTCATCATTGTGAGTTTTGAGATAAGCAAGGGAAAATATAAGTTATGTATTTACATGAGATGCTTTGATTTATTCATTTAAAATAAGCTTATCTTATCTGAAAATTGAAGAAAATGGCTCCACTGCAGCATCCCTCCTCCAGATATCCAATATATGAATTTCTGCATTCTTACAGTCTTTTCTGTGGAAAAATTCTTCTGTGTTACAGAAAAGATACTGAAACCTAAAATACATGTAAGCCCGACGACTGACATCAGATCAAGCACTGAGAACTCCCCCACTCCTGACCGTATTTCATTTTGTGTTTGAATTGCATCCAGTAATGATAAGGAGGACGAACAGATTGACAGATGAGATTGTGTGATAGATAACTCACAGTTTGTCATCTTGACAATGCACAGCAGTGAAACAGCTGCTCTTGCACTATAATGCATTGCTTGCTCTGTCTTATTTATTATAAGCCGTGCACAAACCATGCACATTTTTTACAGATCTAAACATTTCTACTTATGAAACTTGTAGGACAGCCCAGAGCAGTGGGCCAAGCCCAAGAAGCACCAGGTGCTGTAGCTGTTGATGGATTTCTGAAATCCATCATGGGATGAAAGAGCAGTTGGCAGAAGAGTCATTCTTTGTGTTTGGTTGGGTGGCAGGAACAACCTGGGACTGAGGACAGAGCCACTTGAGATAATGTGTAAACAGTTTGTAACAGTGACATGGTAATCAATAGCCGTGGTGTGGGTTCACACAGCTGGTTACCCTGCATCTGCTCAGAGCATGCAGTGAGTGATGGAGGCTTCTCCCAACACGCTTATCCATTCACACATCTCCATTACGGCTGGACAGCTTGTGTAAGAGTTATTTTATGGGAAGCTGAAAATAAAAAGAGGGGAAAAAAGCTATAAACACCCAGCTACAAAAGAAATCAGATTAGGTATGTGTCACCTTGTGAAGTAAAGCTGTCACTCATGGAGGGTGAATTCAGGAAAGCTGCCACTCATCCTGCTAGATCACAGGTATAAAAGACAGCGTGCTTTAGACAGTCCAGACACCAAGTCATGCATATGCTAAGCATGGCAGAGTGAGTGGAAGAAAGGAGTGGCAAGTGTGAGACCCCACTACTGCATGACCCAGTAGAGCCATTGTTTCACATTACAAACTGCTATCAAAGCATAAAACCTACAATTGAATCATGCTAAATATGTATTGAGGTCAATGTCCTTTATTAAAAAATTGATTATGCTTGCTATTTTCTCAATGAGTTGCTCTGCACTTCAAACCTCGCTTTTGTGTTTATTTTTTTCTTAGAGAGTAGCATTCCATGCAACCAAATTAAAACCTCTTGGGCAGACCTGTGATATTGACTTATTTTATAAACCCCTTTGGAGCTCAAGTATTGATTGTTGTGCCTCGTTCAAAATATTGACTTTGTATATTCAATGTCATCTGTACCATAAAACGATCAAATATTTTAATTGTCACATTATTGCTAGAACTGTGATGTGTTCCTCCAAGCTTAAAAGTGAATATTTGTCAGTGCTCAGAGCCTTTTTCTACATAGAAACAGCCACAGCATTGGAGAAAGGCTTAGTGAGATTGATCTGTAACCAGCAGAAGTTTTACATCTTCACACTGTGGGAGTGGAAGCAAAGGGCATGTATGGAAATAAATAATAATCAAATGGATATGCAATTTTAATTCCACAGTTTCATTTGAAACTGAGATAGATTTTCACCCAAGTTGCAGCCATTAGAAATTTTATATCCAGTAAGATATAATATTTTTTTAATATATTCACTCTATCTAGAAAAATTGCTTCCAAATCCTCCCACTGAAAAAGATCACCACTACAAGCCTGAGGTCATGCTGTCCCAATGACAGTTATGGCACTTTTCTCTCCCCAAGAAAATTTCACTCCACTGGAACAGATTATGAAGAGGAAAGATGATGATTTAAACCACTGAAACCTTCAGTTCAGGACTGGATTCCCTTTTGTGAAGACATTCCAGTAAGTCACGGGACTGTATTCTGCAGCAGTTTGATCAAGTTCTCAGGTTCTAGCACAGTCCTCCTATGTCATCTCTCCTGCCAAAGGAAAATACCATTCTCCATTCACACTTCAGAGATCCCAATGTTTTTAAACACTAAACCAAGCTCACATTCACTGCTTGAAGCTTATTAGAGCTACACTGCAGCTGTGCTGTGCTGATCCATGCAAAGGGAGAAAAACAAATCAGTGCCCAGGCTTTTAATTTTCTCTCTGTGATGAAATGAGATTGTTTCCCATGGAGAGGCACTTACTGATCAAAGGTTTTCTTGCCTTGCGAGGTCAACAAGGCCAGCAGAGGTGACACCATTATTCTTTTCCTGGAGGGAAAACCTTCTTCTAAGGCTCCAGTTGGGACAGGTTCTTTGATAGAGCAGTATTCAAACTCTTTGAAATGTTTGTGCAAACACAAAAGCTGGAAGAGTGCCAGACTGATCAGCTAAGCTATAGAACAAGGCCTTCATGTTACAGGAATACCAGACTGCCACTCAAACTCTGTGACACGGGAGTGTCTCCAGCCTTCGGAAATCTGCCTACTGAGAAACTAGACTTAGACACTGAGGGAATGTGACAAAAGTTCTTGAGGTGAAATGTTGGTGCACTGAATTCCAGCTATGTTGAATGCCACAACCATCCCTGTGTCAGCTGATACTTTGGGGAGGTCATTCCCAAAGAAAGACCTGAATTTATGGTCACTATTTAGATGGCCACGGAGAAGAGAGAAGTATGAACAAGTTCCAGAGAGATTATATTCACAAGACTACCATGCTACTTCAGATTATCAAAAATTCAAGGCAAGGGGCAGATATGTTAGCCATGGAGATTGGTTTGGCTTTTTTTACTAACTGTGTTATTTTGAGTCATTGAAAGGGTTTAAACAATAATTGCAAGTATGAATCACAATGCAAACTCAATTTCCTATGAAGAGAAGCAGTTTTATGCAGTGTAATATTGTATGGGTAAGATAATCACCTAAGAACCAGTAAAACAATAATCTGCAAACTGTACAGCTAGGGAAGCATAAAGATTGAATACCATTTTATGTGCTTTAGCAAATGATGACTCAATGTCTGGCATATATCATGTGATTAAAACAAACACAGAGAGTGCTACGGAGAATTTGTGGGTGCTGCTGGAAAAGTGCTGTTTTGTGTCACAGGGAAAGTCAATACAAATTATTTCACTGGCATAGCCCTGGGAAATTTGCAGAATTCACACAGTTCTGCAACTCCAAGTCATGGCAAGCAAGACTTCCAAAACCTGTCTTCCGCCTGTCACCATCACTTACTCTTTTCTTAATTGTTTATATGCAGGAAATGAAGTAAGAGGCCAAGAGAATATCCAAGCCTGTGCTCTAAAACTATTGTTCTTATTAATAACAAACACACTGCATATAAATATTACACAGTGCTTTTATATGACTGAAGACAATTATGCTGACATTATTTGAGCAAAAGAAAAAAAAGTGATATCTTTAGCCTAGAGCAAAGAGGGCTGTTGGGGGACCTCATAGCAGCCTTCCAGCCTTAAAGGGAACCTTACAGGAAAGGTGGGGAGGGAGGTTTTATTAGGGAATATAGTGATGAAGAGTAACAGATTTAAACTGAAAAAGGGGTAGATTTAGATTGGAAAGAAGTTTTTTAGTATGAACACGGTGAGACCGTGGAACAGGCTCAGAAATTGTGGATGCTCCATGCCTGAAAGTGCTTAAGGCCAGGTTGGATGGGGCTTTGAGAAACCTGGTTTAGTGGAAGGTTTTAGGTTCCAATCTGTGGCAGGGGATTTGGAACTTGAGCATCTTTAAAGTCCCTTCCAACCCAAACTGTTTCATGGTTCAGTGGGTCTATGGCAGGAGTTAATCTGTGAAATACAGGTTGCCAAATAATGTTGCAGAAGCTAAAAATGCATGTGGATTCGAGAAACAATCAAATATAACCAGGGAAGCAAAGCCCATAAAAGCCATTAAATGCAAAGACATAATTTCCTCCACGATGCACTCAGACATTGACAAGGATGCAGGAGAGAATTTTGGGGACATGTGACATTTCACACCTTTGTTTCCTCTCCCTGGTATGTGTCACTGGTCACAGTTAGCAACTTGAAATATGATAATCTATTATTTTGCCTCTAAGACCTGTTACTTCAGTCAAAACATATGAAAAAAAAATTTATTCCCTGTTTCTCCCCTAAATTGCCATTAGTCTTGTGCTGGTCATGTCTTTGCCTGGTGCTGACTCAAGCTGGAGTCAGCTGCAGCAGAGGTGGCTGGGTGTGATATTCACATGCCTTCTGAAAGGAGAGAAACAGAGAAAAGAATGATCAATACAATTCTTATCTCATTTGCTGTTCCTGTGTTTTTGAACATGTGGAATGTGTTGGAAGGTTGTTTACCCAAGGTGATGGCCTGTTGGATTCTGGTGACTGTGTTTTGATTCACTGACCAGTTGGGTCCACGTGTGGATGTTGGGACTGTCGGCAGACAGTCATGAGTGTTTGAGTAGTAGTTAGTTAGAAATCTGAGGTAGTATATTATGTATCTCTTTAATAGAGTTGTAATGTTATATAATAAACCTTTAATAAAGCAAGTGTTCAGCATTCCAAAGCCTTGGAGTCAGATGTCAATCATTCCCAGAGCACAGGGTTGCCTGATTTTACTGTAGCTGGGGGTACAGAAAGTCACAGAGCACTTGTGCACTGTGCTGTGCTAAGGCAGCCCAGTGGGAACCTTTTCCTGCTGGAGAGTCTGCCCTAATGACCCCTCTGTTTCATGGATAGCATCATGTCATTTTTCCTTTCAGCCTGTAACCTGTATTTATGGTAGTGACTTAGATGTCCCTGGCATTATTTGGGAATGCAGTGTTAGGTGCTGCCAGGGAGAGAAATCATCTTGTAGTCCTTTTGAGAAGGAAAGACACCAAGCCATGCAGGTCTGGGGCAGCTGGGATTTGGAAGCAGGGTCAAGCCTGATGTTAGAGAGGAGGACTCTCTGCAGATGCACCACACCTGCTCCACAGAAGAGATTTTAGGAAGGGGGTCATGGACCTCTGACACCCAGGGTTTGCAGGGCTGGGGTGAGGTCTGTCCACAGATTATTTGTAGGAGACTAACTTTTAATTATGGCAAGTCAAGGACCTAACAAAAAGTGTCCTTCAAAAATCACCCAGTACTATCATATAGGCATGGCTTTCTCCAGTCAGATTCAGGCAGAATCAAAACAGAAATGCTGTGTGCTAATAGGGGTAACACAAATATAAGCCTCAAAAGCACACAGCCAAAGGTGTGTGGAATAAGAGAGTTAGAGGCCTTATAGCTACCTGGTTAATCTATCTTTCTTTCCCAGACAGTATATCAAGACTAAAATGATCCAACTATCACAGCTGGTTTCTACCACAGGCCTTTAAAATAAATAAGCTAAATACTCTGCTATCCCATACATTCACAAGGATTGCCCTCAGTTATATTTGTTTAAATAAAATATAAATGGTACTGATTGTATAGTCAGGTGTCATGTTGAGGACATATACAGGAATGATTTGGCAGTTCTTGTTTAAAAGAAAGTCTAAAAGCAGAAATTAAAGGAAGGGACTCTTCAGAGAGATGCAGCCTGTCCTCCAGGCAGCAGCAGCAAGGTCATAAACAGGCTTAACAAAAAAATGAAGTGTCCATTCCTGCAAAGCTGTTGCTCTTTTTCTGAAATTACTGTCTGAAGTTACTTCATCATTATGCACAGAATAGGAGCGTGCTGTTGCTGCTGCTGCTGACCCTACCTTGCTTCTTGCAGCCTTCACTAATACCAAAATCTCTCCTAAAAACAAGTGCAGACATACAAAATAATAGGAAATGCTTCCCAGAAACTTTATTCCAGATCAAACATGGGTCCCTACCAGCAGTAAATATGACAGTCCTCAATTCCTCAATAAAATACCACAAGAAATCTGCTACAGAGCAGGGATCTGAATCAACAGTCTTCTTTATGTGCAAAATGTGTCTTCTTTGCATATCTTCCTTTATCCCATAGAAGCAAGGAAAAAAAAAGATGGATAATATGTCAATAAAATTTACACAGATCTTGAGTTATTATTAAAAAAAAATCCAAACCAAACAGAAGTACAACTGTCATCTGTTAGTGTTGAACATCTCAGTGTTGAGCAGATGGCTACAGCACAAGAAACTCATCACACTATTTATTAGTAAATTGAAAGGCATTTGGGTAGCAATCACCATAATCATCATTTTCACAAGCCCTAGAAATTTTAATAAGCTTTTGGAGAGCAGTTGACTTTACAGCATAATTGAGAATGGGTATCTTTAGCTTATCCACCCAAAAGCTAGAATGTCAGTGCATCTTTAACAGGGAGTTTGACTACAGATAAGCAGACCATTCAAAACAGACACTCGTTCAGAGGAAATTCCCCTTGCATTCCTCCCAAAATTCCCTGAAGTTAGCAATAGCTCCGGAGGAATTTCACTCAACATCAGGGGGAAAAATCACTTATCTTTATTTCCTTTCTTTTTATTTATTTGTTTTTATGCAAATTTTGTGTCCAGAATGCCTGCTATCTCACCAAACAAAGAACAGAATTTTTATCTGTTCTCGTTTTTATTTAAATTTAAATTACGTGGTTTGGAATTTTCCCTGGAAAACATCAGCTTGGCCTGCAACCACCTGAAACCAGCAGGTGGAGCCAGATCTGCTCCCTGTACACTCAAATTAGCATTTGTTCTGAGTGATGAAGGTGTCTCCATCATGTAGGTATTTTTCAGCTGGACAAAAACCACCTGGCTTTTCCTGCAGAGCCTTCAATCATATCTCCCCATTATCACTGCCACTGTATTTAACTGCAGCAGGAGTGTATTTCTGCAGGAATCAGGCTGAGCATTTCACAGCAACAAATATGTCAAATGCCTCTGCAAGGACTCAGCTCAGAGCTCAGTGCCAGGACTGTATATCCAGGCTGCTGATATGCATGTGGCCCCAAATCACACAGGCAGCCTGGCAGGATTTAGAAGCCTTGGAAAAATGAGATTTTATGCACCCTGCTGCTCTACACTAGCACCCAGCTCTGTACAAGTGCATACACAGAGGCAGGATCCATGGCATACATGCAGCAGTAGGGTTTGAGGTGCAGGGTAAAAAAACCCTTCCTATGTCTCATTTATTTTGGCCTTCCCTGCACAGAACCCATCTCCCCTTGTTTTTTGTTTGTCTCCTCCAGCTGAAGCAGCTGCATTTACAAGTGCTCCCCTCACTGCCTTAAGCAGGAGCAGACTCACAGAGATCTGCTCTTCAGAAAAGCAGCATGAGTCATGTTCAGATGCAGTGAAGCAGGGGGACTTGCCCAGGCTGTCTCTTGACACACTGAGACCAGGGACATGGAATTCTGACCTTTACAAAGGAAAGTGAGGGTGAATTCTCAATGAGAGCAAAGCAGTGGGGATCACAATTCAGAGCTGAGCCTAATAAAACCCAGGGCCCTTGAAGCTTTGCACGAGGAAGCAAGGAAAAGCTGGAGGGACAGAGGACCCTGAGGCTGAGATGGTGACATCTCTGCTAGAAGTGACATCTCTCCTATATTCCCATAAGAGTTTATATTATGGGACCAAAATGGGGAGGTGATTGCTTCAGCTCTTCCAGAGGAAGAGAAGATCTGACAGGGAGCACATGGGCTTTTGGTCACCATTTCACAAATTCAGCCCTTGGGCAATATCCAGACGGGAACAGGCAGTGCAGAAAAACGTGGGTAAATGGGTGAGGGGTTGCCATTCCTGAGAGGACTTGGAGTGAGACCACAGGCTTGTTCCTGGAATTAGTTCTAAAATTGTGATTGCTTCAGCTTTGGCCTCAAGTCTATCTATGGGTCCCACTAACCCAACTTTGACTACCTAGTCCAACTCCACTCATGTTCCTGTAACTCACACAAATTTATCCAAAATCCAGTTGAGGAGCAGAAGCATCTCACTGTACAATGACACAGGCAAGTCTCTGGCACAGGGTCACACCAGATTCAAAAAGAAGATAGAACTTTCTAAGGAACCTGAGTTAGAGCCTTTGATACTACTCAGAGTTTGGGAAGGGGCAGGAAAATCTGGTTTAAGGCATAAACTATTCCCTTGGTACAGCAATGATGTGAGCTCTCTGAGAATATAGGCAGGGTTTCTTTAAATAACCTTTGAAGTGGATGAAAGTAGTTGTCAGGCAGTTGGACTAGGATGTTATTGTAGGTCTCTTCCAACTCTATTCTATTCTATTCTATTCTATTCTATTCTATTCTATTCTATTCTATTCTATTCTATTCTATTCTATTCTATTCTATTCTATTCTATTCTATTCTATTCTATTCATTCCATTCCATTCCATTCCATTCCATTCCATTCCATTCTATTGTGCTGGTTGGCCTGGATCAAATTCAAGACCCAGGACAGGCATTGTCCTAGCTAGACAACATGTCCAAATATGTTATGTTAGGCACTGGGATTTCAAATTCCAATCTGAAATAAAGATAAGATTTGGACAATAAAAAGGTAGAGTGAAAATAGCAATCCCAATCTTTGGCTCTGGACCATCTGTGTAATCAGGAAGGATAAGGAAAATAAGTAGGAGCTGCTCTATCCATTGTAACAGGTTATTTGGAAAAATATGGTAAAATATCAGGCCCCCAAAAATAGCTGCATTTTCAGCAGTTTGGAGTTATAATCTGGGATGTATGAAAAGTATATGGGTAGACTTTGAGATCAAATGGCTTTGTAAGTAGTAGCTGCTGCTATTTCTGTAGCTTGGATAAACCATCCTCACCTCACTTATTTAACTCCATTAACAACCAGTTTTTTGGAACAATCCCAGAAGTTTAGCTTCAGTACCAGAAGTTGCCTACCATTGTATCTGACTTTACCTGAATGTGCATAAATCAAGGTGTGGCTGAGCATATGAAAGTCCCCTGAGGTTTCACCTGAGTGCCAGGTACACACAAACAGACTGCTCACAGACTAACAGGCACTCTGGACTGCTGGCAATACCCTCCTGCTTTGTTAGCAGACAATGGTTATTTCTGTGCTGGAGAACTATACAACTTTCTTCTGCAAGTCCCAGCTTCCCTGGGAGGCCTGGGCTGATCAGTTCAGCTGCTTTCCCTTGGTTAAATGAACCAGAAAGGAAGCTGGAATGCTCAAGAGGGCTGTGTGGCACAGCTAAACCCAGTCCACACTGCCTGAGCATTATCTATACCAGCTTTCCAGCAGTTTCAGTATTAGCTGAATCAGTGGGGATGAATCCAGTAATTTCCTTGGGCTCTGTGTGAGCTGTAAAACCAAAAATAGGGACTGAAGCAGCAATGGTATTGTAGACTTTCTGCATCTGTCAGATGCAGGCCGGAAAAATTCCTTTAACTGAGAAACTACATTGCTATCTACCACAGGATTTTTGTGCAGTTACAAATAAAGGGCATATTACTGTTGTCTTTAAGAGCACCCACCAATTTCAGGAGAGGGGGATCAGGCCTAGTTAATACCTCTGTGGTTATGTTCTGAGTAGAGTTAAGTAGTCTTCATATCTCACTTGAGCTGAAACAATCCCATTTAATTCCTGAGAAGATCCTCCAACATGTAAACAACAAAGAAAGTGGTGGTTGGATATGCTAATTCATTCTTCTACATGGATTAGACCACACATAGGAGTAAACTTTCTGGAGAGACCATAGAGGCACTCTTTAGTCATAAGATAATTATTTGAGTATTCTGCAATTTTCAGGCATTTCAGGTTCCCTCTCCCATCATACCTGTGAATAATAATAAAGAACATATTTTCAATTATCTTCCCATGGCTTTGCTATATAAGAAAAATTGCAGATATTCTCACCACTCAATAGCAGATCCAGAATTGGTGAAAAACTGAGAGGTGAGGCTGAGGAAGCAGTTTATTGCCTTGGACTTATGATCCATCTGTGCATTGTGCATCCTCTCCCCTGTCAGCTAAACCTGAGGTACAAACCAAGCACTGTTCTTCTTTGCTTCAGAGGGATCCTGCCTCACTTACAGTGTCACTCCTGTCGATTTCCATCATGCCTAGAAGTAATATAACATTTATCAGGAAGGTCTTACAAAATTACTTTAGTACATTACTGCCTAAGCCATGTCAGTTCCTACTCTGTCTCCAAGAGCAAGTTCCTAGTGAAAGCATAAAGTATACAACAGTGCTCATTTTTTTTCTTTTTCTCTCCCTGAACAGCCTTTGCCAACCCACTACACACTTTGTGTGATCAATACCATGTGTAAAGGTATATAATGAATAATTTTTTCCAGAAGAGACAAGAGGTTATATGTTTCAGTATGCAGAATTCATGTGCACACAGTTATTCGACCTCGTGTAAGACACAGAGCTGTAAACCCCAATTCCATATCATGGCTGATGTGATTTGACAATGTTCTGGTTCATTATAAAGATCAGCCTTTCAAATTCACTTCTCCAGCTCTGCTCAAACCGTGACATTCTCATTAAATAAATGCAGAGCCTTCTCTCCTAGTTCTCATTAAGGATAACAAAACTGAAGAGCATTCCCCTTAGAATTAACTCCAGAGACAGCACTGGGCATGGCACTGAAACTAAGTGACCAAACTCTCATCAATATCCCCGGCACAGGTAATTAGGTGGGTTGGTGGGATAGAACAGCCATTCATAGGCATACTAATCCAACACAAGCTATTTCTGGATGAAAAGTCTGTATCACATTTAATACAAGGACATCTCAGATAAAAACAATATATTAGGAATGGCAGAAGTTTATCTACCCATTAAACACCAACTCACACTACTACCCAGTGTTTTTCACTTGATGCTAATGCAGATTTTATAATTTAGAAAGATCAAAGCACAGCATTTCCTAAGGGGGTTACTTTTACTTGTAAATTTTATCTTAGTTATACAAAAATTAGGAAGCATATCTGTTAATATTTGACATTTGCAACAGATAACCATTTTTAGTAATCTTTAAATATAACATCATAAGAAACAGGAACTAGAAGAGACAGAAAAAGGTAGGCTAGAAAAATAGATTAATCAAGAAATGAAAACTAGATTAACCAAAAAATATAAAATAGTATTTTCCCAGAGTTAAAAGCAAATGCTGCAAGCCATAAATTTAATCACGGAGTCTATTATTGATACCTAACTGATGGAGGAAACGAATATTAAAGGCAGACATTTAATAAGGAAGAAGTTCTTTCAGCATAATAAATAGTCAGGTATTTGTAAATCTCTGGTCACAAGTTACACCATAAACAAAAACAACAAAAGAGAAAAGGATATTAGTTACCATCTGGGAGAAAAGGAGTCACTGTAGATCACCCTTGAAAGTGTATATGAAAAATGTAATAAGCAACTGCTTTTCTAGCTATCTGCATTTTAAACAAATCTAAAAAAAAAATATAGGCATGGATGCATATTTTTGCATGCATAAAATATTCGGATGTAAATGTGGTTGTTGGAAAAACAGTAATGCTTTCTGTCTGTTTCTCTTTATTACTGGGTGCTTTCATTTTAGAGGGGTTCCTCTGAAAAATTTCAAATGCTCTTCACTATGTGAACTCAAGAAAGCTGGAATTTTAAAACACAGGTCAAGTGTGTGATGGCAGAATTGCAAGATTATTGATGGGTTTTTGTGCCTGTTTGCTGGCACGCGAAGCTCTCGCGTAGAAGCCACTAAGTGAAATGCTATTCAGCTCCTCATGCATTTCAAATACTGCAAGGAAGACTGATATTATTTTCAAATGGGGGTACTGAGACACAGGAAGAGGAAAACAATTCTCTAAGGTTTCCTGTCAGCTTGTACAGAGGTGGGCACAAAGGGCTGGCAGGCTTCCTGAATCTCCAGTTATCCTCAACCCTGGCTGCTTCCCAAATCCCCAAATCATTCTATTTGTTGAGCTGCAACTTTTCTCCAGTAGAAGCAAAGCAGACACTAGCTGGGATTGGCTTTGATGATGTGCTCTGCACATGTTTAGAGCCTTTTGACCTGATGGCTCTTGTCCTGACAGGAGCAGCCATGCTCACTCCCATGATTTAGCAGAGATCTCAATGACCTTTTAAAATCAAGGAGATCTGACCTGATATCTAAGTTTAGCTTAGCACAGAATTAGGACCCAAAAGCAAGGGTAGTGCTGACCAGAGGAGAGCTCATGTCAGGATACCTGGCTTAAATGAAACATGGTAAAGTCAGGCTGCACACCACAGAATCACAGAATGGTTTGGGTTGGAAGGGATTTAAAAGACCAGCTGGTTTCATCCCTCACCACCACGGGCAGGGACACCTCCCCACTGGATCAGGTTGCTCAAAGTGCCATCCAGCCTAGCCTTGAACGCTTCCAGGAAAAAGACATCCACAACTTCTCTGGGCAGCCTGTTCCAGGGTCTCACCACCCCCACAGTAAATAATTTCTTCCTAATATCTAATCTAAGCCTAATTTATTTGGGCCAGTGGCCTCTCTGCTCCCCACCACTAAAACCACACCTGCCTCAGGGAAGCCTAGCTGGCTCCCACTGATGCAAATCTAGCCTGGGCACCTGCCAGCCTAGAGATGTAAGTCCTGTTGAAAATCTGCTGCTGACAGACTGCGTAGACTCGTCCCTTGGCTTTGAAACAATGGAAACAAGCTGTATTTTTCACAGAGATAACCATCCATTAAGGTTCCATTGTTCCTTGCTCTCCACAGCGCTCCAGACTTACTGGAGAACTCGGATTTGATGGCAAAGCCTCCAAAGATACAGAAGATATTGACCACTGCTCATCATGGACGAGCAAGCTGAACAACTTGCCAAGTTATTAGTTGTAATGATGTGATTCCAATTAGGCAAAAGGTAATCACTGTTACAAATTCCCTGCCAATTCCTGTCATTTCTGTCACTGTGGTAAATAGGCCTCAAAGAAGACTTTTACATCTTCAGCTGGAAGAACAGAGCTAAATCCAGCAGAAGGCAGCTGCAATGCTCTGCTGCTAAACTCAGACAAGAGGGAAAACAGGGGAATTGATCCTTCTCAGCAGAGAGGGGTGATTAATCTAATGAGGGATGCAGAGCTGTGGGTACCAGATACAAGTAATGGCCTCCCTCTGACATGGAAAGTGTGCCTTGGGAACTGCAATTCTCTCCATATCCCAGTATAAAAAGGTCTTACAGGCAATGACACTGGGATAATTGAGCAGCAGAAAACCTTTAAATGATCTTCCAGTCCTATTTTCACCACAACCCCCCCTGCTATTTAACTCTGTTGCAGATTTGGCCCTTTTTGCTAGGAACTGTAGTGAAAGCAGTCTGAGACTTTATCACCCCTAAAACATGCAGCTTAAAAAAAGGAGAAAAACATGAGAAAAGATAGGCACAATAGATAAATGAGGGCATAAATGTGGACAGAGAAAGGGAAACTTTGGTAAAATGTGAAATGAGTCTAGTGGGTCTCATCTTGTAGATTGGTTGGAAAAGTTGTTATTCTTCACAATAATTCTGCACAATACTGAGCACAAGTGGTGCTGGAGCTGTCCAAGCTGTAAACTTATTACCACTATTAATGAAATGAAATTAAATTAATATCACTATTAATAAAATTTGTAAAAATAGTCTCTAAAAATAGAAGACTATATAGTAACCCCCAGATTGCATGGTAGTTTTATATTTTGGCTAGTGTACAGCCCAAGGCTTCATCCAGTTCCACAAGCCACTGGCTTTTCCTGTAACTTTTCAGAAACTATTTATTTTCAGAAGCATACAGAGCATTTTTCTGGCAGTGTTTATGAGTATGTGGAGATTTCTGCTGCAAATTTTCCATGAAGTGCTCCAGCAGTTGGCCAATATTGCCCTGTATGAATATTTGAGGAGAAGTGAAGAACAGAGAAAATACAATTTTTGCTCAGTGCTGAGAGATATTTAATGAACTACATTGCCTCTTAAAAAGGCTAGTGCTGGCTGCTATAAAGACAGGAGGGAAAAGTCCTCTAAAAATTTTGAAGTACCTTGGCTATAAAATGATGTTTCCTTCTGTTTCCAGGTTACTTATAGATGATTTGAACTCTTTTTAAGCATATTGAAAGTGTACTTGTTATTTTTGTATCCTATCTGCAATCATTGTGGATATACTAAACTCTCACAAAACATCAAATCCTCATGTTATTGGTTCAATAATTTCTTGTTCCTCTAGTTGCCTTTCTGAAGTTCAAATCATTCAAGTAGCTCTAAATAGGTGGGTTTGCAGTTTATTTTTTCTGGTTGTTTAAAAGGGGCAAGTTTAAGTGTCTGGTCCCTTTCTCTAAGACAGTATTTTATAAATGTCTTATGTGTATTTTCTGACTTATCTCCAACTGAAATATCTTGATTTCCATTTGCATTCCCAGTACTTTTTCACCCGTACTTTTTCCAGATACCAAGTCAACTTGGTTCATCAGTTTCAAAAGGAAGTAACATCTGAATTTTGCTTTCTATATCCTTCAGAAAATACCTGTTACAGGTATTTTTTGAAGGATATAGAAGATATCAGCAGATGATCAGGAAAGGACACAGCTGCCATGTGGGTATGGAATCACCAGCAAACTCAAACTTTCTCTAGTATAACCACCACTTCAGGTGTTCCCCACCAATGGCAGTGGCCATGAAGAGGGAAATTTGGGTCAGTAGAAGTAAATGGTGGGAGAAGGCTCTGAAGTAAACTTCTCACTATATTGCCTTTGTATATATATGACCAGCAGAGTTATTGAACAAAAGGATTGGTTTTTTCCTTATTTGTCTCCATAATATAAAAAACTGAGTTATAGTAGTATTTGTTCCTGTCATTCTGCTGTGGTGGTTTAGGAATAGACATGTCATCACTCCCCAGTCTGGTTTATATGCCCACCTCCATGCAGCTTTGATTTAAATTAATTTTAGCTGCACACAGTCATTGAGTTATATATTCTTAGGTAGATGAAAATTCTTTTGTAAAGTTGACAGTCCCTCAGCATGCTTTTGATATGAACTTTCCCATGAAGCTATTAAAATTGAGCTGATTCTGCCACAGGATGTGGCACGGACTACATGACCTTCCATCTCTGAGAGGTGAAATCTCCATTTTGCTGAAATTGGTGTCAAATGAAAGCAAGAGCTGCTCCATTGAGCTCAGCTCTTTCCTGATTCTCTTCAACAAGTCTTTCATATAGGCTCTGTTTTCATTTTTTTCTCAGTAAATATCAGCCTCTCTCCTTCTTAAAGAAAGCTGAGGCATTCAGAATATGGAAGACTGGATCTTCCCCTCTGATTTCAACAAATACAAACTTTGACCTGCTTTGTGTTGTTTACTTCTCCATGAGATCTGTGGCCATGTCAAATTCACCTACAATACTTGAAAGTGTTATGTTTGCACACAGGAAGTAGCATTCTTCAGTTGAGCTCTTTTTTCCTAACTTCTGAGCATATCAGATATGGGAGATCTTTCCCTTAGTGGAAGAAAAGGACAAAAGAATGAGAAAAACAGCAAGCCAAAGGGAGAGACAGAGTACTTAAATAAATGAAAAAGATATTCTGCAACAGACTGCAGTCCCCTGCTTCACAAGCTCACTACTGAGTGAGGTTAGTGGGATCCACTGATTTGACATAGCGTGGGGGAAGCAGAAGGGTCTCATTCAGCACAACTTGCTAGGAGAAGGGCAGATTAAATTGCTGAAAAACATGAGTGGATAATTTCATAATTTCCATTCTCCCTGTGCTGGAATCCCTGAGACAGGTTCTGTTCTTCAGGAAAACCATTCCTCTGTATCTCATGCTCTGTCTGGACCGAGGCAGGAATGGGTCTCCAATCCTGAATGGAGATCCAATGCATGACTGCAAAAATTACCACATGGTCATGAAGACTTAAGGCCATGATCTGGGATCTCTGCATTTTGCAAAGTCCTGTAACTCAGCAGATCCTAGCAGCCTGACTCCTGAGCTAGCTGGGATCAAGGACAAAATAATGTCCATAATCCTTTTCTTTTTGATTTTATCCTTTGTAATGAACTTCAGGGATTCTGTTCCAATAGTGCTCGAGACTGTCTCGGGGCACACAGAAAGGATGTTTGCAGTGAAAGGAATTTAAATCTAAAATTACTTTCCATTGAAAGCTGACAGAGTTGAAATCTGTTGGTTTGGGAGATATTCCAAAAGCCATTCTTTTGCAGGAGCACTTGTAAGAGATTGGTATTTGAGGAAGATAAAGCTATTTTCTCATATGCGGCTCAGCTTTGTTAGCATGACAGTAAAGCCAGAAGAAGCAAAATCCAAGAGAAAAACACAGTTATGTTAATACTCTTTAAAAAATCACATGTACCATTTTACAGTTTATTCCTTAGTATTCATGGGATAAATCACTACAGATTTATTTGATGGGAGCAGACAGGATGCTAGTTACTGTTTGAATAGTCCTACAGTAAACTGTTATTAAAAGAAAACTGCAGGAGAAAGAAATCAAAATCTCATAAACTAATTGAATAGATTTATTCAAGGAGAAGGAAAGGACCTTGATCTCAAAAATATTTAAAGATGCAGTTCCATTCTTAAGCCTGCTAGCATTCAGCCACAGAAAGCTGCTCTAAATACTCCTCTATTGATTCTTAAACAATACATTGAAATTTTAATGACCTTGCCAGCAAAGGACTTTCTATCTCAGATGTCATTGACATAAGTATTTAACTAGGAGTGCTTGAAAAGGAGTGAGACCAAAATATGCTGGTTACCAAGGAAATGGCAGTACTCCCCATTTTCCACTGTTTGTCCAGGATGAACTGGGAAAAAAAGACTTTCAACCACCTCACTACAATCTCCTTTCAGGTACATGTAGGGACCAATAAGGTCTCTCCTATAAGTCTGCAGAAAAAAACCCCACCAACAAAAAAAAGTTTAAATGCTCTAAAAGGTGAGGAAGCGACATGTCTTAGATAGAAGAACTGAAAAAAAACCCCAAAACCACAGAAAATTTACCTTAAGATCAGGCAAATATTATTTTCTGTCATTAAGGATGTATCCTTGTAAGCAGCTCAATTATCTCCTGCTTTAGTGCAGTTTTGAGTGGCTGTAACTCAGATCTGTGGAAATCAATGGAGTCACAGAAATAGAAAAGGTGAGAAGCACAATGACTGATGCTACTGGAGTTTTAGAAAACTCTTCTCAGCCGTGATCAAATGCTCTGACCTTGGAGATTTGGCATGGAAAGGAAAGATTCCAATTCCAGGATGTAAAAGGCAGCATCACCTTTCTAAAATTTATGGTCTCATTTTGCTGTTGCATTGTTCTAAATATAGAGAAGGGAAAATTCAAATAAAGTTACAGAAGCAAACCTGCTGTATTGAACAGACTGGTAAATGCCCTGTATTTCACCAGTAAAATCTATATTTCCAGCCTTGGAAAGAGCTCCTATTGATTCCTTTGGCTCACACATTGTGTGTGTTGTAGTGGGTGGTTAGTATGTGGAAAGCCAGGTATGCACAACACAGTGAAATGTGTCTTTTGTCCATTTTGCAAAAAGTGCCTTCTCCTGAATAGTCTCTCTGGCTGTGTGAGTTGACATCACCAGGCAGCTGGAACAACCACAGACTCATGGCTCAAATGCAAAGAGGAAATTTATTTTCATTACTTTGCTAATAGGGGGATCCCCCAAAAAATGCCTGGGCAGAGGCACAAAATCAGAGATGCAGGCACCATTAAACTCAGTCCATGCTAGAGGATTACTGGCATGCTATTCACACAGGCTTATCAAGAATTATTCCCAGCTGCAAGGTCACCTGAACAAGGTACAATCCTACTCACCAGTTGTCTGCTTTTTAACCCAGCCCTCCCAGTGCTGTCCATGTTACAATGGGGAGTACCACATAAATCCCCACATCATAACTTGAACAGGTACTTTTCTTCCCCCCTTATCAGAAATTCCACCACTATGTGTCAGGGAATAATTAAAAAAAAAATTGAATCAGTGTATTTCATACCTGAATATATAAGACTTAAATCTCACCTGTGGGTTTATCATAAGTTTCAAAAGAAAACACAAGTATGTTGCAATGAAGAACTTATTTTAGATGTCAGTGGAACTCCTAGGGATGCCTGTCTCATATATAAGGTGCCCAGTACCCCTACACCTCTTATTCTTAAGAATAACTTACAGGTGCATGTGTCTCAATAATTCCCTAACTTAGTCTGTTACTTTTTCTTTTTGATTGCTTTTGACTTTTTATTGCGTAATTCCTTCACTCCAGAAGTGTAGGAGTTGCATGGTTAATGTGAATGGTAAGTACCAACCCTCATATGAAAGAGCTGTAATGAAAAACTGTGATGGATCTACCCCTTGAAATCAGACTTTTCCATATGTGTGACTTCAGACCATGTGCTTCAGGGCTCCAAACCCCTATGGCTGAATCTGCCCCTCTTGTTTCTTTGGTTGTGTTGAGTAAACTCAGCTCCTGGCTTCCCCTTTCCACTTTTCTGTGAAGCAGCTCTGCTGCTGACATGAATAATTTCTCACTGCCCCGAGTGCCTGGGAAGAAGGACTGATTCACCACAGTGCATTAGAGGAGTAATTAGACACAACCCAACACTTGGCTCTGGGGAGCATCTGCACAGGCAAAATATCCCCCAGCAGCTCTGCTTAAAGGACAGAGTAAAACAACAGAGACAGTGAGTGAACAAGAGAAAAGGGAAGATGTAGACTTTAAGAGAGTGCTGGGAAGAGGGTCAAGTATCATTCTAATCAATAGCTACACAGAGCAGGAGACTAATGGAACAGCAGGAGGGAACCAAGGCAGTTGAGTCAGCATGAGGGATTAAATGTGCTGTGCTGAACATCTCTGGTGCCTGTGCCATGGCTGATCCCCAAGGCAGAAAGGTAACAGCCAGCCTAGAGCTGACCACGCAAAAGAAATGGCCTGACTTCCCAGTGTGACAGTGTGGGGTCAGGGCCACCTGCCTGCCATTTCCTGGCAATTTGGAAAAATAATTCAACTGAGACAGAGAAAGGAATGCCAAGCTGAGAAAGTATTTTCTGCTCCCCTTTCCTTGCTGGTGTGTCCACTGCTTTGAAGAAAATATAGCACAGAGCTGAGGGAAGAACCAAAGGTTTTGTTTGCAGAGGTTGCTACAGTTTGTGGAATTTCTAATTAATCTCTTCCCCCATTTTTTAAAAAATGTAGCTCTCAGAAATGCCTACAACATTAAAATGAGGGCCTTCAATGAAGTTCAGCATCTTTTGTCTGAAAACGGAAATGTACCTCTTCAGCAAAGAAGAAGGTCTTGGATATTTTAATACAATAATACAAACCCCACTGTGTTTCACAAATACAGACCAAACAGCATGGTGGGCCAGCTAAAATTTTACACAACTGCCTAACCCTGTGTTACTTCACCTCCTGATCTGCCTCCCTCAGAATGCTGCAGTAGAAATGGATGTGTGCCCTGAGCAGACTGTCATGCCTGCTAGCCCTGCCTATTCCTTAGTTAACCTCATCCTGGGACCCTTATTCATATCTCTGACACACTAAAGGACCTGACAAAGAAGGAGGGAAAATATCAAGTTCTGAGTAACCCTTCGATTGGCCTGGGTAACGTGTTCTTGCTCAGTGCCCTCTTGTGTCTCAGTCTGTGGAAGTCATAAATTGAGATATCAGTGACAGCTGATAAGGGGGTGAATTGCAAAATACTGTACAGCTTTATCTTTGCCTACTTATTCAAAGTAAGTAAATGGAACATCCACAAAGGAATCAAACCAAGAATTTTTTTTGCATTGACTGCTTGAATATTCAAGATGCAAGAAAATATCTCTTGTTTTTGCCTTTTCTTCAATAGATTTCATGTCTTGCTGAGCATTTAAATCCAACCTTCTCCTGACAGGGCAGAGATTTTTCACTTGGAGTAGATCACACAGATCTTTACTTCCATTGTTTCCTTTCCATGCTTCAATGAACAGGTAAGCAGTTAATGGTGATATTTGGAAGTCATCAGTGGGGTCTGAGTAAAAGCTGAAAGGAGCTGTTCTTGTTTTTAGTGCTCCAAGCTCTTGGCATACTTGAGCATATATAACTGCATTGAATGCCTTCAGATCATATTTTCAAGGATTTGTTTACAGTTACAGCAGCTAGAGACACTTAATGTCAAACAAAAAAATAAACCACAACTAAATATTTGAAAAACCAAAGAACTGATTTCTTATACATACGTGTTCCCTTTTACAAGCCATATAAAAGGCAGTTTCCACCAAAATTCAAGAACCACCCAACCATGTACAGCTATTCCATTATGTATACATATATTTTTTCTTTTTTCTTTTCATATTCTTACTAAATGAGATACCAAACTTTTAATTGTGT
This sequence comes from Serinus canaria, assembly GCF_022539315.1. NCBI lineage: Eukaryota > Metazoa > Chordata > Aves > Passeriformes > Fringillidae > Serinus > Serinus canaria. Next base: position 16,413,795 of record NC_066317.1, read on the forward strand.
GGGATAGTTCTCATTTCTTTTGGAAAGGTCCCAGTCTGGAGAACTCCTTTCATTCAAACCATATGAAAACTCTTGGACACAGAATCAAGGCCCAGCAATGATAAGTCACATTAAAGCATCACTACTCATTTCAGAAGAGGAAAGTGAACTTTCTTTAATCTGAAAGCATTCCATGATCTTGTAAGTGACTAAATTCTACACAGAGAGCTTCTTTTAATTAACTTTACTTGTTTAGAAGGAATAATCAAGGTGGCTAAAGTAAAAATATAAGTCCTAAGGCAAGTTTTATGTTGTGTCTGTCAGCTTGTTTTTAAATCAACAGATTACACAAATTCCTTCTCTGTGTGAGGTCTTCCTTTAAAGAAAGTCAGTAATAAAAAATAAATTGACTTGACATGAAGTATTAAAAGACATTGCTTTTTCCTTTTTTACATTCATCAAATTTAGAAATCATACCATAAAAATTGGTAAATAGGTCTAGACTAAAAGTCTTGTTTCCAATGAGAGGCTCCTTTTCATGCTTGTAATCACAAAATGCATCCCCCTTGGAATAGCCTTCATAGAGAATCCCAAATGACATTACAGATCTTCACTTTTTCTTCACCTATCCAGAGGGGTCACAGCCCTGGAAGGAGGACTGTGGGAAGCACACTACTGTGTCTCTGAAGCATCCTAGTTAGGAGGCTGAAATAAACACCTTGAATTTTCAGCACACGCTTTGGGGACTTGGGCAAGTTTTCCTGCTTCCATCTTGCAGCCTGTGTAAGGTTTTAGCTAAATCACATTTCGACCCTCTATTCCAAGGCCATCCTAAGTAGGACATTTCCCCTTTTGGTTTGACCAGGATGTTAATACATTGCATTTCACTGCTTCAAAATTTTGGGTCTGGAGATTTTAAGCGTTTTGCCATCACCACTTGGAGGTTTGACTCCAGGAATTCTGCTTTTATGCAGGGCCTGTTTTATATAATTTTCAATTCTCTAATTTGAACGCCACCCAGCACCTCTGGTACGAAGCAGAACACAAAATCAGTATAGTGGAGAGAATTTTAAACAGTCATTTTATCATCTTACTTTTTATTAAAAATATCAAACAGAAGTGATACTGAATGCAGAGATCTCTTTTTCCTTTGCAGCAGCTCCTAGGCATCCATTTGAAAAGCCCTTTACAAGCTTTTATAGGAGAGAGTTTCAAAAAGGACCTGGCAGACCAGGACAGAACGGCAGACAGGAAAAACTGCAGAAATGCTTGAATTTCTAAGAATCTTCTAAATTGAAGTTTGACAGTTCAATTATATTACTGAAGTGGACAGAGACTGTACTGTCACTAAAAAAATTTGGAGTTGGAATGGTGTTTTCCTTGCTATCCATGTGTCCTTAGAGTGCTGGGAAACTCCTCTTGCTCAGGCTAGTGAGCACTACTATGATGAGCTGAATGAGGAGCAGTACTGCAAGTCCCTTCTAGGTTCTACTTGTGCAATTTTCAAACCATTCAGATACAAGGGAAAAGTTATTCTCCCTGTTTTTAGCCATGTGAAAAATTAGGCATTTCATCTAAGCTGCTACTCTGACTTCTCCACACAGTCCATGATGAGAGACAATCACCTCTGCTGAGTTTCCCCACCTGTTTTGGCATCTTGGAGCACTTTTTTCCTGGCTTCAACCTGCCCTTCCTGCTGCTAGCCAGAAAGAAAAGCAATGAAATATCATAACATGGGTGTCAATCCATCCTCACTGCCCTAAGCCAATGTCTCTGAGCAGCCTGAAAGGCTGATCAACAACTGTAGCAGACTTCCCTGTGTTAGTCTTTGTTTGTTTGCTGGCTTGCTCATTTTCCTGTAAACTCATTAAACCTGACATTCTACAGAAAAAAAGGAAAAGTCTATGAGATCACATTGCATGTGGAACTGTGTCATCCACTTTTGAGCTTAATAGCCCTTAAACCATAAAATAATCACGTGCACCCCTGCATTCTGTCACTGCCTTTGCTGCTGGATACAGAAAACCTATCACGGTTTTTGGATTCTTTCAGCTTTATGACCTAGAGCTGCAAATTAGCAGTAAAAGTGTGAGACATGAGATTTTTTCCTTTTATTTTTCTCTTACATATATGAGGTATTCTCCCACTCAAGAATTTCAGTGGAAGAAATAGATGAGACATGAATCTGGCATCAAGACCAAATACTAATTCTCACAGAGAGGGTATTTCATTTTTTTCTTTCTACTGTGCTCAAGAGGCAACAAAAATAACAATGTACCCTCTTGTAAAAAAACATTACTTTCCCATCTAAGCATCCCCTATTTCTTCCAGAAAAAAAGAGGAGTTACAGAACTCTACCAAATCCTCACCCAGAAACCAAACTTCTGCTTGCAGGTCCTCAGAGCGTGACCTGCACTTAGAGCTGCATTTGCTGCACATCCCCAGCTGGAGATGTAATAGTCAGACATTTATGAAAAGCAAATGTGGCAATAAATATTTCAGGTAGAGAAAAGTGCAAGGGCATTCCCTTGTCTCATTCTTGGCTTATAACTGGCCACAGTAACACAGACTACAATGTTGAGCTTGCCCCTAACGCTTGCATATTAGCACCATAAAAGATATCTGGATAAAGTGTTTGTAGGTTTATTTGAAACATTAATGCTGATGCCTGACAGCATTATCTGTACTGTTTATATGACTATAAAATAGCTTTATAGTGATACAATTAGTAATGCTGAAGTTAGATAGCATAAATGGTAGTACTGATGATACCACTATAAACTTATCTTTATAGTGACATAAATGAGCAATATTTGTGTCATCATGTTTTATGGCATCAGGTAATCTCGGGCCTAAGAGTATAACACAAGGTCTTGCACACTTTAGTTTCACATCTGAAGTACAATGCAAAAGAACATCCTCATTCACTCTTGAAACATCAGCCCTACACTAATTTTCATTTACTTTAAGCTACAGTGACAAGTTTTCTTCTTCATCTATGAAACAAGCACCCCATTTCCAAAATTGTGGTCCTAAAGTATTGCTGGGTTATGAGTGGTCCCAATAGATGAGGGCTGATAGATGTCACAAGCCAGGCCAGATTCTCTGCTTAGACTTTTTAAATTGTCTCCCTCCTTTGCTATTTCACTCCATGCCTTTTATCCCAAAGAGGGACATGATAAATGAAAGACTGATCAGCTGCAAAACAAATTTTAATTAATTTCACAGTTTTGCCTCATTCAATTCATAGCTAACATAAAAATGACTTGGAAAGACTGCTTGCCTGCCATTCCCAAAGTAGCCCTCCCTAGCAGAAGGCAGGAAAAAAGATCTCTGATGTTACATTGTTTTCTTTGAAAAATGATTTGTGACTGCCCATTACTGGAGTGGATATCTGCCCTGAATGAAGGTTCTTTGCACATTGGTTAAGTAGGCAGTGGAAACGTCCTCTTTTGGGCTTTTTATATAAATTCCATTACTATTTGTAACACATAATTCATAATCCACAGAATTCATGACATCAACTCCTTCTCTGCTTCTTCCCTTTTGGCTGTAGTTAGCTTCACAGGAAAACACCTAAGGAATTTCACCACTCCCCTGCTTCTCCATGATATCACTGCTCCTAGACTCTGTATTTTGCCCATGTACAATATGCCACTCAAGTCAGCAAGAGGAATCCCTGTTCCTCAGTCAACAACGAATTGGGCATCATGAATACAGACTTTCATGTAAGAACACTTCATTATGTAGGCAGTGTCCTATAGCAGCCTGAACATCAGTGTACTCTAAAAGCTGAACAATCCTGGGGCTAAAAACCTAGGAACAACATCTTTTGTTCTTTCTTTTAACTACAGTGCAACTCCAACATGCATCCATACTTTTGTCTCAAAAATGGTACAGCTGTAGTGTGCTGATGGCAAAATACACAAACCCAACCTCTAAGAAGCCCTGAGGGAATTTACTCATCCACTTATGGGACTGGAGCTGTAATTTATTTAAACCACTCTGTTATTTTGAGTATCCAGCACACTGCACAATATTTCAGAGTGTGCAGTGGGTTCACCCAGTCTCTCCTCTTCCAGCATTAAGGACAAGGACATATGATTACAGTCAGGGAGATGGGATCAAATACAGCATCAGATATAAAAGAAATAAAGTTTTCCTCTATTCAAATTGAGCACTGCCTCAGTGGTACCACAGGGGCACTCTGAATTCACTGAAGAAAGACCTGCTTTCACTTATCTTCTGAAATATCCTGGATCCTTTGGGTTTGCCCAGAGCCATTTCATTACAGTTCTTTGGCTATTTTGTACAACAGCATGAACCACCAGTGGAGATGCCTCTATTTTGGAAGCATTTAAGATTTTTTGACAACACATAGAGAAGAACTCAGAGATGACTTCTAGCATCGTGCACTGATTCGATGGGCATGCCAGAACCTTTCTAAAATTGCGAGGACTTTCTAAAATTTTATTCTTCTTATTCAGCTCATTCATGGTGCACCTTTATGTAACTTTAGCATCCTGAGAACACTTTTTCCCTCTTCCCTAGGTCTCCATTTTCTCCAATACATTGCATGAAAAAAAAAGATCAAAAAAGGGACTTACCCATGTTAACAACAAGGAAAAAGAGAGAGATGGCAGATCAGCCTTATTGAGTGAGGCTGACAGAAATTATACAGCATTTTCACAGGTCCAGTTTCTAAAAATTCCCTTCAGCTGGTCATTAAAGAAGACTTAATTGTGTAGTTCTATATGTCCATCTCCAAACAGAAGTCCTACAAATCCAACACCTTTGTTAAAAGCTATTTCAGATCCTCATGGACTGACCAACCAGGAGAGTCCCTCCTCATTCTCAAACAGATTAATTTGGGCAACCAGTCCTACCTGCTTTTTCCCTACAGAGCAACATCTCACACGCCTCTTTGATTTTTCCTTTTATGCTTCTTACAGAAATAAAAGAACCAGGAAGGTCACATAAGGCTGCCTGACATTACCGCATATCTGTTCTGCACACAACTCTCAAAACCTGGAGCCAGTTCTTTCTGCATTTTGTTACTAGGAAAATACATGAAGTCTGAAGAAAAAGTAATTTTTTGAGATTTACTATCTTCTAGGTGCTTTAGGCTAGCTCAGAGAGAAACAGCATGGCCACGATGAAAGACTGAGCGAATCCCAGGTTAAGCAGAGCAAAACAAAATCAAATATCCTATCTAAATTAGACATTGGAGACACTCATCATGTGTGTAAACAAAATGTAAATAACTTTTTAGATAACCATTTTTAATATTTGTGAGGTGACATGGCAATTTTTGTGAAAAGCAGCTTCACCTTGTAACACTCAGGCACAATTAGGTGCACTTTTCATGCAATACACTATGCATTCCATGAAAAGGGAGGTTATTTCAGTTGTTAATATTCACTGACAATATATAATTCTGGAAACTCCACTTTAGGATTATGCTGGTCACATATTCAATGTTTTCATGGTTTTATTCTAAATTTATTTTTCTTTATATGAGAGCTATTAAAAGCTTTTAAATATTTTCTGGCTGCTGGAGCGAGAATTATGTGTGCTTCCAAACTAATTATCTGTGCTTCCAAACTAATCAAGGATATTAGTCTTTCTAGAACACTTAGGCACAGCATACAGGGGTAACTGGGGAAATCCAGATGGTTGCTGCCACACTTCCATGCCCTTTACTGATAATGGCTACCCAGGTTTCCAGAGCTTCTCAGTATATTCTCATTACACTCATATGGTTCCATTACACAAATAATAGTGAGAATTAATTGCTTCTAATTGAAGTTGGTGCTATTAAATCAAATTAGTGTCCACTGCATAATACAAACAATGTCAACAACACTGGCTCTCTTACAGCAACTAAATAGAAACTAAATACTAGGGATCAAAATTGCATCCTTTAGTCATCTTCAGTGAGTTAAATTCTGGCCATTAAAGAAGAATGAGGTTTTGCAAGAACATCCCTTAGGAATTTCACCATCTTCCCTACATAACATGGGCTGAACCGAATCAACCAATCAACCCAAATTTTGAAGATTCAAGTAAGGGTGAAAGAAACTGTATGCACAGTTCATGCTGCTGAAAGGTGTCTGATAACATCCATGACCACAAGAAAGTTTATCCTTTTTCCCTCCTCAGGGTAAAACTTTCAAAATTTGTTAAATACCTAAGAAAGAAGTTCAGTGACATCTGTAAAATAGGAAAGTCTTGACATTTCTGTTCTTTCCAATCCCCATTTCCACTGCTGCTAACCACCAGGAATTCAAATGGGGTAAGCCTCTATGTCTAGACTGTCCAGAGAAGCTCCACTGATCTCAGTGGATAGTTTGGCAATTCTTTTTGTTTCTGCTGTCCTAAAATGGAATTCATGACTGTCACACATGACAGTGACCGCAATTTATTTTTTTTTTTTACTTGGAGTGACACTGACATAGCTTAATTGAAAGAAAAAAAGATTTTAACCTGGACTGAATTTTCCTACTGAGACACAAGCTTACTCTTACTTTCTGCAATATTTTCAAGCAGGCTTGTACATCACTTTCCATAGCTTTGCCATTTCTCCTGAGTTGCCAAGTATGAGCCTGCACCCTAAAGTGTGATGGCACAGCTGTGGTTAATTATTTATAGAGCCTGTCAGTGGCACATCCCATAACCCACTTGGACACGATAAAAGTGATGTAGACACTTGTCTTTCAGGTGATAAAATAGAGAAAGCAGGCTCAAAACTGAATAGATAAACTTAAAGGAGGATTTTTTTTCTTTTTTTGGAAGATGGGTAAAATTTGTTTCTTCTGAACTTCTATCCTGAGCTGAAGCAATCATCTGGAGAACTGCTGGCAAACATCTTGTCAAGATTAGTTCCATTAGCTATGAGGAGATGTCAAATATCCACCTGTATCCCAGGGAAATTCCTCTAAATCTGCTGAATGTTAGTTCTGCCCTGAGGAAATCCTCCAGGCATTCCATTGAGCCAAATATTGATAACCTGACCTGCTACTTGCAGAAATGTCTTTGTTGGTACCGATCAAGTGGAAACTGTGCAATATTAAGGGCTCACTCTGACCAAGCTCAGGACACTTCCAACTGTGGAAGGCAGCCCCCACAGAGCATTAATAGTGCAGACAGGTGAAAAGAACAGACCTTGGGTTTAATTCTGAATTTCCATGTCATGAAAACCACATTAAAAAAAAAAAAAAAGACTGGATGACCTGTCCAGATGTTACCTAAATCATCCTTTGGCCAAGGCTATCTCAATCATTTGTATTCATGTCACAAAGAAGATTTCTTCTGATATGAAGAAATCCATGAAGCACACAGAACCAGACTGTCAAATAGATGGCACAACCATCCCTTTGTTCCTGGGTAACAGGGAGGGCTGAAGGGCAGCTTAGGACACAAATAAGATTTGGGAATGGTGTTTGGTGTCCCAGGTTGCTGCAAACTCTCTGCCCCAGCAAAGTCAATCATAACTCTGAAAAATAAATGAGCAAATGGTCAAAGACACAAAATGGCTGGACCTCACTGTTGGAAAGGTTTTTTGTTTTCCTATTTAATTTTATTTAGTTTCATGGTGTCAGGTTTGTTAATTTTGCTACAGAATTACAGCTGCTGACTTTCTATAGTGATTTTGTTAGAAGTCAAGGCTACATTACAACCTGAAATGCTGTCAAACACAACTGTGAGTTTTTCTATGCCTGAAATATCTCCTAAAATTCCAATTATTTGGCAGTGTGGTGAGCATGGAAAGACATTTACACCTGATTTCCCTGCGGTGAATTAAGGTGTTTTTCTATGTGTGCAAAATATCAACATCTTATAATATTTATGTGTTAAGTAGACAAAGATGTTTCATATTGAGCTGCTGGAAATGTCCTGAAGAATATCTTTGAATATTGATGTTTCCCAATGTAGCCCTTAGACATTCTGTTTGCAGTGACATTTCAGCTTGCTATAATTTTTGCTGTAATTAAACCCCTTCATTTTCCCCCCCCTAGATTATTTGTGCATATAGACAACTGCATTTTCCTGGTACAACTAATTTGATATTTCACTAGCTTTGCTTATGAGCAGGAAGAATTCAAAGCTGCTTAGCACATTTTAAACAATTTTTTCTTCTGTTTGTAATTATACATTGCACCTGCTTAAAATCCAGGGGAACAAATGACTAGACAAAAAAGAACAAAAGAGTAATACTTCAAACTGATGTTTCCAGATAATGCACTGTGCAGAGCACGTTATTCATGGAGGAAGAAATTGTTCACTTTGCATACCGGTCACGTGTTGTGTCCAAGGACCAAATTGCCAATTTGAGCAGAAGTTATTTTTCCAAAACTGAGATTGGCATTTAGGTATTAATGTGTCTCACAAAATTAGTTTGACTTCAGATCCTGGAACTTCAGGAACTCCAAAAAATGACACCATCTTAACTTTGAAAGCTGAGTTAAAAGTACTGTAATTAGGGGTGAGTTTGAACCCTTTGCTAAGCCCCACTTCAGGGATATAAATTGTTTCAAGATATTCGAGACCCATTGTTCTAATTTTCTCAAAGAACATGCTATATAAGATATATTGAGCATAGTGTTTTAGTCTGCAGTGTGTAATGGATGGCATTTCAATATGCAGCATATAGCCAAAAGCAGTTTGTCATAACCTTCATTTTTCCTTATGATTCTTACCCTCCTGATTTTTCCTTTCCAGTCAAATCAGTCCTCATGCAAACACTATTAGGGTGTGGGTCTGCACAGACATTTTTCCCTTCTGATACTTGACTGTGCTGCCCTTCTCTGCAAACAGCACACAGAGTATATAAATCAAACCCTTCTCATCTTCTCTCATTTTCCTTTGAGCTGTAAATTATTGCAAGGTTGGGTTCAGTCGCTGCTCGCTCGCCCCTTGGTCCAAGAGAAAGAAATATTTCCATTCATGCAAGTCTGCATCAGTGGAACAGCTAACACATCTTTCTGTCCCAGAATGCCATGAAAGATGACTCCTCCAGCACTGACATCAACCTCCTCATCAGGCATTACAGACAGCTGCTGCCCCTCAAGTGCAGTTATCTCTGACATAACAGGAGATGTGCTACATGAAAGAGGTGGGCTGTCAGGATTTTGTGCTGAGTTCAAAATAAATGACTCCTTAAAAAGTTTTACATGCTAAAATGCACTCCTACATTTTTTCCCTCAGAGGACATGGCTTTGTGCTTAATGATTTTTTAGACATTTAAAAATTCTAGGTGTGACAAGATTTAACCCTGAGAACCATCGTGCCAGTGATGCTATCATGAGTCCTGACTGGCTTCATTTTCTTAGTCGACTTAGGCATATTTCACATGCATTATCAATGGCTTTTGATAAACATGAGATGGAAATATGTGCTGTCTGTACATCCTGGATAGCAGTTAATGGCCACAATATTTCAGAATAAAGGACAGTCCCTATAATTGTGGCAACAAAATTCTTGTATTTCCTTAAAAACTCTCTGATTTTCAAAATCTCCACCTGGCCATCAAGAAAATCACACAACTCAGAAATATCTAGAAAGCATCAGACATGAAGTGAAAACCAACAAGTCCTATGAAGAAAGGCTGAGAGAGTTGGTGCTGTTCAGTCTGCAGAAGAGAAGGGTTGGGGGAGTCCTTAATGTGTCCATTCAATAATAAAAGGGAGCTTATAAAAAATACAGACATTTGCCAGGGCCTGTAGTGATGTAGCAATGGGTTTAAATTGAAGGAGGGCAGGTTTGCATTGGCTATAACACAGAAATTCTTTACAAGACACTGGTGAGACACTGGAAGATGTTGCCCAGGGAAGCTGTGGATGTTCTGTCATTGACAAGATGGGGTTTGGCAGCTTTGGTCATGCATGCATCATACCACGTTGATTTTTTCTTTGTTTGCATCCAAAGGGGTGTGCAAATTAATATGTTAATAGGGCTTAGTGAGAGTCTCTGCTACTTTGGGTCAGAATTTACAGCTGAAGATGTGGAATAAACACTTTGATCCTCCTCCATGTGCTGAGACAACAGTGAGGGCTGATGAGAAATCTCATAATTCGTGAGCTGTTTCAAGGGTTTATCTTCAAAGTTTGCAAGAAAATAAAATCTTCTTTGGATTTAAGTGTGTTTAAATACTTTCACATGAGAAGTTTAATAATTGTATATTTAGCAGCTTTACATTATTTGTTATTACCAAGGCTAAAGGACAGATTTGCAAAAGAGGCGCTTTAGCAAGTATTACAGATGAAAAAGACAAGGCATACAGAAAAAAACAACTTGCAAAAACAGCAATAAGAAGTTGTGCCACCCTGTTCAGTGGTTTACTTATTTATTCCTGGTGATGCATTAAAGTAATCAGCACAATTTAATCTCACTCAGGCACAACATTTTTACACATGGATCGATGTCCTTTTATTCATTACTGTACATTTCCTTTATAATTTCTGCTATCATTTGCAGGGTGTAAACAGCTTCTAATGCTTCCTTTCTGCTCTGCACTTGAACAATAGCTTAAGTAATCAAGTAGAAAATTAATGAGAAGCAAAAGCTTATTTATAATCACACTCAGGCCAAATTGCTATGAAAGTATGAACAGTGCATGAACTGTTATTCTACAAATCTTCTCTAATTCCTCTCAGATGCTAATTAGACTTTGTCATACCCATACCCCAGAATTGCTTGTTTTCCAGAGCTAACCCTAAAATTAGCCTTTCCTTTGTAACCTACTTATCAGCTAGGAAACTTTCTCTGCCATTTTTGATCCCTTTAAGATCAATAGTTTAATTTACATGCTAAAAAAATATGCATTAGTTTAAGGTATCTTAACTCCACCAGTACTTCCAGTACTTGCTGATTTTGGCAGGACTTTGGCATGGAGTCCAATGTCCACTATTAAGGATGTCAGTTGAGATTTATGTTAAAACTTCAGCAAATTTGGTCATTATATAAGTAACTGCAAGCAGGTACCAGGGAGCTGCAAGTACCTCAGGCTTATATATTAGGGGGAAGACTGCTCTAATGGGCAAAGGATTCTTTTCATAAGTCAAATTGCTTTTGAAAACATATATTTAGGACTGTTCAGAGGGAGAAAAAACAGAGTAGTTGAATTCACTTGTTCATACTATTTCTTTTCCCACTTAACCTTCTTTGTGTTCCTGCCATTTTCTCCCCACTCTTAAGAGCAGAAGATAAGTTCCAGATGCCAGCTTTGTTCTTGGATGATCTGAGGGCTGATTTATCCAAACAAAAGATGATGTAATATAATGCTGATGTGTTACAGAATGTATCCAGTAGCATGCACTGTGTTTCCAGGTAAGAAACAAAGCTTGTGCTTTGAAATGCATGTAAATGATCAGTCATTTAGAGTCTGGGCAATGGCATTCCAAGTAGGATGCTACAAAAAGAAGAGTGAGAGCCAAAAATGCAAAACTGGAAGAGCCAGACCAGACATCAATAATCAATAATTGTCAAGAGTGCAAAGCCCTCTCTGTAGAGAGAATATCAATAATACTTCAGGCTCACACCAGTCCTCTCATACAGAGCACTGCCAGCATTTTCTGAACACTAATTTGCCCACATCTGCCATGAGGTAACAAAGTTTTATTTTGGGTAGAGCTCCTCAGGCAAGTCTTGACAGTAGTAACCAAAGCTAGGTTCAAACTGTCTAGGGGTCCTTTTAGGGAAAATCACTCAAAGAACAGCTCAAGGCCATAATCAGAAACTAGTTTGATATCACCTCTGAGAAATATAAAATAACTTTCTTTGAACCCTCTAACAGGTATTTCTTCCCCAGCTGCAAAGCTTCTGAGTCCAAAATGGGGCAAGCACACATCAAAGCCAAAACCTCCAGTTGTGAGAGCACTGCTAATGCTGTTACTCACACAATCCCTCTGGTGACTGCCCTGCTGGTCATTACTGTCCTTTCTGAAATGCTGCTCACATTTGGGTTAGCTGACAAGCTGAGATATCCAGCTGCAAAGCCATCCTTTACTTGTCTGAAGTTTTCCTCAAAGTTATCACCCTGTTCTCCTCCTGAGGGATCACCTTCTGGAACTTACTTTGACTGCATTGGTATGACTGTACTGAAGAACTCCAAAACACCATGTAAAAATATACACTCAAAATTGTGTCCTTTCTTAAAATAAAAATAATGTTTATTTTTCTTTCACCTTAATTTGTTTCTACTCTGCCTCATCCAATACAAAGAGATTGTTCCCCTGCCATTTATGCAAGTTGTTTTTCCTTTCAATTTTCATTTACATGACTGATTTCCAGAAATATGTCTCCTAAGCATCTTTAATAATTCTCTCTCTTTTTTGGCTTTGTTAATTGCACCTTGTATCTGATTGCATCTTACTGTGCATTCATGCTTTAAGAATTCTGTCTCTTTTGATAAATAGAAATATTTCTCAGATTTTAATATGTACACAAGGACAGTTAAGTGCAGTGAGTGGTATCTTGTGGTCTTCATTACCACATGTAAAGGAACACATTTTTCAAACATACTGCATACAGCTGGCCTCAAATGATCAAGTCTCTCCATGAGAAAAATGAGAGATTTAAAAGCAGCAATAAAATAGTAATTTTCACCCTGGCTGTCACACAATTGATGTGTCTGATAATGTGAAGCCAAAAGAACCTGAAAACTCATAATTCTGCACATAATCTTTTAGCATTCTTGAAGGATCATCCAGGTAATGTATCATCTTTGGAAAACCCATAAAACTGTGCAGAATATTATTTTTTTCTTCTGGGAGAATATCCTACTGTACTTTCCTCCCCCTCTCATTAAAGCATCTTGTCTCCTAGGAATGGTGACAATAATTAAATCTGCCTCAAGAGGTTGTGTCCCCCCCTTATGGGGATAGCCTTGTGTGTTCAGGAATGCCTTTAATTACTGGTGATTTCAATCTTTCTCACATTGAGTTAAACTTCTAAACTCCAAGAGAAAAAAAATGCAAACCAAAGGCTGAAAGCAACAGTGGAGCTCACTTCTGTCAGGGCTGTGCTACCAGGGAGTGGCTCCAGGGCCCAGAGGAGCCCAGCTCCAAGTGGAAACTAGTTGGGTTTGCCTGTTTGGTTTGGAAGAAATGAGGTGAGTAGAACTTTTCCCAAGTCCCCATCAGGCTGAGTTCCCATTGGGATCTAAGTATAGAACCAAAGAATTGTGGAATGGCCTGGGTTGGAAAGGACCTTAAAGATCATCCAATTCCACACCCCCTGCCACAGGCAGGGACACCTCCCACTAGAGCAGCTTGCTGAGGATTCTACCCAGCCTGCCCTTAAACACTTCCAGGGGTGGGGGGGCATCAACAGATTTTCTGGACAACCTGTTCCAGGGCTTCACCACCCTCACAGCAAAGACTTTTTTCCTAATATCTAACCTAAACTTACTCTCTTTCAATCTGAAGCCATTCCCCCTTGTCTTATCACTGCATGCCCTTGTAACAAACAATTCCTTTCTCCTTCTCCCTTGCAGGTTCCCTGATGTACTGGAAGGTCACAATTAGGTCACCCCAAAGCCTTCTCTTCTCCAGAATCAACAAACTCGATTCTCTCAGCCTTTCCTTGTGGGAGAGGTGTTCCATTCCTCAAATCACACTGGGACTTGCTCCAACAGGTCCATGTCCTTTCTGTGCTCAGGATCCTAGAGCTGGATGCCCCCCTGCAGGTGGGGTCTCACCAGAGAGGAGCAGAGGGGCAGCAAGAACATTATCAATACCATGAGGGCCTCTAGAGTGGATTCCACTGAAGGTGACATATGGCATTTGACATGAAAGTTGAAGTAAATATCAGCTGGCCTGGAACTTCTCTGTCAGCCGGTGTGACAGACAAAAAGCCAGCAGAGAAGTCTGGCACACCAAATGGAACTGTCAGAGGTGTCCAATAGAAGTTTCTGTTTTATTGCTGAAGAAATGATGTCCAATACAGTCTCTTCTCCTCAGGGCCTCAGATAATTTCTTGGTCTTCTTCCCATACTTATTCACCCCATCTTGGACTTTCTCTGAAGCCCAGGAATGCCACCAGCTGAAGTTTGCAAAATCAGCTCAGCCTGGTTTTGAATTCACATCAAGGCAATTGTGCCACTTTTGTATCACTCTGTGCCATGCAGAAGAGATTTAATAAATGTAAGGGCCTGCTTACAGTACTACCATCATCTATACTCCCTGGTTATGGAAGTAATTCAAATTTCAGTCTGTCACTGATAAGAATTCAACCTACATCTCTCTGGGTTATTAATGACAAAGAGACTTCAATGCAATTTTACTATTTCACAAAAGCTGTCATCACGTTCAAATTTACTTAGAAAAAAATTACTGTAGGCCATCTCTTACACCCTGCCACTAAAATTTGCTCAATTTAATTGCCACCACTTCATAAATAAAAACGAAAAATGTTTATCATATAACTTATAGTCAAAGTTACTGCTTGAGAATCTGTTTAAATTTTTTTTAATTATTCAGCTAGCTTAGTAATGTAAATGCCATTTTAAGTATTAATACACTTTAATAATTAATAAACTGATATAACCATGTATTATGCAAAAACCCCTTTACTTCTCCACCCATGTATAAAAATAATCTGTTTAGGACCTGGAGAACTGGGACATAACACATCCTTGTGTGAAAGAGTAAAGGGGGAAAAGCTTAATAAGAGACTCTTTTAAACAGTCTGTGCTATTAAGAATGTAATTGGACTTAATGATGCTTAAAGATCCTTTGGAGGTCTCATTTCTCTACCCAGAAGAGAGAGGGTGTGTGCCATCATGACATGCTTACAGCTCAGCAGGATAATTACACCTTTTCAGGACTGACCATTTTAAACACCCAAATCTGGTCAGCACCTGTTGATTAAATATCTGGCAGGGCACTGTTAGTAAACCCTGTTCAAGACACTCTGCAATAAAAGGAGGTAATTTGAATTATCTACATGACATCCCTCCAGTGGGTGTGTATTAGCCCAGAGAAAACCTCAGTGATACTTCCCAACAGCATCTGTCAAAACATTGAGGGTGAATTAGCCACGCTATCGTGCTTAGCATGGAGTCCATTCTCTTTCTAATTCATTAAGCTTAGCATCTATTTTCAGGGTAAATTATTTAGAAACAAATCAGGACTTGCCTGGAGTAGTGCAGTGGTCTGATCTCTCTGATAAACACTGGCTTGTAAACAACCTGCAGACTGTCCTCTTTGACAAGGAGTTTGCTCACCAGCTGCAGAGCCACTCTAAGATGTGCAATCGTGCTGTGCTGGTCCTGTCTCCTGACTGCAGGACTCAAGTGTTCTCCTTAAGGACTCCAAGCAGCAGTTTGAACTTGGATGACTTTTGGAGGAGAGAGATGTATTCGATGAAGGAAAAGGATCTGAGGCATGTACAGCACAGCCAGAACATTTTGGGAGGCACTCAACAAATGTGTAATATGATTTTGATTATCTTTAAGTATCCAGATGTCTTCAGAAGTCTGCAGATGGCTTTCAAGAAGACCTGCAGGCTCTGAAGAGGCAGGTTCTGCCTGCCTTTCAAGAACACCTGCAGACTCTGTTTGCAGTTCTCCAGAATGTGAATGGCAGAATTAATAATCACCTGTTTGTGTTTAGTAGAACTATGTGACATTTATTTCACACTAATATTTATTAAAATTGACTTAAACAATGCCAAGTTGTCTAAGTAATCCAACATTTTCTACTATTTTTTTCATATCTTCATGCAGCTATATACAGAATATTTCTTAAGGCAGCATTTTTATGACATATTGCATTGTATTTAATGTAAGTGGTCTTCTAAGTGAAAAGACACACTAATGAAAATAGTCCAAGTAACATACTTGTGCACCTTCCTTAAGTGTGACACTTCTTCATTCACTTTATCTACTCTCACACTTAAAAATCTTTCCTGTCTCTTCAAAACCACTATTTGATCAAATACCTATGAATGAACATATTTATTAAGAAATCTGCCAGATAGAATGGCCTAGAGTGAAAGCCCAATGGAGAGAGCATTAGATTGTCATCATTAGTTTTAAGAATAAACTACAAAAAGAGAAATTGAGGCAATTTACAAATTCCTGGATTGCACAGCAAAGCTGTAACTACCAGGAAAACATTGAAGTCCTCCTTAACAGGGGGAAAGAGAATAAAAGCTGACTCTAGCAGAAAAGAAAATTGCTTCCACTTGGATTCTAGGACACTAGTCTCACCCCTTACCTCAACTTCTTTTATTCTTATAATCTTTCATCTAGTATGTGCTTCAGCTCCTTGGCCATCATGTCTGCACATTACTCCTTTCTTTCCAAAGAATTTACACTTATTCAGTCCTTAAACACTAAACTGGTGAAGATCACACAGATACCTAGTCAGGTATCTGTGTGATCTTCAATCCTTTTGCTCATGATACAGAGAAATCCCAGTGGAAAAAGCAGGTCCTTGAAAAACACATGCATAAAAATACACTCACAACCTGTTTTCATATCATGAAATCAGTAGCAGCAAACCATTTCCCCATGTAATGACAGATAAGCATACAAACAAATAAACACAGCCAAGCATGAATACAGTTTTGCTACCTTGGCTTTTACTGAGTTGTACTTAATTTGCAAAGAGCCCCAGTTGTCAGATCAGGGCTATTAGTATAATCAAACCCTACTTGTCATGACTAAGGATGGCAGAACTGGTCCAGAAGATTGTCAAAGTAGTTTAAAAATTACCTCTTCAAATCTCTTTGCAATCCCTCAGAGGATGTTATCACGCCATTTTATGGTCTTTTGGTTTGTCCTAGACTTAATGGTCAATTATTGAGTCTTCAAAGCATTGTTTGCAATCAAGCATGCTTCTCTGCCTGTCTCAGCAAATTATACAAAAGCCCACTGCAGTCAGAAGGATCAAATCCAGTGTTATGGGTATTATAAATACATGTGGATATATGGAATACTCAGATACCCAAACTTGGAGGCATTAAGCACTGAAAACTTGCTGGTATCTCAAGGAAGAAAAACATTTTATTTAGAGAGGCTTTGTAGAAATTATGATTTTCTTCTTCATTCATTACTGCTAGAAATATTTGCATGATAAAAGGATCTGTATTCTTTGGAATGTAATTTGCTGCTTCTGCAGCTGCCTTCTCTTCACCTGCTTTGTACCTCTCACTTGGTGCTGTACAATTAAATTGGAGTTTAATTTTAAAAGATTTCCTATCACTGTTGGGAGTAGATTGACTATGGGGGAAAGAGGAGCGTTACAATAGTCCCAATGTTGTCTGAGGAAAGTCAGAGAAGAAAGGTAGAAAATAACATCTCTGTGCTGCATTCTCCCAGAACACTGGTTTTCAGTTTCACATAAACCTGCAGCTAACTTCAAATGGGTTTTAATGACAATGCTCCATCTCCTGGCAATCTGATAGGGAGAAATGGAATGACATTACACTTCATGTTTCACTGTATCCAGAGGTCAGGCTTGCAAGGTTAGGCTTCACATCATAGTGTAACACCTCATTTTCTCTCACTCCCTGTTAAATGCTTATTTGTGAAATAGAATTGCCACAGGTTATGTGATTCAGTAAGCTTATGCTTCACCTGTACACAATGTGTTTTGGTCACACAGAGAGAAATCATTCTCAGCTGTAAGCCTGACTCTAGTAAATAATGAACATATGTAGTCATGTAGCAAACTAAACAAATATAAGAATTTGTCCTTATAATGCAGAGGCCAATCCTTACATTTTATTCATCCACAAACACAAACTGCTACTCAGGTGTGAGTGGCATATTATATTGTTCTCAGGTTTTAGTAGGATGAAGTATCAAGCAATCTAAATTTGACCATGGAAAAATTTATAAGGAAATATTCAGGATTCTGTCTGACTTTCAAGATATCAAAAGGAAGGCATTCCTGCATGTGTTCACTCAAGGTCAGATATCACAAAGCCATCAGTCGATAGCTGGAGAAAACAATCTGAGGGGAAAAGATTATTGAGTGAAAGATTATTGAGACAGGCTTGTGAACTCAGCTGCAATGATATCACAAGTTTGCAGAAAAGGGTCCAGGAGATCACTTTGTCTTCAACACAGATGCATTTGTCATAATCATTGAAGACTTTCAAAGACAAGCAAAATCTCCAATAGTTTTTCTCATCACACACCCACACAAGCTCCTCCCAAACCTTTATACTGTTGGTATTGGGCAAATAGGAAGCAGACAGTGTGCTGTTTGCTGGGATCACTACGGGATTTTTAAAATCCACATCTATCTTTTCTTTAACTTGAGCACAATTAATTTTTCTTTGGTGCTACACTCCATCTATTTTATCAAACAGCAGATTGGTGAAGCACAATATTATATAGTACCTATACATTTTTTCTGACATGGGGAAATGTGTGATCAAAAGCTGTAAAATGCCAAATGGATGATAAGTCCTATAATTTACTTGATAAAAGCTGACTCCACAGGAGGTATTTTAATGAATGTAATGACAGCATGTTCTGAGGGAAAAGCTTTAAAACACCCAGATTACATTCAGTCTGTAAATCCTGTTCAGATATTAAAAGCAAATTGATTACTATAGGATGATCATCACACTTAATCTCCACATTCAAGAAGCTTTATAATTGCCAGGAAAAAGTTGGAAAAAGATATTGAAAAGCAGCTATCTGTAACTGTGCAAACATATAGATCTTTTGTGATTTAGCAGTGCAGGTCTCATTGCAATTTAGGAGAACGTGTCCTGGTCCCCCAGCCCTGTTTCCCCAGAAGGACTGTTGTCCATCACATAACCTGACCCACAGATATCTCTAGTTGCCACATCATGCATGTTAATTCATCTCTCTCCTCAGGCATGGATTTTTTGTAGATTCTTTTGTAGACTGATCTTCCAAAACCATACATATAAGTGTGTGTGTGTCTTGTCTACCTTCACATTCAAACCACGCCAGGACAAGGGAGTTCCATGCTGTATGGATCTTTTTGACATAGATTTTGATATGAATATTAATTAATTAAAACAATGACTTTTCTTCAGGAGAAAGCAGCTTAAAACTTTTCTTGTGTAGACAGGAGAATTCATCACAAAGGATTCTTCCTTTCTAGCAAGGGGTAACATCTACATTCAAGACTGGGACAAGTAGTTTTAGATTAGCCATAAGTCTGTTGTACAGACCAATCACAAGATCATGACAAACACCATGCTGAATTAGCATGGATTAAACTCCTTGTTTAAAATCTCATTAGGATTAACCAGAGATCAACTATGAAAAAGGCTTCAGCTACAAGACAGCCTTTATCAAAAATACCCAAAAGCATTTCCTGGGTGATAAGGTAAACGTGTTTCAAGTAAAGAGCATGACATTAATCCACATTGCTCCAGATCTCAAGCAATCATGGCTGGAGTAAGTCTGTGCCATTTAGAGAACACTTGAGGAGTTTGTTAGTGAATGGTTGGGATAAAACATTAGGGACAAAGTACTTGTTCAGTGGGTAAATATGTGGATTATTAGGAGAGGAAGTCTTGAACACAGTAATTTTGAACATCAGATATCTTAATTAAAACTGCCTGCCACTATTGTGAATGGTCCAACAAAGCGTTCAGAGATGAAGCAACGTGACAGAAGAGAAGGAGGCATAATTCTGTATATATTTCTGGGTTCAGCTCCAGTTCTTTAGAGAACTAGGGCTGATTGAGTATGTTCCTTTCCATGTGAGTCCTTTGAATGCTCTCCTTCTTCCTACCAGTAAAGATGTAAGCAATCTCCTGTGCCTCCTGTTTCAGGATCAGTGCAGCTCCTGATTGCAAACTGACAGAGAGCTAGGACATTTGCTGGTGAGTCATTTAGGTTTTTATATGGTGCCAAGTAAATATTTTCTTTAATGTAGGCACTACAGGTAAAGAGTATGTGCTCTTCTGTGCATCAAAGCTAGGGCTTGTCAAAGATACTTTGGATGTGTTTTCCACAGCACAGAAAATATGGGTTCTCAAATAAGATTTAAGTGTTGGGACAAATCTGTATGTGTTTAAATTTTCCATACATAAAATAACTCTGTTTGCAATGGGACAAGGTTATAATCATTGAGTAAAATTGAGAAGTTATGAGCAAGTAAGCCAGGAAAACAAACTGCTGCTTTTCCTTGAAATCAATACAAAGGCAAAGAGAGGAAAGCACAGTTTGATTTTCTGCCATATTATTTTCATACATCACTTGAGCAACTCATTTTATTTGATTTTTTTCTTACTTATTATGCCAACTTTTATTTGCATTAAACTGCTTCTAAGGCTCAGGCATCCAAAGCAAGACATTTGGAAAAGCCTTTGAGAAGTCCTCTGTTAGTAAAATCACTGTTGATGCTGGAATGAAGCTAACCAGCAGTGGCAAAGCTGAGAGGTTCTCATCACGTCTGAGAATGCTGTAGTTAACTTCCTCAGCCAAACACACTGGTAATAGGTTGGATCCAGGAAAGCACCATGTACTTATCAGCCTTTTCATCCAGCACCAGTTCACCAAGATAAATGTAAGTCTCTAGAGGTTTCCATTCCACCTGAAAACTCTTTGTAAAGATGACTGGTTCATTCTTTCAACAAGCCACAAACTGGTGAATTCACTGAAGCTTGTAAAATTTAAAAGGATTCCAGAAAGAAATTATGGGGTTTTGGCTTTGAAGATTAGGCAGAAGTTGAAGAATGGTCTCTCCAGGCATTAAATCATCTGAAGCAGACAAACCAGCATACTTTTTAAGAGATTTTGAAACCAGCATTTAGGTTGAAAAATTCCAGGGGCAAATCTTGCCTTTTAGTGGGTACATGGAACTTTCCCATTATTTTCAGTGAAGTCATCATTTTGTTATAGGAGTCAGTAGATAAAATCCGAGTGGCGAGGTGAGCAAACTGAACTGGTTTTGGGGGCTGATTTTGGTTGGTTTGTTTTCATTCAGGGTTAAAGCCCTCTGCAAAAAAACCAGGACACTGAATAGTAATTTCTATCAGTACCAATTAAACTTTCAACAGTACTGGAATTTGATGCTGTTTGTGCTTGCTCTTGCATGGGTCTAAGCAACAATCCAGGAGTTCAAGCAACAAAGCATGAAAGTGTGGCCAGCCATCAATAGAGAAAACTCTAAGAGAAACTATTAATTTCCTTTAATGGCAGATAAAAGGCATTTCCTGCCTCTCTCCCCAGATTAATATGAAGTTTCCAAAGAACCAACTCTGGAAACACCTCCATAGTATCATCATGCACTGTGATATTCTTATACTTTGGTGCATATTTAAAGCTTTGTAGGGTTATGGCTGAAAGCAAGGGTTTGTCTCTCCCTCATAAACATCCAGCTCCATCCCAATACTCCCCCATCATGACAGGGATGAGAGGTCATGGAAGATGAATGGAACACCTCTCCTTTAAGGAAAGGCAGAGAGAGAGTTGGGGTTCAGCCTGGAGAACAGAAGGCCCCAGGAATACCTTATTGCAGCTTAAAGGAATTTAGAAGAAATAGAGGGGCAGATTTTTTAACAGTCCATTTAGGGTAGGGACAGGACAGGGAAGAATGGTTTTAAACTAGAACAAAGTAGATTCAGGCTGTATATAATGAAGAATTATTTTACAATAAGGGTGTTGCAAGACTAGAACATGTTGCTCAGAAAGATTATAGGTGACTCATCCCTGGAAATATGCAGTGTTATCTTGGACAGGGCTCTGATCAAACAGATCCAGTTGATGATCTCCCTCCTGCTCATTGCAGGAAGTTGGACTAGATGACCTTTAAATGTCCCTTCCAACCCAAAATATTGTATGACTTCCTGATAACTGATAGTTCTCTGCTGAAAGGAGCAGGGAGAGGAGCAAAGCAGAAGCACAGCAACAGGAGGATGAAAGCCAGCCATGGAGATACACAAGAAGTTATTGCCTCCCAACATTGTTGTTGTTTCATTTTGCATAACTTTATAAACACGTAATGTCTTTCATGCATCATGTCTCCACATCTTCTACATGTCTCCATGTGACATCATAACAGCAAAATCCTTGAAATTGGAGGAATCTGTGAACCAGTAGGGCACAGCTTCTGCATTGGCTCCAGAGCAGTGAACCTCTATCTTAGTACTGGGGCCATGCTAATATTTTTTATGGCAAGGAAATTATAAGTACATTGCTGTCCCATATTTCCAACATGAGGGTTTATGTGAGGAATGCTTAGAGTTTCTTCATCTAAATGATTGAGCTGTAAATGTGATGTAGCACTGAACAATCAGTGAGGTCTTTTATCTGTGCCTTAAAGCTGATCATCTTTCAATAGCATGACAAAGTACAGTTAATACTCTACAAATCAATTTATAAACACCACTTTTGATATTTTTATAAAATTATTATTTCAAGCACCCTTAGGATTACACTAACATTTTCAGAGAGCATACTTCTAAGTATCTTCAGAAACTGCCTTACAGCCATTATGCATTTATTTTATTAAATAATTGGTCTGCCCTTTACACACTTTCTTGTAAAATGTGTCACTTGCTCTCTTCATACAGCTGTGATGTCTCTGCAGAGTGGTGTTATCTCTGAATTTGTGTAAGAGAGCACTTATTGCTGCCTATGGCCCATGAAAAAGAAAGCAGGATGAGAATGATCCTGAGGTGCATCTGAGGTCTTGCTCTACTTTCCATGAGAAAGTTGCTGAGTAAAGAGAAAATCTTTACATCAGCAAAACAGCAGAAGATGATAATAAGCAAATGGGCCAGGCTTGCTGATCCTGAAAGGTACTGTTGTGTAGGGAGTAGGTAAAATATCCTTATGCTATCTATATTCTGTTCTGGGTACATTTTCCATGACTTATTTGTATTACAACATACACCAAGTAGCTATTCTGGGTAAATTACAGAACTCCATATGACATTAAGGTTTGGGTAGAAAAAGTGGTTTGGAGGTATTTTTGGCAAAGACAGGAAATTTGACACTTCAGGCTAGAGTCTGAAGGACAAGCAGTTTTATTAATTTATTTTTCAAACTTTTATTGTATTGTCTCTGAGGAATATCTTTGATTTACAAGGACATGCTTGTAGGCATGAAAATAATCTGGATTTGAATCCTTTTTATGGTGCAGTTCACTGATGGCACTGAGATCAGGACGGTGATGTTCAGAGCACGAGAAGATTTATTACGAGGTCAGGATGACACTGTGTTCTTGAAATCAACAGATATCTCAATGAAGTAGATTTTCATCACAAATAAGAGCTCAGAAAACATTGATTGTCTTAGATTCCAAATCCTGAAAACCCCCAAGACATGCAGCAAGTCTGTCTCCAGCAAGAAATAAGTTCCCTGTCAGGCCTGCATTCTCTGAAGGATCAGAACATTTGTCCCCGTGATGGTTCCACCAGCCATGAGGAGCCAGCAGCTGGGTCCCTGCTCCATGGTGCACTGACTTCTACTCATTATTCCCACTCAATATGGGGACATTATTCTTTCCAGACTCTGTGAAGGACAGTGAAAATGGTTTTTCTTCACAGTGTTCACTCATGCAGAGTTTGACACGAGCCTAGCTCTTTGTATTTTATTACTGTTCAGCTGTTTTATTTATAACAGCAATAATTAGCTGAGATCATGTTTAAGCAGCTGCTTAAAACTACTTAGTGCTTCTACAGCATGACATCCCACATGGTGGAGGCATCCCATCTCCTGATATAAATCTTTGACTGCATTGATAAGTGCAGCTATTTCCCTTCTTGTCAGCTTGCCATCTGTGAGCAGGGGGCAAAGGGAGCTGACAGTAGCACAGAGCCTGTCAGTTCCCTCAGAGAGCCACCCAAAAGCCATTTCAGAGTGTCACAGTACATAGTTTGTCATCTCAGTTGTTGTCCTGCTCCTACCTCTGCCTGTCATGATCTCCCCGGATGACTCACCCTTGCTACACAGCAAGATGCTTGCAGCAGTGAAATGAGAATTCCCCTTAAAAAGGCGGTTTTGGCTTACTTTTAATTTCCTTTCCTGAGTGCTGAGAAAGGGAACTAGGAGCATCTCCTGTGCTTCAGTAGCAGACCACAGCTGATCTGCAGGCCACTCCTGCAAATACCACACTGTCCACGGCAGCTGCTGCCCTCCTTGCCTGTACAGGGTCACCCACTCAGCAGTGAGCCCTGCTTGACCTTGCTGACCCTCTGGTGAGCCAAAGGAGCAGGGACACCCCTGGGACAGGGGACAACCACCTGTGGCTGCAAAGCACAGAGAATCACAGGATCATAGCATGTTTGGGGTTGGAAGGGACCTTCAAAACTCACCCAGTCCTGCAAAGGGCAGGGACATGGTTAACTAGATCTGGTTGCTCAGAGCCCTGTCCAACATAACATTGAATATTTCTAGGGATGAGTCATCTGCAACCCCTCTGGGCAACCTGTTCCAGTTTTGCAATGCACTCATTGTAAAAAAAAATATTCTTCCTTGTATATGGTCTGAACCTACCCTCTTCTAGTTTACATTTCTTCCTTGTCCTATCCCTACAGGCCCTCTTAAAGAATCTGTGTTTAGTCAGGGGTTTCCTTGGCTCAGGAAACATTCCTGCATGCCACAATTCTCTGCTCTGCTGTGGGATGCACCTTAGTGCTGCAAGGATGGCCCATCTTCCCTTTTTCCCAGCAGTAGCTCAGCTTTACCTGTCCTCAAGAACACCTATTCCCTCCTAATAGCTTTAGCAAATTTTTTCTTTGGCTTTTTATAAGTTTGTTCAATAAAGGCATCTACATGATCATGTAAGTGGTGAGGTTATAAATCAGTTTCCAATTTGATAAAACTGCAGGGATGGTCAGTAGTACCATCCAATGTAATGATTGTCAATATTTTGCCAAATATGTGTAATAAATTAGGAGTATTTAAAACCATAGCAAAGATTCATTGTTATGAGGATAATTTGTGATCATCGTTACAAAATAATTGCTTTTCACTGTGAACAGAGCAAGAGTAATCCTTTTTCCATGTCACTGGAAGTGTAAAACTGCTTGATTTGATTTCCCCTTGGTACCCTGTTTGCTCCCCAGCCTTGCATTCCTGCTGCAATATCCAAAAGCAGAGCTGGGGCTGTGTACTGAGTGACAGTCAGCACACTTGTATGACCTCAGATTCCTCTGAGAGGAAACCAATGACCCAGAGCACAGCATTCCCACTAGGATGCAATAAAAATCTACTTAACTAAAACATCAGAGCACATTTGCTTTACTTATTTATTAGAAGTGAAGAGTTTCCTAATCAGAAATGACCAGAATAAAGAGGAGGCTGAGTGAAGTCCATGATCCCTAGTAATTTTCCTGTCTGCATGAGAAAGTATTTGTTTTAATTTTTGTGTGAGAAAGTATTTGTTTTAATTTTTCAGAACAAGGTGTTTTGTAGTTATATGGTTAAGGGGAAAAAGGAAATTTATATTTTTCTTATTAAATAACTTTTGCTACCAAGCACTTTCAAGACATTTTCTTTCTCTTATTTGAAAAGAAAGCAAATATAATAGATTTGGATGGAAGTGAATATGAAAGTTAAAGAAACATGGTGAAAAATTTGATTTTCCCAAATAAGAAACATTAGTCAGGCTAGGATTTTTCTTTTGTCCTTGTGATAAACTGCAGAAACTATAATTTTTTTCATAAACTCTAAGTTAGGTTACAATTTATTAATTTCAAATATTTCATTTTAAACCAGAGCATTTTGGTTTTACCATTTATTCTTTAAAACAAAAATGACTAAGCATCACATGAGGAAATAAAGCACAAATGTAAAAAAAAAATTTCTGTTTTAATTTTGAAAATGTCATAGAGTAGAGGATCTTTAGTCAACTCCTAAATGCTTTCCAATCATTTAAAAAATGAAGAATGTTTCAAAAAACCTGACCCATTCCAATACAACACATCATATTTTCTCAATTAAAAAAAAAAGCCTATTATAAAAAGAAATTCCCAGTCAGCAGTTGAAAATGAAGCAGTCTGTAACAACCAATAAATCAGAGACTATGAGATTGTAAATTAACTGTTAGAATAAAGTAAAGCAATGGATCAGTTGAGATCAGCTGCTTGTCTGTAAATGTTTGGTTTATGAGTGAATTAATTTTATTTTTGTTGTTCATGCTTTACAAATATTATGTATACAATAGCTGAAGGAGCCAAAGGTGAACTTCTGGCTCCCAAGCAAAGAGTTCTTAAGCATCTTGATAATAGGGATCCAAAGCTGGTGCACTTACCTCCAGCTGGACCCTGTGGCACTGACTGCCACCCTCTGGGATCTGCTGGTCAGGCAGTTCCCAGTCCACCTCACTGCCACACTTGCTGAGCTTGCCTGTGAGGAGCTGTGAGAGACAGTGCTGAAAGCCTTGCTGGAGCCCAGGTAGACAATACCACTACTCTGCCCTCATCCATGCAGGTAATTCTGTCATCAAGGAAAGCAACCGGGTTGGTAAGACATGATTGACTTTAATGAGTTCATGCTGACTGCCCTGATCGCAGTCTGGTCATCCACATGGATAGGGATGGCCTCCAGAACAAGGTGCTTCACACCTCTGCGGGGATGGAGGTGAGCCTGACTGCCTGGCACTTCCCTTCTTGCCCTTTTTTGAAGACATGAGTGACATTTCCTTCCTTACAGCCCCCAGGCACCTCTCCTGATTGCCACGGCCTTTCAAGATGACCATGAGTTGCCTTGCTATGGTGTCCATCAACTCTCAGCACTTGTGGGTGCATCCCATCAGGGCCCAGGGACTTGTGGATGCTGAGTTTGCCTACACATTCTCTAACCCAGTCTTCCCTGACCAAGCAAAAGTTCCTATAGTCTAGATGCACACAAACATGGTAGAAGATTCAGCCAGCAGAACAGAGGGTAAAAAAAATGCCTCAAGGGGAGCACAGGATTACATGATCCAAAAGTTTGCATGTTCTGTACTTCATTATTGTGAGAAAATTTAAAATAACTGAACAGCTCATGCAGTAGCTGAGCAGTTCATGCATTAGTTCACACAGAATACATGCCCAGCCAGTTATTGTCAAAATCAGTTCAGTGGTGCACAAGAAAATGGGCTTGAAGGAGCTTGCCAGACAGCTGGGTTTTATAAAAGTGACTGAAACATAGAGATGAATGGAAAAGTCAGCAGGGTAATGGGAGAAGAATCAAATTAATATGCAAGTGGGAGAAAGAAGAACAAAAGGGTAAGTATTATTACAGAAGCAAAATAAACTGCCAAAGTCACTCTCTAGTGAAAAACTGGAGCTTTCTATTAAAATTGAGAAACCATGAATTTTGAGATCATTGCTAACTCCAGACAATATTTAGGAGAAGCTTTTTTGTTCCAATTCATATTAGTCTGGGATAATTTTCAGAGTTTACTAGGAACAGCTGATACTATAATTAGTGAAATTAACAAAGAGGTTCAAAACAAGAGTTTGAGGATTCAAATTACATTTAGTCCCTTGATAATTAAATTGTTCTGCTAATTGAAATCACCCAAGAGGCAACAGAATTCCATGAGAGTTCGATTTTCCACAACCTCAGCACTGTGATCTCAGAGATGGCACTAGCCATAGTGAGTAACAACTCCTAGAACACACATATGTCCTGCAGAGTTGTATTAAGGCACAAATCAAAGGTCTTCCTTTTCTCTATGCATCATCCTGTGTCCATGGTGAATGCCAAAAAAAAGAAAAAAAAAGATAGAATGAGAGAAAATTACCTAGTTAATGAGTCTATAGACTGGTAGGCAGGGCAAATATCCAACAGCCTTGTGCCAGTGCTTTAAGGAACATGCAAGATCCAGGGTTCAGTCAAAAAGCAAATGAGGGCTTTTAAGCCAGGTTATTAGTTGAAAGGATGAAAACTTTGTCAAGCCCTCAGCTTTGTTTTAACCCCTCCCTACAGACGAGGTCTTCTGTCATCTCAACATTAATTTCTGTCAACACGTGGGGAATTTTGCTGAGAAATTTTCCAATCTTAACACATTACAGATACATTTTTCTGCAAACATCTTGATTGCAGGGTGGCAGTTTCAGAGACTTTCCAGAAAGGAGATCCTGGGTTCCTGGATTCCCTCAGATAATTTCTGGGCAGCGTGTATGGACCTTTACTCAGTGATACACAGAAGTAAAGAGCAAGAGAACTTGGCCCTTTTAGTCTGTGGTGTTCTGACACTGTGTTATGTATTTTTGCAGCAATCTTGCTGAGTTATTCATTATAACACAAGCAGAAATCATTTAAGGGTAGAACTAAGGTGCTTCAATTTGCACAGTACTATTAAAATTGAAAGTATTGAAAGTACTCCCCAGATATTTCACAAGAAGTTCTGAGACTGAGCTCCTGAATTCCCAAAGAAGTAAGGTATTGATGTTTTTCAAATTTGCTCTGGAATTTACATAATTTAAAAGTAAATAAAAACACAATTAAGAAATTAAGAAATAAAATTCATAGCAGTTATAAAGCACTTCATATTCCTCAAAGCACTCTAGATTCATTAAATACATTACCTAATTAATTCCTCCACAAGCCAGTCTAAGAGACTTCACTTCATGCTGTGCACTGAGAAACTGTTGCTTGATTTAAGGTTTATGTTTACTGCTCTTCACTTTTATGGTTTTGTCACCAAACAAAACCAATCCTCTGATGATTTTAACTTTACTTTTTTTTTTGCTTACATAATAATTACTTAATTCCTACTGACATCAGCCACATTAAAGTCAGTAACACTACTAATATAGTTTACAGTTATATTTTTTGCAGATATTGTTCTTAAGTCACCTTGTTGTGCATTTAAAAAGGGTCTTTACAGGGGTCAGCCCTCCAGGATACCCTTTCACCTCACCAGTACAATGCAAGCAAGAAGAAGACACTCTGTCTTTTCTATCTTTGAAAGTGCTTAGCACACATCTGTGATACTCCATCTATTAAAGTGACCCAAACCCTCTGCAGCTGGGTCTTGCAGCAATGCACAAATTGGAGGGTTGTTTTTAAAATTTGTTTTGCTGTTTTTTAATGGCAAATTTGGAGTTTTTCAGGGTCAAATGGTACAGTGTGCTAGATAATCTCAAGGAGACTCCCTTTCCCACAAAATGTTGGACCAGATCATCTTTTGAGTTCCATTTTTGGCTGGATTGTTTTACAGTTCTTTGAAACCTAACTGACATTAAAGAGATTTAAAAGGAGCAAGGATTTTCCTGCCAGAAAGTCAGGATGAGATTAAGGCACTTTTGCAGAGTCTTTAGTATTTTGGATATGAAAATAAAGCTGTATACAAAGACCACTCCTGATTCTACCATTAATAAATTTTCTTCTATAATGTGTTGAGATTCTGAATAGATATATGGAAAAGAAAATATAAATATATATCTTCTTCAAGATATTTTTTCCCCTCAGGAATATTATCTCTCATGGAAGTACTGAGCATCATTTGATGCATCATTCAGATGGGACATTAAGGATGCTAAAAATATAAATTTCATCTGCAATTTGCAGATGCTGAGTATTTTTAGGGGTAAATATTCTAATTTCTTTTGAAATTCAACATTTCTATTGAAAAAGAAATGTGAGCCATGAAACAAAGATGTGAGAAAAAAATGCAAAGATGTAGGAATTGAGAGGTGACAGCATATAAATCAACCACTATGTGGTCCAGCCACCTTGATAAGCTGACTTTTAAAAGACTAAAGGACACAGAGGGCAGATTTAGGAAAGGCAAACAGATGTTATCCACTCCCATGTGTGGCACTATCACAGACAAAGAGGCACTTGCATGTGACCTGTGGGCTACTTATGTCAGCTCTGACTTACTTTCACACAGATCAAGGGTCTCATTTTTGGCATTTCATTAGTAAGTGCTTCGTGTTTTCTTAATCAGAAATTCTGCAGCTTTATTTCAGTGTTTATCAAAGATATGGGAAGCTCTTTAAAACACATTTATCAGAATAAAAGTTGCATTTTATTACCAAGATATAAACCTCAGAAAATTCTAAAAAAAAAAAAATCAACATCTCTTACTGTATAAGTTACAGTTATGTCTTTACAAAGGCAACAAGATAGCAGCAGAAAAGCAGATGTGATCAGAAATTATGACTTTGGGGTTGAAAATGTTTTTTTTTCCAAGGCATTCAGATTCTGACATGGAGCAGTAAAACTGGTATGTAAATTTAATTAGAATTGAGTACCAAAGTATAAAATCAGAATAAAATTGATTTCAAGAGATAAACTTCTAAATTGTTTCTAGTGGAAATTACGGGGTGGAGTGATTTTGAAAAAAAATTAAAACATTTAAATCTGGAGATTTCATACTTCCTAAGTGGAATTCTTAAATCTTGAGTGTATGATTAAAAAATATAATTAAGGTCTTAGTTTAGAAACAAATTTTAAAAATAAGTTCTTTTCTAGTACAGATTTTTTTATTTTTCATTTTATAAAACAGTCTGACCTGTGGTTTTAAACCTTTGACTCTTTAAAGGAAGTTGCTTGGTACAGAAGATAATCTCTTTCAAGGCCATGAATATTTATTTTCACTTCTCCCATGCAAGCACCAGCAATTAGCAAAGAGACTTCCTGTTAACAAAACACCTTTTCTGCAGTCCTACAATAATTTAATTTGGGATACCAACTCCCACAAGGTAAGTCACATATTTCCAAGCTTGACTCTGTCTCCTACGCAGTGTAGTTTTCTGTCCAAGGCTAGCTGAACAAAGGCTGTTGTCCCATCCTGTTGCTCCAAAATTCATGCAAAATTTCTCAGCTCAGCTGTAGTTTAAACCTACATGTGGGTCTATTTCTGCAGCATATCTCAAGTCAGCTCAAGCTCAACTCAGAGGTAACCAGTAATGGATCCCAGTCAATTCTAATGTGTGGAATGTGGTGCTGCAGGAGCTGTTCTGCATGTGCTTCCATCAGCCCTGCCTCAGGGGACCTGATCTTGATGGCAGAGGCAGAGCAGGCAGCAGGGAGCAAAAGGATGTTCAACTCAGAGAGCTTAATTTGCATTAGCCTGCATAATTAGCATCTTAAACAGCTGCATGGCTCACTTAGAACCAGGCTGCTCTTTTACTCCCTCTCCTAACTCAGCTCAGCATAAGTGATGCAAGATAACAAAAAGATTTGCTTCTTTTAAATCTGGATTTTTTGACAGAAAGAGGATGGGCAATGGCTACACCTGCATTTGTGCTCTGTTATCCCAGGGGAAGGGGCACCATAAACCCTGGAGAAAGGCTGGAAGTGAACATCTGGGGCAGGTTGTCAGGGCTGGTAGTTATCCTAACTTAATGACAGCCAGAACACAGTCACTGCTGTGACTACAATCAGTGATCACAGCTGAATTATATTTCTTTGGGCAGCGAGAAGCAATGGAAAAATTTAACTAGAATGGGTCAAGTCAAACATCTTTCTTGCTCTGTAATCAATTCCTGAGAACAGCTAGTAGGGAAGAATACAAGAATTAAGCAGGTATACAGCAATATTTTCCCAGAAAACCCTCCCAGCCTTCAACGATTTGTAATTAAATGACTTCTGGACATCAACATGCTGACTTTGCATCTAAGAACCACTGGAGTATTTTTCTACTGCAAAAATCATGAGCTGCATTTGTGACCATGCCAAATTTTAGCATCCTCCATACAGTGGCAACTGTAAAAAATGTAACTAGATTTTTGGTGAAGAAACATCTCTTTCTGTTTGTTCTCATCATCCCTTTCTCCCCAAATTTAATTTGTTGCAACTGTGTTCTTATGACAGAAGCAACAATGAACACTCACTTTGTATTCACCAGGCACACCTGATTTTAGAGACTCCAGTCATGTCTTTTCAAAGCTGAGGACTCAAAGCTTATTCATCTGGAAAACTACTGTGATGCTTCCAGATTTCTGATCACCTTTTACTGTATTGATTGTGGGAAAAAAAAAAGCAGGCAAAGGAACCACACACCATATTGACAATGTAAGTTGGTAATTTATAACAGCATAAAGACATTTTCCATTTTTCTTCTCTATCTCTTTCCTAGTAATTCCCAACTAGTTGATTTTTATTATTTATTATTATTTATTAGTATTATATTGGTAATAATATTATAATAATATTATTTGTAACAACAGTATTAATACGATGATGATGATGATGATGATGATGATGATGATGATGATGATGATGATGATGATGATGATGATAATAATAATAATAATAATAATAATAATAATAATAATTTCACATTAGCCAAATAGCCTTTAAACAATTTCTTAAGTCATGGAGGTAAAGTTTATCTGGATCCAACAGCAAGGAGATTAACCACAGAAAACCACAAATAATAAATAATAATGAACAAATAAAATAAGTAAAGAATGTTATTTCTGATTAGCCCAGAAAATTTTTATCCCTGCTGATGGTGAGCTGTAGACAAAACAAAGAGCATTGCAAGCAGCTACCTTCTAGAAGGACTAGGCTATATCAGTCATAGAGAAGTTAGTAGAAAGCCTTGTGTATCTGCAAGGTCCTGCAAAGGAATAGAGATATTCCTTTCTCTCCTGTGTGGGCCACGAGCCCTGTGGGTGGCAGAAGCCTGGAGAGTTGGCTCTCGTGGCTGTTGCTGTCTTTGGAAGGGCACAGAGTCAGAGAAGGGATGATCACAGCCATGCTTCACACTGACAGCTGCCTGGGTAAAGGACAGGCTCAGACCAGGGACTGGGCAGAGAGTCAGCTCTCAGACAACAGAAGAAAATCTATGCAAGGATTTTCACATAAATATTCCTTTGCAAAAGTCTCCTCCCATGACTTCTAGCTTAACACAGTGGTAGATCTCAGAGTCCTTTGCCATCCTTGAGATGCACTAAATGTGTCTTTGCATTTGTATCTTGGCCAGAAAAAAAAATAAGCCTGACCCTGTGAAACAGCAGGAAAGAAGAGAAAATAAAGATGGAATCCATACTACCTAATATCTGAGTGTTAGAGATTGTTATTCATGCTAGAGAAACACTTCTTCCATGGTCTTGGACTCTTCTCTTTAGTGGGAAGATGGCCCAAAGCAGCACAAAGTTTCCTCCATGGATGGTGAAGGAAGTCTCAATAACCAGCCCAGGCTACAGTGCTAACTATGAGAGGGTTACATTTAGATGAGATGACTTCTGGAAGGGTCTTGATTTTTCAGTGGGAAGGTTTCTATAGCTATGACATAATAGTTCTTTCAGCATTTGCTTTGTTTACTTTGCAGGTCTTCCCTAACACATGTGTCACTCAGAAATTCAGCAGAAGATGGGTACTGGATTTCAATGTCACTTTCAGGAGACTGTGACCCCTGTCCTTACCATAGGCCAGTTCTGGAAAGATGCAAAGCAATAACTGCAGTGTAACAAAGTAATGAAAATACAATTTAATTGACAGAATTTGCATTTAAATGGCAGTTTTAAAATAAAAACCTGGAAGAACCTTGCAGATGCAATATTTATTACACCTTATGATGGCACTTTCTTAATGTTTCATTATTTTCCTTGACCCACAGGCATTTGTAAATGCCTGCAAACATTTAGGCTCATTTTAAGACTGAAAATCATCTTAAACTTTATGCTATTGGCTTTTTCAAATTGGTATGAAAAATATTTGACTACTGACTTGGGCAGCAAGGATCCCATTAGTGGGACCCACATACTCCATTGCTAATAAGGACTTGGGATTGTGGAATTGACAGGAAGGTTTACTTTGAGTTAAAATTGATAAATTGATGGGGCTTCTACCAGTAAAGAATGAAGGAAAACACATGCATATACACAGTTATGAAGACAGGCAATTAATAAGTAGCAGCTGGTGAGTAAACATGTGGATACCTTATTCAAAGAATTGTTAAGTTCCTCAAAAAAAAAAAAAGCGCTAAAATCCAAATCAAAGCAGAAAAAAAAATAAAAAGCCATAATAAATAATGCAGTTGAGTTTTAAGTATAACACACAATGCTAGCCTGCAAAGGATCCCAAAATTACTGTTTGGATTAGGCCTGAAATAGAATATATGAAGGAACAGCACCAGGAACACAGAGATGGAAAACCTAAGAAAGGCATAAGTTGACATATTCTATCAAGAAAAAGCTGGAAGAAAAGCTTCCCAAGGGGACAAGGTCTTCATTTTTTAATAATTCATGCTAGTGTGAATTAGGAACAGGAACTAAAGTGCTGTGAAATCAATGTAATTAAAATATCTTGCCCAGGGGTTGAGAAGAGAATCATGGAGGAGAAAGCTGTATTCCTTTTAGACAGGAATGCATGCATGTGTTTATGTGTCATCAATATCACTCCTACTTATACCATACAAATAGTTTTCATCATCATTAGCCCAGCATTCTGTCTCTCTGGTGTATAGCTACAGCAGTGGGAAGAAGCAGGAGAAACAGGAAAATGTATCAGGTTAAACTCCTGAGAAAAACTGAATTAACACTAATTTTTTAAGCCCTAAGTACCAGATATAGCATATGGAAAATTCTTTAGAGTGTACCCAGCTCTACACTAAACAGACAAAACAGGCACAAAAAATGTTAAAAAATAGAGCCAAAAAAACCCAGAAAGGCACATGAAACCATATGAGCCCTCCAGCCTGTGAATAGGGCTGGGAGATTACTGGATAATCTAGAGAAGTGACTCATGCAGTTATACTTGCCCTCTTTTAGTCAGTCCTTCATCTCATCAAATAACCCATCAGAATTCAGGCTGCCTGCCCAACAGCTACATCAACAGAGATCAGTCAATCAAGCCCCTCAGTGGTGCATTCTGTCAAATTGCATTATTCTGCTGGGCACCAGACCAGGTTATGTGATGCTGTCCTCCTGTGGCAGATGATGCTGAGGATAACAGCAACAGAGACCAAGCTACTTTTAACTTGGCCATGCTCAGGTGTTGACAGCTGGTAAGGCACAGGTGAGTGAGTGGTGTTGCACATATGAAAGTGCTCTGGATTTGGCTGAGGTAGAGTTAGTTTTCTTCACAGAGGCTGTTATGGGGCTGTGCTTTGGATTTGTGCTGAACACACTGATGATGGTGTAGAGATGTTTTTGGTGTAGGGGTGTTTTTGTTATTGCTCATCAGGACTTGAACAGAACCAAGGCCTTTTCTAAACCTTGGACTGTCACGCTGGCAAAGAATTTGAAGATGTATGGGACACTAGGAAGGGACACAGCCTGGACAGCTGTCCTTAGGTGACCCAAGGGATATTCCAGACCATCTGACATCATGGTCAGTACAGAAAACAGGAGGAAGAAGGAGCGAGGGGAGGACGTTGGGAGTTATGGCATTTGTCTCCCCAAGTAACCATTACACGTGACATGTCCTGGAGGTGGCTGAACACCTGCCTGTCCAGGGGAAGAAGTTAATTAATTCCTTGTTTTGCTTTGCTTTCATTTGTGGCTTTTTCTTTACTTATTATGTCAACCCACCATTGGTTTTAGCTTCTTCTCTTCTGATTTTCTCCCTGAAACTGCTGCTAGGAGAGTAAAAAAGCAACTGTGTGGTGCTTGGTTGTGGCTGGGTTAAATCATGACAGAAAGATGAAGGGACTGGTTTAGAACTGCCACCACCTCCTGAGTGATGGTTAATTTAATTTTATGTATTTTACTATATGTTACATAAACCAGGACCTAAATGGGATAAAGGGCCCAGGAATGTTTTAGCTTAGAGGAGAGCAATGTTCCCCAAATGGCATCACGTAGGCCATCACAGAGACAAGAGATTTCATATTCTTTGATAGAAAGTCATGGTCTACCAAGAAGAAGGAGTTACATTCATACATTGCAAGGGCTAGAAGGAATATTCTATCACTTGCTGTGTCCCAGAAGAGCCAAACAAATTTTGTTGAAACTGAAAACATTGCTGAGAAAAACAAAAGAACAATTTGCAGATATAGCTAATGTATGAGCTATGTTATAATTGGCCAGTTTGCCAAGTCACCCCAGGTATTTTGAGTCAATTAATCCAGATATTTATAACTCTTGTCAGAATTTTAGCTTTTCTTTTACAAAAGTAAACGTAATTTCAGTGTCTGTTAATAGAAAACATAAACATTGTGTACAGAAGGAAAGAGAGCTGAAGAAGATGAAAAAAAAGATTATTTCAGATCATGTGCTTTTCCATATCATTCAACTCATGTGATCAAGAGCAGGAGACAGATGATATGGAAAGAGACTAATTAGAAAAAAATTATTGTTGTTTTAATACCCACCCACTAATGCTTAAACCCTCTAGCACTATGTGTACTAAGAGGTTTAAGCAGGATCCATTTATCTTTTAGATATAGCTTAGAACAGCAATCACATAGAAGTGCCAGTTAGCCTTCTGTAACACAATTTTGGGAGTAGTTAAAATTTAGGATGCTGCTAACACAGAGCTTCCACCCCCTTGCCCTGTATGACACTGCACTAGCTGATTTTCATTGATTTTAAACTATTTTACACCTTAAGAGGTTCTATCTTTTTTTGTTTTACTTAATTCGTGAGCTCCTGTTGCAGAAAAGCAGCCCTCATCCCACTGAAGTAATAGATATCAAATCTTTGACAGTGATGAGCTATAAATGAGAAATGACTATTTTCTGGTATGTCTCTTATACAGGTTTAGTGTGTGCATTATGGATAGATCATGCCACAATTTTCATTATTTTGTATGACTTCTGTGGTTGTCTGGGCTATTTGGTGTACTATAATCAAATTAAACACAATGAGAATGGAGATAATGCACAGTTTTCTTTAAAAATCCAAATAAACTCAATGACAAATTGTGTAGGTTAAGGCAGACCATCATCACTGTGTGTCAAGGTACTGAAAAGTCCTGCAGGTCCTTCATTTAGGAATGGTTTTGGCAGAAAAACACTCATAAGCACATATTTACTTTGTATGGGCTCTAATTGGACTAAATTTCATAGAGGACAAGTGTTCCACTTTAACAGTTATTTAACAGTAATTAAATCAAGAAGCAGTATGAAGATGATCTCCAGAGATCCCTTTGAACTCTCTTATTCTGTGATTCTGTAATATTGTCCAAGAAATCTGAGGGAACACAGCCCATTTGTTGTTTATGGACCTTGAAAGATTATTTCAGTTGCTATTTTTTTTTTTTTAGAGAACCAGGCTAAATCACTCAATACCACCCAAGAATTAATCCACACATTAATTTATAGAAACTTTGCTAAAAGATATTCACAGACAGTGATCAATCAGCCCACAGGGAAATGGAAAGAGTATTAGAGCACACTACCTGCCTTGTATTCATCACGTGTATGTAACAAACTTTGGCTTGGAAATAATGGGCAGCTAAAGACTTGCTGTAGCCCAAGGCTTTTTCCAGAGGAATTCAGTAGGATGAACCATAGATGCTGCAGATTCACTGAATTCCTTTCATGGCAGCTTCCTGGACATAAACCCCCTATAATAAGACAAATCTGTTTCAGGATTTCTCAAGGGTATCCTCAAAATTGTGACCAGGAAGCTTTTGCTTTAATTTCAATTAAATAGAAGGTAAAATATTGATTCCTCCTTCCTCAGGAATTAATATTTGTGCTGTTCAAGGTACTGAATCTCTTACGCGAGTTTAAAATGCCAAGCAAAGCAGGGAAACCATTAATAACATGAATATAAAAGCAATCTAATGGATTCATTATAATCTACATACACACATAAAAATTGATTATAATCTACCACTTCTCATCCTGAAGCACATATTTTGGTTTATAGCACCTCATTAATTTTAATTGTAAACCTAGGAAATCTCTTTTTCTCCCTGCTAGTATACAGAATGGGGAAATGTGACTGATCCATTTGTCATTTTGTTTCAAGTCGTTAACTTTCCCTTCAAATACAAGCCTGTACAGAGTTTATGTAGCAGTGAGCAAATTTTTAAAGCCCAGTAGAAAATGAGGGACTCTTAAAAAAAAAACCAAAAACCAAAGCAGAGATAAAGGACTATCAAAGGAGGATCATAAGCTATTCATCCCTACAACCCAGGATGAAAGTGGTCTGTCATTCTCTTATATCTGGAAATATATCCATGAATTCACAACCAAATTGCATTTTTAAATTACAGTTGCAATTACTGTAATGGCTTGCATTTTCTGTGTCTTCTGAATATTCCAAGACTTACAAACAACAATAAAGGAGAACAGAGAAGAAAAAGCACAACAATTATCATCTGTATCTTATCTTCTGTCCTTATTATGTTAATGTACTGAAGGAATTGGACCACAGCAGACCAAGAGTGTATAGCACTGACAACTGCAGAATGTGTTTTTAATAAGAGCAAATACTGCAAGATGAACTTTCCTTCATTATTTGACAAAATTCCTGTGCCTGGAGAAACAGAAATTGGAATAATTTAATTTTAAACTGTGAGCTACAGTGCATAGTTCCAGCTTTTTATTGCAGCATAGTACTGTATCCCTATTAAATATCCTACTACAGTGCACTCTTTGTTTCATGCCTTTATCACCCAGTTGCAATCAGCATTTGATTTTAGCTAATTTGGTTCTGTGCTCATTATGAGTTTCAGAATTATGACCACCTGCTCTATGCTGCATGAGAATCCCAGCTAGGAATCTGATGTCTTTCAGGAGTCTGCCTATAAATTTATTCAGTCTATCAAAAAAGCATTGGGAGGAAAGAGTTCTTTTGCATCTTTTCAACAGCCTGGATTTATTAGACAGAAATGTGTAAAATTTCAGTGGATTATTTAACCTGTAGCCCTGTATAACTCTGTCTAAAAAACTTAACCCAAGTTATCCTTCTTTTTTTTTCTTTTTTTCAGCTGAACTGAGGCAGTTCATTAACAGTGAACCCTGAGCCATCCAGGCTGACTGTGTGGAGTCTTTTGCCAGCAACTGCTGCATTCAATATTGTTTAACAAGCACTATCATCTAAGAAATATATTGTACAGAGTACTACCCTCTAAACCTTATAATATGTAAAAGCATTCAGGAACAGAAAAAGCCCTGGAGGTTATAAAGACTTGCATTTTGCAGGAATTAAGGGTGTGTAAATATTTTGTTCT
Source organism: Serinus canaria (assembly GCF_022539315.1). NCBI lineage: Eukaryota > Metazoa > Chordata > Aves > Passeriformes > Fringillidae > Serinus > Serinus canaria. The sequence goes on from NC_066317.1 coordinate 16,452,745, forward strand.
AGGAGAAAAGTAATACATCACACACAAAATACTGCCCAAAGTAAAGAAAATAACACCCAGCTGTAGGGTCTGACCAAAATGACTTTTTATCTACCTCATCATTAGTATTACATATCTGAGTGTGTGAGTCACAAAAATATACTCTAAATCTTTTGATTTGACCTTATTACTACTTCTAAGTGTCTGCTTCTACATGATTCCCTGAAATTTGGGGAAAAATGGCAGAGAAGCCCACTGAGAACAGCAGAGAAAAAAAGAGGGTTTTTTCCTCCCCTTTCTGGTGTCTGTTAGAAAGCATCTGCTCCTCAAAATAAACATTTTTTTTCATATATACTGAATTTATTAAACTAAACAGAATGACCATTCATCTAAATCAGTGGTCACCTGGGACTAAAGCATGGCAAGAAAAAAGGATGGACTTTTAAAATGTTTGGAAGTACCAGTGTGTCAAATTCATAATACCTTTCAGTGCACACTTTGTGCCTTGGCAAAGTTAATCCAAAGTGCATTTATTTTTTTAGAGGTGTTTAGAAGACTATGGAGACAAGAGAGTTTGCATGATTTATATCTGAATAATAGCTTTGTTTCATTTGTGACTCCAGAATAGTAAGCACTGCCTCTGAATATGCAGGAGGCAACTGCTGCTATGCATGCTATGCTATGCATGCATATCCCTATTTAATGCAATTTATCTAAGATTGTTCAGAATGCAATCCAGATTGCAACTCCTTTGGAAAAATGACCCCTAATTTTTTGCACTTGTCATTCAGAATTTGGAGATAATTTTGTTAGAAATCCAGTACAGCCAATGGAAGCACTCACATGTAACCAGAAGGGTGCACAATACAGAGAAATACACTTTTTTCCAAGCTGGGCTCCTGGACAAAATCTCTGCACAGGAACTCCTGCTAAAAACACATAATGATCCTCTTCTATAAATTAAATCAGGCTGATTTTGCAGAATTCACTTCAGCATCCATTAGGCAAAGGAAAGACCCAACCAATTTTATTTTAGCTACTGGCCAGCCTCAGGCTGGCAAGAGAACAAGTAGAGATGGCTTCAGAGCACCCAGGAGTGCCCAGACATCAGCTCCTGCTGCCTGAATCCCTGCCAGGGTCAGCCAGCAGCTGGTGGATCCTTTAATGCCTGCAAACTCTGTGAGAGTATTCAGCTCTTGTTGCTATCAGCAGACTGCACTGCATGGCAGTGGTATTCACCTTTGCAGATATAAATCCAAAAAGGCTATGCAGAAATACTGTCTAGCCAAAACAGAAATGCACAAATACAGAGGGGTGGGGTTTTTTTGTTTCATAGTGGGAAAGAATGCAAATGAAATATATTGACAAATGTGTGGGAAAAGAGAAAAAGCTAAAATAAATATTTTCAATATAGAAAAAAATTTAGGCAACAGTCAGCCTCCTAGCAATTTTATTGCCTGCATGATAGAGAGGAATACTGAGAGACAGCCCAGTGTGTTCGTGTTCCCTGTACTGCAGGCTGCTCAGGAAGGCATGGCATTAGCCAGGAGCATTAGCCAGGAGCTTACAGCTATTGATACAAAGTCAGACAGGTATATTGACTCCTTGGATTGTCTATAAAAATGGAAATTTATCAGAAGGCATTTTTTAAACACACTACACTCCATGAATTATTTAGCAGCTGCCTAACCCTGCTCAGTACTGCAACTCTGGCAACAGTCAGTGCCAGCAGAAAACTTTGCTTGGCACTTGACAGAAGTGTTGTAATCTCATAAATTAATTAGGTGCAGTCTAGTGGCCTGGCATTTGTCTGCTGGACTCCATAGTGGCTTTATATCTAGGACATGCTCACAACAAACATTAAACTGTGCTGCCACAGAGTTGTGTTGAGAAATGGTCCAGTCCCACTTTTGTAGGATTTCGTTTGATTTTTTTACTGCATTTTGGTACTCTTTCTACATTCCTTAATGAGCAGGAGCAGGTAGATAGGTACAGCATTTTCAAGCAAGAAGAGAGAGAGGCAATGTCAAAACCAACAGGACTCACTTCTCTGAGGAACTTAGTCCTCAGATGCCATGGTCATACAGCCAGACTGCAAGCAGCCAGAGCATTGCTGGAAGTGCCCAGCAGCTGGTAAGATGGAAACCTGCAATCTTCTGCAGAAGAAAATGCACAAAATATATTTTTTTAAAAAAGAAGAGAGTATATAACAAAGAAGGTAAGAAACATTTATGCATGCAGAACGAGACACTTCTCAAAATCCCGTAGGTCAGCTGCCTGCCTGGATACAGCTATGATATTGACTGGATGTTGAATCCCTCTTTTATCACATCTGCTACTTGATAAACAAGAAGAGAAGTAGAAGGAGCGAAGGAGCTTACCCTTTGCTCTTATGCCACAATAAATCCCACTTTCTTTCAGAACCAGCACAACAGGTGTGTCTCTCAGTTTTAGCCCATCATGCTGTCACCTTGTCAAAAAGTATCTTTGCACACGTGTAAATGGCACCACCCAAATTTATTTTCCAAAATGGATGTGAAGCCCTCCTAAAGTCAAATCCAGGTCACTTGCTGTATGCTCACAGATAAACTCAGCTCTCCCACATACCGTGCTGAGCTGCTCTGTGCCCACAGGAGCAGAGATTTCCCACTCATCTCCAAGTACAAGGAGCTCACCTTTTATGCTGTAACAGTGCAGCCTCCAGTCCATGTTGGGAAACAACAGCTGTCAGTTTAAATGGTTTGGTTTGATCAAATCAATGCAAAAAAAGAAGCCATCATTAATGGGTCCTTCACCTTCCCCACTGTTTCAGTGACTAGATGTTAAGCTCTCAAGGTATTAGAACCCACATTTCCTCCAAATCTTTAGACAGTTAATTTGGAGGATGTGATTTTTGTGAAGAGAGTGATTTCAGCGTTTTCAAAATGAGAGACAAAGAATTTTCCCCATGTTCTTGAAACATCAGTAAGATGGGTCAATGTTAGAAACACAACAGTTTCTTTTTTACAAACCTGTATGGCTAAAAATATTCAGAAAACATATTGAATATTAATGGAGTGAGAAAACATCTTTTTGTTTGTATTAAAGAGTCTCTCATCACATAAAATGCTGTGGTACCAAGCTTTGCTATGGGAAAAGGAAGAGCTCAGAGTGTTCTGAATACAGTTCATCCACTTTCACAGACTCTGCCTTTCCAGGAGATTCGCAGGAAAAAATAGATATACAAGGAAAAGAGAAAGGACTGAAAAAGATTTTAACTTGTGTTTGCTGCTCATTTAACCAAAGGTATGAGTTGAAAATCAGCCTCTGCTTCCTCCTCTTCCACAAGGAAAGAAACCTCATTCCTGACACTCCCATGTCATTATGAAGTGGAACTAGATCCTAACTTTGTTGAGTGTTGAACACATCAGACAATAAACAAAAAGACATGTTAGAAGTTGAGAGACAGAAGTACCTCGCCACATGTCCATGATGCCCTGCAGTAATTTGGATCTGCACCACCTGGCATGACCTGGCACTGACCACACTCTGAAATATTTTGTCTTGAGAGGATCCAACCTGAAAGGAAATATTTCACTATGATTCAGTGACTGAGAGAGAGTGTTCAAAGATGTTCCTACATTAAAGTGCCTTCTTTGGGATGTTTCTACATGAAAGTGCCTTCTACATTCAATGCCTTCTTTGGGTTAATAATCTGTGAAGATCTTCTATATTTTCCCCTGACTACTAGGAAAAGGTGCAGAGCTACATTTAAGTAGAGCAGAGGTCCTTGAAAATCGTATAGGAATTTTTAGCTAACAGAAATTAATGTCTAAATAATAGGTCAAGTTTTAAGGCAGTTGTCTAAAAGTTCCTAAATCAATCTAAGTTCTCCATTCAAATTGGTTTGATTTAGAACATTTAAGATTTTGGTTGACTTAATGTGCAAAAGGAGGCAGTTTAGGACATTTATACATCCAGATGTCTGGCTTCAAATTCAAGGTATTGTTGCAGAAGGAACTCCTTGCTCTTGTGATATGAACATTGAGAGCAAGGGAAAGCTCTTTAGGCTCACTGGTTTGTGGATGCTTTGGAGATATCTGGGAGTTTTTTTATCTTTTAGATTTCCTATTTTATCAAAACAGGAGCTGATATTCTAACTTATGAGCTGGAAATTAATCCTTTAGCACAGTGAAGTTATTTTTTCCAAGACTGTAAGAGAGTCAATTTTCATGGCTGTTTTAGTTGTCATGCCCAAAGGCACACCATCATTCACATGTGTCAATATCTTACATACTCCCTGTGAAGATCCTTTACAGCTGAAAATCTTGGAAATGCTTCCTGCTCCCTTTTACAACAAATATAAATCTTCCTTCTATTCAAACATATTCTGAATAAAATGGAAATAAGCTCTTAAATAAGATCTCTAAATGTGACCTTTTTTTGCTTTTTGCCTTTACAGCCTTCTGCTCACTATATAGTTTGTGATGTATTGTATATTTCAGACTTCTTCTTTTTAATTTTTCCTACTAACAGAAAAGTTATCCCAGCTCCCAACTCTTTCCCAGTTACTGTTACCTTCTCATTCATCTTTGAAGTTTCATCAATGCTATCAAGCAACAAAACTAACTGTGTATTTAATATTCAGATAAAGTATAATTAAATATTTGAAATCTTCAAATTATTTCTGTAGCAGTGTTTAAGATCCAGGGATTCTGAAAAACAGAAGGGAGCATAAATTCTTGAGTCTGAAAATCTGTTCTACTGAGCCAATACATGTTTTTGCCCTGGTAGTCTTCACATAGAGACACACTAATCTGAAGTGTTTCCAGTGCATCATCACTCCACACCAGATTCCTTAGTAGGAAACATCAATTTAACTTCAATGACCTATGTCAGTCTACATCTTAAGATGATCCTGCCTAGTGAAATCACATAGTATTTCTCATTGGCTTTCTATAAGCTCTAGAAAGGTACAAAATGCAGAGTGATTTCATCTCCCAATTTTTCTTTCATTAAATGGGACAAGGAAGAGAGAGCTCATTTCTTTGTTCCCTTGATAGAAAGCACAACTCTTTCCAGAAGTTCATCACCCTTTCCTGATACAAATGAGTGGCTGCAAGAAACACCCCTTTCCCCACCATTTTACTCTCCTTTCTCTCAGCTTCTCTGTGTAGCACCTTGAAGTGATAATATGCATTCATAAAATGACCTTCACCTGAAACTTCCTGTGGTATTACCAACCACGTCCTACTATCAGCTGCTCTCATAGTTCACTTACAAGAGTTTGCAATTTGATCCCTGCAAAGTGCAATTCCTGAATTGCCTCGCACTCTTCCTGAGCCTTGGAACAAAACCCAAGCCCAAATGAAGAGATTGCACAAAGAAGACTCAGCCCTGTGAAAGGACAACCTACACCAGTTCTTTTGTGAAAATACAGGTGAGAAGGTGCATAAGAGACCTAAGTGCTTAAGACTATGATTAAGAAGGGTTGGAAGAGAGTGAGAGGGAGCGGTAGGTTAAAAGTTCAGCTTGTAAACAGAAATTGCAGTTTGCAAAAAGATAACAAAGTTTTTGTGGTTTAGATGTTCTCAGCACTTACCTAAATCTTTGAGACCCATGGGATCTTTTGAGGTTCAATCTCATTGTCGACACAGGCTGTAATCCTTGAGTGAAGGATCTACAAATATCTAACCTTCTCAAACTGTCAGGACTTGTAGCAGAATTTGCTGAGGCAGGACTGTAAGATAAATACTGCTTTGACAGTCAGCACTGCAATGTGTTTAGAGAAATCATTGTGTTTTCCCAGAAAGAGCACAGAGACCACATGAAAATTGTTAGGCAACTTTTCCTTCAAATTTCCTTCAAACATTCCAGCTCTATAATTGCAAGTGTACCCTAATCAAAATAGAGGCAAATTATGACATTGTTCATCTCATTAAAGTCTCTATTTCTGCACTCAAACTACAAATATATACTCACAATGACCTAAAGTAATATGTCATTCTCGTTCTTATACACAGATAAAAGAATTAATAATTTAATAATTTAAATACAACCCCTTTCCACTTTACAAGCTGTAATTACTTTCCACTTCCTTTACCTGCTTATTCCACTGTAAAACTACACAACAACCTTCAGTATTTGGTAATGTCTGTTGGCATCAGGGACTTTCATACACTCTTCCTCCGAGACAGGCAGGGTTGGCTCTCAGTTGTGACCTGCAGTGGTGCACATCCATGGTGGATGGTACAGAAGATGTCACCTCCCAGCCTCAAGATGAAGCAGCTGGGATCCCCATGGGAAATGTACTTGTGTACATTTCTGTAACATTGCTACCTCTGATGTTGCTCCATGAGATATTCATTCAAACAGAGGCATCCACCAAAAGATGTGGTTGAAAAAAAAATAAATCCCTGAATTAAAAAAATATTTGTAAAAAGTATTTTCCTTCCCAGATTCATCAAGACAGAGCTAGATCCTCAACTCAATATTGATGACATGAATGTAGACCACAGATACAGAGACTTCCATGAAAATTTGGCTATTTTGTCTTAAATTGCAAAGTCTTATCAGGAGTAAATTAAAGTGCACAGACCACAGAATTTTGCTTAATCAGAGAATCACAGAATTGCTAGAGTTGGGAAAGATCTCTAAGATCATCAAGTTCAACTATTAATGTAGCACTACCACCATGTTCACCACTAAACCATATCTCCTAGTCATCTATCTACAAACTTTTTTAACAAGGTTTCCAGGGATCATGATCCAAACACTTCCCTGGGCAGGTGGTTCCAGTGCCCGTTCATCCTTTCAGTGAAGAAATTTTTCCAATAATCCAATCTAAACCTCCACTTGTGCAGCCTGAGTCCATTTCCTCTTGTCCTATCACTTGTTATGTAGGAAAGGAGAGCAACCCCCACTTCACTGCAGCCTCCTGTCAGGTAGTTGTAGAGAACAAGTCGGTCAGTCCTCAGTGTCCAGGGTAAACAACTCCAGCTCCCTGAGCTGCTCCTCATAAGACTTGTGCTTGTGACCCTTCATCAGCTCTGTTGTCCTTCTCTGGATGTGCTCCAGGACCTCAATGTCCTTCTTGGCGTGAGAAGGCTCAAAACTGAAGAGAGAATTTGCAGTGAAGCCTCATGGGTGCTGATGATGCACACTCTGAGGTCCCTTTCCAGCAGACAGCTTTCCAGCCACTCTTCCCCAGGCCTATAGCATTGCACGAGGCTGTTGTGACACAAGTGCAGGACCCAGAATGTGACCCAGCTGCACCTCATACAATTGGCCTCAGAGCACAAACCCAGCCTGTCCAGGTCTCTCAGTAGTGCCTACCTACTCTTGATCTACCCTCAAGCAGATCAACACCTGACAGAAAGGGAATTTTTGCTATTGTTGCAGCTTAACATACAATGGGTGATGTGTTAATATTTCATATATATGAAAGAAATAAAATGATGCTTTTCCAGGTATGTCTATATGCCCTTACTTATCTATCAATCTCTAACCAAGCTCTTCTAAGGTGGGGCAGGTATATAAAGGTGAAGGATGATTTGTATCAAACAGCCCTGAGCATTACACAATATGTGTTCTATTATCACTGCATCACAGAAACCACCTTATCTTCCTGTCTGTGATTTCTGATTCTATCTGCTGCTGTTTACAACTTTTCTTATAGCTACTATTTCTCTTTATAGAGTTTACCTATAATGTGTTAAATTCCTTCATCTTCCCAATCAATTTAGAATGGTGAACTAATGCCCTCTATTAACTGACATTTATCCTCCTTGCCTTTGACCTTCCCAGTATGTGTTAGTATTAAATCCATAATATATACATACTGGGAATGTATCCTAGCATTATCATATGGAATTCAGAAGCATGTCAAAAACAGTATTGGAAACACCACCCCACATCTTTATGAAAACCATTCTGTCACTACAGAAGGGATTCAGGTTGAGCAGCTTATAAGCAACATGAACATTTTATAATGTAACATTACTTGGGAAATAAATAATTTTCTCTACACTCTCCACACCCCTACTCCTAAATGCAAGTCTGCCAGAAATAGTCTCTCATTAGTATGGAATATATGGTTTTGGAACTTGATGGCCATAAGGACTTGGTGTCATCTGCACACTTATTGAGGGTGCACTTGATCCCCTCATATAGACCACTGATAAGGACTTTATTGATTATTTATGATTATTTATGATTTATTTTTATGATTATTTATGATTACTTATGATTGATAAGGATATTAAACAGGCTTGGCTCCAAACTGAGCCCTGGGGACCCCCCTTGGTGACTGGCTGTCAGCTGGAATTAGCTCCACTTATCACCACTCTCCAGACCCAGCACCTAGCCAGTTCTTAACGCAGCAAAGAGCACACACAAGCCATGAGGAGCTAGTTTCTCCAGGAGAATGCAGTGGGAGACAGGGACAGGGCAGTGTCTGAAGTCCAGGTATACAACATCCACAGCCTCATCCCTTTAATGGGTCACCTTGTCATAGAAGGACATCAGGTTGATCAGGCAGGACCTGCCTTCCATAAACCCACACTGTCTGGGTCTGATCCCATGGTTGTCCTGTACATCCTGTGACAGCACTCAAGATTCCAGCTCTAAGATCAGGATGACAGGCCTGCAGATCCTTGATCCTCCCTGTGGCCCTTCCTGTAGCTAGGTGTCCTATTTACTACCCTCCAGTCACCTGGGATCTCCCCAGTTAGCCAGGGCTGCTGATAAATTAGTAGCTGAACCTTCCTGAGTATTACAAATAATTTGAAGGAAAGTCATGCTGAATGCTTAGGGCTAAGTGTAACAAATGTGTTTTATTTTTACATGTCTCAAGATACAATGCCTGGTTTACTGTACAGCTTTGTTTATTGAATAGTTGCCTTCAAAAAAATTTTCCTCCCTCCAGCCACATATGTAAATTCCACTAGAAATTATCTTCACATTAAAGCTATTATTATATTGTGCCATATTTTACTATTTCATAGAAAGTATAATCAAGTTTCTATCCCTGAGCAAATCACAGATTGCACAGGAATCAAAACCCCAGTGTCTTTGTAGTGTCAAAATATGTCTCACCATGAAAGAGACAGGCTGTATTCTGACACAAGATAATTCAGTATAAACACTCTGACAGATGCATGGTATATTTGAACTGGTGCAAATGACATAATTTCCTTTATAAGTTAGAAATCCATTTCCATTTGGGAAATTTTCAGTGGGGAAAAACCACAAGCTGAGCTCTTAGCTCAGTATCAGTACAGGGAAATATTTAACCCAAGGGAATTGTTTGGATAGGAAAGGAAGCATAGCAGCCAAAAATGGAGCAGAGGATTCTTTTTCCAACAATTGTAAAAATGTTCAGATTTAAGGAATGCCATCAACCCACCTTACTCTCTCCTGGAGCAACTCTACTGACTTGTACAGGGGCAGGAGAGAAAAACAAATCAAGAAGGATTTCAACTTGTGGGAAATGCAAGCTGACTCTGTTCTGCCTATCAGAATAATTTGCCATTATAGCACATAACTGGGTGAGAACAAACACACGAGCAGCCACGTCCTGCTTTGGAAGACTTTGCTTGAGTGTTTTATGCTAAGCACTAAATACAAATATATTCGTTCCATACAGCACAAAGAGGTTACCATGAGGGAATAAGGAGAGGTGGAGTGAGTGAAGGGAAGCCTCCTGGAGAGTGTGAGGGCTCAGGTGCCCCTTTCCCTCAACCTCAGCAACTGCACCAGGGGGGAAAAAGAACCTTCCTAGACAAACAAGCAGAGCAGAGCAAGCTGACCTCTGAGCTGGAGGAGCCAATCTCAGGATAGAAGTTCAGCAGAAACTGATGTATGCATTACTCATAATTCCTGACACCAAACTGTGGACGGATGTCTGAAGGTCCTTTCTGGATATATACAAACACCTCAGAAACAACAGGAAAAACCTCAGAAACAGCAGGGATTTATAGGGGATAAGAACCACTGAAAGATCATCATGCCAGATAGGTTGCTGTTTCAATATTCCCAGTGCTATTATTTTAAGATAAACATCTATGTGAATAACTGAGTCATATATTTGCACTGGGAGACCAAAGGAATATTTTTGGAATGCAATCTCTCTTTTAGGTTAACTGAAAACATATTTTATTATTTTAACCTCTTAATCTTAAAGAATTCTTTGGAAAAATACATCAGGTCTCCATAGATCTTATTGGATCATGTTTTGTGGGGTTTTTTGGATTTTTTTTTTTTTAATTAAATCCCCTTGACCTAGAAAGATAAGAAGGAGCTCTTAAAATGGAAGGTAAATAAAGAATGCGACAAACTCTGCGCAGGATCAAACCAAGACAAGACTATAAGACAAGGAAAGAACAATGCTCTCTTTCCTCATACAGACACATCCAAACCCAACTGCTTTGAAATCAAAGTGAAGGGAAGGTGGTTATATTACACTGCTGAGTAGAAAACAGGACATTTTTCAGGTGCACCCTAACAAGAAGCTGCATCATATCATTATTTATTCTGGCTGTATTTCAGTCCTTGAACATACTTTCATTGTGCTGCCAGTCAGTAGGTATGTCAAGCATGGAGAAAGAAAACCTGTACCAATCATTAACAGTAATTAACAAATCTAACAGTCCCTGGATTGTAGGCCATCTGGGCTGGCAAAACTTGCCACGCAGACTGCATGGACACAGACAGCACAGAACAGGGTCACAAAACACTGTGGATTTAATGCATTTCATCTTGTCAAAGTGGTTTTGACTTAATACAACAGGACACTGTACTTATGGCTTTTAAATAATGATGATAACAGTGATAGAAACTTTTTTTTTTTTTTCCACAATACTATTTGTATCCAGGGAGGAAAAACCTTTTTGCCTTGTTTTGTAAGTAGGCTGGGACCTGTGTTTACATAGTTCCAATATCCCTCTGCACAGTGAGCCAACGTAAGTGGCAGGTAACACAATGAAGGTGCCTCTGTGTTTTGGTTAGTGGATAATGATGCACTGGGTATTTTTTATTCCTAATGACTTCTCCCAGCAGCCACCTCAGAAGTATCCTCCAGGTACAAAAAAGATAAAACCAATTAAAATAACTTTATTTCTGAAGGCTTTGGGGATTTAGGGAGGTATTTAAAAGATCTTTGCTTAGAAATCACCGCAGAGATGGCAGAAGTTGGCCACAGCACATAGTACAAGGCAGCTTCCTACATTTCTTCAACCTCAGTTCAGGAGCTAGACCATCATGAGGTTGTTCCTACATCTTCTATCAACTTAAAAATAAAAACAATGTCTTTTAAGGAAAGCTAGTCATTGCCTTGCTCTTGTTGCATGAGCACATGCTTTTAAACTTACATTTTTTTATTCTGACATTTAAACTGGTGTAACTGGGGAACTTACTGTTCACTTATTCTGTTAAGGCTCATCAAATTTATATGCTGCTGCAATTTTCTTTGAATACTTCATTGTTGCTGATACGGAAATGATACTTTTGAAAATTATAGGTCTATATAACTCATTTTAAGGAATGCATAATGTACTCATTGTACTAAACCCTAACTTTAAAGGCAAGATTTTCTGAAAAAGCAAGACAGAAAATATACAATTTGTGCAAAGGAACAGAATTATTTTGTACCAGTTTAATTGATTTGTAGAGTTGAAATACTTATGTATTTATTAAGACCTAAATTTTTTATAGCTACTTTTTTTTCACTGGAACTCATTCTTGCCTATTTAATTGACAAATCTTACTTTTTTATAAATGGTGAGCTGATAAAACTCACTTCATATATAACACATCTAGAATTCTATTTATTCAGAGCAGGAGGATATCCTTATATTGTTAGCTTGAACAGATGGAATATATTACTCAAAACCAATAAAGAGATAAGAATGAAGCAGAATTTTTTCAGCCTTGCTCATTTCATAGAGAGTTTATTGGTGGAGGGTAAACCTTAAGTGAGGGTAAACATTTTCATTCATTCTGAGGTTAATTTTTTTTTTTAAACTGGTATATTTAATGGAAGTCTTCTCATCCCTTGTTTCTTTACTCCTCCTCCCCACAGAATACTCTTGGATCTTTTCTAACACGAAATTGCTGTGGAGATTACAATTTTCCTCTTTGGCAAGGGGTGGTGCATGCTGCAGAAGGAACTCAGAACATTATTAACTGCATTTGGCCTTTCATTCCCTTCAGTGCCATAAGACAAATATTTCTGATCATGGTTTGAAGGCATACTCTTAAAAATATGGAACTAGAAACTATATGCAAATGTGTACAGGATTCAGTTGCTAATTTCTTTCAAGAAATCCATTCTTTATGTTTCACATGTCATGCAAACTGCCAAGCCTGAAGTACCTAATTTGTGTTTTTTAATGGCATTTACACCAATATTTGTATCAATGACAGATTGAACAAATGCCTTTACTTCTTGAATATTTGTTTTTAACAATAGACAGCAAATAAACAAAGCAGTTGATTATTTTTATTATTGTCTGTTGCATTTGCAATTGAGTTCACAATTCTATTTATTACATCCATTAGTTTTTGTCTTTATTTCATGGCAGGCAATGGTACTGAAATAAAGAAGTAGATAAGATAAAAAAGTGCACTTCCCTGTGTTCACTGAAAAATGACAAATACACACTCAATGTTTTTTAAACAAAATGGACCAATGCCTAGAGGGTCATGAAAGCAGCAGCTTCCATGTCAAAGTGCAGAGTGAACTCTGACACTGGCTATATCAGGCAGAATTAAACCATGACAGCCATTAATGCCTTTTAGAGGATACTTATTTAATCCTTTATCTTTGTGGATCTTCTATTTTCAGGACAATCACATGCAATGCTTTTTTGTCAAGAATATAAATCTTCTTTAAGCTATGAGTATTACAGTTCATTAATGCTGGGTTTCAGTGCTAATTAAATCCCCAATATAATTTTCAAGTACTGCTGTAAAAGATGCAGAGGTCAAGGAACATTTGGCTACCATTCCTACTGTCTACAGTCCTTTGACTTCATGTTTAAGTAAGACTTTAAATTGCAGTTGATGGAAGAACAGCTTCTCTGTATTCCCTCTCCAAATCTTTCTCAGCTCTCTCAATTAGCTCAATTTACCTCCTGGCAGCTTTGCAAATGTAAAAAAGTCCTGACAAATGAGACCAAACAGGAAGGCTAGAGTTTGAGAGCAATTCATTGATGTGATATTTGAGAATTTGTTAGAATTTTGTAGAATGTCTCAAGTTAGAAAGCACTCATAAGGATCATCAAGCCCAATTCCCTCCTGCTCACAGGATTGCCTGAAACTGAACCATATGACTAAGAGAGTCATCCAGATCCAATTTTGAACAATGAGTTGCTGACTTTCCCTAATTCAATTTCCTGAAGCCCATATAAAACAGTATATTGCAGTTCTAGGGAGAATATTCTTCAGGAACTTACATTTCCCCCCTCTCTCCCCCGCATTCATCACTAAAAAAAGAGCATAAATTATTAAAAGCACATTCTTCTGATGATCTTCCCATCAGCATACTTTATCAAAAGGACCTGCATCCCATCAGAACTCCTGGACTTATGGATTTTGGTTTTGCCTAGGTGTTCTCTAACCCAATCCTTCTTGACTGAGGAAAAATCTTTCTTCCTCCAGACGTTCTCCTTGGTCTCCTGGGTCAGGGATTCCTGAGAGCTGGCCTTGGTGGTTATGGCTGAAGCAAAGAAGGCCTTAAGTATGACAGCCTTATCTGCAACACCTCTGCAGGGTACCCATTCCATTCAGTAGCAAGCATACATTTTCCCTTTTGTTACTGACGTATTTGAATTGTATTCCTTGACATCCTTGGGCCAGGTTTGATTCCAAACTGGCCTTGGCTTCCTCATGGCCTTATCTGCACACTCTGACCACATTCTTACACTCATCCCTGATTCTACCTCAGATGTATAACCTGCTTCTGTCTGAATTTTGACAGCAGTCCCTTGTTCATTCATGCAGGTCTCTTGCTCCTTTTGCCCAATTTCTCACTTATTGGGATGCACTATTTTTAGGCCTGGAGGAAGAAATCCCTGAGTATTAATCAACTCTCTAAGTTCCCTCTTCCCTGTGGGGCTTGTTCCCATGTGATTCTTCCAAGAAGATCCCAGAGAAAGCCAAAGTTAGCTCTCCTTCTTACAATATTGACCTCCACAATCTTGTGGTGACTGTGGGCAGCTCTTTCTGCCTGCTCTGATCCCTGTGCTCATGGTCACCAGTGCCCCATGGGCTGCTTTTTACAGGGAAATACTGAACCACTGAAAGACAAAAACCATTCACCTACATTATCTATAATGTGCACAGATATGCCATTTAATGATAACACAATTAATGGTCACTCCCTGTTTGACAGAAAACCCTTTGGCTTTAGTGACTTTTTCAAGTGCTGTACTACTGAGCACTACTAGTAGTGCTCAGTAGTACAGCACTTGAAAAGTCACTAAAGCCAAAGGAAGAAGGGGGAGGTCTCATTTTCTTGATTCTTGTATCCACCTATGTTTGTATGAATTGCAAATGAAGAGAAGGAAGGAAGAGAGGAGAAGCGAGAGAGAAAAGACGATAAGAGAGAAGCAGAGAAGAGATAGAAGATATGAAGAGAGAGAAGAGAGATCCTCTCTCGCCACTCGCCCTCTCCTCTCCCGCTCCTCGCCTCCTCGCCTCATCTACGCACTCTCACTCTCCTCTCGCCCTCTCCTCTCCTCTCGCCTCCTCTCCTCTCCGCTCCTCCTCTGCCGTCTCCTCTCCTCTCCCTCCTCCTCGCCTCCTCTCCTCTCCTCGCCTCTCTCCTCTCCGCTCCTCTCCTCGCCTCTCCCTCGCTCCCTCCTCCGCGCCTCTCCTCTCCTCTCCTCGCCCTCTCTCCTCCCGCTCCCTCTCCCTCCTCTCCTCTCCTCGCCTCTCCGCTCCTCGATCCCTCTCCTCTCCGCGCCTCTCCGCTCCTCTCCTCCTCTCCTCTCTCTCCTTCGCCTCTCCTCTCCGCCTTCCCGCCTTCCCGTCCCGCTCTCCTTCCCTGCCCCTTCCCGTCCCTCGCCGGCCCTGCCGCTTCCCTGTCCCCTTCCCGTCCCTTCCCTGCCCTGCCCTTCCCTTCCCGTCCCTGTCCCTGCCCGTGCCCATTCCCGTCCCTTCCCGGCCCTGCCCTGTCCACTTCCCTTCCCCGTCCCTGCCCCTTCCCTCCCCTTCCCTTCCCTTCCCTTCCGTTCCCTGCCTTCCCTTCCCTTCCCTCTCCCGTCCCTGCCCTTCCCTGTCCCTTCCCTGCCCGTCCTGCCCTTCCCCTTCCCTTCCTTCCCTTCCCTTCCCTTCCCTCCCCTTCCCTTCAGGAAAGGCCGGACCAAGAAAGCTAAAAGAAAAATCTCTTTGTGGCTTGGTTGCAAATGTATGCATTATCCTAGCATTATGCAAATGTGACTGATAGTGCAGAATGATGTACTGCAGCCATTGAGCTAAAGAGTCAAACAAAAGAATGTGGAAACACCACCCTAAAATGTTAATTTCCTTCTAGAGAAATGTTTCACTTCCAGGAGCTTGGTTGGGTTTTTTTTCCTGTTGTTTTTTGGTTGGGTTTTTTTGTTTAAGTTTAATCTTGAAAGGATACTCCTAAATCTGGAAAATTTTTCATTCAAAGATTTGCAGATGGGAGACAAAAGAATATTTTGGTCTTTTCTCAAATATATCAAAACATTTTTAACCTTTAAGACATTTCTACATTTCCAGGTCCAAGTATTGGGTTCTGTTTTAAAAATGCAAAATTATTCTTGGCAGAATGACTTCTTGGAAAATTTTGCAGCATTGAGTATGCATAGAATACTATTTTTTGAACTCTTGATCTGGGAGGACACCCTCTTGAATTTTTTTTGTTCCTTGATGTCTGTGAGGTTACCACTGGAGTCATTTTACCCCAGATAAAGAATGAAAATCCTCTGAAATAGCAATTGAAAAGAAACAGCCACCACTCAGTACTCCTCACACCATTGCAAAATGACTGGTACGAACTCTGCCAAGATGAAAAATGTTTGGATTTTTTTTTTTCCACAAAGGAACTTAAATGGGAGGAAAACAGAAAAGTTAGAAATATGCTGTTTCAGGAATTTATCTGAACACAATTTAAAACAGCTTGGGTGTCCAGTCTGATATGTACAACATGACTTCCAGGCTGACAATGTGGCTTCCTGTTGCCTCATTCACAGGGGTCCCAGGATGAGGGAAGAGACGAGAAAGTTGACTCCATGTATCAGAAGGCTTGATTTATTATTCTATGATAGATAATATATTAAAACTATACTAAAAGAATAGAGGAAAGGATTTCACTAGCAAGGCTAAGCTAAGAATAGAATGGAGTGAATAAACAAAGGTCTCCCAGACCGAGACCGGCCGGACAGGTGAACTGTGATTGGCTCTTAATTGCAAACAGCCTGACGAGGCCAATCACAGATTTCCCCTGTTGCATTCCACAGCAGCAGACCAGAATTGTTTACAGTTTGTTCCTGAGGCCTCTCAGTTCTCAGGAGGGGAGAAATCCTAAGGAAAGGATTTTTCATAAAACATGTCGGTGACAGCTTCCAGGCTCAACATTTAAAAAATAGTAGTGGAGAGACCTCTTAAGGGAGAATTCCACACCTTGGATGACTTTCATAGCTACACAATCTGGTCTAGCCAACACCCAAATACCAGTGTAAGCTATCATTTTTATATACTCTTTATTTCCTTGCATGGTCTCTAACCATTCTTCATTTTTCTTCTAAGCAGGCAAGGGACACCAGCTTGGATTCCTTTCCATGCAGGCCAGCTGAGTCAAATTCAGAGGCAGATATGTGTGTACAGTTAGTCAGAAAATAAAAGTTGTGAATTTCTTTCAGAGTTTAATGCAGGATGAGGGACAAATTTAAATTAGATCATGTTATTGCTATTACATTCCCATATAATAAACTCTGTACTTTGTATCTTCATTTATCTTAATTTTTATTCTTGATGAAAAACCTTGTGCCAGCTCTTGTGGCAGTCCTCCCCTTCCTTTGGGAACTCTCTTCTCTCCAAGTATTCCAACCCTTTCTACTTTCTATACTAAAGCTTATATATAAGGTCCCAAATTTCACACAATGTGGTGAATATAACTCTTTCTTATGATTTTAAACCAGTTTTGAGGTTGTTTTTCAAATGATCTTTTTCTCTGTTATGGTGAAAGTTCCCTTAAAATCAATTATTATTCTGGCTACAAACATCTTGAACGTATATTCTACTTATAAGTGTTCAGTTTCTCTGGTGAGACAAACCCCAGCAGATTAGATGACATACAGACTTTGCAAACAGAAAGCAAGAAGCTAATTAAGAAGAAAAACTCTGCTGCTTTTCTTTGCTTGCATTTAAAAGTGAAATATTCATCAAGTATTAATCATGTCATGGGGGAACTGAATAGTCCTTGCTGCAGAAAGAAATAAGCTCTCACATTAGTGATACCAAATCTTTTAAGAGCTCATCATTCCTGCAACAAACAACTTTCTCACTCACAGCTATCAGATTCTGACTTGCAAAGGGCCTGCTATTAGATATTTTATTCTAGTGCCTATCCTGGCTCCTATGTCTAGTGCAGGAAAGATGTCATCCTCTGTACATTTTCCATTGTTAGCATTTTTTATTTCTTAACATCAATGCTTCCTTGCAGTTTATCTACCTTTTCTGGGAGACAGCTGTAAAATACATGTTTTCTCCCAGTTTGCCACCACTACTTGCACTGCTTTTCCTGTTATTAAGGGAAAATATCTGTTGATGGTTGACATTTACTATGTGTCTGGTTTCCTGTAGGACTTGAAGCACCAACACAGGTTGTGCCAACATGTGTCTCTTGTGATTTGTTGTCTCTCTACCCAGTAGATCTCTTTACTGTCATCTACCTGTATCTGACAATTGTTTTGAACTGTTTGAATTGCTTGATTTGGTAGAAAATGGCAGGATTTTAATAATCACATTGCTCACTATTAATCCCAGAACTTCACAAGAGTTTGATTTCTTAAACTAGAAAGATGCACTCTGATAATGATCCCATCAATACTCCAACAAGCCTGAAGCTGTGGATCCACCACAGTGGGTAACAGAAGCCTGGTGAAGAAGCTCTAAATCACCCATTGCCTTTGAGTAAGGGAAAAGAGCTCTGACACTTTGGGAAAGGATGTATGATCAGATCCAGTAATCTGCCAAGATGATTTTCAGGATGGCCAAATTCTGGGTCTTTATGCAAGTAAGTAGGGGTATATAAAGTCTTCCCTCAAAAAACAGATGTAGGTTTGTGGGTTCTTCCATCTGAGGCCATAGAGAAGGGTGGGTTTGCCCACATGACTTTGTGTTTATTTTTGATAAAAACAGGAAAGCCAGGAAGAATATATGAACTAAAACACATTACAGGAAAATTAAAGATAGCTTTATTATCCTTAGAGAAAGCAGAAGCTCTGAGACATTAATCTTGATGACAAGTTGGTTATGACATAAACCCTGAAGTGAAACTGTTGCTTTTCCCCTTTTTATTTTTAATATCTGATTTTCCATACAGTTTTAGAAAATCCTGATTGTGTAACACATAGAAAGATAGAAGATAAGAAAAATCAGACACATTATGCTAAGTATACACTATGCAGACATTAACAAAAGCCTAAACTTGCTGACTTAAAGCTGAGCACAAGACTGAGTACACCAGGACTTTCAGGAGGGTGGAACCTATATCTCAAATTAAGATGGGGAAATAGCACTCAATTTCAGGATTTTGCTGTACTAACAAAATAACTTTTCAATGAGACTTTTGAAAACTTCCTCTCCCATAACATTTGCTTTTGCTTCCTCCGGAGTGTGAGGCTCTCAGAAAACATTCAGTGCAATGAGCTTCCTGTATCATATAGCTAAGTTCCTGCTTAGTTTTAAGCCCTGAATGATTACTGGCATCCCTTGGTTTGAACTTCTAGAAGAATTATTTTTGTTCAAGAGGTTAAATACAAGAATTTATTCTAAGAATTTTACCAACAAATTCATGCCTGTGTAAAACTTTAGTTGAAGTTTAAAGACAATTAATGAGCCCAGCACACCAGATTTCAAATGTCCACTGAACTATTTTGATTAATTCATTATTCCCAGAGAGCTGACTGTGAGAAAAATTTCTGGGTGCAAATTCTCATCAACACCTCTAGATTCCTTTTAGGGCAAGAATTTCAAACCCCTTTTATTTTCTGTGATATTTGTATGTGTTCACTGAAAGGATGTGAAAAGACTCACGGAAAGCATTGATAAAGCTAAATACACATATACATGTGAGTAGGAGAAAAAAGCCTTAATTACCAGCTATATCTGATGGTTTTTAATTTTCTTCTGCATTGTGCTGCTGTCTTGCTTTCATTATGTTTTCTATCACATCTTTGTGTCATATCTTCTTGTTGTGAGAGCATCACTTTATCTTAATTGAATTTGTCATCTGTAGTCATTTTACAGTAATTAATGCCTGTTTTGAAAAGATTTCTCTTTACTGAGGAGTATTTTCACCATTTGATATTCCACTCCTTTTTCTTTCACATCTCTTTTATTTATCATTGTATTGTTTCCCCTGCTATTTGCAGTATGTCATGATTTAAGCCTGTTCAAATGGCAGATTTAAATTTAATAATAGATTTATTCGCCTACCAAATGTGATGTAGCAGTCTCAGCAAATTGGCAGCAAAATTTGGTGATTCACTGAGAATCACCAAATTTTGTGACCTTAAACTGAGAAAGTTTAAGGTCACTGTCAGTCCAACGAATTTAAGGTCTGTATTAAGCACACAGCAAAGCACAAGACAAAAAGCTCAAAGAGAAACCGCCTTTTTATTATTTTTGAAATTTCCTTGGTATTGGTTATAAATGCTAAAGGACTTCAAACCCAGAATGGCCTTCACTGGTAGAACAGGCACACAGCAATTATGTGTTTATAAATGTGAGTAGAGCTGTTTTTCTGGTTTTTGTTGTTTTTTTTTAACGCAGTAAATTCTATTTTTTCTGTTGCATGTCTTAAAAAAATAATTCACTTCTTTCTTTAAGCTGTTGTTAGGGTTGTCACTAGGTGAACTTCAGTTCTGTTTCATCCAAAAGCATTCTATGATTTCTACTACGTATGCACTGTAATGTTCAGATCTAGCTTGCCTATTGCCAGTAACAGTGTGTTCACATACATATCCCACTGCAGAACACACACTCCCATCCCTCTGCCTTTAAACAGGAACTGCTCACTGTAAACTACACTGAAAATCTGACCACTCTCTCTGGTAGCTCAGTGGGAACAGAGTTCCTTTGAAAAATGCTCATCACCGTGTGCATTGAAGCTGGGAAAGGTGTGAAGAAAGAAACATCAGAAGAAAAAGACTGGGCTTTGGACAGTTATGTTTATAAATTCAGCTGTATTTTTTCTCTTTCTTTGACAGAAAGAAAGCACCTCATGCTATTTTTTTTTTTTTTTTTTTTTTTTTTTTTTTTTTTTTACCTTTTCACAGACTTTGCTATCAAACACTTGGTACCTGTTGCTGTTAAAGACAAGACTGATGCAGGCTTTTGGGGCCCATCTGAAATGCAGTTCAGGTGCACCCTTAAATACTGGTGATCCTTTTTGGTTGGTTCACTAGGTAGAAATGAAGAGGGAGATCCAAAGTTTGGAAAATGCAGAAAGTTGCATTTGAGGGAAGGTAGTTTTGTATGGGATAGTTAAATTGACCAGATTCTAAATGAAGTAATGAGATAGACTAACAGAAATTTTTCAATATTTGCAACGTATAAGTGTTTTTCTTATAAAACACTTTATGGAAGGCATAAAGATAGACTTCTCTGCAATGTCCTCTCTTTTACATGACTGTGCTAATTACCTAGAAAAATTGGTTGCTTCAAACTGAAAAATATCTTATTAGTATCTAAAAAAACAATACTCATAAGGTCTGGCACACAGATACACAAAAAGGAGCACAGAGCAATACCTTTCTCTCTGTTTAAAAAATGCAGCTGAAAAGTGCTGCCTGAAGAAGAGACATGTGGCCAATTATTATCTCTCAAGTTACAAGTCATCCTATGACCAGCAGCAACCAGCGATGTTCATACCCTTTATTTTAAACTAATGTGCAGTGGAGCAGCTGTGCTCCTCTTTCTTTCACTGCAGAGTGAATTCAACATTTAGTTGAATTAATTTGTATTTTCTGTGGGCATGCACATAGACAGTTTCTTCCACAATTCCTTCTGCTCAAGGACCAATTTGCTAAGCCATGAAAATTTCCACATGTGTCTGAGCCGCAAACAAGACGAATAAGGAAACATTACTTCAGCATGCCACCTCTAATTAGGAGTTCATAATTAGCAGGACATTTGGACAGCCTCTTGCCAAGGACAGCATGATTACCACCGCTGACAAAAGGAAGGCCCCAAAAGATGACGCTGTTAACACATTTCTTATCGAAAACATGCAAAAGTAATGTATAATTACAGTGGCATCAACTAAAATCTGCTTAGAGAGGAACCAGAGCTTGTATAATTGACAAATGTTTAAGGGACTACCAAAGCTGATGCTTTCCAGTCTTTTCACACAGCAGTCAAAAGGATACCTCATGGTTTAACACTGCTGAACTGTAGGATCTTGTGTATCCACACAGCTCCACAAAAGCATACTGGCATCCTTTTTGAGAGTCTTCCCACCTATCTTTTCCAATATCGAGCAGTAATAATGCCTCTTTCAGTCTCTTCTAGTTGTTTCAGGAAGAAAATTATTTTTAGAATTGTCATAATTAAACTGAAGAAGAGAGTCACTGAACAAACCATTAAATTGCATTGAAATATCCCGTCTTCAAAAGGAAAATCTAATTAAGGTTTAAACTGAAATGTTAATGGCACAGTACTGAGATTCACCATGTATTATGGGGCTTTTATCAGTTTTCTGATGAGTAATTTCAGAGAGGCAGATGCAATTTCTGGTAACCACATTAGGTCTGTGGAAAAGGACTTAGTTACTAGCAGGAAAATATTTGCTTTATAGTTGTTTAGGACAGAATATCTGAAGATATCTTAGTAAGAGCCTGGGAACATAGAGCACCAAATAAACCACAATGTAGCAGTTCTATTATCTTCAGAACTATTTGTTTTGCATTTCAAATGTAATCATCCCTGCATAGTTTGGAGAAGACTGAACCTGCTGTTAACATCGCTGCAAATAACCAGATTCTAAGAAATAGCATTAGCAAAGTGAAATAATTACATCAAATAATTATTCATGGAATTTAAGGAAACAAAGAGACCCCATTCTGTGTTATTACCACTCAGTCCTCAGTAAAGGGCAGCATTTCAGACCAGATTTTTTGCTTGATTACTTTTTCTACATGAAAACTTTTAAAGAGGAGAAACCTTCCTTCCTTTGTGTGCTTTTCTGTTATTTTTTACTTTCAGCTAATTCATAATAATGTGGAAACCTCCAACTGAAGCCTAATACTTAGGAATCTGATTATCTTTTTCTTTTATAGAGACTTAGGTTAAGTAAGGCTCAGCTCCTTAAAGGCGTTATGTCCTTACTTACTTCTGAAGTCAGAACCAAAATATCTTTGGGGATTTAAGTCTTAAGCATCTGATAATGAGATTCAACATCTAGTAATGAGATTCAGGTGCCCAGATAAAATTGGCACTTTCAATTTTCCTTCCCATTGCTTTGAACCTTCACTCCTGTACATAGGAGTGTTTTATAAAGACTTAGATGAGTACCAGTGACATAACTGGACTCTTTGTCACAGGATTTCAGAATTTCTCATTTAATGTCCTTTGCATACCACTAATGACATCCTGTTAGACATGGGTGAAAAATGGATGTAGTGCATTCCATTAGAATTAACCATGCAGATGAAAATTGGGCAGTACTTTGGTTATAAGGTTTCTGGTGAGTACTGCCACCTCTTTTTGACAATTTTCAGGAAAGTAATTTTATTTGCACTGTAGACAGGGGAAGTGTTATTTTTCAGGTTGACCTGTAGACCTTTATCCACAGGCAAGTACTACTGTTGTTGCAGAAATATATATGTGCTTTTCAAACTTCTGTTTTCCACTGAAGGAAAAGAAACAAGTTTGCTTTTGGTAGCTGAAAAAACCCCATGGAAAACAAGGAATGCTGGAGGAAACTACATACAAATGGAATATTTCTCATAGCCAGAAGGAATCCTGCAAATTGCTCAATAGAATAACCCATACACTGACATTCTTCATTCACAAAAAGAATCAGGTTATTTCATGAATGATTTTTGAAGAGAAAATAGAACTAAATTCACAGCTAATACTCCTTGCAATAAATTATTCAACCAAATCGACTTCTTTTGTTACCAAAACAACATAGCTATAAATAGCTCTCTTCCATTACAGTAGTTTTTCAACAAGAAAAAGTATGTTTGAGGAGTGTAACATCTCTTGTCACTGTGAATGACCCATTAAAAATGTACCATTAATGCAGGCATTTTTATAGCCTGTTTCTTGCATCCTGATTAAAGCAGAATCTATCAATACAAGTGGATTAAGAGCTCAATATATAAAATGATAAGGATGTAAGTGTCACAGTCACTAATTTACATACACTTGAAAATTTCTGTCAGGAGGATACCAGCTGCTCATCATGCACTAGTCCAGCTCCACAGTTTTCATAGAGTCATAGAATGGTTTGGTTGGAATGTACTTTAAAGATCAGCCAGTTCCATGGGCAGACCCATCCTCTGGAACAGGTTGCTCAGGGCCCCATCCAGCCTGGCCTGTTTTTTCTCACCTCCAGGATATTTTGGATGAAATGCAGAACAAGGTGCACTCCTCAGCATGAAGTAGCAGCCTGGGAAAGCCTGGCACCCACCACTATTTATGAACAGAAGATGGGGCAAAGTAGGGAAGGGAGATTATAGTGATAAATTAATGATATCTGTTCCTCACAAAGGTTCACAGATTTTAAAATATCCTGTCTGCTTAGGAAGGGCTGGAGCAGTGAAGCACATTGCATCTAGCCCATAATATCATCTAGCCCATAATATCACTCAGAATCATATCAAATTGAGCATCTGAACCTCCTTCAGCTTAGTCCTGCCTATGCAAAAGTCTTTTTATATACTGTTTTACTGGTCACCTGTCTTCTGTTCTGCAGCTTTCACATCACATTAGATGAAAGGACTATGAACATGTTTTTGCAATGTTCTATAAAACATTAGGAGCGTCATTCAATTAATTAATTAATTAATGCTAAGTCATCACACAGCCAGCACATACTGTCACTGTTAGAATTGACAGTAACTGCAGCTACACTCAGAAGATGGCAGCTGCCAGAGGGAACTAACTAACAAGCTATTTACAATGTGCTAATTTTAACTTGAACTACAAAACCAAAATTCATTGTTCATGCAAAAGCAGGAAACACTTCCTCACACACAAACAAAACTTTCTACATTGGTGTAGGGAGCAAAGTGGGACCAAATGTCCCCCAGAGCTAACTAAAAGAAAATGTTTTAAATAGAGACATCAACTCAAACACTTCTATTCAAGGCTAATTTAGTCCAAGAACTAGCACAACTAGTAAAAGAGGTGATTCAAACAGCTACTTATGCTTTTGCACAAACTGCCATTATCAAGTCTGCAGGGGCCTGACCTTTCTGAGGAAGATTTCAAATAGTGCATAAATAAATCTCTAGTTAATTCTTTCTCTGGATAGAATATGACTGGAGTGGGAGATACTTGGAAGTTTTTGCATTTCATAACATATACAGGAGAGCAACAAAATAAGAATACTATCATTATGTCAGGATATTCCTGTAAACAAATGCTAATTTTTTTCTGAGTATACTTGCTGCTAAAAATCCTCAGAGTAAAACTATTAAAAAGAATGGAATACCAGTGGGTATTTTTGTAAGTAATTCTTTGTTGCTATAGGAGGCATTATCATTTTTATACCAGGATCTCAAGATAATAAAACCTTACTTGTCTTCCTATCTATGCTGGCTTTTACATGCCTAGATAAAGATGTAGTAAAAAAAAGATGCAGGTCCTGTATTCACTATATTGCACACAGTATTCCTCTTTGTTCCACTTTTTGCTGTTTTCTAGTCCCAGCATGTGACAAATCACAAATTTTATTCCTAGATACCTGTTTGGCTTTCTTCAATAATAATTAAGCATCCTCCTGTTGCCTTTAGGCATATCCTCTATTCTTAGGTAATTATTATCCACATGCTCAGGAAGATGCTACATGTTCCTTCTGTTCCTTGTGCATCCATACTAGAAACAAAACCTTTTTTTACTCAGCATGTTGTTAGTTTCCAGAGAAGTTATTTTTGCCTTACAGAGCCAGTAAAATAATCAATACACTATAAAATGGATAAAATCAAGATTTATTTTTCCTTAATTAGATTCTTTTTAAATTTAGGGTTTTTTTGTCTATTATTAGTTTCTTTTTTTATGAAAGAGATATATGGAATGCATTTTGGTTTTGAGTATGAGGTATAGGCAGTTTTGTTTTTGAAAGACCATTGATGTATCAGTATTTCATTTGAACTTTAGTGCAGAAGCTCCATCACCCAAGGACCATAAGAGATCACTATTTTTCCAAAACGACTACACACACATTTAATGGGGAATTTTACCCAAAAAAAGGGCCTCAACACATTCCTCTCTTTATCTATATTTAGATTTATATTGTATGCTGCCAATTCTTTGAAATTTTCTCTGAATGTTTAATTTTGAAACAATATGCTCAGAAATACTACATTTTCGTTCCTAAAATAAGTAAAACTTTTCAGCTGTAAGCATTTTGTTTAAAAATTTAAATGACTGCATAATAAGATGATAAAAAGTTACCAGAATTGCTAGGGCTAATTTTTTATTTCAGCTGTTTTGTTTTCTCCCCTTCAACTGTTCGAGTTGCAGAAGCTTACAAGATTTCAGCCTTTTATCCTGATTTGCAATTTGATTTTATTTTTAAACCCAAATCTTTACAAGAAGTTGGAAAAAACTTCCCTTGCAGGTTATAACAGGCCCACCTAAGTCAAGAAGGTGGAGGTGATGTGCTGCCAAGGGAATAACAAGACTACAGAGGGAGAGATCAAGGGAGACAAGCAAACTCTCATCTTTGAGATGCCTCAACAAACTCCTAACTAAATTTTTCCATAGACTGCATGGTGGGGAGGAGCTGCTAATTTTTTTGTGTGAGAACACCAGTGATGCCAGCCACAGCTAAAGGGAAAGTGGAAAAGCATTGGAAAGGGGAAAAAACAAGGCAATGACCTCATTACTAAGTGCTCCACAAAAACCTAATTAAAGTCCCACAGGCTTTCACAGTTTTTCTCTGCTTTTAGTCCCATCCTACCAGGAAAATTTTGTAAATCCTGCCTTGTCAGCTTAACACATGGGGACAAAAATGCAACAAATGCTTGAGTAAACTGGGTTTTACGGTGTTAGCAAGATTATGGCAGGATTTGTTGCTTGAGTAAAGTGGATCATTCCCTTTCCTTTGTGGGTGATTTGCATTACAAATATCTCTCCTCATATTACAAAAGCCAAATTGGAATCCCAAGCCAAGCAACTGACTTCCAACCTCTCTGAAAGCACAAGAACCCTTTCCTGAGGTAAGATTTCTAATATTTACAGCGATCCAAATGTAGTTCGCACGGAAATAAAATAGTTTTTCTATATTGTTGTCTCAGGTTTAGAGTTAACCTATGCCTTTGAGAAATTCCTCTTATTACATGCCCTGTAGTGACACTTCACTGAGTGACAATTGGCCCCAAGGACCAGCCCAAGGTGTCTGTGAGGGGAGCTTATCCTGGGAATCACTGCTTGCTTCCTTACTCCAAGGATAAGGATCAGAGCACAGCTCCTGCAACAATCCTGTGGAAATTGAGAGCAAATCTATAATAAAAGTGGAAGTTGCACCTATTGTCCACCCTGAAATGCCAACAGGTATCATATGCCAAGTTTTGCCACAGGAAACCCAGCCATATATCTCCTAGTTAGGTTAGAGCTTCTATTTGGCAAATATTTCCTTGCATAAGCTACTTTAGCAGTTGCTTCCATAAAACCATTTCAGCCCTGGAGAATTTCCAGAGCTACACCATTACACAGCTATTACAGAAGCTACCTTCCCTCCATTTATTTATTTTTTTGACTTGCCATACCACCATAAAGAAAGTTTTATGTCCTTTTTCAGCTGCAGCTGTCATTTACTGCTCAGCACCTTCTTATTTATCTTGTCTTTGCCAGCCTCTCCTCACCTCCTGGTAATTTTGGTGGACTCAAAGTGGGACACTCAAAGGAAGGACTTGTCAACAGTATTTCTATGAAATCTAAACTGTTGGGGAAAAAAACATCACTTTAATGTCATTTGTAGGAGGGCTTTTTTCTGAGAAGAACATACAACAGTATTATAATAGCCTTGACTTCAATTTTCCAACATGCAGGAATACCCTTTTTCTCTCCTTTCTCCTCTCCTTCTTTACTGGTAGGAGAGAAAAAGGAACAGATAAAAGGGAGAAACAATGTTTTATGCAAGAGAAGCCCATGTGAGCAAAACTATTCAAGATTTTTGTCAGCTGTAGTTTTAGAACCTTTCTCAAAACACAGCATAAAAATTATTTGGTTACTGACAAATTCTGTGTTCCTCAGCAACTCTGGAGCTCCTGGGTGGGAATTCAGCTGTACATTGAATGAATTCTACTAGCTGGGGGCCTTCCATATGTAAGCACATTATACACCTTCTTTGACTGACCATTATGTGATCTTTAATCTTTAGATTATTTTTTGTTTCATCCTTAAAACTGTGCACACATTTTTTTTTTCCTAAAGGCATATAGCAGACTATAGCCTCAGGTTTTCCTTGTTTAGAAAAAACAAAACATTAAAACAGCTGTTCAAAATTTACCACAAAAAAAAAAAAGGAAATCTGAGGAACTGTCTGAAGGATTTGATCTTTTTTAGTCCAGGCAAAGACAATGCACATCTTCTTTGTGAGGAAAGGAGGAAGGGCAGGCCCTGATCTCCTCTCTCTGGTGACCAGAGACAGGACTGGAGGGAATGGCCTGAAATAGTGTCAAGAAGGATTAGGTTGGATATTAGGACAAAGTTCTTCACCAGAGTGTGGTTGGGCACTGGAACGGAGTCCCCAGGGAAATGGTCACATGAGCAGCCTGACAGAGTTCGAGAAGCATTTGGAAAATGCTTACAAAAATAGGGAGTTATTTTTGGGATGATCCTGTGCAGAGTCAGGAGTTGGACTCAATGGTCCTAGTGGGTCCCTTCCAACTCAGGATATTCTATGATTCTAAATTAGTTAAATAAAATCTTTCTTGCAGATTTCTTTTTCTATGTTCTACACATCACTTTGTTGTCACTGCATTAGTTGTATTGGACCTTTCTGAAAAGACATGCTATTCTCCTGTGTCTACACAATATAGCCAAAGTTTGTCTCTGCCCAGAGAATGTTTTCCATCTTATTTGCTGTATTCCACACCCAGAACAAGCCATCCAGTGGAGCTCAAAGTGTAGCAGTGTCATTAAGAATGGCATTTTCATATGCTGGCCAACCACTGTTCCTACTGACTTCAGAACTAAATCAAGACCAAATCACTTTTTAAATACTGATAACTTGTTGTTTTCAATAGAGTAATTTGTGAGCATTTCAATAATCCTCCTTGAAATTGATCTGTGCATTACTTTGCTGACCTGTTATTTTCAGCTACCCCTCGGTTACTTTCAAATCACACACTACACATGCAGCAACATTTTGTTTCTGCTTCAGTCTTCTTGTCTGCTTCTATCTAGTGTAATTTGTCTTTTGTTTCCCTAACTCTTACATGGAAGAAAATACAGAGAAATAAGTTATCATCTAATCCATGGAACGACTCCTCTCTGAGGAAAATTTAAATAGATACAACAGTGCAGCTTGGAAAGCAACTGAACAGGTGCATGACAGAGGTACATCAAAAAATAAGCATATGAGTTATGTGAATTGGGAATCAATACTCATTGTTTTTAGCAGCACAAAAGCTATGGGAAGCAAATGAAATTTTAGGAAATACTGTTTCACACAGCATATAGTTACAGCAGGAGGCTCCCTACAACAGGAAGTTGTTGAGACAATAGAATTTAAGAAAAAATAATGAAAAACAAAGTATTAATGAGGGCTAATAAAAATAACAAGCTGGGAAAAAAAAAAGCTATATGAGCATCCTAAGCCGGCGACTGTGGGAAGATGGAGGAAGTAAAGGGAAAAGCCTAATCCTATTCTGTGTATTCTTAAATATATGGCCACGATAGGGACAGGTACTGAGAGGGTTTGAGCCACTATAGCCATTCTTTTTATGGTTGTTTTAAAATATGAAGTACTTAAATCTCTGGTTCTTTTTCACTAAATAACTACAAATAGCACTTCTCTCTGTGAGATATAGTAAACACATTTCTAGAGTGCCAAAAAAGCATTCATTTTCATGCAGCTGCGTGTCACATATTTTGCACATGTTTGTCACATATTATCCTGGAAGGCAGGGAGGTAAATGACAAATATGGTTGAAGATGTGAGTAAATTACTGAATAAATTGGAATCAAAAGTTCTCATTCTGAGTGTAAGAGACTTGGTTCTCTGCAATTATGACAATGTAATTGCAAAAGAGTGGGATTGTGAATAAAGAAACAAAAGAGGAAGAGTCTTGTGATTCAAGTGAAATTAACATTCTCAAAGTGTTTTATCTGCTCTCAAGTTATAGTTTTTATTAACAAATTTGTTTGAATCCTTAAAAATGTAACAGTCCACTTGTGATTCTATTTTCTTGTCTGTTCCACCAGCACATCTGTCTGAGGTATGGGATGGTTAAAAAATACTGGCAAAATATTAGGTTGTCTGATTCTATCCTTTAAGTGATTCTGTGAGAAAGAAACCACCTTATTTGTTTTTTTCTGGATCTGGTTTTCACCAGAGTTAGTGCCTATTTGAGGAGAGTAGAGAACAGGTCGGACATTGCAGAAGATAAGATTGAATGAGGTTAAGAATTGACTTCAAGAAGAAGCAGAAATATAAGGGACAATTCAGGTTTTAGCACATGTAAAGAAACCCAAACACAAAAATATGAAATTATTAATTTTATATAAATTTCTTAGATATTTCCATTCACCAGTGCAACTTTTAAGTGAAAAATAGAAAAGTACTAAATCTCTTTTCCCTAGATGGTATCATCAACAGAGATAGTTTGGGCTCTAAATTCAAGTGCTGAATTTGCCACAGTCTGATTATGGTCTTGGTGAGTCTGTTAGTCCTTCTGGGCATCAGTTCTTCAGCCTCAGGGTAAAAGTACTTCCTTGTTCCATACTTCCTTTCCTTCTTTGATCTGTCCTTCTCTTCCTACCCATGAATCACTCAAAGAACCTACTGCCCTCTACAACAGTAAACGTAACCCAGGGATGTTCAGGATTTGGTTTCTAGCCTTGGTTAGCCATATTCAAATATTAAATACAATCCATAGAATATAATGTGCTGTGAAAATAAATGTTAGCATTACTGTCCAAATTAAATTATTTGGAATGACAACAATGACCACCTTATCAAAATGACTTATGCTTCTCTTGGACAGCCAACTGCTTGATTTAAGTAAAATGAATATCTGAGCAATTTGTTTGAATTTTTTTGTCTTCAAAACTCCATTTCTGTAAAGTATCTTGATTTTGATGAAGCTGCAATTTTTGATGGAGAATCATTCCATTAATTGCCATCTAGAGGATCCAGACGCTGCACCTCATCCTTCTTCTCTAATCTAGACAAAAGAAAAAGAATTTCTGCAATCTTCCTTATTTTTCCTGCTGACTGAGACAGTTTTAAATGGGCTTAATGATACTCTGGGACTCCCAAAGTCCATGACAATTTCCATATGTCTCTGCAAGACAACTACACAGTGTCTAATGGAATTGCAAAAGGGCACCATTTGAAAGCCTTTATTTCTCAAAAGTAATGTAAAACATGCATGGAGAAAGATTTCCTCTTTACTCCCCTGCTCCTTATGAACCTTGATGAAAATGGGGAAAAGACAAACTTTCTCTTTGCCCTTAACAAATGGCTGTAGGTTTACATGATTGAGCTCACTGTGAGAGGCCTGTGCTGACAGGAATCAGCCAAATTCACATTTCCTCCCCATACTTCAAGCCAGCCTTTTGCTGATTTCTGCTCATTCTGATGTCTGGAGGATCCCAAAGAAGGATGATGAAGATAATGCAAAACACAAACACAACACCAGAGAATGGAAAAAAGACAATTACTATTAATTTTTCTGCTATGCGGACAAGCAAAAAGGCCTCAAATAAATCTAAAATTAATTCCAAAATTAAACATAAAAATACTGGAGAAGTCTGATTAAAAAAAAAACCAACAAAATATCTAATAACAATTCATGCAATCCAGTTAGTCTCAATTGAGGTGGGTATGATTCTTCAGTTCTTTCTTTGCAAAGAATACAAACAGTAGAAGACAGAGGTCCCCAGTGAGCCAGGGAGAGATCTGGGAACAAAAATCTCATCTAGTGCTTCACTGACTCAGAGACACTGCTCCTGAATAACATCACTAATGTTGGGAATGCATTGAATAATTGACCTTTCTATTAACAATTAAAGATATCTCTAGGAAAAACTTGAGAAACTTTGGCTTTGCTGAAGGCTAAAGAACAAACTCAAGAGGTTTATGAGGTCTTTCAAATGCAGTATTTACCTGACCTAGTGCAGACCTGTACAATACACACACCTGGCACTGCACTGTCTTCTTAGTCAATAGAGAGAAATGTTTCAAAATCCCTCAATTCCCAGAAAAACATCCAAAATATGCCAGCTGGACTGCTCATTGTTTTTTATAAAAGGGCTTGTTTCAGGGAATATTAAGCATGACTTGAAAATTGTCTCAGAAGATGTAGCGATTTGAGATTATTTGACAAATGTTACTGAAAGTGATGTTAAACAGAGGCTTATAAAGGCTTTTTTGTGAGCATTACTGTGGTCAATTAAGAAAATAAGAACAAAGTTAGGCTTTTCAAGGGAACAAATAACTTCCATAAACCACCTTGAAATATAATGTACTTCAATATTTCTTTGCTATGCTAAAGTAACTTTGGGACACACTCTTAAAAATATTCTGCTGACAAATAGTTTCAGGGTCTAGTCCTTTAATATTCAAGGAATATTATTCTAATATCATTTCTCTGATGAGATTTACATTTCCAGACTGTTCTCTCTCACTGTATGGAACAGAGTGATTCATTTCAGGAGCCCTAAACCACTTTGATGTGTAGAGTATGTTGGCTTGAACTCTGGCCTGTTCCAACAGGTCTGCATTTTTCTTGTGATCATGGCTCCAGACCTGGATGCAGTCTCATGAGAGTGAAGAAGCAGGGAAGAATCACCTCCCTGTACCTGCTGGCCTTTTCTTTTGATGCAGCCCAGGATACAGCTGGTGACTACACTCCCCAGGATACAAGTGGCTTTCTGGGCTACAGGTGTGCATTGCCAGCTCACACCCAAATTTCTATCCATGAGAATTCCCCTGTCCTTCCCTCTCCTTGTCTGCAGAGCTGCTCTCTCTTCTCCCAGTCTGTACTCACATCTGGGATTTGGAAACACACACAAGTCTTTGGTGCTATGGAGTCTTTCACAGCTGAGAAGTGCCTTGGTATGAGCAATGTATTTTTGTTGTGATGGTTATGGAAGTATTTTTAAGCGCTCATCTTCTAACAGCTAGAGGCAGAATTTTAATGACAGCTTGTGCTTTTGTCTCCTCCCACCCATGCTATTAAAGCAGACATACACACAAAAATATCAGCAGACAGAAGGGCTTTCAATTAGAAATTTCACTGTGCTGTCCACAAAACAGGTCTGTTTGCAGACTATCCAAAAGGGTCCGTGATAATTTGGCAGATGTCTAATTCAGAAGAGAGGAAAAATCCTTTAAAAATTTATGGCAGAAACTTGCAAAGCAATACATCCTAAGAACAGAGCTGACTTACATTTATTCATTACTTGCACCTTATGGTGGGTTGTTACAGTAATTCAGTCCCAGATGCAAGTTAAGATGCAGAGGAGTCCTCTATATTTATGATGCTGATGAGACATGCAAAAGTGAAACAGTTTATGAGGAAGTTAGGCTATTCCTTAGACCTGAATGCTCAAAAGTGTAAATTTCATCATCTCCCTTTGCAGACAACTGTCTCTTGCTAACTCTTTGGAAGAAGACACCTTGTTTATTCTAGTCTTGGAGTAATAAAGGGGCAAAAAGAAAGGGTAAAAATTACCAAAACAAACAGCAAAAGACTTAGAATTTTTTTTTTTCAATCAGACTACCTAACTGAATGTGACAAAAGAAAGGACAGTGTAGTCAGATAGTTCATTTGGCCCTCAATCTACAGAATCAATTAATCACTGCTTTGCATCTGCCCTGTTCTTTGCTGTACAAGGGCTTTGTGGTTTAAAAGAGGTGCACAATTAACGAGTCTTCCATGCTGAGGCTTCTGATGGGAAATAGGCCCCAGAACCCAAACTGTGTATCTACCAAATAAATACAAAATATACAAATATAAATACACAAATACATACAAAATTCCAAAAAGCTTCTTCTCCCAGAGTCAGAGGATACTCTTTGACAGAGGGTGCCACGTATGCTTACGTGCTTGTGGAGAGAAACTCATAACCATGAGGCTTTTCTAACAGGTGCCAAAATCCCTACAGGCATTGCCATCCTATATAACCCCTGACTGCAGGTTTTCCCCTTTGACAAGCAATAGACCTGCTTACAGCCAGTACTGACACTTGCATTGTGTTGCAGGTCTCAGGACAAATGTTGTCACAGTGTGTTTTTCTGAAAAATCTCTTTGCCCAGGATTTTTCTCCAGGGAAGCTGAGAAACCTCGGAGAAAAATGAAAACAATAATTATCTGATTTGTTTCTCCTGTGTTTTGCTGCTTTGGAATGTGTTTGGACATTGTTTACCTACAGGTGATTGTTTCAGTGGTTTCTGCTGTGAATTGTTTTGACTTAGTTGCCAATCTTGGCCAAGCTGTGTTGGACTCAGAAGAGTCACGAGTTTTCATTAGTATCTTTTTAGCCTTCTGTAAGTATCCTTTCTCTATCCTTAAGTATAGTTTAGTTTAGTATTCTTTTATATAATATGGTATCATAAAATAATAAATTAGCCTTCTAAGAACATGGAGTCAGATTCATCATTTCCTCCCCTCGTCGGGGGTCTCAGAAAATATCATAAAATGTGATAGGTACACTTCAAACTGCCTTGCTCCCCAGATAGCCCTGCTCAGGAATCTCAGAAACAGATCAGTATCCTGATTCAGATTTGGGAGACATTAACACCTGTGAAATTTATTCAGTTTATGTCTATTAAGAGGGCATCACAAAAAATGAATTTAATGCGTTTACTGGACTGATATGAACACCTCTTAAGTGTATTGTGAGAGCTCTCCTACGTGGCTACAGACTCAGAAACACTTCCCACTTTGGGAAGGAATCAAATATACTAAGGAAAACACATCACCTGAAATTAGGGCTTCAAGCACAAGGAGGAACTCACTGTTCTGTGCAACATTAATATCCTTTTCTTTAATTTTTTTGTTACTTCAGGAAGACTTATTATCATGCTCTAGTTATAAAAGCAGTACTTTGACTACTTACAAGTTAATTGGGTTTAAAGCAAAAATTAAACATAATTAGAAGGTACATGGTCTTGGACCATGGAAATTCAAGCTATTACTCTTGTGCAAAGCTTCATCCTAAATGGATCTTTATTTCAATAAAATATCTTCTGTTAATTAGTATCATGAACTCCATCTGCCAAATTGAGAGTGAGCTCTCTCTGTGCATTTCCCGTACTCTGAACAAAAGACTTCAAGTAACTATTAAGATGATGCATTTTTAGTAGCATAAAACCCTGAAATGCTAATCCATGACAGAAAGAATTAGCATTTCATACACAATAACTTAAAAAGCAAGAAAAGTGTTAGCTTATGATTCTGAATACAAGCTCTTGATTCCCATCCATTAAAGTTTTCATCAGACTAGTTACAATTTTTAAATGCATTAGTGTCATATTTTAAGTTGTTTGCTTCTTTTTTTTTTAATTCCTGAACTGTTATGGACTTTGATTTACCAAAATGAAAGAACTTATACAAGCTTCTGGCTCTTGCTCTTAAAGAAGTGTCCATTGTGTCCAAGTGTCCATTGTCGAAATTGTTCTTGAACTCTGGAAGTCTTGGTGCTGTGCCCACTTCCCTGGGGAGCCTGTTCCAGTGCCCATTCACACTCTGAGTAAGGGTGTTTTTTCCAATACCCACCCTAAACTCCCCCAATGAAGCTTCAAGCTGTTCCCTCAGGTCCTGTCAGTGGTCATCAGGGAGAAATGAGAGAGAGTAATGAGTGTCTGTATACCTTAGAGAGGAACCTGGCCTGACACACAGGTGAAAAGCTGAGCAAGGGGTGAATTCAAGCACCCTCCCAAGCTGGGTTGGTGGGAGGATCTGACAGAGAGAGAAATAAAACCTTCCCCTGCCCTACTTCCTTGTGCAGGTGGGAAATAATGTTTTTCAACAGATTAATCTTATGGTTTTATCCTATAAGAATTTACTCAGAAATTCACCCATTAATAAAGTCTATTTTTATGTTTCAACTTAAGGACATTGTGGAAAATTATAAATGCACACATTTGTTATGATTCTTAGAATACCAAGTTCCCTATTGCCATATGTATTTCTACCCATAAAAATGCCTAATTTTAGCTATAGTTCAACTGAAAATGATAGAATGTGCAGAAGAAAATAAAACCATTTTCATCCCACTCCATTTCTACATGCTATGGTATCCACATAATAAATGCAGTTTGGAGATAGTAGTCATAAGTCAACATCAAACTCTCTGGAAAATCCTGCCCTTCTCAATTTCCAATGCTTCCTGCAAAAATTCAGCATAATTGTGAGAATTCAGGAAAAGAAGATCCATTTCTACATGTGGAATTGCCATCCAATGCAGTGTTATTTCACATAATGCTATCATGGGAAAACATACTTGGAATTAAACAGTGCAAAAATTTGGCCAGATCCCATTACTCGTAGATCTTCATAACAGCTCTCAAAATACCATTTTATATGTACAAAAACTAAATGAACCATACAGTGATCACTTGCAGAGGCTGGAACTGCAGTTGGCAGAATAGAGAAAGGGGAAAACACGGTTGTTGCTCAGCCATAACCAATGAGGAGTTAACACAGAGGGACTGGAGACAAAGCAGCCCTTCCCCTGGCAGGGTAGCTATTTGTTCAGAATAAAGGTTATGCCATTCATTTGAATAAAATGGGCACTGTACGTAACTTAACTGTCAGGCAAGATACAACTGAATGGTGCTTTTGTTGAAAATGATAAAAGACAAGAAATTCAGGTGCAATGAGGTCTGTTTCATGCATACCAGGTAACCTGACCTATCTTATTTTCCCAGGAGAGTATCAACTTGCTGTGAAATAACCTTGGTATTCTGGCCTCAGAAATCCTGGAGACAATCACAAATATTTGTTTCTTTACAATTGAAAAAGTGCTTACCTGGGCTGCAATGTGCTTTCTTGAGATACTTTACGACCCTGACTGAAAAAATATATTCTAACATGTCTATGGGGGCATTGTTGGTGGAGTACTTCATGGAGACTGATTTATTGAACATGTCTTATCTGGGGGCCTGATTTGTTATTGCTCTCAATGATTTCCTGGTGCAACACACCTATGGTTTGATCCTCAAACTGTGAAAACATGCTATGGTACATGAAAACAGAACAATCTGATCCTAAATATGCCATTCCTCTGGTTGGGAAAAAAAAAAAAAAAAGGAAAAAAAGACAGCTGCTGCCTTCCTATTAACTTTACATAAAAAGAAAGAACAATTTTAGAAGATGAAAATTCAACTGAGTTTAATGATGCAATGACTCTGGGGTCAGATCAAAGCAAATTAGCTGCCTACAGAGTTAGTATTTCACCTCCAGGCTTTCTGCTCTCTATTTTGAACAAAAAGCCCAGGACAGACTGCTTTTTTCACCTTTGCACAGAAGAGTTTTTTTGTGAGTCCTCATTTTTTTTTTTGAAAGAAGTCCACATTTTTTGAAAGTCCTCATTTTTTTGAAATTACTGTGGCTGAGTAACTTCACAGGCAAGAAAGGCCAAAATAGAGAAGTCCAGGTAATTTTGCTCCAAGTCCCTTATGCATCTCTAATTATGTGGTGGCTAACAGCTGGCTTGAAGGCCTCACAGTTGAAAGTACTCCTAACTATAATGTTATAACTGGAACATAACTGATTAAATAACTAATTATATGATTACCTTGGTTATATAACTTGGCTAGTTTGGGTCTTTCAGGAGCAGGCCTGGTCCGTTGGGAGCACAGGCAGCTATTGGCTGGCTGGCCGGGTAGCTATTGGCTAGTTGGCCAGGTGGCAACTGGTTCAGCCAATCAGGATGAACCACGCAGCCGTTCAATGCCATATAAGGAGATAGGCACTCAACAGAGGTTGGCTGTTGTTGTGCGGCCCTTGGCATGTTTTGTTGCATTTCTCTTTTCAACGTCAACAACATAATTGCATAATTTTTACTGTGTTTTCTTATAGCATGATAGCTATGTGAAGAAACATCATGGGAATAATTCCATGGAAATATAATATTTGCAAACTGGCTTTTTGTGACCACATTTTCACACTGACAAGTCTGCAAACTTGCTTATAGGCTGTTTAACTCAAGCAGTATAATGAATCTTGTATCAACAATATTCCCAGTAATCAAAACATCTAAGCTTCAGACAGATACCCAGGAAGGGAAATTTCAGACCACAGAGTTAAAGCCTCTTCCAGGATCAAGTGTGTGAAAGCTGGGTCCCAAAAAGAAAATTATCAGGCGAGTTTTGCGATAGATGTCACTGTAAATAATGGCTAACAGGAAGCTTTCTAGCTCTATTTATTTGCAAACTAATTAGAAGGAATCTGAATTGACACCTTGCCAGACATTTCAGTTATGTCATACCAAAGGCAAAGATTACAAAACAGAATTTCTTGGTAAACTGGAAAATCTCATGGTAAGAATGATATTCTTTCATTCCAAGAATTCCTCATCATCATTTAATGTTAAATAAAAACAAGAGAAAAGAAACAAACAAAACAACCCCAAACCAACAAGAAAGGATGAATTAAAAGCCCAGGCTTTATGTTACACAGCAGAGTGGGTCTTGAATCTCAAAAGGCCTCTTTTATTCTGCACATTAAAAACAATAATGATGAGTGCTAGTCCTGCTGTTCCCTCTGAAAAGGACGGCGGAACAGCGTTTCTTGGTAAATGAGCAGAGCCTATTTAAATATTTGGATTAGCAGTAAATAGGAGTGCTTTCACTCACTTGCTTGTCTTTCAGTCTGGGCAGGGAAAATTAGGAAAACTCTACACGGCTTGCTTCAAAAGTGAGGCAACATCACTGTGATGTCCTTGCCCTCATCTACTCCATAGCTCATCCAATCTCATGCCACCTGTCAGGACCTGCTTGCATTTAATTTTGCAAAATTAATTCTCTTCTCCAGTTTATTTAAAATTAAGTTCTGTGCAGATGTTGTCTTGCTTGCATCTTATTTACCCTAGTTTTCTTTTTATGTGCATTTTCTGTGTTTAAAACTTGCTTTGTTAGTCCAGTTTCACCGCTTAGGAGAGCCGTGTTACAATACACTGCTTTTTCTTCACTGCTTTCATTTCCTTTGATTATTCATTTACACAAGATTTCCTTCCTACATCAAGGAAAAAAAAAAAACAAATCTTATTCTTCGTGATTTCAGTGGTAAGAAAATTTAGCATATCAATTACTGCCTTTTATTTATCTTTTACAGCAATGGAACAATAAACAGAACAGCAGTGTTCCACGATAAAAAAACCAGAGCCAAAAGATTTGGAAAAAAGTTAACTCTGGTTTCCAGGGGAGGAATAGTTAGGCAAAATCATGTACGTCTAGGATTTTGAGAGAGATCTCAAAGATATAATTGATAATTCTCACTGAAGGCCATAAATAACTGAATGATGGATTTAGCAACATGCCTGTGGAAATCTTGCCATCTCTCTTCAGTCTTTGTCACAGCTACTGCACTACTACTGAGCCATGCACACTTCATCCAGATGTCAGAAGTACCTTTATATCATTCTGCTGGGTTTTTCAGTGATAACTGGAACCATCCCTTAAAACATAAAACTGTCAAAGACCATTGAGATATCACAGTAAGTTTGAGTGCAATGTTTAAACAGAGAATGAACTGAAGAAGTGACCAGAACCTTGGATATTTGCTTAACATTACTGGCATCAGAACAAAAATCTCTCTGTAGGAGTTTTGATGTGACATTAAACATGACCTTTTAAGTAACTGATTGAAATGGGATTCTGTAGAAAAAGAAAGACATATACAAAATGTTGAGGTAGGTACTGCATTCACTGCTGTTAGTCTCACTGAGTTTAAAAACTTTTTTAAAAGTAAATGCACTAGCAATAGTCAGAAATTAATTCTAACTCATCATTATCACATAGGCTTCTTGGCAGCCAATATTCAAACAACTTATTCTAAAGGCACGTCAATGCAAAATCAACTAATAGACCAAACATTTCAGATGGAGACAGAATCCAATGAAATCATGATTAGCCAGGGCTTTCCCAGGGAAAAAGAGGGAGGAACTTTCCCCATGACATGAAGAAAGGCCCGGTCTCCTATTTTTCCACCTAGTGCCCGGCATCCCTGCACCATGAATCCTTGTTTCCCAGCAGCATGCCTGTCAGTCCAGCATTCTGTACAACCCTGCTGAGCAGTGTTTGCTAAAGTACCTCCCTCTGAAAGAGCTCTTTACAAAACTACAGATTTGAAGGGAGCCCTAACCCTCACGATAACTTTCAAAGACCACCTCTGAGATTTAGGGAACTGAATTTTATCACTTGTAAACTGCACTTCAGAGTATGAAATTTCAAAAGCTGTGCAGCAAAAACACAGGTTAAAATCACTCTGAAGGTCTCAGTTCTCCTTTAAAATACCTCATTCCCTCTGCAGTTCATTATAGTCCACTTTGCCAGTAAGGTGGGCTTTTTCTCCATGTCCTAGTAATACACATGATTTGGTGGCATATCCAAAAAGTCAGAATTAAGGATGCAAGTACCCTTACCAAAGTCTGTTCTTTGCTTCCAAGAAAAAAAAACATTGATATGTAAGGGGTTTGTGTTTTTAATTTGTTTATGTCATGCTAAACACAATGAGATCATAATCTTGACTAAGATTTTTTTTTTTATGCTATGAAACACTCTTTTCTGGGTTTGATACAGCTTTTTGACCAAAGTCAGAAAATTGGGAAAATGTATTCATGACCTAAAAATATGTAAAACATAATTTAGATTGTGTTGGTTCATTCTCAATATGGATTGCTGTAAAAAGGGTGAGCTTATTTAGCAGAATAACTGAGTCAATACACAGGAAATCAAAAGCTTCATATATTTTCATACCCTGAATTTTACATTATTTAAATTCAGGAAAATATTTACCTTATTTCAATTCAGACTCTTACCCATCCCTAAAACTTTCAATTTAAAATGGGAATTACTCTTTTTCTGAAGTCATATGACTTTATTCCAAATGCATGAATGAAAGATGGCATTGTATGACCAGATGATTATTTTGTTTAGTTGCAAAACCAGGAACAGAGGACAAGAACACTCTGAAGTTACCAAGCTGAAAAAATTACTTAGAATAAGGCTTGAAGGGAGGGGATTATTCTGGGACTGGTTCATGCTCACAGCTTGTACTTTAGCATGTGTTGTCATGCATTAAGTTGTACTAATGGGCTTTGTCAGAGTTGTCTAGAAAATCCTACAAGTGGCCTTCATAGCTGGAGATTTAATCTAACCTGTTCCAGAATAGAAATATTTCTAAATATTTTTATTACACTACAGAGAATGAAGTACTATGACATGTTTTTTAGCTGTTCTCAAATAGGGATTTGAGATGGCAATGGAAAAAGTCTTTTCAAAAGGCTTTTGCAGTCTAAAAGGTGATAGCCTATTGATTGGCTAAGCCAGATCCTTATTGAAAATAAGTCAACTTTTGATCTGTGCAATCACTATTTCACCTTTATAAATCAAAGAACAAAGACCAAACTGTAGTGTAAAGTTCCAAAGCATATTCATACTCTAAAATTCCATTCAGCCTTTACTGCTGCAGTCCCATGGCAATGCTGCAGCAACTCCATACAATTAAATCAGACCCAGAAAATCCCCTGACCACAAAAAGACAAAAAAACGATGCTATTTCCATTACAGTAGTTAAACAACCCTCTCTAATTTCTTTCAGATGTGGAACCAGCCAGGTAATGCAAATCTTCACACAGGTGTCATGAACATTTTGGGTGCCTCAAAACACAATGTGATTCCAAAAGTAAGAGACATGTAAACAGACCAGTTTCCATTCTATTTGCAAGAAAATCTCTTTCCACAATATATAACGGAGAGTATAATAGAGGGGTTTACATGTGCCAGACAAGAGGGTTTAGTATGGTGAAATTTTCACAAATGGTAAGAAAAGTTAAACTTCCCTAAGTACAGCAGCTAGAAAGCTTTTGTTAGAAAGCAACAAGAAATCTGCTCTATGATCTGTCAGGAAGGAAGAGCCTGGGAGGAACAGCTGTTTTCACTAAGTATGGTCCAAGTACACCAAGCTGTTATCTCTAAAGTATGTGTGATGTCTTCCTCTACCCCAGGTACTCAAGCACAAACAAAATACATGAATCACAGATGTAAAACTGCTCCAAACCTGAAGCATAGCCTTAACTAAAGCATCAGCATACACACACAGCACATGTATTGCTTATAAAATTCTCCAAAGGCTGAAATTCCCTGAAGAGCTGTGCATGCAACAGGTAACAGTCCTTATTCCCACTCACAAAGAAAAGGAATTACAGATTTCTTTCCTTTGTCATTTCTTTCCTAATTGTCATATAAAAACGATATTCCTTGGTTCCTTAATTTACTTCCATTCATATTTTGAGTTGATTCATGGTGATGGGGCATGTTTTGTGGTTTTTGCCTGGGGGTTGGGGGAAGAAGTCCCAGAAATCTGAAAACTGATTACAAGAGTAGAAAATTGAAGTTTCTCTGCCTTGGAAAAGGGTGGTGAGACATGGAAAGAGAGAAGAAAGAAGGATATGAGTCAAGAGCAAACTGTTCCTAGTGCCAGTGGCTATACTCAAGTAATCTACAAATGGAAATCTGTATATCTAGCTATTTCCAGGATGAGAAATGCAAGAAAAGGGAATGATGAAAACCAAAACAAACCAAAACACAGCACATCTGCTTTGTTTTAAACATATCCAGAATCAAAGTCATGTGTTCTGATTAAACTCTCTCCTGAATTAAATAATTTGTTAATAAAGATACCCAGGAGCTGTTTGGATTTCTTCTTCCATTGTAAATGCTTGAAAAATTCCCTTTATGTAGAAAGTATGTTTTGAAGAAATGCAAGTCAAATCTCCACAGGCAGAAACCTAAAAGAAGCTGCCACATCATAAAAATCTGCATCCAGGGGTAAGGCAAGCACAAATAAATGCCAACACTTTCTTGAATAGCACCAGCTTTCCAGTGTTATCAGCCGTGTGTTTACCAGGCTTTTGACACATCTTTCAGCAAAACTGGAGTTCCAAATGCTCAGGAAGGTTACATGTGCTTCTCCCAGTGGGAGCTAAAGGTCTGTCCTAGGGTGATGTTAGGATGCTGGTATCCCCATTTGTGTCTGTTATTTGTGCCGGATATTATGTTCTGTGCCTTCAAGACTGGCTCTGCAGAGTGAAAGTTTTGTTTTGCGCCTCTCATCAGCCACTCCCTCACAGCTGGCGGGACATACAGACGGGACAGTACATAGTGCTGTTTTTGCTTTTTGCCCTGCTTTTCACTTTGCTCTTGCTTCTACTTGCTCTTGCCTCTTCTCATGAGTTAGTTTAGCTAAACAGTCCAAATTTCTTCCTGGACTGTTTCTTCTTCCCTTTTTGGATCTACCTGAACCTGCTGCGGACTGGGACCTGGGAAACACCGAGCGTTTGCACCTTGAGGCTGCAGCAGCTGCCCCAGTGCTGGAGGGACCGATAACAGAGCAACCACCCCAGGAGAGACTTTCTGAATTTGTCATCTTTTTCAGAATGGTGAAAGAGTGGTGTCATGTGGTATTGTTCATTTTGTGTGTTTGAGGGGGTGCAGTGCCTTTTAAATAAACAGGTTCTTTCCACCTCTCTCCTTAGAATTCTTCCCAAACCAGCTGGGGGAGGAGCCATGTGGGTTTGCTTTCTGGAGGGGCCCCCTTTTTGGGCATTCTCTCCCAAATTTGCCCTAATCCAGGACAAGGTCACAAGCCAATGAACAGATGGAAATTAAGCACACAGAGTAAGATTTCAACATGCAATGAAGACAATTTGTTAAGTACTGTTCTATGCTTCATATCATTCATTTCCTTCAGATCAGTGTTTTGATAATTCATAAGACAAGAAGCTCTACTCAGCATTAATATGTAGAGAATTCCACAGGGCAATTAATTTAAAAGGCAAAGCCGCAAAGGAGTCATAAATTAAGGATTTATTCTGTTAAAATATAACAGGGTATCACAAACTAGAGAGGAGACTTCTCATCTGGAAGCACAATCTCTGTGGCCAGTGCATTATGAGAATGCAATTGACTCTGTCAGGTGAGACATTTCTGGAGATATGGACAAACTGACTTAGACAGATATTTCCTTTCAGCTTCACTCACAGCTCAAAGATCAGGAGTAGGAACAAGAGGAGGTTTGCCCCCACAAGACACTGGACATGGAACAGGGAGGTTAATTCTCTATAGCCCACCCAAGCTGTGAGTTTTGGTAAGATTTTCAGTAAGAGCTATCAGTTCTGACTAGGTTGACAAGGTTGGAAAGTCAAAGAGTTACGGATAAACTCCTCCATTGTATTGCTTTCCCAGAGCTTAGTTTAGTAGTATAAACCTCAGTCCCAGTTCTGCATGCAACACTCAGAATTCTCTCTTTCCTTACATCTAACCAAAGCTGAACCTCAACTCTGAATAAAA
Source organism: Serinus canaria (assembly GCF_022539315.1). Classification (NCBI taxonomy): domain Eukaryota; kingdom Metazoa; phylum Chordata; class Aves; order Passeriformes; family Fringillidae; genus Serinus; species Serinus canaria. The sequence goes on from NC_066317.1 coordinate 16,496,879, forward strand.
GTGCTTTTTTTTTTGAAAATCAAGAGGTAAAACATATCTGTTCTTTTGTTGCTCTCGCTTTCATACCACTTAAATTACCCAGACCTTAATTTCTAATTTAAATCGCACAGCAGTTAAAGCAAATAAAGAATTTTGAATCCAGAAATAGAGCAACCATCTTGAGACAATGAAATATCAAATATCTGATGAGGTCATTGATTAAAATGTTCCCTTCAGCAAACAGTAAATAAATGACAGCATGAATTCCCATTTGGCTCAGGAAAGGAAGCCAGCACAACTCACTTCAACAGCTGCCAAAGAATCATTGATTATGAGGGATCAAACTCTTTGCTAGCTAATATCAAAGTAGAGAGATTAATCATGGACTGCAATTCAGAGAAAACTGTGGCAGGACCCATCACTTCTTTTGATCTATAAAGGTTAGGTTTACCTTTGGCAGATCCTAGTGATGAGGCTCACAGAACAGCTTGGACACAGCCATGTCCACTGCAGCTTTACTAAAAGCCCTCCAAGAATCCTACTAATTCCATAAAACTTTTAAATGCTTTTGGGAATACAAAGTACTTTTCAGTCTTTGTTTATCCTGATTCAGTTGTTGTGAGAGGTAGTCAATCACTGAAGTAGCTCTTAGCTGAAGAGCCTTGCAATATATTCTGTGCACCAAGATGCATTTTTCATCTGACACACAAAACACTTCTCTCACATCAGCAACTTTCATGGTTAGTCTTTGTTACTGATAATTTTCTACTGGAATAGGAAATATCTTAAAAATATTCATTCCCTTTGTCAAGAAATTAAAGATAAAGCACAGCTAGGGCTCAATAGGGTTTTACTTGGAAAAGAATTTGCTGTAGGTAACAACAGAGTTACCCAAGTGGAAGTAGAGCAAGAGATTCTGTATCTTCTCTTACCAGAAGCAGACCAAAACCTTAATCATGAAGTCAGTATTAAAATTCTGTTCTCAACTGGAACAGTGTTTTTTTTTAAAAAAGTAATTTACATTAGATATTGTCATACAAACACTGAGCATATGAGAATATTATGGGGTTTTTCTTAATGCTCTTTTAAAGAGGAACTCAACCAGCCTTTGTAATGAAACTAAAATGAAGATTTACCAAGGTCATATTCTTATGCTCTTGATGAAATCATCCAGAACTTTGCAGAACTCCATCCAAATTTCCTTGCACCTCTCAGTGACAAGCCTTCAGCACACTCTGGGGAAATTATTCCATTTGGTGCTTCTACACAAAGTAGAGGGTACAACTCCTCAGCAGCAGATTGGCCCTGATTGCACATCTAATACCAGACAGCCCCAACTCTCAGCAGGATTTTCAGAGAGAGACTATTGACTTACTGTCCTTGTGTGTCAAACCAACAACCTGTAAATCATATGACAAAGTATATGGGGAGTTAATTTCTGAGGCCAGACAGGGGGATAAAGAATAAAGATGCACCTAAAAGAGATTGAAACTCAAATCATTGATTTCCTGAGGCAAAATTAATAAAGGTTTTTTTCTCATACTTTGCAGTTAAACCCCTGACTTCTTTCCTGCAGAAAAAGCTTTTTGTTGGCTAGCATAATACCAAGTAATCCAAAAGTTAGTTTCTTCTCTTAAACTCATTAAACCCAGATTTAACTTTCATGGCAGTGTATTTTTGGTTTTTTTGCTATTTGTCCATAGTGGCAACATGCAAAAAAAATATATTTCTGAGATTAATGTAAGGCTATAAAGTGCATTTACTGAAGAAAAAACAGAATAAAGAACATTGAATGTATTTAGCACAACAAAATTTAAATGCATTTTATTGGTAGAAGTTGTTTTGTGAAATAAAAGTAAATTTATGCTTAGCAGAAATTCTACTTAAAAAGTTAAAAGTTCTCAATACTTCTTTATTCTAGAAGAAATTAAAGAACTTCCAAAATACAGTATCATAAGCCTTATTACAGCATTGGCTGCCTTGAGCTCTTCCCCATATTTTATGATCAAGCTATAAATTTTCCTCTTGACAGATTGATAACTTTGCTCTTGCTGCTTACAAGCTCCAAATGTGAACCAAACCAGCGGGGGGGTGTGGTGTGCAGAAAGAAATCTCTGTGGTATTTCATTCTAATATCACCCAATTTTCTCCTGTTATGTTGTGAAAGTGTCTGTTCTCAGTGCTACTGCATGGAGACATGGAAAAATTACCAAGAAGAGGAAATGAAGGTGAGCAATGAAAGAGAGGATCATCTACTCAGAAATGTTCAGTCTTGTTCTTGCATTTAAGAGCACTGTGCTTTCTGCTTTCCACTTAAAAGACAAGTAGATTTAACCAGTGGCAAGTCAATAAAATAAAGTATTCTTTTAATATTTTAATACTCTTTATTTGTATGTAATTTTTATTTAATTTTATTTTCTTTTATTAATTTCGGTTTATTATAATTTTTTAATTTTTACTTTATTTTAATTTTATTTCTCCTGACAACTAGCCTTACTTCTCCTTTCAGAATACTTTCAAATTAATTTGCAGTCTTTATTTTGCTTTTATCTTCAATATATTCTTCTCAGATAAAGATAACATGAATTTAACATTTCCTTGCACCATATCTACTTATATCCACTTGCTCCAATTATTATTGAAAGTGGCAGAAGGAAATACCTGAAATTTTAATCCACTTGTTTGGTGTCATGATGTTGTCTCAGATATCATGAGTTCTAACATCATTATAGCACAAAGATTCCATATCCCCAGAGCTCCATACCTCCTCCATGTTTCTCACAGGCAGCTCCTCTAAGCACTGCCTGTTCCTGGTCCTTGCAGCAGCCATCTGACTCCAGATCCCACCAATCCACTCTTTTATACCACTGGTTCTTATTGGCTACACCTGTGGCCTGTTAAGATCAGCCCTGCTTCTAATCTTTAGTGATTGGTCCAGCTGCAGCTCATTGGGGGATAGGATTACCTTCTACACCACCTTCATTTGCCCATACTGTGTCCCCCTACAATTCCCCCTTTTTTGTTTTAACCAGAGTTTCAGCATTTCCAGAAGTACATATTCAAATAAATTAACATTATGACATATTTATATATTTCATTTAGCCTTAAGAGTTATATAAGTGTTCAAACAACATGTTACAGCTCAGATATATATTTCTAAATGTTAGTTCAGTTCTATAGCTTTTCCCAGTTTACAAAGCACTTATTGTCAAGGTCTTTTATACTCATATTTAACAAACACCAATAGCTGTAATTGATATATTTTGCCAACAGTTTAGTATTCAAATCCTGTCTCCCAGAATCCACAGGTTATATGGTCAAATCCTGTTCCCCCAATCCATGGGATTATAGTTTAGTCCTGAATCCATAGGTCATCCTGAATCCACAGGGAAATATAGTTTAGTCCCAAATCACATCAGGGTCACCATTTGGTGTCTCAGATATCAAGAGTTCTAACATCATTATAGCACAAGGATTCCATATCCCCAGAGCTCCATACCTCCACTGTGTTCCTCGTGAGCAGCTCCTCTAAGCACTGCCTGCTCCTGCTCCTTGCAGCAGCCATCTGACTCCAGATCCCACCAATCCACTCTTTTATACCACTTGTGCTTATTGGCTACACCTGTGGCCTGTTAAGATCAGCCCTGCTTCTAATCTTTAGTAATTGGTCCAGCTGCAGCTCATTGGGGGATAAGATTACCTTCTACACCACCTTCATTTGCCCATACTGTGTCCCCCTACAATTCCCCCTTTTTTGTTTTAACCAGAGTTTCAGCATTTCCAGAAGTACATATTCAAATAAATTAACATTATGACATATTTATATATTTCATTTAGCCTTAAGAGTTATATAAGTGTTCAAACAACATGTTACAGCTCAGATATATATTTCTAAATGTTAGTTCAATTCTATAGCTTTTCCCAGTTTACAAAGCACTTATTGTCAAGGTCTTTTACACTCATATTTAACAAACACCAATAGCTGTAATTGATATATTTTGCCAACAGTTTAGTATTCAAATCCTGTCTCCCAGAATCCACAGGGTTATATGGTCAAATCCTGTTCCCCCAAATCCATGGGATTATATAGTTTAGTCCTGAATCCATAGGTCATCCTGAATCCACAGGGAAATATAGTTTAGTCCAAAATCACATAAGGGTCACCATTTGGTGTCTCAGATATCACAAGTTCTAACATCATTATAGTGCAAGGATTCCATATCCCCAGAGCTCCATACCTCCTCTGTGTTCCTCGTGAGCAGCTCCTCTAAGCACTGCCTACTCCTGGTCCTTGCAGCAGCCATCTGACTCCAGATCCCACCAATCCACTCTTTTATACCACTTGTGCTTATTGGCTACACCTGTGGCCTGGTAAGATCAGCCCTGCTTCTAATCTTTAGTAATTGGTCCAGCTGCAGCTCATTGGGGGATAAAATTACCTTCTACACCACCTTCATTTATCCGTACTGTATTCCCCTGCCTCATAGGGATAATTTCTAAGTTCATAAGATACCGAGGAGGATCTGTTTCCAAAGGCCTGCTTTGCTTGTTGGGGTTCAAGACAAAGGCAATTTTTATTCTGTGAGCCATCTGACAAGAGGTGTTGGCTCAACATGGAAGATGTAGAAGAAGATTCTCCTCTACTGGGGAAAAGGACAAATGCTAAAACTGATAGCAAAAACATGACATGTGCCTTTCCTTCATCTGAGTATTTTGTATCCAGCCCCCTCTGTTGTACAAAAGCTGGACTATTTTAAAAAGTGAGCAGCAAGAGCCGTGTGCTAACAGTGTGGTACTTCTGAAATCTCTATTTCACAGGGAATAGTTGATGGCTCTGCCGATAGTGAGTGTTGATCAATCCCAGACTGCTGTTATCAGTTAATAAAAGACCTCTTGTGACCCTTCTTTAGTGCAAATTAATAAAGAAATCCTTGCATAAAGAAGTTACTTACATTTTCTGCTTTTAATATTGTGGTGGAGCTATGAGCCTTCTCAGGATACAGAAATATGGACAGGAGAAAAACCTCTTGTTGAAAGTTACAAGAGCTTTTAATACTGATTATTGACATTCTGACTTGAATAAACAGTGTTTGTAGCAAGTATTATAACTTATTCTACCTGAGGAAAAGTACTTACAACACATGGAGTTCTTTATTAATACAGTTTTGGGGTTTTTTTTGAGGAACTAAACATTTTTTTCTCATGAGTGACATTAGAATCAGCTGGAAAAAGGAGACATGGAGTGACATTGTTGATGCTGAGCTGTGCTGCACCATGCATATCTGACACTTGCAAACTTCCCCAAATCTCTCTATAAACACAAAAATTCTGGTAAGCCCCAGTGAGAAGCATGAGGTTTCCTGCAGGATGCTCAGATTCTGGTGAGTCTTTCTAGCTAAGATCTGCTCTATCATGATCTGACCATCCGCTGTCTTCTGATTTAAGCAAAAAGAGTTGCAGACATTTTGGTAATTAATTTTATTTGCTGGGGAGAAATGCACAGGGTAAGCAATAACTGCTCAGAAAAACCATGTATCAAAGGTTTGTTTTAATCATAGTGCTCATTTGCCCCTTTTTTTTCTGTCTTCTGGATGTAGGTTAGGACTTGATCTCAAGTTCAGTCTCATCTACTTATATATTTATTTATTTATTTTGGCCATTGGGCAGAACTGTGGCTTGGTGATGCTGTCCCAAAATATAAATACTGGCATAACTCTGTCATTTGATCCAATGCCCAGTGTTCTATGAATTAAATTAATTACTTTTGCATTTTAATTTTTCTAATGTAAGTGGGATGCTAAGACAAGAGTTATTATTGTTAAGAGATTGTTTTGAACATGGAATGGTCATGGTTTCAAAAGTTGCATTACTTTACAGATTCTCCAAGGGGTAGTGTGGGAATATTTTAAGTGAATTTTGAATGTCTTCCTTTTTTTCAGCTTCTTTTGCTTATTTAAGTCATATCAGGTCAGGATTTCATACTTCCTACTGGCCACAAGTGTATTTTAAAGTCAATAATACACTCAGCTACATCAAAAAGTCCTACTTCCAGGGCTCTAGCTCTCCACCTCCCTGGGCAGCCCATTCCAGTATCTAGCCACCTCTTCTTTGAAGAAATTCTTCCTAATATTAAAGGCCAGTAACACCAATAAATCTTTTGGAGAAAAACACTAAACATAACAAATAAGCACAAGCTAATTGTTTCTTTGATTTGTGAGAACACCACCAGTAGAAAAATCCTGTAACTTCTGCTGGAGTTGTTTTCCACATCTTAGCTGCAAGTATCTAGGAATTACAGGAAAGAGAGAGAAACTGAGATTTTGGTTTTTTTTTTTGTTTAAATCAATCAGACACTTCTATAGGAAAGCAACAAAAATTTAGAAGAGGCTTAAATGAGGTCCAAAACTGAAGCAAGTCAGCACTGTTCCTAACAGTAATGGCAGTGCTTGGTGTTACATTACTTTTTCAGGAACACAGTCTCATTTTTGAGGACAAAAAGCACATCTTTTTGGCCTTAAACTTTTCTGCTCACCTTTTATACTTGTGCCAGGACTTTCAGGCCAAACACTTCAGGACTCTGTGTGCAGCGCACTAGTCATCTCTTGAATTACAAACCTTAAGCTCAAAAACTCTTTCAGCTCCAACTTTATTTATCTAGTCCTTTGCTGTTATTAGGCCCTTTATGTAAGAGATGAATCATGCAAAATTCCTTTGCATATGAGAACAGGCAAATTTGCTTGTCTTACTGCAGTATCCGAGGTGGAAATGTCCAGGTATGAGCTGGTTGGGCTTATTTGACAGTCACATCAGCAGAGGATTTTGCATTAGGTGCACATCCAGCTTTGGAATAATCAGGAAGGAGCTCTGCTTAGTCACATCATGATAGGGACCTGCAGTATAGGGATGTGTGGGAAGTATCACTGAAAAACTGCTGCATTTATTACCTAGGAAAAAAAAAAAAATCAATCATCTGAGGTTCTAAGGTAACAACAGTCTCCTGGAAAGATGAGAGGGAAACAGCAGCAAAAGAGGATTAATGCAGCAGTTAGTGTGGTATTGATTGGGCCTCTGGCTTGTGGGGCTCGTTCTGGATTTGGCTAAAAGTCAACTTTACCCAACTAAGACTGAATAGATTTTTTGCTGTGATAAGAGGACCAAATCTTGCATGCAAAAATAGTAGACAAGAGAGTGGGGTGGCTGTAATGCTTTATGTAGCTGACAGTCTCCCAGAACATTAGTTTTATGCAGAATAATAAGGCATGCAACTGCATAAAATTTTCCTGCTATTTTCCCCACCTCTTTCCGCCATTAACACAAACCACACTGGAGGTAAAAACCTTGTTTATTAGACAAATTCTAAGAGTGGAAGCTACCAGAAAAAAATAATTCTGAATGAAAGGTAGATGACATTTTTGCAGATAGAGAGAACACTTGAATACTCTCTGGTATTCTGCTTTAAAAAAAGCTTCAGGTTGTTTGTGGTTTTGCAGAGCAGAAAGGAAGTCCACTTCTAGAACTAGATTTGACATTGGTTTAAAAACTCTAGGAACTGAGATAATTTTCAACAGAGTGGGTCTTCATCAAGGTACAAACTAAGCTGTGCCAGTGGACTTTCCTCAAAACAAAACGTTTTCTTTCTTTTCTATGTTTTTCACTAGGAATGTTATCGTGTTAATAATGTTAATAATCTCTGATGTTACTTAATATAGTCATTTGAGACCTGGAAATTGCATAAGAAATAAGCAGGAGGAACATTAATGCAAAACTAAGAAAACTAGCTAGAAGTAATTAAAACAAGGAAGAATGTTATAAGGCTAAACATGCCACCTGACATGACAGGTGAAAGCAAGAGTTAATAATTTTAAAAAATATATTCACCATACATTTGATGCCCAAAATATGGAGCTTTTTAAAACTTTTTTTTTCACACTTCATTTTCTCATCATTAGAAGAAAAATAATTAAAAGTGATATAACAGCAGCAACAGAGGAAGTGGCAAAATTCAAAATCAGGCACCTAATTTCTGTCCTGTTCAAATAGTTACCATGGAGTAAAAAACTGGAAAAAATCTGTAGAAAGAGGTGAAAATACTATAAAAGAGGGATATATTCATAAATCAGTAAGTTACAGTAGCATATTCTAGCTCTAGTGTAGAATAGACTGTTTGCATGAAAAATATGTAGATTTAAAATGCAATAAAAGGACCAACAAAAGAAATCAATAATGATACATTTTATTTCAAGCAGTCATAACAGCAGTGCCACATCCATCAGTCATATTTTCCTAGGCCCTGTATATAATAATCCTCCTGATCCCTATATAATTGCCAGCTTCACCTTTTGAATTATCAACAGCTCTCACAGCTTATTGCTCCGTACTTTCTTAATAAGAGCCCGCAATCAATAATCTTCCTACTGAGTAAGCAGCAACCAGCCAGCCAAACACGGGGTGTAAATGGTCCAGAAGTGATCATTACAGGGATTTGAGTGACAAGGTGACTGTGCTAATGCAATGGGCACGAAGTAAAGACATAATTTGGAAAATCCGCTTACAGGAACGTGTAGGTGTCTTGCCATGGCAAAATACTCGCTCTGCAAAGGAGAATATTTACCCTGGAAAGTGAAACCTCAAATCCTCCTGGAGGGCATTTTTTTTTCCTGAGATGGCAGTCACCATTACCAGACTTTCATACCTCACCATCAAAACAAACCATCCAGCATGTCTGCAGCCAACCTCTTTTACTTGGAAATGCAACTGCTCAGTGTTTCCCACAAACTCTGCAGTGATTGATAACAGGGATTTGCATGCAAATTTGAGAATAGTGCCACTTTTGATGACAATGGTTTAAATAATAATGTGTATAACAAGGGCCCTCACAATTTTTTTCTGCTTCAACTCACTCGCTAAACACCAACACAGAAAACATCCACTTATTTTAGAGAATTATCTCTTAAATTTGACAGAGCAAACATTGATCCAGACTCAAATTATATAGAACTTTGAACAGAGAGTTTTTTCAGAGTGCTCAGTAGTCACATTGAACACATTTCCAAAGGAGCTCAACTCCAACTTACTAAAGTTGACTTTTAGTCAAAAAACAAAGGATGGAAGTTTTCAAAGTGTTCTGATGAGAAAAGTGGTAATTTTCTTTCATTCTTCATATGGCTGCAGGCACTGGGCTCTTAAAAACCCATCTATTTTGGCACATGGATGAGTTCCATAGGAAACACAGAACTTCTGAAAACATAGCTGTTCATTTAAATGCCTAATTGAATGTTTGTTTTGTTATCCAGTCTGAAGACGCCTTGGGTCAGAGGGTCAATTGTGGTGACTTACGCTGGCAAAATGTTTTCCAGAAGTAATAACAAGATCTCATTAAACTTAGTCATTCTCACCACATACCTACATCCCCTGTTCTTCAGAGATGACAGGGAGATGAAAATCCTTGCAATTTATTAAAATTTGCAAGACATAGCGAGAAAAATATATGTATCCCAATTTTTAATATTATTTTTGAACTCACAAAAGGCTTGTGCTAAATCCAGAGTTTGATCAACAGCATGACAGAAACTGATATGGAAGGTATTATCAAAAGAGAAAGAGATTTTTACCTTTATCATATTAACAATGAGTGAGCATTTGTCTTTGTTGACAGGTGGTTTATTTAAACATTTTTTCTTGATCAATTTTTTTTCATGTGTTATTGATTTTTCAAACTGGCTTGTAAGATATCTGAAATAAAAACATAAGGCATATTCATTTCACAATGAAAGCTAAACTAAACTGTAGGCAAGAAGAAAATGAAAAAAATTAAAATCCACAGTGGCCTGCTCTTCAATGAACCCTCAGTGCCAAGACTCCAAACAACTGCTTAATTCCTGACAATCCTGTTTGCAGATAAATCAGGGTTCAGTGCCTGTTTACTTTATTTTGTTTTTATTTGAGGTTTTACTCTGCAAAGGCCTCATAGTATTAACTGATTTCTGTTTTTCTTTAAGCAGTGAACAACTAGTGAGCTTTCCCTATAAAGCACCCACCCTTCTAAATTAACAAGAAAAATTCATTCATTCAAAAATTCACATGGTAATGTGCATGGCATTCTGACATGCACATTACCACAAACCCCAGTATAAAGACCTTTAGGCAAGACTGCTGGTGAGCCATTAGATGAGATGATGATGATGATGATGATAGGAAGCTGATCATTAAACAGCATACTCTTAAGGGACCACTTCTGCCACATTAATTTGTCTCTGTTTCTGATTTAGGGCTTTATATATTGCCCAGCACAGCAGCATCATCTGAGTGCTACAGTCTGCCAGTAGACCCAGCAAGGTCTGCAGTGTTTTACCTGGCCTATCTATTTTTTAAGGGAGAAAAATGCATTAGAGATGTTTTGTTGGTAGGACAATGAAGTACAGGAGAGTTAGATGCTTATAATTAAATATACTTCAGTGAATTGCTTGTGGATTGAAGAGTCACACTCTATGTGAATATGAACGTGAAGGTATTGCCTGCAAGAGTAGGTTTGTGTCTCTCAGAGTGTTTTAAAGGAAGGAGGGAGCTGTGTGTTTGCAGCTAGAGTAGTAGTCTCCACTGTTTTTCAGACATGTCTTCAGGTTCATCTCTGCTTTCTCGCCTGAACTGCACTAAAAAGCCTTACCTTTTGTGAAAAAATATCATGGACACCATCTGTTGACCTGATGGTGTCCATGCCCCAGTCCTGCCCCTCGCTTTTCACCATAAAGCAGCTATTGACAGAGAAACTTCTAAATTACCCTTGCTTTTTCATTCCCTCCTCCTAAGTGATGCTAACAAACCTCCTCATGTTCCTCACTCCCTCATTGATTTTTCTGCTTCAGAAAGATGGGAACATCCTGCAGTTTCCCAGGACTTCAAAACCACCATTGTGCTCCTGGCAGAGACTACCAGGAGTCCTGTCAAGAAAGGTCAAAGACATGGATCAGTTCTAGAGACTCTCAGGCTCTGATCCAAAGCTCTCAATTATTGCACAGAGTCTTTTAACATCCTTTGAGAAAGTTTAGATATTTCTCATGCCATTCATGAGCGGGAAAGCTTCTACTGGGGACAACAGGCCCCAACAGAACCACTGGCCATGGACTGGCTGAAAATTAATCTCAGTACATTAAAACCAAAATTTAAGCTCTGCCTTACTGTCCTTATAAACACAGTCTTGGACACCTGGACCCACAACTGGATCTTTTAAGACATCTGCTACAAAAGATCTTCTAAGATTTCTGCTACAGATTTCTGTGCAAGCAATTCAGCCTCATAATCCATCAGAGGTGGATGGATCAAGTGCACAAGTGCCTCAGATCATCAGCAATACCCAGTGTGACTGCATGTAGAGCTTTGTCACTGCTCAGGTAGGCTCCTATGGCCACTTAACAGCTGGCCTTTTGAGGTAAGCATGCAAACAGCAACCACAGACATCCCAGAGCTTGCAACAGAGAGTTTAAATAAGTTTGAACAGAAAGGTTGGAAAGGAATAACAAAAAAGCTGTTTGGTTAGTGATCCCATAGTCGCCAGTTCATCAATTAATAAAAACAAAATTAATTACTAACTTTGAAATTACCTCATCTATTTTCAAAAGAAGCTGACAGCTTGATGTATTAAAATAAGAATGATCACTTATTGTAAACAAATTTCAGTTTACCTCCCCCCAGAGCTCTTTAATTTCAAGAAGGATGTTGCACCTCCTTTTTGTGTCTGCTGGACAACCTTCAGCTCTGCATTAGCTAATTAATTCAAAGAAGGAAGAATGTCTTTTCCACAGAATCATCAGTATAGCTGGTATTATTTATATGTAACCATAAATAATACAGGGGAAAATATCTTTGAGCTCCTGGGGATGCTGCTCTCACTTTAACCCTCTATCAATCCTTGGGGGAATAAGAAAGCAGCGATAATATGTGCTATCCTTGGTAACAAGAGCACCTCTGTAGCATTGAGGTGAAGGTAATAAAGCATGGTTTCAGAAACAAGAACAGGCATACAAAATAAGGGAAGGAAATGCTGTGCAAACCTATATAAGGATAGGGAACAAGGGTGCATTGTTCTAATTTAAAATAAGGGGGCTGAGGAGGTGTGTTGTCAAGGAATGGAAATATTGATGAAGGTTTGAAAAAAGAAAATAGGAGGAAGTGGTATAGATGAATAAAACCACTGAAAGGGCAACACTTGTTGATATATGGAAGGAAAGGCTTTCTTCAGGCTATGGTGACAGCTTCATGAAGAACTTCTCATAAACTTGAAAAGATGACTTCAGCAGGTCTGTTCTGAAAGGATGCCACAGGGCTTCACAGGAAAGCACAGAAAGCCAAGGCAGAAATGTTGAACAGCAGGAAGAGTGAGGAGAAAGCAGCCCAGAGCTGAAAGCTCCCCTCTGTTTTCACAGGGGTGTTAACTCTGAATTGTGAGGATATTTTAAGCAACAGACAATGTGATGAGGATGCTGCACTGGAAAGCACAGTGCACTGATTCATGAAAAAGCAGGACTGATGTCAAACTTAAGCTAAAATTTCAACCATTAAAAAGGCTTTAAGTGCCTACCTTTAATCTTCTAAATGTGCACACACACAGGTTACTGAACTATATGTCTGGAATACTGTCATGTGAAGCACACTATTTCCCAACAACTGGACATGACTGAGTTTTATTTAGATAAAATGGCAGTGTATACCAGGGCTGGCAAACATTTTTCTTCTTTCAAATGTTCTAGCTGTTAGTGCAGGTTGGTTTCTTGGGGTTTTTATTTTGTTTGGTTTTTTAAAATATTTTTTTCATTCCCTTATCATTTCCCTTTTATTAATATTTTTCATTTCCCTTTAGCAATTTTGAAAGTACAGCTGAAATTCTGAATCATGTGTACTGTTTGTGCATTTCATTTTAAGTGCTAAATTTAATTTAGTTTCCATTATTCCAGGAAATCCCCTATATCTTCATATCTCAGGGAGTTTAATGTTTTCTGTGTTTCTGATACCTGCTTATTTAAGTTTTTGAATAATTATTTAAGGATTTGAATACTTAAATGCATTATGAGTAAATTGGAATATGCCATGGTAAAGTCTTAGTCTACTAATTCATGTGTGGGTTTCTACCACAGAGTAAATAAAATATCCTTCTGCTTGAAAACAAACACACAAAAAATCTACCTGGAAAATCTCCTAATATATAAAACTTCAGAATAAATGTCACCAAGCTGCAGTACTGTGGACAGGTTCTCTTGTTCCTTCAGCATGGCACTACAGTAATTATGATCTCAGTCTTAAAAAAAATACCAAAGAAGTGTAAACCACACAAAAATCCCCAAACAAGGAAACAAGCAAGCAACCAAAAAAACCTCTAAATGTAAGCTGTTTCAGTCCTGAATCAGCTCACACATTCATGGATAACTGAAAACAGCATCTAAAACAGCTTTTTAATATAAAATAGAATTTCTTTTTGCCCCATTCCTTTATTTATCTTATGTGTTATTCCAAACTCACCAGGACTGGCTTATGCCACTGAAGTCAGCCCAGAAAGACAAGAATAGTGTCCATGTCAGTGTCCATGATCCCTTATTCCCACTCTACTTTTTCCAGTCCTGCTGAAAAGTAGTGCTGCAGTTACTCCATTCCACACTATTACAGCCCCAACTCTCATGCCTCACAACTGACTGAGCAGAAATTCTGGCAGCAATTTCTGTTACTTTTTTCTCAAATCTCCAGCTCCTAAAGTCCTGCAAGAGAAGGTGCTGTGGGTTGTGGAATGAAGCTTTAGGAAGGGAGCAGCTCGGAGAAAGACATGGACTTACTGAACAGAAGACACAAAAATGATTAGATTATCTCTCCTGTGTGGAAAAGAAGTAGATTTCTTTGTGGAGAAGGAAACTTTTTGGGGTATTATTATTATTGATTGATCTAATTAATCTTATTAAATCCCATTAAATCTTACTAACCTTATTAATTGATTAATCTGACTAAATCTAGATAATACCTGAAGGCAAGGTAAAAGGTGACGTAGCCAGGCTCCTTTCAGAGTGACAGGATCAGAAGTGATGGTCACAAACAGAAACACAAGAGGTTACTCCTGAACATCAGTAAACATTTTTTCACTCTGGGGGTGGTGACCAAGCAAACAGCAGCTTACAGTGTACCACAACCTCTTTTCTGTGCTCTTTCTGTGGAAATAGCAGCACTCTAAAGTCCTGAGATATCGGAATCATAAATCAAGCTAGAGGTTGCTCAGAAATCCCTCCCCCCAACCCTGTCCCCAAATCTCAGTCCCCAAGTAAATATGCATTAAACTCTGGCCTGTGATATTTGACAGATTGATGTGAATCCTGACAGTTATATTAAAGATAGAAGAAAGGAAGGAAATTAGTTATCAAGCATTGAAAAGTAACACAAATGTAGCATAAACTGGCAAAAGTTAGTCCTGAAGGGAGGAAAAGAGCGTCCCTGGTTTTCTGATCCTCTCTTGGTCATTCACAGGTTTTATTGTTGGTCAAGAAAAGAGGAAGGAGGGAAGCACAAAGGCCATTGGAAGTCAGGGAATGAAGAGAGAAGAGATAAAACTGAAGTGCAGAAATCACAAGCCTCACTTTCAGCATCTCAAGTTCAGAGTCAAAGACGCTTTCCACTCTATCACAAGACTTCAAAGCTTTGACTTTTTCCATTGACCCTTAGATTGGCTTGCATAACAAAGGTGATAGCAGTGCAAAAGCCTTGTGTTGTGATCCTAACTTGAACTGCAGTCAGCTTGTGGAAACCTGTTTACCTGTGATTAAAATGGCAAAGTTCTGACCCTTGTCCTAGCTGTCCTTCAGGTTTAAAACGTCCTGTGTCACTGGCATGCTCTAAGGATGAAAGGTCATTAAATACTCAGTTTCTACCATAATCAAGATAAAAACAGATTTGCAGGCATCACATTCTGTCTTCTGTTGTACTTTTTTTTTAGTAGGGATAGAGTTAATTTTCTCCATAGTACCTTTTAAGGGGGCATGTGTTGGATTGTTTTGCTTTGCTTGTGTGTACAACTTTACCTATTGAACTGCACCTCAAACCATTTTTTACACTTTTTCCATTCTGATCCTCTCCTCTATCTCCCTGTGGAGGAGAGGTTAAACTAGTGTCTATGTGAGGCCAAATTCCCTGCTGGGGTTAAATCACCATCAAAAGCAATTATGTAGTCTTTTTCAATTAGGTATTGATGTACTGCCAATAAATAAAAAACTGCTCTTGACCATGGACTGTAATTTTTTCTGATTTCATATGGCTTGCTTAATTAAATTAGCATCGCAATTTGCATTTGTTGGATACAGTCGGTTCCAAAGTCCTGCCAGAAGGAAAAATAGTAGCAAGTTGTACCTCTCACAGTAGGGACAGCAAAGATTTCTTATTTTTATTTCACCTTGACCCAGTGTGAGCAGCATTCCCCAGCAAGCCTACCATTACAGCAAGGTTTAGAGGTGAGAAAACATTAGCAGTTGCAAATTCTATCCAAAAGGCACTTAGCACTTTCTGCACAAATCTGGCTGTGTTCTTCCTTCACTTGCATCCTGCAATAAAATTCCCTGAAATCAATGGAAAGGCTTCTTCCTGTATCCTGAAATGTATCCCTCCAGTCAGCTGAAATCTATTCATAGAAGATCTATTACATTTTGTGAGCTTCCCTAAAAGTCCCTGCAGCCGTGGGAACCACTTTGCCCTAGAACTTTAGAATTGTCTGCTGCATTGTAAGAAAACCAAGCCCCTGAATGCTTCCATATCATTGCAGTATCTCAATATCCACTCATCATCTGGCATTCTCTCCTGGAAAAAAGACTTCAAGGTACCCACACTGTGTCCCCCAGCTAGGCCAACATGGCAGAGGAGGCCCTCCAACCCCACAAAGCAAAAGATTAACTTATGCCTTGTAGCCTGATGGCAGCTTCAAGGCACAGATAGGGAATAGTGTGTGTTGGCAGGGTCCAGGGGAGCCCAGCTGGGGGTACCTTCCCTGCTGCTGCAGAATTGTAATGGCTTTGGTGGCAGGAAAGTCAGTAATATCACTAGCAGCCAAGACAGAGCCAGTTCAGAACCAGCACACCCTGATTTTGCACTACATTTGCCTTACTGTTAATTGTAGTCTCAATCTGAGTGTGGGGTGAGAGGTGAATTTCAAAGCCTCTGCTCAGCACGTTCCTGCTTCTGCTTCTGACTTCCCTATTTGTTGTGCAAATTGTTCTCTTTCCCAATATTTTTCGAGCTCTCTCAACCAATGCATCTGAGCACTCTGTAACCTGTAATGTGTTTACCCTCACAGCACCCCTGAGGGCAGTAGAGTGCAATTATCCTCATTTTACTGATGGAAAACTGCAGTGTAAAACAGATTAAGCCATTCACACGAGGATCAAGAGCTCTTTGCTCTACTTATTGTGAGCAGGTCATCTTGCTGCTAGTTTTCCATTTGGCCTGAATTCCAGTCAGCAGCTGAGCATCACATCCAGCCAAACTCTGCTCCAGGAAATCACCATGAAGCCCCAAACCTTAATAAAACAATGAAGGTACAAGTGAAAGCTTTCTCTTGGGAATACTTCAAGCCCATGAATGCCACAGAAGGCAGTACCACTTGCAGCTCAGTCTCTCAGCCATGGTAAAGACACTGTGGATGAGCTGTCCTAGGACATGAAGTTGCTGTCCTCCCCTCCTTTCCCAGCTCACACTGCTGGCCCCTGGTTCCAAGAGGGCACAGTTCTAGTGCTGGTTATGGTTTGACCTGCCCCAAGCAGAAAACACTCATAACAGAGCAAGCAGCAGCGACCTGGTCATCACACACAGCTCTAGATGAAGCAGGAAACACCACAGAGCTGCTCCCTGGTCTCTCAGAGCTATGAACTTTATGTATTGGGGATATAAATTAAATCTTATGCTGGAAGGATTAAGTCCATCACACATGAACAACCAGGAATCAGTGTCATATGGGGTACACATTCTGCTCTAGTATTTTCCTCTGAAGCATCTGTTATGGGCCATTGGAAAAGTTTGCCTTTCTAGAAGGTTTAGTGCTGAGACATTTTAACAGTTTTGGAATTTGTTCTGCTTGCTATGAACATTTTGATTTAAACTCTTCTAAGATCACTAAGAAGAACCTCATGGGTCAGGAATCAGGAAAAAAGGAAAAGCAGATTTTCTGCTGAGGAGTGACTAAACAGTAAATTTTCCAGAAGCAGAACACGTAATTATTGGTTTTATTTATCAGTACCGTGGACAGAAGGCTAAAACATTAATGTAAAGCAAAGACAAACCTATTCTTCATTGGGTTTTGGTCTTTTTATCTTTTTCTCTCTCTCATTTTCTCTTTCACCTTAGTGCTGCTTAGCACAAGGACATGAACCTGTGAATGATTTTTGCTGCTGGTCTAAATCAACAAAGAAAGGACAGTTTAGATGTGTTAGTAAAATCTTCATCTCAGTCTGCTTCAGTGCATAATTATAATAGGAGTTGTGACACTGTTTATATCATAGAGAATAAATTTTGCTTTCACGTCCCAGACATTTCATGTTGTAAATCTTTTCACACTGTAAATCCCTTCACAGCTTGCTTCCTGTCCTGGTCTCTGTCACTCAAGCTCTGCCATTCTGAGTTAGACCATGGTATCACTGTGTGACAAACACTGAGAAAAGGGTTTGTTGTTAGCACTCCCTGCACGAAAAAAAAAAAAAAAGGGAAAAAAAAGGAGGCAGGTTTTTACCCTTTCAAACTGTGTATCACAATCTTGCATAAAGGACAGGTATTATTTTTAGGAAAGAAGGCATCTGTGGCCCACAGCCTTATTCTCCTTCCCCTTCCTCCCTCTGTTCACTTTCATCACTTCCCCTCTTTCCTGACAACAATTTCACATCTAGAAATAGTAAACTGTGTTACAAAGCCTGTTACAGATGTGAGTTGTGCCTGGTCTTGCTGGAGTAAGATTGCCCTAGAAGTCAGAAAACATTTCCCACCCTTTCCAGAAAGGAAAATTTGTAATAAAGTTTAAAGACTAAGTTTGTGCTTAAGTGCTTTCCTCAGTAAGGTAGATTTATGAAGTACCCAACTGCTTCCCTTGTTCAAGGTATTAAATGACAGTAACTCCTCCTAAAAAATACTCAGAAAAGAGTTTTCCTGCGAAATTCACCTCATTATTTTGGTTAGCATCTAATTCCACACATGATAAAGAGCTGATTCCTTTTCCTTTGGGAATTGCAAAAATCAATATTTGCTCTATGAGTTTCTTGCCATCAAGTTGGCAGCATGTGTTCTAGCTAACTGTACCCAAGCAAAATTAGGTTTCAGACACACTCTAATGCTATTCTTTTTTTCTGGTCAGTGATCAAACGTGGTAAAATGAGTTGAGAGGCAGCACATCCAAGTCTTAATCTCTAACTCAAGATTATCATGTATTCCCTTGCCCTGCTGCAAACTTTTCTACAGCATTTTTTTTGGTTGTTGTTGCTATTAATACTGTTACAATTGGTACTTAATAACCATAGGAATGACTTTTCCCTTATTCTCCCATTCATATAAAAACCTGTTTTTCTGCAAAGGGTCTCCTTCACTTCTTCACATGTGACAGTGGCAGCTCTTGATGATCTTTCTGTTCCATGAGGAATGGAAATAATGCCTGTACTCCTTTGCCAGCAGGACAAACACCCTGATTTGCTTCACCAGAGGTATTTTTGTGATCATTTAGGACCTTGTCCAAGGCTCTTGTGTTTTACATCACTGAGAGAAAGGGGAAATATATGTGTGAGTTCCTATATGTATCCAAGGGGAGAGCTGTACCCCTCTATTTTAACCTCCAGTACCACAGAACCATTTAATATTAAACTAATTTCTGACCTTTGGTGCATCTCAAACACATGAACACCTACTGCTATTTTATGCCAACAGCTGCTCATCTTCTCTTAACTGTTTATGCCTTGCAAAATTAGACCATTAGAGGCATTTGCAATCCTTAGACTTGATGCTAATTTAAATCTCAGTTTCTGTAACAGTCCAAGGAGCTGCAGAAGGAACAAATTAATGAGCAACTTCACAAGCAAATATGCAAAACCAGAAAATCAGAAATAAAACACAACACTGAAAATGAGTGCACACACTATGAGGGGTTAAGCCATAAACTGAACAAGGAAATAGCACTGGAACCACAGGGCACTCAAGGTGACATTTCTGATGCCTTCAGATATGCACTGCAATTCCTGCACATTTCAGACTTATAAAACAAAGCAGGGTTGTGCAGCAGGCCTTCAGCTGTGTTTCAGTAATTTATAAACACTAAATTGAAGAAAAAGTAGTTTTAAAAAGTTTTAGCAAGACTCATTCATTAGCAGTAGTTCATCCTAGAAAAGGGGCTGTGGACAAAGAGAATCAATTTGATATTCTGCAAGAAGTATTCAACACAGACAACTTGGAATGGAAAACACATTTTAATCCCAGTAAATATACCAACTGAAAAGTCACTTTAAAGGCCTTGTCATACTTCTGAAAGTCCAAGGAGTCTAGTCACTTCTAAGCTTCTGTTGAATTCTAGAGTTTGTCTTTTAATGATTTTGATTCTGCTTAGGAAGATGCAAATAAAAAGAGCAAACAAAGCCAAGCTGACCAAACTAAAAACCTTCTTTTAATTTTAATTGAATTTAATAAAAATTTTTATTTTTATTTTTTGTTACACTTAATTTTTTACTTATTCAAATTTGTTTAATTTTATTTCAAGTTAAATTTAGTTCAATTTTTATTTTATTTAGTTTAGTTTAGTTTTATTTGATTGCTTTTATAGTTAATTTATTTGCCTTAAATTATTCTTATTTTATTTTCATTTTATTACTTACAAAATCTCATAAAATAAAAATAATTTAAAATTAATGAAAATAAACTAGAGAAAAAAGAAAAGAAAAGAAAAGAAAAGAAAAGAAAAGAAAAGAAAGAAAAGAAAAGAAAAGAAAAGAAAAGAAAAGAAAGAAAAGAAAAGAAAAGAAAAGGAGAGAAAAGAAAGGAGAGAAAAGAAAAGGAGAGAAAACTAAAAATTGAAATTAGAAGAAAAAAGAAAAATAACATTAATGTAGTTAATTAGAAAAAATTAAAGGAAAAGAAACTAAAATAAAAAAATAAAGAAATGCCTCTGGGGCATGATTGCTGTCATCCTTCTCAGTCTCTTCCTTAGCTGCAAAATACATTTCTCATTTCAGTTTTTCAAGTCTGTTATTCTTCCCTCAGTGACCATCAAATATTGTTTTCCATCATCCATTTTCAGTCAGCCTTCTCTTTCAACATCCCACTCCTCAAAATTCACATCTATGTAAGAGCCATTTGCTCAGTTTCAAACCAATATTAGCACATCTTTCCAAGACATGGAAATCAAAAATATTTCATTTCCTCTTTTCACACTGCAGTAAGTGGGACTGAAAGCCTTGCTTAGTCAATCATTAATTTCCAAAGTCCAAATCCCACTGATCTGACCAAAGTCAAACCACTTTGCCACAGACTTATTAGCAATATGACCATGATGAGTGAAAGGATGATGATTTATGTAGGAGGTCAGAATATGGCATTCCAAGACCCTGGAAAGTAGTTTACATCTTGTCAGATAATAAAAATGTAGATGAAATGCAGACATCAAGTTTACAAATCACCTCAGCCTGGTGAGATTTTAAAGGCTGATCAGCAAAACCCCACTCCATTAGCTCTAATAACCATAATTCCAGAGTGAGAAGATGCCTAAATGGCCTCCTGAAGGAGCTCAGAAGAACCTGAAATGTATTTAAAAATAAGCAGATCAGTACCATTACTTTCAGTTCAGGCTACAAAACTTACGGCAGAAGAAAAAAATCAATTCCCATGCCATGGGTTATCAGATGACATTTCTGGAGAGCACAACAGTCCTAACCTTGGTTGAAATAAAAAGCAGCTTGGTTTGAACTGTGGCTTCTTTGCAGTCAAGTAATATTGAAATGCACTAAATTTAGAAAAAAGACTTAAAGCCTTCATTGCACAGAGAATGAGGAAGTACAGGAATGAGAGGAACTCCAGCAGAAACAGGACTGGGTTCCAGCAGCTGGAACTGCCAAAGCAGCGCTCGGCTGTGGAATGCTGAAGTTCTCAGAGACAGGGATCCATGCTCACTGGAAACTGCACGTGTAGAGCCAAGGAAGCAGAGGAGCTGGGGCAAACACCTGAACTTAAGGACTGTTTTTTAGAAGAAAGGGTGTGTGAGGGAGAGGGTATGGTGTGTGTGTGTATGTAAGGCCCAGAGGAGGCAGTTCAGTCTCATCCTCTGCATGCAATATCAACACCCTCTGTCAGGTGTCATCATTTAAGTCAGATAAAAATAAAAAGTATTAACTTTGTGCTTTTCCTGGCTTGGATTTTTTTTTTTTTTTTTTTTTTTTAATTTTTTTATTGTTGTTTTTTCTGAAGGAATACATCATGCATGCCTGGCAGGGACCTTAGTTTTGACACAACCTTTTTTATCCCAGTGCAACAAAATGAAAAATACATGTCCAGGGCTTCCCAATGTTTCAGTGATGATAAAAACTGAAAAATTCATCACATCTCTCATTCACTATGATTGTCAGCTTCTGTAAGTGAATAAATTAATTATTTCATTCAATTCATAATTTAGTCTAGCCCTTTATGTCTTTTTTTTGATCCCTCTTGAGCTAGGATTTTGTTTTGCTGTGGTACACTTCAGTTGGTTTGAAGACAACACTGAAGCCACGAGCAACATTAAAAGCTCCAACTACAGTAGGCTGGCTCTTTTCATGTTTGCTGCAACTTGTTTTTTATTAAAATTCCATTTGGGCATTACTGTCTCAAATCAAATGAAAATGCTTCAGAATCACTGAGTGTTCTGCAAGGTAATATTATATTCCACATGTAAATCCCTTTCTTTTTCTTTTCCCCTGGATTTTTCTATAAATCTCAAAGAAAACATTTGCCTTGCCTCACAGTAGTTAAAACCTATAAAGATTACCTTTAAATTATTTATCTACCACACTCCCATTCTAAAAACCTCCACTGTCTGAAGGGTTCTGTGAGGTCTTAAGGGATCATATATAAATTACCCAACAGCAAGAGTTTCAAAAACAGATTTAAAAGCTGGAGAAGGCATGGTTTCTGTTCTATCCAATTTCTATGTGATAAAATAGAAGAGTAAGATATAAACAAGTTGGAAATCCATCAAAGAGATTCTAGATCTATAAGTGGTGGTTCTAGACTGGAATTCTAGAGCTGATTCCCATCAATAAAAGTATTCCCATCTGCAACTTTGCATATTCACTGACTCTAATTGTCATAACAAGACTGTGTAAGAAGTAAATATGTACAGATGATATGTACATATCATCTGTATATATGATGATATGTACAGTAGGGCCTTGGGAAGCTGTCACCATGAATTAAATTGCAGATTTATCAGTTAAAACAAATTCCAATTGATGCTCGCAGGTTTTTGACCTGGTCAGTCAGACTTTTTATTCCTATGCCTGTACAGCAATACAGAGTGGCACCTATCCACAACAGAGGTTTCCCACCATCTGTGGCATTGTTCATCATTAATAGCACAAGTTCCAGGAGTTGTTCAGACATCTCTTTCACATGAGCATGCATTGTATATGCACTCATGTAGCACAGAATAAAAAGAAGTTATCAGATTTGAGAGGAGGAGAGGGATTATTTCACTCTACATTTGAGTGGCATTTTCACAGGGACATGGGTCGAAACAAAAAATAGAAAAAGAAATGAAGATTTTTAAAATGACAATGTGTCTTATGTACTTCAAAACTGTCATTATCTTACATAAAAATTGCCAGCTCAGAGCAGTCTCAAATGCAAAGGAAACTGGTTTGGGCAAAGGGACTGCTGAAACACTATTTCATACTTCCTATCATATGCTGCTCCTGATTCCATAGGTCCCTGCCCCTGTGCTGACTCACAGAAGTTATTGCCTCCCTCCACTTTGCCCTTTTGGGATGAGAAGGAATAGCTGTGGATGGCAGGCACTTAAAAAAACTTCAGTCCAAGACCGCACCACTGCAGCACGATAAACAAAGCGTGCTGTAACAACAGCAGAGCAGATCAACACAATACCTTGCACCTAAATCCTAAGCTTAAATCCTCTGCAGCCAATCAAAGCCTTTGCCAATGCTTTAGAATCACAGCCCCACACGTTTACCTGCACAGCACTACATAACTGCACACATGAGATTGCCTTATAGAATCTGCTCATCTCCTTCGATCGTGGCACTGCATTATTTGTGAGGATAAGAAATGTTATGGAGATTTTCGTGAATGATTAAGTAGAGCTGGAACTAAATGTCATCATACATTTATAGGGATGGATTTCTTGTTTTGTTCACACTGGGAGTTTTCATCTGAAAATTCACACTTATTTTTAAGCACGCACTGTATATTATGCACTGCACAATTCATAGATGAGGAAGACTTGGATAATATTGATTTCAATAGACATAAACTTCTAAATCCTTTTCAGGCACATAGAAAAAGCAAACACTTAAGAACATGGGAAACATAACCATAACTTCCTTATTATTTGTAGTTGTTCCTGTGTCACCTGCATCAGTTGTTCCTGTGTCACCTGCATCAGGTGCCTTGGCAAGGAGTTGGATGAGATGATCTCCAGAGGTGCCTTCCAACCCTAATGATTATATGACTCTGTAAACAGCAAACTTAAAATATTAAAAGACAGCTTTAAAAAGTCATCTAATATGGATAAATTAAAGCTTTATATATTAATATAGAATCATGTTCTATACCATTCTACTTCAATTTGAAAAAATTTTGTTGCCTAGAAAACTGATCATAAAATATTGAAAATACTTCATATTATTCTATAGATTTTAAATAGCACAGGCAAAACTCAAAAGTAATTATCTTGTGTTAGACCAGCTGATATAGCAACCAAAACCAGACAAAATTTTGCAATTAGTGTTCCCTCATAAATTCATAGAAAGAATAGAATAATCCAGCTTAACTGCAGGTTAATGATTATAACTCTTAATGTGATCTAATTACATAAATCAACTGGACCACAAGAGAGGGAGAGGTAGTTAATTTCTGTCAATAGAGAGGAGGGGAAGCTGTTGGCATCTGTGCAAAAGAAGGGAGCCAGCATGAAAATTTCTGTAAGCAATAAAACAAGTATCTCTGTCTTGTTCACAGTTTTAGTATCTTTGTTATGAATTTAAAACTGGCTTTTCAAAGTATTTTATACCACCTCTCCCCAGTTTTCCTGATTTATACCCTCAGACTATTGGGGATTTAGTGAGATGATAAGACTGCTATTTAGAACTGGCAGTTCTGGAATAAGACACCTAACACTTAGCTTTAGTCCACACAGATTACTGAAAGACCAAAATCCTCTTGGAGAAAAGAATGGATGCTACCAAATGTTATGATTAAAATAAGAGAAAACATGCCAAATCATTTGATTACCTGGAAAAGGTAGCAAACCTAAACACTGCTTACCAACCAAAGGCCAGGAAAAACTGAACTGTAAAATCAGAGCAATGGTTCCCATCATAATTTTCTTGAACTTTTGCTTTTCTCTTCCTTGTCTAAAGGGATATGTGCACTCAAACGCTTGTCTGCTTTCCCTGCAATCAAATCAAACACCTCTTCCAACAGATCTTCATCTTGCTTTATTCCCACATCCCAACTGCAACAACCTTACTATCCTGAACTTGATTTTTTTTCAGAACCATCTAAATTATAAAATAAATTACTGCAGATTTTATTAAAAATATTCTACAAATATGAAGCAACATAATTGCAAATGACAGTATGTGGCAACAGTACCTCTCCACTTCTAAAAATATTTTCTTTCCTCTGTCTTCTTGCAGGCCAGCTGCTGGAACTAAAAACTTAGAATGTTACATGTGCTCCAGGCTCAGGAATTATGACACATTTGATATTTAAGGAAGTTTTCCAAGGAATCTGACTGGGAACTCCAGCTCCTAAAAACAGCTTTCTATGCAAAGACTGTGAAAGGATTGTACCAAAAATTATAAAAAGTTTAAAAATGGCTATGAAGTGTCCAGGGTTTATACTTCACAGAGCAGTGTATAGACACACAGAGAAACCATTATACCTTTGCTAATCCTCACGAAACATTCTCTTGGTTTTCACAGCAGAGATGAAGAGGACTGGACTTTGAACACCAGGGAAAAGTACCCAGAGCTTTCCTTACATTGGACAAGACCATCTTACTTCCCTGAGGAAGAACCACCCTGCTTGCAGTACACTCATAACCTGGTTTTAGACATTTGCAAACTGAGCAATAAATACTGAAGTATTAGATATGGTGGTGTGACACTACTGAGGTCTGATTCCATTTTTTAAGGAATCCTTAAGGAATTTTATACTTAATAAGAACAGTGACAGGAACACTGCCCAGAGTAACAAGGTACACCTCTCAGAAAAGTACAAACTGAGTACACACAGTGAACATATATGAGCATTACATAAATTAGGGATCAAGAGAAACTTTATTCCAAGGTGGCACTGTCAGCACCTTCTCACCACTTTCTAATTCTCTACTTCATTGTAAATATAAAAAGCCTTAACATAAATAACCACTAGGAGATTTACTTCTTACTTAATATAGTCTTAAACTAAGGCATTGTTATAATCTTGTCTACTAGAACCAGTTATCACTTGAAACATCATTTATGTAGATTTGATGGAACATGCTAATGTTAATAACAAATACTTTGCAAGCAATATATTCCAGAGTGCCCAATATCCACAGGGGCACATCTGACTATCAAGGTTCCCTGACTGACATATCTTCAAGACTCTGCAGCTAAGTCAAAATGAAAGTATAGCAAAAATTCAGAAATTATGCTCTAAGGATCTGCATCAGAGATAATAAATTTCTGCACTTGATATGAATTCTCCAAAGAAAAACATTTCTTCATTTCAAAATAAAAACTGAATACTTTTTACTGAATAGAATGTCAATTCTACATGCAAAACAGAATCTTAACTCATCAAATTTAGCTTGTTTTGGAAAGCAGAATAATTTTTCATTTTAATTCTCTAATCTTTTCATAAGCTATTTTTCAAAATCCAAAACCATTTAAAAGCAGATGAAATAGAACAGAAGCAGATTTTATTTAAAAAAGTATTTCACCCAACAAGAAGCAACTTTTGTGCCTAAGCATCCACCTGAGCATGTAAATAAAGGTAATATAGGAATTAACATCTCATGGTGTTATACTCAGGGCTATCTAAGTCCCCCAAGGTAGTGCCATTCCCTGCCTAGCAGCAGGAAACGCTTCCTCCCTTCCTTTGCCTCTTCTGTGCTAGCCACATCCAGCCATAAAAATTTTCAGTTTACCCCAAATAAAAGTGAACTCACAACTTTTGTATCATGTAAGGTCAATTTATTCCAATGGACCTTTTCTGACCAGCTGCAATTTGGAAGTCAACCTATGCCTGCGCTGAAGAAAACGGGTTCTCCTAAGTGTCATTTTTAGATCTATTTTTCTTTTGACACATCAGTCCCCAGTACATAAATTGAAACAAACATCTTTCATTCCTCTGTCTTGTCAACTAAGATTTTAATTTCCTGAGTGCAGTGACTTATGTGTATTTCCAGGTCTCCCTGCAGAGAGCTTTGAAGTCCGCTGGAGCTCTTGGATGCTGCTGGGGCTCCATGGTAGGTGTCAGGCACACAAAAGCACAGTGCAGGATCCAAAGCAGAAGTGATTCATACTGAATTAGAGCTCATAAGACCTCCTCATTAAAAAATTCCACTGTGGCTCTGCTTACCATGCATGTCATTCCCAAAAGTGGTTGCGTAGCATCTGCCACCCACGAATAATGAACTGCCTAAGAATGAGCAGGTCAGATTGGCTGTTCCCCCATGTTCTGCTGTTAAAGGGATGTGGGAAGGGTAAAAGCACCAAGGCAGAGCAGCAATTACTTCACCACACAAAAGCACAAGGCAGCAAAGAATGTTTGCACTTCAGCACTGGCAGAGCAGATGAACACAGCTACCACAGAGCAGCACTATCAGCTCTGAGAAGATTTGCATTTAAGCGCGTATTAAACTCCCCGAGAGCTTTCCTGCCAACACAAATTGTGCTGGCTTGGCTGCAGTGGGACTGTCAGAATTCTGCAGCCCAGTCCACACATCCGTGTGGCTACAGGAGCACGGAGATGCTCACACAAGCTGACACAAAGTCACACAAGGAAAAGGGATCGTTACAGCAGTGAAAATGCATCCAGCCTAGCAAAACCGTGCTGCTCTAACAGAAAGATCACAGCTAGGGGCAGCGTATTTTCACACCAGCAACCTGCCTTTCAGAGAACTGATTTGCTCACCCAGCACAATGCAAGGGGCTCAGAGCAACATGAAGCAAGGGGATTCTGAAACAGGAGCAGCAGCTCACAGAAGATGAGAAAGGGGAGGCACTGAGTGCAGACATTATAATAAAGTCACCATATTACTGACCAAATATTATTGCATTAAAGCTTCAGGGTGTCACAGAGACTTTCTTTCAGCTTAATAGCTGCCAAAAAATATAGAAGAAAATGATAAAAAGTATGCAGAGACCAGATCCTTACAGAGAGAAAGAAGACATGAAACATTCCCTTTACAGTGGCAAACACCTTGTTTACATATTGGGAGAAACAAAACTGGAAAACCAGGATACAGTGTGAGAGAACAGTTCTTGTGTGTAATATATTGGTAGCACCAGGCCCTAGCAGTTCAGTAAACACAATCAAAGCAGCACAGCTGGAATTTGTAGCCCACTGTGTTATCAGTTTATGAAAAGCTGCTTAATAGAGACAGTGCCATCTGGGCCAATTACAGACAGCACATCTTAGGCAGGATGGAAAATGATTCCAAGTCGCTGTGTTAAAATTCAACATAGTTTTCTTTTGTCTTGGTTTCCCTTTGATTTTGCCTACAAAACAAGGAGCAGTAGCAATGACTTTGGCTTAGACTAAACATTCTAAAATGCTAGGGTAATTTCCTATCCACATAATTGAAGGGATTTGGATGCAAAGATTTATAAGGGAAGAAATCAGCATAATTTTCTGGAAGTTTCAATATAAAAGAATAAATCTCAGTTTTGGACTTGTCTATTCTCTACTACATTATATACAAAGTACTTGGGAAAAAGCAGACCAGTTTTTACTTCTTTACTATATTCAGATCACATGGAAGAAATAAAAAGAAAACATGCTGTAATGCCAACAGCACACCATTACAATAAAACCTATGCAATAAACCAGAATAAAATAGAACTATAAGGATGTGAATATTATAACACTCCTGATGCCCTATTTGCCAACATTTTGCATCAGCACAACTGACACATATTTTATGTCTCTTTGTTTGTTTTTCTTCTAACAAATTCTGCTTAGGCAAAACTAAATCATACATGGGATCTGTCCTTTGCACTCCCAGTAGAACTGTAATATGCACTTTGTCCAGCATAAAACCAATCTCTATTTAAGAAAAACATTAATGGACATAGCCACTAGGTGACATTTAAAGGAATTTATTCTGGAAAAAAATCCTGTGCTTGAAGTGTCCCATTGGTTGTAAATAACTTACTGAATATTCAGCAGTAAAAATTTCACTGGGCTGCATAAAACTACTTAACATCCTAAGGGGGAGTTATCATCTCTGCAGAGAATACTGGGATCTTTTTCATTCCTGTGAGGAACACTGCCAAAAGAACAATGAATCCACAGAAGCTGGCCCTTTAACCCTGTCTTGTAGCTGCTATTGAAGGCTGCTCCTTTTTTGTCTTTAGCAGAAGACACAGAAATGTCACATGTGATAGATATGCTCAGTACATGTTCAAATAGGTACCAAAAACCACTGTGAGTAGCTCTGAGACTTCCTGTTATAAAATTGCTTTAGAAAAGTGCTTCATTCCAGTACATCAGTTAAAATTTGTAGGAACTCACCTGGCAAATGTAAAGACAGAACTGCTCAGCAGGGAGCTGTTACCATCTACCTTCAGTGATTGGCTTTATAAAATAATTGCTTCTTTCATTACTCTCCAGGAAAAAAAAAAAAAAGCTCAAAAATTATGAATACTCCTGTCTTGCAGTAACTTATATGACAACAAATAAAATCTATTTTTATTATACTGAGTAAAGTTTGTGTTGTTTAAATCTATAAGCAAACAGGCACAAGGAGGGTGTAGGGAAAGTGACAGGGGGTAAAATTCGAGAAAACTGGGAAATTAAATTCACATTCCAACAGAAGTTATAATAGTAAGGGCATTCTAGGGTGAAATGCAGTGGCAAAATGCAATGGCCTAAACCTCTGTTACATGCTCAGGGAGATTAAACAAAGGGTGGAGCAGAATGAGGACACCATAGCCAGGTTCTGTTTCAATCCCTGCAGGAATAGGAACTTGATGTTCCCAGGTAGGTGATAAACCACATAGCAGCTGCTAACCAAGGGAGAGAGGAGATGTCCTGCTGCTGAGCCAGCAACTGTGGTGAAATCACTCTCCTCAGCTGAACTTTGTTCATTGTATTGTCATTGTCACAACTAACTCACACCTGCATCCCAAAGATACCTTCAGTGGGCATGTGATCTTTATGTTATTGACTGCACATCTGAGAGCCAAGGGAGAGAATTTTACACCTCTGGGCTGCCCTGTGCAGAGTCCCCTTGAGGGGACACTGACAGACTGGTTGGGCACAGGTGTTTCAGCTTTCCTGAGGCACTGATAGAGCATCAAGCACAGAGGGTTTGAGAAAATCCTCCCTTTCTCATGACACAGGGCTCCTGTTATGAAGAAAAATTTCATTCAAAATAACTTGGTGAAGCATCGAACACACTGATCATTGACTGGGTAACAGAACAACAGAGAAGTGAAATCTCACAACACACTGATGGAAATATTTCTGGAAGGAAATAGATATACAGAAAGACACTGCTTTATGCTAGCAAGATATTTTCATAACCAGAACCATTAGATTTAATCTTTCATTTTGAAATGAATATTCTAGTTGGATGTTGGTATAAAGCTGAACCCAACGAAGCATGAAATTACAGGAAGGTATTCTTATACTATTTGCTGCTTAAATGCATCTGCATTTTTTCACTGAGAGTACTCAAATTACTTTATAAATACCAGTACTCTATTTTACAGATGAGGAGACTGAGATGCTGAATGGTGATGTTTGCTGCAGAGGAATAACAAGCAGTTGAGCAACAGAGGTTTCACACCTAGTGGGGCTTAGTTCAAACAGTGCTACCTCATGAGCCATGCTCCCAAGGCATGAGTATGCAAATAACTTCTGTGTGGTTTTGTTTCTCTGGCAAATCCTCTCTCTAGTCAAGAGACTTCTAGGTTGTCAAACAATGAGCAGTAAATTCTCTTTGTTGCAATAAAAAAGAGAAGTGTTTTTTCAGAGTTGACACTAATCAAAAGGAGATGGTTTTGGGTGGGGTTTTTTGGGTTTATGGCAATTGAATCAAAGCAACTGAACCATAGAAAGAATTAAAAAAAGGTTAGAGAAATTAGTTTGTTTGAGACCAAACTGCAACAGTATCCCCAACCTTGAATTTGGCAGCTAGACACCCAGGGAGCTGGGGAAAATGGAAAGAGTCACATTCGGAGTCCTTGCTCAGGGACTCTTTTCACTGATCAATCATCCACTGTAAAATACAGAAATAGCCCCAGGTTCACTGAGCACAATAAAACATTGACTCTAAGTTTCTGAATGTTATTTGCTTTTGAGCTTTTTTCAATGCTTTTTGATGGCTATAAAGATATAACAGATAAGAACAAAAGACATAAACAAATAATCCTTACATTCTAAGACACAAAAAACCCTACCTAGAATTTTCCCAGCCCAAATCAGTACTTTTTGGAGCTACATCTTTGCAGTTTATTTTATAATTAACTTAAAAGTTGAAGTATCCAATGGCATAGCAAAATGAAGGAGATGCCTTCTTTGCTAGTTTTTAATTTGCAGAATAATTCATAATGGTGGGAGAAACTTTGTTTCCTAGGAAAATTTCATGTCAAAAACATGTTAAATTGGAAAAATATCTGGAGAGATGGAACTGCAGTGAATGCGTACTGAGTGAGAAGACTTTGGGATTAATTAAAAAACTACTTGCTACTTCTACCAGCATGCATTCTCAGACATTGCAAAAATTCACCAGATATTGTGAAGTAGCAGCAGTAACCAAGAACAAACAAAGCAAAAACTTTTAAAAAAAAACACATCAAAAAACCTCCTCCCTAAAGCAAATATTTGCATCTAAAAGAAGTGTAAAAGCTCAAACTATGAGAGACAACCAACTTAAAAGAAATAGAACTTTTATGTAATTAAATCTACTAAATATAAAAAAAAATTTTGACCAAAAATGTTACCAGTAATGTTTGTGACTGTCATTTTAGGGGAAAAAGTTGAGTTTAAAAAGGTGAGCTTATGATAGGAATTTCACTTTATTTACAGTACTATTGGTGTTTCAATCTATGAAACAAATTTCTGCTATTGTTATTATTTTTAACCTACATTTCCCCCACCTAGAAAATAAATGAATCTCCAGTGCCATTGAAAATCTTTTTATTTTATTTTAATCCACAGGTATTCTAATTCCTGTACATTTCCCTCAGTTCCTCATATGAAGCTCCTCCATCAGCACTTTTGCATATTAGTTCTAGCTGATCCATGACCTTTGGTAGAGAACAAGTAAAACATCACAACAGGAAAAGAAATCTTTACAAAACCTTCAGTCCAGTACTTTAAAATTTGGGATGTCTAACTAAAGCGACACTCAACAGCTTCAGGAAGTGTTGGGTCCTGCATGATAAAAAGAATTAAAAGCTTCCCTGAGTCAATTCTTATACCACCCTGAACTTATATAATCAGGATTTTTAGATCAGGAAAATGGCTGGCAACTAAAATTTTTAGGATCCATGAGTCTCCACCTCTTTACTCTTTCCTCTGTTCCTCTGTGCATTGTCAGTTAAAAAATATGAAATTTATTAATTCTTGTGAGTACAGTGTAAAACTCCTATATAAAATAGAAGCATCTACCCAGAAAAGGATTCCCTTTTTTTAAACTCAGAAAATAATAATTAATCTTTTTTGAATCAGAATACTCACCTTTCAAAACATGGCATTAAAAAACTCCTTAAATATGTTACGTTTGTTTAAGTTTTTCTTTTCTAAGTAGCAGGAGTAGGCAAATAATGAAATATAGATTTGTTTACACTCTTTAGAATGAATATACAACAGAGGAGAGAGAACTGAGGCATGAGATAAAATGCCACATTTTATATACAAATAACAACCAGGCAATGACATACATTTGGTGTTAAACAAAGACAAAACAGTAAATCTATAGGAAATGGGAAAGTACTGTATCTGTGGGGCACAGGGGTCAGTTAATGAATTCCTGAGACCAGACTGAGGAGATAAAGCAGCTTCAAAGACAGTCTGGCACTGTTTTCTCAGCTCGTCCTTTCACAGAAGGTCTTCCAGTAGAAGGCTGCCCAGGAAATACAAGTTTTTTCTGGGACATGAACTCAAAGATCCTTACTGGTCACTTTCAACTTGAGGTATTCTATGATTTATAAAATTATTGCATTTTCAGTATCAGCTTCTGCAGGCTAGCCTGGAGATTTATGACACCAGTCTCTCTCAATATTACACTTTCATGAGACTATGGCAAGCCCATAGCCATGCAAAGGAAAAAAATTACAGATTTTATTTCCAGAGGAAGTTCTTAAATCAAAACAACCCCAAGCAGACTTAGATCTCCAGGGTGCCACAGAAGGAAAAAAAATTAAGTGAAATTACTGTCTTTAATTAATTTTTAAGTTCTTTGATTAGGCAAGGCAACTGGCTCAATATGAAGTAATCATTCTTTGAAGATGCCACTCAGCAACAGCACGGCAATGTCCAGCCTGGAGCAGCAGAGCACTCAAGCAGTGGCCAGAACATCTTCAGTACTGTTCTCCCTCACATCCTGAGAAGTCCCTTTGAGGGAAGATCTGCAGCACATGGCAGCACCATGCCTCTCATTGTCCTTGCCTTATGGGTGCCTGTTCTGCAGCAGTTTAGAGGCTGGAGACAGAGGCTGAAATAAAAGACCTGCATATTTGTCTGCTGGAGCAGGCAGGTTTTTGATCTCTAACCAGAATGTATTTGGTAAAAGGAGCACACCACAGATGCCCCCTCAAGGCAGCCCAGAACTCCTATCTGCCAATGGCACATAAGGTTTAATCAACATATGAGAAAGAAGGAGGGAAAGCATCTGCTGACCTGCTCTAGCCAAAGCACAGACAATTTCATTCTTTCTAAGATAAAGTAGCTCAGCAAGCAATCCTTGTTTTATTATGGGGGAAATGCAAGGCAGCCAACCATCCCCACTAAATCAAGCTATCCCAAGCTGCCCTCTGAAGCTGCAATCCTCAGGACTGGAGTTTGGGATCTGCCAAATGAAACCATTACTTAAGTAATCACCATTTTATAAATAGGAGAACAATTTCCCCTGTAGCCAAATATCCATATGTGAGGCAACAAGCAAATGTTTCCATATTTTAAATATTAATTCTCCTATAGACACACCTCATTTAAGATGTTATCTTGTTAGCATGCCAAGTCTCAAATAGCTGTACTATAAGAATACTGGCTTATATCCTCAGCTCTGTAAATCATTGACTTCAATAGGAATAACTCAATGCACATCAGCTACAGATCCAGCACACTGTTTATTGCTGAACTTGCATAGAAAGAAGACCTTTAAAAAATATGATGTCCCTGTCATGTATTTCAGGAATGTATTTTCATGATGACTTGTCAAAGCTGGCTTTTCCCTTGTATTTTCCCTGCTTTACTCACAACTATTATGGGCAATTTTATTTATTTTAAAATATTTGTCCTCATCCTCCTTACAGGCTCCCTACAAGAGCCTGGAAAGTTCACAAGGTCTCCCCAGAGACCTCTCCAAGTCTTTTGAGCTTAAATGTGCAGCTGGTATCCAAATATGACTCTAAGTCAATCATCTTACTCCATAAGTAGGGGACAGCCTGGTGAACTCTCTAGCATGGCAGGAGAACTCTCCATGCACACCAGGATCTTCCCTTGACTGGAGAAGCGTCTCATAATTACTCCTTGAGTGCAATTCCTTGCAACAGATTTGAATAACAGCATGTTAAGCTTTGAAATTTCAGATAAGTGATATAGGGGTGGATTGTAGACACATAATCCTTTGGACACAAACTTTTCACCAAGTCTCAGACTAATTCTGGATTCAGCTGCACCCAAATTCCCCTCAGAAGGGAGTTTAAAGAGTAAGGGAGTCCTTTCTGAAACTCATTACTCAGTGGGGGATGTCCCTTGCAGTTTTATCTAACCCAGTCCTCTATGCAGTAAATCATCAAGTGTACCTTGCCACTGGATCTTGTAAAACCCCTGCCACATGAACAACTAAACTTTGATAAATCACTGTTTTAAATCAAAAAATGTATTGCTACTTCTCTGTTACAAGGGAAGGTGCAGCTTCATCCATGACATCTGGGTGTAAGGTTTCAACTACAATGCCTATTTTCAACAGATTACCTCCTGAGCAATTAATTTGCTAGAACTTTCCTGCCCAGACAAATGGATATCAAAAAATTTTTTTCAAGCATCTGCAATGACCATGTGGTCATGTGGATGTGTGAATCAGGTATAGGTGTAAAAAAAATTACCACAAAAAAAGAAAGATATTGGATAGAACTTTCACCTAAAAACTATGGATAACAAACTCAGTTTTGACATCTAACTTGATTCCTTTTGCTTAAGCTCCCATGGGGACCTTTCAGCTGGAGCAGATATTCAGACCAATGGTTCTGACAGGTAATGGTTGGGACAGGTAAATGTTGAACCTGAGTTTGGCTAACACAGAAACTGTGCCTGGGAAAGAAGCACTGGGAAAGTTTATGAAGGTGTTTATGTGTAAAAATAATATTAAAAAAACACATGTGCAGTTTTACTTCAAAGACTAATGTAGAAAATGAGCAGAAAGTTATTGTGTGGCTTCTTTGTTTTTCCTTGTTGTGTTTTTTTATTTTTTTTTTTAAGCAAAATTAATCTAGGGACAGGGAACAAAATGAAGCATAACCAATAAGTTCAACACAAAAGTGTTAATCTAAATAAAAGGGCAAGTCTCCCAGTAACCCGTAACTTTTATTATTTAGACTGAGTAAAATTACAAATAACACTGATTTCCATTCAAGGAGCTGCAAAAAGTAATAAATCAATGAACCTTTTTAAGGCAAGCATTGTTATCTTTATTATAGTGGAGGACAAAACACTGCACAGCATGATAAAGGGACTATTCATATCCATCCAGTATTTACATAATATCTGACAATGATGAGTTTTATCAGATTTCAATGTGCCCAATTTACATAATCATAAAAATATCTGAAAATACAGCCCCACTTTATGGACTGTTTATGGACACCCTATTTCCTTGTTACACACAAACAAGTCCTCCCTCGAGCACGCACAACATGCACCAAGGGTGGGTGGAGAAACAAGCCACACTTGATGCTCCAGGCTTTTCTGTATGCAAGTGATATCTTTTAATCCAAAACATAGGAAAACACTCCTGGTGTGCAGACACAAAGCTGATTAAAGAGTCAGGTTGCCAGTGGAGCAGCTTACTGGCCTTTAGTTACCTGAATAAAAAGAAGGTGGTCACGACAGAGCAGCCTCCTATGAGTTACAATCACTTTTGTACTTGCAGTAAGTTTGCAGAAAGCACAGAAATATTTCACAGTTTGTAAGAAAAACTTGCAAGAGTTTGGGGGCTACATTTAAAGAGAGGAAAATTATGAATTCACCACCAAGTGTAGGCACTTAAAAGCTTAAAGGCAATGAACAGAGAAGGCAATAGAACCTCAGGGAGTTTGTGGTGAAAAAAGTAATATACAGATGTAGATATAAATCATATAGATATATTTTTTCAAATACTAGCCCTGAACTTAAAGAAACAATGCACTGAAGCCTGCCAGTTGCTATTAGCCCTATAGAGTTTGTGAAAAAAGGGCCAGTGGAGCTAAATTGCATATTTTGTATTGACAGAAAAAAATGCTAAGACACAGAATATGAATGGTAGACTATTTTGACAGAGAAAACAGAAATATACAAGGAAAACAAGCATTCAAGTCCCCTAAAGATCACGTATTCATTACTAGTGAAGTAACAAGTTTACTTCCTAGAGTTTCCTTAAGCTGCCTAATATAATTCATACAGAGACTAAATCTGAACTGTGACAGCCTGACTGCAGAACTACCATGAGGTGATGGGCATGAGAGATTCTGATTACATGACATCACATCTTAGATGAAAAGGGGAAAAAAAAAAAGAGTTTGAAACTTGGGCCAACATGTTCCCACTTGTGTGCCTAAGGTTGTCATCAAGAGAAATCTGTACTTTGGCACCAAAGTCCAAGTGTCTTTATTTAATCCCTTCACAGCTACTAAATAAAGCCTTTGATGTGAGACCAATAGAAGATTCACCACCTCTATAAATTTCAACATTTTGCACACTTACTTTCAGTATAAAACCTTAATGAAAAAAATCTCCTGAAAAAAGGAAAGTGCGATTGTCCTCGTTCATATCCAAACATAGGTGCAGTTAAAAACAGAAAAAAAAAACATCCATGAAGGTATTTTGTAGTACTTATGAATTTGCTTCAAAGTCAATTCAGGCCTCTAGGTGAATAATCATACAGATCTAATTAAATTTCAAATGTTAGTATGTTAACATGTAGCATATATAGGCTGTTACCTCGTTCAGAGGGGTCTCAGGATGAGGGAAGAGACGAGAAAGTTGACTCCATGTATCAGAAGGCTTGATTTATTATTATATGATATATAATATATAAAAACTATACTAAAAGAATAGAGAGAAGGATTTCACTACAAAGCTATGCTAAGAATAGAAAAGAATGTCAACTAAACTCTTCTCAGACCGAAACCAGCCGGACAGGTGATCTGTGATTGGCTCTTAATTGGAAACAGTCCGACGGGGCCAATCACAGATTTCCTCTGTTGCATTTCACAGAGGCAGATATGAATTGTTTACAGTTTGTTCCTGAGGCCTCTCAGCTCTCAGGAAGGGAAAAATCCTAAGGAAAGGATTTTTCATAAAAAATGTCGGTGACAATAGGCTATTAAGGATTAAAATAATCCAAGTATTTCAAGATAGATCACAATGCATGAGATATAAAATAATCTCTTAGTTATCCATTACACAGATGGAGTTTTTTGCTGGAAGAGCTGAAAGTATAGTAAGAATCAACCAAAATTTATAACTCTAGATAAAATCTGTTATTCAACAATTAAAAAAACCCTCTTAGCTAAATAGGGATTCATCTAGAATACACTGATATTTTATTAATAGCAAATAAAATGTTACATAACTCCATAGGGGAGAGATTATACATTTAATTTCAAAGTGTTTTGTCTTTGTAAAGATCTGTGTTGGTCACAATAGACAGGTTTCTGCTTCCTTTCTGCTTTTGATAAATCACAGTCAACTTTTACAGGATTACTTCTCTATGCACTGTGTCCTATCAGAAGCAGAGGCAGTGACATCTCTCAGGGTACTTTTGGCTGTACAGAAAAGAGGAAACAAGAGAAGATTTTTTTTTTTTGGTATGGTTTTGCATTCCAAGGAGGTTTAGAAACCTGTCTATTCAGATAGGCAGGTGCTCAGCCAGCCTTGCCCTGAGAATGGCTGGTACATCTCCCTGCAGTAATCAGAATGCAGAGTTTAGCACTCATTTGCAAGGATCATAATTAATACAGTAGAAATCTTTGTTTAAACATTGTCTTGGTTGAGCATGTTCAAAATTAATGTCACATTGAATTCTTGCAGTTGATGCTTTCATTTACATTTGATATGGGACTCAGATCCCATGTAAGAATTTTGGAAAACAGCGTATGCATCTTTGCTTTTTGAAAAAGCTCCTAGTGTTCAAGGGTTGTTTCCCCCAAGTTTCAAACTTGGCAAGCAGTTGCAGGTGTCTCAGCGATTTCCATTTCAACATTTGATTTATTAAAAATACCCTAGATATAGTTTAATTTACTTGCAAATTTTTTTTCACCTGTTCTTAAATGGAAAACCTGTGCACTTGAAAATTGCTTATTTCCACAGCAGCATCTGCAAATATCTGTGTAATGTCTTTTGAAATTCTATTCTATAATTTATTGTAGCAGTATTTCTTCAGGCACCATAGTTGATATGCTTGTAACTTCTTTAGTAGCTACTTTAAAGAAAAAAAATTCTTTGCCTCTCCCAGCTCTAGATAAAGAAAAGCCCCAATGTCACTAAGCATTCCTAGATCAAATTCATTGTGTATTTACTGATAAAGGAAGTGAGGAGAGAGCAATTGTAAAAAGATTGTTCTTTTTATGATGTAGCAAAATGCTACACATGTTGCTTATGTCACAGAGACATGTATTATCACAAAACATTTCTTAATTTACAGTGTTTGAGATTCTCTGGTATATTTAATTCAAAATCATAAGGATCTTGCAATCAATAATCAGTTAAGACAGTCTAAAAGGAGTTCCATTTTTTGGATGATAAAGTTCTCATGAGATCAAAACCTTTCTAGTTTTAGTCAAAATACTGGCTTCTCTTGGCTTAGAACACAATTTGAACTCAAAACTCAGTGGTGTGTTCAGGTCCATGTCATTTAGCAGCTTCCTAAAAGGGAGGGTTTATGAGTAACTTGAAACAGAGATTCCTTCCTGCAATGCACAATCAAAATACTTCAGTAACTGCTGCAAATGTAACTTTCAGGTTCTGTTTTCCTGTGGTCCTGGTCATTTGGGTAATCAAAATTTAAAGTCAAAAATTGCTCATTCTTCAAGTTATGTGTTTTTAAGGATAAATACTATAACTGAATAGCAAACCTCTCAGCCTGTGTGTTGTAAAGTTCACTATATTTGGTGTCAATTAGCCTCCAAATAAACTTATTTTCTGTCTGCATTTGTACATGCATGCAAATTAGGCTATGGCAAACAAAATGAATTCTATGTGACGAAAATTCTTTCTAGTCTGCACTGACAGTTATGCTGCAGATATTTTCCATGTGAAAATACTTACCAAGAAAAACTTTCATGAAATGTACCTTACATTAAATCCAAAATATAAGAAATTGCTCTGATAACTTCGGCTGAGAAAGAGCTTCTTAATGACTCTTCATATGTAACATCAGGAAATACTATAAAATACATTTTATATATATGTTACTGTTTTGCCACACTTTTTATTCAATTGATGATTAAAAAAGAAAAAACAATTCTAATTTACTAAGTTGCAGGTTAATAGTACTCTGAGTTTAAAACACATTTTAAAGAGAATGAATTCTGATTAATAAATTTCTATCAAATGATTAATCTCTTGATTATTTTAATTAGAATTTGCTAAATGTACATTATTTCTACTACTAGAGTAGGCAATAAATTATATATGCACTTTGTTTTATATGGCTTACAGGCTTGACAAATTGCTTATTCAGAATGACTAATCTATCACGTTTTTAGCAAAGAGTACAAAGTATAAAAAGAATCCTAATAAATTTACTAAACACCCTCTATGAACAGAATGAAATTAAACAAATTAAATTAAAATTTCATTTGCACACATGGTTAAGCAGGAGAATGTTCTCAGGTACTAGAATCTAACAATTGAATGCAATGAGCATAATAACTAATTGTTTCCATGTTCTAGAAATTTCTGCATTTTAAAGTAATTACCAGCACCAGCTCTTTTTGCTTTTCTGGGACACTTATTCAAAAAGAGCAGCACAAAGGACAGAAGGTACTCCACCCTAAGCCCACAGTGCAGGATTGTTTTAAGGTTTCTGGAGAAAATAAATTTATAATTTCCTGAAAATGAAGGCCAAGCACTGTAAAGTTAACTTATCCATACACAGTGGCTGCTATGGGGTGGGCAATGCCATCCTGCTGGAACCTGATGTGATGTGACAGCCTTTAGGCCACTGAGCAAGCCAGGCTTAGTGGGCTCTAACACACACTACACCAGGTGCACTTCCAAACACCAACTCAGTGTCTGCTAGCAGTCACTGACACCACACATTCTAAGAAACTTCTAGAGCTTTTCATCTCCCTATTTCCTTTTCCAGTGCACAGCCCAAATTTAGCTGAGCTCTTCTTTCTGGGGGTCTGACTGTGTAGCCATATTGATAAGAAAAAAAAGTATTTGGATATGTTCTAAATCATAAGTAAACTTGGACTTTT
Organism: Serinus canaria; assembly: GCF_022539315.1. Taxonomy (NCBI): domain Eukaryota; kingdom Metazoa; phylum Chordata; class Aves; order Passeriformes; family Fringillidae; genus Serinus; species Serinus canaria. The sequence goes on from NC_066317.1 coordinate 16,537,168, forward strand.
TACAGCTTGTGGATCTTCTAATGGCTCTCCTAGGAACCTGGTGAGAAATATTATACAGACAAGTCATCTGTGCAGCAGGGGAAGCAGAAGACTTCTGTGTGGTGCTCACATTCTCCAAACAGAGAGAGACATAATTCTCTCTCCCAGGATTTTTCCTGGGGAAGGAATTGAGAAAGCTCAGAGAGAGAAGAGAAAACAATTCTTATCTCTACTTGCTGTTCCTGTTGTTTGGCACACGGGGAATGTGTTATGGAGATTGCTTACTCAGGAGGGATTTGTTAATTGGACTCTGCTGATTGGTGTTTGGATTGATTGGCCAATTGGATCAAAGCTGACTCGTGACTGTCTGAAAGGGTCATGGGTTTTTCTGCAGTATAGTTTAGTGTTAGTAGAGTATAGTTTGTATATATAGTATATATATATAATATGTAATATACTATAATAGAGCTTAATAAAGCATTGTTTAGCCTTCTGAATCATGGAGTCAGAGCACATTATTCCCCAGAGGGGGTCACCTTGCATCGATACTTCTGCACAATTCCCACCCAAAGGCCTGGGTTCGCATTTCCTGTAGGTCCATGCATGAGCACCCACTTATGCAAAGGAATTCTGCAAGGGAAATATAAAAATGCCCCTCCATCACAGACATTTTTTTCCTTTGTGACATCTCTGGATGGGAATTGGCCTTCAAAACATCCCATATTGTAACTGTATGGTTACAAAAAGGGTTCTTAAACAAAGATCTTTGCTGGTGTCCACAGAAAGTGGTCAGGCAGGGAAAAGTTTCCAGACGCTTCTCTTTTGCAGATTACCCCAGCCTGGCTTTAAACAAGCCTATTTTGTATTACAATGATAATAATTACTGTTTGTTTCTAGCAGACCTAGAAGGCTGAAACAATAAGAGAAGGCCTGCTCTTCTGTTCAAGACAGCCAAGGCAGTTCAGTGCTAGCAAAAGCACAATTGGTGGTTCTTGGGAAAAAATGCAAAATATCAGAAGTCCTTTGAACCTTAATGAAAACTTGATGTCTGTCAATTGTTCTAGATTAAAATGTGTTATCAGTTTTATTTTGCTATCAACTTCTGAATAAAACTAAACCAACATTGACACCCTTTATTATACAGATTCCTTAAAATCAGAGGTGAGGGTGAAGACATTTACATGTTTCATCTCCCATGTTAGCACTTCCTTTGTTGTTCAGCTTCTATAATTTAAGTCTCAGTTCAATCCCTGCAAAGCATGTAAGCTGTGAGCCCCAGATCTCAGGCTAAAGAATAAAGAACCATGACACAGCTGTCATCACTGGAGTCTACAGGATTTTTAATCTTCTCAGAGTCTGCCTAATAATTGTTGTCTGTTTCATTGTCTCAGAGCTGTAATTTGGCCAAGCATATGAGTGCAATTTTGACATCCACCCCTTAAAATCCATTATCTCTCTTCAACAGTGTACAAAACACTGAAGCATTCAAAGCAGGAGGAAAATCAATAACAGTCCTATAATGATATTATTCCAAGGATCTATATTAAGTCTGCACATATCCTTTTCCATCCTCAATTTTCTATCTGTTGTTATCAACAGCCTGCTGCATACCACAGGAAGTGGGAGAGTAAAGATGATGATAAATGCATACAGCTTTCTCTGTAAGCAGGCAATATTGTGAACATACTGATGGAATAGCACTGAGATCAGCAGGCCTCTCCATTGCTAAAGATTTTCTTACATGTTTACAGAACAAGAACTGATGGCAGCGAGTGTTTTCCACATTCTGTAACAGCAGTCCATCACAGTATGTATTTATGTAACTAGAAAAATGTATGTATTTATGTAAGGAGAAAAAAAAGGCTCAAAATGTTTATCAAGTTTTGAAACTTTCTTGGAGCTTCATGGGAAAGTGGTTGATGAATGTTGTGGTTTGAGAGGAAGTGAGTTTTTTGGGATGCTCTGGTCAAACCAATAGGTGCTCAGATTTGAATATTGGCACCTGGTGTGGCCGCTGGGGACATGGTTACACCTCTGAGAACACAGCATGGTTAAAAGCAGAGAACTCCCAGGGGGAAGCTCTTTTTTTTGAGTTCTGTCCCTGAAGGAAAGATCAGAGCTCACCCGCCGGGCTCCGAGCTGGGCGGGGAGGGGAGGCCATGAGGCCTGACTGAGGTAGGCCGGGCTGGGACAGAGAAGGGAGGGGAAGGCCCCTGGAAGACCAAAGGGTGAAGGAACCCTGAGAGGCTTTGGGCAGCCCCCAGGAGAGCGAGAGAGAGGGAGAGAGAGAGAGCTGGTGTCTGTGCCTGTGCCACCTTGAAATCTGATAGCACAGAGTGAAGGAGAGGGGGGGTGCAGTCAGAAGGTGCTGGGCAGGGCAGCCCTGGGAGTTCTGGACAGGCAGAGCCTGAGACTTTTAACCCTTTTCTTGGATGATGGAAGCCTTGCAAATGCCGATTCCTCCTGGAGTTGGATGAGAAGAGAGACAGAGATGAGATAAGAGGAAATGGGCCACGAGAGAAGCTGAAAAGAATCTTAGGTGGGAGGAGGTGATGGAGTGGCCTTTGGCTGGACTTTTCTTGTATAGCCATGGACAAAACCATTTTTCCTGTGACACAGAGACTGCATTTAGGGGGGAGGCAAAGTCTTGGAGCCAAGAGAGTGCAGTGATGTTATGCGAAGGAGAGGTGTGAACAGAGACTACGGGTGAGGAGGGTGGTGGTGCCCTCAGTCTTCAGGGGAGAAGAAGAGGAAGATGATCTCTGTTCTTGAGACCCCTCGGCCCCAGGGGGTGAAATCTGGGGGGGGACAGGTGTCCCAAAAGTGAGAGACTGTGCTCTTTTTGGAACTGGGCAAAACACCCTTTAAAAAGGAAAACCCTAGAAGCAGCTCTGGTCCATGTGCTGTGGTGAGAGCACTGGACATGGAAGGAAGAGGTCACAATGGCAAAATGATCTCCGGGTGGTGCCACATGTGTTTCTATGTCATAGAAATATGAGAAGACATAGAAACACGAGAAGCTTCAACTGTGTTTCCTGGGGAAGCCTATGGTACAAGAGGGACTCCTCTCTCCTTGATGAACTGAGAACTGGTAATCTGAAGGGTGGTGATGGAATGAGAGTTGGTGATCTGGGGGGTGAATGTATTGGAAATTTGGTGGGGAGGAGGGGGGGAGGAAGAATGTTTTTGGAAGGTTTTCATCCCGACTTCTGTGTGTTTTCTTTTATAGTTGTAGGTTAATAAAGTTTTTTTTCCCCTTTTATTCCTAAACTGGAGTCTGCTTTGCTCTATTTCTGATCACATCTCACAGCAGACACCAGAGAAGAGGCATTTTCATGGACGAACTGGCATTGCACCAGGCTCAAACCATGACAATGAAACAGTTCAGTACTGAAATTAACAAGCTTTGTATTAAAAAAAAAAGAAAAAAAAAGAAGTGTAATTGCGCAATTTTAAGGGCAGAAATTCTGTCTTAATGACAGACAGAGAACCTGAAGTTACAAGATGAAATTTCAGCTCTGTGCTTATTCTTTTTTCTCTCTAAAGACAGACAGCTGCTGACATGGTTTGACCAAAATATTAGCAAAAGTACATGCAAGGTAATTGCCAGGACTGTCCAGACATTTGCCTTGCACAGAAACAATTTTGTTTCTTTTTATTTGCATACCTCAACATGCTCTTATATAATGAAGTTTCTCTATTTAGAGGACATGGTCTTTTAGGCCAAAGCTTTGCCTCTCACAACTAACAAGGGAGCCATTTCTTGAGCATTACCTTTATACTCCTGCCAATCTTCAACCTGCAGCAAGAGCTTTACCTCCCCATAGTGCCTTTCCCCAGTGTTTTCCTTTAAAGCTTGGTGATAGAAGGAATAGTTTCTTTTTGGCAGCTCAGTCATCAATGGCCAGAGTCCAAGCACATTTCTGCCAACTCACTTCTTCCTTTTTCTTTTCTTTCCTGGGTACAAGCTTCTGTAGCACCTGGATGCCTCCTTACAGCTTAGGCTCCCTGCTCCTCATACAGTGTGGCTCCCATGTTCAGACATCTCTCTTTAATCTTGCTATGCAAGATTTAATATTGCTATGCAAAAGCACCACAATTTTCCTTTCCATTGCGTTTCTCTTCTCAGCCTTTGGCTCCCCTCTGCCACTTCTTTTCTCTTTCTTTATCTTTACTTCCCTTGTCCATTGATGTTCAGCCTTTCTTGATGCGTTTCTGATGCACAGAAACCCCATATTCCATCTTTAGTTTTGTGAAAATTAATGAAGATGCATAGAGCTGGATGACTTTGAAGGTAAGAAAGGCATATAAAAAAGGGGCAGAAGGCTAAAAAGAAAATGCTTGTTAGTGTCAATTTTATGACAGCTGTGTCCAGGGAAAGGAGGAAAGGCTCCAACACAGTAGTTTTATCATCCAAAATTATTTAATGTTTTACCATCCTTAGAAGATGGATTTAAGATACATTCTGTTGCACATTGTAATGTGTTATCAGTATGTACCCCTTTTACTAGGTAGAGTGGTATTCTATCCTATTCCACTGGTGAATAGGCATTAACATTTCCTTTCCCTGAGTTGCACAGCATGCAAGTGTTAGGGCCGTGATCTTGAAACCCTAATTATTTTTGTTTATGGAGTTAAATACTGTTCATCCTGTCTGGAAATTCCCAGTTCAGTCCATGTTGTTTTGGCCATCACAGTTCACCCAACCTGTGTATGATTCCTTGCATAAAGGAGGCAAGGTTTCTAAGGAGCTGTGGTTTTATTTGTTAGACCAATTGATACATCCACAAGATGTATCACAGACTGTCTTTCAGGGAAAGTCTTTAAATTTTATGTTAAATTTTATCTTTATTTTCCACAGCTTATCTCAAGAAGGGTATCCTTTCAGATGTTTTCTTGGTTATATCTTTAGAACATCTTGTCTGTCCTACTTGTATCACACCAAACACAAACCTTCATGCCCAGAGGAACATGGGCAGGATAAAAAACCCCTACTGTTTCAAGTGAAAGTGCATTTTCTTCATGCTTGTGTGAAAAGAAGAAGAAAGCACCAGCTGGAAAACAAAATTCTGCTAAGCCAGCTTGAAACATTTATATTTTGTTCTTTGAAAGTATGCTGTCTTGGGAACTCTGACTTAAGGGATATAGGAGGAAGGAATAGAGCATTGGAAGCTAGACAAGAAGGAAGATGGACACATAAGTAATTTATAGACACATTTTTAGTTTAGTCAGCCAGCTTGGATCCAAAATTTCTGCATGACAGTTATTCCATGGAGGGCCTACGAGTCTCTGAAATCTGAATGTGGAAAGGAGAAGATTCACTGCTTCATAAAATTGCTATTGCCTCAAAACTGAGTATCTCTTCATATGACATAAGAGAAGCAGGCAGGGGTGCTCAGTTTCTGGGGGCATAAACCAGTTCTGAGTCTGAGCAGGTTTGTGTCTGGTCCGCTACCACCATGCTTTTGAATATTGCTATGCAGAAGTTATCAGCCAGACATTCAGCTGGTTTTACACTGATGCTCTTGTGACATCTGCACATCTCCCAGACTTTCATATTCAGCCCTGTGATGCAGGAAAGAACAATGGGGTCACAGCTCCTGCCAGTGCAGGCAGGTTTAAGTGACTTCCCAAAGATCAAGCAGCTCTGTAGCAGGATAGGGATGGTTAAAAGTGGAGCTTCCCAGAAGAGAGAGATACAAGCAGGAAACAGAGATCCCTGTTTGAAGCATTTTGAGGCACTTCCATGTAGCCTAGGGTAATTGCTTCAGGAATTCTGTAACCACAGAACCCCATGAAGACTTGCCAATCAAGTACATACTTTCTGAAACATAAAATTATTGGAAAATATTTGGATTTTTTTTCACTGATGAAACAGGATCTGCCTAATTAAAATCATATGAGTGAGGGGAGACTAGATCCTGAGACCCTTTCACAAAAGACTCCTTATCCTCAAAAAACATATTGAATTAATACCCACTATTTCAGAAATGTTTAGTATCAAGGCTTGTTTGTGTTGAGTCTATAGGGCTGGAAACTCATCGCTGCAGAGAAGTTGCTGATCATCCAGGGAAACAGAACTCTGAAAATTTATTTAAATATTTGGTGTGTTGTTTGTTTGGGGTTTTTTTTCATAAAAAAAGTGCAGCATAATCATTGCTTTTTCCTAACTGAGCAAATGGAATAAGTCACTTGAGATATTTTTTTAGTTTAACACATATATGATTCCCTTGCCCACTGTTCCCTTCCTCAAAAACTTCCTGTCCCTAAGGAAAAGCTGTGTTACAGTGTTAAAAGAGGTGTGAAAAGTACACTATCTCTAATGAAACATTCGATTTTGAAGTATATTTAAAAATGCAAAATCCCTCTTGGAATGGAATTATGACCTCTTTGAAGCTGTGCTGGATTGGGCAGATTCAGCTAAAAATTAAATTACCCATCATAAGAGGAACCTTTCTGCTGAATGTACTGCTTAAAGCAACTTTGAAATAGCATAACAAAGAAATAAACACATCTCTTGCTTCAGAAGGAGGTGTTTTAAGGCCTGTTTTACTCCTTCAAAGCTCAGCTCCATGTAGCGTTGAACAGTTCTGCCATGTGTGGAGGGAGCATCCTTGACATCTACCAAGTCTTAAAGAGAGCAATGGAGATCACTGCATTTCAGAAATGAGTGCACTTTTTCTAAGCAGAGACTTCAAAGAGGACAAGACAGAATGCTTTCTCTTCTTTGAAATATTCAACTGCTGAAAGAAACTGTATTTCTTATTGATTTTCATCAACTCCACTCATCTCACAGCTCAAATATTGAGCATAAGGGCTATTTTGGAAGCCATTATTAAAGATAAAAATCCCCTGGAGTGTAAGAGTGCATTTTAAATTATTGCAGTTGTTTATTTCTTTGTTACTGCATCTGATTTTGCTTTCTGTGAGGTCTTTCACAATTTTATCAGCTCTTGCCTTCTGTAGATTTTGTGCTTTTTCCAAAGTTCCCATGAATGTTTGTTGGAATGTTCAAATCTTTGTTGAGTGTTTGAATCTTTTCACGTCCTGTTCTGGCACCCCTGTATTTAGTGGCACTTTCAGTTTCATCCAAACCCTGAAAACAATGTTTTGTTGTTCATGGCTGTGAAGAAGGTTCAGAAGGCATGGCCAAGGGAGATATGCCTGTGAAACTCAGTTCACTGAAACAATGTGACTGCCTTGACTTAGCCAGCCCACAAGCATGGAGTCATTTTGTGGCTCCACACAGCACAGAGCATAAAATCAGACCAAAAAATTTTGGAACAGAGCAATAGCTTCAAGCCATATATGCTTATAATAGCTTCAAGCCATATATGCCATATAAGCCATATATGGCTTGAGCAATAGCTTCAAGCCATATACAGCATCAAAGAGATGGACAGTGGGAATCACAGTGATATTGTGATTACTGTGCATTTTTCTGAGTGTAACTTATAATAATATTGTTTTATGCAATATATTCTGTCTATAAATAAGGCAATTTGGTATTAAACATTACACCCTCCACATGTTAAGAAGATGAAGATGAATAAGCAGCTGAGAAAAACCTCAAGAGGTTTAAAAACAGTTTAAAGGAATTAAAGCCTAGAAGAAACCAATGTTCAAATCCTTTGTTTAAGATTTTATGGTAATTAAATTAATTTTTAACAAAATTATTAGTAATAACATAATTTTTTGAGGCATGAATGATAGTCCCGGGGAAATAATCTTATGCCTGGTGGAGTCTGGCTTATGGATTTGTCATTTCCCCACACCATCAGAAGCAAACAGGACAACAGAGCATGCCACTTTTTAAATTTATTCTAAATTATATTTTCAGAGGCACTCATACCCCCTTTATGCCTACTAAATTTTTTATATTGTATTAATAATAATTATTTTTGTCTATAATGTATTATTAATATATAATATATTATTATATATTGATATATTTTTATCATATTGTTGCTTAAATATTATAGAGTATTATTGCTTAAATAATAGATGACACCATAACTTCAGGCATAAATATATTACCTAACTAATTTAAGTTGTTTATTTTATTCCTTGGATAACTAGACTAATCTAGACAGATCTAGGCAGAAATGTTTGTGTGCAGGGTCTGAAGCAAGTCCTAAGCAAATTCCACCACATTTCAAAAAAGGTAATTTATGGGAAAAATGTCTCTGCATGGCCTAGAGGTATTGTTTATTTGTTTGATTTCTTGCCAAGTAAGGGGGCATAATTAAAGTAAGTTCTAGTTTGTTGTATGGGAAAGGGAGAGTTTGTGTACTTTGGTCTTGATTTATTTATCACAAGCCTGATAATTAATTCAATATCTAATGCAGGTCTTCTTAAAATATTCTTAAAAAATAGTTTAAAAGAAAGTTCAAAGTCTGTTAGACAGTTGAACAAGGTCCTCAGCATTATTCCAGAAGTGCATCAAAGAGGAATTGTTATCTGTGACTTGGTTTTCATGTAAATTCCCACCTCTGTAACTAGCAGCACATACTGCTCAGGGCTTTTTACTTATTTGGTTGCTCATAACAATTAAGTAGAATGGAACTAAAGTATTTTACATTGTTTTGAGAGTGGAACATGGCCTCATTCTGCTGAGACCTTAGCGTTGGCTCAAATTAATTTCATGGTGTGACTAAAATTGATTCCTAGAAAAGAACGTGAAAGAGATGAAGAAAAGTGACTCCAACTCCTCAAAATTTTAGGTTTTGAGATGACATCCCAGACCTTTGGATGGTGCCGTCACTGCTGTCAGCTTCTTACAAATATATCCTGACACAGAGAGACTGTGATAAGGGAGAACAATGCACTCTTCTCTTGTCAATATGGTACCCCAAGGGAGTTAGGCTGCCTAAACATTTGTGGAAACAGGACATTCTGTTGCTGACCATTTGTGAATGGTCATGCCTTGAAAGAAAATAAATGGAAACCAAAGGTTGTCATTATAGTCTACTTACTGCCTTGTCTATTTATCTGTAGGACAAAACAAACAACATTAAACCTGAGAACTTGTCTAGTTTCATTTAGGAAAGCAAATATTCAGCACTGCTTTTAGTAAGTAGGTCAGAAAACTCTCCGGGGCATCCAACACACATTTTGTGTAAACATGAGTTGTTAGGCAAATGAACTTAAAAAAATGGACACAGAAGATTTTAGCATTTACATCATGATCTCTTCTTGGGATTAAAAGGAAACAAAAGAAGTTCTACAAGTCTTACTATTATCTTGGCTCAATATTCTTCTTCCATGATGTGAAAGGATGTCTCAGAAATCTTGGGCTTTCGTAAACTTAGATGTAATTACAGTGTACATTTATTAAAGTTTTGACTCTGTCACACTCACCCCAACTGACACAGACTTGGGGTATTAGCAGCCCATTTGAAAAGGGGCTGAGCTCAGCTTTCACATCCAAAGCACAAGGACAGTTTGTGTTCCTCCAGATGCCCTTGGGCTTTTAGTTCAGGAGACGGGGTATAAATCCTCAGGCTTTCATATCCCAAGTCAGGACTATAAGTTAAACTTCTCAGTCTCATACAATGTAGGGTTGCCACTGGCTGGTAGATACAGGGGGTTGGATAATTTTTCCAACATCTGGGTATTGTGTGGTTAAAATGATCCCACTTCTTACTCCAGAAGAGATTAATGAGATTAATTTCAAACTATGACCCTCCCCTCAAAATGTTCCTTCTGATTTGCAAGGTCTTTGGGGTGATCCAGCTCTCTTTGGATTTGGTTGTTGTTGTAAGTTGTGAATACCATGGGCAGACCCAAGTTGTGAATTTCATAGGCAGTCCATCCTGACCTAGCTGGACTGAGAACTACAACCTGATTGTTGGAATGAATGGAGCAATTCATCATCACCAAAACTTTAGCTTTTTTGTGTAAGTGTATTGTCAACAACCAAGCTGCTGCTCTCTTATTTGTATTTGGTATTAAGCATAATTCAGTAAATAGTTTTTGTGGATAATTCTGGAAGTACTTGGTGATCCCCAAGTACTTCCTAGTGAATAGTCAATAGTTGGAAGCAAAGTTGTTTTGCAGCGGGTACTCAGAAAATATGTCTTTCTGAGTAGATGAGTTTAGTTCTAGAAGTTGATTTTCAATGTGACTACTCCATTTCACTTTATTTTCTTGGGAATGCACAAGACTTAAATGTCATATCATTTTACAAGGAACATAACATCAATTTTACTGATGTCAGCCATTCACTAGGCTTGTTCTACCAGCATTCTTACTTTCTGGCTATCTAGAATGATGAATTTAAGCAGAGTTTAAAGTTCTCCAGGATTTTTAGACATCCACAGTTCCTTCTGCACCATTGCATAGGTCAGCAACAGAATAGGATGCCAATAATTACCCCAGCATATTGCCAGTAACAAAACATGTGTGTGATGGATTGGACACTCATTACATGGGTCCCTAAAATTAAGTAAAGCTTCTTCTAATGGAACTTAATCTCATCAAACCTGCAGAGAACTATTGCCCTAATAAACCAGATCAACTGAAATTCTGCTCTCAAGCATGGGACTCCCTCCTCAGTGTTATACTAGGTAGGTTTGCACTGTCATTCATTAGCTCTATTGTCATTGACCTGCTAATTGAACCCTTTGCCAAGTGGGAATAATCTGGTAGCTAACTCGTAAAATACTAAATGTTCAGAAAGACAATAGGATAAGATATATTTTGTCTCAGTAATGAAGCTGTAATAAGGCACATTACAGTTCCATAGCTATTCATAATAAGGGCATATAACTACAAGCAAGCTGGGAAATATATCAACTTTAATTTCCAGAAAAGTATTATCTGTCAGACATTTTTAAGCATAAATGCAGAAAACAGAGAGACATTTTGTAAGTATACAACTTGGGTCATTACTGTGCCCTTCTACCTCTTTCGTGTTTACTTCCAGAATTTGGTTTCTAGAGGAAAGAAGGTTCCCTTTTATTTTAGGGTAGAGATTCAATCCTAGCTACTGTTTGTTTTCTGCTTTTGAGACACTTGGAGAAAAGCCAGTTTATAAATGCTAACAATTCTTATTGTATTCTTTGTTATTGTAATATTTTCCCATCACTTTAGAAAACCAGCCACCTTTCCCCTCTGAAACAAAAGCTTCCATATTAAATGTATCTATTCTACGCTTTAAAAGCATCTAACATTCAGGGAAGAAAAGAATAGAAATGTCACAGCATAAAATACAATCTCTTCTTTGTGGAAATTTCTGTCATATTTTATCTGCATCCTACATCTACATATGAATGGACAAGTATTCATCGTGAAACCATTAGACCTTCACAGGATGAAAGGAAATATAAATAGTTTGAAAAATGAATACAAATACACATACAATATGTGTGCTTTTTCCAGCATGATGCATGGTATTTTTCTTCTCTGCATTAGAGCAAAATGTGAGCCCATTAAGGGCTTAAAGAGTTGGAAGTGTTCAAAAATATTCTGATTGGAACCAGAACTAGATCAGAAATATGAGCAGGCTTTGAGCTACTGTACCTTAACTCCAGCCAAACTCAATGAGCCCTTTGTGAGATCATTTAAAGTGCATGTATAAATCTCTGCTTGCCCAAGGCAGTCCTAAGTAGCCAAAATTATAGATCCCCTATCTGCTTTTCATCTCACCCACACCAACTCTTTAGCCCTCTCTTAAAGAAAAAAATTAATACTTATCCCAGATTTTCAGAGCATGATTTAACAAATGTCTCCCCTCCTTTAAGCTGTGTCCCCATAGTCATACCATAGCTGCTATGCAGAAGTGGTTCTATCAAAATATCAGCACCCCATCTTACTGAAAAAACTACATCAATTTTATCTTTTTCTGAACTCTAAACAAAATGAGTCCAACCTGTCAAAAAAATTTAGGTCAGTTCTTCTGTTAGAAAGACCTTTTTAAAGTATTCATATTGGTGGATAGGTGTAGGGAATTCAGGTGGATAAGGATCCCACCCTTTAATTGCTGTAATATTTGTGTCCATTTCTCTGGTCAAATGCTCACAGTCCTACTAATCCGTAATGGATAAACAGCAGGTTATTTTACCTCAGTGATTTTGTTTCCCATATTTAAATATGGAACACATATCTACCACCTACTAAGAAAAAATAATTCTGAGACAGTCATCCGCAACATCTGCAATATGTAAGGAATGTGAGATTATCCTCTAAAATATACTGCCAGTTGTATGAAACTGAGATTGACTGTGACCTTTTTACAGCTAAAATTTTGAACTACCTACAGTAATGTGTTATCTGATCTTACAAAAGAATACGTGGCAATGGTAATTACTGGTGCTTGTGTAAAGATTTTTAAATTATTACTTCATAGTATTAAAAAAATACTTTCCATAAGGCTCATTTGAAATCTGGCCTAGGAATTAATATGACCTCCAGTGTAAACAAGCTGAATTTTCTGCCTGCAAAGGGCTCATGTGCTCTCGACCTATACTTTATTATCTCCTCTGAGAGAATAGATATGCACAAGCTCTTCCTACATTTATTTATTTTTTTTTTCTGGGAAGCAATACATCTATGAGATACTGGTCAAGAAATCAAAGCTCCTTGGGTTTGGTTTTCTCAAGCCTACAGCACTGAAAATCTTAATTGAAAGCCCTTCCTAGGGTTATGCAGGGTGTCCAGCATAACAGATCTCTAATATTCCTATTTTGTGGACAATGTGAGCCCAGGATTTAAAACACCTGAATGCAGATCTGCAAGAACATAGGCATCATACAACTTACCAACTAAACTATTGCAGGTGCTAAATACAACAAACTCTTATTTCACCCAGATTCTGAGACAAAGTTTGGCTCTTTACATCTTCATCTGTTAGCAGCAGAAAGCAAGTTGTGTTTCAAATGCAGTATTGTGCTTCTATTTCCTTGTGGATGGAAGAAGTCAAGTCCTGGGAGATAATTCCTTTGTCCACAACCTTAAGCTTCTTATTAGGCATCCTCTTGAAATGTGTTCATGCTTTTTCTCATTGTTGCTCCTTCTCCCAAGTGTAATTCTCAAAGCTATGCAATTCCCTCCTCAGTATCTGGGGTTTGGGTAGAGCCTTTTCCTGTTTTGAGTAACTGGTTACACAGCTGGGAGATCCTGGATGGAGCAGGAGCTTTCTGTTATTCCTTAGGGGAAAAGAGGTCTTAGACTTCCCAAGCCACAGGTTCTGCCTCAACCTTTGCACACAAAGAGCGAAGAAGAGTGTCAAGGGTAACCCAGCATTGGAGCAGATCACCCCCAGAGGTTCTGGATCTCCTTCTCTCGAGGTATCCAAAACTTGCCTGGATGTGATCCTGTGCAACCTTCTCTAGGTGAGCTGGCTTTAGCAGGGAGGGTGTGCCAGATGATGTCCAGAGATCCCTTCCTACTCCAATTGTTTTGTGATGACTGATTCTGCAGATGGCTTAGTAAGCTCTTTCCCTATGCCCCTGGGATGAAGTTGTTCAGCCCATTAGAAGAATCTCCTTTTTCCCACATCTCTAAACAAAGAGTAACTCTTTTGTATGTTTATGACCAATTCAAGGAGCAAGTTCCCGCCATCAGTTAAAGTTGAAATATTGATTTAAAACAGGGCTTAACACTGTCTGGCAGAAAGACACTTGGTTTATCCTGGAACTTTGATGATGTAAGCCAGAGAGCTCTGCAACCTACCTATTATCGTTTAATTTTGTTCAAGGATTTTGGAAAATATGTGGGGAGGAGGATGAGAGTGCTGCAGTTTTTTCTGTCTTTTTCAGGATATCAAAAGCACATGAAGTCAGCCCTCCTTGACATAGTAAATGAAGATAATGAATGCATGTGTGTGTGAAAAGAAAATTTAAATAAAGCTACATTGAGATAGTTATGGGAAAAACTTCAGGAAAATTATCTCCTCTTATACTAAGTGTGTTCTGATAAAATATAAAACATTCTTCTATATGGGGCTTTCTTCTTGTTAACAAGAATGCTCAGATTACCCAACACAATCAAGTCATAGCTGAAATGTCAACTGTAAGAAAGAAATGAAAATTTTCCCTTCATAGAAATTCACTGGTCTCACATTCTGACTCAATTACCATTTCTTGATGAAGGTCTGGAGTGCCAATTCCACATTTTCAATGAGGTAAGTAATAATACCTAGTATGCTCCTATACTTCCACAGTATGCTTCTGTAGCCTACTTCTACCTAACAGATTTATGTTCCCATACCTTCTTTGTATTTCTGTATTAGCTTTGGGGGTTTTTTTAGGCAAATGTTAATGTGTGGTGAGAAAACGTTCCTTTTCCCTACTATGATGTGACGCCCTTTTTTGACTCAAAGATTTTGGACGTGGAAAGTCCTCAGTCTTCTGGGGAAGGACTGGATCCAGCTTCACAGCATGCACAGAAACCAGTGAAGGAGAAAGATGGTTCTGGACACAGAACTGCCAGACTGAGTGTCCTTGGGCACAATGTTGAATTTTGCCACCCATTTGCTGTGTTCCTGTCTGCCTTTCAGCCAGATGTCTCAAGGTCACGAGTAATCACAAGGAATTTTGTGTCTAAGGGTTTTCAAGGGCAAAAGAACCAAACATGATCCTTGTTCACTTGGAAACATGGTCTTACCCCTTAGTGGATTAATCTTGCTGAACTACTAAACCTAGGATCAAGTGGATTGATGGGTGTCACATTTGTCTTCTGAAGTTTACTTCAGAGTATTATTGCTCTCTTTGCTTTCCTTTAGCTTGCTCTTAGAGAGCTAAAACAGCACATCAGTGAGAGACCTTCAACTCCCAATAAACAGGAACTGTTTCCTCCCCTGAGACTGGATGAATCCAGAGGCACTGTAGCCTTCAAAGAGCCTGAATTCTGAATCTGTATTGAGGTAATTCCATCCTGCCTGCTTCCTCTTCCTGGGATAAGTGTAGCCACATGGGAGGAGTGGTGGTAGTAAAGATATGCATCTTATTATCATCCACATATGCTTGAAGAATAGTCTTGGTTGCCTGTGGGGATGAATCTGAAATTAGACTGTTTAGACATATTTAATACACTAGATTCTTTTCTGAAATGCTGGAAGAGATGTAGGCAAGTCATTCCACCTCTCTGTGCCTCTGAGGCACCTCATGCTGTCAGACATTTTTAGACAAATGGGATGCATTTCATGCCAGTGCTAGACTTGACTTTCCTGTTGCAGCTAACCTGCAGGAATCCCTTTCTTTCTGATGAATTACAGGAGCAGGAAACCAATAAACTATTCATGGATTAAAAAGAAGGCACTGGAATATCACACAGAAGGTACTGTTTGTATATCAGCTGGTTCACTGCTGAGATCATTCCTAGTGCTAACTGGTCACCTCTGCATCCTGAGCTGCTCCATAATGCTCCAGTGTGTCTCTACCCAAAGTAATGACTTGATAGCATTTGAGGTCTCAAGACACTGACAACTTGTCTTTGGAAAGCTGTAAGTGTCTAAACTTATTCATCTTTCAGGTAATCTGATCTGGCTAGCGTAATTTTGTTCCCTTGGTCTTTTTGTCCATATGTCTCTGTATTCAGCCCCCTGGCTGTCTCACTGTCACTTTGAATTAAATGTATTCCCTCCCATTAAATCAGTCATGTTTGTGCTGTCATTCTCCTGCATGTCTGATGATCCTAGTCTTCACTTAACTTGATTTGCCATCCACTCTGGCTTTATAGATGAGCTTTCCTGCCTTCATCTGCAATAATGCTCATACAGGTGAGAGCACATGTAGCTGCTTAATGGTACTTCTTCATTAACATAAAGTCTGGAGGCTCATGTAAATTCACAAGATTCCCTGTTTTCACCATGTTTCCATCAGCTTATGTCAGATGAAAAACTAGTTGAGAGTTTTTCTCTCCTAAAAGCCTCTGGAAAATCTCTTGTGTGCAAGTCATGAAGAAACACCTCTCATTGTTACTCTTGAAATTGCTATTTAGCATAGACAGGTGACACAAAAAGGGAATGTCTAATTCCCACTCCTAAAATGATGAAAGAGAAATACTGCTTCCACATGTGGGCTGACTCAGAAAGAAACTTAAAGGTAGATTTTAGTTTCATCTTGAGCCAGAAATTCCAAAATCTGGAAACCAAGCCTTGCTGAAAGTCTGGGGGATTGTGGCTCTCAACACTGGGGTTTTTGAGTATTAAGTAAGTGAGAATTAAGCCTGAATCTGCTTTGTTTCAGTATTGTATGGGCTTTTCTTCCACACAGAGCCTCTCTATTACTAAAGTGGAAAATCCTCTTCAAAACAACAGAAATTATTCAACAAAATGTTTACTTTAAACATCTCAGAGTCCTAAAATTTGGAGGCAGCCAATTAAATCATTTGCAAGCTCTAAGAGCATGTACCTCTGAAAATCTGTGTCTCAGTGCCCACTGAACAGATTTTTGTCTGACTTAAAAATCACAGTGAATACAAACATGGAGTGTAGCTGCGTGTATTTACATCTCTGTGTCCCAAACCCACTTTCAAACCATAATGGTTCCATCAAAATTGACAGAATAGATGATGTAAAATGTTTTATTTGATAGCTTCCATGAAATTATGGGCTTAGGCACTCAAGAAAGAGTGAGCCTCCTAAAACCTGTAGAATAGAAACACGGCAGTACCTTTTCTTTTCTGTTTTGAGATACTTAGAGAATACTCCAGAGAGAAAGCACACTGGAGACACAAGACTTCACTAGAAACTGGAGTTTACTCTTCCTGCAGCCAGAAATCTTGTGGTAAAATTAGGCATTTAAAAATTAAAATTCTCAAAACATTTCACTTGCTTTATTCCTGAGCTCCACTGAATACCTTGGGGAAAGAGTTGCTAGACCTTTCTAGAAAAAAGAAAAGTGCTTCTGTAAGCACTTAAATATTTACCCACTGAAAAGTGATTAATTAACTTTCTGGGATTTTTTTCTATTTGGTGTAATTTACTGTAATGCATCCATCAGGACAGTTAATTTAGTGACACAAGCACAACATGAAGAAATGCCATGTCAGCCAAAGCTACTGTCTTTCCCTACCTTATGCTGGGTGTCACTACTGTTTACAAGATTAATACTATTTACCAGAGGTTGTAGTGTCAGAACAAGGGGAAATGGCTTCAAACTGAAAGAGAATAAGTTCAGGCTTGATATTAGGGAGGAACGTGTTGCCCTGAGAAGTTGTGTCTGACCCATCCCTGGAAGCATTCAAGGCCAGGTTGGATGAGGCTTGGGGCAACCTGGTCTAGTGGAAGGTGTCCCTGCCTAGGGAGGAGGGATTGGAACAAGGTGATCTTAAAGGTCCCTTCCAACCCAATTCCTTCTAAGATTCATTCCATAATCTGTTCTATGATTCCTGGCTTTTGTGATCCCCAGAAGCACCACAGCTCATTGAGGAAGCAGAGGTGCTCACTGACCAATGCTTTTGGGCTGCTTTACTCAGACCCCCTGGGTAAACTCTGTGTTGCATCTGTGCTTCAATTTATGTATCTAGGTGTTTTTTACCACACATACATGAGTTTTATTGTTCTCAGAGTTATTTGGTTGCTATCTTACTTTAGTTTCATCTTCTTCATAATGGCAAACTATGTTTCTTTCCTTCTTCAACACCCCATTAATATAATTTTTCCAGAAAAGAATTTTGCCTTCTGCAATTTTTTTTTAATTGTTGAGAGGAAATATAATTTGTCTCCAAAGCTATCATCTTACACTCCTCTTAATCAATGAAAGCACAGTAGCTATGAACTGCCTTCCTGAAGAGTGCATTTTAGCCTTTAGTTCCTACATTTTCTGAGGAATTTCATAGGATGATGAATGTGAAATCAAAAATAGGACAAAAGTTGGACTGTTATCACATTGCTTGGCTTATTAATAAAAATTGGCAAGGCGGCTGCTAATACATTTTAAACCAATCCACATTTTGGAAGTGTTTTATAGTCAGAAAATTCTGTTTCCATTTGTTTAGTTCAAGTGCAGCATTTTCAGTGAGCTGAGTACAGACTAAAATGCTCTGTGTAGCTATTCTGAGTGGAGACAGCTAGCACTGAAGTCCTTCAGAAGTCTTCCATTGCCTCTTCTGAGGAATGATGCCAGTGCCTCAGTTCTCCAGGACTCTTGCCTTAGTGCATGCCATGACAGGACCTCCTTCCTCTCCAAGCAATGCCTTTTAAACAGACTAAAAATCACCCACAGCGACAGCTCCTTTACTGCTTCTAGAAAGTATGAAAATACATACCCTTAAAAAACTGTTCTCCTGTGGTGGTTTGAATAATGTGCTTCTACTTTACAAATGGTTTCCAGATAATGTACCACAGGGGAAACCCTTTATGCCCTTGAAGGCATATCCCTTGCATGCTGTATATCAGCCCTGAGATACATAAAATTTTTAACAGTATCCCTTGTGTTTAAACTTTCTTCCATTCACACAACATTTTCTTATTACTTACTTTTATGGGCAGTGAATTTGTGGTGTCCATTACATAGATCAGTGTTTACTATCCCTCTTAATGTGTTTCATTTAGACTTCAGCTTTATAGTGCATCTCTTTTTTTCTCTCCACTGTCTTACTCTTAAATACTGCTGTTTGGCCTTTGCTCATCTATGCATCTTTTTTTTTTTTCCTAGAAAAAGCTTTCTTTCAGTTGTAATGTCCTGCGTTTTTTAATACATTTTTTCCAACACTGTAAGTCAGCTTTCACAAGAATTTACTGAAAGGATGGGTGAAAACACAACTAAATGCAACTTGTGATGAAATGGTGAAATATCAGGCCTACTGTACTGTGCTAGAAATAGTTTTCAGAACTTGAAAGCAAAAGAACTTAGAATCCTAATGTAAAGAAGTTGAAAAAGTGAATTGCAGCACAAAAACCTCCTTGTGTGTGGGCGGATGTTCCCTCTCACCACATGCTGCTGTCTTTGTTTTCATAATCCACTAATCTGGTTGGCTGAAAGAGGGATGTAAGTGTTAATATTTACCTAAGGAAAGTAATTATTTGTTCATATTTACATTATTTGAAACAAAGAATGACACAAAGCAGAGAGAGTAGTACAGATGCAGCTGGCCACCCAGCCATCATGGGCATGGAATTCTATGAAATAACTATGTGGAAACTTTGAGATATGAATGTTTATGTCTGGTTTGAAACAATATTCCTAGAGCAGGTAGACTTTTCCAGAAATGGGAACTCCCTCTTTCCACACAGCTGTGCTGGTTTTCTGTTCCATCACATTCTCTTACCCTGAGGTAGAACATCTTGTTCTGCTGCTAAATCTCTCCTGAATGGCTCAAAACAAAGTCTGTTCTTTGACACAAGGTATCTCAGGATATTGCTATATTTTGGTTACAACTGTGAAAATTTAAAGCCAAAGCATTTTCTACACAGAAACAACTTTTCTCCCAGTTGCTAGTGTGGACACCAAAAAAAGCACATTACAGGTTAAAAAAACCAAACCACAACCCTACCTGACTGTAGACAGAGCACTAATGCGAGGACAGGGGTACATAAAAACAGTCTAGAGTAATGTATCTGCAGAGTGAATTCATCACTGAAAGTTGTACTACACACATTTCCTCCTAATAAAGAACAGAGTGTGTTAAGAACTGCCAATTTTGCTATTTGTCAAAAAAAAAAAAAAAAAAAAAAAAAATAAATACGAGGAAGTATTTTGTCCCTTACTATGTCTGAAGGACCAGAAAGTGCAGGGTTTTTGTAGTAGTGTAGGAGAATCCTGAGGAGATGATGCCTAGCACAGCTCTGTTGTTCCATGTAATTTAGAAGGTGTAAGACCTTAGGTGACTTAAGGAAAAAAGGCATCTTGTGTCAAATATTACTCTCACTAAAGGACTGTGTGTTGGCCTGGTCTGTTGTGTATAAGTTTTGGTAAAAAACTGGAAGATGTGTCCAGTTATATATTTGTTAGCAGAAGAAGAAAACTTCTGGTGCCATTGCAGCTCCCAAAGCCTTTCCAGAGGCTGTAGTGGCAGCAATGGAATCCATCTAAACTTCTTTTTAGATTGCCTTCTGTGATGGAACAGAGAGCAATATTAACACCTTTAATTATTTCCTTCAGTTTCTTAATAAGACTTGAGCTTTGGAATAGTCTCATCTTTTCATTGGAAAGTTTTCTGTTGGAAAGTTTTATGACCAGCTCCATTGCCTATCAGGACTAATGTTTTTAGTGCCATTATTAATGAGGTTGAGAGTTTCTTCTAAATGGAAAGACAAAAATCTTGTCAGTCTAAGCAGTCTTCATTTTGGGTTTACCAGATTCACAGCAGCTCATCAGCTGGCAAACTTTTTCAAATAATTTCTGAGGTCAAGATCAAAAGATCTGAAACTGTAATGTAGACTCTAATTAGGCTGTCAAAAGTTATGCAGCAGGGAAGATAGTTTGTCAATTAATCAGCATGTATCTAATACTAAGAAAAATATATTTATTCAAACTCAGATCTTAGTACTTTTCCATTGAAGTTTTCTCCATGTTCATAGCAAAATCAAATAATTTTAGAGTAAGTAGTTCTCATTCCTTAAGCAGGATTTAAAGTATTCTTTAATACTGCAAATTTTCAGTTTTGAAAAACTGTATATTTCAGTTCAGTTTCAGAAGAGAAAATCAGGATAAAAAACTATTTATATGAAATGAAATTTTAGAGATGAGAACAGAAAAGTTTATATAAAAAACTGATATCAAATTCTAAAACAATTGTTTTTGAATGTCTCCATAAACCAGTGTTTTATGTTTCAGATATCCTTAAAGGACAGTGAGTTATCAGATTTCTACATAATTATTCATGTAAAAAGCCCCACTTTAACTGCTCAAAATTGCAGCTAGTATTAGGGATGAACTCATCCAGTGGTTTATGCACCAAGTTGAGATATTGAAAGCAGAGGACCAGTCATTTGACCATCAGTGCAAAGAGATTCATGTGTTCATTTTCATTTTCCCTCTCCACATGCCAGACTCGCTCAACTCAGTTTGTAGGGAGCTGAGGACAGGTATTTTTTTATCAGCTGCCTAAGCCTATATCAGATATGTCTAGTCCTTGGGCACCTCCTTGGTCTTGGACTAGATCTTTCTAGACACCCTTTATGTGAATACCCAGTTCCTATTACTTTTAATTGCTTCTGTTGTCAGCCTCTGATTTTTGCTGGGGCAGGGTTTCAGTATACAAGCTGGTGGGTGAATTAATGCTCTTTCTCTTTTGGTTTAGGCGAAGATTCTCCTATCAATAGCTTCCAGGCAGAGTCCAATCCATTTGCTAGGCTGGAGAGTGTTGAGAAAGGTTTAAAACAGCCCACTCCTTCTCTGAGCATTGTCATGTCCAAGCAACCTTGAAGCATAACCTGAGAACATGGAGAAAAGGCAAGAAGCTCTCCTGGCTGAGGAAGCAGGGCTACATGCCTTGGTGTGTAGCTATGCTTTCATGCTCCCTGCCTTTGGGAGAAAGCAGTAAGGATAACAGCCTGACTACTAACTTCAGTGCACATTTCTTGTTTGTTTAGTGGTTTGAAGGTTCAGCCTGCACCTGCTGTGTGAGCAACCAAGGTCTCTAATGTCCATCTGCTGTTCAACTATTTTATTTGAGAGCAGCCAATGCCAGACTCTTGGACACTTCTCTGGTATACTCAGCCTTTGAGCACAGAGTTTCCCATAAAGAAAAGAACTGAAACTGGGGATGGATGATGAAAACAGATACAGTGAATCAACAGCATCCTCACAGAGTGAGCAAAAGGCAAACCCCAACTCCCTGCGGACTGCAGGTGGGCCAGAATCCAGTGGTCTGTGCCAGATGATAACAACAGAGATTTGGAGCCAGCTTGTACTTCTTTATTTCTTTTAAGATGTGCTGAATGTTTCATGGAGTCTGAAAAATATTCCATGAGAATGCAATTCAGCTAACATACAGCATTATAATTAATGGCTCTCACTTGCTTTTTTTTTTCCCCTCTTAAATGGACACATTTGCATGCAGACAGCATCACTCTTTATGTAAACCCTTCTGTTCCTACCAATCACTCAGCTGAAGCCATAGCCCTTTTTTTGTGACACCAACATGGGTTGCTGTGTGATTATGATGTTAAGGAGAGTACATTATGGCTCCAGGTGAGGAATGAACAGCAGGGGCAGACAAAATTGCAACTCAAAAATATACTGCTTGCATGCAAATACTGACATTGTCATATCACAAATCTCACAGTGTAAGATTTGCAGAATATGGGACATGCAAATAATTGTAAGCAGAGTGATTCTCCAGTCTCTCCAAAATTCTCTAGAAGCCTTTTATTTATTTTTTTTTTAAGGTGAATGTGCATGATTTCTTTGTGAGTATGAATTCTTAGGGTTTACTGACTTGTTTTTCTCTTCTCTGAGGAAATATCTCTTCTGCTCAACTTTTTTAATTTCCCGTGTGTTCCCACTTCTACAGTTTCCAGTTCTTAACTGTGTGTCTCAGTCAGCAGGCATTTTGGTTTGAACACAGCCTGGCTGCTCAGAGTCTTTGCTACCAGTAAGAGTTCTTTCTCAGAAATGAAACTTCAGAAACTAAGCCCAACTTCAAACAGACATACATCAGTGTGTTGGGCGTTTGGGCATTCTTGCACACAGAAAATGCAGGAAAACTGTCAAAATTATTTCAAATATGAGCTTTTTAAAATGTATGACAGGGATTTTGTTGCAACTGTGATGTTTTGATTAGCAATCATACACCATCTTGAAAACTCAGGTCAAAAGGGCCTCTGATGACCACTTACTTAGCTGTCATACACTTTTGGTCCTTTTTCTCATATTTTCTTGCTATCAGTAATAACAATTAGTAGAAATAATTGTGACTAGAAAAAACAAGGCCTCCCTTCACTGGATACAGAGAAAATAATAAATTGTTGCCTTAAATAATTTAGGATTCTGAGGATACCAGAACAGCAAGAATTAACTACAAAAACATTCCCAACTGAGCTTAAGGTTTTCATTAAATCATTCCTACTGTCTCAAATCAAAAATATGTTAAAAACCCTACTAAAAATCAGAAACTAGATTTTTCATCTAAGATTAAGGTAAATGAAACCTCTTTAATATGTGTGCCATAGCTGGATTTGTATTGCAGCAAGCTGATGAGTGTATTTATTATCTGCATTGATTCCTTACTATTATTTCCCCAGTGTTGACTAGGACACATTTCTGATATTCTTACAATAAAACAATGCTCAAAGTGAAAAGAAAGTTGAAAAGCTTCAGAATCATGTTCTTCAGCACTGATTCGAGATGGGTGGAATTCAAATATGTTTCTATTCCTCAACCTTGAATTAAGGCCAGTCTGAAATCTACACAGCTGGAAAATACAGCTGGTGAGAAAGTCAAAAGAAATAGGGTCTGTTCCCTGTCCACTGGTGAAACAGCAAAGAGTTTTCCCCCATCATGTTATCTAGAAAGCTTGCATTACTTGCAAACAAGCTGAAAAAAACCCAAATGAATGAACATTAAAAAGTCAGCACTTTTCATGTATACTTGTAGTCTCAAAAGTTGACTGGAATAAAATACTTCTACCTTTAACTTTCCCCCTACTTCAGGTGAACTGCAAGTGTTCTCTACATTTAAGCATTGTGAAGTGACTCTCTTTTTGCAGCAATACTCCTTACTGAGTTGAGAAACTCAGCATGAGCCAGGACTGTGTTCTTACAGTCCAGAAATCCAACTGTGTCCTGGTGTTGTGGCTGAAGCCCAGGTGGAAATTAGGCAGCACTCAGACACTTGCCCCCTCCACCCCAGTGGAAAGGGGAGGAGAATCAAAGTAAAACTTTTAGGCTTAGATAAAAATGATGTAATAGTTGAAAATTAGGTAAAATACAGTAATAATTGTAAATGTCAACAATAATGATAATAAAAGGGGTAAAACAAGTGATGCACAATGCAATTGCTCACCATCCACTGACCAATGCCAGACTCCCCTTCTTGAACCCACATCAGCCCCTCTTTCTGGGTAGGTCCCCCCAGTTTATGTATTGGGCATGACATTCCATGGTGTGGAATATCCCTTTGGTCAGTTGGGGTCACCGGTCTCAGCTGTGCCCCCTCCTAGTTTCTTTTGCAAACCTTCTCACTGGCAGAACATGAGATAAGAGAGGAAAAACATCCCTAACTTAGGAGAAGCATGACTTAGCAAGAACCCAAACCATCAGTGTGTTATCAACACCATTCTCATTCCAAATCCGAAACACAGCTCTGCAACAGCTCCTGAGAAGAAATTGACTCTACCCTGGGTGAAACAAGGTCACCTGGGCTGCATCAAAAGATGTATGACCAACAGGCTGAGAGAGGTGAGCAAATCTCTTTACCCTGCTCTCATAAGACCCCACTTGTAGTTCAGCTCTGAGGCCCCCAAGAGAAGGAGGTCATGGATTTGGTGGAATAAGTTCAAAGGAAGGCTACAAAGAAGATCAGAGAGATGAAGCATCTGCTATGGGAAAAGGCTGAAGAAGTTGGGGTTGATTCTCCTGGAGAAGGGAAACCTCTGAGAAGACTTTCTAGAAGACTTTCAGTACCTAAGGGCACCTACAAGAAAGCTGGAATCTTTGTATGAGGGCGTGTAGGGATACAACACAGGGTAATGGCTTTAAACTTGAAGGATGTAGGTTTAATTTAGGTATTTTTCACATCAGGGTGGTGCGGCTCTAAAACAGGTTGCCCAGAGAAGTTTTGATTGCCTGCCCCGGGTGGGTTTTTAGGTCATGTTGAACAGGGCTGAGAAACCTGGTCTAGTAGAAGGTGTCCCTGCCTATGTCCAGGGGCTTGGTCTAGATGGTCTTTAAGGTCCCTTCCAACCCAAACCATTCCATAATTCAATGGTTCTAGGTTTGCTTAAACCAGAAATTTTCCCCTGATTCCTTGAAGAATCTGGAGGAAGGCAAAGATTTAGTGTTGTGCTAGGATGTCCTTAGCCTCCTACAGTCTATTCTCATTAATTTAGACCTTTTACCTAAGTCAGAAGTAGCTTCCTCTTTGGAAGAAAATGCATAATGCCTTGGATACCATAAAGTCTCCAGTATTAATATAAATGGATCTGTGATATGCTATTGCTTCCTCCTGCTGTTAGGATATTTAATCTCTTTATCCATATATTAGACACCCAACATAAATCCCAACAAAGACCTGGGAAGCAGGACCCAATGGGAAATAGAGTTCAGGGATCATTAGGTGGTATATATAGCAGGCAGGAGGTACCACAACAGCATTTCAGAATCAGCTCAGGTACAGTTACACAGCAGAATATATCTTTATATAAAGATGTATTCATGATTATATAGAGAATATTCATTACTCAGGGTCAGTGACTTTCTATAATCTAGCAAAAAACCCTATCACTAAAACCGGATTTGCAAATCACCTGCCAGCAGGACTGGACACAGGGCAAAATTATTTGCATTTAAAATATATTCAGAGGTGGTTAGCTCATGCTTTCCTTAGCTATGTAGTATTTTCTTCTTGTACAAATATTTGCTAGCCATAGATGATGGGGATTGGTATCTGTGGATGTGTTGCACCATTGGATTAAATGTTAAATAGACCTCCTCATGGGTGTGCTCAAACTGGTTTCAGAATTGAATAGTATCTACATTTTCCATTTCATTGGCTGATGGTGTTGGGGGGACCAGTGTGGGGATGTGACAAATAGGATGGTTATGGCAATGCTAGTTATTTTTCAGTTGGAAGGAAAGGAAAGGAAGTTTGTTATTGAGACTGAAAGGAAAACTTCTCCCAGCTTGACTGAAATGTAATACTAAGATCACAAAGGAGACAGGACTTAATTAATGAATAGCAATATGCTTTCTTATTATTCCCCACTATTTCCAGCCTTGAATAAGTCTAATGATTTCTGATTTCTTGAACAGGTCCACTATTTTCTGATGCCCCTTGAATTGTGTAATGGAGAAAAGAATGAGCAACTTTCAACTTAAACAAAGCAGAACTCCCATTCACCTATACTTTAAGTCCCAGCAAATGGGGTGAAAACCTTTTCAAAAACTTCCCGGGAGAATCTTGTACCTCTTCTCCTCCAGTGGAGAGAAAATATTTTTCCTCTAAAAGAAGTGAAGCTATCTACAAGCTAATTGAAAAAGTTTCATAGAAGACCAAAAAAACCCCAAAGAACAAACAAACAAACAAAAAAAAAAAAGGACAAGGCTTTCCCCGACAGCTGCTGGAGAATTAATGTTTTTTTTTCAAGCTGGACCAGTTATTTCAGTTTCTAAGCAGAGACTGTAGGAGCATATCTCTTGGCATTTCCTTTGGCTTCCTACCGCTAGACAGAAAAGCAAGCCTAACCAACCAGAGCTGTGAGCTGGTTGGGCAGCCTTATCAACTTGTTTTGAAATTTCTGAATATAACCTAATCAGTGCACCAATGCAGAACATTGTAAACCTCCGGGGCTGCTTTAAAAAACTATGAAATTAATTTTCTTTTGTTGTTACTTGGTTTTATTTTCAAGACTTAATATCCTGATTTTAGTTGGGGTCAGTAAGTTCTATAAATCTGGGCAACTTGGCAAAAATTGGAATATGAGGCATGTTGTGTGAATTAATAGGCTAGACATTTCAAAACTAGGTTTAGATCCACAAGGTTTACACCCTAACTTCCTGTCTACCAGGAGTCCTGGTTAACTGGAGATGTCCCAGTTGGCTGGAAGTTAACAAATGTAAAGCCCACCTACGAGAAGGATGGGAAGGAGGATCCTGGGAATTGAGGCCTGTCAGCCTGACCTTGGTGCCAGGGAGGGTTATAGAGCAGATCATCTTGAGTGTCATCATGTAGAAGGGATAACCAGAGAAGCAGGGGCAGTCAGCATGGCAGATCCTGATTTTTTTTTCTTATTTATTATTTTATTTATTGTTTTATTTTCTGTAAATTGCTGACAGACATTTTGTCCCTGATTGCTGTGGAAGCTGATACAGAGCAGCTCTGATTAACTTACCTCCTTTTCTGCCTCTTGCCTTAAAGACACAATTTGTCTGAAGTTGCCTAGAGGACCTGGCAGTACAATCCTCCTTAGTTTTCATAGAATCATAGGATCATTAAGGTTGGAAAAGACCTCTAAGGTCACTGAATTAAGCTAGCTCCACCTTGTTCACCACTGAACCATATCCCAAGGGACACTAGGGTCTAGAACGGTTCCAGGGTTGGTGATTCCACTGCTCCCATAGGCAGCCTGTTCCAAGGCCTGACCCTGCTTTCAGTGAAGATATTTTTCCTAATATCTTATCTAATCCTCCCCTGGAGTTCATTGCTGTGCTGTTTTTTGTCACCTGGGAGGAACATGTTCACCACAGGGCTTGAAAAATCAGCTTTGCAAACTGTTCTTTTCCTTTTTCCTAGTAGCAATAGGTTTGGGTAGACAAAAGGTGTGAGAAATGGTTATAGTGGATGCAAAGTACTTGTTTTCTCATAATTCAAGCCAGCTCTGTGATCATGACAATTGGTTTTGTGGTCAATTGACAGCAAGAGGGTTTAGATCTGCTTACAGGAAAAATTAATCTTTCAAAAGAGAGCAAGAAGAAATGCAAATGGCATTTCAGGACTAACCTTTAAAGGACTTATTATAGATCAGTATAATTAAAGTTACGGTAACCAATAAATAAAATTGTTGCTATGCCTTAGACTTCCTCAGTCCTGAGAAACACAAATAATTTCTCTAAAAAATAGACACTACTTTGTCTAACTTCCTTCACCTCACCTATTTAGACTGATACTTTAGTTTCAAAATAAGACAAGAGATACTTTACACGAGATCATTAATTTAATACTTATTAGATCTCAGGAACTAGCAAATACCTACAGAAAACATGATATACTCAGTGCCCAGCAAATAAAAGGGAGTTGTGGAGCAGCCAATCTAATTACTTAAATCCCTCTCCCCAGGGAAGAGTCTTCCCATCCCTCATTAGGTTTCTGAGCCACATCTGCAGCCTGAGGAGAACAAAGACATGAGATGAAGAGGCAGTGAAAGGAAAGTAGGGAAGCATAGACAGTTCTTTATTTTGCTGAAGGAAAGGAGGATAAATGACATAGCCAAGAGCCACAGAGGTCCAGGTGAAAGTTGTATTCTGTCCTTTCTGTGCCACTGCCACTGTGTGCTGCTTGCTGTTCAGCACTTCACTTTGCTGTCTTTTGCTGATGACACCTGCTCTGCAGCCTGCCTAGGCAAGGGTGTCATGCAGGAAACTGCCTCTTGTGCAGTGACAGCCTTTGGCCAGTGAGTCCTACCTCTGCGCAGGTACTGGGATTATGACAATTCTTGTGTTTCCCTCCCAAATCTTGTATCATTCTCTCATGACCCCTTTTTGGGTGCCTACCATGCTGTCCAGAAAATCCTGTTCCCCTGTTTCTCTTGACAAGGAGGAGAGGCATGCCCTCAGTTCAGCCAGAATCCACACACCGTGTCTTGCTGATTGTCAAGTTGTTGCTAGCATTAATTCCTATCCTTTTCTGAATGTCTCTGTGCAAAGGAAGACCTATGACTTGATAACAAGTCCCTGAGTTGAGAGAGGACAGACAGATGTCCACTGTACTGATTTCAGTCCTGCTAACAGATGAGATGCCAGGGGGGCTGCTTAGACATGGAAGAAAAGAGGTCTTCAATCTTCCTTGCAGAGAGGAGAATGGCTAAATGTGATTTAGGAAACTGGAGATTTAAGAAGTTAAAGGAAAAGGAGGACATGACTCAGGATATGGAAAACTGATGCCCTCTGTCCTGGGACCCAGAACTGGCTGGATTATATGCACCTATTCCATAAAGAGAGTGCATGGAAAGGACTTTAAATTCCTAAAATTATCCTATTGGATAAGAAATAGGGAAAATTCAAATGGGCAGTGTGAGATAAAAAAAACAGTCTGAAATTCCTTACAGAAACACAGTTCAAGGCCAGCACAGCAGCTTCCTGAGCAGAGCAAACCCCACCAAGTCCACTCAGGCAAATCTGAGCCAAACAGACAAACATATTAGTTTCAATCAGATACATTTCTTTGGGACTATGAAATGTTTCATAAGCCTATATCCAAGGCACAGCTTCTTGTCATTCAGGCAGTTGTCACTGGAATAAATAATTGTATGAGTACAGAGGATAACCCTGAGGGTCATTTTCTGAATGGAGAACCTACCTTGACACACAGGAGACTAAATCTCTGTCTGTTAAAATGTATAGTTTAGCCATTGATCTTGAATGACTGATCCAGGCTCCCACATTTTTGTCTTATGACCTGGCTCATTTCATGAGGATGGTTCTCCAGGAAACCTGAGCACTGAGCCAGAAGGATCGCATTTCACCATCAACACAGGGACTGAGAGGTCAGGAACTTGATCCCAAAGCCTAGCAGAAGCATCATCATGTTAGATGAGAGGTTCTGGGGAACCTCTCAAGTGTGAGAGACAGAAAGTTAGAAACTTAGGAAACACTGAGGTTGAATTTGACTGTTTTTCCAAGAAGGTTGTGGTTTGATAATTCAATTCAGATGTATTCTGATTGACTTGAGACTCTGGTCCACCCTGTGCTCCATGGACTGTGAGATCCTCCCTCCTTGGTGCTGTCTGTGAGTCTTCACTGATGTAAGAAAAAAGAGTAGTAGCTCTATGGCACCTGACTCTTGAAAGGATTTAAACAAGTAAATAATTTCCTGTGGATAAATCAGTGTTTTTCAATGTGTGGGAGCTAGGATTTTCTTTTCCTAGTCAAGTCTTTAACAAAGGTAACATGAAACAGCAGGAAAGCTGGCTTTCTTCCAAGAGCCGGGCTATATAAAGTTCAATATATTTGCAACATTGTTGCTATTCTTGAATGACAGCAGTTTTTCAAATCTATTACTTTCCTTTAAATAAATAAACTTTGCTTTACATCCTACTTAATTCTGTATATAAAGTTCTGAATAATATATTATGCCAATTATTTTTTAATAAATAAATCAAAGTTATTTTTAAAAAGTAGATGAAAAGACAACTTGGTTTCCTTTTTTAATGCTTTCCCAGGGACAAGGATTTTAAAAAATATTTTTGTTTACAAAAAGACTTAACATTGAATATAACTGCTTGAAATTTATTGCTTGTGAGTTCTGAAATCATTACAATTTTATTGGCAATTGTGTAAAATGCACCTGTGCTGAAGGGTTAACAAATCATTTTGGATAAAATGACTGAAATACCTGTTCATTGTGATTGCAAGGAAGCATGGAATTGCTTCACCATCCTTGAAGAATCCATTTTGTGTATCTGTGTGACTACTGGGAGCACAGAAAGTGCCAAACCTGATCTGTCCCTCTACCTGGCAGTGCTTGGTAGCAGTGGATTCAGAACACAGTTCCCAAAACCTCACAGTAGGGAATTGTGTGATATCAGGTAGTTAACTGGTGGCCTCTGAGACTTACACTGTTCAGGACTTGGAAAAATCATACTGTAAAGCCACAAGGTGATTACCCACATGCATGTGCCAGCACTTTTTTATAGGAATCATGGAAAAGATAATAAACACATTTTTGATATATTACTCTTCTCTAATTTTTTTTTCATACATAGTCCTTCATTTAAATTGTCTTTTTGACAGCATTGGTGAGCCAAATGATGAGCAGTGATGTTGCCTTTGGTGTATATAATGGAACCTGTGGCATTGAATACATTCAGATGATTAAAATCTCATATTAATACCATGGAAATATCTCAAGACTGTCACTTTCTTTACTTGAAAGTCTAAATTTGGTTACTCTGTCATCTGATTTCTCTTCAGTGTTTGGCAGTGTGATTGAATTGCTCCTTGCAGCCCATAACCAGGGCTTGGAGCACCACTGGCAAGATGCTTTTGTGGCAAAGGCTGAAAGAATCTTACCTAAGCTCAAACTCTTTCTGGTAAAGCACTGGAAGGTGTCAGAATCCATCTTCTTAAGACTGGTGGAAGCATCTGGTGATGCTGTTTGGCTGCTGCCTTGTGGCTTCCCACATGGGAGTTGTGCCCTTTCAGGAATGTGGTCCCTGCTGTGCAGAAAGGCAGGATAAGGAATTGCAAGGCTGTGTTATAAAGTGAGCCAGGCCATACAGCTGGACAGGATAACAGTGCTTGTGCTGGCAGCAATCAGCTCCCCTTAAAACATTTTTTAGTCTTGTAGTGAAGATACAAAAACACTGATGAGTTTCTGAAGAGTTTGGTTTGTACAGCTGCAACAACTCTAACTGGTTTTGACTGTTGATTAGGCTGATTTTTTTCTCCAAATAGCCCCATATTATTTCAGTCATTTCCTTTTCTCCATTTCCTTGACTAGTCATCTCAAAAAATTCCTTCAATAATGTAACAAAGATTTTTATCTGGTCTGTTCCAGAAAGGATGTTTTCCTCTGCTATAGTTCTTAATACTGTTCTTGGATGCTGTAATATTTGAACTTGTCCTCCTTGCAATAAAATATCAGAATAGTGGTTCATCCCACAAGAATGAAAAGAGCAGAACCTTTTAATAATCTTTAGAATGCTTCATAGATAGAGGTCTCAAAATTGATGGTGATGGATCAAGGAGTCCTGCTGGATTCTTGCTGCTTCTTGACAGTGCTGTTTTAAATGTCACAATCTCATTGCCATCTCCCATTTCCAAAAATCAGAATTAAGTCTGGTGAGCCAGTGATCTCCTATCTCTTTTAGCTTTTTTCTTCTTTCTGCTTTAACTACTTTTCTGTCTTGGGTTTAGCTTTGAAGACCTTGCCTGTATGTGTTCTCCTCCCCCAAAAGTCTCCTAAATTAAGTGAGAGATATTTTGTCCATTGAACCTCAGTTTATTGCTTTAACTCAGAAGTCGTATTTCTCACACTTCTAGTTCTGACATGTTTCTCCCTGTGTACCTTCTGCATGGACTTAAAAAAAAAAGGAAATTCAGCCCCTTTTCAAGACCTTTATACAGCACTGAGGCAGAACCTGTCTTGAATGGAACAGCAGCTTAGGGGTCATGAATGTCTGACACCAATATCCTACGGAATCTGGATATGTTTGTATCCTGAATTTCCCTTCCTAGGATTAGGGCTAGGGGTTAGTGGTAGGGGTTAGGGCCAGGGTTAGTTAGTGTTAGGATAAATATTTGGATTAGGGACAAGGTTTAGAATTAGGGTTGAGTTAGTGTTAGGGTGGGGAGTTAGGGGTTAGGATTAGGGATTAGGTTTAAATTTAGTATTAGGTTCAGTGTCAGGATCAGTGTTAGGATCAGAATCTGGGTTAGGGTCTGGGTCTGGGTTTGAGTTATTGTTATGGTCAGGGTTACTGTTGAGTTAGGATTTAGTGTTAGGATTTTGGCTTCCTTTTCATCGGCAGCAAAAATTGTCATTTGCTTTAAATTCAGGCTGCTACAGGTTTTGGGGTCAGCTCCATACTGTAGACAGTAATAGTGTTCTTTTTCTGGGTAGCAAGGGCTGTGGAATTTCTGAGTAATAGCATATCCTGTGAACAAATCTATAAGGAGGTTTGCTTATAATTCCTTGTCCAGCTCAGATCAAGGAGTGTTTGAGCATAAAGGCTGAGTAAAAGATGTCAGTCAAGCATGTGTGGACAGTATGGTGGTCATGTTTTGGTATCCAGTGCTCATTTGGGCTTATTAATACAAGATATTAAGAAAATTATGGTAAAAAATCAACTCTTATGAATTTACTTCTTGAAAAAAAGAAGAGAGAACCCAGTGGTTCTGCATGTCTGCCTTTTTTGTTCATTCTTGCCCCTTGGATTTTATCACTCCACTTATGCTGATGTTGTAGAAAGAAGCGGTGTATATATCTGTGATCAAAATATCACTGAGGAATAATCTAAATGCTTTAAAACAAGTGGAAAATCACCTGCACTTCATTTGGTATTGATTGCAAAAGCATTAATCATGTGGAATTCTTTTGCTATTATGCATTTGGATGTAAGAGAAACTTCCACCTTAAGCACTGAATAGTTCTCAGGATAAATAATCTAAACATCATCCTGATTGTGTCTCAGAGCTCTGTACTCAAAACATAAGTATACAGCAAAGAAGGAAGAATGAGCTTTAATTCATTGGTTTTTAGCAAAACAGCAAAATTGTTTTTGCTGTCAGACTAAGCTGTTCATCCGCTCTGCTGATACACAGGCTGAGCACTGTTTTCCTTTCCTGCAGTCTGTTTTTATTGTAATGGGATGCACTTTCATGTAGATGACAGGAGAGAGGTGTTAAAATGTTATACATGACCGTGCAGCATGCTCGTATTTCCTCCTGTTAGCCAAGAACAACTAATTGGCAAAGCTGTTTTGGCAGAAGTTTCTTCTTACTCAGAAGTCATTTCAAACAAAAGGAATGGAGTAACGCAGCCCACTTACATCTCAGGGCCTTTCTAGTGAATCAAGAACATCCCTTTACACTCAGAATAATCATCCCTTTCCTGAAAAGCATGGGATTCCAAGGATGGTGCCCAAGATGAAATGTATATGCAATGTATAGGCTTGCCCACTGGGGAGCAAATCCCTGAGTGGCTCATTCCTAAATCTCATTCTGGTTAATCTCCAAGTGGAATGAAGTTTGGCTCTGCTGAAACATGAACATGCAAATGATACCAATCTCCAGTTCTCAGTGGGAAAGTGCATGGGAGGAAAGGCCTGTGCATCAGTTTTCCCTGGGTCTTGCTATTAGGTCTCTGCAATAGTTAAAAATGCTATTTTTTAACCATCAAAAAAGCAGAGCTGTTTTAAGAGCAAAAATTCTTCAGAGCTGTAGAAATTCAAACTTAAACCTGTTCTTTGACTGGCTAGCATACACCAGGTAGCACACTGGGTCTGTGTGGACTGACAGGATAGCAGATCTATGTGCTTTCCATCCTGTCACACCTCTGTTACTGCTGCTTTTGTCTGTAACACACTGTAACAGCACAGATCATCACCAGGCGACAGCAGGTATAAGCCATAGCTTGAAATTCTTGAAAAACTGATGTGGGACATCCCAGGAGAAGATATTTATGTCAGCAGTTGAAGCACTTCCAGCAGCAAACCACTGTTAGAGGTGCGTGGGCCAAGTGTAGCTTTAGCTTTATTGGTTCATCCATAATCTCAAGGAGAAAGTGCACTAGGCTCTCTCTTACGTGATTTCTGACTTGTTGCTCTGTTTTTCTTCTCAAGTTTTGAATAAAGCAGTTCTCAAACTTATCACCAACACTATGAAGTGCATTTAATTTACAAATAGTGTCCAGACAACCTGTTTATTAGCAGTCAGACTCCAGTAAACTCAGCAACTAATTAATTTAATGCTTAACTTTGACAGCAACAATTTAAACTCTTGGTTTATATGGGTGGTACAGTTCAGGCAGGATGCAGGTCAATTAATGTAGTCATGCCAATGACTGTAAATGTTCTGACATAGCTAATTTAGATAATATTGGCTGTTGCACTGCTTTAGGCATGCCTAAGCAATTATTTTATCTTCTTTTGGCTCATATACTTGCCAGTGTGAAGTGTCATTTAAACTAGGGATGCCGAAACAGACTTGGGTTATGGAGTTTTGAACATAAACTTTCTGACTCTTGACCCAAATTTGCTATGAATTTGCTGCTGAGGCATATATGTACATAGTACAAGCACTGGGAAGTGGTGCTACACAGCTGTTTACTGTGTTAGCCTTTTCTTCATCACTTAGCAGCTGGAGAAGAAATATAAACTTGATATTTTGTGGCTACAGTTGAAAAAAATATCATGGACGAGCTGAAAAACCCCAAAATTTTCCTATTCTTCTGCTGGGTGTGAAGGTATTTCCCTAGTTTGTAGCTCATTGGGGTTTCTAGTTGGCTGCTTGCTGTTTCCCAGATCCTGAGAGAGCAGGTGAGGCAGAGCTCAAGTGTGCCAATCTGTGTGTTGTGAAGATGTTTCTCATTTTCTTTTGAGAGCATGGGTCCATGGATTTGGTTGGGTTTTCTTAAGGTAGAAATGGGAACCAGCAAGCATAAAAGTAGTTATCTACACAGCTGTTCTCTGTCACCTCACGTGCTTCATGTGCTGTCACCTCATCTCCTGGGACTTGAGTACAAGGGAGGGGTCTGACCTCTTCATCAAGCTCTTGTGGATTTGCCTTTGCAAATAACTAAAGAGAGTTAGCTCAAAGTCTCTCACTTAAGAAATTGAGATTATAAAGCATGTTTGAACTCTGCATTCCCAGATGTATTGATCCTGTGGGATGTTCAGGGTGAACTTCCTGACACATGGTACTGAGAAGAAACCGCAGGGAAGATGGAAGATGTTATACTGGGTTTCTTAGTATGCTGGAGGAAAATAAGTGGCACAAAGAACTATTTCGGGAAATAAATTTAATTTACTGCCAATCAGTAACAAAGCAGTAGAACAGCAAGAAATAAAACCAAAACTTCCACCACTCCACCATGCATAAAACCACCACTTCCACCATGCATTTCCACCGCTCCCTCTTCTTGCCAGGCTCAACCTCTCTCCTCACCCAGCAGGCAGCACAGCAGGATGAGGAATGGTGCTGTGGTCTTCTCACAACACTTCATCTCTGATGTTCCTTTCTCCCCATGCTCTTCCTCTAGTTCAGGGTGAGATCCCTCACACAGCACAAATTCCCCCATGGCTGAAGACCATTGAGGGAACCTGAAGGTGCACAAGTCCATGGGACCTCCTGAGAAGCTGGTCAAGGAAGTGGCTAAGCCACTATCCATCATTTTTGAGAAGACATGTCAGTCTGATGAAGGTCCCATCAACTGGAAAAGGCAAAATATCCTGTTAATGCTGTGAGGGAGACATTGCAGGCTGCACTCATTTTTTATAGATGCTATTGGATTTAAGTCAGGCAGAGATGTAATGAATATTTTAAATACAGGAAAGCTTACCAGAAAATTCAGCAAAGAGATGCAGGGCCAAAAGAGCCAGATTGAGATGATTCAGTCCTCATAGCAATATGTTTATTTTTGGAGATAAGTAAGCTGTCACTTAAGTTTTGGTTAGAAACATTCACTTTATTTGATAAACAAGTCATCATTCATAGCCAAAAAAGCTCAAAAATACTTCTCTATGAAAACAAGAGTTTTCTGTAGAAAATTGAGATGCTTTATGAAAAGCAATTTCTTGTTGGTAAGACACCTATTTTGACTCAATTTTCATTAGAAAAAAGAAAATAGGAGAAAGTCCCTCATTGCCTTTGAGTCTGAATGTAAAAGGTGAAAAACCTGAACATTAGGAAAGCCAAAAAAAGGGCAAAAGGATGCAGAGGATGATGAAGAAAATTGAATGGAACTAGGAAGGGTGTGTCAGGTTGAGAAAGACAGAACTTTCCTTTCTTCTGTATTTTGCCTCATTTTGACATATATTTCATTTTTAGAATAGGAGATCTGAGACACATCTTCTGTATTATATGTATGATATGAAATAAAAATTCAGCTCAATTCAGAAGAGAACAAGTGAAACTTTGCAATGGGAATGGTTTTCTTGTTTAAGTCTCCTGTTAGTTGCCTGCACTTATGGAAGAAACTTGAAGCACCCAAGTTGATTGCACATTGTGACTGCAAGGAAATTGCAAATGGCCTGAGCAATCCATGCGAGAGTACATGGTAAAATGACTTTGGACATGGATAATGGAAGCAAACTTGCTGTCATGAGTAATTATCCTGCCAATCAATTTCCTCTAGACGTAGAAGCTTCATTTGGGAATCATATTTATGTCCAGATTGGCTTGTTTGTTTGTTTTGTCAGAAAAGGTTCATCTGTTCCTTACAGCTTTATAGGTAGTGTAAGGCAACAGATTTTTTTCAGCCCACACTGTGTCCCTGGGTGAAGAGAGAGTTTGTAATTTTTATGGTTGTTTGTGTCTTCCTATTCAATGTCTATGTTAGGTTGTTCAGGTTTCAAAAACAAATTATATTTGCCGTGTTTTCTGTTTTCCATGGGTGTTGCCTGCTGCTAATGAATCTTGCCTCATAATGACTCATAATCAGTCAGAAGTTGGTCTAACCATGACACTTCAAGGTCTGCAGCTCCCAAGAGCCCAGAAAAAGATCTGTGGTCTGTCCCATACATATGTGTGTGTCTACATATATATATACACAGATCCTTTTGAATTTTTTTTGTGTATCTACTAACCTCCACTGAGTGAAATTGTGGTTTGAGAAGCTTGCTGAAATGAAAACTCACCTACATAACAACTGGTTCCTGGTGGAGCAACCTGCTCATGCTGGATACTGGAATGAGCAGTGAGAACAGTCCAAGAAGCACAATGAACTCTTCACCACTAGGTTTCCAGAGTTGTAGAAGTTCTCTGAGATCACTGCATTTTATGTGATTGCCAGTGTAGTGCACAAGCTAAACACACACTGCAGGGCTGCTTGGTATACTTAGTGCAAAGATGGCATCAGAAGAGTGGACCTTGGACCCAGATTTGAAAAGGGCTTTTAAAGGAATTGAGAAATGAAGAATTGTAATTGGCATCTGTCATTTGGGTTATTTTTCCTGGCTTGCTAATGAGATTAAAGGCAGTCAGAGTGCAGAACTGCAACAGACATCTTTGAAGTCAGTATCTTAGAGGTATTACTAGTTCTTTTCCCCAGAAAATGACATTTCTATTATGTAGGCCACCAAAAGATGTGACAGTTCTTTTGGAGGCCTTCCTCCCAGGCAGAACTTCCAAGCAGTATTTAAAACTAAAAATACAAATGTATCTGTTTGTAATAAATACACTTTTCTTTATCAAGCTGTAATATTTTATTAATTTTGAGAAATAGTTTTATTCACCAATTTTCACACAAGAAACACTAATAAGTATATGAAATCTTTGAGAACTGCACAATGAAAGTTGGATCAGACTTTTATATGTTTTCCAGGTTATAAGAAACACCCACCTTCAAACTGGGGACACATTGAAGGCTAGAGATTTTAAAAGGCATCAGGTCAGTTTATTGTTGCAGAGGAAATTCCATCAAAGGGAGATTTGGTGAATTTTTTATTGATGAGTCAGCAAAAGAAACTCCAGCCAAGAACCACAATGGGAAAATGGGAAAGTATGTGATTAATGAAGTTTCGTGACTTTGATGAAGCAGAGGGAAGTCACAACAGAGGCACTGTCTCACACACCACCTCTGACACTACAGCAATATTGCTATGCTCCTTGAGCTGTCCATGAGCTGGGGGTTGATTTCAGTGCACATCACATCAACACTTAAAACCTGAAATTCAGAAGACCAGAAGACCAGAGTGCTGGGACTGGATTAAGCCTCTTTCCTCTCCTGCTACTGGTTTTTGGGAGAGAGATGTCCCAAGCTCTCTCTATACCTATGACTGTGGACTTCCAATGGCTCATGTACTTAAACATCTTGAAGACTGGTGCTTTCTTGTAGTGAGAGGGCAAATAGCTATAAAATACCTTCACAGTTTCATTAAAAAAAATCTCCTTCCAGCTTTTTTCAGGTACCTTATCTTGCCCTTAATTTACTGTTGACAGTGAAGGACATAGTAGTGTCATATTTTAATTATTTATTTATTTAACCTTCTGGCAAGCAGGCTGTTGTTATCTGGAATACATTTTACCCTATGACAGCCACTTTTAATTTATTTGAGTGAGTGATCTCTCCTTTCAGACGCTTTTGCTGTTTGATAAATATGATGTTGTGTGATTGAGGAGACAATGTAATTAGCCATGGTAGAGCCAGAATCACCAGATTTTTTTTTTAGCTCTACACAAATGCAGCTTTTCCATTTTGGGCCTATGCATCTCTCTACTCAAGTGCTAAGTCTAATGTTTTGCCTTGGTATTTTTTGTTGTTGTTGTTTTGGTTTTTTGGTTGTTTTTGTTTTTGTTTTTTTTTAACAAAGCTCAGGATTGCTAAATACTGGAATATCACAAAAATATTTTTTCTATATATTTCTGTAGGTGAACAGCCTACCTTGTGTTACAGGACAGGAGAAAACCCTAATTTTTAATCATTCTATTTCAGAAAGTGTCATCATTTGAGCCTGGCGCAATGCCAGTGCCCCCATAAGAATACCTCTTTCCCTGGTATCTACTGTGAGATGTGATCACAGACAGAGCAGAGCAGGCTCCAACTTAAGATTGAGGAAAGAAAAAACTTTATTAACCTAAAACTACAAGGAAAAACACACAGAACACAGGATGAAAACCTTCCAAATTTCCTCCTCCTTCCCCCACCAAATTTCTAATTCTGTTATCACCTTTTAAATCATCGCTCTCAGTCCATCATCACCCTTTAGATAATCAATTCTCAGTTCCTTGAGAAGAGAGGAGTACCTCTTGCACCACAGACTTCCCCAGGAAACAGTCGAAACTTCTCGTGTTTCTGTGTCACGTGTGGCACCGCCCGGAGAACATTTTGCCATCGTGACTTCTTCCTTCCATGTCCAGTGCTCTCACCACTGCACATGGATCAGAGCTGCTTCTAGGGTTTTTCCCTTTAAGGATACTTTGTCCAGTTCCAAAAAGAGCACAGTCCCTCTCCTTTTGGGACACCTGTCCCCCCCAAATTTCACCCCCTGGGGCCGAGGGGTCTCTTGAACAGAGATCATCTTCCTCTTCTTCTTCTTTGAAGACGGAGGGCGCTACTACTACTACCTTCCTCACCCGTGGTCTCTGTTCACACACTCTCACATCACTGCACTCTCCTGGCTCTGAGCCATCGCCTCCCCCTAGAATGCAGTCTCTGTGTCACAGGAACACAAGGGGTTCTGCTGTGGCTATACAAGAAAAGTCCAGCCAAAGGCCACTCCATCATCTCCTCCCACCTAGAATTCTTCTCAACTTCTCTCAATCTCATCAACTTCAGGAGGAATCAGCATTTGCAAGGTTTCCATCCTCCCCAGAAGGGTTAAAAGTCCCAGGCTCTGCCGGTTTGCTCCATGAACTCCCACAGCTGGCTGCCCTGCTGGGCACCCCCCCCTTCTCCTTCACGCCAGTCGCGCTATCACAGGCACAGGCTCTGGCTCTCTCTCTCTCTCTCCCTCCGGGTGGGAGGGGGAATGGGGGATGGCTGCCCGAAGCCCTCGCAGTGCTCCTTTACCCTTCGGCCCAGGACTGGCCTACCTCCCTCCGGCCACATGGCTCCCCTCCCCCCCTGCCCAGCTCGGAGCCGGGCAGGGGAAGGTCCGGGAAGGTCCGCTCCCTTCCAGGACCGGAACCCAAAAGGAAATTACCCTGGGAGTTCTCAGAGGCATATCCATGCCCTCAGTGGACAAACCAGGTGCCAATATTAAAATCTGAACACCAATTGGCATGACCACACCATCACAAAAAAACCCCCTCATTTCCTCTCAAACCACGACAGAAAGTTTGACCAATAAAGTTTGAAAGAAAAGATGTGTTATTCTATTCAGTGTTTTACAGCTGGAAGAGTAAAATAAAACAGAATTCCTGAAGACAAGTTCGTAGGTGGATAGGAATAAAGGTGTAATCACCTTCACCCTCATGATCTCCTGACTGGATGTCTCACACTTCAGGCTACAACCTTGTTCTGGTCCTGACAGAAAGGTACCTACAGCTACTGCTCAGAAACTTGCCTCTGCCATGGGGATGAACAAGTGCGCTTTATGATGAATGTATAATAAAAGCAAGAAACTTCTTAGGACAGGAATATTTTAGGATCTGATTAATCTAGGTAAAGACTGAAGTAGAGGAAAGATGTTCAAGGGGACTAATCCATTTCAGTGAATATGCAAGACAATATTGCTGAAGCTGATGAAGACAACTTTATATTTAAAGAGATCAGGATTCAGAGCACCTTTTGTGTCTTCTTGGGCAGAGAAAATTATTACTGCCCATTAAAAAATTAAATTTCATACAAAATGGAAAATCTGATTAGTGCACATCAGAGTGGCTAGCTTATAAAATTATAAAATTAATGAATATATGAAAAATTTAATTTCATACATAAATATCTGTTAATGGAAATTAATGACTGCATGCGATAAAAGTCATTTATTGCACATAGAGGAACAAATGTTAAATATGAGATGAAATAAAAATGTGAGCGTTTTCATTGCTTATGTGTAAGTGATTTGCTTCTCTGTTGAAGATTTTTGTTACTGTATAAACAACATAGATCAAACTCAGCAATAAGATAAATTCTCTCTATATTTTCAGTGTCTCTCAAATGGTAATAAAAGTAGTCCTTGTTCATGGGGAGGATCACCTGTAAGTGCAATTGATCTCAGATATCACTGGGAGTGCAAAAAGTTAATGAAATAAAATATATGCTTTAGAGTTTACAAAACTCTAACCTGTGCTTCCATTATAATGAACTTTCAGGATATTGGACTATGAGAATAAGTACATCATCTGCAGCTTTTGCAACTGTCCCAGATAAAAAGCAATCTCATATGTTAATTTTTGATGCACTGATCCTCTGATCTGGCAAACACATATTTGGTATGCCAGGATTTGAGTTGAGTTTATCTTTCAGCCAGCTCCTGTGACTTGCACTGGATTTACTGGCTTCGTTATTGTGCGTCACCTCATCTCCCAGTCTTCCTCTACTGGGTGGAAACTTCCTCTGTGTCCAGGCAGCCAGGCCATTCACTGTCCTAATCTTGTCAAGCTGCAGCTTCTGCTCCTGCTGGCTTTCTCTCCCTGGTTTGAACTTCTGGTGCACCTGCTTGACAGCAGAGCACAGCAAACCAAAAAAGCCCTAGACTCAGAATAAACATTATTTACAATCCAAGCATCAGTGTATTGTCAGGATTCTTCTCATAGCAAAGACAAAACACGGCACTGTACTAAAAAATCAACTCCATTCTGGCTGAAAAGGTGAAAGTTCCCAGCTTGCAGCCTGAGGCTTCAGCAAATCCAGATACTTGTGGTAATCAATTAAAGTGAAGCAAATAGCATATTAAATCCCACGGTATTATAACTCTGTGCAACTCATTCTATTTAAAACATACTTATTTAAGTTGAACAACTGATACCTCAACAGTGGGTGGAAATGTGCAGGAATAAGGTAGTATTCTTTTAAATAGTTTAAACCAGGTAATGCTAGTTTATGTGTCCTGTGAATGTTGAGAGGCATTGGTAGGAATGGGATGTCCACCTGTATTTAATTAGCCATGTTATTTGGAATTCATCTGTGCTAGTGTCACTCTTCATTTTGTTCAACAAAACAACTGGAGGTGGAAACAGATATAGTGGTCTAACAAAACCAGAATTACTGGCTGAAGCTACTCAGCATTCAGGGAAATACCTCATTTTTGGGAGAAACAGGATTACAAGATGTCTGACTGCTCAGGGAAAATGGATTTACTGGGGGGGTCCATCCTCTTCTGAAACAGACAACAAAGAAAGACTTTGAATTCTGTTGGTCATTAATAATGTAAGTGGTAAGAAGGGGTGATTGGGGTGGTAAAAATTGGTAATTAACAGCTACTTTTAAGCTTGAGAGTAAAAACCACTTAAATTGTAGAGAGTACTTGTCCAATGCTCTGCTGCCCAAAGCCTTGGAGGTCCCCTTTATAATGAAATCCATAAAAATAAATAGTTTCTGGGTGTCTTTTACTTAAGAAATCTAAAAAACCACTGCCAATGTGGATGGTATTTGAGTAATTGTCCAGGACCATCATTAGCCTCTGCAATCTAGAATAGATAAATTATTTGCCTTAATGGCTGGTGGCAATCATATCCTGTAACTTACTTAATTGAAGTCTCTCTGAAAATGTCATACCATACTTCCAGTCACTGAGAAGCACCAGAAAGTTTTTTGCAAATTCTAGGTATAAAGCAAATGAGACCAAAATCTCATTTTTCCAAGATTTGGTTGTATTCTGTGGTAATGCCACTTTCAAAGGCAACTTGAATAAGTCATTCAAGTAAAATTTTTGACATGATCTCAATATAAAACCTCAGCTGTGAGGTTTCTTTTTTCCTGAGAATGGTTAATTATTGTCCTGATATATAACTTAAGAGGGTTACATCCTACAAACATGATCTGCTTTGTTGAGGCTGAGCTCAGAACCCTTATAGATGGCAAATTTTCCCAATGGAAGTAGCTTGCAATGATTCTCATCCATACTTAAAGTAATCAATGCTTGAGATGGGTGGTCATACTGAAAGTCCTATAAATATTGCTTTCCAAATTTCTTGCCTACTCACAGCATCTCTGAGCTTCAAGCCATAGACAAGTTCTGAGGCTAGTTTTCAAGGAAAAGTTTTCCCACTGTCTGTTTATGAATTGCTAGCCTAAATCCTTAATGCAGTGAAGGGACAACATGTATGGATTATTGCCTCCTGGCAGGGATAGGGAGATTTGGGGATTCACCTTGGTGTAGTAACAGATTTGGGTGCCAGATAACAAAAAAATCTGGTGGGAGGTGCACTTCTGGGACTGGAGCTAGAGATAGCTGATATATTTTTCTTGAAGGTGATTAGGGATTTATCAGCCCACAGATACTTTGGTTTTCCTGAGGGCTGGCAGCAAATGCTACATGTATTTCAAGATACTCCACTGTTTTTCTGGGAATGGCCAGGTACTGTGTGGCAGAGAATGTTAAACTGATTTCTTTGAAGAATTTAAACAATGTGTGATTTAATTGCAGTAAATGTCCACTCTAGATACCCTGCAGAACTGTCATCCAATTCTTTCAAGAGGTGATTCTTTACAGACAGTGGTGATAAATGACCTTTTTTCCTATACTGATAAAATGGAAATGAAACTTGTTACCCCTCTACAGAAGTATCATGGTTTCCTAAAAGAAATGTTATCAAAATTTTCAATTTAATGTCACATTACTACAAACAGTGGAAAGGTATATTGAGGCATTCAAGAAATTTAGGCTTTGTTATTGGAAAAAATAACCTACAATATAATGCAAACTTCTTATTAGTCTGTATAAATTTATTGTGAGCAGTGATTTTACAGAATATTATTTCAGCTTCTAAAGTAAATGTTACACTGAAACTTTAGGGGTTTATTATAAATAATGTGAGGAAGAGGATGTGATTAAACCTGGAGTGACGTGAGATAGGATATGGCTTTCCCACCTGGAGTGCGTGTCTGCAGGAGGGAACCAGCAACTGCCAAAACACTGTAGAAGATCTCTCCCTGGAGTGCCAGAAGCTCAGGGATCAGCATGGTTACCCACTTGCCTTGCAGGAGACTTGATTTCAAACCATGTTTTGACAGGCTTGTCAGATGGAAAAAGACCAGAGATGGCAGAAGCTAGCTTTCAAACCTCAGTTTTTCATTCCCCCCTCCGCCCTCTTTTTTGGTTTATTTGTTTGTTTTCTTTTTTCAAAGGGTGAAACACCAGGCAACCTTATCTCCTCTTTTCCTCCTTTTGAATCCATTCATAGTTCAGTCCTGTTTAAGTGAACTAATAGCTTTAGGGAGGGGATTTATTTTAAACTACTTTTACTACAGCAAGCATTTACATCAGCAACTGGGCTATAAACCTGCTTGTTCAAACATGAGGTTGAGTGAATGAAGAACCCACTGACAGGGGGTGAGGATATGGCCATGCTGATCTTTCTGATGATATAATGCAACCATGACCACTGGGCAGAGAGGGTAATTGATGTCTGGCCTTAAAATCTGAGGGATTTTAATCACAAAGTTGATCTTAGAGGATTAAGTAATTGAGAAAAGAATGATAGAGCTTCTGCTATCAAAGGACTCAACATAGATCTGCCTGTTTAACTGCTTTAGGAAGTGTACAGACATACAAAACTAGAAATCCATGTGGTTTCAGGTTGTTCAATTCACTGGATACTGGTTTGGGACTTAGAATTTGAATCTCAGAGGCGCTGAGAGGATTCGAAAGTACTGATAAATGCAGCAAGGATTCCCAGTTCAGTAAGTGTCACTGGGATGATGCAAGCTTTTGAAAAGAGGCTGTTTTATATGAGATACCATTGCTGACATGTAAAAATAACTGCAAAAGGCACAGAGAAATAAACAAGGCTCTGACTACTGATACTGGCCATGGAAACACAAACCCACTGGCCTT
This sequence comes from Serinus canaria, assembly GCF_022539315.1. Taxonomy (NCBI): domain Eukaryota; kingdom Metazoa; phylum Chordata; class Aves; order Passeriformes; family Fringillidae; genus Serinus; species Serinus canaria. The sequence continues at coordinate 16,582,072 of NC_066317.1, forward strand.
CTTCAGATATATTTCATCCCTTTCTTTGCCCTCGGGTTTGTCTGCTTTCATCTGGGGTGACTTTCAGAGCAGGACATCTGAAAGGACTGTCCCAGCAGTATTGGAAAGGTTTATACTTGCACAGTGGTTTGTATTACAGGGATAAAGCTATGGTTTCATGTCAGCTAAAAGTCCTCTGATCTAATGCCATTCTTCTCTCTGAATCTGGAAATTATGATCTTTGTCATGTCTTGTTAGAGAGCATGAAATTGTATTTACAGATACTTATGCACAGTATAATAGCTATTAGTGAAATGTAATGCAATACAGATTCCCTCTCACACCCTTCCTTAACTTTCAAATGGACTCAGCAAAGGTTCAAGAGCAAAAATAATCTCGAGCCATTTCACTTGCAGTTGTCTGCTTCTTAAACTTGGGAAACAACAGCCATGTATGATTTTATTAACACCCTGTAGATACCATCTATGAGAGACATTTCTTATATGCATGACTTATCAAATCCAACATGTAAAATAAAGCTCAGTGAGGGATGATCAAATTCACCTCTTCTGTGGCATTCACATTCTATGGAAAAATTCTTTTGCCCAGGTTTTTCTCCTGGGAAGCTGAAAGGCGGAGAGAGGCCTCAGAGAAAAGGAAAACAACTCTTATCTCATTTGCTTCTCCTGTGTTGTGCTCATGCATGGAATGTGTTTGGAGATTGTTTACCCACAGGTGATTGCCTGATTGGATTCTGGTGTGAGTTATTTGACTCTCTGGCCAGTTGGGGCCAAGTTGGGTCAGGACTCTGGAAAGAGTCATGAGTTTTCATTATTATCGTTTTAGCATTTGGTAAGTATCTTTTCTGTATTCTTTAGTGTAGTTTAGTATTCTTTAATGTAATATAGTATAATAAAGTAATAAATTAGCCTTCTGAGAACATGGAGTCAGATGCATCATTCCCTCCTTTGTCAGGGGTGCCCTGCAATGACAATACTCTTCATCGCAAGCAGCTGCCCTGCAGTGTCTAGCACATCCCAAATGTGATCAACTACCACAAAAGAGAAGTACTGTGGAAATGGCATGAAGCTGAGTCAGGGGAGGTTTAGGCTGAATATCAGAAAAAGGTTTCCCACCTAAAGAGCTAAAAGACAAGCATTGTGTGTTAATGGGTGTAGACCAAACTTTTTGTGTCTACAGCCAGAGTGAAGAGAAACCCAAATTTTATTTCCCTTTTATTACTTGGGCCTGTTTGCAGTTATTTGCTATCATCTGTTCCTTTTTTACAATCACATATCATAGCACAAGTATGGTAACATTCATTCACTTCTACATCCCTGATTCAGGACTTCCTTCTCTGTAGGCTTTGGAGCGTGCTGCGTGTACTGGCACAGTTACATTGCAGATGAATAGCACCATGCATTTCTAGATATACATAGTAGCCATAATGACCTCATGCCTGAGTTGGTCCTAGAATTTGCATGTGAGATTCAACTACAGTTTAGAGATGGCTTTTGCTCTCTCTCCCTTCCTACTTCAAAGAGATGTGTCTCCACAAAGAATGAACAACCCTTTGAAGTAGCTTGTTGAATTCTCAAGTACGCTACACTTCTGAAGAAGAAGGAAGGACATTGAAAAAGGTCACAGGAAAATAATACAATCTATCACAGAATCATCAGCCTTATCAGAAACTTGCAAATCTTACTCTGGTGGTTAAACATTTGCTCCAAAATTAGCAAATAATGCTTCAAGACCGAGCCCTTCAACATTCAGTCTGAGTCTGAATTGTTCAGCAATTTATTGTTCAATATTTAGGTTCCTTGCTTTGTAGTTTGTTGTTTTTCTTTTCTCCAAGAAGGAAGATCTAAATCATCCTTCTTTTTCAAAGGTAAAATTCTTCACACAATACATGGAAAGAATGGAAACTGAAGCCCTCTGCTCAATTGTTAAATACGTAGAATTAATAAAAGATGAAGTGTTTGCTTGCCTGAGCCTCACATAATTACTGCCTATGTTGTTTCCCTTATGGCAGCTGCTTAGAGGATTTAAATTTGTTTTTATTAGAAATTGTGGCATTAGTTATCAATTATGTCCGCTATCAGGGGTTTGGGTTGGAGTTCATGCTTTGAGTGAAGTTGCAATGAGATTTTAATCCATTATGCATGTCTGAGTTTCTGTTTGATAGTCACATAGCAAAAGTGTCACATTAAGCACTGAAAGCAATATGGGCATTGAAGCTTCTCTTAAGCCTGGGTTGCCATGTCCCCCCAGTCTCTTGCAGACCCAGGTTTATTTTTTTATTACAGGTGATATGTGATAATTTGTGCAAGAAATAAAGATATTTACTTTAGGACTGTCTCAACTCCACATTCCCAAAATAACTTTGCAAAAGAACCTGTATTTATCTCATTTATGTTGGTCAAAATCAAGGGATGTGATATTAAAACAGCTGAAATCAGAATCTGGCCTTTGGCATGGGGAAAAATGTTATGGCTTTCTCATGAGTTTTGTAAGTTGTTCCAGAGACTGTCCTTCAGAGCATAACCTGACCTTTTTCCTTGAGAAATGTTTATGCAGCATATGACTTATAAATGAAATTATAGCTACAACGAAATTGTGCACAGAGCTATTCATTTGGTTGAATGCCTGGTAGACAACAATAAATCTAGCTGACATTATGAGACCCTGATAATAGTCCCTGTTGATGGGTTGCAACAAAAAGGTTTACAGGCTTCTTCATTAGTAAAAAGTCACTTAACAAATAAAGCCAAGTATACTTGATACTCGGTTCTGTTTGGCTCAGATGTTTGTGCTGTGTGCTGCCCACTGTGTCTATTCATTAAAAAGGGAGAGAAAACAGGGTTCAAAGCCTATTTTACAAGCCAGTGCTTACTGCTGTGGGAGTATCCATATATCTGTGAGCAAAACAACTTTCTCTGAAAGGATCTGTTGACTCATTTCTTTCATCAGTGAGAATTGCAACTGTACACTTCATTTGCACAAGAAGTTTCACATTTTAAGACTCTTTGCTGAAAACACATTATACTTCTCTGTAGAATGGCACTGGATGTTGATTGTGTCTGTTGTCTTGAGGAATGAAGTTATTTTCCAGGATTGGCATAAACTTGGTATACAGATTTGCTCAGGACCTACACAATATGGAGGAGTATTTCTGCAAAAATTTCCACAGCTGAGACTTGTTATATTTGCTTCAGTTTTTCATTGCAGTTCTTTGTTTTGCTCAGATAATGCTGTGAAGCAGCTGGGGTATTAGAGATGGTACAGGAATTAATTTTTTTTTTCCTTTTTATCTTTTCTTCGATTGTCCCCCCTTTGCCCCACCTTTATATCAGTTCTTGTGCAATGATTTCAGTTAGTGCATGTCGTGCAGAGAGGCAACTGCTGCTTTCATCAAGTAAAACTCCGGAGTACTTTGGTTTGTGAAAGTGTCTGCCATCACTTCATATCAGAACGTAACTCCTTCTGTTAGGGAGGTATGAAGAAGCAAACCTTCTCATGCCTAGGAGTGCAAAAAGGACTAGAATTGCCACAGCAAATGGCTGGGGAGTCTGCATCCTTGGATAGAGCCCAAAGCCATCTGGACACAGTCCTGAATTTGTGTGGCTCTATATGGTCATGCTAGAGCAGGGGCGGTTGGACCAGAGGACCTCCAGAGGATTGTTGCAACCTTAATAACTTTGAGATTTTGTGATAACCTACCTGTGGGTCAGAATGGAGAAGGATTGGGGATCACTGTTGGAATTACAGTTAGAAGAGAAAGGAAGAAAATGTTGGATATATTTATAAAAAATATATATTCATATACTCAGGTTCAGTTAAATCTATAAACACTTCTTTTCTTGTTTTTTTTTATTCATCACATCATAGAATCATCAATATCCCACACTGAGATAAGTGACTTAAATAGTTTAGCAGCATATCTTGCCCTGCTCCTGGATTTAAATATCTGAATGGTTATTTTGTTAGTGGTCTCAGTGATACTAGATGACCAAGTGCAACTTTGGAAGTCTGAAACCTGAAGAGTTTTGGGTTTACTTTTGAAGGTGTAGGTTCTAGAATTTTTGAAATGATGCTTCTTCAAATACATGTCCTACCTTTAATTGACAAGAAGTTTTTAACCTAGTAATTACTACAAAGACAACTAAAAGCATTACAGGAAAATAATTCCCAATATTCTTTTCTATTCTGTGTGAACTGCTAAGACAATAAGGAGCCATGCCCTCATTCCAGTATCTCTGTTGCTGGCAACACTGTATACACTGTATACATATTAAAGGAATCCTTCAGGAGTCAAAATGGATGATGTCACTGCAAAATGTTTGGTGGTTTGAAGTTTTGTTACTCTTGGTTTTATTCCTCCAGAAAGAAAATGGACAGGTGGTCACAAAAGTAGTTGTTTGAGCTGCCATCTGAATTTATGTGGAATAAAAGTTGGGCATCAGTGGCATCAGCTTTTAGTTTTCTGTCTAGAGGAACACATTTAAAAATATTCACTGCTTTGGGGAAAGAAACATACCTAGTTGGTCCTCATTGCAGTTTTTCACATTTCTGTCCAACTAAGGCAAAGTAATCACAGTAAATCACAGATTGCAGTGTTACATTGATACCTTTGAGTCTTCTTTGGGAGCACTCACAGAGCCAAATGCCAAGCGTAGCCTTGATTGACACAATATGCTGACTGGTGATGCCATAGAGTCTCATTGCATTTGTTGGATTTGCTCTGATGCAAGTGAAGATACCTGAGACTAAAAATAAAAACATGGCTGTGTTGTAGCCTCCAGCCTTCTCAGTTTGCTTCAGTGAGACACAGAATGTGAAGCTTTTAGTTGCAGAAGGTCAGACCGGGTCCCCCCGTTACTCTCTTGGCATGATAACATGGCATGGCGTGTTGCCACAACACAAAGTGAGATGCCTACCTTTTTCTGTCACAAGCCTTATAAAAGCCCTATGAAGAGAATTTTCTGTATCTATCCCTCTCCATCTTTTATTCTTTGGAAACATTGCCTCCTTCAGCAAAGCAATGGATTTTGGTAGAAAACAGCTGATAGGACTGTGGATGTATGATAATACACCTTATATACTTGGGTGTGAATGTATGAGTACATACATGGGAATTTATGTACTGTCATTTAAAGTAGATTAATCTTTCCTGGTCTGCATTTTTCTCTGGTCTGTCAGGGCTACAGTGTGCTAGAGGCTGTCGAGTGATGGATATTCAAAGGTGACCAAGCTGCTCCTTTCTTCTTTTTACATCTTAGCATGATTTCCTTAGATAAACTCCGAAATGAAAGGAGGTGTCGCGTCAATGGATTATTCTGTTCTTAGCTGAGGCCCAGACAGCTCTGTTAACAAGTAAGGGGAAGTGTTATAAAAATAAGGCAAGGAAAAGAAAGCTTCACTAAAGTGGCTTGGTTGGTTGAGGTTTTAAAGAGATCTGGTGTTCCTGGGAATTACTTAGGTACTGCTAGTGATGGGTGTAGGGGCACAGCATCTGTTCCACCCTCACAGTCCCAGCATTCCCAGTCCCAGCCCACTCCGTGCCTTGTGCCTGCTGGGTTTTGTAATGCTCAAACCTGTCAGGGTGATCTCCTGCTTCTGCCCTTTGAGGAAGCTGAATATTTAGCTCAACACTTCCACTGAACCTGACTACCAGCTCTGTGTCAGTGCAGGACACCTTTTTAATCAATCTGTTTTTCTCAGTGAGAAGTATTCCCTATTAAGTTTACAGGATGACAAGAAAAACAGATTTATTACCAAAGTTAATGTTGTAATTTCTGTGGAGTAAAAGCGCTATGGCTAATGCTATGATGAGGTATCACTCATAGCATTACTAATTATAACTGCTGCAAATTTATAAATAGCTAAGAAATATCATTAAGCATGTGAATCATTAAGAGCTAGCTTAATTGTGTCTTGTTATCAGACAAAGACAGCTCTTTGACTAATACTTAAAACTCCTTATCCATGAAAAACATCAGGATTTCATTACTTAACTCAAATATCTCAGTACTGATGCAGTATAGATGCTGTGGTTCCTTCCTCTCCTTCTTCTGCTCTACAAATGTGAGCCTTGTTTTTATACATTAAGGTACAGATTAACTTCTGTTTCACACAGGCTCTCTGAAATCTTTCATGCCTCAGCTCCCAGCAGTATCCTTTGCCTAATTTTGTTTCATTCACATGAGAGGCTGTGAATGTGGCTTGCAAACACCCTTCCAATGTGCGTCTTGATCTCAGCAGGATTTCAAAGAGAGGCATAGATGGAAATGTGATACCAAGATTGAAATTTGCCTGACTACTGTTGGAGGTTACTTTAAAATTGGCCCATGGGCTTTGGGATTTATTCAGTGTATCTCCTGCACTGTTCATAAGCTCCTCAGCCAGGAAGAAGATTGCATGGTCTTTTGCACTGCAAGTACAAAAGGAGATTTTAGATCTTTTCTGTGTACAGCAGGAGCTATTTGGTGATAAGCAGGGTCCAATAAAGAGTTTGGTTTAAGGTTGTATAGTTTAAAGTTGTATGTTAATATCTGATTTTTTAATGAATTTTGTTACTTTCCTTTTTTTTTCCTTTTTTTTTTCTTTTAAAATCTTTACTATCTTTAAAAACACTTTCCAATGGCTTCTAGTCTTTGAATATCTGCTCTGAGGTTAGGATAAGTCCTTACTATGATTATTCTTCCTTAGAAAAACCCAAAAAGGTGTGTGAAGGACAGGCTGGGGCTGCACTTACACACTCTGAATTTACTGTGCATGCTGATTCACAGTTACAATGTATTTCTTGAAATGCACTTGTCTCAATGTCAGCTGAGGCATTACCACCAAGACTGCAATTAAATCCAGCCACCGTTGAAAATCTTGGTCAATACATTTTAGAATTATGAAGCAAAGGCTGCTCTTCTGTCTTGGGGCTGCTGTCATGGAGGCTGAGCAGTCCCTTTGGATGGGACCCTTCCTTAAATTGACTTCTGCCACCTAACCCTGAGCAAGTCAGTGTGAAGATTCATGGTGATTTAAATAGGAGGCATGAAAGGTCTCTCCTAGAAATCAGCTTTACAGCTCCCCTATTTATGAACTTCCCACCGTGTATTGCCCTTGTGGTAAACAGACTCTTAAAAGAATCTGATGTTGGCAAATAAATTACATAAAGACAGTATCTGATGGCATATTCCAGTCTGTTCTTTAAGCCTGGAAACACCACACTTTATGTAGTTTATTTGAAAACTTCAGAATGTTTTGAGATTCAGTGTCTCCTCTAGCTAAGTCATGACACTCCTGATTCTGAATATTCATTGGTGGTGGCACCTTCCGTGGTGTCCCTTCCAGGAACTGAAGATGGGAAAAAAGAAGAAAACCAGACAAGTTTCCTCTATAGACATTGTATCCCAGACACAGAGAGCTTTGAATAAAATGTGCCCTGTGGTCTGGGAAGAGAGAAACGCTTCACACAACTAAATATGATTTGTGTATTTGCACAAATGCCTGTGTCATAAAGCATGGAGAAATAGAACTCAAGGTTTCAAAAAGCTTGTGCTGAATGATCACTTAGCATCTTTTTTCAAAGACTTAATCTTTAAATGCAACCATTCTTTCAAAGAAATTAGAATGATTATGAAATGCATAGATTCAATTCACAGTAACTTAATTAGTAACTATCTTTCATACATATTGTGCCTGGTAAGAAGTGCTGACAGATTTTTTGCTTTATTTGCTACAATATAATTGTAATTTTGCAATTTATATATATTTACATTTTGATTAATTTTTTTAAAAAGCAACTGTAATAAGTATTTTTCAATAATTCCTATGGAAAAAAGAGAAAATATCTTGGGCAGGGCATTTGGTATCAAAATGCAATCTGGACAAAGCTTTTGACTGTAACCTGAAGATTTTGGTCTTCTTCCTAGCAAAGCTTTTAGTGCTGCTGACTTTGGTAGCAGAACTTCCTGTCCCCCTTCTTTTCCCCCAAGCCTGATGGTTTTTCATGTAAGCACAGCAAAACAGGCTCTGAGAAACTCCAAGCCAAAGAAATACTCCCAGTCAAAGAAGTACAGTAGAGCATGCCACATGCCCAACCTCTCTGGGAAGGAAAGGATTTCAGGGCTTGGCAGACATATGAGTGTCCAGTCTTCATGCCTACTTTGAAAAAATATCTGTTCTTCCCAGACAGCAGTTTAGATTTTGCTACAGATGCTCTTTGAAAGTAAAAAAAAGGGGTAAGCATATTTTAAAAAGTATGCTATCAAAACATTTACAAGAATTTGAAACTTGAGGGTCTGAAAGCATTGCATGCATAGCAAAAAGAAATGTAACTGGCTAACTGTGAGCATTATTTTTTAGATAATGATATCGGAGAGAGTAAGCAAGCATGATGCTTAAGCACCAGTGAAAAGTTAGGTTTTTAAGAAGAAAGCTTTGAAAATTAATTTTCACACTGTAAGTCTTCAATTTTTCAATTTAAAAATATGATTGAATTCACACTACTTGTGATCTGATCCAGAATATAGAATTTAAGCCTCAAAGACTGCTATATCTTCAAAGAGCCTTAGAACCCAACATTTCCACATCCTACCTCTAAGATCCAAGCTATTGTTATTCTCAAAATTGCTAAGTCTGAAACAACTGTATCCTTTCTTCTTTCTCATAGGTATTCTCATTGATGGCACAGAAGAATTGAAAGGCCTCTAAAGAAGTTGCTCATGTGGGTTGCTGCACTCCTTTTTCAGGCTGATGAATCTGATTCTTAGGCTGTTCCTGCTGCTAAAGCCTTTGCTCATCTTGTCACCATCTTGACCCCTCTTTGCGTTGCTCGTGTCTTTTAGAAAAGATTAGAACTCTGTGCAGTGCTGCAGATTCAGATGCTGCACACATTTAATGCCATAATCTGCTTTTTGCTCCTTTCCTAAAAACTCTGAACTTCTTTTTTGCCTACTGAGTGTCACTGAACACTGGACTTATATTTTCATGCAGTTAACTGTTTTTGCCTTATGACTCCTTCCCTAGTGGTACCAGTCAGCTCAGAAGCTGCCTTTGTACACTCATATCAAGATTGTTTTCACTTGTTTCACCTTACACTGAATGCTATCTGCAATTTCAGTGCCCTGACACTCAGTGTCATTCCCCCACTCATTCATTCCTCAATACATAATTTGATTTACAGGTTTCTGGCTGTGCTTATCAGAAATGGATGCTGACTGCTGAGAGCATTCCTTAAGTACAGGCTGTGTACCTCTAGATGGAGTCGGGAGCTTTCATGTTGGTCAGGCTTACAAGTGCAGCTGAGCTGTTTTGCTTCTCATGGTTTGGATGTGAAGCTCCCTAGGAGCATCTGGACACTGAGTGATCTGAGCAGATCTTCTTTTTCTTGCATTTCTTCTACTCCTTTCTTTATGACCTTTCATAAGCACTGAATTTGTGGAGAGAATACAGGTTCAGTTTGGAAAAGGCAGGGTAGATGTTCCAACACATTACTCTGGACCTCAGATCTGGATGTAACTTAAACAGGATTGGAGCTCTGAATTAGAGCTGCCCTTAGGGGCTTGCCAGGGTCATCCATTTCCAGCTTATTTTGCATTCTCATGTTTCTTTGCTTCTTGTTATTTCAAATTGCAAATTGCAGTAGATGGGCTGAAACTTTCACAGCGGGTGTGTCTGTAGTGAATTTTTTGTCACAAGGATAACTTTCCCTACTAAATTATTTTTTAAGACCAACTTTCAAATTACATTTTCACTTTAAAAAAAACTAGTTGGAGGCCTGTCAGTGGTGGTATCCCCCAGAGTTCAGTACTAGGCACAGTGTTGTTTAACCTATAAATCAAATACTTGGATAAAGGGGAAGATTCCTTGTCAGCAAGCTCACTGGTGACACAAAGCTAGGAGGAAGGGCTGATTCCCAAGACAGATGTGCAGCCCTTCAGCAGGATCTCAACTGGATTGAGAAACAGGCAAAGAAGAGTCTAAAACCCAGCAAAGGTAAGTGCAGGGTGCTGTTCCTGGGGAAGAACAACCCCAGGCACCAGCACAGGCTGGAACTGACCTACTGGAAAGCAGCTCTGTGGAGAAGGACCTGGGGGTCCTGTTGGACAACCAGCTATTGTCATTGTCTGCCTTTGGTTGTCTGAAAAATGTTGGAAACTTTTGCATGAATTTTCATAATTTGCTACATTTCCTCAAGGAATCATATTCCCTGTTCTGATTCAAGCAACGAGGTCTAGATACAATGATCATTTCCTCTGGGATTACAGGCATCCTCAGAACATGGGGATTTAACACATTTATTTAAAGCTCTCAGTAAAATAATTCCTGTCAGTGGAAAAAAAAAAGTTGGCATTCGGCTGTGTTTGCCTTCCCCATTTCTGTCAGTGTATTCCTTTCTCAGTCCTGTGTCTTTACAAAGAAAATTTGTTTAGATGAACACACTTTCCTTCCATAGCCAAGACCTGTAGCAACATGAAGACATCCAAAACCAAATTAAAGATTTAGACTTTAGGAAAGAGACCTAATGAATACCAATTCAAGGAATGAATCTAAAAGTACTAGTGAAGCTACCTATCTAAGGATCACTCTAATGGGAAGACTTGTGGGCTCTGACCTGTGTGTGACAAGGTCAAAGTAGCATCTCAGAATACTTACATATGGTCAGAAAGATCTTTGCTGTTTTATATTGAGCCACAGGCAGAATTCAGATGCTCTACTTGAGCAAGACACTTAATCCAAGGCATGTTGGCTTGAAGACAGGAAACAGAACCCAGGAAGACACTTTTCTTCTTCAGAGAATTGCTTCTGACCAGCTTTTTGTGTCTTAGTTTTACTATAATAAATTGTTCACACACCATTTTTTAATAATTTTAAGCTACAATTCATTAAAAAATATGTGTCTGTACATACATAAGTGTGTAAAAAAGCAGAAGGCAAAGAGAAGGTCTGGTGAAACACTTGATACTTTTCTCTTTATTGCTCTGCTCTTTAGCCCTCTCACCAGCTTTGCTGTCCTCTGATGTGTTAAGGGACCTTCACACACTTTTTTTAATGGTGGAGCCTTGAAATGCGCTCAGGGTGAGGCTGTCTCATCACTGGGACAGTCACTCTTTTGATGGGCTGCTTGTGCTGTGTTTGATGCACCCAGGATGGGCTTTGCCTTTTTGGCTGCTGGTGTACACACTGCTGGCTCCCTCTGAGCTGCTGCCAACCAATATTCCCAAGTTGCTTCCTGCAGGGTTCCTCTCCAGCCACTCCTCTCCCCATTTACGCTTCTGCCTGGCCTTGCTTTGTCCTGGATTCAGAACCTGGCACCTGGACCTTGCTAAATTTCATGTCATTAATCATGCCAGTACAAGAAGGCTCAATTTACTTTAGGTGGTCAGCAGATCTAATGAATTTTCAAGTTTGGGGTTTTGGCATTGTGGGTTTATTTTGGAATTTTTTAAAATATTTTTTCTAAGAAACAATGTTGTTTCAGGCTCTTGCACCAGCCCAAATATTTCCGCAGGTGCTTCAGGCAAAAATCTGGCAGCACAGAGTAATCACCAGTTTTATACCAGCCACTGCAAACAGCTTGAAATTGCTATTCCAAGCCAGCCACACTACAGGGAGGCAGGAGAGAGGAGCAGAAAGCAGCCAGCCATCTTCTGGCAAATGGATCTCAGCACTGGCCACATTGGAGAGATGAGCAAGGCTGGTTTTTAGTGTGTTCTTACTGACTGTCCCCAGCCAAGGGCAGCTCTCTGCCAAGCCACTGAGAACAAGAGCAGCCAGGAGCTCATCCCACTTCCCATTTCCCTGTGGAGGTGGCAAAGGCAGGCTGCCAGATTGGTGCTGTGACATGGTGACCCCTGCAGCACTGCAGATACCAGGATCAGAGATCCTGAATATCTCTGTGGTGTCCTACCTAAGTGCAGGCCTGGTGTATAGTCTGGAAATCTAAGACGTGCAGAGCATCAGTAGAAATTCTTCTGTGACATTCTAGGAAAGGGCAGAATGGGATTTTCTAATCCAAGATCATTCCCTGGAAAACCAGACCAAGAGACCAAGAATGCATGAGTAAAGTAATGAGCACAATAAATATTTATAGACTAATAAGCAAAGGCTTTCTATATCATGAGCGCATTGCAAAAAGAAATATAGGTTCTTTAACAGTGCCTATAAAAAAAATAACAATTAATTGTTGGATTAGCAAACAGAGGAAAAATGTTATACACCAAACTTACTGAAGTCTTATTAATGACCTAGAAGGAAAATCTGGCAAAATTTAGTGAAGTTAATGAAGTTTGAGAATGATGCAAAATTACTTCACAGCCTTCTTGCTTCCCCAGATAGCAGACACCCAGGAGGTTCCTGTTAGCTCTCTGTGCTAATATCTCCTCAGACCCCCAGGCTTTGGTTACTGAGCTGCTCAGCTGATGAATCAACATTTTGATGCCTTGTGTGTGAGAGCAGTGGTGAGGGAACCATGGCTGTCTCCACCCATGATCTTATTCACACATCCTTACCCAGTGACAGCAAACTGAAAAAAGATCAGTGCTCTGTTTGCAGCAACACAGGCTATGAAATTTATTAACTTCTGGTGTTGCTGATGTTCCTGAAAGTATTTTGACGTAAAGCAGCATTTGCACTCTAAAATAGCAGCCTTTCCTAGCCCAGTTTTAAACTAGAATGGGTTGAGGAGCTCTTGTCCTGCAGCTTTGGATGTCTTGAGCCTTCAGCTGGTCTTGCTGTGAGTAGTTCTTAGCTCTGGGCAGTCCCAAAATGTACCAGGCTGCAAAGTCTGTCTCATTTCTGAAATGTTAAATTTAAGTTTCTGCAGCCATTATTCAGCTTGTATTTGGACTGTGTTATCAAAATTATTACTATTAAGAGAAAAGCATGTGGGAGGGTTTGTTATTGCTGTTTTGTGAGTGTGTGTTGGGTTTTGTTTTCCTCAAACAAAAGTTACAATTTATAATGCTGCTACAGATGGTCACTGTAGAAAGGTCTCACTTTCCTCACTCATGCCTGCCCCTCTCTCCATACATGTGATTTCTGAGATTTAGAATGGTCCTTCCACATGTTTCCCTTCTTTGATTTTAGAATTAATTCTTCTAACCTTTAGGCATTTGTGTCAGTCCTTCTGTTGACAACAGTGAAAGTTGTATTTCTTCCTACTGATACATATATATTTAGTCAGATTTTTCTTCTTGCAGTATACTTTATTAAAAAAAAAAAAAAGACAACTCATCAAAAGTAAAGTGTTTTCTTAAATTGTTCTCCTGAAATGAAAACTGAAAAACTGTTTAGATAGGTGACAGCATTTTATTTTGATCTTTGTGGAACAAAACTTTATAATCTTCTATTTTGAAATAACGAATTTCAGTAGTTTCTTGACTTCATACTTATAAAACAATATAAAGAAAAGCTTAAAATATTAAATTATATATATTGATTTTCAACACTGAGTACATTACTTGATAGACTGTTCAGTTAAGAATATTTACATGGGAAACTTTTATTCTGCTACTGAAGAAAAGGCATTTCAAAATTGGGAAACTTAGCTGAAGACATGGACACCACATGGTTTTAGTGAATAGACAAAAAACATGTTGTAGCATCAGGAGATTTCTACAAGTGCATCATCATTCTAAAGCTAAAAGCTGATGGCTATTTATTAATGAATTTACCAGTGCAAAACAGCTCATTTTTTGTTTCACAATTACTTGTCTATCTTCTATAAGCATGTCAGTTTTAGGAACTAGAAAGTTTTAAGCACTTAGATTGCTTCCATGAACTGACAGTCTGTGCCCAACAGGTGCTTTCAGAGTGGCTGTCACAGAGCAATGAAATCATAGTTCCATCAGCTATTAATGAAATAGGGAAAATTCCAACACATTTTTATATACTCAGGTTTTTTTGTTGTTTTTATTTTTTTTTTTAATTTTTCATCTTCCTCTATCTTTTTGAAACAATTATTCCTCCAGTCTCACACAAACCATGGAGAGAAATGTACATGGGAAAGCTTCTCTTGGATCCGTGAATAGGACACCACCTCTGCCAAAATCTGCCAAAAAAGTTGACCTTGTGACTTTGCTTGTTGACACAGCAGGGAGAACATCAGCTTGCTTCTCTAGCTAGGAACTTAGCTTAGAAAAGGAATGGGTTTTGAAAGACATCACTGACAAAAATCACAAAAATCTCAGCATATGCATAATCCTGTAACACTGATGACATCTAATATTCTCTGGCTTCATCTTGAATGGAAATATATATTTGTGTGTAATTTCCATTTGAGAATGGTGTGCTGTGGAGGGTGGCACACCTGAAGACTAAAGAGTTATACAACAACAACAACAACAACAACAACAACAACAACAACTACTACTACTACTACTACTACTACAATAACAACTAACAAATCCTAGTATCTTGGTGTATTCAAAGGTGCCTTGTATTTAGAGCTGTAGTAAACAAGTAACCTCCTCTACAGCATCTAAAGCTGAGAATTCAGAAATCACTGTCTGCAAAATTGTTCTTTCTGTTCAGAACTGGCATGAAAATTTGCTCATATTTCAGATAACAATATGAAGCTTAAAAAATGAGAAAAAGAATTCTTTAAAAAAACAATGAAAGGAGGAAGAAAAGCTCATGGTCTGCTGGACTACAAAATGCAAGCAACAACTGCCTATATTTAAGATGTTGGTCTGTGTCATATTTTCTGTAGCCATGACACTGGTCCTTCACAATATATTCACTACAATATACCTTTTACTTTTTAATCAAGCTGAAAACACCAGAAAACTAGCAAAAAACCCCATAGGAGCAGAGAGCTGTTTTACATTGTCATAGTAGCAGAAATTTAACAGTAACCATATTTGCCAGAAATTTGTGAAACATTGCTCTGGGCAAATTTACATTGAACAAATTTCTAATTTCTTGTATAATAATGAAATAATGCCATTCAAATATAATGAATAATGTAATGCTCATTCATATTCACTAAGGACTTATCTTTTAATAATTCTCATCAGTCTGGACAGTTTGCTTTTTGGGGCAGACAAGTAGGAATTAATCTGAGAATTTTTTGAAGTATTTTACCTTCTGGAATTCAGGGAAAGGGAAAATAATGAAAGTCTGTGTTATCATGGAAGTGAGTAGCAGAGGCTTAGACAATAGAGTACATAATTCATAACCACAGTCTTTTATTTAGGATGAAGTGTTCCTCTCTGAAACAAAGACAACAACTAATGCTTTTAGCCATGAAAAAGTCAGACAGCTTGCATAAAGAGCCCTCTTGGTCTAATTTTCCACTGTGAAAAGAATCAGAAAAAAATTCTAGTCCAAAAAAATCCAGTGACTGTTTTGTTAAATAGGGTTAGGACTGGGATTAGTGCTGTAACCTCAATTTCTATCCATAAGATAGAAAGGCAGTTCTGACCAAGTCAGGGATCTCTAGCTATTCCAATCCTGCTGTTTACTGTCACGCTATCACACCCCTATCAGATCACTTTTCCACCTTTAGGGGCCTCTTCCTGTAGTGAGAACATTTCATTTCCTGCTGCTAACTGAATTCTAATTTCCAGGTAGGAATTTGTGTAGGACAGACAAAGGTTTAAGACAGGATTCTGCCAAGCAGAGACACGTGAAGCATTTTTGTGCACATTTTCTGGGTGCATAGCATGGATTTAAGGAAACTCAAACACTTTCTTCCTCACAGATAAGAGTGATGAGCTTTCCTGGGTGCAAGAAAGGGAGAGGAAGTAAGGGAGCATTAGATTTAGCTAGTGCATGGTCTGTCAGTAGAGGAGTTATGGAAAAACATGGCCACTTTCTTTCCACCAACTCAACAAACTTCAGGGGAGATTGCAAAGGGCTGAATTTCTTGTCTTAAAGATGGAACTGGGCCAGGTGACCGTGGGACACGTGCAAAGAGTGTGGAAAACACACCTTACCCAAGAGAGGTTACAAGCTCAGAGGCACAGCCATGCCCTGGGGGGACTCGTGTGACACAGGCACAGTGGCTGGCATACAAAGAGATGGAGTGCACTGGGAAATCCTGGCAAATCCTGGACCAGGGGCAAAACAACCAGGAATACCAAAGAATGGCATTGTGCATGAGTGAACCAGAGAAAGGCAGTTGTCTTCACCTGCTTTCCTGGGTGCAAGTTTATTCACAAATATTAAAAAAGAAATATTAAAGTGATTTCTTCATCTACATACCTACCCACTACATGGAACAGCTGGATACCAGGCATTTGCCAAAGAAATCTCTGGATCTACTTAGATGCTGAAAATATTTTTGTTTCTTATCTGCAACTTACATTAATTTTCCTTGTCTACATTTTTTTAATAGAAAATCAATTGGCCTCAGCACATTACAAACATTGTAGCAGTTTCCCTTTAAGCTTGCAATATATTGCTTAATCATCCTTTCTATTAATAATCCTTGTACATGTACAGTTATTCAATATTTAAAACAAAAACTGTAAATGCAATATAGTGCCTTACTTCAGCTTACAACTTGTACAAAACCAAAGTCTTTTTTAAAAAAAAATCATTCAGCTCTTTTAGGATCCATTAAAAATACCAATTATTAAAGACAATTATTTTAAGCTTTATTATGGCTTAAATATTGTCTTTCTTTACATTAAACTTTGGAAAAGTGAACTTGTAAAATAAACTCTCTTTTATTTTCCTCTTCTGTTCTTCAGCATTTATAAATGGAAGAAAGATACCCCCTTAATGATAACCCAAAAATCTCCCAAAACTTTAAACCAAAAGCCAAAACTTTATCAGCATTTTTATTAGCTAAACACATCTACTCCATGTGTTATAAGTGTATGATCTGGAGGAAGATGATTTCTTATCTTTAGGAGCTAGAGAGGAGGAAAAGCTAGTTAGCTCTTCCCTAATTTTCAAGAGTTGTTATCTTTATATGACTGCTATCCAAATTTTGCCCTAGCAACCAGATGCTTATGAATCTGTACATCAAAAGTCCCTCAGAAAGAGTTCTGCTATAGATATGGATAATTTTAGACTCTGACCTTTGAAGCTTTTGAAATAAATCATCACCTAGTGTCTAAAAGGGACACTTTGAGAGAAGAGCTCTTTATCCAGAAGGGTACATCTCCTTTTTCTCTTTATCCTAGTAAATCACTACATGTCCCCATCCCTGACATTTAATTGCAGCTAAAGCAGGTGGAGAAGGGGTGTGTGTGGGGAGGCAGGAGGTGTTTCCATTGCAATAAATGGCTATGCTTCTTTTTCCACACTTAGTACTTTGAAAAACAAGGAAGCCTAATTGCCTTTGAAAGAAGTGCTAAAGTTATTTTTAAGCTACATTTAAATATATTTGTTGAAATGTGTCACTCTGATGATCTGATTCCCTCTTCAGATTTCACACAGGTAGGAATTTTTTTGGTTTTTCATGCTCTGTTACTACCCTAAAGGGAAAGAAAGTGGTTTTCAGAATTTTTTTTTCTTCTGCAATATTTGAAGAATATATTTTTGTGGCAGGTGGATATAACCTGTGTCTCAGCCCTGACTGAACCTAGCCTTCCAAAATCCAGAACTGGCTATAATTACATTAGATCTTCTCACATGTGTGAATCACAGTACAAATGGGTCAAATTTAATTAGCCTGACATCCCTAAGATATAACATGTGTCACTGGCCTTGTGACATCTGTGATAATTAGTAGACAGAAATTCACTTATTTTACTGTCTCAGTCCTCATGCAATAGTTGGATTGTTACTGCTTTAAGAAAAGGAATTGACAAAAGGTGAAATATACAGGATGGCAAAAATTGTAACCCTATTATCAGAGAATGATCCAGCATGGATCATTCTCTGATAATCTGGTTACAACAGATGTCTCTGAACATCTGGTCCAACATCACTGCTCAAGTAGGGCCAGTTGGCCAGGAATGTGTCTAGAGAGCTTTAGAATATCATGGAGGATGGAGATTTCACAGTCTCTCTGCTTGACCTGTGCCAGTCCTTGGTCACCCTCACAGTAAAAAGGTGTTTCCTGGCACTCAGGAGAAACCTCCTGTGTTTCATTTTGTGCCATTGCTTCTGGCCATCGCTGACACAAGCCCAGCTTCACAGTGTTTACACCCTCCTCTCATGCATTTTCACACATTGATAAAACCCCCTCCAAAGCATTCCCTTCTCCAAGCTGAGTTGTCCCAAGTCTCTCAGCCTTTCCTCATCTGAGAGGTGCTTCATTCCCTTCACCATCTTTGCACAGCTTCACTGGACTGTCTCCAAAGTATCCCTGTCTCTGTTGTACTAGGCATCCCAGAACTGGCCATAGTACCTTTGGTATGGCCTTAAGAGTTGAGAAAAAAATCATATTGTACAGAGGAAGGAAAACATGATTTCTGAGCTTTTAATGCCTAAAAGGAGGGACTCATCACTTTTCAAGTTTCTATTTAAAACCAAGGAACTATTTTTAGAATTTTATTTGCCTTTTAACAATTGCAAGACAGGTGTTGCCTTTTTTCCCAGTGAGGAGAACTTTTTTCATCACACTCCGTCCTAAGATCCATGCCAAAAGAAAAAACACTTGTTCCTTAAAAAGAACTTTTTTGAGAAGAAGAAGCACATCCTTTTTTCCAAGACATTAACTTGAGGTACCAACAACTTCTGCAAGCCAACCTCTACTCTTATGTAAATCTGCCCTGTGCTCCTGATGTCAGGAGAACAAAAGTGGCCTATGCCAAATTTTTATTGCTGGAAATCTGCATGACTGATGTCCAAATTCACTTGGAAAAAACAAAGAGACAAGGAGCAGAGCAGAGAGTGAGGATGTCCAGCTCTGCTGGCTGTGCTGACACAGGGAACGTGCTTCCAATGATCGTCTGAAACTCGTTGGCATTTCAGAGCTACCTTTTCTGGCTGGACAGGAACAGCTGAAGGAAAAAATACTTTTGGTATTGATAATTTTTCAAAACCAAACAATTTAGCCACTGAATTTCTGCGTGGTGATGAGATTTGTGGCACCTCATCTCTTTATCAGTAGCAGTGCTTCAAAATACACTCTTTGTGCAGATATATTCCCAGTCATCATCTTCCTTCCTTCTCTCCTTTAGGTCATTCAGTAAATTTCCAAACATTTGATTCTGACCCCAAATTTATACTTGTCAGTGGATCATGTAACACCTGAAAGTATGCTTTATTCCTCAAAGAACACAGCTAAGTGGGGAGTAAATTGAAATTCCTGTTTTCCAGCTTAACCTGACCCATGGCAGCAAACTGCAGAAGCAATCACTTCTGAGAGAGTTAATTTTGTTTGATTTGCAGCTAAGCCACAGAGAAAGTAAAGCATTTCCATAAGATACCATGTGCTTGGGAGTGTCAGTGAGCTGGGGCAATTTCCCTTGTCCCTCTTCCTGTCATTTGTTGAAGATACAGCATGCTCCATGGAAAATAAGAGGAAAATATTTTCCAGCAAAGATACCTTATATCAGGGGAAGTTTCTCTCAGAGTTTTTATTAGCTCCAAGTGTTCACTGTGAAGTTATGGCAGAACTAGCCTGACTTTACTAATCATCACTTCACAGCTGATTGCAGTGCTCCAGTTTTGTAACTGAAATGGCAGCTAAAAAGAACCTCTGAACAATGGTATAGATAAACTTTCCCAAGGGTGGCTCCCTGTAATTCCCTTCAATTTATGCCTCCTCTAACGAACATCCAGAACAAAAAAAAAAGCTCTTATATTCTCCACCTCTTGACTTTCCAGCATCCACACACTCTACAAAAGATGTTAGCAAATCACCCATCTGTCTTCACATTAAAATAAAAAAAAAGGCTTTCTTTATAATTTATTTCAGAGTTTTTTTGAATTCAGGGTGCATTTAGACTAAGCTTTAAAATCTTTTTTACACAACAAAATTAAAATTATGTCTGATTTAAAAATCAAGGAACAATTGGTTCCTTGAACTGAACTGAAATAAATATCATTTGCAAGAAATCATCTGATATCCAGGTTTTGGACTCTAGGGTGGTGTGGCACGGAGAAATAACCTTGTTTTTCTTGAAACACATCCAAATTGCCAAAACCTCTTAAGATGCATCACCAGGTCAGGAAAGGAAGAGATTCTCTCATCTACAAGAGGCTATCCACAAACACAGAAATTCAAACTGCAAAGCATGGTTTGCTTGTTTGTTTTATTATTCGGCCACCAAACAAGAAAGAAAATGAAGAAGAAGAAAAAAAAAGCCACTGTTCATTGAGCTTGTCTCTGCATTTTTGCACTTCCAGCTTCCCTTCATGGCCCCAATACATTTAGTATACCAGCCTGTCTCCTACACAGGCCGTGGGTCAGCTGCAGAAGGTGAATGGTATATGGGTTTGTCTTTTTCCCCAAGGTCAAGAATAAGAGGTAGTTTCAAAGGCAGGTTTACAATGCTATTGTTCTTTGTGAAAAACAGAGCCATTTAATCTCCCTAATAGTGACTCTAATTAAGGATGCAAATATTCAATTAATTTGGAAAACGCAATGGGCTTCACAATTGAATGAAATAATATGAATGGAGTAATTGGCCTGGGACCACAATTTATCTTTATACTCTCTCCATTTCACAAAGGCATTACTTTGCTAAGAGTTATGTTTTATTCACACACTTGAGTATCAAAGCCCTGGGGATCTGGGATATTTAATTACATCACAGCAGCACACACAATGGTTACAACTCACAGGATATGTTTTCTATATTCCCAACCCTGTTAGAACACAACCCCCTGCTCTGCTGTCCCGGGAAAGAGGTCTATGGAAGGAAATGGCTCTGAGGAATGTTTATTTATGAAGTGCTTGGAAGCTTGTATCTCAAAGCAATCTTTTGCCTGAGCAAGATTGGTAAATTACCATCACTCTGAAAATCCTTTGTAGTAAATAAATTACACAATGTGCCGTGATGGAGAGAAGCAAACCAAAGAGGGACAGTTTACTGGTGGGAAGATGCACAGCACCATGCAACAGGCCCAGACCTATTGACTGGGAGTGAGGAGATCTCAATTTGTGCTCTGCTGTGTTGTATGAGCTGTTGGATGAATCTCCTATATATCTTGCAACTCTGCAGTCCCTTGGTTATTGTTGGAGCAATTCCCTTTCCCTCCCTAGCTCATTGAAGCTAATGACAGCCTTTCTACTCATCATCTGGATTGCTCTGGGTCACAGTGGTGACAACTCATTCCAGGTTAACACAAAAAACCACCTAACAAGCAGAACAGCTCCTTGACTCACCCCTACTCTGGCCACTACCACAGGGAAAGGCCTTGCAAAATAGTCTCTCTCATGGGAAAGGAATTTTTTTACAGGACTAGTATTTTTGGATTGTTTTTCCCAAAAAATATACAGGCATTTTCAAGTGAAATAACAAGGATAAACTCTCAGAGTACCCCATCTCACTGCTTGCTGATAAGAGTTAAATAGAATGTCTTGTCTCACAGCAGCTGCTTGGCTGAGGTGGTATTTTTTCCAAACAAAAAAGGAAATATCTCGAGAGTTTTCAGTCAGAGATCTGTTCTGTCTATCTGGAGCACAAAGCCAAAAATCTGTCTATAATGCCCAGGAAGAGGCACATTCAAATGATTGGTAAGTGCTAAATATCAAGTTCCAGGGCATCTATCACTACCTTAATGCCCTTTCCCCTCCAGAGCACTGAGAAGTCTTTATAAATTATAACATTGTGTGAACTCTGTCAGGTGATGCATCCCCTCATTTTCTCTTAATAGCAAGACACAGATTCAGTATTCCAGACTCAGCATCAGAAATCAGAGGCTGCACATGAGTCACCAATGGGCACTCACAGACCAGAAATCCAAAGGTGTCCCGAGCTGCATCCAGAGCAGCATGGCCAGCAGGGGAGAGAGGGAATTCTGCCCCTCTGCTCTGCTCTGCTCTGGTGAGAGCCCACCTGGAACCCTGCATCCAGCTCTGGGGTCCCTGCACAGGAAGGACATGGAACTGCTGGAATGAGTCCAGAGGAGGCCAAGGTGATCAGAGGGATGGAGCACCTCTCCTATGAGGAAAGGCTGAGAGAATTGGGGTTGTTCAGCCTGAAAAGGAGACCTGACATGATTGCAGCCTTCAGTACCTGAAGGGAGCTGACAAGAAAGATGGATTTTGTGTGCAGATATTTACTTTGTTCGTTTTTCTCAAAACTGTCTTAGCAGCAGAACTAAATTCAGCTTTGATAAAACCTGTCATAGGATTAGGGCTCCACTCTGTAACCTTGCCAGAGTAGCGCTCTCTTATTTCATGTCTTAAGGCTGACGTAGGCATCAAAACACCTACACTGCATTTCCTTATATTTTTTCCAGCATATTTTTCATACCTTCCCTTGCCCCCTGAAAGCTCCTAGCCAAATTGTAGCCAGATGCTTGGCACTCATGCAAGAGCCAGAAAATGTCTGCTTAAAAAAAGCTGAGGTGAAATAGATTTCAATAATAAACCATATTTCATTTTCAAGTTTCTGAGATGTTATTAAAAGAAGGAGCAGAACAAATAGGCAAGGAAACATGAAAGATATGTTGACAGAGTTCTAGCAAGCATTCAGCAGGAAATTTGAAGTTAAACTGATGCTCACATTATGCCTTTTGTAATGGCATCCATTAAGGATTCCCTGGGCAGGATTTTACTTCTTCCTGAAAGCTAAAGATTACTATAATTTTAATTTAATATGTGCTCTCTCTCTGGTTGTAATGTCTATTTAGAATGCAAAAATCTTACATAGTTACTGCCCCTTCTATTTAGCATTGCATCAAATGATTGAACAAATAACACAAAAAAACTGTTCTGAAAGAATATTAGGTTTGCAATATCAGACTGTTACAAGGTGAAAACATCGGAATTTATTTTACCCCATTATATACTGGAGGATAATGACAATGCCGTGGTTCATCTGAGTGCTTTCCCTTAGAAAGCCTCCCCAGCTCCTGCAGAGACAGAATCATCTCAGGAAGTGACAGGACCGAGGAAATTTTTTGTTTTGGGCCAGGTGGAATTGCATTTCAGGTAACACTTCTCTCTTCACTTACCAGAGAGGCAGCCTAAGACAACTGCTCATCTACCTTAGCCAGCTGAGGGCACATGAGGCCACACAAATACTCTCCAGATCTGAAGCAGGAGAAGCTGCAAAGAACACTTCTCTGACAAAAATTTTCAGAAGTTCTGTTTGCTGTCTTTGCTTTGGCACTGAGTTTGTACAATAAACCTCAACTTTCTGTCAGAGGCTCTGGTTAATCACACCTCACAGTCTTCTAAGCTGTAGGAGAAAGGAAGGTCAGTGGACACAAGTTGCTATTTCAAATATTCAAAATATTTTCAAATATTTTTGGAAAGGCAACTCTGGTTATTTAATAATTTCTGTCTCTGAACATGTCTTTTCTCCTCTGTAATTGCTTTTTTATTTTTAGTATCAATAATTCTATAGCAACAAGCAGTTTGTACTCCATATACAAATCAGGAACACTTTAAAATGCAAACATCAGCATTTTAACAAGCTAAACAAGGAACAGCATGCTAATTCTGTATAGGATTTTCAAGTGAGCTATCCTCAAAGGACCATCTAATCATTAAAACAAAGAGGTTTGAAAAGTGAAATTAATATTGCACTTCAGCATGTCAGAGAAAATTCTATCATGGCTTTATATATTTTTCCTAGCTCAAACAATCTTGCTCACTTTCCTATGAGTTTAACAACTTGGCTTTAGCTTGTTATTTGTTATGGCTTTTAGGTACTTTGATAATCACTTGATTTTGCTTTTATGCTTTGGAGGAAGGGGGAGCTCCAGGTGAAATATAATACTGTCATAAAGCTCAAAGGAGAAAAAAAGAGACAAGAATAGCATCACTGGCAAATCTTTAAATATAATGTCTGGTTCCAATAATACCACCTTTTTAACTGAAAGATTAGTGGAATTTGCAATTTCACCTATCATAAATACCAGACATATTTGGGTGGGACAATGAAAAATACCTGGGGGAATTAGATACTGAAATCCCATTAAATTTTTTTTTTTTAAACCATGTCTCTCAAACTTACAAATAAATGTTTCTATTTGGCTTTCCTCCTGTTAGGTCCTGCCAAACATTGCGTATGGGACATCATAACTGAATCATACAAAGGAAAAAAAAACCCCAAAAACTAATAGAAGATCATTTATATCTTCTGGAAAGTCCTAAAGGGGATGGTTCTCCATCTCCAGTTTGCAGTGAACTGCAGTCACCAAAATGCAGCTAATCCAGTGGAATTTCTACCTTTTGTGTTCCAGAATTTCTGGATTTTCCAGCAGCCTCTTCAAGCTGGAAAGCCCCAAGCAGCTCAGCCTCCATATATATAATGGTAACAGAGTACAAATGTTTCACTTGGTAAACTAGGGTATTAGTATTATTTCAATAGATGTTGCCTGAGAGAGAAATTAAAAAGCTTGAATTTTTCAAAATTACTGTGCCTAAGAAATTAGTTTATGTAGAGATAATTAATTTTTGGTAAGACACTCTTACGAATTTATTTGCCTGGTTGACTGCTTGGCAACACTTTTCAGACCCATGAGGAGAAAATCCTGTGATCAGACATTCAACAAAGGAAAAGGGTAGCTGTTGGACAGCTCCTTAGGTGGTATATTCAGTAATCTTTTGTGAACTTTTCATGAGCTGTTACTGTTCTGAAATCAAAGAAGATGTCTGGGGCTATTTGCAGAATGTCAAGTGTTCAGTTTTAAATCTGACTGTTGCATTTGGAAAGAATCCAGGTGATGACTATGCAGGCAGAGACGGTACTGAGTACTAGAGTTCCTGAGCCATCACTTGGGAAAAGTCCACTGATGTTTTTAAATTTTGAGCAAGAACCACATTTAGCACAACCACAGACCATTTACCAAAGAGGGAAATATTAAAAATGCCATATTATGCATCATTCTCCCAGCTGAGTTTCATTAAAAAAAGATATCCATTGAAAAGGGATTTTGAAAAGGGCAGTCATAGCTCAAAACTTTAACTTAATGTGACTCAGTTTACTACCAATGTCTTTGACAGTGGGGGACATGAGGTTATTTCTTATTAAACCTTCCAAAATATATTGTCAGCTCTCAGAGAAGTTATAGGCTGAGAGAAGCTCTAGGATGCTATAGGCTTGCTGCTTGTTTGAAAGTAACCTTTAACTCTCCTTATAAGATATATATGTATCCTTATAATATATATATATATATATGTCTTTTGAGGCTACATGAAAAGGTAAAGAACCAGAAAATATTCTTCACACACACCAGTTTTCACCATCCCAGTCCAGTTACCATTTGCTCTGCCATCTAAACTCATTATTCTTTGAAACTTCACTATCAGTACTGCTTTACTGTTTCCTGTGCCTTGTATTCTCTTTTCACCTCCTGTAGTGCATCTGTCTCCCTGCTGCATCTCTTTCCCGCTAGTCTTTCCTGTGTCATTGCTGAACTAATACAGCCTGAGATAAAAGAGAGCCTATTTTCAATGAGGGCAAGTTTTTAGAACCTTCTCTCCTTCTTTAGGAGAGAAGCTGTTCCTGCCTAGGGACACACTGAAAACAACAGCAATCTGACCACATGGTGTTGTGGAAGCTATGAGCCAGGTGACTGATTTGGGGTGCAGTGGAAGAAAACCAGCTCAGAAGAGGGAGGATGAAGGAGGCTTGCCTGCCATTTATTTGCAGCACTGCCCTCTGCTTGCACACCTCTGGGTGAGCGAGGAGTTTGACTCCTCAGCTGAAAGCACATCTATTTATGTACCCTTTGATTAGAGCTGGCAGCTTGTCATGCCAGTGCACTGCACAGCACAGCACAGCAGTGTGATGAGATGAAATGTCAGAGCCACATCAGATATATTTAGAGTTCTATGTGTCCAGCAGGGGAAAAGCACTGCTAGATCACAGAGCCATTTCACCAGGTGGTACATGTGGTGAGGAGTCACTTTTTTGCCAAGATCAGCTACTCTTATCAGAATGGGAAGCTCATCTTTGTGGTTTACCTCTTCGGTGCCACAAAATCAACATGAAACAATCAGATAATTTTAAGTCTGCCCATCATTTTGTCACCTGCAACACAAAAGTTGCATAATGAGTGCATGGATTGATCCAGACAGCAAATAAGATGAAATCTCTGTGTTCACTGCATTTTTATTAGGGATTTCACACTTCAGCAAGAAGCTGAAGTGACATTTTTATTAATAAATTGTGCCATTGACATCATCTGGGTAGATTTCAGTCACAGGAACACCGGAATGAATCAGTTGCACAGTCTAACATGTAAGTCTGGTCTCAGAGAACTTATTCTTTGTGTCTCATTCAGCTGGTGACCTGCCCTGGGTTCTAGAAGAGGCCACTCAATTTTCTGAGAGGGATATTCAGTTGCAACTAAAAATCAGTATTTTTAAAAGGCCTTTTTAGTCCATTTGAAAATGACAAACCCATTTCTTGACAAGGATTACGTTTTATTATTTTTAACAAAATGATATTTTCATGGGATTTTAATGTTCCCCTTGGAGTTTTTCATTTTCTTCTCTTTTGATTTCGAACAGAAGCAAAACTATATTTTTCTAAGCACCTCTATTTTCCAGCTATTGAGACTGCAAAGGAAGTTTTGCTTTTTATAACTCCATATGAGGACCAAGCATCAAGCCATTCTTCCAAACATTATTGTAATCCTTCAGAAGACCACAGCACCCAATATTAAGAGTGGGGATGAGTAAGGAAAATACATTTTCTAGGACAGTTGGACATGCACCTTTATAGCCATCAATGGCTATAAAAGTAGAAAAACAAATTGCATCACTTATTCACTGTAAAGATTCATTGAGGACACACCTGCATGGCCTGGTTGATGAAGTTCCAGCAGTTTTGTATTTGCTTAGTTTTCATTTTCCAGGAGGCAGCAGGAAAAGGGATGTGCTCCATCCTCTCCTTAAACTGTAGGGTTTTTTTGACCTTTTGGGTTATACATTATCTAAAGATACCAGATTGTGTAAGAAGAAAAACATTAGTATTGTAATATAACTCAGTAATAGTACCACATTCTTTAGAGTTGACATTATAGGGGGGCTCAAGTTACAGACAGACCCAAAGAAAAGAATGGAAATGGAAATGGAAATGGAAATGGAAATGGAAATGGAAATGGAAATGGAAATGGAAATGGAAATGGAAATGGAAATGGAAATGGAAATGGAAATGGAAATGAAAGTGGCCTCACTGGGCTCCACAGATATTTTTGTACTTGCTCGTGCCATCTTGAGAAATATGGATGTTCCACCTCTAACAAAATCTTTGTTTTCTTCAGAGGTAGTGGTTGAAAGGTCCTTTTCTGCAGACATTTTATCTTGACTCTGTGAAGGGAAATGATAGTTACTATAGAATAGCCAAAACCTGTATAGAAAGGATCAGACAAAAGTGTGTATAACAGTAAGCATATTCAGAAAAATGAAACTACAGGATAGCCGAATTCCAGCACTTTAGAGTGCCTTAAATTCTAACATTTATTAGCTTTTCAACTTTGCAACCATTTTTGTTATAGATAAATGATTGTTCCATTTCCCCTTCTCTTTCAATTTTAGGTAAAAATAGCCAAATTCCTCCTGCTAACCTTAAGATAGAAAGATTTCATATTTTAATCTCTTTTCCATAGAATGTCTCTGATCATCACATAAATCCTCCAAGGCATCTTGTGCAAGTGTATTTATATATGGGTCCTATTCTGAACTGAATTGAGTGCTTTGAAGACAATAAACTTGGGAAGCTGACCTGGAACATAATTGCATAGATTTCTGTATAAAAAGTATTATGAAACAAAAAAAGTTTGTATATAAAACAGGATAAAAAAAGTCACTCCCCTGATTCTCTTTTCTTACAGATGTACACTGCGTGCCTTTCCATTATTTTCTCTTCAAGAGAAAACATATTTATGACAGCATTAAATTTTCTGTCATTTCTGCAGTCCTCATAAATGAGAAGCATGCAAGGATGTAATTTAATAGGGTGTACATTTGTCTACAAATTCTTAATTATATCAATAATGAAAGGCTTCTTGTTGATCATGTTCTGTAAATATGCAAGTGTGAAATTTTACTGACTTAAATACAGTATTGGTAGATATAAAAAAATTGATGTTGCTATGCTTAAATGTTCACCAACAAAAGTATTTTTTGAAGTCAGGTTTGTGAAATTTTTACCTGTATCATGCTCATTACTCACATAAGCCACATAATTAAGGAATTTCATATGAAACCCCATAGCAGAAGTGATTAATCAGCTGACTGTTTGGAAGTGATTAAGCACCTGAATAATTTCAAAAACTGGTTTATAATCCAAACTCCAAAGATATTCAAACATCTTTGAATTTTATGATGATAATTAATGGATAAAATATTAGGAAAAAAAGTTGTCCAAAATCATATTTGTTGGTAACTTTCGCTTTCCTCAGCTCACAGTATGTAAATGGTATTACCTGCTCTGAAATCAGAGTAGAAAGGTAATAAATGCATGTTTATTTGACTTCATTCAACTCCCTTGTTCTTCTCAGTAAAATGTTTCCCTCTTTATATTTTCAAAGCAACAAAACGAAGTTGCAATTCCATTAGGTCCTTTAAAGTCATAGCATATCAAATAAATAGATATTAAAATCTCAGGTCTTGGTAGCTTATGTCAGTTTTGCAATTTCCCATTAAAAAGAAACAGAAATTGTTTTTAAAGCATATCACCCTGAGAGCCACGGCACAGCTCATAAATCCAGTCCTTGTTTTAATTTAGTGTGTCAGAAAATGACTCATTTGTTCATTACGCCATTAATTCATTCAGAACAGTACTTTGTCAGGGAAGTGCAGCTACTGTAAAACTAATCATCTCAGACTATCTACTGCCTGGAAAGACAAGGATGAGTGGAAGCATACCTCCTTCTCAGGATGAGTGGAAGCATACCTGGGCTCAAAAAAGGCTTATGCTTTAAATTGTATTGGGCTTAATGACAAGTATTCTTAGAAACCAACCTAACAAGTTGGTTGGTTGATTGGTTGGTTGGTTGGTCTTAATAACAAGTATTCTTAGAAACCAACCAAAAAACATCAGTGACAAGTATTCTTGTCACTTTAGACTAACCTCCCCTAATGAATTACCCCAATTCATTAGGGTAGGTTAGTCTAAAACACCCAGAGTATTCACAGAATCACCCAACGGGTAAGGTTGGAACATTTACATCACTTCCAAAAATTTCTAAATATAGAGAATGAGGAAAAAAAATTTGTGAATATTGTCACTTCTTTGCCTTTGCTGGGGCACAGTGGGCATCACTCACTGGGGTAGCTGGTTGCACTCCGCTAAAAAGCTCTGCTTCATGAGGGCTCCAACTCCAGCAGCTATCCCTGTGCAGTGCAGTCAGTTGTGGAAACCTGAGCTCATGACATGGTAGTGCTGAAACTACTTAGTTCCCTTGGATCCTCCTGCTTACTAACATCCAGTTTTAGGGATCCCTTGTTCTTCATCCTGTGTGATTGACTTGCCTGGTATGGGAACTTCCCTGTCAAGGGAATCAGACCCAAGCGCAGGCAAGTGAAAGGACAGTCCTGGCTGTCAGAGTGAAGAATGGGCAGGGAGCAGAAATTAATAATAATTTCCTAGGTTATGGATTCCATTTTGGATTTGCCACTGCCTTTGACGTTGCTTATATAGGCTGTTTATTTATCTTAGAAGAGCATCTACACATCTCAGGTGGGATTAGAGCCTGTTGGTGATGCATGGCGTACATTGGAGTATTGTTGAAGGTGGTGACCAGCTGGTTCTCCTATACCAAATCAAAGTCATTATCTCCACAGCCACGTTCTTCTGCAGCTACTTGAAACAGCTGTGAAACACACCAATAACTTCTATTCTACCAGAAACACAAAAGAAAGTGCAGCGTTTGCTCTGGAGAACTCTGAAAAGTGTTTCCTGGGTGTCTGTCAGCCATTCTAACTTCCAGGAGTCATTTTTTCTGGTAGATGAGGAGAGGTTATGTTACTCTGCTTAAGGGTTGTGGGCTAGAAAGGTTTATTGTTCTTATTTTTGTAACATGTTTGTATTTCCAATTTGCTTAATTTGCTTAGAGAGTTGTGAAAGGCACTCTGCAAATCATGTGCTAAGATTTTTCTATGAATTAATCAAAGATTATGGCAAAGATTATTTTCCTTTTCTTCTTATCCCACATTGATTCTCTCTGCTCACGATGCTGCTCTTGCTTCAGATATATTTGAAAAACAAAAATCTGCATGGCTTGAAACAAAGAATAGGAAGAAGCCTGCAACAGTTAGGGTGATGAAAGAACTGGGTTTTGTTGTCACTAAACAGGATTAAGCCACTATGAAGTAAGGTGAACCTAGGGATACAAAGTTCAGGCTCTGACAGAGATTCATTAGGTGTGTTCCTGTTAAAGAGGTAAGTGCTTCAGCTGAGGTTTTATATTAACAGTCCTGAGGCTACTTTTCTACCTTGTTGTAAATTCAGTCATAATGCAGATTGTAGTTTATGTTGACAAAAGCTGAAACTAAGAGCAGACATGGCAGTGTATCTTCCATTCTAGGAATTTTCAGGGTTTTCTTTCCAGTACAATAAGGTAACGTGCATAGACAGAAAACAGAAATGAAATTAATTTTTTTAAATGGATAATTTCTAAGACTGTTCTGTATCCATTTAAAAAGTGGTTTTTTTTTTTTTTTTTTCTTGTTTGACTTTGGTTGGCTTGTTTGCCAGTTTGGTCGATTTAGGGGGGGATTATCTTTTTTGCATCATTAATTTCTGTCCTTGTGCTCTTTGAAATGTATTATCCAGGACTGCTTGCTTTTACTGGGGGCCAGGTATTTTCCTACTATTTCAGAGCAATGGCATTCTAACCAGAAGCAGACTCGAAAGCTAAATCACAGATCCAGCCACTTCCTCTCTACTGTGGATATTTAGTATCTGAATATTCTTCTAGTAGATGAGCCTTCCATTTTTCAGTGTATGCATTAACCTTCAAGGTGATTTTGAATGAAAAAACATATAAATATGCCATCTAATTGAAGTCTGTCCTTCAGAGAATTAACACCTACATTTGAGTGTTAAATGACCCAATACAATTTGTCAGCATGATGTTTATTCTGCAGTAGTACTGATTGTAGTGAAATCACAGCAGAAGTGAATTTGCAAATAAGGGCTTTGTTTAATTCTCTGAGTTGATGGGATGCCAGATTTCAGTAGCATTAGACGGGCTGTAATGGAAAACATGTTTTCCTATTAGAAGAACTATATTCTCTAGCTGTGGGATACAGCAAAAAGGAGGCCCCTCATTGCCCCTTGCTACAGATAAATCCTTGGTGTGCATTCACTGGAGTTTATTCATATTGATTTTTCATTTTATAAATCACTTTACCATTGCAGCACCTTGACAAGATTACCTGTTAAAACACAATACATTAATATTTACTTGCTGCCTAAAGGCCACACACAGGCTTTCTTTGCTTCCTAACGATATTCAAGCATGAATGAAAAGAAGTTGCAAAAAGCAATCTCCACAATGGGAATGCATCTGATTTATACCCCAAAATGGGAAATTATAGCAGTTGTAATAGTATACTTTCACATAAACTGTCACAAGTGGAGCAAAGCTTGGCCAACAAAGACCTATTTTCTGAAATGGAAGAAGTCAAATGATCAGGTCTTCGATGTCCAGCCAAAAGGCAATTATCAAAACTTGGAAAAACTTCCTCAAGACATCAGTAAGCTGCTTAAAGAGCCCAGTGTTTGTTGTGCACCCATGGGGAGGGGGCAAGGAAAGATCTTATTCCTCGATGTTTGCATTAGATATGATCTGTGTCTGAAATAACAGATGGAAGATTTATTTCCCTGGAGCTTGCACTTAGCTGTTTAAGACAAAATTGCACATCTGTAGATGGCACAGATCCAGTGAGTGTTGGGACACTTAAGCCTCAGTGAGGCTGGAAATGTTCTCCCATTGTCTTCTGGAGGATTGTCCTACCCTCTCTTTTGCCAGGGGCTGCAGGAGGTTGCTGTGGTTTTACTTGCTCCTTGGTAGGAAGGTTACACATTCTTTACACCAGGTGGCTATGGCCTGGTGAGGGGGGTGGTGTGCTCTGTTCCTTCCACCCAAGGAGAGAAAGTTTGGCAAAAATGCTGCCTTTGCATTAGGGCATGAGGTAAAGATGTCTGCCGGGCAGGCAAATCCTGTAGGGATTTCCAAAAGCTTTTTTGAACGTGTACCCAAACTATTCCCCCACACCTTTGTACTTTAAAATTACTTGTGGATGTGAAAGGTTTATTTTGAGTCCGTGTTAATGCTTCTGTGAAGTGAGTGCTTTGCTCTAGAACGCTGTATGCTCTTGGGAAATTTACAAGTTTCTCTTTTTCAAGTATGTAAGGCTCGCAAATTAAGCAGTGGGATTGAGATGCTGCTTTTATTTGGTGACTTCTAGCTATTTATAAATTTGCCAAGATTTCTGCTTCTTTGTTGTTGGGTTTTTTTAATCAGTACTTTTCTCTCTCTTGGCTTCCTATGTATAAATGAATGAAAATGTAGTTTAAGTGAAATGGTGTGAATGGTACTATGGTTGAGAGGACTGGGAAAGGCATTGGTTAAACTGATAACACTGGGGCCAGATCTTTGTAAGCCCATGGAGTACTATAAAAAAGGGTATAAAGTGGCTGGACAGAGTGTAAGCTAAATCAGAGACAGAGGTGGGACTCTCTTACCCCCATAGCTGAGATTAGCCCTACCTGAAGTTTGTCTGTCTTAGACTCCCTCTGCAGCTGACAAATTAGAACCAGTTCTGTCCAGAGTGCAGTTCCTTCTAACCATGCCAAGAAACCTGCTTTTTAGTAAATGGAGGAAGTCTAAAAGCAGAAGTTCAGGGACAGAAAGCTTATGCCACTAACTTGGAGAGCACATTTGTGAAGGAGGAGAGCGGATGAAAAATCTGCTTAGGAGCATGCTTTTCACCTAAAAGGTCCTTTCTTATCTATAAAGCTAAAAGCACTTTTAAAAATCTGTGCTCTGTGGCTTTTTTTTTTTACCAGTCTGCATATGCAGAGAGCCTAGAAGCAATTTTTACAAAAGCTGTGTTATAGTGAATAAAATCTTTCTATTAACTTGACAACCAGGCTCTTATTACCGGTCCTGTCACAAATTTTTGGCATCATCTTTGACGGGGTGTTTGGGGCCACGCTCTCTGAAAAGTATACTCCCCACCAAAGCACTTGAATGAAGTGATTGCTGCTCATTCTCTGCACCCAGCAAGGATTTCTCTCATCTTCTTCTGCTTCCTAAGAAGTAATAAAGTGCTAGCTGACCTACAGCTTTTCTGTCTCTTCTGTCTCGCCCTGCTAGGAAAAAAATATCTCCTCCATGGGCAAAGAGAGTTTTCAGCTCTCATTTCTTCATGAATAGCTAGGTCCACAGGGCTCTTTTATGGAATAAATACTTTTTTATATGTATCTTTTTTTTAATTTAATCTCTGCGATTTCAAGACTTATGGTGGGTGCTGTCAGCACATTTTATCCTTCCTAGATGCTAAAAATACCCAGGATTTTTGTAACAAGTGTTGTGATCCTGGTATTTTTCACTCTGAGAAAGAGGTCTTGCACTCTGGAAACAAAGAAAAGTTCCTGCTGCCTGTATTATCTGTAGTTACCTCTTTGATCACTAGAGGTTGTTGTGTACATACAGGCTTAAAAACTGCCTGCTCTTCAGAGATGCTGTGGAAGGGCTAAGGAATTCAGGGGTTGAGGGAGAAGAAAAAGGAGATTTTGTTCATATGGAGTGGAAATCCTGGCCTTGGAGTCAATGGTCAGTAATATACTCTGAATTTTGTGTTCCTGTTCTGTAAGATTGAAAATTCAAGCTCCTCGCCTTTTTGGTAACACTTAACTGTACCAGAGCATAAACGTACAAGTTACAAACTCCAAATTAGCATTGCTTGCTCTAAATGTCCCCACATTTATAAGAACATAGTGGGTTTAAAGATTATTTTCTCTAGAATGGACCTTGAAGTCCATTCAGTGGTATTTCAAGACACAAGACTGAAAACATTCATTAGTCACAATTTCTTCTTGTCCCAGCCCCTTGTTGACTCTCCTGCATCAAAGGGAGAGACTGGATGGAATAACGTTGTTTAAGACAAAAAGGATAACTTTTTCCCTTAATGACCAATATATTGAGTAGTAAATTCCAATTAGTACACAAACAAAAAATAAAACAGAATCCTCCTCAAACCTGTATTCTCATCTCTCCACTCACTCACTCACACACACTCCTAGGCAAAATATAGATATATTACATGGTAGCCTGTCACAGAAACCCAAAGGTCAAGACTTGACAGGGGAGAAGCTTTCATCCATTAATGGGGAAAAGACAGATTCTCTTGTCATGAACTGTCACAGGAACAAGTCATTTGCAGTGATGTGACAGGTTTAATCTTTCCAACAGTCAGAGAGATCTACCTTTAATATTGCTGGACTTTAGTCTCAGCCATCCTTATAGGTTTCCTCCCACCATAGGCTGGTGTTTCTTATTTAGGGGTAGGAAGAGTTTAGAAGCTTCTGAGGAAGCCTGAGTTAATGAGTGAAGTGACACCTGGTCACCAGAGGAAGGAGAGCAAGAGATCTGTGTCCCTCCCTGAGCTTCTGGCCACACCAGAACTGGATCTTGGATGCACCTGATAGTCCCTGTTGTGTCCAAGTGACCATAAGAGGTGGCAGAGCTGTCACCCTGGCTCAGCTGGAAACTCCCATTATAGCTATCCAAGTGGTGTCTCTCACCTAATATTGAGAATGGATTCACTGAGAGCTCAGCTGCAGCCTCTCTGAAAGATTATTATTAGATAATGGTTCTGATTTGGGGTTTAATTTAACTAAGTTGGATCAACACCTAACAAGGCTTCCTCTGATTTTTCACTGCAAGTGCAGCTGGGACAGTTTCTGTCCTGTCTCTTCTGAGGTGTCCACTTTACAGTGCCAGGAAGTGAATGTCTATTTTGCAATGTCAAAAAAGCCCAAACCCAAACAAAACACACACACAAACAAACAATTTTTAAAAGTGATGAGCTGTTCTTGCTTGCAAAGTGAATGACACCTCAGGAAAACATCTCATATTTCAGAAGAGCTGTGCCTGATCTCTGAAGAAGCACTTCTGTCTTGCTCAGGAAATAGACTAATTTTTAATCCACTTTTGTGACTCTTGGGTTTCTAATTTTTATAAATGTTTGTCAAAAAACTAAACTCTTATCAACAGTGTCCCAATTCAAAGTGCTATCAAAACTGAAGGTCCTTCTTTTCCATACTAAAACTACAGAACTATAAGGGGTGGGTAACAGAAAGAAACGTGGAGTAAACCTGAAGTGAATGGTGACTGAAGAATGGCCACAAAATAAAATAAATGTGGGAGTGAAACAGGGACATAACTCATGTGGTCCTCCCTTGTACTTGCCCTTGTTGAGGCTAAGGGGAAAAAAGAGACCAGATTAGAGGGTTTGCTCAGCAAGGGAAAAGGCTGCCATGTGTTTTGATGTCACTTTGACCTTGCTCTGTCCAATTGAAAAGAAACACTGTGTAATGAATATGAGGTGTCAGTATTTTAAAGCAGTTTGCACACTTTTACTTCACTTTGGTTTTCCTTATAAGAACCCTGCTCATAGAGAAGAGTATATAAAGCATGATATAACTTAAATGAAAATGCACAATAGTGTATGTGGAGAAGTGCTCTGTCTCTCAATATGAATGGTAAATCATCCTTCTAAATCAACAGAATTTGTAGAGAGGACCTAAATTGATGTAAAGGATTTTACACTCTATTTTGTGTTCATTTTTATTAATGCTCTGCACAGTAAATGCCTCCCTTTAAATCCTTATGCCATTTATTTATAGGTGTTTAACATTTTAGACTTTGCAGAGCTTTCTGTGATTTTTGCTCCTTTAACTGTGAAGTAGACAGGG
This sequence comes from Serinus canaria, assembly GCF_022539315.1. Taxonomy (NCBI): domain Eukaryota; kingdom Metazoa; phylum Chordata; class Aves; order Passeriformes; family Fringillidae; genus Serinus; species Serinus canaria. The sequence goes on from NC_066317.1 coordinate 16,618,017, forward strand.
GTTTATGTAATTATGAAGCCTTGTGTTTCCTGAGAAAACTAGGACACAAGTTTCCCAGGAGGAATTAGAAAATAATTAAAATATTGAGGAAAAGAAAACAACAGTGAAGCATTAGCCAACAGGGTAACAGATCTCTGATATTTGACAGCATTTTTATTTGATTTGGTTTTAAGAATTTTGGCTAAAGGATGTCCTGTGCTTGATTCTTGTGCTGCTGTGTTGGGGTGAAGGAAAGTAAATGCAAGAATTGGACCCACTGAGTTCTGCCCTGCATCTGCCAAGGTTAATGCACATGCATCTGCTGCATAATTTGTCATCTCTCTCCTATTCCATGTTGCTCTTTTGTCCTCCTTTTTTTTTTGCCTCCTCCCTTTGTCCTCCCTTTCCCTTCACTTTAGACAATCAGTATTCCTACCACTGTTTGATACCTCCCGTGCCTCTGCCAGAGGCAGAATGACATATTTGTGCCAGCTTTGGCTTTCCTTGTGCTCTTCTGTGTCTGTAATTCCGGAAAATAAAGTCGAAGGTGACCTTTCTTCCTCCAGAGTCTGAGGTCTGAGATCAGCCTCTTGTCTCAGGGTGCAAATATCTCCCCCAAAGTTTGGCTTCCTTTTTGGAATTACTCCCAAGGGAGAAGAGGGAACAAAAGCTGGAGATGTAAGACCTCTGAACTACAGTCTCCATATGCATAGAAACAAACTGATACCTTAAAAGTGCAGCTCTTGTACAAAACTTGTTGTGATTGCATACTTGTGTCTGGGGTTTTATTTTTGTTGTTAGTGGGTTTTTTTGTGGAACAGAAGCTCATTTATTTAATCTTTTTTTTGCTTATCATATTATACTCGGTACTGCTTAATTTCTGTAGAAGTAGAGGGAGTGGAGATCAATATTACAACACTTACACTTTGCTGAAGAGCACTTATTGACTGCCTTTTTTTCACCTAATTACATGTGACCATCTAGTCTCCAACTTTTAAAAAAAGAAAAAGGGAGTTCTTAATCCCATTTGGAGATGGCAAGAAAATATCTTCCCATGCTTTGCAATGGACTTCATATTACCTGTTAAAGCACAGCACATCTGTGAGGAGAAGCCCTTTGAAAGGCAGTTAAAGCTAAGGGGCATGTGTGTGCATTATATATAAATCTCTGAAGTTGGCTTTTGTGCCAGGAATACCTTTCTCCTCAAAAGAATTATCATTTCAGTGATCACAGTCTAAGAAGCAATAAACTTGAAGAGCAGGCTCAATTAATGACCTTAATTTCTAAACTGAAGTGTCTGTTTAGGAGTATATGAGTGAATTATGCTCAGATTTAATTCTGAACTCAATATATGGTATTAACTTTTGGAAGCCAACCTGTCGAACACCAGCTGTGTGTTTTCCTGACAGGTTTTGATAGGAGCCTGCAGCCTTTATTTTTCAGAGATGAATTTATTGTTCACATCATGGAGAAAGGGAGTGTCCACAGCTGCAGCATTCATATGAGAATGCTGCTGGTCTTCTCCTTAAGTTGTGAACATTTGTACCTGAAGCTGTATTACATCTTTCAGTTGTCATTGTTTTTTTACACTATTGGAATTTCCTTGTTTTGATGTTATTTATAATACCCCAAGTAACCATTGTTAGGAGATTGAATTAAATTTTTCCTATATCTGAATAATCTTTGAAATTCCCTTCACACTAAATAAAATCCAGTTCATTTTGATTCCTGTCTGGATGATTAATCAATTTGGTGAAAGACAAAATGGCTCCAGCTTTCATGGAAAACTGTAGGGATCCTGACATGCTGTAAGCAGAGCAGAGAGAAATCTGCTTCAGGGGCCTGATGAAATGAATGCTGATTCACTGTTAGCTTTGATCTCTGGCTGGTAAGGTTGGCTTATTCCTTACAAACATTCTTTTTCATCTCCTTTACAACTTCTTTCCTGAAAGTATGGCTGTGAGTTCTCAACTGAGCATAATTGAGTTAGGGTGACTTTAGAAGTGCTGCCTGTGACTAAAACTTGGTAACCAGCTGTGTGATTATTCTGACTTAGCTCCAGTTCTAGGGGAAAATAGTGCTAGCCCTAATGACATCACTGTTTTTTGAGATAAATTCAGACTGAATGTAGACTATTATATCCTCCCTTTTGTGAGCATGGATACCTACATGTATCCTGAGGATGTGTTTGATGTGACAGTAATTGTGCAGCCCAGGATGGAAAGAAAGGTCTGCTGAGCTGCAGAGAACTGTAAGAACACCACTGAGGATGCTTATGGGATGCTAAATCACACCCTGCATGAACATCCACTTTTTGATCACATAAAACTTAAAGCATTCTTCACCCCACTTGTCTTTCCTTAACACCTGCTTTTCCCACATGCTTGAGCAGTGATATGTGTGCCATCCTGAATTTTTTTTCTTCCTTTTCTTCCTTCCTTCCTAATTAAATGCCACAAACTACCATTCAGTTACTGGTGACCTCTGTATAAGAACCTTCTCCTGGTGTGTCCTGTCAGGAGTGGTGAGAGAGTCAGTGTGGGGCTGATATTTTTTCTTTTTTGCTGTCTCCTCTGATAGAGCACTACAAGTTCATCCCATGCTTCGTGGAAAACACGTGGTCTTGAAATGACTCTCAAAGCTGTGTGAAATTAAGGACTAGCAGAATACCTGAATAACTAACAGAATACCACCAGCACCTAGCTCTCCAAAGCAAATATCAGAAAAGGCAAAATATCTTTATTTATGTTCTTGCAACAAAACATCCAATGCAGGTTATTTACTTGTGGGGTTGGCAGCTTCTGGAGGAAGAGTTGGGTAGAAAGAAAACTTTGGAGCTGTTGCCAACAAATACAAGAGCACCCAGTAGATGCTGATGGGATGCTGCACAGCTGTGGCTCCAGTGCAATATTTGGAGTTATTTACACTGAAAGATTTCTGTGTAATTAGGGGAATGCAAGACATTTAATGGAGTGTGCTACTTGTGAAGTCCTGGGCAAGAATCTGAATTCCAGCAAGAGATGGAAATAGGTTTCTTTATTAAAAAGCTGGTGAGTAGTGGGAGAGGTATTTCAGGGTGTTTATTTTTACCAAAGACATCAGTAGGGCTGCTATTTGTCTGTCCTGGAAGAAGATATTTTTTTGGCAATAGAATTCAGTTTTTATTAGGGAATCCATTAATGGAGACAACAACAAGGCCTCAAATGAGAAAGTCTTCCATCTGCAAGAAATGAACTTGTTCAGGTATTGTGCAAAGGAGTGTCACCGACATATTTTATGAAAAATCCTTTCCTTAAGATTTTTCCCCTCCTGAAAAGCTGAGAAGCCTCAAGAGCAAACTGTAAACAATTCTTATCTACTGCTGTAGAATGCAACAAAGAAAATCTCTAATTAGCCTCGTCAAGCTGTTTGCAATTAAGAGCCTATCACAAATCACCTGTCCGGCCGGTCTCAGTCTGAGAAGACCTTTGTTTACACATTCCTTTTCTATTCTTAGCTTAACATAGTAGTGAAATCCTTTCCTCTATTCTTTTAGTATAGTTTTAATATATTATCTATAATATAATAATAAATCAAACCTTCTGATACATGGAGTCAGCTTTCTCGTCTCTTCCCTCATCCTGGGACCCCTGTAGACGAGGTAACAAAGGAGGGTTATTTTTGAGGTCACTGTAATCCATAAGCTGGCAGTGAAACATGCCATGACCCTGGTCTGTGCTAGTCAAAAGAGATGGTGAATGAGCAAAAAGTTGTAGCAATTTCTTTTTCTACTTCTTCATTAGAAGACAACACAATAAATCTCATCTTGCCAATCCTCTCACTCTCCAGAAATTAGGTTAGGGTTTCCTTGGCTTTGGTGCTGTCTGGTGTAGGAAGTAGACACTTTAAGAGAGCAGACCTGAGGAAAATACCCCTACAGTCTGAGTGGTAGAGCTTTTGTAAAAAAATTTTAAAAGTTGGTTGAAAAGCAATAAATAAATAAATAAATAAATAAACCCCAGGATCTTTTCAGAAACAGCTGATATTTGCTTTAATGCCCAGTGTTTTATCTTCCTGTTCTTACCTTGTCCTGTGCTGAAGACCTCTCAGGGTGTCTAATGTAATAATACTTCAGAATGGAAGCAGAAAGGGCAAAGAAAAATATGAAGAACAAGGCACCAAATTGTATTAAACTTTCTTAAATGTGTTAGGGACAAGAACAGAGTCAGGAGATTTTTATGTTACTTCAGAGGCATCTGGATGAGCAGTTAGAGAAGAGGAGGGGGTGCTTGCTCTCAGCACTCACTGAACTGAAGATCCAGTGGCTTGCCTTGAAGACAGGAAAGTTTCAAGTTTTGCTGTATTAGCTTCAATTCTCCTTTTGAAGGAACCTTAATTTAACTGCTTTAATTTCAGCAGTACAGATTAAGAGCCTAATTACAGACACTAATGACCTGTTTAAGAAAATGTGTGGTTGAGCTCTGGGCATTGGGAAATGTATCATGGTCCTTCTTTTGTCACCAGGTGGAGTTTCGGAGTGGTAGCATTTTGGAAGGTTTAGTTTCAAAGTCAGGCTTTCCATTTCATCCAAAAACCTACCAAATCTAGACAATTTTTGATTTATCTGCTCTGATTGGAACTGTTTTCTCCAGGAGACTGACCGCATGACCTCCTGAAGACTGTTTCAAACAATGTGACAATGTATGATCATGTGGGGTGGTCTCCATTTTTTTGTATTTTGGGATGGGAGAGAAAGCCTAGGGATAGCACCAAGGGACAGATAAATGGGAGTAATGGCATGAGTGAGATGTGGTCTCCACAGACCTTGGCCGCTAGGAGCCAAGACTTAAAGTTCCAGGACACCTTATCAGTCTTTACCCCTGCCTTACTAATTCTGCAGGCAGAAAAAGTGAAATTCCCCTCTCAGGAGCCAGTTTTGATGGTGATTAATGCACTGTTCCGACTTGTCTCTAACACTGCTCTCAAGTGCAACATGGCTTCAGATAATGTCTTTTTTGGGGTCCCAGATTAAACAGTTTTGCATTACATCACGTTGTTCTCTTAGAATTTTTTTCTGAACTGAGTACTCTTCACAAAGTGACACAGAAAACCAGGCAAGGGATGATATTCCTACTATGAACACAAGTGTTTGTTGTATGCATTAAAAGATTTAGGGTCTTAAATCCTTGTTTTTAAGCTTGATTGTACCCCTTGTGGCAGGCCAGATACTTCTTACTACCCTAAAAGAAAGGAGTCCTCCTTTAGACCTCCTTTTTTTTTTTCTGAAAGGAGATTAAACTGTTCAAGAGCACTGAACGCCAATCTTGCAGATTTCTAGATCAAGTTAGAAACCAGTGTTTGATGTAAAACCTTGAATTTGTCTTTTCCCTTCTTCCCCTTGAGCAAATGAATGGCAGGATGGCAATAATGCAAAGCAAACCAGCTTGCTTATTTCTGTCCCAGGACTAGGAAGGCAGGAGATCATAATAGAAATTGGCTATCAAGTTTGAAATCCTTTGTGCTCCTGAACTGCTACTGGCCTTGCTGCCCAGTGGGTCTCTTTCCAACAGATGCAGATTTACATACATTTAGACTTTAAAAATATATAATTTGGGGTTCATAAACCATCAAGTCATCTACATTCAGCCACCATGTTCCTCACATTCTCAGATTGTCTTCTGCTTCTCTGACCTCCCCATTCTCCTCCCACCCTAACTCCAGTTATGTTACATTTCGACCTTATGTGCTTTTTCTCCAAAAAAATTAAAATATATACAGCTGTCTACCCAACCTTGTACTGAACTTCTGCTTTACCTTGAGGCAGAGACTGATATGCATGTGTAATGCATTCCAGGGCTGAAGCTCCTACGTGGTTTATACTCACAGCCCAACGGTGTTATGGAGCTCTATTTTACAGAGTGCTGACAACTTTATGAGTTTGCTTTAGTTTGCATTCCAAAGCAGTTGCTTAAACTGTGACTTTGCCTTGTTTGCTTACAAATAAGCAATTTATTTTTTAAATGAACTCTTTTTGGCACTTTACTGCTATTCCCTCACTATTGTGTGCTTAACGTCTGTCGTGGTTTCATCTTGCTATCTGGAAATATCATAGGAGAGAGACCACTTCCTTAAAAAAAACAGACACCAAGATGGCCATTTGCAGCCCCAGGTTTTCAGCTGACTTCTACTTATTTACATCAGTAATTTGATTTCAAATTGCATGAAGAAGATAGTGCCAATATGAGTGTTTACATGGCTCAGAATATGATTAGGTACCCCTGCAAGCAGTGCTATTTTTTTCCAGCTCCAGTTGCTGAAGCCACTAATTGCCCAATGAGACAGAGAATTGTAGAGCAGACCTTCATAAAATATATCCTCCATGAAAATATTCAAGTATTATATGTGTGAAAATCTATAATAATGAGAAAAAAATAGATTCTTGGTTCCCTCCTGAAACCTAACTCACATCTTGAGACATCTGGTTTTCCTGGCAATGCAGAATAAAATCTTAAAATGCATGGATGTGTTTCTTTCAATAACATCCTAAATGGGATTATCAAAATTGGAAACTTTTGCAAAAGTTCTCCAGTATTAGGCACACTGCACTTGACATAAGAGCTGTGCTGATACAGTGATTGTTTTTCTCTCTATTTATTTCCTTATCAATACTAAAGATTGAGGTGGAGGCAGGGGAATAACCCTTAGGAAAATCACCATTCTGGGTAAAACTGGGGTCATGCTGAATCTGAGTTAAGACTCTCAGAACTTTGACAGAAATGCCCATCACTGGCCTTTGATAAACTTGCTGCTCTGAAAATGGTAAAAGGTTAATTTGCTGTTGCTGTATTAAGTCAAATACAATATTGCCTCTCCACACAACCTTACCTATCCTGAACTGGATTCTGTCTTATCTTTCAGCTAGAGTAAACTTTACATAAACTTTGAATTACTAGTTTGGCTAGCTAATATCACCCTTGTGTTGTAGATGTCGGATCTGAATCAAATGCATTTTGGAAATGCACCTGTTGGAGGGTCACAATTACAAAGGGACAGCCTGGGAATGGAAAGGATAAAATTGCTCCTTGGCAATATCAATCCTTTTTGAAATCAAATAAGCAGGTGATGAAATGACTCAGAGATGTCTGATGATGGGTTTATGCCAGGCCCTAGGGGAGTTACTAAATGCACAACTTAGAAGTCCTTGAATTAGTCCCATTCTGTCAAGGGACTGCCTCAGGCTGGGTGAAGTAGTTTTGTTTTATAACATTTCCGGAGTACTAAGCTCCAGAACTTGCTGATCTGCAAGTCGGTGAAGGAAATTAGAATAAACATACACAATTGCCTGCATACTCCTGAATTACTGAGTGCTGCAGGAGTAAGCCAGGAGATCTCCTTCTGCTCCTTCCCAGCCCCCTCACTGTTTAACACATTATCCTGTGTTTTCTTGATTGTACCAGCACAGCTGTTTGTGCACCTGTATGAAGAACTAGACCCAGGAAATTGATCTCAGTGAAATGGTGTGAGGAAAGCATCTGAGTGGGTGGGGGGGGGGGGTGTGCTGTTTGTGGGGTTGGTTTGTTTGTTTATTTTTAATGACCCTGCTTTGAGTAAATTCAGCAGAGTCTCTACAAAATGCACAAGTGACTGAGAGCAGTTTTGCCAGCTGAAAGAGCAAAAACCTAGAAGCCTTAAATGTTGATTGATCGACTGAAAGTTGAAGATGTCATATTCTCTCAGCTATAAAGAGCTTGTTAAATGCATTTTCCCTCTAAAGCACTGAGGATTATTATTATTAGCTTAAAACCCGACAAGTGGCCAGCTATATTTTAATGTCAGTAGAGGTGATGTACAAAAACGCAGACATTGACACAAAGTGTATGGGGGTGATTTTAGCTTCCTTCTGTCCCTCACTATCAGGAGGTAATGGCAGCTGATACAGCTGCTAGGAAATGAAAGGACCATTTAAAAGCAAGCTAAGTAGCCTGCAGCTACCATGTACATGAAAAGAAAGCACTTTTTACTTTCTCATCACTGTTAAAAGCTCAGTATTTACTTGAGGTGATTTTTGAATTCTGGAAGCCTGTTTAGTTTGATTTATTTGTGGCTTGAGAGTTCAGATGCAAAGGCATATTTGTCATTTCATTCTTGCTGCAAGGCTTGCCAAATACCCTGTGACTCTAATGAACCTGGAGGGAGACTTCTTTACTTATGAACATGCTTTAAATTAAAAGCACCAACTGGCAGCTGAATTTTGAAGGTTGAGTGCACAACAGGGGGAAAGAGCAAATGGTAGAGCACTGCTCATGTCCACAGCTGAGGACATTTTTCCCCCTGGAAAGGTGTGCCCTTATGGAGATTTCGAGCAACGTTTTCTCCACCATGCTGCTCCTTGTCCTTTTTCCTGAATGCCAGAGTTAAAATTCAGCTTTATTGTTTCTCCTTTTGATGTATGCTGACCACCTTAGGCAGTTTTTGTTTGGTTGCCAATGCAACAGGGAGCAGAAGGAACTTTGGAAAAAGCTGCAAATTAATTATAAAAAAAGGGCTCTGGAAATCATCTTCCTTCCAATGATCTGTTGAAAACCAGAAAAAACAGTGAAAACCAGAGCAAAACAGTGTCTAATCCTAGCAAAGATACAGGCAGGGTCCTCTTGGTGGGCAAAACTGGTAAGATCAGTTTTCCTTTGGTAATTATAGGCATAGAAATTGCTTCTCTCCTAAGGCTCACATAATAATGTTTCCTCTCTGCAGGATGAAGACTGAACTCTTCTTTTCCTCCCTTCCCCTTGTTTGGATTTCCACCTTGAAGGAAGCTTTGAAGCAACTGCTTGGTGCCTCTTGCCTTGCTTCAGCCCTCACAGAGGAATTGCCACAGCATGAGTAGCAGCCAGGAGTATTTGCAGGCAGCAAGCCCTGTGCCCAGATGCTGCAGGGAGGCACCTTTTCCTGTCCTTTCTGGAGAAAAATTCCTTTTGGATTCTGGCTGCTCCTTCGGGCTGCTGCGGATCCCAGCGTGTGTGCAAAGCTCTGTGAATGTACTTTGACCTCTTCTGCCTCCCTAGAGGGTGCACTGACTTTCTCTCAGCACAGCAACCCTGCCCACTCCCAGAGGGGTCAAATGGTCTTTCTGTGCTTCTTGAAAGGAATTCAATGAAAACATTGAATTTTTGCTGTTGTAACTCAACAGCATATTTAATACAGTAAATCTATGATGAGGAGGGCAAAAAAGGGTGGTGAAGAAAAAAATATCTAATAACTGTATGGATAATTCATAAAGCAGGGACCTTTGTATCAATTTACCCCATGGTTTCAAGGCAGGGTTTTGGGAGTGTTTCTATGTTAGTGTGTTTGCTTATTTGTTTTATTCCCTTACTGAAATGATGTTTGTAAGCTTAAATCACAATTTAGGCTAAAGTCTCTTCTTTCACTTTATTATAAGGAGTTATGAATGAAGATTAAGTGGCTGGTGAGGCGGTACACAAATGAGGTTAGAATCTCAAATGCTCTGTGCTTCCCAGCTTGAGCTGGGAGGAAGTGAAATGACAGGGGAAGCTCTGATGTGGTTTTCATGGCTGGAGAGAATTCAGCATAACAAAAAGCTGAGCTCTTGGAACAGAGGAAAATGGGATTAAGGTGCAGACACTTTTCCAGACCTGCATACTTGTGGTTTAAATGGGGCTGTCCTTCATGAAGGGATACAATTATGGATTTATTTGTGCATTTTTCATAAAAATATTTTGCCTTTAAATTGAATAAATGCCATAAGTTTGAAAGCAACTGTGGATGATGTAAAATATATTTTCTTATAAACTAGCATAAAGTAAATCCTAAAATCTCTAGATGTTAACATGTCAAGACAAATAAAAACCAGCTAACATTGAGTGTGATAGTATCCATCCTTTATTACATCTCTCTAAGTTTTTAATTTGAGGCACAAGTGAGCAAGTGAAGACATTGGGGAGAAATCTTATTTTTTGGATGGATGTTGTTTTTCAGTAACAGTTAAGGGTAAGATTAACTAGTCCTGTGCTGGAAGTCAGGCATTCTAATGGTCTCTAAATTTAAGGACATTCACCTTCATCCTGCTAACCAGGCTCATATTGCACTGGATTATGGGCTGAGCAAGCAGTGGGATGTGGCAAAGCAGTAAGGATGAAGAGGTGAGTTTTGCTGCACTCCTGTGAAGCGTTTCCTCCTCCGTGCAAGTACCCAGGTATTCCCAAGCAGCCAAGACCTGGCCAACAAGTGATTTGCAGGGTCAAGGTGTCAGTTTTGCAACATTAAAGACCTGTGGTGAGGATGTGCACATTTTGCAGCTTTCAGATAAACATTTGGACAACAAACTGAACTTTTAGCAGCCCCTCTGCACTTCCTGTTGTTCGAGAGGCTGGCCTGTGAAAGCAGATTAGGTTGCTACCTTTTTTTGTCAAAACTGGTGGCTCTTCATTTCCCCCTTAACTTTTATTAGAAGAACATCAGTTGTATCAGTTGTCTCTGTGTGATTGGTTGAGCAGACAGTTGATGAATCCCACTTTTAGGGACAACAGGATCATCTGCAGACATCACTTTCCTGCCAATTTTCATCTGTTTTATTTCACTGTAGCTTCATTCATCCTTGTGAAAAACAGTAATTCTGGGTTTTTACCATCAAATATCCCAGCTTCCAAGCATCCAGCTCAGATTCAAAGGCATAACTGAAATCTCCAGTAAGCATTCTGTGGAAGAAATACAGACACATTTAAGCAGCTCTAGGAAAACTGCCTGGTGCATAAATCTTCACCAGATGCAAAACTTCCCATTAAAGATACTGAAGGCTACAGTAGATGCAGCTTCAAAGACAGGGAGGCATGAGAGCTGAATTATCCATTTCCACGTGCTTCATCTGCAGTCTGCTTCCCTTTAACATGCTCTGCTACCATCTGGGCCTGCTAATTGTGCTTCATGAGTGCACATTGTCACTGACTAGCCAAATCCAAGGTATTAATCTCTCTAATCTTCCACTGAGGTTTATGTTCCCAGAGTTGTGCTGAATGTCAAACTGGCTGTTGTGTGGCCACAGTAAATGCTGGGGCAGAGACTCTCTGTGAACTTTTACAGAGATCAGTAAATATGGAAACTAATCTGTTGTCCATGAAAACAGCTACTAAACCAATTACTGCTCTACAGCCTTACTGAGGTTGGTTGTACCTCATACAATTGATCTTGGCCCAGCAATCTGGCCTGTCCAGTTCCCTCTGCAGAACCTTCCTATCCTTCAGCAGACAGCATACCAACCCAGCTTGGTGTCATTTGGAAAATCACTGAGAGTGCATTCAATCCCCTCGCCCAGATTACTGATAAAAATATAAAACAAAACTGGCCCTAGTACTCAGCCCTTTCAATGCAAGGCAATTGCTCTAAAACACATTTATAGAATCACCATCATAGACAATTTTGCATGGCTGACAAGGTTTCCTCAGGGTGTGAGTTAAGGATTTTTGAAAACCAAGGTGCTTCCTGTTACAAGTTGGGCTCCATTCCCTCTAAATGGGGTTTTAAATATGGAGATCTGCCTCTGCCTGTGTAGAGGAGGGGCAGAGCTGCAGCACCACAGGATAGAATGTGAAACTTCACAGCATCGACCAAACCAAGGAGAAGCTCCTCCCCATCAAATCCATGGGGCCTGTGGTTTCATTGATGCCCTCTTCATAAATTCTGTCTTGCCTTGCAATATATTGGTGGGGTTCAGCATGAGATTTTTTTGCTTGTTAGTTTTAATCTGGTGCTAACCTTGTTCTTTGACCCACAGGATCCTTCTAAGAGAGGTCCCTCAATCAGATCTGAACTTCCTCAGGACTGCCTTTTACCCTACTAATGTAGAAATCTGCATTACTAACAGGCAGGCAAAGCAGCTTCTGCTGTTATGAGCTCATCTGGTCAGTAAGTATTTAATTCCACTGCTGAACCTCACTTTAATCTGCTCTGAATTATTTATACATGAGAGCTCATGATAGAGATCTCCAACAAATCACAGACAGTATTGAGGGCTGTTATGCCTATTTGTCATGTACCTCTATTTCTCAATTTATTTCTTCTGAACAGCAATATTTTACATCTCTATTTAGTTCTCTGCCTCCCTCATGCACTCTCTATTTTCTCCTCTTTATTTTCTTGCCTACCTGAGAATCTTCTCTCTACAAGAAAATGTACAGTGTCCATGTCTCTAGTTGTAAGTGTCTGCAGCATGAAAGAAGGATTAAGATACTTGGGAACTATTTAGTCTCTCCTTTTTGTGTATGGATACAGCATCTTGTACTTTTCCTTTATGAACTTTATTCAGATCTCCTGGGCTCACTGCTCAAGTTTGTCCAGGTCCCTCTGAACGGCATCCCATCTTTCTGTTGTGTCCACAGCACTGCCAGTCCCATGTCATCAGCAAACTTGCTGAGGGTGTGCTGGATCGCTCTTGGTCATTGATGAAGACATTAAAGAGCACTGGTTACACAACACAGCTCTGGGGGCCACCACTCCTCACTGACCTCCAACTGGACATTGAGCCATTGAGCACATTCCTTCATCCTTATCCTCTGAACAGCCCACCCTTCAATCCCATGTCTCTCCAGAGAAGGATGTCATGGTTATGCTGGAGGCCCTACAGAAGCCTAAATGTGTGACCTGTTGCTCTTCCCTTGTCAGTGGTTACCATCACTCCATCATAGAAGGCCACCAGATTGGTCAGGCAGGATTTGCCCTTAGTGAAAGTGAGCTGGCTGTCTCAGAAAAATGAGAGAACTTCTTGGGAAAACTCCTAAACTAGTGCTCCTGGTGGAGTAACAGCATTAGCTGCTGCTAGCCGTTAACAGAGAAGAATTGAGGAGGATATTTTGCATACCCTGGAAATGCTCCTCTGTGGTCAAACATCAAACATGGCACTACACACATATTTTTTATTAATTAGAAATAATTTTATACCACCAGTCAGCAGGAACTGCTTCATCTAAAGAGATATGAACATCTGTTTTTCTAATCCCATTCTCTGCTTTACACATCCTCAGCCAACATGGCTCGGCTGAGCCAAGGGCTTGGTGCTAGTACTGAGGACTATCATAAAATCCCATGGGAGAAAACATACTACTTTGAAATATCTGCTTTCCCAACAGTCCCAAGAATAGAGGTAAAAAAAATGTAATTAATGTATCTGGCTGTTTTATTTCCTGTTAGTAACTTCAGAAATCCAAGACCAAAAAAGCATCCAGAAGGCTCCAAAGAGAATGAATAAGAACTAGCTAATATTTGAATTAGAATGAATAAGAACTAGCTAATCCCTTAGCTAAAGAGAATGAATAAGAACTAGCTAATTTTTTTAATCCAGGCTGGATTAGCTGTCAGGTTTAAATCAACAAAGCAGACAGAAGACATGCCCTGTAACACACTTCTGCACAGTGGAAGAGAGAAAATTTATTTTGAAAACATACTAAGGTTCTAGACAAGAGAATGTCTAAAAGTTTCTAATGTTAGAAACAGAATAATGGACAGCTAAGAGGCTGAGGCTTTTTGAGAGCTGAAGGAATTAATTCATACTTTGGAAAGCCTGTATTTAGGCTGAAAATTTTCAAGGAATCATGTATATATGGCATTGAGGCAAGCAAGGTAATTTTTGCTGTGAATCTAAGGAATGGGAAGGAAATTGTGGAGGAGAGAAATGAAGCAATAAAAGAGATGAGGATTACAGATTAAGACTGTTTTACTTCTGAGGCTTTCCTGTGCTTCATACCTTATCTTTACTGCTGAAAAATAAGTGGTTGAGGCAAGGAGTTAGCTGTGGAGACACAGTCAAAGGCTAAAGAACTTTTAAATATTTCTACTTTTAATGTAAGTAATGACTAGTCCACATCCAGTTTCTGGCTACCTGCTTTATGCAGTCTCATGTGCTGTGCTATGCACCCCACTGAAGGGAGGAGCCACAACAGCTGTCTGTGGGATCTTTGGATGATGTCTGTTCCTTGATGCTTAACTCATCTCAGGAACTGGCTGAGATCCTTCCCCAGAAAGAGCTGGATACAGCAGGGCTAAAAGGAGCCAGTCCCCAGTGTGCCCCAGCACGCTGTGCACTGTAGCCAGCTCCTTCCCTTGTAGCTGATGATAGCCAGCAGCAAAAAGCTCTCGGAAAAGAGTGCTGTGCATGGGATTCAAAACCAAAGGGCAACAGGCAATAATAACCTGCACAGGGAATTTTCACCCTGAAAATGCAGATGAAAACCATACCATCTCTGCATCCTTCACCATTTTGGTGAGGGGTAGGGAACTAGTAATTCCCTCATGTGCATGAGGTTGAGGATGACTAGAGGACTTTCCTCCCACCTGTCCTTTCAACCTAGGTGTGCTTGAAGGAGAGACAAGTATGCTGATCCCTGGCAGATGGGATTATCCATGTTTAGTAATCTGAATAGGGAATTTGGCTGTTTATTTGTCCTTCTTGGGAGCAAGTAAATTGGATTATATTCATTCATTAGCATAAGATCTGGTAGTTGAGAAAGGAACTGGATCTTTCTGTACACATCATGAATTGTCACAGCTAAAAGCAGAGCAGTTTGGAAGAGATGCCAAGCCTGGAGTTTGAGTCTCTGTTTATTAGGTATCAGCAAATAGAGACAGATGTGACACCCAAATCCTTTCACAGAGTAATCAAATTCTGTCTCCTGGAGGAAACTGTGTGTGCTTAAAGTTCAGTGACTCCAGCTTGGTGGATTTACCTGTCTGGGAGGAAATCTTTGACATTATGTTGAAAACTGAGGAATAGTGAATACTTCTGTCCCTACTCATCTGGTTGTTTCAGTCCTTTCTTACAGAGGTTGGTTTGCTATTTTTCTTCACCTGTATTGTGCTGTTGGTAGTCTTTGGAAGGAGGAAAGTTCTTTGGGCAAACAGATCAACATTAATGGTGGTTGATGATTGCCAATTTCTAACAACAGACACCTTCTTGTAATCACTTTTTCCAAGTTCAGCTAAAGTATTGATAAAAAATGTGCAACATCTGAGTTGTTGAGGAGGGTGATCCTACTTTTGATCCAAAACTGTACACCAGTTAAACACTTCTGAATTCTGCAGCATGAAGTCCCCAATGTAACAGTTTTTTGTTTTTCCTTGCAGAACATAGTATTGCAATAGAATAATTGGATAATCCTGTACCGGAATATCACTGTATGCATCATGAAAATATAGATAGTGGTAACTTCGTAACTCTAAAGCACTCATGTTTTCCTGCAATTTTTCATTAACACACAATTTGGAAAATTTATGTAATGAACTTCACATGTAAATTCCTCAATAATATCTATTGAGGAATAGGAAATTGATAAATCTTTCTCCCTTGGAGTATTGGGGTTTTTAATAAAAAGTGGTTTAGTCTTCTTTCTGTACAGAGCACCTCAAAACCACCAAAATACAAGTATTCCATTCCTCAGTAACCTGGAGCACATTTAACATTGCTCTTAATTCAAATGTAAACTTTAGTACTGTACCATGCATGTTCCCCAGCACATTTCTGTCACTGAACGGGCCAGAATTCAGCTAACTTTCCTACAGCTTTGCTAAGATGAATCCTTCCTCCCTTCATAGTGGCACATTTCTGGACAATGGCACGTCTTCATGGAAGGTACAGCTTTTGGTCCTGGAGTACACCTCCAGCCCAGGTCAATCTGGACTTTGCTTGAAGGCTGTATTTCTGTGCATGTGCTACTCTCCTGGTTTATACAGTTATGATAGGATGGGTTAGAGATTCCAGTGTGCAAGACAGTCATCTATCTGCTTTCCACTTGGCTCTCTCCCATGCAATAATGTAGAATTTATGGTTTTAATTAACTTGCAGCAAATTCATTTCTTGTCCATCCTGTAAAGGAACAGTAAAAGGGTGCGGATGTGCACACAGACGTGGCCTTGGGTTTTCTCAGATGGCAGAGAAATGTGCATTGCAAATTTTGTAGGAGCTTTGCATCTACCTGGCTGGCTTTCAAGAAAGCTTATTGCAATCTTAAGTCTTGCTCAGTGTTTTTTTCTATGGGGTACAACTGGCCTGTGGCCATGCCTGATGCCTTAGTGTGGACAAAACCTGGGATATTCTCCTTTATGACAGGAGCTCCATGTTCATGTATCAGATTTTTTTAAAACTTCATAACCCCTGCATGTCTGTCCATTATGAATAATCTGATTAGCAATTTTAATTAACTCGGATTTCTATGCAAGGACAGCACAAGTGTATGGATTGTGGGCTGGTTGAGAGACCCACCAGGAATCAGCAGATCTTGTGAGTGAGGATGATGTGGCATGGACATTGACAGGGGCAATTTTTGTGTAGATTGCCCTATGTGACTCAGATGTATGAGGTAAGTTTTATTTTGCAACATGTAACCTGGAAGATAGGAAATGTTGCATATCTCTGTGCATGTGGATGTATATTTGTAGATATCATCTCCACAGATAGGTACACACTGAAAATTAACAGAAGAATCCATGCTACAGGCATTTATCAGTACTGCAGTGTAGTAACACTTTAAAGATATTATATAATAAATAGAATAGAAAAGAATATATAATATCTGTAAAAAAAGAGTTTAAATGAAGATTTCAGAGTGTTCAATAAGAATATTTAGATGAGTGTTGCATCCAAGAAAATATGGATATGACAGATCATGCATTGCCTGTGAAAGGCCTGATAACACATCATGGTCTCTCTAAGCCAATCTTGGAAGCCAAATTAAGGGTGAATATGAAGAGTAGAAAAGACTGCATTGAATGAATGAATGAAGATATGTTATCAAATGGCAGATTATCTCAAAGAGGTAGGTATTGAAATACCATGTCTAATATCTTTCTAGCTTATACCTAGCTGAGAGAGTCCTTTTGGAGATAATGATCTCATAGGTTTTAGAAAGGCTGTGAATTTCTGAAAACAGAAAGACAACGAAAGATTTTGTTACTTTGTGGAGGTTTTTTTTTTAATCTAATACTTTGGCCCTAAAGTTCAATTTATCTGCAACTTGATTCTTCATGGTGTGAGGGGAAGCAAGAGGTAATAATGGGTGACTAATTGGGCTTAGCTGACTTGTGGGGGGCAGTGTGCAAAATGTCCCAGCTCATGATATTTGCTGCTGAAGCTCCAAGGACTATTCACTGGCTGTAGGTGGCTGAAGGCACATATTTTCTGGACTGCTAATTCAGTTGTAGTTAGTTGCACAACTTAATTAGAATGAAAGATCTTGTGGTGCAGTGTAATTTGTGGGGTGGAGAGAGCTTCTTTGGGAGTCAGGTGAAAGACACTGAAGGTAAGCACAGATCTTGC
Organism: Serinus canaria; assembly: GCF_022539315.1. Lineage (NCBI taxonomy): Eukaryota > Metazoa > Chordata > Aves > Passeriformes > Fringillidae > Serinus > Serinus canaria. Next base: position 16,635,292 of record NC_066317.1, read on the forward strand.
CAAGAGTGTGGAAATACCCTTTATGTTTGTTTTGAAGCATTTAGTTGGTGACCAGAAATTTCTGGTAATCATGGGAATACCATCTGGTTCTGTGTCCTTAAACTCCCCTGGCTACTGGTATGAGAGGTCAGTGGTTTGTTTTGAGCTCAAGACTAGAGTAACTGCATAGTTTCATGCCTGAAGAGTCATGAAAACTAACAGAAGGATCACTGGGTTTCAGGAGAATTATGACAAATTCGTGGCTATACTACTGTCCACCTGAGTCCCTGTGCACCTCGTCTTCATTCTGTGCTTCAGTTCTCCCACCAAGAAAGCTGCCAGAGGCAGCCTCTTTCTTTTCTTTAGCTCTAGAATTAAAGCTTATTCCCAACTCTGTGTTGCATGCTGTTGCCAACATATTTTATGAAAAATCCTTTACTTAGGATTTTTCCTTTCCAGAGAGCTGAGAAGAGTCGGAACAAACTAAACAATTCTTATCTGCTGCTGTGGAATGCCACGGGAAAATCTGTGATTGGCCCCATCAGACTGTTTCCAATTAAGAGCCTATCACAATTCACCTGTTCGGCCCGTCTCGGGCTGAGAAGACTTCAGTTTACACATTCCTATTCTATTCTTAGCTTAGCCTTGTAGTGAAATCCTTCTCTTTACTCTTTTAGTATAGTTTCTATATCTTATATATCATATCATAATAAATCAAAGCCTTCTGATACATGGAGTCAACGTTGTCGTCTCTTCCCTCATCATGGGACCTCAGAAAACCCCTGTAATAGCATGCAGGTGAGTGTGAAGCTGTTCCTTTATGTGAATCCAAGGCAGAACCTCTAGGGTTGTTCCTGTGGCATAAAGTTCCCTACAAGGGAAAATAAGATGCCCAAATGGAGCCACTGCCAGGCCACTGAGTGGGAAAGAAGAAGCACCTCATGCTGGGGCATCTGTCTAAAATAAATGATCTGACTCCAGCTCTGGAAGTACCAGTTTATCTCTGCTGATGAGAAGGGATTCTAGAGGACTACAGCAGACATTCCCAGTGGTGTTTGCAGTATCCCCACTTGTATCTTTGCTTGACACTTCCTCCTTTACCTGACTGTAGTGCAACCCTCCTCTTGTGTCAATTGTTACTCTGCAATTTATTCCATACTAATGTGGAAGTCTTGCAACAGAACAGAATTCAAGGGACCTCTGTGGTTTGAAAGATTAAAATCCTACCCTGACCCCTTACTTTGGTTCTGTCTGCAGCAGACACCAACACCAAATCTGAAGAAGAAACTGGACAAGTCTTGTCTTTTATCATTTTTCCCTCTGTGAGGGAAAGAAGGGTGAAGACCAAGTTCTAACAAAACACAGGTAAAAACTGAGTGTATAAATATAAGGGGAGTAAGATTTTTGCTGTTGTGGGAGTTTACATATGTGTGCCACTAGAGATTGTTTTTCCAAGTTCAGCAGTCCCTTACAAAGATGCAAAATATAATTTTTGCATGGTGCAGTGTAATGAAAGATGAAGAACTGAGGATGCATGTCCATGTGTGTTATCAGAGCAGCTGCCTGCATACCAAGGCTTATGGATTGGATGCCAAACTATGCTGGCATTTGATGCCTATTGGTGACTTCAGGAAATGAACAGCAGTTCAGAAGATTTCAGTAGGAACTGTGCATGTGTATATCCCTGGGAAATGTTTGTCTCTTGGGCTACCAGAATCTATTCTATCCTCTGTCCTCTCTTCAAACCAAAATAAACAAGTGCATCAGGGACAGTATATATGATACTCTAATAAACAGAATAAAACCAAATCTGTGGCTTTGTGCTCCCTTGTTAAAGTACGGGCTTCAGAAAGAAATTAGAATTGATTTCTTTAAATGTCTTTGTCAAGAGACATGTGGATCTTGTATACAGGGGTTTTGGAACTTCTTTTTCTTGTAGCTCTTTTTATCATCAGAAACCAACACTGAAGTTTCTCCCAAATAACTTTGATAACTATGTTAAAGGCAATTTAGTAGGATCTATATTACTAAGGTATAATTTTTCCCAGCAGTGTAATTTTAACTTCATCTAAGGCACGAGACTGCTCCCTTGGGCCTGCTGAAAACAAATATTGCTATGTTTTTCACTGCTAAAAGAAAAAAAAAAAGAAGAAAAGGGAGAAGAAAAAAAAAAATTGTAAGAAACTTAACTCCTGCTTGTGGAGCTTTTGCCTAGGCAAATAGGGTGAATAATTTTTATTAGAAGTATCTGCAAAATGATTGTCAGAGATTCATGGGAAGGTAGAAAGATAAATGGAAGGACTGTATGAGGAAGATGGTAAAGGAATATTCTTTTACCTCATGCCTCATGTAACAGTCGTTGCTTCTTCATGGTTGTTGAGGAAGGAGGACTCTTATGGAAGGGTGGGAGGCTGGGAAATGACAGTCTAGATGAAAATACTGAGGAGAGCCACTTGGGAAGCTGAAGTGCAATGGCTGCTTAAAGAAGGAAGGATGGCCTGCTCTTCAGCCCTGTAGGCAAGGGCCACTTGTGAGTGAAGTGATCATCTCTACTACACTTGTGTTGAAGTGCAGGTGAAGATTTCATTTACATTCTGATTTGGGTGATTTTTTTTTCCAGTGATAATGTTATTTCTATATGGATTTAAACACTGTGCATGTTTAGATCATCTTATGGCGAAGGTGGGAATTTGCATGAGCCATTCAAAGAGCTGAGACAGGTATAAAATGCCTTTGAAACACATAGAACAACATGTCACTTATGTAAATGCTGTAGGTTGTCCCAGTCATTAAAGAGTCATACTCCTATCAGTGAGATGAGAACTTCTTGCAGTCAGTGATTTAACCACAGTCTGTCATGTACAGTGGTTGGCAAAGATGCTTTAGCACATCTTACCATTCAGAGGTTAAAATATAAGCCAGCTGACAACTGGAGTAGCAAATATACTTCCATTGTGAGGTAGTAGCAGCAAAATTATCTTGAAAGAGCCTCACAAGCAGGGATACTCATACTAGAACCTGTAGAGTCATGCATTCCAGCACTGGTTCTTATCCCCCCACCCATTTCAGACAAACTCCAGAATAAATAAGACATTAACTTTTAGATCCATTCTGAGGTCAGGTATGAAGGATATTTTCTTTAGGAGAACTGTGTCATTGAAGTATCTCTCAGTCAGGCCTTGCTCTTGTGAGCCTGAGAGCTGTTAGGTTTCAATGCTTCAGCAGCTGCTCATTGCTGCAGTACAGCAGGAGGAGAGCCAGCCTCCAGAGCACTGCTGTAAGATAAACAGTAGTGCTGATGGTGGTGTGTGAGATAGCTAGATGCCAAATCAACACTAGGGGTTACCTGCTTTCCAAGTGTTAAGAGGATGGACTTTTTCAGTAATTTTTTTTTTTTTTTTTTGGCTATAATTCTGGCATTAACTAGGAAAGGAAAGAGTTCGCTGTGTTTAACCATGACTCGCTCAGTGTATGTAGATTTATATATATTTACTTGGAAAGTGGTGCTTGCAAAAAGCCTTTATTCTGGAATTTAAGGTTTTATTTCCCCTAGGAAATGCTTGTACTTGTTGGTTGTTGGGTCATGGTAAGAGCTCACCTCTCCTGTTATTATTCATTAAGCAAACAAGGATAAGTTGTTTGACTGTCTGCAAGTCCTAAATGACCCTGGACTGATTTTTGTGCAAACTTCTGCTATTCCCCAACATGAGAAAGATGTGGACCTGTTGGAATTAGTCCAGAGTAGGACCACAAGGATGATCAGGCTGGAGCGCCTCTCCTATGAAGACAGGCTGGGAGATTTGGGGCTGTTGAGGCTGGAGATGAGATGGCTCTGGGGACACCCTATAGCAATGTTCTGGTACCTAAAGGGGCCTACAGGAAAGCAGGACAGGGACTTTGTAAAAGGGTATGCAGTGACAGGACAAAGGGTGAAGGCTTTAAACTGAGAATAAAGATTTAATGTAGATATTAGGAAGAAATTCTTTACTGTGTGGGTGATGAGACACTGCCACAGCTTGCCCAGATGTGCATTCCTGGAAATGTTCAAGGCCAAGTTGGATGTGCCTTATTTTTGACAGAAAACTTTTGAAGTTACTCTACTGTGTACAGATTTAAAAGCTTAACTTCACTGCTGCGTTTTACAGTCTTAACTTACGTTGTTTCTGAACTGCCTGGAGAAAACATGATAAATATTTTTCATTACTATGTCCAAGTAGTAGTCCTGAAGGATTTCTAGTGTCATTGAGTTGTTTCTAGGAATATTGCTGACTGAGTTGTATAATGTTAGGTTGATACTACGGCTTTCTACAATCAAATACTGTCTTGCTGAATAATTTGGGGTTAAAGTTTACTTTGAGAGTAAAAACATACAATAAGTTGCAGATTTGGTCTGGTTTCTGCTTTGTCCCTAGATTGTGTTTGAATGAGTCCTGAAGCTCAGGCTGTAGTGCTTGGCAGATTGCTTCTGGAAAAACAACTTGAATAAAATCCACCCAGAATTCTCTGAGTCAAAATGAGCCCTGGCCACTGCGGAAAGCTCTTCTCAGCAGGCTGGATAATGTCATCTCACCCTCTTCCTGGGAGGAATTAGGGAAGGAATTTAGATACCTTCTTATATCAAACAGTTTTCTAATGGGTATAAAAAATTTCTTTACTCGTCACTGTTATCTCTTTAGAAAACACTTCTTGAAAGTTGTAACTTTGTCACTGAATTCTCCAAATTTGTAAGGGCTGGATTCTCGTCTCTGCCTACCTGAACTGCTAAATGAGCCATATCGACAGTCTGGGAGCACTCTTGTGTTTGGGGTTAAATCCCATGCTTGCTCCATTCATTGCTGCTCTAAGGGATCAATTAAAGAAGGTTTTACTTTAATCTACAGCTGACTCCAGCCCTTAGGGACACATGCATTCGGGTACTCTTGGGCACATACAGACTGTACCTAACCTAGCATATAAGAGATCTGAGTATGAAGTAAAATGAATTTTCATTTCCAAATTTGTCGTCTTTGCTAATTAGCATAGCCGCGGGCAAACTCAGATAGGTCTTCAAGGAAACCTAGAGAAAAGTCTCAGAAGGCATAATCATTAGAGAGGTTGTGTCATTCCAGCTAATCAGGGTTTAATTTCCCTCCCCTCCACTTCCTAACCTATTAACTGAACTGTGCTTTTGGATAATAGTTTTAGAAGTCGGCCTGTAGTCAACTATATCTTGCTATAAGAAATCCCACTCAATGTACAAGAAATTCTGCTTGGAGATCACATTTCTGCATATGGAGTCTTTGAAAGTGCAGCTATTACATATTCAACAACCAGTTACTGTTACCTGGCTGCATTACCATAATGACTTTGATTCTGTCTCTTTACATTGCCTGCCTACTTCAAAGTCTGTTGTTTTAAAGCAACACAGAACACCAACTGATGTGAAAGTGATTTGGAGTCTTTATTGCTCGACTGGCACACAGGAAATGACCATAAATATGTCATTCAAATGGGAACTTTTTTGCATATTTTTTCCAGAATACTACGCAAAGTGTAAGTGATAATTAGCTTTGATGCACAATTTTTTAATGGAGCAGCTGTCCATCACCACTAGTGTTATTCAAAGCAATTTTCTGATGATGAAGCAATAGTATTTGGAGGATTCTATGATGCTAAGTGACCTGTAAACCAGCTGCACCTAGTGCATGGACCATTAAATGGAAGAGGAGTTGGTGCTTAACTTCAGTGTGTGCTGCTACTTTGTGAACTGTCAGCCAACAGAAGAGAGCAAAACAAAAAGTGCATAAAAGCAGTTACTGAATGATGCTACAGGGAAAAAAGTTCTCTGCATGTGCAATAAACAAAGGCAAAAAATATGTTTCCAGGTCCCTTCTTCCTCTTTGTCACCATATGACATTTCATGTTTAAGTGTCCCCATCATATCATGGGTTTCCCTTCACAGCATCTGCTCCAGGGGTCCATCTCCCAGTCTGAGAGGTGGGAATGGGCTCTATGCTCCTACGCTTGGTGTAGAAGAGGCAGGACATTAAGACAGCCATGTCACCACCCTGATGTGAGAGTTTGCTGCACCTCTTACTGCAGGAACAGCTATTGGCCCCAACAGGCTGATACCTGTGGCTGTGCCTCAGAGGCAGAGCAGCACTGCAGCACTGATGACCAGGCGTGCTGCTGTGTTTCAAGCACCCCCTGCCAACTGCATCCAGCGGCTGCAGCACTGAGGGAGGAGTCTAGGAAAGCAGTCTGACTCTCTAGGTTTGACCCAAACTTCCTCTGTGGCCTCAGTGCTGTCTTTGAGATCCAGATATTCCAAAGTGTTTGAGGGCTTAATGGGGTTGGGAAAAGCTGAGCTCAGTCTTCATTCACTCTTCATCCAAATGGCACAGGATCAAAATTAGCTATTGTTTCCCTTTACCTTTCTTGGCACACATCTTGTAGTGCTTGCTATTCCCAGTGCAAATTGGAAACTTTTCACTGAGGAGCTTTTCACTCACATTCTCTTCTGCTTGCCAACAGACAGCAAGTAATGCTTCTGGAGACTGTGATTTTTCCTGTTCCCTTTGATATCTACTCTGCCTGCACTCTGCAGTCTCCCCAAGCAGGACAATGCACAAATTTGGATTTAACTCTGATTGCTATTTGACAGGTTCAAGCAAATGTTCAGACTGTTTGAGTAGTTCCAGATGCAGGGACTGCCTCCTGAATCTGCAAATGATCAGTGGGGTATGGAATTGACTGGGCTGTCTCACTGGGCCACAATTAGACAATAAAACAATACATGCAGAAAGAGAAAAAAAACTAGAAATTTTTTGGGATTCTCTGCTGTTGTTCTTGCTGTGATCTCTTCTTCCTCACAGTTCTCTCATCTGTCCTGGGTTGACTGCACAAACTATGACCTTCTATTTCTCTAAGCAGATTTCAATAGAAAACTGCCTGAAAAGGCAGTGTGGGAGGTGCATGACATTAATTCCTCTATGTTGACCCTAAGAACTAAAAAAAAAAACCCCAGACACTTTCCAGTACATCTTCAGCTGATAGAAATTGGAAGAAAAATGACCCAGTTTGCTATGTCTGGTAATCTGGGATGGAATATGAGCAATATTTCATCCCAGCTACCCTGCTTATATGTTCATTCCATGCTGAAAAGTAGAATGGCCTCTTTTCTTTCACTGGAATGACTTCATGGAATTCCCAGTCCTGGCAAAAGCAGTGATCAGTTCTTTAAATGTCTGTAACTGTGTTTGATGATGGTGAGAATAATCTCGTTCTCCACAGTTTACTTGTCAGACATATTTCTGTTGGGAGCAAAGGAAAGCAAAAGTGTTTTGTGCTTCTCCCAAGAACACATTTTTATGCTAAAACAATGTCTGTGTATTGAGGTCACTTTCACTGCTCTCCTTCTCTGTGATCATCAGATCAGGCTGTATCTGGCCTTGTAATGTAATATCAAATTACATTAATATGAATATCAAATTGATATTCATAGGTTCATAAGACTGCTTAAGTGACCCAAGTTGTTTGCCTGAAAAAAGATGTTTGATTTCTGTGGTCACTTCCTCTGATCCATGGCAAAACCTATAGCTGAGCAAGAAACACCTTCTCTACCACTCAGAGGCAGGGGATGTTTTGCTTATCATGTCAACAGCCCTGCTAAATAGTTTCCTGCATAGCTGGAGCAATTGGCAGGCTTGGTGGTTTGTGCTCACTCCTGGCACCTCTTGAGAAGCAGGAAGATTTGCAATTTGGAAACTCTGTATAAGATGGATGTGTGTAAGTGTTATGACTGGCTCAGTGCTCATGTAGAGTGGTTGGACAAAATGTACAAAATGTTTAAATACTAAAAATGTGATTTTATTCAAGCCTAATCCTTTCCCTAAAGGAAAAATATCTTTGTATCTTGTACTATAGGCACCAGCATAACTCTACAAAAGTGTTTTGATTCAAAATAACTTAGTTATGACTGTATTTCCAAAAAGTACCCATCAGCTTTGTGGATTAAATGACACAACACACATACACACAAAATAAACCAAACCAAAAAACCCAACAATTTTTTCCTAATAACTCCTAAATGACTTGAGGAGGAAGTTGTAGATAATAATTTAGATTGTTAGTATTATGTGAATACACTGTGCTCACACTGATCTGCAAGTGACAGGACAGGCAAAATCCTCCCAGTCTATTACTGGGAAGCCTGGTAATATGTTTTTACTGGATTTCCTAGGTCTGAGCTGACATTTCAGTCGCCTTGGCTGAAGAGTGACACAGCACCACTAAATTAATGTAAGTTACATAGCTGCAAAATGTGAACAAAACAATGATGACTCAGAGCTCTTACTCTAGCTAGTAAAAGTTGGACTTTATAATGAGCTTTTGGGGGTTTTGGTGTTTTGGAGGTTTTTTGAAAGGAACACAAGAAATTAGCTCTTCCAGTTAGTCAAGGAACAAACAAAAAGTTGCATCAGACTTTCCTGTCCAACTGCTCTGGAAAGAGTAAATGGTCACAGGTTTGTACTCAGTAAATACAGATTTATATTCATTTTATTAGGTTAGAAAGTTGCTTCACTGTCATTGAAGTGAAGCAACTCTGCTGTGTAAGTGGTCTGAAATCAGTTTTGAATGTTATCTTGTGATTTTTTTGTTTTGAAAAAATGAATGTTTCCAAGCTGAATCTGAGTGTAGCAGTAGCAGTCAGACCCCTCAGAAGGAATTGGTCATACTTTCTGTAGCATTGCAGGGGGCAGTCAGTTGTTTTAGATCAATGAATCCGTTTTGAAAGTTTGCTGCTCTTGCATGTCCCACGGGGAAGCATGGCCTAGAGTCAAATCCATATCCTGGAACATGCAGGAAGGGAGCAAGCAGCTCTGTGGGGCTTAGCTGCCTCCTGGGGTGGCTGAACCACAACAAGCAGGTTCTAAGATATGGAATGCTTCAGCAAGGTCTCACTTGCTTTTTGTTTCCCCCACTGTTAGAAGTTCCTCCTTGAGCCAGCACTGATGTTGATGTAAGTGGGAGCAGCCACAGACCTGCACTGCACTCACCAGGCTGATCTGCCTGAGGGGTGAGACACCTTCTCAGCATTTGGGATATTTTTTCTGTAGCTCTCTTCTCAGGGATGGATGCACCTTCCACCCTTGTTTTGCATGGCATGAGCTGTCTGCCTGAAGGTGGATGAAGGGACTGGGGATGGGATCCTTCAGCTGTGTTGAGTTACCTGTCTATACAACCCAGCTAGGTCTGCAGGGCTTGGTTCACTTCTTAAATCTTCCCTTTACTAACAACCCTATCTGAATTTCAGCATCCAAAGATGAAAGCCTTCCTAGTTTATTACAGTTCACAGGTCTATATAGTCCACACAATTAATTTTACCTTAGTATTGAAAAATGTAGTCCAACACACTAATGCTAAAACTATGCTTGAATCAGGAGTCCTTTTGTAGTGCCGCAGGAAATTCTCCCTGACTGTGTTGCTGTTTGACTGGGTTTTTAAGTAGGTTCTCATAAGGCAATAGCTGCTGGTGTCCTTTGAACTGGATGAGACTTTGAGTCTGAGATTCAGCTCAGTAAGCTTCACACTGCATGGCACAGAGCTTAAACGTCACTCCGTGTGCTACCTCGTTGCCTTGCATATTCATAGGTTTTAACACCTTTTGGGAGAGGCAGGTTTTTTATGGAATTGGTAGCATCAAAGCTGTCCCAGGACTTGAAGTACTTGCTGATTTGAGGTGGTCCTGCAGTATTACCAGTACTTGTGACAAATTAAAACATTTTCCTATATATGTGACATTGTTAAGGGGACTTCATTTACTTTCTTTCAATGACTTCCAACTGTGCTGCTCTCACCATGCATTATCCATGTGCAACCTTGTAAATAGCTTCTAGTTCTTACAGCACTGATATAAATCAGAGGGCCATTTTCTCTGGGGGACTTCAGCCTTAAGCTCTACAGCTTGTTTTGAAATGAAAACTGTGTTCAATTAAGGTGATTTGTTTGCTGCACAAAGATTTAAGGGTCTCATACTGCCATTTATAGAGAGGCAGAACTGGGAGGATATAAACACAGCATGAGTATTTCTTGTGTGCTCTGCTTTCACTTCCACCTATCTCTTTTCCAGATATCTCCAGCTGAGATACAGTCTGCTGGAAGTGGGATGTGATGAGAGGGCCACCAACAGTGTAGGCTGTGAGATTATCTATTCATAGATGCTTCTGTTCAGGGAGTGGAGAAAAGACTAAGGTGCATCTCACACACACTGGCTTGAAGTTAAGTTCCTAGATAAATAACCTTCTTTCCAAGACAGCTTGCTAGATACAAACCCATTGGTAGAGCAGGAGAAAATGCTCCTGAACCAAGAATCTTGGCCTTGAGGGGGGATAATATATACAGAATTGTTTTGCTGGGTTTTTGTGTGTCATTCACAGAAGGGGTTAGAAGGATATTTGGCAAAAGAAAGTTCAGAGTGCTCTGTGGTTTTGTGTTCTCATGGTCCCATATGGATCTGTCACCATCATATTTTCTGAAAAATCTCTTTGCCCAGGACTCCAGGATTTCTCCCCTGGGAAGCTGAGAAGCCTCAGAGAAAAAGGAAAACAATAATTATCTCATTTGCTTCTCCTGTGTTTTGCTGCTTTGGAATGTGGTTGGAGATTGTTTACCCAACATGTGAATTGTTTTTACTTATTGGCCGATCAGGGGCCAAGCTGTGTTGGACTCTGAAGAGAGAGTCACAAGTTTTATCTTTTAGCCTTGTGTCTGTATCCTTTCTCTATTCTTTAGTATAGTTTATATAGCATTCTTTAATATAATATAGATCATAAAAATATAAGTTAGCTTTCTGAGAACATGGAGTCAGATTCATCATTCCTCCCTTTGTCAGGGGACCCCAGAAAATAGCACATGGGTCCACCCATAATGTTTCTGTGGGGACTGTCAGTGCCTTAGCTCATTGCCCTGCTTTGTGCAGCTCAGCTCCCTGCATCCCTCTGGTAATTCAGGCTCTCATTCCTGTAAAACTGGTCAGGCTGACACCTCTTCCAGACCTAGCCCTATTAACAAAGCTTATTTTGCTGAAAAAATTGAATTTCTCTTACTGTAAAAAGACCAGGAGAAAAGAAATTCTGCTCCTGCCACAGGGCACATCAGGCCTGTGACATGCTGTGGGACAGGGGGACACATCTGGCTTGTCTCCCTGACATTTTTTTTTGCTACATGAGGACTTTTCAGACAATACCATGAAGATAACCAAAAGGGAATCCCACATAGCTTCACTCAGACTTTTTGACTTTCAGCAACCTTATTCTTGGCTCTCTGTGTGCAAGCTTTTTGTTTCTCCTGCTGCAGTGGATCTTGATTCTCTCTTCCATTTGTGCCATTGTGAAGGACTGCTCTGGGGTAGGGAACAGGGAGTAGGACCAGTGTATCTTCCTATACTAACCTGTCACAGGTGTGATCTCAGGGCCAGATCCTCAGGAATTGAAGCAATAAACCCTGAAAGTTTTCACATCCCCATTAGACATTTCCTGTGAGATTTACTTCAGGTTACTTTATTCTGTTTGGTCCCAGACTTTCAAACTCAACATGTTTTTTGGAGCTCTCTCAAGGAAAACCATCCCGTGAGACTTCACTTGCTCTACCACAGGACACAGTTTGAGATGTCCTCTGAAGTGCCACATGAAGACACCCTCAGGTAGATGAGGGTGTCACTTGAGAACACACATCCATCCTTGCTGACAGTGCCCATGCTGAATTTGGACAGCCTCTCTTGTTATGTGTCTTGAAGGGAAAAGTGAAAGACTTAATCCCAAAATTGTGTCAGCTCATCCAGAATAGGCAAGGAATGATAAGAAAAAAAGAGCTGAGAGGGCACAGAGAGAGCCTAGTAAAGTAAAAGGGAAGAAAATCAGATCAGGACCCTGCCATGGAAAGGTGATGGGGCCTGAAGACCCAATTGCTAGGAGGGAATTATGCATGAGGAGGCTGTGAAAGGTCTGCATAGCAAATGACTCTTTCAGCAACTGGTGTAGAGAGGTCATGGTGTAAGGGAAATGAAGGCTGAACAGATTTGGGGTGAGGGGAAAAGCAAGGGAAAGGCAAGGAAGTCTCTTGCCTGCAAATTTCTCAAAGTGGGTGGTGTACCTTGAGAAAGTATTCCTACAGACTTACCTTGTTCTTAAGCTTTTCCAGTCATTCATTGTTGGCTCCAGCAAAGATGTTTTACCTTCTCTTGTGGAAGTGGTTATAGCATGGCATATACAGAGGTTGCATTTGGATATACACTCATAAAACAAGAAAAGGGATGGCCAGATTATGCATCAGCAGAGAAATGAGGACTATTAAGATATGAAGATGGTGTTACTGGAGGTGGAAAGTGCAGAAGTGGATGGCAGGATACAGAAGAGAAGCATGCATGATGGCCAAATGTCTGGACAAGTTTCTGTCTGTATGCTGGGAGCAGTGTAGCTGTAATATTCAAGTCACTGTTGCAGTCCTGGTTTTGCTCCTCCTGCTGTCTCCATTTATTTTGTCTTTGAATTTTTTCTTTCACAAAAGCAGTCAGCCTGCATCTGGGGGAAAAGGAAACTGACCTTTATAGCCAGGGCTGCTCTTGGGTCCTTCTTGTACTTCTATTCAATTGTGCAGTGCTCTTTAGCTAACAACAAAACTGAATCATAGCAAAATTAATTGCTGATACAGTGCAAGGGAACACATCACTTACACATGCAATTTAAACACTGAAGTTTTTTGCAGAGGGAGGAGAAAAGCAGCGATGTGCACAGCTCTGTGGCTGTAGAGCTGTTCCAATACTGTTGCAGCTTGAGTTGCTCCAAATCCTTTGGGTACATTTTCAGCTTTTTCACAGTCGTGTGAACACTTGATTACTGTGTTCGTGCAAACCTCCAGTAGAGAGAGAGGGAGTCAGTAATTCTGGCAAAGCAGGACAAAACTGGTAAACTGTGGGAGTCTTGACAAGGCCATTTGTTGTCATAGTCTCAGGAGGATAATTGTGGTCTAAGACTAAAAGGGTGCAGGGGAGGGAGTGGGGGTAGAGAAGGAAAATGTGAAGAGTTTATTTGGGAAATGCACAGATGAATAAGAAGCTGGTTTATAACTAATCTATAGAATTACTACAGAATTACTGGCTATTGTGTGTTAAAAGGAAGATAATTAGGAACCTTTAATTAAATATGTATTACACATATGGAACTGGTATTTTATCTTTCAGTAGATGTGATAGATATGAGTTTAATGAATATGTTTCTGTGAAATTTTGCTGTCTAGATGAGTCATGGTGCTTATGTATATGTGTATATATATTATCTGGTCTGTGTTGATAATCTCTCTGCATTTACATGACCAAAACTTCCAAACTCTAGTCAGAGACTGGAGGAAAATTTGTAGGGTGCTAGAGGGAGTTTGTAGAGAGCTGAAGGGAGTTTCCATACAGTGCAAAACTTCCTGGCCCAGGGCAGGTACCTGGGCATTCCCACCTGAACCTGAGAGTATATTAACCCATTGAACTCAGTGTTTTGTGGGCTTCCCTCATCCCTGAGGGGTCAAGACTGTGACCTTTGCTGTGACCAGTAGATATCAAAATTACAACAAACAAACCATGTCAGGGGACACACAGGTGATCACTGCATACCTTTCTAATCTTATCCTATGCTTCTCTTTCTTTTCCCTTATACTTTTTCTTAGGTGTTATTTTTATGCTTTTATGCTGTTGCATTCCTAACCAAAATGGATGCATTTTCAAGTTTTCCAAGTGCCTTATTAGACCTTAATGTTCTAAAGTGTGCAAGCAAAAGTTTGTCAAAGCTCCTGAGTATTTTGTTGTCTCTTCTGCACACTGCCCAGAGTAAATCAAACAACCTTCCCCTAACCTGAGAAGTGGACGTGGGTACAACAATAGTAGTACTTCTATATTGATGTATATTCTACCTTTAAAAAATATTGATGCCTTCAGCTTTAGACAATTGCCTCTAAAACCTGAAATGTTTGAGAAGGAATTTCCAAGAGAAGGAAAATCCACTGTCCATCTTCAAGTTTGCTAAACCATTATGCTTATTTGGAGAAAAGAAAATTACAGAAAACAAGAGATTTTCCTTACATATTGGTTCCCAGAATCATATTATGGTCTGTGCTGTATTTCTCTCTTCCTGCTGGTTTTACTGGAATGTCAGCTGTAACTGTACAGCAGAATTTGACTTACCTCTCTAAAGTGTAACTAACCTAAAAACCAGAGGTTTGCAGCAGACTTTTGCATTCATATGTAGTACATCTTCACATACATGTCCATGAATGCACACATACACAGATCCTCACGTTCTGCTTGTTTTTTTCAACAGAGTTTTAGAATAATCTCACTCACTGACTAAAATAATTGCCACAACACCCAAGGGCTGGTTCAGCTTTTTCTGTAGCAATGCTTGCTTTGAGCAGCTTGACCTTTAGGTGCAGAGTACAACCCTCTGACAGGGGAAAGGAAGATAAATTATACAGAGGCACGGCTGGATTTCAGCATGAACCATTTAAGTTCTAACATTTTAAGCACATAACTTAAACACCACTGTCCAAAGAGAAAATAATTTGGTCATGTCTTACATTTATGAATGTCACATTCATAACTTAAAAAGGCAGCTGCTTCCTAACACTGATGAGAGCACAGCCAAGTTTAGTACGACCCCTGTGCATAAGCAGCTCTTGTCAGCTGCTCTCTAGCAGGTGTCAAAACATTCGGTGACATCCTTTGCTAAGGGTAAGTGAAGTCTGAGCAAGAGTCCCTGCTCTGAATCTGGCCAGAGCAAGCCAAGGAGTGGATGAGAAGGCCAGCCCAGGGCAGTGCAGGTAGCTGGCAGCTCTATGCTGACAGCCTGAAGTAGCTAATGAGAACAGCTTTGGAAGAACTTGGTCCAAAGGAGACATAAACATCCCTGCACAGGAATGTCTCTGGAATGTTTAATGACATTACTCTGCAGGATCCTTCTAAGATAAAACAAACCAGTCCAGGAGGGCTGCCAGAAAATCAACATCACATTTCTGCTTCCTTTATACAACAGTGACCAAGGGGACACCGGGGGCGGGGGGGGTCTATAAGGCCATGGTGCCATTTGATGTCAAGCCCCATAGTTAGGAAGTTTTGCTGAAGATTATCACTCACTCTGATTCTAAGGCTGCCATAATTTAGAAGGGGATAGTCCATTTCTACTCCACAGGTGGCTCAATGTCCTGCCAGCTATTTTGTTTTGTTTATTTGAGGTTTGTTTTCTTTCTGAGAGCTGATGGGGTAACAAGATGATTCCTACAATAAGCAAAGATCAGGTTCATGACCACCTGAGGAACCTGAATGTGCATGAGGGAATTGGCTGGTGTAGTTGCCAAGACACTCTCCATGATACTGGAAAATCCATGGCAGTCAGGTGAAGTCCCAGATGACAGGAAAAAGGGAAATTTTGTACTCACCTTCTAATAGCACAGACAGCAGGATCCTGGGAACTACCAGCCTGTCAGCTTCACCTCTGTGCCTGGGACTATAATGGAACAGATCCTCCTAAGGAGGAGAGGGAGGTGATACAAATGCTGCCTGGCCAACCCTGTGGCCTTCTGGGATGAAGTGATTCCATCAGTGGACAAGGGAGGGGCTACAGATGTCATTTATTTGGACTTCTGTACAGTCTTTGACTGGGTGCCCAACAACATCCTTTTCTTAAAATGTTGTTCTTCTACTGTTCTAGACCTCACTTTAAACTGGAAACTTTTGTCAAAACTAAGAAAACCAAAAATCTTCTTTTATTAAATTATAAAACAAACTGTTCTGAACAAATATTTATTTTAAAATAAGCAGTACCCGCTTCATTGCATTTTCCTGGTACAACTGACTTCATTAGTTTTATTGCACCATTTTTACTCATTAAAATTTAATAGAATTTGTTGATGAAACAAGGGAAGCTAAATAAATTTTAAAATAATTCAGCACTAACTTACTTCCACTAATATATAAAGATGCTACATTGCTTTCTGGAATATTTTGAACTTAATTCCTAAAGGCATTTCAAGATTTTAGTGGGTTCTCTTGAATTCATTTAAGTAGGAGTTTTTATCCTTCATTTAGTCCTCACTTTGTGGCTGGAAGGGTCTTCTGAGGGAATGGAAAATGGAAAACCTTATTGTTCTGTTCCTCTCACCACCCAGACTCCAAATGAGATTGGGGATCTTTCTGTATTGGCTAAAAGAGTCACATTCCATTTTCATGTATTAGTTGGGTGGATGCTTATTTTTCTGTGGTCCACATATTAAAATATTTACAGTGGAATTGTTAGAGGAGGATACCAGCACATCTTGAATAAAACCAAAGGGTCTAATATCACCAAAATATCACTCCTTCTTTCCTGCAGCATGTAGAATGAAAACAAGGTTTTTGAAAAGAGCAGCATTCTTTTACAGTCAGACTATCTGAAACTACTTTTGGCCTCCTTGATTTTCAGGGTTAGTTCCTAAATAAGGTCTTGGCTGGCAGTCAGAATAACATACCTACATGTATATTCTTGTGTGCTGAAGGAAATTAGGATTTCATAGATACTTGGACTTACAGGTGTGTAGCAGGTGCTTCTATTTCAACTCAATTCACTTTGCAGCAGAAAAGCAGAGGCTACACTAAAAATATTGTTTCTTTGAATCGATTTGCCCCGTTGAACCAATGTTTTCACTAAGAAAGCTTGTCACACACGCTTTTAATTGAAACAGGCCTATGTTCATGGTTTCAAGAAGGTTAATAACATTGTGATTTTCTGGAGAATAATAACACAGTTCATTTTGTCTCCTAGCTGTCAGGTGATGCAAATATAGCTCAGCATTGTGCAATGATTGTACAATTAATAGTTTCTCTGTATACCAACTTTTTAGACAATTTAGACAGGATTAGCTCATGTCTATATTTACACTATCCTTCAGTGTAGTTAGTTATTTCAGGTGATACTTGTATTTTACTGTATAAAGCATTCTTTTAAATTATATAAAGAGCTGCTTGGGAATTTGTCTTCATCTTCTAATTCTTTAAATGCTTCCATTACAATATGTAGTCTTCTAATAAACACCTTCAAATAAGAGATTGTGCACAAATATGCCATGTTGGCTGAAAAAGGGCAATGTAAGATGTTTTCAAAAAAATCTACTTATTAATTAATTCTCCTGTGTTATTAGTAATCAGTTGTGTTGCTTGTTTAGAGAACTTGGGTTCCAACATGGCAGGTTTTGCAGAGTTAACAGTGTAAATTTTCACTTTATGTGAAGCAAATAGGGACGAAAATTGAGGTAACAACATGGGGGTTGTTATGTTAACTGGCAAAACTGAGTCCATTGGCTGGACCTGAATTTAGATCCTTGGAGACTGACAAACACTTCTAAATTCAAGAAAATGTAATGTAAAGTTATAAGAATTTGGAGGGACACAAATGCATTCTGCCTACATTATTTAATGCCAGTGGCAAATTAACAGTTGTGTTTCTGGCATCCAGGACAAGTGCTGCATTATTCTAGCTGTTGTATTCCAGAATATAATAAATTTGGTAATTTGAACAAGATACTTAATTTCCATGCAGGCAGTGTTAGACCTTCATCAGTGCTTTGAAACATGGTCTTTGTTTTCCATTTGTTTAGAAAAATCCAAAGGCTTGTGCACTAGAGCTCTGGGTATCCTCTGAGGGTGTTGAGGTGACTTTTTTTTTCCCCCAGTTCTGTGACTGCAAGACATGGCAAAGAGTCTATAGGTGGCAGCCACTTGCAGCCTAGAAGGGACCTCCACAGTAATTCTTCAATGGAACATAAAAACATTAACGGAGTTGTGATGTTGACATGGCTGTGACACCATAAAAACTGAAGAATTAAGTCATAAAATCTATCGCTCTCACCTCAGGCTTTTCATTTTCATTATGAGGAGACCTCTTGAATTAAAATAGTTTGAAATGAACCTCTGCTGTGTCCAGAAGAGTAGATCATCTGGAACTAATGACTACTCGTCTACTGGATATTGCTCCTGCCAAACCTTTCAGGCTGAGCTCTGGGTCTCTTCAGGATGTATTTTACAGCTGACTGCTAATACAGTCACTGCTTTGTCAAGGGTCCAGATCCAGGGCTTTCTGTGGAAGTGTCTAAACACCCCCATAAAGGGCCTGCAAATGCATTTGGTGATGATTCTTCCAAGCATAGCAGCAACTTTATTTATTGTCTTGATATTGCAGAAAGGTTTTATTTGGCATTACTAAAGAAAACAGGTATTTTATCTCATTTTCCTCTGTTTTCCTTTTGGCTAAGAACAAAAATTCTTATACTTTTGAATGAGGAATTAGAGATCTCATCTGCAAAGACCCCTGCCTCTCCCAAATGGCTGTCACTTGGCACAACTAAATCAAAGCCTAAAACTAATTTTTTCTTTCCCTAGCATACCATAGTAGATATCTGTCACAAAATTTCAAGGAAAACCTTCCACAAAAGTAATGTTGTCTTACTACTGCTAATCCAATAATATAATTATACAGACTCTTTTTCAGAGAAAGTGATAAATTGCAGCTTGTGTGTCTGAAAACTTTGACAATTAATCTAAAATTGGATTAAAGCTGAATATTAATATTTTAAAGCCAGATGTTTAAGTGCACAGTGGTAAAATAACTGGGTGCCTGGGTACAAAGCAGATAAAAAATAGGTTTCTTTTTCACAGATCTTAACAGGTATTGAGTGCTGCTGGAAATGTGGCTCCATTGGGGATAGTAAAAGGCATTTACCATCTGGCCCATGAAGATATACAGAGTGCCCTGGGAGGCTGGGAAGATCAGGTTTTTCTTTCTGTGTTGGGCTTGGGTAAGTACTTGCATGGCTTGTTAATGTGTTTCCCACCTGCAGAGCCAGGGCAGGGGGAGGGAAATGGCCATCCATCCTCCTGGCAATGCTGGGGAGGGGACAGTGGCCTTGATCTCCTGGTGTGGGGGTGCTGTGCACAAGCTGCCCTAGGATGAAATGCTGCCTCTTTCATCTGTAGGGGGTTGTGTGTGTTTTCTCCAGAGAGGTGATGTCCTGCAGGGGCAGATTTAAACACCTTTGAGGCGTGCTGAATGATGGCTTCACATCAGGTGCACTCAGCTCAGGTTTTACTGAGCCTCCTGGTTGCACTAGAGGTGGACAACAAAGCAACCGCGGAATTTAAACTCACCTGAGATGGAAATTCATAAAAAAAAGTCAAAAACAGTGAGACAAGGTAGCATGTACAGCTCATCTGTCAGAAAGGAGCTCTGTTAGAAGATAAGTGTGTCTGTCAGCGCTTCAAATCATACAATAATGAAGATACAAGTGATAAACATGGATGGGTGTTGCTGTACCATAACAAACTGTGTCAGTTTTGATCTGGAAAGTGCTGGGGGCCTTAGCAGTGCTGCACAGGTGTATTTGAAAGGTAATTCAGTAAAGCAAGCCCACTATTGGAAAACATGCCCTGCAGTGATTTAAATTTCTACTGGAGAAATCCTGTGAATGGCAAAAGTTGAAGATCACAGCTGCAGGAAACACAAGCCAGTTTAGGATGAGTCTCTGCTGGGGTTTGAGATGTGACTGACTTTGTTTCTCCACTTCTGGCCTCCAACCTGGGAGCCACACAGAATGTAGCACCCGGGTTTTAAAAACCTGCCTCTGTGGCCCTTGCCACCTCACAGTGTCTTCCTGTTCAGAGTGTTCCTGGGATTATATTCCCAGATTGTGCTGTTCCACACCCCCTCCAAAAGATTGACTTCACTGTCAACTCACTCCCTGCCCCTCTGTGGTGAAAAGTTCCTGGGATGACAACAGGAGATGTCATCAAAAATACACTGGCAGCACTGCCAATGGCTCAAGATATACCAGCTTTTTCATGGATTATTTACATCACTCTCGACAGCTCAGGCTGCAGTTAGATTTTTTTCTTGACTTTGCTTTACTTTTTCTTTACTTTTTCTTTACTCTTTTTTTCTGGTATTCATTTAGACTTTTTCCTGTTGAACAGTCCTACGATGTCCAGCTGCCTTTTCATCTCAGGAAGGGTAATACAGCTTGGTGGGGAATATTTTATATGGACAGAAGACCATTTTATATGAAAGAAGGGGACAAACAATTGATACCAAATATGTGTCCTTTATTTGGTCAAGGCCCTGGGTCATTTTTTTCTGAAAACTTTGCACATCCTGCAAAACAGTTTTCACTTGAAATACTGAAGGCAGGAGAGGTGGTTTGTAAGCCAAAGCAAAATTTCTTGCACTTTTAAGAATTATTTCTGAGATTATTTGTAGTTTTGGGAGGTTTTGTGTATGTTTCACAGTATACTTACATTGGCTGTCCAAGAAAATATGTATTTCACTCAAATGTAATATGTTTCCTGGGAGCTATAGTTCTGTGTTCCCCATCTTTTTTTCAGAGTTCTTCATGAGATCAATTTTTCTGTGCCTGTCTTTGATGCAAATGTCCTGTTGCTATGACTGGAATTCTGCCTGCAAAAGTCAACAGCAGATGACACTCAAGCCATCTTGGTTCATCAGATGCCATGTGGCAGCTTTCTGAAACGACTGCTTCCTTTTTCAAACTAATTGGGGGTTCAAACTGTCACTGGAAAGAAGAAATTTCTGTTCTGTACATGGAGAAGCAATTATTATTTTTTTTCCAAATGGTTTTAGTGGCATGAAAGCTGTACAAGTCATTTGGATTGTGACAGCTATAATTCTTAGAGAACGCATTAGCTCTTACTGTGAGATTCCCCCCCCTCACCTCTTTTTTTTTTTCCCTCCTTTCAGAAGATGTCCATAACAGTTTGTGGCAGTCTGGCTGAACCAGACTTATCTCTAAGTGAGAGTGTTAGCAGGCATTTTTCAAAGGCTTCTTTTTTTTTCCTGAGAATGTGACCTTTAACACAGGCTCCTCATTAACTGCAGTCATTTAACACAAAATGCCAGTAGCAGGGTATTTTTTCCAGTTACCATAGCAATATCATAGGATATCAGATGGTGTCAATAAACAAAACTCCACTGAAACATTATCATTTTTGAGCCACCTCTATTAAGACAGTTTAATTTATCTAAGATCAGGTGGTAATGAGTTCAGCTTATATTTTTGTACCTTCATGTGACATTTGGTTGGTTTGTGCATGTGTGGCCCTTATATTGCTTGCCTACACATCCTCCTACTCCCCTCAAGGGCTGCTGTGCTAAAGTGGGTTTGTAAAAACTCATCACACCCCCTGCCTTTTGGCCACCTGCAATCTCTGCAGTTCTCCTGCCTGATGGCAGGGAGTGTCCTGGTGAGGGGATACATTTGATAAGCCTTTTATTTCCCTCTGCCACTTAGCATTTTATAAGTTCTTGTAACCTGATGAAGAAGTAGCTGTCTGTGCATTCCTGCAGACCTCACATCTCACCAGGCCCCCAGGATGCTTTACCTTTATCATGACTATACTTGTCTGTTTTGGTGTTTATTTTGGTGCAAGACCAGAGACCTGCTTTTCCTTCTGGCATATGGAAGAACAAAGATAAAAATACCTGTATAGTTCCCCATATAATTTTCTCCTTCCTTCTTCACTGGAAGAAGTGAAAGGAAGAGGGTTATACCTATTTTCTTGAAAGGGTTGGAGCCAACACATCTTAAGCATAGGCCATCTGACAGTGTCAGTTCCTATATTGGAAAAGCTGTGCAAACATTTACAGAAGTGACCTCACTTGTTTCATGAATATTTTCCTTGCCCATTGACTGCATCTCATAATACTTAGGGTCTCATGGAAACAGAACTAATTAAAGCAACACTCACAAAACCCAGTGCACATCTCACATTTCAATGAAAGCATGGATACAAAACCACAAACAGAATTTAGACTACTACAAAGAAACAGGGGCATTTAATTTTAATTTTCTGATGTGTCTGATGCTTGGAAAGAAAAAGTCACTGAATAACTAAAACTGATACATGAGTTCTTTATAGACACTGGATGTTCTTTAGGAGAAAGTGTTTTCCTCCCACTGTCATAAGGCAATACCATGCTCAGAAATCCTAATTAGTGGTGGGCCATGAGGCAATCTCAGTATAATTTTGTGTCCACCTACTCCCAGATATCAACTAGTTCAGTTGCAAAATCGTGATGCTGAGATCATTTCTACTGACTTTCCAACAGAAGTCCAAAACATTAGAACTGTGTACAGCTGCACCTTGTTGCCCATGTTTCAACCACTTTCCTACCTGACCCACTTCATTTTCTGTATTCTAGGTGTCACGTTTTCAGCTCATGGGAAAGGTATAGCTGATTTTTCCACTATTTTGCATGTGCCTCTTGAATATAAGAGACAGTATCCCCCCTGAGAAAGAGTGTATGCACCAGCTTTTGTTTCCTTACAATCAAAAATTTCAGTTTAACAACTTTAAGGCTCTTGAAGTACTACTTGAATGGGAAAATTTTGTCCGTTTGCAAATATAAAATGCTTTCATTTTGTATTTTAGAAGTTTGTCTCATGGTACACCAGTATGAACAGGGAAGGACTTAAAGTGTGCTTGTTCAGAAGTGTGCATGACTGCAGTACAATGGGGCACAGCACACAGCAATTAAAATGAAATCCTCACACCACAGCTGGAAAGAAATCCTAATAGTTTAGGACTTGGGGTTAGAAATAAAAAAAAAGCTCATTTTCCAGGTTAGTCTCCAGATCCCTTTTGTGTATTTCTTGCCTGTAGATACATACATAAAACCATCAATAACAAGCAAATTGCCATACAGATAATGTGTAGTCAAAACACTCTGTTATTGTATAATTTGATCTGGAGAAATATTTGGAATTCAATTCAAGTGGTCACAAGTGGTTTGTGTTTCTGCAGAGAAGTACAACATTATGACTTGAGAAAGCCTCCCTACTGAAAGGTTGAATAAATTCATAATATGAACTCAAGCTGGATGAAATACTAAACAAATTGTTCTTTCTACAGACAGACTAGAATATTAGTCTGCTCTTGTATAAGTAAATTTCCAAAAGTGAGCTCAGTTTTTTGGTGGTGGTTTTTTTGGTTTGGTTTGGTTTTTGATCGTTGGGGTTTTTTTGTTGCTTTTCTTTTGGGTTTGTTTTTGGTGGTTTTTTTTTTTTTCTTTTTGATATCTGCTTAACTGAAGAAGAAATAAGTTGCACTTGAGATTTTAGATAGAGTCAAAGAGTCATCCAGGGCAGGACTGAAAACTGATCTTCAGTTGTAGTTGACTGAGTTAATTGAGACTGTCATTTATTGAACAAAGCAATTTGGAATCATTGTCACACAAATACTTGAACAACTTGCCACTACCAGCTTTACACAAGTGCAAAGTTTTCTGTCAGGATTAGTTCTTCCAGGAGCAGTTAGTGTTTAGTAAGGATGGCCTTTTCTTGGCACACAGAAAGACTTACAGCTGCAATCATAAAACAGTGCATTCATGGTAATTTTGTGTGTTTGTAGTATATAGATTTTGAAGAAGTAAGAGGATTTTTTTTTTAAGGATGTGTTCCTTTATTACACTCTTTGTTACATTTCTAGTTCACTGAATATATCTTCTAAATACAGAGCTAAGAGAAGCACAACTCACTTTCCCTAAAACATTCATGGGCAACAACCACTTTTTATGCTTCTACTCTCTTCTCTTGTTACTTTAGTTCTTTCATGTGAAAGAGTCCCCATACGACCTTCTTCAGTGGTTCTCCAACTGATTTAATCCCTTTTTTCAGAACCTCTTCCATCTCTGTCTCCTATTTCTTTCTTCTTTTTTTTCCTCCCTGTAGATAACCAGAATTGAATGGGATTCCCTCTGAGAATGCAATCTTCATATTTTCTCAATGCATTAAATAATTTTACTATAATTTTCTGTACCATTTCTGTTTCACAGTCTTGGGATATAGAGTGAGAACATATTTTGAAAACTATGCCCCCACTGTGTTTATTCCTTCTGTTCTCTTCTCCCTTCAACAGTCCTTTATTGAACTCTTCTGCCAGTTCATCCCACCTCCACCTAATTTTGCCAGCTGCTTCTAGAATTCATCACAACTTTTTCTGGTGACTAATCTGAATATACTGCTCCCATCTGTTTCTGTGATATGACATGACTATGATAAGCAATGGCATTTCTATACACTCTTGGTGTTTATTTTCCTTTCAGAAGAGGTGATCTAATGCTGCTGGATGACATGACAGCTGATGTGAGGCCACAGGGGCTGTGGCCAGCAGATTGAGGGGGGTGATTCTCCCCTCTCACTCTGCCCTTGTGAGATCCCACCTGGAGTACTGCAACCAGCCCTGCAGCCTCCAGCATGAGAAGAATGTGGTTCTGCTAGAGCAGGTCCAGAAGAGGCCATGGAGATGATCAGGTTCCTGGAGCATGCCTCCTACAAAGACAGGCTGAGAGAGTTGGGGTTGCTCAGCACAGAGAAGAGAAGACTCTGAGGGACCTCTTTGTGCCTTTCCAGTACTGCAAGGGAAATTTATGAAAAAGAGATTGGACTTAGATGGTATTAAAGCTCCCTTCCAGCCCAAGTCATTCCATGATTCTATGATGGGGAGACAGAAAATTGGGAGAAGTTGCTCATTCTTTCAAAAAAAAAAGGGAAAGGCTAAAAGTCTTCTATGAAATTGCTACATAGAGTGAGTTTAAGATGAAGGAAAGGGAACAGCTTTCTCTCCACAATAGAGGTAACCTGTAGAACTCCTTAAAGAGCAGCTTAAGAATAAATCAGTTCAGAGAGAGGTAGGCCATATCCAGTGTCCATGAGTATGATGACCTGAGTCTTTGCCCCAGGATGACAATATAAGCTGGTTTTAGGACATGAGATAGCACAGGTGAGGAAGGATCAGCTATGCTTATCTTAAAGACACAACACCTGCTTGGACTGATCTTTGATTTCAACAATCGGAGGTATTCTTGTGTTTTCTCATCCTGACCATGGACATTGGTATTATTTTTCTGTACTTTGACCACTGTCTTTAAAATGGAGGAATGATGTCATGAAGATTCTCTTAAAATCTTGCAGCTGAGATGTGAGCACAAAGGCAGTGCAGACAGCTATCCACTGCTGCACAAAACAAACAAAAAAAACCGCAAAAAACAAGAGCCACGAGAATTAAATGTGCAAGTTGACAACTTATTTCCTGCCTTACACATAATGTTGTAGAGAATCCTCTGAGTCATAAAGATGCCACCAAATTTGTAGCTTTACAGATTGCTTAGGATGTGCCACCTGTCCTCCGATCTGTAAACATGCTTCTGACTATGGAAGAGCTTTGCATTAACATAAAGATAACAAACAATATCTTTACAAGATACAGAACTTTTTTGCATTGCTATAAGGATGGTACATTCAGATATGAACATCCACTGAAGGAGACAGGCTATACAGAGTTTTCATATAAGAAGTGCTGTCACATATTCTTTCTGCTAGCCTATAGACAGTATCCAACTGACTGTATCACTTTATGCCAAGGAAAGTTTTAGCACATGCATATTTCTTCCTATCTTCTTTCCCCAAAGAAATCAATTTAGATGGATGCTGAAATGAATAATTTCATTGGGGAAATCATTGTAACTGCTGGAAATTAATCTAGGTAGACCTATAATTTAATTCTTAGAGTGACAGTGAATCTAGTTACATTATTTAATGTAAACTAATAGTTTATTGTAACCATAGGGATAGAATGGGATAACAATGACTATCATACAAGTAACTATTACTGTCTGTGTGCCTAAATCAATGCAACCTATTCTTTCCTAAAGCTACAGAGCTGTACAATTATAATATACCAGAGATATGAAGTAGAGAGGAGTCAGGGATTTTCAGGTGCAAAACGTGGGAAGGAACACTAGGGGTGCCTTCTACTCAGTAAACATATTCAACAGAAAATTAAAATGTTATATTCCATCTTCTTTTGGAGAAACCCTTTTATGGTGAAGGTAAGAAAGGAGGCATTCTGGCATTCAAGTGTATTGTCCATCAGTAGATGTCTAAACTGTTATTGAAACTTAACCATGGAGCCTGAATAGATGAGGTGGGACCTCTGCTGCTGTTCTAATATGATGTCATATTTAGAATTCAATGACTATTTATTTTTCAGTTTTCATGCTAGATGGCCATGATCATCAAATGCACCTTGACTCTGTCACTCCTTATGTCATGCTTCACGAGTCTGTATTGTATGATCAAATAAAATCCTTTTCCTGTGTTATCATGAAGACCTAAGTTTTGTGGGCAGATTCTTTCTCTCCTGATTTTCTGGTTAACATCTGTCCAGGTGCTCTTCTGTGGTGTATGTGAAAGTATTCCAATAGATAGGTTAAAGGTGACTTGCAGGAGCTAGAAATGCGCCCATGGAGAGCTCTAGGCTGTGCTAGACCACACATCATGGCAGGAATCAGGAAAACAACTTTTTGGGCCCAGAAGAATCTGTAAGAAGCTCTAAGTCTGAATGGAGGTGCCTGCCCTGCCTGAAGCCACTAAACTCTGCCACACAGGGTGGTTCATAAGCAACAAACCAACAAACAAAAGAAAGCTCTGCTAGAAGTAGCTATAAGTGCTGTTAAATGTCAATGGTTGCTGCACCTAATAGGGAACTTTGTTCTGAATGCTTCTGTGTCTGCTTGGGCCTTGAGTCCAGACATATCTAAATTATTTTCTTAATATTTATGAAGCTGGATTGTGATAAATAATTGCTGTACAGTTTGGAAGAAACAAGCTGAGTAATTTACTTAAGATTAAAGTAGAGTGATAACAGGGAGAAAGGGCAAAAAATCAAACCCACATCTCAAACATTAAGCTACAGCTTAAATAATACAGATTTGCCCTATTAAGAGATATCACTTCCCCCCTCCATTAGGACAGTCTGAATTTTATGTTAAGTTTAAAATTAAGCTCAATCTTTCACATTACACTGGAAAAACTTGCATCCTCCTCAATTTACAGCCCTTCTCAGGGTGGAATTAACTTCTTTTAGAATTTGCAAGTAAGCCATTGATTAGTTTCAGGACTGAAAATTGATTTTAAGTTATGTCTTTTAAGAAATTTAGCATCTGTGCTTCTGGGTTTTTTGTCCTGAAGGTTCTTAGTTCTCCTAGAGAGTAACCAAATTCCTCCAAGCTATTCACACCATTAAAAATAATTGAAAGTGTGTGTGTAAGTTATATTTAAGGAGGCAACTAGCTTGCAATTAAGTGAAATTATTGATGATAATTTCTTGACTGTGTAATGATGGGTTTTAGGACATACATAATGTCTCAGTAATGTTTTATTTTTTACCCTTAAGTTAATCTCACCCTTAAAACTATCTCAGCTTTATTTGTGTGGTAATTGGCACTGCAGGGGAATTTGAAGTGCATCATCCAGTTGGATTTGCTCCAGGTCCTTCTCTCTCTCCCAGAAATGATCACAGAACTCATTTGGGGGTTTGGAGTAAAGGTGGGCTCATCTGTATAACACTCCCTCCTGTCCTTTCTTCCCCTAAGCAGCTCTGGGATGCAAAGCCCCAGGCCCTGCTAGAAGGAAACACAGGGTGGATTTATTTCAAGCAGCTTAACAGCAAAATATTCTGCTCCTTTGTAAGCATAATTTTGGGTGGATTGCTTCTATGACAGGGTCCACACTCAGTGTGCTGAGAGCTCTCCCTTGTCCTGCCCTACAACCTTGGATTTGCTGCAGAAAGGGTTCAGAACTTGACACTGAGCTTGCACTCAAGGTTCTGTGCCTTAAAGCATGTGACTGTCACACAGCCAAACCCCTCAGGAGGCTGAGTCCATTTGGCCTCCTGGCACACGGTGCAAGCCAGGACTTTTCAGCCTGTCATGCTGAAATGAGGGTGATCTTTCAAGGGTAACCATGGAGGAGCTGCCCCAGACAAATCAGAGCAGGTTTGCTGCTGTGTGCTTCACAAGCCCCCACTGAGTAACGTGAGGAACAGAGGATTAGGATGGGTCTGGCTGCTCCCACTGAAAAGCTGGAGTGAGTAAGGAGTCTTTTCCCATCTAGGAGGTACAGGCTGAGGGAAAGCAGGAGCTGCTGCTCTTTTACTTACCCCAGCACCACAGAAACATTTTCTCAATGGCATGGGGGCTATTAAGTGCATAAATTTTCTTTGAGATTAGGAGGTTCAGTTGGTTGGCATGACTGATGCACAGAAGTTTCTGCTACAAATCTGAGTACTGATGACTATTTGCAATCATTACTGTTCCCCTCTTACCCACAATACTGGCTTCACCTGGGTAAAGAGAAGGTGGCCTCTAAGAGAAAATTAAAATTTGGGGTGTTTTACATTTCACATACTTGAAATGCTCCAGTGGCATGGCTCACCTAACTGTTAAAGGTGAATAAAAGCCAAGGACCACGTTGTTCTCAGCACAGATTTGCATTACAAGACCCACATCACCTTGCAGCTTTACTTTGTGTCACAAAATGTCAAATACAGCCTCTCTGACTGTATTAGATCATTATCCTTATTGGAGTGGAGTACCTGAGAAGCCACTGTGCAAAGCCTGTCCCAAGCTTTCATGGATCATTGTGCCCATGAGGATGGAGCACTGAACGACAGACCCCTGAAAATGGAGATAATTTGTATCTTTACCCCAAAATGCTGTGCCAGTGCAAATAGCACATTTGGGAGATTTACAGTAGAGCTGAACCTTTCTCTGGGAGATCACAACTTTGCATTGGAAAGTTTTGGGCTAAGGGAGGAGTTGTCCCAAATCAGAAAGTGCTCTTCTTTCCAATGAAATATAACAATGGTAACAAGTGGAGTGGTTAATCTGTGAGGGTGGGCCACTGATTAAGGGTAGTTTAATTATGACATGTAGACCAAGAAATTTTACCTCAGTTCTCTCTAAAGACAGTGATGAAAGCTCATTATGAGAGGAAAAGAAGAACACAAAGACCAGGGAAATAGAAATATTTGCTAATGGAAATCTGCTATATTCAGAATGTATAGGAAGCACTTAAGTTTCAATGATTGTCTGGGGTGCTCAGGTGTTCACCATCTCACACCACACACTTCCCCTCCACTGCTCATACCTGCAGCTCTCAGGAGCTGAAAGTCCCCTGAGGCAGATTGAGACAACACCACTGAAATACAACCCAATTCTGACTCTAATTTTGCTATTTCCTTTCCTTGGAGCTGGCTGCCCCACAGCGTTAGCACAGGTAGAGGAATCACTCCTTATTATTTTATAGCATTCCCTTATTTAAGCACCCCCTTATTTTTTTATACACAGTCCTCCACACCTGTTTGTGGCCAACACTGCAGGGGCAGTGCACTGGGAAAGGACTCTAATCCATCCTTAAAGTGAGCTGTGCTGTGACTTGTGGCTTTTGATGGGACAACATAAAGCAAAGTACTGCATCTCCAGACAAAAGGTGACAGATTCTGAATTTAGGGAGCTAATCTGTAGTGTGCTGACATGAGATATACAGAGAAATAACAGATTAGTGGAGAAACTCACTTGAGACTAATGTGGGATGGATGGTTGCATCAAGTATATCATACAGTGTCTTATCTGGATTTCTGTCACACCTGCGAGCACAGTACTTGAAGAAGGCTGTAATTGATAGCTTAAAAACTACAAGTATGCTGTCAGCTTGCAGCTTCCTTATGCATATCCAGTGCTAAGGAAGGAATTTTCCAGAGTTTCCATTTTTTTCAAACTAGTAAAATAGTCTGGTTTAAGAAATAAGTGCCCATACCAGAATGGTGAACAAACAAGCCAGGTGAAAGCGATTTATAAAATGAATTCCAAAATTAGGACTTCAGCTTTAGTGAAAAGTTGTCAAAGTGCTCTGAAATTGATCTTGCTTGATGCAGTCCTATCTCCCCAAAATCTGAATTACTTTTCAGTGAGCAAGAACAATTTCTAATGAGTCCAATGAAAAACTTCTGACAGGCTGTTTCCCTAGAACCATATAATTTAATGCTATATCCTTGATCCAAAAACAGCAACACATTTGAACTTATGACATTGGGTAAAAGGCATCACTTTTAGCCAGTGAAAGATATTTGTACATTGTGTTGTATTTTTATTTGTCTACTGTGTTAACACTAATGATTCCTATTTGCAAGAAGGCTAGGAGTATACATTTGAAATAAATAAAGAAGCCTGAAAAAAAAAGAAATCTGAAAGGTGTCTGAGAGCCTTTTAGAGTGTTCAGTAAATATTATAGTAAATATTTACATATAAATATATGTAAATATTGCTAGGCCTGCAACTGAACTGTGATAGTTAACAACACTAGTTGAGTTTTTTCACTTTTGGTGGTATGGTGTCCAATGTCCTTAGTGCCCATTCTGTCTGGCACATGGCATTTTTTGCCACAAAAAGGCCGTGCTATGAAAGCCCACCATCTAACCCTTGAATGTGAAACAGCTCAGAGTTTAGAGCTAGATATCTTGATCTGAATCTACCTCAGGAAGATGGTAAAAACAAACATTGGTTTAGAAGAACAAAGCAAAAAGCAAAGGGGCTTGCACACAAGGCTGTCAGTACAGCTGAACTCAGATTTCACTTGCCCTGAGACCTCACAGTTTGGTACAAAGTTAAATAGACTCAGTTCTGGTTTTACACCACTTACAAAATGCAGCAGACCCTAAACATCCTCCATTATCAATATTGCAAAAACAACTTGAAGGCAAAATATATTCTGCTGTTAGAAACAGGCAGTTAATCTTTCCTATCCTTTCTAACCTATATAGGATATTCCTAACAAAAACTTGGGAGGTATCTTCCTTGTGTGTAGGGGCTTTCACACGTATCAGGCTGTTTTCTCATCTGGAATAAATCAGTCTGGTTGCCCAAACTACAGAGGGAGAAAAGGGTCCTGTGATTCTTCATAACAGGACATAAAACTGTCTGTTTATGCTGGAGTGTAAACATTTGATTATATGGAAATGAGGGAGTATGTGCTGCAAAACTAAATGCTCTCTATGCCAACAAAGAATCACAGCAAGTTTACAGCAACAGATAATGTTCAATTTGGGGTCTTCAAGAGATGTTTGCATCTGGCCTCAGCCATGCTTCTGGCTGAAAAACAGCTCTGATCACTGCTTTGGATAGGAGGGCCAGAAGGTTGCTTAAAAATTTCTCAGAAAACTTCACAGAAAATAATAACTCCTGCAGAAAAAAAAAAAAAATAGATGGCAACTTCCTTTTCCCATTATTGTAGACCTGAGTGTTACCAATGAAACAACATCTCTCTCTTGGCTGGATCTGTGGTTTTCTGTCACAATCTGCAGCTGGCAAAAGAAACATCCATATATAGTGAGGGAAAATTTTGTAAATACAGATAGATATTTTACTCAGTGTCAGTTTTATGCAAAAAGTTGGTTCTGGAAGGGTGGGTCTACTACACCAAGTGGCTTCACAGTATTGCAAACTGCAAGAAGTTAATGCAAAAATATAATTCTAAGCCATTGGGGCATCATTGGTGATGAAAAGAACAAAATTAGATACTTGAAGTAAATCTTTTTCCTTTCTGAGCTGTGAGATGCAAGTCTCAGACTTAACTGACAAACAACACCAGTAGGAGTGTTACTATTTTTTGGAGATGTTAAATTTGGTTCAAAGCTCTAAGTGCAAGAGTTGAGTTAGTAACTGATGCATATAGAAAACGTTCATCTTGTAAATATTTCAGTGACAATAATGATGAACAGTAGTTTGTAGTTATCATGAGGCTTTCCTAAGAAAGTCTCAAAGATCCTTGACAATCAATAATTAAGTCTAGTAGCAGCCTCTGTGCTGCTTAAGAATTTTACTAGCTTCGAGAGAAGGAAACTGAGATAAAGACAACTTTCTCCCCAAACTTCTCTGTATCCATCCCTTCTCTCCTGCCATGTTGTAAGGACACTAGAGAAGGGCACACTGTCAGAAGGTACTATGGATATTAATTTGAAGGAGTAACACTCTCTGATAGGACAGAGAGGTTTTTTGTCTCATTTGTCCAGATGGAGATTTGTGTGTATGAGCTGATTACCCAGACTTTGTACTGGAGAAATGAGATGCCTGTGCTATGCTGGTTCTGGCTGGAATATAGTTAATTTTCTACCAAGTAGATGATAAAATAACATGGTTTGGATTTAGTATGGGAATAATGTTGATAACACACTGATGTTTTTCATTATTGCTGAGCTGAGTTTCAACCCGAGTCAAAGGCTTCTCAGCTTCTCATGCCCTGCCAGTGAGGAGGCACAGAGGGGACACAGCCAGGACAGCTGACCCAGACTGGTCAAAGGGATATTCCATGCTCTATGACATCCCTCTCAGTACACAAACATGGGGGAAACTGGTTGGAGACCACTGCTTGGGAACTGCTTGGGCATTGGTCAGTGAGAGGTGAGCACTTGCATGGCTCATCTTGTTTTGAGTGTTCTGCTTCTTCCATCACTGTTATTAGCAGTATTGTAATTTTCTTCCTTTTCCATCCCATTAAACTGCCTTCATCAACCCCTGAGTTTTCTCACTTTTCCAGTTCTCTCCCCCATCCTGCTGGGGTCAGGACAGGGAGAGAGTGGCTGTGGGGCTTTGCTGCTGGCTAAGCCAGCAAGACCATTATATAAATTCAATAGAAACGAGACGTTTGAAATAGGCCAGATGAATAAAAGGCTAAAAGTGAATGTCCTTCCTCACTGACAACTAATTTATCCAGATCAAAACCACAGATGTCTAACTTTTACACATATCACACGAAGCAGCACAACTTCCACACACTAAACTCATTCTGTCTTGAAAGTCATTGCTGTCTGTAGGCTTTAGTGGACCTCAGAGTAATCCTATCTAACACTACCAGGGAAGAAGATAAAAGCATACTGAAATATGGACCAGCATTTTATAAAAATGAGTTGCTGGTAACTTTTTCTTGACCCCACCGATCTCATGGAGAGTTCTGACACTGACCTTGCTGGGGTCATTAATTCTCAGTGTCTCTGGAGACACTGAGTCTGTGGCCAGCCCGGATGTAATCAGGATGTACCTGGTCTAGCACGGTCTAGCACAGCATAAGGCCATCTATCCATTGCCAAAGGGAAGTTCCATTATACATAGAACAGAGATGGAAATTTTATTTTTCACTTGAAATCTATTAAACAGAAGTATCTTTCTTCAAAACCAGTCCAGGTCCCCTCTCAACTCTGACACTGCTTGTTATTATCAATCCTTTGACATTTTCCAACACTCAATTTACCTGCCCCTGCTGAACTGTAATTAAGCTCAAAGGAAAATGGTATTTAAAACTTTTGATAATTTTAGCTTTTTTCATGTCCAGTAAAGAACATAAATCTTATAGGGGATTTGATAAATAAAAATCCATCAAGGCCAGCCAAATATTTTGCTTGACTCAAAAGTGTCACTGTGGTTTTCACGGGTCATCTCCCAAGCCCAACAAATCTAGTATTTTGGCATGGCCAGTCATTAATGTTTCATTGTAGTCTCTAAAAGCTGGGAAAGGGCTTATCCTCTGATTCATGATGGCTTTAATGCCTTGCGTGTTCAGGGCCTTTTTTCTAACACTTGACCTCACTTTCACCAATTTTTTTCCTTTCTTGGTCACATTCTACATAGCAGTTCAAGGAGTTGCTGTCATCCTTGTTTTGCAAGGGAGACTTTCAAATACAATTATCAAAAAGAGAGCAGCACTGAGCATAGGCCCAGACTTCCCAAAAACTTCTGTTCCCAGATAGTCCAATAACCTAAAAAAATATGCAGAGGGGACTTAAACTAAGTTTACAAAAGTTGAGCACCTCACAAAAAGAAGGTATCTAACTGCCATGGGAGAATTTACTAAACATTTTTTTAGTATCTAATGGCAGTTAGGGGCTGTAGGACAGTAACATCTCAGAATATCTGACATTTTCTTTCATTCTTTTGCCTCTGTGATGCTGATCTGAAGCAGTAATACCAACTTTAAAACAGAAGCATCCTTAGGGATAAAAAAAGCAGAGAAAATTTCCAAAGGTAAGAAGAAGAATGAAAAGAGAATATCAAGATGAAGGCTGGCTATCTGACAGTGCTTTTAGGAGCTTGGGAGACAGGGTTTTCTAAAGAGGAGCTGTGGAAGTTTCCTGTTTTGATACAATTTTCTTTATCATTGGTACTTTGAATGAAAACATGCTTGGAAGCGTGTCTGTAAACAAGCTGCTGCTGCTGCAAAAAAAAAAAAGTGGAGTATGGTTGTCAAGGTAGGGATTGCCAGTGTCCTGACTGCAGATTGTTGCAAAGTTTCCCTCCAGTGGGGAAATATCTACCAAGTTTAAAAGCTTAGAGGCTGTGCTCAAGATCTGCAGCCCAGACAGCTCACCCAATCCTAGTCCCAGCACAGGAGAAATTCTGAATGTGCCAGAGGGTTGAGAACCACAGCACAGTGGGGCTGAGTGCTCTTCATCTCCCTGGGACATCTCAGAGCTGAGGCTTACCAGCATCTGCAGCCAGAAGGGTTTAAATTCATTTGAAATAAACCTGAAAGCTTTCCCCTGAGATATTTAGGTACTCCCCCCAAGGAAAAACAGCTTTTGCAAAAAGCTTGTGCAGAGAATGATCCATTTCTTGGGGGAGAGGGAGAGAAATGTTGAATGAAAACATGTTTTATGGCCAAAACAAAAGCAAATTTTCTAAGCTTCTAGCTGTCTCTGGCCAGAAAGGCTTTTATGGGTGTTTACCTTCTTGGCAGCTGGTAAATAAACTGAACAGCTTTATGAGAAATTAAATTCTAAATGTCAACAGATTTAATATTTCTGCTGCAGTTATCAAACTATGATTTCAGGCCAACTTAATTGAAACTTGATGTGATAAGAGTTTTTACTTCAAAAAGAGTATTGTTCTATTGTTTGTGGGGGTTTCTTTTTAGACTGCTGTCAGCCAGGAATATAATGTGGAGGGAATTAAATTAAGAGGAAACATGTTTTCACAGGGATTAAGAGAGGGAGAAGGAAAAAAAAATGTTAGGGAGAAATAGAGTTAATAACAGCATCTATATTAGTGTTTGTGATTGGAGTCTAAAGTTACACTTCCCAGCTCTACAAAAAAAAAAAAAAAAGAAAAAGAAAAAAATAAGAAAGAAAGATTGGCAATAAGGCAATGACAGAGCAAGAAAGCAAGATAAACACAATGAGGTACAAGTACAATTTCTTTAAAGTAGACTGCAGATTTAGATAATTTGCAGGCATCTGGGCATTGTGGCTATCAACACAAATATCTTAATTGCTTTCCCACAGGTCTTACACAGTAGTGCTTCTTCTTTATCTACTTTTCTTGAAGGCATCTTGTTGAACCTTTTCTAGCCAATTTTCTTTCCACCAGTCTGGAATTTTTTTGCACTTTTAAAAGTTATTCAGCTTCCTACAATTGCTTAATCCAGTAAGTTTTTTGTTCTTCATTCTTGTTACTGGCAGGGGAGAAGCTCACATTTGTGTGGTCCATTTATCAGTCTGAATAAATGAGAATTAATTTTCTACAGGTAATGTGTTTTCAATTATTATTTTCTCTGCTTGAAGTTGTGAATACATCACAGAAAGAATCAGATCACATTGATCATGGAACTTTATTTCTTCTACTGAATAAAGAGCTGAACAGAGAAAAATTTTTTAGCTGTAACAAATCCCCCACAGAAGAAATATAACACTCCAGTGGAGAAGTGCACACATGAAATGTGACTGACACCTATTCTGTGTCCTTAAGTGCACTTTGGGTTTTGTACCTTGACTGCTGTGTGCTGTGTTTGTCTGAAAAATCCAACTGCTCTACTGACAGTTTAATTAATAAATACAGAAAGATTTCAATGGGACGTTAGAATTTTTGTTCTGTTTCTGTTTTCTCTTTGAATAACTGTGTAGTGGAATGCTAAAATTTTTGTGTTCAGTAATTCTGTCTCAAAAAGATATTAATTATTTGTTAGTTATGTATATGTCTGTGAAGAATGTGTGGTTAATACTTGAAAAAAATGTACGAGATGAAATCTCTTTTGTTTCATTTGGTGCATTTTTTTGTGTGAAAAAAATGAAAGAAAGTGAACATAGGGCAATAAAATTTGCCTCATCCTTGAAGAACAGAAGAAATTAATCAAAATTGTTAGTAGAAATATTCTTCAAAGTCTCTACACTAATAGAAGCATTCAGTAAGATTAAGCCTTCCTGTCTTAGCCCAACATGATGGAAAAAAGATAATGAAACAGTTGAGAAATGTCACAGCATTGCTGCCTATGTGTTTGCATAGGCAGGAGAAAAAAAAGGATTCTTGCACATAAATGTTGATTCAGAAAATATGTGTCCTTACAGTGAAAGCACCAGAGAAGGCAGAGGCAGGGGCTGACTGGAATAACAGGATTTCTGTTCTGTGAACAAGTGCTCAGGGCTTGTTAGAGACAGGGATAGCAGATGTTAGAATACTGGAGATGGTGTTTTGGCAATGACAGAGTTAGCTTTCCTGCTGGTTGGTACTAACCTAGAAAGAACAGTTCTGCTTCAGCATTTCAAATGAGCTGCATTGCTACTACTGCCATCTCCTCCTCTTATCTGAACCAGCTTTTCTGACTATTCTATCTCATAAGAACACTCCCATGTCCAACCTTGTCTCATGAAGACCAAGTAAACAGAATTTGCATCAAAATGTCAATTTTGCTCAGTATTTTCTGCTTTCATATTTGCCTCTTACTCATTCTTGATACTTTTTGTCAATTTCCATTACTTGTCTTCTATGTAAAAATAAAAATTAAAAAATCTGTTAGTTGAAGAAAATAGAAGAAAAAGGGGAGAATGATTTTTAAGCAAACATAACAGGGTTTTTTTCAATGATTGAGAAGACCTTAGTAAAAAGCCTGATCTTCTTGCCAACAATTTAGCTGTGGGTGAAAATCTGTGTTTGCAGTGGAGTGGTGCTGTGCAGTGCAGTAGAGAAGCTCTTGTCCATGGGGGTGATATTACAGCAAAAGAGTGTTTTCATCCAATGATGTGTTGTCATAAACCTCAGTGCTGTCCATATGAGCAGCAGCTCATAATAAAAAGTAATGGGTGTATAAAGTATTTAAACCACATTTTGATTTTGAAATGGGCCATGAACAAATATATGGGGAGGTATGTTCAGCTTTGGGAAGCTATGTTCAGCTCCACAACAGCTCTATAAAATGAAATGGGATTAATTTAGCCAACATAAAGCCACGGCGCCAGGACAGGAAGTGAAGAACACCACGTTCATCTGAAATTTACACTTCCAGCTGTGGTTCCCAGGGGTTCCCAAGACAGACTGGGTGGTGCCTTTGCAGCTTTATT
Organism: Serinus canaria; assembly: GCF_022539315.1. Lineage (NCBI taxonomy): Eukaryota > Metazoa > Chordata > Aves > Passeriformes > Fringillidae > Serinus > Serinus canaria. Next base: position 16,672,547 of record NC_066317.1, read on the forward strand.
TTAGCCAGGTGGATGCAAATACTTGTTGTCCTTAATCTGGTAGGCTTGAGTTGGATGCCACAGACCTGCCTTTCTTCCTGTGAAAGCTGACCAATTTAGGCGTGTGGAGAGCAAACCCAGAGCATCAAAATCTGACCCAGGAGTTTTCACTTGAAAATAGGCTTATGAGGGACCCAGAAATACCCAAAGAGAGAGAGCAAAATTGCCACCTCTGTTCTGGAAACAGGGTCCTAAAGAGTAATTTTTACTGTATGAACAAAGTAACAGGGAAAAAAAAACCAAAACCCATATCTGGCAATGCCAGTTATTATCTAAATTACTTAATAGCAAATTTCCAGACTTGCAATGCTTCACTCAGTTTTTTTTTAGACAGATTTTTTTGCTGCTTTGAAACAACTCATAATCATACTAAAAGATTGTTTAATTTTTTCAAGGATTGTTACTGGATTCAAAAATTTTTGAACCATTTTCTGGTAAAATAGACTTATTTTCAGTCCCAAACCATGGCAGAGACCCAATGTGCTCCCTTGAGAAAATTTTTGCCAAACTCTAAACAGACAAACCAATCCCTCAAAATCCAGGAGTTTCCAGTGTTGAATGACACTTTTTCACTTGGTCTCACTAAAAGAAGGCCAGCAGTTTCGGAGGGGGGGACATCATTCTTGTTTTACCCTGTACTTGCCACATCCAGTCCTGTAAAACATTTTCCTGTAAAAACTTTCAGACCACTCAGAGGTGCAGCACACATCTCCTCGAATGCACTCAGCTAATGCCCCATTAGCCACTGGCATAACTACTGAGCTGTTGCTGAAGTGCTCTGAGAATATTATATCTTACAACATTTGCTCTGCCAAGGCTTTTGCAGATTCAGTTTGTGCCTTTCAAGCCACTCAGCAAAGGGAAAGAAACCACCCCCTATGACAGACAGAACTTTCCGGGTCTCAGGGAGCAGAAGGGACTCCGGCTCTCGAGGGACTCCTTCTGTCAAACACACACACCACCATTACCATTCTGATATCACTGCTCTGGTGCTGATTAGAGTTTTTAAGCAACTCTGGTGGTTTTAGCATCTGTGACAGGGAATTTAATTGGTGCAGCAGTGCTGTGTTAAGCAGCTGAAGTGTCCACAAGGGACTGCCTGGCTCCCAGCTCTCTGTGAAGGCAGGAGGAGATCCTCAACAGCTTGTCCACAGTAGCTGATGATCTTATCCCTTATGTTCATGTTTTGCCAAGGCTTATTGCTGTGGGCAAACACGATGTTTCAGCTTCAGCTGTGCCTTGTGAGCAGGATACTTCCCTGAGTCTGAAGGAAAGCTTGTGAAAGGTTTAGCTAAGGACTAAAGTACAGGCCAGAAAATAGAGCCAGAAATACAGCAGCCCCACGACAAAAATGCTCTAATCCAGTTCCAATAGTTTGGCCCCGAGAGCACAGCTGTAATGTCAGATCAGGTCCCATCAGCTGAGGGGAAGCAGTGTGGTGCTGCTGCAGGAGCCAGCAAGATCCTGCCCTTATTCCAAAGACTTTGTGTCAGGAGTAAGGCTGTGATTCCAAGTCTGTATCTGGCTGCATGGTACAGACATTATTGTGAATGTGAAATAAGTACAGAAATCACTTACAAAAAAAGAAAAAAAAAAAATCAGGTCAGCTGTAGAATGTTTCTGCTCGCATTTATTCCATTCTGATTTTTCTGAAACCATTCAAAAATTATTTCTCCCAGCCATAAAAAGGTTTTGCTGTAGATCAACTTATTTTTTCACATTCTTGGCTTTACCTAATCAACAGGTCTTGAGGGCATTGCCCTGTGAGAACAGCTGAATGGGGAGGTGAGCTCATACACACCATGGAAAGCTCGAGACCAATTCCCAGCTAAATAACAGTTGCTGACAATTTCCCATTACTACACTTTTTCACCACAGGGGATTTATGTGAATTTTCTCTGACTCTGCAATCAAGTAAAACCTGCAGTCTTGAGCACTTGGTTAATACTGTTTCTTTGGCACATCATATAGATTTTTTTTTTTTTTTTTGGCAGTAAAGTTCATATTCCAGCATTATACTCTCACTTATGATAGCATTTGTAATGTGCCTCTTAAGCAATTGCTGTTCAGTTGATGAGCTAGAGACAAATTACAGTTTTCTGTGTCCTATCATTTTTCTTTAAATTTTCTTTCCACAAAAAAATTAGAGGGCTGAATAATCTTTTCAGAGTCCTAGCTCAGCTTCCATTGCTCTTCTTTCTAACCAAGTATTTTAACAAACACTATAATCAAGAAAATACAGGTGGTTTGCACAGTACAGCCTCTTATATGATGACATCTCCTTTATGGATAATAAATGCTGACAGGGCCTACAGGCTGTTAGACCCCCCCCCCCCCCAGCTATTTCTGTGCCCTGGCTTCTTAAGTGCTGTTGGAGTTGATTCCTGACATCAGATGTCCCTTCCTGACATGAGATGTGCTCTCTTCTCTAGCAAAGTGAGACCCACACACTGGAAAGAGTGTCTCCTGATGTTGCTCTTCTTGGCATCTTTCTTTACTGTATTACTGTAGTAAAACAAACAGTGAAGCAAGCATCTCAAAGATGGCAAGGACTTCAAATGAGAGACTTCTTCAGATTGAAAAATCAATGTTGCAATGAACTAATTTTCAGAATATTTTCTCTCATCAAAGAGAATTTTTTTTTCTCTGCACTTTTTTTCCAGAAATGCTCAAAGCCTTTCTGTCTCATGTTTGAATTGCTGGATAAAGAGGTAGTTTGGAAAGTTGTAAGGTTTAAGTTGATTCCAAATAACTTGACAACCTGAACATCTATGAAATAAAGCAAGATCCTGGAGGGATTCTTTTGTCCTTTTAATTGTTTTTTTTAGGTGGCCTCATTTCTCAGTAACCCCAGGATTTGTGATAGCCTGCCTTTTGATCTCTCTCTCTTCCATCCAGTAATTTTCTTCATGCCATTACTATTCTTGTGTGGAACCACTAATTTAATATGTGATGAACACATAAGCTTCAGTACTAATCACCAAGACCTGAAATGGTTCACTGCAAGTCATTCCTGCTCTCTCTGCCCGCTAGGAAGCCACACAGTCCTTTTGTCTCTCTTGCTGAGGCAGAAATGGTGCACTTGACAAGATGGTGCTCAGCTCACCTGGCTCAGGAGCAGAACAATATGACTTCAACCAAGGAACTCTCCAAACCATCCTGCAGCACAAGACAAAGTTCCTGTAGCTCCAGCTGTGTGTCTGAAATCTCATCACCACACTCTCTGGCAGATCTTTGGCAGATTGGCTTGCAGGCTTAATATGCTGTGCTCCCTCTTCCCTCATGGTATGTCTTGTCCTGCTGCCTGGGACTGCTCCAGGGAGACCTTTTCCCTCTCTACAACTTCCTGGAAGGAGACTGTAGCCAGGTGGGGGTTGGCCTCTTCTCCCAGGACAAGAGAACATAGCCTCAATCTGCACCTGTGGAGGGTCAGTTTAGACACCAGGAAGAATTTCTTCACTGAAAGCAGCATCAAGCATTGGGAAGAGCTGCTCAGGGAAGTGGTGGAGTCACAATCCCTGGAATTATTGAAGAAATGATTTGATGAGGCACTTAGTGCTGTGGTTTAGTTGATATGGTGGTGTTTGGTCGAAGGCTGGTCTCAGTGGTCTTAGAAATCTTTTCCAACCTTAATGATTCTCTGAATCTATGATACTTGCCTTTGTGCCATGCTTCCCATCCTCTTGTTCCCACTTCATAGGCCAGGGTGTGGTGTTCAGCCCCCACGGCATGAGGCACCATAGTGGATCTGTGGGATCAGGGCAGGATCAATGGGTGAGCAAATTTTCCCTGCACTGGTTCTTCCCACCTCTGTCTGAAGGATCTGATGTTGGCTGCTCTTAAAAAGAAGGGATGAGCTAGATAAATGCAGCCTGACATATCCTGTGTTCACAGACAACATTGTTTGTTAATGAACAAAGCTGGATCTGCTGTTTGTTCACTTTTCACAATGATTTATTATTTGGGGATGCATTTTTCATGGAGAATAAAAAATTTGAAAACACCTGAGGCATTTAGTCAGGCTCAAAGCTCCAAAGAAGCCTTTTTACTTAGATGTTCTGCTAGCTGAATTAAATAGAGTGATAGAGGTAATAGATATTAATTCATACCACAGGGTGTGCATGCCAGGTTGCCTCCAGGTATTTAGGGAAAAACACAAAATTCAGTTAAATCCAAACTCACTTGTGTAGAGGCAATCCATATACCAGAGACTCACAGATAACAAATCAAAAGTAAAAGGAAAGACTTGATGGTAGTTAAAGAGGGCAGTTTTTGCTGTGAACTTGCAGTGGGTTTGAGGGTGTTGTGATGGGAGTGTCATACAACTTTAGAAAGAAAATTGATCTTTTTCTGACTTTTTGTGAGGCTTTAGCACCGTTTACCCCCCTCTGAATCCTGCTGTATGGACCTGGTACATGCTGATGTCAGTGCCCCTTCTGGAAAGAGGAGGGTGATAAAAAGAGGAGGAGAACTCTTCTGAAAGCTGAGCTATTGCCCAGACAAGCTGGTCGTGTATTCTGGAGGAGGATGGCTGCTTTTCATCACAGCCATCATTGCAGGGACAGTGTACTAATCCTACTGGTATTCCTCTGCCCCAAAATCCTCTCCTCTGTTTCACTGTGATTTATCCTAAGCTGGCTTTGTCCCCAGGGCAGGCACTCAAGGAATGGGTTTTCAGCCCAGGTTGCACCCTGAATGTGATGAGCAGAATTTGGCAAAGTCATCATCAGATCAAAAATCATCCTGCAAACTGGATTTGTCCACAGTTTCTTTTCTATCCTGGAGGCTCAGGTCAAAATCACTGAAGTTCCAAAGCGTTTTAAGGAATCCTGGGTTTAAGCCATGTTGGTTTGGAAACAGAGCAGGATCCACATCTTTGTGGAGCATCAGCCTGATGTTGCTTTCAGTTTGCTTTCAGTTTTGCTCTTCCAAGAGAGTTTGGGAACTGTTTGAAGTAAATTCACAGCCAGGCCAGATGAAGATGCTTTATTGTGTGTGCACTGTGATCAACATTTCTGTTCAAGGAAAAAAAAAAGATGATTTTTTACTACATGAAATTGCCTCCAGCAGTAGGACACTGGAGATGCCAACAAAAGCAGTGTTGTATTTTGGACATGACTGCATGAGGAAAAGGGAGAGCAAGAACATAAAGGTACCAAATTTTAGGACAAGACACAAACTGAAAAAAATGAATACTTCATACCATATGACATCAGCTCAGATATAAAAACCAAGATAATGACAATGGCATCCCTTCCTTCAAATGTGTCATCTCCACCTCTGTTTGGAACTGTCAGCAAACTCTCTGAGGGTGCACAAAAAAATGTGAAAAATCAAAATATTACATCAACATTAGGTACAACTTTTTTTGAGTTGAACTAGAATTCCATCCCAATGATGCAGAAAAAAACAGCCAACTCAGTTAAACCAGTGGCACACAGCCATTCACATGAAAATGGGAACCCAGTTGCTGATTCCACTTAACCATGTCTCTTCTTTGGAGAAATTGGGAAATCTAGGTACCATAAAAGGAGTCCAGGGGGATTGTAAATAGAGAGATGGAGAGACAAACAGCTTAAGAAAAACTTGCCTGGTTGAAAAGCATTTGGTTCAGATTAATCTCATTTGCAGAGGACTTTTGGCTCTTTAGAGAATTATGAGAAAGTGTGAGGATAAGGCACTGACTGATCCTGTGAGAAACTGAATGCACATCTACCCTTTTCAGGAAGGATGTCTTTCTCCTCTCTCTTACTAGCTAGGTGATAATTGCAATACATCTATGTGGTAGAAAACTTGTATCTCCCTGAATAAGAGAAGCCTTGAATTCCTGGGAATTCTTGAAAGTGTTAAACAACCTTATTGTGGCACAAATCAATTTTTAACTTGTCAGTGTCTAGGGGAGGAATAAAGCCCGAGAACTTATTTTGGATTTCCTCAAAATTAGTATATTCTTGCAGATATTCAGAACTCTCAAAAGGATGAGAACCAAAGGTCAGGATGATCAAAAGTTCAGAATGCCATGAAGGGATGAATAGGGATGCTACAAGTGTGTTTAGGAATGGTGGTTTATTGGCAGTGAAAATAATGGTAGGGGATGTCTTAGCTGGCATGCAGAAGGAGTGTTCTGTGCTGTGACAAAAACTTGTGGGGCCAGCCTCAACTGAGAGCCACATAACAGCAGTCACTCTGCATGTCTGGCTGACTGGCTTTCTCAAGACTGAATTAAACAGCCCTTGGCCTGTGCTTCCATTTCTAAGCAGCAGGAATATTTGTGTGGCAGCTTTCAGACTCATCTCCTGCAGCAGGGATAGCCCGTGGTCAGGCTCACTCTCATGGGGGAGCGCTCCTCATCGCAGCAGCAGCTCCTGCACCAGAGGGAGAGCAGCCCCCATGCTCAGGAGGACACTGCACTGAGGCAAGGTGCAGTACAGGACTTTCAGTCTTGCCACTCAGCATCTTTCTGCCTATTGACCTGCCAGTGCATTCCAGCAGCAGAATTTCCTAAGCCAGGTGTTAACTCAGGATTTCAGGTGGGCGACCTGCAGATCATTACCTAGATGTGTGTGTTTTTCAGAAATACCTTTTGTACCCTCCTGTTTGGTAGGCTGGCAGGCTGTCTTTTATTACTACAAATTGCTTTTATGGTGTTTTGTTTCAGCTGTTCTGTCATACCAGGAAGTTTTTCTCACCTGGCTCAGGAGCGACGGGAACTCTGTTTGAAACAGTCTGTGACAAACATGCAAATAACCTCATCCAGACTTGGATGTGAATTTTCATTTCTCAAAAAGGCAATCTTCTTTCAAACTGGGGCTTTTGCTCTGTCCTTGAAAGAGACAGGAGCTAGTTGCAGAATGCAGATCTGTAGGAAAGTTTTCAACATCCTGCTGTGTGATGGCCTATACCTTGGATTTAATTTCAGGTCACTTTCTAGCACTGGGTATTTAATTTCTCATCTGTCCTATGAGTCCTACTTTACTTTACAATTGTTGATGCCTCTAAAGCTCCTGCCAACAGTTTGCCATCTGTTTTAAACTAAAATCATTTAGTTTCTCTTGATGTGAGACAAAACCATCTGATACGAAAATATGAACAGTAGGTGGCCAGCTTATCACTTTTTAATGTACATGAAAACTCACAGACAGTATGCAGGGGCTTTGTTAATGTTCACCATCCATAGATCCTTCCAGAGAGCCTCATTCAAGGCTAAGTGCAGCCATCTCCTAGATGTGCAGGATTATGACTCCTCTTCAGCTCAAGAGACTGTTCTTTCATCATCACCACTCTTCACCTAAAATACGTGAGAAACTGTGAGAAAACTTTGTTTTCTTGTTTGAAAGGATTCTAACTTTTCTTAATTTATGAGTCTTTAAAATGTTTGTGCTTTGTGCTCCTGAATGTTCCTGAAGTGCCCCTGGTGTGAGTAGAGAGGGAAAAGACTGCTCATTATGCCTCTTATGAGGGAAATGAGGATGTCAGGTGAAAATGGCAGGAGAGGGATTAAAAACAAGAGGTAGTTCTTGTCTGTGGCACTCCTGGCCAAAGCTTGGCTGCAAATAGTTTAGGGGATTCAAGTGGAGGCAGGAAAAGTTACTGAAGAGAACTGCACTGTGAGGCTTTGTTAGATGTAAAAACAACATCCATGTCAGGAGGCTGGGAAGCACATGACAGAAATGTTGCTGTGTGTTTGACTTCTGATATTCCTCCTTAGAATATCTCTTCTGGACACTCTAAGGACTCAGAGGTCTTTGGTCAGCACTAGCACTGACTAGAGACAAGGGGTGGGATGCTGGAAACATGGACTGTGTTAGACCTTTGCTATCATCAGGGGGAAGAAAGTTTTTCCTCTGAAGAACTGACAGTGACTGCCATGTGACAAAGAAATACCCTCCAGACCTGCTTAGACTGAGAGCAGCCTTGGTTTTCAAAAGTGCCTTTCATTACTTCAGGCCATTTTCTCAAATTACAGATCTAAAATGGAGACACCAGTGAATTACTTTATATCAAAAATACACATTTCAGTTGAGATGAATCAACATGAAGCAACAGAGAAATCAATAATGATGCATCATGAGAGCCAAAATCTGTAGGAACTCTGTTTTGTAATGGAGCTAGTTTTTAGCTGAAATAGTGGCTCACCATTTAAAACACTCCAGCACTGGGGGAAAAGACCTCAAAGCAGGTCTCAAATGAATTAATTTTGCTGTACCTTTTATGTAGGACTACCTGCTGGTACAGCTGGAACAAGAGGCAGGACCAAAGCAGAATGTGAGGAGGGCACTAAGTCAGCTGAGGATGGATGAGAGAAAGTTAGGAAACAGTGGCAGGACCTGGGATAGAAGACAAGGAAGCAAGAGGATCAATTGCCTCTGTTTACAGAGCAGCAGAAAGGTCTACAGAAATGTGCTGGTTCAGAAAAAGAATATATCCAGGAAAAGTAGCTGTATAAGAGAAGATGCAGATGAGTCTGCAGCCTGTTGCATTATGATGGGATGGAAAGGCCACAGTTTGCAAGCCCTGGTCACTTAGGAACCAGGTCAGACCTGTGGTTCAGCATGATACTGACCTTTGTACTTTTTAAAGCGATCTAATGACTTAAGGGAATATTTTTCAAGAATTATGGGGGGTATTTAGGAGTGCACAGCTCAGTTCCTCTCTAAGACTCTTATGCTCCCAAATTAAGCTCTCTTGAAATCTCCCTAGTAACCATTATTTATAATACAGCCAAATTCTAACAGTTGCATCTTAATTTTCCCCTTTCATTTATGAAATATTAGTGATCATTTTAGCTGCTGGAAAGATAAAGGACAATGGTACAAATCGTATTTCTTCCAACTTGCTTTTTTTATAATTAGTTCCCAGCCGGTCTTTTTCATCATTCCTGAAATGTAACTGAACCAGTGATAGAGAGGAGAAGGAAACAAAGGAAAATCAAAGCTGTGTTTGATCAGTATTGGAGAATGTATCAATCCTAAACCAAATGCTTCTGGCAGCTTACAAAGAAAGAAATTGTATAAGGGGAGAGTCATCTGCAGATCACTGTTAACAATAATTAACAGTACAAAACAAGGGATTCTCATGGGAATGTGCATCTTCCAAAGATAAGGTAATGGTGTTGGAGCTCTAAGTGATTACGTGAACTGATGCCTAGATCACAGCACTTCAGGTAAGGCACTGACAAATCAGTGCTGGCACTGGCCCTTGGGAGAAAGAGGAGCAATTGGTGCAGTACCTGGGGCCATTCCCAGATCTGTGTACAGACCCTGCACAGATGTGATGTCCATAAAAAGTTTTCTAATCCAACCCAAAACACGCTGGGGGAAAGTGAGAGTGCCTGTGCAGGACAGGGACCTTGCCTTGTTTTATTGGAGCTTCCACCCAGAAAAACTGAGAACCAAATTGGACCAGACACCACTGTGACTGTATCCACAAGTTTTTAGTTTAAGAACAGTATATAGACTCTAAAAGAAGAGACAAGCACTTCCCTAAGGAGCCTGGGTGGCATTAGAGGTCAGGATTAAAAATGTTTTAACTTAAAACCTTGAATACCACCCCACTGGGAAACAAGGGGAAGCTTTTTTGTACACTGAGGGAAACTTTTTTTAAAGGGAAATTTTGTTTTAAAACAGAGGGAAAACTTTTTACTGGATTTGGGGCTGAAAATTTATTGTATTTTTCCAAGACGTAACACTTTAGTCAGCCTGGTGGTTACACCTTACTTTGCTGGGTTTCCCATTTGGAAAGAGGATATATCTTTCCTTAGGATACATCTTTCCTTACATCTCTGCAGAACAGGCCAGGCTTGCAGTTGTCTGCACATGACATGTCCTTCAGTCTGGTTATCCCAGTTCATTCCAAATGAAGTTCAGGTCTTCTACAACCCTATGCAATCCCTGTAGAGAGACTCACCTATTATTAAATTGTGTGAGTGGAAACACAGACTGATTCAATGTAAATATGGTCCATAAAATTCATAATGATAACCACTTTCATGTCAGCTAGATTATTTTCCCTACCTGTAACTTGAGAGAGTCTGTTCTGCAGCATCTTTCCATTCACTCTCCTTTAGTAGATGAAAAAATAGCTTGTTCTGATGATTGCAGTGTGAAAGACTCTTTTTCCAGTAGGCTTTACATGAAATGTCTCCAGATGGCCACTCTGTTAGCAAAGGGGAATAAAGCAGGAGCCCCTCAGGATGTGAAGTTCAGCTGTTTGCCAGCTGGATTTTCAAAGCACAGGCTGATCCCAAGATCATCCACCTTTGCCTTGACACATTTTGTGCTGCACCTCTAAAGCTTGTCATCCACAGCTGCTGTGCCTGACCTCACTGTCCATTCATTATGGAAACAGCTTCCTAGAAAACAGTGAAAAGGAGTGAAAAAAACCACCCCAATTTTCTCACCATAAGCACATTTCAAATGAACAGTTTTGCTGAGGGAATTTGATAAAATCTTCACTCTTAAACTCATGCAACTATTCTCCCTTCCCAGCACTGAGATCATATTGAAGACTATTTTTCAATTGCTTTAAACATTAGGAAAAAGAGAAGCATGAAAACAGGAAGAATAAGGCCACAAGCCTTGGCTGTGCTTCCTTGTTCATACACATTCATGACACAAGTTTTTCAGAAAGGCAGAGTGGCAGTGTGTGGTGCAGGATATTCCACCTAAGCAAAATCAGGACACTTCTGAAAGATTTCCATTTGGTAGTTATGAACTGAATTGCTAGTAATTAGCCAGGAAAAAAAAAGAAATCGAAATTTAGGCGGCTGCTTCTAGTCAGATAAAAGTTAAGCATATGCTTAGATTTAATGGGATACCTTGAAAAACCCACTTGTGTCAGCATGAATGCTTATATTATGCATATATTTACATTTAAAAATATATTCACTGTGGAACAGAAAACTTCAAGAAGTTCTTTTAAGTAAATGGTGATCCCATGAAGAAATAAAAGTTCTCCATGTGATAAAAGTGGTAAAACCCCCATGTGTTTAGGTTTGCTGCTAAGGCAGAAAACTGCCTTTCTGCAATATCACTACTACATTGAATGTTAAAAATACCATGTAATCACCTTAGTTTTCAAAACATCTGTGAAACACATGTGGGAGGAAAGATCTGGTCAGATGAACACTCAGTTTTCACTTTACACAGAATTTGAAGCCAAACACTTTTCAGAGGTATGCAGCACAAGGATAAGAAACAATGCTTGACCGACTACAGCACAAGCTAATAATTGAGAGATGTAACAAAAAAGGGTCCTTGCAGTGGGAGCAGCTGAGAACTGGAGCAAGCTGTGGAATCTCCATCCTTGGATAATTTTGTAACTAATCTCTGCCAGAGAAGACAGGATTCTACAAAATCTCATTTGATGGAGCTGTGCTTTGGAAAAATTTGAACCCAAGGCCTCCAGAGAGCCCTTTCCTTCCTGAGTTATTTGGTGATTGAGATGTTAACATCAAGCAAGTAAGACAGAACCAAGTGAAAGAATGAAAGATAATGCAATTGGAGTGAGTAAAATCTGTGAAGGAGGTGGATTGATGGCCAAAGACTTCATTATTGAGAAGAGCATGACATATCTGAAATTACCCCCTTTGTGAAGACTCTGGGCTCCTGAAAATGTGCAGTATGTGCCAGGTGGGATTTTCTAAAGTATTTAGATGTCTTTTGTTGGGATTCATGCCAAGGGGGCCCTCTGCCTCTGGGTCTTTCAAATGTCTTTAAATGTATTTGGGACTCATTATTCATTTGGGGACTGCTGGAATCTACCTTAGGCTCAGGTACTGGTAAAGCATAGCTTGAAGTGTAGAAGTAAACTCAAGATTGTTGACTTTGGCTCTCCAGCATGAGGTCACACACAACTAAAAGAGGTCTTAAGGATGAGTCTAGAGCAAACTTTCACCACCTACAGAGGTGTTTCCCAAGATCATTCTGAAATGCTTTTAGGAATGGCCCAAAAAAAAAAAGTTTTACCATAAACTGTAAGATGTTGAGTAATGGTAAGAAATAATTTTATGAATCTCACTTGAAGCTTCTGTTTTGAGATCAATTGCTACTGGTGAATTAATGTAGAAAAATAGTGGGAGTATTTTCAAAAACTGAGAACAAAACTTTGCTCTGACCTTATTCACATGCCTTTTGATCTATTTAGTCATAGACCAAATCTATGCAAGTGTCCATTAAAAGCTGATTTTTAACTTAATCCATCAAATAAACCATCCCATCATGAGCATAACTAATCAGCATTGCATCATCCAGTTGGGGAAACAGAAGCTGAACTGTGTTACCATGGTAACTGTTCAGTGTTTGACTACACACTTGGGAGTATCACATTTTGAAAAAGACTATTTGCATCATTTTTGGCCCAAACAATCCTCTCTTTTCCTGTTTTAAAAAGGAAAGTCCTTATATTTAATGCAAGTATGTCAAGAGATAAGCTGATGCTACCCTTCTAAAGTGGCCTCGACATCACATCGGGTAGGCTTGGACATAATTAATTGCAAGTGGAATGTGAAGGAATGGCATGCCAAAAATCTTTAACATAATTGCTAATCCTGCCTTATGCCAATCTCTCAGTCCTGCCAGTGTAAGCTAATGATCCTAGGGATAGGATTTGATGTACTCTGGCACCTGAAAAGAACTGTCAGTAGTTTTTGGAAATAAAAATGTGAGAATTCTTAATAGAATTTACCAGCTCCAGGATATCACTTGCTGAAGGCTGTTTGACAACAAAAATCAGCGTGTGCTCCAGGAGAGAATGGCAGCCTTATCCAGAGAGGAGACCAAACATCCAATTCCCAGGCATATCCCCACCTGTGTTTTACTGTGAGCAAACTTTCCTCCTTTTCTCTCTCTTATGGCAGTCCATCCTCTTGCTCCCTTGAACAGCTGATTGGTCAGATTCCTACCAAAACTGTGTGCCTGGATGAAATAGCCAGGGTCTGAACCATGCAGACAGGTTCTTAAATCTGAAAATCTGCTCATTCAAGTGGTCATGCCAGGTAGCAGAGAGCAGCAGAGCTGCTTTGAAGTCAGGATGAGAGCCTGGATCAGAACCAACTTCTCTGGAGATCTGATCCCTGTACTGCACAGGTCAGGATTCAAACACCCTGTCCAAAAATGGAGTTGGTTTTACTGAAGGGAAAGCCATGTGTGTGTTCAAAACCACATTTCTCTCCTTTTTGCTTAATTCTGGGGCTCTGTGTTTAGTCCAGCAATGACAACATATCCCAACATTTGAGCAGCTGGGAAGCCCTGGAGGGACCCAAGTATCGCTTGCCAGAAGAACATCCTGAGCTTGAACTGACTCAAGACTGCATAAAAAGATAACATGGGCACTAGGGATGTTTGCCTGGCAAGCCATCAACTTCTTTTCAGCATAGCTGTAGCCACTGTGTACACCAGAAAAAATGAGTAATTCTCATCAGTTTTGTGTGAGTTCTGCATGGTTGCCTTCTTTGGTTTCTACCCCAGTTTCTGTCACAAGCAGACTGGCTCCACATTTTCTGTGATAACTCCTAAACCTTCACTCGAACTCTAGTGGTGACAGCTCCTGGGGAAATGGGAGCCACTGTCACAGGGGTAAGCCAGCACCAAGGAGGGTAGGCACCCTCTGCACTGCCATGGCAGCTCTGGGAGACTCCAATAAACCACATTTCTTCTAACCCTACCTCTCATCTTGTGACATTAGACACCAAATGGGGACGCTCTCCCCAGTTAAAGAAGCATAAACACTTCATGCCCCAGGACTATCTGAATATTGATGCTAATATCTAATAAAACTGCAAAAGAAAAGTTGGTTGATGCACAGCTGATAAAAACAGGAACTGGTGTAGAGCACTACAGTGAGAAGACCCATATCTGGTTCAAATTCCAAAGCCTAAAGGATTCTGAATATATCAAACTGTGGGACATCACCTGGCTCATCCTTGATAACACCAGCAAGACATCCAGGGAGTTCACTTTTTTGCCTAATTGGCCAGACTGGTGAAAACAGATGTCCAGGTTTCTCTATGTGGATATGTGTGGCTACATTTGCTCCTGGTGTGCAGCCAGCCTGAAACCTTTCCTCACCGAGCACCACACGGCCCCTGGAGCACAGGCTACCAGCTGCCCCCTGGTAAATCTTAAAAACCATTTTTAAAAAAACCCAAAGATCTATTTTGGCAATGCAAAAAAAATTCCAAAAATTTTCTCAGGTTTTCTGAATTGTTCCTGTAAAAATAAAGTAGAAAAAACTTTTTAACCAATATCTATTTTGTGATTTTTAGGTGTAATGTGCTTATTTTTCTTTTTAGAAGAATTTTGTCTGATAGAATAAGAGGAAAAAGTCTAGTGGAATGTTCTGCATGGAGCATCATAAGGTAGTTGTCCCCAAACAAGGAAGAAGGCAAGCCTGTCTAGCTCTGAGACTGCCCCAAAATGACATTTTTGCAGCTTTTTTTTCCATGATGACATACAAGACCATGTCACCCTGTCATCTGGCAGGATGTTGAAAAGTCCTGAAAACTATCACAGGTCCATTTTTTCAGAGCAGTTTCTTCCAAATGTATCTGACAAAAACTTTTTTTACATCTGGCTGTTTTCTAAGGCACATGTAAAAGTATTCTTTTGAAGATCTCTCCTTCAGCCCTAAAAGCAAGAGCTAACCACTGAGCCAGCATCAGAGCTACTTGTACACAGCAAAAGAACACTAAATTAACCATTTGCTCTTTTGCAATCATGAGTAACAACCTTACCAAGACTTCTTAGGCTTGATAAAATATTTATTTTCAATTTGAATTGCATCTCTTCTCATTATCTCATTTCTTCTCCTTGTCACTGTGCAGCAGATATTTTGCCTGTTGAGGCAAATCCATCAACTCCTGGCGCTGCTCATCTTCACCCTCATCCACCAGGCTCACAGTGACTCAGTGCTGAGTTACTCTGAATGTATATAAAGCTCCTTCAGTCCTGTGTGTTGATGAATTCTCTGATATGCTGATGATGTGTTATCTTTCCAGTCACTGTGGCATCTCACGTGACTTTATGTGCTGTGTCTATAATGCCAGCCTGCTCCCACAAGCATTGATGACAGCCAGGAACAGGGAACCCGTCTGCATCAAATCAGGAGCGTGTTGAAGTTGAAGTCTGTCACTTTAAGTGACTGAGACTCTTGGTGTTCTCTTCTTCATGGAGTGTCAGTTTGAAAATGATTGGTCTTGCACCAGGATACATCAGTGAAGGGATTCCAGTTCTGTAGCTTTACCACATGACAGTTTTCTGGGGCCACAAAAAGTTTTTAAAGGGAAATTCCTTGCCTTCAAAGTCGCTGTTAACTGCAATGGCCCACATACCATTTTTATCTTTGAGAAATATTTGTCCTGCATGGTTGTAATTTTGATGAACAGATAAGGAAAGATCAGGGAAGCAGCAACACAAGGTTAGGATGTTGGCCTAGGGGGGATGAAGCCTAGATTCAGTCCTTGTTCCAGGAAAATTTTATTTGCAATTTAAATAAAAGACTTTGAATCACATGCAGAACAGGAAAGATCCTTCTCTCTTTGTTTTCAGGGTCTGTTTTAGTATGGCTCCAGGTCTGGTCCAGAAATTATTCTCTAGTGCAGCATCACCCTGGGGAGGCCTAAATTCTGCATGCAGACAGAACCCAATAGGACTGAGCGTGAGGTGGGTGAGGGGACAGCTACTGACAGCTACAGAGAAGTCTGGAATTTGTTGCTGGTCACTAGCTGATGTATGTAGGGACTAGGTGAGTATTAGAGGCAAACAAATCAGTAGTTGTAGAAATGTTGTTCATGGTTTTTAAAATCTTGACCTTCTCTATCTTCCAATTATTTTGATTTTCCTGGGCTGTGGTTCTTGGGCATATTTGCCATACTGTAGAAAGTGTCTCTGTGCTGTTTCAGGTTGTTGTGCCCTGGCTTCCTGAATGCTCTGAAGCTGTTAGTTGTCCTGCTGAGCCTGAGGTTTGTACACTCTGTATCAGATTGCCTTTGTACACTCTAGATGTGGTACATGAATGAGCTGAAGAAGACAGGGAAAATGATATTTTACATTCTAATAGGCTGTGAAATACAAATCTAGCATGAGAGAAACCACAAAGACTGAAAGCTTGCAAAAAACACGGTTCCTCATCTTAAAAAATTATTTCATCTTCAAAAAAATATTCTATATCATTTCAGAAGAAATTGTCATCAGATATATGATAACAGATTAACTTTTGCTGACTTCAGTCACAAAGCACTGTGTTCCCCTGAGCTCAGCCTCGCTTTCTTGGCTTCCCTCAGATCTGTAGGAATTGGTTGAGACAAATGCATTTATCTGACTGTTCCCAGTCAGACCATGAGAGTGTGTATTAACAGAGGGTATCATGTAAATCCTCATGTAGTCTTTCCTCAGCTAGTGATAGTTCCAAATCAGATTACTGTACAAAAATGTAGTGCTTTGAAATTCCTCTCTACACGGCTTATGTTAATTCCATTATAATGGACCACAATCATGAAATTGTGATGGTAATATTTTTCACTGCTGTTGAAGATAGCTTGGCACAGGCCCAGAAAAAATGCTTCTCCAGACACAAACAGATAGCAGCTCTTACACTCTTGATAAGAATAAACATTCTACACCCTTCCATAAAAATGTAGCAGTGAAAGATTGTTAAGACAAACATTAGAAATGGCTGTAGATTTGGGGTGGGGGGAGACCTTAATGATGTATTGAGTAAGGATTGCTTTCATAGGTATGTGAAGGAAAGCAGCCCAGATAGTGAATGAAAATTCTCTTTATGCTGACAGAGAATAAGACTGAAATAAATCATATGGTTTATAGTTAGGCTGAAATAATGTCAAAGGATTGTCAGGAGTCATCAATACCACCTTCACAAGGGACAGAATCCAGCTTATTGTGAGCTACACAAAACTTCCATGAGACAGTGAATTAATATTGTGTGAAGAAAAGAACACCATGTATTAAATTAAATGGAGATAAAAATACACAACTTGCTTTTATTTTAATGTATGGTAACATGCCACTTCATACACTTAAATATTTTTTTCTTGTTTCAAGGCCTTTTCAAAATGAGAAAACTGAGGCAAAGTGAAAATGAGATGGCTTGTGCACAGTTGTTCAGTTGGTAATTTCAGGTCCCAGGCCACTGTTTGGACAATAAGCTTTCCTCTGAAAAAACCCAGGGTATTTCTTTGAAGGACTGTCACAATTTTTATTAAGCTGGAGCATTAAAGGAAAGCATGCACCTACTGAGGGCACAAGCCCAGCAAAGTCGATGTCCTAAATGGGGTGATGACAGATGTCACTGTCATACTTTCTGAAAAATCCCCTTGCCAGGACTTCTTCTTCTGGAAAGCTGAGAAGCCTCAGAGAAGAATGAAAACAATAATTATCGGATTGCTTCTCCTGTGTTTTGCTGCTTTGGAATGTGCTTTGGACATTGTTTACCAAAAGGTCAATGTTTGATTGGTTTCATGTGAATTGTTTTTACTTAATTACCAATCCCTGTCCGGCTGTGTCAGACTCTGAGGAGTCAGTGATGAGTTTTCATTATCATTCTTTGCAACCTTCTGTCTGTATCCTTTCTCTACTCTTCAATATAGTTTTAGTATAGCAATCTATAATACAATATCATATCATATCATATCATATCATATCATATCATATCATATCATATCATATCATATCATATCATATCATATCAGCCTTTTAAGAACATGGATTCAGAATCTCCTTTCCTCCTTCATCCTGGGGACCCTGAAAATACCACAGGCAGAGATGAGCAGAGGTTGGGGCTTGGGTTTTTCAATTGTGCAATTGGTCTTTTGCAAATTTTCTCATTCTGGTTTATCTTTCAAGGATATTCCATGACTGATTTGATTAAATCAGTGCAAGGAGAATATGACGGGAAAAGATTAATCATATTTTTTCTATGGGAAGGCTAGACAATCAGGCTGATAAATCCAGAGGAACCTTGGGAATAACACAGGAGCAGCTAAGGTTATCCATATGAAAGTCCCTGGCTACATGTCAGCAGTCTGGTGTGTGTGAAAGCCAAGAAAGCTGTGCAGACAGGTAGGGTGTAAGACCAGACTGGGCTGTGACAGGCACAATTCATGTTACATGCACGTTCCATCAGCTCCTGCTGGAGGGATTAAGAAACCTTGCTTCCCATAACTTTGCAGCCACACAACTTTACAGTAAAGATTCAGCAAATAGGTGGTTATTTGTCCTGGGTATAGCACACTCAGCATGTCTACACTACAGCTGATTTTTTTGTGTTTCAGTCTGTGCAAAGGGGTTAGCTCATTTCCACTTACTCCTTTTATGCTTTGCAGTTTTTATCTTGCCTCCACTGCTGCACAGTCAAGGTTAGGGAGGAGTAACATCACAGGAGTGGAGATGTTGTCTAAACCTCTTTGTCCTTCAGTCCTTCTAAAAATGGAGGCCTGAAGGAGTAAGAGAAGAAAAGTGTGATTTGATCCAATAGATGACATGAGACATACATATATTTTCCTTAGGTCAAGAG
Source organism: Serinus canaria (assembly GCF_022539315.1). Classification (NCBI taxonomy): domain Eukaryota; kingdom Metazoa; phylum Chordata; class Aves; order Passeriformes; family Fringillidae; genus Serinus; species Serinus canaria. Next base: position 16,691,114 of record NC_066317.1, read on the forward strand.
ATGACAGCATTTTTTAGACTATTTATATTACAACTGAAATGGAGAGAGGCAATAACAAAAAATTGGGGAACATTTTCCTTCTTGTGCTGCAATTTCACAGTATTTTGCCTGAAACAGTGGCTTTTGTGTTATTGTGATCAGGTATTGTATAACTGTACAGCTACACAAAAACTTCCATCAGTTGCTAGTGGAATCCTTAGGAAAATAGTTAAGAACAAGTTTTCAGGGCTTTTTTTTACTTTTTTTTTATTATCATATTTCCTAATCTGGTAATTGGAGAGGAGAGCCAGGCCATCTTCCTGCTTGGGCAGATTGGGAGCACTCTAAGTATCCTGCAGATGAAAACTGCCCCTCACATACACATTGATATTCACCCTGCCTGGAGGCTGTGAGTGAATGTGTGTTTCTAAACCTAACAGTAGCAGAGAATAGATGCAGTCTGCACCTGAAAATGCCACTGGGAGCCTGGGCCAGTGCTCAGGGAGGAGGTTGAGACAAAGGATCAGTTATACCCCAGAAGCTGGGAGGATGGAGGGGGAAAGAACTTGGAGCTGTTTTCCCTGTTATGTAAGTCCAAGCACAGTGGAGACTTTTCTCCTTGTGGCAGAACCCAGCTGCTGGGAAAAGCAAACCTCCTCTGATGAGCAGTCAGTGCTGCAAACAACATTTTCCTTGTTGATTTTCTCTCAAAACTATGTTTCCTCGCTCTCTAAGAACAAGGATCTTGTGAACCCCCTAGGAAATGCAAGCAGAAGAAAACCTCAGTTGGGCTCAAAATCTTGGCTTGACAATATTAAAAAATTAAAATTAAATTGCTGAAGTGGAGTTGCAGCAGACTGGAGGCAGCTCGAAGTGCAGTAGCAGCCAGACCGAGCCCAGGAACGCTGCTCAGGGGACTGAATTGTGCTGCGTTTAGCTAGGACTGAGCTCTGGAGAGAGAAAAAGGCCATCTGGGATACACCCTAGTGGTGGGATTTTGAATACTTCCCTCCAGACTGCCGGAGGACCTGCACACATTTATCTTTTGCTCGCATTTCAAGATTTACCTGTATAAAGTCCATGTACATACAGAGCATCCTAATGGAGAAGGACCCTGTGAAATAAAGGAAAAGCTTCATGGTCATTAATTTCTTTTGAAACTGTAGTTAACACTGGTTCCAGCAGCAAAACTATGGCTATATTTACTTGAGGAAATCAAGACTGTAAGAAAAAGTAGACTAGTGTCATTTAGTAATTAAATAAATTTTCGAAAGCTTAAGAATGTGGCTCTCCTAATAAACTTGGAACGCCAAATACTTCTTCCAATGATTGTAATTACAGAGTAAGGATTTCCTGTTACTATTTTTTTTATTCTTAATGGTCATGGTTTTCAGGGTATAAACCAAAAAAAATTAAAAGCCACAATTAATTAATTCTTCTTCTATAAAGCAGAGTCATCCTTATGCCTAAAATGGGATGGAAATTTAGATATTTCAAATATTCTGACAAGTCAATTTGCAAATCCTTAGAAATTAATTCTTCTCATAAATAATCTCTAATTTTTATCTCAAATTGGATTTTTTTTTCTTTTTGTGAAGAAGTAATCTGAAGAAACTTTGGTTAAGGAATTTCAAAAATTCTCAAGTGTCTTTGAAAGATTGAAAAACCTCAGCAATACAAGATATGTGAAGAATGTGGGCTCTTTCCCCTTTGCATTTTTTAGCAAAGAAAATGCCTTTGAAAGAAGTTGTGCTCATGACTCTGTTTGTAACACTAAACAAGTATTCATATTTCGAAGTCTTGTGGCTTTTGAAGGTACCCACCCTTTGTTAAAATTACACTTTAGCACTGGCTGACAGCCTAGCTCTGTGTAAAATAATCCCCTTCTCCTAAATTAAAATCCCTCTTTATTCTTTCATGGCCTTTTTCAGGCATAAGAGGCAAAGAGAGAAATTTTATCTCATAAGTTTAGGTGGCAGTGAACTTTCAGGCTGTGTCTAAGAGAGAGACTGATCAGAAGTAGTTCAGCAGTTCAGGAAAAAACCCAACCAAAGAAAGAGAAAAACCCACACCCAGATACTGGATTCCCCCTCTGGTGAATTGGGGAGTCCTTCTTACTGGCTGCTTTAATGTGTTTTGCAGAACTCTGTCTTCCTGTGTGAAGAGTTTTTATCATGCATTAGTCTTCTAGTGAGGTATTTTTTCTTGAACGGCACTGATTCTCATGACTCTAATTTTTCAGTGAGCTTCTGAAGTTTTTTTTATTAGTTACTTCTGATTTTCTAATCAGAGAAAAATTGAAGGTATTAATCCAGTTCAAACCCAAACCCAAAAAGTCCTTCACTTAACGTTCTGATTTGCAAAGAAGGTGAGATGGTGTGGATCAGGAAAAAAGCCACACCTCCACCCAAACCCAACCCTTTGTGACAGATTTTACCAATGACCTCATTGAGTATTCTTGGTGAAACTGGGAGAAGGATTTACTGATTAAGAATCTGACCCCAAAACGAGAAATAAAGAGCAGCTGAAGCAATTGTGACTTTACAGGGATGTCTCCTTGCATTTCCTAGAGGTCCTTTAGATGTTACAGCAGATTAAACTGTAATGTATGTTCCCATAGTAACCACATTTTTCTTAGTCAGTTTTGTCCCTGGATACATTTATTAACTTTTTGAGCTTAAATGCAACAATAATGAAATATATCATACCATTCAAATCTAACTGTGGGAGAGGGTTAATAAATTTTTTAAAATGTGATAAAAACAACGGGAGAAGAGGGACAACAACAAGGCAATTTTAGGGATGGGCAGCTTAGACAACAAGAGTCAAACATATAAACATATGTCACACAGCATTGTGAACCTCCCACTGAGCATTTTGAATGTGCAAATTGCCAAAGGGTAGCGTGGGAGCAGGACAAATCAGTGGTTTAGGAACAATGGGATTTCTTACTCTACATTTTGTAGGTAAACAGCAGTTGATAGAAAGTAGCAAAGATGTGCTTTTGGACTTGGTAGGTCTAGTAAAAACAATACTTCATTTATAGTTCTGAGGAAACAATAATGCAGGGCTTTTGCATCCTTCTTTTCATATCCATAGAGCTTGGTATCATTTTCAGTGCTTTGTAGCATCTCATATCTGTAATATGAGAGAAAAAGACAAGATCCTTCCACTCAGTAGTCCCTGAGTAATATTGCAGTTCACTGCTATAAAGTTGTTTTTCACTTATTTATCTTTCCCCAGCATGTGCAGGATAGTGCTAGGAAAGTGTTTAAATAACTGTTTAAAACATCTTGCTTTTCTTTCGTTTTTTACTTTCCCTTTGAACTCTGAGTTTCCAAAGGCTTTTATATTGTCCTACATGTCAAAACCAAAATGTAAAAATGAGATGTTTTCCCTCAGAAATAAGCAAATCTGAAAGCTTTTCTTTTTTTTGCATTGAGTTTACTGGCATTCTATATTTCTTTAAATATTTCTCTGTTCAGTTGCAAGGGAACACAATGTAGAAGCTATGCCAGAATGCTTTACTGAAGTATGAAAAACAAGGCAGTGACTTACAGATACTTACAAAATGGTACCCCATGTTTCCAAGCTCATAAACAACACAGCTCTCTTTAAAATTTACATATAAATCAGAAAATAAATCTACATTAGCCTGGTACAATCTATGAAATTAATCAGGTGAAGAATGCTCCGTGCAGATTAGTGTGCCCTTCACCCCAGAAGATGCAAAATTAAACATAAGAGATATTTAAATCCCATGTGTTTGCTGGTGGAACATTGCTCTGTGATGTTTCACTGGAATAAGGCACAGGCAACAGTGATTTACATTTCCCTAAATGGTACCTCCCATTTTCCTTGGTATTCTTTCTTCTCAGTGCTCATAACAACACATTCCAACATCTTGTGAGTGAGCTGAGGACATGACCTAGAACCACTCCACCTAAACCTCACCTTTGTGAATTTCTTGTTAGATACAGGGGGCAACAGAGCTGTCAGCTTTCCACACAGTTGCCCAGGAATTGGCAAGTGGTGCTTGGGACTAGGGAGATTAGGAAATGGGCAGGGTCACAGGGAATTGTCCCCCCTTGTCCTGGCTGGCAGATTGGCCTTGTGTGACATGCCACAAAATCTACCCTCCAGTACCACTGAAAATGCCAAGTTCCAAGCTCTCAAGGACAGAGAAGCAGTTTTGAGCTCCTCTGGGGCAGACCAAACTCCTGCTACCTGGTTTTCTGTGGTAATTTCAGTTACTTAAGTGAATATCTGTGGATGGCAATGAAAGTCTTTGGGTTCTGTTATACCTCTGTGTCTTACACACACATATACATATATATGTGTGTATGTGTGTGTGTCTTTGTATCCATACACTTGGTTGCTTAGCCCTTCTGTGTTTATAATACCACAATGGAAATTACTGTTGCAGAATGTTGTGCTATAAAAGAGTGTGGCAACACTTATATATATGTAAATATACATTGGGGGAAAAAAATAAGCTTGAAACAAATTCTCATTTGTATTTAAGGCTTAGGAATAAGAGCTGAGCAGCTCACATTCTCCCCTAATGTTTCAAGGCATCACATCTAGATTTAGTTGAGTTTAAGCTTTTATTCCTATTGATTTTCAGCCTCTATTAGTAGCACACAGGCAAATGGTGTTGTCACATTGCTCACAGTACTAAAAAATGAGTCATTTTATGTCAGTGGTTTTGTTCTAACCAAGCACCTGTTTCTAGACAAGAAACAAATCAGCTTACCTACAAAATCTGGTGCACTGAGTTCCCTAAATTAGACAGACATAAGTATGCATGGCCAGGCCTCCAGACTTTCTCAAAAGCTCACATCATCCACTCAGCTTCCTGGGAGTTGAAAGGCTCTTTACAAAAGCACTTGCACCCCTTGGGACTGACATTGAATCAAAAGGCCAGAGAGCTGGCACACAGCTTGGAAGGTATTAGGCAGGGTGCTCTACAGAGCAGAGAGTCAAGGCAGAAAAATTCTGCCCTCAGCTGAAGGGAAAACCTGCTGGAAACTCATCCTATTCTGGACTCTTCAGGACACTCACTTTTTGCCAGGTAAATTGTGACACCAATCCAGAGCCCCTGAGATTGTAGCTTAACTCCTGTGGCTGATGGTTTGTTACTGTGGCTGAGGGATCATTTTATCATCTCTTTTGTATAACTGCAACATGACATGTAGGTAGAGGAAAAAATGGGATATCTTCTTCCTGCTTAGCGTGTGCAAACACTAAGGCACACCTTTCCAAAACTTCTTTTTGATATTTTTTTTTTAATGCTTCAAATTGCATTCCCAGAAGAATACAAAAAAACCAGTAAGCTGCTTCCCTGCCCCTAGCAGATAATTGTTTCCAGACCAAAGGTGGTTATACTGTAATTACAATTTTTCTGTCAATGAAAGTTTCATATCCTCTAATGAGTAGGTAGACATGTACACAATTATGTTCCCTGCATAAATATGAGCATTCCTATCCTGCCCCAAAACAGGCCAATTAGTTTTGCTGTTGTTTTTTTCTCAGCACATATGTCTGTTTTAATTATGAAGCACCCTTCAGGAAATCCCTCATTTTCTTCATAATTTTATTTATCGAACACATCTTTGGTATCTCTTGGCTGTAAAAGTCAAACCTTTACCCTGCTGTTGGTGCATTTCTTTATCCTATATTCTGATAGTGCCTGCCATGGCAGTGCCATGGATCATGACCATGCAGCATGGGCTGCCATAGCCAGGGACCAGTGGGAAAGAAATGAAGCTCATGATCCAAGCAGTGGAAGCAGTGGAAGTGGTGGAAGTGGTGCAAGCAGTGGAAGCAGTGCTGCAAAGTGCCCTTCTGAGGCCCACAGGAGCCATTTCTGTCAATTTTCATGGTGTACAGGTCTTTGAGCACAGTCCAAGGACAGCACTTTTGCCTTTAGTTTGCCAACAGTAAATAATAAACAGTAAATAGCACAATTTCAATGCTGTTTTCAGGTGGGCAGAGGTAGATTTAAGGCAGAGGAGAGATTCTTTTCAGGAAGTACTTTGTCGTTTGTCTTTGTGGAGGCCAAAAATCTCAAAGGACATCTCTTGTCCTGCCTGACTAGACAAGGCAGCTTGATGTGGTTCATGGAGCAGGGATCTTAGGCCCTCAATTCAGAGGCCCTAATTCAATGCTGGGAAAAGAATGGGGTTTGTACAGCCAGCCCATAATTTGGTAGGAGGTCTTGCATGGGGCTTACCCTAATTAATTTGCCCAAAGGTTTTCTAAGAGAATCCTGCAAGGAAATAGATCTAAGAAGTCCCATGATCATTACACAACCACCTCTGCAATAAAACACCAATACTACAAAAGATGAGAAATCAAACAGTACTTCAAAGAGTATTTTCCTCTTCCTCCACAAGAAGACTGTGACTAAAGCTGAGTAAATAATTTATAATTAATTTATAAACGTTGGCTGTTTTCCATTAGTGAAGTGTTCACAACGTGAAGACAATTTTCTCAAAGGTACTCAAAATTATTCTCTGAGTAATGTCTGCAAATAATCCTTAGTCTTTAATATATTCACAAACACTTTCTTGCAAATCACAGATTTTAAATAGAAAATCACAGATTTTAAATAGAAAATAGAAAATAGAGCAATTTTGACTGGATGTCCCTATCATAAGGCATGTTCCTCTTTGTGGATAAAATTTGTGGAATTCTAAGGATTTTTGAAGCAAACTATGGAATATTCTGTATCCATCTGACGAATATTCTGGCTCATTTACAATTCTGAAACATCAAATTTTCTTGCAGATAAACTCATTTGCAAGCCAAAATAATGTCCAACTGAAAGTCCCACTTGTTTGGAGTGTCATCTATGAGATGGTTCCTAGCTCCCAGCTGATGGGTGTGGAGTGAGCTGGATCTCCTATTGTGACAGACAGCGAGGAAAGGGTCAGGAGAATCCACTGATTCTTCCTCCACCTTTGGATAAATCAGAGCTTCCTTAGACTTCTAAAAAACCTCAATACCTCAAAGAAGGGGCACCTCATTGATTTGGCCCAGAATGAAATGATCTGGCAAGCTATTAAAGGTGTGTGTTCCAGGAAGAAGAGGTGGACAGCTTATTCTGTAAGCAGCTGGAGAACGTTTCAGGATCACCAGCCCTTGTTCTTGTAGGTGACTTCAACCTACCAGGAATCTGCTGGGAACTTAACATAGTAGAAAAGAGGCAGTCCAGGAAGTTCTCAGAGTGTGTGGAGAACAAGTTTTGTCACAGCTGGTGAGCAAGCCCACCAGGGGAGGGACTGTGTTACACCTGCTGTTTGCAAATAGAGATGGGCTGGTGGGAGATGAGGTGCTTGGAGGCCACTTGGGGCACAGTAACCATGCAATTATAGAGTTCTTGATATTTGGTGAAATCAGGAGGAACATCACTAAGATTTGTGCACTGGACTTACGGAGGGCAGACTTTGGCCTGTTTGGGAGACTTAATCAGAGAGTTCCTTGGGAAGCAGCCCTTAAAAACAAAGGGGTTCAGGAAAGGTGGGCATGCTTCAAAACAGAGATCCTGAGGGCACAGGAACAGACTGTCCCTGTGTGCTGAAAGATGAGTCAATGAGGCAAATGTCCAGCCTGGATGGGCAGTGAGGTTTTGAAGGAACTCAGAAATAAAAAGAGGATGTATCATCTTTGGAAGGAGGGTCAGGTCTCTCAGGAAGTATTTAAGGGGGTTGCCAGGGCATATAGGAAAAAAAAATAGGCAGGCTAAAGCTCAGTTTGAAGTTAATTTTGCATCTTTTGTAAAGGATGATAAAAAATGTTTTTAAAGATATATCAATGGCAAAAGGAAGGGTAAGACCAACCTTTGTTCTCTACTGGATGTGGGTGGGAACTCAGTAACTGCAGGTGAGGAGAAGGTGGAAGTGCTTAACCTCTTCTTTACCTTGGTCTTTAGAGGGCAGACAGCTTGTCCCCAGGACAGCTGTCCTCCTGGGCTGGCAGATGGTGTCAGGGAGCAGAATGGACCCCTGTTATCCAGCAGGAGGCAGTCAGAGAACTGCTGAGCAGCTTGGATGTTCATAAATCCATGGTACCAGATGGGATCCATCCCAGGGTGATGGGGGAGCTGGCAGATGAGCTTGTGAAGCTGCTGTCCATCATTTACCAACAGTCCTGGCTCACCAGGACTGTTGGTAAATGTCCAGTCACCAGTCACCTACCAACAGGTGATGTTCCAGAGGACTGGAAGCTGGCCAATGTGATACCCACTCACAGCAAGGGTGGGAAGGAGGATCCTGGTAATTACTGACCAGTTGGCCTGACCTCAGTTCCTGGAAAGGTTATGGAGCAGTTTGTACTGAATGCCATCAGACAGCACTTACAGGGTGGCCAGAGTATCAGACCCAGCCAGCAGGGGCTTAGGAAGGGTAGGTCGTGTTTGACCAGCCTGGTCTCCTTTTATGACCAAGTGACCTGCCTGGGGTATGCAGGAAAGGCTGTGGATGTTGTGTACCTGGACTTCAGCAAGGCCTTTGACACTCCTGGAAAAGCTGGCAGCCCACAGGCTTGGACAGGAGCACTCCTTGCTGGGTTAGGAACTGGCTGGATGGCCGGGCCCAGAGGGTGGTGGTGAACAGTGCTGCATCCAGCTGGGACCTGTCACCAGTGGTGTCCTCAGGGGTCTGTGCTGGGACCTGCTCTGTTCAATATCTTCATTGATGACATGGATGAGGGGATTGAGTCCTTCATTAGTAAATTTGCAGATGACACTAAGCTGGGAGCATGTATCAATCTGTTGGAAGGTAGGAGGGCTCTGCAGACAGACCTGGAATAGTTGGATGGATGGGCAGAGTCCAGTAAGATGAAGTTTAGGAAGTCCAAGTGCCAAGTCCTGCATTTTGGCCACAATAACCCCCTGCAGTGCTATGGGCTGGGGACAGTGTGGCTGGACAGTGCCCAGGCAGAAAGGGACCTGGGGGTACTGGTGACAGCCGGCTGAACATTAACCAGCAGAGTGCCTTGGTGGCCAAGAAGGCCAATGCCATCCTGGGCTGTATCAGGAATTGTGTGGCCAGCAGGAGAGGGGAGGTCATTCTTCCCCTGCACTCGGCACTGGTGAGGCCAAACCCTGAGTGCTGTGTCCAGTTCTGGCCCCGCAGTTTGGGAAGGACCTTGAGACACTTGACTGCATCCAGAGGAGGCAACGAGGCTGGAGAGGGGCTTGGAACCCAAACCCTGTGAGGGATGACTGAGGGAGCTGGGGGTGTTTAGCCTGGAGAAAAGGATACTCAGGGGTGACCTTATTACTCTCCATAACCTCCTGAAAGGTGGCTGTGCTCAGGTGGGGGTTGGTCTCTTTCTCCAGGCAGCACCTGACAGAACGAGAGGACACAGTCTCAAGCTGCACCAAGGGAAATACAGGTTGGATGTTAGGAAAAAGTTTTTTTTGAAAAGAGTGATGAAGTACTCGAATGGTCTGCCTGGGGAGGTGATGGAGTCACCATCCCTGGGTGTGTTTAAAAAAAGATTGGATGTGGAACTTGGTGCCATGGTTTAGTTGAGGTGTTAGGGCTGGGTTGGACTTGGTGGTCTTGAAGGTCTCTTTCAACCCAGTGATTCTGTGGTTCTGTGATTCTTCATTTCATTAGTGAGAGACAAAGAAAGCAGTTAACTGAGAAAAACAACTGGACTTAAACAGGGCTGTATTTTTGAGACAGAAGAGAGCCATGCTTGTAGACTAACACCTAGTCAGGCAGAGCAGAAAATTATGTTTTCTCCTTGGGCTCTGAGAGTCCAGGCTTTAGAAGGCAAAAGCATTTTGGCTCCTTTCCATAGCAGGGAACAGAAAATGATTACAAGTAAAACCTTGCCTGTCCCTTTCATGCCAGCACAGAGCTCTGCAGATAAGATTCCCCTACTGACCTAATTATCTGTTTATCTGTGCAGAAAAAAAAAAAGCAAACAATGAAAAGTGTTGGTTGACCCCTCAGGAGAAGATTCAAGAGATCCTTTGGAAAGGCTAGAGCAGCTCTGTAGCATTCTTTAATCTTACAACTCACCTAGTCATGTCTGTCCCTGCTTTGCAACACTCTTGCTCCATGACTCTTTCCAAGCTTACATTGACTTAGGAAAAGTTCCTTTCATAGCCAGTCTGGAAGTATTTCTTTGCTTTGCGTTGCTTTTCTGATCTATGTTCTTTGCAAGTGTTGAAGTGCTTGGCTGGAAGTTTCACTAAATGAGCTGTTGGGAAGGGTGCTCCTTTTCTGGACAGAGAGCTGTGTCAAAGCTTGGCACAGCCAGGGAGAAGTGTGCTTTTGGCTGAGGTTCTTAGCTGTGACACCTCTTCTGTTCCAGTGAGGTGACATGGTTGCCAGGCAATCGTGTAAATGGATCATTTGGGTCACACAAGAAACTAAATCGGTAGATAAAACTGTGTCCATCTTATTCTGCCACTACTACAGGCCGCTGACCCTTGAACAAAGTTGAAAAATATCTTGGTAGAGCAGGTGGAAATTTGTGTGGTTTGGTGGTTTTTTGGGGAATTTTGATCAAAAGGAGGCCTGTGGCAATGATATTTCTTCCTTTATTGCAGAAGAACTAATGTTCCTTTGAATGCCACTGCTTTGCAACAGCATTCAAAATGAAATAATTTCAACAATCTTCTTTTGACTTTTATGAATGTTTTTGTTTAAAAATTAAACCAAAATAGCTCATTTTATCTCAGCTTTTCATTCCTTCTTGGAGAAACACAGCCTAACGATGGAAAGGTATTTAAAAAAAAAAGGAGTAGGTCTTGCCCATTAAAACAAAGTAAGCCATATTTAAAGAACCTTTTATAAATTAAAAACTTCCAAAACTACAAATAATTTTTGAACTATTAATTTTCTATATAAAATTTAATTACGCTTTTAAACTACCCTTTTTAAATTTTTTTGAGTCAGTGAACACATATCAATATCTTTCTCCTTTCATATATGTTAAATAAGGAAAAATCACGTTTTCAGTATTTACCTGACTTAGAAATAGATTTTTCAAAATCTGACTGCCTTCCAAATTTTAATGTGTACCTGTCACCAGATGGAATAGTTTGAAATCTATATGGAGCTGCAGGACCAAAGTTACCAAATTGAAATTATTTCTTTTTAAATTTATATACTTATAAAAACACTAGTATTTTTCAATTTTCTGGGCAGCCTCGTGGGTTGTTTTCTTTTTCCACCACAGAATCTCTAAATATTTGGAAGTAGTCCAAGTGATATCTCCTAGGGATGTAAACAACAAGGGAAGTTTTGGTGACTGCCTGGAGTGGTAAATTGTGTCTCCCTCCTGTGCAGATGAGCAAAACTGCAGCAAGGTGAAGTTCTCTCTAATGTAGAGAAATAGCTTGGCATTTCCTCTTTTCTTAAGCAGAGGTCCAGTGCTAATTCCACTTGTTCCAGTCTGCAAACACTAAAAATTTTCCACTTTTAACATATCAGTGCTTCTCTAATGGCTCACTGTAGAAGGAGTTGAAACTGACAATTCAGCTTCCAGCAATTTCCTTTGCAAAGAAAGAGTTGACAAGGACTCTCAGCAAAGGAGACAAGCCTGTCTTTTTTAAAAGACAACTATCTCCCCCTTCCAATTTTCAGGGCAAATATTTCCCACTGATGAATTTTTACAAGGGTATCATGACTATTTATGAGGCATCATTACATCTATGAGGGTCTCATGAAAGGGGCATTTACTCTGCATCTGTTGTGCTCCTTGCTGAGAGTGTAGGAAAGAAATAAAGGAGCTGGAATAAAGGAGCTGGAAAGGGTCCCCCTTCCTATACAGACATGGATTTCCCCTCCAGTGATTTAAATGTTGGCATGAGTGTGGTGTAACTACAGGTTGAGGAAAGATGTTCCCAGGTTTTTGTGGTAATGTGCATACACCTGGGTGACACTTATTACAACAAAGACATTGAGGAGTGGAGCATGTTGAAAAGCAGGTGAAGGGTCTGGAGCACAAGTATTATGAAAAGCAGATGAAAGAACTGGGGTGAATGAGTCTAAAGGGAAAGGGGCTCAGGGGAGACTTATTGCTCTCTACAGCTATCCAAAAGGAGGTTGTGAAGAGCTCGATGTCATTCTCTTTTCTCTGGAAACAAGCGATAGGATGGGAAGAAATGGCCCCAGCTTGCAGCAAAATAGGTTTAGACTGGATATTTTGAAAAATTTCTTCACAGAAAAATGTGATCAAGCACTGAAATAGGCTGCTCAGGGAAATGGCTGAGTCACCATACCTGGAAGTATTTAAAAGAGACATGAATGGGGCACTTGGAGACATGAGCAGTGAACATGTGCCATGTTTAAGCTCAGCTGGAAATTAAGAGCCACACAGCAACTCACTTTTTCTGCCCCTACTCTAGTGGGAGGAGAATCAAAGTAAAGCTTCTAGATTGAGATAAGAACAATTTAATAGTTGAAAATAAAGTAAAAGGCAGTTAGATTGGTAAATAATGATAATAATGAAAAGGAAAAACAAGAGATCCACAATACAATTGCTCTCCACCCACTGGCTGATGCCAGACCACCCTTCTCCAGCTTAGATGAGCCATTCTTCTGGGTAACTCCTCCAGTTTATGTACTGGGCATGACATCCCATGATGTGGAATATCCCTTTGGTCAGTTTGGGTTACCAGTCCCAGCTGTGCTCCCTCCCAGTTTCTTTTGCAAACCTTCTCACTGGCAGAACATGAGACAAGGGGGAATAAAAGTCCTTGACTTAGAGTAAACACAACTTAGCAAAAATCCAAAACTTCAGTGTGCTATCAACACCATTCTCTTTCCAAAACTGAAACACAGCTCTGCAACAGCCACTGAGAAAGAATTAACTCTACCCTAGCTGAAACCAAGACAGCATGGCAGTGTTGGCTTAATAGCTGGACCTGGTGATCCTAGAGGTCTTTTTTCAGCCTTAATGATTCTACGATTCCATGACTGTGGTCTCCATATTTGTGTGTTTTCATGGGTAGGAATGGATATTGGTTAAAAATAACCCTGCCAGAAAGCCACATGGCCCAAGTTGTGGCCCCATGCTAGCTCAGCAAGGGATGCAAAACTAATCCACTATGTCTTGCTGTCTGGTTTCCTGGGATTGTGCTATTTGTCAGTGCTAATTACAAAGATGGTAATGTTAAATTCATTGGGAGATAAGAAAGGCAGATGGCATATTCATCTGATAAAAAAACCACTGACTCCTACTTTCTATAGCTCTTTGAGCCTTCATTAGGATTTACATTTTAAATGATACCTGGTCTAATAAACCAGCATGGCACCTCATTATCAAGAATGTATCTTCAAGTCTCTACATGAAGGGATACTTGAGGATTTTTTCTGCTTCATATCCCTTGGTTTAAAAACTTGCTGGATTGCTTTATCTCAGTTTACTTCAAACTTTCCAGTTGTGTCAATGCAAACTTGGCAACTTGGCAAAATGCAAATTCAAAACTTTCAGCTGATTCCAAACAGCATGCAGGGAGGAAGATGTGGATTTGCAAAGCTCTGGCTTACTCAATGGAAGTGTTTAATTAGCCATTAACCAAATATCTCCTTTTGATGCCTAGGACCAGAAAGGAGGGGAAGGCAAACAGAGCTTTGTAGGTTTACAGCTCATTCTGGAAACCAGTGGAAACACATTTAGTTCTTTTCTTAGACACATGCAATAACATTAGTTATGACTCAGATACGAGATGCTGAGAGCAACAGGGGAGGGTGGGACTATACATGTACTCTGTGAAGATCAGGTGCAGGGCAATAATTAAGGCATAATCAGAGTATCTTCCTGCTGCTTTTCAATCACCATTCAACTAATAATGACTTTATAGATTAAATACCAAGTTGCAGCCAAGTTAGCAAGTGCAACATAAAAGCAATACTGATGTTTAAAGAAATTAGGTAAACAGTCAATGAAGCATAGCATCTCATTCATATTAATCTCCAGCAGAGACCTGGTTGTTCCAGTCACTGATTCAATCATTTGCTTGCCTAAGTACTTTACTTCCCTCTGTGCATTCTCCATTACATTCTTCCCTTCAGCATTCACCTCCTTCCCCTCAGGTGTTCCCAAGGTTAAAAACCTGGCCCTCAGCCCCTCTTTCTCATGGCAGTTTCTGTATGAAAGGGGTTAAGTGGAAATAAAAAAGGAAAATAGCAGCTGGAACACTGGCAGAAAATAGGTGCGTACACATATACAAATATTTATATTAAAAGTTATCTGCAATTAGCTGTTAACCTCCCCTATCTCTCTGTGGCAGAGCTACAACCCTGGTAGAGGTTGGCAGCATAGTAAAATGCTGCTGTTTTCAAAGACTCTTTGATAGTTATTCCTGCTGCAGAGCTGCACAGCAGATTGGGCTGTGCTGCCAGGAGAGCAGCTGGGAAATCAAGCATGGTCAAAGCTGGGCAGGCACAGGTCCCCACCACTGTCCAGTTTGTCCTTGCACTGGCTATGTAGCATAATGGGGAGCAGCTCAGAGTGCAGGGCAAGGCTGCATTTGCACATCTCATATGCAAAAGCCCCTTGCTAAATGCTGCCCTAATTTAACAGCATGAAAACAGGCAACTACCAAAATCGGGTTAGTGATTGATTGGCATGTTCCTTACTTCTCTTGTCATTATTTTTGCTTCTTCAGTAAATGCACTTGGCAAGTTTGGGCAGGATGTCTTCTTGTCAGGCAGTAGGACTGGGGGCAACAGCACAAGTCTTTTAAAAGGATCACAATTCTTTGAGCAACTATCAGGGACCAAACTATGGGTATGGAGGCTCAGTTCTGGTGCAGCTCCTGTTAAGGGACACATCATTTGCACTCAGTCTGTGCTGCCAATAAGGCTCTGTAATTACTACTCCACCCTCTGACAGAGCAGTGGAAACATAAGAAATATTAACGGGTCTTAGCTCTGAAAGCCTCCCTTCTGCTGGTTTATATACTTTGTTTTTGTCTCTGAACTCATGAAGATTTTAACTGCAGTCAGAGGATTAGGAAGATTGTTGACACTCAAAATAGATATTATTGAAATGTGAGCAGTTTGAGAAGAATCACAAATTCTTCTCAAACTGAAGATTGAGAGAAGATTCGCTCCTACTGCCATCCTCCCTTTCAATTTCAGTCTTCTTGTATGGGAATTGTACCAGTGAGGACTTTTTTTTTTTTTGCCAAGAGGAAAGAAATTACACATAAGCAGAAGTAAGAATGGCATTAAATTAGCAAAGATAAAATATTAATTTTGTGAAAATGCAAAGCAGGGAGAGAAATCAATTGTGAGGAAACAGCATAAGAAAAGAACCTCTTAGCCTCGTCAGATGCTTTGTGGCACAAAGCCTTCAATCAGAAATGTGCTGATACTAAATTATCCCTGGATCTGATCTAGCTCTAGTAATTGAAAACTCCCACTGCTGGAATAAAACCAGTTTGCTGAATGAACACTAATTTCTCAGTCTGGATATTAAGTAGACAAAGCTGTTGCATGCATCTAATCAGATTTGTATTTTTTTTTTCCATGACTACGTCCTACACTGTTGTGATTTAAAACTATCACAGCCTGCCCTGTTACTTGCGTCAGGGAGAGCTGCATTTTCTTTAGCACTTTCTGTCTTCACAGCTGTGATTATAAATTCTGAAAGCAGATTTTCAGAAAGATATATTAGAAAAGGTGTGCAGATTAAATAATTTTTTATTTAGTGCCTTATTAAAACCACCATCCCCTAGATTTTGTAGTTGTGTCTGTCATCTCAGTATGATTTTGCAAATAAGGCTTGCATGTGAAGAGCACTATTTACTCTTTCTGTCCTCCTGTTGTTTGTGTGTGTGGCTTCCCACACCTCTGAAAAAAAACTGGTTGCACTCTACTAACTGGGGTACCAAGCCATCTGACCTGACTCTTTCTCTTTCTTTTTCACCAAAAGGAGAAATATACTCAGTTTGGAAGACAAACTGTGAATTTTGCTTGTGAAATAATATGTAGGAAAAGGGACTAGAAATAAGAACTGACCAAATTAAAACCTGGCTCAGTGTAAAATACATTTAAATTCATTAAATATTTTACCTACAGTGACTGCATTAAAACGTTAAAATTCCAGCAAATAATTATTACTGATGGGGGACTTGGTGTTTATCCTTTTTCTCCCCAGTAAGTTGTTTTAAACTTTCTTACAATCTTTTGGCTTGTTCCCTTAGACTTACTTATTACTTATTAATTTGTGTTGACTAATGGCTCTTGTTGCCCCCTGTTGTCACTGAAAATTGTCCAGCATCACCACTTAGAGCTGGATTTGTCCTCTGTGTCCCTATTCAGGGCAATAAATATGCACTGATAGCAGTACAGATCAGCTTTAGGGTGATAACTTTTTAGCACATAGTTATGTGCATATCTGACACAGGGTAGCCTTCTTGGACAACGATTTGAGGAGTGTATTTCAATGACATTCTTTATTCAATGAAACATGACTCTACCCTGGAAAGCAGTCAGGAAAACAGGACATCAAGAAGTACTGCAGCTGAGCAAAACTTCAGTGCTGCAGCTCAATACTAAAGTGTCAAGTCTCCTCCATCAGAAAAACTACTTCAGTGCTATGTTTCTGATTAGCTGGTTCTTTGAGGGAGTTATACACTTGCTACTAATCCTCCTAATTTGAGTGATTGAAACTGGGACTTTATTTCACAGCCTGGCAAGAAGCTCTCATTTGAACATCCTTTAGAAATAAAGTTGTTTTCTTGTAAGAAATTTTATACAATTGCTTGATGAACAAAAAAGAAAAACCCTCTCTCTCCATGAACCAAAGAGATGAACCAATTGCTCTGCAATTGCACTGTGAGAAAATCCATTTGGGGTCTGTCCAATGATGCACAAAAGCAGATTTGCCAGCATCTGAAAGGAGGTAGAGTTTTGTAGCCATCATATTTTCTGAAAAATCCCTTTGCCAGGATTTTTTCTCCTGAGAAGCTGAGAGGCCTCAGGAACAAAATGTAAACAATTATTATCTGCTGCTGTGGAATGCAACAGGTGCATCCTTGATTGGTCCATGTTGGTTGTTCCTAATTGATGGCCAATCACAGTCAGCTGGCTCAGACTCTCTGAGAGTCAGAAGCTTTTGTTATTGATTCCATTCGTGCTTGCAAGCCTTCTGATGAAATCCTTTCTTCTCTTCTTTTAGTATAATTTTAATAAAATATATATCATAAAATAATAAATCAAGCCTTCTGAAACATGGAGTCAGATCCTCATCTCTTCCCTCTTCCTGGGACCCCTGTGAACACCACTACAGAGTTTTCTTGCTATATATACTCATCTATCTATCTATCTATCTATCTATCTATCTATCTATCTATCTATCTATCTATCTATCTATCTATCTATCTATCTATCTATCTATCTATCTATCTATCTATCTATCTATCTATCTATCTATCTATCTATCTGTTTTATTAAAACAGATGTTTTATTAAGCCAGCTGCTGTTGGACCTTTCTAACTGAGATCCAGGAAGAATTATTATCATCATCATCGAACCATCAAAGTGAGTGGTTTGGGTGAGAAGGCAACTTCAAAGACCACCTAGGTCATGCACCCATGGTCATGGACAGGGACATTAGAGAGGGTTTCTCAAAGCCCCATCCAACAAGACCATGAACACAGCCAGGAATGGGTCTTGCACACCTTCTCTGCTGTGGAGTGGGTGTGTTCCAGTGTCTCACTAGTTTCATAGTGAAGAATTTCTTCCCTAACTCTAAGGTCTAGACCTACACTATTTTGGTTTGAAGCATTACCCCTCATCCTATTGCTACAATCCCTAGGAAATCCTCCACACCTTTCTTGTAGACCCCTCACTAGGTACAGAAACGCTGATGTAAGGCTTCACAGACCTTCTCTTCTCCAGGCTAAACAATCCCAACCCTCAGTGTGTCCTCACTGGGGGGGTGCTGCAGGCCCCTGATCATTCTCATGGCCCTCCTGGGGACCTGCTCTAACAGGTCCATGACTTTCCACTGCTGGAACCCCAGAGCTGTTCACAGTGCTCCAGCTGGAGCCCCAGGAGAGCAGAGTCAAGGGAGGGAATCACCTCGGTCGATCTGATGACCACAGAAAACACTTGGCTTTCAGAGCTCTGAGTGCACAGTGTCAGCTCATCTTAATGGTTTTATTAGCCACCAATATTCCAAAGTCTTTCTCCACAGGGCTGCTGTCAATCACCCATTGCCCAGCCTCTTTGGGGTTGCACTCTTTGTCTCTCTCACCCTCATTCCCCTCAGCACAGGACAATCGCCTCAGGGAAGTTCTGCTGAGAGCATAACAAACACTCCTCCATGCTTTCTGGCACTCAGTAGAACCAAAATAAAATTTAATTATAAAATGTAATTTTAAAGTTAAATGTTACTTGCCACTAAACTTTTATTTCAACTTTGATAAGCACATCTTTCCTTAAACACTCAAAGGAACGATTCATGACTACAAAGACAGCTTTCTGAACTGGCATTTTTTCACCTGCTCTGCAAAAAGAAGGTAGTTTAAAATAAATACAGGGCATAACAATTATACTGTCTTCTAACTTTTCTGCTTAAGAAGCATGACTCCATGGATGGGAAATGGAAGAGGGTTATTGGCATGTTCTTGGCACATGGCTGTTGCAAAGGAAACTCTGTCTGTAGTGTGCTGTGGGTGAGAGGTTCCAGAAGCCCTGTCCCCTTGGTGTTCTCCTGTACATGGAGGCCTCTCTGGGCCTGACCAGTGCTAAACCAAGGCACAAAAATGAAAAATATAT
The DNA here is from genome assembly GCF_022539315.1 of Serinus canaria. Classification (NCBI taxonomy): domain Eukaryota; kingdom Metazoa; phylum Chordata; class Aves; order Passeriformes; family Fringillidae; genus Serinus; species Serinus canaria. Next base: position 16,709,857 of record NC_066317.1, read on the forward strand.
TTTCAATTCCACCCGCCATCTACACCTGGAGAACTACAGTTTGCACAGAGATTAAGTCTGGTCTTTACAACAGACTTAAAGTTATCCCCAGGATGTGATGCGGCTGTGCCTGAATGTCAGTTGCTCATGTAACTGGAAACATTTCCCATTGAAGAGTGATGCATGGAGAAGGCAGAGCACAAGAGGCAGAATATGCACCCAGAGCAATCAGCAACAACAGCTATGAACCAATGCCTAAAATCTAGGCTCTAATTATGCCTTTGCTGCAGTCTTGAGTGCAATGACAATCGTGTTAATGAGGGTCAGCACTTGTGAAGTTACATAACAACCCTTAAGCCATGCCCTACATCAGCTGTAGGGTCTTAGAAAAGCCTCAGACCCCTTAGCTCCAGGCTCCTGAGTACCCCAGTAAGGACTTGGTTTGTAGCAAAACCACAGAGCTGTTTATATTGGAATACTGAGGCTGGAATTAAACTGAGATGGAGGAACAGCAGCAGGGTATCAAACAAAATTGAGCTGTTACATTTCATCATTTTCCCTTTTCTGCTCAACAGACCAAATCTGCTCCATTTGTATTTCTGCTAAAGCCTCATTGCTGGATGAAATGCAGATAATTACCTCTGCAATGAAAGTAACTTGGCCATTTCATTCCATACCTTGGGGGACATGTTGAGGAAAGGGATAGTACTGCATAATGAGCTTCTCCTGTGGTGCCAGGAGAGAAGGAGTATTCAGGGCTTGAGATGGTACTGGATGGCTCAGGCTGAGAACAGATGCATGCCTCCAGGGCCTGCCAAGCTGGAAATTGTCCTCCTCCTTTATCATGGTTCAATCTCCCACATATGTAACATGCCAAGGCTGCTTCAGTTTGATGTTTGCCAGTTGGGAGAGGTGAGGCCACAATTCTCTTTCAGTCAGTGAAGCTTGATAAAAAGGTGTTTTACTTTGACTGGCAGGATGCTAATGGCCCAGTGTCCCAGCACAACTGCCATTACAATTTGGTCTATCAAAATTACAGTTGTTCCTGTAATTCTGGGCAAACATTGCCCTGTTTACTTCTCTGTTCAGCGCAGAGCTTCAAGTGACCAGACAGTGGGAATGTTGGAAACTGTGGCTACTGTAGAGCTGGCCAAAACAAGGGGCTAGTGAAATGGGTCCATCCAGGCTGGAGGTTTTGAGAGATGTTCAACAACTACTGCTTCAGCTTTACCCTGACCTCCATCATGCTATTCTGCCTGCTCCATGAGGAAATTTAGAGAGTAAGTGGTGCGTGGAAAATTGTGTAACAGTAGCTAGTGTGATGGTGGCCCAGGTAGATCTTATTCTTGTCAGTTCAGGCTGGACTTGGTGGGATTTGTTAGGTAAGGGATTATTCCATGGCACCATATGGAAGGTACTGAGCGAAGTGGCAGCACCAGCTAATCCACAGCAGGCAATGTAGCAGAGTTATTGTCACTCTCCTGGGCCTCTCTGCAATATGGGGGTGGCACCATCTGTGAGACAGAGCTTGCAGCTGGGAATGTTGGGTGACATTCCTTGTGAGCCAACAGCCAAACAGGAGACCGGATGGTTTCCTCCCCAGGCAGCTCCACATGCTCCACAACCTGCAGCTCCAAGATGGCCCTGTCTGACTCTCTCATTCCAGAAATCTCCGTGTTCTCAGAGTTTGTGGACACAACCATGCTGCAACATTTCCCTATCAACAAACCTCTGTTCCTCATCACAAAATGCGTCAGCAGGGCCACAAGTGTTGATTGCTTCAGCTAAAAGAAAGCCATTCTGGAAACACAAAGCCACTGTGGGAAAAATTTTTCTTCATAAACTGGAATTTGAGCAAGTTAAGCTTAATAAAATTTTGAAAATTAATTCTTATACTCCTTCTCTCTTTGACTCTTATGAACTTGTGTCCTTCATATTTTACATCCATCCATTGTCAGCATCCATTTCTCTCCTTAAATATTTGAACCATTACTGCCCATCTATTTCTAGACACTATTTCTCTAACGTGACCTTTGATGTCATGAAACCTAGCTATGGGAAAATAAGGAAACAAATCTTTGCCCCACAGCCATAAAATCAAACCCAAATACCATTTTTTAAAAAGCAATTTTCATCCTTCCAACGAATTAAATTGTTCATATCTCAGGATCTGTTAGGCCAGAAGAACACCAGAATATATTGCCAAATTTTCCAGGAAAAATGGTTCTTGCCAGGTTAACATTTTGAATGAAATATCAATATAGCTAATTGGGAAATAATTTTTATAAATTCAGAAAATATAAGGTTCAGAGAAGCAAGCAAACCTTAGTGTTATTTCTGTGAGGGCTACACAGAATTGCTGAGGTTCTGACATCAACTAGCTTATCTGAAGAGTGGAGGCCTCAGGAGAAAACCAATCTTCTTAACCATAACAGTCCAGTATTTAGTAAAACAGGATGCCATTAATTACTACACTACAGATGCATTAATTAATTTATTACTGATATATTTTTATCATCATTTAGATTGTTATTATATGTATAGTATAAAGCTATCTCAAGTGTCAAAAATAATGGAAATGCTTCATAAACCCACTGTGAAAATCAATGAAAGCTACAAAATGTTACTTCCTAATGACCTAGAATGTTTCAGATCATATTCAAAAGACAAAGCTTCATCGCTATCCATGGGATAAATGCCCAGAGTCCCCAAATCGTTTTTTACTATGAAACTTTTTTCCACACTGTGATAATATCTCGGTCTTTAAGTATCTGGGAGTCCAAAGTTGAGGAAAGGACTGCTAGTCCTTCAGAGTGACATGGGATGGTAATATGAATTGGGAAAAATAATTTCTGGTGAACAGTAAGGTTTGTGTCTCGTCAGGACACAGCCTCATATTTCTTTGTTCTTCCTGCAACAAATGATGAATAAACATGGTATTGTTGTTTGCAAAATTGCCAAACATGGTAACACTGGTATCAAGCAGTTGACAGTCATGCTTTGTTTCCAAACCAAGGCTCCTCTTTTCGTGATCCATTATTACTATTCATGTCTCTGTCCTTGATAATGAATTGGAATCTTTAAAGTCCCTTCCAGCCCTAACCATCCTATGATTCAATAAGATTGCACAGCTCAATGGATTCTTTACTAGTGGTGGGGAAAGCTCCACATCCTGCAGGTGTTTACCACTGCTAAGAATTAGCACCACATCTTTAAACCCTCCGACAGGTGACAAAGCTCCACAACAGATCTGTGAAAAACAAACTGGCTGTGTATCAGGATGCTCTTTTGTTGCTTATCAGATAGGCTCTGACATTTTTCCTTTGCAAGAAGAATTTCCCAGCTAGGAGCTGAATACTGTAATCACTGTCATAATTCATGAAAGTCACTTGCTTTGAAAAAAGCAAAAATGTTATCATAATTGTCAAAATGATAGTTCAGTGATCTAGGAATACTTGTTATCTTGCCGGCTGTAAGTTGTGGACCTGGTCCAAAATGTAGGAATATAAATGAGAGGCTTTTCATTGGCCTCAGCAAGTCTTGGATCAGGCCTTCCATTAAGATTAAGGAAGGAAACAGCCATTGCTATAGTGCTGAGACGGGGTGCATGAATAAAGAACAAGTGCTAACATCAGAGAAGTGGTTCCTGGATGCCACATGCAGAGTATAACAGCATCCAAAATGGTCCATCAACACAAGGCAAAGTTATTATTCCAGATATTACTAACTGGGTTTCACAAGCATCTCTACCATTCATTGGATGTGCATTCTGCTTTCTATCAGCATTTTAAAGTTCATTTAATAGAATATTAAGCTAATCATGATGAATGATAAGCCAGATTTTATTGCGTTCTGGCTAATTACAAAATCATATCTACCTAGTCTAATAGAAAGCAGATTAGTTAAAAAGCAGTGTGTCTTCACTGAATAACCATGGAAGGAATGAACTAAAGAGGAAAGGCAGGAGGCAAATCACCTAAGTCAGTGCAAAAAGATTTAGGTGCACCTTTTTTGCTGTGATCCATAATAAAACTCCCCTCCCATCAAATATCAGGTGAATGTAGCTCTCTAAAGTCTGAAACAACCACTCATTTTTATTCTGGGATTTGGTTTTATGACTGTATCCTAATTCAGGCATTTTCTGTACTGCCATTCTGCTGATTTATGACTGAATTGCTATTTATTTTGTGGAAAGGCATCCTATTAGGAAATGATTGTGTCCTACTCCGAAGGAATCAGGTGACAAATCACACCGAAACCTTTCTTAGCGATTACTCGGTAACACTTATTAGTGAAATTAAAATTCATGAGAAAAGATTTTGATAACTGCTGAAGCAGCGGCTCACATTTCCAGATGGTCTGCACAAAAGTGACATCCTACACCCCTCGTGATAATCCAATGTGTTGGCAAGTGAATGTGGACGCTTGCTTATTTAATTAATAGAGGGTTACACATCTTTCAGCAATAAGGCCACTGTGCTCAGCTCCACCGAAAGTTGTATGTGCTTCGAGCAGGGATTGTGGAGGATTTAGGCTCTACTGTCAAAACCTGCATTCCTCAAAACTGTATCAGCTGCCATCTACCACAGCAAAATCTACAATTTTCAACTGAGGGAACAAGGGAACAAGGGAACTCTTCTGGCATAACAGATGGATAAAAGTAGTGGCATACACTGCCACTTTTTACAGCACAGGAGGGGATGGACCCCATTAAAAAAGACAAAACCCAAACAAAACCCAAAATCCCCATCTGGATGCTGGAACATGCATATTTCTGGTAAGAACCCTCAGGTTGACAAGTTTCTGTGCTTTGTTGCAGTCCAGCTGCACAGCCACTCCCTTTTGGGAGTGTTGTTTCCTTACAAAAAGGCTTTTTTTGCCAGTTTTTCCACTAACAATCATTGGAGCAGTTTGCAAGCTGCTCATAGACACACACCCCTAGTGATTGGAGTAAACTTGGAGGCAATTTACAGAAGAGAGAAGGAAGAGTGATAAATTTCGGTTGCAATGGGAGCAATACATGTGTTATGGGATAGTGAAGAAAAACCTGAGTGCATGTGCAGCTTCCATCATAGCTGTATCAACGGCATGTACTTCCACACCTGTCTTTGCCTCACAGATATCTTCTGTTCTCTGTTCCTTTCTTTGCTCCCCTACTTCACTTGCATTTACTGCAGAGTTTGCTTTTAGTGAGTTTTATGTGCTGGGATTTTCAAAGTGGCTTGAGGCTATTGACTTTCAATAGGATTTGGGTAGCTAATTGCCTTTTCCTTTGTACTTTACAAATTCCAGACATAGCTCTTCTGTGAGTTCATTTTAGTCTTTTATGACTGAATTTCCTGAAACGTTATATCCCTTTTGAAAAGGAAAAAAAAAAGAAAGAAAGGAAAGAAAAGAGAAAAAATAGTGCCCCTGTCTCTTTTTAATGTAAACCAAAGGAAATAGTTGTCCTTTTTCCTCTAAAGGTCCAAAGCTCTTGGTCTCTTATCTGTTTAGGTTAAACAGTACAGACATCAAATGCATTGATTCAAGTCTCGTTGAGTTCTTGATTGCAGCCTGGCAGCTGATCTGGTGATCCATAAACCCTTCCCAGTGTGTGCCATGCAGTGGTGGCTTAGAGCCCGATAAGGGCGGTGAGAATGCTGAAAATACAACAGATAGCCTTGGGGCTGCCCATTCAGAAACTTCGTGTCAGTCTTTCACACCCAGCCTGTGCTGACCTGCAGCTCTGACCCCTGGCTGTCCAGAGTTCCTCACCTTTGTCTCACTGCTGTGTCAGCTCTGTGTTGACAGCAAAAGGCAAGAGATGGCCCATTCAAAACAGAAGCAAACCATTCACCTAACACAGCAGATAGGCCCATAAACAATAAAGGAAAAGCAGATAGATATTTTGTAATGGCAGCAGAAGTCTGCCAAAGACTTGAAAAAAGATTCAGAAAAAACAGAATAAGTGCAAGGAAGAAGCAAACTGCAGCGTGAGATTTTGTGGATGCTACCTCAGCCAAAGTGAACCAGGCAGATGCACAACTGAGAAAACTCCATGTAGAAAACAAATTAGGAGAAACCAGGGCTCATAGGTGTGGTACTCACATGCCCTCTGAACAGCGAGAAGCTGTGAGACAAGCAGAGAAGAAGGAAAACACAATTCTAATCTCTCTTGTTGTGCCTGTGCTGTGCTAAAGTAGAATGCAATATGCAGATTGTTTACCCAAAGTGAGGACGTTTTGTTCCCTTGGCCTATCAGGGCCAAGAAGTGAGTGTGTGTTTGTGTGTGTGTGTGTGTGTGGGTGGGTGTGTGTGTGTGGGACTGTCACGGGACAGTCACGGGAGAATCAGAGATGAGTGCAGCTCTGTGCAGATGTGAGCAAGAGTGAGTGCATGGCAGATCCAGTTTAGATGGAATGTACATAGTATAGTACAATAAAGTAATTCATCAGCCTTCTGATGATGGAGTCAGATGCATCATTCTCTCTCTCCTTCATCAGAGTCGTCTTTGATTTGCAATACGTAGATAATGGGCAAAATGCAGGGATTGAGGGAGAGAAGCATTAGTGACTGGTTACAATTTGTCCTTTTTTCTGTTTTTCTGTCTTTGTTGAGTGCATGGACTCTGCTCTGGCTTCAGGCATCTCAGCAAGGGGTGGGAATAACTCCACAGAGCAGGTGTGCTGTAAGCTGTTTTAAAAGTAATTTACACCCAAGGAAACTTCACTGGAAATGGAAAAGAAGTAGGAAAAGCTAATAGAAGTAGAAAAGCAAATATAATATTTTGTAGCAGCCTTTTTGTCCAACACAATAGTGCTGTATGACTGTCAGAAGAAGCGCTAGGACAAAAGCACTTCTGTTAGAGACTAAAAATTGTTTAAACTCCTTCAGAAAAGGTGCTAACTGCACAGTAGCAGTTTATCAAGGTCGTACTAGCTTTGGGAGGACATTTGCCTAATGAAAGAAGCTACTGAGCTTCCAAGATGATTTTGTGTCAGTACACCTTCTGTCAGTTATAAGTTTCTTAATGTTTTACCTTCCAAAAGATCTCCAGACACACGGATCTGCAGGGAAGCCACTGTACCTGAACCTTTGCCTAGAAAAGGCTCTTCTAAATCCAGCTGCAGTATCAATACCACTAAAGGATGGGTAGGAGCTGTTGCTAGATAAGTAAATACTAATGTCAATACTGGCTCCCTTTCACTTCCAAGATTCCCTGAGTTATGTGGCTCAGGATTACTCCTCATAAAATTTGGGGTCACGGTTGCTGCTTCTCAGCTTCCTTAGGCACAAAATGTGACTCTTGCTGATTGAGCTATCCAAGGAACTTCTTTAGAGTTCCCTATGCTTTAGAGTTCCCTGTGACACATATTCAGGAATTCATCAGTATTCAGCAAAGTGTGGTAGCCCTTTCTGACTGTGAACTTCTTTATTGCAAAGGTTTCAAGGCATGTATCTCCAGCAGAACTCCACAGTCTGAAATAAAGAGACAGATTCTTGTCTGCTGGGTTATCACAGGTTTGGAGTTCCTGCAAATTAAACCAAGAAAATAATTTAAATACGTACTGCTTGGCAATTTACAGATCGAATTGTCCGGGGCAATAGAAGCTCATCTAAGGAAAAATAAAATTGAGGAAAAACTCCAGAATGATATTGGTTAGAAGATAAAAGCCTGGGTGCTATACTTTGCATTTGGACTTGTTGAATTTCATTAGGTTCTTTCTGGCCCAGTTGTTAAGAGTGTCCATCAGACCCCATAGCCTTGTGGCTATTCAGGTTCATCAGCTGGTCTCAAACCTGCTCTTTGCTTACTGTGGGAGGGACTTGTGTCCCCCAACCCTCACCTAGGAGCTCAGGGACTCAGAGATGTGGGAAGCCTGACTGCCAGTGAGCACTGGGGCAAAGAACCTCAGTCTTCTGCATATCAGTTGTCACCAGCTCTCCTTTCTCACTTATCTCCTTGGCACAACACGGAACGCGGATAACTCCTAGGCTAAACTTATTCCTGAATCAGAGACAGTCTAATACCAGGAAAGGACCTGTAGTTTCTGCTAAGTGAACTGTAGATGAATTGATTGCAAAAAAAAAAATCAAAATCAAGTACATGACGTATGGCAGATTTCACCTTGATATTATTCATGTTGGGAAGAAATGGTCAAAGATAAGAGAAACAACAGAGAAATAGTTTTCTACTAACAAATATCCCCAGGTTGTAAAGCTCACCTTGATCAGCTTGCCACAATTTAATTACATTATTAAGGAATTTCTTGCACATCTTTGTATACTTATGCAAATTTAGTCAAGTCAACAATTAGCAGCACAACTGCATTCATAAGCTGAAACTTCATTATTTTATTGAGTGTCATTGCTCTGTATTTGGGAAACTATCACATTCCAGGTAATTGCATTGTGCCATCATGACAGAAAACTAATAACACATGTAAGCACATTTCCTGGGGTTTTTTCCAATTTTTAATGAGCTATGAGACTAGAAAAAGATGATAACCATTTCTTGGTTTGTGCTCATGGATTGCCATTCCATACAATGACAGTAAAAGTAATTCAGGCTGGTAAAGATAAGCCCAAGCAACTCAGACAGATGAAAATTCTCTCCTTCATCCCCATCTCATCTGTTTCAGTAGCTTAGAGCATCTTTCTGAAATTTTGTGTCTCTTCATCCCCATGACAGCTTGGGACAGGAAAAACACCTCCACTATCAACCACACCAGGTCCAGTGGCTCCAGGCTGGTCCATGTTGGACTACACCACTGCAAAGCAAATTTTGTTAGGGAGGCTGTCAGGGAAGTTTTGAGTCACTCCTTTTTCAGTTCTGCAGTCAGCCCAGCCTGCTTCCTTGGACAGCTGTGCTGAGATGTGCTGCATGGAGAGGAGGCTTTGCCAACTCACCTTCTCTCTCTCTCTCTCTCTCACCACATTCTGTTGCTTCCCAGTCATTTAAATGTTACTGTTCAGCCTCTCAGATGAAATGTTTTCGTAGGACCCCTAATAAAAGCAAGAGAGAACAATATTTTTCCTCATTAGTAAACAACTGGATTTATCTCAAGATGAGTTTCTTAGGAGGGCACTGTAAAGACATTCTTGTACTCTGGTGGAATAGGGAAATTTTTCTCCAAGTCACTGAGTTTCAGCACACCAGAACTGCAGAGGATATTGGAATCTTTTTTGCTTTGGAATTGTCAGGACTGGCAGGAGGGACACTTGAATACACAGTCACTGTTACAGAGGACCCAGCAATATTTCACATATGAGGACACCAATCCTTAAGAGGCATTTGAAAGTATGAAATTAGTTCTACAGGGGAAAAACTGAGTTTCAGAGGCTGAACTTATTTAGGGCCAGTTAAAGGCTGAGGGTAGGGCCAAGTCCAAGGCTTCAGTGGCAAGTCACAGTCCCATGATTTTCTTAAAAAACATTGTTTCACCAAAATAAAATAAGCAGTTATTTCATCTCAGTTCAAAAATGTTTCATGGGAACAATTCTTTTTCCCTGCCAACAGAACTTTTCAGATGTGACTAAAAGTCAAACCATCTCAATAATGTGAATTGCTTTAGGTTACTTGGTTCTATCTTTCTCTCTGCTTTACTTCTTGGTAGATGTCTGCCTGACCTCTCCTAATCCTCTGATTTCAAATAGAAATTCTAGCAGTGCCCCATAGAGGCCAATTTGATTTGAAGATTGCAGGAGACAGAGAGGATAAAGTTAATAAAATTGTCAGACTGCAAATAGCCACTTGATGTTATTTAATGTTTCTTCTGTTCAAAAAGGTCACAAGGATCATCTTCCAGTTCTCTTATGAGGAAAATCAAGCATTAAGGGAAGGAACATTTGTGTCAAGTTCACTTCACTGCTGAAGTGCAGAAAAAATGCAGAAAATTCCAATCACTGGCTAATGACTGCATCATACTTTGTTGGACTCTGGCTAAAAAGAGATGGATTAATAAAATACTCCTAATAAGGATCAAATGTACAGAAAGCTCTAGCTCCTTTCCCTCTTCAAAAAGGTAAGGAATAAGAAGGTGTCCTCTGGCAACTAATCACCACACAGCTGCTACTTCATTCCCCACCAGATATGGTGGGGGAAAGGATCAGAAGGGCAAAACTGAGAAAACTTGTGGATTGAGATAAAGATACTTTAATAGGCAAAGCAAAAGCTGTGCAAGCAAGCAATATATGACAAATTCTTTCAGTATTTCCCAAGTGCTTAGCCATCCCTAAGAGATCTGGGCTCAATTTTCAGCACAAGTCCCAAATATAGCACCACACAAGCTACTATGAAGAAATTTAAATCTTCAATCTAAAAGTAGCATTTTTACCTATAAAAAATAAGAAAAAATAAGCTTGACTTCCATATCCACTTTTTCATTTTTCTAGTTTTTTAACTATCTTCCACCATATAATGAGTTTCTACATGGTAACAAAGTGTGATTGCATCTTTCAACCCAGGGGCAAATCAAAGTCCAAAGGTGTTTCATCTTCAAGGCACTCAGCATGCAAATAATCTGATTGAAGTCTAAGTTAGGAAAAATTACATTGCACATATATGCTTTGTGCATTTCTGACCCTACCCAAAATTTTTGATCTTCATATGCCTGCTACTTACTCAAAATCACACATTGTCTTTATGTCAAAAAGCATTTTCCTTAAAAGTCTGGATCTTCTATTATAGATATGCCACCTTTGTGTCTGCAGGCTGAAATTAAAGTTATTTAAAGTGGCTGAAAAATATGACTGGAGATTTTACAAGCAATCAGAGGCAGGTAGGAGGTGTAAATTAGAAAGATTATGACACAAATCACTGTAAATTCTTGTGCTAACCAATTACCAGCATACAAAGTACAATCTTTTTTCTGTACTACTTTCTGCAGAACAGTATCAATGACCTGGCAAAAATTTATGCTCTAGGGAAAGGTGTATTGGAAAGATAATTGGAGACAGAGAAAAACATTATTAGTCTACAAAATCCTCTTCTGCTGGGATATGGATAAAAATTTGGTCCATGATCAGCTGCCAGTGAAAAGATATTGTCAGGTTAGTAATGTTCATGGAAATTGTAGTCTTCAGTTTATTTCCTGGAAGTCATTAATTAATAAGTCTTCTTTGGAGACATTAATTTGGAGATCTGCACGAAAAAGATGAAAAATGGAACTGGAAGTCAGTCAGGGACTACCTGGCTACTCCAAACAGGTTCAAATCATACAAATATTAAAGAAATACTTTGAGAGTGAGTTATAAGCACTTCAAGTCTACCATCAGACCCATTTGACATCCATCACTGTCCCTTTCTGATGAGAACTTGATATTTGTCTTTGCCTAATGAAGTGTTATGCAACTTTGAGGACCAAAAGAACACCTTCAAACAAAGACTGTGCTTTATTGTGCAGCAGCATCTAAAATGGAGTCTCTTCTCTGAGGACATTTATCCTTCCATTTTTCATTGCCATCACCACATTTCTTCCAAAGATGGAGCTCTGATTGCAACTTTCATCTAGCTTGGTCAAAATAAACACAATGCCAGACATCTGATGTTCTTTTTGAAGGAATTGGAAGTTTGTTCTGAAATGAAAATTCTGCAAATTTTCAGAAATACTTAAATTATTCTAATCCTCTTGACAATTTTTTATTGAACCAGGAAAGATAATTACGTCACCATATGTATCACAGTTCTCATACACTTTTAATAAAATGTGTGGAAATTGGACAAAGCCTAACAAAAGTAACAAGGGATATTGAAACTCTGGAGAGCTCTCAAGCAAGGAATAATGAACTGAGTAGACTGAATTTCTCTACCTTGGGCAAGAGACAAGTGAAGATGTGTTGGAAAAAAACTGTGAATAACATACAGAGGGTAGAGAGGGGTTGATTATTCACTCTCTTCCAGTATAAGCATAAAGAGTATCAAATGAGGACAGCAAAGCCACAAATTAAAGGAAGTGGTTCTTCAGGCAATGGGTGGTAGAATTACCTGCTCAAGGTCTTTCCTAAGGACCTTGTTTCTGAAAGAGGTTTTCAGGATTTTAAGGATAGATGGAATGAAAGGCTTGGGAGAAAGAACCATGAAGACCTTTCTAAACAGACCGACAAACTAGGTCAGGAAAAGCCCTGCTCTGCATGTGGTCCAAAAGCAGGGAAGTTTCATTTATGCTTTGCTGGGGACACAGAAAATGGCACTAGATTGGACCTGGGAGCAGAACTAGTACAGCTGTGTTTATCAAGCTTTCCATGTTCCATATCTCTGTATATATTTTGTCCATATAGTGACACTCCATCGTTTTTGGAGAGCTCAAAGAGCACCTCCACAAAAAAGATACAGGCAATAATTTTTCCCAGGTGTCAATTTAAGCTGTTTTGCCACAGTTTTCTTGCTTACCCCTCTCAGAAAGAGTGCCACAGCAAGGAGATTCCTGCATCCTAAGACCTCCTGAACATGTGCTAACTCCCTAATACCCTGGACAGAATAAATACATTATTTTTATTTATGATGTTGATCCCCTGTTGACTTTGCTCATTGGAGATCATTCCCTTCCACTGAAGTAGAGTGGGGAAATATTTCTGTTTGAGGGGATACAAGATAATCAATTTTTTTTTCTCACTAGAGGATGGAACAAATAAAGTTATGCAATATTAATTAGTTATTACAACTATTATTATTATCAAGTGTGCTCAGATTTTACCTCAGGCACTTTTCAGAGACTCATTTCCGTCACATTTTGCAAGGCTAACAAAACACAATTAGTGGAACTCTACAGCAGTACAGTTTTTCCAGATCTAGAAGCTTGAGTTGGTGCAAGAACACAATGGGAGAATCTTTTGTTGATGTAAAAGTGAGGGAAAATGGAGTAGATGGATGCCATTAGCTCCTAAAGTTCAATGTTCTTGCAGAACATGCCCAGCATCCAGTTCCTAATGAGATATGCAATGCTTAACCTGAGTTCTAAACATGGTATCAGGAGGGCAACTAGATGTGTGAGAATAAATGTTGTCATAGAAAGTTGTCCTGTCAGTCATAAATTTCTTCACATGCTTTTTGATCATGGCCCTCTCCTAACATATCCAGTTTTAATCAGCTATAAAGGCTAATTAACCTCTACATGTTTTGAAGAATAAAGTGAGTTTAAAATAGCACCTGTGCCAGTACTGTCAGACACAGGTTCCTTGCTCAAAACTGGGTTACTCCTGTTGAAGCAGGAGATAGCAGGGGAAAAAAAATACATGGACAGAAAGTTGTCCATGACAACTTGTCCACATGTGTTGGACAGAAAACCCTCCCCTCCAAAGTGTAGTGGCTACCAGGTGTAAAGGGGTTACAGAGGTTAATGGTAATGGGACCTAATAAATAGATGTTCTGCTCATCCTCTGATGAACAGAAAAGGAGCAGTAGAGCAGCTGAAAGGAGTAGCAGGATCCTGGTTTTCATGGTAAGTCTGAGTGATCTACGAAATCACCTTGTGGAGCACAGAAGCCATATGTGGAACACAAGAGTGACACTAGTGATCAAACTGCTGGAGGACACAGACCTTTGCTGACACAAGTGTTAATGCTGTTAAGCTCTGCTGACAAACGTGTGGAATCTTTAAATGTGTTGCTTTATAGTTTTCTTTGTTATTTCTTAATTTGCTACTCACAGCTTCAGAATTCATTCCAGGAAAATATTACCAGCCATGATAACTCCTCATTTTATCAAGGTGCTCATCCTTGACTAGTTACCCTGAGTTTCTGGATTCATGTGATTAGCTGAAGATTTTTTTTTTTTTTTTTTTTTTTTTTTTTGTTATCAATAGAGTCTGTTTTGTAATCTGGTGACAAAATTAAAAACAAACCTGCTGCCACCAAAAAAAACCCCCTACACTCTGAAAATAGGCATAGAGAGACAATTGAATTCCTGGGCACTATCCAAAAGCAGGAAGCATGGGAGCTGTCTTCTGTAAAATGTCCCCCATACTTGCATGTTCTTACATATTGAAGTACTTAATCTATTATTTCCTAAACATATCACTTGAATGAAGCTGTACTTAAGGTTTTTGCAGGAACAATTACAGAGATTGGGTTTTTTTTTCCTGAAACCTACACACTGTATTTGCAATGAAGATTCCTTTCTGTGAACAGAAATTTAGAATAAAGCCCGTGTGCCACCAGTTGTCATGGTGCCAGGATTTGATGACTACAGCTGATACAGCATAGTATCACTTTCAAGCCAAAGTTTTTGTAGAGATGGAGGAGTCTTCAATCAGGAAACCTGATGAATTGATTCCACTGTGATACGTGGGCAGAGAGTGAAAGCAGCAATACCAGCCATTACTGAAATGAGATTGTGGAGTTAGAGGAGATGAGGTGGAAGGGAAGAGCAATAAAATCAGGGAAGTTAAAAAAAGGAGGGCATGAGTGGGAAAAGAGAAAGAAGGACAGGACAGAAAGTGTTTGTTCAAAAAGATACAAGAAAAGACCAGAGGGAAAATACCAAAACCAAACAGATTAAGAAAAACTAGATAATGAGGAGAAGATAAACAGAAAAACACAAGAGGAGTTTACCTGAGCATTATTTTTTAGATTTTACAATTTCTCAGAATTGACAGAAATTATCAGTTATATACAGTTGGAAATCAGGAGTTTTCTGGTTTTGTTTTGTTTGGAGGAAAATAGGGGACTTTCTTCTGTAAGAGAGCAGAAGCCGTGTGAGTATTTTTTAAAGTAGGAGTACACAAGTTATTTAATCACATCTATTTCATAATAAAAATAAGCTTCAAATAAGCTTGGTTTTTCTCAGAGCAAAAAGGTAAAGATACATTAATAATCCTTAATTACAAACTCACAAAACAAATCTAAAACAAATTCACATGCATGTGTTCAGTGGGGCTCTAAATTAGGGCTGTATCCATCCAGGTGCTTCCATCGTTCAAGCAATTCGACCCAGCTCTGGGATTTTAAGCAGTAGTGTGCCCAGGGAAATTAAGTCATCCATTGATAAATGTTGATCCAGCTACTTATTTGAAGGAGCAGCATCAGAATTGTCAACTGGGATATGAAATATGTGTTACTTTGTGCCCTCTCTCTAGCAAGTCAGCACTGGCTCATGAAGTACCACTGGCAAGTGTGGCTGCTTGCTTCTCACCATCTGTCTCAGGCCAGTGGCCATGGACATGTGCTGAAGTTCACTGCAAGGGAGGATGTGCTTCCCCTGGGAAATGTGTAGGTTCAGGGGAAATCAAAGTCCACCCAGACAAAGTGGGATATGCTAAGGGACAGTGGTCAAAAGCATCCTCAGCAGAAAGCCAAACTGATTTCCAGTGAGGCATCTGGAGTGAGGAAGGGTTTGTGAAGCACATGGACTTGATTCCTAAAGGAGTTTGAAAGGTAATAAAAAGAGTCATAAGGGGTTGAAAACTTTATTGCAGTCTAAGCTGAGACATTCTCCCTCCATAAATTAGAATAAAGGTCACACTTTCTTTACCAAACCCTTGAGACATGTACAAATCAACCAGACAGCATTGCTCTCTATTATAATTTATATTCTGATATTAAAAGTAAGAAGGTTAAATATACAAACAAACAAACAAAATCCCCCAAAACCCAAAAAAATGCAACACAAAGAAAAAAAAAGCAATGCATAAAAAAGGGCTTCCAAAAAGAAAATTGGAGAAAGGCTTTTCCAGGAGATAGCTCACCATGGAAAACTGATTTAATAAATGAACTTAACACACATGCTTTGTTTTAAAGTATATAATTATTACATATTCATCAGAGAACTTAAATCTGCATTTTGCAGTGATTCAATAGAATCAAGGTGTACATACAAGATTAAACATGGGTTCAAATGCTTTGCTGAATCAGGGCACAGTCTAGGTATCAAGGAACTGTAATTCTGCTCTCTCTGCACTTGCTAAATTTGATAGTGATGTGCAGGTTATACCCCTTCCATGCCTCTCAAATTATCATCTGTGGGAGTACCACAGTGTGACTCTGACATGCAGAGAACTAATGAATACTTCATGAGACTCTCAGTTATTATTTAATCACAGCTCCTTTATGAGCTGATGGAATTTGTGTTGATAGGAAGGCAAAATAGCACAGCTCTGAAATGTAATAGTGAAAACAAAGCTAAAAGTAAATGAAGCTACTATTAAAAGTAGAAGCACAGAAGAGAAATATGAAGTAATGATTGAAAACACAGATATTTGAAAGTTTTCATCAAAAAGACCAATGTAAAAGAATAGACAAAGTGCTCAGTTCTATGGTATTACACTACAATTCATTCTTATGTAAAAGATCATTTTTTCTCCACAAACATCCCATTAAATAATCTGAGAACCAGGGCTAAACTAATCTACAAGTAGAATGCATAACAAAAAATAAGCATTTAAAAACCTGGGCTAAACTACCATTTTTTTTAATAAACTTTTTTCCCCCAAGAATATGTGCAGCAGAATGGAAACTATAGGTATTCAAAAATGAAATCTTTTCTTTGTCTCCTAAACTGCTACCACCAAAGTTAACAGCCCAATCAAGATTATTAACTCTAAAGTTAACAACTTTAATAATTTTGTTACTTAGATTAATTGTGTCTGAGATTTCTTTTTCCAAACCATTGTTATTATGACCAATTTTATGTAGAACAAGTCAGTATTCCAGATTTCATAACACCCATGTGCCAAGTCCCAATTCTCTGTGCTCATGCTGCATTATTTATACTGTTGTAATAAGGCCTGATCTAAAGCCCTTTGAAGTAAATGAAAAGACTCCCACTGACTTCAAAGGATTTTCTATTAGGCCCAGAGTATTTTTGTTGCAGGGCTTTTGTACTTGATAATATCTGATATGGCAAAATTTGTGCCTCCTCTCTCTCCTTCACCCTCACCCTGGGTGTTATTTTCTGTGTTTATGGGTTACTTGTTACCTGGACACTCTCTTGTTTTCTGCAAGAATAATTTTTATTGAAGAATAACATTTCAAAAGCAAAAGATTGAAAGCTGCACTTCAAGAGTGTCAAATTTAAATATTTTGGAAATAAAAAATAATTTTGTGAAGATGGAAATATTTTAAATTTTCAGTAAAATATTTACTCAGTATTTTAGGCTCTTTTTCCTGCAGGTTTCACTTGGATTTTGAATAGATTTATCTTCCTCAAACCATACTTCTATTAATGAGTTTTCGATGGGTGCCAAATAAAATGCTTAGCCATAAAAATCCAACTGCTGATAAATACAGAGGAAAACAAACTTTTGCACTTCATAGAAATCATCGCCCCTATTAATCTTACTTCTTGAGGTTTCTCTGGACCTGCTCAAACTCCTGTGTATCATGACTGAATTTTATAAATTTTATATTTCACGATGAGTCTACCTTTGTTTCAGACCTTTTGGATGTACAGCCCCCTGTCTTTTCCTTCCCTTCTTCTAAATTAAAGTACAGGATTCACAGTCTTCCACCTTATCTCTCTTTTTTCTTTTGTGTAGTAAGATGTGGGTGTTAGCAAGAACATCTAACTTCCTCTTTTTATGCAGTTAGGGCCTCTAAAATAAGTTGGATGAGGTTGTTTACCATGCAGTATACATGTAATCTTCATTACATATTCATTAATTTTTATTCATTAGAGGATGTAATTTTTCATTAGCTTTTTTCAGGCCAGCAGCTTCTGGGGGGGGGTATTTTCTCTCTTACATACAAAATTTTGAGCAAATGCAGATCAGTTGTTTTAAGATCAGCAACAAATAATTATGTGCTGTATAATGACACTATGTTGTTTGTTTTCTTTTACTTTCACTAGATAGACACCCGAATGCCCTGATGTTTAGGTCAGTGTGCTACAGTTTAAAGGGTGTGAACCAAAGTGCACTGAAATCAACAGAAATCTTACAGTTGATCATAATGAACTTTTGGTCTGAATTTCCACATCCAACAAATGAGTTTTACTTACTGTCAATCTGAGACTATAGATTAATTTCCCTAATGGGGAAACTGTGAGCTGACAATTTCAGTCTGCATTTCTTGAAAGAGATAATTTGTAATGAAACCATGACTACAAGGCATTTATAACAGAAGATGAAAGTCAAGAAAGAGATGTAAGTACTTCACAGACCCTCTTTGGAAGGTAGCTGTCTCTGGTAGTGAGCAGTGTCATGCAGATCAAATGGCACAAGGACCTCAGTTTACCTCCACTCCCAAGCTAAAAGCAATGTCAGATAAAAGGCAGCCTTCAGAGTACTTGCAAGATAATGCTGAGCCCAGCAAACTCCTTAAATAGAGCAAAGCAAAGAATTGGAAATATGGATATTCAAGGACTCAACAACGCCACGTGCTGCAGTTCCATCCTGGAATTAACTCGAGCCCTCCTTTTTCAAGTGTGCTGGCTTCCAGCCAGCATGGTGCCTCCTTGACTTGAAATGCAAATGACAAGCAAACACTGTTTGCTTTCCAGACTGTTCCTGGAGCACCAGCTGAAGCTGGAAACCATCTCTGATGAACAGACACATCATTCTGGTCATCTGAAGCTGGAAACCATCTCTGATGAACAGATGCACCATTCTGGTCATTCAACACCTTTGAAAGATTGGAAGTTGACAAAAGTTTCAGTTCTTCAATGTATTGATGGCATTCTCTGTCCTAAAGGCTGTCATCTGTAGGGGAATTATTTCAAGCAGCCAACGTAGAATTGCATTTGAGACTGTGGAGCCTGATATTTGTTCTTACTGAGCACCAGGACAATGCACACTGATTCATGGAAGAGACAAAAGTCATAATTCACAAAGACTTTCCTCCAGCTGCATATGCCATTTATCACTTTCAATCAGTATTACTCACAAAGAGAAAGCAAGCTCAGGGCATGGCCACCATGTTCACCCTTTTACCAATTTCTAATTTGCCAAACACAAGATATTTGCTCCTACTTTACAATGGCCTTGTAGTGAAACAGGCAACTAAAAGCACTCATGTTAGGTATTTCAGGACCTTAAACGACTCTATTATCATCTCAACAAAGGAACATCAAAAGTAACTTGTGGGTACAAAGAGTTGGAAAATTTACCAGAATAGACATATGCATCTACCATATCTGTGTGGTCACACAAATATAATAAATCCAGAAATATATATAGGACTGGCAGAGAGAATTAAATGCAGGCCTAACACCTGCATTTGCAAAAAAGAGTGCCCAAAACCATCTGCAGAATCAAAGGATAATTGAGGTGGGAAAGGACATCTAAGGTCATGTAGTCAACCTCCCCTGCACAAAGCCGGGTCAGCTAAAGAAGGTTGCCTAAGACTCTATCCATTACTTTTTTTAAGATCTCCAAGGATGGAGACTACACTATCTCTCTACACAGCTTGTCCCCACGTTCAATCAACCTTAGGATAACAGACTCTTATTTACACAGAATTTTCTATATTTCAGTTTGTGCCCATTGCCTCTTGTCCTGCCACTGGATACCTTTAAGAAGCCTCTTGGTCCATCTTCCTTAGCCTTCTCCATCAAGTATTTATACACCTGTCATCTCTTATCACATCCTGTCCCTTTTTTGAACAGCAAAGCCCAAAACTAGAACAGCATTTAAGCTGGGACCTTGCTGCTACCAAAAAGAATGGAAGAATTACTGAGAACGCTCTCCATATGAAAACCCTTTGCAGAAGCACCATATGTGTCCTGCTAATAGAAAAAAGATGGAGAGCCTTCAAAAATGAGCAGTCACCTGTTGCTCTGGCTCATGAAAGAGCTATGATATCAGCATGCACCCATACTTTCACACCTCTACATGATGAGGAGGGTGTCAGTTTTTCTGAAAATGCATGGAATTTGAGTATAAGTTGCTTCTAAAGCACCATGAATCACTTCTTTTTAAGATGAGCAATCTCTCATCTCTCAGAATGTTACAATGAGATGCATCTCAGTCAGGGCAGAAATACAGGTTAGCAATCACACACATCTTCATCCTTGCTGAAGAAAAAAATATGTTCATTATAAGTGCAGTTCATCAATCCCTATGTAAACTAGGCAGATTAGCAGCAGAGTGCCCAGCAACACAAACTATGTCACACATACGTGCAAAAAGTCGTTGTGGACATCAGTGTTAAAAGAGATCCGAGCTGGAGTGGGCACTGCCTTGTTTGGGTGGTGGTTTTCCAAGATTCTGATGATGAAACTTCAAGCCCTTCTGACACATGAAGGTGAGACCACATCAATAAGAACAATCTTTTCTGTAGGTGGGTACATGAATATATAAATATTTTTTTACTTTTTTACTCTAGAGTGTTTTCTAGCCCAGTTTTGGATAAATGGAGGAGCAACAGCTATAACACAAGTGACCCTCTCTGTAGGCGTGAAAGTGACTCCAAGAAGAGTTCTCTGTGTCCCATTGAAAATAACTTTACCTTTCTCATCTTGACCCACAAATTTGCCTCTTCAGGTCCTTTTTAATGCCATTATGATTGTGTCCTTGTATCATCATGCACTGCAGTTTTTATAGTACAACCTTGCAAGATACACAGAAAGTGAGTTTCCCAGGAAGAGGCTAAAGAAGGAACACTCTGATTTGCATGTAATGAGCTGGAAAGGACCTTGCAGAGAGTGTAAAAATGAAATACTACTTGTCCAAGTAATATATTTTTTCTCTTTCACCCTGGCTGTGAAGAGGAAAGGTTGATCCCATTGTCTCCCATCATAGGATAATATCAGTTTGAGACCACCTGAGGAACCTGAAGTTCATGGCATCCTGGGTGCCAGGGCCCTGAGGGAATAGGATTATATATTTGCCAAAACACTCTCCCCCATATTTGAAAAATCACAGCAGTCAGGCAAAGTCCCTGGTGAATGGAGAAGCAAAAATTTCCACACTCATTTTCTGGAAAAAGTTAAAAAGAACTACCAGCCTGTCAGCCTCCCCTCTGTGAGACCATGGAACAGAAACACCAAAGACAGGAAGGTGATTAGAAAAAGCCAACAGGGCTTCACAAGTGGTACCTGACAATGGAATGGCAGCATCAGTGGGCAGGGGAAGAGGAGCTGTGAATGCCATCTGCCTGGACTTCTGTAAGGCCTTTGACATGGCAACCCACAGCAATCTTACCTCTAAGTTGGAGAGATATGGTTTGATGGATGGACTGTTAGATGGATGAGAACTTAGCTGGAAGGCTCCATCCAAAGAGTTAAATGCTGCTCAATGCCCTGGTGGAAACCAGATATAGACAGGGTTCCTCAAGGGTCCGTGCTGGGACCAGTGCTCCTTGATATGGTCATCTCCAAGACAGGTGATGAGACTGAGGACATCCTTGGCAAGCTGGCAGGTGACAACAAGCTGTGTGGTGGAGTTGATTCCATACAGAGCAGGGGCTTTCAGAGGCACTTTAAAAGGCTTGAGTTGGGCTCGTGTAAACCTCATGAAGTTCAACAAGGCCAAGTGCAAGGCCAGGTTGGATGGGGCTATGAGCAAGCTGGGGTAGTGGTATGTGCTCCTGGCCATTGCAGGGCTTCAGAAATAGATGATATTTCAGTGTCCCTTCCACTCCAACCCATTCTTTGATTCTATATGCACAAGTTTGATCTGGCCCATGTTTTCATTTATTTCCTTTGAGAAAACTCCAACCTTCTGTTTACCCACATGTATTCTAAAGAACAGGATTTTTAATGAGGAGAGTAAATGTGACATATTTGTGTTTGCAGTAACCAATCCTCCTCCACAGCTGAGATGGGGACAATATTTAAATGACTTTTCTGCATCAATAATTTGGATTTCTGTAGCAGAAAATTAATTTGTCTCTTCTCCATTGAAAATAACTCAATGCATATTCCTGTATCCCAGCTGGATTAGCAACAGAGGAGAAAGACGCAACAGCACACCTAGATGAAGAAAGAGGATACAGAGCTCTTCCAAAAGACAATTATATTTTCATCAGATCCTGATGTGTCTTTCCCTGTTGTGTTAAACACAATACAAGCAAAACTTGGAAGACAAAGAAACAGAAATAGTAATGAGCAAAAATAATTTTTACATTCATGAAACACGGGACAGTGCAGTGCAAGTAAACAACAGAAGTGGTGTAGCTTTTCATCTGGTCCCTGCAAGAATATCTCCTTTCCTCTCACTTTTCATATTCCTGTGTAAATATCTGCTGCTGATCAGTAGCACCCAGGATGAAGAGGAGAATACTGGCCTAGATGGGCCTTCTGCTCTGAGCCACTCTCATAGTTAGCAAGACCATGTTCATCCTTAGATGCAGAGTCATGGCCATATGAATAGTTCAGTTCTCTTTGAATCATGAATTACCATAACAGACACATTCGCAAAAATCTTCCTGCTCCCTTCCCCTGTACCAGTCCTGCAGTCCAACTTCTGTTTCCCAAAATAAAAGAAAAAAGAAATCACACCGATACTGGCAAAATTTGCACCCAAATCCTTTTACCTGAGTACTGAATTGCTTTTCAAAGCAGAACCTGTACTCACAGATGTCTATCTGACTGTGATTACAGTCAGAGCATAAACTTAAAGCCACACTGCTTGGCATTTCTTATTCAAAGCCTGGGTACAGAGCTACAGGTGCTGATGCCAGTGGCACATAATTTGCTCCCGCAGTGATATTGCCTGATTAGCCATCTGCTACTGCATCAAGAATTTTGTTACCTTCAGTTTAACCATGTCATGTTTTCAGCTGATCTGCATTTTGGTTTATGAAGGAACAACTGCAGCAAAAGCACTAGTGGTGATAAAAACAGTGATAATTGTAGCAGGAAACAAAAAATGCAAATGAAAACATTTCCGTTTTCTGCTCTCTAAAAATGACAATACATTTGAAGGTGAACACTTCCTATTATCTCTGCTCATGTAGACATCACTACTTGGAAAGGGGTATGTGAGGTTTCTGTAAAAATTAAGCAATTTCAGACACTGAGTAAAGAATTCAGTTGCTTCTGATAATATTCAAAAACAAGGGCAGAATTTAGATTAGCACACAAGTAGAGACCTCATGACAGGGAGGTATAGCACAGCCACAAGGAGCCTAAAGAGATTGAGAAAAACTGTCCTGTCCAAAGGAACAAGAACATTAATATCCACATCAGAGTGAAAGCAGCTATTTTCTTTGGTAGTTTCAGCCATCCCTACAGCCCTTGCTTGCCTGTAAATTTACTCATATTGTTGAACATATTTGTTTCAAACCATCTGCTTAAGAGCAGGGGCTAATGGAAAATAGAAATGGCCTTGGAACAATTAATGGAAGGCAAGTGCCATTAAACAAGAAAAGATTGAGGAGCCAGATGGCTGGTGTCGACGCTGACTTACAGCTACAGAAACTTGCCTGACTTTCCCTGCAGAGAGGAGTGATTAGCTCTGGTGAAACTAGATTGTTAAATGTTCTCTCATAGCCTGTGTGTGTCAGAGGGGAGAGAGGAGACCTGTGTAGTTCACCCTAGATTTAAGGCCTGTTGTGTACTTTCAGAGCTTAGCAGAAAGTCACAGACTAATCTTCACAAGGTGGATGAGCAGCACACTGAGCAGAACATACAGTGCTCAGAGGAAAGCAAAACATAATCACAATTTGCTCATATTTACCCCACACTCTTCCTAAGATACAGGTCATTGTAGAGTGGTACAGAAGCTGGCTGCTCTCCATCTTTACTAGCTGAAAATTCAGACTGTATATGAGACCAGATCCTTATGTGGACACCAGCTGAAACCTTTTGTGACAATTTGAGTTGTATTCACTTGCAGGGAGAAATCCCTTAAAGTTTTCAGTCGTTTTGGTAGAGCAAATCCAGAATAAAAACAAATCCCATCACACAAAATTGAGAACTTCCTTTCACTTTTCCTTTTATTTTTTTATCAGATTCCCAAATGTCCTTCCTCAGGTCAAAAGCAGGGAAAAAAGATCCATAACAGAGATAGCTCAGACAACAGAATTTGTCTCCCAGCATGGGCATTGAGGTACCAGAAATCCAAACTGTTGCTGCTACACACTCAAGGAGATCCTGTTTGCCCATATGTTTCAATATGAACCTTTATTCTTCCACTCACAAGATTCTGCCTGAATCTTAAATACTATTTATCATTCTGCAGGGTCCATGACTGAAAGGCAGAATATAGCCTACAGATCCAATAAATCTTTTGGGAAAGAATTTTAACTGCATAAGAAATTTAATAAAAATACAGAATAATATATTTTTTCATATATGTAATGAAATTAAGATTTCACTTAAAGAAATTCTGTTACCTGGCAAGTACAATCTAAGCTATTAATATGTCACAGAATGTGTTAAGATACAAATTAGGATTCCCATGAAAGGAGGTTGGGTTTTACACATTTGTTTTCATAGATTCCAAAGTGATACCCGAATCAACTTGTTAGGCTATGACAAAATTTCCAGATGGATTTCAAACACATCCATTTCTAGAATCAAAATAAGTTCTTGAAATATGCCATAGAAAGAAATATAAGGGGCAAAATAAAAAGAAATAAGTTTTTTTTTAATTTATTTATTTCCAGCAGAGAAGAAAGACCAGGAAAATATAGATTTTTTTTTTTTCTTCCAGTAGTGCAAGCTTTAATATTACAGAAGTGACAAGAGGTAGTCACTTTTCCCATGGGTAAAAAGGAAACAGGAACAGAGGAAGGAGCCCAGATGAAACAAATTAATGAATATCTCTAGCACATGGAAAACAAGCTACTAGCATATCTAAATAAGTATGTCTTCATGGGGAAGGGATCCATTTTTCTCCCATGCTTGACCATCTAATTGAAATATCAGCAGGTTAAACAGATAGAAAGACAGAGAAAATTGGAATCTAGCAGATGCTGCTCTCAGTAAACATTGGTCCCCTGAAAATTTGAGTAAATTATTCATGTACTTTTGTCAGGACCAAAAGGCCACATGAACCAGCAGTGCATGCTCTGGGTGTCGTTGTGTGCCATGAACAAAACAATTTTCATCTGGCACATGATTTTTAGTCACCTGATTTTGTTCACCAGCAGTGATCAGCAGCTACCCTTGTGGGAAGCTGAGCTGATGCACTTGGAGTACCTGAACACTTTGGCCTCTGTAGTGGCACTTATTCCATAGTAGGGATCATGAGCAACAAGAGCAGCAAGAGATATGATACATAGCTTATTTCTCCCAGAGAACAGCTTGAAGGTCTGTGGGGGATGTAAGGGAGACTCACCATGCTAAAGCATGTCTTATTACCTTCAGTTATGTGTAGTGTGTGCCTTCATCCACAGCAATATTAGAAACCACCCACTGCAATTCCTGAGGAAAAATGCCATGGAGATCATGAAAGTATTCCACCAAAATGCTCTATTTTTCCTGTAAAAGGTGAACTCTCTGAGTTATATTTTCATGGTTCCATTGACATGACTCCAAACAATCTCTGTTGCAAACTTACCAGTTTGGGTCCCCTCAATTCGACTGGGCCAAGTCCAAGAGTCTCAGCAGAAGTAAGGGTTTGTAATTACTGGCTGCTACAGGAGCAAAATTAATGTTTTCTGCCATGCCTGCAAGACAAGGGAACACAGGGTGAAGGCAAAGGCAGCTTGATGCAACCTGTAAAGGTGAGAAATTGAATCTGCTGTAGCTCAGATCTGCTGTGGGTTTGTTTCTTAACTCAGGAAATGTGACTGATTTGAAAAGAATCACATCATCATATAATCATTTAGGTTGGAAAATACCTTCAAGATGACAGAGTCCAACCTAACACTGCCCAGTTCACCACTATACCATGTCCCTAAGTGCCACACCTACACATCTTCAGGGGTAGTGACTCAACCACTTTTCTGGACAGCCCATTCTAATGCTTCCTAACATTTTTTGTGAAGAAATTTTTCTTAATATCCAGTTTAAGCCTCCCCTGGTACAACTTGAGGCCTTTTCCTCTTGTCCTATTGCTCATTACCTGGGAGAAGAGACCAGTCCTGACCTTGCTACAACCTCCTTGCAGGTAGTTATAGAAAGTGATAGGGTCTTCTCTGACCCTCCTTTCTTCCAGGCTAAACAATCCCAGTTCCCTTTTCTGCTCCTCAAAAGATTGTTCTCTAGATCCTTCACCAGATTTTTTGCCTGCCTGTGGATGCTTTTTTTTTTTCCCTTTCTTTATCTTAAACTTGATTTGAAGTGCTGAAGCTCAGCCAAAGAAGTTCACTACAAGGATGGACACAGATGGAGGATGCACACAGGAAGAAAGAAAGCTGACTTTGGTGCTAGATGTTAAAGATTTCAGAATGGATGGGATCAAACAATATTATTTGATATGGTCAGTGCTATCTAAACCACTAGTACTTGAAAATTCACTTTGACATAAGGAACTCAATGGGCTGAAAAAGCTTTGTTCCAGGAAAGAAAGGAAAACGTATTAACTGTGTATGCACACACATTTGAGGCACGTTTGTCCCACACACTTCAAACACAGGTTATCTGGCCAGTTAGCACTCACTGCATATATGTAAATACCTTTATTTGTATGGGAGATTTTCAATTGTGGTTGTTACAGGAGCTGCCAGTGGAAAGTATTACAAGAACATTTCTTGATTCCAACTTGTGGCATGCACACAAATTTTGATTTTTCAGCAGACTTGCTACATTGCCTTTTTGAGCTCAGACAAAACTTTCAGAAGAGCGAGGCAACACTATCAGTGGATTTTTCTCCAAGCTCTGACTAGTTAAGGCTCAAGGCTGAGAAGCTACTGTTAGCACAGAGTTTAAATTCCTGGAGGAAAATATTACCCTGTGTGGTTTTGGACTCTTTTCCTTCCTTGAGTAGTAGTATCTAGCCAAAGCAGAACAAAGCCCCTTCAGGCATTAAAACTTTTAAAATCATTGCAAGTATTTCACAATACTCTTCAGAATTGCTGGATTTTATACAGACCTCTTGTGTGGAAAAGGTCTTTGCCATGGAGAGAATAAGCCCACTGTAAACTGCAAAGGTGGTTCAGTTGCAGGATTCTTCTTTTAGGTTATCTTCAGCCTGTTTGTGAATGGAACATTAGCATTGAAAATGGAGAGAGAAGGAGTAGAAAGTTGAACACGTACAAATAACCACAGTGAAATTATTTGATATAATTTAATTCTCAGACAGGTTTTTGCATCAGTCATAGATTTTATCAATGCAGCTATGTAAAGGTTAAACCAATTTCTACCATAGATTTTCTGCTGAGGTCCCATATGTGAGTAATCACCACCAATTTTATATTGTGGTGTTCAAATTCAGAATGAAGAGAAAAAGTCTAGTTTGTCTGGCATGGACAAAGTATAGATATTTTGAAGTAGTATTAAATATACGAGCATCAATACATTGAAACAAAATTAATTTGAAACACATTTGACCAGTAAGAACAGCAGTGTCTTTCAGCAGTGCATTATCCTTAGAGCTTTTTCTTTTAACACCTCACAGAGTCTTTTCCTGACTAAGTCAAGACAAGAGCAAAATGAAAGCCAACTGTACACTGACCTTTATCACCTCATCTCAGTGGAATATGATAAAAAATTATTTAGTTTGAATAGCAAATGATCCACTGTTTTTCCTTCTTTGTCAGCCCTTCACAGAACATTGTGGACATTTTCTCCTAGATTTGTTCTTGCAAAGGATACAAAAGTTTTCACTCCCAAAGTGAATCCTCTTAATCAGCAGAAAGTTTACCACGTGTTTTAGACTACGAAGGCATCTATCTTCCCAAGACTGAATTTCCTGGCCAGTATTCATTAAGGTGCTCTGAGGAGACTTCCAGAAAACATTTCTGAGGTCTCGAAATTGGATGACAGTGTGGTCCTTCCTACTTTTCTTTCAACTTACAGAGTTTACAACGTAAATCAGCAAATACATGGGGGTGTGTTGACACCAGTGGAGCACCTGGTAGGGCAGAGAGAAGCAGACCAGGAGAATACAAAGTGGTGAGCCTGAAAAATTAAAATATCTCCAGAAAACCTCGCCTGTGAGAGAGAACTTAGTTGCGCCCACATCAGTAGCAGCCAGGCTCAAGTGTCCACTTTAAAGAGCATCTCTGGGCTACATGGACCATCAATCTAAGCCAGTGAAAAAATTCCTATGGGAGTTCTATAAGCAAAAATTATTACTTCACCCCTAAAAGGACAGCTGAAAAGATGAACAACTTGAAAATGTTCCACTGGAAAAATACAGGAATTTTGCAAAGTTCTTTTCCCTTACTGTGTCTAAAAATATATTTGAAGCTTGTGAAAGATAAAAAGGGATGGTTTTGAAGGGTTTTATTAGAAACAATTTATCAGTTTGCAGCCACGGAAATTAAAAATTTAGCAAATGCTTATTAACATGTGAGGAAAATTGGTGGAACATCCATTAACTGCAACTAAAATATTAATAAAATGCTCATAAACATCACAAAAGAGTGGAGTATTACCAGTGTCCCTTGAGTCACACATAAGTATAGATAAAGATGTCCTCTGCAGCAGGATTATTGGGGAACTACTCAGATTCCAACTCCATAAGCATTTTACCAAAGACTACTACTATTCCAAGGAACAGATCATCTTTGAGAACACACACACTCAGACCCTTCCATAAAACATTGATACACACAAGCTTTCATTTTTGCTTCAGAGGGTTTGGATCACTGCTCTTAGTGTTTATGTACTTTCTCCACTACTTTTTTCTAGACCCGAACTTATTTTTTGAGAAAACTTTCTTCTGTTTAATTCGACCATCCAACTTAATTTGATACAACTTTTCATTTGTAATGTTTGACTTTCAAGTTATGTGCAAGCAGATGAAAATGAAGTTAAAAATCCCCTTTAAACTTGCGAGCTCAGACATTGTATGAGAAAGTTTATATTTTTATAGATATTATACACTGGATTTCAAGTAATACTACTTAATGTCATATTCTCCCTTTTTTTCATGAGCATGACTGTCTGTCTGGGAGGCAAGACTTCCAGATTTTGTACCAAGGAACAAACCAGTTACATTTGCTCAAAACTCTCAAGCAAAATGAGTAGAGAAACAACTACCTAGGAATGTAGGAAATGTAGGAAATCCACACTGAGATCCCTGTAATGAATCAGGAAGAGGTAAAAGTTGACACTGTCCTTCATCCCAGATGAATATACCAGGAATTCTAATCACTGTGCCTCTTCTTGTCTAAATTATTATTAATTACTTATGAAACAGGGCACAGCTGCAATAGGGAGACAGGAAAAACTCATCCTACAGCAGTCAGCAGTCCAGCAGTTCAACACCTCCAGGGAGGTTTGTGCCCTCAGAGTTTTCAGGTGAGTCTGCCATTTCCTCCCTGGACTTAATCCACAGCCCATCCAATCCTCCTGTGGAACATGGTATGAAAAAATGTCCCATGGGAATTTTTGGTTTGGTGTCATCTAAAGAGGTCTCTCTGGCCTCTCTTCTCATTATCCAAATACTCAGCATTTGGAGACACAGAAATTCCTATTCCACCTGCCCAAGCTGCTATCCACGTTTTCTTACAAGACATTATTAATTTATAGGCACTGAGCCTTGTCTCCACTAATGTTTGTCAGCACAGTGGAGGATGAAGATGGTCACTCTTGCTTCCCCACTGCTGTGACAAGGAGAAGAAGGTAGTATCTGACAACATGGTGAAGAAGAAAGCCCTTTTCCTGAGCAATACACAGGCTTTTGGGGTGAGGAGGGGCAGGTCAAGCACCATTACTTTGGTTCCTAGCATTTCTACCATGGTATCCAACAGGTAACACCTTCCACAAATCATTTGCTGTGGTTCTATGACCACCAGCTGGTCAGAGGTATTACTCAGAGACCACATTTTCAAGTTACCCCGAGTCTTCCCATGTGAAACTAAGGGATCTGTTAAACAGGCAGGACAGATGGATTTCCTTAGCTTCACAACTTGCATTTGTGAGATGTCCTCATGCAAAGCACTGATTAAATACCACTAAGGAACAATGGCATATATTTAAACATAAATAAACATTAGTCACAGGGAGCCAGAAACAACCTCACGGAGTCCCAACCTTACCTGTCCAGACTGGTGTTACCAGAGCCAACACAAGTGGCAGTTCTATAAAATTATCTGGCCAGACAAGTTATCTTCATGCCATGGCATGAGATGCAGAGGCAGACTGGTCACATCAGGCCCTAAAGAGATGGACAAATCTGTTTTTGAAAAGACTGTCTCCACCTAGCCTAGTCATTGGGCTCTAAAGCACACCAAGTCCTGGTGAAGAGAAAATGTGGGCCTTAGGTATGTAGAGGCAAAATCTCACAAGTCTGCTAAGTGGATCCTTCTGCTGCTGAGGTTTTCCCCAGATTCATCTAAATTATGCTACCATTTTCCAGATTTAGGGAAAAATATTGACCATAAGTTGAACATTTCCAGCAGGAGTAAATTTTATACCATCATTGTAGATGCATTTGTATTTTAAGAGGTGTTTTACTGAGTGCATAAGCTATAGCTGTATGGATTTGGGCAAGCAAATACTGCTGTGAAATGAAATTTCCATTTTATTCCCTGTCTTCCTTTTATTCTTTCCCCACAAAGAGTAAAGCTGAGCTGTTTGAGGGATGCTGCTGTCCATCAGACATTATAGCTGGAAGCATGATTTCTCTTTTTGATAAAACTGTTGTGAGGAGGTTATTGTAAACTTTCTGAGTTTAGTGGAAAATGGCAAGAATAGTCGATAATAGGAAATAGTTAGCTAAGAAAAAAACAATCCTGCATCCTGGTTTTAGTTGCCCCTTTCCTCCTTTCCCAGTATTTCTTTCTCTCTTCCTTTTATCTTTCCCTCCACCTCACCCCTTCCAGTTATCAAATAAATCCTTTCAAAATTATCACTGAGGTAAGCATTTACTGAATAGAAATTTCCTGTGGAAACAGAATAATGAATGACCAAGGAATTTCTTATTTGAACATACAGAGAAGACCATCTCATGGATGTGGGAGATTCCCATTAGTATTAATGGGCATATTGTGAGTGCACTGAAAAGTGACAAAATGTCTATAGTCACTCAACTGCTAATTCTTCCCAGCACAAAAATGGGAATAGTGCTGAAACCTCTTTAACCCTGCGTCCTGAGCAAGGGAATTTCTAAAACACCCATCCCTTGATAAGTGCATGTGACAGGTTATAAAGCACTGATCCCACCTTCTGGGCGTTTCAAGATCTACTCTTTGACATTCTCTAAAACGGTAAAGGAAAAGAAATAAATAATAAAAAATTAAGATGACCCTCTACATGTTGTTCTTCTCTGTAGGGAAAATGGTCAATGGTTTTCCGAATTGTCTTTTCAGTGGCCATTTCCACAAAAGCATCTTTATCAAGGAATTTAAAGAATTATCAAGGAAAGTTCTCTATTCACTGTGGAAACTGGGACTTAACTACTGCTTTATTCATTATTTAAAGATACAACATCTATCTAGGACACTTGACAAAGTGTTTTGTATGTTCCTGGAATGGATTGCTTAGAAATATTGGTTTCTCTGCTATTTTTATACATCTTTTTTGCCATTCAAAGGTTTTTCCACTCCTGCTTTTCTAAAATCCTCAGGGTATCAGCAGAAATGAATGGAACATTGAATCATTTCCCCCTGAGCAGCAGAAACTCTTGTGAAAATATCAGGACAGGCAGAATCCAAGATGCAGAATCCAGATCCACTAAAGGTGTGCTGCTCCACAGAGTCTGCTGCCAAAATATTAGACCAATAAAGCATAGAAAATTCTGGGGGATCCTGGGTTTTGAGGCACTTAGCCCACTAACATCCTGCAGACTGGGAACTTGCCTGGCTCACTCCTATCAACAGGAAAGCTATTCTCTGCATTTATCTTCAAGCCAGCCTGTGCTGAAGAAGAGAAAGCCTATTCGCCTTAAGGAAGGCACAGTTGCTAATTACTTACTCTAACAACAGAGGTGAGCACTCGATCAACTAAAAGGATATTAGCAGTGCCAAGAAGACAAAAAAATGGTAAAAATTCCATGGAAAGAAAGCTGATTTTGTTATTTTGGAGCACTCTAGTTAAAACTATATTGATCCAGTAAATCCTGTGTCCTGGTACTGCACTGTTAAGCTTGCCTTTATAATTATGGGGTGCCTTAAAGGGTAAACAATCACATTGACATAATGCTTACCTCAAGTCATATTAGTATAAAAGAAATAAAAATATTAATTTACAAAATTACTGAAAGGAAATACAGTTGTAAGAGTTCCTGAAGTCACAGGAAGAGAAATCTTAGAGTTACTGATCAACTTAGTGAATTTGTCCAAGCAAATTTTCTTTGCTGAAGGTAGTTGATGACTTGCAATGTCATGCACACATTCACTACAAGGCATTTCCAAAACCAAACCACTATGCTTCATCTAAATGGGTTTTTTCTTGTTTACAAGCACAAGATGGTATTTGTGTCTCATTACTGGATCTTAACAGAAACCAGTCAGGATCAATTAAAACACATGGGATCATGAAGATTTTGGGGTGAATGATCTCAACCATGGTTCTAAAGAAAAAAACAGTAATCCTAAAGGTGACTAACCCAGGCAGACTCAGATTTCCAGAGAAGAAAGAATGATATATAAAGAAATGAAACCACAGGTCCCAGGTGATTTAATTCTTTTAATGTTTGCAATTGCTGTATCTCCATTGAACTTGAAGAACACTCATGTACCTGTGAGAAAAGGCAGTAGGCTGTCATCTGAGTCAAGATTTGAATCAGGTCCACTTAGTCTTTAGCTTGTTGGTCTTCTTTCATAGTCAAAAGCTTTCTGCTGCAGGAGTTGCTCCAAGAGGCTTATCGAAGTAAAAACTCAATAATGGAGTACTAGGTGAATTTCTGTTCCTATATGCACAATTCTGTGAAAATTCTGTGATTTTCACAATATCTGCAATTCTGTTGAGAGTTTGAAGCCTAAGCATACCATCCCTGGCATTAAGCAGCAGGAGAAAAGCCAAGAAGCACTCTGCCAAATAAGCAACTTCAAAAAAAAAAAAAACAAAATCATGAAACTTCTAAGTAATATAAGGCACATCTACTGTAAGCTTGGGATATTAATGTATAGAATATGCCTCTGAGTGCATCTCAGATTTGCAATCAAACTGCAGCTCTGAAGTGTGTTGTCATTATAACCCAATCATAATGTCATATATGAAGAGTTTTCTTAGAGCAGCTTGGAAATAATTTTCCCCTTGAGTCTTCAAGCTCCTTTGAAGTTCCTTGTTTGAAGCATTTCAAACAAGGAACTGTGAGGAACCATCTAACTTGAGTAACAGAGCACTCCTCTGAGACAGGGGCAATACAAGGCAGCCATGCAACTCAAAGTCATGAAGATTCTTACTGTTAAGACTGAGACACTGCAGCTTTATTGGAAATGCTGTAGAATAGGTGGGAAGCTGGATCAATCAGTTATTACTATTTATATACTTCAGAGCACAGAAAATAGGGGGGCAATTATATGTACAGTGTTTACATATTATGGTTCTGAGGGTTAGACTCTTCACTGGAAATTTAATGTTCAGATGACTAAATGGAAACATCTTTTTATCTTTTTTTTTCCCTCAGATACATACAAAAAGGAAGATTTTATAAATATAATATCAAAGAATCAGTTTTCATGGAAGATGAGAAGTTACTTAGAAGCATACTAACTATTGCTTGAAGTAGGAAGTTGTAGACCAGAGAAGAACCACCAAACTCCACAGCCACATTCGAACTGTATGGTGACATCAGATAAAGTGTTATAAGAAAACTCAAACATTGAAACTTGAGATAAAGAGTGAGATGGAATCTTACCATACCAAGACACATGTTCTGTATTATCGATTAATGAGTATAGTCCAAAGAATAAATGGTGATAAGAAGGCAATTGGCCACATTCAAATTCCCTTAATGATGTTTTTTCAAGACCACTTGAAAAAGGAATTAATTTAAGAATATTACTTATTAATTTCCTTAATTTAGGAATATTACTTTGAGGAAAGTTCCTAAATTATCTCAAGAAAAGGACGTTTCACTGGGTTTGCCTTCCATGCTTATATAATGGCCATAGAAATTCATAATCACTGTAGAAGGCACAATCTGTTCTGTTTCAGCTTGTTTCTGTTACAGCTTTATCTGGATTGTATTTTCCCAACACAATCACAGATCTGGAAAATATTCACTAAAATTCATCAGTAGCTCCTTTCTTTGGGATAAAGGTATAGAACATGCATGCTGTATGACTACTATAATTTTTTGGCATACAAAATGCTTTGAAGACAAGAGAAAGGTGGCACCTCTAGAATTCATGAAAAGAAATCACACTTGCAACATCTAGACCAAACTGGGAAAAGAATGGGAGCTCTTACAAGAACTCATTCCCACCTTGCAGGAGCTCACTTGCATTCTGTAATCCCCTTCCAGAACACCAGCTGGTGTCTCTGAATGACATTATCAATTCTGCTAGCAAGGATGAGGAGTTTGGCTCTGAGCAGCTTCCACCTTGCAAACGCTGCAGCAGATTCTAGCACGTACCACACATGTGGCATGCAAGTCATCGAGCAAGGATGCTCTGTCTAACAAGCTGTGGCTGGGTGATTGCTGCCAAAAAGGCTCTGAATCATCAGCAGACTGGGACTGCTGGCACCTACAGACATTCCAAACTTAACAGATGAAATTCCTGTGGAGGCAATGAATGTACATGTGTTGGGGAAGGTCTCCTGCACGGACTGTGAAAATTACAAAAGAGTGCTCACCAAAATGTTAAGGTTAACTTTTCACCACAGTGTGCAAGGTCATTTCAATCTATGTTTCAAGGGACAAACAAAAGAGATTTATTATGTAATTTCAAATAATCTGAATAGGGTGGGATGTACCTCCCTGAACCTTAACTTTAGACTTTAGAACTTTAGACAAAAAAAGGCATTAACCCTCCAGATGGTGATTCATCCCATCTCTGTTGAAAGGGAATGAATCAACCTCTGGTTTTAGTGCTTTCTCTAAGCACCTTGGTTACAAGGGCTGAGATTATAAGCTTATACTTACCACTCTTTTGAATGCAGGTTAATCTACCCATTCTGTGTTCCAGATGTCATACAGTCCATCCAACATTTTTTCATTGTGGAAAAATGCTCCTAATGTTGTCTACATAGTGCTCCACAGAACCTTTCAGGACAAAAATGTATGCCTCAAGCAGCAAATATTGAGAGGATAAAAATAGGGAACCAAACATTGTCTCTGCTCATCTATTGTTCTACAAAGTTTACTCTGGCCAAGAAAAGTCAGGTCACAAAAACCCTTTGAAGGCATCATGGTGACTTCATCTCAGGTGGCACAAATAGTTAAAATTTCTTGCATGGGATCACTGACTGCAGAAGTACATAAATTCAATAGTGTTTCATCCCCGCAGAGAGTTTGGGTATCTTGAAAGGTGCTTCATTAGCCGCCATGGTCACTTACCTTTCCTTTTTCTACCCCTTTCAAATCAAGGGTTCAAAGAGGAGTTCAGTAGGAATATCTCCCGTAGCAGGCTGGCTAGCATGATCCCAGCAAGTCACCTGCACTGCTCACTGCAATTAGAAGGAAATGTGTGGCTTTGGAAAAAGCAAACTTCTTTACCTAACCAGCAACTATTGGAAAGTCCTTTTCCAATCTTTGTCTATTCTTTTGCTCTGAATAGTTCCTACCTCAATATTTTCCATATTTATTTAATCAAGTGTTATTTTATCGAGATTTATGGTAGATAAACTAGTTATACTGAGAAGAGCAGGATTGTTTTCTCATGGTTTAAAGCATTGCTGATTTTTATCATACACTCGCTATAAAAAAATCATCTCTCTATTGTGAACATACTCAAGTACTTGCTTTTAGTTATTTCCATTTTTCTCTTGGAGTTTAGGATGCATCTCCTCAAAATGGATGACATTTATTTTCTCTTCTTTTCTTCTAACTTAGTTTTCCACTTCAGCTGCACCTACTGCAATGGAAATTTGAAACAGAACAGTGGGAAAATGAAACACAATATATTGAGCTTTCTGCTATCTCACCTTTAGGCTCCCTCTCTAATTTCTTTACAAAAGGCAGGTCTTCTGCTCCATTATTTAGTGGTTTGTACAGAATAGATTCATCATCTCTGAAACTGGTTCTGCAAAATAGGCATTCCTCCAAAAAACTCCTCCATTAAAATCTCTTATATATTTTTTATTCTGTGAGACTTCTTGACATTCAACTACTTAGGAAAAAAAGCCTTGCCACCAGTTCCAAAGCTCAAGTTTCACTGCAAAAGCTGCATCTTCCACAATTCACATGGCCTTTAAGAAGATTGAATTAGGCCACACATAGAGACAGCTATTGTCAAGCAATACCATGAAAGTTTGTGTATTTACAAAGTAAGGAGAACACAGGCACTTGCTTCTCTTTCCCTCTGCCCCTACCTCCTTGGATTCTTCTCCTTGAACAATTTTGAACTGCAAAGAGATATGGTAACTTACACATGTGGAATGTGGCTGCAAGAATGTGGGAAAAACATTTAGGGAAGAAAAATTCTCTTTAGTACTTGGGGCTTTTGTCTGGGGGACTTTTTCAGGGTTTTTTTTTGGTGTAAGTTTTTTCTGTTTTGTCTTGGTTTGGGGTTTTTTTCTTTAATTCCCCTGGTTGTTGAGGACAGATATTACAGTCCCTCTGATGTTTCTGCATGTGCAGTTCAAAATTTAAAAGTTTCCATCAAAAAAGCCTAAAACTGAAGTTGTGCTGGAAAAAGTTTTTTTCTGAGGATATTGGAATCTGGCAGGTTGCTATCTGCAAGCTCGATTGTTTCTACTTTTTTATCTATGGACAGACTCCTGGAAAGTCTGTGCATCATGCACTATCTTTCTTCATTGTAGTTTCCAAGAGAAGGTGGAAAAAGGCACACAAAGCCATGAGAGTCAGCATTCAGTCTCCTGGAACTTGCCCATGGATTTTTTTTTCTGAAGAAGAAAGAGTTGAAGAGTAAAGGCAGTAAGTTGTAAACAGAAATTGTTTGAAAGCTTACTTAAATTTAAATATGCATGTGTTTCATGAATATTTCACAACTTTTTCAATTTGCTACATTTAGCTAAATGGGGAAAAATTCACCTTGCTGTAATGCCATTACTACCCCAGAGTTTTTGCAGTATTGAATTTGACCCCTAGGAATTAATTATTCTTTTGGATAGATGGCTGCAGTTTATGAATGACACTTTTAATGTGGTCTGGAGAGTATGATCTATGTAGTTTGGTAGGCTATCTCCCTTTAAACCCAAAACTAGACAAGTCCCTCCATGCAGTGAGTGTTTACAGAGTCAGAAATTACATAAGGTTATGTTATTCACTATATTCAGCTTAAACTCCACATATGTGCTTGATAGACTTTGCAGTTACTTGAGAGGCAAAGCAATGCTAATGATTTTGCCTGATGATTTTAGAATAGTTGCTCAAAACTGTACAAATCCATGGGGCTGGTTAAAAAAAAAAAAATTCCCATTTTATTTCTTTTTCATTTGCTTTTTCACTCCATACTGCTTCATGCAAAATTTGAAGCTGTGACAGTGTGACCCTAAAGTTGATTGAGATGTGCTACTGACATTGCTAGCTCAAAAGAACGGGAATCTGGAGTCATCTAGTATACATGAATTAAAGTAAATGAGTTTTTGATTGCATGGTTTCCTCCGAATCAGAGAAATCAGTTTTATTTTGAAATATCTCAAATTTCTGTTCTTAAACTGAGGCTCCACCCCTCATTCGTGGTGGAGTTTCTCCTTCAGTTATAAACCAATCTTAAACTTTTAAATTTAGTCACGAGAAAAAATATTTTTTGGCATTTTTCTAGTCCTGATACTCATGCATACTCTAAGCAATTTTTTATTACGGCTGCAACACAGAAAGTCCTAAGATAAATGTTGTACAAGGTAATTCTGTCCCAAACTCAATGCTTCCCTCTTAGGGAAACAATTCCTAAAATCTGGATGGTTACTACAACAGAATATATGTATCTCTATAAGAAAGAAAATTGAAAGCAGACTCTATATACTGTAGTGTATTACTATTTTCTGGGGAAGTAATTATGATGAAACAGTTAGGAGCTTTCATCTTTCTTTTTTTCTTTTTCCTTGCTAAGAACAGCTTCTCTCTGTTATGCTCCTTACCTGGTGGATAGAGCTAGAATAAAGTGTTCAATGAAAATTGTCTCTCTAGAGGAAAACAGTTTCTTAAAAATCTTCAATTCATTAAATCTTCTACTTTAGGGTTCTGGTCACAAAATAAAATTCTCCTTGTTGGCACAGCTACACCCGTTGTGTACACAACAGAAACAGGCATAAGAGAGAGCTAGGAAAACAAACCATCTCTCCTGACCAGTGTGAGAGACAAGCAGCCCAAAACACAAGCTGCTAACCATCTTCTTTGGAAGGGCCCCATTCACAAGGATTATTTTCTTAAATGTTTCTGACTAGCCCTATTAAAATTATTCAATAAAATCAAAGGGCAACATGAAGAGGATGAAGAGGTAAAATTGGTGTCCTTTATTACTGGGATCAAAGACCCAGTTTGACAAAGATGGTCTAACAGCTTGTCATCCCTTCTTTATTCACAGCATCCTGTCCTTGGCAGAGAATATACACACATTTTAAAGGTATCACTTTTGAAAATGGTTATATCCCCTCAGAGACACTCTCTGGTACCTTTTCAGCTTCATATTGAATTAAAACACTATATTGTCATGTGTGTACCACTATCTACACATATATAGGAGTATTTATTGCGTTGGAGAAATAACAGTTCTTGTCTGTGCATCTCACTTCCATATTAATACTACTTGTAATTTCACTAACACCTTATAAAAATCTCATAGAACCTCAGCATCAGAACAAGAACAAAACAAATTCATAACTGTTTCAAGACAATGTTTTCACTGTGCAGTTTCAAGCCACTTCTAGTCCAATAATTCTACATACCTCAAGGTGGTCTTGCCTTATCATCCCATTGAAAAAAAGGAAGAGTTGCCTCCTGAATCAATAACAAATCTTTACAAGCCAACTTACACAGCTTCCTTTCTGCTCTCTGAGAAACCTCCCAAACAGCCAAGCCTCCTGAGCATCCACATCTTCTTTACATGCATTGCTTCAGGTACCAAATCTGGCAACCAAAGAATGGTTTGGGTTGGAAGGAACTGTACAGTTTAGCTGGCAGGTGCAACACTACTGGATATGATAAGGATTTGCCTGGATTTCCATATTGTCCTTACCATTCAGTACTAAAAATGAAAAAGAAAAAAAAAAACCAAACAAACCAAACAAAAAAAAAAAAAAAACCCAAGCAAATGCACAAAATCAATCAAAACCAAACCAAAACACAACAGGGAATTGATCATGTCTGCTATTTTGTTTTTTGTTGAAAGAGGCATAATTCTGAGAATTTTGATTCATTTCAGTGAATAAAGCAGCACTATAGAAATTTCTCACTGGCATCAGCTTCCTGCCACCACCTAAGAAAGAAAAGCCCTTAAAGACATTTTCCATAATCCCTAGGTGTTCATGTAGGCCTAGTTTCACTATATATTGTCTAAGGATTCTCATCACAGTGGTTGCAAGAAATGGCCAATCATTGCTAAATTTGGGCAAGGAAACAACGTTTACAAAAGGACAGTAACATTTTCCAAAATTTTTCCTGTCATAAAATCTGAGCACTTCTGGGCTGGGACATATATGTAGCAATATACAGACACGAGACTCTTAGAGGTGGCCAAAGAGACAAAGAAACAAAGGAAAATGCTCCAGCCATAACTATCCATATTTTTTTCCCTTAACTGCAGACCCCAGAATATTTTTTCAAAGGCAAAACAGCATCACTCCCATTTTCCAGGTGGGCAAACTAAGGCAGAGCTATGTGATGTGACTTGTCAAGAATCAATAAGCAGCTGAGTGAGACACAGGTTTCTCTGCCTGATCCTTCTACTGCCAGGGAGGGAGATTACAGGGGAGCTACAAGTCCTCTTCAAGAGTAGCAGTGGGAGAAATATGTCTGACATATGACTCAACCCTAATATTAATTCAGTACCTCAGTACAGAATTAATACAATATTCTTTCACAGAATATTTCTTCTTGCTCCTGCAAAAACCAGGACACAGGGCTGGATGGACACTTGATCTCAGCCAGCATCCCTTGGGGTGCAGTATTAGACATACCTTCTTTAAAGTTTAAATTTAACAGTGTTTGACTACTTCATATTTTAATAATCACAAATCTCTGAATCTTGAGACCCATCTAAACTGATTTCTGGGAAAATGCTAGTAGCATTTCAAGCCTGAGGGGGAAAAAAATGAAAACAGAAAACAAATAAAAACAGACTTAAAAATAAATTCCAACAAAGTGGAATTTATTACAACCAAACTCTGTTTGGTTGTAATCTGTATAAAAGAAAAGGTAATTTTTTAAAATCGTCTTAAAATAGTAAAAAACAGGCTAGTTGTCAAGGCATGGGTTTACTCTGAAGAATGCTGATTTGGTCTTTGGTGAAGACAGGACCCTGGAAATGCATGTCATGGTTTCATTTTGGCTCAGATTTTGGGTGACAAAAAGGAGTCACTTGGTTTGCAGCAAGCCTTACTGATAGGTTAGAAATAACCATGAACTCAGATGTCTGAGAGCAATGCAGGCCATTTCTGGCAGGTGGGAAAAGGGTGGGAAACTCAGCTTATGTTCAGGGATTAGCTATGACATTACACTTACATTAGCTATACAGTGCTTCCTAAATAGTACCCACAAAGTGCTTTCTTTATCAGGAATCCCAGCTGATAATCTGCCCTCATGCTACTTCCTGGTTTCAGATAGAAGCAAACACGGTGCTCTTAGTAATTTTTTTCACTCATTTTAAGTGGGTATTTTAGTTTTCACTCACCCTACCCACTGCTGTTTCACCTGCAGTGATGCCTTTCTGCCCTGATCCTGCCCTGCAGGGCAAGAGCAAAGGGCCGTAGCCTCTTTTATTTTGGCTCCGAAATTCTGAAAGCTATTCAGAAAAAAGACAATGCTTCTTCAGCCCCTATCCTTCTGCCTTTTTAAGTCCCCCTCCAGCCTTGCTTCGGAGCGGCTGCAGGTACGCCTCCCACCCTAATGGTGGCAGAAAAACCCCACACTTCACTGCATGGACTGCAGATAAAGCAGCCTGCAGTGGGGGAATGAAACGGGACACATCCTGCCACAGGGTAGGGAAAAAAAGGAAAAAAAGAGCAAGCCATCGACAAAGTGAGAGATGCTCAATAGATCATTGTGAAGGAAAAGACTGCAACTGTTTAATTTAGAGATGAACTCGGAAGTTACATAAACGACTCAGCCAAATCTATAAATGATAAAATCAAGAGGCCTTATTGCTCACATACCCCAGACTGGGGGTAGAAAATGCTGGAAGAAATGCTACAAAATTCTTTCCTAACCCTTGGAATTCTCTGTCAGAAGACTTCCTATTTTTAGCATGAAATAACAGCAAAACAGATTTGGTATATTTGTGGATGCCTCCTAAACAATTATAGTAGATGTGGAATGAAAGGACTATGTTTGCCTAACTGGCTTAGAGGTAAAGTGTGTTTGCTTAAGAGCCAAGTTAAAATTTGGGTAATGTTTTTGAAAATTCACTTTCTTCTAGTAGACAATTATAAAATTCCCTTGGCACAATCAGCTTTGAGTCAGCCAGAGCCAGTCATGCATCTCCTACACTTATCCTATGGCTACATTACACAATCTGACAAGTTAAACTAAACTGGAATCACATCAATCACCTGATCCTAACACAGAATATTATTTTTAAAAGAATACCAAAGCAAAACAATGTTTCTGATTACAAGTAGCAGTTACAAACTTAAGGCTCTGCTATAATAAATCAAATGCATCATCCTGTGCTTCATGGGGCTAAAAATGAACTTTTTTTTTTTTTAAGGCAAAAGACAGTCCTGCATAAGCAACTCAGGAATCTGCTTGTTTTAGATCCACCTATGGTGAAATGCAGTCATCACTAATTAATGTTAGTAACATTTTCATTCCTCCTACTTCCTAAGTGTGTACATCTGTCAGAACAATTGATCCCTTGCAGGAGTGACAGGAGGAGCACTGAATTTTCTCATTATGATCAAAATACACTGAGTGATTATAACTTACCACATCTGATACCAAGCCTTAGCTCCTCAAAATTTATTGATATAATTTATTTTCAGAAATGCTGAAAATGGGGTAACAGACATTCAACACAAAACTGGAGCTCCTTCACATCAGTGATTTGATACTGCTCATGTAAATCTGAATTACATGAATTCATGAGTATGGTTAAG
Source organism: Serinus canaria (assembly GCF_022539315.1). Taxonomy (NCBI): domain Eukaryota; kingdom Metazoa; phylum Chordata; class Aves; order Passeriformes; family Fringillidae; genus Serinus; species Serinus canaria. The sequence goes on from NC_066317.1 coordinate 16,752,074, forward strand.
TTGAAAAAAAAAATTGAATTTGTTAAATTGAGTGGAATAGAAAGACACTGTGCAAAAGAAATCCTTGTCCTCTTGTCTGGGTACTATCCATGCTGCCATAAATCCCATGCAACAACTCTATGACATGATGAAACACAGCATCGACTAAAAAGTTCGTTTGGAAGGGATTTCTGGAAGCTGCCCAGCCTGACATGGGACACAATGTTATACAGATTGAGTCATATATTTTATTCCTCACAGTTCCTTCTCTTCCACATAATGCTTTCAAAACAACCATCTTTACCCTAATTTTTACTGTTTCTGCATCCTTTTCCATATCCCACTTAACAAAGTCAAGAATTTCACAATTAAAAACCACGTTTGTGAAGTGGACAAAATGGTTACCAAAGACAGAATCAGTGTCAAGACAAGAGTCAATGAGCACCAAACCCCTGGAAAACCCCAATCTGGTTAAAGCACACCTGCTACTGTAGGTTGTCTTAGGATCACTGGGTAGGAAATAGGCATTTGTCTGCAGTCATGGCCGTGGGCAGAGAGAGCCCCCGTGCATTACTGAGCAGGAGCCTGCAAAGCTGACATCAAACAATGCCTCACCCGTGTCTGAAAGGTGCAGACAGGGGTCAGCTCTGTGACTGCCAGTGGTGATTTAAAGCACATGTGTAATTGGAAGCACAAATGGGAGCTTGTGTTGTTTGGCTTTAACAGGGAGCTTTTGAGAATGGCACCCTGAGAGTGCACAAAGAGCAAAAACACCAATCAGCCCTGCAAAGAAAGAGTTACAGGTTGGGACAGGGGTGTTTTCCTCCACCAGGCTCTAGAAACTCAAGAGCTCCTGGCAGATCTAAAATATCCAGCATGAACTCCTGTTCCTCTGAGAGGGACTGTCACCTTACATATAAGAAGCCACAAAGAAAGAGATACAATTTGAACCTTAATGATGTTTATCCTCATCTGCCACGAAGAAGATGTCAAATGCCCTCAAGGTCTGAGTGTTTGGAAGAGGCCTGAAGCCTTTACAACCTGATGCTGCTTTAGAAGTGCTACTGCAGCTCAGGTTCTTGGCTTTCTGATAAGGAGGCCATTCCTTTCCTAGTCTCTGAAAAGGCTGAAGGCCTTCAAGCTTCTGATGGCTGTGAGAAGCATAATTTAATGTGCATCTTATGCAGAAACATTCATTTCATCAGAGGGTGCAATCTTACTTGCTCCTGTCCAGAGTTCCTAGTTGCTCCTCTGCACAGCAGTTGCAGATTCCCCTTTATGATATCCCTTTCTTATTTTCTGTGATTTCATTGTGTCACAATTGATTGGTTTGGCCATTAATTTTGTTCAATTAAGATCAATGGCACTCTCAGCATTATTATGAATTGCAGCAGTCAGACACCTTCTCTGTAAGTTTAAATTTATGCAACCACCCTTTTTACTAGCATTTTCCCATACCCCTCTTCACTCTTGTTGAACCTCAATTAATTCTGCATTATCCTTTTTATGATTAAGTACCTAGAACTGAACATAGCTTTTAAAGTAAAGTAGAGCTACTAATATAAATAAATACTGGCACTTATAATTGTTTCTTTATTATTATTTATCCTCCTGCATCCCCCTATTTTTTTGTCTTCTCTTACCAAAGCTGCAGATCAAACAAAAGACTAGATAAGCCAAAAATTCTCGGGTCAAATTGTTTCAAGATTTCATTCTTCTAAATTTACCTCATAGCCTAGTGCAGAATCCTTTTGACTCTGAATTCCTAAAAGCCCCCTAGACAGCAGCCATATGTAACGTTGCTGCAACATTCGTGCAGAAGATGGACAATAGAGCTGTACAAGCTAACCACAACATTTTGAAATACCATCCCTTGTTCCATATGACTAGAGTAGAGGCTGCCAAACAAGAACAGAGTGTAGGAGGAGGATCTTCAAAAGCTGTTAGCTTTAGACTGAAATCCATAATACCCAGTGGGAAGCTCTTATAAGTGAAAGGTTCTCCCATGTTTACTGCACGCTTCCAAAGACTTGCTGAACGAATGTGCTGCTGGAAAGACAGAATGAGACAGAAATTTGTTTCTTGAGTTCTTTCCTCTTTCAGGAAGTGGCTGTGTTAAGGTCAGGAAATTTTCAAAATTCAAATCTAACTACTGCTTTCTCAAGGGATGATACTGAAGAATGCTGTTTTCTGGAAAGATAAGGAAGTCGTCTTCACCAAGAACTTGACAGATATTACTGTTCAACACCAAGGGCTTTCTCCCATTTCACAGTTTTCCATTAATGTGAATTCTTGTCTCATGCCACTTGAATACTTTGGAGAGGAATACCAGACTGAGTACTCAATTTATTTGGCTTCTCCAGGCATGGATATTCTTCAAGTACAACTTCCAACACTGTCCTGCTTTCTGTTGGTTCATTTTTGATCTGAATAAATCAAAGTGATGTGCACAGTTTTGTACCCCCAGCTATCTTTAGAGAAGCCCAGTGCTTTGCTCAGCCCTGCTGGGATTTACTTTTGTATGCACACTTGATTTTCCTGGAAACTTGAATTTCTCTTTGTCTGATACAATTTCATGGCTGCGGCAAACCCACACAGTTCAGCATGAGGTTGGAAACTGTTGCTATCATAGTGCCAAGAGATAATTAGCTCAGCAATGTTAACACACATGCTTGGCATCCATTATCAGACAGGGTGGGAACAGAATGCAGCAAGATTTCCACCACAGTTGTCCCCTGACCCTGCTGTCTGCTCTGTCCCAGCTGCCCACGCTTCCACTCCTCCTCTGCAGCCGTGGCATCACTTTGTGCAGGTACCTGCCAGGAAGCACTAAACACATGCATCCATGCTTCTTTCTCTTCCAGGCCACCTCTCCTTCCCCTCTCTCCCCGACATCTCTGCACTGCCCAGCTCCCCTTCCATCCGTGCTGACCAGCAGAAGCATGCAGGCTTGTTCCCTGCTTTCTAGGAAGAGCAAATGGAGCTCAGAAGGATGCACATGGAAATCCATCCTTAAAACGAAAGCACACTGACAAGGCCAGCAGAGGTGATGTTTAAATGCCTGAGTTTCAAAAGCCCAGTGTTGGAAAGCCACTGTTTTCCATGTTTGGTGCATTTGACCAAGGAAGACTGAAGGGAGTTGTCTCAGTCAGAAAACAGCTTTGCACACGGGGTGTCTGAATAGATGGCAAATATTTCATTATAGACAAAGTAAAACGATGTCAAGTGCTTTGTGCCTCAGAAGGGGATGAAATCCACCTTCTTGGAAGCAATATCTGTGGGGTTTACGGACTCCAGCCACAAATCTTTCCTTCCAAGCAGCTCCTTTTAGCCCTTGATCATAATGTTAAAAATCCCAAGAGAGGCCTGACACAGTAATTGTTATTAATTATCATTATTTCATCTCTTTATGACCTTTTTCTCTGAGAAAATGGCTGCCCATTACTCCGTGAACATTTCAGATGACAGTGCAATTTCCTGGACAGCCTTGATGTTGTAAAAGTTACCTGAAAGAATAATTTCTGTACAGTTCTGCCTGTTTGGAGGACATTTTATACAGTAGAAAGGAAGAAGATAGTTTCTTCAAAAGAAAAAAAAAACACCACAAAATCCTACTACAAAAGAAGAACATTCTCACTGTTAAAAAAACCTCAAACCAAAACCCTCTACCCTGACATATGTCCTTGAACTGAAGATATTTGATATTATATCGATTGGGACTGTGGTAGGTTTGGTTAATCCTTGTGAGTATTTCATATTATATAAACAGTTCTTATTATTACACAATACATTTTCTAATTCATCCCAATTAAGCAGCTCCCCAAGGGAATAAAAAGAACTTTTTCTTACTTGGAAGTACTACAAGTAAGCCAGATTGAAAGTCACATTATAAATCTTGAAGCAACAATATTTTTCAAAAACAACACACAACAAACCTTCTCTGGCTAGGGAGCAACAGCAAATATGTTAATATATAACAGCAAGTATGTTACTATGTATGGGAGGAAAAAGGAGAATAAACCTAATGCTTCTGCAAAAGTTATGTGGAAGATAGATTTTAAAAAAACATACAGCAGTCCCAGAAATTCCAGTGTTAATTTATTGGGCTAATCTGAAATTCCATTGAAACCCTTTGGAAACCCAGGTCGAAATGTTTGTGTCTGAGATGTTGGACAGTTATTTCATTTGGAAAGCCAATGGCAAATCCTAATTTTTGAGCCTGGTGTGCACCTACAGGTCTTACCCACTTTATCTTGGATAACAAAATTGTGCAATTTAACTCTTCCACATATTTGGCCACAGAAGCAATGACTGCCAGTAAACTCTGAGCCTACTTTTATCAATATTTTTGAACAAAATGTACAGAACTGGAAGAGATTCATAAAATCTCAAAGAAACCAACCCATTTATATGCATATGTTTGACTGTCTTAACCCTATAGAACTAATATTTACTTCTGATAGAAGGGAGAGAGTTTCAAAGTGAAAAGGGGAGAATTAAAATGCAGAAATGGAAATAACTCTTGCTTGTGTGATGAAAAACATTCTCACTGCATGTCGAGGAGGTCAGTCCAGTTAGCATCAGATCATGTGAAAGATTTGGAACAACTGCAGATCTTGTACCACCACCAGCAGGGCCGAGGCAAAACAGAACTGAAAAAAAACCCCTCTAGTAGTAAATCCACTGCCATTTCATTTGCAGAGCACCTTCTTTAAATTCCAAGCAGATGCAAACAAACTGCATGTTAGTTCTCTCTGTAGGAATATTTGTTTTGGAGTGGGATCAGCAGTATTCCCTAATCCCTATTTTTATTAGTAGTCCACAGAAAAATTTCAAAGTGACAGTTATAAAGGACTGAACCCCACTACATCAGCAGAAAGCTCATCAACACACCAAGCAGCAATTCTTCCCCTAAAGCCACACTGCTTTTTGTAGGAGACATTTCCTATTCAGGCAGCCCCTTAGAGAACTGGACAGCATTTGGGATAATTCCCAGATATCAAATACAAAGCAGGCAGAAGTTAAAGAAGACAGTCAGCCAAAATATTTCTCTTTCTTTAACCCTGAGAAAGAGTCCTTTGAAAAGTGCCAGGGCAGAATATGTCCATCCTGATTATTTTGAATAATCCTTTGTTCCACCAAGCCTACCCATTGAAAAGAAACTGGAAATACTAAGAATCTCCATTAACTCTGTTGGGCTGAGGGGAATAAATATGAGAAGAAAGAATGAAAATCATGTTATAAACAGTAAAAAAAATCCAAAACAAACAAACAAGTGATGAATGGAGCAAAGACAAATATGTTACAGGGTAAATGAAAATGAAAATCTCCTTTCTTTTCATTTTTTCTTTTCTCCACTTCCTGTATTAAAGCAGAAGGCTGTTTTTCCACTCAGAAATGCCTCTTTACAATAAGCATGTCCAGACCCGATTAGAAAACTGTTTTTCCCAACATCATTTGGCTTTAGTTGAATTGCTATGGTTTCCCACCCTTCCTATGAATCAGCACTCCTTTTCCATCCTCCATCACTTTCCACACAGTCTGAACTCTTCTGTCTACCCAGGGCCTAAAAGAAATAAAACACTGGCTTATACATCTGCCTTTTTCTGAGGTCCTTTACACCCACTAAGGAATGCACATCTAAAAAAGCAACAAGATGTACTTTTCTTACTTTGGAGAAATTAGGACATGTTGAATATTAAAATATTTTCTCAGAGCTATGCATAATATCTTAATGTTTAAATATTTACATATTATAATAGAACTCACAAGTCCCAAATAAGTTTTAGAGATCCTTAGCTTGGGGCTCCATATAATGCAGCCAAAACACAGAGGGAACACCACAGAATATCAAGTAATTGATGGATGGAATAGGAAAAGTAATGAAAAAAGAAAATAAAAATTTATGGAAGAATAATTGGAATGTTAGTGAGTTTTAAACCTTGTTCTTATTATTTTTCAGTACTCTGTCCTTACAAAAATAGCACAGAAATAGAAACAAATGTATGGAGTGGATTTGTGGCATCTGTGTGCCTGCCCTACATAAATGAGAGTTAAATGAGAGAAGCAATTCAGAGGACAAACTGAAGCAGAAGCTCCAGAAACAAGGACAAGAGAGATTAAACCTTTTAATGGAAAGGAGAGGAAGTAGGAACAGCAGAACAGGTGATTTTTCCTTGTAAAATTCATCACTGGTGCTGCCAGGGTGAAACTCTTTCACCCTTCACAGGCTCAGCCAACCATAACGAGGACACGGGCTCAGCCTGTGAAGAGACCAGGAGCAGAAATGTTTAGTACAGCATGGACTGATTCTCTGAGAGGCTGAAACAAAATCTAGAACAAACTTGGGTCTTGTTTTAGCTGAGTGCTGACTGCTGCTCCCTGAGAAGCTCAGACAGAGCCCCAGATTGCATCCTGCAAACTTCAGTGGGCAAGAAAATCAGGATGTTGTGAGAAACACAGCCAAGTGCAGGATGGGTTGGACCAAAATGAGAATAACAGGGGAGCTGTACTATGGGGAAAGGTTGCAAAGAAAAAAGCATCCAGTGTGCCACCAGGCCCCTGTACTGCTGAGGGCAGAAAGAGAGAAAAAAGTTATAGGTCAGCTTCCACAGAAGTAACAAATGGCAGGAGCTGGAATAAAAGAAAAGAGAAGGCATAAAGAGATAAATAAACTCTCTGTCAAAATTAAGTCAGGCTTGCCATTCAGTTGTCATTGCTGAAGGCCATGCTACTGACAAAGGCCACTGCAAGGCATCTTTTAAAATGTATCTATTTCAAGTTAAAATCACCATTAAAAAGCCAAAATACTGTATTTTATTTTCATGGGGACCTAACCAATATCAATATGCACAAATATCTGAAGGAATGGTGCAAGTTAGATGGAGCTTGGCTCCTTTCAGTGTTTCTCAGAGACAGGACCAGAGGCAGTAGACACAAACTGAAACAGGGAGGGTTTTTACCCTCTGAAAACAAGAAAACTCTTTTCACTGTGATTGTGACAGCAGTGGCACAGGTATCCCAGAGAAGCCCTCTGGAGTGTCCCACTTCAGAGATATTCCTGATATTCCTGTCTAGAAAAGATCCTGAATCACCTGCTGAGGCAGGGGGGCTAGATCAATATGACCTCCAGTGGTTCCTTTCAGCCCCAACCATTCTGTGATTCTCTTTTACAGTAATGAATCAGTTAATAACTTTCATTTTACAGAAAAAAACAGTAATGTTCTCAGAAAATGCCCTCCTTTGTATCTTTAAGCAGGATGTTACTTAACACAGGTTGCCTTTAGACTCCTTAGTCCTGAAAACAGAGACCAAAGAACGTGTTCAAAAGGGATGAAAGAACTGACACTAAATACCCATCCCCACTGGTCACTGGAATTTGTAATTCATATTTATTTTCACATGGCAACTCTTTGATTTCACTGCATGTTGCAAAGAGAATCATAAATGCATTTGAAGGGTTAATAGTTGGTTAGCAGATATTTTAGGGCATGCTACCAACAAGAGCAGCATATGTAATATGTGTTCATGAAAATGTCAGTGGGAAATGTTACATACAATTAAGAGCAACTTATTGACTTCTTAGAACTTTAAACAAGGTATTAAACATCTATGAGTAATTATTATCTTTAAATAAAGCATTTCTGTACACTATCTTAAAGCTGTTCATGCCTATTTCTCATACCAACAACTGAAACAAACCTCCATTTTTTTTGACATCCTCTACTCATTTCATGCAAGAGATTTAAAAGAAGTGTTTCCAAGTGGACAGGTGAATTCCCAGATTGAGAGGTTTTTCACTTCTTCTCTTTTCCAGACCTGGTAACCTGATACTTCCAGTGCATCCCCAAACCAAACCCAAAATTCTTGAAAAGCGAAACAGGAAGCAGCAACTGTCTGTTATAATTAGGGACAAAATAAAAATACTGCAATAGGTATTACTCAAATATCTTCTGCTTTTCCTTAAAAAAACTATGTTAATTTAGCATGACAGCATTGAGGACTGCTAGGGTTTTCATGATGCTTCATTGTATCTGAAAAGAATAATAAGATGAAGAAGTGTTTAACCTTTCTCTTTGGTGAACATAGATCTTACTGTCATCTTTGTAAGCAATAAAAATATGATTTTTCAGTGAGCTTGATTGGTAGTGACAGAATACAGGAATCATTGGGGTTGGAATCACAGATATTGTGTGAGGTTTAAGGGGAAATGATTTCTAATTTAAACTAGCCAAGGTGACAAATCTTTAACTAGTCATCAGCTAACTGATATCCATGTAGAGAGGGAAGAGGGGGGATGTGGTTGGATTTTGTGCATAGAATCTAAATAGAATAAAGCTGATCCAGGCATTGTTTTGTATATTATCATTTCATTCTTTCCCGATAAGCAGGATAGCTGGGACAACTCCCTCAAAACCTAGAAAAATAGTAATGCTTCTTTTCTTCAGATGTTCATTGCAGATAGAGGTACACAGGGAGAGATGCAGATGCATAAATGTACTTACGCATAGAAACTCACAGAGAAAATATGTGATGGAGTGGTGTGATAGAAAATCTTGAATTCATATGCTACTCCCACGTGGCAGACACCAGCAAAGTGGCCATAACATTCCAAACACATGCACACAGATTCCTTGTTCTACATAAGTCTCATTATGAGTTCTGCATATGCCATCTTTTTACAGTTCATCTCTTTTAAAGAATTTCAAGCAGTTACAGCTATTATGTGTCCCTCTGCCTAATCAGCAAGTTCCTTTGTTACCATCAGCTCAGATACTGCAGCCAGGCAAAAATATCTGTCCAACATGTTTTAGACATCTCTGACTTTCTGACATCTGGCTAATAGGTAATGGTGTGAACATACCAAACCAGGATCTTTGATGCTGACAGGGTCAAAATCACATGCAGTGTACCAGTGTGTGGTGTGCACTCCCACCACCTAGGGTCAGAAATCCCTGCCTTCAGCAGTTTGGACTTTTGTTCTGCTACCAGGCAAGGAGCAGTTTTTGCCTGTCCTGGGCCTCAGTGAGCTTTGGAAGGATAGAAAAGGGATTAGAAAGAAGCTGTGGTTGAAGTCACCATGAGGGAAATAGTCTGGGGAGATTTTAATTAGAAATGTTAAATGCAATTATGCAATTCTTGGTCTAGCCTTGCAGCTCGTCACTGCAGCCACCAACAGAGAGGGGTACAACCCATTCCTCCAGTTCTGCATCTCCATTTGTCCCTCCCCACAATCAAATCAGGAAAGTAAGGATTTAAGTCTCTCTGCTTTCCATGTCAGTTGCCAGAGATTCTCTGGCAGCCCTGTGGGGGAGCAGCCAGGAAAGTTTTGTTCAACCCTGCATGTCAAAGTGCCTCTTTTGGGCCACTTGGAAGGCAGATGCAGGATTCATGTGCTCACCCCTCCTTTGGCTGTTCCTGGGGCATTGCTCCTGTGAGTGCCCAGGACAGGGAGTCCTCAGGGAATTGCAGTGCAGCACACAAGGAAACCTCTGTTAAGCTCACTCCAAGGCAGATTTGTCAGACACTTTAAACTTGGACACAAAATTTGCCTGAAACACATTTCTCTGAGACCAGCCAGCCATGCTGTAAGTTCTCTTCAGAGCCACAATGTGCAGTTTTATGGGAACTGCTAAGACTTTACAGAAAAAAGAAAAAAAAAAAAAAGGCCACAGATTTAATTCCTCTCTAATTTAATTAATCATTTTAGCTGTGACTTAAATATAAGGCAAATGTAATAAAAACATCAGGTTGAGACAAACTGCTGTCAAAAGTGTTGGCTGGAGGCCTTAAAATGTGGCAAAGTTGCAGAGAGCTGAGCATTGGCAGCTGCAGTTGCTGTGCCTGTACTGCCATACACTGTCTCTACATTTTATGAGAACTGTTTGCTCTGTGCCCACCACAATCAGTTTTTGGAGGCCTGAAGCCTTTCCAGTCCTGAAATCTCTTAACAGTTCCCATGGAGCAAATCTGGTTTTGAAAGTGGAAGGCTGTTTGAAAATTTCCAGATAGTGACAATCCTCCTGATATCAGCCAGGCAGCCGCCTTGAAAACATTTGGATTCCCACTGAAGTAGAAATCTGACCCCTGAAAATGCATTTTTAGCAGCTAAAATTCCTGAAAGTGACAGGAAAGTGTAAAGTGTGTTGAAAAAACTTGAGGGAGAGACCAACCAAACATCAGAGATTCAGTGTAATGATTTCAACTTAGGCATTATAAATCTGGGAAATCAATGAGTAATTTTTAATTTAAAATAAGTAAGCTAAGTTGTGGAAGTGCCCTCCCCAACAGCACAGAAAGTGACTGCTTTTACTGAAACTATGCCACAGTAATGAGGTGATGATTAATGTACAATAGATACAGTGACTTCTGAGATCTGAATACAGTTACTGTAAATGATATAGTAGATTAAAATAAAATTATAATTTTGCCCCATTTTGATACTAGAGCTTTCAGTGGAGTTGAATACAAAGAACATTTGAAGAAGATGCATAAAAGTTTGCTTTTTGTTCCTGTCTAAAAAGGTACTGATGCTTAATGCTACATCTAGAATGCTGTGTCCTATTTTAAATTGTGTTCATCAGATAAACATGTTCATGTATTTGTTTAGAATTTAATGTAAAATTCATTCTTTGCCCAGTCTTTGTTGCAATTCCAAAGAAGCCAAATACAGTGTTCTTCATTAGTGAAAAGACCATATTACTGTTAACCACACAGACTCATCTCACCTTAAAGCAGAACCAAAAGTTTTGTAAAATTTGAAAAATGAATAAACAATCACATGAAAAAAAGGTTCACCTTCCTCTGTCTATATCAGACTTTATTAAAGCTTCCAACGCATAAGCAAACAAAAAACAGGAAACTGCAATGGGAAGGGAAATTCAATGTTGACAAAGTAACATATGCAGTAGGAATAATTTGTATTTTTATTTGTAGGCTGATAATTTGCTATTTAATCCTAAAAAAAAAGAAAAAAAAAAAAGGTAGACTGTTCCCCCAAACCAAGATAAGCATAACTACAATAATTTAAAGATAATTAAGAAAGCCTATACTAAAAATGCTGCTTCAGAGGTGGTTCTTCACAAAGATCTACATGCCAAAGATAGAAATTGCCTCTGGGAATTAACTAAGTGTAAAGAAATGTCTCTTTAAGGAGAGTCAAACATTCGTGTCAATAATTTTAGAAAATAAAAATGCAGAATCTGCTATGAAAAAGGTACCCACAGTGTCCAAATGTGCTGTAAAGGGAAGAAAATCTTCTTCACAAACAAGACTTGAAATCTAAATATGGAAAATTGAAAGCTGATCATGAGAAAAGCTTTCCCATCCTACACATTCCCTTATGAAACTCCTTGCTACAAAGTGTTGTGAGAATCAGTAATTCAGAAGCATTCAAAGATATGGATATGGAAAATGCTCAGGGTTTTATACCATATCAACAACAAAGTGTTTTAGAAGGGGTATAGGTCTGACTGTCTGTTCATTAGCCTTATCTCCCTGTGAAATAGAAAGTAGAAGCTGCTGTTGAGGGCAAATACAGGCCTGAATGGAGCAATCACCAGATTCAGCTGCACAAGACACTGCCCACACTGCCACTGCTTCCCTGCCACCAGTGGCCTTCCCTAAAAAACATTTATTTAAAGCACAGTAACCTTCTCACCATTCACATAGTCACATATACCTTACATATGAGACATAATTTCTCATACTGCTATCTTGGATTTTGGGCATGCATGCAGCCTATTTTTAACCATCTGTCATCTAAAGCATGAGTGTAATGGGGTGATGCTGTGGTTTTCCTAAGGTACATCACAATCACAGATCTGCTTCTTAAACAAGAAGAGACCATTAGATAATGCAGTGTTACTTGATTTATTACACAGGTAGATAGCATCAGTAGGAGCCTGTTTTGCAGTCCAGGTGCCTTTTTTGGTTCAGACAACTCTTTCATGTTCACAGAAGAGTTTAGCATATTTGGATACTGGCTCGTGTTAGTTACAAGCACATTTGGACAGTTTCTTTTTCTTTGATATGTGCATGGCCCAAGGCTCTCCTGAAAGTAATAATCTTGCTTGACAAAATATATTTCAAATTGAAAGAGGAAAAATACAGGTTAGATATATGGAAGAAATTCTTTACTGTGGGGGTGGTGAGATGCTGGAACAGGCTGCCCAGAGAAACTGTGGATGCCTCATCCCTGGCAATGTTCAAGGGGATGGGGCATTAAGCAACCTGGTGTAGTGGGAGGTGTCCCTGCCCACATCAGAGGTGCTGGAACTGGATGGTTTTCAAGGTTCCTTTCAACCAAATGGGCACTCACAGCCCTGAAAAACAAATATATCCAGAGCACCATGGTCAGCAGGGCAAGGGAAGGAATTCTGCCCCTCTGCTCAGCTCTCATTCTATCATTCTGTGATATCCATATTTGAATATTGTTTGTGAAGAGAAATTTAATAGAGTCTGCAATGTTATATGTGAAAGAAACTTAAATGACCATAAGAATAGACACTTGTCTGTAAAATTGGAAACTTAGGTTTTGTTCCCTGCTTTAAGTGATGTAAGATTTCTTAAATTAAGCTCAGAGTTATGCTAATCTGTACATCTAATCCTCAAGAAGCTGGCCTCCCTGAAATTTTTAGACTAACTCCAAGACAAATAACCAGCCTCTCAGTGTTGGCTACTACCAGTACCTTATTTTGATGCTGATTGAACAGTAAAAGTGGGACCTCTGGGAGAAGGGAATTCAGAGAGCACAACTGGTGTCTGGAAGAAGAGACACTGCAGGTTGCCTGCCACAGCCTTATTGCCACAGCACCTCCCTCTGAAGTTGTGTTGGTGCACCCAGGGTGAGAATGAATCAGCGCTGCAGCATCAACAACGCACCACGTCCCCTATTAGGGACACCTGTTGATAATTTAACAGCCTGGAGAACAGCTGAAAAATGAGTCTCAGTGCTGGCAGCCAGCACATCTATTCAGCAGTAAATCTTTCCTCTTCAGCGGTTATTCAAGGCTCTTGCTCCTACACTCTTGTTTACAATGGCTTAGCTCTGTTGGTATTTGTGTGTGGAAAGAACACAAGAAAAGAAAAGTAGGCTGTGTACTATCACCCAAGGCAAGAGAAGGCTGCCTGCCTCCATGGCACATCAAAACTAGGATAAATCACACATATGTATAAAAAACCCAAAATTAAAAACAAAACAAAACAAACAACTTCTGGAAAACCCATTTTCATTAAAAAAAAAAAAAAAAAAAACAAACAAAAAAACCCCACAAACAACAGAAAACAGAAGATCCCTAATAGATATCTTAGATGGAGGACAGACCTGAGAGGCAAAACCAGATACTTTCCACCAGAAGAAAAAGGAGTGGATCTAATCTTCTAGTCCCTGAGGAGAAAGAAGTGCTCATGCCTCTTTTACTGGGGGCTAGATGGAAAGCATTGAAATGTTTCACTTCAATTCAAAGGTGGAATGAGAACATGTGTGAAATAACCTTCAGTTCCTTAGTGCTGTGGACAGGTTTACCAGTTCATGAGTTTTCTATCTCACCCCTGACAGATGAGCAGGGGGCTGAAAGGCACCTGAACAACCCACCCTAGTTGTAGCCCTTCACCAAGATCCTTGCAGCTGTGTCCAAGAGTAACAAAAATGCAGTCCCAAATATGATATCTATTTTGAGGTTGCTGTTGTGGCTCTAACCATGTTAAGTTAAATCTAACCAGATTTAATCTCTGACAATTCTAGGCAAATATGCAGCTGTAACAATTCACCAGAGCAGATTTTTGTGACCTAAAGGAGGGAAATTTATTTACAGATATCAGTGTCATGGAGGGAGAGAACACTGACACAAATAGTCAGCAATAATGGGTGTATATCATGGCAATATTTGTTTGTGGTTTCCTGTGTCAGGAGGGAATCATTGCTCCTCTTCTGGAAGCTATCCTATTTCAAAGGACACAGCCACAAATTTCATCATGGCAATTACAGTCAGCGTTAAGAAGGTCTGAACAGTCTCTGACATATAGCTGAGTTTAGAAACAGAGCACTAAAATAATACCCTGCCTAAATGGCTTTTTGACAATGCTAGAAAAGGTTGTCTATTTATGCAGTGAAATTAAAAATAAACAAAAATATTCATAAAAGAATACTTGAAACATTTTTCAAAGCTTTATAAAAGTCAGAGTTCCATCTCTCACATATAAATCTTGACAATTTGAAGAAAAATGCTAGATAATACTTCAGGGAAAGTTTTGCTCCAAGTGTTGTGATACCTTCAGAAATATCCCTCTTCTTTAATTTCTCTTCTTGAGAGAAATGCTCTTGGAGTGTGAACTGGTGAATTTCTTCATTCCCACACACTCTGGACTATCTCTTTAACTGTTTGTTCTAATGAAGATCAAGGATAAATTTCATAGAATTATGGCATGGAAAGGATTTGGCTTGGAAGGGGCCTTAAAGATCATCTAGTTCCAGCAGCCCTGCCATGGGCAGGGACACCTTTCAGCAGTCCAGGTTGCTCAGAGCCTCATCCAACTTGGCCTTGAAGATTTCCAGGGATGGGTCATCTACAATTTATCTGGGCAATCTGTTTCTGTGCCGGGAAAAAAAATTCTTCCCAACTTCCTCACATCCTGTCTGAACCTACTCTTTAATTTTAAAGCCATTTCCCTTTGTTCTGCCACTGCCTGCCCTCAGAGTACCTCTGCATCTTTCCTGTAGGCTGCCTTCAGGTGCTGGAAGGCCATCATTAGACCACCCAGAAGTCATTTCTTTTCCATCCTGAACAATCCCGTTCTTCTTAGCCTTTCCTCGTAGGAGAGGTGTTCTATCCCTCTGGTCACCTTGGTGGTCTCTCTGGACTCACTCCAGCAGGTGCCTGTCCTTCCTGTGTGGGACCCCAGAGCTGACACAGCCCTGCAGGTGGGCTCTCACCAGAGCAGAGCAGAGGGGCAGAGCTCCCTCCCTGGCCCTGCTGGCCACTGCTCTGGATGTGTTTGGCTCTCTGGGCTGCCAGTGCCCATGGATGGGTCATGTCCAGCCTCTCATCCACCAGCACCCCAAGTCCTTCTGGGCAGGGCTGCTCTCCATCTGCTCATCCCCCAGCCTGCGTTGAGACCAGGGGTTGCCCTGACCCAGCTGCAGCATGTTGCACTGGAAACCCCCAACAGTAACACAAAAGTGTGGTTCTTATTTTCTGGCCAGCTTTTCTTGTTAAACAAATTCAGCTTAAAATCAAGTCCAAGAAAGAAAAGAATTTGTCTCAAAGGTATGACAGCACACACACTGGCTAAAGACATTTACAAATGCACTTACAAGGCCATGGTTTTCAAGTGATGTCTTATAAATTTTTGGATTTCAGACCTCTGAATATTTATTCTATGAAAGAAACAACACACAGCTCTCACTATAATGGAGAAATTGAGGGTTTAGGGAAAAAATAACGGTAGTCAAGACACCCAGCTATGCAAGAACTATAGAAAAAGCAGTGTAAGAAAGGAGTTGTTTCTTCTTCCACATCCAGGTAGAGGCTGCAAGAAGTCTGTTGGATGAGAAGCAGATGCCATTATGATCAGTGATGGGTCAAAAAACTGAAACCCATACTTAATAACATCACTGAAGATTTAAAGAAAAAAAAAAAAAAGAGAGAGGGAGGGATAGAAGGAGACAGTGAAAAATTTAAGTATTAGAACATAAAGACTCCCTGACTGACATCTATAATCACATTTTGAAACCCATGCCAGAGCAGTATGTCAACTCATCTGTAGCAAGGTCTGAACATTTAACTTGGTAACAGTTAGGGATTTTATTTGGAATGTTTTACTGTGTCACTAATTGGGTTTTATTTAATAAGCTTTTTCTCAAATGGCTAATCTTAGAGGAGAAAGTGTGATTTTTAAAATCTTTTAACTTATTTTATGTTTTGTCATCTAATATTCTAATTGGATGTGTTTTGATTGAATCATGCAGAACTGAATTAGGAATGGTTTAGTCATCTTGAATATGCTGTGGTAGTCCATGAAGAGAATAAAACAGGAGAAATTTCATTTTAGCATACTTATTAATATCTTAGAAGAAAAATATTCTAAAAGAACCTTGAAAACTGGTGTCCATCCACAAGTATGTCATTGTAAATAATGATAAACCTTATTCCTGCTTATTCTCCCAACAGAAGTATATTTTTTTTTAGGAATGTATGAAATGAACTGTGACCCATTTGAGTAAAATGGAGATGAGCCAGTTTCAATAAGTGGATTTTGTTCTCTTCTTTCATTTCCACGAAGACCGTGAAAAATTGGACCAAAATAATTGGCTGCTTCTTTTAGTTGGATTTCTATGCATGGAAAGGATAAATAGCACTTATGCCTGGTACTAGCACAAGGCCTGAAGCTACAAAATGAGCTCTTATATGTTTCCATTGGAGGCCAAAACCAATTTAAACATCAATGACCTCAATGGATTTTTGGATCAGACTACTTGGAAAGAAAGCATAGAATTAGTTTGGACTATCTCTGTCCAAGCTAGAGTGAGCACATTTTTCACCACTCTTAAATGGAAGCAAAGGGAGAATTAGGAAGGCAAACAAGAGCTTTTTCAAAGATCCCACCAGTTTTACAAAAATAACTCACATGTTTGAAGACACTCTTCATATAAATCCACGTATCAAATGCTGCCAAGTAAGTTTACTTCACAAAAGTAAATAACACCATTTAATAATAAGAGTATAAAAATACTCTGGAAGATCCTTAATGCAATTTGTGTTCCTTTATGATAGGACTCATATTGTCAATCTAGGTTTTGTCATCTGAAAACTGGTGTTTTGCCTCAGCTGGACCCTCTTGGGACCCTTTTTCAAGGAATTTTGAAAATTACAGAGGTAATCCAGCCTGCTGGATTACCCACCAAAGCATGGTGGGTTGCTTTGTCCACAGACCATAAAACTAAAAAGAGAAAGGAATAGTTTGAATAAGATGGCTAACATTAACTTTAAAATTAACATAGAAAAATCATGTTAAGCAAAAGGACCCCAGTTCTCGATGCAGAGGGAATGACCTGCTTGAAGGTGCCAAACAGTTACAATTGAACTCCTGTCTTACAGTTCCATTATAGATGAAATGGAATAATTAAATAATAATACAGGAACTTATAAAAGTTCTTGGAAATCTTTTTTCAGTCTGTTCTTGTTACAGGAAAGTCTGTTATCTCAAGCCATTTCAAGGCTTTTAGTAATATACAATTTATGGATTGCCTTGGGTCATGAGGATACACACCTTAAAAATAACTAGTGAGAGACAGAATTGAAGCTTACAAGCATAGGGGAAAGAGTTTCCTTCTGATCTCATTACATAATGGCCTGTCTCAATTTTGAGACTATTCTCATTTCTAGACACAGAGACAAAAGCCTTTATTGGAAAAAGTGGAAAAAATTGACCATGCGGAGAGTCCTGCCGAGAATAAACTTCTCTTTCCATCCATACCAGGATATGAGGAAGGAAACCTCCAACAATGGGTGGCTGTTTGCAAGGAATATGAATCTCTTCAGCCCTCACAATCTGTTCTAGAAGAGAAGTGCTCATAGCACTATTCTAAATACAGGGCGAAGGAATTTATGGATAGCAGCAGAAAATCAAAGATTTGTGTTCAGTGGAACAAATCACATGATAGTGACCTCCTTAGATGTGACTTGTGTGAGTAGCTGTTGATAGGAGAGAGAAATTGTATCCCTAAACTTAGCATAGCTGATATTACTCACCTCCTATTTCACTTATTAATATTATTTCTTCAAAATATTTTGTAGTGTTTCCAACAGAAGATTTTCAGCCAAGACAATAGAGTATCAATCATAGTGACAAAGAGAACAAGTTCTAATTAGTCTCTCTCAAGTCTAAATTAATAACATCAAAGTTATAATTTCATAAATAATTTCAAGATAACTTCATGGATGATTTAATGATGATTGTATTCTAGCAAATTTTACCATGCATGATGCTTCTGTTTGAGTTTTGATATGTTTTATACCATATTCTCTGCTAACTTATGTCTGGGAAAAAAGGATTGATAGTGTGAATCCTGAAATATTAACAGATTGTTTAGGAAAAAAAAGAGTAAATGAGCTTTAGACAAAAAAATAAAAATACCAAAAATAAACTGAAACTAGGCAGTTCATGATGAGCCCCAGTCCTTGGAAAAAGCACAGTGAGGATGTATACCTAGAGAAAATATGATACAGTGAAATGGCCTGGTGAAAGGTGACCCTGCCACAGCAGTGGGGATGGAACTAAGTGATACTTAAGGCCCCTTCCAACCAAAGCTATTCTATGAATCTATGATGATTCTATGATGATTCTATGATGAATCTATGATGATTCTATGCTAGTTCCATGATGATTCTATGATTCTATGCTTCTATGGTATAATACCTTCTTCCACAAGAACAGCTCCCTGGTAAGTTATTATCATTGGACCTAGAAATGAGGGCAAATAATACTCTGAAAAGGAAAGAATAGATAAAAATGGGAACATCCAGGCTGATACTACCATCAGCTTTTCTGGCATTATAAACAGAAATTTCTCTAGTAAATTAAAATTAACCCTATGACTTCACATTGACTAGGGTCTCTGGAAGAGTATTTGCAAGCCAGAGGTTTTCCACGCTGTGTAACTTCCTGAATTTAGTGGCAGTGGGGCACAATAGCCAGATTAGACTACGTTTGCCACCCCACTGTATGTTTGTCTAGGCAACCACAGAAATGCTTTGAAACTAATGGGCAAGGACAGCTGTCTCAAAGGGTTCTGCAAAACCACAATCCAGGTATGACACTAGGACGGCTTGTTTGCATAGAAAAGTTGGCAGCTGTAGCTACTGAGAGTGAGGAGAAAACAAATCTGACTCTATTTTAGTTACGCTGGTATAATGTCCACATCAGAGAGTTCTATTTTAAAGAAAAAGACACTCTGTTTAGCAGTAACAACACTTTACCTCACTTGAGTAAAAACAGGCCAACACCTTCTTTGCTCAAATTAGAGGGTGAAGGGCTTTCCTTGCCACTTTTGTTATTTTTCTTTTTTTGAAAAAAGAAACAAATGAAAAATGGTTCTGCAAATTCAATAAGAGGAATAAAAGAAGGGGAGAAAAATGGATTTTGTCTGGGTTCTTGCCCTTGCACCCACACACTAAATAAAGGAATACTGAGGACAGACAGTTCTAAATCACAAGAGAAAAGCATCAAATGTGAAATAAAATCTTCTGACTGAATTGCACTATTGTTACTTCCCATGCCCTTTCTGAAACACTTTGGAATGAAAATGTTTCATTCACTTGTTTGGGGGTTTTGTTGGGGATTTTTGTTTTGATTTAGGGGTTTTTTGGTGGTGAACAAAACTGACAGGAATCTGCATGGAACATTCGTCCTCTGGTGGCCCCAGGCCAGTAGGGGTGATGGGGCAACCACAGGTAGAGAGAAGAAAGGAAGTTGTGTCCCGAGTTTAACGAGCCACCACATGTTAGTAGCACCCATGGTTATACACAGGCAGTACCCCTTGGATGTACAGTCAGTGAGGAGGGAGAGGAGAGAGAAATGCATGGAAGCCCATTTGAGATATGATGACTAGTCCATGCTGGCTAACTAACAGGCCAGCATTCCCATGGAACACGGCGTGCAAAGGAGCTGTGCAGTGGATGCATTTGCTGTGGTACTGAAATTAGGGTCACTCACTTGATAAGAGGGTCTGTTAAGGACTGCATGTCTCCCTGATGACAGTTCAGTTCTGTAGGAAGCTAGAAAAGCACAAAACTGCTGCTAAGAGTAGCTCTGACAGGAATAGGTAAGTGTGGGTAGAAGCAATCATGATTCATGATTAACTTATGGGAGCTAATCAAAAATCCTGTGGGCAACCCCCGGACCCCTACTGTCTTCAAAGCCTCTCACAGCAGTCTCTCAGTATGAAGAAGGGTATTACATAAAGATGGAGAATGACTTTTAAGAGACCTGAATGAGAATTTGATGGAATGGGCTCCTGTGCAGTCCTGTGGTTGGCAATATCGTCACCTTTCCCATGACATGTGCCTGTGATGTTGGCTTGCTTGGTGAGCCTGCTTGAGCAGGTTAGGATATTCTTGCAGACACAAAACCAGATCTGAATAACAAATTAGAATGATTAGGACTCATCAAAAAAATCTTGCCCTGGCATGCCTCAGAGCAGAGAGATGCTGGGGGTCCTGACCTTCTCCTCCCACTTCCCTCCTCCCCTGCTGCAGCCAGATGCATGTGAAAAGTAGATATGGTGAGACAGAGAGGCTCCATGTGGGTCACGGTGAGAGATGCTCTTGGACTGGGCAATATTAAGGTGATGCAGCAGGAAACAGGAACAGCAGCTTTAATTTAATCATAATCCATATATTTTCCTTTGAAACATGAGAATCTGATAATACTCAGTGCTTGCTGAGCTTCCCAGTTTGGCCACAGAGCACACAAGGTTTATGTGAATCACTGTCAGTGGGCAAGTTTAAATTGTGATGAGTAGCCTATATGTAAAAGCAGTATTTCTGCATCAAGTAATAAGCTGTGTTTCCTGGGAAAGGAGTGGTTGGAATCCATCCCTTGTCACACAGTATCACGAACAATAAATGTAATTTTAAATCCATTAAAATGCTGCCAAATACATTAAACAAAAATATACAGAGGATTTATTCACCAGAAGATTTACAGATTTCCTGAGTAGTACATCATTATCGGAACTGTCAATTTGAAAATAAAAATTGTCAAGCCATCACTGAAACACTGTAAAAGCTGTGACAGAAATAGACAATAACTACTAAGATTTTTAAAAATAAAACCCTCAGAAAACCCACTCCACACACAATTATCACCTCTGTGGACTACCAAGGAAACAGTAAAGTACTGAACGACACCAAAGAGAAGTTTGGTAGCCAGCACAGTTAGCATCAGCACTCTCCAATTATTAAGTGTACTGTTGAAAAGCAGATTGTTGTGCATTTAATGATGTGATCCAGAGGAGCTGACATTCCAAAACAGATAAAATCCCAGCTAAAAGATGATCATTTGTTGTCATGTTGCTCTGGTTTGGATTTGGACCCCTTACTGGGCTCCTGACTGGTCAGCCTCACACTTGTTAGCCTCCTTGGTTAAGCTGAGACAAAGACAAGAAGTAGTTTTGTCACAGTCTGCAGGTAATTATTAAATAGGAGATTTCTGACATACAGTTTCTGGTAAGCTTACCTGACTGATGTGTTCAAATTCCAGGAAGACAGCCCCAGGCCTTGCTTTGATTTGAGAACACCAAGTGCCATCTTTCCCTTCCACATTCTTTATGACCACTCCACCCAATTATTTCCTGGTAGACACAAGATTATATTGCAATATTGACCCACAAATAAAGTCCAGGGCTATCCCACCCTCATGGTCTAGCAATTTAAGCACACCTTTTTCACCCCCATATCTTGCAGGTTCTCCAGATTTATAAATTGAGCCTCAAAGGACACCTGATTGTTAAAAATAGTCAGAGAGCCCACAGAACTGTTTCTATACATGGCTGATCTGACATCCATCTATACCATCTATACTGTGCTGTCCTATTTCCCTGCTGCTGTTTCTTCATCATGCCTGTCCACTCTCTGAAGACAGAAGGAGCCTAGGATCATTAGCTTCGACATAGCTCCTTCTTTGCACTGTGTGAACTCTCTTTCCCAAAAAGCCCACTTCCTGTCTTGCTCACTAACTGAGTTAGAGCCATTTGCAACAAAAGTATGCCTCACTTGCCTTCCCAGAAGATGGTCCCTGTGGTATTTTCTGGGGCCCCTGTCGTCAGAAGGAAATGATGAATCGGACTCCATGTTCTTAAAAGCTAATTTATTATTTAATTATATTATATAAAAGAATACTATACTAAACTATACTAAAGAATAGAGAAAGGAAACTGACAGAAGGCTAAAAGGTAATAATAAAAAACTCATTACTCTCTCCTCAGAGTCTGACACAGCTGGACCATGATTGGTCATTGAGTCAAAACAATTCACATGTTGGATAAACAACCTCCAGCCACATTCCAGGGCAGCAAAACACAGGAGAAGCAAATGAGATAATATTGTTTTCCTTTTTCTCTGAGGCTTCTCAGCTTCCCAAGAGAAGAATCCTGGGCAAGGGGATTTTTCAGAAAATATGATGGTGACGGGTCCCTTATCACATCTTTGCCATTTTATTTTTAAGGTGCTACACCGAGTACATGTTTACAAAGAAATCCTTGTGCTGGTCCCTTGCAGGGAAGGTCTGTGCTGTTACCATCTCACTACTTCACAGGGCTTCTGCTTGCATGAAAGTCATTTACTCCATTATTCTTCATGTTAATTACATGTCCCCTCTTGATAAGATTTCACTGACCGCGGATGTAAAAGATAACAGAGAAAGTAGCCAGTGTTCCATTCAAAATGAGTTTGCAGTTTCACACTTGGAAGCATAAAGAGATCTGAATAGGTGGCTTATTAACAGATCAGGAGGAGTCTTAATGAGCTCCTGTGGCTGAGAGATGAAGCAAGACTATCCCAGATTAAAAGGAACACTTTATACACTAAGAAAACTTAACCCTTTAAATGATTTAGCAGGGACCGTGATTCTCTGCCTTTTGAAATCTTCATGATAAACTTGCAAATGAAATATCTCTGTTGGGTCCTCTTCTCAAACTTGTACTCAAAAGTAGGAGGGACTGATTATCAGAATATTTCCTAGCTTAAAAACAGTACCTTTACTTTATGGAGGAGTAGGGTGGCAGTTTCACTGCAAAAAATATTTCAGAGGAACTTGGTTCCTGCATATCACAGTACATCTTGAAGATCAAGAGTAAAGTAGAGACACCCATAGAGAGCTTTCCTACTAAGAGACTGACCAGAGTGAAAGAGAGTGAAGGGAGTGGTTTTGAGCCACTATTTCTTCAAGATGGACTTGAATGTGAGGGTCTTCATTCTGGAATCTGACCAAGATAACATTGAATTGAGGGTCTCCACTGAATCCCAGCGTTGGGCACCTGGAGTTTTGAAGCCAGTGACTAAACCTGCATTGGCTTAAATGAAACCTAGCGAAAAGTTGGAGGGGTTATGACACAAAATTGAATGGAATTAGTGCTGTGTAGCGAGATCATGGTGGTTTAGATTAACGCATTAGTTTAATGCATTTTAGATAGCATTTGCTGGTGGCAAAGGCCGCTGCCCCAGTCAGCTCCTGTAGCTCTGCTGATGTCATTAAGCTGCGGTAATTCATTTGTCTATCATCATGCTAAGCTTTTCCAGGCTGCTGCTCTACCCTGGATTATGATCAGTTTTGTATTATTAGATGGCAAAAACTGACCTTCTGTTTGGTTGCACCTTTATTCAGCTTTGTAAAATGCGATTTGGTCACTTAATGCCATGCCTTGTTAATACTATCCTTAAACTGTGTTACTCTATAGACTGATTTGAGCTGATGCCCTGAATGTCCTCAGCTGGTCTGATTATTTATTCTTGCTGGATCTGTACCCCAGACATATTCCTTTGTATTTCACACTGCTACACTTACAATATTATTATTTATTAACCCTATTTTACAGATGGTGAAGAAGTGAAATTGAAGAAGCAATAAGGAGTGAGACGTATGAAGAACTCTGCAAACTCACTCCTGCTTTTAAAAGGAAAACTGCAGTAGGTATGGTAAAAAAATCAGACTCTCAAGCACAAACACCACTTGTTTATGTTATTACTCCCTTTTGCAAAGGAAAATCCCAAAAGCTGAAGTAATTTTTGCAGTACAAACATAATTTGGCTTGATTTGCAGATTGTTGTCCTTTTGAAATGCTGGCAACAAAGAGATAGGTGTCCTGCTTTGGCTGTGGACATCTGGTCACCCTCAAATGGAGCCAGTAATGCTAATTAATTCTAGCAGTACACAATGCCTTGTTCTGTCCTGTCATAATTCACTGAAGGCAGTGAAAGCTATACCCCTCTCTGTGAGGTTGCAAGCAAGCACGTGATTGGAATATTATTCCATCTGTATTTCACGTTCTTCATTAGCCCTCATTTACTGCAAAAGAAAGTTCAATTGCTCATACTTGGGAAAAACAGCAGGTTAATTTAACTTGCTGAATAGACTTTTTACCACTAGGAAAGCTTAATATTTTCTGAAAACACCACCAGTTTTGTTTATTGCATATTAGCTGCAAAATAGTTTAAGTAAACAACTATCTTTTCTTCACTTATCTTCCAAAATCTCACAACTAAAGAAATATCCAAGCCAGTACCTTTCAGTTCCAGAAAGGTTGAGCTGTTTAATAGCCTTTAGTGCCTTTGAAAATACCCTGTTTAATGGAAGAAATGTTGTAATATGAGGGATTACAAATACTTCACATCTGAAGAAAAATATAGTAATTTAAGAGTCCCAATTGCTTTACTTTAAGAATCTGGGGGCTAAGTGACATTTTCAGTACAAGTGCCAATTATCTATGTATTCAGCTTCTATGTATTCTTCCATCACTGGATTTATCTCCATTCCAGATTGTTGCATAACATGCTTTTAAGAGAAAATGTCATCCAGTGGAACCCAAAGCTAGATGACAAGGCATGGCTTAGTGAAAATATTATTTCATGACCAGAGTGAGATGCTAGATTTGGTGGGGTGGGGGTGATGACAGCAGGGGGGACTCAATAAGTGCCTCTAGAAACTTCATTCATCTGCACACCAGATGATATCTTTAAAGCAAATTTGCTGGCTTTCTACACTTTTCCTGTTGGATATCACCAGGTATTGTGATGGCAGCAGCAAGGGAAGGTTGAGAAATAACTCAACAGTAATTTCCCTAGTGCCTGTAAATAACAAACATTGTTAACAAATGAGTGATGGAGGTCAATGGGCCATAGAGTCCTTAGATGGTTTAATGATATGCTGCAGGTTATCTCAGGGCACGGTGCTCTAATGACATTCTCAGCCTTCCCTGCAGCAAATAACCTCTGCAACCCCAGATAAGCAGTTGCATTGCACAATACAGTACAATGTCAAATGACCCCAGCAAGAAAATTTCTCTTCTGTTTGACATTTAATGTGCAAGTATCCATCAAAATCTGTCCTGGGAAGAGAGCTGTCCTACTTAAATATGGTTTTGCCAACTGAGAAGCTATTAAAGGGCAGATCCCAAAAGTCCTTAGACCTGTGGCTTATGGATAGAAGGGTAATAGTTGGAGAAGAATGGCTAGCAGGAAGCCTCTTACTTGCTGTCCTGGCTGTTGCTTAGTCTTTGCAAAGGCATAGTCCAGTGAGTAAAAGTATGAGCAGTATGGTTTGTTTTGTACTGGAGGTCATAGTTGTCTTGGTTTAGGGCAAATTTGGGAGAAAAGTTCTAAAGGGGTTTTTCTAGAGAGTAAATCTAAGCAGCCCTTCTTTCAGCTGGTTTGGGAAAAGATTTCCTTGGGGAAAAGTGGAAAAAAACCTCTGTTTATTTAACAGGCAAAGCATTCACCAGCACAAAAAATGAACAATATTAAACAATAAACCCTCTCTCTGCTCTGAAGAGGTGACTAATTCAGAAAGTTTTGTTCATGGGCTGTAGCTAGGCTCACAAAGTCTGTCATCAGTCCCTCCAGTGCTGGAAATGCTGTGGCCCAGGCCTGGCCCGGTGAGCCCCAGGTGTGAGCTCCTGGTGCTCTTCTGGGTTTTCAGCAGTTTATTTTCTTCTGGTAGTTTACAGCAGTTTCAAACAGTTCTAAGAAAACTAAAAACTACAGTCTAGGGAACTTCTCTGCTTCAGCTAGCTGAAAACTAACTAAAAGTAAAGGAGAGCTCCTCTCACTGTCTGTGCTACAGACAACACAGTCCAGGAGAAGGATGTGGGGGAGCAAGTGCAGTTTCTGATGACAAACTGTGCTTCTCCTCTCCCCACTTTTGTTCTTGGAGCCAGTCTTAAGGGTGCAAAACTTATTTCTGAGCTAAACAGACAAATGGGGATATAAGCATCCTAAAGTCACCCCAGGACAATAGTAAAAGGTCATAGCAGACCGAGAAATCTAAGTCTTTGAATTTCTGAGAACTGCTGGGTCACTTGTCTATGGGAGATTTAGGCACATGATGGTAATTCAAGCTATCTTGATTTGGCATCAGTGTGTCACAGAAGTATAAAAGGGTAAAGAAACTTCAGTGTTACCCCAGAGCTTAAAGGAGCCAAAAACTAGGTAGTGAAATGCTGATTTTTTTCAGCGTGACTATACCATCAGCAGCACCTCACTGTGTACATAGTCACCACTCAGCTGAAACCAGCAGACCCCATTCAGCATTTTTCTTTGTTAACCCTTCTGTGCCAGTACAGAGAAGTGGCTGCTCAGACCCTCAGTTACTGAGAAAAGGATAAGGTAAAACTAGAGATGTAACACCGTGTTAAACAAAGGCATGCATTATGTCTTGTCAAAGAAAGGATAGGGCATCACAGACTTGGAGTTTCTCAGAAGAGACACTATAAATGAAACAGAAAATATTCACCTAAGCCTTTCCATGACAAGGAGTTTAAATGTAGACAGTATCACTATTATTTAGTTGATTTGAAGTTCAATAATTATTTCACAAAACAGTGTTTCTCAAGCATTAAAATGTTTGTTATTTAAAAGCAAAAGGATGCAGTAGGAAAAGTGTCTACTCCTCATTGCCCTGACACCACAAGGGCAATGAGGAGTAGAGGCTGGAGAACCACTGTGAGAGTTCCTTTTCCCTTGTGAAGGCTAAGGCAAGGTCATGAGCTGGGAGCCACTCACTTCATCTGGCTTGTTACTCTGCTGTGACTTACTAGTGTGTCAGCTTTTAATCTGGTGATCACTTTAATGTATGATTGCAGTGGTGTGAGTTCCTACCTATTATCTCTGCCTCACCACCCAAAAGTATTATGCATATATAGCAAGGACACTTAATAAGCTGAAGTAGTTGTTACCACCCTAAATTTACAACCTCTTAAGACAAGACTGGAATTGTAAACTTGAATATAATTGTGTCAAAGTCTTAAAATGAAGATGCAGTATTCTGATGATGAAATACAGTCTTTGTTCAGAACTTGAAGCTATTATGAAATTTCCTGAGCTCAGATTACTGGGAGAGCCAAACAGTGAGCATTTTCCACAGTAGAACCCTCTGTTACCATCACCCTGATGAGCAACTATGTGAGAAATAATGGACAAAGTTGTAACACAGGTGATCTATTTTTGATAAATATTATGTTAGAACATTGCTGGTAACACCCATGTGCAATTTGCCTGACTTTCTGGGAGGATAATTGGGAAAGGAATGTGCACACACAACATTTTAAACACAGAGAGCTGATGAGACAAATATAAAGAGGACAAAACTTGTAGTGAAATTCAGCATGAACTATGGAGCAGATTTGTGCATTTATCAGGCTTCTAAATGGGCAGGACTTCCAAAGAGATCAATGGCCCTCTCATTTAGAATAAATGAACCACTTCCCTTTGGGTCAGATAATGTGCTTCCTTTCTTGAAGGTCTCACTTGATTCATTTGATCACAAGCCTTTGAAAATTTCCTGAATACACCAAGTAAAACTTAGCTTTATTTATTTTTTCATGGCACCATAAATTGACAGACCAGCCCATCCTGGACGCTGTTGTGCATTTGTAAGACTGGCTTCTTCAGTCACCCATCACTGACATCAATCAACATGAACAAAAGCTATCACAGGACAACAGACAAATAGATATGGACTGGCAGCACCATCACCCAAGTCTTGTTTTCACAGGCTGACAGGCTACAGAGTTGAAGTCAGGTGTCTGAAAGCTAGAAAGTCTTATAACCTCTTTACAGGGCAAAAGCACTGTAGTGCTCATATATAACTAGTTTTCAAGAATAACTAGCTTTTTCTACTTTGTTTCTTAGCTATTATGAAGTTTTAGAATGCAGCACATAGGGGCACTCAAATCACCACTGAAAATCAGAGGCCCCCAAGCCACAAAGCACCTTTCAGGGTCCATTTTTTAAACATACAACAGATTGGGGACATCATGAAAGTCCTGGGGTCTTGGGTCTTGCAGGATTAATCCAATTACTTGAAAAACAGCTGGGAGCAGATGAGAATGGGATTTCTAAAATGAAACCTGCATCATGTTTTTGGTTTTGCGCTGTCTATATCTCACAAGTGAGAGCTCATCCTACTAAAACTAATGAGGGCCAGCAAAGATTCAGCATCAACAAAACATTAACATACTGCAAGCAGGTTGCCAGCACGTAAAATAAGGGCTTAAGGCTGGATAGTCTGCAAGCATTAGACTGCTTGGCATGGGAAGTGGAGCTTCCATGTCAGAACACAAGCAGGGAAGACACTTAGACACACCCGTCAAAACAGTCAGATCTCAGACCCAGGAGCAGCCTGCTGCAGCAAGATCCTTTTCACACTGTGATATGCACAGACAACAGCAAGCTCCCCTTCAGCTCTCCCGTCACAGACCTTTACTCTGACCTGTGTTTCTCTGTAGATAATTTAAATCTTTCAGAGGCTTCCAGAGCCATGCCAGACCTCTGCAGAGTGGGACTGTGCCCCTGAGAGTGCTGCTCATTTAACACCCCTGAGGAGTCAGGGGGGCCTGATCTACACCCACTAGATCAGCACACAGCAGAACAGAGTGCAAGTGGATGTTTCTTACTTCAAGAACTGGTGCACAGCCCTAATTATGTGGAACAGTCTTAGTTTTAATGAAGTCCAAATCCTGGACTTCACCCAACTATCCAGTCACAGGAATGAAAGGCAAAGAAAAGCTTTTACCTCTACAGGAGGTAGAGGCTTGACAAAACCCACAAGTTTATCATTATCATGTTGCCTTCCTACAAAGCTGAGGTTTATCATATCTACAGACCTTCAGTTTATTTCACTATATTAACCTGTTTTTACGGGCTAGAGGTCCCCTCTTTCCTCCCTCCCCCATTTCTCATCAGCTAAGAATGGGTCACCAAGTGCAAGGCTTGCTTCAGAAAGGCAGATTTACACTGTGTACTCTGGGGTTTGGCACTTTCCAGGACACAAAGTGAAATCCATTGAAACAGCCACAGCTTAGGAAGAACAGGCACAAGAGGGTTTTGTTTCTGGATGATGATAGCTGTCACTGTGAATGGAAAGGAGGACAACCCAATGTGAATGACACATGTATGAGACAGTAAACAGCATAGTGCCAACAGTAGATGTTTCTTCTAGTTTGGATGGGATTGGCTACAATAATTTGCTGTCCTGCTCTAGAACTTACTCCTTTTTAAATTTTTTTTTTCAACTTTCTTAGCTGCAGGGCTTAATTAACTGGGATTTTATTTAGGGCAGGGGGGAAGAGGGAGATGAAGGAGGAGGATGAGGAGTTGTCTTAAAAGGGAGTAATTCCCTTTAAAATCTGTCTTACTCTACAGCAATCACTCACATAATTATGTACGATACAATTCTGGTGTAACTCAACCTTTGCTCTGCTCTACACGGGGGAAATTAACCAGTAGAACTGTTTTGTAATAACTTCTATTATTGCTACTTTGGTATAATTTAACTATTCTGGAATACCTCCCCAGTGCAGACATTCAGCTCCAGAATAAAAGCAATTTTACTCCAGAATAATTACTCTGCTTCCAGGGGGGAATAATCATTCTAGAATAAAGTCACTTTTATTTCAGAATCAAATAAGCAGGGTGTTCCTTGGGCATAGCTCCCCAACAAAGTTATTGTGGTGCCAGTTAATTTTCTCATGTTTGCAGAAATGTTAGTAGCCTTCAGCAATGATGTGTCTTGTTAAATTTATCTGTGTTTATATGCTAATCTCCATAACATTAAGCAGTAAGATCTGGTGGAGAATGTGTTAAGCTACATGAATGTGTTAAGCTATGTGAATTTTCTTTTTTACCTTGTGTCACACACAGAGAGTTCAATATTTTGTAATAAACACTATCTCATCTGAAGAAAAGAAAGAATGTTTGAATACTTTCCTCTGCATAAATTTCATGATATGTCAGTGCAATCTGAAGTTTATTTCCAACAGTTTGCAAAAATAGTCAAACAAAAAACAAGTATACATGCACACACAAAACTATTTTGAGTTTCAGAATTGAGTTGCTAAACATGTAAAATGACTGCAAAGGCAAGTTTAAAGAATTAAATGGAACAGATCCTCCTGGAAGCTGTGCTAAGGCACATGGAGGATGGGGAGGTGATTTGAGACACCCAGCATGGTTCCACCAAGGGCAAGTCCTGCCTGACCAACCCTGCGACCTTCTGTGATGGAACAACTCCATCAGTGGGCAAAGAAAAAATTATGGATGCCATCCCTTTGGACTTCTGTAAGGCCTTTGATACTGTCCTGCATGACATCCTCCTCTCTAAATTGTAGATATATGGTTTTGATGGATAAGGAATTGGATAGATGTTTGCATCTGGAGAGCAGTCAACACCTCAGTGTCCAGAGGAGGATCAGTAGTGAAGGCTGTCTGTCCTTCAGGGGTCTATATAGGTATCTGTACTGTTTAATATCTTAATATCTGTTAAGATAAATAATGTTAACTTAATATCTGATTCTAGTTCAGACTACAGAGAGTCGACAGAAGTTTGCAGACACTTCCCTACCTGGTTAGGCAGAGACTTCCTCTGAACCACTTTGATGCCAAAAGAAATGTTCTCATTGCATCTCAGTCAAATCCTAACTCTGGGACAAGATGCAAATTAATAAGCATTTCATGAGAATTTTTCAGTTTCAGTTATGGGAAACTGCACATAAAAGCAAACAAGCAAACAAACAAACAAACAACAATTTTACTTAATTTTTAACATTTTTTTGTTATAAATTCAAAGACTAAATACAAAACAATTAGAAAAACTCTAGGACATGCCTTATATATAAACAATGCTGTGTTGTTTCAATTCAGATCAGAAAGTGAAGTTGGTAAACTGGTATTTATTTGAGGTTAGGAATGTTCTTTCACAGTTATTCTGCTGTCTGTGAAAATCATCTATTTTGAGTAGGATCCTGACAGTTTCTGAGCTTCTTCTGTCAGGCATTCAGCACCTGTCAGAAGCAAACTCTTAGGTACTTCTTTTTGATACACAAATTTATATATACTCTATGTTAAGGGCGTTGACAGATAGACAGACTGGTGTGTATTTTGAAGAAATAGCAAATTGTTCTTCCACAGTGTAGTTGTAGGCTGCTTTCATGGTCATTAAAGCCTATTTTAACTTTATCCAATAATTTTCTTCCATTTGTATTGGAAAATCTTAGACTGGAAATTGTACCAATCTTGCTGAAAATGAATAAGGACACTTCTGCAAATTCTGAGAAAGGATAGATAGGATTATTCTGGATTTATGGCAATAAATTTTGCCTGGATTTTAACCATCTGTTACTTCACATTTTAACTTCAGTTACTTCACATTTTCAGTACCACCACCTTGGGATGAAGTGGCTGTATTCAGAACGCAGAGTTTATATTTAAATTAATTAAGGAGTTGAATTGGATTGGTTTGGGGTCTTTTGAGGGAGTTGATTTTTGGGGTAAAATATCCAGCTGTATATATGGTGCCCAGCTTGTTTTTAGGTTTGCCAAGACAAACACAGGGTACACTGCTGTCACGTGACAATCTAAATTGATTTGAAACACAATCAACTCCTGGTCTCCACATCTAATCTAGGGCTGTCTTCTGCACATCTGTCATTCTATAATTAATTCAAAGTCCATCTCACAATGTCCCACCTGGAAAACATGAGATAGTAAGCTAATAAAAAAATCAACACTGTACAACACAAGGAGATTTCCTGTGGATAATCAGCAGAGTTACAGGAGTATGGAAGAATGTATGCATGTGCATATTTAAAACTGTTTACTTTCTAATCTATTTCATTCTGAGTTGTTTTCATTTGACAGATGGAGAGAATTTTGCAAACAGTGTTTGAACCAGCAGCATGAAGAGGTGCTTTCTGGCTATACATTTTGGTGAGAGTAGACCTGCAAAACAATCTTTATGATATTACTGTGCTCTCTCAAAAATAGCTTTCTGAATGTAAAAATAGAAAACTAACTTTCCAAATTAAAAAAAACCCTCAACCAAAAACAACTAATAAAGCAATAAGATGGGCCACTCCCTTGTAAAATTATATTTTCTGTTTTTCACAATGAAGCCTGACACTGGCACACTTGTTCTGCTTTTAGTTCCACCATTCAAAAATGAAAAGCCATCTCTTTTGACTTTTGATTGTTTTCATTTTCCCTGAGAATTTTGCATGCCCATTTCAAGTGAGAATAGGGAGTTTTATCCCAGATTTAAGAGACAATTTGAAAAAATATCATTCTTGCTACAATAATCTTACTTTAAAGCTGAAGTAGCATTCATTACTTTTCATAAATCATTATTTTTACAAAGCTTGATATTAGCTTGCTGTACCAGTGAGAATAGGTAGCAAATGGACATGTACTGAGTATGTGCTCTTCACAAAGAGAAAATATAAATTTTAGGGCAAAATTAGTGAATAATCTAAGGCCTGTTAAGGGATTTAGGGCCTTATTTTAGACATAGTGGGTAACAGCTCACTCTGAACAGTGCTCCTGCCATCTGCAAACACAGTTCTGCACTCAGACCTGCTAAAAAGCACAACAATTTTATAATCCCTCTCTTTCAGTAATTTGCCTGGAATATTCCTGTGCATTTCCAAAGATAGCAGAATTGCTGCATTTCCAATGCATGCTGATAGTGATCCTAGAGTTCAGTGAAGTTCTAGAGCAGACACACATAATCTTCCAATGTTTCTGTCTAGAAATATGTTCTTGTATTTTGTCCTTTCAAGTTCAGTGCTTTGTGAAATATCTGATTTGTTGTGCTGAGAGCAAATCAGATATTTCCTACATTCACAGGAAATCCCAAAATTTGATTATAATGCAGTTACCATTTGACTGGCATTTCTGCATGACCAGAGTCAAGCCAGAGCTCTGCTGATCTGGCAAGATAATGAGATGCCAGCAATGCCAGCCAGCGTGCCTACACTGGCATTTCTCCTTCCAAATAGCCAAAAATTTCAGCTGGAAATAAAACCTAGCTATGTCATTTAGAAACATCTGAATGTTCCATATCCAAAATTCATGAGTTTGTATTATTTAACAACTCTTCTTCTAAGTCACCATCATTCTTGAAAGCTTTAAGTCATGAAAATATATACGGCAAAGTTAGGGAAAAAACCAAACAGATGTAACTGGATGAAAAAAAAAAAAGAGAAAAACTAGTCCAGAGACCAGAAAGACAAATACAACTCCATGCAGCGTACATAAGAGTGCTCCTTTTCATCTTTATCACATTCAGAGCTCGAGCTTAACCCACTCAGTTGTAGGTCATGGTCATGGGTTCATAGTGCCTCTGAATACACACAGTCAAAGTGTGGGGCTAGAGGTACTTAGGCAGCAAAATACCTCTGGTTTCTTCATAACTGTCTGATTTCTTCCTAAGGTTCCCCCACACTGCTGGCAAGGGATATGAGGTATACTGCTGGCTGATATGGCAGAGCTCATCCAAGTGCTCTCTCTAATAGAGGCAGCACCACCCTTGCTTCAGTCCACACCTGCCTCTGAAAGCTGTCAGAAGCATAAAGGCACAAAAGGTGTTTAAAAGTGGTTGACAAGGGAATACTAAGCTTTGGACAAATCATAATTTCTTCAATCCCACCTCCAAAGCCCAGCTGGATGCGTTACAGGTTGAAGAATGGAAGAGACTGGTCTGGTTTGGACTCTGCTCGCTGTGGATTTTTTTCCCTTCTGCTTTGGAAAGGATTTACAAGAAGGAAATTTAGCAGCTGGCTGGAGCTGCATTATCACAGCAGTGGGAAATTCGGTGGGTATCATCAGATTTCTGTGAACCAACGTCAGGCTTCCTGAACTGCTGCTTTATTTGTGCCCTGTGGGAATGCAGCCAATATTGTCATGGTATTGCTGAGGCAAATCACAGAACAAAACCTGCTGATGATTTCCTGTTTCTCACTCCCTATATGCCACCCTGTTGCCAGTGATTTCGTGAAAGAGATACCACAGCCCATCCAGATGCACTGGAATCCTGATTTATACTTCATTACAAGGCACCCCTGTCACCACATCTACCTGCCTTGCCTTACCATGCTTGCATTATTTCAATTGAAAAAAAAAAAAAAAAAAACGAGAAAAGAAAAAGATGCTCCACTTTCAAAGGCACTCTGCATGTCTGCATTTCAGGCAGTTTGACTCTTAAAAATTTCCACTTACCTGCACTAAGCACACCTAAAAAATTGGGACCTTATTCGGGAGAATATTAATTTTAGATATTCTGGCCCTGTAAAGTTAAACACCAGATGTCCCACACTGTGGAAAAACCACCCCCAAATTCTCCATTTCCCTATCTAGTAAAAACATTTTACTTTTGCAGACTGCCACACATATAATGCACCTGCCTTTGCTTCACATCCTGGCTACCCTGGTGAAATTAAAATGCATATTTCCTTTCCTCTTGATGCCTCTCCCCCGTGACAATTTGTACTAGTTGAAGAAGCAGCCTGTGCAATAGAGAGTGACATGGAATAATGTGTCATGTCAAATATATTAAGCATTTTAAGGCATCACAGACCTGGAGGATTTCAGATAAAAAGAAACAATTGTTTAAATCCTAAAAAAAAAAAGTTATAAAAAACCAGAGGGAATTTGATATTTATACCTGAGCTTTCACAGTGCCTGTGATTTCTGTTTAAGGTGGAGGTATGTGCACAGTTGTGGCTGTAATGTTAAGACTGTAATTGCCATCAGCTTTTTTGTAGAATTGTTTTGAAATGCCAGACGTAGCATTTTATGCTTTGGGGTTTTTTTCACTATTTTTTTTTCCTATGGACATTGATGAGAGCAGCAGGGTTGAGCCAGAAGTTATCAGTAACTTCTGGTAATCACCTCTACCAAGTGACAGTGAAGCAGGATTTTCTTTAATTTAGCTTTAGGGGCTCCCTGACTGTCTTGTGGTGCTCTGTGGCTGCTGAACACACTCAGTGCTGGGGGCTGCTCTACAATGGGGCTCTGGAAGGCTGGACCACCTAGAGGTTTTTAACCTAAATTCATGTAGGAGTATGAAGGTCAAAGGCCTTGTGGTGTGCCAGTAAGTTACATGGATAGGCCAGAAAAATCCCACAATATCTTCCTCTTTCTTTTTGCCAGGAAATTTATTCCCAGAATCCACTAACAACAGCACTACTTTTAATTAGAGTAACTAGGAGACAAAGCCACATTCTTACCCTTTACATTTCTTTTTGCTTGTTTTTTATATCAGTGAATCTGCTGCTCTGCTGAAAACTCATTTTTATTGTGTGGTAAAACCCTAAATCTTGCCACAAAGACACTGTCTAATCACAAGAAAGAGAACCACCAAGGAGAAGGAGGTGAGGAGAATCTCCAGTGCAGCTGTAGAAATCCACTGGTTGGTTGGGTATGAAAATTAATTGATGTTTGAAAGAAAAGAGGATTTGTTAAATGTAGCATTATTAAGGCAGTTCCACTGGATTTGTTTAACAGCCTAGCTGAGGTAAGAAAGAACAATTCTGTTTATCAGATGTGGGTCCCAAAATTTCCTCCATGACCAGAAAGAATACCAGCTTTGAGAGACAAGTTTTGTATGTGAAAAGAAAGCCTTTACAAAAGTCCAGGGACTATACATTTACACAAGACACATTACTATAAAGATGGAGAGTTTGCAGCACTCATAATTTAACATTATATGCCCAAGGACTTTTGAGGAGGCATACAGAAAATATTACTAGATGTCATTGACTGAAGCTTAGAAGAAAAAAAGTGGTGTCAGTTTGCAGAAAAGAGATAGGTCAATCTCAACATGTTGGAAACAAAGCTCAGTGCTCAGTGGACTGGATTACCAGATCACAAATCTCACAGTGAAAGCTGTGAGGGCAGGAGAAACCTTAAAAATTCAGCCAATACTGGACTATTGGCTGAATAGAGTAAGGAGCATGAGAGATTTTTTTTGCTTCTTGCACTGATCCCAAAGAAAAGTAGCATCCATTCTTGAGACAGAGCTGAAAACACATCTTAAAAAAAGCAAAGGTTGATGCTTCTGTAGAATATGGAGGAGGGTGAAAATATGCCTGAAATCAGGCTTCATAGAGATAAAATGTACTGTAGAAGGACAGGAATCCACATTAAATAAAAACCAGACAAAAGTTAAACTAATTGTAAATCTGAAAATAATAAAGATATGGCAATTTTCCAGTATACATGCAAGTGCCTTAGGGAGAAATCCTGAAATAAATGTTTCCACCATGAATAAAATTTTGGAATCAGGATGAAAAGGACAATAAAGAACACAGTAAGATTATGTACATGTAACTGTGCTGAAGAGAATATAGGACCCATGACCCAATATTGTCAGATGCGTGTATGTTGTGTAAGGATCCTGCAAGCTGGAGTGACACCTGAGTGTGAACACAGGTGCTTCTCCTGGAGATTTGCCTTCTTTGTAGAAGAAGGGAAAAGAAGAAGAAGGGAAAGATTTCAGGAAGAAAGAGAAATGCCTTGTGCTTCTTCCACAGGGAGATGGAGAACAAGGATGTGTTTCCTCTAGCCCAGTCACTGCTTCCCCAAAAAATAAATTGTCTAGGCTGAAACAAAAGGGATTAATTCACAGTCAGTCCTAGGGAAATGCATACATTAATCTCTGAAGAGAGGCACCTACCAAACTTCCTTGACAACAGAGGGAACCTAGAGGACATCTCAGGTTGTGTATACAATATGAAAATGAGCAACATATTCTGGGATCAATCCCATTAAGAGTTTTGAAGGTTCAAATCTCTTGTAGGGAGGCAAAGTATCAAAGAGCATTGGCAGAGGCTGCTGACCAGAGTGGTATGGGACTGAACCCCACTGAACCCCACAAGTTTCTTCAGATGTACCTGAGTGATTTCTGCATGAAAATATTTCTGTGCTAGCTTTCACTGCAAGGGGTAAGTGTAAAATAATTCCCCTATTAAGGGCTTAAAAGATTTTATTTGAGCTAGTAGCTATTAAAGCTCCAATTTATTTTATGTGCTCTAGAATAAGTGGAACAACACATGAATCTCCTTAGTTATCATCCACAATGAACAAGCCCAGAAAATTCAGCATTAAACATGAGAAAGCTCAAGCACACCAAGACTTGGCAGTGCATCCTCTTGGCACAAATGAAATTTTAACTTGTCCCTTTGGAATATCATGCAATACCACTGTCATTTCAACAAGAGCACTTGAATACCTTTGGCCCAGATTAAACCAAATCACTTTGGTCAAGACACCATGGTTTATTTCCCTGTCTTCCACTGGCATCAGCAAAGAGAAATTATCTTGCATGGCTGCTCTAATTATGCATGCCCACACCATGAAACTTCCCTGTCTTTTAAGTAGTCTAGTTTAATTCATTGGAACACATAAACTAATAATTTACTTGTAATGCCTGGAAAAATTCACCCTGTGCCCAGAGAATAAGTCTTGTCAGCTTGCAGAGGTTTCACTGTGGTTTTACAACCCCAGCCCTTTGTTAAGAACAAAACTCAACTGCACAATGCTGTGAGCAAGACTCTCCAAAGTCTAGAGCAAGGTGTCTGTGCTCAGAGTCCACTGCAATGCCCCCTCCCCAAGCCTAGTATGAAAGAGTTTATTTTCTGTAAGTCTTTTGCTGCTGTTGACTGCCCATGCCATGTCTTCATTTAATAGCTGTGGCTTCCTCTAAGTTTGTTTACTTGCCCCTGAAGCTTTGAATGAAGGACCGCTTACATTTAATTACTTTCTAATGCAGCTTGAATGGTAAATGTGTGTCTGCTAATTGATAGCTCCTTCTCAATGAGGCTTTTTCTCCCATCCCTGCTGTCCCCTTGGGGGCTCTGGGTAACTTCATTGTAAATCAGCATTGCTGAGTCAAAGAGAAAGGGTACAGGAAATGCAGATTTGATACTGTACAGTGTCGCCCAGCAAATGTGATCCACATCTGATTTCCAGGGAGGTGTGTTTAAAGGGGAATAAACAACTGTGCTGAGGACAGAAGCACATGGATTCCATGTCTGAGGCTAGGTTGCCATTGCTTACCCATCCTTTACAAAATAACCTTTGCTCAAAACAGGTGGGGGTGAATTATTCAGGTCAACTGAAGACTGAAGCAGACAGTCAAAACTTCAGCACTCCAGAAGCATTCTCAAGGGACAGCTGTCCAACAGAAGATACATCAGTGTGAACTTTGCCGCTAAGCTGAGAAACAGTGAGACATTGTAAACAAAATTTTGGAATTTTGAAAAATTCTCAACCACAGAGGGGTTTTATTCAGTAAAAACAACCATCATGGCTCTACCCAGGAAATGACTGCTGTTTTCTACTCCTGCCTGGGATGGGGCCCTCTCATACTGTCTTCTTTTTCCTAGACTACACTTCTACTTCCTGTCTACACTGGATTTTAGACTGTTCAGGAGCAAACAATAATCTCACCTATAGTTTTGGAAGAGGGAAGATCAGTACTCCTTGGACAGAAGAAATTTAATAATTTAGGACCCACGCATATGGCCAAGTTTTTGCACAAAGTGAAATGATCTTGCTGAAACAGAAATAAGCATTGTGCATTGTTTAAATGGGAACTCAATACCTGAAAATAAAGTCTTTGCTGCAACAAGTCTGAGGAATTGTTCAGGTAGAGGCAGTGGCTGCTGAGTGATGTTTCAGGCTATGACACGGCACCCAGGGACTTGGATGAAACTTTTGATGTGAAGTGCTAAAGAGATGGGCTGTGCAGCAGCAGAGACAGACTATTTAGTATGCCTGTTGCTGCTACAGAAGTCAAAATGTTTTTCCTTTGGGGAAAAAAAAAGAAAACCAAACTAAACCAAAGAAACAAAAAAGTATGCATTTCTGAACATGTCACACAGAAGGTACATGGGTTATTCTTGTACTCTGAAGTTTTGGACTGAATGCTTGATTGGAATACTTTAGGAAAATCAGAAGTGCAAATATAAGCCTTACAACAATTTCCAGATGACTGAAGCTATCGTTCATAGTTTCACAGAAAGCCTATTATGTATTCCTTGTGTTATTCCAGTAGATGTGAAATCAGCATTGTGCCAGGCATTACATTAGAGATTATTCAAAGGCAATTGTCCGAAGTTATTTGGGGATTGTCATAAATTGCACTCTTAAAGAAAAGGGAAAAGCTTGCTCTTTGTGTCATAATGTAAGAAGTAGCCAGGAAATTGCATCCTTATAATGTGATCACAAGCTCCAAATACATGGCAGTGTATCCTTGAAGTTTTGGAACCTACTTCCTTTACTCTGGAATTACATAGAGATTTATGTAGCATCCTTGCTTGAACTGAGTATAACAGGAAATATTTCTGGTTTGCTAGAGCAACTGATAAACAATACCAAGCTTCCATTTGTATATCAGGAATTTCAGTTTTCTATGCTTGTGTACAGAAAATTATTACTGCATGAGGATTTAACCAGGCAACATTTTCAAGCCAAAGCAGGCATACATTCTTGCCAGAGATCAAGATTGGTCAGAAACACACTCACAGTTTATTTTACTATCCTTTCTAAACTTTCTGCAAGTCAGATGAACTGCCAGGCAGGTTTCTGTTGTTCTTTTTTGAAAAAGCTGTTCTTCAAAAGCCCTCTTTTTGCTTTGTAGTTTCAGAGGAGATAAAACAACTGTGCACATCTGTGCTTTTCTAGTTACTGTATTTATTTGTTTTGTTCTTGCATTTCTTTCTTAGTCTTTGCATATCTGCCTGAATTGTGATAGAAATTGCTGTTCTCAAACAAAACCTTCCTGTCTCCTTGTCTTTCTCTGTTTATCCTTTTCATATGACCTTGGCATATTTTCTTCTCTATTGTCATTCCTAAATATTGTTTTCTCTTTCAGGTTCAACTTTTTTGACTTCTTTGCTCCCATCATCACTTTTATGATTCTTATTTTAAAGCCCATCATAAAAATCTTTGTTTTCTGTTTTATGTCTCTGTCTTCCCTTTCCTTCTTGTAAAAACACTCACTGTTTTCTTGGGAAGCTATTAGGTGTCATTTATTTTCCCTTTGTTTCCCCTACACTATAGCTTTAGATAACAGAGGATATGTAACAAAATATACATGGCTTTGAAACAACTACATACAATTGAATTAAAATTACAACACAAAAATGAGGGAAAATGGATTCTAGTGAACTACATGACAAAGGGCAGATGCTGTTTGCTTGTTTTGGTACTGGACCTCACTGAGACCTAATTTTTTAGCTCTGGCCTTATAGACAGGAGGCTTTGCAGCATTCAGCTCTTCGAACTTGGCATTTTAGAGGTCCTGCTGACAGCCTCTCCTCCATCTACTCTGGTTTTCACCCTCTGGTTTCTGAGCCATAGTTATCACTTGGTCTTTCGTTTTACACTGAACATGATAATTAAAGGATTTCTGACATAAAGAAAGCACAGTGACAACCAATCACAGGCACCTCCCATTTGGTCAGAAGACACCAGAAGTTTTTGAATTCATTCCTTCCAGTGGCAAACACCTTATCGTAATGCATGGTCATCCCCAGAACAGATCTTTATCAGAAAGTTAAGTTCTAAGAGGACACCATTTCTTTTGTTACCAGTGGTCATGACTGGATCAATGGAACAGAATATTTCAGGTGGGTATTCAGCATTTGCAAGGGTGTCTTTTGATTGTTTTCTACCATGATTTTTTTGGATACCAGTCATCAGAAATGGTGACAAACAGATTGGAAGGAAAAAGCATGTTACATGAGTTGGGATTTCCTTTGGGTTTGGGTTTTTAATTGTTATTTTCAACAACTAGATGAACTTAAATTGGATCTAGAGCGCAAACTGTCACTTGCCTTCCATTAAGAGCCTATTCTCCAAGTGGGTCCACTGGAGTGGATAATAAAATGCAATTGAACAACATAACCCAAAGTCTAAAGCTCAGCATCATGTAAAGCAAAGTGTCACCACTTGAAGAGCAAAAATTAAGCAAGATTTTTAAAAGAGCATTAATTCATTAATATTTTCTGTAATCTAACTGAATACTTTCTAGTAATCAACAGATTAAACATTACACTTTACAAACTGCTCCACTTCCTGAATGAATCACTACATGAAATCATGCAGGCTAGTGCACTTCATAAGCTCTTAAAATTTCACTTTCATGGTATTATGCTGTGATTGTTCACTGTAAAAAAGAGAACATCCTCACTTAGAAAGCCTTCCCCAGCTGCTGTACATCATTCAGCATTAGCTATCCAGGACCACTGCCCAAACCATTATAAGAGAAGGTCACATCTGATTTCGGTTTCTTTTATCTGGTCAAAAGAATCTTACAGGCCTTGCTGCATAAAGTGAAAAAAAACCCAAAACATACCCAAAACAAACAAACAAAAAAAAAGGAATGGAAAATATCCTTTAATGTAGAACAGCACCTTTCTGAAAAGCAGACAGCCTGATGGGTAGGCAGCTCTGTTGGGCAGTAAAAGTTTAATATTCATCTGCATCTTCTGCACTCTGTGGCATCCTGTACACACTTCACAGGCATTAGATTCTCTCGTGTTTTAGGGGGCTACCTGGTATACTTCCCCATGTGAATCTTTGGGGAACTCACACAGGTAAGTACTGATCTCAGGACCAGGTTTAGTTGTGACAAGACAGGTGCCCTATTCAACCAAATCCATCTTCACTTTCCACACATTATTATCCCCTTCTTTTTAAGTCCCCTCCAGAGTCCTGGGTTTCTTATGTTATTTTTTCCATGGTGATTGGCATTTCCTGGCACAGGAATTTCATTTGCTGTATTGTCTATTGCCTTGAAGGCCTTCGATGGGGAGTAAAAGATCACTCTGCACACACTGAAAGACTCATTTACCTCAGCTGAGCTGTACTGCTTCATGCCAGCTGAGGACCTGACCTACCTTTAAAATGTGTAAGTTGTCAGGAGGCACTCTTTTAACAAAAAAATAATAAAATTGTTTGTTACCTATCTGTATACTGATAAGTTCTTTCATTTCTGCAACTGACACCTAAACATCCGAATTCAACACCCAGAGATAACACAGGCAGTGATACTAAAAGGCTTTATGTACTCCAAGTAGTCCCCTGACATAAATCTTTGAAGGCTCAGAGCCCTAACAAATACAACTGATGTACATGTATTGGTTCATAAATTCTGTTTATTACATCTTTGGCTGCCCTCTATTTGTTTTCCATACTCTCCTCTGCATGCTGAAAAAGATGTTCCCCTACAGCTTGTGCCTGCTCTGGTCCATTTTTTGCTGTAATAAACTAAAATACCAGAACAGGTTTGGTAGCAGCGATTTTTTGAGTTTTGTCTTTGCAGTGACAACAAACACATCCTAATGAATAGTCAAGTAAGCAGACATAAATAATTAACAGATTTTCTTATTATTTTTAGAACATGCTAATTCTGGCTGGATCCTGGCATATAGAACAAGGGAATGCTTTGTAAAATCCCCTGTTGTATTACAGAAATGTTACAGAAATGTTGCAATATTTTTTCTTCTTGCTCAACTTTGAGATTCTTATTCCCTCTTGAAGAGCAACACAACAAAGTCAACCTACCACAGCAGAATTTTAACCAGTGGTTAATTAGCCATTCAGCTTCAATTTAAAACTAAATTGCTTTTCAAAATACTTCTGTATATTTCCTGAATTTCCTGGATGAATTTTTCCTTTAAAAGAAAGGAAGGGCATTTAATTGAACAGCACAGGTTTTGCTTTCCAGGTTCTTGTTTTTTTTTTTTTTTTTTTGGATATGGTCTTACTTACAGTGGTAACTGGCAGGCAATCCTGTCTCAATAAATCAAAAAGTACAGCTAGGTGCCAAAAGAAA
Organism: Serinus canaria; assembly: GCF_022539315.1. NCBI lineage: Eukaryota > Metazoa > Chordata > Aves > Passeriformes > Fringillidae > Serinus > Serinus canaria. Next base: position 16,794,941 of record NC_066317.1, read on the forward strand.
ACACTTGCAATGAGTCTCTCCTATTGAAACCACATGATTTTAACTGGAATTGACAAGCAGTACATTATATCTTGGTTGAGAAAATTTAGTTAATATTGAATCACACAGCCAAAAAATGAAAAATAAAAAAAAAATCATTTTAGAGATCCCAGTGCTCAGGAGGTGACGAATTTTCTACCTTCACACATTCTAACAATTACCCCAAGGGGTGCATTTGAAGGTAGTGTGAGCAAGACACACGGTAGTTAATAATGCTGGACTCTAATTCTGACGGGCTGTCCTGATTTCCTTTCCAAACCCCTGCCTATCTTTCATTCACAAGCGCTTTATCCACCTTGGAAAATAAGAGACGGTTGAATATATGACATCATTGCTGCTAGGACCAGGAAACAAAAGAGGCACATTTGCATGAGAAAGGTGGCTTTTCTGCAGCAGCAAGGGAGGGAGGGTCATGGGTTCACTCCTCTGTTTTTGGGCTATGGATAGTGCTGTAGGCTTACCGCGCCTCACATTGCGGGGCTCCCGTCAGCAGAAACAGCACCGAGCCCAGTGCTGACTACAAAAACCCCATTATCCCCTAATAACAGTTGTGCTGTCTGTGACTTTTGCATGGCACTAGGAGTTGGTCTCATGTTCAATGGCTCTCTGAGAGGAGAACAAACCAGTCTGCCTCTTCTTTGTACGGGCTTGTTCTGTCAGGGCAACGGACCAAGAGCAGGGGAAGTTGTTTGGTGACTGCTGCTGTCAGCAAGTCTCCCCCACACAGTTACTGACTGCATTTGACCTCTTTATGGTACCAAACGCCATGCACATGCTGTGCAGAAATTAAAAGATGAGTCTTTGGATCGCAAGAGTTCCTCAAAATGCCACAAAGCCCCCAAATTAATTCCAGTATATTGTTTCCTGCAGCTCAAGAGGTCCACAGCAAACATAAGCCCACATTAACAGGGGATATTTTGACAATTAAAACATATCAGAAATCAAGTTTTCCTTGAGTATACTTCTTCTAATACAGAATTTTTGGCTGACACAACAGCTTTGGGGCAGAAAACCCAAACACTAGGAATTTGCTTTTGGTTTGAGAAAAGAAGCAATGATCTGAGAGTACAATGTTATGGATGTCTGGAAATATTTTTACATCACACCACATGCTCTTCTTAGTTTCAGGGAGAAAGTGGGAAGAGTGTTTTTTCCTCATCGTGACTTGTGAGACTAGCAGGAAGAGGAGTGCTTTTGTTCCCTGATTGTGGAAATAAGCAAAACAAGCCACCCCACTCCCTTTCAGCAACATCAGTGTGATTGATCCAGTGTGGCACAAGGTATATTGAAAGGACTCAGAGAAATCTCAAAGAGGTACATCTAGGCTTTTTCTATAAAGTGAAATAGCTCATAGGAAGGGCTATAGATCCTCATGAAATTATAGATAAATCCAGTGCTATTTCTTTAAAGAGATATTGAACAGATAGGGCTCTTTTAAAGTTTAAATCAGGTAGCTATAAACCATCAAAAGACTAATCTCTTCTTCCTGCTTCCTCTCACATGCTGGAAATGTCTGTCTCTTATTTGCCAACAAAATGTCACAGGCCTTACCTTACCTAAGGTTTATAATAGCTGCAGACAGAGCAGCCCAGAAATTGCTGCATCAGTAAAGTGCTCTGAAAGGGACACTGTAATCTTAAACCAACAAAGGCTGTGTCTAAATGAAGGGGCACAGTAATGTTCTACTCTAGTGTCTCAATGAAATCACATCAGCCATTCCTCCCTACGCACAAAATCCCAAATGTGCCACGAAATCCCCTTGCTTTACCACTGCAGCTGAGGTGACCCTGCCACAACAAACCAGCTCATGCTGTCGTTGCTGGAATCATAAGCAGCAGACAGACTGTTTCACAGAGCAGGATATTTATACACCCAATGTGTTCGACAGGCTGCTCAAAAGAGCAGATGAGCGCAGCATTCACAAACACTGGGTGTGTTTGTGTGATATGCCTGTGCATGCAGCCAACTCAAAGCACTGCTCTCTTGAACCCAGACAGTTTCCAATATCAATTTATCTACTTATTTATTTATTTATTTATTTTGCTGACTATTTGACATTCCTTCTTAAGCTTAGAAAATTAAGCCTCATGCTTCATCATTCAACTCCCTCCCTGCCATATGGTTGCTCTGATTCATCCCAGCCATCAGCTGGTACAGTGCACAGTTCAGGGATGTTTTAAGTTTTACCATATTTAAGGCCAGGAGGACTTATATGTTGCTCATCTTTTTTGATATTCTGGACTTGGATGTGCCAACTAACAACACTCATCACTGTCTGAATTAATGATATTCTTTTTTCTTCCAGACAACCAGTCAATGCAGGAGATGGGAAGGGGAATAAGTATTTCAATTCCAATTCTCCCATGCCCAAGGCTGTGAAACCTGTAAATGTAATGCAGCATACTTTCTCTGTTGCAAATTTAGCCCAATTCCCTCACAGCAAGTGCAGATACATTAAGAAAAAAATAAACCACATTGTGCAAGTGATTTAAGCTGCAACTGCTGGGCTTTGGTGTTATATTTATTTCCTGAAAGGTTTATCCAAGTGTGTTTGAAATGTAGAAAATTGATGACATTAGACAGCATTATACACTGGCCTGCTCTTTAAGTACCAGGAAATCATTCAAACAAATTGCTCTACAGAGGGAAACACAGGCAGGAAAAGCATTTTTATGAAGGCACAAGACAGGGCATTCCCACTATGGAGCCTATACCCACAGTTTCTCTATTCCCCTGAGACAAGAAGACACTTGTCTGACAAGCCTCAAATCTCGAAGCCCAGAGCCAGTGCTACCACCAAGGCCATCACCAATATCCTCAAGTAAACAGTAACTAACAGATAGAACCACCTTTGTACCCACAGCTGCTTCAGATAAATGCTGAGCACATCCGCCAGCCCCGAAATGCACAAAAAATCAAAATACATTTTACAAAATGCCAATTAAAAAAACATCAAGTTGACCATGTTGGACTTTTTCACTGTCATGAAACAAACCACAGAGAAGAAAGAGTTAGATGGATCAGAACCAAGAAAATAAGTGCAACCACTGGAAAAAAAAAAGTGCATTTTTATTTTATTTAAAAGCATAGGCCACAGGCAGCTTTATCCAATTTAACAAATTGTTTTCATGTTCAGAAATATTTGCAAAGGAAAGCAGTCTAATTTCTGGTGATTAAAATCAGTTTGAATGGTGTGATGAATAAACATTGTGTAACATTTACACAATACTTTTTTTACATACATTTGAGTGTTTAAAAGGTTGGGGTTTGGATAAGATGATCTTCAGAGGTCCCTTCCAATCTTAACTAATCTGTGATCCTGTGACTTGCATGTGTTAAATTGCATCTTATATAACTGACTCCAAAAGAGCATTCCTAAGCCAGGCAAGATTTGAACCAGAAGGAGGTTTGTGTTTTGGTGGTTTTTTTAATTACTGGTATAGTCAAAACAGGCAAGCTTTCAAGTGTACAGGCTCTTCTTAAGCTTGAAAGAAAAACAGAGGTCTTTGGAGTTCTATGGAGGCTGAGAACAGTCACTTTGAATTTGTTAATCAGTTAGATCATTTGACAGAAAATGCAGCAGGTACCTCAGAAACATCTGCAACAAAACAGATTATAAGATATGTATCTGCTGTGAGAAAAGGAGAGGGGTGATTGATTGTCAATTGAACTTGAGAGAATTAGCAGTCATGGAAACAAGAAGTGCTATGAAATGTGCTATAAAAATAATATTTTCTCTAATCAATTCCTTATTTCCAATAGTATTATGAGTTTTAGTTCCCATATACTTATTCTGAAGCATTTCTCAGGCTTCCCATCAATATAAGAACTGAGTAGGAAAAAATTGAACGAAAGGTTTGTAAGAAATATTCTTTCTCAGATCTTTGAGCGTTTTCCATCAAATATTCACTCATTCTGGTGTGTTTGTTGGTTGGTTTCACACACCCAGTTTCCTTGTGGATGTTCCATGTGCTTGCTAAAGTCTATTACACATGGGGTATGAAAGCTCCAGGTCTTTTAATGATCCAGTGGAGGACAAGGCATTGTAGGAGTGGAGATGTGTGGGCAGTGCTTACAGGTGATGTCCATGTGCCATGAATGTGTTTGTGTGTGTTTGTCCCTCTGAGTGCTGCTGTAGTGCTCAGTAGAGATCCACACTGAGGGCTGGAGGGCTGTTGGAGGCCATTGGGACCCGTACTGCATTTGTGGTGGACTTCAGGGAGAGACTCCAGGTGATAAAGGCTTCATTTCTATAATCTGAGGTACAGCCTAAGTGTCAGCAGGAGCACGATGGAATAGACATTAAAATAGCTTTTTCAAGGTGGCCCATTGCAAGACTAACATACTGCAAAATCCTCTGCATGGGGCAGCTGTGCCCTCACTGTCAGATACAGAATGTGAAGTTATGTGTGAAAATGAAAAGGAGTTGACTGCTTTGGATTTCTGAGGATTATTCTCTGTGTTGGACATAGGGTAGTCTCGGAGGCTCCCCTGATGTGAGGGATTGGTATGTGAGCAGGTAACAGAGGTCAAAACTAGGCTGGTCCTGGTGAAGTTGGCTTAGGTTGTGTGGTTTATGAAGATGCAGCATCTCCTTCAAGTTCCATCACCCTGCTCAATGTAGTCTTTGTGGATGAAGACATTCTAGACCTTTGTCTGCAGGCCTAATCACAATGTAAGGTCTGTCTTTTAAGCACTGCTAAGGGTGGTTTTCAGCAAAACACTGTGACACCACATTTTTATGCTGAATATTTAGATGGTCATTCTTATCCTAAAGTAGTTATTCGAGCAGCCCCACGTGGGATTTTGGCTAAGCTTGTCACCAGGCTCCTTCTTTAGACTATGGAGACATTTCCCTGCAGAGGCAGACCATTCCTAAAAAATGCCATTCTGTGCAAGGCAGGTGGGATGTGCCATTTGAAGATATCTTAGTACTCCCCTGTAGTAAATACAAGGACTTGGATTTTTAATCAAACATTCCCTTTCCAGTCAGCTTTTTCACTAAATAAGTAAACTGTTGTTCCTTCACAGGGTGAGATTTACAGATTTCTTTTTCCAGCATGAGCATGTTTAATGGTGGTATTGCTACAAACTCCAAGGAATTTCACAAGAAAAGGCAATTCTTCAATAATTTCTGATAATTAAAAAAAAGCTCTCATCTCTCAAAAGTCCACCAGAAGGAGGACTGAGGAAAAAGTTGACACAAAAAAAAAGAAAATGCAGGAGTAAATTCCTTCAGCTCAGCAGTTCCTATAGTTCCAGAGAAGTGAATGTTTCCAATACAGATCTTGGATGAGTTGGGCAATCCATCCACAAATATTTACTAAAGATGTGTGAGCTGGCACTGGTGTTTGGGAGTCAGTTTCTATCCAGATGGTCTTGCTTTAATCACTGGACCAGGACTGTTGAATTTCTCTTAGTTTACAGCAGCTAGAGTCAAAATAGGACAATAAAAGTTTCCTGCTCATTTTTACATCCAGGCTCTCTATTCCTGTTCTCGCAGCCTTGGCTCAACTATTCCTGTTTCAGCAGCTTCCCAGCCAAGAGCTTCCTCTTCTGGTGGTCTCTTGGGACAGAGGAAAAGGAGTGGGCAGCTAAGCACAAGCAGCTCACACTGTTACCCATGACAGATTATGGCAGTCCCATTCCTACAAAATACTGGCACCACACAGAGCTGTCTGCTCTGCCCTGTTGTCCTGGCTGTACAACCTGACTGACTGAAGCACTGCCCAGCAGCCCATTCTGGCCATTTCAGGCTTTCTGCAGCTTCAGACAGTACCTAATGTGCCTAAACTACATGTTTTAGATTTTCTGGATAAAATAAGACAAAAACCTGGCTGTTTTGCTTTCAAGATAGGTGAGTTGAAGAAAGACATGTAACCTTAGGGACTGCAAGGCTTCTGAAGGACCTACAGTTTATATCACTCCATCTCAGCAGATCATAATTTCTTTCCAATGACCATTTCTTTAGAAACCTGAGATGCTCTGAAGGTAACAATGTCAAAGTAACCTCATTCTACCTAATCTGCATGAAATGCTTACTAAATATTGCTAACCACAAACAAATTTTGCCAGTTTATCTCACTATCAGTGATCAAACTGCTAACATGGCAAGGCATTTCAGTCCATTAATGCTGAATATGATGCTAATAAGTACCTCAGGCAAGTAAACCAAGCACTGCCTTGCACTGGGGTACTTGCTGCACTTTGGACAGCCTGTGAATATGCATTTCATGCAGCCCATGCAGCAGGGCCAATGATCCCAGACTGAAAACCAGCTATTCCTTTGGTGCTTCTATTTCTTTTTTGACAACAGAATCCTGTCAGGTCTGTGCAAAAATCTCCTGAACACAAATGAAAAATGTAGGTGGGTGCTAATAAGAATGGCTTGAAAGCCTGTTAATATAAAATCCAGAAGTTTCTTCTTAAAGAATTTAGAAGTAGTCCCAAAGCTGGCACCAGCTGCCCCTGCTGCTATCCCATAGTTGTTTGGATGCTATGGTAACAGTCCATGTGAAAAACACTGGAGTAGTTTTACACCACTTTACTTCATTTGAGCATTACATTTATTTACTTTAAATTCATATGCACCTACCTGTAGATGTTTTAGGTTAAAGCTCCAATGAATTCAAAATCTGAAAAAAAAGCTTAGTTAAAACATCCATGTTTCACTCAGTTAATACAGAAATGAAGCATACACTGCCAGTCTGTACATTATCTCTTAGTCACTCTCATCCCCTTTTGCTCTAACTCAAACACAACTTTTTTATAGCTTCAAAGAAACCTCACCAAAAATTTTGATAAGAGAGTGTGAACGATGAAACGATTCCAAGATTAGGTCAAACAGTTCACAGAGACCTAAGAACTGTCCTGTCACTGCTCTACTAGCAAAAAAATAATTAAATTGGAAAAGTTAAAAAAAAACTCCAAACAATGAAACTTCACACATTCCTCCCTAGGTACACCGATAGTGACACTTTTGTGACAAGCAAGGATTGCATGTATCTCAGATGTTCTATATGAGGCAAATTACAGGTCAAATAATTACCTAACACCTCACCTTTAGTACCTGAAATTAACCCCATCATCCCTTGAGCTCTGCCTCGGGGGACTAAAGAAAGGCTCTGTTAATTCAGGGTTAACAAAACAAGAGCAACCAGGATAGCTGGTATCTACACTCAAACAGGACTGAATAAAGCTATCAGCCACGAGGCTGGGTAGCAGCTACAATTTAAATTAGATAAATGTGAAGTGATATGGAGTGCAAGAAAAAGCCTAATTATTTTTCACACACTGCTGGGATCTAAATTACCTAGAGATCTAAATTACCCAGAGTATTTCAGGAACAGATCTAGCACTTATCATTTGCAGGCTGGCGTGCTGCTGAGATTTCAGAACAAGGAAGTGATTGGGCAAAATTATAAAAATTGCAAGAATTGCCAAAAGAAATAGTGGAACAGACTAGGATTTTGTGATTTGGTGGCACTTTTTTCCCCCCTTAATACTGTGCACAGGGTAGTCTGTCTCAAATCCAAACTCCTGAGTGCCACAGATGGTCAAGTTTTGCGTGGACAGGGGATAAGAGAGTGGAAGAGAGATGAAATTTTGAGAAAAAATAAAACAACCAAGGCTATTTAGTTTAGGAAGGAAGAGTATAAAAATGACCACCCAAAATAATGAATAGTTCAGGGGAAAGAGATCTGGTATTCCTCCATAGCCAGTCCCAGCCCCATAACACAATTACAAGAGACAAGTTGATTACATTGACAGGCAGAAAATGTGAAATGAACAGAAGGGAAAGTGTTTTAAAGTAGCACATTATCAGTCCATGGAATTCAATGTCACAGGAAATTGTTGAGGAAAAGAATTTAACAGGATTTTAAGAGGGTTGAGTTATTTATATTGACAAGTAAAACTTTTATGCCTACATGAAGTTAAGCCAAGAGTGTAAGGGACTTTAACCCTTCAGACAGCAGGAAGCTGTGGGCAGGGGCTTGCAGAGAGGCATCAGGATGCACAAAGCCAAGGGGAATTCTCCTTCCTTGGAACTTCAGAGATGGCAGAGTGCCTGTCAGAGCAACCCTCACATTTATAGTATTTGGTGAGGAAGGAAGAGGAGAGAAGAGGGCACTCTGGCATTTGTTCAGATTTTAATGGTGGTCAGGATAACATGCAAGATCCATGTGAGTTCTTCCTGAAGCACCAGACCAGCAGTATTTAATACACATGCACCAAAGTGCCCTGGACACGGGGGGCTTGCTGGCAGAAGCTGGACAGCTGCTCACTGTAGTGCAGTCCCTCCCTGCTCTTTCCTCAAGCAGCGACCATGTGTGCCCAGCTAAAGCACTACTACAGCTCTCTACTGCACACTTTGAAGACTAGACACCTAGATTATCTTCTTTTCAAATGTTTTGTGGCTTTTTCAGACCAGAAAAGAATGGAGAAAGTTGATGCAAGTATTGCACAGTGTCTCACATTCTCTTAATCCAAATGGAATTACAATGAGCAGATGTGCAACATGTTATTACACAAATCATTTGATACTTATTTGAATGGGACATTTTATTAAGGAAGCATTTATAAGGAAACAACACTGCTGCTGCCAGAAGGTATGTGACTTATTGAATTGCAATGTTTGGGTGTTTTTTTAAACCAGCTGAAACTAAGTACATTACCAAGCTTAGAAATCCTACCAGGCAGCGTGGATTGCACCATTAGCTGCCTAAACACCTTAGCACTGTGTTGTTTTGGTTCTCAAGAGCTATTTAAGTGTCTAATTCCCAGTGAAACTGTTGGGATCAAAGGTGCCAGGTTCCCTGCAGTGCAAGGATAATATTGTCAAGCCCAACAGGCATACCCACAGCATCCACCCTCTTCCACATCTGATGCATCTCCAATTAATGTTTGTATTTCTCATATTGCTGTGAACTTAGGTGTGGATTTAACTCCCAGTGAAATCAGCAAGGCCTAAACTCAGACCTGAGGTTAAACACACATGAATGGATTCTGAATGAGATGAGAGTATTGAGTTGTGATGTTATGACATTACAGAGGGATAATGACCTAGGCAGTACCAACCAGCAGCTTGGTGGGTTTTCATTTCTGTTTCCAAATTGTTTGATGCATTGTCAAAATGTCCCTTTTAAGAGCTCTGGAGAAGCACATTTCCCTGGTTTTTCAAGAGATTGCTTTCATCAGTTCCTGCAGAGTTTCTCTAACTAAATCAGTGCCTCATTTTAATACATTTGACACAATAATGCTCTGCAGCTGCACACAGAAGGCACGGATAAACAGAGCAGTAAATTAACAGGCCTCTGAAAACTTCCCAGATAAAATTCTTGTCAGATTTTCTCAGTTACCAAAAAAAACCAAAAAGGTAAGAAAATCTCCAAAACCCTAATAAAATATCCTTCAGTGCTTTATCATCTGTTTAAAATTCAGATCCAAGCAGGTCTTGGTTTTTTTTATCCATTCTGACTTTCTGAAAGGCATTTCATTGACATTTAACTCTTTGATACACATTTAAAGGGAAAGTTAAGAAGAATTTGAACATTTCTGAATAACAAGGAAACAGCCCTCATACAATGCTTGTCTTTGTACCTACTTGTTGACTACTCAGAAAAAGAATTGTGGCACATTAAACAATTAGAAACCACCTTCAGGTAAGATATGAGCCTGTGCCAAGGCTGAGGTTCCAACTAAAGTAATATCTTAATATTCAAATGTCGTCTTTTGTATCACTTGAAAGATTATATTTCTGACCTGAACCCATCCACTGCCCTTTGGTAAGCTCCTAAATATTTCCCCAGCTACTTCCCTGGAGGGTTTGACTTCCAAGTCTGAAGTCCATCAGGGTGACAAGTGCTGTGGCAAATCTGTATTACTGTAAGAACCTAATTTTTCTTCAATTTGGTTAAGAAATTGTGTGAGAAAACTTTTTCCTATTAAAAACAGCTTTTAAGTTAAATGGAAACGTACACAAATTATATTTTTAATCAAAGCACATCAGGTTTATGGCAAAAGATATATCATTATATATATATATATATATATATATATATATATATATATGAGTTGCAATGGGCTGTAAAACAAAATAAATTGCTTTTGGTTGAGAATTTTGCAGAGGAAAAACATTACTTCCTAGCTATTTCAAAATTTGTTCCTGATCTAATAAGGAAAGTACAAAAGAAATAAAACCAAGAGAATGTGAAGTTCAGCCATTGATTATGCACATGTGGTTGCCTGACTGGAAGGAGGAATAAGCTGGGAGATGCATATCAGATTCCTTGATGCACAAATTTGCCAAATATCACAAGGGGTGTAGCACACCAGCCTGTGTAAGAAACTTTGCCACTCTTGCAGGAAGCTGCGGCACTTTAATGCAACGTGCTAAATGAAATTTTATGCCCAGAAGATTCAGTTAACTTCTGAGCAATGTACTCTCAGCAATATTTAAAACTCACTCTGAAAGTCTGCAGCTGGCAGCTATTTTCCACTCACCAAATGTATTTCCTTTTTCCACATTTTAGGTAACTTTTTGCTTCCCTTTCTACTCTGGTAGGTCACAGCATATGATTCTCTCTCCTTTCATTTCCTGACTTCTTCCTCCTGCTTCTCCTCCAGTTTTAGACAAACACCTGCAGCTATCCACTGGCAGCCTTCCCTCCCTTTCCTCTGGTGGATAACTTGCTTTGACAGCCTTTTATCCCCAGGTACTGCTTGAGCTCAGGAGCCTGTGCAATGCCCTGTAATAGGGCAATGTCTGTGACACATAATGTGGAAGAATCACATGTTTTTGCAGAGTTGGTGCTACTGTGGTTCTTGTCCCTTTAGTGTGTGCTTTCATTCCTGCCCACATTGGTCATCTGTCTTCTGCTATAAAATTAAAGTTTATGAGGGCATAATGACAACACTTCTCTATCCTTCCATGCATATAAAATCTCAATTTTCTTCCACTGTTCAGAGAGGAAAATGTGCACCCTACGAGGTTTGGGGATGAACACTTACCAGCCACTAAAATCCATAACTACCTGTCCTACCTATCCTGGCAGGGTCACTTTGTGCCTTTATTCTGCAGAAACAGGTAAACAGTGATTTGAGATATGCCAGTTCAAAAAAAGATACCCTAGTTTCTTTGTGTGAATATTAAACTTCTCATGAGATAATAGTGAGGAATGGAGATTCATCTCAATGTTCTTGCTCAGAGGCTCAGCTGCAGACACTGTCCTGTAACTCAGCGACTGATGCATGTCAGAGATGCCAAGACATTTCTGCCAAGCAGAATGCCCTGATGCATTCACTTGTTAATCAGGATACCCAAGCACTCCATGTACAGCCTGAGCACATTTACACTCTTTAGGTTGAAAGATGTCAGGTGAGTGTGCAAGATTTGCCATGACAGTGGCATTGTGCCTCTAAAATTCCTGTTTAGTTTTCCGTTTTCCAAGGAAATGGATTCATGCAAATAGATGGGTTGTGAGGCTGGGATTTTCAGAAGCACTTAGCATTGGCCTGTATGAGCCATCTGAATTGCAGAGGGAGTCTGCTCCTGACATCAGTGCCAGCAGACTCATGACAGTGATGAGCGCTTTGAAAGACCCCCCCCAATACCCACACACATTTATTCAAATTTATTGTGCAAAGTTAAACTGAGGGTGCAGGTAGCAGAAGCAGTCAGCACCCACAATTGGGACCAGCCTCTTCACAGCTTGTAGTCCTTGTCTACAGAAATCAATTAAATAATAATTGTGCATGCTACTGGAGTACCTAGATCCCTTTCTGACACAACATCCTACAGATTCCGCCTGAGCCATGATTAAAGATAAGATATCACTCCTGGCTTCAGTGGCTCAGAACTGGACCCAGAAAAAAGACAGTGTGTGACTCCAAAACAGACAAAGCCTGGCTGGAAACAAATCTGTCAAACTCAACACCTGCTGGCTCCTGCTCACTGAGCCAAGCTAAAACAGGGCTCTGGTGCAGCTACCTGAGGAAATGAATAAAGATGTAAGCACGTGGCAGTGTATCCATGTGAATCTTTGGTCACTGTTTTTGTGTGCAGAGGCACAGAATGATTGCATGTCTTTGTCACAGAAATACAAGGAAACAACTCTGCACTCATCACAAGCCAGTAAAAATAATAGTCTGCATATTCCCAAGATATCATTGACCACTTGCATTAGAATGCTTTTTTTTCTTGACTAATTTTTCTTTTTATTTTAGCTAAGAAAATTTTCTTCATTAAAGATCACATACAGACCATGCAGTATTTGAACTTCTTAAAGAAACTGCTCTGGCTCATTAGAAACTCATTCACTAGAAACTCCACCTAAATAACAGTCTCAGAGCAAGAAAATACCTTCAAATTCTCCCCTATGTGCAGAGATGTTCAGTCTTTTCAAACCTTAGTATGAAAATTCTAATCTTTAATTTCTTCTCCCCATCCTCCTCCAATTTAAAAAAGAAAAAATCTGAGTAAGAAAGATGCTAAAATGTGTAAGAATGTGTTAGAAAAGAAACAGAAAGAAACACAAAATCTGACACTGGGGAATTTCTCATCAGAAAGGTTGGTTATGTAAATCTAAGCTTAGAGAACCAGTTCCTGGCTATATCCCCCCTTTGTAGGGTAACACACTTGCTCTTTCATGTTCCTCACTGGGCTCTGTGGAACAGTTGGACCTTTGGCCCAACTCCAGAAATGCATTTGAGCTCTCCTTTTGTCAAAGCAATTTCGGAAATATTTCCACTTTCATTTTCATCCAGTCACAGGGGATTGTCAAGAAGTGAGGGAATCTTAGGGATCCCTGCAAGAGTCCCCAGTCAACACCTACAGGAGTCCTGGTCTAGCTGAACCATGGATGCAGCTTGTTTTGTTTGAAGGATGTATCCTTAGCGCAGTTTCTCTGTCCCACAGCCTGGCCTCTTCCCAGATGCCCGTGTGGCACATCCCACAGTGCTGATGGAGCACAGCCAGAGCAAGGTAACTGCAGCAGACACCAGCCCTGCACTGCTATTTCCAGCCCCTACATTGTGGCAACCCAGCTCCTCTCTGAGAGAAGCAGTCCTTATTAATTTGGTGACATGTGCACATAAAAGTTCCGGATTCCTAAACAACTCCCCCAGCGCCTCCCCCACAAGCTGAATAATAACCATCTGGTGGAGCAATTTTTGTAAAGCACAGAGATGCCAGAATTTTTTTGGCATGGTTTTAATCAAATTGAAGAAGGCAAGCCCACAAACAACAGACTCCTTCACTCCACAAGCCTGATCCATCCACAGACATTATCCCTCCTGTGCTTTGGAGGAGTCTGGTGTCCTGTGGGGGAAAAAACAGCACAGCATATAATTGTTTTGTTAAAAATCCTGCTTACTGGGGAGCACAATAAATTCCACAGACCCTTGTGTTTCTAGCTCCATTTTTATCAGGTTTATCAGCTTATCAGCTCCCTTTTTTTATCAGCTCCCTTTTTTTGATTCTGAAAACTTCTCAGTCTTTTGCAAGCTTTGTGTCTGTGTGAAACTGTAATTGCCAAATACTCTCCAAGTTTTATTTTAGTTTTGATTTTCTGTAGTGCACTTGCTTTGCAAAGTTTCATTCCGTGAGTTTCTGGGTGAATATCAATTGCTCAGATCTGGAATTGCGACCTTTACATGCAAAGTCCTTCTTTGACAGAGTTTATTTCTCATGGCCATGAGAAAGCATCATTTTGATGCAGCTTGGACTGTGCTCTAGCAGTTGGAAAAGATGCATTGACTCCATAAAATGTACACTGACATTAAGGCCTTACACTTTAAAAATGCCCTTTGGACAGCTCACATGTGAGCTACTCTTACTCCTTTCCCAGGACAAAGTCTTTTATAGCATTGCAAAGATTTTCATATCCTACCAAAACCACTTGGAGAGAGAAAATTCTACCATGCTCTGGAGTTACTAAGCCTTCTAGAGCTGCTCCACCACTTACACAGGCAGGTGTCTGGGGTTTCCTTCTGCTAGTTCTTGCTCTTGAGCTGGAATGGGAATGCTGTGCTCCTTTATCTGAATGGACAGCCCCTGTTTTCACCCTGCAAGGTCAGTGCTGTGGGGCTCCTGGCTGCAGACTGGCTCCACCCAACAGCTGGAGCTGGGCTGTGTTCATACAAAGGCAAAGGGGCTCCTTCACACCAGGAATAATTCTCCTCTAGTGTGGACTGGGGGTTGGAGCAGCCATCCATCTTCACTTCAGCTCCTCCCTCTGCAGGCAGTATTTGCACTGCCTCTGCTGAATGATGGCAGGCAGGCAGCTGGATGAAAGCAATGGCTAGTCTTTAGTAATTGGCAGCATTTCAACAAATACAACTGCTAGAAAAGATGTTGTGCTTGGCTGAAAGGTCAAGCCCCTGCTATCTCTTTTTCTTGATTATCAAATTGCCAGAGTTTGCATTTCTGGGATTTTAATCTCTTCCTTACACAAGGGAAACAGTATTTCATTTAAGATAGAGGCCCTTCTTCAACACCTCTTCCACAGCAGGGTGTTGATTTCAATACCACATGTCAGAAATAATCAATCTGGTTTTATTTCAAGGTTAACTAGAGGAACTTTATTGCTTTTGAGTAGAGAATTAATGTTACAGAGCAGAAATAGCATATCCACTCAAAGCAAAAGTGCCTTGGCCTCTGGAGTTAATGGAGAGTCCTCAGCAATCTGTGACAGATCTTGCTAATCTTTTGCCTAAAATTAAAAGAACCTAGAAATAATTTCACACCTTAATCAACAAATAGGGTTGGCCCCTTTCTCCTTTTTTTTGTGCTCAGCTTTGGGAGATGTTTGCTCTGAGCAACTGGATTCAAAGCTTCTCTTCATATTTACCTTACATTAAAAAATTTGCAAGTAATTATGAAGAGTTTTCAGCAAGTCCAATGAGTTGGCTCATGATCTTATTTCCCTCATACAGTAGCTTAATAAAGCTCTATTTGTACAGGCAGGAGCACAACTCTCTGATTTTGTACTCCTGCCAAAAAATCAGTCTCATTTTCTGCTCAACCCTTTCCACCTTGTTCATGCCTAGGTACAGCGGCTGCATTTCTGAGAGTGAAAGCAGAGAAACTTTTGTTTCAGTGCCTTATCTGAACCCCAGACAGAAAAACCACCTGCAATTTGTATTTTGTAAGTGCCACTACTTCCCATTTCTGCCTCCACAATCACATCAGCATGGTGTCAGAAGGGAAGATTTTTTCCAGTAATGGGCATCTGACAGACTTATCAGGAAACTCCAAGCACATCGTTAACATTTTCTACCAGAGAAGCCTTGACAGTGCCTGCTCATTCATCTTTTTCCTTCACCCCACACCCAATTCATCACACTGAATACTCATTCTACTACACTGCTAAGCCCCTGATGAGAAACAGGGACAGCCCAGGTTGCTTCAGGAAAATGTCTTAAATCCATTTGTTACTTGAATGAAGAAATGGATGTTTTGTTTGAGGAGCTAACAAGTGAGGGAACATTCCAGACACTCTGAAAGAAGTCACCAGTCTTTGGTTATGCAAGCTGAGAGCATCCCAGTGAAATCAAAAAAAGATCATCCTTGTCATCTGTTGTTGACATGCCTGACAAAGTGATACCTATATTTTCACAAACATCTAATGTGACAGAGATTTTCAGAGAGAGATTTACTGTGACTGATCACAGCACAGGGTAAGAGATTTGTACTATTACAAATTTTCCTTCTCCTTTCCCATAATACAGCTGTATTTTCAATGTTAAGTGGAGCCAAGTGCTACTAAGGGAGCATCTGCCTTGCTAAATATAACAGCCCCAAGTGGTTGATGGCCTTTTGTATTGTACTGCTCATGGCTGTGTTTGCCTACTGTAAGTGATAAGGGTAAAAACCTAGGAAATATTAAGCATATAAGGTGAAGAGGGGGAGGGAGGGGGAAAGGTGTTTCATTAAAAGATTTGTTTTTTAAATGAAATATTTTTAGAGGAAGTGCTGAAGAACTAGATCTCCATGTGACAAGACAGTTTGGGAGTTCATTCAAGTAATATCTGACATTTATTTAAAAGATTCAGCCTAATTTTTTTTTTTTCCTAGTAGTAGTAGTAATTTCATTTCATAGTACTAATAGCATTTCAGTCTTTTGGTTTGTTCTTGTTCTGCTTTGGTTTGAAGTCAGTTTTATCCCTTTCTTAGTCTAATACCAAATCAGACATTCTCTATGTAAGTAGTGCAGTCAAAATGCTTGGAGGGAAATCAGCAGAACCCACTTTCCTTCCTGCAGTGATATCCTTCTCCTCTTCACAGTCAGTCATAGACTGAAAAGGACTTGTGTCCCAGAAAAGATGAAAGAATGTTACATGTGCCATAATATTAATCATCCTTCTAATATTATAATAGGATTTGGAGAAATTCCCATAGCACTGGATGACTTCTAAATGAATATGTTATTTTTCTTAATAACAGCTTTCATAAACCATCATGCAGCCATTATCAAAAACTGAATACCTGTGCATGCTATGAATTTGGGCTGCTGCAAAAATGATGGGTTTTATTGACTGATAGATTATGTGATGAAAAATGTAACTCTTTGTATAAGAAAACTTTAGGGCTCAGGGCTCCTATTTGGAGCTTGAGCTGTAGTGCCAATAAAAGAGGACTTCACAGAAGAATTTCCTTTTTGGCTTTATGGAATCAGCAGAAACCAAGAGCCAAGCCCTGTTATGGTGGCTGGCATAATTTCTATGACAAAACAAAAGTTTCAAGCACTCCCTCAGAAGTTGGCTGAACCCCTGAGCTTAATTAGCAAAGTAATTGGCCTCTGGTTCAGATGGAAGAATTGTGGTGTGGTCTAGATGCAGCATGGTACAGATGACGTTTAAATCAGGTTTCCTAAATATGCGCATTTAGTGTACTTAATTGACTGTAAAATAATTATTCTGTGCTATATAATTATGTTGTGGCAGAGACCAAGGCTTCTAAACATCTCAAAGGCAAATGTTTACAGGCCCAAAATTAAGGCATTATTCTCTCCTAAAATATACAGCAAAGCAACGAAAGTGTTTTATCTCCACAACCAGGTCTTTGTATCAGACTTGAGGCTATATTTAATATTCTCTCATTGTTTTCTTCCTCTAATATTCTACTCTTACTCATTAAATAGACTTCAAACCATGGGTAGCAATGAGGATTAAAATCTCTGTATGACATCAGTGGCTTCAGCTAGAGTAGAATATCTAATTCTACTCAAGTGAGAATTTCAGGTGTTAAAAATTAGGCACCTCCTTCAGCTTGGTGTTGAAGGTGGATGATGGGACAATATCTCTTTGAGTGCTGATCTGTGAACAGACCAGTGTTAAAGAGAGAAATTTGTTTTCCTCCTACTTGAGAACTTTAACTTGACCCTGGCTGGGGAGCATGTTGCAATGTGAGGGTGTTCCTCTCCCCTGAGGGAGAAAAGCCAGCTGGGAGCACTGAGCACAGTTATATGTTGGGGGAAGCAAAAATTCAGTACCAACTAGAAACCTGACTTTCACAGCTGTCCACCTCATCTAACACTGCTGTTTATTTTCAAAAATATCATCAACACGAAGCAGTGTTTATTCTACCTCCTATAGAGGTGTTGCCTCTATAAAAGGTTCATAAGGTCTTGTATCCTCCACCTGGATGCTTAGGGAGAAGCACATTGCATGGAGCAGTTGTATTTTCAACTTGCTTTCCAGAAACAACAGGCACTAGGTCTTTCCAGCTGGAAATCCAGTAGTGTTTCCCAGCAGTCCCATTTATATGGACCCCATCATTCTTCCAACAAAAGTTTTTTGGTGTGATTTGCAAGACCCACCCACCTCATGAGCCTCATGTACCTAATGAGCCTCATGTTCTGCCCATCAGGAGACAGTGAATTCATGGAATTAGGGCTGCCTCTGCTTACCATGGGTACAGAGGAATCTGCATGCTATCATCATGTTAAGAGGATAAAACTGGCAGCTGGAAGAGTGAGAACTGAAATGAGGCTGTGTTCTAGGTTAGCATTATTCTGTTATCAACATGGAGCATTGAGCCCTGAACCAGAGAAAGCATCTGCCCCTTTTCCAGGCAGCTAGATGTAGAAGTGCTGAAACTCTCTAAAACCCCTCAGGAACAGGAACATCTGGAACTCCACTAATAACAAGATGAGAGAACTGCAACATTGGCAACCTCTTTAAATAGACAAGGATTGACATAGCAGAGGAAAATCTGATTTATTCTTTTGATTAATAATAAATTCTGTTGGCCTTTGAGAAGGCATCTTTAATTCTTAATATTTATCACAGATAATAGAATACCCCAAATATAGCCCATTAACTTTAAACACTGGAGGACATTAGCAGAACAGGCTTTTGTATGTGTAGAAAAAACGGGAGACAGATTTGATAAATTATTGGTCATGGAGAATTTGAGCAGCCCATCTTCTCCATTCTCAAATGCAATAAATTTTTTAAGATCAGAGTGTATGTCAAATGGAGTTCATAAAGTGGAAAATGACACTATTTACTTTCATCAAATAAAATGCTGTCAAAATTTATGGCTCTGCACCTCAGAAATCTGTCCGAATGCTACTGTTATTTTGTGTAACACTTAAGCAACCCAGGCTAATAGGGCTATAAACTAAGTTATGCCAGCAGAAGTTCCTAATAAATTAAATTTTAAAATCTTAATTTCATAAACTGAAAGAATACTTCAAGTTTTTGACTGCTATGTAAGGGGAAATGTTGTAAGCTTACAATTAGCAGAGATGGGAATGTCATCTGAAGTCAGCTGAGAAACCTAACCTGTGTCTTGACCATCATACACCTTGAAATGAGATGTAATGGCTTTAACCATCTTAACATGCAGATAACCACATGTAAAGGTAATAAAAATGGTCCTGATCCAGTTTTGCCAAATGGTATTTAATTGCACAGTGTCAGCTGGATTTCTTTAATGTTGATACAGAAATCACAAGAACAGGAGCATGTACTGCATCCCTGTTTCAACTGCACTGAGGCAAATTTGGGCCATGAGTTCCCAGTCTCATATTTCCCACTAAAATGATCATTAATATTGTGATCATTTGGACAGTCATCTTGATCCACCACAAAACTATTTTTTGTGCTTTTTTCTACTGTCCCCCATGTGAGGAGTTCACAACTGCCTGTCTCAAACACTCTCAAGATCACAAATTCTCTGTGGCAAAGTGTGTTAAGCAAAGATCACCCTGAGTTATGGGACAGATGTGGTGGATATTTAAAACCACCAAAGCAGCCTCCTGAGTTCCCCTTTCTTTGCCCTGACCCAAAAATGCCTCCATGGATTCCTGGAAGTCTTACTGGCCATCTGATGGGAGGTTGAGATAAGAGATAAGATAAAGGTGGTTCTATTGTCTGAGTGTTATTTCAGACCTAGGAGGAGGTAAACAAAGCCAGGGGTACACTAATAATGGATACAAAGAATCCTCAGGGAAAGACAACTCAGCAGCTGTGCTGAAATCAGCTAATTCCAGCAGGAGAAGAACACAACTCATGACTCAACAAGAGAAACCCACTGACACAAAAGAAGAAAAAGACTGAGCACAGGATTAACTAACCTTAGAAGCAAGGGAATCATTCAAACAAGAGAATAATAGAATTGGGTAGGCAATGAGGATTAATTCCTGTGTTTGCTAATATAAAAATTGTGACATTTCCAACGACCTTGGGACCCTCAACACCTCTGAGGTGTGGAAATGGATACGTCTACTGCAGGTATGTTTTGGAATGAGGCTTGGATGCTCTTGTAATTGTAGAAGCTGTGAAATAACCCCCTTGTAATAGGGCCAAGGCACTTATCTTCTGCATCTGTCCACAGATCCCCTCGTTGCTTTGTTTGGAAGAATCCAGCTGGAATAGAGGTTCATCTAGTTAAAAATCTGAGGTGTGGAATTAATACCTTTGTCAGTAATATTCTGTTTTCCCTTGATAGATGCAGCAGCTTGGTAAGACATCAGTCTCAGTTAAAAATTTGTGCCCTGTATCAGAAGGATAACTTAAAAATACAGTCATCCATACTTGTGAGGAGTTCAGCTACAAAGACAGTCAATGTTCTTTGATGTTTCTTCTATAAAGTAAAGCACTGAGCAGCTGGAAATCCTTAAAGGGCTAAATGGTGACTTGGCTGGGTTTTTTCCTACATGACTCTGACTGTATCTCCCATTTCTTTCCTCCAGTCTGTAGTCAGAGCATTTACCCATTAAGTGAGCAAAAAAGCATCAGGCTGGGTTCTGTGACCTGACCTTCCCTCCAGTCATGTATATTGAACTGCTACAAGCCCAGAAATGAAACACCACTTGGCCAAGAGGCAACAGAAGGGGGACAGGGCAACTTGCATGAACGCAACAACTTTCAGTTCAGAGCCTTCAGCAGCAATAGCTTCCCTTGATGTTAAACATGAACCAAAGCCAAGTTAGGAAACACATTGAGTTTTTTTTCCTTCCTCTTAAAACAGTTTGGACTGAGGCCCATTTTCTTTTTCCATGCTTTAGCTAGGAATTCTCAGTTAGCATTCCTGCTGGAGGAAATATAATACCTGCATGTTCTACTGCTGAGGAGTCTGGGCAGAGATGAGCCCCAAGCTCAACCCTCACATAAACACACAAATTCATCTTAAAGCTCCCTCTCTAATTGGAGTGGTAATCAGCGTGGGTAGTCACCATCTGATAATTATCTGGCACTGAGATATTGTTAGCCAGATTTCTCCCATTTCAAGACGCTTCACAGAGTTGCAAGATGACAGGAGAAGGACGAGAGCCAATCGTGAGCCCCGGAGTGCGCAGCATTCCCTCTGCAAGGAGCCTGACATTACCGGCAACGCAACAGGGTGCGGAATCTCGGGTGTGAGCAAATGAGGTCAGGTCCAGAAAATATGGGCCTGTGTGATCCAACAGCTTACACGTTCCACCAAACAGATTGCTGCCATTAATATGTATACGGGGAAACTCGAGAGCTGGGACTCCAGAAAGGACGGCAAGTTTATAATAAATCACTGCGCTGTTTATAGTTCTGCAAAAGTAAAGTAAATGAAATGTCTCCTTTCCACGCACGATCCTTGACAATAATGATACCTAAGAATGAACATCCTAGGAGCCTTTGTAAACTAATGCCATGCAATAAGGACTTTTCTGTTTTATGCTGGGATTAAAAGTCAGCTTTCTGTGGTGAACCTTCTCAGCAGCACTTGAGACTGGGACAGGGGAAGACTCAATTTATCAGACTATAATCACAAGAAGAAATTTAAGATGCAGAGAGCTATTAGCTAGACCTGTCCATACACTGTCATAATGTGCTTCATGCCCTTCCATCAGTAACTGACAGGAGTGTTTAATATAATCTCTTATTTCTCAAAACCAAAGCCATCCATGCTGAAATTATTATGGCTTTTTGCCCTGTGAAAGCCCTGGCACAGCACAGGAACAGAAGAATGCTGTCACCGGTGTATAGAACACCCCTTGCTCAGCTGGTGCTTGTCCTCATCCACACAGCTCTCCAACAGACCTATGGAGCAAACATTTCCTTCTTTTTGTAAGTCCAGGGTGTTCTCATCTGTACTTCACAAAATGTAAAACTGTATCTTTTCATCTTATTAGTATATTGCATGAAATTATTTTTGCAATTATCAGATGTTTCAGATTCACTCTGACATTTAATCAACTACAAACACAGCTTATTGCTTGATGTGTTCAAGTGCCATGAACATTATCCCTTAAATAGAACATGTTTTGTTTTATGATTTAATTAGTTACTGCTAAAAGGCATTATCTTATTGCATTCAAGCTTGTCTAGATTTTCTATTTGCTGTAATTGGCAGATAAAATACAGGTATAGCGTATTAGCAGAAATCAAGTGTCTAATTTCATGCGTTCTAAAAATTTGCAAATAAAGTTGTTTCTGAGGATAATGAAAGGGTATGAACAGGTTTAGAAGAAATTGGCAGGCTCTACTGTTATCTCAGAGCACAAAGATGGAGGCAAAGCAAAGAGCATTTTGGTGGTTTTGTTGGTTTTTTTTTAATCACAGCAAGGCAACTGTTCAGAAGTACAATGTGTTGGCACCCACTCCATTTCTCAAATTCTTGTGAAGATGTGTGAAATGGAGATACTCTGCTCTTGCTTCAGTGATGGACCACAGTAGGTGGGATTCTCTGCAGCGTTTTTCTGGTTCTATCTAAATCTGCTCCAGCCAGCTTCAGGAGAGGTCTCAGGCTTCAGCAGCCTTGTCCATCAAAGTGGCTGTGTGCTTGCTGCTACCTCAGCAGTGTGTACAGCTTGCAATTGCATGGTCACACTCTCCAGGCATGGTAAAGCTGGGAATGCAAACATTGATCTTCTCTCCTTTGCTAGAGGTGATGTCTCTATTCCTATAGCTCCTACATGTTGTGCTTAAACACAATTGCAGCTTAGCCCAGCTGGGCTAAATGGAGCACAGACTTGTTCTCACCTTAGCTCAGGTGTCTTCTGTACTGCAGCCATAGGGGAATCTGTGGTCTCTTTGTCATCCTTGCAGAAGGCACTTTAAAATAAGCTGGTTTTCAGTAAACTAAATTCATGTGACAGTGACCCACATCTCCACTGGAAAATCTAGATGTAATGAAACTCAGAGATAGAGGAAAACCAATTCTGGATGGGCCTCTTTGAGAATTGCTATCCCTAGAAACTGTTATAACCAGAAGTACTTTCTGGAATACAACAGTGTGGTGGGTGCCTGAAACTTGCTGCAACTGCAGTGCATTAATAAAGTTTAGGATATCAATTCAGCAAACGTGCATTGAGACTTGAAGGATGTAGATGTATTCTTCATCACTGAAGTCTGAAAATACAGCTGGGCAAATTCTTTTCAGAAGATAAAAAGCTCAAAAATGTGATTTCATGAATTTTTGGGCTGAAGTTGACAAAATGTTTTGAGGAAAAAATTGTAGGCTGTAACATCAAAGTACTTCAATGTTTTCTTAAGTAGAGTTTTCCACTTTTTACTTGGGAGTGCTGTTCATAATTCAAAATGGGGAAAAAAATCAACAATCTGAAGCCCTAGGAGAACTCATTTACTTTAAAGCTTGCCAACATGTTATGAATACACTCCACTCTTTCCTTTTGGATTTTTGGTTTAATAAAAGTTTGTTTTCTATCTGCCCAAACCAACAGTTTCTTTTCTATTTCATCATCACCACCACCACCACATTATTTCACTCTCTGTTTTCTTTTTTCATTCATTTCCACTGTCTTCATGTTGCAGCCAGGACATAGCAGAGTTTCAAAGCCTATCAAGTCACATATGAAAGTCAAATATGCTAATGTTAACATTAATAATTTTAAGACATTTGTGGGCAGGATTAAAATGCAGCAATTTCTTTGACCAAGAGAAAAAAGGCTGATCAATCCCCACAGCCAAACTCTGACCATGAGCTTTTTTTAGGGGATTTTACTCAGCAATATTCTCTTGCACAGGCAGGCTGGAGACGTTCCTAGCACTGATTTTCCCTCTGTCCCTTTCCTCCCCCAGCCTCCTCCCAGCTCACATCACAGCTCGTGTCTGGCTGCAGCGGCCGCCTCTTGTAAGGCCACATTTGTCACTCACTGCCCCCCTACTGGACTCGCTCCTGTAGTCACAACTGAGTTATTAATTAGTGTTATCTACAACTACTGAGTTATTAATTACAGTCATCTGGGGAGGCACAACTCATCGCTGTTCCCTGTTCTGGGAATTCACTGGAGAATAACATCCGTAACCAGACCTTCCAGAACAGGCATGGTACTTGAACAGTAATCCTTGCATACATTTTTCTCTCCCACAGGCATGCTGTTGACCTTCAAAATCTAGATTATTTATCTCATATTATTTACTAGTTCTGCATGCCATTGATTTTGTTTTGTAGGAGAAGTCTCTTTGACCTATCATTGTAGCTCTGATGTAGGAAATAACTTCTTTTTCCCCTTCCAAATAGAAAAAAAAAATGAAATGATGATGTTTGAGAGCTTAATGAAGTAATTAAAATAATCTTTAAATAAATACATTTTAGGACTCTGCCAAAAGAAAAAGAGAATAAAAAGAAATGAAGAATGCATTAATTGGAATATTCTCATTCGAAATGTATTACTCCTGCAGATGTTGACAAACCGTATTGTAGACAAAATTAGCCAATTTATTATCCACATTATAATAATCAAGGATTACAAGGTTAAGGGTGTGAAATCCCTTACAATCTCTGCTGTGTTTCAGGGTATATTTATTTCTATTATTTAAATCTGAGAACAAAAAGGTACTGAGCTTATTAAATCCTACTAAATAAACTGCATTTGGATAAAAGGGAGATGTGCTAGACAATAAGAAACACTAGTATCTCTTTCCAGGTCTTTCAGGCCTTTCATACAACTCTCCTAATTTGTGTTTTAATGAGAAGATTTTCTCATTAAAAGATTTGTGCAGGATCAATGTCCTGCACAGGAAGCAATGCTGTGGAAAGTACTTATGTTCCTGATGCAAATGCATTTCTTTCTCCTATCACTGGCATACTTTTTTTTCTGTAATGAGTTGATACTTGTGTTGTGGTTCTTACCTAGTGGCACACGTTCATTTCAATGCTTTCATTGTCTGACATGACTCAGATTTCCAGGAGCATCTATTGGACCCCCAGACCATAGAAAGGGTGAGGCACTCTGCAGAAGATCCTCAGAGGTTCTACCACAATTGTAAGTGATTCTGGAAACCCCTAAGCCCCAAACTGACCACACCTTCTCTACTTCACCACCCAAGAAGTCTCTTGAGTCTTACTAGCCACATAGTCACAGAAGGCTTATTCTTGTATGCATCTTATTTGGAAAACATCTTTATAAGCAAAAACTTATAAAGGTTTTGATACCAGAGATACCAGGTATCAGAAACTCTGAGCATCAGAGCAACCAATGGCCCATGAATACATGGAGAACCCCTTTCTGCCTTCTTGCTTTCAATTTCCTTTGACACTGTATAGAGTAAATTTCATCAGTACCCTCAGAAAGTCCCAATGGCAAAGCCACAGGCTTTAAACCATAAAACATTTCCAGTCTAGTGTCATTTACACAACTTCACCAAAGGCTTCTTCTGCTGATTAACCAGTTTATCACTTAATAGACCACAAAAGTCTGTAATAAAATGCTCTCCTGGCAATTATTATAATTGGGCATACCTGTCATTTTAAATCTGATTCTGCATGCATCTCCAGAGATTTAATAATTCGAGGTAGATCACCAAGTAGCTGGTTGAGTTAATTATTTGAATAATCCACAATTCAGAACCTTAATATTATACCTACATATTCCCATGTGTGCCTGCATTTTCTGCTCATGTCTGCAGAAGTCTGGCAATGGTGAGAGGAAGCTTTGCTGTGGGTTGTAGCAGTACAGGATAAGGGCATGTTTAATCCATTGCTGCTGTGGATTCTTCTGTCCCCAGATGAAATGGGTTGGCATGAAGGATCATGTGGATCTGGGCAGTCAGACCAAGGCACAGAATCAAGAGCTGAGACACTTAACCTACGTAAAGTTGAACAAACAATTTCAATCTTGACTTGTCACTTTTAGAGCTGCGAGGTGGTTTGACCCTGGCTGGATGCCAGGGGCCCACCAAAGCTCCTCTTTCACTCTCCCTCTTCAAAGAGATGGGGGAAGAGAAATTTTTAAAAAAAGCTCATGGGTCAGGAAAAGGAGATCTGTTGGACTTGGGGGAAAGCTGCTGGCAGCTTCCCAGAGAACCTATCCCTGCAACCCTGCCCCACCACTGCAAAAACCTTATCAAGCAAACCCAACAGACAGCGAAAATAAAAGGAGCCTATGTCTTAGTTCCAAGTCCTAAGGACAAATCCAAGATTCCTTCAGGTTTCAAGCAAGAATTTTTTAGTCTGGTCGTAGAAACTGGAATTAAAATGTGCTCAGAAGTGTATGAGAGCAGCCACCTAAAGCATTTAAAGGAGCTCAGAGAGACCACCACTGTAACTCCCTTATTTACTGGTCTCCACTCTAATACCTCCTTTTAGGGAGGAGAATTGATGGCCTATACCAGTTACCCTAACAAACATATGCACCACTCAGTCTGCTGAAGGAAGTAATTACCTAAATGCCCACAAAGTCTATTTTTTTTTTCTGAGAAAACATGAATGGGAGAATAGCACTTAAAGATGAAGGACATGAAGGCCATAGAGATTTTTGGCTGTTACAAATCAGGAAAATGCTGCCCTGGCAGACCTGGCACAGGCTCTGCTGTGACTCAACTACTGCTAGAGTTGAACAGTGTCAAAAACACTGAAAGAGCTTTCGGTAGTCTCAGTTGAAAACTTCAGTGTCCTTCCTCTTCCTCACTCTTCTTCCTCCTCTTACTTGTAGGAGAATCAGACCTGCCCTTCCCTCCAGAGAGGGATCATTGAGATCAGGAACAGGCAAGGCTGCCTCTGAACTGTAACAAGAAGGTCCAAGATAGCAGTGGGAAAATGAATCCCTTGACGTGAAGGGAACAAATAAGAATATAAATCTATTCAAGAAACGAAAATAATAGTCCTCATGATCTCTGCTGAGGGGGAAGAGGACAGCTGACCTGTGATCTGTAAATTCTAGAGGTTGCTGTTTATCCTTAATCTTCCTCTTCTTTAAGAACTTCCAAAATAAGATATGAAAGAAGACTGCAGCTTTCTCCCACATAATAAAGGTAGTAAAACATGATATTCATAAAGGTCACTGTGCCTTAGCAGAGGAGGAGGGATGGATTTCTATTACTGGGTTTCTCTCTTCTGTCTGCTTTTGTATGAATCACATGCTGACGTAATTTGAACTTAGAGGACACTTGATAAAAAGATAAAACATTTGTTTACCCCACTGTGCTTGCAGACTACACTGACAGAGGCACTGCTATTTACAGAGAGGTGGGTGATGCAATCCACCCCTGCAGATTCCAGGAAGTGCTCAGGAACTTTGAAGGGGCTGGGAGCATCATGAGACTCTCCCCTCCTCTGAACCTCTTGCAGTTGGGAGCAAACAAGTCTGCCACAGCCTGGTGTGCACCTTTCCTGATCTGCACCAACAGGGAGGGCAAGGGCTGACCTGGGAAACTGCAGAGGGCTCATCCCATCCTCAGGTTGTTTACATGTGTCCTTTGCAATGTGACTAATCCCGGAGAAAGCAAGTGCCTGTAAGAACCCAGCCCTTCCTCACGACAGAGCAAAAAGTCCATCTTTTAAGTTGCCATATGTAAATGTATTTTTTAACAAGTGTCTAGCATAAGATTTTTCCAAGTGGTGATGTGCAGCAGGCAGTTCATTAAGATGTATCTTCATCTAATTGAGTGTTTTTCCACTTACAGTATCATTTGGCCAAAAGCCAAATGAGAACTTATGAGGTAAGGTACGTGTCGTGTTCAGCACATCCCAAATCCTGCAGTACACCCACAGAACTGCAGATTGCAGAGACTGATATGAGCCTGGGAGATGGCCTCAGTCTGAATTGTGATGATCTGCATTTTCACTGCCACCTGATGCACTCCTGAGGCTGCAGTCACATGGCTCCCATCAAAGGAAGTCTTTGCTCGTGTAAATTTCTTTTGTGTTAATAGTAGTAGATAAGAGTAATACACATAGCACCTTCTATTGAAACCATATGTAAAATCAGGTTCATATTTTAATAAAAATGTACATCTCCAAGGAGAAATGTGAACAGTAAAGGTATTGTTTAGCACAGAAAGGTTGGAGAAATTATGGATGCTGCCATATAAATGGTAGTTCAGGGAAGTTCACTGAGCCTGAAATGTTGCAGCACTCTAAGTTTAACCCTGACCCCTGGAAGGTGCATTGTTTACAGTTACTATATATCCATGAAAAACTGTGTTTTCTGTGGAAAGTTCTTGTTGCATCTTTATGTTTTCTTTCCCACAGAGAAAAGGAAATAAAGACTTCCCTGGCTAAGATTTTGAAAACAGCCAGCAAGGGTCTGGTCTGATCCTGCCGAGACAAACAGAATTCTTACATCAGATTTCTGGAAAGAGTCAGAGCTGCCTCTGCACTGGAGGGTTTAGAAAACACTGTCCTGCTGTTTGCAATCATGCCTTTACAAAGTAATCACCTATATTTTATGTTCTACATGTTGTTTCACAGCCTTTGTCAAATGATCAGGAATTTACCATTAGAAAAGCCTGACTTGCATTTTCCAAAATGGGAAAGAAACCTTCTAAAATATAATATATCTAAATTAAATAATATTTCAAATTTCTATTTGTCTGGGTGTTCAGTTGATAGATGGTCAGGCTTACAAAGTCAAACACTCATTTGCATGTGTCTGCACAGATAAATCCTATCAAGCCAGCTTTTCAGGGTCCTTGCTCAAGGAGCTCAAGGCTTTTTCCTGATTCCAGGGAAGGTGACTCTCAAAGAGGCCCAATGCACTTCTATTTTCCATAACTAATGCCTTCAAATTGACAGCCTAACGTCTTTGAAAACAAAGATTCCATCATTTTTCACAGCACTTGCTAAGGTAGTTCTTTGTATAACATCCAATAGCATTTATTACAGAATAAATTTTGAGGTACAGAAAAACTTGTGAGGAATAAAATCTGTTCCTTTGCCTCTGATCAAGCACAAAATACCTATTATGTATTTCCACCTTCTTTCTGTGCCAGGCTATTCTTTGCTTCCAGCTTTCCCTTCAAAATTATGCATGCAATTCCCAAATAATGTGACAGAAATCTGTCGGCTCAATGGGAATCAATGAGCAAGGAAAAGACATCAGTCTCAATAGGAGCAAAAGGTCTGATGGGAAAAAATGATGGCTCTGTTTCTCTAAAAGGCCAAAAGGGAAATCAATGGCACAGTTAAAAGAACACTGTGCAGAGGAACTAGACCAGTCTTTGACAACTTATTTTTTGCCATCTTGTTCTCCCCCCACCCTCCAGAAAAAAACCCCACAATCTATTTTAACTGTCCTTTGGACAACTAAATACTCCAGTCTTCCCAAATGAGGGATGTGATAATCTGAAGCAGGTCTGTTGCTAAGAAACTTGCTAACATTACAGCCAGGACAATGTATTAATCAGCCTCCTGCATTTGCTTAGGCCACCTCCCCGGGTCCTGGGCCTTCTGTGCTCTTGTGAATTGGCTGGAGGTCGAGGTTAATAAACTGATTCCATGCTCTGAAGAGTTTGCAAACAGCAAAGTAAACATTCCACCTCAACATGAGTTCCCAAAAACAGGGCTGGCTGCATGAGTGAAGAGAAGATTTGGCTTCTTGTAATAGGGAGTTCACCCAGAGTGAACAGTATTGAAAATTACTCTGGAGTTATCTCAGGGATCTTACACTAAACTGTCCTGCTGAACTTCAGCATTCTTTGCTCATCTGTAGCTGGACAGGGCTCCATGAAGTTCATTCAGTTACCTATTTTTATAGAGAATGTAACTTTTTAAGCCACAGTATTGAATTCCAGAAATAATGAAAACGCGTATCATGGGCTATATAAAAAGTTTACTGAAAGGTAATACCATTTCTCCTTATAGTATACTGATTACTGTGGCACAGGTTCAATGAGTTAAATGATGCATGCTTGAAGAAGTGGCAGCTGATTTTTCCAGAGAATAAGTAGGATACTAGGCTTTTGAGACTGGAGAGTTCACTTGTGTAAGTCCATAACTGGAGAAAAGCACTGGGGTTAGTAACCTGAGCCCAGGACTGGTCACCAGGAGTGCTTGGTAAAGGTATATTTGCACAAATTTTACATTTCTTCTCTTAGATGGGGGTGGGAGAAACAAAGGCATTGTGAACAAAAAAGCATTGAGAGTAATGCATTTCAGTCCACATAGATTTTTCCAAGAGAAGAGTGATGTTCTTGAATTGGCTGAAATTTGGACCCATTTCCAATTATTTCCTGTTAGTAAGGTATTGTATTTCTCTGAGACTGATACACACTGACCTCTACTCCTGCCTCAACATATGGTGTCCTTTTTCCATAGAAACTCAATAGCACCAGAATGCCTTGGGATTGATCTCCTTTGAATGTTAACAAGCAAAGAACATGCCATTAATAAAATCCAAAGTATGAAAATCTATCTGTCATCAGTATGATGAATCTAGCCCATAATTCCACAAATCAAATCCCTCTGTGAGAGCAATGGCTGTTCACAGATCAATTTGTGGATTCAGAGTAAATCAAAAATGAACTGCCCAGAAGCTAAACATTGAGTTCATCTAATTTAAAAAATACTCCAGTTGCTAGGTCAGATTATTCACACAGAGTTAGTGTATGGCCTGCTTATACCTACAGCTGCAGACTGGAGTCATCATTTTAAAAGTGGGTACTTGGCAAAGCTGTGGAAATGAGCTACCACATAAGAAATGAGCTGGATGTGGACATTTGCTGTACTCCCAAGTTACAAGTTACTATGGCTGATTTTTTCTTGTTGTTTTTTTACAGAGGAAGACGTTGAAAATATTGTCTTACTTTCTGGGGGGGAGAAAAGACAATCTGCAATAAAGAGTCCTTTAATCTCTAAGCTGATCACAAGTTTTCAATCTTCTTTCACCCTTCTTGTGCAATGGCTTTCTTTACGTGTGAACATGACGAATGAAATCCAGGACATGCAAAGGTGGATCTTGTTTTCCAATGGCTTTCCCTATTCACCCTAGGGAGAATACCTAGGTTGCCTAAATAGTGCAGGAAGAAAGGTGTAAAACAGAAAGCAGAAGAAAACCTATACAACTTTACACTTAAGAATTCGTTTTTGGAAACAGTGTCCTGGGTTTGTTTCATAAATTCTTTCATATGAAACTTAGAATTATTTCCATGAGGACAGACAATACTTGAACCTTTGCCACCTGAGTGCTCTGCCTGCCATGCCACCCTCTCTGCTTCCTCTCCTGCTACAGCCCGTCCCTGGGACTTGAATTCCCTTCTGCTAGAAGAAAATTTTCAGCAGCTCAGCTACTCCAGCTCAAACAGCCTCTTGCCAAGTTATGAAGGAAGTTTCCAAAGGGAAAACTTTCGGGTCTCCTCCCCCACTCTCTGCCGCGTATCTTTGTCAACAGCTCTAACCTCTCCACTGTTACAGAAATGAAGAACTAAATGTCCAGCTTTTGGAGGAGAAAGGCTGAGGTCAGTATCTTATCCTGAGCATGAGATTGTTTTCCTTCTTTCTACCTTTTGCAGATGCACCTGATAAAAAAGTATTTTCCTGTCAACCCCCCCTCTGCAGTGTTTGTTATTAGATGGCATAAGCATTCCTTGTCTAGGCATAGTCCCAGCCAAGCCATGGCTTTCCTTAGTGCATGTGTGCAACAGCCAGGGCACCCTGTAGATCACCTCACATGGTTCAAACTGAACTGTATCAAAACACACAGGGAAAATCCTGTCCACTGCCCAGGATGTTTTCTGGACTGAGCAATGCCTCTGGCACTTTTGAGCACGATGTGCCATTGGCTGGGAGGAAAGAGCTGGCAGGAGGACAGGAAACAGCACTCTGCCTGATCTATTTGATTGTCACCATATTTTGTTCCCTTTTGTCTGCAGAAGCCACCTAATTCAATATGGATACACAGCTAAGAGCAATAGGGAATCAGAATCATATTTTACAGATCAGGCACCAGTAGAACTGAACACTTACATAACTCCGTGAGGCTCTCACATATCAGTCTGTGTTTGCCAGAAACAAAGAGCAGGATAATCTGCAAAATGGAAAGCCAGTGTCCAGTTCAACCATTAAAATCTGGCAGAGAAATTTGTACTGGTAAAAACCACCTGCTAGAGAAAAGAGGAATAAGGCAGGGGAAAGGAGAGCTGAGCCCTCAGCAGCTTTTCAGGTGTCCAGCACAGCAAAAAAAAAAAAAAAAAAAAAAAATTGAGGAAAAGCTTTTACTGTCACTGGAAAACAACAAACAGAGATGATCAGGGAAATGCAGATTGATAGAGAAAAGAAGTGGATATGAAGACAATACCCTTGAGGATGAAACACTAACCTCTTGTCAGTCAGGGAATACAAGGTACAGCCTTAGCCAACCACCACTAAAAATGAAACCAGGCCAGCGCAAGCTGTGAAGACAAATAAAAGCTTCTGCAGTCATAGAAAGCAGTAATCTTGCTGAGTGAACACTGTAGGCTTTGAAAGACAGGGCAAGCATACAGAACCAGGAATCTCAATGACTTCCTTACATCTATGCTCACCAGGGAGATGGGAGGAAGCAAGAATAATTTTGCTGCATGTAAACAGGGGGAGGAGAAAAATAACTAGCAAGTGAGGAAGGTACTGGAAGAATCAGAAGGGAATTAGATCTGTCCAAAAAACTCCAGATAGCGTCTGGACTTAAAAAAATAGGACATTTTCAATATTTTCATTGATGTTATCTAGGGACTAAAGAGAAATTAACCTGACCTCCCCTGTTTTAAGATGTTAACAAGGGAGGAACCATGAAAATACAGCCCTTTAAAAAAAGGCTCACAGAAAGATTCAAGTGAAATCATTAGCTGATTTTGCTTTTTATTAATGAGATACAAATTAACTATTATGTTTCTTTAATAAGTAAGTAATAATATCTCATAAAAATGAACTTTAGAAGATTTAGAGAGATTTTTTTGTCCAAATGAAGTTCAGGTGTTTTCCCTCAACTCTTTGGCTGCTGTTTTTTCAGAAACCTCGTCTTTAACACCCAACCCTTTGTTCAGCTGGAGACTGCAGTGAAGTCAAATCCACAATAAGGACATCAAATTGTTGCTACAAAAACAAAAGCCATGACATAGATTCAATATCAGCAGTTTTCCAAGATTAAGAAAAAGGCAAGAAAGTCTGTGGGAGTGCCAAATCTTACTTGAAATCATGTCCTTCATAAACAAGTATATGAAACAGTAGAAGATAACACTGTCACTGTTAATTCAAGACACTTGGACATTTTAATCTTGAGGCCCCACTAAAATGCATTAACTGCCATGAAACATGACACAGCCCTGGACTGTCTTTTTGTGGGGGACCATAAATACCATCAAACTTGTGCTTGAGTGCCACAAAAGAAACGTGCTTTGCATGTTGGATCTTGGGTGGATATTTTCTCTGACACACTGATGACATTTTTTTGCACTTACATTGCAATATGTGAGATTTTACCTTAAAATTTAGTTCCTGCCAACATATGGCTTTATATTAATATCACATATTTCACTTAAAATGAATCTATGAGGACCAATTTGAAAATATGAACCAAGAACACCCTGATGGAAAATAAGGATAGTCACAATCTTTCAGGATTTTCTTCAAAATATCTCACTTGCCTTTTAGTTAAATCACGTTTTCACTAGGACTGACTTCTGTCTTTTTGTTTGCTACTAGCAAAACTGCCTGTATGAATGAATGCAAAATAGAATTTGAACATCGCAAATAACATGGCTCTGTGTTCTTTCAGTCACCAAAGATAGCAACTGACATTTTTCAATAAAGTTGCTTTAATTGCTGCACAAAATCTTGTGGCTTGGTTCTGTCCTTTTGTGTGACTTCTCTAAACTTGGTGGGTTGATGTGATTTGCAAAACCTGGTGTATAAATCCCAAAGAAGGAAAAAAGCATTTGGGCAGACATTTGGAGCAGTAAGCAGTGCAAAGTCTGCTCAGATGGACCACAGAATGGTCACAAACAGGGTGGTGTAGAGCTACATCCCACCAAAACAGCATTTTTGCCCAGGAACTGGGGCAGGTTGAGGAACTTTCCCTGCAAACATTAAGGAATATTGGAGTGAAACAAATCATTGTTTCCTAGCAGATTTGTTGTGGAGCTAGAAAGACAAAGTGAATGTTCATTTTTCAATACTGATGTTCCTACCACTCCCAGGATATCCTTCAATCTCTTCATAATGATGGAAGAGACTGTCCAGATTTACCTTCAGAAACACCTTGTTGCCATAAGTAAGTCCCTGAGAAAAATAGTTTCTCAACTCTTCTGCTTCTGTTTAAATATTTAAAGGCTTTTAGGAGTTTCAGTAAGAATGTGGTGAGCAAGAAAAAAGTTGTCTGCTGTAACTACGTCACACACAGAGCCCCATCCCTTCCCTCTTCTGTATTGTTTTCAAGGATTTCAAGGATTTCAGCAGTGAAGCTCACTGGGTTTCAACAGGCTGGACAGAGCATCCAGTGCCAGGCTTTGATGGTTTTCATTTGCATGATAGCTGTGCTCCACACTGCAGTAGTATCTGTACTGCCAGATACTCTTGGCCACTTGGGTTTGAGCTTATCCTTATCAGCATGGCAGGCATGGCCATAACAAAGCAACAACTTATTATCATTATTGCTGCTGTTGTTATTATTATTTCAATTATTATTATGATATCATCATCACCATGGTTATCATTATTATAGTCATCAACATATACTGAGAAGCTGTTAAAAATGTTAGTCTAAAATGTTAGTCTAAATAAGCTGAGAAAAAAAATTATTTTCTGAAACTGTTGGAATTCTTTACCAGTTTAAGTATGGGGTAAAACCCCCTCAATCTGAAGGCACATTCTGCAGTTGCCAATTTTGCCAGCCAGGCCATTGGTGAATAGCCCAGGAATGTATTTTAGCATCTTATTACAGAAAAAAAAAACAACCTCAGAATGCACACAGACTGGAAAACTTTATTCCATGTGCTTTTCAGAAAGTTTGGGGGTTTTTTGTTGTTTTTTTACCTGTAGCCCTCAAATCACAGAATCACAGAATCATTAGGTTTGGAAGGGACCTTTGGAGATCATCTACTCGTACCCCCTTGCCAAGAAGGGAGTAACCTAAAGTAGGTGGCACAGGAAGGCATCCAGGTGGGTTTTAAATGCCTCCAGAAAAGATGAATCCATGACCTCCCTGGGCAGCCATTCCAGTGCTCTGCCACCCCCAATGTAAAGCAAATCTTCCTCACATTGAGGTGGAACTTGTGTTTTACTTTATGGCCATTACTCCTTGTTCTGTCACTGGGAAGCTCTGGAAAGAATCTGGCACCATCCTCTTGGCACCCACCTTTGAGACATTTCAAAGTAGTGATGAGAAAATCTATTAACTGATGGTTTAGCTAGTACCTTAGAAGTGCTGAGGTCAAGTCTTAACTCACTAACCCAAGTGGGTACCAGCTTTTCAACATCCCCAGCTATATGCAAAAAGTACATATTTTTTTCCTCCATGGCTACTTGAAGACTGAGCAACTTGACAAGCTTTGGAAAAGAGGCAAATCTATCAGGAACATGAGTCTGTCTAGTCAGAGGTGACAAAACAGCCAGGCTCTGAGTCCTGGGGAGTGTTTCCTGACAGGATCCCAGAAGAGCAAGCATCAGATCTATGGGAGACACAAAATCAACCAACAGATATATGGAGAAAACACAGCACATGGAAATGTGGTGAAACATTGTAACTATTAAATAAAAGGCCTGTGCAATCTATTTTAGCATTTAATCTGCAGAAGGGTATTCAGCTGTACTAATTTCTCCCAAAGCTTTGCATTTAACAGTATGTGTTTAACATTAAGTCAGCCTTTCCAATGCCAAAAGCAAAAATTGACATGGTTTCCAGATGTAGATTTTAGTAGATCATGTCTCAGATAATTAAGGGCTGTCAGATCTGAGTGGGTTAGTAATTGAAGCTGTATAGAACACAATTTATTGTCAAACAATACCAGACCTTCAGTGAAAAGCAGAAATCACTTCTCTCCAGCACAGGCTTTTCATTCTGGGAATAAGCTTGGAGGTATGGATTGAAAATATCAGATTTTCTTTCCAAATGGAAAAGTTAAAACAAACATAAAAGCAGTTCCCTGGAACATTCTTTATGTGAGCTCTGTTATTTGTCTTCCCACATTACCATGTTTGCTTCTTGTTTTTTTCTGGAAAACATGTACAAATTACACAGTTTCCCTAACCTACTCTGCTTAGTCAGAGGAGACAGACCTGAACATCAACTGTTTGTATTCAGCTCACTGCTGCTCAAAATGGTTTATAGTTGAGAATAAACTGAACCATCAGAAATAGGATCTCAATCCTTTGAAATGTCAGCAGATCAAGTTCACTGCACAAGCAGGAGCTGAATTTTCAATCCAGAAGGCTGCATCATTGTCGAAAGCTCAAGATTATTTAGGTGAGCTGATTTACTAACATGGCAACTAACGAGATTTGTGCTCCAAAGTTTGATTTATACTTTGGATTCATCTTGTCAGACCGGCTGTAAATAATATCTGCTAAGAGCAACATTTTACGTGGTCCATTTTCAGTTTGCTCAGATTGCTGAGAAGCCCACAGTAAGTCATCTCAAGCATCAGACTCAAGCTCTGCTTTGTCCTGGGCCACCATCTAGGAAAGCTAAAAGAATATTTGCAAATGGGATGTTGGGTGCTGACAAGAACCTGAGCCAGCATCTGCAAAGGCTAAGCAGGTCTCTCTGTTCAGGATAACCCTGTTTATCTCTTCACAATTTGGACAGCCCCACTGAGGGAAAGAACCAAACCAGACCAGGGGCTGATCTCCCCTAGATCTCTTGGCTGACATTTAGGAGCAGGATTATCTAACACTCACGGCATTCATTCACTGAAACCAAGGGCAAGATGGTCCTTGACTACCATGAAGACTTAGCAGGTCTTTGCTTTTAAGCTAAGGGAGAGAATAAAATGCACACAGCCTTCTCTCAGTCTACAAAAAATAAAAAAAAGGTGACTTGGGCAACTTTGATACATCAGTGCTGAAGATAAATCAGAGAGCAGAGAAAGGCAAAAAAGGACTCTTGCTTTACAAATCCTGTCAGGCAGCTTCACAGAATTGTTCTTTCACAGCATTGACACCTTTAATCTTTTATTGTTGACTAAATCTGAATATCACAATGAAGAAAAAAAAACCCAAGAAGTGTTGAAGAACCTTTTCATTTCTTCCTTTTATATTCTAACTTTAAAAGTTGTTGGGAATATTAATAAACGAATAAAATAGAAACACAGTTTAGAAAGAAGGCAGTGTGTTTTCACTAAGGTTTGGAAGTACAAGTTGAAGTTCAGGTACATAACATGAACTTCAAGTAAAGATCTCCAAACAAAGCCAGCTTGCTACATACTTTTCTGTCTTCAACATGCTTGGAGTTCGTCAGAGCACAAACAAAAAATGCAGCAAGGACAGACAAAATTCTGCAAATGGGAGCATTTTAAAAGGCTACATGACTCAGAACGTGTCTCCCTTCCTTTACAATCCAGTGGCCAACTGGGTTAAGCACAGGGAGGGTCTGTGCTGGGTTTTCATACCTACACTAGTCTCGAGTTCCCATAAAGAGATGTCTCATGACATCAGACAGGTGGCTCCATCTCAGCAATGGCAAGGACAGATCCACAGGTGTGCAGCTCCTGGAGGCTGCCAAGCTGCAGCAACCCAAGACAGGAGGAGCTGTGTGACCTCCAAAGTCTGTCCCCATGTGATAAAGAGCAGAGCTGGGGCTCAGCTTCCCAGCATCTGCTTTGCAGCAACCCCACACTCCAAAACAGCTTCCCTAGCAGAGCTCAAATCCTTAGCACAAAGGAGTCATTGAAAAGCAAATAATTTTAATCTGTGGTATAGAAAGAGGTTCTGCAGCCAAGCTGACAATTCTTGCTCTTTAGTATTGATTGAACGGTCATTTGTTATAATGATGGCTAAAACAGCCAAGCAGATGCTACAAATATTGCTGTTTTGATTTATAAATGTAGAAAACTATTTGTCTGCTTGCCACAGAAAAATGCAAAACTTCACATCCTGTTCTCCAAACACAGTTGTCCAGGTAGATTTTTCTGGGGTATTTTTCCTTTTGCTTTTCATGTTTTAATAACAGACTATTTCACAGACCAATGGCAAATTTGTGAAGGCTAATGATTTGGAGCTATGTGTCTACCTCAAATCTCCACCTCCAGTGCTGGGGAAGATAATAACCCAGGATAACTCAGCAGGCTTGCTAACTTAACATGTCAACAGGGAATGTTTATCCTGCACATGCAGGATCAGTTTTACCTCAAGAGGTTTGGCACAGAAGAGCTGATAAATTCACAGCATGTGAAAAGCTGCTTTCAGCAAAACATTTCCACTTTTATTCTGGCGATGCTCAGATGTGGCTGAAGAAATCTCCACAAAGTGAAAGAGGAGACGGGGCCAGGAAGTACAGATTGAAGAGAAATCATAGCTGAATTGTGCTTGATTTTTCAGCTGCATCAGATATCAAGGGCTTGCTCATTGCACAGTGGAAGGAGGCAGATGAGTATGGCTATAACATGGACAAGGTCTGGACAACAGTAATGGGGATGACTATAGCTAATAAAAGGGAGCAGTACAAATACAAGTAAGAAAATTAGCATATGGAAGGTAAAAGCACCATTTCATCATGCCACACCAACAAAATTACCCCAGAAAATTGAATGTAGAGCTCTAATTGATGCAATTGAGAGAGACAGTGAAGCTAACCTGAGTACTTAATGACTATGACGGGAGCATCACAGTGTAATTGCAATGTACTTTTTTGCTACAATGCATCATCACACCACCTCTGTTCCTCTGGAACAAATACAGTTATCTGAATAGAAGCACTTAGATCCCCAAATCCCTTTGTTTGCAAATGCCATGCCTGCATGGCATCTCCCCTGTCAAGGAGCTGCAGATTTGGATACCTATGGTTGTAGCACAGTGCTTGTCTTGCGATCCTTTTCATATCTGTGCCTCTGAGCAGCCAAATCATGAATTTAGTTAGTTTGTTAACTTAACTGGTCCAGAGAGAACTATGGGGGCTGTCCTGAAAGCACATAATACTTCTTCCCCAAATGCAGCCTCCTCATGTATAACAAAACTATCTTATTTGAGATATTTGATGGCAAACCTCCTCGGTGAAGAGGGAAACTGATTTTTCCCTTTGCATCATTTAAACACTTCATCTATCATTTTCATCATGTGTAAAATGAAAACAACCAGTCTTCTCAAAGGCATCATTAGAACCAGTTCACTAGTTTCCTCTAAGAGATTCCCCAGATTACAGTAGAAAAACAAGTTGTTGTTATTATTATTATTATTATTATTATTATTATTGCTATTATTGCACTTATTTCTTCACCACTATCAAGACATTACATGCAGTCATAAGACAGATAGCAAAAATGTAAGGAAGAAGCCATACAGTTTTCTTTGGTATCGTTTTCTTTTCTTTGATATATGTTCTGGTCCTGCCTGGTCCTAACTGGTCCTGCCTCTGTGAAGCAACACACCTGCTGCTGCAGTCCTGTGACATGTTACATTATTAGTGAAGAGATGTGGTTGAAAATACCTTGTTTCTTGCCATATTTTTCAATGGAATTTCTTCCCTCTCTCTTATAGCAACTTGCTAAAGATTGCTGTTGTTCCCCTTGGGGGAAATAAGAAAGAAAAAGCAAATCCTTCCATTTTTCTTTTTCTTTTTTTCCTAGAGAAATTGTTACCTTTTGAAAGGTTGTTAAAGCATTCCTGAGTAATTTCTGAAAAAATGCTTTTTTCCTATTAACTTGAGATTTTTTTTTCTTAAAAAGGATTTTCTCTGAAGAGGACTCTTAAAAGAAACAGATAAAATGAGGAAGCAGATAAAAATGTTTAACCTGCTTTGCCAATATGCTACTATTAAAATCAGAACCATGTGTTTTTAATGCTGTGTGCTATTTTTCACTAAACCCATAAATGCATTGCAAATCATGTCTGTCGATCAGTGGTTGATCTTCTAAACTATTACTATTTGTATATAAAATTAGGAGGAAAAGTACAAGTTAAGGACAAGGAGGCCTCAAGATGTGTACTGCAGCCATTCCCAAAAAAAAAAAAAGAAAAAAAAAAAAAAAAAGATGTGGAAACAAGGGTTTCCAGCAGAATACAGGCATCAATAAGCAGAAACAACCTATTTCCATGGAAACAGCTCATCTAAAACCTGGACAAAGAAAGCATGTGAGTGCTTACCTGACTATGTCCCATCTTTAACATGAAGCTGGTGATGTGAAATATCCTCTCATGGAATCTGGCTGGCTCCCTGGAGCAGAACAATGGTGGTCCCCAGCTGAGGGCAAGCCATGGCACAAGTTTGGGATGGTGGAGGGATGTCTGCATCCCAGTGTCCTAGGCCCATGGAGGGTGGGGAATTAAGCTGTTATTGT
Source organism: Serinus canaria (assembly GCF_022539315.1). Classification (NCBI taxonomy): domain Eukaryota; kingdom Metazoa; phylum Chordata; class Aves; order Passeriformes; family Fringillidae; genus Serinus; species Serinus canaria. The sequence continues at coordinate 16,835,108 of NC_066317.1, forward strand.
AAAAGAAATGCAGCACTAGCAGTATGGTTTTGTACTATCCTTGTGATTCAGGACAAGGATACAAGAAACATGCTTGAAAGATGCATTAATCACTACAAATCAGCTGGATCACTTGCCCTGACAATTTTATCCAATGGATAGAGAGAGATGCAACTGTATTTATCACAGCTTCAATGCTACTGCACCCGGAGTGAAGATCACCAGCGTGTTTGAATGATACATTTTGTATTAGCACTTGTGTTATTTCCTCCTGAATTGGAACTTTTCTGCAGAGCTAGAGCAAACACAGAGCAAGTATAATTCCTATTGCAAACGTGAATACACGCTGTGTTAGAGGGGGAAAGAGTGCACTTCTCCTGGTGTTTAGGCTAATCTTCAGTTTGTAAGAGGTTTTATAGGAAGTTCACAAGAGCTGGTTGCCAGCAGAACCAGCTTGGCAAGGGAGGCAGCCTAGCTGAGAAAGCCCTGTGGGGATCCTGGTGAAAATGAGCTCAGATTTGGCCAAGTGAGGAGTCTTTGAGAGCAGCATTTTGCATACATGTGGCAATGTTTTTTCTTATTATCTGACAAAAGCATTCAGAGTGAATGTAAGCTGCTCTCTGCATGCACAAGCAGCTAACTGGCAGGCAGGCCAGGCATCCACACCTTCTGAGGTACATACTGAGTGAGCCATACTCTTCCTTTGTTCACTGCTTAATAAAATGCACATAAAGGGCTCCACTTGGACTCCTGCAATGATGGAAGAATCTGGTTAAGCAAGTTTGGGGGAGCACTGTGATGATTTAGAGGTTGTTACAGGCCCAGAAATCTCAGAAGACCCTGCTGCTTTCTCTCTGGATCTGCTAAGTGCTGGCCTGCACTCACCTGACCCTAAGGCAGCAGGAGGTGAGAATCTTCATCCTCTTTGAAAGCAGAAAATACCAGGAATGCCCAACATGTGGCCTCAAGACCACAAACTGCAGGATTCAAGCATGTACCCTGTCATTATTTAACTTGTTGTGGATTACTGAGATTGCCAAGTGCACAGGACTTCAGCTTGCCACAGTCTTTGTGCTCAAAAGACTTTGTCTTTTTCCCACTTCTGTGCTGGATGTACTAGAACATGACTTAATCTTTGTGAGATTCATTCTGGATCACGATGCTCTTGATGATGTAATTTGTCAAGATGCACTACTTAAAGAAAAGCAGGTGCTCAGTACAGATTCTCACATCTGAGTTTAGCAGCCAGATCACCAATGCATGCACCTGTTTTGTATGGGCTGAAGGTGACCAAAAAAATAAAAGGGAATACTTCCATTTTTGGGCCCCGTTTGAAGTGTCCAAGGCAGTTTTTTGCAGCTGATTGGTTTTCAGTGTCCAAGCTGCAGATGGCATCTGTGTGGGGAAATAGGAAAGGAGGGATACTTCCCATGGGAGGGGCTCTGGGGAGCAGGTTGTTGTAGGTGCTGAATGCTCTGTGTGTGACCACTTTGGGCTGTTGGGATTTTGTTGTTCCTCATGATGCTCTGGCCACCAACAACCCTGATTAGGTATATTTATGTTTTCAGTGCTGCATCCTTTTCTTGTAACAGAGAAGGCCAGAAAGACAAAGGAACTGATCCCATCTTCTGTCCAGCATGTGACTACACCTGGCAGTGCTAGGGCTCAGAAATGCATGGAGAATCAGGATATTTGGAGGTAATTTTCATAAATTACTCCAGGCTTTCACACACTTCCTGACCAAGCAAGCAGCTTGTGGAAACAGACTTTCATACATTTCCAAGAACTCTCCAATAAATGTTCAAGGATTATCTCCATTTGGCTAAGGGTGTAATTCTGGGGTGCTCAGAGACTAAATGTGCAGCCCAGCAGCATTGGTGGCTGTCATTACTATTTGTTTTCACATTGTAGCACCTTCAATGCAAGCCCATTCTTAGGTCAGTTCCCTAGTCACTGCCCAGTTACAAAACTAAATGACAGTTCATGCACAAATGAGCTAAAAGCCCAAGTAACAGCATGTTTTAACAATAAATGTATTCACAGCTTCTGTCTTTCCTGGTTAGCCAGGAAATGAGGCTTTTTTTTTGCCTCTGTCAAAGGCCTGGCAGGAGTCATCCTTCATTTGGACACCTCCATAGCAAACAGCTCTCCCTGACACTGACCACAGACAGTACAGCAAATAAAAAAATAAAAAAGAAAAAAAAAAAAAGAACCTGGCTGCCACAGTTAAAGTTTCTTTGGGGTGCAGGGAAGCATCAGCCTGTCTTGCTCAGCACTGCCAGGGATGGTTTTTCGAGCTCTAAACCTTGAGCTGCCTCAGGCTCACCTCTGCTTTCACCTGTTCAGCCATGGTGAGGACAGGGCAGGGAAAGGAAACAGAAATTAACCTAGTGTCTGCAAAAAAGCACTGTATTGTTTTTCCAGAAAAAAAAAAAAAAAAAACCACACCAACCCACTAAAATTCTCAATGTTACTAGTTCATATTAGCACAGGCAGGGTGATATCTAAACATTTGTGTGCATTGTGCCAAAAAGAGAGACAAAAAAGAAATCCTAGGTGGCCTTGAAATTACAGAGTGTGTGCTGCAGGAGCTCTTAAATTCCTGTGCAAAATACTTCACATCCTGAACAAAACCATGTATAAAAATAGGCCCATAAAAGATATGTGATGGCATTGCTCTGTGTGAGTTCACGTGCATTGAACAAACATGAGAATCACCCAGCAAACTGCAGGTTTCATGCAAGATACTCACAGTCATTTACTTTTTGTGACTGATCCAAGTTCCTCTCCTACCCTGAAAAAGAAAACATTGATAGATCCCAGAGCAAAGCAATTGTTTCAACATAGTAAATTGAATCCAAACATGAAAATAAGATGGAAAACCTATTTTCCAGAGTTGTAGACACACCTAATTAGAACTCTCAGCTGCAAACTCTAGAGATTCTAAATGCATGGGAATGACATATTACTAGAAGCAAAATAATATGAGCAGGAAGACATGACATAATTCAGTTCTAACAGATTATGTGAAGCTATGTAAAGAAAATTCCAACAGTTAAGTGATCCACCAGTGCAACCAGAAATGTTTAAGCACACTGATGTCCTCCCAGGCACTGTAAAATTGCAGTATTGCTGAATAATACCATAACTTCCCATATGCAAACCAGCTGGCGTGCACAAATGTTTTAAAGTGCTCATGACCAATACTTTGCTGAAGCTTGCAGCATCAGACAGATGAGAGCTGCAGACTTGCAATGCTACCAACCAGTGCAATGAAATATTTTCAGATCCTGAATGGACTTTTATTATTTTGTTTTTGCCTGATTTATTGAGAGCACTATAAGTTGTGAGGATCTATCAAGAGTAACTCTATGCTTATGGCTGTGATAGGAGCTCTCTTGGAGCTGGCTCTGCTACAGGACTGAGACCTGGCTCTTGTGAATGCAAACAGAGGCTGTTCATGACTCGAAACATACATAAAACACTGGGCAAAAGAGACAAAGAAAATATGAATAACGTTTTGATGGATATTTTGATAATTTCAGAGGACTGCTCTAGAGAAACACCTACAATGGCTGCCTTGTGAGACTTCTCCATCCTACCTTCCCTAATCTCCCAGATATGCAGTAAAGGTAACAAACAACTGCCTGCCAGCATGATCGTGATAATGCTACAAGCTGCAACTAACAATGCAAAGAAAAACTTGCCTGAAGTCTGCTTAAAATAAATGTCCAACAAGAAAATATGGGGTAGCCCCTGATTTCTCCTGAAAAACAACTAACACTCAAAGTGGATGGACTGCTGTCACAGAAAGAAATTAGGAGGAAAAATATTTGCAAAGAAGGCAGAAGAAAGTAAATATATGTAGCTTTAGTCCATTTTAGAGGGAGGACCTAAACAACAAGAAAAAAGGAAGGTAAATTAAACTGAAGCTAAAGTCTAAAGGAGAAATGATGAGCTGACCTAAAATTAATAGACTAATATCTTTTAAAGGCAAGGGAGACCAAATAATCATCTAATGTGATGCACTGCTCCAGTGAGCTCCTCCTTGAGGAGGACAGGATTCTGACATTATTGACGTCCACCTTTTTTTAGTTAAGACCTAAAGCTGACTATTTGAAAATTCTCCATGAGAGAAAATGCTGAAAAGGCTTGTCTGAGCTCAGGAAAATGGACACAACCAAAGAAAGAAAATAACAGAATAATGGAAATTTTGTCTGCTTTGTCAATATTATTAAAAAATAAAGCCAGTATTATAGAACGCAGCATGAAATGCTTTTCAGAAGGAAAATTGACATTTGGGTTTGACAACATTGACAACATTGACAACATTTAAAAGTTTTTTAAATTCTATGAGTTTTTTCCCTCTCAGCAAACCTGTGTTAAGTGAGCTTATTTGCACAGCATTAGGGGGTTTTTGATAGTAAATTTTCCCACGAAGAAAGGTGGAAATATTCTTCTAGGCTCACCTTCACACCCTGTAGGCCAGACTAACCAATTCTGCCCAAAGCTCACATTTTCCAGCTGTGCAAAGGTAGACTTTAAAAAAGATATCTGGTCAGGGCACAAAAGCATTGAGGGATAAAGAATTTGTCATATTTTCCCCGTGACACTGAAAGATTATGAACCAAATGCTTCAGAAGCAGTCCAGGAGGCCAAATGGATCAAAAAAAGACTGACTAAAACAGGGAAAAATTGTATCCAGCTTCTGGTGGCTTTTCAAGAGGAAAGGTAGTAATCAAAGGACAGTGAAGCACTGGACCAGGGTTGCCCAGAGAAAAAAGGTTATGCCATCATGAGTCAAGGAATATAGCCCTAGGATGGTGCAGAATTCCTGGTGAGTGTGAGTTTGTGGTTCATTGATTTTTACCCCCTCTGTCAGAGACTGGCAGCAATAACCCATACACAAAGTAGTGGAGGTGACTTTTGGATGTGACTGCTGCTGAATTCCCAGAGCAAGCTGATGCAGCAGAGTCAAGAATTACAACACCAAAAGCCAGGTGATGTAAAGATCCATTTTGGAAAAGGGACAGCTCAGGAAGAGGTATTACAGCAACCAAGCTAAAAAAAGCTAACCTGTTTTACTTTGCACATAAACAAATGAGGAGAGCCCACACTGATGCTGCACCTACATGGGACAGTAAGAGAGGGCTTTTTAACTCCTAATCCTCTTTAATGGGATTACTCTTACATACCCCAATGGGCACCTCACCTGCACAGGGATTTCTGTAGATTTGGAAAGAATATTTCCCTTTTAAAAGGGAATATTTCCCTTTTTCTTTTTGCGTTCAGCCATTTTCCAAGTTGCTTAATGCAGGAAGAGAGTAACCAAACCAAACCAACCAACCAAAACAAAAAGTGAAATGCAAAATAAATTACATTTGCATAGTGGAGAATTTAGAGGGGTGATGGTTCTCTAGAGTCTCTCTGGTTTTGACCCATGCTATAATTAATTACAGTATAAAATGTGTTCCAAAATAATTGCAATCAGGTTAGAAAATGTCAGTTGCTCACCTGTGCATTCCAAAGAGGTATCTGGGTTGTGTTTTTAAAGCTACATGAAAACAAATTCAGCTAGAAACTTTTGCAATTCAAAATATTTAGCTGAATGACAAGAAAACTAATCCTTGGTTTATTATTAGACATGATAAAAGATTTCTGAACATCCTAGATGTTCATATTTTTCTTTTGCTTTTTAATGCAGTGCTACACTGAAGAATGACTTTGTCAAAAAACATAGCTGAGTCTTTTGAAAGTGAGAAGCGGTTGTTGAAACAGAAAACAAAATGCCTCAAAGAGGTCTAATGTTTGGAGACGTGTGCTCTGCTCTTTCTCCTTTCCATTCCCTTTGAGGATGGCATCAAGTCTGATGTCCAAAAATTGAGGTGCTCAGAATCATTAGCTTCCCCTGAAACACCAAGGAAAGAGAAGCTGGGTCGGGTTATCTGTCCTTGGTGCAAAATCATTTAAAGCCAGAGGCTTTTTTCAGACCTTGACATACGTTTTGCTGCTCCCATTAGCTCCAGAGCATGCACAAAGCTGTGGGAGAGTGCAGTGGATGCTTCTGGTGTATCCATTACTGATTGAGCACACTGCAAATCAGCTGAAGCACTTCTGATTTTGACTGTGGAGGCTCCTGGTCCTGTCCTATCAACCAACACACCAGGAATCACACATCACCAGCAGATTTGTTAAACTCCTGCCTGGTGCCTCAGCAGAGGTGACAATGACATTAACTTCCTGAAGGCCAGACTTTAACCATGGGACCAGCTGCTCCCATCCCTAGGGAGATGTGGATGGCAAGAGCCTCCCTTTCCAGCCCTGGAAGTCAGATCAAGGAAGTTAAAAGCAGGATTGTGGAGGAATGCAGAGGGTATTCCTGATCTTATGTGGAGGGAACCAGCATCCTAGAACATGCCAGTGATTGCATTCACGAGGCAATTAGAAGCAGTCTGTGAGACTTGGTGGAAATGCATTACTCACTTTAATGTGTGACAAGGAACAAACAAATTATTCACAAGGACCAGACTGCTATCTAGGGAAGCAGCTGAGGGAAAGGAATCCTTTCACTTGTAAAGGGAGCACTCTGTGATGCAGGATTACTGAGGTACAGTCAGTAAAAATAGTCCTCCAGAATGCTATTTTGACAGACCAAATTTTTGGAATGAAATTGCATGTTAAGTGGCATGCTTAAGCTGATGCTGGGTGAAATCAAATTAGGGCTGGATTTAAATGATACTTTGAAATTATTTTAGTGGTTCTTATTGATTAGGAAATGCAATTTTACAGGACAATATTGTGCGTAATCAAAATGCAGTCATAAAGAAAAAGGTCAGGATATTACTGAGAAATGGTCTTTTATTTTTGCAGTAGCTAGTGAAGAAGACTGAAAACAGTAAAACCAAGCAGCATTTCCAAAGCATGGGCTACTATCTTCCCTCAATTTGAAGTCAGCACAGCTAAGAGAATTTATTCAAACCACCAGGAGCTGTGCACCTCTTCCCCTTCTGTGTACATTTCTGCTCATATTACTGTGGAATCTCATGTTACTATCTCAAGTATTTTTCTGATTTCATTTTATTAGGGAGGAGAAAAATTGTGTTTCATCACATTTTGCACTAACAGTCAGCTGATGAATGTATTTATCTTAATTTTAATAATTTCGAATAATTAATGCCCCCAAATTGGAAGTTTTCCCATGTAACAAATCCACTAAATAGGTACCTCAATCAGAGCAGCTTTGATTTTTAGGGACACAGCAGGAGGAGCAGCAACATATTGGATGGACCCTTGTTCAACCCCTTTTCTGTATTTGTGCTCATGTCCCCTAAATTTCAGCTGGCATCTCATGGATCATATGTACACACTGAGGAGGAGAAGGCAAATCCTCTGCTGAGGGAGTCCTAGAAATCAATCCATGATGGGAAAAATCCAGGCAGAGATACAATCTATTGGGCTCAAACTGGCCTGAGAGAGACAGTCCACCTTCCACTGGCTTTCACAGAAAGGTCACAAACCAAAAATGCTGGTAAAAATGAATTCTGAACTTTCAGAAATTATTCATCTAGAGGGGTTCTATGCTGTTCCCTCAAATAGTATGGAAATATCTCATTCAATAATTAAAAAATATTTCCTTTTGATAATGGCTGAATTGTATCATTCATTAGCAAAATTATATGCTGGATACATGTAATGAAAGAGGTGTGTAAATTCAATATTATCATTCATATTTTATGATGCCATGCAAGCTGAAATAAATAGAACTGGAAAAGTAGAAACAAAATGCATTCACATTATTGAAATGAAACATTCATGCCTTTTCAAAACCAAACAAGAAAATAGAAATGGCTCATTTAAACATTTTCCTGTCAAAGAAACAAAATAAAAACCTCCTAAAATTGACATCCTCCCATGAAATGTTTTTATTTTAAAAACTGTTATTCTCTGCTGAGGAAAAAGTGTTCTGCAAAAAAATGTCTGCCTGCTCTCACTGCCACATACCAGCAATGGAGCATTGATTACACTGTCTTTGAAAGTGGAGATCAGGCCTGATGGCAGTGACTTGTTCCCAGCCTCTCCTCTCTGGTTTGGAGGTGTAAGCTGAGATGGCAGCAATGTCCTTGTGAGAGGAGACTCCTAAAATGGCACATCTGGACTGGTCAGGCTGTGCACCCAGCAGGCCCTCTGCAAATAGCCCAAGAAGGGATCTCAGCATAAAGCAATGGTAAATTACAATAACTGTAATGCAGGTGAGAGCATTTTCACTGCCCAGAAACAGCCTGGCACTGGTGAGCAGAGTCACATCCACTCCAAAACATGTTGCTTACAAGTCATGGAAACATCATCTTCTGCTTCCTGACTTGAAAGCACCTTGCACCCTAAGGAAAAGTGAATAATTAATGCCCCCAAAAGATAAAGACATGTATGTTTTCATGTGATGCTTGTTCAGCCTGCTACACACCTGAAAATAGACTTCCCCAGCTGTGTCCTCTCCCAGCCTGATTTCCCCCTCCCCTTGGCTCATTAACACCAGGTGATAACTATACCTAATCAAACCTCCAGGCTGACTGTCTGAGAGAAAAAGCTACTTTGTTCCTCCTGAGAGTAAATTTCTCCCAAATTCATCCAGAGAAACAAAATCAACTGAATAAGTAGGAGTGCATCTGACAGCAATTTGTAAGAGCTCCATAAATTCACTTATTTCCCATCACTTAGTGCACTTCAGGAACAGTAAAGATGAATGTGCTTTCCTCCCCATCTGAGGGGGATTGTAGCTCTAATTAAGAGGGTATTATTGCTGAAGTCTAATTACATTCTTTAAAGTATGCTGATAAAGGCAGATGAGGAATTGTTTTAAAGCTGGATTCCAGCACGGGTTCTTTTATCCGTGCTGAAACCTGTCACCAAATAAACAAAATCTGGTGAGAACAAGTTTCACATGATAGTATTTTTACCATTCTTCCCAGCAAGAAATGTAATGAGAGGGAGGACCAGAGAAGTTGGCAGAATTTTAGAATTTGCATTTTTTGTGCAATTGAGTTTACATTTTGGTGACTTTTTTCCTACTGGAAGAGCTTTCTCATTTCAGTAACAGTGGGGCTATGTGTGTTCATTTCGTGCTAATCCTCACTTGGTTACTACTCCTGAAGTCTTCTTTGACCTCTCTTTTTATTGTCTACAGGTGTGATCAGACTGTAAGCAGTCTGGGACCAGGGCAGCACATCTCCTCATAGCAGGTAGGATATGAAGGTTCTACCCTCTGATTGAGGTTTCCAGACACAATCAGAGCATGGCAGGTCCTTTCCAAATCATTTGCCAACCAGCTGGGTGGGATTCTGTGTGTTTGTTTGCTTGAATCCTTATTCTTTGCACTCATTGTTCTCAGACATGCCCACAGAGTAAACTGCAGTTTATCTATTTTTTTACCTCCTCTTTTTTTTCTTATGAAATGTTTCTTTGACCTTTAAACACTGGTAAAGGCAGATGACAATGTGCACAAAATTCTTGTCTTAATTGTTTTGAGTGATGTGACTTCATTATGAAACTTCACCACAAGTTTAATTACTCCCAATGCTGCATTAACAGCAAGGGGAAGGTATCAAATGAGACAACGAAGGGAGTTCAGTGGTTTTGATCTTATTTTCTGAAATGGAATGATCTCATGCTCTCACCATTTATTAATACAGATCATTTCCTCCCATTCCTCACAATTGAATTGAGTCTCTGTTTGCATGTTGATGGGGCAAATAAGTGGGGAGCTGCGTTTGTCACTGCCTGGTAATGGATGGGAGCTGCTTGTTCACAGACAGGCAGCTCCCCTGGAGGCCCTGTGATTTGCCAGAATATATTACATTTTCCCAAGATTATTGCACAGCAGATGATTAATATTGCATGCTCAAATGGCCTCTTCAAGGACTGAGCAGGGAGTGCGGGGGGACTGAGGGAAAGTCTCAGAAGACTAATATCCTATCTGTACATTGTGATAGAAAGGCATAATTGCAAACAGTGCTTTGTAACTCTCCAGCATAAAAGGGGAGAGCCACTGAGCAATGTGTAGCCAGAGGAAATATGTCTTCTGTTGACAAAACCAGCAGAGCCCTGTTGAAATCAATGTGGCCCCACTGGTTTGCATCAGTGAAGAAACTTGCCCAAAAAGATTACTAGGGCAGCAGCAGGGCGTCACCATAGGTGAAGCAGTGGTTTTAGCAGGATAAAGAAATGCAGCCCTTACATCAAGGACAGCTTCTGGTGCTGGCTCTACAGGATTATGCAGCTGGAAGAAGGATGCCTAGAAAAGTTAGGTGGTATCTGCTCTGTGGTAGTAAAGGAGTGTGCTAGATCTCAGTCTGAGTGGGAGGGTGAGAAGAGCTGCTAGCTCTTTGCTGTAGGAGCTTTGTATGGACTGGATGAAGTGCCTCTGTTGGCATAGGTTGACTGTGAAATGTGTTAAAGATGTGCCTAAGACTACACTGGCTGTTGTAGTCAGCAACGAGCTCTGCAAAGCCCCTAGCACAGGGATCTAATGCTGGTGGAAATGCTTTAACAGAGTTGAGTGGTGGAGGTGGGAAAAGGTTGTATAAAGCATTTCTCAGCTCCCGCTCCTCTGGTGTTGCTTGGGTCATATTTTGGCAGTGTTGGAAAGCAAAGCCTTGTGTAAGTGCCCCCACAAGACTGAGCTGGGCTTGGATGGACCTTGGGTGGGCTTTGTGATTTTTATGGCTACATCAGCAGCAGTGGGGCTTCTACCTCTTAGTCACAAGAGCTTGAACCAAATTCAGCTGTGAGCTTAAATAATGTGAGAAAATGTCTAAAATTATTCACCTTCCCCTCCTTTAGCCTTTGCAGGAGCAAAATTTTTGGCAAGCTGCATGTGTCATGACTCAAAATCCTGGGAGCACATCCAAACTGGAAATGCTTCCCTCTCCTTCCCCTCACGTGTCCTCCCAGCTGTGTTCACTGCAGGCAGGTTGTGCTATTCCTGACAGGAACAACTTTTTGATGCCACCTCGTTTTGGCCACTGCTTTCTGTGTGTGTTTGGCTTTTATTTCTTCCACTCCCCTACTGCTCCAACAGAGGTCCCCTCTAGGATGACACTGCCAATGTTTTCCTGCCTGTCAGACAGAGAAAGAGGGTGTGGGGGGGTGTTGTGCTGGGGGACTCTTGGGTCTGTAATGGCTGCAAAGGCTGCATTCCATGTTTGCTGTCCTGAAGAGATCAGCCAAAATCACACTTATATATAGACCTGGATGAATGCAGATGGTGTCCTTTCCAATTTCCTCCCAGCCAGGTAGGGTCTGATAGCATCTATTCAGCATCATTTATGCTTCACCTATGCTGCCAGCTCTGAGCTGAATGTAAGGCCACAGAAAGCAGTTCAGCTCTCACACTTCTTGGTTCTGCATTCTCAGGGAAGGGTTGATAAATGGCTGAGTTCACCCTATGTGCAAGCATATTCTTGTTGGAGCTTTAGTTTGTCCAGTTATGCACTCATTGCACACTAAGTATATTTCTACATGGCTCTGCCTAAATATAGTTCATATCCCCTCCAGCTTCATAAAAGCGTGTTGCCTAAAGCAAAAAAAGTTGCTTAAAATTTTTTGTTTAAAACTCTTGTCAACCTCCCTGTTGTGAGGAGACTTTCAGAGAGGGATGGTTTTGGTTTGTATTTTTTTCCTTAATCAAAGATTAACTTTTTAGTCTTGTGGGTCCAATTTTGCCATTGAACTATTGGTCTGGAAATCAAACTTTTTTTATTTGATGCTTAGATTCCTCACTTGTTTCTTGTCCCAGGAAGGATGCTGAAACTTAAAATACTACCAAAAAGACCTGAGAAGAAACCCATTGTAGCCTATGATGAGTGAAGAAATCTGTGTAGCCTGGGCCTTTTGGCTTCCTGCTAGTGTTTTTGTATGGCTAAGTTTGAAGAGAATTTTTGTTCCCCTTTTAAAAATCCACACACATAAATTGATCACTGAGACTGTTGTGTTGCATCAAGGGTAGGATGGTAATCTGGGAGAAGTGTTGGTTTATTTCCTTGCCATCAATTATCTGCTAAATATTTGGGAACAGTGAGCATTTTCAATAGAAGTTAGGTGGGTGAATGAGGGTAGAAAAGGTCATGGCCCAGGTGATTTATCTGCAGGAAATAATTCAGCTCCTTCGTAAGACCACTTCTGCATCTGGTCCTTTGATTGCCAAACTATTCATTCTTCCTAATGCATCAGATAAATGTGTGAAGAAACAAAATAAAGAGCTGCTACAGTAGAGCAGAAGGCAGATAATTTAAACATGGAAAAGCTGCGATGTCATGGGAGATGCACATAAGCATCCCTTTGTTCCTTTGTCCTTCTCCTGGCTGTGGGAACAAGCCAAGCTTTAATAGCAAATGTGTTAATTCAGTTTCTAAGTTAGCTATTTGGGAAGAGATTCTGCACTGTTGTGTGGCTGCCCCACAGGATGAAGTCAAAGAGATATTACAATAAAGGGGGAGGGGGCCATCACACAATTTCCACGGCGGGTCTGTTCTGTGCAGATCAATAAAGAGGCTTCATCAGTGTCAGCCCGCTGGCAGAATGGCATCCAAGCCATGCTGCAAGCTGCTTGTGAGCAGTGCACATTCCTTGATACTGTATTTACATAGCTTAATGGAGTTTTAAAAGGTCAGAATCCAAGCAGTGTACACTTTGGAGCATTAACTACATAACACAATTGTGTTGCTGCATTCTTAATTGCGCCTGCAGAGTACCGGAGTTTTTTCTTTTTCTTTTTTTTTAAGTGTGGGGCTTTCTGAGGTGAGAACTGTCCCTTTTAAAATTTGAGTTGCAACAGGAACAAGAGACCCTGCAACTGATCTGACAGGAATGCTTTTAAATCTGACTTCCTTTGTTTGCAGTGGAGGTAGGTGTAAATGCAGTAAATGTCCATCATTCAGTATTAAGGAAGTTAAATAGCATTTGTTTCAGAGCTACAGGAAAAGAGGGCAAGGAATGGTGCCGATGGATAATTAAAGACAAAAGTTTGATTTTTGGTACCCTAAAGCAATCTCTATTTTACATTGGTTATGTTGGTAGCTGGCTGAACCATTTTCTGACTTGTTTTGGACGGCATCTTGGGACTACAAGACCTTTACCAAGCCCTCAGGCTGTTTACCTCTGAAGGGAAAGTCTCAAGCTGGTCACCCACCAGAGGACAGAGCCACACAGATTGAGTTACAGTATAAAGGCATCAATTACTTTAAAGAGCAGGTGTGCAGTGCCCTGTGTTTGCTCTGTCTGATCAGGGTGTCCTAGAGCTGAGTACACATTGTATGTTAAACCCTAACTATGGGATGTCTTAACCTTTCCAAATGACCATGTCCAGCATGGAGGGCATTGCTACAGCAAAATCAAACTCAGCTCTTTGAAGATGTTTCTATGAACCTTTTCCCTAGGCCTAAAATATTTGGTGTATGAGCTAGCAATGAATCAGCAGCCCACACAGATAAGACATTAGCTCATTTTTGTCCTTGCCAATAATCATTAGCCCTGTAAGTGGTTTCTTTCAGCACAATCTATGCATAGACTAAGCTGTCAGCTCAGAGACATCTGCCATGAAGCCCCTAGGACAAGTCACACAGACCCCTGAATTATCCCAGCAGGTCTGATAAGGAGATACAGTGATGGACAGGACTTTCTATGTTGTTTATTCCTTTTCCAGTCATCCTCCACCTTCATGGGTTCCTGCCATGCTCAGAGCACAGGTTTCACATAGGCAGTTGGTGTTGGTCTTTCTCTGCTGAGCTATTTTCCAAGCAGAAGTGGACATGTTTGCATTTATTACCAATTTCTCATCACTTGTTGCTTGCTGTTAGAGAAACAATTATCTGAGGGATTTGAGTTGTTTATGATACCTGGTCTCTTAGGGCACTGACAAATGAGGGTTCATTTCAGCTCTAGGGTTTTGATTGCGTTACTTTGGTAACTGTGGGAGCAAAAGGCTGCTTTGTCCTACTTCAAGAATTAGAGGCTGGCTCCCCAATTCAGGCTTTTGAAAAATTGTCCAGGATTTATATGGAGGGTATCCTGCATCCCTTGCAACTTTGTAATGGCTCTGATGCATAAAATATGCTCCTTAAGTGCTTTTTCCCTGGGGAGAGACTGTCTGGGAACAGTCAGGAGAATAAACTGGTTTTGCAACAAGCCTCAAGTGATTCCATGAGCCCAACCATCCTGCTTAATCTCACCGTGCTCTTGCAGAGGTGTGTGGCTTCCCAGCAGAGCTCACTGTGTGCCTGCTGTGTTGGGGCTCAGCCACAGGATCCAGACAATGCAGCTGATGAAGATACCATGAGTCAGCTCGTGGTATGACTCCTACTGCAGCTTCTTCCTCCTCTTCCCCTTTTTATCCCCTGTTGACAAGATATATTTTTGCCAAACATGGCAAAGTGGTGTTCAGTGAAACAGGCAGGTCATGATTCTGCTGAAACATCTATGCTGACTTTTCAGCCAAGACTGGAAGGCACCTACTCCTGCTGGGTGCAGCTCTATTCTAATTCTTCCTTCCCCAAATCAGGATAAAACTCTTCCTATCAGTAAGACCACACAGGTGGTGCTAATGCCAAGAATTCTTCAATGGCTCTCCTCTGCAAGCCACACCAGGGAACAGGAATGTCACTTCAAAAATGGTTTTTTTCTGCTGTCAAGCTGCTGGAGCTTCAAAGCAGTTCCTTGCTGCCTGTGCTTTCATGCAGTTTGATGCCTGTTTTTAGGGTTTATACATTAATGCTTGTTTCAGGCAGTCTGCAAGAGCTCATTCCACACAGGGCAAAACCCTCTAAGAAATAGAAGACCTTTAGTTACTCAGGGTTAATTCTGTTCAAAACAATTCTTACAAGACAAGATAAGAGATCATTAGTTCTTCAAGTTCATCAGATGGCAGGAATTAAGAGAAGTTGCTCTGCTGCCCTGTGAACTGGTGTAAACAGAGCACTAGAGAGGGGCAGGGGTAAGAAATGGGCTTTTCTGAGCTGTTCTCAGGGAAGAATTATTTTCTACTCACAAATATCTTTCTCTTGGTACTTCTGAAAATGACTAGTGGAATGATTTAATGCCATGTAATGAAGGGCAAGAGTGAAATGAAACAGGTTCTCGAATCCCCTTTCATCAGCTTCTTGGAGATCATAAAATGCTGAAACTCCAGAGCCTCTTAATGCCAACTTCAGCTTCAAAACCACCCCTATTTCAACACTCAAAATGTCAGGTTCCTGCCATCATCTTGCTGTGTTTGTACCCTGCCATCATGTCTGGAGGAGATGGGACACTTCCTTCTAAAGGCTGCATTTAATCTGCTTTCTAAAGGTATGTTTTTTAGTCATTAACCTCTACTGTCTGATCAGAACTCTTCAGAAAGAGCCTTATTTTTTAATCAATGTTTTGTTCCAAGGACAGGAGGAGTTTAAATTGTGAATTTCTTTTCCTAGATGTCTCCATGCCATCTCCACTGAAACTAAAGTAGTGGGTCTGAGTCATCCTTGAAGTATTCCAGTTTCATGCTGAAATCAGTTGGATACACAGGATAGAAATGCTGTAATGCAGGAGTGAATCATCTCAGCCAAAACTTGGGGTTTGTAGCATCCACTTCTGCAATGCTCCATGGAGTACATGGCTGATTAAACTGTGGGTGCCACTGCTGCCTCCTACCTCAAATTAGTTTTCAGAACTGCATGAGGGATAACTTCCTCCTGGTTTTCTTGGGATAGCAAGGAAGCAGAAGAGTAAAAGTTCAATATTGTCCTTATTTATTTTTAATATTTTCCCTGTGATTTATTATCTGAGACAGAGGATGTTTCCCTGAGAGCTATAATTCTTTGACTGTCTATTCAATATTGCCATTTATTTGTTTAGGCTGAGAGATCTGAGCTTACATTATCTAATGTTGCAGTGAAGTTCATGCTGGCTCAGAGTGTTTGTTACATGGAACTTCCTCCTCCTGTTGAAGGAATTCTGCTTTCTTTGGAAGAAATGTCAGGAACACCTTACTGCTTTTTTTTTTTTTTTTTTTTTTTTTTTTTTTTTTTTTTTTGTAAGCCCCTTATTTTTATCAATTTATTTTATCAAATTTACCTATTGAAATTTTATCAATTTTACCTCTTGAAAACTGCAATGGTTTCATATTCTGAATATTGTTTTTCTGGTCTGCAGAGGTTGAGGGAGTGATCAGGAGCTATCACATTACCAGAAGTTATTAAAAACATGGAGGGTGATGAAAAGGGCTCATTGTTACTACTAGCAGCATATAAAAATGAATAATGTGCAGCTTAACAGCTTTGATGCTGCTTCTATTTGCCTTATCTATGAAAGATACAGCAATCCTCAGCCTTGCCAGTCACTCCTCTCATCTACCCCAACTCACTGCTATTTCTCCTCTTGGCTTCAGTCTCCATCCCCAGTCTTTCCCACAATATCCTGACTTCCAGTAAAATGGGGGAAGAGAAAAAGGAAAAAAAAAAATACCAAAACCAGCCTAAAAAATCCCCAAAGTGTGGGGAAAATATTAGAGTTCCCCATGCTCTCAACATGCAGAGACAGGAGGTTACTTAGGGTTTTATGTACAGGCTGTTCAAAGATGCTCACGTGTCCAGTCCAGGAAGAACATTGATTTCAGTCTCCGCCTCTGAAGAACAAAGATGATGAAAAATTCAATGCAAAATGGAAGGCAAATGCAGCCAAATACCGCTTGATGAATCCACCAGTATCACAAGCCTCCAGCAAAAGTGACAGCAGATAGTTTATCCCCAATGGCAGAAAAATTATGGATGTGGTATTCATAACATCTCTGAGTAAGTAGTCTTGAGACCGGTCAATATGGAAAAAATACGAGCAGTCCCTTGTTAAATCTCTGCCCTAAATATTTATTTATTAGCCTGACAAAATGGATCACATGGTGTGCATAGATGGCACAGAGCATACTGTCCTTGCTGTTCAGCTTGAGGGAGACACAGGAAGGTTACTTGGGTTAGAAACCAGGTCAAGCAATCAGCCAAGGAGCTGGGAACAACAACATTATGTGCTGTCAGACCAAATCTAACCTGCTAAAAATACAAGCAGGGCAGGCAGTGATCTTGCCTGCTAGTACAGTGCCTCTGTTGCTGCCAGGGCACTGCTGAAACCCTTTGTCTCATTGGCAATATGTTTTTTTTCAAAAATATAAACAGAACCCAATGCTGTAGAAGAGACCATGTTCAAAAAGAAAGCCAGTTATTATATTGAGAAATGTTAAGAAACCTTAGTTGAGATAGCACAGAGTGAAGATTTCTATACCAAGCTGCAAATACCACCAGTGGCAACAGTGAATGTGTTACCTAAAGTTTTCTACTGCATTTTAACAAGCTTGTTTTTTAGTAGGAAATGTAAAAATATGTTCCTTCTCTCTGAGTAACATAAATTATTTTAAGGGTTAATATGATTTGAGTTTGTTTTTTTTTTTTTCTTTAAGGAGGCTTATTTGAATAATACTCATTACGGGGTTTTGTTTTAATAGATATATTCAACTCTTTAGACCTGGCAGTACCTCTGAAGCCTTCAGTTTCAATTTGGCCATCCTCATGTCTGTGTTGAGGGAGGAACATAATTGTGAAAACAGGCATTGCAAAACCTCTCAGTCTTGGTTTTTTGCCCAGTGATACACTGGAGGACTTGGCTATATGAATGTGTATGTTCTGGAACATCAGAGATGAAAAGAAATGGAAATCAGCATTGCATTTTTCCTTCCCTTCAAAACCATAATATGCCATAATATGATCTCCATTTGCTGCCATGCCAGTCAGTGTGTGTAGGATGTGTCTAGCCTGCTTCAGGTCTGAAGAAGGCGTCACACACAGGAGCTATCAAGGCTCAGCTCCTCAGATTTTCAGGGAAGTGAATTTGATGGATCATTAATCTCATCTGGTTTTTCAATCCCATTTGCTTTCACCCCATTAGAAGCCTCAATGAGCAAAAATGTCCCTGACCTGTCAACTGTGGAGTCACCTCTGTAGCTGGGATAGATGGACCAGATGCATGGATGAAGGCTGCTGGGGCAGTCTTTGGGTGTTTTCTTCCTGTCTCACTGAAGTGTTTGGAAAATACCGAAATTTCCCACAGAACCTATCCAACAGAAAACTACTATTTCAGTGTGGATTTATGGGTTGGATCCTGTGCCAATATTCATATAAAGTGCTCGTTCTATGTGTGTTTGGATGGTAGGGAATGCTGCTTTTAAGAAGAAGAAGAAGCAGTGGATGCATAGAGTTTTAAGATATTTTCTTTTTCCCAACAGGAAAGAAATAATCTTTCTTTTGGTTATATTTTCTTTGAAAAACACCTCATGCTTTCTAAACTCAAAAAGTTCCTTTCTATAGTTCCTTTTACCTTAAGTTTACCAGGGCATTGAAGGATAGAGATTTTCAGGTGTTTGAAAGCTGAGACTACTTTTCAGTGAAGTCACCAGGAGCTTCATGACTAATTTTAGTAGAGAGGAGGAAGGTGAGCAATCCTTGCCACCTGACATCAGACAGGAAGCTGAATACCTCCACAATTGCTCATCTGCTGACAATTCATGAGTATTTTGCTATCTTTAAATAAATAACATAAAAGGTTGCCTGTAGACTTGTCTCTGAAAACAGGAGGAAAGAGGAAAGTTGCAAAAAGTTTCCATGGCTGCTCTGTTTTTACTTTTCAGTTTTTTTGCTTGGAAAAACTACCCATCACTTTCTTGTTTGTTCTCCATCCTCTGTCCTCATCCTTCTCTCACACACCTGTGTATGACTAAAGGTCTTTGGTCCTTTGTGATCCAGCTCTTTAAACCACAGAGGTGCTGAGTGGAAGGGACCTCTTGAGGTTATACAGTCTAACCTCTCACTCACTTTCTTCTGAAACAACATTTGTCTAAGAACCTTAGGAACATCAATCTTCTTTACCAAGTGACAGGATCTTATGAAAAATCCAGGCTATCTGCAGCTTTGTGACCCTTCCAATTTAAAACCTGTTCCTCTTCCTCATCTCCTCTACTTTCCTGTGGCTATGGCAGGTTGCCAAGCCTTTCAGCAGAACACTTCTACATTTTGTTTTTCTCTGTGTTCCTTTCCCTTCCCACTGAGTTGTCCTGCTCCCTGTGAATTTGAAAGTCTTACCATCTTTTCTTTACAAGTTAATATGGCCCTGTTGGGCACACTTGGAAGAAACCAATAATCAAATACCACAGAAGATGGAAGTGCTTTGTTTGTCAGAGTGCTGGATCACTTGACAATAAAAAATCATTCTCCCCTGAGTCATTCAGTGCCTCTTCTTTGAGCAGCATACACCAAGATAGCAACTGAAGTGCCTGGTGACTATGGCCATAAAAAGAGGGTGAGAAATATCGCTTGTTCTTTCTACCCACCTCAGATTACAGGACAGCCACACCATGAGTTTTCGTTGGCTTGAAATGCCTCCTCTTCCCTCTGCTGAGGAAGGCAGAGCCAGGGAGAACAGACTGTAGCATGTGGGAAGCAGCAGAAGGCCACAGGAAAAAATGCACTTGCTGCTGCTGCTGAGTTATTGACGGTGGACAGGCGCTGTTGAAGCACGTAGGACAGGCATGTGGAAAGGGGAGAGGTGTGCTGAGAAGGTAGGGCTGGGGAAAAAGCCCAAAGCAAAAGGAACTGCGAGGGTCTCCTCTGCCAGGGAGCTGTGATGCTGCTGAGCTTCCAGACAGAGCGGGATGGCTAAGACAGCGGCAGAAATATTCATTAAAATTACTGTTTTAGCTTTTTGGACAATTAGTCCGATAATTACGCCACTTATTTATTATAATAGCCTGCAGTTAATGGATGCTTTGCAAGGGAATTAATGTCTCCAAATTATTTTAGAAATACCCTGAATATGCCATCTTTATAAATATAATACAGGACATCTCTGTAGGATTTTAAAATAAGTTGCAGATTGCTGTGTTGGGGCACCCTGCTACCCAGACATGCTGACCACTGTTCCAAAGCCACACTTGCTCCTCAGAAAGTCAAACACACATTAAGGAAAAATCTCTTGCTATGGGGCTGGGAGCAGGACCCTGAAGCTGTCATGTGCACTACCAGAGCAGGGATGCTCTGCAGCTCTGTACACACATCAAGGCGCTGCTCATGCTTTGCTCCCAGCAGCAGCAGGGTAATACCTTACCTGCCTCAGCCTTGGCTTGGTTTGTGCCCTGCCTCTTTGTCAGACAGAGATGGTGCCTGTGCCTACAGGCTGTGGCAGGCCTATTTATGATCTGCTCAGCACAGCCTGTCAGAGGCAGTTAAGATACCTTCACCTAAGCAAATGCTACTTGCTATTGCCTTGTTATAAAACAAAGGTCGTTTGAACTGAAAATACCTCTGTTCCTAACCAGAGTGGGGGAGAGCTCTGTTCAGCTGGCTGCTGAAGCAGCACAGGAGCCACGAGAGTGGGGAAGGGAGCAGAAGCTGGAAGCTAACACAGCTATTGCCAGAGCACAGATGATGTTGACTGAGTTTGCATGGATAAAACAAGCAGCCTCTCCAACCCTTGGTCTAGGCTTCAGCTGGCTTATCCAAGGCTCCATGTGGAGCAGTGCAGCTGTGTGACCTTGCCTGATTTCACTAATTGCCATTAGGATATGATAAAGTCCATGAGCTAAACGATAGGTAAGATGAAAGAGAGATAGCAGGTCCAAGGATTCAAAAGGAGAAATACAGCCTGGACAGAGGCATAAAACTCTAAGGAAAAAGAATGGAAGAAAATGGCAACTGGGCAATGTCAAGCATCAGCCTTCTCTGATGCAGCAACACAGACTACCCTTTCCCTACCCACCATGCTGGAAGGGATGGAGCAGTTTCCCTGTTGGGTTGGTGAATGTGTCCATGTTAGCCTGTGCTGAACAGCCAGAAGGCTACTTCAGCACGTCTCATTCCCCTGCCCTGACTGCACTGGTTTCATTTTGGAGTGAAATTAATTCCCATTTCCAGCTCCTCCTTCATACTAGCACAGCAGAGAGAAAGAAGTTGTCCAGTAGGGGTGGCTTAGCGCTACTCTGCTCTTTTCAGATACCCACAGCCTCAGTGGGGTGAATCTAAAACTCCTCTGCTCCAGCCAGGAGTGGAGCCTGGATCTGGGTATCCTAACTCCAGCAGCTACAGAAGTACTCAAGCCATGTTTCCCAGACAATGGGTGATTTGCACTGATTTGCATGGAGTAAATCAGCTGTACACATTATTTAATGCCTCCATTAAATAATGGGGGCTCCATTCTGCCTTTATATCAAAGGGGCAGGATGGAGCCCATCTTTATGCATACCTTGGTTTTGTGACACTGTGCCATATTTTTAAAGAAGGACAAGATGTTCTTTTCTACAAGCAGCTCCAACTGAATGATATGAATTAGCCAGGTACTTAAAATTATAATGGTGGCTAGCCTCTAATGGGCTGAAAACTGTGTAAACATGACAAATCCCATAAAAATTATGATAATTATGCCTTCTGTATCAGGCATTTTTTGAACATGAATGATGTGTGTTCAGGAAGAATAAAGATCCACTGAAGCTACAGGGGAAATAATGGCAGCTAGCATTCATGGGGCTGTAACAAAATATTGTTTACAGATCTCCACTGGTTGTGAAATTATCTCCACTGAATAAACTGGATGTAGTCTAAAGCAAAGATTGAAGGAGCATAAAACATGTAATATTGTAGTTACAAGGCACATAAAATCTTATTGGATCTGTGATAAATATTTGTGCCTGAGCAATTTTACACTTTACAAACTGCTTTCCCTGGAGGATGGTTAAAGAATACAAGGACACCCTATTTATCAGTTTCAAAATCAAGGAGCTACCACCCTGTGATGAGGGTACAATATACCTGTGTTCAAAAGTGTCCAATTAATTGTTTCGTTTTTTTATTGAAAAACTCTCTTTTTTATTAAAGCTGCTTTCAATAGATAGGGGTATCATCTCTTGGGCTGCATTAATAAAGACAGAAGATGTCCCTAAAGTGATGCTGGTTTGGAATTGAAACCATATATTAAACTCCCCATGGGGGATGAGGAGTCCACAATGCAGAGTTAAATGGAAGCTCTGCATTCAGCTGCTGTACAACATTTGGAATTTTTCTGTGGGACTTGGAGAGGCTCTGCTGTACATTTTAAAAGGATTTAGCAAAAAATGCAGGCATGTACTTTGTGAAATTTGTGGATGGGGAAGGGGGGCATTTGAAGATGAAGATAAGATTCCCTAAGTTGCAATGACATGTTTTCTGCAACCTTGTATTTTAAAATCCTTTGGGACCTCACAGGCTAAGTTTGTTTTTTCCTTTTGACTCGGCCTTTTATACACGGATAATTTTGTAAGCATTTTTCCGTTGTTCTTCATTGATTGTTCCTGGGTGCAGCCTTTTTTTCCTTGGGAAGAAGTCTCCACCTTTTTCCATGCATGGAAGGAATTTAAAATATGAAAACTAAAACAAATCTTCTCTGTAGATGACTTTCTCTTTTCCCACATCACTTTTTGTTCAAACCTCAAGCTTGCTCCTAGTTCAAGTCTCCGTAGGAAGACCTTACCTTAACCTTTTCTTAATAGCATCTTATTTGTCAACTTCCTTTTTATTCACTAACCAGCGTGGAGGTTTATCCTTTACTCTTGAAAACAAGTATTTCCATCACTCCTCACAGAGGTGCTTGCTAATTGCCAGGTCAAATAGTCTCAGGATGTGGTTTGGTGCTCTCATTGAGTCATCCGTGCGTTTTCTGAAGAATTGATTTGGAGAAAGCAGAAAAGGGTGCCAAGTCACCCCAATTAGAATGAGGAGAGCTAACACCTCTGAACCTGGTGCAAATCTCTGTGCTGCTGAACAGCTGACTGACAGCAGGTAAAAAAAACAAGAGATTATTTAAAATTGTGTCCCCATTGTGCAGATTTGGCGTAGGGCTTGTGCTGTGTGATACAAGAAAATATTAGTGCCTCTCTGAACAAAAGAAGCCTTCTATTCATCTTTAAGAGAGGTAGGGGGTAACATTTTAAGGAAGTGCTGTATCTGCATTGTTTCATGCTGGATGTGGACTGGAACAGCAATATTAGCAGGAAGGTGTTTCTGTTTCAGAAGCAAAGTCTCAAGGTAATGTTCAGCAGCTAAATATCTACCAAAATGGGGGCAGTGGAAAGAGAAAGAGGCAGGTGACAATGGATCTCTTGCAGAGCAGTTCCATGTGATTTATTTGTATATGCATGTACATTTGCTTGCACACCTGGAGCTGTTGTGAGGGTTGGAACAGAACATTTTTTATTATGGAGTAAGTGCCACCACACATATATTCTGCCTCACATAATTCTGAAAGTGGGCAATGTAGCAAGAGGATTTAAGTAACCCAGCCCTAACCAAAATGATCAAAAGCAGATGGCTTTGACTAGGTTGCTTTTGAGAGTCATTGGTGGGCACTGGGCAGTTCTACCCATCTGCTGCAGTCGGGTGATTTGGAGAGTGAACATGTTTGGAGAGCTAAGTGCCAGGGTAGGAAGCTCAGTGCCACATAGCTGTAAACAACTTCAGAGTATTCCATGTGATTAAACATCTTTAACTGGTTGATCACTTCCCATTAGTTATCTGGCTAGGACTGAGATTAAATTAAAATCTTGCAACCTACTGGGACAGCTCTCACAACTACAGAAGCTTACAAGCAGTTTGGCTACCAGGCCACTCTAGGCAGCTCACGCAGAAAGAGAGTTAAAGTCAATTATCAGCCCTCTCACCCAGTTAATTTCTAGAATGGTGACTTAAACAGACAAACAAAGATGTCTGTAGGTAAAGCTGGAAGTCTGGATTGAATGATCAGACCTGCAGCATGTCAAATGGTTTTTATTTTTGTGTGATGCATCATAGTCCTGATATTTTTCATTTCTTTACCTGTATTGACACACTGCTGGGGAAGGCCCTTGCCTTTAGCTGCTCCAGATGCACATTAAATTAACAAATTTTCTGCTATCTTCATAACCAGAAAAAAAGTAGCCAGAAAGATAAACAGGAGATGTCTAATCACATCCAAGTCATCACTCTCTCTTTCCTGATCTCCAGTAGCCTGAGGAAATACCAACCACATGTTGCATCATGTCCTGAAAGTCATCGGTCTATATCCACCAAAAGTGATGCAAAATGCTGGCAAGTCTATTCCCAGCAAGCAGCCAGAGTCCAGGGTGGAAGCCCCTGAAAAGTGCAACCTGTGTAAGGAAGCAGTTCCTCCCTGCAGCCCAGTTACCAGGAGCAGGAAGCAGGCTGGTATTGGCTCTCCAAGGTTTAACTTGTGCCTCATTTGTCACATGTCTATATTTCTTGCAGAGAAAAGCATCAAAATCTGAATTCCCCATATTGCCACGTTTATTAATTCCATTCATTTTTTGTAAGGCAGGAAATATTATAGTGCAAGCTCAAAGGAAAATGTGGTTTGTTTTTTTTTTTAATAGTTTAAATGCCTTATTTGAGTCAAAATCAAAGACAGACTGCTAGACCCACCGTTCATCTGTACAAAATAATTTTTGTCAGCCTCCTTAGTGTATTTGATGCAGTGTTTTCTGTGAATTGGGTTCAGCAGGATAAGACTGTGTTTTTGCAGGGTGAAAAGCCAGTTTGCTCTTTTGATTTGTAGTGGGGAGACAGATATATATAAATCTGTTCTTCAGCTACTAAAGTCAATATTCTGAGTCAGCTGATACAGTGATGCAAAAGCCAGGGCTAAATCCTGGGTCTGTTCCTGAGCTCCAGTGCAGTCAGTAAAGCAATGCAGATTGCTGTTGAGTGGGGGGCTGATCCCTGCTCCTTAAACTGTGCAAAACCTGAAGGTGAAATATAGGAGGGAAAGGCTGGGTTTCTTGGTCTTGCATCCTTGCTCAAATCACATCTCTAAGGCATCACGGGGGACCACTTCTGGCAGCTATTTGAATGCTTGGAGGGTGGGCTGCCTACCATCCTCCCAGCACTTCCCAGTCTGGAAAGCAGGGAAAGTGTCTGCCAAAAATGGGGAGAGCAAAGGTGCCATCTGAAGCTGACCAGCTGCTGGGAGCAATGCTCTTGCTCACTGTGTGCAGCTCCAGCAAGGATCCTGGGTGTCAGAGCACAGGACATTTGTAGCTCATGCAGACCCTGGCAGCCTGGTAGGCAGCCAAGAGCTCACCCATGCAAGCATTCTTCATCATGTCTGGGCAAGCCAGAGAGGAGGCATGGGGTCCAAGAGGGGCACATTGGTTCAATCCACCATGCTCTGGTGTTGTGGAGCTGGGAAAAGCTGCTGTTCAGGAAGGCATTACTAAAGAGACAACATAACATTGCCTTCCCCCAAGCTGTTGGGCAAAATGCCCCTCAGGGTTGCATCTCCTTGCTGAGATTGTCACAGAGGCTCATCAGAATTATACAGCTTTTTCATACTAAAGTCTGGCTAAACTTTTATTGCTTCTTCTACTCATTCTCTTTCCTAAAGTTTTGTACAAGGGAAGGGCAACTATGAAAATGATAACGTACAGTAAACTACTGAATTGTGGCTGTGGCTCTCGTGATCCCACGTGTAGTTCATCATTCCATTTCGTTAGCATTTTTCTGGGAAACTGCTTTGATGAGTTTAACTTTGTAGGCACTGGTATAAACAAGCTGATTGAACATCTTGTCCTGAGCATTTCTCTTTCCTGGACAGGAGAAAAGAGTGATACAGGAATGTAGCAAGAAAACACGTTGGAAGCAAAGGACTGAGATTTCTTCCCTGTAGGATATGATGTTTCCACCAGTAATCATTAAGCAGAAAATGAGCATTTTCCTTAGTGCCTTACAAAATAAAAGAGCACTATTTTCATCCATGTTACCAGTAAGAATAAAGGAAGAGATGATCAGAAGCCACCAAGTTTTGAGAACACCTACAACAAGCATGCTGGGAAGACAGAAAACCTGTCACAAAGTCTCATGTAAGAGAGACAAGCCATGCTTAATCAAAGCTGACACAAAATCAAGACTTTTCAAGGCATACCTGCAGTAAAAGATAAGTATTCAGACACTGTCAGTCTCTGCAAACATCTCCTGGTGCCACCAGGTAAAAAAAAGATCCTCATCAGTAATATGTGATTTTCATTCCACTGTATATGTCACCAAACCAGCCTTTCTCAAAACTTGGCTGCAGAAATTTCTGAGGTAGTGAACAATTCAGAGCTTTGGTTCCACAATTCCATCTCCAGTGAAAAGCCACATGAAGGTGGTCAGCCGGGGAAAACCAGGTTAGGAGGAGGTGAGATACCAGAGTACAATTTAGTAAGACAGAAAAGGTCAATTTTTGTCCTTTTTTTCTGAAAGGAAATCAGAATTTCTCAATATTCACCCCAATGGATTTCTGCAGCAGAGGAAAAAAATTACCAAGAAAATAATGTTTCCACAGTTTTGAATTATTTTGAGGAGAAAGGCAGGCCTTTATTACTCATTTAAAGGGGAACTCACCTAAAGACTGAAGATAGTAAATATCAGCAGTGGTAGGCTGTGAGGCAGAGGTAAAATAACAACTAGAAACCTTTATTCTTTTTGGTCAAGTTGCTTCTGAAGACACATCCTGAGTGCTTTGGTGCTGCCCGTTGGTGGATTAAAATCAACACATTGACAGAGTGCCACTTTTGTCTTAATAAAGTACATGCATTGTTTAAAATGCTTATTTTTAAATACTCAGTGATTGTTTCACATGCCACATGCTGTGTGATAACAGGGGAGGACTCAATTGTTTTAGAAAACAAATAAATGGACCAAAAAATTTCCTTTTGGCTATGAAAAGAGCAATTTATGAGCAATATAGTTATGCTATAAATGCAACTATGTTTTAGCTCTGTGCTCCCAGACTTATCACTTAGTGCCATCTCCAAACTTTTGTGCAGCCAGTGCTGCTTTAGCCAAGATGTTTGTTGGAGACCACAGCTTTCCTTTAATGACATGGTGGGAACAATGTTTTTAGTGGTGATTTCACATGTCTGTAGGCTTACCCAGTTTAAGTACATTCTCATTTGGGAATTCTTAAATTTTCCAGTGCTATGTGCAAAAGACAGGCTTCTCAGCAATATACAGAAAGAAAATACTTTCTATTTCTTTCTGTTTCTTCTGCTGCTTCGTTGCTTTCCTGTTTTCCAAAGAAACTGTCTGCTATCCTCTCCTGCCTTGGGTCTCACATATAAGATTATCCTGCTGGCAATGGCTACCAAAGAAAAAGTTCATATCTGTTTTGCATTTTGTCTTTGGGGGGGGGGGGGAATTTTAGTTATTTTCCAGCTTTTGGAAAATTTTACAAAATGTGCACAGTTAATTCTGCAGAATTGAATGGTACAATGAAGGTCTGAGTCTGAGTACAGCTGAATATTGGCTGCCTGCACCTGAGAGCAATGCCCCCTCAGTCACTGGGCTCCTCAAACTGCTTTTGGTTTTAATAGCTCGCTGACCAGTGAGCTTTCAAGTGATCTTGTTCTTTGAAAAAGAGACTTGATAAGCTTTTAGCACATTAAAGTGCAAATGCACCTGATGCTTTTTATACTCCTTCAGAGGCTTCACTTCCTTTCTTTCAAAGTATTTGTTTCTCAAAAGGAATTTAAAGATAGTATAATGTGTAATTTGTGTGATTCACAAATTCACCTTTTGTAATTATTTCTACAAAAGCCTGAGATGCTGGATATGTGCACGTACTGAGGAGCATTCAGTTAGCATCTCTACTAATATTCAGATGTTAGGTTTCTCATGTGTTGCTTAGGGGAAGAAGCATTTTGGTGGCTATCCTTTGAGAAAACAGATCTCTTTCCTGTTTCTGAGCTGGAATAGGAAAGTTGGTAATTTCTTTGCACACACAGCCCAGTTAACCTGGGATTCTGCCATGCAGTCTCTGCTGACGCCTCAATTTTAGACCCAGCATCTAAGAAAGATTTAAAGTTCGCTCCTTTTTTTAACATCAATTACTGTGAATAGTTACACAACACTTAACCCTTGAATAACAATGACCAATGCATTTGGTACTTTTTTCCTCCTTAAATATTTTGCCGTGCCTTTTTTAACTTCAAGAAGTTTTTTGTGCCATTTTACTCCCCCAGGCCAGATGTCTGTCTTCATGTTCTGAAAACAATATATGATCAAAGCAATTTCAGAAGTAATGCAGAAATTTATTATATACTTGCTTTTAAACAAGGATTTCTAAATGCAATTTAGAAATAGAACCTAGAATAAAGATTTCTAAACAGCAGTGCCTCTGCTAATGTGCAGTATTGTTTCATGACTCCCTGCCCAAGAGGATATCTATAGATTCATAAACAAGTTCTAGTGTGGGCTAGATGTTCTTTCTGTCTTACCACCTTTTTTCTGCAGAGAAAGTTGTGCCCACAGGATGGCACAACAATAGGCTGGGGAAATGTTATTTTCATTCTTCTGGTAAGGAAAATCTTACCCTAGGAAGTATGTATCAGTAATTTTTGCCATACAGCATTTGGAAGCCTTAATTACTAGACTGTATCCTTTACTGGTCTCTATCTTGGCCTAACACTGTCTGTACATGACTTTCTAAGTTGTGACGTGGTTCTTAAACAGCTCCAAGCCCCACTCTCTGCTGTCTCCATTCATAAACTTGCACCTCTATCCCACACTGTATGAAGGGACATGAGCTTGTCTGTAG
This sequence comes from Serinus canaria, assembly GCF_022539315.1. Classification (NCBI taxonomy): domain Eukaryota; kingdom Metazoa; phylum Chordata; class Aves; order Passeriformes; family Fringillidae; genus Serinus; species Serinus canaria. Next base: position 16,863,746 of record NC_066317.1, read on the forward strand.
ACTTGCAGCAAAATTCTGTAGGGTGCTCCCTGGAGTCTCATCAGCTGCCTCTGTTTTAGCATTGTACCTTTCAAACGAGAGTGTGGGGTCTGTGATCCACAGCCTTGCCCTCAGCTGGCTTCTAGACTTCCCCCCACTCCCAGCAGAGAGCTTATTGAAGCCACGGGCTGTCAGGCTCAATTATTTGCACAGCATCTTAATAGGACTTGTAGTTTTCCTAAAAAAACAACAAAACACACCACCACCAAAAAAAAAAAAAAAAAAAAAAAAAGCCACTAGGGTCAATTGTCCTTTCTTTAAAATTGGTTTTATGGAATTCATCTGTCCCTGGGAGATTTGAGGCACTCCTGGAACTACTGCATAATCAACTCATGTCTTCTCTAGGGACTACACTGCTATGAAATCAAATAATGCTGTAATCTCGATGTGAAAACCAACTTCAAGTCAGCACCTTTGATCTCAAAGGTTTGAGAGTGTCACTGAAAGAATTACTTTGAGCCTGATAGTCTTCCAATCAAATTGCAGCAAGTATTGACTATGATCTCTCCCAAACCTGCAACCCAAGCAAGAAAGAGCCTGGGCAGGTCTTAATGAGAGGCTGCCAAAAAAAGGCTCACATGACATGAGAGAGGCATTTTAGAAGTTATTGCTTTCCTCGAGGGCTTTCCATAGTTGTAGCACTGCACTGTGGTTTAGTAAGAGCAGAGCTAAAGGGATTACTGGTTGCACTGCTGAATGTGACTCTGGTCCAGATCTTTTGTGCCCTACAGCTGTCCTGTGGCCTTATTTAGAGAAGCTATTTGGTAACTTTTCACTCAAAACAAGACTTTCTGTGTGAAATAGGCTTTCACTGGAAAGGCATCATTCTTGTTTCCCTGTTTTTTGGAAACAGATCTTACAGAAAAACAAGATAGGGGGAAATGCACTTTTTTATTGCTTTGGTCAGTCTTTTCTGTTTTCAGTTTCATTTTTCATTGGTAACAAAAAAGGCTGTTTTCAATGGCATTTTTTAAGATGAAAAACTTTCCTATGAAAAATAATTGGTGTTTTTCAACTGCCTCCATATGAGAGCCCTGTAAACTCTAATCCTGCAGCTGGGGCTATTAACCCATGCTTCTGTACCCTAGCAAAGCTGTACTGAAATCAATGGAGTGCAGAGCACGACAGGCAGCAAGAATGGTTATAAGATCAGTGGCCAATTAGGTAAAAAGACAGCTCAAGACTGTTATGATAGTGGGAGCTAAAGCACTGTCTTTTTAGGTAACAGAGATAAATCACTGGAAACAAATCCACATGGCTTTGCAGAAAGGCACCAAAAAAGAGTTCCATAATATTGTAGTGGATCAGCTGGGGGAAAAAATGTCTTTTTGACAATGTTTTGCAGCAGTTTCTTAAATTATTATATCTGGAGAACAGAAATACACCACAGCTTTTTGTACTCAAGTTAATATTGGGGTGAGGAAAATATTTGGTTTTCATCTCTACCAGTTTTACTGCATAGTGTAATTGCATCTTGTGCTGTACCAAGGGACACATTCAGCCTGCCTTGCCAACTCGCTTCCACTGAAGTTATGGGAAATTTTATTTGATTATCATGCCAGATAGAGGAGAACATTTTCATGCAATGCCCGTGTTTCAGCCTCTTCCTTTTAAGTATTCCTTTGCAAGTGGTTAATGATGATGATAATTTGATCATTTCTTTATGATTATACTTTCCTGCAGAAAGAAAGGCTAGGCGGTCATGCAGTTTGTCTGTGTTCTCTTTCTCTCCAAAATTTCTGGACCTTTTTGTCTGCTCTTAAGCAAATCTGACAGGCAGCAGAATTTCAATTTTTAACAGGGCCTGTGGAAGGAGGTAACTGGTCTCCCTGGAAATGTCTTAGTAAAGGTGATTTGGGGATGAGCTGACACTTTGTCAGTCACCACAGCCACAGTACAGGAGGGAGCCACCAAAAACAACCTGGAATGTGTGAAGAGCCTCAGTTCCAACTTGTGTTTTCTTGGGTATCAAAGCCAGAGTTCTCTCAGATGCAGAAGCATCAAACAAGGCTTTGGCAAATTCATGCCCACAGACATTAGAGCAGATGTTTACAGGATGCAGGAATCTGTGTTGCAGTGAGTTTTGGGGCTCTCTTGGGTTGCAGTTGAAAGAGCAAACACTTTCCATGCACAGAGGGAAAAAAAAAAAAGAGAAAAAAAAAAAGAGGTCAAGTTATGAAGCTTAGAAAGGGATCAGTAATTCATTAGTGGAGCTCTAAGTGTTATTAGCTCTGAAGAAGTCATGATCTACTCACAGACAGTCTGCAAGTACAAAGAGATTAAATACACCAGATAATTTATCTGTGTATGGAAATTGCTTTGTTCTAGCCATTATTTTTTGCTGTGTAATTTCTTTCTCTATAATTTCCTTTCCCTTTCATATTGTTTCTTTATTTTTAAGATCACTTTGTATTTGTCTTTTATTTCCTCATTTAATTATGTGCATGAAAAGAATAAAATACTGAAATGTTTAAACAACTCATTAAAACCTACTTGTAATCCTCTGCCTGGGACAAAAACTGCTGCTGTGCTCAACAGCCCAGGATACTTTAGCTTTATCAATCTTCTAAAAATCTTGTAAATCACTACCTGGGGCTTTCTCCAGTTTCTTGTAAATCAAGTAAATCTCAAACTGGATCTCTCAAGGAGATTGTCCAGGCATGTTTAAATGTCTGCACAGCTTCTGTCTTCATCCACTCCTTCACTCCATAATCGCTAGTACACACACAGCCTGGAGTTCCACTGAATTATTGGAAGGTGAGAGTGAGCCTTTCAGAGACAGGATTTTCATGCTTATAAATTTTATTGGTGTCATCTTGTCCGCAAGATATATGTAAGTCTCCTACAATATCTGTGACATCCATATCCTGCCTTATAATCACACTGTGCCACAACCATCACAATGATTAAAGAGATTACTTTTTTTTCCCTTGTGTGGCGAGATTAGGGAAGTTCAGTTAAATGGGAGAAGAGCAATGAAGGAGCACAGTTCTATATCATGATCAGTTCCAGGGAGAGGCCTTTAGAGGAAGCCTCCCTGTGCCCCTGAGGACTCAAAGGAGAGTGGGCATCTGCCTCCCACCCCCCTTCTGGGACAGCTTAGGAGTGCATCCTGCTTTAGAAGCAGATTTTGTCCTGCAAAACAGCCTGCAGCAAGACTACAAAACCCACCAGACAGACTAGACACGGCCATGAGGTGACAAGGGACAAATCTGATGGTGGCTTTGGGAGGGGAGTGGCTGTGCCCTACAGCAGGATGGGGAATGTGCCTGGGTGGGAGGCTCCAGGAGAACACACCTCTCTCCATCCCCTTGCACTCCTCAGCCATCTCTGCCCCTCTCACCTCAGTGATACTCTGATTTTCCTGCCAAGACTCAAAGCATTTTTTTGCTGTTCTTGTTTCCACACACCCTCCTGCTCCTACACCGGTTCTCCTCTTCAGTGTGTCCATTTCACTTCAGGCAGAGCTTTGGATTGCATCCTTTGAGTCTCCTCTGTGGTTGTAGGAGAGACAATAACAGCCTCTGTGTATCTTCTGTCTGTAATTATTAAAGTAGGATCTGGGACTGACTCTGAGTTTATAAAGAGATCAGGGTGGGTCTGCAGGGGCACAGCTGCAGGGCCAGAACTGGGTCTTATGGAAGTCCCAGTGGTCCCCAGTGAGCCCTTGGCTCTTCTGTGTCCCCTCCTCTGAAAGTGAAGCTTGAATACACAGATTACTCTGAGTCTTCTGGTCTGCTGTCCCGCAGAAACTATTTGTGAGGATAAGCTTTTGACTCAAAAACTGCTCAGTTTAAGTTTTGTACACACCACAGACCCAAAAATGAAATATTGCAATATTTGTGGTTAAACTGGATTGGAAAATGAGGAAAGTATTTGTGATAGTCCCTGTCTAATTTCAAAATGACCAGGGCACCAAAGCCATCTTAAAGATCAGAGAGGAAATTCTGAATTGGAAATGTCAACTTGTCCTTAATGTGTCCTGGTTTTCCCAGGCACAGTATGTCTCCCATTAACATGTGGTTGATGGAACAGATGGGCTGCAATGCTGGAGCAGGGACATGGGTTACAGGGAGGCTGTGAGACACTGACTTCCACTTAAAACTGTTGGCATTGTTTAGTGCTACCTCTTAGCTGTCTTGTTTTAAAGGGCAGTGAGTCTTTGTAATAATGCCATGTCCTAAACTGCTGGACAAAGGGCACTCACTTCCATGTGGTCTTAGCACTTTGGAAAACACTGCAGCCCTCATAAATAGAGACACAATGAGCCATCACCTGGGTTTATTGAAAGGTCACAGCAGATGAGGGTGTCTGAAATCACAAATCACAGCACCAACTTCTCAGTATTCCTGCCTCACTTTTATCTTCTGTAAACCTGGATTGGTAACAGCTTCCTGTCTAGCAGGGATGCTGCAAAGATTAATTATACACCAGATTATGAGACAATTTAAAGCATTATTTTTATTCCAAGTAGCACTGTTTATATCATAACAACCTGGGAAGAGCTAAAGTGGCTCCCTATTTTACTCTTGCAGTCACTTTTAAGGTAGATCACCTTTATCATCTTACCCTTGTCCCTACTGTTACCAGGCAGGTCACAGCTGTGCTTTTCAAAAGCAAATTTCTGAGTCCTGTCCTCAGCTTCAGCTTGGGAAGGAATTTGACAGGGAAGAGAGGGACCCCTCTCCACTTCCCTGTCCATCCTTTTTTTCCAAGTTTCCCAGGTAGTTTTTCAGCCTAAATTCTTAAAAATCTCCTGCAAAGAAAGAGTAGGCAGTATTTTGCATACTCCTGCTAATGAGGATAGCAGAAATACCTCAAGCTACCCCCAGAGCCGTGGAAACAGAATCTGAGCAGCAGCTGCTCCTGGAGGCTCTCCTTTTCCTGCTAGCTGAGAACTCCAGAACAGTTCCTTTACCCGTGTGTCTGCTGCTAGCAGGCAATTTTCTCTCTCCTTACCAAAAACGTTTCGGCAAACTTCCCTTTGAATTTACAGGAAGGTGTTTCAAACGGGTGCTTTCGGTCTTGGCAGGGAGGCCAAGCTTGGACTCTCTGATTTCCAGGCGCTCAAAGGCATTGCCCAGCAGAGGGAGCAAAGGGAGCACTGTGGACACCGCACTTGCAGAGGCTTCCCCGGCACGGGCAGTCCTGAAGTGCTTCTCCCCAGTCCCCCTCAGTGTGACACTGAGCCATCCCCAGGAAGAAAAAGGCCTTTGGATAGCCAGGTCCTGCCAATGAAGCCAGACAGAGCATCAGCTGCTGGTCTCCAGGCTTTTAAAATATGTTCTCGACACTTGCCGCTTTAAATTCTATATAATAATTTATTTAAATGATATAGAACAATTCACATCTATTATTTCGATTAATTATCAGGCAATTAGTGTGCAGCAATTAATAATATGTAATTATTAATATCATCATTAATATAAATAGGATTTAGTAATAATTACCCTTTGACAAATTTGGGGGTGATTCCCATGGATGGCATCCAATTTTCCTTCAATAGCAAGCCCTGTGCAAGGCTTCTTGAGCAGCTAGAACATGCTTAATTCTGCTGCTAAGGACCATTCCCACTCCCTTGTACTCAGTCCTGTGAATTGGCCCAGGGATGTGCTGTACCAAGGCCCCAGTGTGGCTTGGGAACTGGGAGCTTTTCTTCTTGGAGGTTGGTTTTCCTCACTCGAGGTGGGGTTGGTGCTGATAGCTGGCTGCTTAGGCTAAAACAGACAAGCCCCAAGTGCAACAGAAGGAAAGAAGACAGCACATCAATTTTCTGGTTAGAGCTAATGCATACCTGCATCTCCCCAGCTTAGTTATGACTGCTTAGTTCCAGGTAGTGCTTATTTTCTAATTAGTTTGTAAAAGGTTATAAAAGCCATTAGATGCATATTCAGAATATTACTTGATGTGTTTGCTAAATAGGAACATTAAAGATAGGATCAGATTTTTCCTGTAGAGCATTCTGGCTACATCAACACAAACCCCCTCCTGTTACAGTAATACCAAAAACATTAGTGGCCTTGTATTTAGGTAAATGTCTGACTGCAGCATGACTTTTTTTGCCTTTTGTTTTTTTGTTTTTGTTTTTTTTTTTTTTTGAGACCTTTGGCTAAATAAAGACCATACTTCTCCATAAAGTTTGCATGTCACAGAGAACTGAAAAACTACAGAACATCTTATTCAAAGACATTTGTCGTGGTTTGAGAGGAAATGAAGTTTTTTGTGATGGTGTGGTCAAGCCAATCGGTGTTCAGATTTTAATATTGGCACCTGGTTTGTCCACTGAGGGCATGGATACGCCTCTGAGAACACAGGGGGTTAAAAGCTGTGAACGCCCAGGGGAATTTCCTGTTGAGTTCCGCTTTGGGACTGAGCAGACCCTCAACCCTCCCTGCCCGGCCTGAGCTGGGCAGGGGGGGGAGGGGAGCCATGTGGCTGGAGGGAGGTAGGCCAGGCCTGGGCCCAAGGGTGGAGGAGAACATTGCAAGGGCTTCGGGCAGCCATCCCCCATTCCCCCCCAGGAGAGAGGGAGAGAGCCAGAGCCGGTGCTTGTGATAGCATGGCCGGCGTGAAGGAGAGAGGGGAGGTGCCCAGCAGGGCAGCCAGCTGTGGGAGTTCATGAAGCAAACCGGCAGAGCCTGGGACTTTTAACCCTTCTGGGGAGGATGGAAACCTTGCAAATGCTGATTCCTCCTGAGGTTGATGAGATTGAGAGGATGTTGAGAAGAATCCTAGGTGGGAGGAGATGATGGAGTGGCCTTTGGCTGGACTTTTCTTGTATAGCCACAGCAGGACCCCCTTTTGTTCCTGTGACACAGAGACTGCGTTCTAGGGGGAGGCGATGGCTCAAAGCCAGGAGAGTGCGGTGATGTGAGAGTGTGTGAACAGAGACGACAGGTGAGGAGGGTGGTGGTGGTGCCGTCTTCAAAGAAGAAGAAGAGGAAGATGATCTCTGTTCAAGAGACTCCTCGGCCCCAGAGGGTGAAATTTGGGGGGGACAGGTGTCCCAAAAGGAGAGGGACTGTGCTCTTTTTGGAACTGGACAAAGTATCCTTAAAGGGAAAAACCCTAGAAGCAGCTCTGGTCCATGTGCATTGGTGAGAGCACTGGACATGGAAGGAAGAAGTCACGATGGCAAAATGTTCTCTGGGCTGTGCCACACGTGACACGGAAACACGAGAAGTTTCGACTGTTTCCTGGGGAAGTCTGTGGTGCAAGAGGGACTCCTCTCTTCTCGAGGAATTGAGAATTGATTATCTAAAGGGTGGATTTGGTGGTAATGGAATTGGAAATTTGGTGGGGGGAGGAGGAAGAAATTTGGAAGGTTTTCATCTTGGGTTCTATGTGTTTTGTGTGTTTTTCTTTGTAGTTTTAGGTTAATAAAGTTTTTTTTTCCTTTCAACCTCAAGTTGGAGCCTGCTCTGCTCTGTCTCTGATCACTTCTCACAGTGGGTGCCAGGGAAGGAGGTGATCTCGTGGGGGCACTGGCATTGCGCCAGGCTCAAACGATGACAACATTGAATGAGACAAATATTTTTTGTCTCTGCATTATTTTCATGGCTTTTTATTTTTTTTAAATTACCATAAAGAACATTCATGCCAAAAGTTTAGACTTTCATTTATTTGAAGCAAAAAGGAAGGAATATTTTTTTAAAGTTTTTCAAATAGCCCCTTTTTATCTGAGTGACAGGAAAAGAGAAAAAGTGCCATTAATAATCACACCCATAACAAATATAGAACAAAAATTTAAAACTTACTATTAGGTTAAGGTATTTTTGGATCAGTTTCCAGGGAGCAGGCTCTGATTTGCTCCTCTGTAATTTCAGAGTGATCAGTTTATTACTAATTTGTTTTATTTCAGCCTAAATATGTATAAAAGGTGCAAAGCAGTGAATCAGAATAATTAATGGAAGAGCATATAGGGAAGCTAGGCTATGTTTGTGTTTGTGTCCAGCAGCAGTAATCCAGGAGCATTTCATACAAGAGGCATGCTTATAAAACAAGTTAAACAGGCTGAATCAACTTTCAAAATCAATAGGAACAGAGCATAGAAAAAATCCATGCTATTTCAATTCCAGCAATTACTGGAGACATAACTGGCCTCTGAGAAAGATGTTATCAGGATTGACACATTTCCAAAGTGTATTCTGATTTTTAGCTAAGCCTTATCTTCTGACAGAGAAATGTTCTGTTGGATATGTTCCAGCTTGTTCTTCATCTTATTAGGTTTTTAATTCTTGCTTTTCCTAATACAATGTTATTTTTTTCTGTGTGCGCTGTGGTAATTGGAATAGAAGCAAGAGCCTGCTATTCTTCTGGCAGTCATATTCCCTTCAGTGGCTTCCTTTTAAGTAACAAGTCATTGCAGCAGTGAGAACTGGAAGGCTCCACACCGGCCCCTCAGGTGGCTCTGGTGATGGAGTGGAGGCTAAGAGCGGGCAGGGCAGCTCTTTGGGATGGCTCGGCCGCCACCGCTGCGCCGGGGCTGGGAGGGAACACACCAGTGCACTCAGCATTCCCTAGAGATGGGCTCCCTTTGGTCCGCAAGGCATCGCTTCGGCTCTCACAAAGTACCTGCAGAAATACCTTTGTTCCCATGAATGGCAGTGTGTCTGCTTCTCCTCTTTCCTTCTCTCCCGGGGCTTCTATCTGCAGCCTTTTCAAGCCTGAGCTGTCGCAAGAAGGATATTGGGTGAGACACTCGTGTGAGCACCCTTGACTCCTAAAGCTATGGTGTTTTGCATGTTTGAAACCTCCACCTAGAAAATAAACAGTTATGAATAACTCTCTGAGATGTAAGAAAACCCCAACTACATGACAGCAATCAGAGCAGCAGCCATTAGCTCAACCCAGGGTCTGAAGATGTGTGATGATCCTTCAGAAACCTCTCTTCATCCATGGCATATGCACAAGGTATTATTCAAGGCACATCACATTACATGCTCCTATCTTTAAAATTCACAGGAGCTGGCCATTTCTCCTGTGCTGCCATGCTGGGTTTTGCTGCCATGGGGTTCCAGTTGTGTCTGGTACCAGGGGTGCAGCAGAGAAAAGCCAGTTTTGCAACAGGGAGTGCAAAACTGGCAGACAAAACCCAAGCTGGAGCCTAATTAATCACCATCAGGCTCCACACTTCCTTCAGGAGATGTCGGGCCTTTAGCAGAAATAAGCACTCTTGCATGGAGAGTAATGGCAGATATTTGCTACCTGCACAATTAGAAAACCCTGGGGATCCTGAAAACAGCTTTGTGAAAATGCACTTTCAAGCCTTGGGGTTTTTTTGCCATTTGACTGCTGGGTCCTTCCTACCATCCTAACACACAGGACAAATATGTGTGTTGTGCTGAAATGAACTGGAGGCCACAATTGAAAATAAAAGATGTGGAGTTACCAAGTGCTGAAAACTGGCTCTTGGAGCCTACATCCTAAGCACTGAAAACAGCTTGAAATCTTAAAAAATAAAAACCCAAACCAAAAAACGACATCCAAAAACCACCACCTACATACACACAGAACAAACCAAAAAACAAACAAGCAAACAAAAGCCCTAAAAATGTAAAAGAAGCCACTGGGGTAGGAAAAAAGCAAATCATGTTGTTTAGGTTTTGGCTGATTCTGAGGTGTTTGCACACAAATTCTTTGCACAAGGCCAGGAAAAAAAAAGGAAATTACAGGTAGCAGGGGGGAAAGCAATGCAGTCAAGGGGAAAAGATGCAAAATCTCAGTTTCCTTATGGATTCCTTCTGGAATCATGGAAGCAGGCTGTCTTAGTGTGTGTCCTTTGTAGTGGCAGAGGTAAAGGAGAGCCTGGGAAGCGAGCTCTGCCATGGCTCCTCTGTGTGCTCATCTCTCCCAGGGAAAACCTCTCAGTCCTGGTTCCCCACAAGGCAAACAGCCCCTGTGGCACTGCTGGGACCAAAGCTCACAGCTCCTCTCTCTGTGAGCTGATGCAATTCTTCCTTGTTAAGCACAAAAACGTTCAAAGCCATGATTTCAAGCTTGACCGTGACCCCCTATGAAAACAGGTCAGGCAATTAACTCATCATGAAAAACATTCCTTTTTTTTCCCTCCCTCCCTTATCTCTTCTAAATCTATTTTAACTTTATGGTGGGATTAGACACCAACACGCCTTGTGTTGATTCCTTGTGTCATGGACTCAATGAATCCTTCATTTTCCCCTTTTCCACTTCATCCAAGCTCCATAAAATGCCCAGGAAGCATTACTTTAACAGTGTGATGACAGTTTAATTAGATCAAGACTGCAGCAGAAGGGGGAGTGTCAGGATTGAAGGCAGCTGTGGGTAAGAGTCAGGATGTTTGCAGCTCAGCCTTCTTCCAGCCCACCTAAGCTCAGGGGCAGCTGCTGATACTTGCATCTGGTTTTCCCCTCAGGTACTGTGTCCCATCTGAGGGCCAGTGGCTGATCTATATGACTGGGTTACAGTATCTGCTGGGTTTTTTAATTTGATTTCCATTTCTGAAGCTTATGATACCAAGTTTTGTGCTCGGTGGTATCTGAAAGAGCAGTGAATAATAGTGCAGGTACATGGAAAGCACAATCCTGGTGATGCTAAAATTCATGGCAAAACTCTCATTGACTTAAAGAAAGGCAAGCTTTCACCTTCAGGAGAAAAAAAGTAGGAAGCCCTTAGTTAGGAGGGCTCTAGAAGAAAATGTATTCTGGTATGAACAAAGTGCCTTTCCCCAAAAGTTCATGGCTATTTGACTTGGAGTCTCAACCTTTCTTGTGAGAGACATGCACTGCAGCTGTTTTGCAGCTCTTTAGAGTATGATGGAGAGAAATGGATGTAGATGCTCTAAGGAATATCAGGGAGTAAAGTTTCGGCACTTTGACTCCCACTTTTCCTCACGTCTCAGATTTTATTTTGTTTTTCAGCACTGATTTTTGTACAAAGGTACACTGGTTTCAGTGTGCACACTCAGGATTCTCGGGGGGAGCTATTTTATTGACCTTTTGACAATATCTGATTAACAAAGGCCACTTTTCAGCAGGCAATCTACTTTAATAAAACACACATATGATTATCCTATGTTCTATTAACAATTTGGTAACATTTGGTTAAACGCATTTGTTTTGCAGTATTCTCCATTCTTTTGTATTTCTTTTCTAACACCCTGATGTATGCACAGATAAAGCTTTCTTTAGAGAGTATGAATCTGAAGAAAAATCACTGAGATAATAATACCTTTTTGTCTCATGCCACCATCTGCTGCGTCACCTCTGCAACGCAAATCCTCGTCATTGCTATGTCCTATCTTCTAGAATAGATCTTTGAGCAAATCTTGCTCTAACTCTTGCATTAGTGGGGAAATATGGTACAGGCAAACTCCTTCTTACCTTTAGTATTTTCAGCCTGCCATAATTAGGTTTCCTTTTACTTTAGTGTCACGTGCCTGACCTTTAATGCAACAATTCCCAGTGCACCATCATCAAGCGGGGAAATGTTATGCATCCTGTATTCCAGATGGGCAGCTAAGGCCTGCTAAGGTCACACTGGACTGCTTGTAGAAGATTAAGGACTTAGCTCCAAGTCCTTCACACACCAGAGAACTACCTCCAGCACCAGACCCATCTGACAGTTCAATTTGCTGCTGTCCAGGCCCTGCCTGACACTTAAACAGCCTGTGTCCAGGACATCCTCTGGGAAAAGCACAATTCAATGCCTGGGGTCCCCCTACTCTCTCCACTAAACATACTAGCCATTTAGCCAGGTAGCATAAGAAATTCAGATTATTATTTCTGATGCAAGATTGGAGATTTATTTTCAACTGGGGCCTGCTGGATTTTTGTGTATTTATTAGGTTTACATGGCAAGATTTTGGTAGCAGGGGAGCTGCAGAAGTGGTTTCTGTGAGAAGATATCAGGAGCTGTTCCCATGTTAGAAAATTCCAGATACCTCCAAGAAGACCCCAAAGCCGGCCAAAGCAGAGCTCATCAGTGAAATTGGAGAAATTAATTTTGCCAGAATCTGTTGTGCCCATGACAGTGATTGCCAAGGGCTCTCCCCATCCCTAACTCAAGCCACAAGATTTTTTTTGTATTTTTTCCCCTCTGTCTAACTGAGGAATCTGAGTGATAGAGCAGTTTGGTGGACACCTGGCAGCCACCCAAGGTCAACCCACCACAATATAATTATCATTGCAACCTGCCTTGATGAGAGCACTGACATTACTCCACAGAGGTTCTGTGGGTATCTGGGCCAACACATGTTCTTCTATTTGCAAAGATGAAGGCAATTGAATTAACTCTTGTATGCCACATTAATGCTGCTAGAACTGAAGGGAGGATGTGCCCTGCTGAGCTTGTGTGATTTGTGTCTTAATGTGGGGCTGGTTTGTGAATTAATGCAGACCACTTGTTTTTATGGTATTTCCTAGCAAAAGAAGCAATTTTATCTTTAACAGCATCTAGTTTTAAAAGAATCCAATAAACAAGGCAGAAAGTAGAGAATTAAAGTGTGTCACCTATATGAGTGCTCTGAAGACACTGAGCATCAAGGAGTTTGCCTTTGTCACCTCTCTGCCACTGCAAGTCACCCAAATGAGGTTTACTGTAACCAAGCTAATGATAAAAAATCTGCAACTCTGAAAGAGCAGCTTTCTATCTTTAGGCTTCAGCTCTGCTTTTCTTTTGTCTGTATAGCCTATTTATGGAATGCTGCTGTTGAACTTGAAAGCAAACCAGAAGAGCGTTCCTGCCTAAATTGCCTATAAATACCTCCTGGAGGAGCTTAGGGGTTCTCACTGTCCCTACTTTTGTGAAGTCCTCAGTGTGCTTCTTTGGTCAAGTACTTGTTTATTCCTCATTCAACATTCATTGTCTGCCTTCAAAAAGTGACCTCCTGAAAGGTATACCCCTCATACGTCTCTATGAGGCTGCTATTTTTATAAAACCCTGAGGTTGCATGGGCCTCCATGAGACGGGAATACACAGAAACCTGTGCGTGAAAATTGCCATTTTGGATGCACCAAGATGCAGATAAAAACACAGATTATTTAGGAAACTAACAGAGGAAAGGATTTTAGCAGAAATAATGCTGTAATCTACCATTTTAGATTAGACTGTTTGCTGGTCCTGTATGCCCATGGGGCATCCAGAATAGGATGCAAATGATGACAATAGAAGAAAATGCAGAGCAAAACTAGAGGATAATTTGTACCTAGGAAAATTTTCCTCATTAATTAGGCACAGATTCATGCCCTCAGGCAGAAAGCTTTCAAGTATTTTTCAAATCCTGAGCTCTGGGTTTGTCTTGGTGGGGTTTTTTTGGTTTAATTTGTTGGGCTTTTTTGTTTTTATTTTTTTTGGTTTGCCATCCTCTGCAACAATCTCAGCCTCTTCTTGCTGGGGGATCACTTGCAAACAGATTGTACAGGATAGCCCCTCAACAAACATGTGATTTCTTTTAAGAGGATTGATTTACCTGTTTTTCTAAGTCTTTGAAACTCTTTGGAGCTTGAACTGAAGGTAGGAAGGAGTGCACTCCTCTATAAAATTAAGCACTTTGACTTCTCGTTGTATCCTTCCCTATGGCTTGAAGAAGAAAGGGGCAAGGATAGAGTAACAAGACATCCTGCACAGTCAATCCGAGCTTCACAGTGCATAATAATTGCTTTATAATTTTTCTCCTCCTTGTGATTATGGTTTTATGACATTAGTGAACACTCCTGTACCTTGTGATGGGATTGTGGCCATTTTTCAGGTCGCTGCCCTCACCAGCCTCCAGCAACTCTGAGGGTGTCACACGCCTTGCAGCTCCCCCTGGACACCCAGGACTGAGGGACTGTCCTCATCATAGCTTAGCAGCCAAATTACAGAGAGTGTTATCCCAGTCCCGGGGCAAATACCCAGATATTTGCTTTGGAAAATGCACGTGAAAGTGCAAAATTATATTTACACCCATGCAAATGTATGTGCTTTTCCAAGGGGCTTTGAAATTGTGAAAAACAAACTCTAAATAGGCCAAAAAGAAAACAAATCTGCTTTTAAATTAAAGAAAAAAAAAAAAAACAAAAGCCAAAACATTCAAGAGAAAAAACTGAGCCTCATTTGACACTGGAAATATGAACACTGGCCACAATTTTGATAGCAGTAGTGTAGCATACTTAAATTTGCTTGGGTAACCAAACATAAAATTCCTAAACTTCAGTAGAAAATTGCAAGTTAAATATATTACATTTAAATTTAAGTTGCCAACTAGCAGCCTTATTCACACAATTCACTGTTTGGCAAGTATTTTAAGTCAGTCAGTTGAAAAACATAGAGTTTCTACATGTCTTTTCTGCAGGAATTTATAGCATTTTGGGGGGAGGAATTTCACCTAAAAATAAGAAATACTTTGCAAACCAAAACTTAGAGCTGCTTTGGTGTATAAAAAATTGATACTTTGTTTTGGTGAATCAATTATCACTTTTACATTTGTTTAATGTTCCATAATGTAAAATACTTTTGCAGAAAGGCTCCATTCCAGTGAAGGTGAAGCAAAATAGGAATTTGTCAAACCAGAATGGTACTTGGATTTATGCAGCTTAAAGCAAAGCCTGAATAATCAGAAATCAGAAGCAGAAAATGAAACGCTGGCTTTATAAAAAATGAATGGGCCATACGCAATCCAGAAAACAATTCACCTATTTTTACAAGAACAAAAATGTTCACTTATAAAATTGTGCAAGAAGCTTAACAGGCTGACATCATCATCTCTTGGGTAATATTACACTACAGGTTTGTCTGGTTTGGGTTTTTGTTGGTTTTGGTTGGGTTGTTGTTTTTTTTCCCCTCCTTATCCCATACAGCTCAAGTCCTGCAAGTACTAAATGCTTTGTGAATACCCTTGTTGATGTGGCACTCAATTCTTTGGGTGGGGAAGGGTGAGTATGGGTGGTGTGTAATACACCCACTAATAAATCCTTGGTGCAAATCAAAAGCCTGCAAGTCTATTGCACAGTATTTAAGCAATAGACTGAGTCTTCTGGTTGACAGTCAACTGAAGCTTTATTAGTCTTCCCACCAAAAGTGCCAATTTCTCGTAAGGAAATAAGCTACTGTTTATATCTAGAACTCATTATGTGTGAATTTTGGAGTAGGCTGTAGGACTGGGGGACAAAGAAAGCAGCAATTATAAATAGACATGAAAGGGTGGGATAAAATTGGGGTAATCAAAACAGCATGACTCTCTGTGATGACAGGACCCTCCCTAACTCTTTAGCTGCTTTCTGTTGTGATTTAAATTAGCAGAAGTCAGTTTGTCCTTTAGATTCAAGGAGCATGGTCAGTGCCCTCAGGCCCTAGTACAGGTCATGTATTGAAATGCTTAGACAGGCTCAGGTGCCAGCTCAAGACCAAAGAAATAAAATTCCTGTCTCCAAACACGTCTCTCAGGCATTTTGTTGCTACAAACTTGTTTGTTTGTTTGTCTGAACTGCTTTGTGTCTAGGCAGAAGGGAGGACAAAACCTTTCGGCAAAGACGTGGAGCAATGTATTAGCAACATTTCTTTGAGTTTTCAGAGCAGGTAAAACCCCAAAGTCAGATGTGAACTGCAGTCTCACACATCTGTGCATTCTTAGTCCCACAAATTCACCCAAGCAGGATTTTAGTTTCCCAGAATTATCTTCATGTGTGCATGTGACTCTTCCCCTTGGTCCAGGCTCACTTTTGGAAGAGTTAGGGCTGGTTAATTCAGCTGCTAGGGCTCTGTGCTGAAGTTGGCCAGAGTGTGCAGATATTAATTCAACTGCCTGGTTTCTGCAATTCAATGTACAATTGAATGTGCATAATCTGAGCAGTACGATTGATTTAACATCAGTGTGGGAACTTTAGCTTTCAGTTTTCATGAATTATGTGTTTGAATTTTGAACTTGAAAGCTGTACTTATGTAGACATTTGCATTTAATGACATATCAGTGAGGCTGAATAGGCCTGCCACCTCCTAAACTCTTAAAAGTTTCAGCTCTGTGGAAACCTCTTGCTGAAAATATGAACAACAGCTGGTAGATTGCCTGACTGAAATGCTCTAGTCTTGATCATGAAAAAAGAAGAAACACAGCATCAATAAGGTCTCATGAATCTTTGGACACAGTTTTATGACCATTTTCTTAATAAATCATGCCACTTGTATCTAGAGGCTATTGAAACTTAAATAAAGCTAAATTATTTAATATTCATATTGAAACATAACTATAGAAAGATGTATGACAGAATCGCCAAAGAGATGAGATTAACATAACTTTTATCCCTGATGCTTTAAGTGTTTGTAATTTTTTTTTGATGCATCAACCAAATTATGTAGACAAATCTGAAGGAAGATGTCAGAAATATCCAAAGTAGTCTTGCACTAGCAGGAACACCAAGAAGTACATTTGCCAAGGTACTTTGGTAACCAGCTCCCAATGGAGCAGCAACAACAAAGTTGGTTGAGGATGTGGGAATAAGTTCCTGGAACTGTCATATAGACATATATTCTGACCTCTGTGGAGGCATTGAAACAATGGTATAATTTATCGTTCCATACAGTGTGTTTTAAATCTAGCAATTCTAAATTTCAAGTAATTTAAAAATATTTAGCTGAAAGAAAAAATAGTCATTTTAATAATATATAATCATGATTTGATATCTGATTGTAATTGTTTTTGAAAAAAATTACTTCAGTACATTGCCAGGAATTCTGCTTCCCGTCAATTTTTTGGTCTAAACATTTCAGGCTTTATCTCAAACTGCTGTTGTCTTGTCTTTAGAAAGTAGAAAATAGAAAAAAGAATTAGTAGAATGTCCCATCTTTAAAACTGACTTTTTTCAGAAAATGACTTTGTATTCAGCTAAAATTTAAATACTCTTTTCCACATGAAAGTAGCTTTCAAAGTTCAAAAATACATTGACTCTAGTTCTATGTTTTTGACAAGCTTTTATAATAAGCTATTTTATTGCATGCATTAATTAGTTGTTTTTTAGCCTCATAACCACCTGGAACATACAAAACTTTCACAACAGAGACAGAGATATAAATGTGGAATATGGAAAAAGGAAAATACAACTCTCAAAGGAATATCAAACCTTTCAGCTTGAAGGTTAAATATGGGCATTAAAAGGAATCCAATTAAATTGAAAACAAGGGTGTACTAAATTGCTCAACTGTAATAAATTCATTATGTATGGAAAAAGGAAAACATAACAATTCATAATAAGCACAGTTCATGTGCTTCTTAAGTACAATTGCTTCTAAAAGTAATTAGAGTAGTTCATTCTTTGTTCCAAACCCATGTTCTCAGTAGTCTGATGGGTTTAGCAGCGCAGAGGCACCAGTACTGCTTGGGGAGATGGGAAATGTGCAGGAGCAGTAATGTGCAATGGGAAAACAATCTCATATAAAATTTAAGTCTTCTGTATAAAACCAGGAAATAAAAGTAGGAATCGGATGTTTTTCATTGTTAAACTTCAAAGACTATACCTTGCATTTCTGTGATTTTATAGCTGGTTTAAATGCTAGCTTCTTGCTTGGTTTTAGCTCCCCTCTTGTTCCAGCATGATGTAATAACTGGAGTTAGATTATCCAAAAAATGCTATCTCCCTGGTTCAGCCTCTAGACAACCACATTTTCAAAGCAGCTTATTCCTGGCAGTTTCCCCCAACAGGAAGGAAAGGAAAAGAAGAAGGAATCCTTTTGTTCCAGGTATCCTAAAAAAGTCAGGCTCTCCTTTGTGTTTCAGCTGCATAGCACAAACTCTAGTAGGAGCCATGGTCAATCATAAGATTCATGAGGCTGATAAGGCTCAGAGCTGCCTGTGGAATTGCATATGTTAATGTACATTAATGTTTTTAAAGTACAAGACAAAAGACTGATTGAATGACCAGTGCCGTGTTTCCTCTCCTTGCTCCAGTTTTCTCAATGTTGGGAGGAATACAGTTGCTGTTGGTTGCAAAGGAAATAGTATCAGAAAGCCAAAAACCCAGGATCAACAGGAAAAATAAACCAAATAAAAAGCCCAGCCAGAATGGCAGTGAAGTTGCAGACCAGGAGAGCTAGTGACAATGACAGCAACCTGCAGACTTTTCACCAAAAGAGTTCAGTGTGCTGAGAATTATGCATGAAGGATTTGCATGCAGGCAGTGTCAGAGGCCAGACTTACAGAGTGATTGGGATTGCATGAAAAAGCTGATTCATTAAGGTCCGGTGCATTCTTAAGGAGAAAATCTAGAACGAGTGCCATTATTTAAGAGTATATTTCTCACTCACTGAGTCAAGATTCCCAGGAGCTATGAAAGGCAATCATGCGGCTCTCAAGTGATTGGAAATGTCATTATAATGTAAAATGCAGAAAACTTAATCCCCGTAACTTTTGCCACAGCTTTTTTCCTGCCTGGACAGATGTTCCTTGTCAGCCTCTCAAAAAATACATGGACCATAATACAGGCTCACCATGGTCACTGTGAAGTGGTGTTAGTCTAAGTATTAGTTGAAGGCAAGAACAGGAACAGGAAAACTTTCACTCTAAAGAAAATATGTGTCTTTAGGCCAGTTGAGCAGAGAGGTATTATAAAACCAGGAAATTAGGCAATCCCCCCTATTCTTGTGTAGTAGATGGTGTAGATGTTAAAAAGCCATGTAATGGTAGAATTTGAAAGAAGGGCTAAGACAAGCTGTGGGACACATGGGGCTCCAAATCCAAGTGGCAAGATCTCAAAAATCCTTTGATGTTCATTTCAAGGAACAGCCTGATGAGCAAGGAAGATCACAGGCTTCAGATATGTTGTAAAACATGTGGAATCATAGAGTGATTTGGGTTGGAAGGGACCATAAAGAACATCTAGCTCCAATCTAGTTCCCTTGAGATTTTAATCTGCTGGTTGTAATCACTTTCCAAAGGTTGCCTCAGGAGGGGAGCTTGGCATGATGAAATGCATTGTTTTAGCTGTAGAGCTGATACATGAAATTGTGCCTGTGTGTATTGCTCTTCAGATTTTTGAAAAGTACTCAGA
Organism: Serinus canaria; assembly: GCF_022539315.1. Classification (NCBI taxonomy): domain Eukaryota; kingdom Metazoa; phylum Chordata; class Aves; order Passeriformes; family Fringillidae; genus Serinus; species Serinus canaria. The sequence continues at coordinate 16,882,780 of NC_066317.1, forward strand.
GTTGGATTTTCTCAATTCCCATTTAAGCCAGTTCAGCCTGCCTTCAGGAAGGGAAACAGGCCAAAAGTTGGTGTCACACAGGTGCCCCCTTATAATTCTTACAAATCCAAGGTTACAGTGATAATCTCTCATTAATTTTTCTATTTAGCATTCTTATAGTCTACTACATGTCAGCCTGATCACTCCTACCAGGTAAATGCTTGCTTCAATTGAAGAGAACAAACTAAACAGGACTTGACCCCGACTTGGCCACATTTTTTTTTTCATGCCAGGCCCATTTTATGATTCCCATGTCTGGTTTCCCAGGCTAGTTCATCACAGCACAAAGGAACAGGTTTTTACAATCAGGACTATGAATTACTAAATGCAGCATGAATTTTTTCTGTGGTAACCAAATGTCATTATCATTGGTGGGCTAAGTCAAATAGCTTGCAATCCCTCTAATTCTTAGAGTGCAGGTATTGACATGGCAGAAAACAACTGTACTTTAATCTCTTCCTTTTTGGAAAGCACAGGAACGGGTGGCATGGATAATTAATTTCCCTTACTGAGAAATTGTGGCTCCTTCTAAATGTTGTGCCACTTTTGGGAAAGTTCAGAGGAGTGGGAAAATTTACAAGATTACCTGAGGATAAGAATTTATTTGCACCAAGGAAAAATGTTGCAAAGCAGAAGTTGTACTGCACAAAACAAGCCAGAGTGTCTTCAAATCTTTGAGGCTGAACCAGAACTTGTCAAAATCTCTGCTACCACCTATGCAATGTCTTCCTACACTAGGTGAAGTTCTGCTCTGTAATATCTGGGGACATCCAGATAACCATCCAGTAACCATCAGCAAAATTAGACTCATCTAAATCCTGCTGGATTACACAAGTACGTAATACATTTACATAGGATAGAATAAAAATAAATACAAATATAATAAACAAATATTAAAACAAATAATAAAAATATAAATCCTGCAAGATATAATTCCTGTACTAACCTAAGCTCTTCACCTTGCCATCATGACAAAGCTGATTTCTCCCATCCAGAATGAATCATCTCTTGTTGCATGGCTGTGGCAACAAGATCTCTCCACGGAGAAAAAAAAAAGAAGAAAAACAAAAGGAATCCCTCAAACAACAAAGCAAGTTGAAACCTGAATTCCCAACTTAGGGCATAATCAGATAATGATTTTTTGACTGCCATGGGAATGGAGCAAGAATTGGGACTACATATACACTTCAGCCTGAATAAACCATATAGATAGGGAATGACACATTTTAAAAAGTGATTGACTGAAAATGGTAAAACAAGCAGATATTATCACAGATTTTTTCACAAGGGAAACATACTTCTTTACATTAGCCTCCCACAGAAATGTATTGTTTCAAGTTTGCTAATATAGGTGTACTTATGGATGCTTCTACAATGTTTTATTCCTTTAGGTGTGTTTATTTTGATGAAGTAATCTTTTGTTGCCAGGCTAACTCTTGACTTATTTTCTTTTTATTTATTTTATTTCTTTTTATTTATTTAAGTCCTAGTCCTCAATATAGAACAGTCTTCCATTCCTCCTCCCCCTAAATAATTTATCCACAGAAAACTGAAGTTTCCATTAACACAAAGCTACTCATGAGTCTGGGTAAATTCCATGAACAGAGACAACTGAATGCAGAGGCAAAACTCAAGTGCAAGCTAAAGAACAAGCAGAAGATGGTTAATTAGCAGTTCAGTTCTCCAGAGAATCCAGTGGTTTTGTCCATCCATACAAACAATTTGCCAACAGGCAGCAGTGTAAGAGTCATATTGCAGAATTACAGCATAGAACAACCAGAATATAAGAAAAGGGGTAGTGGATCAGCTGATCACTCCAGTATCCTCCTCAGTGAAATATGGGTAGGACAAGCACAGTGGTGCTTCACCAGAGGGCTCTCACAGGTGCTGAAGGATGCATTGCTACACCTGGAGTGGGAGGCTTGGCATTTACCAACTCTGAAAGCAGTTCTTGTCTTTGAATGTGCCCCATTGCTTTTTCGCATGTGCATGATGAGCCACCAGCAGCTCCGGTGTTCCGTGGCCTTGAGTCCCCCATTCTAATGCCAAGTGCTGTGAAAAAGGATTTCCTTTCTCTGCTTCAAAACTCTGCTTCATTTGATGCCTTCTAGTTCTCAGATTGGAAGAGACAGGGAACATCAATCCCTCTTCCTGCTGTCCATGCCTTCTGGTGACTTTATGGTCCAAAAGCAAACCAGAAAAATAAAAAGGTGACCCTTTCTAGGATGCTTTTTTTACTGGCAGTCACATTATAAGGTCTGCACATACAGAGCAGTTTATGGCAGCTGGGAGGATTTTCATGGCTAAGGATGATATATGGTGATCCCAGCTGAACTGAAAGGCAATGGGTCTTGCACACAAATCACTTATATGCCCTCTTTTCCTCCCAGAATCAAAATGCATATGTTCACTCAAGCAGGATTTTAATTTCCCAGAATTATCTTCATGTGTGCATCTAGTATAGCTAAGTCCTTAGCCTTTGCTGCTTTTCTAGCTGAGCAGGTGGTTCAAGGGTTTTGACACAGCCATTCTCAGTTTGGGATTTAATGACTTACAGCATGGAGCTGAAGCAAAAATGCCACACTGCATAACTGATTTCAACTCAGCTCTGACAGTTTGCACAAGCCAAACTGATCCATCCCCAAAGAAGGTGGTTGCTAAATTCATATTTTTCTAAGAGCAGTCACAAAGTATTTATAAGTTCTCCAAGAGGCTGAAAGCAAATGTGAGGGAGCCTCTCTTTTCCTGGACCTCCACCCCATGCCAGAAAAAGCAGCTTTGCCTTAGCTTGCAAAAAGATCAAATTAAAAAAACCCCATTGCTTTCAGTAAGTAGGAAGGTTGACTATCCCATGCTGTTGTGGGGTGGAAGGGAGGAGTTTGGCAGTTAAAAGACTATCAAAGAAACAAAATCACACAACTTTTAAAAAATTTTTTAACTTCATTATAGTATAAATATATGGATAGCTCATAATACATGTATTTTAAACACAGTTTAAATTTTAGTAAATAATTTAACACATTGGAGCAATAGCAAGATTAGTGCTCTGACAAGTTGTTAGCAGCTGGGTACGGCAGTGAGGTTAGAAACATGTTTGTGTACATTAGCACATGCCCCTTTCCACTAGCCTTTCCCAAGGCTCCTGTGTGGATGACTGGTGACTGGAGTAGGAACCCCTATGGAGGTAGGTGGGGGTTTTTGTCTTTTTTCCACCACTACAGCTGCTTTAGCTGGTTTTTCTAAGTGTCAGGTTTGAACTCCATGTTTAAGCAAGTAAGTTATGGAAAGTAGGATTGTCTTGGGAATTTTTTCCCTAGTCATGAAAAAGTGGGTTCCCCTGGATTTCTCTTCCTATATCCCATGTTTCTCAAAGCACAGCTGCCTCCCAATTTCTTCAAGTGTCCAATCAAATACCAAGAATTTGGCATTCACCAACCAAAATCAGAAGAGTATAATGAGAAATAAAACAAATTCCTCACAGGGGAAATGGAGGGGCAGGCACTGATTTTTTCTCTAGTGACAAGACCCAAGGGAATGACATGTCAGGGGAGGTTTAGGTTTGATATTAGGAAAAGGTTCTTCAGCCGGTTCAGTTGGACACTGGAACAGGCACCCCAGGGAACTGGTCACAGCACCAAGCCTGACAGAGCTCAAGAAATATTTAGACAACATTCTCAGGCACATGGTGTGATCCTTGGGGTGTGCTTTGCAGGGCCAGGAGCTGGACTTTGGTGAGCTGGACCCTCATAGGTCCTTTGCAACTTAGGTTGTTCTATTATTCTATGATTCTGTGAAATTTTAAAAACACCTTCCCCCCCCACTCCCTCCTGCAAGACAAAGACAAAGAGAAAGTTTCCAGCAGCTTCTCAGAGAAGCCACCCCTGTACCCCCTCTGCTATGGGAACCGTGCCATGCAAACCCAATGCAGCCTCACACCCAGCATTCCTGTAAACATTTACCCTTCAGCAACAGCCTGCAGGCTGCCACTGTGTATTTGCATTATTCTACAAATACTTTTTGTTGCGAATAATGTAAAAATCATTGCCTATTGTGCTTCAGCTTCTTTAGCGCCTCCTGAAAACAGAACATACACTGAAGTAGTGCAACACTGTGCTTCACTTCTGGGTTTTGTTTGGATTTTAGGTTTGCTGTTGTTGGGATTTATTTTTTTTTGTGTGTGTGTTTTGTTGGGGTTTTCCTCCCCATGCTATTTTTTATCCTGTTTGAACGATCTGGTGGTGAAGCATCCTTTGTAGCAACCTTTTTCACTGACATTGCTGCTCTTAGGCACTCGAAATAAAATGTCCTTTTCTCAGCAGAAGACTGGGCTGTGGTTACTGGCTGATGTACAGGAATTGTTCCACCTGCCTGTGAGAGGCAGCTCTTTCTGTGCCATGACAGACCCACTTCCTAGGAGCTTGTGACTCTAAGGTGATAAAATAAAAATATTGCATCAACCTGAAAGCGCAGGGCAAGTCCAAATGGGCTGAGTGCAATAGAGTTCAAAGTGAGATGTATTTTTCCCTGTGTGCATTGTATCAGTTTATATTATAGAGGCTTCAGCAAATTTTTGCTTTTTATGGTAGGGCATGAATTTACTGAAAGGAACACGAAGTAAAAAACACATTTTAAGGAAGAGTCCTGGGAACTAAGAAATGCATGTATTAATATATACATTATTATTAGAGTAATATACATCCATATGCAAATCACTGGCTCTGGATATCTCAAGGTATTATGATGATTTGCTTCCCACCTTCCCACCCAAGGAATGTAAGAGAGGAAAAACCAGCCAATGTTGTAATTTTTTCTGAAGAATCCTTGGAAAATACATTTTGTTTAAAAACTAAAATCAGCTTTCTAACAAGGAAAAAACAGTTAAAGACTGAATAGATAATTTCTTTAAAAAAACATAATAAAAAAATCAATTTCCCAATGAGAGGTGTTTAAAGAAAAAATTCAGTCTAATTTTCTACTATAGCAATTGCTACTGAAAACTGAAAACCAACCAGAGTCTGATCAATATATTAGTGAAAGGTGAATATGGGATTCAATTTCAGAAGGTAAACTAAAGTAAGAGATAGGACTGCTTCACACAGTAATAAATCCTTAAAAAAAAATTGAAGAGGCAGTACCAACAGAGTTATCTCTGAACACACAAAGGTAAAAGAAATGTGGCACCTCTGGCATATCTCATAAAGAATAAATCTCCGTGGACATTTTATATATATATTTATAAACAGAATCACATCAGAGAAAGTATTAGTCTTGATTGTGTTAATGAACTTTGCCAACAACCCACACACTAAAACATCTTTGCATTAAGTGTTTCTTGAATTTTTTCAAGTAAGAAACGAATCGGTAACAATCAGCCTGTTGATACGTATTTCATGCAGGAACATAAGACACAAATTAGTTAATAAATTATTCACCAGCTTTGCTCTCAAGTGTATTGAGAGCTGGCAAGATGTCCATGGCTCAGGGTAGTGCTAAATAACTGCACATAAAACAGAGAGGCACTGTCAGGTAGCATAACACAGAGATTACCGGCAGGTCTTGACTTAGCCAACACCCTCATTAATGATAGTAAAGCATAAGTAAACAGAAACATAATGAAATCTGTTGGTAGCTGGAAGGAACTGCATGCCAGTGTCAAAGAAAGTAGAATACTACAGATGAAGTGAAATGCCTGGGTGTCAAATAAAAGCCCACTACATCAAATGAAAAAAAATATTCCATTCATACTTGAGAAGAACCACAGGCATGTCTCAGATTAGTTTTCCATCCATCACCAGGCACTGGTAGCCAGACAATCAGAGTAGTTCCACAAAAGTCAGTGGAAACAGCAGTGAAAATTGAAGGAAGCATGAACCTGTTTTCCCCAGCTGATGAGCTGCTTCTTAGGGAGAGTGACAGAGAGAGCAAAAGGTGATTTTTGGTGCATCATGGTGAGGTGCATTGCTTGTGTTACAGAGAGACAGCAGCTCTTCTGACATAACCAACAGCATCCCATTGATTATAATATCAGTAATTCTTTTTTAATCTGTAAAATTGTTACTCTCAATGTTTAGGGGTGAGGGGGATGAATAATACCAAAGGCAATTTCATAAATCCATAAACTTGAAAATATGTGTCTTAAGGTGATAAGTGTGTAAATGATTCAAGGAACCTTTTGCTCTGGATACCTCACAACCAGTACTGAGAAAAATGTTGCTGAGGCCTCAAAGTGCTATTTTGCCTGCTGTTTTCATTAGAAGCCATTCATGTTTTATTTAGATAGCTTCAATCAATGTGTATCTCTGTTTTATTTTTCAGGTAAACCCTGCCAGCGCAATCAACCTTGTCTGCAAATTATTCTACATTGTCTGTGAGTAAATGCCTTCCAGTACTGTAAACCTTGTGTAGTTAATTGTTCTTAGAGAATAGGGGAATATTTCTTGATAGCAGGGCAATCATTTATGTGACAAAGTGTTGTGTTTATTTTGAATACAAAATTCATATTACACTCTTGGTTTGGTATTATTTTGGTGCCTTACATGTCCTATTAGAGCTAGCATAGAGAGAAAAACACCTGCTCTGATTCTTTAAAAGTAGATTGGGGACAAATTGGAATGATGGACCAAATTAGCTGGAAAAACTTGCTCCAGTAAGGGGAGGTGCCTGGATATGTCAGTAGTTGAAGACAGAATGCAAGTTGTAGGAGTTAATGGCTGTTCTTGATGTGGATGGAGCTCACTGATGGAGTCCCTAAAAACTGTGTGTTAGGAGCTGTGCTGTTCCCCATGTTTAGAAACAGTCTAAAGAAGGACCAATTGTTAAAATGAAAAGATCCCAATGAAACAAAAGAGTTGACCAAGCTAGTGAAAACAAGGGCTGACTGAAGATTTACCAAGATATTTTTGAAGGTGTAGAAGCTAGGTAATAAAATGACAGGTGATACCCATTGGAAACAGATTTAAGGTGATGCACCTTGGAAAAAGCAATTGAAGACTCAAGTGAACAACATGAGCTCTAATCTGGCTGTAACTTCCAGGAGCAAGACCACGAAACACCAGTTTAATCCTGGAAAATGCTGAGTAAAATCATAGGAGGTTTTACAGAGCAGATAGAGAACAGAAAATACTGTTAAACCCCAGTACAACCACAAAGTTCATCCCCATTTTGAACACTCTGGCTCCTTCAACTGCAAACAAAATATGATGAAAATTCAGAGGAGAATGACAAAGGTGATGAAAGCTATGGGACAGCTTCCCCTTGATAAATGAGCAAGTGTTTAGGACTCTTGTTATGGACAGACTTGACTTGAGAGGAGATGGTAGCTTTCGGGAGGCAGAGGCACAGTGCTAGATGGAGCCAGACACAGAAGAAGCCAGACCACCATGGGGTGGTGGGCTGCAGCCTCACCTGGCTTTACTAGGGCTGTTTTTATGGGTGTTCAACATCTAAACAGCCTCAAGGGAGAAACAGCATCAGACTGTGCAGCAGAAATCCAGAAAGCATTACTAACTGTGAAAAAACCCCAAAACCCTCCACAAGTCTAGAAAGTTCTTGAAATTGAAATGGTTGGAAGAGTACTTGGGGAAAAATACCACAAGTGTTTGTGCTGTTGTTGCAATGTGTGCTTAGGGGGATGGCTGGAGCACGTGTGTGGTGGCAGGGTGTGTGTGTAAGCTGTTTACATCCTGAACATGAACCATATGCTGCTTTTAAATCTTCCCCAACTAAGCAGCCGTGTCTCCCTGATCAGACCTTATCTTTAAAATGATGATCGACTTCTGGGACTTTCTTCCGTGCTTGCTCCCTGCTTCTGTGAACCTGAACATGGCTCTTGGGAAGCATGGTGGATTGACAGCTTCAGCAACTACAAAATATAAGACATGATAATCACTGTCAGAGAAGGACTGGAAAGAGGAACTGAGAGCTTAATTATGGCTGCAAAGGAATGGGCTCTTTGTACGGGTGATGATAAAATGAAGATAGAGGGAAGGAAGTACAGAGCATAAGAACTGCAGTCAGCTTTTGGAGACTATTAGCAGTTCAGTTTATGATCATAAAAATACAGCTGGAGATTTTTAAAAGGTGCAACCTAAAAAGCTGTGAAATTGTGCACCAGGCATTCTGCAAGAGCTACAAAATACAAGTGGCTCCATCACAATAGGAGAGTAACAGGGGATTTGTTGCAATCTTAGTCCAAGTAAGAAATACTGATGTATAAAAATCCCCTTGTGCCTTTTTTTATTTTTGGCTGCTAATGGCCATAAGGCATATGCTAGGAGATCCAGCATGGTGGGCTTAGAAAGGAAGGAAGGAGACTGTATCATTGTGGACACTGCTTGTCCACTTCTTGAAAATACCAGACTGAGAATGCAGCATAATACAAACACACATGACTAGCAATGACACAGAAAGCATAATTACAATGACTTAAAAAATTATTGGGAAAACCATTATAAATATAATAGGAATAAATAAATAAAAATATATACCAAATATAAACCAACACTGTGCACATCACAAAGATAAACAATGCACCTTCCCAAAACCATTTGGTTTTATAAAACACAATAATAGCATCCAAAACTCACTGATAGCTGGATTTGAATTGGATCCCTGGAAAACCTGGATGGTATACAGAAAAACAGAGACAACAGCAGCACTTACAGTGCCCTCTAGTTATTGCTAACACATCTATATAGAAATATATACTCCTGATTAGCATTTGTATACTACAGATAAAAACCTGGCTGGTTTTGATGAACATTGAGGTGTTGGTGTCTGCCACACAATGAGATCCAGCTGGATGAAGTGGGTGGTCTCTCCTTACCCAATATTCTTTGTACAGGAAAACTATGCATCAAGGTCAGCTAGGTGCAGACATGGCCTGAAGAGGTGAAACACAGGTTTCTGCCTTGGCCATTCCATTCCCTTCAGCTTTTATGTGCAGGATCAGCTTTGCAGCCTGAATGGACTATTCTGCTTCAGCCCCTGTTTAGCCCAGGGGCTGGGATACACAGCCAAAGAGGAAAATGTGGATCCCCACTGGAAGGGCTGTATCTCACTGCCCTTCCTGAATAAAACAGCTTTATTTCTTTAGGGATGACACCTCCCTTTCAACACAAGTGTTAAAGTAAATATGCTTGTCTTCAAAGGTGTAAAAGACAGCCAGGAATCTGTAAGAGGGGGATGCTCAAGGTCAGCAAAAGAAAAGCCATCAGTCTGCAGGTGTTTGGTCACAGAGCCAAGCAACAGAATCTCCACCTGTATGTCAGTCCTTGGAGGAACACCAAGGAGTGTGCAACCCCACTGTCTTGAGCCCTCTAAGCTAGAGGACAGCCACATTAAAGAAAAAAAAATAACCCCTCAACTAGCTGATCAATAAGGGCAGCAGTCCTAGCAGGAATCCTTAGTCCAAGACCTGAAATACAGAAAAACATGAGTGTGGGTAGCTAGTATTTAACAAAGCCAACAAGGCAATGAGTGGAACTAACTAAAAGTAAATAAAACTATATAAATAAAAGAGAAAAAAACCCAGGGTGAACCCAAACAAACCAAACAATAAAACCTACAAAATAAAATAATGAAAAATCCAACAAAAAAAATCCACCATCGATAAAAACAAAACAACAAAAAATGGATACATCACAGTGCTGTCGTATTTTGACTTGAAAGAGAGCAATGCGGGGGCAGTGATGTTACACAGCCCTTAGACTGACCACGAATTTCACAGGGAGAGATGATTCCTCCCTTCTTTGCACACAAAAGCTTGCAATCTTCAACATGTACGTACATGTAAACTACAAGGAGTTTTATGGGCCCTGTTAAAAAAGGCTATTTTATGTCAGTGCTCCAAAAAGCAGAAGGCAGGTAACTTATAACCTAGATTTAAATTTATGATAGGCATCCTGGATTGACCACCACGAAGCAGGAATTTTGCTGTTTGCATTATATTTGATGATGTTCTCCACTGCCACATCCAGGCCATCTAGTGCCCAGAAAATGTCACAAACAAGCATGTGGCACCAGGTAAGCAACACTGCAAAAAACAGTTGTACTGCAGTTCCCTGCTTTCACAGATCATTTGAACAAGCTAAAACTGAGTAAGATGTACCTGAGGAAAAGGGTGTACTGGGCAACACAGGTAACTGGGAGCTCTCATATTTTAATAATGTTAATGATATTTAGGTGTTTAGCTGTGTTCCGTGAAAGAGCCCAGTGATCCAGGACACATCAATTTGCCAGTCAATTTACAGGGGCCTGGCACTGGATACAAATCTCCAAAATATATTGAGGGTCACATCTGAAAAGCAATTCCAATGTTTGAACCTTATTCCCTACCTACTGCTCTAAGCATCTCTTCAGCATAATGATATTCATATTTTCCAAATCACTATGCTGCTCTCATCTTGGCTCACTGAGAAGCTGTTGTGTATACTAATTGGTGTAGTATGTCCTATACATTAGGGTGTCTGGCTTAATTTGGAAATCTTCTTAAAATTCATACGTGAATTATTGATTGTACGGCTTGGACGATGAAATGAGATGGGGTGGATTTTAGAGTTATGAATAATAAACTCCTGCTCAGCCAAAGCTACCAAGTGATGAGTTCAAGCTTTAAGAGATGCCACCACTACACATTTTACACATGCTAGTGCCAGGCTACCTACAGTCCTCACCATATGTTTGTTATTTTTCTTTGTAGCCATGCAAAAGTAGGGATTATTGTGTAAGGGAATTGTGAAACACAATTCCCGCTGGTCTCTGCTGAGATTATGCACCTGAAAACCTCTTTTGAAATCTGCTCCAGATATTGATTGCTGTCTGATTTCCATTTGGCTGAATAGGTGAGGTCCCTGACCCCCTTTTCTTGTGTGCTGGTTGATAACATTGATAGTCCATCCTGTTATCCTTTATGAAAGACATTAGGTACATCTTGCTTGCTCCTCTTTCTCTTTCAGCATTTGTCTCAGCAAGACCTTTCTTCTACAGCCCTAATGAGCACAAAACTGTCTGGGTACATCTGTAGCCATGCTTAGGAACATTGAAGACTACCTGGCATTGTCACCCTTTTTGCACTGTTATGGTATCAGTACCTTGGTAAAGGACTACTCAGCATTTCACACAGCCCTCAGGTGGGAGTCCACTGGCCCTGTCTGCATTTCAGTCATCTCTTCCTGTTGGGTGCCTCTGCTGGTACATTCTGGTGTTTTCCCTGCTTTATCTTCAGCTGCCAGGCACTGTGCTAACTATCTGAGGATCAGATTGCCCATTTGTCTTGGATCATTTTCCTGTGACTCAATCAGAGGAAGCATTAAAAGATTTATAAAATGAATGTGTGAAACAAGGACGTGCCAATCAACTGTACAGTAGGGGGTAAAAAAAGCCATTATTTCAGTGACTGCTGCTATGCGTTAAAAGAAAACTGAACTTAATAAAAAATCATTCTACTGATTTCTGAAACAGAGTCCAGGAGGCAAAAAGGTCATGTAGAAGACCAAGAAGATCAATTGCATGTGTCTGCACAACCACCCATTCCTTAAAGCTCTGATTTTCGGTATAATCCCTTTGTCTATGTTTTGACCCAATCTTATTTAATTTATGGTTTTTATTCATTAAATTGTATGCATGAGGTATCTGCTCAAGACTTAGCCTTATGCATGTTTCACCAAAGGGATTTTCGGTTGCATTTGATACAAACCACTCTACCTCGTTTTATTATTTGAAATCTTCAAAATCTGTCTGTGCATTATTGATTTCTTTCTTTTTGAAACCTGATTTACCCTTAGCAATAGCATTTACTCTTAAAAATAATTAGGATCACTTTACCACTGCAGCATAACCTCAAGTAAGAAAGTTAATTTCCTGTTCAGTTTAGAATTTTTCCATTAATACCATGAATACTAAATTTATACTATGGCAGTCAAAGTCCTCTGAGAGTACCTTTAAAACACCAATTTCTCAGCTGTGATAATTTCCTACTTTTGGTTCCCAAATGGCTTTAAATCCTCCCACAGTGTTGCAACAAGAGTGGTATTTTCCCTTGTTTTTTTTCTCTCTTATCCTGCTTTCCAGGAGATAGGTATGATCAGTGTTTACAGATGATATCAGCATTACAGAATGGATAGTTAATAGTATCTGCAAAATAGTTAACAGTAACTGCAAAAGCACCGTGCCCAGCAGTCCCCAGGGCCAACACAACATTTCTCCCTGTAGCTCAAATTTCTCCCCAGCCCAACAAGCAATGTGAACTGGCACCTTACCTTCTGGACATCAGTATAATTCATCCTCATGGGAACACTGTGAGGGGTGCTGGTGGTGGATTTGCTGCTCTTTCTCATGGCTGGGACATGCTGGTTTCTTGCAGTGCCTCAAGGCTCCATGACCCTGGCTGATGGAGTTATGCTAAGTCGCAGCATGCAATGAATGTTTTCAAGAGCCCTATATATAGATTAAGGTCAGTCCATTGGTTTCCTAAGGAGTGTGGGCACCAATATCTGTGTGTTGTTAGGTTGTTTGTTTCAAAGAATATCTGATTTTTCTCAATACTGCAAGAGTAAATTAACAAGAAGCCCAGAAATTACTGTCCACCTTTTTGGTCCTAAAAATCATTCTGCTTCTTCTCCTTCTCAAGCAAGCCATTGCTTTTGCTATTTATTGGGGTTTTTCCTGGTTTCTCTGAATTTTCTGACTTTCACCAGCAGCTGCAAGCAACAAACCCCTTTGCTTCCAAATTTGTTGTCAGTTCCAGGGAAACCTCTCTGATGGCACAGCTTATTTACTCTGCTATTTCTGCTTCCTGTTGTTTCAGCAATAACTGTATGGAAGAGCATTTAATTGCTCTTCCCATTTAGCCTGGCTGAAGCATGCTCAGCACACCCATCTGCTTTAACATGACTTCTGCATCAAAGTCCCAGCCCCGCTCTACAACAGCCAGTTACATCTTACAGCCTAATTTATCCACACACAAAAAGAGCCTTTATTTGAAAATAGAATCAGAGCTAGCTCTGAGAATTCATGGGTTCAAGTTAAAAAAAAAAAAAAAAAGGCAACACAAGTTGTTTAAAGTGAAATTCTAGTGACAATTTTTATTTTCTCCCACATTACTTATGTAATCGAACAACAGAGACAGGTCATGCTTTCCAAACAATTGAAATAACTTGGAATTGCAGAGGAAGTCTATATTGTTAGGTTTCAATTAAGCTAAATTATTAATGATTTTTGTGCCTAATTGCCTTATTACCTTGACTGCAGACAGATTCAAGTCAACAGTTCAGACAGCTTTTACGCATGGCCATCTTGCAATCCACGTCTAAGCCACCAGTCAAGGAGTAACCACCAGTGTTCCACACTGGGTTTGCACAGCCTTCCCAGCTGGACTAAATACTACACTTTTCAGGGCAACACCCTATCTATGTATGCCAGGAAGTCTTTCCATGTCCCTACTGCCTCTGCTTCAGGAAACACTGAAACAGTACTGACACCCACCAAAGGAGTAGGAATACCAAAAGGAAATCAGGCATATTTCTGTTTGTCATCGTTTACCTCAGCCATCAACAAAGCCCCATGCAAAAGCTCACTCACTCCCCCACCAGTAAGACTGGTGAGAGAATTGGAACAGCAAAAGCTAGAAAACCCGTGGGTTGAGATAAAGACAGTTTAATAGGAAAAGCAAAAGCAGCACACTCAGGCAAAGCAAAACAAGGAATTAATTCAGTGCTTCCCATGGGCAGGAATATGTTCAGCCATCTCCAAATGAGCAGGGCCCCCTAGCACACCTAACTTGGGAAGAAAAGCACCATCACTACAAATGTCCCCCCTTCCCCCTTCCTCCTTCTTCTCCCCACTTTATAGACTGAGCATGATGCCACATGGTCTGGAATATCACTTTGTGTCACCTGGCCTGGCTGTGTCTCCTCCCAGCCTCCTGTGTATCCCCAGCCTCCCTGCCAGCGTGGCAGCACAAACAATAGAAGAGGCCTTGGCTCTGTGCAAGCCCTGCTCAGCAATAACAAAAACATCTTTAGATTATCATCGCTGTGTTCAGCACAAATCCAAAACAGCCCAATAATAGCCTCTGTGCACAAAATTAACTCTACCCCAGCTGAAACCAGCACACTGTTATTGAGAGACTGAGAACCCATCTTCTGCTGCACAAGGAATTGGACATGAACAGGCTGCAATGAATTATGTTAGCTAAAAGTTAGGGACCAGACATCCCTTGGCACCTTCTCTCCTTTGGGCTTTTCTGTTGGTGCCATGGTACTGCAAATCTACTATAGCTGGCCAGTGTGCCATGGCATAAACTATCCTTTAAGTGGAAAGCATTTTTTTGATGGCCCATGTTATAAAAATTAAATCATTATTAGTTGCATTTTCTATGTAATATAGGAGGGGGGGGGGTCTTCTTCTTTTTTTTTGAGGTTATTCTCGCACCTAGAAAAATGGTATCAAAATGAAGGTTCATATTAGGAAGGAGAGACTAAAACAGTCAGACTAAATGTGAGCCTTATTGCTGATTTCTGCTTTTGATATGCTCCTTATTTTGGAAGTTTGCTTGAGTCCAGTGTAATTAATCCCACTGAAGTTCATGCCCAAAAATGAGTGTGGGAAAATTCAGCATGCAAAAACATGAGGTGCTTCCCTTGAAGGGAGAGATCTTACTGCTTTCCTAAACCAGGACCACAGAGAAGAAAACGCAGAATGTGGAGTCTGTCGAGGTCTAATTCAGTGTTACCATCTATCTATCTATCTATCTATCTATCTATCTATCTATCTATCTATCTATCTATCTATCTATCTATCTATCTATCATCTATCTATCTACCTATCCATCTATCCATCTGTCTATCCATCTGCTTGAATTGTTGGGATTTTATGATGGAAATGTGTGTTTATCAGAGATAAACTGAGTTTTGCTGAATCTATATCAGGAAGTCAGTGATGTTTATTTGTACCACGCCACAGCATTTGTTTTTAAAAATTTATGTAGTTTTGTCATGACAGTACTTCAGATTGGAAAAAAAAAAAGTGAAAACTATCCATAATACTTGATTGTGAAGTAAAGAAAACATTGTATGTTTTGTGTAGGACAACTGGCAAGAGTGCTGAAAACAGAAATGTGTATCCATGAATTGGTCCAGATGACATGCATCTTTGAGAATTATGTAATTCATTACAGAATGTAATGGCTCAGTGACAGTTGTTTATGGAAGCTAATGGAAATATGAGAGAAAGAGAGAAAGCAAATAGGATATACCTTCAGAAAAAGAAGAAAAAAAGAGAAAATAATCAAAATCACAGTCAATTACAATTCAGTAAACCCACTTTGAAACCATCACAAAATAATGAAATTATCATTAAAGCTTCACATCTACCTGGGGGATAATGGAATAATAAGCAACAAACAATGCAGACACCATGGTGCCAGGGTGGTATGTGTGACAAATCCTCCTGAAGTAAATTGATTGGGAACTCAAAATCCTGGGTGAACAGATTCAAATAATACAACTTGTAATGGAGATTTTATTTTCTTTTAAAGAAAGTGTTCTAGAAACCTCTCTAAGGTTGCAATTTGGTTCTGTTACAGGTTTCCCAGTGTAAAACACCACACTGAATTTCAAGGCCTCAAGGCTGTCTGCCTATGCAAGTAAAAAATATCTGAATGCCAGGGTGATGGATATGAAAAAGAATAGGAGTAGATTATAGAGTCTTACAAAATGATAGAGCAGCACAACAAATCAATGCGCTTTGGGGTTGCTGGTGAAGGTAAGTTATATCCTCAGACTGCATAGAATAACTGCTCTTTATGTAATCACACCTGGGATATGTCATTAAATTGCAATACCTCATTACCCGTCCTCAAAAAACACGGAAGAGTTTCAGGGAATTCAGTCTGAAAAAGAAAAATGATCAGACTCTTGGAAAGAGTGATACACAAGGAGAGATTAAGCGGCTTAAATATATAGCTTATCTAATCAATAATTAAGCAGGGGAAGGATAATGGCTTAAAAATATGTAAGAGAAAGATAATTATTTTGCATGATGCATGGTCCCAATTCAGCACAGTGCTAAAACATGTGCAGATCCATCAGCCCTGCAAAACACCAATGTCCATGACTTCAGTGGACCTTCAGCACACACCTAAATTCAAGCATGCATCGAAGTACTTTGATTAATTTGGGCCATAACCACAAGTAATAGTATGAAATTAAGAAATGCAAAAATGTAGGCTGAACAGCAGGAAAATCTTCCAAATGGTGAGATATATGAGACTGGGGAGTAATCACTCAAGGGAATTGGTGGAAACCTTATCCCTGGACACATTTCAAATTTTGTTGGACAAAGTACTGGGAAAATATCCTTTGGGCAATAATCTTGCTGTTGCCTCTGGAGACAACTGTACAACCTACTGTAACTATTCTGTGTCTAAGTTTTCCTGGGCTGACTCACATTAAGTCTGAGACATGATTTTAAAAAGCACCAACAGCGCAACAGGCTGGTGGCATTTTGAAGCTCTTCCTTGCCTCCCCCCACAATTTATCGGGTTTTTTCCATCTTCATCATATGCAATGCTATGAGAGGGAAAATAACCCCCACACCACCACACTTTAGTTTAGTGGTTTTTTGTCTTTTTGTTACTCACTGACTGAACATTGATTTCATTCTCATCTCTGCATTAAAACAGAGCTTAAAGATATAGAGGAAATCTAATTTCAACTTGTAGGGCTTTTTTTCATTCTCAGAGCATGTATGGTGAATGGTGAATATCATCAGAGAGGTAATTGTATCTTGATGAATCTCATATCTCATATCTGTGAGCATCCCAGCAGAAGCAGTATTAAAGATTTGGGGGTTTTGCTAGTTTGATTTGGGTTTTTTGGGGGCTGGGATTGTTTGTTTGGTTGATGTTGTGGGGATTTTTGGTTGTTGTTTTGCTTGTTTGTTTTGTTTTTTGTTCTTCCTCTCCTTGCAGATCCTGGTAGAAAGGCTGTTACAAAAAGGATTTTCCCAAAGATGAAGCAGTAGATTCTCCAAGGGCTTTTTCCACTGGGAATAATAATTTTGGTGAGTCAAAGCAAGGTTCAAAGAACAACGGCTTTTTAATTGCTTTAAAATCTACTTTTTCTTAAATCAAATTATTGTAGAAGAGTGAGCATAATTCATTTGGATATGTGGCTGTTCTGCAGACATGTAGGAAAAGGACAGGTGTTCTCTAACAAGACTTTGCAGAGATCTATTGGAAATGGAAATGGTTGAGATAGATCTGCTAAAAATTGTAGATTTCCCTTCCCTGTCCACTGTCGATATTCTTTCTTTATTTTTGCACTGTCAGTGCATGGGCTCTGATTTTATAATTGGGAAAACAGCACTTATGTTTATTGGTACTAATTTTCCACTGCACATCAATGCATCCAGAATAGCAGTACTTAACCTTAAATACACATTTTTGTGCCTGCCTAACTAGCAATTCAGCTAAGAACATGTATGAGCATCTTCCTGACTCATGGTCTGAGTTAACAAACAAGGTTACTTAATTCCCTTATCCCATTTAAAAGAATGGCCTTGCAAGGTCTCCATCATCAAGGATACTTAGGAGCTTGTTAAGGAAAAAGCTGAGCAGGATAATTAACTGAGTGGATCTTCCATTGGGTTGGACCAGGAGGCCTCATTTAGGCACTTCCAGGTGTCTTGGCTACAGTCAAAGCTGGGAGTGCAGCAGCAACACCCCAGATAGGTCTGGTCACTGGGATAAAGTGTGGTGTGTTGCATGTTAGCACTCAGGCAATTAGAAAACTATGATTTTCTGAAATCTATTTTTTTTGTTTGTTTTGTTGTTAAAAGACCTTCATTTGTTTAGGTCCTTCCCTCACAAACCAAATTGTTTGGGGTTTTTTTGTGAGGGAAGTGTTTATCCTGTTCCAGCCAAAGACCATTATTTCCAGAGGTCCCATGTAAGCATGCAAGATTACAAATGTTAATACAAAGGCAGGCTTCTTATCCTCTTCCTGGAGGTTCCTGACCTCCAGAGACGAGGGGGTTCATGTTTCCCACCTGCTGGGGGTGCCAGGGCAATGACAGAGTGTGTCTTGCTGCACCAGCTGATGCCAGGCTGTCCTGAGCCCCATCCCTGTGCTGGGCAGCAGGCAGACCATCCTTGACCAGCAGGTAGAGTCTGATGGGCTTCTTGGTTGCAGACAACAGGCTGAGAGGCCAATCGTGAGCTGGGGGATCTAGCGGGGAATGGGTCTGTGCTGGCAACACAAACTGCCATTGGCTTTCTGGGAGGGCAGCAGCAGACAGAGCCCCCAATCGATGCTGAGGGAAGCACACAGGTTCGCTCATCGGTGCCGCAAAGGCAGGCTGCAATTGGCCGCTTGGATGGGGGCAAAATTCCAAGCGGCCAGTCGGGACGTGGGAGATCCAGTGTGCATCGGGGGTCCGTGCCCTGTGTGGAGGCTGCGATTGGCCACCTGGCAGGGGAGCCACGGGCAGAGCGTCCAACCGGGTGGTGCGGGATGGTGCGGGATCCTTCGGGAGGGGGCTGCGGGACAGGTGGTGGTGGCGGCCGGGGGGGTGGGATCGCAGGGGGTGCGGGCTGAGGGGCAGTGCGGGCGCGGCGGTGCGGTGCGGTGCCGGCCGGCTGCTAGGTGGAGCCCGCGTCCGCGCAACCCAGATCCGGGCCCTCGGCGCTCCCCCGCCCCTCGGCTCGCCGCCCGCCCGGCTCCGTGCGGCCGCCGCCGGGCAGGGCAGCAGCGCCGCGCCGCCCGCCGCCGCCTCCTCCCCGGGCCCCGTTCCCCGCTCCCGGTGCGGCCCTGCGGGGGACGCGGATGCCGCGAGTCCCGCCGCCGCGGAGCGCGCTGCCCGTGTGCGGAGCGTGTGCGCTGTGCCGAGCCGAGCTGTGCCCAGCCGGCGGGGCGGCCATGCGGCCCCCCCGCGCCCGCTGAGCACCGCGCGGGGCGCGCCCGCCCAGCCGCCCCCTCCGCGCCCGCGGAGCCGCCCCCTCCGCCCGCCCGCCCGCGCCGAGCCGCGCCGCGCCGCGCCGGGGCTGGCGGTCTCTGCAGCGGGAGGAGGAGGAAGAGGAGGAAGGATCCAGGGTGTCTGCGGAGCGCAGGGGGCTGAGGACCACCCGCCTCCCTCTGCGCGGGCGCCTTTGTGTCCCCCAGCCCCGGCGGAGCGAGGGGCCGCGGGCAGGGGAGCGGATGCGAAGAGCGGCTGGTGCTGGAGGGGAGAGAGAGAAAGGGGGATGGTGGAAGATTTCTCTTCTTTTTTATTTTTTTTTTTTTTGGTGGTCTTTTCGGCAGCGGCTGTTCTTCCCCAGCAGCAGCAGCAGCAGCGGCGGCGGCGGCAGCAGCGGCAGCAGCAGCACAGGCAATGACTCTGCCGCATCCGAATCGCCTGGCCGGTGGCGCCGGCTCCGGAGACATCACCTTGCTCTGAAGTTGCCCACCTGGAGGAGGTAAATCGGAGCGGGGCTTTCGTCCAGAGGGGTCGGCGACGGCGAGGAAGAGGAGGGAGTGATCTCCTCCCCCATCCCCACACACTCTCGTCCTCCAGGAGGAAGCTTGTGTAGCAGAAGAACACGGCAAAAAAGGAAAGACTTTTACTTCTTTCTATTTTTTCTTTTTAATTTTTCTTTGCTTGAGGGACGTCCGTGCTTCTCGTCCGGCCCCCTTTTCCTCCTGGCTGGGGGCTTTGGTACTGTGGCCAGGTCTGCTTCCTTCTCCCACCTCTGGTTTTAATGGCTGGATTGTGGCAGCAGCTCCCTGCTGCAGGTTGTTGAGGATCTGATGGGGACTCGCATCTCAGGAGCCGGAGGTGACTAAAGGTAACTAACGAGCGGATGGATGCTCAGCAGCCCTTGCCTGGCCCTCAGTTGCTCCCTTGCCCGCCTGCGCTGGGCTGAAGGGTGCCCGCCGCCCTGGGTGCACGCTTGGATTGAATTATGCTCTAATAAGGGTAGTTTGTCTTCAGGGGGGCTGGATCCTCCAGGTAACGGGGGAGCATCTCACTGGGTCTGCATGCCGGGCGACCGTGGAGACAAGCGGTGTGCGTCTTGTTTGGAAATGCCTTGTAGGCTCCAGCCTGGTTTGGCTGTGGGCAGCTAGGGTGGCAAAGACAGTGAGGAGATGGAGGGACCTGGTAGGTTTTGTTCTTGCTCTCTCTTTGGTTTTTTTCTTTGAAAGGCACCACTTTGGACTGGGGGGTTTGCTGGTGTTACACTGAGGAATTCGTGAGTTTCATTATGTTTCCTCAATCTCCCCCCTTCTCCCCCCCTTCCCCCGTCTTCATGCCCACTCCTTCGTGGATCTGCGTTGCTGTTTAATCGCTGAAGGGTGCCTCGAGAAGCGATTGCTTTCTTGGATATTAGGGGGCATGAGTGGGGGGGATGTTGCCGAATTGGGGGTGTGTGTTGGGGGCTGCCTGTGCGTGGATGTGAGGGGCTGGGGTAGAGATCTGAATCCAGCAGCCCCGGGTTACAGGTAGACGCGGGGAGCTTCGCCTTCCCGTGCAGCCGGAGAGCGAAGCGTTCGGTGTAGGTAGGGATGTGCAGAGCTCCCACCTCCTGCCCGTGAGCTGTGCTTGCTGGCTCTTATCAGTATAGGACTGGCGTTTGTTTTGAGCTAGGGCCGATATGTATAGCTGGAATTGAATTTTTAATGCCTCTTTTCTTTTAACCCTTTGTTTATTTGCTCCCTTAATTATTTATTTGTGTTCCCCTTGCAATCATCTTTTGACCGCGTAACTTGGAGGTACCGCTTGTAAGGCTGATGGCAGGGAGGAACCATCAGCCGGAGAGCAAACATCCAACCCTGTTTCCCAGTTTAAGGAGCCTACCTCCAGCTGGTGCCCGTTAGTGCTAATGAAGATGTAGCTACACTACCCCAGAGATGGGCCCTGGGTATTTGGGGGATTGTCTTCAAGGACTGAGTTTGATCAGCAGACTTGCATCCGGAGTTGTCCAGGGAAGTAACGCTGACCTCCAGTACATTTAGTTGGGCTTTTTTCCTTACCCTTTTCCTTATAGACAGGCAAATGTGTAGTTTTGCTTGAGGGGTGGCGAGGTAGGAAAGGAGCCTCTCTTTCCCTCCCTTTCTTGATAGGCATGAGATTCTTCTCTGCGGTAGTTAAAACAACTCGTATTTTGGCCAACAGCAATGTATTGTTTCTGCTTGTCAACTGTGGAGTTCATTATCGTTCTAACCAAAACAACCCATGTCTATTGTATTTACTTTCCTGTTTAGATCACTCCTTAGGAGTTATTGCCATTTCCCCTCTCACAGTTCTGGTTCCAGGCAGCCAGCTGCTTAGAGGGAGGCTGAGATGCAAGGAAAAAGGCAAAAATGCCATCTGTTTCTTGATATAAGGCAGAGAGGTAGTCTGCCGGCTGCAGTTTCTCTCTGTATTATAGCACTCATTATTCCAGAGTGTAGGATCAAAATTTTCGAAGCTGACCAAAAAGAAATCTTCCCTGAAAATAAATAAATTCCATTTTCATTGTGGAATGCTGCCTCTTAGGAGTGCAGCCAATGCTGCCTGCTTGGTATTGAGTAGTAGCATGTGCTTTGTAGAGCTCATTTATCATCATTTCCAGGGGTTTGCAATATGAACAGACTTCTACTGTGCATTCACTAGGAAGAATTCTTCCATGGAGCTTTTCATGGGAGTAAACCAGGTGTTACAGGTTAAAATGGGCTGCTGTCAAAAAGTCTGCAGTCGTCACTTTAGATCCATGCCAATGTTGGGTGACAGAGTTCAGGTTAGGTCTCCATGGTAAAGCTGTATTTTTTTTCCTGAAGATTAAACTGCTCTGAGAGAACAGGAGTCAGACCCCCTTGCTGTGGTTGAGGCTGCTCTGGTTCCTGCTATTTATGAGTACTTTAAGAGTACTTTTTTCCTTATTTAGACTTGATTTACTATAAAGTGATTGTTGTCTTGTTACCTGCTAGCAAAAACTAAAATGAATAGAAATCTCTGGTGTATTTATTTCCAAAAGGATTGAAGTTTCTGTAAAGCTAGTCTTCACCTGTGAGTTCCAAATAATTTTTATTATTGAATAAGTATGTATTTTCCCTTTTCTTCTTGGGGTGGTTAGGAGAAGGTATGTTTAGTTTTGCATTGAATTCCAGAACAAGATAAATGACAGTGTAGATTGATGATAGTGAAAACATTGAGTGCTGCTTTGCGGGCAGTGAGATTTTAATGGTATTTATGAAGTTGAGGCTACAGAGTCCTCATGGAGATGTGTTTTTGTGACAAGAGTGGGAGCTGGTGTTTCAGTTTCTTGGTGCCCTCCGGAGATGAAGTAGTTTATGTCTTAGCCTAGGATATTTGAATTTGTCCCTGTGCCCTGCCAGATCCAACCCTCCACCCCCTCCTTTGTTTGCTTGGCTGTGCATCCCACAAGTTGGGATGCCACGGGGATCACGTCCTTCCTCCCAGTCGGGGGTGATGTGGCAGAACTGCTCAGCTTGCCTATCCAAGCACTGACTGATTGCAGGAAAAGCTTTTTTTTTCCCTCCTAAAACAGAAAGCAAATTGCCCAGTGCCCGCTGGTGCAAACATGAAGCTGGTGCTCTTTGCTGGCTGGAAGTGCATGCAGGTTTGTAGGTGAAGATGCAGGCATGCACATCCAGCCAGCTGACTGATGAGCTGGGAATCTCAGCCCAGCATTGCAGGGCTGTTAGAAAAATAAATAGACATTTAGAGGCAGGTAGAGCGAATGATCAGCCAGGACTGAACAGGAATGTGCGTGACCTTTAGCTTTGGGCAGCACTCAGCTGGAGGGCCTGATGCTGCCGTCAGGGTTTTCACGTTCAGAGCATGAGTGGATGCATCATCAACACATTTATTCGTGCACACGGGGGAGGGAAGTCTTTGTAAATGATGAAGTCCTAGGAATGGGTGATTTATTAATAATTTTAATACTGATAGTGTTGGGACTGGTGTAGATTGACTAGGAAGCAATTTAATGCATGACACAGTATAAAGGATGGGTTAAAGATTGAAAGAGATGGAATTCAGGGAGCAAGAATGGATCAGGGAGATGCTAAAGTGTGGAGGATAGGCATAAGGATTTCTATGCTTTAAATAAGTTCCTTTTTTTTTTTCCTGTTGTAATTATATTACTTAGTGATTGTGGAAACAGGTGAATGCTGCGATTGGAGTGATTTTGATAAAGATTTTCATTCCCTAGAGACTTCTTGCATATCACAAGAGGTTTGGAAGAACAACTCAAAAATTAATTTTTTTGGAGTGATGATTATCTGAGAGATAGACATCACAATATTGACGGGTTGCTGAGGACAGTACTGAAACATCAAGACAGCCCTGCAAAATAAAGAATTTTTTGTCTGCCCCTTCTGATGGGCTGCTTATTGGAGTAGGATGTACTGGTGAGCATCGACATTCTGGAGAGATGTTTATGGACGCCCATTTCTTCCCTGCTGGTCCTTTTCTCATTCAATAGATGCCCTCCTGCTGGGATGGGAATATGAAAAATGCACCATGATGCCAAATTCTGAGTGTACGTCCACACTTCAGTCTCTGCTATGTCTTCAGGCAGTGCTTTCAGTTGCAGGATGGAGAGCTAAAAATTGTCGTTTGCAGTTCAGTATGCACTTGTGTATTTGTAGGAATGTACCTGTCCCAGTAAGGGGGTGTGACATGCTAGCCTCTGACTGCCTCATCTCCTGGGGTCATGCCTGCCTTGCCAAATGTTTGTCACGATCCTCACCAGCGCTTAATGTGAGGCTCTTTAATTCCTTGCTTGGGATGCATGTGAGTATGTCCTGTTTCTGTAGGTGTTGAGATGCTCCAGCACTCCCTGATCTCATCCTCGTGCTTACAGTGGCAGTGGAAGCTCCCAGAACAGGCTGATGAAGTAGAAGTTTGCTTTTAAGCATCTACTTTTAATTCTTGCCTACTTTAATGGCAAAGAAACCACCTCCTACTCAAATCTGTGATGTGATTCTATCTAGGACGTTATCTCATTGCCTGGTTTTGGCCTCCAGGTTTGCAGTGTAATGCTTGCTTTACGTTCCTCACTAGATAATCTCTACTGTGCACTCAGAAATTCCTGTCTGCAAGCTAAGTGTTCATTTTTAAGACAACTTCTCTAAAGACACCTTGGCACTACAGCTTTTACTTCAGCAGTCTTTTCAGAGAGCCTTCTGATTTTGCCTGTAAGGCAGATTCTTTTACCAGTCATTGCACCAAGCATCTGTAATGATAGCAAGGTAGCTGGTCTTTTCAGGCAGTGGAAACATAATTTTAATAGTGTTGTGGACCACAGTTTTACTTACTAAGTGGTGCTCAGTGTGGGATTTTTTTTAGCCTGCCTGAAACCCCTGTTTTCCTCTATCTGAGTCTTTTCTTTCCCCTCCCTTTTTGAACTTGTAATCTCTACTTCTTCAGGCCCACTCCCATCCGAGGGAGGTACTGCTGCATCTGTGATGGGAGCTCCCACTGTAGGCAGTGGAGCACTTCTGTTGGCTTCCCTGTTAGGGGAAGATGCTCAAGAATCTCACGTGTGGTATCTTCTGAAGAGAAGCTCCAGAATCTCAGATGAGGTATCTTTTCAAAAATGTTCCCCTGCTTCAGCATCAAGTTTCTAGTAATTGTTTTGTGACATCTTTTGCCAGAGGTGGCATTTCAGGCCAAACAAAGCAATGAACACAGAGGAAGAGTAGAAATGTGTGTACACTTCTAAAATGTGTTTGTGAAAACAGTCCAAACTTAAAATCAAGATACTTTTGTTTGAGGCTCGACGTCTTTCAGTTTCAAGGGTCATGAAATAGACACCATTCTGAAGAAAGCAAAGAGGAGTTTGGCAGCTGTCCCAGTTAGGCAATATGAAGTTGCAGATTTCATTTAAATGCCTAAGAGTAATAAACCTTTACAGAGCATCCATTGGTGCTCCCTCTGGCAGGATTTTTGAAAATTATTTTTTAAAGCACGTTAGTCAACATGTGAGTAATTACACAGGAATTATTTCAGTGGCTACAAACCTAATGCTTCAGAGGCCTGTAGCACAACTCCTATTCATTACAGTGGGTACCTGTCAGGGAACAGCTTTGAAATATTATGCACAGTGTTTTGAGTAGTTTGGATTATAGCTTTGCTACTATTAATTGTGAGAGCTCTACTGATTTGATTGCAGTTGCATTGATTTATATCAGGTGAAGTCATTGATTTTGAACTTTGGAACGGAGTATGCTTTTCTAAAACTTAGAACAAGGTGTCATAAATACAAAGGACCAACATGACTGTTTTCTTACAGCAATGCAAAGCTAAAATGAAACTAAATAGGACTCTCTGTGCTTCTGTAGAAGTGATGCTTAAAATTTAGCTGTGAATTGTCCTACTGCAGAGTCCTGCTCAAAGGTGCCAGCATTGCACAGCACTTTTCTAAAAGGAGGTCTAGTCTAAGCCTGGCCCCTTTGGGTAAGACTCCAAGTGGTTTTATACCAAGGGCAAGTAATTAGTTCGTGAGAGTCACTGCATACAATGTCTGAGTTTTTACACCAAGTCCCTTTCCGACTCCCCAGGAACTGAGAATCCACTTACAGAGGTGAGGCCACTATATCAATGAACACTGTTTAAAGTTCAGGGAATGGGAACGTTCTGACTAATGCAGTCTCAGAACATCTGTTTATCGTGGGCAGGCACATATATAGACATATAAATACCATGATTTGGGGAACAGACCCAGTTCTGATTTTTTTGTCAAACTTGGGGAAATGAAACAGAGTTTTGGCTTTAGGTGAAATCTGAGAATTGCACCTGTACCCAAAACACATGTACCCACGTGTGTATGTCCGTGTGCGTGCATACACTGGTTTTGTTTGTGAAATGATGGTGCTGATGCATACTGTTGTTTGGTTTTTTTTTTTTTTTTTTTTTTTTAATTGTCTTGTTGGAAACGCTCCCTATTTATTTTCTGGCTGTTTTTTGGTAGGTGCAGTAACGGACAGTAACTTGTGCAGGGGCCTGCAGTTGTAAAATTTTAACTGAGTTGCTTGGTTAATAGTCCAACACCAAAATAGAACAACCACATTTTCAGATGTGTTGAGCAACCACATGTTTTATCAGAGTCAGTTCTGGTCCTTGCTTATTTGTTGTAGCAGGCTTTTTCCATTCTGAAGTTGCTGATCCCAAGCCTGCCTTAATGAGATTTTTTTTTCATTGCCTTCTGAGGGAGAAAAGAGAAGCTTCAATGTGTTACAGAAGTGCTGTTTGCAGCATACTTGGGAAAGTCAACATTTTCCTTTGAACAAGGAATAAGGGGCATGTTAGCTGTACGTATGCTGCCTAACTTTGGGCAGGCCTGGGTTAGATGGGGAGTTGAGCTCAGAAAAGCCCAGCACTGAGAGCAGCTGAGCTGTTAACTGTATTTTTAGTGCTAAAGCTTGTGTGTTGTGTTGGAGGACTCCAGGAGACAAGGGAGGCCCTAAGCAGAAGCAGAGCCCCTGTTCTGTTTGATCAGTGGGTCTCTGTGTAGGAGCCCTGCAGAGGCACTGCCCTGCCTTGCTCTTCAGTGTCACAAACCAAGCCTTGGCTCAAGCCTGTGAGAATAGGGGAGGGACCCAAGCCCAGTTTTTGATGTTCTGCATGGGTGGGTACCTTGAATACTCAAATGCATTCCTGTGACAGCTGACCCTGTAAGGACATTTTCAGTAGCTCTCTGTATTTTTTCTTCTCTTTTCCCCCTTCCTTCTCACCCACAATTTTATTTTATTTATTTTTTAAAATTTTATTTTTATTTTTTCTGTTCCAAAGACTGCTGAAGGAAAGGAAAAAAGCACCCTTTGTAGCTGTCTTTTTGAATACATCTCACTGATGGAGACAGTTGAGGATTTCAGGGATCATGTTAACTCCCTTTCTTTTGCTTTACCCTTGCATGTGTGTTACTGACTGAAACGCTGTGATTTCAAAATGGTGCAAATTCCCACCACTTGCTTCAAAGGGCACAGGTTTTTGTTGTTTGGGTGTTTTTGTTTCAGCAAGATGTATGTTGTGGTTTTTTTTACCCATATGCGCTGTGTAGTGTTAATCCTTACCACTTCTGTTGCTGCATTCTTGTGCATTTTTGGTTTGGGTTTGCTTGTTTGTTTGTTTTGTCTCCCTCCTTTTTTCCCCTGTACTTACAAAGGATTTTGGGATTCTATCCTGAATTATATTTTTATGTCAAGTCTATCTGGAGGTGCACAGTACTTGTTTATAATCCTGTAGTAAATGGCTTATCTGGAATATCCAGAGAACAGCCATTCCTGTCTCCAGCAGACCGCAGATTTCTATATTGGACATTGTTTCTCAGCTAAAGCTTGTTGGAACTGTGTGTGTAATCTAAAATGGCATTCCTTTGGATTTTGGATATCGCAATCACAGGCTGTAATAGTTGGAAAATTTGATGTATCTATCCCACTTCCTTCCGAGGGAAATTATGATGTGACTACTGCACTTGCAATTCCCATAGCACAGACTTCTTCAAGAAAATGTCATTTTGGATTATCTTTAATGGATGCAGGTGTGTGGAATGTCTGTGTGTCTTTTTTTTTTTTTTTTTTTTTTT
Source organism: Serinus canaria (assembly GCF_022539315.1). Lineage (NCBI taxonomy): Eukaryota > Metazoa > Chordata > Aves > Passeriformes > Fringillidae > Serinus > Serinus canaria. Next base: position 16,910,387 of record NC_066317.1, read on the forward strand.
TTTTTTTTTTTTTTTTTTTTTTTTTAAGAAGAATGTAATGTTACAATTGCTGCATTATTTGGTACAACTCCAAAGTGAAATATACCTCCTTGAGTAAAATTCTTCCTGATAGGTATTTGAAATACAGTAATTGTGCTGTGTAGAGGGATAACTTGTGACCTTCTGACAAGGGACCCACAATTACAATCATAATGCACTTTATAGATCTCCTTAAGTAGGTCACCAATTTGCAATGAATATTTCTAAAGTCTGTGCGAGCCTTTCAGTTGCAGGAATGGGGAGCCTTGTTCTGTACAACGTCACTGATATTCAAAAAGGAGGCTGAAATCACTGAATCACAGGATGGATGAGGTTGGAAGTGACCACACTGGGTCATCTGATCCAATCTCCCTACTGATGCAGGATCATCCTAGAGCACATTGCCCAGGTTTGCGTTCAGACTGTCCTTGAATATCCTCAGTCAGGGAGGCTCAGAATCTTTTTTGGGCAATCTGTTCCAGTGCTTGGTCACCTACACAGGAAAAAAAGTTCTTCCTCATGTTCAGGTGGAACTTCTGTGTCTTAGTTTCTGCTCATTGCCTCTTGTCCTTTTGCTTGGCACCACCAAGAAGAGCCTGGAAACATCCCCTGGACACCTCCCTTTGGATACTCACAGACATTGATGAGATCCCTTCTCAGTCATCTCTGTAAGACTGAACAAGCCCAGCCCTCTTAGCCTGTTCCTTATATCTCAGTAAGAGAAGCAGAATCATGGAGTCATAGAATGGTTTGGGTTGGAGGGGACCTTAAAGATCATCTCATTCCAAACCCCTGCTATGGGTAGGGATACCTCCCAACTGGACCAGGTTGGTCAGTGCCTTGAACACTCATTGCCTGGCCATCTACAGCCTCTCTAGGCAACCTGTGCCTCACCACACAGTGAAGAATTTCTTCCATAAATGCTCCAGTCCCTTAATGCTCTAGGCTCCTCATCATCTTTCCATCTCCACTGGACTCACTCCAGGAGCTCCATGCCTCTTGTCCTGGGGAGCCCAGAACTGGACACAGTGCTCCAGGTGAGGCTTCACAAAGGCTGAGTAGAGGGGCAGAATCACGTCCCTCGATCTGCTGTCAGTGCTCTTCCTAATGCTCCCCAGATAGCATGGGCCTGCTTGGCCACAAGACATGGACTCCTGGCTGGCTCATGGACAGCTTGTTGTCCACCAGGACCTCCAGGTCCTTCTCCATGGAGCTGCTTCCTGGCAGGTCAGCCCCAGCCTGTGCTGGTGTGTGGGTTATTCTGCCCCAGGTGTGGGACCCGGCATTTGCCTTTGGTGATTTTCAGATGATTTATGCTGAAGGGCTGCACATCTCTCAGGGAAATTGGCCACTTTTCCCTCCCTTGTGTCATCACTGAACTTGCTGAGGGGGCATCTGTCCCTTTGTCAGAGTTACTGATTAACTGGGCCCAGTATTGACCTGTGGGGGACAGCACCAGTGACAGGGCTCCAGATGAACCCTGTGCAGTGACTGTGACCTTCTGGGACCTGCTGTTCAGCCACTTCTCAATCCACCTGACTGTACCCTCATCCTTTCCACACTAGCTGAGCTTGCCTGTGAGGATGTTATGAGAGATAGTGTCTAAAGCCTTGCTGGAGTCGAGGTAGACAATATCCACTGCAACAAGGGAATGATACCAAAGTAAGTAACCATGTTTGGTGAGAAATCACTTCACTGAGCACATGAGGATATTCCCAACTGAGCAGCCCTGTGTTTGCAGTGGAGCTGAGACCCTGGGTGAAACTCAAGATGTTTGAAAGATATAGGAGGATGTTTGCCAATACACTCAAGCAGTTATTTATGCCAGCCTAAGCTAGCTGCAGTTGTTCTGTTCAAGGGGAGAATCTGGACCTCCACAGTGTCTGCAGGGATGTTTTTGACAGAGAAAATGTGAAATGGTGTGGAATATATCTCAGAGCTGCCTCACTGTTTGTCTTAAGATTTGGCAGCAGCAGATGGGGGGTTGTCTTCTCCAATGCTTTCATGCTTGGTTGCTCCCTCATCCCGAGGAAGCAAAGGGCAGCCCAGCATAACCTATGAGCCAGGCTGTAAGGGTGAGGATGCCAGCTTTTGTTTGACCCTTTTCAAGCTGCAGGCTTGAGCACAGCAAGAGTTCACAATTATCCCAAGTTCATGCAATTTGGGGGTGAAGCCTAATTCAGCAGTCATCATTGTGGCAAAGCTGATTACTTAAATGCATAAATAAGTAATTAGTAATAAACAGAGTAATAGACAAGTTAGTGAAGAATACCATTAAAGTCTGGTCTGTAGTAATACAGATGTATTTTGCAGTAGTGGTAACATAATGCTGGATTTTTGACCTGGTTCCTCTTACAACTTCAATAAAATGAAGGGCGCAAAGTGTATTTTGGTCTAGGAGTGCCAAATCCACTCCCAATTTCTAACTTAAAATAGGTCTGTGCTGTACTGCAGTAGGAACTATAGTTAAACATCAAGCAGATAATCACATTTTGGGGCTTTTTTCTCCTGTAAATCACTTTTACTTTTATCCCATAGACGTTTGTGTGGATGATTGCTTGTTGACCACAGAGTTGTGGTTTTTGTTTCTTTCATTTACGTCCTCTATTGAATTAGCAGAGTTATGCAGTTTTGTCTGTCGTACTTTGGTGGGATGCTGCAGTGATTTAATTTAAAATGAAAGAGAGATGTCTTCATTGTAGGGAAAACCATGGCTAAGTGGTGAGAGTAAGCAGGTCTTCCATTACCAGAAGCCCTAATTAGAAGAAATCCCATGTACGGTTGACCTTGACTATTGAGACAACCCTCAAAGAAGAAAGAGCACTAAAAATTAGTATGCTGCCAGTGCTGCACTTTTATTATTTGATGTTATTAAGCAAACTCGGTGTGTATTTCTTTTTTTGAAGCGTTTGATTAAATGTGTGATCTTATCTTGGTGAAATGGCTTGCTGGGCTGCAGACAGTGGTGTTCAGAAATGAAATTTGTTTAGAGCCTCTGAACAGACATTTATTCAGTGAGACCTTTCTTGAATAATAGATGTGACAGTGAGACAGCTGTGCAACGTGTTCTGGGGGTTGGACTTTTTTTTTTTTTGTGTAGAGTTTTGCAATGTGATTGGGGGAGAAGATAGCACAAGAGCACAGGTGTGAGAATAGAATTTAGGGAAATTATCATATCTTGCAGATTCAGGCCCTGGTTCTGCTGAGAATTATTTTCAGATCAAGATTTACACACTTCAGGACTTCTCCGTTGGCGTATGGTTTGGCATATCAAGTGATGCATGTGTATATCTAGTTCTGTATCAATAATCTTATCCTTTAGCTAGAGCTTTAAGATGCCTAAATTTTGTAGAAGTAAAAGAAGTCAAAACACACAAATCCCCAAACGGGGATTTAACTCCTGTGGTCAGTGCTGATGTAGTTGATGGTAGCTGACTCCTGTCATCCGTGCTGATGCCCTTAAGCAGTCCTATGTTTTATGATAATTCCAAATCAGTGAGATGAAGGGAGACTTCACCACAGATGTTTAACCTCTTGTATTGTGTCCAACAAGGAGAAGGTGTGAAATGTAGGTAAATACTCTCGTCTTAGATGTTTTTATCATCAGTGCATTGGTTTTGGCTGGGCTAGAGTTAATTTTTTCGCAGTAGTTGTTGTGGGGCTGTGTTAGAGATTTGTGCTGGAAGCAGTGTCAATAATTCAGGGATATTATGGTCACTGCTGAGCAGCTCTTGCTCAGTGTCAAGGCCCCTTCTGCCTCTCACCCCACCCCACCAGCGGGGAGGCTGGGGGTGCGCAAGGAGCTGGGAGGGGAACAGAGCCAGGACAGCTGATCCCAGCTGACCCAGGGGATATTTCATCCCATATGGCATCATGCTCAGCATTTAGAGCTGGGGGAAGATGAAGGAAGTGGAAGACATTTGGAGTGGTGACTTTTTGTCTTTCCAAGTGATCGCTGTGTGCAATGGAGCCCTGCTTACCTGGGGTGTAGCTGCCCATGGGAACTGGTGGATAAATTCCTGGTTTTGCTCTGCTTGCCTGCACAGCTTTTGCTTTACCTATTAAATGGCCCTTATCTCAGCCCAAGAGTGTCCTCTCTTTTAGTGTGAGCCACTTGGTTGTGGGGAGCATGTGAGCAGCTGTGTGGGGCTTGAATGCCAGCTGGGGTTAAACCATGACAATTGAAAGCACAATGCTTTTTTTATTGGGCACACCCACTGTGGAACCCTTCACCAGGGAAGAAGTATTCCACAGGAGGAATACTTCAATTTTCAATACTTTCAATTTTGAATACTTTTCAGTTTTGAGGCATTATTGGACATACAGTGGTATATATCTATTTTTCCAACAAAACAGTTGACTTCATTGTTGTTTTCCATACAACTCACTGCGATAAAAATTCATTGAATGTGTGAACTGCACAGGTTTTTCAGGTGCTGACACACAGCTACATGACTTCATTTCCCAACGTGAAACTGAGAACATGAGTACCTGGAAGTATATTATTTTAAGCTTTCTTTTTCAGTAGTGGGCTGTGGTGATCTTTGAAGGCTGGATGTGTGAGTTTTCTAAGTGACTTAGCATTCCCCTGCAAAAGAAGGAGGAATTCCACTTTTAAAGGAAAGGAGCCCCAGAGTGCCTTTGCTGCAAAACTGGGTTTAGGTCAATCCTAGTCTGCCCCACTGCTTCCCTGCATTGTACAGCAGCTGTGTTTACATCAGGTTAGATGTGACTGATTCCTCCTTCTAGAGGTAAACTCAAAACTTTTCCTTATTGGAGTTGAGAGGAGATGTGAGTTCCATGCCTTAAGGGTGTCTTGAGGTGCAACTTAGGAGCCTCCAGTGTTTGATGCTCCGTCTGCTCGCCTTTCTTGGTCTTGGGTTCAGGGAATTGTTTTTCCTAGGAGCTGGACAGCTCTCAGGACTTTCTAATAACTTATAATTATGCATATATTTTTTCCCTCCTAGTGCACAGATAATCCCAATAGATGCCAAATGCAGGTTTTTTGAGGCTGGATGTGAAGTACAGGAATTCGTGTGTCTGTGAGCTCTGCATATTTTGCTATGATGTTTGCCTGAGCTTCAGGAATAATTTCTCCTTGCAGAGTGATTGTGTATATAGTACACTGAGGAGGAGTATGGCCTGTAAGCATGATATGGCCATCATATTTTAAGGGGCTCTTCCATACATCTGCAGCTGGATATGAGTTGTCTTTTTAGCAGAGACTGCAAGCCCAGAGCCATGGGTCAAAGACCAGCAAACATGATTCTTTTTGAGCATCCTGGATGGTGTCCCCAGGGCTGGCTTGGTGCTGAGGGTGGTGAAACTGCCTGCCATGAAATCATCATCCTGGGATGGTGGCAGACAAAGAGAAAGGGTAAGGAGCAAGGAGAGCCAGGTTTTTAACTATTTTACTGGTTACACTGGGATGGCAGGTGTTCTTGGCTCTGCTGGTTGGAACCAGCAGAGGTGCTCAGACAGGCCTTGTTTCATCTGGGTCCCTGTGTGGAAGCTAGGTTATAATCCAGCCTTAAAAAAACCCCAAACATTTTTAAATGGTCCTTTATGGAGATGAAATTTAGATATGAAAGCACAGCCTCCTGGAAAAGTAATGGTCCCATTATGTTCTCCTGAAGCTAGAAGTCAGACAGGAAAAAGAAGATGGAAAATTCACTGGACTGAAGTCTACTTGATACCTGCTCTTCTATAGAGCTAACTTGGTCCAAGTAACTCCATATGTCTCTGTTCCTGAGCCGAGTCTGATAATTTGTTTCTGAATTGGGAATGATATCTTGTTGTAATATTTAATTTTTTTTTTTAATGTAAGTGCTGCAGAGCTATAGCATTTCCCCGAATTTTGAACTTTCAGTGGGACTCGAAAATGAGCCAAAAATTCCACCACTGATAAATTTCTTGGGTGGCTGTTTAAAAAAGGGAGTTGGCCTTCTTTTCTAGCATTTTGTTGCTCCTGTAGCTGAGCTATTTTTTAAAATTAAAATAAAAATTGCTTCCCACATGTGCTGGGTTTGCTGGTTAGGTTGGTGCACATTGTGAAAGCACCAGTGATGCTTCCATCCTGAGAGATGTGGTGGCCCCTGGCAAAGGTGCATTCCAGCAGGATGTATTTTATAGTCCTTTTTTCCTGTCTGGAAGTCACCTGTGCAGAAACTGAGGACTTTGTACAGTTGTGTGAACTTTGAGGCTGAAGGTCCCACGTGTGCCAGCACTCTCGGTGGCAAATCCCACAGGGAAGGGAAAGTTCCTCCTTAGAGTTCAAGGGAACCCCCTTTGCCAGATGTTGCAAAACCTATGAGAAGGAGATAGATAGTGCCCATGTTGGAGGCACCACAATTTGTCCAGCTGCAGTGCACACTAATTATTGCACTTGGTAACATTTCTTGCTTTCTGCTCCTGTTGAGTTTTTGCCTAATTTTGCCCAACACGGCTAATTTGTGTTAGGGAGTAAGGGACTAATGACAGCCCTACAGTTAAACCTGTGTGTGGATGCAGTAATAAGGTTCAAAGGTTGCTGTGTAATTATGTTAAGTTTCCAGCCTCCTTGCTAATTTTCTGTTGATTGAGGGAGAAAGGAGGATCCTTTTGTGTCCTGACAAAGTGTCTTCCCTTACAGCAAAGCAGGGGCTAATTCCTGGCTACTCCAGCTTTTTCCTAGCTGGATGCTGACTCCATTTTCTTTAGTTTCTCCACTTTCATTTCCAGACTCATTATGTCCAGCATCCAGGGTATGTAAAGATGATCAATGTGTATCTACTGGTGCTATTGTAACAAGGAGCAATTATTTAAATTAATCAGGACATCTTTCATGAGCAGGATAGGATAAAATAATAGCAGGAGCCATGCTTTGTTCAGTGCAGGTCTGTGGTCTCAGTATTGAGATTTCAGCTGCTGGCAAGACGCTTCATCATCTGGGAAGACCTGCTGGGAGCCACAAATAAATCACATTATGAAATCTTGATGTAGCCTTGCAATGTTTGCCCTTTGGTGTTCAGCTCTAGGTGCTGGTGTCACATCATGGCAAAAGTGGTATCGGTGTGTGCCGATGCAGGAGGATGAGCAGACAGTGTTGTGGTTGTCTCCATTTTCTGGGTGCAGTGAAGAGATGATGAAGGGATGGATGGGGCCTCTCTTTTATTTCTCCTTCCCTTTTGAGTTTGGCCACCACCTTGCTGATCAGTTCTCGTCTTATTTACATTTTAGGATATCAGACCAATGAGAAATACGTTTCTTGTTTTTTTGTACTGGTATGATTTTGTCATGCTTGTTTCTATACTTTTCTTGTCAGGTAAGGGTATGGTAAAGAAACAGTTTCCGTCATTAAACTGAGAAGAAGCTGCCTTTTCCCTTATTAATTTGGTTTTGGCCAGTGCACTGAAATCTTCAGAGTGATATGGAAATGTCCCTTAGTTTGCATGCTTGGATGAAGGCCAGATGAGGTTTTCTTGTGTGGGCTTACTTTGTTTGTTTTCCTCAAAAACTCTTGTGTTGATTCAGGCCAGTTGCTGCTGATACAGTCTTTGGATATAGTGTTTGTAGCTAATTAAAAATAGCCTCTAATTGAGAGCTGAATGTTGTGGACTTGAATTTTGCTGCACATTAGTCATGTAAGAGGTTGCCTGAAAAAGTAAAGGGTGAATCAGCTTGAAGAGGCTTGCAAATATCTGCTTCATTCAATGTGGAGACACATTTGAAAAGTAATCTGGTGGTGACTCGTAATATTGCTAAAATATGGGGGAAATTAAAGTTTCATTTAAAAGTACAATGTCTCATCACTTTATTTTACTGATACCTGATAACTTAGGGGTTATTATGCACCTTTTATGTATTGTATGTATATTATAATGTTGTGATTAACAGGGCTGTTTCCTGCAGGACCAGGCAGCAGAAGAATTGAGTTCAGTTGTACGAGTGTGACAGGGTAGAATCCCCTTGTGCCCCGTGATTCATCTGCTGAACCTCCTGCATGTGCTGACCTTTATCGTTTCATGTCTTTTCACTTTGGACAGCTCTAAGCATGCCACTGATTAAAAATGATATTTGAACACTCCAGTGGGAAGTTGCAAGTATACAGCAACTTCACCAAAATCATGATGTACCAAAGCCCGTGAATTTTGGAGATAGCTTAGATGTTGTTGCTGTTCCAGAAATAATATCTGTTATAGTTAAGATATGAAAGGAATAAAGACACAAAACTTTTTTTTTAAATCATTGCTTTATTCAGAAGTAGTGGTTGGTGCTTGGATCCTGCCTGTGTGTATTTTTCTAGTGACAAATGCTTAGCTTTTCCTTACAACTAACCTTGGCTCCAAATTTCTTGAGCTTCTGCTGGCTGCTTTTTGATGAGTATGGCACTCTTGCAACTTTGCCTTTTTCTCATCCTGAACAAACTTATTTGAGCTGGTCAAGTATCTAGAAAAAGGTCCTGGTGAGCAGCCTGCCTTGCTCTCGTGGTATCTGCCCAGACACTGAGTTGGGCTGAGCTGCAGCTGGGGAGCATCCACTGGGACACGTTTGGTGGTTGATCAGCTGGTCACTGCTGTAGGCAGTGAATAAGCCTGGTGTGGTTAGCTGGCTCATTAGTGAGCTTTTATTGCAGTGCTGAAGTGTGGTGGACAGGAAGCAAGCATTGTTCTGCCTTGTTTGAATAGCTAATTGGTATTTTTGTAACTTTTTTCTTTTATTCTGCATCGAGCTTTTGCCATGGGATCATTTGTCTGGCTTTTGTGGTTTTTTGTTTTGATTTTGGGGTTTTTTTTTTTGGGATGGGCTTTTGTGTGGGTTTGTTTGTTTGTTTGGGATTGTTTTTTGTGAATTTGTTTTTGTTTTGTTTTATAAAAGTGGAAAGATGAGGTAAGTTTTGTTTATCTGGTCTGAGATGTCTGTATGAAAGTTAATAATTTAAACTGACCTTCTGTCTAATGGAAAGAGGCAGGCACTTTTGAGACATGATTCCTTTCCTTCTCATGTAGACCTTTAAAATATGTCAGAGGAATCGCATCCTAGAAAGATTATTTCTCCTCACTGTCTGTAAAAGGAGCCTAAGGTGCCAAACTCAGATAGAGACATTTACATTGCAGATACTTTAAGATGGAGAAGGTGAATCCCACCCCAGGAAATTACTCTCCTTGGCTTGCAGTGCATCTCCAATTCAAATGTGAATCTGTGTGATAAGCTGGTACCTGGCACAGCAAAGCTGATCCATCAGGAAGTGCATGGAGAGGAATTGAAATGGTCCCTGATCTTCACAGAGCTTGTGCCCAGGAGGAGCTCTCACTTCAGCTGGTGTAAGACATGTGCTTTAAATACCACAAAAATAAATGCAAGGCTGGAGGCACACAAGTGATTCCTCCTGTTAGTTCCTGTGCAGTCCTGTATGTTAGCTGTGGGACTCCCAGCAGGGCCTTTCCTACCTCCATGACTTTGTTTTCCTCAAGAACTGGAGTAACCTGCAAACCTGAGCAATTACACCTCTGCTCTCCCTTTTTCTTTCAAGGACTGCAAACATAAAAGTCTGAAAAGGCAGATGCTGGGAGATGTGTCTGCCTTGACTCGTGTGGGAAGGCATCCCTTGGGTAGATGCCCTGGGATGCTGAGCCACTGGGTGGGAGAGGAACTTCTCAGAATGCAGCCCTAAGCTCCTGATTTCTGGCAAATTAATGATTTATCTAACAAAGCTATGTCCTATGAATAAGGTATATGTAGGTCCTTCTAGTCTCTTCAAAAACTGAGGGGAAAAAAACAAAAAAAAATGCTGCCTTCCTCTCTTGATTCCCTGAGAGCTGCAGTTTGGACAGATGTTCCAGTGCAAGTTTTGACTGCTTCCCCTCCACCCCCAAATCAACCCTCTTCATTTCCCATCTGTTTCTGTGGCTGTATGTGTAACCAAGCTGGGAAATGAAGCTCTAATTTTAAAATCTCTGTTGAATTTGTAATCTTGCTGGGCTGTTTTCACCTGGGATCAGCTTCCTGGCTGGTTTACATCTAATTTTTGTGTGGCTGCCTAGTAGTAGCACAAGCTGTGGGACAGGGCAGAGCTGCTCAGAGTGTGTATGATGTTTGCTCTGTGGTGCTGGAATCTCTCTCCACCTTCCTGTTTCCAGTCTCAGGTGATGTGAAGGTCAGTGCCCAGTGTGTTGGTGAATTCTCCTGTCCTAGGGAGCACTGAGCCTGGCACAGATGTGTGTTACACAGGAGTATGTGTGAGTAGAAATGTGTACATATACATGCATCCATGTGGACTTAAATGGCTTCTTTGCCCCAGTCTTCAATATCAGGGCCAGCTGTCCTCAGGATACCCAGCTCTCAGAGCTGGAAGTTGGTGATGGGGAGATGAGTGAAGTCCCATAATCCATGAGGAAATGATTAGTGGCCTGCTCTGCCAATTAGGCACTCACAAGTCTGTGGGCCCTGATGGGAACCGCTGTCAGGTGTTCAGGAGGTGTCTGGATCTGCTGCTGGGGGATGATTTAGTGGTTAGTGGCAGTGCTGGGTAGATGGTTGGGCTTGATGGTCTTAAAGGTCTCTTCCAGCCTTGATGCTACTGTGATTCTCTGGATTGTATGTGTGTGGATGTATGGTAACTTGCTTGGCAAGGTGTGTTCTGTTCTCTTTCTTCCTGCTGTTTCTAATATAGTCCAGTGAAAACTAACTGAATCAAGCCTCACCATCATGCAAATTCATTTTGAAACTTGTACAGAACTTGGGAGAAAGAGAGGGGAGAGAGCAAACTGCATCTTGCATCTCCAAAGCAGAGCTATATATGCATGGCACATGCCTGAATCCATCAATATTGCAGATATATAGCACCAAATTCACTCCCCCATTACTAATTACTTGGTGCTGGCTTCTTCTCCACACTGTTGGTTTTAATTTTTCAAGCAGGTGACTGCATCCTTGAGCAGCCCTGAATTTTGAACTGGATGGAGATGGGGATTTTAGGAGCCTACAGCAGCAGTCTCACACTGGTGGCTGAGTTTTTGTATCTTTTTTAGCAGCTGGTAAAGTTCTGTGGTGCCATTGGATGATTTTGCCCTCATTAGAGGACCAAGGGAAGATTTCATTGTTCTTTAGTCTTGGAGGAAAATGGTGTATGCTGCTTTTTCTGAGGAGAGCTGATCAAAGTATTTAAATACAGAATAACAACTAGTGATGGAGCATTTACAACTTCTGTTGTTCTGAATAAGTTTCAATGAATAATGAAAACAAAGCAGATGTTACTGAGTTTTTACTTCAGTGTAGCTTAAAATAATTTGTGCTTTATGCTAATAATGTCAGATCTAATTAAAAAGTTGGAGGAAAGCAATATGGAGTTACATCCAATGAATGATTTTGTATGACTTGTTACCTAAAAAAAAAAAAAAGGCAAACAAATGAATAATATTGCTTGAAAGTTTTAGCCACTTTAGCTGAAAATGAACAATTCTGATTGAGGGAATTGAGAATGTTCTGTTCAGGGTTACTTGGTAGCCCTTGATCTTGGTCTTGTTGTCTCAGGTCACTGATTATGAAGTATATTCATGCCTTCCATAGTCTTCTGAAACAGTATCTGTGTTTCATGACAGTTTTTAATGATGGTTTTTGTCTGTTTACAGCATAGTCCTGTTACTTTGCTCCATTTTCTGGGGTTTATCAGTGCATCAAACACATGTACTTTCAAGTCAGCATTGTCCCCTAACTCCAGTGGCCAAGCCAAGTGCTTTTGCACAGACCTCTTCCCAAAATTTTCTCGAGGGGGTCACAAAGACATGTGTGTTCATCTTGAATAAAATGAATTAGCATTAAAAAACAACTTGGAGCAATTTGAAGGCTATAGATCTGTAAAGCTCCTGAGAGTTCAGAATCTCTGTTACTCTCCTAGGCAACACTTGCTGACAGAGCCAGGGTTCAAGGGATTTAAACATGATACTTAATTTTATCTCAGCTGAATTTTATTTTCAGTGATTTTCCTAATATTTGGGAATTTGAACTCTGAACAAGTCTTTTTACTGGAGGAAGCTGCATTTCTGGTTAGAGCTTGTCATACACCAGAGGCTCTGCTCAGTGCAACTCAGCATCTGCCTCTGTAAGAGCTGATTGAGCCTGGATGACATTGAGGTGTTGCATTATGAGCAGCCTTTCCTGCTGAAGGACACACTTGAATAGACAAGTCCAAGCACTGGCTCCTTTCTGAATTCTGTTTTGGATTTCTGCAAATCTGCTTGTCTCTTGTTGTGAAAACCTCAGATATTATTTTAATGTAGGCTTGTGTTCCCACTGGTTTTACAGCAGCTGTTAATATAAACTGCTCATGAAGCTGCTCAGGCTTCTGTAGTGTCATGTTAGGTGGGAGGTTTTTGTTACTACGTCTTTAAAGATTGTCTTTTGTTTGTTTGTTTTTTAAAGCATGTAAGTTTGAAGCTCTAGGAGTAAAAATGGGCCGTGGGGATTGGTTGGCATAATGGATATGAAAGGCAGTGTAGGAAAGGAGCAGCTTGTTTACAGAACAATGAAAAGTTACAGGAAGCACTTCATAGCTGTATCTGCACTTCAATAGCTGTATCTTGGCAAGATAGCAGTTTTGATTTCTGTATCAGTAAACAAGTATTTAGATAGCTTTTTCTACCGGTGGCTTTTTTAAAGCTGAAATTCTGAGAATGTGCAGTGTCTAAGATTCATCCTGCTTGAATGCATTGAATGTTTTTAATATTTGGCTTTTATAGCCACAACTGCTGTTCTTGTGAATGGTTTTTAGCTGTGTTCAGGAATTGCATGTATGTTTGCTCTTTCCTTTCAGTAATTTATTTTTTATATTTTCACTCCTTTGTTTAAAAACAAAATCTTTAAAAGGGGTATGATAATTACCAGTTATTAACCTTCATTTGCCATTAGTTGTGTTGAAAGCTGGCATCAAAAATGCTGTGAGTGTTAAGAAGTGTTTTAATTAGGTCATTAGATCCTATGTGATTTAGTGATAGCCCAGGGAGAAATGATAACAGGAAGAGGTGTAAATGGGCAGAGCCTTAATTCAACAAAGCTTTTATACAGATGCACTAATAGGGCTTTAATCCTTCCTTTTAGCTGAGCATTGGCTTTCTGGGGTTTGAGCCTAAAACCAGATTTTCACCTCAGATGGGGAGGGCTCAACATCTTGGCAGGAGTTGCTGGTGCTGTGCCTCTGGTGAAGTTGCTCAGTTTTGGCTCTGTGGGTACCATTTCTGGGTTAGCTGGATGTGGTGGCACACATTGGGAACATCTGCCTCAGAACTTCCCCTCTGCTGTGATGTCTTCTTTGGGACTGTTGTTAATCTGTTGGGAGGAAAAAAAAGAAAAAAGAAAAAGCAAAATAATAAAAGGAGTCAGTATTAAATTAGTATATTTACCTCAGACTGGAAAATGACATGTTGTTTCTAGTTTGCTGCCTTGAGCTCCAATGGATGCTTTTCACTGTGGCAACATAAATGTGTGTATTTTTATCAATATAATTTTTTGTGCTTGGGGGTATAAATGTTTCCTGAAGGGCCCACGGCCTGGATTTTTGTCTTCCCAGTAAATGGCTTATAGCAGGAGATACTGGGTTGATTTCAGAAGTCAAAAATATTTGACATTTAATTAGGGAAATGGGTTTTTTTTGTCTGCTTTACTAAAAAGGGGGAAAATCCAACATAGTAATTTTGAAGAGATGTTTAGTAGCCACAAGCTGTCATATCCTCTGCAATCAGATTCTAACCTTTTTTTTCCTTAGAGCACAATCAATAAGATTAATATTTTATCACATATTCCCTTCCTGCCTTTAAAAAGTGATTTGCCAGGAGAGAAAGCTTATTTAATGGCTGTACAGGTCAGTGTCCCCTATGCCATGCCCTGGTAACTTTTGAACCTGCTGCTGAATTTGATTACCAGAGAAGAGGAGGTCTGAAATTATTTTCTTTGAATTCTGTGCAGGCTGGTGCCAGATTTTTCATAACCTCAGGTTTTGTTTGCTTTTTACAAGTGGAGACTAGTGAGACCTGGACCTCAAATGATGTATTGAGACAGTGCAGTGAGCACCTTCAGTGGGGCTGCAGACTATTTATACCATCTGCAGCCTGGCTTTAATTGATGGGGTTTTGTACCTTTTAGGTGAACATAAATTATATGAACACTTTACAGTCCAAAGTAATAAAAAATCTGAATTGTCACCATTTCTTTCTAATCGTACCACGAGGCAGATTCCCGAGTAAAGTATGCACATAAACTTTTAGCCCATTGAAATATGCATATATAATTTAATTTGCATACATTAAATTCTTAGTTTCATTAATGATTTAAGATTCTTTTGCAGTTGGAAGTCTCTGTCACATTTTTTCTTGATTGAATTGCCTATTCTATTCAAATAAGACTTGGTAATATTGCATGTGCATTACAGAGTGATATTGGTAACTTTGTTAGACCTTTTATCAATGTGATTAATTTATAACTGGCTGCAGTGTATTATTAGCTAAAGATATATTACAGTGTAAGACTTCACCAGAGTAGAAATTTTAAAGTGCAGATAAGATGGCAATTGCAGGGCATGTAGCTGAGAAAGGAAGAAACCTTGGCAGCTTACAAAAAAGCATTTTCATATTAACATTGTTAAAAAGGCAGTAAACCTGATTTCTGGTTTCCTCATAAATACAAATATTAACTTGTATAAAAAAATTTAAAAGCTGTTTTTTTTTTTTTCTATTGGGTTCCAACAAAATAAATACAGACTATTTTAAATAAATTTTCAGCAGCAGCGTGCTAAATGAATGAAAAACCTTATTTTTCTTCTTGCCCAGTGCTGCCTTGGAAGCTGCTGTTGCTCTGTGGGCTTTTTCCTTTCCTGGAATTTCTTTCTTTTGGAGGGTTGCAGGAGTATTGCCCCATTAGGGCAAGGGTTTTTTTTTTGTTTGTTTTGTGGTTTTTTTGGGATTTTTTTTGGTTTTTTTGTTTGTTTGTTTTGAGGTGACTTACCATTCTTCTTTACCAGTAGGTGTCCTTTTGGCATTTAATAACATGGTTTTTAAAAGATTGCTCTGTAGGAGACTGCTGCTGTTGGGCTGCCATTGGGTTGCACCTTCTCTTCATCTCTTCAAAAGCTCAATTTTCTTCTGATTTCCTTGGAAATTGGGGTAGTCTGTCTGGTTCTAATGTCCTCATAATATGAACTCTGAGCAGAACTGCTTTGTCAGTGGAGCCATCTGTACCATGGTTTCCAGGCACTAGAGAAGTGAACGAATCACAGAAGCAGCCAGCAAGCAGGGTCTGGAAGGTAGCAGCTCAGTTCATGGAGAGAGTGAGGATACCGTGCAGGAGGGCTCTTCCAGGAGGAATGGGTGGACATCCCTTACAGGAGAAACAAGGACTGGGGAAAATATGTAGAGCAGCAGTGGTTTGAGGTAGGAATGGGTGAATTGAGGAGCCCTGTGAAGACTTTTGGTGGGGTTTTGTGATCTCAGTGTTTATTTCATGGGATGGATGCATCCTGCTTTTTATACTTTTTCCCTGCCTACTGTGTGTGCTGAAATGGGAAGCAAATTTGGACTGTCCTGTCCAAGACATTGTTAGTGAGTGTATTAATGGGTTGTAGCTGTCCATGACAGCCCTGATCCTGTAGATCCATGTGTTTAGCTGTAGAGGATAGTGGTTTGAGGTATTGTCCACAAGGGTCCCAGGATGAGGGAAGAGACAAGAAAGTTGACTCCGTGTATCAGAAAGCTTGATTTATTATTTTATGATAGATAATATATTAAAACTATACTAAAAGAATAGAAGAAAGGATTTCATCAGCAGGGTAAACTAAGAATAGAAAAGGAATGAATAACAAAGGCTTGTCTCTGCCCGAGACAGTCTGAGCAGGTGATCTGTGTTTGGCCCTTGATTGGAAACAACCAGATGAGACCAATCACAGATTCCCCCTGTTGCATTCCACAGCAGCAGATAAGAATTGTTTAAAGTTTGTTCCTGAGGCTTCTCAGGAAGGAAAAATCCTAAGGAAAGGATTTTTCATAGAACATGTCGGTGACAGTGGTCCCATGAAGCTGAAGTGGGACTTGTTAGGTATTTGAATGGAGATATTTGTGCTTGCCTTGGTTTGACTGTGGGATGTTGGTATGGGCTGGTCTTGGGTTTCTGAGATGATCTGGTTGCAGAGAAGGGAGGATTAAAGAAGGTGTAAGACAGAAAGTGGACAGTTACTGAGGACAGAAAAATCACACAGTGCTGAAAGTTTTCCTTTTCACCGAACATTAGATATTCCCAAAGAATGTACTGACACTTGCTCTTGAGTACTCCTAGTTTGCATTTTGATATTAATTGAACCAAGGATTAAAATTCCTGCTTTGTTGATTGATTTTTTTTTTAAATTTTAAACTGATTAATGTTTTCATTTGAATAGCACTGCTGACTCTGCAGAAGATGTGATCTTTTAATTAGCAGATGTCAGGATTAGCATTAGTGTTGAGCTGTAATTAGCATTTGTACGCATAGTAAAAGACCCAGGCTCAGTTTGGCAGCAAGGAGAATGAAATTATAGGTAGTGGTGTAACTTGGCACTTGCCTGCATATCTGTAATGGGTTTTTTTGGAAAAGTGAAACCCATGAGTATCATGATCAAAGCATGAAGTCTAGCGGATTAATCACTGATTAAAAAAATACGTATAAATTATTGGTATCGTTCTGTTAGCTAAATCATAAGTTTTGTTGGCCTAACAGAATTTAATATATCTAATTGTCGCACACTGATGCTCTTAAATTGAAGACTGCAAAATGCTAATAGTTTCTTGGCTAGACTGCAGTGGCAGCAGTGTGTGTGGACACGGATGTCTCTGGGAATGGTATGTGGAGTAGAGGAGACCTAACTGAAGCAGGTGCCATTTAGGGCTCTTTAGAGTCCCACTTCAGCTTAATTTAAAGAACAATGGTGCCTTGCCTTAATGCCTGTTTGCAGAAGTGAGGGTTTATGTTGGAGGAGTTGTATGTGAATGTAGGAGGAAGCAAGAGAGTGCGTTTACCACAGGTCAGAAGGACCCAGGTACGGGAAGCAATGTAATCTGGATTTCTCCTAGGAACGAGACTTCTCCCTTCCTGCCGATTAAAGACAAGCATGACTCCAAGTTAGTGGAAAGAGAACATCACTGGCAAATAAGGGACTTGAAAACTGGTTGTTGATTATTGTGGGGAAGTCTATTCATAGCATTGTATCCATGCAAAGGGAAAAAAAAAACCCCTTTTTAATCCTGCTAAGGTAATTGAAGATGGTGATTTCTATGACGTTAGTCAAACAAATAGACAAAACTCAGTAGTTCTGCTTTTTGGTACATCAAAGGAAAGTAAAAGGTACTTAATTATAGGTATGACAGGAATGGAAGGTGAGAGTCACTGGTCACTGGTGCTTGGGGGGGAAAAAGGAGCCTTCTGTAAAGCACATCTGTGGTAATGGTCATGGTGTTATGATACAGAATGAGTTTGCAGTGCTCCCATGGCCGGGTAGGAGAGCAGGATTCTATTCCTGCCCTGTGTGTACGTCACTCTTCCTGGCTTTGGTCTCCTTATTGCATCTAAACCACAGTAAAATGCTCTTAATGATTCTGACGACCTTTGTCAAGGTGCTCTGAAATTCAGCTCTGACAAGTGCTGTTTTAGGATGATGAGTTATTTCTGCTTGCCACTTCCTTGTGGTTTTAAACTCTACTGGAGTTGAAAAAGACAAAGACCAATGTTATGCAACTTACACTATAAAATGATGCTTTAAAAATGAAACTCTTTTGAGAGGAAACATAGAAATAAGCCTTAGATCCATATTGGTATTTTTTCTCTTCCACTTTACAGCTGAATATTTATGGGTAACAAAAAATTCAAATGCTTAAAGCAGATGTCGGGCTGCTCCCCTCTTGCCTTTCCACTGGGGAGAAGCAAGAAGGATTTAGCTGTCATCTTGCATGTATAAATAATGCTTATAAGCATAACCACCCCCTGCAAACAAACCTTCTCTTGCTTCCAAGCCCCTGCTTGGATCTCTGGAAACAGCCATGAACGATCCTAGGCACTTAACATATGTGTTGGTTTGTGTGGTTGCATTTGAACTTCCTTCCAATGCTTTATTTCTGAAAGGAAAAGAAAAAAAATGTCATCAAAAATGAAGGTTTTTCAAGGCGTTGGCTTTTTGAGGGAAGAGCCTGGTGCATAAGTAGCAGTGTAAACCTGCAATGATCATTCCATAAAATAGCATTAAGAGTAGTGGTGTGTCTGATTTGTCAGATGAAGAGGTGGCACATCTCACCTTCCTGCTGAATAAATGCAGCTCAGAGCGGAGGGTAATACTGTCATCATAATATAATTGAGATGATATTGTTCCAATGTACAATTCAATAAAACTAACCACAGTAGTGGTGTTATCGATTTAAACTCAGTTAAAAGCAGTTCACATATTCAGTTCAAAATATTTCTGATGAATATCAGCCCCGGTAATATGATTTCCTTCATTCAGTAGCAGAAGTTTTTATCAGCCTGAAATATCAGATAAAATATTAAGAAACAATTTGATTTTTGCACTATTGGCCTAAACAAACTGATTCCTTAACAGCGAGGGCTCCTAATTTTTTTTTTTTTTTCAGTCTCTGCATTTCTGATATATCCTTAGCTTCTAGTGTGATTAAAAAAAAAGGATTATTTAATGGCACTTTTTTGGAGGAGGGGTCCTTCTGTGCTGGAAGCAGCCACTGCTAGTCGTAGGCGTGATCATTTGTCATGTAAATGAATGTCTCCGACCTCTTCTGCACCAGAGGAAAGAGTCTGCAGTAATTACTTGGGTTTTTCCTAGTGTAATTAGTGAGTAATCTGCTGTGACATCTAAGTACAACATATGTAGTCAGCCTGTGAGTAAATATGTTGTTTAGTGAATTGTAAAGCAATGTCACCCTTTTTTAAGTGGTATTGCAGGAAAGCCTTTTGCAGATACTGCCTCTCACGGCTGGCTGTTTGTTCATGGATCTTTCTGCTGTTTCCAAGGAGGAGCAATGGAGCTGGGGAAGGGTCTGGAGCACAGGAGTGTCTGAGGGAGCTGGGGTTGTTCAGTCTGGACAAAGGGAGGCTCAGAGGGGACCTTATCACTCTCTACAGCTACTGGACAGGAGGGTGTAGCCTGGTGGGATTTGGGTCTTTTCTCACAAGGAATAAGTGATAGGACAAAAGGAAATGGCCTCAGTTTGCAGCAGTGGAGGTTTAGATTGGATATTAGGGGGGGAAATCTTCATCAAAAGGATTATAAAGCACTGGAATATGCTGCCCTGAGAAGTTTAAGTCACCATTCCTGGAAGTATTTAAAAGATGTGTAGTTGTGCTTAGGAACATGGTTTGTTAGTGGATTTGATCTCAGAGATCTTTTCCAACCTAAATAATTCTGTGGTTCTAAGAGGCCACTGAAATATAAGGATGCAAGAGCACAGATGATTTCATGGAGGGGAGATGAAAATGTATAGGATTGGCATTTGCTTCTTGCTTGTGACAGGATCAGTACTTCTGGCCTAAGGCCAACACTGCTTTTCTTTTTCCTTCCTCTTCTCTTCTTCTGTTCCTTCCTGTTTTAAATCCACTTCTAAGAGGGCCTTTAGAAAGGTTAATACTTTGGGAATTTAGGTCTTGCAGTAAGGGTACTAGTTTGTTAGTTGTCTCTGGCTTTACAGTCAGAATAGCTACCAACTGTGTGAAATCACTTCTTTTCCTATGGCAGCAAGAGAGTCTTACAAAAAAATCTATAAGATTATTTCTCCCCCCTGGCTTTCAAGAGCTGTGTCCAATTCTTTCCATTTTACATGTAACTTCTGCCAAAAAATATTGACTTGTATATGCTCCTTTTGTGCCTACCTGCTCAAACTACAGAACTTGCTCTGAGCTTGCACACATCTCCCTGGTTTGTGGCAAGTGTTTTACAAAACCTTGTATGGTAGGAGCAAGCCAGCTGTGTGCACCCTGCTGAGCTGACCTCAGGTCCTTTTTTTGTCTGAGACTGCTTTGTCACTCTGAACCCGAGATGTAAGACATATTTCGTGTTGCTTCTACATGTGATGGCAAGGAAGTCATTGATAGCTGAAAGCACGTGACAAAACCTTTACAACATTTTAGCTGGGAGTCCTTGCATTTTACTAAACTTAACTTTTCCTGTTTGGAGTGTTCATAGAGATGCAAACCAGTTTCTTCAATCAGCAGCACATCTAATTTATTTCAGAGTGAGGAAAAAAGTAAAGCTGAAGCTCACAGTGAATGTTATTCCTGCTTGCAATGTCCTGAATATTTCCATTTATTATACCATTCCCATTAAAAGGAAGGTTGTGTGTGTAAACAAAGAAACGGACAGTGTCTGTACTTGATTGTGTTGCTCATTAGGCTACACCTAATTTTCTTTCACCTGTCATTGCTTGGGTTGATGGTTCCCCACCTGCACCCACACAGCTGCAGCCTCACCTCCTTTGCTCTGTATAGGCCAGGTAGTACTGGAAGTGGTTTGAGGGAGAAGAACTCCAACCATGAGATAAAGGGTTATCCTGGAAATGGATCTTGGCTGGTGATTTGGAGAGGTTCAAGCCCAGAGTCAATATTCATAATTCATCTGCCCACAAATACACAAATACAAATACAGGTAACCTGCAATTTGGAGGGTAAGCTTGAGTTTGTTGTGTAATAGTATTTTTGGTAAGGCCAGAATTTCCAATTTTATACATGGTATTAGAAGTTGTTATATGTTTGGGCTTTTTTGGTTTTTTTTTTCACTTGAGAACTGTTAAAAAAATAGTGGGAAATTTTTATGGTGCCTGTTGAGACAAATTAAGCCCACATTGGTGTTTAAGTATATGTACAGAGTCCTACTGAAATACCTGGTTCCACAGGGAGTCTTCCAACATGCATCACAAGCAAATGCCAAAACTGCCTCCAGCAGCAATCCCAAGAGTGTTTGCATAGGCTACCCCCAGCCCAGAGGTGTCCCTGAGCTCAGCCCCCGAGGCTTCAGTTCCAGGATGGCCACAAAACCCTGCTGAGACTGTCTCTTACCACCCCGAGAAACTTCTCTCCCTTGTAAGAAGTCCTTCTGTCCCTGGCACTCCTCCTTGCAGAGAGTTTAACCCCTTCCTGTAGTTGGACTTCCTGCCCTCTGTGCCAGATCATTTCTCAGTCACAAATCACCTCTGCTGAGTTGTCACAATTAAACTTTTTCCCTGTGTGTCTTCCCCTCACTCCTGAATTGTTACAAATTCAGGAAGAACATTTTGAACAGCCTCTAGCAATGCTGTGGGTGGTATTTCACCCATGCAGCATCCTACCAAAATCTCTTACAAAGATTTAGATTAATTGAATGCGCATTCATGGCTGTGCTCAAATTTGCACAGCTGCTGAATTTCATGAAGCACAGTTCAGTTGTTGTCACATTGTTCTGAGTTTTAGGAAGATTTTTTGTTTTGAGTTTGAGATTTTAAAAAGTGGAGCTGATGTGCTTGTGAATCTTTTTGCACAGTTGTGCCATGATCCTGCTTGGTGAAAGCATCCACAGCTGGGACTCCTTGAAACAGTAACAGTAGAAATCAAAATGGAGCATTTGGGGTTGCATTGAGGGGAAACACTGCTCCTGAAGTAACTTCATACCCAGAAATTTCCAGTTATTTCAGTGTCCCATCAGTTTAGTCTTGTTTATTAATGTGGGTGTATAGAAGTCAGTTTTCCTTGAGTGGAGGAGGGTGGTGAAGTTGGTTTGGAGGTGAAATGTGTCAGGAACAGAGATCTGGAGGAGTGGTATCACGCAAAGTCTTCTGTCCTCCTGCAAACCCAAGGATGAAACAGAAGCAGAAATGAGCCCTGCAGAAAGGAACCTGTGTGGTGGTGTGAGAATGGTTTACTTGGGAGGTGATCAGCATACAGAGGAATTATCTGATCAGATGAGCTAAAGTTTGGCTCTCTTGAGTGGAAAAAAAAAAGGCTGCACTTACATAAAAGTGCATGTGTATCAGCTGTGCTGATTTAGCTGCCTTCACCTTCTGGGGCTCAGTTATTTGAGCAGGTGGCGAGGAGAAGCTCTGCTTGTGGTGTGGGTGCGTGTGGGAATTCATTGGCTTGGGAAAATATCCCCACCCTAGCGCTGCTGGCTGGGGTATTTGAGGAGGAGCTCTGACCTTTGCTGTGTTTCCATGTGCTGAGCCCTCGAAGGAGCAGTCAGCTGGAGGGGTGCTGCTGCTCTGCCCTGCCAGGCAAGGCTGGAGGGCTCTTATCTCCTTCCTTCCGCCTTGATAACAGCACTTGTCATCTCGCCGCACATGTGGGTTTTACACAGCTCAGCGTGCTTTCCAGCAGACACCAAAATATTAATTATAATGCTGTAAAAATTAATTGAAACACAGCATAATCTCTGTTAAGTAAGGTCACTGAAATTGTCTGAAAATAGACTGCTCAAGAAATGAGATGAAATCTCTCTACAGAGAAGCTTAGCAGATTTCCTGTGCCAGTCCTCTTGAGATGCTTCTTACTGCTGTTAAAGTGCATTCAGTACTTCTGTATTTTCCCTGAGAGTTCCTGCCAGCTTTCCTGTCCTGCTTATCTCTGCAACCTGTTAATAGTGTTTTGGCCTCCCTTGCCCAGATGGTGGTGATGGGGGCCAAGCACTGACTGGTGGTGTCTTTGTCTGAGCATTGACTCCTTGGGAGAAGACATGGGCCTATGGAAGATGTGGATGGAGATGTAGTCTGGTGATTCTTTGGTTACAGGTCTAATACCTGTGCTGGTCCTGACAGAGCAGGGCTGCCACAAAACATTTGATTGTTAGAGTCTACCCAGTGCCTTCAGAGTTGGCTCAGCAAAGTAGGTAAAAGGATGAAATCCTACCAGCTTCCCAGTGGCCTCAGTCCAACTGCTTTTTGGCTTTTAGGAATGGCAACTGTGTCTTTTTCATCCCATTTGAAGCCAGCTAGTACTAAATGAGGTTAGATTTGGGAATAGAATGCATGTTTACTCTAGAGATTGTTCTTATTTCATTGAATTGGCCACTGGAAATAGATGGCCCATAACTTCAGTGTGACAGTGGGATGAATGCAAGCTGGCATTTTAGTTAGGGATGCTGCCAGTGATGTCATTGCATCAAGAAATTCAGGCGGCCATGTGGTGCGATAAGCCTTTACTTTCAGAGTGAAGGGAACTCTGACAGTTTGCAATTTCTGGTGACATCTGCTCCATTTTGTTTTATTTTAAGGTAAACTGCTGTCTGGAAAGGTAAAATTACCACCTGCAGTCAGAGAAGGACCTAACTGGACCAAACAAGCTTCCTGACATGTAATAGTGTGACCTTTTTCCAGCTCTGGTTTTCTCTTTTGGTGTTGTAAAGTCCTTTTCTCTGACTGCACATCAATGGCCTGCAGAAATAGTAACCTTCAAGTGGAGAGGGGAAAAAAGAAAGAAAAGAAATAAGAGCTTCAGGTGGCAAGATGAGAGCACATGTGGAGGAGCTGCTGTGTTGTCTAGATGGTCTGATGTGCTGTGCATTTCGCCTGTACTCCAAAGACAGGTCCTTCTACAACTGCCTTTTTT
This sequence comes from Serinus canaria, assembly GCF_022539315.1. Classification (NCBI taxonomy): domain Eukaryota; kingdom Metazoa; phylum Chordata; class Aves; order Passeriformes; family Fringillidae; genus Serinus; species Serinus canaria. Next base: position 16,933,967 of record NC_066317.1, read on the forward strand.
TTTTTTTTTTTTTTTTTAATTCTTTCCTGTTGACAAAATCCTGGGGAGGAAATAGGGATGTGTGAATCCAGCTGTCTTAAAGCTGATGGAAAGAAGTTGCTTGGACATCACAGCCAGGCGAGAAGAGAGACTCTTGGGCTTTGGTGGGGAGAGGAGAGAGCTCAGAGCAGAGGCAGCCTGCACTGCCTTTTTTAAAATTGTTTTTGTTTTCAATAAAAATCACGTGTTTTTGGAAGGAGCCTTCTGAAGAAGAGAGGACAGCAGCATTGAGTGTGAGTTTTTAATTCACTCGTATGATAGAGCTTTGAGAAAAAAACTGGATGGCACTTAATGATGTTCTGTGATTTTGAATGATATAAAGGTAACTTTATGTAGTGTGAACTCAGGGCTGTCATGGTCTGTGAACTCATGCAGCAGTGGAGAAAGGAATATGTTGCAAACTGCGGTGATTAATCCTAGCATTTGGTTTGTTGGGCTTCGTGGAGGTGTGCCTTCCCATGCAGAAGTTGAAATAAGTCATTGCAGTGGAAATCTGAAAATCAGACAGAACCCTTCTCTTAGAGTTGACTTCATATGAGGCATCTGAACTGCATTAAATCCATATTTTTAATATTTGTGGCTAAACTTTGCAAGAAAAGAGCAATCAGACCTCACGTTGTGATGACGAAGGGTGGATCCACTGTCAGAGTGATGAGAGGCTCAGGCTATCCCCAGCAATTGCCATGCTGTAAATATTCAGTCCTCCTTACCCTGAAGCCAGCAGCCTATAACCCTTTTACAGAAGAAATGCAATGAGGTTGTGAGCCAGCAGACCCATTTGGAAATGTATTCTTCCTGCGCTGTTGGGTGTTACAGCACTAAAAACAAATTAAAAGGCACCATCATAGGATATTACTACTAGCTTATGATACAACTTAACTGCTGATAGACAGTCTATTAGACCAATTCCTCCGGCTGCTGACAGCTCACCAGGTGCTTGGAAATGTCAGCCCCTGCCCCAGGATATATGGAGGGGTTATGGTTTAATTTTCAGGTCGTCCATGCTTTCTGTGGGTGGAGAGCAGCACAGAGCTGGCCCTGGGAGTCCTGCATCCAGCTTGTGTTTTTAGTGTGTTTCCTGAACAGTGCTCTTGGAGATCTCTTTGTTCTGTCAGACTTGTGGGTTTCGGTGTGTTATCACCTCCTATGCTGGTAGTCACTTTTTTTTTTTTTCCTTTATTGAAACCATCTCAATTAGTTCATATTGCTGCCACTTTTTTTTTTCTTTTCTTTCCCCCTCCACTTAAGGAGGGACCCACTCAGCCTTCCTGGTATGTTTGGTAACTGTATAATTAGAAAGCTAAAAATAATGTACGGAAAGCAGCAGTTTCACAGGAGGTGTCCCAGTTTGGCAACACTGGGCTCTGAGTCACACTTGCTTCCCTGAGAGCTGAGCTGGTTGAAGACAGCAGTGAGTATTGTGCATTGGGCAGCCAGGGTTTGCCCACGTGTGGTGCAGCATAGCTGAGGTCTGGCCATCCAGCCCAAGTGCTGGTGGTGCCGGAGTGCCGTGGGTGGAGATTTACTGCGCTCTGTGTTCATTGAGGATGTGTTACGATGCTGACCAAAACCCTGCTCTGAGCCCGCTCTGGAGTACCTTGGTGCAAGGAGCAACGATACAAATAGAGGAGTGAATGTCCCCATCTTTGTCTGACAGCCAGCAGATCTCAGCTCTATCAGCAGGAGTGCTTTTATTCTTAAAGATAGTACTGCAAACAGTATCCAATTTTCTCTTTATTATTTTTTTGCTTCCTTCCACGCAGTGACAAAGCCATAAATTTCTCCTCCTCTCGTGCTGGCTTTTATTATTTATTGATAGCATGTTAATTCCCAGAATCTGAACTCCAGTTGGGACCCTATTAATGTTGATTCTTTACAGACTCACCATAGGAAAGGAGGTCTCTGGAATACTGAGGAAGACTGTTTTATACCCTCTCTTTATACTTTGATTACTTGCTGTTCTGGGATAGAACTTGAATGAAGGAAATTGCAAATTTCATACTATGCTGTTGCACCAGGTGAAAACCCTCTTGTTTCCAATTTGTCATCAGTTTTATCATGTATCTTCCAGTGTACACTCTTTTTCATCAGCCCTGTCACTTAGATTGTGTGGTCCCAGGGGAATCTCAGCACATTGGCTGCCTCATCTTGTAATTGCCTGGGCAACTTTTAATTATGGATCTTAAAAATGATGGCATCCAAATACAAGTGGAAAGACTTCCAAACTTCTTGTGTTTAGGCATTTATTACTCTGTGAATCACTCACCTGGTCTTCCTGGGGGCTGCTTCTTGGCTTTCAAGCACTGAACACCTGAAATGCCATTGGGGTGGCAGGAAGTCAGGACTGACTGCACAGAAAGCTCATAGGGATTAACTTAGTTATTTATCCCCTTGGTTCTCACTTTAATCTTCTTTTAGTAACCAAATTCAGTGAACTGCACAGCTGCTTAAAGGTCTGCCTTGTTCCGAGCAGTTTCTTTCAAACTTTATTTTGTCTCTTAGGTGAAATAGGGATTAAATTTACAGCATGGTTTGTGAGCCATGCTTAGTTCAAATTACAGTAAATCATTAAATGTGCTGCCATTGGTTTTAGAGGAGAAGCAGATGCAGCTCGGTACTGGGACCATTAAACTTCCAGGAAATGGTGGATACCAAAAATAAATAAAAATGCATGAGAAACAGATTTTGGCTGCAAATTTCTGACCTTCATTACAAGTGATTTTTAGAACCTCTGAGACTGGTTTGCTGTCTTCGGAAGGAATATACTTGGTCTTGTCTTGTCTTGGCTAAGCTTTGGGGAAGAGAAGAGGGGCTGCTGTGCTAGGTGCAGGTGCCCCAGTGGATGGGGCTGGGCACTCTGGATCACAGCATACAGCCAAAAATTGGCATTTCTAGCCCTGTCATGGTTTACTTTCAACAAGTTGTAGGAGTTTGAATTTATTCTCATTGAGTCAGTGAAAGAGGGTATAATAACTGTCTCGGGGAGGGAGGAAAAGATGTGCATGTAGATTTGTTTATCTGGGTTGCTGTGGGTCATTTATTCATTGCTGGAGCACAGTGTGGCTCTTGCACATATTTATTTACTTGCTAATGAGAAAGCTAGAGAATTTTGGAGGAAGGGCTGAGAACACAAATTTGGTATCTGAATGCTTTCCATATTCATGCTGTGTGCAGGCAGATATTTCTTTATACCCCATTTTAAAATTCTAATCTGTGATGCTGTAGATGAGCTGTGGGATGATGGCTGACATTTCAGCTCATTTCTTATCATTTTAGTTTTAATCAGAAGCTAGTGCTCAACTTTATATAAACAGAAGTAAATCTACTTCACTGGTCTCATTGAATGGTAATGAGGATTGTGATTTTATTCTTTGTAACATGAAATTTTGAACATTAAATTTTGACACAGCAAACTATTTTCTCAAGAATTCTTTCAAGAGTTATACAGAGAAACATTCACATGAATCCAGGGTCATGGCTGCAATTGACAGGAATCAAATACTTTTGCCACCCAGGTTATAGGTGAATGACTGACCTCACAGAAGAATTCAGTAAGATTTTTATGAGTGATTTTGCAGTCTCTAGCCTCCGATGTCACCAGGTGCCTTAGAAAAGAGGAGAACTTCAAAAGGAGGACTGTGCTGTATCAGAGATTTCATTAAATTGCTGAACCTTGTCCTTACCCTGTTTTCCAGATTGATTTGTAACTAATCTTTTAACAGCACACAAAATCTGCAGGCCACCTGCAAGAAGGGGGGCTATTACCATTTAATAATATTTTCTCAACAGAGATACAAAAGAAATGCCCTGCAGAGTTAATCACAAATATCCATTGAGAATAAACATGCAAAATGTTACATCAACAGTGTTCCTACGTATGCAGCACTCCAAGCTCTGCTGCTATTAATAATATGTTGAGAAGGCATGGGTGTGTAAAGGAATGAAGATATTATATGAATATGTATATTTATATATACCCACCAACTGTATAACCTACATGCTAGACTTTACATAGCACTGTATCAGTTTCATCTTCCTGCTGCCTGCAGGACTTCCCTGGACTTTAATTACAGGCTGGAAAATCTTCGCAGCATCAAACAGTAGATACATTATTAAAAGGAAGAGCTTGGCAATGGCACAAGCTGCATTCAGGAGTTCTAACTGTAAAGTGCTGGATGATGACTTGTTTTTGTCAAGCTTGTGTGCCACACGTGCACCCCAAACTGTCCTAGCTGCAGGTGGAAATATGGTTAGGTCATCAGAAGGAGGGATGGATGTGTAGCCATCCCTGAAATTTATTTAGATAATAAACAGTTCCAGTACAGAAAATAATCCTTAAAAGCTGAGTCCTGGGGATTTCTTCAGAAGAGAACTTGCTTTTGCCCCTAGGAGCAAACCAATTTGCTTGAGAGAGCTGGTGAGCAAGCTGCCTGCTGCTGGCTGTGAAAGGAGCAGTGCTGTGAATCACTGCAAAGAGTAGAATCCTGAAAAACAGTACATTTTTACAAGTCAAAGCTGGGTTACTTGCATTATCTGGGTTACTTGTATTACTTGGGCTGCTTTTGGCACTACAGAGCTTCTTTTGCCCCATCCTCTCCCTCCCCATTTTATTTTCTATCAGACAAGAGTCCTGCCTCTGGAGGAGAGAAGATTCACAGCAATAAAAGCACACTTCTTGGTTCACACCTGGTCTGCTGGACTTGTTTTGCCATTCACAGTTTTATAAACAGCCACACAGGAGCTCAGCTTTAGGTATGTCCTATATAGATAGAGCTTTAGGTGTATCCTGTGTGGAGCTCTGGGTGTGTCTGCTTTACAGACAGGTGCAGCTCTGGCAGTCTCATGGGGCTGCAGCCAGTCCTAGTTTATTTTTGGATGATTTTGCTGGTGAGACAAATTACCTGTGTTTGACTCCTCTGATAGAGGGGCAAGTTTCGTGATCGAGCTTTTAGTGCTTTGCTGCACTGCAGAGTCAGCTCAGATCCCAGTGTGGGACATTGAAGCTGGTGTTTGGCTTCAAGGCAGGAGAGGGGGAGCTATTGAAATCATCCTTTACCTCCCTGTGCTCCTGGCTGGCCACATTTTTCCTCCTGTTGCTGGCATTCATCAAAACACGGTGCTTGGAGAACGGATTTGCTGTGCTCTGCAGGAGCCTCTTGCAGTGCTCACTTAAATGGGGAAGAGCAGCAGTGTCCCACTCTGGCTCAGCATGGGAGGATGCTTGGGCTGGATCTGTCTGGGTGTGAGGGTGGACCTGGACTTGACACCTTAGTGCCTATACTTGATGCAGTTTTTATATATATATATATATATATGTATTATCTACTCGTGTGAGCTCCTCTGTACTCATATGTACACATACATATATACACACATATACTCAGGAGTATATATACCTTCCACTTCCTCAGCTAGGAGTGATAAATTGCTTTTTACACACCTGGCTATGTGCATTGCCCATACGTGTTTGCAAAACTAACAAGAGCAGGACACAGTTCTCTCTTCCAGGGACTTCTGTCCTTCCTCTAGGAGTCCCAAGTTTACCTATTTGCTTTGTAGGTCTCAGAGTGCTAACTTAAGATGATATCACTTTCTGGGCAATTTGAAATGCAAATATTAGTCAGAAATACGAAGTGTATGCTGCTGGGTGGCAGACAGGATGCCAAAACCAACATTTATCCATTAAAATCAATCTTAATTAGAACAGACCGAAGTATTCTGATTTAACCACAAGATTTGCTTTGAGTTTCCTTTTCATTATTTATTTTTTTCCAGTTTATGCATTTCTAGTGAGCCACATTCATACTTACTTATTTTTTTTTAAATGCCTGATTTCTGATTTTTTTTCCTCAGGGGCAGTGACTTAGATTTGCTCAAAGTGGAAGTACAGAATTAATAATTTTTGCCTTCCTTTCCTTCCTTTTCTTCCATCTCCCCCTTTTTTTTTTTTTTTTTTTTTCCAGAGCCCTCTGCCTGCTTGAAAAGCTGTATCTACCAGCTTGATCAGATTCCTTGTGTAATCACCACAGATGTCATAAAGCACCTTTCTGCTCCCTGGGTCTGAGGCTATGGTGGCTTTAATGGGTTTAAAGACAACTTCAGCACTAATAACAGCAATGTTCATTTATTTCTATTGCTTCTGACAGGTTATGCAGATGTTGCAGTTATTGTAACGTTGTGTGCTTCAGATATCAGATGTACTTTGATAATTTTACAAGATGTGTTTTGCCTAATTATTTCATCCCTGTTTAATTCAGGTTGTCCTTGATGTCAGGGCAGGGCCAGGCACATGTGACATGGATTCCTGGGAAGGGATTTAAATTCCTGGGCTTGCTGGGGCTTGCAGAAATAGCTCCTTCTTGCCTCAGACATCCACCAGCAGCATCTCTGCTGTCCATGCCTCAGCCAGGTCAGGGGTCCTTGCCTTCTGCTCCACCTCAGCTCTTCTAGCCTTGGCTGGGTGGTGGCTCTGGCTTTCCCTGAAAGCCACGGGCGAACCCAGGCAATGCTGCTCCAGCCCCTCCCTACACTCCTGAGGTGAATCTTCAGCTTGTAGTGCTGGAGGATTTCCCTTGAAAGGGCTTGAGAAAGGGAAAACATTCTGGACAGACCAAAAAGAGTGTCTCTTCTGTGAGATGTAATGCATTAACTGCAGTCAGCAGTCAGGCTGTGCTGCTCTTATTGCATTTAGTTGGGTTTTTCTTATTCTACCAAGCACAACGGGGTTAAAATTAATTAAATTCCTCAGTTTCCTTAAATTCTTGGGGCTCTGTTGTTGGTTTTATTTATTTATTTAGTATGTATTATTTGTATTTTAAATTACAGCAGAGGGTTTTGTTTAAAATGGCTGCACAAAAAGCAAATAATAGAAAATGAAATTAAAATGTGATGGAGGCAGAAATTAAGAAATTAATCAATTTAAATGAAGGAAATAAGTGGACTTTTTTTTTTTAATAATTATTATTTTAAGGGCCTCACCTTTTAAGTAATGCAAACGGAAGTAGGCAAAAAGTTTAAAAGAAAACCCCAACTCTCTCCTTTTTACCATTGCTGCTGGATGCACCCAGCTGTGCTCACAGCAAGTTTTTCTGCAGTGTGGAAAGTCTCAACACGGGACAGCGCTGTTTTTGTTGTTCCCCAGCACCCCTCCTGCATACAAACAAGTCTTAGAGCTCTGTGGTAATTTCAGGGCTGGGGAACCAAGTAATTGCAGCCAGGAGATTTTTTTCTAATTGTACTGTACTGAACTTGCAGAGGAGAGATTGTCTCCAAAGCAGTTCCTCCTACGAGCTTTCTGTAAACCCCTGTTGGTGTGTTTGGCCACCTTTTGGGGTGGCATTGGTGCCACAGGGAGGAGGAGCTTTTCCAGAGCTCCATCCTGGCATTACTGGCAAGGTTCTTTGACAAAAGAGCACAGAAAATCACTTGTGCTGCTCGCTGGTGCTGATGTTGCACTGAAAGAGAGGCTGGTGCATGCTTTTGATGCTAAGCAGGCAAGTAATTGCATGAGAGGGATTAAAAGTTTTGGAAATTTAGGTGTTTTGCTAATTCTGGATAGAAATGATTAATAAAGAAGTGAAGGAGACCTTAGGTTGGTACCCAGTGAATCTTAACAAGGTTTTGGGGTAATTGGTGGCTCAATTGCAAATGAAGTCTGTTCTTTGTTATGTGGTTGGTAGGCTGTGCTCCTAAACTTGCTCTTGAACTGAAGGAGATGAAAGTGGTTATGTGCAGAAACATCATTTTACAAGGAAGGAAAATTGTCCCAATCATACTTATTGAGTTTGCTGCTCTTTTTGGTCAACCTGAAGCACCATGTATCTTTTTTAAAAGGCTGAAATTACTCAGAATAACTGGATTTGTAGTTTTGAAAGTCAGTTGTAAAGTAATTTTGTGATCATTTTGCTGACTGAGACAGCAGCATGTTATATTTCTGCTCCTTTTGTCCCTTAAGACCTTCATAAAATGAGATCTTCTACCTCATGAACCCGTCAAAATGACTGCATTCTAAAGTAAATATGAAGGCATCAGTGAGCATAATTTTCTTTGAGTTCAGTCCTGGTCTAATGGCTTTGACAGAACATCCAGTTAATTTTGCTCTAGGCTTCTGCTGCAATCTATCCTAAGGAAATTACTGAGGATGATCAGATTTCTTTGTTTGTGAGAGGTGAATGCTGCTGAGTTGCCTGCTTGCTGCTTCTGGGGTGGCTTTTCCAGAGAGTGTGCACAGGAGCAGGGATGCACAGATGGAGAGTCCCTCCAAAGGGAAGAATTCCTGCTGTCTGCCACTCAGGCTGGCACTGCAGGTGGCTTCAGTAGGGCATTGGCTCTCTAAATGTGCTTTCACCGCCCTGCAGTAGGGGCAATGCCTCAGAGACCTCCTCGAGTAGTTGTGGGGCTGATCCCTCCTTGCTCTGCCAAAAATTTCTCATCCTTCCTGTTCCCAGCTGAGGTGCACAGCACAGTGCTTGCCCTGCATTTCAATGCCCCTGGGTGAAAGTCAGGCATTAACCATTAAACCACTTGGGCTAGCCATAGCTACTGGCCCTGTTGGGTGGTGGAAAGTCATTGTGTTCTGCACACCAGCAGTGCTTTGCATGGGCCAGCAGAGAGGCTGATGTGGAGCTCTTGGCCCAAACATTTTGTACATCTCACAGTTAGGTGTTTTGCATCTAAATGTTGGCAAATGGGTGGCTTGGCTGCCATCTTGTCATTAATCCACAGGGTCTTGCCCTGAGGAGTGTTTCTGTGCTCTTGGGTGGTGGTCCAGCTGTTTGAAGCTTACTGTTTCCTTCAGAAAAATGTCTGAAAGGAGAGAAGAATGGGGAGAAAGTCACTTGTCTTTTTAAAGAAAAAAATACACCAAAAGTGTGTGCACACAAAAATCAAGAAAAGTTGAATATCACAGAATGGTTTGGTTTAGAAGGGACAGTAAAGATGATCTAGTTCCACTCCCCCTGCCATGGGCAGGGACACCTTCCAGTAGAACAGATTGCTCACAGCCCCATCCAGCCTGGCCTTGAACACTTCCAGGGATGGGTATTTGCCACTTCTCTGGGCAACCTGTGCCAGTGCCTCACTGCCTTCACAGTAAAGAATTTTTTCCTGATATCTAATCTAGATCTGCCTTCTTTCAGCTTGAAGCCATTCCCCCTTAGCCTATCAGTACATAGCCTATTAAAAATCAGCTTCATGTAGTGGAAGGGAAACAAGAAATAAAGCAATATCCCTTGCTAACTTGGAGCAGGGCTCTTGCAACAAATCCCGACTGAGGCAAATTGTCCTCCTCCTCTTCACTTGAACACAGCAAAACACTCTGCCTTTCCCTCTTCCCAAATTGGTCCTCCTGCATGAGCCCTGATCTTGCTGAGTACAGAGCATAAATACATAACAATGTTCTGTGTTGGTAGTTTTGCAAACAGTATGTGTAGTATCAAAGAGAATATTCTGAACAAATTGGTACAGGGCCTGTGATCTGAAACTACTGTACTCTTGCATTCTAAAAGCAGTAATTTTGGACTTTGAGTCTCAATTTACTCTTAAAAGAAAAAAAGTTGTTTAACCTTAAAAGGAATAAAATGGAGCACAAGTTTACTACCTAGCTTTTAATATCTTTGCAGAAGACATATGTTTTGCAATAATGTCAGTGTTTTTAAGTTTTGTTTTATCATAAAATAGGCTTTTTGAGTAAATTGTTTAATCAGAAATGTTGGCAGTAAAGCAGAGTTTTCATTTTCTCCAAAATAGCTTCGGTTGTTGTTTTTTACACAGAATATTTATGGAAAAAATCTTCCTATTTTATGTTCTCTGTGGAGAAAAGTTTATAACTGTTTCAGTAAATTATTTCATGCTTTCGCTAGTGATATCACTGCATTTTTAAATGTTAGACGTTAAAATTCACAGTCAGTCCTTGGAAGAGGTAGTTTTCCATCGTCCCCATTGCTCCAAGCCTGAGGAGGATGAACACAAACCCGGCTATGCCATTCCCAAGTTTATTCAAGGGTGATGCTCCTGGCTGCTGCTCTGAGCCAGCTGAGCTTTTCTGGCCTGTTGACTTTAGTCATCTCCCTGCATATCCACAGGGCAAACATTTAGCCAGGAATGCCAAATGTCCCGTTTTAGAGATGGACAAAGCCCTCCACCGCCTACACCTTCCCTGCCTTATTTACTGCCTGGGTCGGTGATGGTTTGCATCACAATCACCCAGCCAGTTCTCCAGGAGCTGGAAGACTTTGTCTTAGGAGTTATTGAGGTATTTGTTTGTTGCTGCAGCCAGTTGTTAGGCAGGGTTTGCAGACAGTCCTGGAGGTTGGGAAACACTCGGTAGATGCCACATGCTGATTGCCAGCCCTCCCTGTGCAATTACAGACTGAGCCCTGCCAGGTATTTCAATCCTCTTAGTCAAAGACAATATCTCCCATTTAAACACTACCTGTTATGGCGAATTCTTGCATCGGTATCTTTCTTTTTATCTCAAAAGAAAAACCCCCAGCCTCTTCTGAAATCAGTGTTTCCTTTCCTCCTATGAAAGGAGATGTTTCAATGGAGTACTGGAGTTGCTGGTTTCTGTGTTGATGAGACTGAGGGAAGAAACCCTGGAATATGCCAGTGAAAAAGTTAGCAGAAATTATAAATTTAGATATTTTGCTTAGTGTCTTCATGAGCTTTTTAAACCTTTCTACTGATTTACTTTCTGCTTCCTTGTTTTGCTCTTCCATTATGTTTATCAAAATCAGTAATGCAAAGAAAAGCATTTCTAGAAAAAGAGAAAATGTGGGTTTTTCCTGAGGTTTTTTTTGGTTTTTATTTTTTTCCATCTCTCCTTTTTTTTTTTCTTTCTCATGCATTACAGGCTAGGAACTGAAATGACCAGTAGTTCATAAAGTTTAAAAGAATCTCCTTTAAATAACATGAAAGTTTAATTGTTCATTGCCCTTGGGGAGTATTCTTGAAGGTCTGTGGCTAATTCTTGTTGATTTCAGGATGAAATAGGAGCCTAAACACCTTTTTAAATTCTTTCTGGTAGCACTTAGGGCACTTTATAAGTCAGCGGGATTTGTGTGCTCATGTCAATGAAGGACTTACAGAAATCATATTTAGCATTTTAGAGGCAGACCCACCAGTGGAAGCTGTGGGAATTTGTTTTTCTAAGATGCTTAGGTGCTGCTGATAATCTGAAATGATTGCAGGTTTCCAATGTGCAACTGAAAGTTCACTTCCTTTGGCCCAGGATCATTTTCCACTGCCTTTTTTGTTTCATAGTAGAAACCATGGAGGCCCTTCATTTTCCTGAAAGTGAGGCAACCCACAAGAAGGTGTGCTTCCCTGAAGTGATACAGAAATCTTAATTACAAAGACTGAGGAGAGGAAAAGCATTCTGCAGTTAATACAGCCTGTATTATCACTCCACAGGCAAGCAGGCAGATCAATTCTTATCTGACTATCAAAATAAATTCACACTGAGAGGGATCCAAGGCTCTTCTGCAGGGCTGGTTGCATCCTGCTTGCTGGGAAGGGCTAAACCTGCCTCCAGCTTGGCTACTGCTGACTGTGTCAAGGTACATGTCTGCAATGCTTTGCATGCAGAAAAATCTGATTTCAGTTTCAGGTGAAGCTGCACTCTTGGTAGGCATTTTTTCCATCTCTTTTTAAAAATATTTTGGGTTTGTCGTGTGGTTTTGGTTTTTTGTTTGGCTGGTTGGATGTTTTTTATTTTCTTTTTAAGTGTTCTGTTTGCACAAACCCATACATTTGGGGTAGGAGCAGCAGTAAATCAAATAGCAGTGGGTTTTAGAAGGGTTTCCTTGGAGAAATGCTGGATGAACTTTCAAAAGGCAGGACGGTGCCTCATAGCAGGAATGTTGTCTGCTGAAGAGTTACATTGGGTGAAAATAACTCTTCCCTAAAACAATCCTCATCTATCCTTTGCTGTCTGCTTTCTGCCAGCTTCCATTGCTGCTGATGGGGTCCAGCCAAAAAAACCATTAAAGATGGGAGATAGGTCTTTTGAAAATCTGCCTCTAATGTTAAAGCAGTCAAAAAAATACAGCTGAGCACTTTCTCTAAGTAAGTAGTGGTACAGAGCATGACTACTAGTTTCCATTTCCATTAATCTTCCATGGGAGTTCATTGGTCTAGCTTAAGCCAGGGTTAAAGCTAGACATGTTCCTACCTTGGATTCTTACCTGGAATCACAGCTTCAGTGTGGCAACAATTTTAAACTTACTAGATGGTTTTGAGTGCCTGTAAAAATACTTCTGAAGCATTGTTTTCCTGGGATAGAGGTGTATAGATGAGATACTGCCCTTGGCTTCATGTGTTCTATCCAGAGGGTGCCTGAAATTTCCTAGTGGTTTGTGATTAAAAGTAATCTATAATAATAAATGCTGGAACAAGCTGAAATAAAAAGTGGAAAAAAAAATCAACCTAGGGAGCCTGTTTTGGTTCTAGGAGTATTTAACAATCATTAGACCTTAAATATTGGAATTAAGGGTTTGTTTTCTGAATACTGCTGCCAGCTAGCATGCTTTGGGATGCTGTAGAAAAGCTGAGGGATTCACCTGCTAAATTTAGCTCTTCTCCACTCAAAATTTTTTTTTTGCTTCTTTCTGAAAGCATTTCTGAGCAGATTTTCCTGCCTTAAAATACAGGGTGGTGTAGAAGATGTAACATTACCCTCCTAAACAAGCATACACACTTATCCCTCCTCTCACCAGCTTTATTTACAGAGATCCTCCAGACCTCTCCAAGTCCCTGCACGAGGTTTCTTCAAAGGGGAGAACTTTCAGAGAGTTAAATACTTACTTTGAAACGGTTGTAAAGATTGCAGCTTCTGGAGCAAAGCCTAGCTTTTGCAGGAGTCTGTTGGCCAGGTGTGAGAATCCGTGGGCTGCTGGCCAGTATCAACCCCATACATCAGGTCTGCGGGCCAGTGTAAACCCAATAAAGCATCTTTGAGGTCTTGCAGCTTTGAAGTTTGGGAAAGGAGTCTTGCCAGCCCCAAAGAAGGGGGCTCTGAAGTTGGAAACAACCACGATTACTTCAGGAAGGATTTGCTGGCTTGATGTTTCGCTGTGGGATGGTGCAAACATCCCTGCAAAGGGGCTGTTTGCTGCTTCACTGAGATTCCTGATTTCTCTCCTAACTATTCCTAAGTCTCAAGTAATCGTTTGATGAGTGATTTTTATAGCACGTCTGTTTTATATTCCAGACTGTCTGGTGGTATCAATCTTGATTTTCTGTGAAATATCAATTGATAGTATAAATGTGTTTTTAAGTAGCAGAATGCCATTGAGTTTAATATGAAAATGAAGCCATATTGGCAGAGGCTAAATTACATGCTGGATTTAGAAAACAGAGTGTGAATTGATCCCAAGCTGGTGTGAATTCCTGAGGGTGGTTATTGCGTTTATTGCTAAGGTGGGTGATGAGTTCATGTCATCTCTTTTGCCCTGGGAGCCAAAGATAATGTGTCCCTCGGGAGCTGGCTTTGATACTTATTTTCCTACTGTAAGGCTCCCCATCTGAGCATGGACCCAAGATCTGTCCTGAGCTGGGATAGGTGTGGTTTTAGCTGGGTTCAGTATCTTGCCTCGGAAAGTACTGGCCAGCTTCCTGCAGCAGGAAGAATTTTGAATCAATCTGTTAGTTTTGATGGGCCTTGCCCGTGGCAGCAAGAGTTTTACTGGGTGAGGTTGCTTTTGACCTTTCCAAAGATTCTTCTGGTTGTCATTAGTCTGTCTGGGTGAACGGAGGAGTTGGTGGCTTTGGCAGATCCCCAGCTGTGCTTCTTGCTCCATTTGGACACAGAGACGTGTGCACCAAAGTTGCTTTTCATTTTTTCTGTTCAACTTTTGTGGCACTCTACTCCCTCAGTGCTGATACAGTAAATCTTTGCTTAGGTCTGTAGTTTTCTAGACTTATGTGTGATGCATCATCAGGATGGTGCTAAAGCAATCTGTAAAAAGATGCTTGCTGTGCAGGTAAGCATTTCTTATTTGTCTCCACTATCAAATCAAGTGCAATATTTTAATATATTTTGCATTTATCCAGCTATCTTGGTGCATAAGTGCTGCAATTCAACGTGTAGTTTTCCTTACTAAGAAGTAATACAGCTCTTTATTTTACAGTCCCCTTTTGTGAGTAATTTGAGGACCAGTTGGTCCTGTTCTTATTACTGTCTAGTTTACTGTGAAAAGAGCTGGACATCTGAATTTTGGCATGTATCAGGTTTGAAGCTGCTTCACTTTCACATAGTACATGATGATGGTTCTGTCAGACAAACCCTGTTAAAACTTGTTCATTGCTCAAAATGGAAACATGAGCAGCTGCTCTTTGCTTGCCTGTGTCTTGGCTAATTTTTAGGGATGGGTTCTCATTTAGTAGCAGTTGTATGATAGCTGTCAAAATGTCTGATTATGTATAATTTATAATAATAATTTATTAATTCTGCTTCAGTGTTTAATTCCTGTTTCCACATGGCCTAACGTTGCTCATGAAGTGTCAACAGAAAAACTTGAAACTGATGAGGAAGTGCTGTTACTATGAAACAGAAATTGGAGCATCCCTGGATACAGGAGGAGTCTTTTATTGTCTGCTTGTATATTTTGACCCTCTTTGCTGTCACAGCTGATCACTTCATGAACTTCTGACATGGAATTCTTCCCGTTCTGTTGTCTTACAGGTGTGGAGCCAGGGCACAGTGATATGTTGAGTCTTGTAGGTGCCCTGGCTCCCTTCCCATTTGGCTCCCCCTGAGCCATGGAAATTGTGTTTGTGGTTGTAACATTTGTGTAATGTGGTGCTGTAATGGAAAGTGTGCTTGCTAGGTGATACAAGAGCCCTCCACAATTTATGGGATAATTACTTGAGCTGGGTGAGCAGAAATTGAGGGCCCATTCCCTTCCCAAGGCTTGGGGTATCATGAGAAAAAACATGAAGGTAAGAGTCTCTTGGTCTGCCCTTCCTGAAGGGCTAATAAAACACTTAAAAAAGCTGCCACCTTCTTGTCAGTGGCTGAGTCTCCTTGGCTTTCTAGGAAACTTTTTGCTGGTACCAGAAAGTGATGCTCCTATCCCTGAGCCTCTCCCCTTCAAGACATCTAGTTATAGCTGTTCATGCATGAAAAAGTTCTTGGAGAATTTTATCTCCCATTTAAATGCCCTACCTGGGGGATCTGATGATTTTTAAATTTTTTTTAAAATTTGATTTGTTTACTAATAATAAAAAAAATGTAAGACAGAGGTTTCCTAGTAGCATGATGGTTTTTGTTTGCATTGCTCATGAACGTAAGCGAAAAGCCACTTAAGCAGGACTCAAGTCCCCTTGTAGAATAGAGGTCCTGTTTGCATCTCTTCACGCAGCCTTGCAGTAAAATAATTTTATGTTTTCCTTTAGGTGGTTTTGTTCCTACATGTGGACAAGATGAATAGGTCATTAGGATTTCAGCAGCCCTCACAGACCTTGAGAAATGGAAGAAATCATGGAGATATTTGAGGGAGGTGCTATGATCTGAATCACGCTGAGCTGTTGGGCAGAACCTCCCAGAGAAGCATGTTGATAACCTGCTCCCTTTGCTGGGAAAACAGCTTTGCTGATATTTAGGGTATGCACAAAACTCTATCCCATGATCCAGGAGGATAGGGAGGAGGTGAGGGGCAGAGAAAGCTTGTTCCCTGGGCCAGTCAGTTTAATAGCTGGCTCATGGTGCTGTGTGGGTGAGCAATCTTGGTAAAGGAGGATCAAAGGAACAGGATTTTAAGGTCATTGCTGCCGTACCATTTCCAAGCAGCAGCCTTGGCACTGAGTGAGGACGTCTGTTTTCAGGGCCACCTGGGAAATAGCACTGCATTGTTTTCCCATCCTAGCAGTGGCAGGGCTAGTGGGTACTGGTAGTGGCTTAAATAAACCCTTTCCTGCTTTGGAGATCAGAAGGGTTGTGGCATTTCTCCTTTAACTCGATTACTCTAGCCTGTGGTTGGGAGGGAGTTTTTGTCTGTTGAACATAATTGTAGTTTTCTAAATTTTAAGTTCAGATAACTCAGGCTGAGTTATAGAAGTCTGCTTTTCAATATCTTAAGCAGGAATAATTTGTATCCAGAGGGAAAATAGTCTAGAAATGCAGGGATTTAGATACAAGTGAAATAATGATTGGGCTGTGTTGGGCAATTTATCTAAATGCTTTTTACCTCGGAGCTGTGCATGGACTGACACCCCTGTGAGCTCCAGGCTGACCTATTTGGTGAGTGCTTGAGATGACATGCAGGGAAGGAATGTTCACTTGATCATTTTGAAGTTTTAGAGTCCCAAGTGTGCATAGCTGAGGCATCATTATGATAAGAATCTTGAAAATTTAAGAAGCACTAAGCAATGCATTTGTACGAGATGAGCAACTTTAAACATTCACTTTTTAAGGCAAAATTATTTCCAGAATTTATCTTCTTGACCTGCTGTGTAACTCTAACACATAGTTCTAAATAGAACATTTTTATAAATGGCCATTCCTGTTGCCAGTAATAGGTCTTATGCAGTGCATTGCTGTGACACCTGACTTGCTAGAAGTACAAGTTTTTATTAATGGGCAGATAAAGTTGCTGTTGCATTGCATCTTGTGGTCATTGCCTCCTGGAGTATAAATACACATAATAATGT
The DNA here is from genome assembly GCF_022539315.1 of Serinus canaria. Classification (NCBI taxonomy): domain Eukaryota; kingdom Metazoa; phylum Chordata; class Aves; order Passeriformes; family Fringillidae; genus Serinus; species Serinus canaria. The sequence continues at coordinate 16,950,656 of NC_066317.1, forward strand.
GGTTTAACGTGACACATACTGTTTCACCATATTGACATTTCCATTCTAATGCACTATACCTGTCTGGTGAGGGTACCTTTAATGTGCACCACAAGCATAAAAATCATCAGCAGAAAAGAAAAACAACCCACTTGAAGAAATGATAGCTCGTTTAGTATTGTATTACTTCTGGGAAAGTTTTATTTATATGTGAACAAATGTTGCAGTTTTTCAGAGTGCTCCAAACCTCAAAATGTGTTGTGCAACCAGCATAATGAAATGGTGATTGGGCCACAGGAAAGGTGCTGTGTCTCCCAGAGGAAAAATTGCTCCTTCTTACTCATTTAGCCTATGGCTGTTCTAAAGGAACAGAGTACTGAAGTTGAATTATGCACAGCCCCCACTTAGGGAACTCTGCATTTTTATTAAATTGAATGGAATATCTTCTACATGAAATATGGAGGGAGGCGAGGGAAAGTGTCTAGAGATGCCAGGGGAGTAGAGCTAGAAAGGACTGGGGGGCTTGGGGAATAGGACTCCCAACACAAAGAAGTGCAGTAGAATCTACTGTTTTCATCAGGGAGTGGAGCTAATTTTGTTGTTGTTTTTTATTTTGCTGTAAAATTTGAAAAGAGAAAGTGGAAAACCGGTGAGATATTCTTTTTCTAGTACTCCTGAAGACTACTGGGAGAGCTCCAATTTACAACACAAAATTAAATAGACTCCTATTTCATAAGGTAAAAATACCATCCTTAGATATCTTGGAGAAATAAAATATATGCCATAGTAGTCCTTCATGCTGAGCATCTCTTTCCCCCTCTGCCCTGTGGGTACTGCTTGTGCAAGATCAACTGGAGCTTCATTTTGCCCAAATGTTTCACATCTTCCTACGGAGCTCCAACAAATGAAATTCAAAAGCTGTTTTCCTTTTTTCTTCCTTTTTTCTTCCTTTTTTCTTCCTTTTTTCTTCCTTTTTTCTTCCCTTTTTTTTCCCTTTTTTTTCCCTTTTTTCCCCTTTTTTTTTTTCCTTTTTTTTCCTTTTTTTTTTTCCTTTTTTTTTTCCTTATTTTTTTTTTGTCCCCAGACAAGTGGTTCTTGTGCTTTGGCAAGAGTAAATAAGAAGTGACATGGTCGGCAGGAGCGGCTCTGAATTGGCCCTTGTCTCCCATTGTGTCCTTTGCCAATTAAAGGTCATGCACAGGGCACAGCACTGGGGACATAGGGGCTAAGCCTATTGTCCACACATTAATGTTCACTGAGATCAGAAGCAGCTGAAAAATTCGGGGACTAAACCCAGTTTTTTTGTATGTTGGCAGGGTGATGCTGGGAAAAGAGACACATGAGCATTCCTGCCCAAGGATGCACTGCTGTCACCAGCATCCAACTCTGCTTGATCTTTCCCAAGCTGCTGCTGGCTCTGATCTTCCTCTTATGTTTCTTTGGGACAGGCACTCAAGCTTCTTGGTGATGTCCCTATGCAGATGGGATGCTGAAGGTGCTGACATGGTAAGACCAGACCCACTTCCCAAGGGTGTGTGGCTCCACTGCTTTCTTCCTGTGCAACATTTCTTTGGAGGATGTCAGGGCTTTGAAGGCAGACATGGTTTGAACATTGTGACACTCTTGTTGGATGAGCTATTAGGGTCTCTGGTTTTGATATGGAGAGATGGTTTTGCTTCAGCATGATGAAATCTCTGTTGAATTTTGGTAAGAGCTTAAAAGGGTGGTGTGGAGCAAGTGATGCTCAGTGCAAAAAAATCAATAATAAATGGAGAATTTTGAGCTGGGAGGACCAGCTCTGTTTGGGGGCATCTTCTCCCATGTTTTAGTGGTTGACTTTCAGTCAGGTTCTTGTATTTTCAGTACTTATGGTGTGCTTATTTACCATTCTGGCAATTTTAGAAAGCAAATAGTGAAAACTTTGTTTCTCCACTGCTTTTTGGAGGCTTAATATATTAAGAACACGGAAATGAGCTGCTAAAATACAGTCACTGCCACGCCATATATCTTTATCCATAAATTACCATTTGTGAAGGCAAAAGGCTAAAGTGGGGTGGGCAGGGAAGGATGATAGGTCTGGGACTGGAATTAGGAGTTTTCTTAAACAGAGTGTGTTGGAGATCAGACAGCTAGACAAGCTGAACTTGGTATCACTGCAGATCTTTTGGCCCTGGTACAGTGAAAGCCAAGGGAGAGATAAACTCAAGGCAAGAGCAGAAGTGAAGACATCATGTCTGGTCACTCTGACCCTCTGACGCTGACTGCTTTGACAAAGGAAGAAGTACCAAGGACTTTACTGGCAAAAGAGATAACAAAAGACATAACTAGTACAAGAAGAATAATCAGAAGATTGTGTTTCTAAAGGGGACCAGGACAAAGGGGTCAGAGTAGAAAATTTTGTACGAACGTAGTGACCTATAAATAATATGTGTAATGAACTGGCTTCGCTTTGCTGGCATAAGCAGAGTCCATGTCAGTCAGTCCTCACAAGAATGGAATTAGATAGCAGGCTTCCCTTTGAGTGTACAGGATGGGTTAACTCTGACTGTGCTTCTTCCATGGGTTATTGCCAGTCTCAGGTGTGATCCTTTGAATTTGTAGCCGAGATGGAAGAAGTAATGGTGTAAATGTGCCAAGGCAGCAGGATTAATAACAGGTGTTAAACAGTATTTCAGGAGATGTCACTACTCAGAAAACATACATCTCCAGCCTCTTCAGCCCTGCATTGTTTTGTAGGGGCTTTATTTCATGTTGGGCATTACAATTCGATAGCAGATTTTCTTCACCTTATGTTCTCTAGGCAACTTCTCAATGTGGCTGTCATATCTTGTTATCTTTTTTACCACGAATCATGTGGTTTAGGTTTTTTTTAATTCTGGTGCAGCTCCTAGAATTAGAATATTTAGTACTGATTTCACCATTCATTAAAAAAACAATTTTCAGCACTTATACTTAGCACCCAGTGTCAGCAGAGGTGCACTGAATTCTTTAGAAAGATATGCTGATGAATCCGTCTTGTTCTCTGAGTACTGCCCAGGGGACTGAAGGAGGCCAGGAGCTGAAGATGCTCTTTAGCCATGGGTTTCTGCTCCATTTTTATTGTTGTCTAATCAGTGTTTCCTTGGAGGGACAGGATGAGCTGATGAGGCACCTGTAAAAATTAATTTCAGGGCGACTTTTTCTTCCAGGTCTGAGTAGCATCCCAAGGTGAAAGCCTAGTTCCTTTGAAAGGATTGCCAAATTCACATCGACTGGAGGCAGTCAGTGTAGCACAAGCAGGTTTTATTGCACTGCTTGCAGCTACAGCATTATAGCAATTGGCAAAAGAGACACCACAGGTACTATTGACTTTGGCTGCTGCAGTAGGAAGTGCATGGTTTAATAAAAAGAATGCCTAAATGCAAGGAAAGATAACCAGTGTAATCATCCTGTGCAGGAGCCCTTGATGTTATCCCTGTAAGTGTGTGTCATGGCAGGGTTTTGGTGGAGCTCATCCAGGGGGCAGTGGAGCCTGCAGGAGGTCAGACCCTTGCCAGCCCCTCAGCTGATGGTCCCAAGCATGAGGGAGAGGGAGGAGAGCTGGATGTGTCCCTCAGTGGGTGTTGGTCCCTCCTCCCCTTGCCCAGGAGTGCCATCCTTCTGATTTATGGTGCCCGCCTTTGGTTTTAGCATCAGCATTGCTCGTGTCTGCTGTCTTAATTTCTCATGCCTGACAACCTTCATGGGTGAGCTGGCTTTCCACTCCTTGATCCAGAACACTTCTCAGTTTATTGCTCACACAACAGTCTTTTAATTGAATTTATATTTGTTTGGATAGCACTTGTCAGTGTGGTATGAATCTTCATCAGGTTCAATTGTCTTTCACCAAGCTCCTATGTAATCTCCACAGTAAGTGCTCCAAAACTGGGATGCTTCTTCCCCCTTGAGGAGGAAGGAAGCTGCTTTGGAGCATGGCTGTCTTTTTCCAGTGCCTTGCACCATCAAGCTCTTGTCCCGTACTGGAGACCATTAATAAGGTTCTGATGCTTGGTTTTTTTGTTTTGTTTTGTTTGTTTTTTGTTGTTGTTGTTTGTTTGGTGTTTTTTTAATTTGGATTGAACATTTATTTAAGGTAATTGTAACTGCACTTATTTTTAATGCTGGTTAAGAAGTACAGTATATTTAATACTGGTGAAGAGATATGCCAAGGCATCCTGCTGGAAACCCTGAGAGGAACAGGGTTGTATGGTCAGGTGCTTCCCCTTTGCCCACTGGAGGACCAAAGTCTCCTGTGGGGAATAAGTGGCTCCCCTTTTGCAGAGTCTGGGTTGAGAGGCCCTAAGGCCTTGAGAATTACTGACACAGGAAACATGGTAGGAGTGCTGGAAAGGGGATAAAAGGAACAGTACCGTAGTAATTCAGTTAACAATATGTTCACAAAATGCATTCATAACTCTGCCTACTTGGGGACACAATTTGCTTGCTGTATTATGCCAGTAGAGATAACCCCTAATTCCTTTCGTATCCTGTTTTTGAATCATTTTGTTAAACAAAGGCCTTTGAGTCCTCCTTTGTTGCTGAGAACAAATGGTGAGATTTTGGGGACTGTAGCTACTTTTGTTATTCACAAATTCCAGAGCCTTTCAAAATTCTTCATCATTCACATTCTGAGCTTCACCACACAATCATTCATTATGTCAGCAGCTGCCCGGGGAGTCTCACTTCAGCTCATTCAGCCAAATAATAAGCACTGGGACAACTGCTTCTGCATTAAAATAATAATAAAATAATAAATAGAGGTTCTTGCATGTGAAGAACAATGTTGCTATCTTCTGCTTTTTGACACATCCCTGTGTTGAAGTCAGTGATTGGTCTTGCTCAGCGTCTGTTTTGGAATGAACCTGGCCAATCGGGAAATTATGTTTTTGATGCTACCAAACACTTCAGTTCTGCCCAATTTTTGGTGCTTTTAGAATATGTTTTGTTTCTCAGCTACCTCGTCTGTATTCCATTCATTTGACAGGAGGATTTGGGATGCTCACCTGCCATGCCTTTGCAGGTGTATTAGCATATATGTGCATAGCTGTGGAGATAACACAGCCCAGCAAGCACAAAGTGGTTATTTGTGGTGTGGAAGCAGGGTTGCAAATGAGTGACCAGCAGAGCAAATGTGTATCTTTCAGTGCAACTGCTTTGTTTTTTCAAGTGAGTGCATCCAAGAACCTAATAATAATATTAGTGTGAGGCTTCATTCTTTCTTTTGAATTAGGATGAGGAATGTAATTTTCAGAGCGAGGCAGGATGATTCCTTCTATCTCCTGTGCAGACAGGGTGCTAGCTGGCTTCCCGTGCAGTATGCAAATATCAGCATCCCATCGTGCAAGGTATCTGTGCTGCAATCTGCTGGTAGCAGACTAATCCAGGATGGCTTTATCCAGATGTCATTCTGTCCCGAAATCTGAAGTGATACACCCTGGCTGTGCCATTGCCTCATTCATCTAAGTGAAATTTGCATGCTGATTCAGCTGAGCAAAGGCAAGCCGCCTTATGGCTTTTCAGGGATATATGGCTTTCCATACATCAGACAGGCTGTGCATGATGTTGCCACCTTTTGCTGAACTCTTCCCACCTACACAGAGAGTACCACATGTAACTGAATCCCACTATTGATTGTGTGGAAGCAGTTCTGTCTGTTAGAGAAAATAATTTGGATGTTTTTGGGAGATAGGTAGAAACAAATAAACTAGTTCATTTGTGTTACTTTTTTTTTTCTTTTTCTAAGTGAGCATGAGAACAATATGGAAGTGAACAAATGTTCCCAAAGACTGGTGTTAGCCAATTGTAAGACAGGGTCTGGAAAGGTTTGGTGAAGATTTTCTCTCTGTGAGCATGAATACACTGGACGCAGATTTTTTGTCCCGTCCAGCTGGCCTCACTCCTTTTCCTACATACACTGGGCAGCAAAAAATAGAAAGGGAGAAGAAAAGCATTTAAATGGTATTTGTAGCTGCTCTTCTTCCTGGTGAAGGATACAGAGCTTGTATTTCCAAATGCCATAATTTGTTTTCAAATATTAGTCCAGCAACAGGAGCTCTTGTGCCCTGCCACCTCCTCTGTGCCTTGGAGATGGGGGTGTTGCTTTTCCAGCTTAGAGCTGAGCTTTGATCTGCACAGTCTCCACTGTTGCTCACCTCGACGTCCTGTGGCCACTCCATGTTTATGCTCAAGCACTCTTTTGTCTATTTCTTTTTCTTCTGATTTTTCCTGTCTCTTTGGTGGTTTTTGGTTAGTTTTTTTTTTCTTTTGAGTGATGGAAAATGTCCTAAGCTGTTGCAGCTTTGGTGAAGAGGCTGTGTTTTCTTTTCTCCTTGAAGAGCGGCTAGCTCAAGTGAACCCCCTCTCAGCTGGGTGTTCTGTGGCAACACAACTGGCATTTATTTACATATTACATGTTTTGTTGGCCTTTTTTTGGAGGTGGTGTTGATCTGAGCTTCCTAACCTCTTGTGCAACTCTAAACCCAAACAACAGGCCTTGTGAGCCACATTCCTAACTTGACATGTAGCAAAATGCCTTATCCTCCCTCCTTCTACACCCCCAGTGCCCCTATTTGGCTCCCAGCCTTATTCCTTCTATTTCTACACCTCCCTGCTTCATTCTCTTTAGAGGATGCTCAGCCTACGCTTTCACATAGCTGAAGCATCTCAAAAGGGCACAGTTTTGATGACTTTCAGGTGGCCCGGGCCCCCAGACTCCGTGTCCAGCAGCTTTAGCCTGATTATTTGTAAAGCAGTTCTTAGTCACTCCCTGGCTGCTCCACCTCTTACTCATTTCTCTGCCTGATCTTAACTTCTAGAGTGTTTTTCTACTTTCTTTGTGTTCGTACAGTAAGGTTGGAAATGCCCTTTTTTTCCCCCTGGTGCTTGCCAGGAGGAGAGTCGGAGAGGTGATGTGAGTGATGGCTCTTCTTGGGTGAAGTCAGTGCTGGGCTTCACCAGTGAAAGAGGCAAAGGGCTCTTCTAGCAGGTCTTTCAGGCAGCATTTGTGAACCTGCATAAAAAATCCCCTCCTATCTTCCCCAGAATACCCAAGGCACATTGTAAAGTGGGATGGGCTGCAGATTTCATGGCCAAATCTAAATGTGTCTTGCGCTAGAGCTAACTGTGCTCAATAAAGAAGGACATTAAAAAAAAGCAGAGGCAATAGATTCTGGTGGGGAAAGTTCCTTTGCAGAATTTGAGTGGCTGGAGAGCTGCCTGGGAGAAAAGAACCTGGGATACTGGGAGACAGCAGCTGAACATGAGCCAGGGTGTGCCCAGGTGGCCAAGAAGACCATGGGCATCCTGGCCTGGATCAGCCATGGTGTGGTGAGCAGGACCAGGGCAGGGAATGTCCCCCTGTACTGGGCACTGGTGAGGCTGCACCTCGAGTGCTGTGTCCAGTTCTGGGGCCTTCCCTACAGGAAAGACACTGAGAAGCTGGAGTGTGTCCAGGGAAGGGCGGCAGAGCTGGGAAAGGGTCTGGAGCATGAGTCTAACGAGGAGCAGCTGAGGGAGCTGGGAGTGTTTAGTCTGGAGGAGACCAAGGGGGATCTCATTGCTCTCTAAAATTACCTGAAAGGAGGTTGTATAAAGTTAGGGGTCTGTCTTTTCTCCCAGGTAGCATGTGACAGGACAAGAGGAGATGGCCAGAGGAGGTTTAGTTTGCACATCAGGAAATATTTGTTGGCTGAGGGGTTGGTGATTCATTGGAATGGGCTGCCCAGGGAAGCAGTGGAGTCTCTATCACCGTAAAAAGTTTAAAAACTGTGTTTATGCGGCACTGGGTGACATGGTTCAGTGGTGACTGTGGTGGTTCTAGGTTAATGATTGGACTCTGCATTTTAGAGAACTTTTCCATCCTATGATTTCCCACTCTATGAGCTTCCTAAAAAACTGAAATGTTGCCTGTCTGTGCTGTAGCTTCCTAGACTTTGCCCAGCACCCTGGTGCAGTTTCAGAGCTCTGTCAGCAGGGCAGAGCCTTGTGCGTCCACTGTCTGCAGAGTCTGCCTGCTGAGGTGTGTTCCATCTCCCTTTTCAAAGTCGGGAATGCAGCCTGGACGGGAAGGGTGAGGCCTGATCCCCTTCGTCTGTTTTACTCAGATTAGATGCTGGGGCCCTCTCTGCAAAATTAAACAGAAGTCTGAGAAGAAACATAATTACATCTTTATGCAATAGCTGCACAAGCTATGCAGAGGCTGTGAGGACAAGCATCATTTCTGCTGGCCTGCCCTCTTGGCAAGCACTTTGCTTTTTGTACATGCTTTTTGAACACTTCTGTCTGGGTCAAGATGAATCACTCTCTGAATTCCCCTGACTCTATTTACTCAATCTCTGCTGCCTATAAAAGGAGCCTGGTGAGTATTTAGGCTGCTGATGGCTCCATTTTAGCCACCAGCCTTTGAGCAGCTGAATCTTTTGTTTAAGACTCATTAGCCTGGAAACTGCTGGGAAATGATGGTCTGGATGCCGGGAACCCCTGCAGCTGTGCCACCCCAGGAGGGGGACAGGCAGGTAGGCATGGGGGCTGCACCTCTCCCTTCTCTCCAGCATTTCACTGTGCCCGATGGCAAGCTCCTCCTGAAGGCTGTACCCCAAAATTTGGTTTCCCTTGGGCAAACCTACCTATCCATCAGGGCTGTGCCTGCAAGTCGGTTAAGTAGGATTCTCCATTCTCCCTGTAAGGGTCCCTGCTGTGGCCTTCTGAGCAGCTCTTGGTCCTTGAGGGGGTCTGGGGCTACAAAGATGTATTGTGTCAGACTGGCAAAGTATCAAGTTGCAACAACTTTCCCATGAATCAAACTTACTATGAGTGTGGGAGCAAATAGCTTATCTTGCAGTCTCATTACTAGAATGGATATGCCATAAGCATTCCAGAAATACACTCTTTAAAGATATATAAAGAAGACTGTGTAAAAATCCGTATCTGTTCAGTTACAGTGTGATGCAACAGCTATGCTTTCAATTCCAGCAAGCTGGGAGCTGCTGGAGAAATGGTTGGACATGGGGCAGGGTTGGCAGCACATTCTCTGGGCTTCCTGCACTCCAGCATCCCTTTTCCCTGACAAAGGCAGCAGCTGTTGCTGATGTACACAGATGTGGCAAAGTCCTCCAGTAAGGGCAGAGCTGCCACTCTGCCTTAGGAGCAGCTGCTCTTAAATGGTTATTTTCCTCTATGATTTCCCCCAGCTCTGAGTTTCAGTGATATCTCCTCATATGGTGCCTGCCTCCTCCAGCTCTCAGAGTACTTCTTGCATGTCAGGGAGGTATTTCTACTTTCTTCTCCTTTGGAAGAGGTAAGAGCTGAAGGCCTTGCTTCTATTTTCGGAAGCCTCTCTGCAGTGTATCCAGATTAATTTGGCTGTAGTGCATTTGGTGACCCATCAAACCAGGTATCCTCCTCTGAACAGCCCCTCCAAACTCAAACTCTGACGTCTCTAGTTCTCCTGTATCTGATGCATTTTGAATATTTTAGTCCGTGAGTTTTCATGTTATTCAGAGAAAATTCCTTTGTCTTGTGTTTTGCCCTTTACTTGCCCAAATCACCTGTTTTTCCTGTTACCTGCCTTGTATCTAGATACCAGCAGAGTTCAGAAGTACCAGTTTGACTTTTGACTTTTGCAATTTGCTCATATGAACTTTGATCCTCTTTTTGCTTTCCTACATCTGCTTTTACAGTGGATTTCTATCTGCCTTCCATTCCTCAGCACGGCTGAGAAACTTTACCATAGTCTAGGTGTGGATTGAGCTTTCCCATATTTCTGCTTCTTTGCTCTTAGGAAATCCTTTTTCTCTAGCACAACTGGTGGTCAGAAAACTTAACTTGTTTCATTCAGGAAGGAAAGGCACGCCTCTATTAGTGTCTTTGCTAATCAGGCATCTTGGATATAATGTTCTTTTGACTGAGCACTATTTTGAGATACCATGATCTAGAAACTGCCTGGCAGGAGTTGTGCTTTCAGGTGGCAACCCCCTACTTTTGTGGGACCTGCACCTTTGCTGTGTTTGCATTCAAGTACCTGAGCTCACTCTTTTTATCAGTGTTTTTAGAGGTACTGTTCCTTACTCCAGTATCCTTCACACATCCTTCTGCTGACCATAAGGTTATCTTTCCAGGTGGAAGATTTTTTTTTTTTTTTAGAGAGGAAGTAATTTTGTGGAAAAAAAGTCCTTATTTTTTAAATAAGAAGTTTGGGGGAAGGATAATTGTTTCACTTTCTCTTAAATGTCATCATAGTCTTTTATTGTTGCAGATTCCCAAAATACTTTAATGTGCATAATCATCTTTTAGTAATCAAGGAGTAAATGAGTCATTATTTGGGTTAATGTATTTTAGAAACTAAAAAAACAGGTTTACCTTTTTGCATCCTGTAGCTGTGTTGGACTCCTGTGCAAGTTTAAGAGCCTGAAGAGATCAACCTTCTTCTTTCACTCTCAGCTATTTGCATTCAAGCACTTGTTTATTTTTTTAAGCAAAGGACAAAACTGAGCTAAAACCTTGAGCAGAGTTTTTTTCTTTGGCCAGAGTGTATAAGCTTTGGCCATAAATCACAAGGAAGGCATTTTAGTTCAACTTTCTGTCTCAGTTTTCCTCAACAGAGCACAATAATTGTGATTTTAGTTTTGTCAGTACTCTTGATTTGACCACGTTCCTGCTGATTTGTTGATGGTCACCAGTGAGCTCAGAACGTCCCCAGTCAGTGCTGGATGACCCTTTGCTGAGACCTGGCTCCTTAGACTGCTCTTAACCTGTTGGTTTGAGTTGTTTCTAAAGCTGTGTGTGATCTCTGTGAGCTGCAGGTACCATGAAAAGATGCTGTGTGTCTGTTCTCAAGACATTTCTGAAAATGGTCTATGTGCATTTGGCCAAATGAGAAAATAGCCCTGTGGTGGTGGTCTCAAATCAAGCTAACGAGAGAGGAAGTAAAATTTAAACATATGGATTTCAAAGGAGCAAACCCATGCCCCTCCTGCAGTCCAGGGCACTTAACATCTTTCCATTTAACCTGCAGACCTTTGTGGCCATATTTATTTAATCTGCTGACATCCAGGGACGGATGTACTGACAGGGACTCTGTGATCTTAAGCTTTGCAATCAGTCCTGTCTCCTGCCCTGAAGAGATGCTGGAGGCACATCCCCTCTGCTGGGTTGTGGGGCTTTCTGGCATCTCTCACGCCAAGGAGAAGCTGCCCTGTTTGGCCATATCTGTGCCATCCCCTGCCTCTTGCCACATTGCCTGATGGTGTAGGTCTGATTTTTTCTCCCCCAATCTCAGTGAAGTCACTTTAATGCCAGTGGAAGGCTCAGTCAGAGCTTAGCAGCCCCTGGTTTATCATCCATAATACTTAGAATAATGTGACAGCAAGGGCAAGGATGAGAGCCCTGGAAGAGCCGCTCAGTCGGAGTGTGCAGCTGGGTCAGGGTGTGACCCCCACTGTGCAGAACAGTATGTAGGACACACACCCTGGCTGTCTATAACCAAACTGGTTTTGTGTCCTGACTTTAATAATAAATCTCTCTGAGGGGTGGTTGCTCCAAATGCTCCCTGTTGGCCTGCATTCCTAGTGAAGGCTCTGTCTGGAATCACCCCTACCCTTTCAAGCTACTGATAGTCCTTTTACTTCTGATTGCAGCATTAAGCTAGAGTGAAATAATTTTGCAAATCCTGTGCATCGCCACTAACAAGTCTTTAGTACTACCAGGCAAGGTGTATTTTTAGTTGTGATAAGCTTTCTAAATGCAAACAATGCAAGCAGCAAATTCTTCCTTTCAGCTGTAATAGTATTTTTATTTGTGTGACTTTGTGTATGTCAGGAGAAATAGAGTTTCCTTTTCTTCTACTTAGTGCAAAAAGGATGGGAATATGTAGGGTAGTTTAATGCAGATGTCAAAAACTACTATAGGGGAGTGAAGTGGTCACAAAAGAACAATATACGAGGTCTTTGGAAAAGAAGGAGAACCCAAGCAGCAGTGTGTTTGAAAGGAAACCTGCACAGGATGAATTCCTCAGTATAAATCCTTTCTGAGTTACTCTTCTTGCAGTTAGTGGCTTTGTTTAATATCGGATTGCCTTCATCTTGTGGGCTCCTGCAACTGGAGTTTATCAGGATTGAGTGACGTGAAAGTGTTTGCATATTCAAAAATTAGTCTTTTTAAGACTTCCCAGTGGGACTTTTAGCTATGCTTAGTCTGCTTATCCATTCAAATCCACCGCTAGCTACAGTGTTTTAAAATCATAACTGCCTCTGAATTTCACCATGAAATAAAATATTGTAAGTGAGGACACATGTTAGCAATCAACACAAGGTCTTTCAAATGAGCCCTTGTGCTGCAGGACGGGAGGCTGTTTCCAGGGAAGTATTGACAGACCCTTGATCAGTTGAAGCCCGGGGCACTGAAATCCATCAGTAGGCACAGAGGTTAACGCAGAACAGGTTTTGGAGGTGCTCAGTGCTCCGCAGCGATGGGCCAGATTGTTTCTGTATCTCAGCCCTAGCTGGCTGAGCTTCATCAGGCTAGATGGAAATCATGTCATGGGGAAGGTGCAGAGGTAACAGCCAGAAGAAGAATGCTTAAATTGTGTGTGTGGAGCAATCACAGCTTTTTCGCAATCGCCGTGTGCCCCGAGTGCTGACATTTTGACTGGCAGTAAATTCTTCATGTAGAAACAGGAGTTGTGTTGGATTTTTTGTCTTATCTCAGTCCTTTTTGTTTTCATGCAAGCTTTGGCCAGTCTGTTGGATTGCTGATTGAATTTGTTCAATTAACAGAGACTTTTCATTTTACAGAAACCAAAATTCTTATTTTTAAAATGTATCGCCAGGTAGCTAAAATGGCCAACTGTGGATGAACTTTTCAGGAGATAAGAAACAATTAAAGTTCAGTGGTATGGCTGTGATTTTCCATCAGATCTTGTGGGTTACACTTGGTAGATGTCCAACTTACTTTTTCTTTTTTAATATGAGATTTTATTTTAAAGGACAAGTGTGCAGCATTTAAGAACATATTCTGATGGCAAATTGTTGTGTGCACTGAAACTAGTTGTTTTTGAAACAAGCATGTAGATGACTAAAGATGCTTGTTATAGTAAGGAGAAGTAGAAAAATCCAAATATTTGGTCCATTAAAATACAAGGGGGAAGCCCTGGGAAAAGTGCTACACCCTAATACAAAGCCTTGCAGAACTGAGGAGCTGAAAATAAAGGCACAGGACTATCTTCTGAAAAAGCTGGTGTAGTTGGCTGAGGTTAGAAAAGTACTAACATCCTCTGTTATTTGTGAGGGCAGAGGGCAGCTTGTAAAAATAGCAGGTAAATTTCTCATTTATTATTTTAATGAATTCTATGATTTGTAAAGCCCTAGGCCATGTTTATATATGTGTGAGTATATAAATGTATTTATTAAATTGAAATTATTTTTTCTTCTAAGTTGCTGTGAAATTCCTTAATTCATTTGGCATGCCTTGGCCACTACAACAGCAGAATAATAAGAGACCTCTGATCCTGGTGTGTGCACATCATACTCTACTGTGTAGCAGCCTGCATTTCCTAGCAGTACTCTTATCTTCTTCTCCTTTAAGGCAGTACAATTTAACTTTGCAGGCCCTGTCATCCAGCAGTAATTTTCTGTCACTGCAGGATACCAATCCCCTGTTTGTAGCTCTGATGCATTTTAGCACTTCACCCTGTTAGAACACATCATTGTTTGAGGGCTTATGTAGATGAGGGTCTGTAAGCTGAATCTCTTAAAACTGAACTCACTGTCTCGTTTCAAACATTCAGCACTATTTTTTACCCTAGTTACTTCATTTTGGTCCTTGACTTACATTTGCTTTTTGACAGATTGAAGAATAGGCAAAAGGAACAAAGACCCAAAACCATCCTCTGACATCTCCCTACCTTTAATTCCTGTTGGTAGTTCTTGTCTTATAGCTAGGTTTGCATGTTATCATTTAATATAGTTTTCCCTAGACTACTGTTATATTTCTTTACCCATTTATGACCGAATTAGGTTTGATTTTATGTTTAACTTATCAAGACTAAGGGGAATTAGGCTGTAGAAAACAAAAAAAAGACTCCAGAACTGTTAAAGTAAAAAAAAAAAAAAAAAAAAAAAGTAAGCTTTGCAAATAGGACTTAATTGGCTTAAAGAACATAAGAAGAAAACATAAAATGAGAGAGTAAAGAAAAACAGATGGATCTTATGCAGAACATTGAAATGCTCCATGTGCATAAGCTCCTGCTTTTTGTGTGTGGATGTGGGAAGTCATCTCAGTAGAGCTGCTGACTTGTGAAGGATTGGAATTTAACCTGCTCTAGCTGTGAGTTTCTCTTGGATTTTTATTTTCTGTGTAAGGCTTGGGTATAGACTGGTGGAGAAGTTTGGAAATTTGTCCTTCCTCCTACACCACAGCTTGTTACAACACAGTGGTATTCAGTGACTTTGTAAGCAGTTTTGTGGCTGCTAAATTCACTTTTCCTGTGATTCAATGTGATTTTTAGATTACCCATTTTCAAATTTTTCATCCTTTTTAAAAGACACACTGTATTACTGTTCTTTGAGCCCTGTGGAAATATTAAATAGATTCCATAAATAATAAATAAGTAAAAAAATATCTTTGTTAAAAAAAGTCAAGAATTCCTGCTCTCTAAGATTAAGCTCTCTACCCTTGCACACTTGAAAAAAAAAACCAAAAAACAAACAAACCATCCTGTAAGATACTGTAACTTTTCAGTGCAAAGAGACCAAGTCCCACACTTGTTCCTGATTCTCATTTTTTCCCCCTGCAAGTAAAACACATGTTTTGTCCAGTTCAAAGCCCCCTGCTTCCAAACTGGCTTGTCATATTCTGCATTTGCACAGACATTGCAAATTCTCCCATCCAGAAAGTGCCTGTGGAGATTTGGGAGCACCTGTGCAAGGCTCCACATCTGTTTTTGCCCCACTCCTTCTCTCCCTTCCCAGTGTCAGTGATGCTGAATCCCAGCATCCTCCTGAGGAATGCAACCAGGCACTGGGCCTGGAGGAGCAAGGGAGAAAACTACTTTTGGGTTTTCCCTAAGTGAAAGCTGTTTTCCTGAGAACTGGCAGAGAGGCTGATGCATCTGTATGTCCTAAAATGGGCATTGACCTTCTTTTCTTTGCCACAGAGCTGGACCAAGCCCTGGTTCCTCTTTGAATGCTCTACAGAACTGGTGATCTTGTAATATACATGACAGTGGTGATGTATATTACATCTTGTAATATACATCACCAGCTCTAAAGAACTGGTGATCTTGTAATATACATTTCCATAACTGGGAAAGGAATCCCTTCTCAAGCACCTTTTTTACTTTGACTATTTTTGGGATATATTGTATTTCCTTACCTTCTTGTTGTTTTGTTTTTTGTTTTTTTCTTAAAAGCATGAAAGGCCAGAAGTGTCCAGCAATGCTTGGCAGCATGGGGTTTTCAGGGAGCATAGCATCACTAGGTGTGTTCCCTGTTTACAAAGATTGTGGTGGTGTGTGGGTCAGAGCTGAAAGTTGTGGTTCCTGGCACAGAAACCTGGCACTGTGGTTCCTCTTCCTGTGGGTGGAGGTGGAAAGCATTGCACTGCTGGGGAGGCACCTGCAGCAGGAAGGGTTGTCATTACCTGGCTCAGAGAGTTTTGATTAAGGAGAGAAGGGATCAAAGGAAGAGCTGTTTGAGCGAGTTGTCTTTTGTTTTTTCAATGTGAAATCACATTGACTGAAATCAATTTGGGGTGGAGAAACAAAATGGTAATTTTAATGATGCAGCAAAAAGGTAATGATGAAGCATAGTTCCTCAGGCTCCATTTCATCACAGCCTGTATCTTTAAAGCCACAGGCTTCAGGGGGCAGAGATTGTAACGTCTATCTGTTCAGGCTTTTATTTGACATGGTTGGGTAGGCTATTGAATCCTTACTCCCTGCCTTTAGCTTAGCTGTGTACTATATGTTCTCCACAATACCTCGAGCTGAAAATTGATCTCTGGTCAATACTGTGTGATGATTGGAACCACTCCCATAATCAGCACCGCTCGGTGAATGAAATTCGTCGTGGGAGGCCTGATTATTGTCTCCACCAAGACTAACCCTACTGAAAGGGCTATCAGACTGTCTGAATTTGGACACTTTGGACAACTGCCATCAGGAGTTATCTGTACTTCCAGAAAGGGCTAAATTGAGCAGAGATGAAGTGCTGGTGTTTATTGATTTCCTTTTTTTAAAAAAAATACTTTTTTCTTTCACTCCTCCTGACTAGGTAGAACAGAGGCAGCTTTAGCTACATGTTCTAGCTGTTGAGATAGCATAGCTGCAGTGATGATGTATCTTTTTTGACCCCATGTCAAATTGTCTACAGCACACACTGGAAGATTCCAGGGATGCTTTTTAAGGAAAGATCTTTTGTCAAAAAATGCTGAGTTGTGTAAAAGAGCCTTATGGTCCTCTTGGGTGTATGCTGTGGACCAAGTAGAACAAAAAATTGCCACAGATGAGGCTGAGCACTTAGCAGTTTATGTATCAGCCTCAATACAGAAGTTCTTGATCTACTGGAACAAGAAAGAGGAACTGCAGCCTTCAAGTAAGTGCCTGTTTAAAGGGATTCACCGTGCCAGTGATTTCTATTAGGTCGTTTTGTGGTACGCCTTTATCTTACATTATGAATCATTCTGGTGCTGTGTCAGCAAAAGGGAAATACTATACCAGCACAATGAGTTTAGTAGCAGCTTATAATATTTAAACATCTGGTACTTAGAAAATGCCATTCATTTCTCCTATGCTGTGTTCAGGAGTACAGAAGGTTGGTTGGATTTTTTTTTCTCCCCTTAGTAGTGTAGAAAATGTCAGTAGTGCTGGTGTGACCTGTACTGGGAAGCCCAATTTCATTCTACAGGAGCACATGCCACTGATCTTTATTAAACATGTATTCAAAATAGCAATGATGAATGAAGTGCAAATACCATGGCTGCATTTACTTCATGGAGCGTTTTTAAAGCTAGTGTGGATTAGGGCATGCCAAGCTGTAATCATGGAAAACCCAAGGGTGAAACTACACCACTGTGCACTGTTCCCTGCCTACTCAAAGAGCTTTATGCAGTAACAGTGCATGGTCCAGGCTTGCTAATAGCACAGTTTGTCTTCCCAGTGACAACTCCTCTGCCTCTGACTCGAGGACCTGGACTGAAATCTTAATCTCGCTGCAAAGCTCTCATTGACGTGTATGGACTTTGCTTCAACTCCATTTGATGGAGCACAGTGGAAGCTTTAAATGCATTTGGGCCAAACTCTCTTCACCGGGGCATTGTGCCTGTTTGTCACCAGATAACCCTGTGTCTTTTAATAGAGTTAAAGCTTCGTGGGCAGGCTCTGCCCTTGTTTAATGCCATGGCATTGTTCCCGTTGGCTTCAAAAGGAGGAGGCACTTAGACTGGGACTCTCAAAGGCCCTTAGGACCCTGAGTCCCATTCATTTCCTGATTTCAGTGGGACTTAGAGTTCTAAATCCCTTTGTGAATCCAAGCCATAATGCTCTACTGTCTAGGCACAAGTATTAACAAGAGTTCCCTCTTTATCCTCTTAGCATGGTAAGCCTGGAAAGTGGAGCTGTGTGTTATCTTCCCTGTGCTTCTGAAATAGGCTGAGAATATGTGTAGCTCTTTAAATAAGGAAGTTATCTTCTTATTTGAGTCTGGATTATCATTTCCTTCAGAACAATAAAAACAAACAGGTCCTGATGACCAAGCTCCTTTTTGAACTGAAACTCTGCAGGATGGGTGCTAGGCTGGAGAATGGGTAATGTGAGTGAAGGGGGAAAAGTACATCATTGCTTTGAGCCCTTTGTGTCCTTCTCCCAAGCAGCTTGGTTCCTTGGGATGTGCACTAAAATCATCTATGTGACAAACCCTTTCCATACTGGTAACCATGAAGAAGAGCCCTGTGCCATAGTATGCCCAAGCACTTGATACACAGAATCTGTGGGGAAGCTAGGTACTCATTAGTGGGGCCATAAAAAGCAAGCCTTCAGTAAGAAACCTTTGTAAGAGCCTCTTAGAGCCACTCTTTCAATGTCAAATGAGTTTTTTGCATCTGCTTGCTCATTTCCAAATCTATTGATAATGGGCTCGGTGGTTCAGCTGATGCAAATTAGCTTAGTGCCACCGAAATCAGGTCACTGCCTATGTTGATTTAAGTTGTCTGAAGACCTGATACTAGCTCTCTGGTTCTGGTGTTAAACAGCTTTCCCTCTGTAGCCATCTTCTTTCATTCAAGAGCAGTGTGAGTCTAGAAATGATTTTTGAGTTAAAAAAAAAGCTATATGATGTGTTGTGTCAAAAGTAAATAATGTATAGGCTTACAGAGGATCTAATGATTAGTTGTTGGCATATATTCTTGATAGATTAGGAATCCTTATCCCATTAATGGGTCAACTCTTAGCCTCTGTGATAAATAGCTGGGATTGACAGAGAAGGAAAATGATGAGGTATATCTGTTTGCTATGATGATCCTAAGAAACAAGGAAAAATCCTTTCACCAAAGTGGATAGAACACCCAGCTGATCTACAGTTAGTGCAGGGAACAGCTACAGAGATGCCACTCAAATCCTACTGTTTACAGTAAAGCGTGTTTGCAGCAGGTAGGGCTTTAACTTTACTGATTTTGGGTCAGCTTTCAAATCCCTGAAATACCAGGACTCACCATCCTCCACTGTTCCAGAGAGGAATGGGAGATTAATGGTTGTGCAAGTTAATGGGAATAGAGAACATAGCATGCTCCTGCATTTAGTGGCCATGGGTAACAATGCTGCTGGGCTTCATTCTGCTCCTCCCCTAGCCAGCCATCCTGTTGAGCCAGGATGAGCTTTTCCAGGGAGCACTACAATGTTGGGTTTCTTTCTCCTTCTGTTTTGGATCACTCTGGTTTTAGTGGCTTGCGCCACCGTTTTCTCTGCAAATGGAGCCCTTCCTACTTTCAGGTAATTTTGCTACAAATGAGCAAGTCCCAAGTGTGGCACAGAGTTTTGTAACTGGAGAGATCTTGATTAGTTGTCAGAAGATTTTGCATCCCTTAAGGGACATGTATTCTTCTGCACTTAGTATCTGTTTCACTACATCTCATATCATTTGGGCCTGAAGATCCTGAGAGAGGCTCAGAGCACTGCTCTGAAACAGTCAGTTTTTCACAGGGTGTTCAGAAGGATTTCCCTGCTGAATTCCCAACTCTTGGTAGCATTCCAAGAGGATGCACAAAGTGCCTAAGCCCAACATTTGGCAGTGCTGGCCCAGACATCAGAGAGGGGAGGGCTGGCCTTGCAGTGGACTCCAGACTGCAATTCAGGTGACCTGTGCTTGTATGCCATTGATTTTTCATCTGACCCTGCAAAAGGGGCATAACCTCCTCCTGCCCTGCTTGGCCACCTGCACCACAGGGACAGTGCCACTGCCTCTTTCATGGTCTTTGTCCTCAGACTTATTGAATATATATTGTTCAGGGCAGAAGGGGTTTTACTTTACGTGTGTGTAGTACTTAGTGGGCTGGAGCTTAGGACTCCACTGGGATTTTTGGGTACTCTGGTAGTAGTAAAATAATGAATGATAGCTCGCGTGCTGCTTTCCTCCCACTTTATCAGTATTGCCATCCTGACCCTTTCCTGCCTATGCAGTTCCTGTGTTGGCTTTGAAATGGTCTCCTGTGACTGTCAGTCTCTGCAGTGATTGATGGGTAATGTGTAACTTACTCCACTAATGGGCATTTTGCATTTTTACTTCATTACTGTCTGCAGGTGCCTTGATTTGGGAACAGTTCCAGTCTGTAAACTCATTATTTGCTGAAGCCATGTTAAAAATTTAATGGAATAGCAAGAAACCTAACCTGGCATACCCTTGAGAAGTTCGAGGTGTTATTCCACCATCAAGAGCCATTGTTGAAGCTTCCACAAACTTTGTTGCTTCCTGGCTTGAACAGATACACTGGAACAAAATGCCAAAATGTTTGCTTGAAAGTCTGCAATTAGCCTTGCTGGGGAATGTATTAGACTGAGTGGCTCTTAAATAATCTTCTTAAAAGCAAATTCATCTGGTTCTTTGCTTTCTCTAAAATTGCCAGTTACCATGACCAACAGGGCTCCAGTGACTCTCAGGAATATATCATTTGTAGAAGTGATTGGAGGTTAATAAACAGTGTTTTATCATCTTGTATAATAGCTAAAATACACACTTGCTTTGTGGGAAGTTGGCAATAAAATGGATGTACTTCCAGTGGCCACAGGGGCTGCTGTGCATTGGGGATGCAGCACGTTGCTGTTGCCCTTTCTTGTCACTTTGGCAAATTCCTCAGCTCTTCTCTTCATGACTTTGGTGGTGAGGCAAGAGCAGGGCATGGCTGGGTATTGCCTGGGGCATCAGGGACCTTCCACTCAGGACAGGAGGAAGGGTCATGGTCCCTTTCAAGAGAAAGCCAAAAATTGTGTCTTTATCTTTTGTGGTTTCTCTGGGTGGCAGCTTATCTGATAACGAGGGACTCAGAGGTATCTATTTAATCCCAGGGCCTAAAGGATGAAGCTTTTCTTTTCTGAATTAACATAAAAGGAAAAAAAAAAATAAGGTGCCTTCTGCATGTCATATTTGACTTTCACTGGCAGCTTCTGCTTCTCCAACTGTTGGTTGCTAAAATGTGTGTTTGTTGTGGGTGGAAAGCAGGGTAGTAAACACATGAACCTCTCCAAACATCAAGAAAATTTGGTGTCTTCCCCCACTCCCTATTTTGAATCACAAATTTTTCTTTAACTCCTTGCAAATAATGTGAAAATCCATGTTGTATGCCTGTGAAGGATAAGTGTAGCTGTAAGATTCTATGAGCTTAAGCTTAAAATCTTCATGTTTCATACTTCTAATGGTGCTTTGCCACATGCCTTACTTTAATTTTATTTTTAAAGTAGATATTCCTATTCTGCCTTCTCCTGGAATTAACAATGTCTTTGTCAGTAATGATCAAGGTAATTCCAATAAGAAAAAAAAATCACATGAATTTTAAAAATGGTTCCAATTCATGCTTGCTTTCTTCTTTTTGCCCTGCCCCATGGAAACGATTATAAATGTTTGAGAAGATGTGTGGTTATGCAGGTCAAATTATCCTTCAACAATTATTTTATGTTTTGACTCTTACTCTAATACCCCTGTGTTGGAATTTTGGAGTCTCAAATTTACTGATTCTAATGTCACTTCATTTTCTGGCTACAGGAAGCAAATGTAGCCCTCAAAGGGCAGGAGCAGAGAGGATTCTGTAAGCACAGGACAAGTCAGCCAGGATGCTGCGTGCCTGTTGAGTGTGCAGGGCCTGTGCTGTGACAGGCAAAGGCACTGGATGTAGCTCCACACCAAAAACAGTGTTCTTGGTGCATCCTTGCTGATACTCCTCCCTTTGGCTGTCCTGTTTTTCCTAGAACATGAAGAGCTTGCATGCGGCCACGCCTTGCGTTCCATGCTGTGCCACCCTCAGCAGCTCTGCTGCTCCCTCACATTCCCAAGTGCTGGCTGAAGCACTTCCTTGTGGCACTGCATCCCACCACTGCATCGAGGAGGCTTTTAGTGAGGTGCTGATCATTTCATGGTGTCCCTTCTAGGCCAAGGACATGAGGTGGCCAGACCCCTTCCAGATCTGTTAGAAATCCTGTAGGAAAAAAGGTGGAATTTCTACCCTTGGTGAAAAATTGTCTGGGATCACCTGCTGTAGCTGATGAACATGATTGTTCTGATCTCAATTCTTACTGTAACTTCTTTTTATTAAGATCTGAATACAAAAACCAACTTAGATGGTTATAAGATGTTACTGTGCAGTTTATTTCTCCTAACCTACTAGAGTGTATCCTTGCCCAAGGCAATACAACATGCTGTCGTTTTGTCGGAATGGAGTTGTACCAAACATGAAAAAGAAAGGAAAAAAACCCCTCTTCATTATGTTCTGGCCTTAAATGCAGCAAGATGGTGAAGAAATCCAGTGTAAACCTTTAAGCAGTCTGTGCCTTTATTGCAGCCCTTGAAAATAATCCAGTAAACAAGCAAACAAGCATAATTTGGAGTGAATGGTGAAATACTGTGTTGCTCTTTAGTCAGCGCTCTGCAGCCTTCAAAGATAGGTTAAGTGTCTGGCAAGAAGGAGGATGTGTGTAGTGTGTAGTCAAAGGGCCCTGCTTTATCCTTAAAGTGACCTGATTGCCTAATTATTATTTTTTCCCCAACCATCTGCAGTTGTCAATACCACCTAAATATGGACTGGAAGGGTTGGTATCTGTTTTTACATTGCTTGCTTTGTGTTTCTCCTCTGTCCTTCAAAGACTTGCTGTTTGTGGCTTTGTGTTTTCCTCTTGCAAGCATTGAAAAAACCCCAAACCAAGTAGTTTTATCAGGGGTATGAGAATCTCAGCATCAAATTGCGGACTTGGCAGTAGAATATGTAAAATATTTTCTGATTTTTTTAGAATGGTACCTGTCAAGTCAACAGTGCATCCTTTTAAGAAAGCCTTATGTTTCCTAGCCCTAAGACCATGGTGTGTCAGTTGTTCTGAACATACATGCATACACATATATATATCTCTGTGCATCTAAATATGTGTGTATATATACATATATATATATATATATATGTATATTCAGTAGGATATTTAAGTAAATCAGGTAAGTAATCATGTCTCCTCTTCCTGGGAACCATTCCCTCTCAGCAAAGCTAACCTGCTGGGTAGCAGAGGGTAAATCCTTTCTGAAACACTTCCTGAGAGCCAAGTGCTGAAGTACTTGAAGAAAGCCTGAAATCAGTGGGCTGTGGGCACCTCAGTCATGACCCCCAGAAATTCCACACTGCTATGTAACTTCACATCCTGAACCCTGTCCCAATGGTGTAAGAAGGGAAAATGAATATATAGTGAGCCCCTTTAGAGTATTTTGTATTCCCTTGGCTGTTGGCTTCATATTTAATACCAGCAAAGTGTCGAAATGCTGAAGATGCAGTTAATGTAATTTTGACTCCTTTGTGCTGTTTGTTTCAGATGTATTGCTGTGCTCCAGAAGCAGTGATTAAGTTTATTTTCTCCTGACTATTGCAAAATATCTGTCTATCTATCTGTGTGTTTGCTTGGGTGACTGTGCAGCTGGGGAAGTCAAGGTTGGAGAACTCTACCTACTGGCTTCAGGTTTGGGGTCAGACTTTCCCTCGTAGAGAGTGTGTGTTGTGCTCTGTTTATTTGAAGCATGAGCTCCCCTGACTTCAGTTGTGGGTTTGTGTGCACTAAACTTTTGCAGTGGAAATCCTCAGTTCTCACTTCAGCTTTCTTTTATCTTTCTGGAAGTTCAACTCCAGCTTCTCAGATTTACTCCTGTTGGATGGGGGGTGCCCAAAAGAGAAAAAGATGCTGCTGGTGACTGGGAAGGCACAAATGCTTTGGGTGCCTTCTTCCTCACAACAACTCAGGTTTTCACAGAAAGCTCTTGGCAATGTGTGCATTGAGTGGAAAGGAGCAGTGCAGACTGATGTTCAGGAGGAAGGAAAAAAGGCATCTGCCAGCATGAGAAATAGCATCATTCGTATGGGAGCATCCAGTTTAGGAAGGCCAGAGTCATGGATCAGTTCCCTTTGCCAGGGACTGCAGCAGAGAAATTGGTAGGTTTCCACTTAAGTAGTCCTGTGCAGGGCCAGGAGTTGGACTTTGATGATCCTTGTGGGTCCCTTCCTACCCAGGATATTCCATGATGCTGTGATTCTTTGAAGTCCTGCTGCGTGCCCTGTGCCTCCCAGCGCTTGCCTGCTCTCATCTTGCTGGGTGCTGCCAGCTCTGCCTGCTGGGCTCTGAGTGCCTCCCAGCCCTGCCATATTCTGCTGAATTTGCTTTTTCCTTGCACAGCTGCGTTCATTTTCCTGCAGTGGAGTCCCTTGTGAGGCTCCCTGCCTCAGGAATTCGTTCATCAGCCTGCAGGATTCAAAAATAGCATCCAACCTTCTGCAGGGACTCCCTGGCTGGAGTAAACAGAGCAGCCCCGTGCCATGACTCTACACACTTCAGTGGCCAAGCATCTCCTCTGGGCTCTTTGCTCTTATTTACCTGTGGAAAAAAAGGAACTGGCACTTGGGGTTCTTGATTTCTCCAAAGCCTTAAGCTGCCTTTGGCTGACTTCCATCCACAGCAGAGGAAGGAAGGGAAGCCTGGCTGAGCAGTGCCTGCTGACCTTGCCATGGTGACTCTCTAGGGGAGGGAAGGCATCTCTGGTTCCAGATGCAGACTGGCTCCACACAGCTTGCTGGGGCTCTGTTGCTGCCTCCCAGTCGAGTTGAGAAGTTGTGTGAGTCCAATTTCCCCGCAGAGGAGTGCAGTGCTGCTGCCTCCCTGTGCCAGTTCTTCCTCCCTGGGAAATGAAATAGCTAAGAGGTATAAAAAGTTTGTGTGGACTCTGGAAGCAAGCCTATGTTTTTGGGGTCCCATTGCTTTCTCTCTTATATGCCTTGCTGGTATTTATGGAGATTTTTTCGTTGTGAGGGAATTGGAAAGTCTTCTCAGTCCTCCCTCTTAAGTATGTGTTCCCAGTGTTGTCTCATTTCCAGGCTAAGGCATAATGTAGTTATAAAAGCCTCCCCCTTGGGCTCACCAAGCAGTGTAGCATATTTTTGGCCTTAAGCAAGGGGAACAGATGATAATCTGAAGCTAGTTATCCTTGTGTGGAAAGTGCCAGAGTGGGGCCAGCAATCCCTGCTGCTGTGGGTATGAACCTGCTGCAGACACCTCACCTTCCATTATTCCGTGCCCTGTGCCAGCTGCTTCTTTTCAAGGCACTGCAGCATCCTAGGAAGTTGCTCTGCAGGGGAAATGATCAGTGTAGAGTCCTGCCTCCACGTGTCCTTGTGAGGCAAAATGTTAAATGTCCATTTCTTGTGGTGGTGAGAGATGGCATTTTTTTCCTCACTGCTTGTGTGTGTGTAGTTTCTGGGTTTTCTTTAGTTTTGATAGCAGGAAAAGTGCTGACTGATAGATAGATACAGATCCCCATCCTAGACTTGGCTTTCAGAGGGTCCTGAGCAATGCTGCTAGGTGAGAATGCCTAAGTATGGTGCAGGTCAGGAGAAGAAATAGGAGGAAAAGGATCATTGCTAGGTAATATCTGCAAATCAATTCTGTTTTCCCTTTTGAGGGTTCAGCCAAATTGCCTGCCTTTCAGCTTCTGTTCCCAACAAAATATAGAGGTGAAACCACGATGCTAGCCAGGAGGAACAGCTGTGGGAGGAGCACCAGGTGAGCCCAGCAGCATTGTCCCTTGTGCCTCACAATTGCCTGTTGATATCTGGAGTTCCTGGAAAGATGTCTGTGCTGCTACTCCTTGCTGAGGGTTGGTGCTTGCAGGAAGCATGCAAAATCCTACTGTGACAACTCTAATGAACACAGGGCATTATTTGGGAGGTTTCCTGCCTGCTGTCAAAAATGCCAAATCTCTTGGTTGCCCTCAAAGAACTGGAAGTCTTTAAGCACTTTCAGACTTTCCTGCTGTCAAAGGAAATTCTGTTGCAAATATCCCAAAGACACCTTCAGAGGACTATGGCTCTGATTGCAGTACAACCATTTGATAGTTTCAACTATTTGAAACTATCAAATGGTTTCTCTAACCCTTTGATTAATCTTGCCCTTTTTCTGGAAATGGGGGCCTGTGCCTCACCTTCCCTCCCATGGGAAATACCAGCAGCATTAGTGCTTTCAGAAAAGCAGGAGTGTCTTTTGGCTTGTCTCAGTTCAAGGGAATACAGCTGTCTTTTCTACAGTAGCAAATGCTTTATTTTGTGATCCAGCCTCCTCTCTTAACACCCTGGATTGGGAACCCACTTAGACATAGGTTTATATGGTACAATATAGGAAAGACAAATATTTGGCAGATGCCAGAAACACAGTTTCCCATGTTGCAGTGATACTAAATTCTCTACCTTTCCTTTTAATATAGCCTCTGTTTTACTCATTCCTGATGATGTGAGATGTACCAGCTCCTTTCTGGGCCATATCCCTTGCTGTATTCTTCTTGGTGTAGTCAGCAATGTGCAAGGCAGTTATGATTATTGACTCTCCAAAGTGCTGTGATTAAAAGGGAAAGCTAACTTTGAGGATAAAGCATCTGAGGGAAAGCATCTTTGAGGATAAGTGCTCTGTTATTTGGGTAAAAAAAGTGCTCCACAAGTACTAAAGTGCTCGAAAAGATCTTCCCTGTACAATGTTTTATTTATTTGGCTTTACCCCCCCCCTTTTCTTTGCTATTTAGGTGGATAGAATAGTATTTTATGAGCTGTGTTTGCACCAAGGTAGGGTCTGCTATGAAACAGAGATGAACAGCAGCAGGATTTTATTGCATTGTGTCCAGAGCTGCTGCTGATGTGAAACACTTGCAGCTTGTCATTGTTTGGGTGGCTGTTGGCTCACCAGGGTGCAGGAGTCAAGTTAGGCTGAAGGATGTAGATACTCAGGAATTAGAGGGCTGCAGACCTGCTGAGCAGGACCACAAATCATGCATTAACTTGCATTTGCACAGTGCTCTGAAGATGATAAATGCTGCCTAAATGTTCACTTGGGCTTCAGCATGAATTAAATCCAATAAAAACATGGTTTGGGTATTTTTAAAACATTGCAACTGGACAAAGAGTTTTCATAGTGGTTTTATGGTTTTGTTTATTTAAATATTTATGAAAAGTATGGGGAAAAGATTTCATTGAGAAAGAGATCTTGCAGTATTCAACTGAGATGGTTTCATACATAGTTCTGTTGTGCAACTGTAGCACCAAATCCTGCAGATTCCTTTGCTTTTGTGGCTAGGGTAAAATGTGTGTGATGACACTGGGGAGTGCAATCACAGTGAGATGTAGGTCTCCCCTGACCCTTTAAATTTTGCAGCAGGAGATATCACTAATTTCCCTCTTTCTGGGGTGTGGCACTGACTGACCAGCAATGACTGCACTCACTGTGGCTGGAGCACTGGGCTGAAATCCTTTGGATGGTGTTACACAGAAGTCCAGAGCAGCTGAGCCATAAGTGCCTTCCAGCCTGGAAATGGGAGAAGCTGGGCCAGGATTCTGGGGAACACTGCCCAAAGCTAGGCTCTAAAACACAGCCTTGCAAATCTCAGATGTGCTAAAACCCCAGTGGCTCCTGTGGATGTTCAAAGCTGTATTGGGAGTCTCAGCCACTTTATCCAGGTGACTGAAGGTTTTAGGTTCAATTTGGGGAACTTCAGCCTGTGTTTCTGGGATGATCAAGGCCTGACATGCAGGGACCTATAAGGTCTTAGCAAATGATAAAAGTATATGAGGAGGTTTGTTGGGATTTTTTTCCCCACTCCCAGTAAGCCTTGCTGGGTAAGACAGTCCCTCTCAGTTTAATGTCTTTGTGCTCTTCATCCTCCTACTGTGCCGTGCAGAATCTCAGCCTTTAACATTTTTCACCTTGTAGGATTCACTGTGTCTGTTAGTACAGCGGATGAGTCATCTGGCATATTTAAGTGCAAACCTTGGGAGAAGATAGCTCTAAAATTGCCTTTTCTCCTGGAAGCTGATAAGCTCATTACATATGCAAAAAAGGATAGGTATATCAGGCAAAGCCAATACATGCCTTGGTAGCAAAGACCAGTCGGAAATACAAAATATGTGTAACGATGAATTTAAGCACCGTGCTAAATCACAGCTATGCTGTTTTATTAGACATTCCTTCCTCAACTATGAAAGCTTTAGCAATCATATAAATCTGTCTCTTAATAGTTAGCAGTTACAGTCCTTTATAATTTATTTATCGGATACTGCTCAGCAAAAATGCACCTTCCTGTCAGCTTCCTTTATATACTACATTTTGTTCACTGCTGCAAGCCCGGAGTTTTTGCTATGTTCTCTCTGCTGGTGCTGTGTGAATGACTGAAGTACAGTCCAGAAGTTGTGGAGATAGGTCTTAAAAAGAACTTGGTGCTGGTGGCACTCAGCAAGGGTTTGAGATGGGCTTCTGCAAGCAGCTTCTCACATTTATCCTGAGGGACCATCCACTGCTCCAGGTTTGCTTAGCACTGTGAGCACTGGGACCTCTCAGAGCAGTTCAGAATGAACATGGAAAATGTACATCAGCCATCAGGGGTTGCTGGTATCCCAGTTCAGACCAGTTCCTATCATTTTTATCACCCTAATGTGATGTGCTTTAGTGGAGTCACTTGTTTCAGATGTAGGAATAGGTGTGAATATGTCTGATGAGCTATTAAACTAGCAGATAAATTTGAGGATGTTGAACATGAGTTGTGATGCTGGTCAGGTGTGTGTACAGACTACATCTTTCATTGTCCCCCCCCCAGCTATCTGATGTGAAGCAGCCACTGACGTCTGGGACTTGCTGTGGGTTTGTCCATCCTTCTTTCCTTTTAGGTCATTAGTGTCTCACTAGCACTTCCAGTCAATCAAGAGAGTTGTTCTCAATCCTAACTCTACCAAATGTTTTTTATTTTTTCTGTTCAGGGTTTTTACCGATGAATCAAATACTGGAAGCTGCCTCTAAATATTATGCTAACTAACTAGCACTCTTTTTTGTTCATCATACTGTTTAAACAGTTCTAGTCTCCTGTTGTCACTCACTTGATGCTTTTTCAACCAATATTCTTGCTCTGGTGAAATGCTTTGGGTACTGTGTCTCTGTTTATACTTGTCCATATCAATGAAAAAGCGCCAGCAGGAATGGGGTTTCTCTGTGAGGTTCAGCAGAGAGCAGATTCAGAAGATGCATTTCTCTGTGGTGTTCAGCTGCTGAGGCTTTTTGATCAAATGACCTCTGTAATGATTTATGCAAAAAGTAGGGAAACTTAAAGCACTTCTTTGTTCTAACTACTTGAGGTCTGCTTTCTTCATTTCAGGTCAAACCATTAGTAAGATCTTCTCTTCCATGATAAGGGAATCCAGAGCAGTGCTCATCATATTAAGAGTTGATTGTTCCTTTCACATATCTAAACACAAGCCAATTGTGAATAAACCTGTGCTCTCCTTTGAGACCTCCATATGCAGAATGCCCTTAAAGCCTCGCCCAAGAAAAGTGCACTTTTCCTTAATGCCTTTATTTACTTTTTTTTAATTTGAAAAAAGGCTTAATAATTTATGTGGCTTGTGGAAAACATATCAGCCAAAACCAATATGCCTAGAAGGTAGTCAAGTTTTTACTATTGGCTTCAACTGAGTGCAGTTTTCTGAAAGTAGAAAGTATCTCTAATGTGGGCTTGGAATGGGTAAAGAAAACCCCACCCTGTTAATTGCTGCTTTTGTTATCAAGTATTATCACACAGAAGTTTTGATTTACTCGAAACCAGTGTCTCTGCCAGTTCCTGCAATAAGTTTTTTTTTCACAGCCATCCCATTCAGTGTGTCTCTGTAATTTAAATAAGTAATTTAGCTCCTTAAAAAAGCATATGATTACCTGGAATACTTTCCTGCATTTTTAATTTGCTTTTGCTCGTGTCAGACTACTGATGACATTGCAAAATGAAATGAATATTTGATTGCAGAGTTTATCGCAAATGCAGGTCTAATTGCTTAAGCCAGTCATGTTTATATACCTGATGCCATCAAACTTCTTTTGGAAAAATACAGCAAGACCCCAGTCTGGCAAGGGCCCTTAACCACATCCGTAATTTTCATCCACACAAGTTTTATGGAAGCTGCTAGGACTTCTCAGTTGTTTGAAGCTGAGAAGGGGGCTGGCTTGTTTTCCTCATGCAGGAGTAATGCTGAGGTTTACACCTGTATTAGGGGTGGTGTGGCAGCATGAGCTGGTGGGTCAGAGCATAGGTAGAGTTAAGCTCATACCTGAACTGTGCA
This sequence comes from Serinus canaria, assembly GCF_022539315.1. Classification (NCBI taxonomy): domain Eukaryota; kingdom Metazoa; phylum Chordata; class Aves; order Passeriformes; family Fringillidae; genus Serinus; species Serinus canaria. Next base: position 16,980,503 of record NC_066317.1, read on the forward strand.
GTTGGTTGCTTTGCTTAGTGAAATGCACCCTTCAGCTGAATGAGAAGTGCTGCTCTGAGCATCCATCTTGTCTGAGATTCAAGGAGAGGCCAAGACAGTGGCAGTCTCGTTGTTTGGTCAGGCGTGGCACACGCAAGTGGCAGCTTGGCAGCAGTGGGACTCTTCTGTCACAGATATTTAGGCAAGTTATTAGAAAACTTATTCTTGTCCTTTCTGTGAAAAATTGTGGTGAGTAGTTGAGAGATGATTTGTTTATGCTGGCTAACTGCAAACTTTATAATTTACCTTTAAAAAAAAATTTAGGATGGAACCAAGAAAGGACATTTAGAAAGTTTAAAAAAATTAAATAAATTAGTCTGCTGAAAAGCAGTGAACTCCTCAAACATACAGAGAAAAAGTATGTTACTGAGAGCTGCTTCTGTGCTACCTCTGGAAAACTAACAACAATAAAAATTCATTCATCTATTCCAAAGGAGAGCCCAAAATTTCTTTGATTCTTAGTTACCCCTTCTGTATTGAGGCATTTGTTCTGAATTCCAGAAGTTTTTGTGGAAACGAAGGATTACCCAGATTGCTTGCCTGCAGCTGAGCAGGTAGTGGCACAGCACCTGGTTTAGCCCTCTATGGTAGGGTGATGCTTCACCTGCAGGACATGGGGTGACACATGTGAAAGCCAGGCTTGAGTGTCTAAACCTTCATTAAAGCTGTTGCAGGGTGATGCAGGAGGATAACTCCTGAGGATTTTAATGGGATTACAGGTGTGTGGCAGATATTGCTGGAGGAACACCATTAAAGGTGTGAGCACCCCATGCCACAAAAGTTTCCTGTACACTTACAGCATCTCTTGTTCCCCTTTGGCTTGGGATGTATCTGACACTCAATCCTGGAGCTGCCAGGAGCCAGGGTCCGTCTGCTTGTAATCTGTTCCACTTTCTGGTGCAAAGAAGAAAACACTTCTAATGTGAAATCCATTTTGAAACACACATTAAAAAAAAAAAAAAAAAAAAAAAGCCCCTACAGCTGTTTGAAAGCTGTTCGGAAGTATGGCATATTAGAAATAGTCCCAGCTGAAATGGATTAGCAGGCAGAGTTCAAGTGAGGAGGTCAGATTTGTAAACTGAATGCAATTTATCTTGTGGCACTGCAGTTTATCACATGGTTGCAGGAATAAAGAAATGCCACACACATGCACATATTCACACCTAATAATTTAAGAAAACTGGTGAAGGTCTTAAAAGACATTAAAAGGCTTCTGATGACATCATGCTATCTGAGGTAATAAAACAAAGATGGTTTAAGTCAGTTCCAAAGCAACTGTAGCCAGAGATGTCTTTATATGCCAGTCTTTAAATATCTTTCATGTCTCAGGAAAAAGGTGATTGAATCCTTATATTGCATAATAACTGTGTGAGGAGACACTGGTTAAGATTTTTCCTCTCATGGATTTCTTCATGCTACTTTTCATTTATTTATTTTACATTTACAGCGACTCTTTAATGTCCGGATTAGCTGCATTTACAGGTCTTTAAAACTTGTGGGATGGTTTGCCCTGTAGAAAATCAAAAGAAAAGTTCTTCAAGGCATGACAAAACCATCTTGTGGGATGGTTTGCCCTGTAGAAAATCAAAAGAAAAGTTCTTCAAGGCATGACCGTGTAGTTTCCTTGGAGCCCTTCTTTTTGGGAAAATTTTATTTTCTGCTTTAGAAGGATCAGGAGCCTTTATTTCCTTCCTTTTTACGATCTTCATCATGAGCTGGAAAGTTTCTCATTGAGTTTGTGTAGCAGATTGTTGGATAGTTGATTTCATGGGAGTGTCTGCGTGGAGACCCTCTGCTCTTCTGGTGGCTTCTGGTCCTGGTGGTGCAGAATTTCAAAGGCTCATGCTTTGTCAGTGCTGCAAAGTTGGTGATCTTCACTGTTTTGTTCACAGGTGGTATCTTCCCTGGCAGGATGCAAAGCTCATAGAATGAGCTTGAAAATCTGGTCATATTGGGACTTCTAGATTGGACTGTGTTGTCTTGAGACAATGCAGCCTGTTAATAATCTTTAGTCTCAGTTATGAGGGTCATCTAAGCTTGGGCCCGTGTGTTCATTGTGCTCTGATGTGGGAAGGTATTCTGTCCTTCAAAAGAGGCTCACTAATGTTACCAGAAGAGAAAAGGTGGTGGGCCTCCTTTTGGAGGAGGACTGTGACTGCTAAGCCGCTTGGAATTAAAAAAGGTCAGGGTAATTCTGCATTTTAGTCACATTTGGTGCTAAGTTTAATGATAAGGACATTTTTTCAATGACACTTTAGGTGGTGTAAACTCCAGGGAAAGACGTTAGTGTCACATTAATAATAATTATTTAGAAGTGTGACAAACTCATCTTGAGCAGCCTCTATTAGACACAATTTCGAAATGAAATTTAAAGTAGAAGGTAATTTCTAGATGCAATTAAAAACTTGTCAGAGTGGAGAAGCAGCCACTTTCTGTCTCATTTTGATGGTAAGCACTATAATGAAGTGGCTCAGCCTGGCATTTTCCTGCCTGCAGCTTGATCATGGACAATCCTAGTGCAGTATCTGATGCAGCTGCATTTCTAATGCATTAAGCTCTAAATGTTCTCAGAGGCAAAATACCCCAGACTTGTTTTCTATGATAATTTTCTTTAAAGGGTGTTTTTTTAAGCAAGTCCCTGAAGCGTTGGTACCCCTTATTCCAATTACAATAATTTCAAGATGTGATCCCTGCAGAATACTGTGGAGTTGGTATGTTTGCAGCTTTTTCTTATCCTCACATGCCAGTTGCTAAGAGGGATAGTAACTGGAGCGTGCAGCCCTCCTTCCTACTTGCCTTTTCAGGCTGCATATTTCCAAACTCCTCTTTTGCTTTTGCCTACTTATCTTTTATATTATTGAGGAATTTGATGTGTGCAAAAAAAAGCTTCAACCACAGCCTTGGGGCTTCTTTGGTTTTAGATCAAGCCCATAGTGTTTTGCTGTTTATGCATCCCCATTCACCACTTCCAGTTACTCCAATCTACTTCCAGCCCAGACAGCCCATGTAATTTGGCCATGGATGGGCTTTTAAATTTTGACCATCTAGCCCCAAAGATGAATTTCTTTGTTCCCCAGTCTGGTTTTGCCATCTGCATATCTTAGAGCCTCGTTTCAAGTTAATAATCTTGGGTGAATGGCATTAATGCAAGAATATGATGGGCCTAAAATATCCATTGTGTGCTAGTGTCCATGTTTTTATCTTGACACTTCACACAAGCAGGACATATAATAGCCAATCTATGAGTGCTTTGTCTTGATTTCTCACCAGGCTGGCTTTTTCAAAGGTCCTGGTGGTGGCTAAGCAGAGAGAGCTCATTTTAAATCGAAATTATTGAACTTGATGTCCCTCAAACCCTCAGCACCACTGACCATGCTTAGATAATGTCTCAGTTGACATAAAGTGTGTGACCTGCAGTGAGATCCCTATAGGACCATCCCTTTCTGATGCATTTCCATGGTTTAGGATGCCCTTGGGCTGCAAATTGTGGCAGACCTTCATGAATGCCTTCCCATTGTCATCTGGGGCTGACAGCAATACAAAAATCAATTTAGCTTGAAAAAAAAGGAAACCAATATGTCCTAAGTTTAGATGCTGGTGTCTGGTGAGATTTTTGATTTGTGTGCGTTGTTTAGGTAAGGAGTGGAAGAGTTATAAGTTTGTGCAGTGCTAGGCAATTTATGGCATATTTAAATGTCTATAGCATAATTCGCTTTACCATCAGAAGGCATAAATGTCAACCTATTGACACATTATAAAGACACAAATGGAATGTAGCCTGGCAGACTGGTGCTGGTTTTGAGGTTTAATAGTACATCTGTATCATTTATCCCAGCGGGAAATAACACAGGATGTTGCCTTGTAATTTTTTACTACTGTATAATAAAATGTAACCACAATAAATGGTGTCTAAGCAAGTAATGCAGCAGATTCTGGATTTTGTCCAGTGTGCCTTTACCACTTAGGTTAGTTTTGCCCCCCTACAAGTTTAGGCAAGATGAGATTTTGACTGGGTACAGAGGGAATGTTGATCTCTTTAATGGGTTACATACATTATCTATAGAGACCTTTCTATGCATTCCACCTCTTAATTGGCTGGTGTTAACAGTGTGCCGGCTCATTCCTCTTTAAATCACTCCCATCCTGAGTTGAACTGTCCTTGAAAGGGTCTGTTCTGCATTTCTGCACTTCAAGAATGTCTTTGCAGGTTGATTGCTTTCCCAAATGTCCTCTCTGTGATATGGTGTTATGTGCAAGCAGGCTTTTGATAAAAACTCGAGTGGCGACATTTCGTCGAAGTGTTATCAGACTCATGCAAATGGGGAGCAGGGATTTTCTGTGTTTGTGTTGGTTGAATTCAACTTATGGTACATTCCCTGCTCAGTGCTAATAGGGCATCTCAAACACCTTTCAGCATCCTGGAAGGCACTGTATCCTGCCTGGTGCTGGTCCTTTCCTACCTTCAGTGTCTGGGCTGCTGCACTGCTGCAGGCTGGGGTTATTTTTTTTTTTTTATTTAAAGCCATGAGAAGTCTGAGAAAGGAGTCAGCACCCAGCTAGGCACTTCTGCAGGGGCCTGATAATGCAGAAGGGCTCTCTGGTTGCTTTGTAACATCTGTCCTGCAATGTTCCAAGTGAAGAAAAATATGAAAACATTATTCTGTGCGTATGAGAGGGCTGCACATTTGTAAAAAGACAATTAACATAGAAATGAGGGAAGCTTTTGATTCATCAAGTAGATTCAACAGACTGTGTCATTTCCTTGATTTTCATTTTAATTAGGATTAATCAGTTTTATCTCCTAAGGTCTTTGCAGAGAATTTACACGAAACAGAAGATTTTGGTCAGCAGTGTGCCAGTGTAATAGCCCCTACTTGAAGAAATCCAGCTGTGGCACGTATAACCAGGATTAGATCTGGCAGGGCTCCAGGCTCCCCTCTCCTCTCTCATTTAATGCCTTGCTGTTGCAGGGAGCTATCTGGATCTTCCAATACCATGTCCTGGGTTTCACGTAGCTGCCTGGTGGCTTGCTTCAAAAACCACTTGGAACCAGTATATTTCTTGGGGAAAAAAAAAAATATCTCTGGGATACCAGCTTGAATTAATGGCTGCACTCTGCTTTAAAGACAGGCTCAAAAAGCCTCGCTTAACCCCTGCACCCATTGGTCCTGATAGCTGGGAGCTAGAGCCAGCTGAGACAAAATGAAGCTGACCTTTCTCTCCTCAAACTCAATATATTTAACAGAAGCATTTGGGTTTGGATGGAGCTTCAGCTGCATTAGAATGGAGACTGAGGGAAAGGAGCCAAGTAGTTCTATAGGAAGGAGAGCAGCAAGTCAGTGGCCTCGTAGGGGAAGCAGCAAGGTTTGAGTGAGTGTTCTGCATCCTGCGCAGAAGCAGCAGGACTCAACATGCCCTGGGTGAGTGTTGCTGTCTTGGTGTTGGGCTGTGTTCTCTTCTTCTTTTTCATATTTTTAGAAGACTCTTAATCCACCAAGGAAAAAAAAAAAAGAGAGACTTGGAAAATGGTAACAAAACCAAATGAAATCTTTTTGGTTTAGTTATTAGATGTATTTCTGAGTGGATGAATTTCATAATGGAAATTAGAATAATTTGCAAACACGAGGAGCAGTTTATTATTATTATTATTCAGTACCTGAAATAGATATCTTGCTATGAAAACTTCCATATTATGTCAATGTGAAAATTTAGCTTCCACTTTGTTTCTTTAGTGGGGAAGACATAATTGTTCCAAAATACATGAAATGTAAATGTTTTCCTATGAATCCTAAAGAGGACAATATTTCATCCACATGGGTCCTACAACAGTAAAAATCAAGTGAAGGCTTTAAGCATCTTGTACACTCAACAGATTTTAAAGCTGTTAAGTGTATGAACAAGAAGAAAATGGAGACAGAAGGCAAAAAGCGCTGAAGGGAAAATCCTACTGAAAGCTCACAAAGCATTTTCAAGCTTACAGAAATGACCTGCTCTGTTCCTGTTACACAGAAGTGTTAAAATGAGAGCAGGCGACCCCTTTCCCCCCAATCATTCATCTGTTATGTCTGCGATGTATTTAGACTGAATCCTTTCCCAGATGCTGCGGATCTGTCGGTTCCAGGGGAAATTAATGGGATTTTACCATTTGCTTTGAGGAAAAGAGGACTGGACTTTCTCCTGCTGTCTTTGGCAGGAAGGAGCAAGGAGCTTTCCTGTCTGCTCTCTTTAAATATTGCGTCTTTTTAAGCTTTTTTTGCCAGATAGCCTAATTTGTGTTACTGCAATATACCATGTTGGAAAATTGCAGAGGTTAATGTACAGCACTATGATACACAACCATAATGGTAGACTCTAATGTTTTTTAAATGGTAAACCAAAGGCATTTGTAATACGAGTTCTAGTGAATTGCCTGCACTTCTTGCCAGAGATTAGTTTAGCATTGCTTTTAATATTTTATACACTGAAGTTGTTTGCAAAGACTAAAAGCTTCACTCACTTTGCACACTTGTGCTGTGTTCTGTCCCTGTACAAAGCACAACAGAACCACTCTCTTGCTGATTAATTGCATGTCAAGAAGTTCTATCAAATTACAGTTATACTGCATTGGAAAGATTTTTCTAGTAATCAGTGAAGATTACATCAGATTTATGGTATCATAACTGAGCCAGGTAGTTAGAAATCTAACCTTTTGTAATACCACATGTTGCATATAAATGTTCTAAATATCTAAACCACACATAAATGACGTAGGACATTTTAACTTTATATGTTACTGTAGAGATTTGACGGTGCATAATCCCATTAAAACAGAAGAGTGCAAGATGAAACGATCCATTTGCAATTATAATTATGCATATTGAGATTGACCATTCTTTAAAAGAATTGGAAGTGCAAGGTTGAGAAGGGTGCTTGAGCAATCACTCTTTGTTGAGAGCATTGATGGAAGAATAAAAAATTTGAGGGGGATTGATTTGTCAGTAATCTGCAGGAAAAAGTATCAGAAACATTTGTTTGGAATGTGAAGGGGAGGTAACCCTTTCACTGTCATGGTTAGCTTTGCTTGGAGAGCCACCACAAAAAGACATGATCAAAACCAGAGCAGCCACACTGAACTACTTCACCTGTTCTTGACACTTGATAAAGAAAGAGTATTAGTTGATCAGCCTAGTATTGTGGAGAGTCAGCATAGCCTTGTGAGTACCCCCGAGGAGGTGGGTTTTGTTCTAGCTCTGTCAGGGGCCTGCATTTTGACCTTGAGCAAAAATTTTTTGTCTTCTTGCCTTTCTTTCTGCTATTCCTTGATTGCCTTGTCTTTGTGGAGGATGAGCTCTTCAGGAGAGAGATTTCTTTGCACTGTGTTCTGTGAACAATGAAGTCTGAGCCTCGCCAAAGCCTCTAGGGGCATCTCTAAAAGAAATTATAATTGTTAGCTTTAATCACTTTCATCAAAAGAGCTTGGTAATGGAGGGTGTCAGTGTGGAGGATTTGGAGAAATCTGTAGGGTGCCTGTTAATTAAGTCACTGTGGGTGAAAGTTGCTGATTGGGTTTCCTTGGGCTGATGCAGAGATGCTGATGCCTGGGAGCAAGGCAGTGCTGCTCCATGCGGGTTTTCATCCCCAAAGGCATGACACTGACGCTGGGTGCTCACTCCTCTGCTTCTGTACAGCCAGAAGCGAGGTGCTTGGCACATTTTAGCAAACAAGGCTTTTCCAGAAGCCTCCTACTGGTTGCCTAAAACTTCATATTCTTTTTTGTGGGTCCCTCTGTTGTGAGCATTTACAACAGAAATTGGGCTGCTTGGCTTTTTGCAGTGAAGACAGATCCTTGAGGGTGAGCCATTCCGTCTTGATGGATTCTCCTTGTAGCCTTTGCTGTTGCCAAAATAAAGTGTTTATCATTGCTCTCCTTATTAGCAGCTTCTGGTTTGGGATGGAGGTGTAGCAGCATTCCAGTTTGCAGATTAATTACCCTTCTTGTGTCATCTTGTGATGCAGAAGAGCAGTGTGCCCTTGTCCTCTGCATTATTCACCGTAGCAGAGAATTTAGAAATATTTAGCCAAATCAACACCACCATCAAGTTAGTAAAAGCGGGCTATGTTGAAGTATCTCCATTATTCATTTGTCAGAAACTTGGCAGGTAGAGATCCAGGGTAATAGGGGATGAAGCAAGGGAGAGAGGTGATTTCCCCTCTCCTTAGCAGCCTGAGAGAGACCACTTTCCAAATTGTCCAGGTAGAGTATGACCAGGGGAGAACTGGGGAAGAAGCAGCAAATGCTTTCTGAGAAGCACTGTAGGTTTGAGGGCAAGCAGGTTAGTCATGTGAAGTGGAGAGCAGTAAAAGAGGATCAAAACAAGGTTCCCTTGCATAAAGGGCAGCAGCTCCACTCCTCTGAGTATTAGTAGGAGTCAGAGGTAAAGCAATGCCTCTTTCTTTAGTGTGTTTATTCTCTGTTTTAGGGCTAGGGCTAATGCCAAATCCCTGTAGTTCTGCAGTGCACCACTGCCAGTGAGTGTCGACTCTCTAACAAGTATTTTGCAAGATCTTTGCTCTTGCAGGAATCCCTGTATGGTTCCCTTCCTATTTTAATATGAACAAGAATTCCCCAGTCTGCATTTGAAATCTGCATAGAAATATGCATGTGGCAGAGGCCAACTCAAGGTTACACACTTGGCATTTGGGAAGGGAAGGCAAGAAATATTTACCAGTCAGTACACTCACATTATGATAAAATAAAGGTGAGCTGGGAAAAGAGCATGTGCTGAATCCTAAAATGACACAGAAGAGCCATAAACCACAGTATGTTATGCTATCTTGAGTCCTTTATGCTTCAAGCAGAAGTGAAATGTGGGGTATCATAAATGAAACAAAGATCTTGTTCTAATTTTATTTTAAAAGCCGTTGCAAGGCAAAGGGGTAACAAACATTAACTTCTTCAAACCAGGCAAATTTGTCTGCTCTGTACTGCTGCCATCAAATGAGAATTATTCTCCAAAAGCCTCTTGGAACCAGGTAAAGGTTTTGCTATAAAGCACAAGTAGAGTAGTCTAAACAAATTGCATTTTTCCTGGAAATAAACTATATGGATGTCCTTATGAGGTGCTGCCTGGTCTGCTCTATACTACTGAAACTGTATATATTTGGTCAAAATCCAAGGCTAAAAATGGGTATAGTCTGTACATCTAGAGACTTTTTCATTTGTACAGTAAGGAATAATAACTGGCCTTATCCCGAGTTTGCCTGTAAATTTCTTAGATGATCCAAAGCCTGTTTATTGCATACAGAGGCAATTTTGCTGACAGTCAAGCTGGAATAGGTCTCTTTTTCTTCCAGAGCATCCATACTTGCCTATTATAGAGAAATCACTCAAAAAGCAGCATGCATGCTGGACTCTCAAGCCTTGTTTTAAGTTTTAATTTACTTGTCTGACTTCCAAGGTTACTGAATGCAAGCAAATGCTCCTTCAGTACATAAATAAGATGAATTATACGTTAGGGACCAATGCCTCGGCCTCGTTCTTCTCATGCTCTCAGGGGAGGATCTGCTGAGGAGTGCTTAGAGCTGGGGTGCAACTTTCTTCTTCTGCCATTGAAAATTAAAGCTAGACCGTTCTGGATTAGCTCAGATGTGAAACTGCAGCTTCAGGACCATTTGCTTTGGTCTGAAATTTTTGAAGGTGTAGGGTGGTGCAGGGTGTGGAACCGTGGCAGCAGAGTGAAAGCTGTGCTAGAGCCCTGGTTGGGAAAGGCTTGGGGACTCACTGCTCTAACTGGAACAACTGGCCCCAAATTTAACACTGGATCCTTATTTAATCAGCCTTCAAAGTTTTTTTCATTTCAGTACTCTTCTTTCAAATAACATGACCTGCGTTCTCCCCTACAGGTTGCAGAAATTGAGCTGGGTTTGTAGTTAATGTTGGAAGCAAAATTCAGGCAGGACTCATTGCTGTTTCCCTTCCATGGGTTTTTAATTATATTTTCTAATTGTTTCACTGGGTTGGGATGAGGTCCTGGGGTCCTCTGCCATCCAGCTTGACTCTGACAAGACTGATTCTCACTGAAGTTTCATTTGTGGCAGTCCCAACTGTGAGGAGCAATTTTTCATGTGTAATTAATCCTAATAAAACCAACACTTCCAGGAGGCTGACCTGGATCCATCCATTTCATTGTTTTGTCAATTAATGTTATATTTAGCATCTAACACTGTAATTAGAAGAAAATACTTGAAGATGTAAGGGACAGAGAAATTTTAAGTCGTAGCTGCCAAGAAAAAGGAATTACTATCCTTGCAATCATAATTTTTTTTAACTTATTTTCAAATTAGATGGTTTTTATTCTGGTGCAGTGACCTCTAAAAACCTCTGATAAATTGTATGGTTTAACAATAGTTTCTCCAGATCACTTTGGAGCCTGTTGTGGGAAGACATACTCATGTACCTGCATGTGTGTTGGATATCTATTTGAATCTCTAAGGTTTTTATTTTAATTATTGGCAGTGATATTGTCCACTGATTTTTCCTCTGACCATTATTTTGAATGTGTTAGTACTGTTTTCCCATGCAGAGATCTACTTCATAGACATTAAAAGTTCTTTCTTTTCAAAAATCAGTTCTGTTGACCAAAATCGGTTGTTCATTGCTCTGTCCTCTGGTAAATGCATAGCAGAAAGTTCATGAGTGCCTGATATGTCCTCAGAGGCCAGTTTTAGCATTTTTTAATTGTTTTCTTTTCCTCTTTGTTTCCAGAAATGCTGAATACAGTACTCTGCAAAAAATAACGTGTGGATTTCTCAAACCTGAAGAACAAGAAAAGGTAATTACTGGACCATACAGTTGAGCCTCATTTGTTTGCTGTGCTAAAATATTTAGACCTGATCACGTTGCTTGAGCCTCCAGCACTGTGTCTGCATATGGGTTTTGTGTATTTTCAGTTATGCAGGCGCAGTTGTTTCATGAGAATATTCCTTTACGTAAAGGGAACAGGGGAACAAAAGCAGCAGAGCATGAAAATGCTGAAGCAAATGGTAGGGAAGAGCATGCTGTGAATATTTTCAGTACATATAGAAGTGAAAAGAGTAAAAGGGGGGGGGGGGAAATCAAGGCTTATATGTGCTAATGGGAAAAGGGCTGCAGACTTGGCTGTGTTTGCAGGACTGCCTGGTGGAGTCTTGCAGCCTGCTGGACAAGTGTCAGAGGAGGCTCAGCCATCATCAGTGTTACAGCAGCCTGCTCGTGTTTCAGTGACCGAGTAGCTTGTGGGGTGGTGCACCCTGCTCCAGAGGTTGTGAGCTCCTCTGCTGCCTGCAAACCTGCCTCTTGCAGTCGAGTTTCTCCATCCTTCTGGGTTGTGACATTTATTGGTGCAACTCAGCTCGGCGGGGCTGTGGCTCAGTTGCTGGTGTTAAACAAAATGCTGTTCATCAAACTTTCATGAGACACTTTGCCAGGGGCTGCATCTTGAAAGAGTAGGCTCCGAAAAGCAGTGAGCAGAGCTGTGCTGCTCCGTACTGCTGCCATCTCCTGTATTTTCTTCTGCCTTCTTTCCAAGGCTGAGAGGTGAGCATCCCTACAGGGCCTTGAGTGGTTTTGCACTCTTTCCTCCTTGGAGGAAATCTTGGACAAGGCAGGCATGGCCATGTTGAAGAGTGGTGGTCCTGGTTCAGCTGGTGCATTCCTTCAGCTGTATGGTGATCCAGAAGAGGGACCAGGAACTCACCTCTGCCTTAAAGTCTGTGTTGGGCATGAGTCTTACTGGGGTTAAGCTGAAGAATCTACATGAGCTGAGCCTTTTAGGAAGTTTTTGTCATAATTAATATAATGACTTTAAAGTAAGAAAATGTGTCAGTAGATATCAGTATGAGGAACAAAATGAATATATAATGTGAAGGTCTGTAAATCTGAGTGTGGCAAAGCAAGCCTAGTGAGACTTAAAAACATGGATATAAAGAGAGGAATGCAGCAGATGTTGCTGGGGTCAGGAAACTTTCTGTATGAATATGTGACATGTTTTTACAAGACACTTCATTTCATTGCTTGGATTTGAAAAATGCATGTGAGTGACATCTTGTGTTCACTACATCTGCAGTGCCATACTGCTGATAATTAGCACGTGCACTTTAGAGGCAGTATGAAGCCAAGATGACAAACACAAAAAAATCATAGGGTGGAACAATTCTTCTTTCTTCATGTATCAGCATTACCATTTTCTGAAAGTCCATCTTTCCACCCTACAAATGGGAGTGTTGTCTTAAGAGGCATATTGAAAAACACTTCAAGGGACTAAATTTGCAACTTGTGTGGAACCTTGTGTGTTTTTCTTGTGGTGGTCTCTGCATGCATCGGTTTAGTGCAAAATTAGGACAGCAGAGGAAAAAGAGCAGACAGAAGAGGAAGCTCTTGGAGCAAATAAATGCTTGGTCAAAGTGCGTTGAACTTTTGGAGAACCACATTGTCCTGTATTTGGGGTCAAATTGTTTAGAACTACCTTCCACATGCTAACAAATGGGATTAATTTTGATGGATACTTCCATTTGATTTATAGTGTCATTTAAACCTCTGTAATGCTTTCTGTCACAATCACCAGCTCATTTCTCTCTTCTGGGACTGTCCTATTTGGGCACTTGACATTTATAGGAGATGGAGGATAGCTTTGCTGGGAGTCAGACAGTTCAATGCTCTGAGTATAAGTCGGTTTATCCATTTCAAAATGAAATGGATAAAAAGTGAACTGAGTTTTCCAAGGGGAATAATGGAAAGGTGGGGCAGATTATAGTATTCCACAATGTGTTGGCAAAGAGGAAGAATGTGCCGTACTGTTGAGTCTCACTGGTATTCACTGCTCTTTTATAAGAGGGTGAAATATTAGTCTAAGTTATCTGTGCAATTTAAAAGTTATCTCTACAAGTTCAGCCATTTATGTTTATTTATGCTTTTGGGACAGTTGTAGAGAGATTATTGAAAAAAGCAGGATTTCTTTTTCGCAAGTAAGAGATTAAAACCATGCCCACATTCATCATGGCTACGTGGTTTCTGAGGCCTTCAAACACAGCTACCCACACTATTGCAATGTGGCTCAAACATGGGAATTATTCCCACTGGGTTTCTTGAAAGCTATAGGTGTTGTTTTAAAGTTTCACATAAACAATATTGGAAGTAGGTAAGGGTATATATGCAGCAAAAAAATGGCCACTCACATTGTTATATTTGATCTCCTCTTTTGTCAGGTCAGATAGTCACACACAATTTTATTTTCATCCCTTGAACAGGATCCCACAGAGTCATTTAGCTCTGTCAGCTGTGTGAGCAGAACAGCCATGAGCTCTTTTATTCCTCCAGACTGCAGTAGTGTCTTTTTATTTGGTGCTGCATGGCACTTGGTTGCAATGGCTGGGCTAGGGATGTATCAGATGTGTTTCATTGCAGAAGACACAGGAGCTGCTCTGTGCATGAGCCAGCCCCTAGGAAAGGCTTTACCCCATCTTACAGAGGCAGTGACCTTGATGGGGAGGTTCACCCCCCTGCAGTGGGGGCTTTTTGCAGATGGAGTGGATTCAATGCTGTGCTGCTGTTAGCATCAGTGAGCGGGGTCCAAAGCTGCAGAAATTGAGACTGTGCTTTTGCTTCCTGCGTGGCCAGACCAAGGAAGAAATCCCAAGGCTCAAGGGCATGAGAAGAGCTCTCTTCTTTTGTTCTCTGTGTCTTTTTTTTTTTTTTTTTTAACTGGCTGGCCATGACATTAAGATTTCTAATTAATTTAGAAACCACAGGCAGTTGAAGAGAGTGAGCAATGTAATAACTGGGCCATGGGGCAGAGTAAAAGCACATCAATTATTCAGGCAGTTGCTGCTGCTTATTCCCTTCCCAAAGCTGGGCTGGCTGTCATCGTGTGTCAGTGATGCTGCTAATGCCCTTCAGAATTTACATGCATAAATAGTGGCCTTTTAAAATCTGCATGAGGATGACTGTAGTATTTCCAACAATAGCTTCCTGCAGCATGCTCTGTATAGTGGGCGCCAGGGGCTCCAACCACTATTTTGGGTGCCTTGCTCAAAACTGGAATCTTGGCAGGTGCATCCTCCAGAAGCCTCTGCTGTGGAGAAGTTGCTCCTCAAAGAGATTGAAGGGCAGCCTGAGCAAAGAAAGAAACAGTCCTGCTTTAAAATGCAGGTGGTGTCTGAGAACATTCTCTGTGTGGGCGAGTTAGTCCAGCGTCTCTTACACATTGTCATCCCCTGCTTCTATTACTGTGATGTCTCCAGAGCATACTCTGTGGAGATGCCTTGGATGCCACTGGGGCTGGACCCAGTGCCGTTCCTGTACAGGTGGAGGAGCAGGAAGCATCCTTCTCCTCCTCACTGCTCTGGCTATTGCAGGTCCTGCACTCTGAGCAGCTGGAAAGCTGAAATAGGGGAAGGTTCTCTCACTGCCAAGAACTACATTCACAGGACTGGCTGTGATTGTCTAAAATGGGTGCACCTCAAAGTCTCCTGTTTGGGATGCCACAGGGAGCAACACTCATTCCTGCATTGAGCCAGTAAGGGGACTGAAAACCAGGGGACCCATAGGATTTTTCTGCCATGGACTACAAGTGGATGACAAAGCCTTATTTTTCTGTCTGGTTGGCATGGTTATCCCTGCTGCTGGAGGCAGCCACCTTGCTTTTTAAAAAGTGAACTAATTTGTGAAGGCAACGAAATAAAATGAGCCTTGCTAATTACGTGTTGTGCCGGCGAAATGACCAGCTTGGGTTTGGAAAACGCTGGCTGTAATTAATGGTGAAAGGCTTTTTCTCTCATCTGTGTAGCCATTATGAATCACTTCTCCCCATGGAAACTTTTAAATCTGTCTCACTGGGGAGCCTGAGGAGGAACAGGTAAAATGGATTTGCCTTAATAGCTGTAGTTGTAACTTAAACACTTGAAATGATATTAAGCATCTCTTCTCCATTAGCATTTCATGTTGATTCTGATGATATACCAGCCGAAGCTAAGACAAGATCAACGTTCATTAGATGGAAGAAACTAAGCTCTGTAGACAAATGCTTTGGCTAAATGGGGCCTTCATTGCACTGAGAACAAGAAAGCAATTAGCTGAAATGTTTGTTTACAAAATCTAATTCCTGGGGAGTATCTTCTCAGATTGCTGCTTACATCTCTTGGGCTGGTTTTGTTACCAAGGCTTGCAGGTTGACGGATTTTGCAAATCTTGGTTGTAGTACATCTATAACAGATGCTTCCAACTTTGCATGGTAAAGCTGAAACCAAGTGAAGAGCAGGGGCTAAGCTGCAGGTGTGCCGGAGTTTATTTGTGAATTCCTCACATCTATTTTCCAGTTTGCTGTTAAGTGCAATTAATAGTAATTATTAGATGTTCCAGATATTAAGCAGTGTAGGCTGAAGAGAAGCTGGAAGGCAGATCTGAGTGCTGTTACTGCTGTCCTCCTGTCCCCCACCTGGATCCTATCCCAGGGGAATCACTGATGGGGTGATTTTGCCTGTCTGCAATGCAAATCGTACTCTGGAAATGCTGCTTTTCTTTGGGTTACAGGAATGGCTAAGGGGAAACATAACTGCTGCCATCCAGCTATTAGAGCAAATTTCGTCACTGCGTAGCGTTTGTGGAGTGGGAAGGATCAGTCATTTTGAGCCTGTGCTGACATCACCAAAACAGCTTCATACTAATTTTAAGCGTGCAATAAAACATTGCACTGCATGCTTGGATATGGTGTGTATTTGTTAGCTTTTTTTTTTAGTCCATACAGTGACTTTGGTTTCGTTGCAGTTTTTTCTAGCGGCTTCTTTGCAGCTGAAGAGTGTCTGCACTTACCCGTGGGTGATATTGAGCAAGTAAGCATTTCCTGGACACATTTCCATTATCTATCTGGTGGTAAACATGGAACAGTTACCAAAATAGTAGCTTTTCTTCCCCACTTGCTGAATACAGGATATTAATATAATAGTCAATGTAATCTGTTTGGAGATGGCTTATAGTCATGTTAAATGATGGGGAACAGACTAATGAGGGCCATCCTATTGGTGGTTAAGGACTACAATTTAGCAAGCCTGCAGTAACTGAAGTAAAACAAAGTTGTTTTTACCTGATGTGCAGAGTGGTAGGTGATGCACAGGGTATGTCTGTGCAAATGCAAAGTTGTACTGAGCACAGCAGTAGAGTGAGGGGATGAGCTCTGGATGTCTGTGGGAGTTCAGGATGGGACAGGACTGCAGCAGAGGCTCCTGACATGGTTGCAGAAGGTAAAGTGTCAAATTCTTTGAGATGTCTTAGCCCTGACTTGTTAACAAGCTCATGGCAGTATTGTGGGTCTTGCTGCCTCCTCCTGTGCAAAGGATGCTCCCCAGCAGTGCTTCTTCTTCAGGCAGGGAAAAGGGAATTGCAGGAGTCAGTGCTGGGCTTTGCTCCTTGAAAGGCACTGCTCAGGAGGTCCCTTGGGAGTCTCTGCTAATACAGCATTTAAGACACTGCTTTTTCAGTGTCAGCACTGGAAATGACAAATGCTTCCCTTAATTTGAGAGAAGTGTGCCTGATATTACATGGTTCTGTGTGCCTGAGAGTCTATTCTCAAGACAGTACATGGGCCTATCTCCTATGACAGCTAATTGCACTATTAGGAGAAGATATCCTGCTAACTTAATAAGATACATTTATTTGTGTCTTAGAGGATTTTTTTTTCCTGAGGTGGAAGAAATCCTGAATGGTGCCAAATTTTATTTGAAGCGTATTGTTCACCGCTGTCCCTTCCTCTCTCCCCATGTCAAAACTGTTCTGCAAATTGAAAATATTTTATAAGTTCAAGGCACACCAATATAATTGAAGGCAGGCAGCACTTATGAGAGCTGAAGGGGAATTCATCATGCAGATGACTTGAGGCTGACTTTTTCCTGTGGAAGGAAGAAGTGTCAGTAGGAAGCAGCATTACCAACCGGGCTGTATACATTAAAGGTATAGAAAACTCAGATGAACAGAAGGAACTGTTGCCAGGGTGTCTCCCTCCGGCCCTGCTCTGATGTGACTTTAGCTCTACCACAGATGCTGTCAAGAATCTGGGGCAGATCAAGAGTTTTATTGCCTGGGCATCCTATGGGGTGGAGGACAGGACTTGGGGCCTGAGTGACTGCATCTACCCCCTCCCCAGAAACCCCCTCCTCTTGGCATCCCACAATGCAGATCATCTTTGTCTTCTCTGCATTCCA
Source organism: Serinus canaria (assembly GCF_022539315.1). Classification (NCBI taxonomy): domain Eukaryota; kingdom Metazoa; phylum Chordata; class Aves; order Passeriformes; family Fringillidae; genus Serinus; species Serinus canaria. Next base: position 16,997,750 of record NC_066317.1, read on the forward strand.
CAGGCAGGTAAAGCATTAGGAGCTGGGCACTGAGATTTTGAACCAGCATGATTTGAACTTGAGTCTAATTTAGACAGAAGTTTAAAGAGCTCTCTCCCCTCCTTCTCATGCAAAGTACACTGGAGAGTCTACATGTGCTGTGTCTGGCTCAGAGACATCTCCCTGTGGTTTATTGCTTGGCTTTTATTGATGGGCTGTGTTTGCTTTCACACAAACTGATTCATTTGGACACAATGATTTGTTTCGCAGAAGTTGTTTGCTTAGGGATGAAGGCTGAATTAAGGGGGTTTTATGGGGTAGAAACTTTATTTCCACAGACTTCTTCAGATCTCAGTTCCACTCCCTGCAAAGTTTGTACAGACTCAGATGCTAAGTGGCCCTTGGCCAAACTAGGAAGATGCAATGTGCCAAGTAGCTGTAGGGAGAGCAGAAGGATATGTTAAATTAAAGAGAGCTTTTGAAAATTTTAGAATGTCCTGCAGGAGCAAAACGATGGATCTTGTAAAAAAATGTAAGATGATCTGATTCTGCTTTTTAATTTCCAAAAATAAGAACAAAATTGGAACAATCAATCCAATTTTATTAAAATATGATATGCTAAGTACAGCATTAGATATGTATTTTTTCACTATAAATACACCCCCAAGGAATCATTCTATTTTTAAGATGAACTTGGTATTATGATAATGTAAAAGAAGTCTATAATTTATAATTCCAGTTGGAGGTGAAGAAATTTAACATGTCAGTTTCTCTATTCATTACTTTAGCAGTCAAGACTAACAGACTGTTCCTTCACCTTTGCTGTCAATCATTTAGATAGACCAATTATGGATTTGGTTAAAAAAATACATATATCAAAAGAGAAAATGCAGCAGAAGATAGTTCAACATACTAATTTAAAAAAGCCCAAAAACATCTGATCTGTAAGAGTGCATTTAGTCCTACACTGTATGAGCTTCATGGCCAAAACTCCTCAACTATTACTCTGGTCTTTCTGAAGGAGCCATATGGACTAAGTTGAGAAATGGCTCTCCAGTGTTTGTGTGTTGGAAAAAAGCTGGTGACAGCTGACAGTCACTTCTTGTACCATTTAGAAACATTGCCTGGCAATTCTTTGGGGGGAAAAAAAAAGAGGAGGTGCAAGATAAAGTCCTGTATTGGTATTTAGATCTTCGTTGTTCATAGCCACTCATGTATGCGAAAAACAAAAGTGCATTCCAGCTGGCTTGAGATCTTTATAAATTTTAAGCATTAGTTTTGGAGTTTTGAGCCTTAAGGTCTCCAGTGCATTACTTCTTTAGCACTCAATTTAGAGGGGACATAATTGCATTGACCTCTCTTCTGCCACTAATAAATATTCAACGTGCTCCAAAATAATTCCAGAGATCTGAAACTGGAAAATCAGATTCCTTCTTGAGATGCATAAATATAGTTGCAGGTCTCGTAATCTATTATAGCAGCACCATTTCTTTGGGGTAAGTTTATTATTACAAAGTATACATGGCCAAACTTAAATATAGTTAACCTAATGTGATCAGACTGATTTGGAGCAGAGGTAGGTCAACACTAAGTACTTTTGAAAATCTCATCCCAGCTCTCTGGAGATTAGGGCTATGAGTGCAGAGCCTCTGCCTAAGTCATGCTGAAGAGGCAAGAAGGAATGTTTCTCAGTGGAGAGAGACTTCATTTAGACAGCAGAAGCACGAAGCAGACTTGGGAAAGAGAGATCTGCAACCAGATGGAATAATATCCAGCTTTGCCCAAGGCACAAGGCTTGGAAGTTAACTCATGTGGATGCATCTTTGAGTCTCTGCTACTCACTCTGCCAAGTGTGTACATGGGCCGCCTCCCTGTTTTTGGGTGGGTAGGGGCATCCTCTCCTCTCAGGTCTTGACCAGTACTGCTGCACCAAGGGAGTACAGAAGAAAAGCTTGAGGCTCCTGGCCCCAGTTTTCTCTTTGGTTTTAGCTTTTTTTTAAACAAAACTGCAATCTTACAAAGGTAGTGTCCTTGGGATTTATAGCCCTCGGTGGAATCTCTCAGCATGGAAACTTATTTTTGGTGTAATATTTTAATCTAAATACCTAAAAGTTAAGTGCTTTTTTAGGCATTTGAGTGAGTTGCATGTGGGAAAAAGCTTGAAAGCTCTCCTCTTGTATCTCTGCGAATGGTGCATGTGACTGATTCAGTGAACAAGTCAAAAATATGAGGTCTGCTGAGGCCACAGAAGGAGTATCTTCACCCTTTGTGCGCATGACTTCCCACTGAAGTAAGTGGAGTTGTGTTTTTTGAAGTGAGCCTGATTTGGCCCCCAGATCATGTGGGTATGATGAGAGGTCTGACCAGGTCCAAGTCACGCAGTATTGGTCCCTTTGTGATTGATGAGATGACTCACTCTGATACCTCATCCTCAGAGATTACTCATTGCTGGTGCTTCGTCCTGCACGTGTCCAGCTGATGGAAGTGCTTCTCCCATCAGCCATGGTGTCTCGACATCAGAGGAGTGCAGTCTTCAGGTGCCTTCTCTCCTCCCCTTCTCTTTTTTTTTGTACCACATATCTGGAATTTTAAGAGCAAATTCTGCTATTAAAAAAAAAAAAAACAACATAGCATAAGCAGGAAGTTTAGCCTTTGAACTGCAGCAACACAATGCCTTTTGTAAAAGCACACAGCTGCTTATGTATAACTTGTGTGTGACTTAAATGTCATGGGCTGCTTTCCTTGATCTACCATTTTCTACAGGAACACTCTGAGTAAGTGGGTCTAAACCTGTTGAGGCTAATCCTTTGAGAATGACTTTTGCATGTCCTTATTACATGGAGCCTGCAGAAGACTGAAGACATTTTGTCAGTGTATCCCTGGGCTAGGCCTGATGCCAAATAAAAGAAAGAAAAACCTGCAAATACTCAAGGCAGAGGATAGGAAAGAAGCAGCAGGTTGAGTAAACAGATGGGGTGGGCCAGCATTAAGAGCAGGATGGTTATGGTAAGTGTAATGTGCAGAAGTCACAGTACATCGGCTGGCTAATCAGTGCTGAATGATTTGTAGGCATCTCAGCAGAGGTGAGTTTTAAGGAGGTTTGAAGGAGAACAGTGTCGTGGTTCTGCAGATTTGTACTCTTCTCCTGCAGAAAAAGGGACTCTGTGAAAGGCATGAAAGTTATTACTTCAGTGCTGTGTTTCTGCATATATTCTTTTTCTGCTTTGTTTTTCTTTTTTTTTTCCCAATTCTTTTTTTTCCTCCACATTTGCTACAGAGTCTCTCTAATGAGCCACGGTGGTTGTTGGCCCAGATGCTGCACTGCAAATGCTATTTTTTAAACCAGCTGAGAATCTGGCCTGATATTTAGCAGTCACTTAGTACTTTCATCTTCAAAGTACTGTGCAAACATTAATTAATTCTGCTGGGGAGCATACAAGAAGGTGCTGCTGGAATAGTTATGCAAACTGCAGAGCCACAAGAGATGGCAAGGACAGTGTTGCTGGGCTTGGGAGGTCTATGCTTACATACATAATTCAGCAGAGCACAGCACAACAGGTGCTTTCATGGCAGAAAAATCTCTTTTAGTTACCTGTTTTTTCCATTGAGTGGGTGCTTGGTGTTTCCAGTGGAAGAATGTTGCCCTGCTTGGGTAGATGGGCAGCCTGGGATTTCTGTTTCTACATCTACCCCTGCAGATGGGTTCAAGCTTGCAGAGACAGTAACTGAGCAGCCAGGCAGATGCTGTGTGGATGCTCAGTGCTGAGGCACAGAGGCTGTGCAGAACTCAGGGCTGCAGCTGCATGCTTTTCACTTGGAAAATGAATAAACCACTTGCAGCACTTGCAGATTTGGAGGTGCACAGTGCTCTGCTCTACACTGGTGGCTCTTTGCATGCGAAAAACCATTTTACCCACGCGGATGTTGTCTTGGGCCGGAGTGAAGAAGCTCAGCAGAGCTGCAGAAATGGTTGTGGGAGAGCCTTCCATCTTCTCTTCAGGGCAGCATCAGCAGCCTTTGGCAAGGGCTGCAGTAACCTGCCCTGCAGAGGGTGGGACGTGCTTGCCCATCCCCAGCCGCTGGCTCTGCACAGGCAGGGCAGCAGCAGCTACGGAGCAGCAGCAGCATTAAAAGCTGGCACAGTCACCAGCATCTCCCAGCTGCACACCTAACACGCTCTGGCACGAGGCAATCAACACTGCCTGTGCCTTGAGACTTGCCTGAAGCTCTGCTTCTGAGGGAAAACACAGCTCCAGGCACTGAATCCACTCAACCAGGCATTACATTAAAAGGAGCTTTTAGAAGATCGTGCCTACTGGTGCCAAATGTAGCAGAGAACCACATCAGCCTTATATGACTTGATTCATGCTGTATCAATCCAGCAGGCCTCTAGGTGTGAGAATGTGTGTAATTTTTTGGTATGATGGGGGAAAGTCAGACTGGGAGCACTGATGAAACAGGGAAGTCAGAGGGATGCGTAATGCCAGAAAATAACATGTCTGGAAAGAGATTCTGCTCATTGGTTGTGAATCTGGACATCAAAGCTTAGAAACTGAAGGCAAGAAGTGTCTTCATATTGAGTGGAAACAGGTCTTTGAGCAACAGACAGATTCAGGTTGATAGGAAGCTGGGTTTTGGCTTGGCTTTGCTGACCTGCTCAGGTGAGCAGGTGGTGGTCAAGCTTTAAACTTCTCACACGACCCATTTAATAGCACTTATTGCTGTGGCAATTTCTGGAAGCTGTGCAGATATATTTAGAAAAAGTGTATTTCTTTTAGCTTTGCCAAAATAGGTAGATAAAATGCTCCTGATGGCAGGTTTGCATTCTCTGAGATCCTGCTGATAGTTTTCTGAATTTATTGTTCATGATGGTGAGTTAAGGAGCCGAGAAAATAGAGATTACCACGGCTGAGACAGTTGCTTTTCCAGTGTGCATGGTCTATGCATTTAAGATAGTAAAATTATATCTAGAACTTCACAGTTTTAATTTCCCGCTCTTCCTAAGATTTCAATAGATTAGCGTGCTCAGAAATATTTCTTTTTAATCTCAAGCTATTACCATGCCTAGGTTTGCATGAAAGGCAAGGCTGGATGTCTTGAGGCTTGAAAGCTATAATCAAAGATGTTTATATGAAATTTTAGTGTTCTATCATATCTTACTGTCTTGGGAGTGAAAAAATAAACTTAATGAACCTAGATCAGACAGATTTGTGATGAAGTCCCAAAGAAGAGAGAGGGCTCGCAAGTAGCTGTGATTTTGCTGTGTGATTTTAATTTTATGGGCCCCTGTTGTTCAACATTTTCTTCAGAGTAACTAAGAGTTGCATTAAATATTAAACAAACGGTGTGATGATTCATAAAGAGGGTCATGAGCTCCATATGTGAGTTAGAAATTTAATCTCCAGCTGGTTTCACTATAATCCATGTCATATGTCCAGGATCAGAGAACTCCACTGTCTTCGAATAATTAGTTAGTGATCAAAACAGGAAAAAAAAAATCCATTGAAACAATTTTCTCTTAGAAAAAGCTGTTTCTTCAAAACAAAATTGCTTGTTAAACCTCGTTAATTTTAATGGGGTTTTCTTGTGAGTGGAAGTAAGACAAAAATAATTTGGAAAATGTCAGCATGTCTTCTTGATAGTTGCAGAATTGATAATTTTTTTTTGTATTCAACGTCTTGCATTCAGAGTTGTAACTCTTACTTTGTTTTAATAGGAAAAGAGGAAAGCTGGACTTTTTCTTTTCATCAAATGTAACTTATTTTAATTAATCTAAAATAACTTTCTGTCTAGAAAGCTGCTTCACCAGAAAGGGAAACTTGATTAGCTTTTTTCTGATATGTGTATATAATTTTAATACCAGTTCAGGTATGGAAGAAAGAATTAAAATCTCCAAGTCTTTTATTTGGATTAGGAAATTAATTTTTTTCCCTGCTTCCCCCTGGAGCCCTAGAAAAATACCTGTCAGCCTTTCACTGCAGAGACAAATATGCTGAGGTTTTCCCCAGGCCTTGCTGAGGTTGCATCCTCCTTTGCATGACAATTATGAAAGGATGCTGGGGGATACCAAATGAGTGAGAATTCCAAACTTGTTTATCCTTTACAGGGGCCGTGTGCACACACAGACACACGAGCCCAGTGCTCATCCACAGTTTCCCAAGAGGTTTTTCTATGCTCCAGCTTTCAGCCTGCACATGGAGCTGTGATCTCAGCTGTATCTTCCCTTTGAGCTGCAAAAGGTGTTTTTGGGGGGCATTTGGAGGTTGATTATTGAATCTACACCCAAGAAATACCGTGGAGGCAGTGGAAGTGCAGGCCCTGTACCGTGGGGTGGGTTACTTCACACCTGGTACTGCAGCGTGGCTCGAAGGAGCGTTGCTGCTGCATTCTCATGGCTCAGCTGATGAAGTCAGCCACAGCACATGTTTGACTTTAAAAGCAGGTATATGGATGCAAACAGAATTAGAGTTTTAGTGCCTATAGTGTCTGTAGAGCTCGGAAAGCACAACTAGGCTTAGTCTCTTAGGGAGGAGGGCCGTGTTTCTTGGTGTGTGGCTTGGCTCTTAGCTCTTAGTTCAGAAAGAAGTAGGGTGTGCTGTTTCCTTCACTGTGCCAGTAGGGCAGAATGTGGAAGATATAGGAGAGCTCATGGGAAGGGATCTATGGATTTACTGGTCCGGTCTGCCATTCAGGGCAAGACAATTGTCTGCATGGGACCAGATAGATGGTGAGGTGACTTTGTACAGCTGTTATCTTAAAAACTTACAAGGCTGGAGGTAGTGCTGTCTCTCTGATGACCTACCAATACCCAGGGCATTGAATGCTTATTTTTCAATCCATCTCCTCTTTTACTGGGGGAAATGTGAAGACATGGACAAATTTAAGGTAAGAAAAAATAAGCTGTATTTAAAACATAAAAAATGACATCTGCTTAACTGTGTTAAAAACATGTAATGGGGAAGCATGCAAATGGTTATGCAAGCAGGAGTTTGGTATCTAATTGTAAATTAGATAGACAGCTGCAGGGTATCAATAGACATATGGCAGGAATGTAAATAGTTTGCTCGCACTTTAGTGACATCCTGGAAAGCTGTGTGTAAACTTTCTGAAGTGAAGAGAGAAAAGACGATTTCCTGGAAAAGAGGGTTTTCGAGAGAAATAATTGCTAATAAATAATCTGTGTCCCTCTGGAAGGCGAAAGTTTTATTTTGGCACTCGCTGAAAAAGCAGCCTCTAATCAGACTGCATTTTCCCGTTTGGCTGACAAGCACCGAGCACGCCGAGGAAGGTGCCAGTTCCATTGTGTGGCTGGAGCCGTCATAGATCAGAGCAGCTCTTCCATGGTACCTGCCTGCTGATTTCAGCACGACCTCCTGGCAGATGCTTCGTGTCTGCCAGGATTTAGGGAAGATGACAAAGAGGAGGGTAAACAGTTGAGTGACTCGAGAGAGGGTGTCAGATTCCAGAATGTAAATTTGTATGTCAGCAGCCAACACTCCTAGGTCTGCCACCAAGCAGAATACTTGTTTGTGTCCCCACTGCAGAGGTTGCTGCTGCTTATAGCCACCTTTAAAATAATATCCTGCTGCAGTGGAATGCTGTGAGGCACTAATTTTGGCTTATTTTACACGCCAGCAAGGCAGTCTAAATATTTAACGCTCTTTCGTTAATAGCTGGCCATCACATGCTTTGCTTTATATTAGGTGATACTACTGAGGCCATAAAAATTCCCAATCTAATGATAGCTAAGGTTGGTTCTCATATTGCCTAAAAGATATAGCAAGAGTAAACCTTGATTAGCTTGCTTAATTTCTCGATGGGCGTCTAGTGACTTACTTCTTAAATAATTCTTGTAAAGTTTGCAGTGGGCCAAACTCTGGTGCTTTTGAGGTCAACAGTAGCTATTCCAGTTTACTTTGTTGGGTTCGTGCATCTGCCTTGGGGAGGGATTTCAGTCCCATAGCTTGTTAATTGTAATTTTAGTCAAAGGGCCAGACTTATTTAGGAACTTCATTTAATTTTTTATTTTTTTAATAAGACAATTTCTGAAGGATGCAAAGAAGCTTTTATGGAGTGGAAGCAGTGAAAGGAGAGCAAGGAAAATCAAAGAAATCCAGACATCAGTAATGTTTCAAAAGTACATTTCACAAGGGAGTTTTGCTTAACTATCCTTCAAAGATGGCATGACAGAAAATTTGGTTATTAATCAATGGTGCTGTCTCTGTGTTGGGTTCAAGAACGCTTTTTAGAAATTAAGATTAACATCTGGTTTAGTCTACAAAGAATTTTTAGAATTGTAAAACTTTAGGTAACCATAAATTACTTAAAGTGCATGGAGGATTAATATGAAAAAAACTCCACTTTCAAGCATTGTTCTTTAAGAGGTGAGCTTAGCCTGTGTAGTCATAAGAGTTATGTCATTGGTATATCCTTACCAAATAATTGCAAACATATAGTCCAAATCAGTCCCTGGAATCAGTGGACACACAAATACACTATATGGAGTTTTATTACAGCAGAGCTTGAGAATTACACAACCAGTTTTCCACAGAAAAATTGCTTTCATATGATCTGAGTGCCATGATTTGGTTTATTTGAAACACTGTTCACTGGTGTTCCTAGCAGGCCTCTCTAATTCTACATTTATTAACAAAGGTCTAATTTAGAATAGAAGTTATTCCCACTGTTTGTAAATAAGAAACTGGAATATTTCTTACATGTGTATGTATGTGTGTTGGTGTGTGTGTGTGTAAGTGTGGATAATTTTCCACTCGTGATGTAGGAAGACGTGGCTCATAGCAACAGCCATTGCTTTCCACTAGTCACTCTGAAACATGAGATGTGAGCTGCATTCTCCTCCTTTATTGCAGCACATTTCTGATTTGGTTTGCAGTGAGCAGAAGACCTCACAGTCAGCCCATGGCCATAATGCTGTGGATGTTTTTTTCCCATTACTGGACTTTGGTATTTCAGTAGCCTCCAACTGCTTTTTCAAAGCACTTCTGGTGCTTAGCTATGCCACCATAGCTTAGCTTCTTAGCTGTGGTGGCATTTTAGCATTTTAATGACTCTGCAAGCTCAGTTCTGCTCCAGATGAGTCTAGAGAACAACATGACAAGGATCTTTCCACATCCATGTTGGAAATAATTTGCTGTGAAGAGATGCCTAGTAGCATTAGGTGGCTTTCTGACTGTCAAAACCTTGCTGTATTTTAGTGCTGAATGCTGGGAGCTGAATAGGTCAGGATTGTAAGTGCATAAAATGTCTTTTCTTCTTCTGGAAAGACTGGTCAGTATTTTTGTAGGTGGGTTTCTCCAGGAAGGCTAGGTTGAATTTCCTATAGGTAAAAGAAGGCTGATGCTTTCTTTCAGTCTTACAAAGACATGAGTAACTTCTTTTCTACTGTGTGGTTTTGCACTTACATGGCTAAATTGAGTGCAGCAGATGCTGAATCAGGCCTTCAAAGAAGGCTTAGGAGTGAATTCCTAAAATACTTAAAACCTATTTTTCATCAGCTACAGATGGATAGAGCATTAATTCTTTGCATCCTCCGTGGGCTTCCCTGTAGTGAGACTTGCCTGTATTCCCAGTCTCTTGTTTTCCATCAGCATCGATTTTTGGGTCACTATCTCCTCTCTTCTCATCTCCCATCCGTAGTTTCCTTCTCTTCAAATCTCCTTGGTCCCAGGTGTAAGTGATGGCAGCTCTGTGAAAAAAATGAAGGTTTGGTTTGAGTAAAAGTGTTGCTGATTATTGCTTGCCTCTTTTAAAGCCCCTTAGGTATTTTTCAGTGCTTCAGCAAATAGGCGGTCATTACAATCTTCTTCTGGCTTTCTCTTTCTAGTCCGAGTCTATTCCAGCCATTCCTGAGGACACTGTGCCATCCCAAGGAGCCTGTAGGCCCTGTGTTCCAATGGGAGGATTCTCTGGTTCCAGCAAGGGAAGTGCTCCCTGTTGGTGGGCTGTGATATCTCTGGTGGGAGATGCCCATTTCTGCCACAGCTCCAGCCCAGTCCTGTTGGGGCTGCTCTAAGGCGTGTGAGCTGAACTTGTTTTCCAGCAGTGGAAAGGTAGAAAGGGAAGAGGATTTGGCTGCTGCAGAAAATGTCAACTTTTTTCAGGGGAGAATTGGAAAAATCAAAAAAAAAAGGACACTTCTAGTGCATATCACACAGAAGAATCTAACGCTGTTAAAACCTGCAAGTTTGGCTCAGTCATCCTGAGCTGGGTGGTCCTTCCCAAGTGCTGCATGACTTTTCCACAGCCACAGGCTGAGCTCCCTGCCTGACAGCTTCCTCTGAGTGCTTTCCAGCCCTGTGACTTCCACTGGTAGATGAGAAAAGAGGTTTTGTATCAAGGGAAAATGGACTAGAGGAGAAAGCAGAACATTTCCATCCTTTCAGAAGGACTGCAGTGGACCAGCTGATGGAAAACTGTTTTCAAGATAGCTTTGACTTGTTTTCACAGTCTCTGAAATTGTGTAGGTTTCCTGGGGGGAATTTTGTTTTTGCGTAATGCTTTATCTGCTTGGAGTTTTGATTAAATGTCAAAATGTGTGGATCTTCTCCAGCTAGCTCAGTTTTGCCCTTCTGGAAAAAAAGCAAGGTAGACAGAAAAGCAAAGTCAGAAGCTTCATCCTGCTTTTTTGAAAATGGGAAGCAGGATTTCTAGCAAGATTTAAGGGTGCAAAACCTTTTCATAAGAGTTTAGCATTCAGAAAATCCTGTTATTCTTGCTGTCTTGGGTAATATGCTCACCTGCTGAGAGAGAGGAAAAAAGAAATTAGGGAATATCTTTGTCAACACCCCAATGTATAACTCTCTGCAGTGCCAGCTCCTGCTGGCTGGTTGTCTTGATTAACATTTTCTAGATTGGTATAACTGAAGTTTGCATTTAAATTACATGCTTACTAATGTGCATTTTTATTTTCCATTGTCTTTGCCTGACAGAGGCTTCACCCTCTGGGCTTGCTGTGTTTCACTCTCTGACATATTGAGGGAAGCTCAAAAGTCTTTCCCATACTTGTTCTCCATTTTAAATGAAAATATTACACCCTGAAGTTAGCAGCTCAGTCTTCTTTAATGCAATATGCAGTTTGCACTCAGATCACTTGCTCCTGATATAATTTATACATGAATCATGAATTATGTTTGGATTCTCAGGAAGCAAAAATAAATTTGGTATAGCCACATCCAATTATGTAATGAATTCCTCACGGTAAAATTTACAGCGGGGATGTTGCAAAGTGGAACACTGATAAAAGATTTCCAAAAGATTTGCTACAGTATCTCCTGATAAAAACCAACCTCTGTCCATTTTAGGCATAGTAGAGCCATTTTGATTCAAACAATGAAATATTTAAAGATGCATGAGATTGTTTTTCATTGTAGCTTAAGTGCCAGTGCACAGAACAAGGAGGAAAATAAGTACTTGGTGCAGTCTCACCAAACGAAAGTTCTTTCCCAACATGTTGTAAAGAACCTGCTTCATAACTCTTTTTTATGTCTCTAAAAGCACTTTCTGTGCTGCATCTAACAGATTACATTTTGAGGAGCTATTTCCTGACCCTCGACTTGACTTTTTTTAAACTCATTGCTGAACCCTGACTTCCTGGGCAAAATATGGCTCACGAGCTTTTGTAAGGTGAGCAAAAAACCAGTGGCACTGGGAGAACCATTGGTAATTTCATCTCTGTTTGTGGCATTGATTTCTCTTAAAGGCTTTTTGCTTACATTTCCTTCCACATGTTTCTCACTGTCCCTTGACCTGTTGCTTTTGATTCATTTTTACTCAATACTCAAGTAGCCCAGGCTTGGGTCATGTTCTGCAAGTGTTTTCCTGAGCAGGAATTCTTCACTCTGTCCAGTGAGATATTCTTCTTCAAAACCCATGACATGGCTCCTAGAAGCTGCATATCCATCTCAGCTGAAGGGTGAGCAGGTGGATACATGCTGGTACATCCATGGTATTTGTATTAAACAAATCTCCTCCTGGTGCTGCAGCTCAAATTAGAAAATTTTCATGACAATGACCAAATACCTCTACCGTGTAGACATCAAGAGCTATTAAGGGAACATTTTCCTTTCTTCTCTTTGAGTTTCACAGCAAGCAAGTATTTGTGCTACTTTGCCCCAAAAAACTCACCTAATGTGTGGTAGGAGCTGAATTTTGTGTGGAAATCAGGATAGTCACAATGCAAGAGCTTTGCAAGTAGAACATTTTAGCAACTTCCAGTACCATTACTATGCCATTAATACCATTTAATTGATTAATGTATCTCTTGGATTGACTATGAGAAGTGTTGAAGCTCACCTATGACAGGGAAGAACATGGCACCTGGGCTTCTCATTCCTACAGGTTTTCAGAGTTCCCTGTGGTGGTTTTAATTTTCTGAAAGTTTTTAGGGTGCTGTCTCAAGCTGATGATAAGAGGTTTGCCATTGTCTTCAACAGACTGAGGATTTCCCTGAAGAGGATTGAAGGCGATATGTGCCCTGATAGAGTTCAAGGTCAGAGAGGGAAAAAAAATGCCCTTTTTCTTACACAAAAGCAGCCTTAAACTCTGGTTCCTGCTGCCCACACAGCTGCATAGAAAAGTGCAGGAGACGTGGCTGGGTCAGCCTCAGAGGGGGTTTCTAACCAGAGAGCGTGGTGTAGCAGTCATTTAGGTGGCCACAGTCTGTGGTTTGCATCAAGGGCTGTGTGGTGGGAACACTGCCAAACCAAAAGGCATGTCTTCTGATGGGCTCTTCCAAAACCCAGGCTGAATTATTCATTCCCTTGGTGATGAGACAAGTCCGGTGTTTTCCCCTCTGATCAGAGGCATGTTTGGCAGTGCTGTTCTTCAGTACATACCCAGTGCTGATCATACTGGGTTTTGCACCAAGTGGATTCCAGTTGTGCAGGTCAGAGTAGAGCTGGCAGGAGTTGGATGCTTGTGCTCAGCTCTGCTCCAACTGTACACTTGGGGAAGGTATCCCGAGTGAATGCTTTTTTGGACATCAAAAGCCATGACAAAGTCAAGATGAACTATAAAGTTCCTGAGAGTTTACAACTTTCCCCATAGTCTTAGCTAAGCAAAACTTGATTTTTCTTTACAAGTGCAGATTCAAGCTGAGACAATAATTAGCATCCTGTTTGTTTGTTTGTCACCTTGAAGGAAGATAGGTCAAATATAGTCAGCCTGAGAACTACTTTGCCTTTCCCCCTTGAAGCATTTAATTAGATTTCTCATGTAATCTAAAAAAGAGATAGTAGAGAGCTTGCTGAAACGACTTATCCATTTAAGACTTCTTTTTTTTTTCCCTTTTTATTTCTTGCTGGCTTCATAGACCAATTTATAATTCTTCTGAAGAAGTGACAGGTTTAAACACTTACACCTCCTTGCAGAGAATAGGCAGGGTTGGGTTTTTTGTTTTTAGAAGGAAGGGCTGTAAATCAACACAATTTACAAATAAAACTACTGCTGTATAAGGCAGTAAGAGGCAATTTAGAAAATGCCCAAAATGAATGTCCTGCAACTTGTGCCTGTTTTTTTTTCCCCCCGGAATACATACATAAGTGCTATATGCATAACTATTTAAAAACAGACTAATTATTTCTTGGATTTTCCCCTCGTATTTTTTCACCTGCGTCTCCTGCTTTTGTTTGGCTTTTCTCTCTTTTTTTTTTTTTTCCTTATTTTCCCTCCCTGAGGACAGGATTGCTAGATAACTGGAACTGCCCCTGTTAGGTTGTGAACTTGGTTCAGTGCTTCTCATGATGCAATGCAATGGCAAGGAGGAGAAAGGCTGTGTGGATTGCTGGGTTACTGGTCAGGGTTGCTGTGTGTCACAACAGCTGAAAAACCCCTATACATTCATTTTTGCCCCCCCCCAGTCATGTCCTGATTCATTGGTGTTACAGCTGGAAGGATGCTTCCCTTATTCTCTCTCCTGCAGTGCAGTGTTCCCTCATGCCTTCAACAGGGACAACCACTGATTTTCTTTAAAATCCCAATATAACTCCTTTCTGTGCCCACCCACAGGACTGAGCTAACCCTGTGGGTATTTTTTACCTATGCAGATACTCATTCACTGCTCATTAAAGTGCAGATATAACCACCCCCCAAAAGAAGTCAAAACAGCCGAGTGGATTTGCACTATTACCTGTGTCACAGTATTAAAAATGGAATTTTTCTGAAACTTCTTTCCCCTGTGTGCTGTCCCATCCATTTTATCTCCCAGAAAGCTGAAGTTTGTAACCACTTCTAATCCAGGTCTTTTTGCTGTCATAACTTTAACTAGTAATGCAAAGCCCCAGAGGGGATTAGCCAACCTGAACATTTCAAATTTTAAACTTCAGTAAGTTTAAAGTAGGGAGAAAAAACCTTTCTCAGTCGTTTTCAAATCAACCTACTATCTGCCCCACCATACCTTCCTCTCCTGCAGTAACACTGCATTTTTTTTGGTGGATGTAGAATGAAAACCCTTAAAGGGAAAAATTCATCCTTCCTGAGCATGGAGAGGTAGGTGGCAGAGCCTGGAAAATGCCAGAACACAAGGATGATTTTTCAGTCTCTCCTATATGGAGAAATGCTCCTGTGAATTCCATCCTTAGCCAACATCTTGCAGGCACTAATTGCCCTTTGCTTTTAGATTGGATACCTAAACCTGCTGACTGTAAAGAGGGAAGAGTTGAAGGTCTCAGGTTTTAAATCAAAGAAACCATTCTTCAAAGGGGATACCTTTTTGCAGAGGTATCAGGAGCCAGCAGAGCTCCCTCTTTGTACCAAGAGCTACTTGGTGGCAAGTCAGTAAAGCAAACAAAACAATTTTATGATGTTTTCATTTTGATTTGAGTACCCGTGTCACGTCTGTGAGTGTGAGGACGCAGAAACACGTAGAATTGCTTGACTCTTTCCTGAAACCTTCCTCAAAAATGCAGCAGTAGTTGGTGTCAGAAATTAAGACACATACCTCAGCAAATGCCCATAGGCTGGGGTCTGTAAAAATGATGAGAGAAAGACAGATTTACTGTCACACCTGGAAGGAAAAAAAAATTCTTAGAAAGTGGAGAAGACAATTATAGGATTACTGCAGTCAAAATAGTCATAAGGAGTGGGGGTTTTTGTTGAGTTCTTTGGGTTTTTTTTCCAGTGGTGGAAGTATATCTATTTCTGCACACCACATTTTTATTCATGCTGCTTAGACATGCCATTAAAATAGCAATTCAAAAGTCAATATTATATTTAAATGTCAGACAGTTGAGATTTCAGTTATTTCTTAGCAAAAGGGCGCCAACTGAGAACGTACCAGCCCAAAGTCTTGTAGGTGGAAATAGCCTGTAATGGACAGTTATGAACCAAATAGGCAGAGCTATGTGGTGTCTACTTTATTTGGGGTTTTTTCAGAACTATTCCACATTTCAGAAACAATAACAAGAAAACCCATTAATGGCTAACTGATTGCCATAAACGTTTTGTGTTTGGTACGTTAATTAGTTGAGATTTTGTAAAAGGTCACTGTTTGGCTGGTTGTGCTTTAATTTTCAATTAACTTCAGTAACTCATCAGGTTGATGATGAGGAAGAGTCTGTCTGGACAGGGTAAAAAGTAGGTGGAGGAGGATTTGGGTTGTGGAATAAAGCACGTGAGGTTGTTACAGCAGCCCCTCACCTGGCTTTGATCCAGATTTGTTTCCATTGCGTCTTGTTCCAAGTGAGGCAATTAAGGAGTCCCAGTTGAGTAGGAGCAAAGTATTTTAGTTAACAGGTCTCTATTTCTTTAGAAGGAATTTTGCATATTCAGGAGGAATTTTATTTATTCTAGAGAAAAACAGGGTGTTGAGCAGTTTCTTGACTATATGTTAAAAAGGGGAGGCAAGGAGTGTGAGAAACAGTCTTACGCCATCCTTGGTTGTCAGCACAAATTAAAATGTGGAAATTAACAGTGCAAACTAAGAGCCAGATTCAAATGTGGCATATTGTTAGAGTCACAGCCATAATTCGCTTATGATATATTAAAAACCAGAAACACCTCAAGCTGAATTAGGTAGTGTTGATTGCCAGTTCCCTCCTGCATAAATGCCATTAGATGCCTAAAGTTACAAATTGCTTTAATAACTTTCACAACTGATTGGTAATCACCCTGCAGTTAATGAAATAGGGAAAACACCTCTCGCTAAATTCATTGTCTTCATTTCCTCCTGCATAATTTCCAAGGTGTAGAGATAATTTTCGACAGATCCCAAGCTAGAAAGGTCATCTGCTAAGTTTTACTTAAAACCACATTTGTATCTTCTTTTTTCAGTGCACATGACTATAAATCCCAGCCAGCTTTCCCATGCCCTGTTGTCCAGTGCAGCTTTGTGCAGCACACTCCAGCATTTGGCTGCTTGCTAGTCCCAAGGAGATCTTTGCATCTCAGTGGAAGTGGTGCTGAAGGCAAGTTTGCCAGAGTTGTTCTCGCTGTGTGCCCGGGCAGCTGGAGAATCATGCTGTAAACCCCCACAGCAGTGCACTTAAAGCCTTATAAAAACCATGTGAGCTGAAGAATTGCAGTTCAGGATAGACTGGTTTGATGCAGTTGAGAGTTTTTTGTGTCCTCCCAAAGTAGTAAGAGTTACAATAATTGGTCTCTGGAAAAGTCCCATAAAATTGTGTTGTCATTTAAGGATAAAATTAGTGGCTGCCAGTTAATGATGCAGGAATTATATACATGGCACTGAGCTGAGTGCAACATTTTACCTCTTGCTAGATTTCAGAGACATTAATGTCCCTTAACAAACATCTGAAGGTAATTTCAAAAGGTGGGGGTGATTACAGAAAAGAGCACAGCAGTGTTTTATAGTTGAGATTACCTCTGTATTAGACAGCTCTGACAGAGCGTGTAATTAATTTTTTAAGTGTTTATATTAAAGAATAAATAACTAGTAATACATATGGCACATTATGAGTGTTTCAAGTGTGCTGTAGTTGGGCTAGATATTAAGTTATAGCTTTGTTGTGATTTTTAGCAGAATCAGCATTGGTAAAATTGGCCATTTAGCGTTAGGTTTTCTCAAGTGCATTTAGCACACACTTAAGAGCATAAGTACAGTGGCCTTGTTCTGGAAAAGTTTTCACATCCAGGCTGTGTATCAGCAAAATTCAAGAGTGTGATGGTGGTTTCTGCCATCCCCTTGCTGTCTTCAAAAAAAAGTCAGCTGATTTCTCCAGCAGTCCCTGCTGACAGCATCTAAATGTGTGCAGAGCACTTCTGAAACTCTGGTCCTTAGCTTTTTATATGATCTATAATTTTATACGCTGTGCAACCAAAGAAGAATATGTATGATTCATACACACATACAGGAACAACACAGAGGGATCATTTTAATATAAATCCCAGTGCTGTTTGTTATGTTCTGAAATATTGCATAGAATAATTCAAATATTTATAGATGGCAGTTCAGCTTGTGCTTTGCTTGCAGCATTTGCCTTTTTTCATGTCTCAGTTGAACCGTTCTTCCTTCCTTCCTTTGCAATGTAAACATTGCCCGTGCCCAGCACGGTCCTTTCTGCTTCTTCCTCTGGAAGCTCAAACGTGAAAAACACCCCTTGGATTCTGGGTCCCATTTTCTGGCCTGGTCACTGGAGCTGTACCAAGGAGCAGGGCTGCATTTCTTTGTCACATGCTCCATTAGGAATGGAGGACTTTGCTTTCTGTGGAGTGGCTCCTTTTGGGGCTCCTGAGGCAGAGGAGTTTGTGTAACAGTTCTGTGTATATGGAATAAGTTATGACTGCTAGATGTGAAGTGATGATTAGAAGGGTATTAACATCTGCATTTTCGTGCCGACCACACACCGTGTCTTGGCCTGGCAGTCCCACCCTGAGGGGTTCCTTCTAAGCAGCTTCTTTACACTTGTAAAAAATAGGTTTTTCTTTCTTACCAGGAAAGCCCCAAGGTGGCCCAAGAATCCCTTAGGTTTGAGATGTTCTTGGAAATAAGGTTTGATATAATTACCCATACAGATTTGCGCCTGTCATCAGCCCTGGAGGGTAATTAATCTGAATGTATGAAGTTGCCTGTTTAGGAAGTTGCACATTTTGCATGTTTCTCCTTTTGCTCGTACTTTAATTCTTCACTGCCTGGCTGGGAGACAGAGAAGCAGTAAAGTGTCAACATTGAGAAGTGCGGTATAATATTAAAATGCTCTAGTTTCCATTGAACAGATGATGGTAAGAAGTTACTGTAATGGGTTTGTTGAGAATTGTGCTTTCCAAGACTCTTTAAATTATTGCAGACTGTGCTGCTGGGATATGTATGGGAAACAGCCATTTTAATTAGGAAGATACACTTGGAAATGAAAAGTCATTTTTTAAATGTAATTTCCTTTGTGAGTGTTTTACTGACCACTTGAATTTATTTACCATACAGACCTAGTGATAAAATAGGTATTTATGGGTTGGGTTTTAATTAGAAATAATGGCTGGTAGAATTGAAGTGATTAATCATCTTATCCATATAGGCTGTGGTAGTCCTAGTGAAAGACAGTTGTATTGGCAGTTCAGAGAGGGATTTAAAGGTGTGTTTTGTCCTTAAACACCACCACCCACAACACAGTCACCTTTTGGCATGAAAGAGGAGAAAACAGACTCTCCTACTGTAGTGAACTTCACCTGGGGATGACTGAAGAAATACTTGACAAAGCTGGGGCTGGTCTTCTGGGCGTCACTGACGTCCAAATAGGAGTAATTAAAACAGTAATCCAGTGAGGTGGCTTTGTTTCTCCATGCAAGTGGCACTTGGAGGGAGTGGACCAGGGATGACGGATTTATGGAGAGAGTGCTCATGACAGCAGGCTTGCTGCTGGGCAGATGCAAGTGAGTATTGTTTCAGGAAGCATCAGAGATTTTTCAATCAGCCTTTTCTTTCTTGGTAGAGAAGCATGGGGACAGAAATTACAAGAAACACAACTTAACAGCTTTAATGGCCTCAGCAGAAAGAGGGTAAGAGTTTGGGGAGCGTAGCACAAGGAGAGTTTTGCATGTAATGCCAGTTAGCTTTATTGAAACATACATTTCCTTTACCCTCGCTGCCTGAGGAGGTTTCTACTCCATAATTCAAAATGCAGTGTGTAAGAAACAAGAGCCAGCATGGGGTGCGGTGTATATTTTAGCATGGAAGAGAAGACAGCCAGTGCATATAATTTTCTGGGAGGTAATGAAGTGTCATGGAAAGTGCATGAAATGAATGTGTTTTTATGTACTCATTTTAGAAATCAAGTTAGGGATAATATTTGCCTTTTTGTTAAAGGGTCTTTGCAGAAGTCTGCATTCATGTGTGAGCTGTGTGACTGTAGCTACCTGTTTTTCACTCTAAAGTTATGCTAATTATCTTTGCCAGGATCAAGGCACTTTCTCCCTTTTCAGTATCCATAGGAACCCATTGGGGATGAAAAAGCCTGACATTTTGATTCCCAGCTTTTGTTTCCCTAATCAAAAATAAAGGTATAATGGACAAGAAGAAGCAATTTCATTTAGTCTTCTCATCACAGCAGGTTTTATTATTTGCTTGAATCTCACTGCACTTTATTAAATTATATTTCTGTTTGAGTTTGCAGCATCACTTTTCAAGGAGAGCCCACTGCAGCCCGTTTTGTAATAATATGTGTTTTCTTTTAAGCTTAGTGTTCACTAACTGAGCTTGAAATTTCTCTCTGGCCTGCCTAATTTCTGAGTTTGGTGCAGAAACCAAATCACTGCCTGCCTGTTTGTTGCCCCCTGCCCCATCCTGCTGCTTGGAGCCTGTCCTTGCTAATGTAGGCAAAACAGAGGCAGGGCTACATCACATTGCTGGCTGATTTTCTTAACAAAACAGGCTTTGCAAAAGCTGCTTAAATTCAATTTGCATTTGTAAAATAAAAGCACAGCGCAGCGTGGTCCGCTGGGAGATTTTTCATGCTATGCAGGTATATTTTCAGAAGCGGTAATCAAATATTCTGGTGCCGTACACAAACGGTTTCTGGTTTAGCTGTGGTCCTTTTGTTTTGTTTGGGATGAAAGTGAATGACTGTTGTTGCTTTCCCATTGAAGAAATCCATTCACAGGACAACAGAAATGTAAGCAGCTCTGAAAGTGCTGTTTATAGACTTGAAAACCGGTTGAAAGGCAGTTTTGTCATCCTCTAAGCCTTCACGTGGTGGTCCATGTATGTGGCCAAAGCCCCTTCATCTCCGAGGGAGTCCAGGCAAGTGTGAGAGAGCTGCACCATCACTGGTGAGATGAAAAGACATTTACTTTGTATTTGTCATTTTACTGCCTGCTCGTCAGAGCAGACCTGCTTCGTGAAGAGCAAAAGTTCCAGGCATCAGGGGGAACATAAAAAAGCTGGTGGGATATTTCAGTAGACTTGAAAAAAAGGTCTATTGGTCCTCACAGGGCACAACTTGATGCCTATGATGTTGGTAAGGTATTATATATTGAGATATAAGTCATATTTATGCATTTATTTCTGTTCTATCTGAAGTTGTCTGTGTCTGCCTGTAATGTTTTCCTGCTGACTGTAGGCTGAGAACTTTATTTGCCCTCATAGAAACCTTCTCAGGAAGAGCTTGCTGGCACTTCTTTTCTGCAAAGGGGCTTCTTTTAAAGAAGATACCTTGCACAATCATGTGGACTAATAGACCCCTCACTTCCAAATGTGCAAGGTTTCTCCTCTCTTTCCCCAGAGCACTCTGAACCCAGTGTAGGTGGCCACTGATTTGTGTGGGGGTGAAGGGCAGGTTTTGGTGTCTCCTAGCTGCTCGAGTGGCCTCACAAGCCATTTTCTTTTCAAAGGTCTTCAAAAACATCTGTGAGCAAGACTTAATTTCTGTATTAGTCAGAGACCCTATGTGATAGTTTACAGCCAGCGTGTATGAAGTAAGTATGGCTTTCATTAAAGAGGAGACGTGTATTTTAGCTCAGCTGAGGAATGGGGACATGTGGGCCATAAAGACAATATTGTAATAGAGTCTCCCTTTTTAATACTGAACTGTGTGCTGCACTTCTGAAGAGCCTGGATTTCTGGGGGCTGAGCTGATCAGAGCTCAGCATGCTTTTTTTCCCCTTGCCTTATAACCCTTTTTAACTTTTCAACTTGTCAAGTACATGGTGGTTTATGAAATTTTAAAGCTAACAGTATGCTGCGTGGGGATGTCAGCGATACGCTAGACTTTTGAGTGCATCCTGAGATGAATAAATCATGAAGTCACAGAAAGTTGCAATTAAAGAGCCCAAACCTAGATGCTTGAAATATTAGACCTGGGTTCATGTGACTAAAGAATAATCATGGCTGGAAGAAGTCCACACTTTAATTGTAGATCAGCAATAAAAAAAAGGTATCTGTGAAATATGTGTCTCTTCCAGGGCATCAGACTGATAGTTACTGACCTTAAGTGGAATTATTATTGAAGGAGTTGATTCCCTTCAGCTCAAGCAGGTAGATATGATCCTACCTCAGTGGAGATGGAAATTGCCTGGCCTGGTTTCCTCCTGGTCCCGCTTCTTTATAAATTAAGATAATCCTTCCTTTGATGTTTACTTAGTCAGTGACCTTCCTGTATTTTGCAGAGTCTCTGTAAAGATGCTGCAGGTTATATTCATTTTTGCTAGAATCCACTCTGGCTTTAGCTGCTACACTGTGACTGTGGGTCAGGCAAGGGTTGCATTAACATTTCATCCTATCCCCGGCTCCCCAGTCGCCTTTGAGATATTTTTGATTTTCCACAGACTTGAGATGAGCAGCCGATGTGTCTCATGCTTGCATCGCTTCTTATTTTAGCTCTTCCCTTACAAAAGTGTGGAAAAAAAATTTATCATTATGGCTGTGTGTTTCAAGAGGGTCTCCGTGGGAATGGTTCATTGTCTGTCAGTGGGGACACCCGGTGAGTCACGTCTTTGACTCCACAACCATGAGTAATCTCCCTGACTTCAACAGGATTACCCAGGTGTTTAAAATAAAACTGTGTTGTAGAGGTCTCTGGGATTATAGGACCAGAAAGATTGGTTGTGTGGCTAGTCACCGAGATTTTCTTTTATTTTCTCATTTTATGAGTTTGAAAAGTCAATAAAAAATAATGCAAAACACATGCATGATTAAGGCAGGGGCTTAGCTGCTGCTGTGCCGGGAAGTTCACAGTTAGGGTTTCTGGAGGAGCTCTCTCATGGTTTTTCTTCCTTAATGTGTTTTCACTATAAAAAAACCCTGTGTGTTATGTGTCCCCATATATGGACTGATAGCACCCCAGTTAAGGTCATTTTTAACTCAAAGCAAATCTGTTTGATCAATCTGACTGGTTCAGGTGGATGCACCGCCTGGCCTTGGTTTCGTGTGGTTTTGTTTTTCTCTCCTCAGTTGTTTCTTGGTATCACCCTTATTGCTGCGGTTTCCAAATAGCTTCCAGCGGTGCACATCTGTACACGCTCTTTCATCTGCTCCCCAGGGAAAGACGGATGTGGAGTCGAGTGTTTTGGTTGTGAAGGTTTACATAACCATGCACATGCTTATGTGGCTAATGTATATGTATGCGCTGTGCTAGAGAAGGGAAGTAAGTGTAATTTTGCATTTACACCCCAGGCCAAAGGTTTGTCCACCCTGAGCAGCTGCCAACAAACCCCTGCCCCATCTGTGAGCAAACCTGACCCAACTGCAAATTTACACACCCCCACCACTCTGACCTGGGTGAGCTCTGTGGCCATAAGGGCATTGAGGACCTCTTCTAAAGTATATATAGAGCTATACTGAAGCATTTAAAAATTTTTTTTGCAGGCTGAAGAAGGTTAAAAATCACCATGTGACCTGTGTGTATATAGAGCCCCAAATGTATTCAACCTGAAGTCCCCCCTCCTTCTAGGCTGTCCTCTGTTTCTGACTGCTTTGGGCTGCTGTGAATGTCCCCTCCCCATCAGAGGCTGACGGGGTCCATTTGTAAGAGTTTGTATTAGAAACATTAATATGGGAAAAAGGTAGTTGGGAACAAAACCACTGAGTATATGGATTTCATCTTAATTTCTGAAAATTGATTTTAGATTTTATTTTCCGTCCTGTGAAACATTTTTAAAATTATAGGAATATTAACCTGCTAGCAGAACTTATTTCAGTGAAGATGGCAATTTTCTCATGGCTGGAAGCTTATGCAACTGCAAGATAATGTAGAACTCACACATGTCTAATATTTGATTTAAAAAAGAAAAGCTGCGGAAACGTATTGTTAAGATTTGAGGATGTTGGTGACATGAGATGTATGTATGTCTTAAATGGACATCAGCTGGAAACAAAGAAGAAACATTTGGTTTTATATTGGTTCCTATCAGCAGTGCAGTGGCAAACATAAATACCATGGTAGGGTTGTAGGAATAGTTCTCTTTGACACAAAGCACATAAAGGACAGGGGAGTGGAGGGCCTAGATTCACATCTCTTCTTCCATGGTGTTTTACTTCTCTTAATAGTGTGCCTGAGCTGGTTTCACTGAGATGTTTCTTACAGTGAAATAATTTGAGCATGCAGTCATTCTGCCCCTGTCTCTCCCCCCACCCCCCCAGCTCTTCAGTAATTGCATCCTGGTTCACTTTAATTCGGCACGCTAATTGTTAGAGTTAAGAAATCAGAGGCTTGCCAAGATGCAGAAGAATTAAACTGATTGCCCTTTTGTCTGCAGAAACAGTGGAAGCTAATAATTATTACTCTTATATTTTTGTTGTGAAAACTTCTCTCTCCCGCTCTCAGTCTGCCAGACCTGTGTTTTTCCTTTGACAAAAAGCGATCTGATTTGATGTACATAGGCAGTACTTGAGAATCCATCACTCACAGCCACAGCCTTCCCAGCCTACTGTATATTAATAAGCAGATGTGTCATCCTGCAGAATGCTCAATAATAGATCTTCTTAAGAACTGCTTTTCCTCTGTGTAGTTCAGGTACTCCAGAACTAGAATTTAAGCCCTGCTTTCATTTTATATAGAGATATCAGGAGATACTCAGCTTAATGTAGAGTTGTATATTTGCATTTGCAGAACATTTTGTCTTCCTTTATTCTCTTTGCAGACACAAGGCTTGGAATGCCAAATAGCTCATCAAGATATACAGTGTGCAGAGAGAAAATAATTTTAATGTCTAGCTGTGGGGTTTTTTTTGCCTTTTTTTTTTCCCTTACCCAAAATTAATTCCTTACATTGCTTTCAAAGGAGCCTGAGGAACTCAGAGGTACATAAAGCCAGTTTTCCTCTCCCTGGGATGCTTGCTCCCTGAGGATGCAGGGATGCTACCCTTGCTGAAGCAGCCCTTTGGTTTCCTGGGCTCACTCCTACAAACCTACAAACATCCCTGTGACTTTGCTTTGCTGTCCTGCAAACCCTTTGTCAAGTGGTTTCTTCTGTCCATGCTGGTCAGACCTCTGTGGATTCTGATGAAAGCCAGAAACCTCCCTGTTTTTCATTAATCTGGGCTCCTCCTGCCTTCTGCTGAAAATAAACAGGGCAGGAGGTGAGCCAGCTGGGAGAGAGCAAGGATATAAAACTGTGTTGGAGGAGAGCTGCTAGGAATGCCTACCAGCTCTCCTCAAGTTTTTCCCCTGGATTCTCCATGATTTTAAGGGAAATCAGGCTTTCTAGGACTTTTGCAAGACTGCTATGTAGAGATAGCAAGGGAGCAAATTGAGGTAACACATAAGGCATGCTGACGACCACAAAGGTGCCGTAAAACAAACAGCAGGGCATGTTATTGTTATTATTCAAATATTATCTGGTTCCTGTAACATCTGGGAAGCCCAGAGAGGGATCAGAACCAGATGTGCTCTGTGCTTTATGGCTGCAGAGCAGAGAGGGACACCTGCCCCACAGCCCCCTCATTGTAAGGCATCATTGACGGGGTGTAGGGAGGCTGTGGGCCAGGGATCCACATCAGTGCTCTACAGGTCAGGCTCTGCGTGCCAGAAAGCAGAGTCTATTTAAAAATCCACCAAGTAAATGCAAGTGGAGATGCATGTGTTGATTTTAGTGACACTCACAAGGCCAGGAGTGGTTTTTTTGACACTGTAAAAACAGATGTGGGATCTATCTTTGGCATTGCAGCAAGGGGAGGCGTTTAGGGAAGGACCGGAGAGTTTTCCAGCAATGAGTGTCTCTTCTCTGCATGCCATTGTAAGGGAAAACATGTTTGGTTTTCAGATATATAAGTTCAGGGGAAAAGGTGCCATAGCAGAGTAGAAGTACATCTTGGTGGCAACAGAGGTGATGTTCAAGTTGGAGGTAAGCCATGAAAAAGTCCTGGAGCTAGAAGCACAGTGTTTATTCTGGATGTGTGAAACAGAGGTAACCGCAAAAGAAAAACATGGAAGTGGGATGTGGTCAGAGCAACAAGGTGCAGAAAGGATCTTCATGGCAGCATTTTGAAAGAAAACAAATGTGTCAGGATGATTTTCTGCAAGGCCACAGGAAAGGATGTTGCAGTAACCAGAACGTGAGTGCTTGGAAAGGAAGGGATAAAACATTCTGTGGAGCTGTGAGCTCCATAACAAGGCCCTTCTTGGGTACAGCAAGGAAAATGTGTGTAGGTAAAGCACAGCCTTAGGAATCCAGGTGCACCCTGGCTTTTGGTGAGCTTAAATAACCTGCTGGACCGTGCTCAAAGCAGAATCACAGCAGACTGTAGGCAGGACCACAGTGAGGAGGCCAGCAGTGTCCCTGGGGAGTAGAAGGGGAAAGATAAAATGGGAGCAGGAAGAAGCAGGGAGAGGAAGAAAATGTCATCTCGGCTGCTTCTTGCATTCTGATAAATGGTTTTGTAACAAAACCTTCCTGGAAGGAGGGAGAGCTGCATGGCCAGGCTTCCCAGCACAGAACAGCATCACTTGGAGCTGCAGGGAGCCTGGTTTTATGAGCTGGGTTACGGCACTCAAGCTGATTTTAACATGAGACTTCGTGTGCAGTGTGTCATAGTTCCTGTTCTGTTTAATCCTCTTTTCATTTTCTGGTAAACATTAGCTTTTAATTTTTTTTTACTTTCTTCTACTAATTAGTTACCCATCCACTTTCAAGTTGTGTCCAACAGCTGAATTTTACCTGGCTCTCCCTAGGCAGCGGTTTGATTGGCACCTCTTCTTCTGTCCAGCTGCCAGTGTCCACAAATCATGAAGAAATCCAATTTATCTTTCTGCCCTTCTTTCAAATATGATTGAAAAGTGCCCCTGGATTCAGAGGCACAAGAGAGGGAGTGAAGCTAATAAAAGAGACCCAAAAAAGAGTGGTTACATTGCTCTTGCTTCCTTAGGAAACACACAAAAAAAAAGTTGCACTCCAAAATCTGGGGGAGCTAGAGAAAAAGTGCTTTTTATTTTACACAAACTTCACTGTTGCTGTGGGGTGGGCTGGTTTTTGTGGGTTTTCTTTTGGGATGCTTGTTCTCCCCCCCCCCCCCCCGCCAAAAATTTGATATAAATCTGGTGAAACATCTGCTGAACCTTCAAGGCCATGAATTTGCCTATGCAGTCATTATATTTGTAATTGGATGGATTTTAAAGCCAAGGGAGTGCTGCCTGTCTTCTGCAAGTCAAAGGAAGATCACTGCAGTTGCGAGGGAGGCGTGCAAAGCACCTGGCTTGGTGCAGAGCTTTGGCTTTGGAAAGACTCCTTAAAAATTCCTAATTGATTCTAAAAATTAGGCCATTATGTAAATGTTTGTAATTCTGGGCTGCTACGAGAAGCTTCATTAGTAGGAATACAAGAGCAGGAATTAATTTTACTTATGTGTAATGAAGAGTGGATGGGACCTGAGGAAAGGCTGCAAAGAGAAGGAGGGAAAGGCGTGCTGGTTCCCCCTTTAGCATCTCTGTTCATGGAGTGCCATTTCACAGGGATTAGCTTCCTATTTGTTTTTATTTCATGGGGGGGATCTCTGTGAATATATGGCATGAGTTTACACTTCTATTGTCTGCCATGAATCCCTGGGAAGGGTAGGACAATGTGGAAGTGTGCAGCCGATGCTGCATTACAGGGATGCATTTGGGGTCTCTGTCGCCACCAGTAATGACCACTGAGATAAGCAAATGAGAAGTTAGGGCTGCTTAGAGTTTTAATTCATTGTTTCCTGACCACCCATGGGCAAAAAGGCCAAAATTAGTACAGTTTCATTTAAAGAGTATTCCAGAGGAGCACGGGCTTCACTTCATGGTCTGGCAGGGGAGCTGCCTGGACGTTTTGCGTCCAGCCTGTGTCATACCTTTATGAAATCACAAAACTGGAAGAAAATCCCAGATCTGTGTGGTGGCTGGAGGAAGTTTGTTCAGTTGCTGCTCAGCTGGGATAGGCTTGTAGGATTTCCAGGAGGACTTGGCACAAGCTTTGATGTTGTTGCACTTTAGGTCAATGGAAGTGGAATTTGAGGCGTACTTGTGCCAAATTTGCTGTGCAAAATGAGCCACAGAACATCATGTGTGCATTCTCACAGTGTGGAGTTCAGCACTGTAAGTCTCCAGGGGTTTGGTTGGGCCAAAAAACCCAAAGAAATAGACAAGGTGGTGACAGAAGAGATGGACATCAGATTTTTAAACCAATAGTAAAATAAGAAATGCTCATTTGTTTCAATAATTAAGCTGAGAAGCAGGGACTTAAAGTAAAATCTTGGCTCCACTTGAAGGTGGGGGTACTTCATCATTTATGTGTCAATAGGACATACTTTGTACTCCCTGCATTCAGTTTTATTGGTTTCACTGGGCACCTGGTCTTGTCTCAAAGCTGGATGTTTAATCACTGGTACTAATAAAAGTTATTGACAATCAGGATGGCAGAGAAATCTCAAAAGAGTGAAGACAACTGGATGGGATTGGAGAGGCAGTGAGGGCAGAAGGGTGGAGAGCTCCCCTGAAATCAGTGTCTAATAGTAAGAAATGTCCCCACCAGCACTTGTGGGTGGGACCTTCAGCAGCAAAAACACAAGTGGGGAGGAATATGCACTCCCTGAGAATGCTCTTCTGGCTGCTGGGACTGGACTATACAGAAGTTGCACTACTAGGCATGTTTCCCAACCTGCTGCTGTTTTACTTCTATTGACAGCAATGGTTGCTGCCACTGGGAGCCTTCAGCATCCTCAAACAGAATGTGTCCTTTGTTTGGAAAAAAAAAAAAAAAAAAAGAAAAGAAAATCCTGCTTTTATTGCTTCATCCTGCACACTGTCACACAATGTGACAGTGTGATCCCTCCAGGTTTTATAATATGGGCTCTCTTTGCCAGGGCTTAGGGGGAGAGTGGTGTTATTAATGAGCTCTTCTGTGTGGCTGCTGGGCAGAGGGGTAGGAAAGAATAGGGGAATGTCTTTTTGCATTGCTCAGACATCAAATACGAATGCTTTGTAATAACAGAAAGAGACAGACAGGGGAGCCCTTGTAAATACATTTAGGAGAGGCTGTGGAGGTGGTGCAGATGCAGGTTTATATCTGTGGCTTTGGGAGGGAAGGACAATTGGGTGTCTCCATGCTTGTCCCTCACTGCTGCTTTCATTCCTGGATCCTGGGAGCCTTGCTGGGTCTCCAAGCACCCCTCAAACACACACAGCACATAAGTCCTCAAAAAAACCCAAAGAAAATGACAGTGACCGAGAAGTTGCTTTGTTTTGGTGTCACACCTTCAGGGAAACAGTGGGGAAGTTTCACTACTCATCAGTGCTGAATTTGGGCTCCCAGTCCTGCTTTGTTAGTCGGAATGAGGCATTATGGCTCTCAGCTGTGGAATCAGCTGTGCCTGGGGAGGAGGTATTTAGCTCTTCTCCTCTCAGGTGCCTCCTGTCCTGGGTGCTGGAGGGGGTCCTGTTTTGCAGGAGCTTGTTGGAGTGCTCCTTGTTGGAGTCCTCCTCTTTGGTCACAGCGAGAGGAGGCTGCTGGAGATGATGGTAAGCGAGTCAGGAGTTTAGTGATTGGTAATTCTTACCAGTAAAAAGAGGAATGGTTTTTTTCAGGGCTGGTTGTGTGAGGTTTTTGAGGTTTTCTTGATCAACAGAAATGGAGTTTAGGTCAAATTAAGTTGATGTGTTTGCAGTAAGGCAATGAGTCCATGACCACTGGCTACATCTCTTGAGTGGTGTGCAGTGGTTCTCTCTGATCCTCTCCACTCCTTCATGCTGCTACTGCTCCTCCTTTTGCCTAAAACACAGGTAATGCCTTACACAGTGTTACAAAGGCTTAGTGTTTGTCTGAGATATTCAACCCAAAATGAGGCCGTGCACAAACTTAAAATGTTTTTAAATGTGAATTAGTAGCTCTTAAAAGGAGCGTTCCTGGTGGTGCTAACATTTCTCAGCCAGAAGTGAAAAGGAGAAGTGAAGGATGAAGACTGTGTTATTTGAAGCCTCATATTATTGCACTTTGGAAGGGTTTATGGTGTTCTGGCTGCTCAGAGAAAAGCAGAGGCAGGACACAAACAGGCTGCGGGGAGCTCCCTGTGTCTCTGAAGCCCTGCCTTCATTATTATGCAGCGCAAGTGGCTGCTGGCACAAGAACAAATTCCACTGTAAATTATGTGTGATTTACATGAGAAGCTCATTAATTCTCTAACACCGGATTTAGATGGTTTCATTTGTAAAGGGTGTCATTTTAAACACCGCTCAAACATATTTCCTTCTATCTGCTGACTCAGAGTGTGTGCTGAGAGATGATAAACAATAAAGTGTGTATGTGTTCATAAATACATGCACACAGACACACATTAGAAAATGGAATCAATTAGAAGGTATGCTTTGTGTTTAGCAGGGCTGCCTGTGATACACAGATTGGCTGCCTGTTTTATAGTTTTGTCTTCCTCAATGCTTGTGTATTGTGGACCTTGCAGGGATTTTTTTTTTTTTCATTTATTGATGCAGAGGTAAGTCCTTTTAATTTTGATTTTTAATATTAAACTTGTATTCTAATGCTTATTCCGTGCTGCTGCAGCCCTCATTTTTAGGGGGTTCCCCTTCCTGGACAGGCCTCTGTCCTGGCTTTGGGAGCAGCAAGACTCAGCATGAATGAGCGGTACAGTTCTGTGGCATAAGCAATAAGCAGAATGTCTTTTTTTTTTTTTCCTTTAATGTATATTCCTGTTTTTTCCCCAGCTCTACTATAATTCAGAAGTTTGGCAAAAATAATAATCAGGAGGAAAAAAAAAAAAAGAAAAATCCCTAAGTGGAAATACTTTTTTATTGGGGGCTCTGCCTCTTGCTGCAGGACAGACATACTTGATAGGCACACCAGAAGTGTCTGTGGTTGTAGCTCGTATGTTGAGGCAATGTAGTCCATAGTTTCATTTAATGTTGCTTTTGCATTAAGCAGCATGACCCTTCTGCATTAGCTGAAAGAATTATATGCTCATTTTCAGCTTGTACTTATTGTTTTAATCTAGCATCTGGAGCTATGTGTTCTCTGATATAGGGCTGATGTCGAAATTTGGATGATGGTGTAAGTGTTTTATCATACATTCATGTGCTGTTCGGGTTTAAGTTGCAGTTTATAATTATTTTAAATGGGCAGTTGCTCTTTAGAAAATCTCAAGCTTGACGCAAACAATAAACGCAGGACAAGCTGCCAGACTCACCTTTGAAGTCTCTCTGGCCTAAGGAAACTGTTCCTTGACATCTCATTACTTTCCTTCTCTTATTAGAAACAAATGTGGATTTCCTACACGTAGATTAAATATGGCCTGAATTAAGAAAGCTGAGTTAGGCAGCAGCAAAAGAGGAGAAATTATGCCATGCTCTGCTGCGGTTTTGTTTATCAGGACATAAGTCTGAATTTATTATTTTTTATGACTTGTAAGTTAGTGCAAGGAAAGAAAAAGGAGCAGTCATTTTTTACCTACGACAATCAATCTACAGTTTCATATGCATTTAAACAATTTTGCCACAGGGAAAAGAAAAACATGCCTGTCTTAAGTAACCTAAACAACTGTGGTTGTTCTTCTGCACGTAGCAGGGCTTTCCTTGCTCAGGGAGAATTTTTTTTATGTTATGTGGAGAAAGTGATTTTGACTCACAAGGTATGGGAGAATGTAGGCAGGGTTTCAGTGGAGGAGGAGGGAAATCCTGTAGCTCTTGTACTTGTGAACAGCACGTATCAGACCTTCCCTGACCTTTTTTTTGGGCCCCAAGCTGAAGTTTTATGTCATGACCTGTCTGCACCACTTGCTAGGACTGGATAAACATGTTTTTGAAAGTAAGAATACTGACAATTTATTTTTTTTTCTCCAACCAAACTGCTTGCATTCAAGCTCCTAATCTAATTTATTAGAGATAAAATTGGAGGGGGAGGGGGCAACCAAGCCAAGAAACATTGTGCTATTTTCATTTCTCTTCAACAACTTCTCATGGAGTAGCATGGGAGCAACATTTTGTTTAATGTTACAGGAGTTGCAAAGGTGGTGGCTGTGCTTCGCCATTCTCCCCACACTTGCTCTATCTCGAACTGGAGATGTTGGGAAGGATGGAAGGTGAGAAATACATGGTTATGGGTTGCAAACAGACAGAAATCCTATACCCAAAGCCAGCCCATGGCAGAATGGGTCACTTCTCAGGTGCTTCCACCTAATATGTACTCTGTATATGTAAGCCACTGAGTGTAAACCCTGTGTTGGCTTGATGCTTTTTTTCTGTAGTGCTTATCTTTTAAAAATCCAGTGCTTCTGCAGGCACAGGATAGGTTCTTCCTAGTTTGGTGTTGCTTTAGATTGGCTAAACTTTAGGTCTGGAAAAGCATTTTGAAAATATATAACTTTCTTTTTTTTTTTTTTTTTTTCTGAGGGAACATGTTTAGGTCACTTCTATTTGAACTGTCCTAAAATATTTTATCCTCCTTTAGAGGCCATTTGTGATTTCAGCCAGCTGTTCCCTTATAGACTGAGAAGGAGGCCTGTGCCTGGTGCAAATCTGTGCAAGTATTACTGGAAAAAAAATTATAGGAACAGTGCCAGATGACACCAGCTGTTAATGGCACTCATTAGGCATCATGTTTTAACACAATGTTATTTTCCAGTGTAGATGAGCCCTCAATGAACTCTTCCTTTCCCCAAACTCACCATGTAGTATTTTTAGTGGAATATTTTAATTCTTTCTAAATTTTCATAAAAAGTTTTTTTTGTAGTTTAAAATGTAAGCAGAGCACCTAGTGCTTGTTTAACTATGAGGTTGAAGTTGAGACCCTCTTATTTATAAACAGTTTCCATCTTGAAAAATACACAGTTGTAGGTAGGCAAGGTGGACAAAAGGTGGGAGAAAAGAATTATCTTTATTTGACAGGTCTACTGAGGCAGAAAGGGAAAACAAAGATCCCTAGTTTTGTGGACTTAAAAGTCTACAATGTGATCCCATTTGGAGAAACACAGTGGAATACAGGAGTTAAACTTATCTTATTTCTCTGGGGGAAATCTCCAAGAACATTTTTTAGCTTATGTTCCTGGGACATAAGAAGCCAGGCCAACTATTTAAAAAAAAAAAAAGGTAAAGAAACATTCTGCTAGCAAACTACTCTGTATGTGTGTATATATTCATATGCACACACACACACATATATATATTAAAATAAGAAAAGTCTTAACCACATCTCTTCTAAGTGAGGCTGTTTGAGTTTGGTTTCTGCGTGGTGCTGTTCATACCAAACACGTATGTAGGTCATTTGGTTTCCGACCAAAGCACTGAAGAAAGTCAGCAGTTAATGCTATGCAAAGTGGAATGAGGCAAGCATGTCACCTGTAATATGACAAGGTATTAACTTCTTAAGTCAGATAAATTTAGGTGGACAGGCTGGAGTTTTAATCTGACTCCTGAAATTGCTGCTTCAATAAATTTCAGCTCAGTGATACCAATGTTTATAATTAATTTCAGAGTGGCTTAATTTTTGCACATTAAGCAAATTGGTATCTTGTTTTAGACTCTGAAGCAGAGAGGCAACTCAGCATGAGTCTTTGTGTGATTTATTTAACAAGAGACCAGCTTAGGGACTCTGAAGTCATGCTTAGAGTTGAGCTGGTGCCCAGCATTCATGCACTGTGGCATTATCTCTCCCAAATGGCAGCTTCATGGCGTGGCAAACTCAGAAGTTCTAAAACTCAGAAATTCACTGACAAAACTCAAAGTTTATGTGCCTGTCTCTTTTCTTTTTGTGGTGGTTTGGTGCTGGCATAACTCTAATGACATCAGGCACTTAGGGAGTGACACTGCTGTAATAAAACTTGGAGAGTAATGGTGTTTGCAATGCCATTTCTCACCCAGTCTTTGTCTGCTGCTAAAATCTCCCTGTTTGATTCTGCTCACCCTTTTCACAGTTGAGCCCACATCAGTTGACCAACATCAGTTTCTGCCCTTGGTGCTCAGGATCCCAATCTGTTCTTCCACCCAAGCAGGAGGCAAACCTAGGTCAGCTCAGTTTCTGAGGTCAGATGAAATCTGGTTTATCACCATGGGCAGGAGCTCTAACAGTGGTAATGTTAATTTACAAAATGAAGGATCAGTTGTTTTAAAGGCCAGGGGAGGCTTAATGCAGCACAGGACAGACACTGTTGTCCTTTTGGTGGTGCTGTGTACTGTTCCGTATAGCTGATGCTGTTCCTTGCCTCACCTCCATTTATCTTCACTGAACTGTGGCCACTGAAGGTGTCACCTTGCTG
This sequence comes from Serinus canaria, assembly GCF_022539315.1. NCBI lineage: Eukaryota > Metazoa > Chordata > Aves > Passeriformes > Fringillidae > Serinus > Serinus canaria. Next base: position 17,031,347 of record NC_066317.1, read on the forward strand.
GACCCTCTCCTGCAGTTTGTGTCTGTCTGCCCACACAGAATGGGTTAATCTTTTATTTCTTAAGTTAATGTGTATCTTTTATATTGTTTCTCTTAGGGGCTTTCCCAGTGAATTATAAGGAACCTGTGTTTGTCTTTAAAGCCTGGTCCCCCTGAAGTTGAGAGAATGATTGTGGATGAAACATGCTCCTTCTTAAAATGCTACAAGTAGTGTTTCATCCCATCCCTCCCCTCCTCCCATGCTTTAAAATATCTAAGGACCCCTAAGTAGGCACTTTTTAAATCAAAGCATTAAGAAGCAAAAGTGTGGTGCAGAGTTATGAGCCAGATGTTGATCCTGGTAATTCAGGTATGCCATTCCCTCACACCCACTCAGCTTTCCTTGTGGCATCTCCCCAAAGAGGACCCTGGGGTTGGATGCAAGCTGAGATCAATCCTCAGCCTGTGCCATCTGTGTGCTGAGGGTTGGGGCTGCTTATTGAGTTGAAGTCGTGTGAACTGAGAAACAGAGACAACGTGATGTTGGGAGCGAGCCTGGATCTTAGGAACACATTGCTTAAGTGACCAGAAACTCAGCTGCTGTCTGTGTGCCAAGCCAAAGTTAAAAGCCATGTGGGTTTCAGAACTTTCTTTTTTTAAGAAAACCCTTGTTAAGAATGAGCTGCATTCAGTGATGGATTGCTTGTTGCTCTTGCCCAGCTATTTGTACTCTCAGCTTTGACTTATGCCGTACACCTGAGGCCTCGCATTATAGGGAGCGCAGTATGCACAACAGAGGGCTGAAAATTTGGCCAAAATATTGATGTCTTGAAATGCTGAATTGGGGGATGTTTCTGGAGGAAGTAGTGCTGCTTTGCTTCATTGGATCAGACTAAGAGAGAGGTGGGATTTTTCTCATAGCAGTTGTTCCCCCTGGCTTTTTGAAAGTTTTGTTTGGGACTCTGTCTTTGAATGTTGCTTTAAGCTTTTTGGTTCTCAACTGCAGGTAGGTGCTGTTCCATGTCTGTGGCTTGTACAGAGAAAAATTAGGAGATGAAGAAAAAATTGTTTTGAATTTTTTTATTTGACCTGATAGGTGGTAGAGCGCGGAAGAGAGGAAGGCTTTCCATGAGGAGCAGAGGAGGAAGATGCTGGGTGTGGAAGAAGGCAGTGCTTTTATTTTAATATTTCCAAGACCCCAACTTACCTTCTATGCCAAGAAAGAGAGAGGATGCTGGGGGCAGGCATTATTCTGGCACATCTGGCCCCAGTGAAGCTCTTGCTGGTGATTAGGTCCATCTTGAGATCAGCCTTTTTAGCTAACACATAATTACTGGGGTTTTGTTCCTCCTTGGAATGGTTAACATATGATATGTCTATACGTTCTTTTTCTTGCAGCTCATTTTTCCCCTCTTGTGTGATTTGCAGGATTTACACACTTGGTTTGTGTTGATAGTGTCTCTCCTGACAGTTCTTTGTATAGAAAGGTTAAGGCAGCTCATGGGTTTCTGAAGACAGGAGTATTATGCTTGAGCCTGGTGTTAGTCATGCTTAGCTGCTTGCATACTAATTTGGCACTAAATCATGACTTCTTTTTCAACTAGATGCCACCATTTTAGGCAACTCTACTTGTGCAACTTGCAGTCAGGCTGATGAACCAGTCAAAAATGATGGCACGGCACAGCTTCTCCCTTCCACATATGCCCATTCTCCAAATGTGGTAGGAGGACTGGAAAATACAGCCAAGTGAAGAGAAAATGCAAATTGGCTTCATATTGTTACTGGAGCAAGGAGCTTTCTATAGGAGGAAATCTGAAAAATTTAAAATATGCTGCTAAAGTTTACATGAGAAGTTCTACATCTCCTTTCAAGAAGTGGTGTTCTCCTGGCAAAAGTGATTGTGAAGAGTTCTATTGCAGTTGGATTTCTCTTGAAACTGAAACTGGAAAAAAAAGGTGATAAATGTTACCACACTTGCTTTCTCCCTTTGTCTTTGGAAGATGATCAGGCAGTGCAGAGGACAGCATCAGAACTAGAGGAGGTTTTAGCTGTCTCTTGGGCTCAAGCCTTCACCAGGGAGAAGGTTGTTCATCTTCGTACGGAGGCGGGATCATTGGCTTTCTCATCTGTGGCTGTCTAGGTACCGTCTCATACCTAAGAGGAGTTGCTGGATTGTTTTTTCTTGCAGTTGTTATTTTGTCATGAGCATGGTTCTCAGTCTGAATTTTGTGGAGCTGAAATCCACTGACAGGGCAGACAATGAGCAAACATTCAGGGCATCTCCTGGCCGACAGTTTGATGAAAGAAGTGGGCAGGACTCTATTTATGAACCATTACACCTTAGCTATTTTCATGAGTGTAATATATAAAAAAAAAAGGTTTCTTTGATTTTTCATTTTTGTCTTTGCTGCTTGTTAAGCTAAGGAGCCCCATCAAGTACAAGAAAAAAATCACCTATGAAAATCTGCTACTACAGCTGAGAAGTTAAACTGTGGTTCTCAGTTGTCAATTTGGTGTGTGGTTTTCTTCAGTGTTTCTCTTTTTTACCCTTTCCGTAGCTCAACCTTATATGCATATGACTATGATGCCCATAGGCAGTTTATGGTATGCAGAAGAGGAACATGTTACTTATGAGATTTTTTTTTTTAAATAAGATTAAAGATACAAGTATAGCAAATAACACAGTCTGATTTATGACCATCTTGGGATATCCCCTCCCCTTCTCAGCTTTTCTGCAGTGACAGATGGAAGAAAATATCTTTCCAATTTTAAGAGTTAATTGCAACTGTGCACAAGGACAGGCACCACGTGGACCTCAGTGGGAAGTAGTTTTGATTTCTTAAATGTGGATCATGTTCCAGTCAGCTTCAGAAGAGAGAAACCCCCCCGACTGATATTTTTAATGAGCTAGGGGAGAGTGTTAAAACTGCCTGCCTATCTACCTACGAATCCTCAGGGTAGAGAGCTAAATCACTGTGAAGCATTAGAAGTAGAAGAGGTTATCTAGCTAGGCATTTTCTCTGGTGTAAATGGTACTAATGCATGTGCATATCACTTTTTTCTTTTTAATTTCTCTATTTTCTTATAAAGCAGCATGCATGACTATGCTTTCATCAGCAGCCTTTATTAACTCTGGTCTAGGTGACAGCCTGAAAACATAGGAGCAGGCACAATTTCCTTGTGGGCTTGAGCCACTGAAACAAATTCAGTCTCCTTTATATTTTTTCCTACCTTTAAACTATTGAAAGGTATGTGGAAGAATAAGTGTTTGTGTGCATGGGGATGTGTTTGTATATGTGTATTTTTTGTATGGGCCAGTAAATGCCTGGGGTTACCTGGAACTTGAAGGAACACCTGTGAATAGGGTACTTTATAGTGAAAATAAATAGAAAGCCTTTGGTAGCAGAACTTAATGGAATTAAGGAAAATATTGGATTCTGGGTGCTGTTTCAAAGTCGTTTTCATCAGAATGGAAGTGGCATAATCAATATGTAGCTCTTTGGCTGTTAACTCTTCAGATTTAGCTGAAATCACATTAAATGGAATAGATTTTATTTGTGGCTCGGGCAGCAGGGTTATATTTAACTGAACTCTCTGGAAGTCAGCTATTTGGGAGCTGCCAGCTCTTCACAAAGTAATGCTGTCTGTAGCTGTACCCAAACAAATCATGATATCATTCTTTTGTCATTACTGATGCGGGTCCTGCTTTATAAGCACCAACTAAACACAAAAAGTTCTGGTGGTGTGTGTCCTGTTTGCTCTTCCTAATTTGCCCATTGATTTCTTTCCCCATCTGGTCTCAGGTGAGCTTTGTTATTCTTTTCCTATTCCAAGGCAACTGGGCCAGAAACAATCTCTGTGCCATTGATTTGAAAACCTCTGCTGCAAGTTAAATCGTGGGCCAGAGTTTGGGGAAAGTGAGGGTGTGGGCTGAGTTTGCAGCTGTGTGGAGCATCTGTAACCATGAGAGATGTCAGTAGGAGCAGTTGTATTTACCACTGCTGAAAATGACACATGTTGGTTTTAAGTTCAATACTCACACAGTCAGTCTGTAATAGAATCTACAGGTAGGAAGACAACAATAATTATTTCTATTAACTACCAAAAAAGCTATAAATAGATTCATTTAAAAAGCCTTAGAAGCCAGTATTTCCAATTGCAAAACACTCTGTAAAAAATTATTTTTGTGTCTTGCAAAGAAATCACCATACCACACAAACAGAATCCAAATGAAAAACTGTCTTGTGTTCTGGAGATGCTGTCATGAGAAAGGCCTCCTATGTAGCATCTGTTCACACTTCCCACATATTGTGTAAATATATCCACTTCAAGTATTTAATCTTCCCAGAAGTTATGCTTGTCTTTCTTCTCCAAACAAGAAAGCTGGAATCCTCTCTCTCCTTACAAAACCCACCTGTAGCTTGGCAAGCTACCAGATTAAGGTTGTTTGGGTGGGTTAGTTTTTTTCCTTTTTTTTGATAATGCTCCAATTTTAAGTTTTGCATAAAAGCCGTAAATGTTTCTGGAGTTAAGACTGATCTCATTTCCCCCTTTCCCCCATTCCCTAGGAACATTCCTAATAAGTTACTCAGTCTCTCTTCTGAACAGGGAGAATTTCAGCCATAAATAAGGCAACACTTGAAATCGTAAATAATGTTTGGACAGCTTGTGCCGAGGGCTTCCCAAGGGAAGGAATGATTTTGTCAAGGCAGTGTATCGTGGGGCTGTCCAGTGTCGTGCTTGGAAGCTGATGGTGCTGCTTTGGAGCAGGCTGCTTCTTGTGCACAGTGCCTCCAAGTATCTGGAAGCTGGGCTGCGACTCCTGAAAAATTGGCTTGTGGGATAGCAAAGTAAATCACACTGATGAGAGGAGAGGAAGGGGGAGAACTGAAGCCACCAAATACTAACTGGAGCTAAGAAATTCCGTGCTAAAGCTGAAACTGCAGCTTTATCTCATGACTTGGTGGGGAAAAAAAAGGCAGGAACATATGTCAATGACAGATTGCCAACCTTAGCGTTTAATTCCGGGCATTTTGTGGGTTTATAGGATTTGCTGACAAAAAGATGAGGGGGAAGGGTTGGATGGGATGTAATTTCCTGAGTGTTCTTCTTCAAGGAGGGGGGGGGAAATCTCAGCCCATCTTCTTTTATTTGAATATATTGGAAACAGCCTGAACAATCGTAGGTTTTCATTAGAGTAAATACCTTTGAGTTATGACACTTTCTCTCCTTTAAAAGCAGTTTCCAAAGCATTGGAGAAGTATGCATAATTAAATGCTTTCCTTATTTGAACTTCATTGGGAGGCAGTCTATTTCTTTCTTCGTTTGACACCTCTGTGCTGTGCAGACTCGTGGTCTGTTGAAATGTGTGTGCTCACAGAGATGTGAAGAACCCCAGTCTGCCTGTTCCACAAAGTTGTATAATGAGCAATGTTTTGAACACTTCTCAGAAGCAAGACAGTGAGGATATTAAAAACTATATGCTGTATTGCACCCACGTGTTTATTTAATAGATACCGAGTAGCCACAGTGTATGACAGTTCTGTGTGCTCTCTTGCTTTGGCTTTTTGTGTCTAATCTCTATCTACCCATGAAATGTCCTTGATCTGAAAATCTCTAACCTGCTTTTGGCATGGGCCCTTGACAGAGAACCTTTCTAAACCATGCAGTTAGAAGTCCTGCTGAACTTCTTGAAATTTTATTTGGATACTTTGAATAAAATATACTGAATGGATAAGCTGGACTAAGTTATTAAAACTTTGCAGGAAAACCATGAAGCAATTGGAATATAATTTTTTTTTTAATTTTGTCTTCCTCTCCAGACCATTTCCTGGAGAAAGGAGGTGGGAATTAGATGGCTTTTTTTATTTTTTTTTTCTTTTTCTCCTGTGGGGGTATGACCTATTTCTCTGTTGACCAAGAAATAGCTTGGGAAAAGGAGAATGCTGTGCTGATGAAGGGTTTGAAGCATTTTCTGAAAAGATTTTTAGATATGTTAAAGGACTTCTAATATTCACAAAGGCCCTGTTTAAGTGTACATCAATCTGCTCCTCTTTTTCTCATTGAGCAGGAGTACATGGAGACTTTTTTCAGGGTTGGGTGCCAGTTTGCAAGGTGCTGGGTTGCAATTTTTTCCCTTTTTGCATCAGCATCTAAGGAGAAGTCAAAGGACTTATGTTTTGGCTCTGGATTCTCTCAGTATGTACTTCAGTGAGTTTGAGGTTCCCTGGCATTACAGAAGGAATATATGTAATAGTTTTCCTTTTTTTTTTCCTGTTGCTGATGTAAGTTTTTGCAGGTTGGAACCTCTGTTCTGATTATGGTGGGGTCTTCCAAACGTGAGCAAATTGGATAGTACAAGATGTGTGTGGGTCTGAGTTGGCTGATGAACCTTGTAAACTTCATGGGTGACACCTCCAGTGGAGATTAAAATGCACCTTGAGCCCCTTGTATTCTGAGTTTTCTGAGCTGACAAACTGCTCTAAGAAAATTATGTTTTATGTTCTCCATGCGTTACTTGTTCATTTCAAGGTTCATGAAATACAACAGGTGGACAGGCCAGTCAGCAGTACTCGTAAAGCCCATGAACTCGTCTTTGCTGGTTGAGAGACTTGAAAATCCCCAGCAAAGTGTGGATGTCTGTAATAATTTTTTACTGATCTGCCATAAAAGACTTGGGGGAGTTCACAAAATTCTCTGGTAAACCAGAAGATCACATAACCACCCACAGCATGCCATTTCTTGCAGTATTCTCTTAGGATCTTAACATGCTGAAATCCATCCCTCTCAGGCTCATGAGGGTTACAAAGCCTGTGGGGATGGCGAGTGTGTTTTTAATCCTGCTGTGAGACTCTGTGGTTTTGTGTCTTTCTCTACTCCATTTCATTTGGTTTTGCCAGCAAAGGTTTTTTATTCTCAGTGGTCTTTTGTACTGCAGATTGAGTGATTTAAGCTTGGGTTTTGACAAAGTGCATCTCTCTGAGCAGGTAAAAAACCCCGAATTAATGAGATTGAGTGTCTCTTATCTGTGTAACAAGTCTGAGCATCACATATGTCAGCACGTGCTGCTGGTTCATCCAGCTTCATGGCATCCATGTGAGCTGAGAAGAGAGAAATGTGTGGATTCATATTGCCTTGAAGAAAGGCAGAAAAGAAGTATTTGCTTGCTTAGTCCTGTGGCAAACCTGTGATGTAAAGTTGAGAGCAGCTGTCGTATTTGGCACATGTAGGCAGGGCAGTTTGTAGGGTGAGTACATACCTGAGTGATGTAAATATCAAAAGGGAAGCTCTCTTACCTGCCTTTCCTGAAGGGTGCTTGTTTAAAGGGCCTGAAGTGCTGAAAACCAGGCCCAAGATCCCTTTTCCCCTGCCCGGGGCAATGACAATGTAGCTTTCTTACACCGAAGGGCTCCCATCTACAGGCTGGTGCTACCTGGGCTGCCAGGACAGGGAGATGAGAGCATCTCCAAACTTGGTTCTCTTCTGGAACAGAATAGTTCCTGTGCTCTTTCTGGAGAAGCATCTGCCTGATTGTAATCTTTTTGCTGTAATTAGCAAATGCCCCGTTTTGACCTTCAAGGACTGAGTCCAGCCCCTTAATTGGGGGATTCTTTCCCTAAGAGAAACATACTGAGCTGCCTGGCTTATGTTCATGCACACACACGCATATGTATGTGCATACCTTCTACGCAGTAATTTGTTCCAAATTGCTGCCAGCTTTTGAACTTAGAGGGGAGGATGGAAAGGCCAAGGAAACCAGAACAGCAGAGGGAAAAGCCCACCCTACCTTTCAAGTGTCTCTGCCTCTCTTAACAAAACCTGCGTGCTTACAGGGCCCATTTGGCATTAATGCAGCCCTGACTAATATTTTTGCAGCTGGATTGGTGCTAATGAAGACAGTTAGTTTTGGAAAGACCGCCATGCAGAACTCTGTGTTTCTTACTTTCAGATCCCTGGATTGCTTGGGTGTGGGAAAGCATGTGGAGGGCTATGGCTAAATGGTTGTCCTGTCCTGGTGCTCTGGGCTAGGCATCCACTGTAGGTGGTGCTTGAAGACAATGGCATGTCAAGCCTAGGATGGCTGTGTGAATCAAGAGATAACAGATGCCTAGAAGTAGCTTGTGGCTTCCCCTTGATGCTCTTGGGGCTGAAATGTGTGGTGTTCCCAGTTAAATAAAAAGATAAGAACATGCCCACAAGTGTGAGAGAAGTCCCGGGGAGCAAGTAATTTGTATTTTGCAGCATTTAAACCTGATGCATGAAACCTAACTAACCTGTTGTAGTTACACAGTGTTTCACAGCAGCAGAATTGGTGTGTTAGATACCCTGGGAAGCAGGATTGCAATGGTCCATGTCATGGTTGGGTGCTCTTGGAGCCCAGAGCCCCCAGGTGTATATGATAGGGCTGGAGCTGCAAGAGGAAGGTGAAGGGTGTAACAGTGCCTCCTGAATGCTGTTCATCTGCTTAGTGTGCAGCTGATAATTCAGCCTTGATCTAAGTGTTCATGTTTACCCATAAAATTAATTTCTTACTGAAAACATCAAGACAGGTGTGTGTTGGGTTTTTTTTTCCCCCCTTGTTGTGTCTCTGCAGTGACACCAGCTCATACCAGGTGGTAGTAGAGTGTTTATCGGTAGAAAGAAACAACCAGGTTGGGAAAGAAGAACTGCTTGTCTTGGTCTCCATGTCTTGCAAGTCCTGACTTTAGGTTTGTGGTATGTTACATAGAGGGTTGTGACTTCACATTTGCCCCTAAGCCCTGGAAGTGCTGTGTCCCCCACCTGAATTATCTGCCTTAAAGATATTTCCTCTTAAGGATATTGTCTGCCTTTATTTTAGGTTCTGTTTCCTTTAAACAATTCTAAGAGGATTGCACAGATAATGTTTCATGGAATAATTTTTTTTTTTCTTCTAAGGGAATAATGTAAATGTATGCAAGCAGGATGTTATTGTGCAAGAGCTGTGATGTGTTTATATAAGGTGGGAGGGCTTGATTTATAACATTGAATATTTATTGGGAATAAGTCTGGGTGTCTGAGATCTCTGCTGCTTTGTGTGAGCTGGCAGATAGAAGGGTGACAGGTCAGGTTTTTCTGAATGCACCTTGTGGATTTTCATATGCTGGTGTTTTACATCAATGTGTCAATTTAGTGAGGTGAAAGAAAACATTCTTAACTTGGGTTTTGAAAGCATGGGGAATAGGAATTTACTGCCCTATTTGCCTGTCCCTACATTCTTCCTACATTAGTTCCTGAAAGCAGCCCCAGCCCTTGTTGCTGCAGGAGCAGTGTGTTCCACTGGAATTCCAGCTCCAGGATGTTGCTCACTGGCAGTGGCACTACACATACTGGGGGGGAGGTAGCTGGAATAGCCAGTAGGATAAACTACAAAGTGGAAAAAGTTTTTAAAATGTTAGAAGGTAGCTGTAAACTATGCATGGGAAGACTGGTATTTATTTATTCACTTTAAACCTGAAGCTGTGTCTGCAAAATCAACGTGCTTCTGATCTACAAAAAATCCCCACTGTTCCCAAAGCCAGCTGGGGAATGTGAGGGAACATTCAGGTGCCCAGCAGAGGGAATGCTCAGGCAGTGCCAGACTGGCTTCTTTCATGCCCCATTCCTAATGTTGGCATCTAAGGGATGAAAGGCAAATGCATCTTTGAAGTGTCATTTTGGGGACAGGAAAATAACACCACAAAGGAACACTTCGAAATTTCTGGCTTATGGAAAATTGAATTAATGAGTTGTGGTTCTGCCCCCCCTGAAATGAATTCAAGACCAGGTAAATAAGTAAAATGTTGATAATGGGTTCTGAATGTAGAAAAGCATTATTATAGCAGGCACAGTTATGAAAGACCACATGGTGATTGGTAAGCCTTTGGAACATTAGGGTAATGTGCTTTATCTAGATAAATAGATAGATGCTTTGCCTGGGCTAATTTTTCCAAGGATGCATTGATGCCATTCAGTCAGGAGATGTCAGAAAAGAAAGCATCCAGCCTCAAATGGCAACACTCAGTTGTTTTAGACATGATAGATAGTGGCCAGTATTGGACTCACCCTAATGGTTGCTGAAACTGTTAGATTGTTTTTTTTGTCAGATCTCAGATTTGGCCTGACAGCAGCAAGCGTTTTCTATCAAAGCGTTGGTTTCTTCCCCCCTCCCCCCTTCCCCCCATTCTTTTTTAGTAATTTGAAGTCATTTGACAATAATTTACTACTTTGCTTAGCTTTTTAGTCAGTTGTCTCCCACTCTGGAAAGCCAGGTTTCTTAAGTGCTTCTATGATGCCAAGTTAATTGCCCGAAAATAAGTGCTTGAAGATGTATCAAGTATTGTCTCATCAGCATTCAGCATCCCTGCCACAGCATGGGAGGGGGAAGCAAGGAAATGCCAGGAAGGCTTGAAGAAAAGAGATGGGGAACAAAGGGAAGCACAACTGTCCTGCAAACGGCCCTGACTGTGGCCAGGCAGCAAAGCTCTCCCTGGATATGGCCCTGCTGTACTTGCAGGTTGCTGAGTAAAATATCATCAGCACTGCAGTGTGGACACAGGTGGGATTGATCTGCCCAGCCCCCAAAGGAGAGGGGGACTGTGCTGTTGGGTGGCCCCAGGCTTGAGTCTTCCTAAGGCCAAGTTGAGACATGTCCCTGCTTATTCAGTGCCTCATTTCCTCTGCCTCTCTATAGAGCAAGGGAGGAAAAATGGCATTCCTGGCTTGTCATTATGGTGAGGATGATTTCTAGATAAATGAGCAGTCTCAGAGGTATGCCTAAAATGCAAAGATACACAAGAGTGTTGGTGCAAGTTAGAAGTGTGGAGAGCAGAGGAGAAATCACAGCTGCTGCCCGAGAGTCCACCTCACTGCTGGTATGTAATGCAGTCAGCACAAGACTGGATAAAGTGCAGCACTTTTTTCTTTTTTCATGCATAGTATGGGGAGAAAAAAAAAACAGGAAAAATATGTAGCTACTGCAATGAAACAGGTTCATTTGAGGCAGGACACGAAGGATTTTATTGGATGAAGTACCCAGCATCCCCATTTAAGTTTGCAAGGGACTTTGAACTGATTGCAAGGTGGGTCCTGCTGAAACCCCTGGTGCCTCAGCTGTTGGTAGGCCTGTGGCTCCTTGAGAGAGCACAAAAATGTTGGGGTACCTGACTGCTCAGCCCTGCTTGTCATCTTGAACTGTGTTCCCCAGATGTGGGGAGAGGAAGGGGCTACGACCCTCTCCAGACTTGCCAGGGCTTTGCTTTATCCTCCTTTGCCAAATACAGACTGGGCTGCTCTCTGGGATTTAACAAATCCTCTACTATTTCAGGGCTTGAGGGTATTGGCAGTGCTCTTGATCCCTCCTGCCCCATTCTTCCTCTGACTGCTTATGCTTGAGTGCATTGGACTCTGTGTCCCAGGAGATTTCTTGCAGTCCTGTCTTTCTGGGACACTGGGCAGATTTGCTCTGGTGGTACCCACATTTGTATCAGCCCCCTTACCTGACCCTCAGTGAGTTTCAATACCTTTCTGCTCTCCTTTAATGTGGGAGAGCTGCCCTGCTCTGGAGAGGGAGCAGGCTTTTATTCCAGCTTGTGCGTTGTCAGCGGGTTTGTTAACTAAGCTTTACATGTAAAATGTTTAATAAGTGTGATGTCAGTGCTTTAGAGAACCTGCCTGACTTTGGCATCCCGCTGGCAGGGCCTGCAGTCAGACATAACTTGTTCTTGCACTGGGAAATTTGATAGAGGTGTGCAAATATGCGTGTAGTCTGTATTAGTCACTTTGGAGAGCGCACACATTATTTGGAAGCCTTCTCTACCTTTCAGCCCTCTTCTTGAGATCAGAAATGTTGCAGTCCTTTACTTGATTAGGCAGGACTGAAAGTAAATGATTGCAATTGAAAAGCACTCTGAAAATTACCTAATATTGCTTTAATAAGGGCTCTCCATCTACATTTGTGCCTTTTGTCAGATGCGCAGCCCTCGATTAACGCCTCGGTCTTTCTTTGCCAGTCACCTGTGAATGTTACCCCATTTATCGCCTGTGCTTCTCAAGGACCTTGTGCTGCCGTGTCTCTGCAGCTCTTCCATATCTCATCCACCAAACAGGTTGGGGCTGGCAATAACCAGGGGAGGATGTAATGAGCCAGAGAGAGCCCAGCGTGCCTGGTGCGTAGATTCAGCCCCATCCAGGGTGATGAATTCTCACGTACGCATTGGTCGGTGCTCACACAGCAATGTCGGCTCAGGAACAGCCCTTCAGGATGCCAAGGTGGATTTTACATTTATAATGAATGAGGATTTTATTGTTGTTGTTGTTCTAGCAGCAAAGAAGTTTAGTGACAGTCCAGTTTTCAGCCTCATGAGAAGCAGAAATGATGAAAGAAACATTGGGGCATTGCTCAGCACACATTTGATCCATCAATCACCTGGACAAAGCGTGCACTCCTAAACCATTAAAGTGTGACATCTTCTTCTCAGACTTTTGAGTTTACTGATTTTAAAGCAGCAAGTCAATTAGGAAGCCAAACCTAGGCTGGGAGGAGAAGAAAAAACACTATTAAAATACTAACTTGACATGCTTAGGTTTGTTTGATAGGCTAACAGACTGCTAATATTTAATTTAAAAAACCTGGATGCTGTCCAAAGCAAACTTATGAATAGTATAAGTCATATTAAAGCAAACTTTCATTAAGCACCAGCTTTCTCATAATTAGTTTGAGTGGAATGATACAGTTTCAGAGAAACTATGGCATTTCTTTATGTAGGTAACAGAGCTTTCTGCTAAAGGTTATTTCCAGAGGGTTACTCATCGTGTTGTGTGATGAATCAAATGGGGGATGGAAAAATCCAGAAGAAAACCTGGGACAGGAGTCCTGCTCCTGTTTGCTTCCTGACAGTCTCTTGAACATTGCAATAATATTTACCCTCTATGAGCAGTCAGCAAGGGTTACTTCAGGGGGGAAGCGTGCTGGCCACAGCTCTGTGGGAAGTGCCACTGTTAGTTACCCACTCAAGGACTGGGCAGGATGAAAAGTAGAAAGAAATGCAGCATTGAGTGGTTGTGAAATGAAATTGTCTGCCTAAAAGGCAGGTCAAGGTAGTCAAATGAGTGTACTGGAAATAAAGATTTAGCTCATGTGTGAGATGCTTGCAGCCCTCTCATGCTTGCGCCCTGTCCTGTTGTGTTCCTGTGACTGAAGTGGATCATATGTGTCCTTGTCACTGAAAGTCCTAAAGTTTTGTTTCCAGAGATTGTAGACTGGTGTAGGATTTATGCTTTTGCCTTTCCTTTCATTAACTGTATTAAGTTAATTGCTTATGAGGGAAGGAACATACACAGAAATATCTAAATGGAGCTAAGAGCCCAAAGTCTCTTGCTCAAGCTGTCTCTGATTCCTTAAACAGAAATACACATGTGCAAAAATACAAAAAGCATCCCAATATAATTAGACATTATGATGTGTAATTAGTGACTATTATTATTACTATTTTAGAGCTTTTGTGCTTTCACAGTAGTTCTAGCATTTGGCTTAGTAAAACCTCTGCAATGACCAGGAGCACGGCAGGATTTTTTTTCTCTTTAGCCTGTGTTTGTTTTCAATGTCCCTGCCTTAGAAGCCAAAATATGTGTGTGTGACAAGTATTTGTATTTCTTGGGTCAGGGGGATGAGTTGTGGGAGATAAAGGCGTCAGCAAGAAGCGCTGAAGGTGGCCCTCATCACAAGTCCTGCAGCTGCTCCTCGGAGGCATGGGAGTTCATGTTCTTGACAGCTTCCCCTCCAAGGTCTTGAGATTGGCTCTTAATTGGCAAGCTCATTAGCAGGCTCACTAACAGGAGGGAGAGCGAGCCAAATTTGTATTCTGTCAGCACTTGCTGTGAGGAGTCAGTAATCAAACAGCTTCTTTACAGTGTCCTTTTTGGTGTCTACTTCTAATGGCTCAGGTTTGTAGGTCTGCTATAAACCCCAATAAATATACCAGCCATTAATAACTGATTGACCAAAGGGATTTATGTAATCATGGGATTACAGCTGCTAATTCCTTCCTGCAGTCATGTTTCTGCATTTCATTGATCGGGGAACTGGCTGTAGCACTGATTTAAACTAATGGCATGACAATGCAAGGGTGGCTTTAATGCCACTTGGATGCCAAAAGGTTGCTTGGGTGGGGAGTGATGCTTAGGCTGCTCTCACAGAACTGGAAGAGGGAGGTGGGAAATGATGGTGTGTTGTGGAGGGCAGTTCTTCTGGGAATTGCAGCCAACTCACTTAGTGGTCATCTTGGAGGACGATGTGGTGGTGTGAGGCTGGAGTAAGCTACCTCCTGCTCCCAAGCTGCTCTCATGACTATCCTGTATGTCTCCCCAGTGTGTGCCTCCAGCTGGCCATCCCATTAGGCTGTGGCACTGTCCCCTTCCCCTAGATGGTGTGCAGTGGTGGGACTGACTAACACCAGCTCTCAGCTTTCCATGTATTTGAAACTCATGTTCCTAAAACCCCTTCAAGTCTCTTCCAGAAATTACTAAGGAGTGTTTCCTCTGAGGGTACTGCCTGAGTGTTTTAACTGTCCAGGTCTCGGTCTCTCATCTGAAATTTGACTGGAATTTTTCTCTTGAAAACAAAATTAATTTTTTTTTCCCAGATGTAACTGAAATGAATGCTGGTGGCAGGAAGGTATGGCTTGCAGAGCACAGGGTGCTTCTGAACTAGTAAGGCAGAAATTCTCCAGATTACAGAGGTGCTGTGGGTAGGGATAGGCATTGTAAGGCAGCTTTTACTAGGCTGGCTTTTGGTATCTGCTAAAAAGCTTCAACATGAGGTAAAGCGATGAAACCTGAACCTATGAAAATGTGTGTCAGCTCATCAGTGCTTTTAAGTAGGCTGTGGGAAGTGCCTCTAATGAACCATCTCTTTTCCATCTTAAAGTAAATGAAATTAAGCTGGGAAAAAAAAAGAAGCTGAATAGAAAGCATCAGATGGCAGTGGTAGACAGTCAGTGTTTGTAATGTGAAGAGTGCTCTGGATTCCCAAGGCATAGGATGCAGGTGGTGCCACGTGTGCGATGCCTTTGAACGCCAAATGCGCCAGCTACATCTGAAAGGTATCAAACCCAAAATCTGAGCAGCGGTGAGTGGTTATCAGCTCTGTCGGGCAAAATCCTCTGTGAAAAGTGGCTGCTGGTAGAAAAACAGACAATATGCAGAGATGAAATGCTTTTCATCTCTGTTTCTTAACTGGATGTTTTCCCCCAAGCTTAATTTTTTTTTTCTCCTTAGAAAAGCAGCACTGACAGCTGAATAGTTACTGTGAATACGAAGAAAACAAATAAAAAGTAGAAGTGAGCTTGCTGGGTTGATGCCCTTGCTCTCTTGTGTAGTGATGCACAGAGCAGATCTTTTTGTAAAGGCTGTGGATGATTTTCTGCTGCACCCTTCCATCCAACGGCAGCGACCATTCCCAAGGGTAGCAGGAGTCTTTGCTATCCAACTCGGAACAATAGCCCTGTTGTGCTGTTTTGGTAGGCTTCAAGAATGAGGCCTTTCTCAGAACAGGGATTTCTGGACAAGCTGTTGCCATTTCTGCTTCCACCCTGTTCTTGGACAACTGTGTCTTCTTTGCTCTGGCTTGGTGCATGGGTGGGCACAGCCAAGGGAACTCTGTCCTTCCCCAAAGGGAATCTCACTTTGTTTTGTTAACAGCTCCACAGACAGTGTTTCTGCCCTCCTCAGACTTAGTTTGTATAAGAAGTAATACCACAACTTAGTGTGCCTATTATTTTCTGTCTTCTTTTTCTTTTTTTTCAGATTTTTTATTTTTCATTTACCAGTCGCTCAGAACTGAGTGTTATGACTTAAATATTCTATCTGGGCTCGCTTTCAGGGGACAGCATGAATGAGCAGCAGATGCTGGATTAATGTCTTGCCCTAATCTCCTTTTATTTGCAAATATCCAGTTTCTTGCAGATGGCTCTGAACAACAAAAAGCATACACAGCCTGCCTCTGGGGAAAATTAGGTTGTTTGTGGCCACTGCTGTCTGTGCTGTAATCCCTGCGGGCAATTTCTTCTTTTGTCACTGGAGCAAGGGTTCAGTGGCACTTTGAAAGCATGGCACAGCAAGGTGGTGTTGGAAGCAGCATCCCTTTAGGCTCTGGAGCAGGGAGGTGGGAAGAGAAAGGAGTTTCTCTTTTTGGAGAACAGGTGGTTGCATTTGTTTCTTCTCATCACCCTTTCACCAGTGCCACGGGAAGGGGTTCAGGACAACCAGCTAATGTGAGCTGCTCTCCTTGTAGCATGAGATGTCTTCCTGTGGCCCTGGGCTGACTCTGGAGCTAGTTTCATGACAGTCTGTTAGTTCTCCCTCTCTGCTGTCCCTAAGCTTAGCTGATGTGCAGCAAGGCAGTGCTCATTTTTGACTTCACTCTCAACTTGTCAGAGTTTGACAAAAGAGATCAAATTTGATGTGATGAGTTAAGGGCAGGGCTGGGCAAAAACAGCTCTCATGAAAGGTAGAGGAAAAAACTGCTTATCAGAAGATAATTAATCATGAAAATCAAATTACCAGATTAATCTTTGTGCCCTGGCTGTGTATCAAATACTGACAACAGAAAAATGCAAGAGTCTTCCAGAAAAAAAAAAAAAAAGAGGTGGTGCAGCAGAGGAAATGAGCCTGAGGTACTGTGTGAGAGCAGGGGTACAAGGTGGTGCTGTAAGATTTGTCACCACTAACTATACAGCAAGGAGATTGACATCTACAGTGCAATGTCACATTTTTAGCCCAAAGTGGAATGCTTTTTGATGCCAAGAAGGCAGGAAATTGCAGAAGATAATTAGCTCCCTATGATGTATCACTGAGGTACCTGAAGCAGCTTGCTGGATGCTGCCTACGTAATCTAGGAACCAGTTTGAAGTTTTTTTACTTCTTTTTTTTTATAACATGAGTTTTTCTGGGTTTATGCTGTGTGGGTTATAGAGGTGATCTCCTCTCTTTTTATCTCTTTGCTGGCATTGGCTGGGGTTGCCAGCTCTGCCAGCAAGCCAGTCCTAGGGGCATTGTAGCTCTTGGGACCAGTACATGAATGTGAGTTCTGGGCAGAAAATGGCAGTAGCTGCAGGCACTTGAGAGAATCTGATGTCTTTGCCTTCAGAGCAGACAAAACCCCTCACACCTTCAGTTTGTGGCTGTCTGCTTGTCAGGACTGGTAGCTCCACTAAAAGTAGTTGAAAATGAGGTTTCTCCATCACTTAAACACCTTTAAAGGTGGGATTAGTTCGGAAGATTTATTCTGTATCAGCTTAAAGCATATTGAAAGTCTGTGAAGTACAAACATGCTAGTACTGTGAATTGTAATTATAATTGTAGTGTGAGACCTACTTTTCATCAAGTCTATCATGGCAGCAATAGCAGTGAAGCTGTGGCAGGACAAGACTCCCTTGTCACAATTTCTGGCACTTGAGTCAGGTTGATCAAGCTTCCTGCAGGTATGCAGACATGTTAGTTGCACCTCTGACAGAAATATGTCTGTGCCTTGAGGCTCCTGCATTTTTGAAAGTATGGAGTTTATCTAGTTTAAAGCCTAGAAATTGAAACAAGTTATGTGCATTTTTTTTCACTTTAAAAGCTGACAAAAATCACTCCAATATATAGGCCCTATTCTAAATCCTCTGCCATCACTGCATGCTCCACCAGATATGAGTAGTGAGTAGGACAGGTCTGACTGGAGACAAAAAGGCTGTCTTCTAATATGATGCTTTCAATGTAGCCTTTGCTCCATCTTCCTGCCTATTCTCTTTATTGGAATTTTTTTTCTGTAATTTCATTGAAATTTGCAACATATTTGTGGCTGCAATTCATAAGTAAGAGGCTCAGCCAGATGTGCTCTCATACACAGGTACTTCTCTAGATATAAGGGTGTGAGTCATCTGAGTGCCCAGTGCATGCCTTTGTCTAGACTGGGCCCTCTGGCTTTTAGGGCAGGAAGGCTGTTTGGTTAAATAAAAAAAAAAAAAAAAAAAAAAAAAAAACTTGCTGTTTCCAGATGGCGATTAAAACATGTCCAGGGTTTGTGCCGTGACATTTTGTTCTGTCATAACTGCTTCCTTATGCTGTTGCGTTCTGATCCTCTCATCTTTTCATGGCACACTGCTGCAGGTGGCTTGGCTCAGGTGTAGCATCTCAGACAGATGACTTGAGGATCCTCTTGAAAGAAATGTTTTTTGCAGTGTTGAACAGGCTGTACTTCTTAAAAGTGGGTTAAGGGAATTTAAAGTATCTCCAACACTTACTCTATGTCTCTGAATTCAAGATGTTGACGGAGACTTTACAGGTGAATGTCCTCATTGCAAGGAGATTCATTGTTTTTTTGGTTTGGTTATGGGCCATTCCCTAGATTTGGACAAAGGTAGGGAATCCCCAGGGGAGAAGGAGCTGCAGTATAGTTTTGAATGGGCATCAGTGCTTTGCTATTAGCTCCTGCTGGTTTGGAGTGCTGAGACACATCCCTAGGGAGGAAAATATCACAAGCCATGTTGTGACATGTTGTCTGAGCCAAAGAAAATAACTGGGCTTTGGAAATCTGTGTGTGCTCATGCTTCAGGGTGGGGTCCAGGCCTTCACAGATGTCCAGCTGATGGCCTTCATGTGCATTTTGGGTGATTTGAGGAGCAGAGGAGGCTTACCTTGTCCCCAGGCCACCTGGGCTTGATGGCAGAAGATGAGCAGTAGCAGTTTGCTGCAGGAGCAGTCATGGGCTGCAGCCATATGACCACTGTTCCTTGAGCATCATTTTTGTTCCTTGCTGTCTGTGGAAGTGTGCCTGGCAGGAATCACTGCAGACCAGCCCCTGTCACTGTGGTAATCCCACCTCTGCTCATCCCAGGGCTTTTCTGGCATTCCTGCTGGGAGGTGTATGCTCGTACTGACCAATGCTTAGTAAAAATGCCTTGGCACTGGTCTGTTGTAGGGTTTTTGGTTTTGGATGGGGTGTTTTTTTTTTTTCCCCTTGGAGCAAACTGCCACTGTCTAATAATACCAAGGCTGATACATCTGTAGTTTGGTACAACAGATCAAGGCAGTGCTGCCAGCTCTAAGAATAATGCTGTCTCCAAAGCACATGGAGGAGGATTAAACGGTTTTCCAGCAACCTGCTGCCATCTGTGCAAACCATTTCCCAAAATAAGCTGGAAAATGCCTGTGGGAAGAGCTGCAAGTCTGGCTGTGTTTGCAAACCAGTAGATTAGTCACACATCCTGTCAGGGAGGTTAGACAGACTGGGGCAGCCTAGGTGGAAAGGCAGCAGTCAGAGAGGGCAGGTACAGAGCCAGGTGTGTGGAGTAATGCAGGTTTCTCTGAGCTGGTGGGGACAGAGAGGTGGCAGCACCAGAGAACTGGGAAGATTGAATCCTTGCTCAGTAGAGGTGTCTCCCAGAGCATCAGCGTTGTTAAGCAGAAATTGGCCTTTTTGAGCAGGGCAGTGGTGGTGGAGTTATCATCAAATGAATTCTGTAGAAGTGAGAGGCTTCTGTTTCTTTGGATTCCCTTTGAGCCGGATTCTGCAGCCTTTGCTCACATTCAGCAGCTTGATTTTCTGAATCCTGTTGGTTTTGAGGAGAGCTATTGAGTTCTAAACCCAGATCAGCTTGAATATTGGTGGAATCATCTGGTTTTATTACCCTAAGTGATATATTGAAACTCTAATTAAAAGGGAGAGAGGGATCTTCAAAGCATCCTGCTTTCCATGTTGCTATCTTGCCTAAGAAATGTATCTTTCTGGGAGAAGCTTTCCCTCTGAAGTGTGCATCTCTGCAGAAGGAAAAACAAATACCGACTCTGACATAAGCTCTGTTCTTCCTTGAGGCCTGTGAGATAGCAGCATAAAATGTGACATTTAACATCAGCCTTTTCTAAAGGCTTCTAGATAATTGTGAAGGATTCTTTTGTTCAGACCAGTCACTTTTCACAGATCCTCTGAAAAAACTCCGGAGGCGAATATCAAAAGCAGAAAGTTTCCACTCTGATCTGGAAAGCACTGCATTAAGATGTCTGTTTTTAGCATTTGCCTTACCTTAAAACTGATAAGGCTTTAGACATCTTGCTCTTGCTGGAAACTGGTGGGTTCATGACCATGAATTCAAAGCTGCTATACTGATGCTTGTCATACTTGAAATGAGTCAGGACTGTGAAGAGCCCAGTCATGAAAATGATCCATTATTCTGATGACCTGTGCTCGTGTGAAGGCTGGATTAGTCACTGGAATTTATTTGGTGTCCTGCCATCAGCTGTTTTATATGGAAATTGTGAGCTCATTGAGGTTGAAGATTCTGGCTACTTGATGTTACACCACCTAGGGCAGTGGGGCGCAGAGCCAGGATTGAAGTCTTCACTCAGCTAAAATTATTCCAGGGAAAACATTTTGGTTTGCAACTGGAAAACCCAAAAATAAAAGTAAATTCTTTGAGTCACAGTCAACAAGGTCTCTCTTGATGTCCCAAGTACTTTTCTGAAAGATTAGGAAGTCAGTTTGAGTCTTCTAAGTAAACTAGAACATTTTTTCTTTGGAAATGTGACATTAAACAAAAGACAAGCTTTAGCACAAGTACGTCAGGGAGGCTGGACAGAGCATATCACAGATGAGTTATAGAGGCATAAACAGGACAGAGGCTCCCAAATCCCTGCTTCTTGTCTTGCCCCTCCCATTCCATGGAACTTCTCATCACCAAGCAGGGTAGGAGGAAAGCTCTAGTTTTGGTGGGATATGTCAAGCACTTAAATTGGATGTGATGCTTAAGTTAGAGAGCTTGAACACGCTTATGGATTTGAGATTTTGTGCCCTCTCTCTTCCCTTGGAGAACTGTGATTTGCTGCTCTGAATGCTTTCTGTGAGCATCAGGGCTTGAGTTGAGACTGTTCAAAATCACCCATTTACATCTGGCTTCAAGCTGAAGTTATAAATACTCTGCTGGCACCGTGAGAGAAAAGCAAGCAGATTATCCCAAGTCACAACCATTATTAGGGTGGTGCTGACACTTCCTTGAACTTTTCTTGGGGACTTGAGCCGAATTTCTGATTTGTGGTGAAACCTAAATGCAGGTCAGCAGAGTGCTGCCTCAGACATGGTAACAAAACCTCTTGCTTGGTGCTTTTTATAATCTTTTAATTTGTATTCTGGCCTGCTGGGTTCTCTGGGGACTGAAATAATGGTGGCTGTAACTCAGCTCCCAGCAATGGCCCATTTCCAGCAGGGTTGCTCTCTTCTGTAGCTATTGAATCCACATTAAACAATCCTGTTGACCTGTCTTTCCCCCTTTCAGAGGGGCCTTATGACATGGTACAAACACAGTGCTTTTAACAACCTGACCAGCACAAGCAGGAAGAAATTTGGTCTAGTTGTGCTTCTACCTGGAAGGGTCCCAAAGCTGAGGCTCTGGCAGCACTGACCTTCCCTCTTGCTCTACATACCATTTTGCTGAAATCGATAGGCTCTTGGCAGTGTATGTGTTGTGAGGGGCTTAAAAATGGAGCAGAAATATTGGAAAGTAATCTGAACAAGAAATGAACTCAGAGCAAGATGTCTGTGGAGTAAGAGGAGCTATAATCTAGTGGATTAATTGATAGCCAGTGAATTCCTCTGTTGTCTGCCACCAGTCCCTTTTTCCATGTTTCTACCTTTAAAACCATTTTGTGCCTTGGTGCCTTGTTTTATAAAATGTAATCAATGGAGAATTATTAGCCTGGCACTTTGGATTTAGCTATTACTGTTTTTTACAGCTAGGAGACACTAGGATTTTTGTTATAGCTGCTAGCACGTCGCAATTCTTTTATTTTTCCAAGCTGCTTCTCTCTGGATTCCTGCAGCCTGGGTTTTAGGCAGTCCATAAGCATTGCTGTTATTTCTGCCCTTCCTTGTACTGAAGAATATGTTGTTGTAACTCTTACATATATTTGGGCAGAACCCTGCCAAGGAATCCTTTCCTTCTCCCATTATCCTTAGGCTTACAGTAGTCTCCTGTGCCAGGAGCATATCTGAGGATGGGCAGTGCTGGGTTTTCCTTCTCTGACTCTTATCCCTGTACTTCCTACAGATAATCTTGTAGTTTCTGGAGGTTTGTTAGTTGGCTGCTTGTTTCTTTGGGTTTGTTTGTCTTTTTCTGCCCTCATCTCTCCCAAATGTTTTCGAAATGGGATATTATACTGTTTGTTTTTAGGTGTTTTTTTGTTATTTTTTTTATAACAAATAAAGTTGTATGGTTGTTATTTAGATCTGTGGGGCTTATTTTTGTGAAATGATAATATTTTTACAAAGCACATTTGTTAGTAGTAATATATGTAGACTGAAACTGACTGATGGCCAGATAAACAAGAGCTTTCTGCTTTTCTTTTTGGTAACTAAAATAAGATAGAGAAGGGGGCTGGTTTAGGATTTTGCACCACCCTTGCTGGTTGCAGTTCTTGATTGAGAAATTTAAAGTGTGCTTTCTCCCACAGGCTGTGCCTGCAGCTAGGTGGGTGCCTCATTCATGGGCAGGTTGCTGTGAGAACCTGTGCTGGTACACCTTGGTTTGTGGCACATGTTTGTTGCTGTCCTGCAGGAAGGAGCAGGTTGAGATAGATCTCACAAGGGAACAAATGAGGTACTGCTCACCATGGAATTAGGTGTGTGTGCAAATTCACCAAGGAACATGATGTCTTGTTTCAAAACAGGATATTTGGGATAGGTGAAGTTCTTATGCTGGGTTTATGAGCAAGTTGCTATCACAGGCAGCATTGCTCTTCTGCTTGCAGGCCATTTCTGTTTTGGCCTAATTTACATGGTTTGTGCTCCTTCAATCTGAGTAGAAGCAATTTGGTCTCTGCAAATAGGGCTTTTTATATTAAAATTTATTATTCTAATTAAAGAAGCCTATGATGTCCAAGATAACGTTTTGTGTTTGCAGCTCAGTTCCTCAT
This sequence comes from Serinus canaria, assembly GCF_022539315.1. Taxonomy (NCBI): domain Eukaryota; kingdom Metazoa; phylum Chordata; class Aves; order Passeriformes; family Fringillidae; genus Serinus; species Serinus canaria. Next base: position 17,054,266 of record NC_066317.1, read on the forward strand.
TTATTAATATCCATGAGTACTTCTCTGTTGTGGCTGAGTGCAGTTTGGATGAGACCATAACACAGCACTTGAAAATTATGAAAGAATGTCTGCTAAGGCTAAATCCTTTTCTGTCTAAGTTTTGTGGTACTTGGGTGTACTGACTGTTTTGGCCTTAAGCACAGCTTAATGGGGAAAAAAAAATCAGCATTCTGGTAAGAGGAGGCATCTCCTCTTCTCCACACTTGAAAAACTTAAAGGATAAAAAAATATCCAGTCAGTCCTTAAGGGATGTGTGTGTGTATTTTTTCTCCCTAAAAATATATATAAATCCTAATTTTTCAGGCAAACAACAGTAATATTAGAGAGCAATGGTATGTAAAACAAGCAATTCAAGTGCATTAGGGGATGACAGCACTGTGGAAAAAGCACAGAGAATCAAGGTAACATAGGCAGCATTTGCCCTACTTTAATTCTTTAATTTTTTTTTATCTTGCTCAGTGTCAAGCATGGAGGTTCGAGCTCTTGGAACCTCTCTTCTGATACTGCAGGTTTTTTTGTGTTCCTGTCCCATGTTCTGCCTCTCTGTACATATATTATAAGCAGGTGAGTGGAGGCATTGCAGCAAGCAAGAAAAGTCATTAAGCTGGGCCTTGCATTTGTTACTCTGTTGTTTCTGCATTAAAAGCAGTCTATGTTGGCTTCTTTTAGAAATGTGTTAAAGTAAGAGGAACTTTAAAAAAAGATGCAGGCGTACATGCACGCTGTTTACTGTGGGTCAGCAAACCCCAGGGAGAGGTGTTTCATCATCTACTGGCTGGGAATTTAAAACCAACAAACCCCTCCCCAGTGGAGATAAAGCCCTTGTGAACACTTAGTTCATTATCATGGCCTCTGTTTTGCTCCCAGGTTCTTTCCTTTGGAGAATCACCCATTTAACAAACCTCGTGTGAAGGGCCTTGGGAAGATCAGGCGTGTTTTGGGCAGGCAGTGGGGAGGGGAGAGCAGGGTGTGTGTGCCAGTGTGGTTGGCCATCCTTGGCACCTGTTGAAGGAAGCTCCTGCAGGAGGTGACCTGTTGTTCCCCACCTCTGTGTCGGGAACAGTGCTGGTGACACCATGGGATGGCACCTTTTGGTTGCCTGCTCTCTCTTCCCCCTCTCGGGTGGCTGGGGTTTGTGTTCTGGGGGAATAAGCATGGCCTTTTACACAGGCAAATAAAAGAAAAAAAAATGTTTGTGTGCCTGACCTGCATTGCTGGGGTGTCTGGCAGCTCTGTTTTTTAGGTGATGCTTTGATGTGTGTACTCAGAATGGTTGTGGGACTGTGAGTAAAGGACAGTGACTGACCTGAATTTTGGTAAAAAAGCCCAAACAAAACAGGCAGGCAGGTGAGATTTCATCAAGTGCCTGAAGAAACAGATGATGGACTGGCAAATGATTTTTTTTTTAATCTTTTAAACTGTACAGTTCTCATTTCCCTGAATGTGGTTTAAAGTTGTTTTCCCCTTCCACTGTAAATGATAAACTCTTCCAAGGAGGGGGGTAATAATTTCTACATTGTACTAAGTGCCAGGACACATTGATACTTACATAAAGAATGATTGTTTCATCTTTTTTTCCTTTTTTTTTTTGTATGTGTATGTCTTCCTACCTGTCTGACATATCTTTTTTTGGCATCCTCCTACCTGTCTGATTTAATGAAGGCTGTTTCTACAGAGGCAGTCTTTTTGTTGCACTGTCTTCTACAGCCATGGGCTGTGTAGAAATTGATAACTCTTAGCCAGCAGCTGGGGAGAAGCAGTGGGTAGGTGTCCTGTGCTGAAGGGAAGCCTCTTTGCATAGAGTCATGGAATCAGGTTGGAAAATGCATGTAAGACGGAGTCAGCCATAAGCCTAGCACTGGTAAGTCCACCATAAGCCATGTCCTGAACAGCCACACCTACACATCTTCTTAGACACCTTAAGGAATCCTTCACTTCCCTGGGCAGTCTGTAATGCTCAACAACCATTTTAGTGAGGAAATTTTTCTGAAACTCCCCTGATGCAACTTGAGGCCATTTCCTAGCATCCTGTACTTTCTTACCTGGGAGGAGAGAAGCCCCCACACCTGGCTACAACCTCCTTTCAGGGAGTTGTAGAGAAGTAGTAGGGTCTCTCCTCAGCCTCCTTGTCCCTAGGCTAAACAACTTCACCTGCTTCTCATAGGACTTTACCCTCTAGACCCTTCATCAGCTCTGGTGCCCTTCTCTGACTTGCTCCAGCACCTCAACACGTTTCTTGTAGTGCGGGGCCCAGAACTGAGCGCGGGATTTGGAGTGTGGCCTCACCAGTGCCCAGTGCAGGAGGACAGTCACTGCCCTGCTCCTGCTGGCTGCACTATTGCTGATCCAGGCCAGGATGCCACTGTCCTTCTTGGCCACCTGGGCACAGCTGGCTCGTGTTCAGCTGCTGTTGACCAGTATCCCGTGGGTCCTTTTCCACTGGGCAGCTTTCCAGCCTCCCTCCCCCAGCCAGCACTGCTGCAGTGGGTTGTTGTGACTCAAGTGCAGTACCTGGCACTTGCTCTTGTTGAACACCATACAGCTGGCCTTGTCCCATCCATTCAGCTTGTCTGAATTGTAGGCATGTTGGTAGCCACTCTGAGGGAAATGCTACCAGCTCTCTCCCCTTTTGCCAACTTACTCTATCACCTATTTTCTGAGATTTCTCTGTTGTTAAGTGCTGTTGCAAAGTTCTGTCTGGAACCTGCCTTCCAGGGAAAAGGAATAGTTGACTTCTCTCTCCTCCCATAGAACACAGGTCTATAATTTCACTATTGCAGTCCATCCAGTGCTCAGGGGAAGATGATGCTGGGGTAGCTTCCCTTCAGCTTCATGATGGATGAAGGTGACTGTATTTTCTCTCTCTGTGTGCCTCCAACCACTGTGATAAGTTTTGGGCTTTGTGCCCATCTGTGAGCTGAATTCTCACTTGAACTTACATCTCCAGCTTGTGAGACTGCAGATTTGTACTGCCTATGGCTACTCCTTCACAGGAAGTGTTGCTTACAGGATGCAACTCCAGAAGCAGATTTAATGTTGGAAAGGATTTTCTAAATGATTTTGTTCTCTTCCTTCCAAGAACCACATGGGCATTTAATGCTCTTCGTAGTCCACAGGAAATGAACTCCAGGTTGACTCAAAGGACATCTCATGGGAGCTCAATCTCTGTGAAACACCGATGAAAAGGAAATGGTTTTTCTGGTGGGATTTTTTTTTCTTACTATGGAATGCACATCCAAATCCCTGTTTTAAAAAGAGGGAAGGTTTTTGTGTTGTTTAAATGCTCCAAACTTCCCCTTTGTTTGAATGCAGAAAAGGAAGCTTCTCTGGGTGTAGCAGCACTTTTTATGCTCCTATAGCTGTGCACCACTGTAACATCCAGCTGTTCTACCTGAGTGTGCAAACATGCACAGAGCCTGCATGGCTGATCAGAGGGCCTTCACTTCTTCTTTTCTGCTGCTGTAACCTCTTGGTTCTTCTGCTTTTGTAGGTTTTGCCTTATGTTTGGTATTTGAGGTCAAGAACCATGCCTTTTAATCAAGGCTACAAATCCCCTGATATTTTTTGAGAACTGTGTAATAGTGATTTGCTGTCAACTTCTCAAAGCTGCAAAGAAAGTGAAATTCTTACCAGAACAAAGGGTGATCACCTCTGATTAATAAACTCGCAGGCAGTTAACATAGTAACTATAATGTCTGCAGACATCTGTCCGCTCCCTTTTGCCAGCTCTCCATATGGCACAGAGTTTGTAGGCAGAGAGTAAAAAGGCAGTTCCCCTTGAAAATTGTTGCTGTGTTTCATGGGACTGTTCCCTGCTCAGCCACTGCCGTGATCCAGCCCTGGAACTGGCCCCTGTTCATGTAGGATGTGGTGGTGCTTCATAAACAAAGCCCTGCAGGGCTTCTGAGTCCAGGAGGTGCCTGCTGTCACAGCAGTGTCCAGTGCTCTGCCAAAGATAAAACCAGTTCTGAGGGAGATGTTGCTACTTGTGGAGGGCAGTCAGGGTCTTTTGGGGATGTGTGCTGGTTTTGACTAGGGTAGTTTTCTTCACAGGAGCTGGTATGGATTTGTGCTGGAGACCGTGTTAATAATTTAATTCAGGGGTATTTTGGTCACTGCTGAGCAGCTCTTGCACAGCACCAAAGCCTCTTCTGCCTCTCATCCCACCTCCACCCAATGAGGAGGCTGTGGGTGCATGAAGAGCTGAGAGGGGACACAGCCAGCACAGCTGACCCCAAGTGACATTTCATCCCACATGACATCCTTGCCAGCATATAGAGCTGGGGGAGAAGGAAGGGGGAGACACTTCTAGAGTGAGAGTGTTTCTCTTCCCAGGTAACCATTGTGCATGATGGTGTCCTGCTTACCTGTGTATGGCTGGACAGTGGTCTGCCCATGGGAAACTGGGAATTAATTGCTTTGCTTATGTGCACAGCTTTTGTTTTGCCTATTAAAGTGTCTTTGTCTCAACTCATGAGTTTTCTCAGTTTTACCTTTACAATTCTCTCCCCCTTCTCACTTGGGAGAAAGTGAATCAGCAGCTATGTGGGGCTTAGTTGTTGTCTGGGATTTAAAACCATGACACTAGAAGGCACCTGCTCTCATGCAGAGGGGGCACTGGGGGTGTTTATTAAGGAATTTGAGCCTTGAGGCTTTGGAGTTTAGTCTGGTGTTCCAAAGACTGATACAGGATGTGCTGTGCCTTGAAACCACTGCATCTTTGTGAAGTAAAAAGGTTTTGAAAGTCACTTTTGCTTCAGGCAGCAGGAAGAATGTTTAACAAAAAAAAAAAAAAAAACAAAAAAAAACAAAAAAAAACCAAAAAAAAAACACTAGAACGAATTAAGAAAGAATGTAGGTAGGTGATGGGATGGAAATTGAGGGAGAAGAGATAAATGAAAGCTTGTTTGTTTATTTTTAGTTATTAACATAGGAGTCATCTCTGATGTGCTTTTGCTGGATGACTTCTGTTTTAAGTTTCTAGGGGCAAAAACTAGTTAGAATCCATTTGCTTCCGTATTGCCAACTTGCTATTGCGACAAATGTGAGAGTTCTTGTGTGTGTGACTTTCTTCTCTCATTTCCTTAGATCCTAAGCAGCAAAGAGATTGCCAGATTGTCTGATAAATATTTCCAGGAGAACCTGGTCAGAGGGATTTTGTGAGCTTCTGAGGATTAGGGACTGGGATATAAACATCTGCTGCTTTTGTGAATTGGCTTCATCACCCTCTTGTGGCAGCAAGTTTCCTGGCTTAGGTAGGACAGGGGAAATTTCTTCAAGATGTCTTGATTTACTGCTTTTTAACACTGCTGGGTGACTCTTGATCCCATGTGGAGGAACCCAGGCTAGCCAAATCACTTTGCACACTGTGAGTGATCCTCTTGCTTTAAGAGAATTATCCAAGTGATGTGTTTCTGTCACATGCAGGATGTAGGGATGCAGGATATCTCTAGTTGGTCTGGTTTTGATGAGCCAAGTTTTGTAGAGGTGAGGAGGCTTCTTGCTACCGTGGAATGTGGTAGGAACCCTCTCTGAGGTTGTAAAACTGCTTGTTAAATTAATCCCAACTAGCAACTCAAGGGGTGCTGAGGGAGACTTAGTGGGCAGCTCTCTGTTTGTGGCCCTAAGCAGGGTGTTGGTTTTACACTGACTTTTACAACATGAAAAGAAAGGCTTGAAATGCTGATAAGGAAATTAAAGCTGTGGGTGCTTGGATGGAGGAAAAGCAAGGGGAGGATTTGAATTAGGGGCAAGAAAAGGGAAACAAGTGACTGCTGGCTGCCTTGTTATGTATTTTGACCCAAACTTTCCGTAGGTCCTGTGAGTGTCTGAAGTCCTTTCGTATGTCTTTGAATAGGTCAGCAGTATCATAGGTCAAAATCCAAGAGATTGCTTTATTCAGCTGGAAGGGGGAAGTATTTGAATCATGAGACTTTGAGCACAGGTCATTAGTGCAGAGAGGGGAATAAAATAAATCGTGGGAGCCATTAACACAACAGTGATTAAAATATATCATAGTGGTGCCATAATTGGTACCTCGGCTGAGTGAGAAGTGAAGTACTCCAAGCTAGTTGTATTAAGTGTTCATTTCTGAGAGGCTGACAAAGATTTATGGCTTCTTTTCTGTAAGTCCCATTTAGTCTCTGTAGCACTACATCTTTTACTGATGCACATAAGAAACAGTTACTGTTAATGACTGGACCATTTCTCTGAAGGGTATGTTTAAAATCTGATTATTCTGCAGGAGAGGGGGAAGCCTTGTAGACCTTGGGCCAGCTTTTGCTAAGGCTGTGTTGTTTTTAGAGTACCTCTGTGGGTGCTGCTTGACTATTTAAATGCAGTCTTTCCCCTTCACTTGCTGAAGGACAGCAGCCCTGTTCTCCCCACCCTTTTTGGCCTGCTGGGGCACTTTTGGGGGTCTGTGATGGCTTCAAGGCATTCAGTCTCAAGTAAAGATTCTTCTGCAAACCATTATTCCTGTCTGCCTGGCCCAAAAGCTGTGTTAGCAATTTAATGGCCTCTTGGTCAAGGTAGTAGGTCTTGGAGTGGGGTCTGAAAGCAACATGAGGGACCTGTGTCTGCCCTGCTGGGTCTGTGAGAGCCTCAGCCCTGGAGCCACCATGAGGGTCACCAGAGGAAAGCCTTGGGGTCATGAGTGGCCGCAGGGGCAAGGGACCCTGGTGGTGGAGGGTCCCACACCACCTGGGGATGGTGTTCAGCCCCAAAGAGAAGGTCCTGGTGTCCAGAGGTGCTGCTGCTCTCTGCCAGGAGGGAGGGAGCAGGACCAGGCAGTGGCCACAGTGACCGTGCAGGGCTTCCCCTGAGATGCTGCTGGGAAGCTGGGGGTGTTCCTGTGCAGCCCCCTGCTACCCCTGCTGCTTCTGCCAGTACCCCTGAATCTCTGGCTTGCCAAGGAAATCCCTCTGGAGGCCTCTGACACCACATCTTCTCTTCTGCACTCTTTGGGGAGGCACTCTGCTGTAGGAAGGCAGTACTAAGGTGCTTTCATGTTCCAGGACTTCTAAAAAAAATCATTTTAAAAAGTATGAAAAACTGTATCTATGCACAACATGCATGTGTGCAACTTGCATATAATTTTCAGAAAGAGCAGTGCATTTTATCTGTCAGTACTTGCTTGCTGCTGCTGTGGTCTTTGAGCTTGTAATCTTCCTAAACATCTCCTGACCCTCCAAGCTGTCTAGCTGGTATTTATTGTTTTACCGATGTGTTTATCCTCCAGTTCTTTTCTAATCCTGCCCTGGTTTTCACCCTGAGACCAGGGGAGCAATGGGGGGAGGGAGAGGAAGGTAAATATGTCCCCAGAAGCCTTTCACCTGGCTGGGAGGGAAGACAAGGGCATGCAAGTCTCCAGTGGCTGACAAGCTTATCCATCTCTGGATGCACAATAAAATAAGCCCAGGCATTAATTTTGCCTGGTTTGTCCCCATTTAGCAGTGTGCTTTGTCTGCACTCCTGTGTGCTCATCAGGAGCAGCTTTCAGGCAGGCAGTGCATGTCACAAACCCATCCAGGTAGCCTTACTGAGTCGCCTGAGGTTGTTCTAACTGAGTGTTCAGCCTGATAATTTAAAGAAAGCAGAATAATTTAAAAATATTTTCTGTTCTTAATGTGTTTTGACAAACGTTTAATGCTATCAAGGGTTGTTGTAACTGTCTGATTTTGACTTCAGGTTTTTGGGAAATATTAATTAGGAGTTACAGTCTCCAGTTTTACATAATGCAAGGCGATGGAAATGTTTCAGAAGGTGAAGAAAGAAGCATGGAAGTGTAGCTGTACAGAGTCAATAGGTTCACATTGCTGCTCCTTTGGTTAGCGGCTTCCCAATATTGCCCCTGAACAGTATTGATTTAATTTTCTCACTGTGGATGCAGCATAGCTTTGCTTTACACCACAGAGACACGAGTCTGATGTTTTCATTTCATAGTGATTTTCATGCAGGCTGCCTTTGAAATTGCTGGCCTTACGGACACAATTACTGGCTTTGTGAAGATGAGCTCTGGCTTTGCTGCTTATCCCTACAATTGTTTCTGTCCTGCCTCGGATAACCATGTGGTGGTGTTCCTGAGCATTCCTCTTTGTCCCTTAATATGGGAAAAATCTTTTCAGACACTCAATGGTTAAGAAGATAAAGGAATGTGTTTTAAGGGTTGGAGCTTGGTCCATTTCACAAGAACTTTGCCGATTTAAATTACAGTGAGAAAATGCTGAGGCACTGAAGGGCTATGAGAACTGATAAGTCCTGGTTTAGTCTTAAGTGTGGTCTGCAGGTATTCTCTGAAACTACAAACGTGACAATGATTTCATTAGGCGGGGTGAACCAGCCTGACTGACATTTTCTCTTAAACTGCATAAAAGCCTGCTGCTCACTGAGAGATTAGTAGTCAAAAATGAATGAAAGGTGCTGGCTGTTTTTGCAAGGAAAGGTAGCACAAATGCTGTGGGAGAGGGAGGCACAAGGAAGTCCTGTGGATCCAAAGTACTATGGTAACCATTTCAGGATTCACTTTTTTGGTTTTTTTGCATTACAGCCCTGAGCTTTACTCCCAATTATTCCTGACATGAGCTTTGTAGCTGTAGTGTTTGCTTGGCTAGTAGTGCCATGCGTGGTAGGGAAGACTCTGCCTCTCCTCTCTAGTTCCAGTCATTTTTGGATGAGAATAGCAAGGCCCAGGTTAGGTCAGAGGAAGATCAGTGAAAGAACACTCCAGTCTGGCACCTCACTTGTCTGAATGCATTTCATGGCAGGTAGGAAACTAAAGTATGTAGGGGGAGCTGAAACACAAGAGAGTCTTGCAGAGAGCTGTGCTTGAGCTAATTGTGTGCCACTGGAGGATGGCAGTGCTGGAACATCCTCCCTCAGTTCTCTTCCCTGGTGCCTTTTTGCAGGAGGAATGCTGAAGCTGGTGGGGAATACCAAAGAGGATGTTGCATTCATCCTTACTGCTGGTACCTGTGAGTTTGCCACCAGGGAGCAGCCCCACTGTCTGACTTAGCTGTTCTGGTTTAATTGTGGCTAGCTTCTAATTAATTATAAAGGGAATTCTAGGGAGCTCTGTGTCCTCAGCTGTTCTCCACCTCTTGGTTCCTCTCAGTCTTGCCTTACAGTGATGAAAGGCTTGAACTCATAGTGCTTCTGGGGGAAAAGCCAGTGGGTTTGGGGCTCAGCCCTGTGAGGTGGAGGCTCTAAGTGTTTAAAAGGTGGAGCATGTGCAGGCTGCGGCACATTTGGTGGCAGGAAAAAGTTGACCTGAAAATGTGTGTGAATTTTGCACTGGAGGAGGATGGGGAGAAGGAACTTGCCCTCCTTCTGAGGGAAGCACAGCAGCAATGGTGAGGGAATCAGGGACATGGAGAGCTTTCCAGCAGCAGCCCTCATTTTCAGCAGCACGGTGGTTCCTCCTGGTTTTCCGCTCAGCTCATGGAAGTCTGTCCAGTGGTCTGACCATTTTATGCAACAGTGATCTTAGTCATCACATTGCACATATCTTCTCTGAGTAGAGGGAAAATTGCTTTAAGTTATTGGCAATTTGAGGAGGGGGAAAAATCCGGGGATACTATTTTCTCCAGCAAATTGGCTTTCTTAATCAAAATCATGTATCAGCCAGAATGTTTCAACACAACTGAAATCTTCTGTTAAGAGCACCTTAGCACCTTATTTTCTTCAAATGAAATTACATGGATTGAAACATTATCAGAAAAAGTAATTTCTAACCTGGCAATAGGAAAACCTAATTTTTATGAAATATTGAATTTGATAATTATTTTCAGGAAAATGTAAAATTCAGAAAAAGTCATTTGGGTCAGAAATGCTGGGGTAAGAGCAAATCTCTATCTTTTATGTTCTGAAGGGAGAGCTTGCCTAATTTTAATTCTCAAGGAGGAGATAAAGGTAAGTTTGTCAGGATTTCCCTGATATGTGCAGGTTGGTTGAGAAGTCCTGGCACGCCCAGTTGTGTGAGCCAGAGACTTCCAGTGCTTCAGAGTAAAATTCAGTTCTGCTGCTGGATAACCCAGCATGATTTCCTTGTCTCTGAGTTGGTTAACTCCTTCCTCTTCAGGTGATGGGTCTTGGAAAGACTCAGGCTTGTAAAACCACCTGATTTTCTTGTGTTTGGGAGTGGACTGTGTTAGTCTCAATATTGGATATTTTAAAAACAAGGGCAGTGGTAGAAGGGGGGGAAAACTCTTGGAAGTTTCCCAACCTGATTAACATGAAAAGGCATTTTTGTTTCCTGCTGTCAATATGTGACTGTGGCACTCAACAAGCCCCTCGTGGATGGAGAGGATGTCAACCTCTGACATGAGTGGAGCTCTCTGCCAAACATTGCTTTCTCCCTCTAGCTGTGACCAAGCGCTTGTTTGGGTCATCTGTCCCCCCTTTAACTCTGCCAGTCTGAGCCCCACATCAGTGGGTTTAATTACCAATGCAGGAGGAAGAAATAATGCATGAACTCTGATAAATTTCTGATAGCAAACCCTCCTGTTTGGAATGGCCTTCTCTCTCACCCTAAGGCTATCTACAGCCTGAAATCTGGCACGCAGTGCTTTGGCTTTTCACATGCAGATTTTGAAGCATTTGATGCTAAATTGTTCCTGGTGATCGCATCCAATTTAGGAATGCTATTTCTGTTTTCTTCCATAATGAGACAGGCCTGGCTGGGACCTCGGTCTGTGGGCTTGTGTATGAACTGTACTGGCTGTGTTTGCACTGCAAGTGAGCTCTGGGCAATGGCAGTGTTGGATTGTGTGGTCAGAAGGGACATCTATGCCAGGGAGCAATCTGCCCCTTCTTGCTCTTAGAAAACAAATTTGGGTCTTCTCTCCGTATTTCTGTAACCAGTGTAGGCAAAGCTCAAATGGAAACATGTTATTTTTGGGAAAATGAACTTCAGATATTGAGCTTTTTCCTTGATGGTAAATTTGGATCTTGCTATGAAGGTCTTGATCTCGCTCTTAGCTGAAATACAGTTCTCTTTCAATTCAGGCACTGCCTCTTTGGGGTCCCTTTGCTTTGGAAATGAAACTGATGTAAATGGAAGGTAAGCAATGAATGAAAGGACCTTAATGTTAGAATTTTAGCCATCAGTTGGCTCTTTTACATTTGATAGATTTTCCCATCACAGGCAATCTGTGTTCTTGCTTGCTCAGATCCACACTGATGCCAAGAACTAAACAATGACACTATCTATCTTTCTGCACAATTTGCCAATTTTGGTTACTTTTGAAGCCCAGTGTTTCTGCTTTAGCCTTGTGAATCTCCCTTATAGGGAGAGCAAAATGAACAGAAGAGTGATTTCTTTAGCAAAATATTTAGGGTTGATGTCTCTCTGTCATTTATTCCCTTGCTTTATAAGCTACAGTGCTTAGTCCACTTACAGTAAAATAAGTCAAAGTAAAGATGTAGTAAAGAGTTGTTGTTTGTTGTTTACAGTGAATTGCCTTTCAGATAATCAAATGAAGTAGTTTATTGCAGTTTCACTTCCAGCAATGACCTTAAATAACAAAGGTTTCACTTGCTGCTTACTAGGCTTAGGGTGGTGTTTTCAAAAGCTCTCTCTTGATTGTACATCTTCCTTCAACAATCAGCAGGGTTTTGCCAGTGACCTCAGATGAGCTAGTGTTAGAGCAGCAGTGCTTTTGAAACCTCCTGCAGAGCAATGAGAAATGGGGTCTTTCTTTCACAGGGTACATTTCAGGAGTTACCAAAATTCTTCCTCTTCCCCCCCAAATTTATGTTGTCTATCAAACATAGCTACATTTTGGTGTTTATGGAGTCCCATGCAAAATATCACAAGAGACAGGCCTATACACCAGATTAAGTATCTTGCCTTCTAGTTGCCAGAGGTGCTTAATTTCTTCTTGGAATTGAATATGACTCCTGCAATTTAATGTTACTCGCTGACTACTGAGACGTTACACTTTTTATCTAGGTGGAAGCAAGGCATTAAGAGCAAAATCAGAAGTGGACTTTGATATCACAAATAAAGGTGTTACTGCAAATTTTACAGCTGTTATACTCAGATACATGGAAATGAGGTTATTTGCTGTTTCCTTATAAATAATGGAAGCTGAATAATTAAGTTAATTGCAGAGTTTCTAGTGGTACAGCCAGTCTGACTTTATTAGATGGTATTTAATTTTGCCAGATAGCTGTGACTGAATTAAATGTTTAGAATCCTTTCTTGATTATTCTAAATACAATGCATATTTTCAAAATATAAAATGTTGTGGAAGATTGTTGCTTCAGCTGGACAAGCAACAAATGAGAGCATTGTTATAGAATGCAGTCACTCTCATTCTGCAGTAGTTTAGCTAAAAGATAAGTTGCAATCCTGTGATTTCAGAGGGAGTCAAGTAGGACTCCCAAGTTTAACTGGAGGGAAAAGGTATTGAAGAATTTTCTGTGTTAAATTTGGGGGTTTCCCCTTCCCATTCTTTACATAACTGCATCATTTTCTGGGACTTAAGATAGCTTTCTGTAGTAAAGCCTGCTTTCAGTTTTCTGGTGGCCCTCTCAGTGGGTGTTACTATGTCATTAAGAAATATGTTTGAGGCTTACCGAGGCAGGCCCATGTTATACTGGCAAATTTCACAACAGGTGCATTTTCTCTTTAGGTGGTTGCTACTGATCCTCAGCTATGAGGCATGAAAAGAGGACAAGTGTCTCATAGTCCTTACTCAGCACCCAAGACAATTCTCTTAAAAAGCACGTTTGTCCTGATTGTCCTCACAATTAATTTCTGCTAGAAAGCACTCAAGGAATTAATTAATTTTAGCCTTTCACTCATCCAAGTATTTTACTGTTTAAAAACTTGATAGTACCCATTAAAAAAGCACACATGCTTACTGCAGTAAGATTTCCTTCTGCAAAACTTGCTTTTTTTTGCACAAAGCAAGTACTTGGCTTTTGAAAATACTTTTTGCAAGAGTTAAGGTGCTAGTCACTTTGGAGAAGAGCTGGTTACCATATATATTTTGTGATGATGCCAAGTTGGGATGTAAGAGCGGAGGCTTCAGCTGGAAGCTCCTGGTGAAACTCCTTCCAGCTTTAAATGTTCTGTGTAGTTAAGATCACTCTTGTGGTTTCAGTTGGAAATATCTGGCCTTTGTTTCACGTCATAAGGAAAGAGAGTGTGTGTGATCTGTATTATATGAATATTTTCTCCATGCAGAGCTTCTCAAATAAAAGGTTTTCTTTGTAGTACCAAGAGAGGTGTTGACTCTCAGCTGTAATGCAGTGGCCCTTTCAGTTTTGAAGTCACTATTGTGTGTAGTGATGCGATGCTCCTCATTAGGAAGGAGATCAAAAAAAGTTGCAGCCTTTCAGCTTGTGTTTGAGGGGTATTTTCCTTAGGGGTTGGCCTGGGTGCAGTTCTGAAGGGCTGCTTCTGCAGGGGTTAAAGAGATGTTGAGTATTTATGACTGGTTATCAGTGTTGGGTGGAAATGGTCCACTAACTGGCTGAAGCTTGATTTCAGAGTTGAAGGGCACACATAGAAATCCCCAGCCCCTCTCTCTTTACAGCTCTGTTCTCTACAAAAAAGTGTTTTCATGCCATTCTTTGTTGTCTGGATAATATGAGGGAGGAAGGGGTAAGGAGGAAGAAAGCTGTTTTTTACTGTGAGAATGCCCAATACCTTTCATAACTAAGCTTTGGGTGAGATGGTGACCTCTGTTAGTAGAATATAAGTAATAACAAAAGTATCTGTGCAGAAAATGAGTGTAGTAATTAAATCCCTTTCTTTTTATTTCCCCTCCGAAGATCAAAGAGGTTCGACTCTTGATTAATGTGCAACAGAATTCATTAACATAGTAAAATGTAGAAAAACAGGCTATTGGTTATTAGTAGACCTTTGCTTTAGGGAACTATAAATACTTTTTGTTCAGTAATTTGCCCTATTGCTTTTACTGTTGTTTCTGTGAATGCAACTCACTTGAGAATACCACACCTAGAAATTTAGGTGCAACCTTTATTCTTCTGTATGCATTTTTTTTTAAGTGGTGCAGAATGCTGCTTCTGTGTTCCTGCCTTGCTTTCCCAGGCAGTGTATGCAGAGCTTTGCTTCGCTTGCCCGCTCTTTTTATACGACACCAAGTGCTGTTTATTTTTCTCCTAGCAACCTACTGGGCTGCTCTTTGTCTCTGGGTCTAAAAAGATGATTTTTTTTTTTTTTTTTTTTTTCTTTGTAGGTATGAATGTTTAAGGTTGACTGCTTTATGTTGAAAAATGTGACAAAATTTCTCACCTACTAATGCTCATTTTTGAGGTAGTCCCAAAAGAACAAATTCTAGTTAAGATTTTTTTCCAATGCAGCAAGGTCAGGAGTTTTTCATAGATTTTACTTCAATCCAGAGTCTTTTTTAATTTGCATTATTTGCTTGAATAATGTAGCCCTCCTAATATTTTCCAAGCCACTTACACATAACTAATCACTTACACTTACCTTCAGCATAAAACTCATTGATTTTATTTCTCATTGAAAACATCGGTAGTAGCAAATACAATCCTATTGGCTCACAGTCTATTAGAAATAAAATTATATTAAATGTCTTGTGGGGTGTGAAGAGGTTAAATCAAGGAGAGTCATCTGAGAAAGTCATCCTGGTGTGCAAAACATAAATCTGGTTTATATTTAAACTACGTGTCACCCACCAGCTAAAAATAGCAATGATCATTAAAAGCCAATTTGCTGCTAAACATTAATAGACATTTATTACATCATAACAGATCTGAAAGACAATTAAACGTACCTTTTTCCTAGATAACTCTCCTTTAAAAATGTTATTCACCTGGCTTTTGTCATTAATCTCATTTACTAGCGATTTTTGTTCCTCTTGATATTGTGCATGTGTGCGTAGAGTTGTGTGTAAGGTGGTTGATAGTGTCTTTCGAGAGCAGTACATTTTCAATGGGAAAAGTTGTTATCCCTCCTTATACTGCCTGGTAATTTCCTAATCAGCACAAAAAGTGAAGGCAGTTTACAATTTCTTAGAGTAAAACAAGTCATATCTGCTACCATCCATTTGAGAAGAGAATACTAAACAAGAGCAGGATAAGAAATGTGGTGGGTGCACGTTTCACACATAGGAAATAGATTACAGTTTTCTGGCTGTTTTCATTGCAATTCCTCAATCAAGTGGTACCTTTTCCCTGTGTTATTCCTGCATACAGTCCTATTTGCAAGTAGTGAGTGGAGCTGGAGCAAGTCAAAGGCTGAGGAAACCCAGCCCTGTCAAAAGTGCTGCTTCCTACGAGAAATGCAGTCACGATCCTGGTATTTTTGGTTCATGTGTTTCTATCTGTCAGGTCCCATGAAACAAGCCACCAAAGAGTGGGGGCAAGGCTTTGTGCTTCAGCTCAGCATTGCTCAGTTCTCTGTGGCTGTTGATGTCTTTAACTGAGCTCTTTAACCTTCATAGCCGAAGAACTGTGGAGCCAACTGGGCTGTAAGGGAGAGTGCCCCAGGGTGGGCACAAGTCAGCCCTTTCCTCCTTTTCTGAATTGCAGGGCTCACAAAAAGTCGTCCACTGTCATCTTCGTAAGTAAGAAACTTCTTTGACATTATGCTGCTTTTGGGGGAACAAACAGCTGTTCCTGGCTGATGCATAGAGGGAAGGAGGCCACTAATACGAGCTCTGGGCTTGCCTCCTGATGGATTCAGGCAAAAAAGAAGTGGCTTCTCCCTGTATTCCCCTGCACACCTCAGCAAGAAATCCCATCCTTGTAGTGAAGGTAAATGTCACTAAACTTTCTTTATATATATCTGCAGCTGCTTATCAGTCTGGAGCAGTGCAAGTTAAAGAGGTCCTTTCCTGCCAGGAAGAGGAAAGAAAGAAAATTAAAGGTGGTATGAAGGAGACAGCAGGAAAGGGAGAGATAGGATGGATACATGAATATTGAAAAATATTTTAAAGGCTGCATCCAGAGGCATTTAGTAGTAGTCCTGCTCTGGTCCCAATATCAGACTTTGCTTCCCCTCTTTGAACTCTTGTGGAATTTTCTGTCACATCCTTTGGCTAATTTTCTCCTCGGAGGCTGTCACTCCTCACGTTAAAGCAAGACCCTGTGCAGGATCCGTGCCATCACAATTGCAGTCATGGTAAGGCTCTTGAAGAAATGGGGCCAGGATGTGTGGGAGAGGTGATGCCTCAAAACATAAGCTGAGTTTATGGTAGCAAAGGGAAATTAAAAATATGCTGACCCTGGTGATAAGTTTGCGTTTTCAGTGCACGCACCGCACGTGTTTTATTTGTCACAGAAGAATTGCCGAAGGCTCTATGGAATGCAAATAAGCATTGTGAGAGTATTGTCAGACCCAGGCTTTCAACATCCTGTAACATTCACAGGAAAAAAACCCCAAAAAACCCGAGATATGATTAAAAGTCATGCGGATTTCAAATCAAATATGTTGAATTATGTTTATTTACCACCGGTTTACTGAGCCTCTGAGCTGTATTTGGGCCCTATTTTTAAGCTTCCCTCTGCAAGGGGAAATTTACTTGAAAAGAAAGCTGAAATTTTTATTATTGCAAGGAGCTGCCACATATTGAGTTTTGCAATGAAATCATAACTGTTGGCAATACTGTGAAGAGTGCTTGCTTATGCATTATTTTCCCTCTATAAAGATGTGCTATCAACTAAAACATTTGAGGAAGATGGGTGTATTATGTAGCTATAATAAATTTCTGAGAGAGATCGTAACACCTCCCCGAAATTTTCCCGAAGATTGTTGCAATGATTGCTGAATATGGTGATGACATAGGACTGTTCCAGGTGGTCAGAAGTTTATGGTGCTGTGCAGCTTGTGTTGAAGAGCTGCATAGCTTTTCCCAATACTTGCAGGGTTTTTTTTTTTGCCCTGATGGGTTTGGAGTGAGGGACTGACATGCTTCTTGCCAGCTGTGATCTGCTTTAGCAGGTGGTGCTTAACCAGCAAGAGTACCAAGTTTTTTGTAATCAGTTTTCAGGAAGCCCGTTGATCTGGGGTGGTAATGCAATACAAACATTTGCATATTTTACCACATCCTCACATGATACTCTGCACCTTTTGAAATTTTGCATGTGTTATCATATATTTGCACACACGCAGGGACCTTGTGAATGGTGTACTTTCCTCTTAAATCTGTGATGAATTATATTGCCAAGGATAACCAGCAGGCACTTAAAGTCTGGAACATTCGGTAGCTGTGATATTCAGATGTACAATTCAGTACATTCTTTCTAAGCTTCTAGACCATATTTTCAAGACTCTTAACTTTTCTCTCTCTGTTACTTCCCCCCATCCTTCCATGTGTAGTCACAAGATGTGTGAATGGCTTCACTGTTAGCATGATTATAATTTTCTGCTGAAATTGCTTTGATTCTGGATTGAATGGGAAAACCAAAAAGCAGCTGATAGCTCAAGTTCCCCTTTTGACCTCTGGAACAGCACAAAAGCCTCTGTTTCACCTACACGGGAAAAAAAACCCCAAGAACTACTATATTCAGCTGGTCTGTACTTGGGTGTGCTTTCATCAAAGGCTTGATTAATCTGAAATGAATTAACTGAGTTAACACTTGAGAGTTATTTTGCAGCAAATCCCGCAGAACATCTAAAGAGCTCTTTGTCACTTAGAATTATAGCCAAAACAGGTGGTTGATGAGCCTGGTTGGAGCTGAGAGTGGCTCCTTGCTGCCCTGGCCTCTCTCCTCAGGCAAGTGTAAGTAGCACTGCAGTGATGCCCCAGAATCCAGGATAAACACAAACTTTTTAGGCCATGTTGTCATTGATTGTTGTGTGTTTTTAAGGTTTTTAAAATCACTTTCCAGAGTGCTGCATGAGGTATAAGGGAGGACATAACAAGCAGAAGGGTCTTGGTTTCTCAAAGAAGATGGATGAAATGAATATTAATGTACAGGAATGGCAATTCAGTGCAATAGAGGTGCAAGTGCTCATTTTAAATCTTCCTTGGAAGAAGTGACTTAGAAGTGCCATGTCATTTTGCACATACTGGGTGAGAGGCTTGAGTCATTTCCTTCAGGGTCTGCAACCTCAGCAGAGGTGTGAGAGCAGAAGGAGGGTTTGCAGTACAGAAAGAGGACATGTAGATGTGAGCAGTTTTGAACCACAAGCTGGTGTGTTCTGTCACCCTGAGAAGGCTCCCTGGCTCTCTCACAGTGCTTCCTCACATCTGGCAAACTTGAAAGATGAAGAGCTAAAAGCTGTGGACAACTCTCATGATTTTGAGAAACAAAAGTGTTTTTTTCTGAACTCAGTGAGAACTCTGACTAGATAAGTATTTGTGGTATAGGATGAACATTCTCCTGGGCTGAATGCAGACAGAGATAAAAGTTTACAGACAATTCAGTTTGTCTCAGAAGTGTGTTCCTGACTTCTTAAAAATGCACACAGAAAAATCTGTCCATCAGTGACCATGTAGCAGTAGCTTCAGTGAGTGGCTGTGAGTGAAAGTGCATGTGGAAATGCAGGAGTGCAGCTTGCTCCTGCCCTGCTCCCCCTGTGTTATGCAGTTGGTAATGTCTGTGTGACCTTTTACAGGGCAGGCTGTGTTGCTGCCACCACAAAGTGACCAGGGAGCCACATCCTGAGTACCTGAAATGAAAAAAAAGAATTGAAAATTAATTGAAACAGGATCAAGAAAAAAACAACCAAAACCCAAAAAAGTGCTTTGCAAACAACTTACGGCCAAATGTATTGAAGAATTTTTTTTGTTTAGCCATTCATAATGGAAGTCAAAATGCAGCTCAGTCTCTTACTTATGGAAATTTTCTAACATTAAATTGCAGTTAATTTAATTTTGCAGATATTGCATGTTTTATTTTTTTCTTGCTGGGTTATTTCTCTTCCCTCTCCTAACAAAATTCTGAATATGTTGCCTGAAATAATCTCAAGTAGCAGATGCTGAGAATGGGGAATTACACCCATGGTTCCAGCTTGGACCATCAGCTTCAAGGAGTTTAATTACTTCCAAAATTTTCCCCTCGTAAATAGTGAATTTAAATGATATTTGTTTGAAGCATCAAACTTATTTCCTACTTAGTAGGTGACTTTTCCCAGAGGAAGAGAATAACTGCTGGAATCTTTATTCTATACAGAAATATAAAGCAATCCTTGTATGCTTGATTTGTTTAGGTTAGTTTTGCTCTGCACATTTTCAGGGGTGGGGAGGAAATTGCTGCAAGTAAAACTGGATAAGAAAACTCCAGCATTCTTATCTGGCTTTTGCTAATGGGCCCCTTTGTAAGAGACTCTCTCCCCTCCCCTCCCCTGTCTGCCTAGGAAATGCTGGATACCTGGAGCAGCTTTTGCTGTGTGAGAAGGGTAGGGAACAGCTTTGTGCAGGTGCAAATGCTTGTGTTTGGAAGAAGGCATTAATTAAATGGAGTTCTGACAGGTTTGGCTTGCACTGCTCTGAATTCTGCTTTGAATTCTGCCTATCTGCTCACTCACCACATGAACTGGTTTCCTTTTCTTTTTCACCCTCCCTGTAGACTGTCGACAGATGAGCTCAGAAAATGCTCCATGTGCTGCTTGACATCAACTGCTGAAGAACAGACTTGGGTAGATGTTGAGATTGTCAGTGTATCTATAATGCTCTTTTATGAGCAACGCCTTGATGAATACTTCACTGCTCATCTCTTCTCTATGAGGCCTTAGTTCCCTTTATTTAGCTTTCTCCTGTTCTGTCAGTAGCACTTTGAGCTGGATTTTTGGGAACTGTCAGCATGCAGTCCTGGTTTGGGTGATGCAGCAGATCAGACTGTGAAGGTGTCAGGGGAAGCCCTTTGTGCCTAAAGGTCAGTGAGCAGCAGAACTTTCCCTTAAATCAATGCAGCCTGCATCATCTTTGTGGTTTAAGTCAAGCCCTTAAATTTTTCACTGTGATAGTGTATGCCTTTCTTGCATCAATAAATGTAACACTCTGCATTACAGTTCACAGATAGTGAACTGTTTTCTCTAGTTTCTCTCCTTGGCTGTATTTTACCTGGAGGTAATCCAACGACGAAGTGAATTTTGTTTTGCAGGCCTCTTTGTGCTGCTTGTGGGAGTTGAGTGACCATTAAGAAAAAGGCTTGTTCCACTCATTTCCTATGTAGCTGTTTCCCTGCAGATACCCAGTCCTCAAACACACTGTGATTATTTGATTACATGAAATACAAACCCACCCAGAATTTTGCAGCATTCCAATGTACTTGGTTAATCTAGTGGTGCCCTGCATTGTTAAACACAGCTGGCATGTCTCCACAATGTGTATTTGGTAATATTTCTGTGTGAGCTTGAGTTGAAGGCTTTGCAGAAGCAAGTTTAAGGGCAAGGCTGTGCTAGCCAGGGTGTGCAGACACCACCTGACAGGTCACATCTCTGGTGTGTTCTCCTCTGGCAGGAAGGATGGTAGGGCAGAGAGTATTTGGTCAGATTTACAACTGGAGTAAATGGTGCATAATGATGAGCTAGTCCTGTTGTCTCTTTTGCACAGGAGCTTTGTGACTCAATAATGTACTTTCCAGGAGGATAAAATGGTTTTTTGTGGCTCTGGTGGTTCCAAGACATTAGTTCTCAAAAATTAGTGTTTGGACTTTGCAGAGGGTGTATGAATGCTTTGCTCATTCAGCCTCAGCCTGTGAGATGATAGGAAAAAAAAAATCCTCGAATCCTATCATGCAGAAATGTATAGACAAATATAAAAATTTAGAGGGCTCTGTGTAAGTATTTTGCTGGCAATTATCCCTTCTCTGGGATAGAGAGCCTAATTAATTTGTGGCTTCTTCAGTTGTACCCAAAACCCTTTTACTGCACCATAATGTTATCTCTTTCTAACAGGCTTAGATTATTCAGAACTGATTCAGTTTAAACAAATAAAAATTGAAAACAAACCTTTGCTCCTTCACTGCCTGACTGAGCTTTTGCTTCAGGGAAGTGTACCTGTGCTTGGATAGCTTTCACCCATCTCTGTATGCCTTTTCAAATTTTGTAGCACAAAAAGCTTCTCACTTTTAAAACTTTACAGAGGATGCTATAGAAAAAGCATGCATAAATAATGGCAGCGCTGTAGTTTGATGTGTACTGGTAGACTACTAAAATATAAATGGAAAACTTGATCACTGTTTAGAATGTACAATTTAAAATATTCATGAGGCTCTTCCCTATTTGAAAAGCAGACTTTTAATATTATCCATGACCATTTTGATTAGTCCCAGCTTGAGCAAAGTTTTACTTTCAAGGATGTCCATAAAGAAGCCACTTGACTTCAGACTGACCTTGGATTTTTAGTAACCCCACATACAGAGATGAGAAAAAAACTATGGAAACTAAATGCTACTTTTGAGTGAACAAATTGCAGTCACAGACTGGGGAGGAGAGTCAAGTGAGAAAATAAAATCTTGGCAGTGCAAGATATATTTATTAAAAAGAAATGCAGCTTCTTTATAGACTTTGGTTCTGAACAATATGGGGTTTTATTTAGTTGATCAGTAAAGATAGGAAGCAAAACAAAGGCCACTTTGTCATGCCAGACTTTCAGAAATATACTCACATCACAATGGCATGCGGCACAGTTTTTTCATACAGCTTTTTGGCTCAGACTTGGTTTTGGGTAAGAACAAAAGTTGGCAAAAACAGCTTCTGTGCTCAGAGAAGAATAACTTCTGTTGATCAGAGATTTTTGGAGAGTTTTTAATTAGACCAGTACTGTGAAGACTGCAGAGTCTAAGGAGTTCTAAACAGATATGTAAAGTACTTTTCAATTCCTCATATTTCCTCATCATTTCAAAGTCAGTGGGGAGCTAAGTTTCGAACTGCTGCCGCAGTTTAACTCTGTGTAGTTGTTTTTTTCCTGCCAAGTTTGAGTCACCGTGGCCACGTAGCCCCTTCTGGAGAGATTAAAATGATGGAGAGCTGGAATGCGTTCTCCGCCTAAATGAGCGAATGTTTCTATTCAAGCGCGGATTCAGATTTCCCCGCGCTTTCCTGCGAGCGCGTGGGATGGACGAGACCATTATGTTTAATTCCTCAATCAATAACTGCAGGGCTCGGCTGGCAGTGAGTAGAAAGTAGCTGGCTGCAGGATAAGGGTGACTTTGGGCTCTGCTTGGGTTCAAAGCCTGGTCCAGATGCAGTGATTGAAAGCCATGCAGGTCGCCTCAGACAAAGAGAGGCTTTCTGGCGTATCATCAGTGGAAATGCTCCCAAGCTATGTTGCTAATCCCACTGCCTGGCCTGGTATCTTGCAGTTAGCATCCACGTCGGAGGCACGACAGAAATGCAAAAGGGAGGGAAAAGTCTCAGCTTTTTTGTTCAAAACTGCTGTCTGGGGCCCTCTTTTGCAAGAGGAGGCAGAACACTGGTTATCCAGCAACTGGTTCTCTGCACAGGCATAAGTTTTAATTCCTGTTTTATGTAGGAATGTGCATGCATCTGAAGGGCCAGGGAGAGGGGAAGACACATTTGCCTTTACAGCTGCTGTCAGCAAAGAAATGCAGCAAGACTTGATTGAAAACATCTATCTTACTGTTTTACTAACTGCATTTTTTTTTCCTTTCTCATTTGTAGGTCTCAGACTCTGGATACTGGCTGTGGGATTTTTTTTTTTAATTATTATTATTATTATTGATTTTTTTTGTCCCTCTTTTTGGATGTGAATTGAAGGCCAACAACAGTGAAGTGTTGGAAGCAAGTGCAGGAGGACGCTCACCTTTTTATTTGAACCCTTGTTTGCTGGGATACTTTCAAGCTCTCCTTCACAGTCATGTGGTCATCACAGCTGCTGTTCTTCACGATGCTCTTAACACCGTTTGCCCATGGTGAGTGAGAGGTGCTGTAAATGTGCCTGGGGGAAGGGAAGAAACAAGAAAATAGCAAGGTTTTTTTTCTGTCTTTTCCTAATGGGTTTTTTTACAGGATGTTGATTTATCTCCCTGCTTGCACCTCATGTCTTTGAGATTCCCAGGTTACATTATGACTTAACTACTGAAACACAGAACTCTGGTGACATATAAAGGCTTCTTTTTCTGAGTTTAGCTGCTACATTAGACAGACTTTTTCTTCTCTTTTCTTGGGGGAAGAACAGATTTATTACCAAACAAATCAGAGTTGGGTAATGAGAAATTAAGGCAAATTGTAAAAACACTGTCCCCCCGCCACCTCCTTTCTTCCTGAAGTGAACTTATTCCCAGTTGTCTCTGCCTCCTGCCCTGCAGCAGTACAGGGGCACAGGGAATGGGAGTTGTGTTCATCCCATCTTGTTTCTACTGCTCCTTCTTCCTCAGAGGGAGGAGCCCTCACATTCTTCCCCTGCTCCAGCGTGGGTTCCTCCCATGGGGTCACTCGTCCTGCCAGCAAACCTGCTCCAGTGCGGGCTTCTCTCTCCACAGAGCCACAGCAAGGCTGCAGGGACACAGCTGCTTCACCTCCAAGGGCTGCAGGGAAATCCCAGCTCTGGCACATGGAGCACCTCCTGCCCCTCTTCCTTCACTGACCCTGTCTCCAGAGCTGTTCCTGTCACAAAGCAGCAGCTTTGTCCCCTTTTTTGGATATGTTATCCCAGAGGCTCAGGACCACAGTCCCTGATGGACTCAGCCTTGGCCAGTGATGGGTCTGTCCTGGAGCCAGCTGGCATTGGCTCTGTCACACACAGGGAAAGCTTAAAGCAGCTTCTCACAGAAGCCACCCCTGTAACCAGCCCCTTCCTCCCCAAAACCTGGCCATGCAAATCTAGTGCAGAGCTGTAGCAGAAAATTTTGATCTCTTTTATTAGCCAGGAAACTCTTAAGTGAAATGTGACGCTTGTAATTCTTTGAAATAAGATTTTGGGGCCTGTTGGGTTCTTTTGATACGAGAAACCCAAGTGTATGCTGTAGAAGTAAGGTGGCAGGTTTCACAAGTGCTGAAGGCTTGAGGAGCCCCTGTTAGCAGTGATGGTTACTAAATGCTCAGGGCAGAACTTTGGAAAATCTGTCTGCCTGATTTTTCTGATGCTTAAATGGAAGGTGAACTCTGCCAAGGATCTCACTTTAATTAAAGGCCAGTGGAAGCCTGTCTGTAAATGACATGACTCCCTGTATGTAAGCTGCTAGTCCCTGCTTTTAAAATATTCATCAGGCTCTTTGAGCTTTACCAACTGATCCTTTGTGTATGTGCTAAAACACCGGAGGAAAATTTCACAGGAAGGATGGTGATGAAAAAAATGAAAAAAATATGATTGGATGAACATGTCTATAGAGCACAACCTGTCTTGCATAACCTTTGGGGACAAAATCTATCTGTACTAAAGAACTATATGGTTCTTTAAGCAAGACTTCTCCTCACTGACTTGAAAATTAGAATAAGTGTTTAAACTGAGTTGACCAGTTAGGGTGGAATGGAAGAGCTGTTCAGAAAGGTGCTCTCCAATCCTCCCCAGGAAAGTTAAATGCTAAATGATTTGTAAATCTTTATAATTAAGTAGTATTAACAGTGAAAGCAATTATTAGTTTAAATATGCCTCTGGCAGTTTTAAGATTCTCAGTGCCACTGTAGCAGGAAAGTCCTGCCTGATAGTCCCAGTAAATGAAAATGTCACAAGTATCCTAGGAGTCATACCATACTACAGATGAGCAAATGCCAGAGGTGCAGGAACTACATCTGGAAATATTTCTGCCCTTTATGCTCCTCTCCAGACTAAATGTACAGGGTGTTTGCTGGGGTGGTAAATTTGACCATCACCCATCTACCCAACACCCACATTATCTGATCCCCAACACCCACATTATCTGATCAGCTGCTAGTGGAAGTGTGATAGCTGTCTTTGAACAAGGGAGGGAGGAGAGCACCCTTGGTCTGAGCCAAAGAACTTCATTTGGCTTTCCCTGTTCTGATCTCTTGAGTGGCCAGGATGCAGAAAGCATTCAGAATTTATGCTAAACAGGAATCAAGCATTTGAGTTCCTCTTTGATGATCTGGAATGACTCCAGTGATTGCTGGAGATGATATGAAATGCTTTTTCAGACTGACCTTGCTACATCTCATTCCTTTTTTGGGTTCCCTGACACAGCCTCTTCATCCATAGTGGTACCTGCATTACACACAGATTTCCTAGACCAGTGATCTCATAAATTGGAGAGGTGGTGGTGTTTTGAGGGTTTTTTTGTTTTTGGTTTTTTTTTTTTTTTATTTTTTTGAGGGGACTTGTTGGGTTTATTTGTGTTTTTTTGGTGGGTTTTTTTTTTTTTTTTTTTTTGCTTTAGCTGTATCATTTCTTGGAGTAGATTGTGTTTCTTGGGCTGTGATGACAGGTATGGAGTCAAAGGGTGTATACTCAGTGATCTGCAAGATGAAAAGTAATCTTCCAGAATAGTGCCCTGGTACAATGCCATCTTGCTGATAAGCTGTAGAAATCATAAAAGGGGAAAAGGTCAGGAGTCCTTGCATTTCCTCAGTGATGATGTTAATCTGCTGTATCCAAGATGCACAGGCACAGCACTGTCTAGTTTTGATCAGACTGCTTTGAATCATAGCTCACCAAAAAACTGAACCATGTGAAACACTTAATAATAGATTTGTGTAGTGGCTGCTTTCTTTACTGTTACCCTTGACTTGAATGGAAAATAGCTTACAACTTATGCCACAACCTGGAGCAGTGTAGAAGCCCCCCCAAAAGCTATCCCCACTCGTAAGCTACAGCAAAGCCTGTAAATCCATTTGTTGCCTAAAACTAAAAACCTGTTATACAAAATCAGAGAATTACACAAGATAGACTGAAATAATACCAAGGAATAAAATAAAGCCATCAGCAATAACAATAAAAGCAAAGCCTTTTTCATCCTTTGCAAGGGCTCTGCTGAGGGGACAGGACTTTTGCACCCCTGCCTTCTTTTTGCCCCTCTTTGGAAGCTTTTCCCAAAGCATCTGAAGGTCTGGACCCTGGGGGGAAGTGCTCCTTGGTTTGTGTTTCCCCCCATGTACACCTGAGCAAACGGATCCTCTTTCCCTGTGGCAGGTGGATTTCCAAGAGGCATTTTCTGGAATGAGCAGCTGTTCTCTTCCTCAGCCTTCCTCCCCTTGACCCCAAACAGAGCAGATTGCTCTTCACCCACAAATGAACGCTGTCAAAAGTTCACTTGAGATGAGATGGACATGACAGGCAGCAGCTCAGTTTGCAAGCCTGGAGAGATGCACACCTGCTCTGTCACATTGCTGTCGTGCTCGTGTGTGGCTCAGAGCTGAGATTTAAGACTTCCAGACTGCTGGACAAAAATAATAATAGAAATAAAGAGATCCAGAGCTGCATGCTGTTAGGGGCAGGATAGGAGGGATAGCACAGTGATCGCTGTGGGGTGAGATTTTGCACGTCTCCAAACAAGTGACTTATTTTAGGCTCTGGAAGAGAGCTGAAGGCCTGTTGTATGGAAAGATCTTTATCATCCTATCAGATTGGTTTATTATTATTTATTTGCAAATTACTTTTTAAGGATTGTACTGTGTGTCTAATTATATGATGGGCAACAAAGAATGAATTAATTTTTGTTACTCTGCTTCTTTTAATAATTCAAAAAGGGACAACTACTTTTCCAATTAAGTAAGAATACAAATTGCCCGGCTTCTGTTGGAGATAGTCATACCTACTGATTTTATTGAATTTATAACAATCTGCCTGTTTTTTCTGCTGCTAAGCTCTTTCCTTGTTCTTGTGATATGAGAGTGAGCAGTCAGCATCCTGGATCCTGCTTGGGCAAAGTTCTGGGGTTTAGTTCCTCCTGGTCTTGCAGCTGCCTGGGATCATTTTCTATGTTTTTAAACCCTGTATTTATTAACGAGTTGCACACTGTTCTCTCCTGATGATCCATGGGGTGGGTTAGTCATTGCTGTGATTGCTTAAATTCCTTCATATTTTCTTTGATACACAATGTGATTTTTGGGTTAGAACCACACACTTGGCCAAAACTAAGCAAAACTCAAGTCAGAACAAGTTAAACAATAATGTAACCAAAACCTGGCTGAAATTACAGAACAAACAGTAGATATTTGTGTCATGATTTATGCCCAGCTCACAACTAAGCACCACACATATGCTTGCCTACTTCCCTCCAGCCTCGTATATGAATGTGATTCTGTATTTTCATACTGAATCCAAAGCACAGCACTGTACCAACTACTAAGAAAAAATGAACTCTATCCCAGCCAAAACCAGGACAATTTGACATTGCAGCTAGGACAGACTAGACAAAAGTTATCTGATCCCAGGGGAAGTTGCAAGTGCAGCAAAGTTTCTCAAATAACTTTGGAGATTAGAGCTAAGTTTAAGCTAAAATAGGTTGTAGTTCAGACAAAGCCCGTCAAGTCCTGGAGCCTGGTATAGTTATGAAGCTTCAGGCCTAATACTGATACTTGACAGCGCCAAACTGGCAGGACTGCAGATGCTGCTGGCCCAGTTCTAAACTTTAAAAAACCTGGTTGCCTCCAAGAATTCATTTATGCAGTCCTTTGGCGTAGCTGTGAAGTGACCTTCCTGCATTTAGGGACAGATGCCATTTTGTCTCTCCATATGAGAATTGGTTTGAGATGGGGCTGAGCTAATTTATCATTCCCAGAGTAGGAAATGAAATTTGAAGTCCTTTCAAGTCATCGCAGCTGCAAGGAAGAGAGCCTCGTCTGCTGTCCTGTTCCTGCCCTCTGAGCTTCTGCTCCATCTCTGCAATGCTTCTGGGAGACAGCCGTGGTGAGGGCTGCATCCTTGTGAAAAGATGGCACTCCAAGGTCAGGCTGATCTCTCCAGGCATTAGCAGGTCCAGATGCCGAGCCAGTTTCTGTGGGAACAGTGGAAATATTTATTACTGAACAGCACTGGTAGTTGCCTGGTGACAATGATTCTGTTAAAGCAAGCTGCCTTATCTATCTTGGGGGAATATATGATGCTAGCAGGCTGGTCTTTGGTGACAGAGTGCTGTTTAATGTGAGCTGAACATTCTCCTCACTGCTATTTTAATACGGGGAAAATACTGTCACTGCTTAAAATACATACTGTGTTGCTTTTATACTTGTACAAGTGTTATGTTAGCTAGTGAATGGTGGATAATTGCCTTTTACTACGATACTCTTTATACAGTTACAATGAAATACAAGATACATGTTTTATTAGTTGTGAAATAGCCAAGTTGACTTCCAGGCTTCTGCCTAACTTCAGTGTTTTAAAGATTAATCATCCTTGAAATATTTATAATGTTTGCTATTCTTGGCAATTTGTATTACCTGCAGCCGTGCCACCTTTTCCATAGTGGAACAAGTGATCGAGGAAGGCTTTTCCTGATAAAAGGGGGTGGCTGTTCTCTGTATAAACTACAGTGCTTTCATTAGCAGCATTACACTAAAATTAAGAGTATTAAGTTCCCCATCTGATGACAGATCAATCTATAAACTGATAGAGGGTGAAATTCGACCTTTTTAAGACTATCCACTACTTAATTCTTGTTTAAGCCATTACGCGGTCCAGAGGTCTGTGTGCGGACCCATTTCTTTCATGTCTAAATTTCACACTAAATGAGGAGGGAGATTTTAGGCAAGTTTTCTCATAATGTGGGGGTTTTTCTTCAGTTTTTGGCAAGTGTGTCTGCTCAAAGACTATTCCTCCTATAGGGAGGAAACAAGACCTGTTCCTCCCAGGGTTCCATATCAGGACTAGGGCTATTTAATGTCTTCATCGGTGGCACGGACAAAGGGATCAACTCGCTGCATCCTCAGCAAGTTTTTTGTTGGCACTGAGCTATGTGATGCACTGACATGCCTGAAGGATGGAATGCCATCCAGAGGGATCTGAACAAACCGGAGAGAAGGGGCCACAGGAAGGTTGTGATGTTCCACAAAGCCAGAGTTCCCCTGTGAGGGTGGTGAGGCTCTGGAACAGGTTGCCCAGAGAAGCTGTGCTCCCCATCCTCGGAAGTGTTCAAAACCAGGTTTGGTGGAACTCTGAGCAACCTGGTCTAGTGGGAGGTGTCCCTGCCCATGGCAAGGGGGTTGCAACTGGATCATATTTAGTCACTTCCCATCCTGAATGTTTGATGTTTTTTAGCATGTATTGTGTATGGCAGCAGTGCATGTGGGTTTCTTTCTGAACTGCAGCATCAGAAAATGCTCTCACAGCAGCAGGAAAGGGGTAAGCTGTGTTACCTTTCAGGCTTGAAATATCTGATGCTTCTGTCATTTGTAACAATTTCCTGACAAGACTGATTTCTGTTCTCTAGTGACCAACTCTGAGCTCTGATTTTTTCAAGTGTTAGTCAAGCCATAAGATGTGACAGCATGTGAATTACAGTGCAGTAATTCCCACCCAGCACATTCAGACACAAAGATGAAGGCCAAATGGCCTCTGTGCAGTCAAGTGTGAATTATTGCACCATAATTTAATTCCTATTATATTTTACTGTGATTGTAAAAATGTTTTTATTAGTGAACTTCTTTAAGAAAAGTCAGTTTTTAAAAAACAGGACTGAAAAGCGCAATGCTGAGCTTCTGACAAAGAGGTGTAAATAGCTTTATGCAATAAGGAGTTTTGTTAAATCCAGAAAAATTATATTTGTGTCATTAACCCTAGGTAATGAATAGGTGTCATGGTGCAGATATCTGCTGTCTAAAAAAGCTGACCTAACTCTAAGTATTCATTTTGTATCAGCTGTCAGGCAGTTGCTGTGTAGAATGATTAGGTTTCCTTGTTTCTGACCTAGTCTTGATTGGATCTGGAAACCTTAGCTTGCAGCCAGTCTCTTGAGCCTTCCAATCTTCTCCCAGTTCAGGCTATGCAAATGTAATGTCTGGTGCATTCGGGTTTTGGTCCCTTAGAGCAAGTGCTGAGCAAATAGACAAGGTGGTTTGGTGACAGCAGTTTGGAGGAGTGTCAGAAAGGCATCATGCTGATGTGTTGAGGAAAAAATAAGCCAACCTGAAAACAGCTTGGGTGGTACTGGAGAGGAAAAACAAAAGGGCCACAGATGCCATAAAAGTATTTCTTAATTTGCCTTTTCCTTTGTCTTTCTACAAACCTTTAGCATTCTTTCTTTTTAAATTGAAAAGTCAAAGCTCATGCAGTTAAGGGGACTTAAAGGTTACCAGGCTAAAACCTTCTTCCCAATGAATTGTTTTGAAAGAATTAAGAGAAGCCATGTGCTTGAAATGACAGGATCTCTGGGGTATTGCCTGGCTTGCTCTTGGAATTCAGGAGGATGTTGAAATTATCAGCCATGCTGATCCAGGTCTGTCGATTTTGTAGTAGTTCCTGACTAGCAAGTACTGTTAGATAGCCCTATTCCTCACTAGTCCTTGTCATTGCTAAGCACAGAATAAATATGGGATTGCTATTAAAAGTGGGTACTTTCAGGGCAGTTACTCTCTAAATAAATTTTACTTACGTTCTCAGCAGCTTAAAACTCATCAGGATATTGATGTGGCCAAAGCTGTTTCACTTCTGATGGATATGGATATTAAGATTAGCATCCCAATGAAAAACCACAGTGGTTTTCCATGTAAGTGATGCAATTGCTGTGGTTTGGCATTAGATGCAAATGCTTGAAAAAAACAAACCAATCAAAAAAACCAAACTAAAATAAATAAAAAACCAAACCAACAACCAAGCAAAAAAGCTTGCCTGGCTTTTCCAAATATTCATGAGACTGTTCTCTCTATACATCCTTTTGGAGTTAATAGTCCTTAAGGAACCAAGACTGAAAAATGTCCTGTCTCAGAGCTGACTAATATGGGTACAGGCATCCCTTAGCCAATAGCCAGAGGTGCCACAGAGAACCAGGAATCTTTTCACATCTGCAGCTTTCTACACATGAGAATTCTCTTTGTCCTGGGTCTTCCTGGGCATGCAAGAATACTCCAAAAGGACTGTTTTTTGGGACAAGCTGAGGTCCGATGAGGCTGGTGCAGTAAAGAAGGAGCAGCAGATGAGAGTAACTTCCCTTTCTTTATCCTCATGAAGAGGGGAGATAACTGCCCACTCATTGCCTATTTGTTTTCACCTATTGCATCGTCACCTTCATTTGGCTAATTTCTGATTCCTGTCTACTTTGTTAAGGCTAAGCTTCCAGATAAAGCTCATTTTTGTGAAAACCACAGGAAGCTGCCAGGGGTTGGAGAGATCATGACATTCTGGGCTGATTAAAGGGGTTTGGTGGGTGAGACCATGCATCCATTCCCCCAGTGAATGGAGAAGTGCAGGACCAAAGAACATCTTTGCAAACAAAGCAGCAGTGTAGTGCTAGGGCAGAGACATCCTTTCCAGCAGTGCAGGTGAAAGCCACGGCCAGGTTTTGTAAGTGCAAAAGCTTGCTGTGCCCATCCTTTCCGTGCAGCTGGAATACCTCTTTTCTGGATGTGAAAATTTGTGGGATT
Source organism: Serinus canaria (assembly GCF_022539315.1). Classification (NCBI taxonomy): domain Eukaryota; kingdom Metazoa; phylum Chordata; class Aves; order Passeriformes; family Fringillidae; genus Serinus; species Serinus canaria. The sequence continues at coordinate 17,085,668 of NC_066317.1, forward strand.
GCCCACAAATGGGTTGTTATTTCTGCTTTCTTTTTCTAATAACATTGGCTAAGCTTAAGCCGTTGGAGTTGGATAGGAAAAAAAATACTTCTGAGGGTTTTCTGGCCCTAGTTCTCTCATACATTGAAGCTGGGCATGTTGAAGTACTCAAAGCTAAAATGAGAAAAGAATGACAGTGAGGGAATCAATTATGGCCACACCTGCATTTCTTGCACCTCCACCTCAGCTGCTACTAACCTACTCCTGTGAGTTCTGGGCATGCCTGCTGTTTTCCTGTTAGGGAGAGCACCCTGTGCCCAGATAAAAACAGCAAGAAGCAGCTCTTTATTGCAAATGAAACTGCTGATTCCCCAGAAGATATCTCTAACATCCATTTTATCAACTCCACCATGCTAAATGAATCTTGGAGCCATCTGATGTTTATTACCCCATGGCATATTTACTGTTGTTCAGTTGTTTCCTTTATTGATCATGATTTTTTTGCACTGGATATGTTTGATGATGTGGTTTTTTTTTAATTGGGAAGACATTTCCTGCTGCTCAATGAGCAACTCATCTGGGAAAGATGCTGTGGTGTGGGAAAAATTAAAAGCATGTCAGAGACTTCAGGAGATTTTCCTCACTTGGAATTTCCCCGATTTCATCAAACAGTTTTGTGCTGGGCAGCCTCCCTGGAATATTCCTCCCAGGGCCTGGCAGGATGATCCCTGTTCTGTTGTGGTTCTGCTCCAAGCTGTGGGCTGTGCAATGGGTTTTTAGCCAACACCACACAGTTGCTGCAGTCTGCCCATTGTAGCAAGCGTGGGCCTGGGCTGGTGGGTTTTTAGTTACAGTGCAATACTGAATGCATCCCATAAACTCAAGGAAATAAAATTACAGCAGAATATACTTCTCCATATTCCCTGGTGCTTTGCTGCGTTGGGCTGCTTTCTGCAGTGCTTGATAGTGGTGGTGCCTTGTTACACATCCTGAGGTGTAAGTTTGGTTCCTGTAAGACTCACAGGTGCTAAAAAAGACAGTCTGTGCATTAGAATAGGCAGAGGAAGAGGTAAGGACTAGGAATGTGTAATTTTGTTACTGTCACTCCCTCCTTTACCATAATCTATGGAAACTGAGATACATAATGGATTTTAGAAGCTCAGTCAAATTGTCACCTGTTCTTAAGTCTCCAGAATGTGGAGCCATAAATAAATACAGCATTTTAATACTGAGTTCATTTTATCACAGAATCAATGGGTTGGAAGATACTTTCAAGATCATTGAGTCCAACCCATGTTCTAAATGTTTATGGGGTCTGATCCAAATCCCATGGTAAGTCAGTGCTTCTATGTAGATGCACTCTGAATCTGGTTTGCTCAGCCCAGAGGGGTTGCTCTGGGGAAAGCTGGAGTGTGACATGGAGGAGAAGGTACCCTGGGCTAATCTCTCCAACCTTGAGCTTGCAGTGAGTTCACCAGAGTGTGGGCTGCTCCCCTGCCCTGCGAGTTACAGCATTGTGCTTGGTCCTTGTTCTCTTGGTAGGCTGATCCCCTTCATGCTTTTCTAGGAACAATCAGAAGTCCATTGGTGCTGCTGATTTAAATGAGAAATCTAGGGTGTTTTTCTCCTCTCCAGCTCTTGTTGCTGAAGATCTGTCTCCAACTTTTAATTCACAGTGTCTTGTTTCTATTACTGAAATGCTGGAGGCTGCAGTAGGGGCTGATTTAGTATCAGGGGAGTAGATGACAAAAAGGAAACTGGCTTTGGTATGTCAGTCTCGTGCAGCACTTCTCTCTGCAGTGGGGGGGAGATGTGCCTGTTGGCTTATGAGCAAGGCAGTGTGGCTGGCTGTGCTATTTTGGTCAGGCTGGAGCAGAGCTGGGAGCTCAGCGCCCTTCCAGCCAAGGGTGTGGATGAACAAATCCACGTGGCAGTGTCTCTGCAGGCAGGGGAAGCCGTGGTGGTGCTCCACAAAGCCAGGGGCTGGTACTAACCCTGCCAAGGGCTGCTTGCTGTGTGTTTCTCCAGGGGCATCTTCTTCCTCCCTCTAATGTGTTCCCTGCTGTGCTGAGGCAGGGCAGTCAGCACTGGGGCTGGCAGGTGTTCCTGGGAACAGGAATACCCTTTATTCCTCCACTCTGAAAGACAGATTCAGGGCCAAGTCCTGTTTATCACCTCTGACTGTGTTTTGCAAGCATTGCTGCTCAATTCTGTGTACTTGTAATTGGTGGTATGTTTTCAAGGAAGAATGCTTACTTGTAAGAGTTGTAGGAAAATCCAGATCACTTGATTTTATTTTTCTCTGTGTGTTTATGTACACATGAGGATGTATATGTCCTTTAAATGTAATTTTCATACTGTATATATAAATAAACCCATAGTGAGCTGGTCTTTCTAAACTTGGAATAATGCTAGGAACATTTGACACGCATTCATGTCTTTGTTGTGACTTCAAATCCAACCTGTCATCACAATTTGTAACCTTATAGGCATGTGCAATTAAAAATCTTACCATTAGATATTGCTCTGGGGGAATTCTGAGGACTTAAAAAATCTAATAATGTTTAGTTGTTTTCCTTAATTTGATTTTGGGGGGGGAAATGGCCTCATGGCCAAATGCCAAATACATAATGAATTCCTATCACCAGCAGACACCTTAGCGTTTGTGAGCCCTGGTCATGAAAGTGCTTGGAAGTCATGTGTTACAGTATCAGCCATTAAAAAAATCATTTCAAAAAGGCTCCGACTTACTTACCTTTTTTAAAAAAAACAAGTCTGGGCCTAAATTTTGAGAGCTCTTATTTGTAAGAAGCTGTTTTGGTGTGTCTTCAGCGCTGCCACCCTTCCAGACAGAGAGCAGTTGTGGTGAGGCACTGCAAGCACGTCCTTGCCTCCTGACAGCCACAGTCCTTGTTTCAGATTGCATACCTGAATTCACAGGAGCCCAAGATTAAAGAGCTGGGAGACAGTAAGATGGAGGAGATGAGGCACAAAATGGATGAACCTATAGTCTCTGTGCAGTGTCCTTGAGGATCTTAATTGAAAACAGGATTGGGAATGCTGTTTAGTAGAAACCCAAATGGCTTAGGCTATTTGCTCTCTGCTCTGATTTGTGGCACTGGTGCCAAAATCTTCCTAGTGGGCCCCAGAAGGTGGGACTGCTCTGTGTGGATGTCTGGCTTGATGTGGATTCCCACTTTGTCCTGTGCATTCTGCTGTCCCCCATTCACCTATATAATATATGAGCTCTTTCTGCCTTTCTCTCACTAGGATGTTGAATTGTGGTCTTTCTCCTCTAAACAGCCAGCAGCTCTTGCAAAGCATAGTAACTTAATTATTTAGGGCCTGCACTGATTAGCCTCACATCTTGAGGCTACACAGACTCTCAGCTGTGGAACATCTGGTGACAGCCCTGTTTCTCAGAGCCCTAGCCCTTGCACAAATACAGTGCTTTTCCTTTTTGGATAGTAAATATATGACAGATGTGAAATTCTCCAGCTCTTGGGGGAGTGCTTACATGTTGAATTTCATTATCCCTTGTTGGCCAGTTGGCAAAATGCAATCAAGAATAACTTTTGAGGAGGGCTGGTGTATCCAATATCACTCTGGAACGCTATTATGGTGAAAGCTCAGGGCACAGAAAAGTTGATACAAGGAGGTGAGATCAGTCTCTCTAGCACTCATGAAAATGCATTGAGTTAAAAAGGGTAAACTCAGAAGTCAAAAGGAGCTGTGGGTTATGAACCTCTCTGAGAGTTAGACTCACAACCATTTTAAGGGCCAAGTCCTTTTTAATGTTTCACTGCAGTGTGTGATTTTTATTTTTGTTTTATTTATTTATAGGTTTGGTGGGTTTTTTTTGATAGTCAGATTGCCATGTCCCACTGCAAACTATTTAGTGGAAGTGGTAGCTGCAGAGATGTCAAATGTTCCTTAGTTTTTATAGATACCTTCATTGGTGGTTATATAGTAATAATGCTTAAACCTCTAGAGCATGATGTGTGAAGCCAAATACACATGTGAAATAGTTAATAACCTAGCTATACTACCTAGAAAGCAATAGAAATAGTAGCTAAAGATGTGGGAAAGAGCTAAGTAGAGCTGAAAAATAATAGGAATGAAAGGTGTTTTTCCTGGGGAAGCCTGGGTGAATATTTGTTCATAAAGCAGAATACCTGGCTTTGAATTAAGAAAAAATTTATTTTGACACAGTTTGCTGTGATGCCTCTGGTAATTTCTCGTGGCTTTGTGCGTGTGGTGCTTTCTCCTGGTTGGGCTCCCTGTCTGAAGAAGAGAGATGTCTGAAGGCTTGGCAAAATGAAGACCATAAATGCAGGGTGCTCAGTTCTTGAGCAGAGAGGTTGACCGAGCTCTGCTTTTATTGGATTGCAGGGCTGAAAGCAAAGTCTAAGAGAAAGTCATGCCAAAAACTGAGAAAGCTATTTATGTCCTGACAGTAAAAAGATGGTATTGTATAGTAGAGGGAGTGATGGGCTTTTCTTATTATAAAGATCCTGGAATAGGTTCCTAGCATTATTTTTCCTTTCCTCATTTTAATTTCCCTTCTTGCTTCCCAAACAAGGAGTAGAGAACTCACCACCCCATCCCCCCCACTCTAAAATACCGGTCCAACAGATCATCTTGTCACTGTTCCTCCGAGACTGTCTCCAGGGTAACTTTGTTTGCAGCATCCTCCCTCGAGGGGCTGCTGCCCTTCAGATGTTGTTCTGGGAAACAAAGCTTTTGCCTGATGCCCTCAAATACATTGCATTATAATCCCTTGAATGTATCTGAGCCCTCGTTTGAACCCCGCAGAACGCACAGGACTATCGTGCCAAAGTAGGGCAGGACTGAATAGGTGTCAACAGGATGTCTTGCTAGCAATTGTGGCCTCTTATGTATTGGAATAGATGCTCAGTGAAGCAAGATAGTGGCTTGAACACCGAGGTAGCCAGTTTAAAAGCACTCTTTGTTTCAAGAGTTGTGCTGCTCAGACCAGTTCCTCTCTTCGTATTGTTCCTTGCTGAGTATTAATTGATGGGACGTTAACTAATTGACTCCCTTTCAAATAGGGGGCTGTAGTAAATAATTTATTACTTTACTTGGAATTATGTGATGGCTGGGATTGTTGGTGTGGCACTTTGAATCTATCCCTTTAGCAGGAAGAAAGAATCTTAACTCTTTTCCTGCAACTTTAGTGCACATCACACACTGACATCAAGACGTCTAGCATACCTGGGTCCAAGGCAGAAAGACCTGTTAAGTCAAAATAATTGATCAGTTCCCATACTTGCAGAAAATAGTAGAGATTTCTATTGTGGCCTTTGAGTAAGTTACTAGTTAAATAAACTTTATCATTCCCAAAAGACAGCTTGTTTCATGGGCAAAAGAAGTAAGAGAGACAGATTGGTATTTTGGATTCTTTCCTTCATTGTGGAAGGTAGTGTGGGGTGTTTCCTCCACTGGCAGGCTCCTCGCTTTGATGAAACTTGCATAAATTGAATTGTTCTCTCTGTCCTTTATTGCCAGGTGGGATTCCAAATAGAAGAAAAGGCTAAAAGTGGTTAGGGGGATACAGTGCAGCAGACATGATCTACAAGATTGATCTCCATGATCTCATATTAAGTCCAATACCCTTGGAGAGCAAAACAAACCCAAAAATCCTCCCTTCTGGTACACAGTTGTTTTGTCACTGCCTGCTGCTTGCTTGTGTGGATGGCATCTGCTGGCCTACTTTCTTTGCATTAGCAGCGTTGAGGAGAACTGTCCTCAACAGCCACAGCCCTCTCTGGCCTTGAATGTCAGAAGTCAGCAGTGAGGGAAATGTGGGCTGTCCATGCAACCAGGAGGGTTCTGTCTGGGGAGCTCGAATAGCCGTGTGCTTCACGTGACCATCACAGCCTGGGCTGTGTCACAGCATTCGCTGCTGATTGCCTGTAATCTGTCACCAGCATTTGTGCCTGACAGGAGCAGGGATGCTGGGGGAGTCTTTTTATAGAGGAGGGGGTCTCTGAGGAAAATGCTGTGGCACCAGTACAATTACTTAATAATGGTGTTGAAATAAAACCCTATAGGGTGCTATTACAGATGGGGCTTCATTTTCACAAACTTTCTGGACTCGACACCGCTTTCCTTCATTTGACACCTTTTTTCCAAACAGAATATCCAAATGGTCCTTAAATTACACTGTGAGTGAAAAGCTTTATAGTAACCGTGCAGAGTAACGCGTTTAAATGAAAGCACGGTGTTGTTTCAGTCTGGGGTTTCAGATTTACCTTTCAAATGCTTTTAATCTCTATACTGCAAATTTGACAGATGCCTTTTATTGGTAGAAGACTTTTCATCTACCTGACCTAAAGGACACAGCATTTATTTGCATTTAGGCAGGAGTTTGCAGCACAGTGAATTAGCAGTAAGCTGATACTTTAGTTCTTGTGTTTTCTTTGAGACTGCCTTTGTATTCTTTTGGATCATAACTTGAGTGCCTTAAATTTCACGTATGTAGAATGTATCAGTCAATTTGCAGTGCAGATATGTGGTCTGCAGAGTACCTTATGGGTATGCTAGGTACTATGAGTGTTTGTATCCTGTGCTATTTTTATTTTCTTCGACCTTTAATTCTGCTGCTGGTACGAGGTTAAATCTACAAACATTATAACGAGAAAAAAAGGAAAATTGTCTTGCCAAAGTGTCTTTGGCATGGTGAATCTGACTAGATATCCCACAGTGCTGAGGTGCTCTAACTTTATTACAGTTGTACTTTAAAGTCTTAAGAGCCAGGGACAGCTTGCTGGATAATTGTGGAATATCTAGCACAACATCTTGGCAGGCTGGGTAGTTTCTGGTATGTTTCATTTTTAATTTTATTTAGTCTTCTTAGTGCCAGTGTCTGTGCCTATCAGTCAGGTGTTGCTATTCCATTTGCTTTGTGGTGGTGGTAGAATTGTGGTTACAGCTTTGGTGCCTCCCAAAGGTTGCTTAGCTGCAGGAGGGAAACAAAGAGTTGTCACAGCACTGCTGTAAATCTACGCCTGGGGATGCTGTATGGCATCAGCAGGAATGGGCACTGTCCTGTCCAGTGGCTGAGGATTGATTTCTGAGCACATCAGGGTGTGCTTCATGTGGGACTCTTCTTGGTCACCAGGTGCTTTCTCCTGTGTCAGTCTCCAGGTAGTGGAGAAGGCAAAGAACAGCAACTGTAAAGCTGCTGACACCCTGGTAATTTCTCTCCCTTTTCACCTGGCCTCAGAGGATTTATTTTTTCGTTGATTAATCCATTTATTTTCAGAATGGACTGCCTACTTGTTCTGGCTGGTCTTGGATGATGATAAATTGAGGAGGCAGTCGTTTTCAAAATAACATTCTACTGGCATCATTCCTTGCTCTAGGTGATGCTTTTTTTGCCTGGTGAATAGAATGGTGTCTAAATAGGAGCAACAGCTGGTCTCTGTGTGCATCACTAGAGATGGGAGAGGCATATGGTACAGGAGATACCCTTTCCCAAGGAGCTGAGATGAAATCTGCTAAACATAACCTTGTTCACAGCATCCTAGAGCTTGCTAAGGTCTAAGCTATTCCTTGCTCTTTTTCCACCTCAGTGGAGAATGTTCTTTGGGTATATAGAAGAAAATAATCCAGGAAAAAATATTGAAGTAAATACTTTTCTTAAAGGCTTTTCTTAAGCATCTCCTTAGTTTTGGATCAATTAATTTAATAGTAGGCAGGGTTGCTGTCAGCAGCAGTGTGCACTCACATATCCCTGTTAAGATGCAAATAGTTACTGCAACTCTTGATGTTAGAGACACTATGAAAACACTGGAACCATCCACACAAGGAATAATTCACTTTACTCATTATTTTAATAATAAAAAAAACTAATTAAAAACCCTCTCTGTTTTGAGGTTTGACATTTTCTCTACTGCAGCATGGTTTTTCCCATCAGAGCCAGCTGTTGTCTGAGTTTTGGTGGAGACATTCAATATGTGCTTGTTAAGAAAACTCTTTGTCATTGTGAGGGCTCCTGGAAACCTCTTACCTTTCATTTGCCCTCAGTGGATGGAAAAAAAGAAAATGCACATGAAAAATGGAGTTTTAGTATTTGATGGCCAGGCCAGATTTTGAGCAATATAAGAAGAAAATGTGTTTTCTTCTCAGTCATTTTGGGATGGGAGATAAATTTTCTAACTAAAAGGACACTTCTAACCAGAGGAAAACTCTTGACTAAAACTAGCTTGGGTCAAATTTTATTTCATTGTGAGTCCAAATGAAATTAAATGTTTAATTTTTGCATTTTAGGGTTGGGGTGGTTTTGGGGTGTTTCTGCTGGGGTTTTTTTTGGTAGGTTTTTTGTTTTGTTTGTTTGTTTAGGTGTTTTAGTGGTTTTTTTTTTTTGTTGGCTTTTTTGTGTGTGTGTTGTATTTTTTTATTTAATGTTTTAACGTAATTTTTTCTGGATTGTTTCAAAACAAGCTTCCAGAAGGTACTCAATGACTTCAGGACTGCTTTTAGGTGCTAGAGTATTTAAATAAAAAATAATAATAAAAAAAAAAGAAACAATAAATTACTATGTTAGGCAGAAAAACTATCATACTATCATCTCCTGCATCACTGAATTTGGCATCATGGAGTTACATCTTGAGATATTTTTTGGCATGCTTCTTGAAATGTAGTGTTTTTCTTAAAAGATCCACTTTGTAGAAATAAGTGATAACCTTAGACTGTCAACTTGTGTTTAAAAATAAAAAAATCTGTCTTGCCCTCAAGTTTAGCGCAGGGAGCCTTTTGATAATGTGATTTAAAGTTACTGCCTCTCTAAAACAAATAAGGATTTGACATTGATGACTTCAAACATGGGTGTTCTATGAAGTTCTGTCTCACAGTTGTTTTGGTTCTTGTGAGATTGACACTACTCCTTAACTGAGTAACGAGGGTTACGTGGGAAGGCTTGTGGTCCCTGGAGAGAGCCTTCCTTGGAGGCACTGCCTGCATCTTTTTAACCTGACTTATACTGAGTAATGATTTAGGCTGTAAAGGACAAGTGAGGTTGATAGTGAATGCAGTTTAGTAGTAGGAAAATATTGCTTACAGAGCTGGTTTGACTGGGCTGTTGTGTGCAAAATTCTTAAGCCTTCAGTCACTTTTCATGCTCCTTGCTTTTTCCTGCATTGCTGTCTTCTTACTCTTCTTCAGTGAGCCCCTTTCCCTCTTGCTGGCTTGTCACTCTTGCTGCTCCTTGAGGGGATTCTGGCAGAAAATGTGAATGGGCTCAACAGGCTGAAACAAGCAGGAAAAGTGATAAGCTTTGAAGGAGATTCCAAGGTTTTGAAAGAAATTAAAGGAACACTCGAGGTATACATTCAGTTGATTTGACATCATGGGGTAGTTTAGTAAATGAACACTTCGACCTACTAGTGTTTGATGCCATTTGTTGTTGTCAGTGTATAGCAGGTTTTGGGAGCTAGTAACTCTTTCATCAGCTCTAGCTGCACACTAGAAGACAATAAATAGATTATTACTGGGCAGTAGCTAGAATCAAGTATACCTGAGGAGCAGACAGGAATGGAGTTGGTTTTTTGTTGGGGTGTTTGGGTGGTTTTTTTTTTTTTTGTTTTGTTTTTTGGTGGGTTTTTTTTGGTTGTTGTTGTTTTTGGGGTTTTTTTTTTCTTACTAGGCAGATAATTTTTCAGTCTTGACTGCTTAGGCTGGTGTGTACAGGAGGACAGGTTTTATAAGCACAAGAACAGCTTGTGTCTTAGAAAGAGGCATCAAGCATTCAGACCCCTCATCTTAGTGGGTTTCACATTTTATAATGCCATTTGCCCAGATTTCACTTCTAAATGTTCTTCTACGCCCATTGTAAGACAAGTTTGGCCAGAGTGACCTATCCAGGAGAATGTATGGAGTGCAGAAGGCCCCAAAGGCTTTCATGGTCTGCAGTGTATGCTCAATATTCTCCACTGACCCTGGGCACCAAATGCATTCTTCCACGCTATACATGAGATGTAGCTTTGGGTGACTCAGGCTGTTGTGTCAAGTGACAGCCTCTGGCATGTAAGCAGTACATCTAAGCTGTAGACTTCAGAGACAGAAAAAAATTCACATTTAAATAATAATATCCTTTTTATTTTAATGCATTATTTAATCCAAATCCTGTTGTACAGCTGGCTATAAAGTGCGTTTGTTTCTGCATGCATCTGAATGTAGAATTGTGTTGGTGTTACTAAGCTCCTCTGTCTTGAGATATCTGTAGCTCACAAACAGTGAGATGCTTCCAGAAGATTCAGGGAAAAATGCAGGTTTTTAAGGCTAACCAGCTTGTTGGAAAAAAGGTGTGGAAGCACCTTGTATATCAGCATCAAAGGAAAGATGTCAGAAAGGTAGAGGAGTGCAGCCTGTGTGTATTTGTCAACATGGATGTCTCTAGAAGTCTATTATTAATTAGAAAAGTGTTCTACTACAAATTATGAAAATTAGCAGGAGACTGATTTCAGTTACTCTTGTTTGTTCTCATTAACACTTAAACATAACGTGCACTTGAGTCAAATAAAGAATGGAACCTTTTTGGTGCCTTTTGAGAGTGCCTCAAAAAGGACCTTGATTTATACTTTACTTTTTAGCCTAATTAAAACTGATGATTAAAACACACAAGTCCCTTAAGATGACTGTGCTAAACTGATTTTTTTTTTAATAAGCTGAATAATGTTTAATGTTCAAGGTAAAACTGTCTGAAAATAGAATCACATCATCTCATTATGTTTTGTATTTAAACTTAAGTAATTAACGTCAATGCCATCACTGATTGTGGTTGTTATTGTGGAAGGTCATGCACAGGTACTAAAATCACATGTGAATGACTGTTCAGAAACACACATGGCCTGCATCTCCCAGTACCAAGTAGCAGGATGGCAGCCTTTGACTCACTGTGAGTTTTCCCAGGACCTCATCAGACTGAAGCTGCCCTTACACACTGATTTAGGTCTTGATGTATTCTTGATGAGAATTTTTTTCCACCTCTCATTTTGGAAATCTCAAATGTGTTGTATGAAGATGCACCCTTGTTTATGACTGTCTTCTTTATTGTTTTTGCTGCTCCCACTTCAAGTACAGAGGGGTTCACGCTGTGTGAGCAGGGCACACCTCCTCTTCTGCACACTCACAAGGGCTTTGCTGTGTAACCAGACTACTCAGAAGAGCAAAGGGCAGTCAGGGGAAGCTGAAATTTTGGGATGAGGATCAGACAGTGTGCTGATCTTTGATCTCCTTGATGATGTTTTTTTTTTTTTTCCCAGCACTTTTTGGGGCTTTACAGGAGGCTTACCCATGGAGATGTGTAGGATGGCCTGCCTGCTTCCTGCCACCCTGCTTAGGGTGGCAGGAAGCAGGCAGGCCATCCTACATGCTTTCCCCATGGCATGCTGAAGAAACCTGCAGAAATGAGCCCTTGGCAATGTGTTCCCAACCTGTGGCTTCTGTGCAGGGTGAAAATGTGTTTTAAAAGGCTGCACTAGCACTCCTGCTTGTTTTGCACTGCTGTTGCATTATGTGAGATGAAGGGCTCTGTTTGGCCCTTACACTTAGTACATTATTTGGTCTGATTTCATTTTGCTTACTGATTTAGACACGACAGATCACATGGCTTATGGATACAAGAAACCTTGTACACCTCAGTCCTTTGAGGTGCTATAAAGCATCCTTTGCCAGAAGCAGAGTAGTCTCATTGCTAGATTACTTTTATGGGAGCTCTGGGCAGCTCAAATCTCACAGTCCTCCTCAAACTCTGAGGATTACAGACATTATTCCAAATTTTCGTGGTATTGCTCTGGGTTGCATTATCTACATGAGATGAGGGAAGTGGGTATAGTTTGTGCTTGGGGAAGCAGAGACAAATATCAGCTCTGTTGCCATTTTATAAAAGCTGTTGCAAACCATCACTTGCAAGAAACATGAGCACACAGAGACACAATGTCAAAAACGAGTGGTGGACTGTAGGAGAGCCTGATGTCCACAGCACCTCCAGTGATGTGACAGGGTCTGTATTTAACCTGATGAACAAGAACAGTGCTTTACCCTTGTCAAATTACATGGAGAATTCACCAGGGGAATGAAACCTTAACCTTTCTTGCTGCATTGCATGGGGGTGTGTGAAGGATTTTAAATAATGAGTCCTGCTGAAAATAGTTCCCTAGTATAAACAGAATATAAATGCTCTGAGTGCGTGGCTGGTCTAGTCTTTAACGCTGCTTTATCTTGTCTGCCTGCTCTGAGAACTGTCTTCAGCTTCCTATATCCTTTACTTGTAGAAAATGCTTACTTTTTCATTCTTGGGCAGGAGTGGTCAGATCACCCCTATTTTGAGAACAGCAAAATTCTGTGTACTTCAGGACCTTACGTTGCCTCGGCCATGGTAGTATCCAAATGCTTGGCAATGTTTCAGGGACTGCAATGGGAGTCAAATGCACCCTTTGCTCAGGAAATGAACTGGTGGCAGGAGCCCTTACTCCTGTTTGGCTGTACTAGCACTTTCCTCTAGCTCTCAGGTGGGTGCTGTGACCAGGTTGTTCTTAGGAAGAACAGGCTGGCTGTCCCCACTTAACTTACAGGACCCAGCCCTTGGTTTGTCCTAAGCCCTCTGCCTTCCCTAGATGTTGGCAGGAAGTTGTTGCTGAAGCCCATGTGAGCATATAGGTTTGTATGGGGATGATCACGTGCTGGTCTCTCTGGCAGTGTCCTGGCCTTGTTCAGCTTGCTAGCAGAACTGTAATGTCAGGGCTGGAGATCCCTGGGTTGTACTCCAACCCCGTGCATGGCCAGTGGTATCTGAAGCAGCTCTGCTTTGCTGTGCTCTGCCTGGGTGAGCTGTGCCCTGCAGCTGTTGATTGACAGCTGTTCTGGGACCTCGGTGTGACAATTGACACTACATGGAGTGGCACTGAACCAAAATCCCCAAAGGAGATGAGGAAAGATGATCTGGAGAGCAACTGGTCGGCTGGGTGGTGTCTCTTGGGCTTGGCTCGCAGCCCTCCAGCCAAGGGACTCTGTCTGACATGGGGGGGACCTGTCACCCTTTGGGTTTGCCAGCAGAATCCTCTCTCTCTCCCTGGAGCACAGCTCCTGCTGTCTACTGTGTTGGCACACCTGCTAATGGGCTCCTAAAAGGTCTTGGGTCGTTTGATTTGGTGGTGCTGTTCTGTGAGGAGGACAGAGTAGGTGATACCACCAAACCCAAGAAGGCACTAATGTGAGAGTGGTTTTTTTGAAGACATGTAACTTGATTGTTTTCACACTTCACTTCCTTGAAAAATAGAAGGTTTTAGCCTTCTGTGTCTGATAGGTTGCAATGAAATCTAGACGTGGGTATCAAATGAAACAATTTCTAAATTTGCTTATTTGAATTATTGTCCTTGAAACAAATTGTTTTCACTCTGTTTTATATTTATAAGAAAAATGTAATCCCTTGTACATTTATCTGAAAGTGTAATAGCCTTTTGTTTCTGCTGCTCAAGTCTTCCTTCAGGGGGAAAATAGGTGTTTATTCTGCCTAGGTTTTTGCAGTTGCTTACAGTTTAGTACTCCTTTGTACAGCAAGTGTTGGATTAGCTCAAAGCCTAGGCTTCATTGTTTGGCACTTTGGGACATGGAGGCACTCTGAATAGGTGTAAATAGCAGTTTATATGCATGGTGAATGTTGGGAAGCCTGGATTACTGGGATGCAGCTTCAGAAACAGTTTATTTCAGCTTTGGTGCCCCCACCTTGGCTGCTCCTCTCTTGACTGTCCCAAGGAATGAAGGGGGATAATGGGGGTTAAAATGCATCTCTTTGGTACTCTCTGGCTTAGCTTCCTTAACTGCTGTGTGGATCTTTTGACTTTAATACCTGGCTCAGATCCCTGGAGGCAGGTTGGCCTCACCAGTAGGTTGGCTCTGACCTTATCCCTCAGGACTAGGGAACCTGGAGATTTAATGTTCTTCAAGAGTTGGAGAGATGTTAGTTGTTGGGATGTTTTAGGCAGGGCAAGAAGACCTGGCAGACAGAGAAGTTCAATTCTGAAAGTGTAGAAAATGCCTCCTATTCTCCTAAAAACTTGGTGTGTACTTTGGACTACAATTGGTGAAACGTTCATAACTGAAGAAACAGCTACTGCATGAGAGATGTCTTTCTTATCCTGTTTTGAAAAAAGCTAATGATTTAATTTTCTTTTCACTCTTCCTATACATGGCAGATAAATAATTAAGTTGTTTTGCTTCCTTATTGGAGGAAGAATCTGCTTTAGGAAAAAATTGCATGTGCTTTTACATTTAATTTTCCTAGGTAAAAGGAATGTGAAAGGAATTTCACCGAGTCAATGAAAAATAGCTCTATTACAATAGCTACTAAAGGTGAATCTTAAAATTTATTTTTTAATGGAGTCATGAAAAGCATTGGCAATATTAACAGTGTGCTTAGGTCTCTTTCCCTCTTTTTTTAATTAAAAATAAATCTTCCCATTCCATTTATGTTAATACACTTAGTAAATAATTTGGTAAAGAAAGAGCTTCAGGAATGAGGCTTGGAGTTAACAACCAGAAGGGGAATGCAGTGGACTTGGTCTGTATTGTTTCCAAAAGACTTTTCTAAAGGTTAGAAGCTCATGGTCCTTTAAGCAGCTCTCCCCACTCAAGGTCGCTGCAAACCCTCTGTGCCAGGAGTTAAATGTGCCATGGATGCACTGAAATTGTTTTGACATTTTGAGCAAGACACATGAGGATGCTCTCCACAACAGTTGCTTCTCCTCATCAGTCTCTTCTCTGGCTTTCTCTTTCTTCCTGCGTTTTGATAGAGATTCTTATTTCCTCCTGCTTCATATGTCACTGAAACAGTTCTTTCTTCTTCCGTACCTACTCCTCTCCTCTTTCCAGCTGCCTTTTGTGCAAAAACCCCTTGGATAGCTTCTTTTTTTCTCTCTACCTTTTCTGTCGGTTTCTTTCCTTGTCTCCAGGGTGACCCCTTGCCCTCGAATGCTTGAACTGTGGCTCTTTGTCTCAAGATATGTCGGGAATTAAGTTCTCTGGGACATCCATCTGTGTCACCTTTATTTGCTTGGGAAGGGTGCCGTGGATGTTTATGGCAATGCAGCTGTAGTGATAGTAATGTGAAAAGAACAGCTCTGCCTTTGCTGAAACTTTGTCTTTTTTACAGTTTTGATGAAACAGCCAGGATATGGGGGAATACTGAAAGTCATTTAAAAAAGTCATGAAACGGTGTTCCTTGCATCCCTGCCTAAAAAGATCTGATCCTATTGGCATTATATCAATGGCAGGATGCTGAAGTGCCATACTAATGTCAAAAGCATTGAGATAAATGACAGCTCCATTAATTGGGTAGGCATTTGGGCTCAACTTGGGAATGTAACATTTTATAGGTGCGCTCGGGGCAACAGGAGGGGGGGGGTCAGCGTGTTGAAAAGTTTCTGGGTTCAGATATTTACTGCTGGGTATGTTAATGTGAGTGCCAGCGTTGCTCTGTCTGGAGCTTGCACTGCTGGAGAGGGCGTTTAGGGATGCTGGGCACATCTCCTGGAAGGAGGGAGACTCTCTGCATATATCAGGTTTTTTCAGCTGCAGTCCCTTAGCACAAGGGGAGCTGTACACAGGCAATACGCGCTGCCTACTGATCAGGCACGCAGCTCCTGCCCGGGCGGGCGTTTTTAGGGAGCTGCAGCTAGATCCAGAAAAGTAATTAGGCACTTCAGCTGGCGTTGAAATCTGTGGGAAGAGAAGAAGTATCGTGTTAGAACTTTGGTCATTTTGTGGAAATCTGTGTTTGTTGTTCAACAGAGCATCAACTTTAAAAAATACTGTCTCTAAACTGTGCATGGGTTCGGGTATTGCTGTGATGCCAGTGTTGTAGCAGAGGTACATGCAAAGGTTTTCTTCCAGCTCAGTAGTCAATCAGTGACAGAGGCA
Source organism: Serinus canaria (assembly GCF_022539315.1). Lineage (NCBI taxonomy): Eukaryota > Metazoa > Chordata > Aves > Passeriformes > Fringillidae > Serinus > Serinus canaria. The sequence goes on from NC_066317.1 coordinate 17,101,589, forward strand.
GTGAGCTCTGCCTCCAGAGGTGGCAAGGAAGAAAATGTATCTTTTGCATCCACTGCCCAGCTTTAAACAGACTGCAGAATTTGGTTGCTCAGGAATCTGTGGAACAGAAATGCTCTTTTTGATGGTTTACTTGCTGTAATATTACCTTCCTGGTAACAAAATTATTGCTATATTTATACCTCAAAAATTCCTATTAGTAAATGAGAACGAGGAGAGATGGTTGTTTATCTTCTCTATTGTAGAAAACATGACTTATTAAATTTTTTTGTATGTGGATAGTTACAGTTGTGCAGCTCAAGTAAATGCCATCAAATTGTGCAGCAACAACTGCTTTATTTGCCCAAAGAACTATTGCTTACAATAACATGCAAAAAAAAAAGAGAGATGTATCCTGTGCTGAATTTCACACTGCAGGCTCATTTTTTCACGGGACTGGCAGTGAGGCATTGTTTTCTGTTTTTGTTTTGTGAAAGAACCCTGAAAACCTGCAGTCTTTGTGTATAAATGCCGTGCACATTTAATAAGGAAATTACAGAGACAATAAAATTGGAGCCCTGACGTGCCTTTTCTTTTTTTTACTTCATTTTTTTAACAAACAAACCCAAGCTGCTTGTAAGAGTTGAATCACACTTGCAATCTTTTGCTGCAGCCATTGCATGATGTTGGTTAAAGAATTGAAATTGCAGGTGGCTCTGGAGACATGCAGGTTTTGGGGATAATGACATTAAGAGGACCTTTATAGCTTATCTACCTTTCCACAAGTGGCAGCCAGGATATTCTTATATTAATTTGTGCTTCAGGTAATTTTACATACCAAGCAGATCCTGAATGAAGTTTGAAATTCCTTTGCTTTGTTTATTTCATGGTGTTGATTAGTTAACAGGTTGCTGTTAATAAAAACAGGAGTTTTCAGTTTTCTGCCCTATGCTCAGCTGACAGTCTGGCCTTAGCCCCAGGCCAAGTGCAAAGCAGTGAGGGCACTGCAAAAATATGAGGCAAAGCTTGCAGTAGTGGGTGATCTCATTTCCCAGATGAGATTGAAACTTTCTTCCTGAGGAAGGTGGGAGACTCTGCAGGGGAGTCAGCTCAAGCTGAATGCTTTAGCACAGCTGGCACTGGAGATTCACACTAGTCTCAGAGCTGGAGGGGATGTGGCTGAGCCAAAAGGGAGGTAACCAGCAGGAATATCAAGCCATGCATTTATTTAAAACATCTTTAACACGATGCTTTTCACATGATAGCACTGACTGTATCTTCAAAACCATCATAAAGCAATAATGGCTGTGGGGGTAGTTTATCAGCAGTAACAATAATAACCCAGGACTTAGGTTTTCAAGGCACAGTTGGGTGCTCAGCAGCTGTGACCTGCTGGAGTTGCCCACTGCTGTCACTCTCAGGGGCCAGCTCCCATGTCACAAACCACTGTGACCCCAAAGGTCACTTGCAGAAACTGGTCCTCGGGTACTCCTCATCGGCTCTGCTTTTACCAGGTCTCACCTTCTTATTTTAAAAACAACAGTGAGCTGTTACTGTGGCTGTCATAAATCCAGCTGTTGCCAGGCTTTAAAGGGTGTGATGATCACCATGGTTCTGATAACTTGTACTCCCCAAATTGGCAGCCTTTTGAATGGTAATTTTTATGGTGTACCCTATCTCACAACTATCCATCTAGGCAAGGCCCCAAAATAATATTTAAACTATTTGACACTGAGAAAACCCAGACATTCAGGTAAGAGAACAAAGTTCTGCAAGAGTTCCTGGTAATGCTGTCTTTTCTCCATATGGTTCTGATGGAGAACGATCAGGTAGATGCTTGCATTTCAGATTTTCCTTGTTAAGTCAGTGTTTGACAGGAGCTGGAAAGGAAGTTGTTTTTTTTCAGATGTCTTGAACGTCAGGAGCATGGGGTAAAAATGGCAGTGGTAATTTTAGCTCAGAGGAAAAAGGTTTTGATGGTTTTGTAGCTGTAATGGCTTCACCTGAGACCAGATGTTTGTTTTGTTGCAGTTGTTGTCAGAGGTTACGCTCACCAGAAACAGAAATTGGATTCTGTCTTCCTATGCCTCAGCTGAGTTCTAAAATGTATGATTTGTGGCAAGGTTTTGCCATAGGCAGTGGGATTTCTTTTTTTTTTTCTTCCTTATGTTCTCTAAGAAATTGAAATTTATGACAAACATGGCTGTTTTTCTTACACCATCTCCTATTCCTCATCTTTAACATTCATTAGAGACAGTTTGTTCCATAAAATCCTAATCCTGAAGGAACTCAGTAGAGTGTGGCTATGTGCCTCACTGTGACAGTACAGATTCCCTATCTGCTAAGAAAAGCCAGAGGCTTTTTTGATCATGCCAAAATAATTTTGAGGGGAAAACAGAGGAAAATTTTCCCATCCTGACTGGAATGTTATTGTCTCTAATATAATCAGTGTATAATTTGGGAGTGGGGAAAAGGGCATGTGAACTCCTCAGTGAAAATACTGGATTTCCAGCATTTGGAAGCACTGTATTTTAATTTGAACTTTTTTCAAAATTGATAAAAAATAAGCACTTGAAAATGTAAAAGCATTTAGGATTAGTTTAATCTCTTTATTGAAAAGATGTTTAAATCGGGCATTCTGACAATTTGAAGTTTTTGTTTTGCATGCATTTTCCTTCTTCCAAAAAGACTTCTCAGAATTTCCCTTCTTCTCAGGAACAGATTTAGTTTTGACAGATCACCATTTTCTGATGAAAGAACAAGTTTTTTTCAGAACATTCTCAGCCAGTGCTTCTGGGAGCTGTACATAGTGAACAACACCAACCTGACAAGCATAATTTCTTAATCCACCTGTGTGTCAAGTAAAGCATAAAAACAGGTGCATGTTATGCTAGAATAAAATGGTAGATTCTATGGGGGTTATATAGTTTTTTGGTATTACTAAGTAACAGGGTGACTTGAACCACAGAGCTTTGGGTTTAAACTAAATGTAAAGCAGGTAGTTTTTTGTGCTTTTTTAAGAGCAAAACAAATAATGAAATCTGGTTAAACAGTAGCACAGTTTTTTTGTTAGTGTATTGTGTTGTCTGGCATGGAAGGCACATGCAATATGCATAATTAACCAATTATTTAGTGGGGGAAGCATTTGTGCACTTGGCAGACCTTGGAGGATACACACTCATGCTTGTTTCAGAAAAAGCTGCTTTTTTTTCCTACCTTCTTTTTCCCCCATCCAGGAAGAGGTATAACACAATCCAAAGAAGATACCACTTGTTAGGTGGGTCTAAAGCTCTTAGGTGAGCACAGCAGAAATACATCCAGTTGCAATAACCCATAGGTCACTGGTAGGCTGCTGGAACCAGGTCTTGGCCTCAGCCATGGTCTCTGGTAAAAAGTAAAGGAAGGCTGATTTCCTCCAGCCCTTGGTCACAGGGTCCTCTTCTGGGTGGGCACTTCAAAGCCAGGCAGCAGTGGCAATCCCAGAAGAAGAGTTGTTCCTGCAGCTGTTGGGGTTTCAGCTCACACTGGGCTCTCCAGCTGTTCAAGGTGGTCTCCAGCAGCTGCCTGCGACTTCTTGTCAGCCTTGGGGCTACCCCGGTGTGCCACCGGGCCTGGGGAGCAGCAGCACACAGACAGATCTTCACTTCTCACTTCAGCAGAAATGCCACAGGCTTTCAGCGTCGTTTCTACATCTTTTAAGTCTCTCTGTTAAATGGTGAGCACACAGTGACAGGAGGAAGAAACCCCTGGTTTTTTCGAGCACTTGTTACTTCTCTTCACCTCGGCACGCAACAGCCCTGTTCTGTAAATTTGTGCAGTTTTGTTCCACAAGGTCCTGAGCACCCTCCAAATCTTGTTGGTCTCAGCAGTGGATCAGCAGTTCACTGGCCTGAAACATCTGTGGGATAGCTGCTAAGGCTTAGGTTGGCTTCTTCTTGGATACAGTTTTAGCCCCTGAGTGAGTCACTTGTCCTCACCCGGCTTCTGAGCGCTTGTCCTGCAGACCAGCAGTGAGGTGTTGTTCATCTAAGCTTCATTGCCTGAAAGGAGAAACGGGCACAATGGTCCATTTGGGATGCCTGGACTAGGTAATGCTGTCCTGGACCAGGCTGGAAGGTAGCAGTTCTCTTGCTTTTTGTTTTATTTTTTGTGATTTTTTTTTTTTTTTTAGTATCTGTATTTCCACTCCCTGCACTAAAATTCAGAAATAATATTTGATGTTTTTTAGAAGCACATTTTTTTAAAATGCCCTAAAATAAAAGAATGCAGAAACTTCAAGCAGCCTGAAACCTGCAATTCCCATTTTCTTTATGGTAGGATATAGGAAGAAAAAGTAATGAAGTAACCAGTTATTTAGGCCTAGATATTATTTTCAGCTGGATGCTGACATGCATCACTTGATTTCAGCAACTTCTGCTAAGCAGAGTGACTCTTCTGAGGTTTCTTTGGCTGACTTGTTTATTGTGAGAGAAAATAATTGTTTCAGTGATTTTTCTTCCTCTGATTGCTCTGGTTCTGAATTGACTTTGTTATTTGAGGACTTTTTTAGCTACTTTCTGATATTGATTGTTATTGTGACTGTCTAGGCTGCCCTTGCATTTCACTACAGGTCTTTATTTTCATTGTGTGTATATATTTATAAATATTTGAAACGCATAAAATGGCATTACGCATCTGTGCCACTCTGTAAGCTTCTTTCCCCTTTTCTAGTAGAGAAATCTTAAATGGCAGTGTAAAGTAACATCTTGTTGGTTTTATGCAACCTGCAGATTTGATTAAAATCTGGTGGTGGAAAGGTGCCTATGGTACATGTGAGGGCAAACCTTTCCTGAATCATTGTGTGGCTCTTAGATGAGGCTTGCTGGGAGAAGCTGTAAAAGCTAAGTGATGTGTATTAATAGAACTGTGCTAAAGATCATGGGAAAGTGTTTTATTGTATTCCAGAAATATTGTATCTCTTTTTTTTAAATGGTAATTTGAAATAGCAAGAAGAAAATGAAGTCTGGAAATTAATTTGACTGTTACACTGTAACTTTGCTGAGAGCTTACAGTAGAGCCCATAGCAGAATTAATTCTTCTTATGCAGTGACAGAGCTGCTTGACAGCTGCACCATCTGCCTGGGTATGGGATAGATGGGATTTTATCAATATTTATTTTAGAATTAACCCCTACAGTGCTGGTCCACATACAGGAGGAAGAGGTTTAGAGGTTACTGCAGGGTGTGGATTGGGGAAGATATTTTGGTAAATGGGAAGCAGAGCAAGAGTCCACTTTCATAGGGATTGGCTCTTCTGTTGTGGTGGGATATCTTGAGATCCAAATACAGATTTTGGATTAACTGGGCTTTGCCCATTGCTGTGTGCACCCACCTGTGAGAGCTGGAAGATGGAAGCTAAGCAAAGTGTAGTATATGGAGTATTCTGGATTCCTGTGGTGTCTAGTCTGGGCTGAGCTGAAACTGCAGCTTCTTCTGTACTGATAGGGTTTCCTTCTTTTGCTCTTTACTATTCTTACTAAACAATTAGGAAGTTAATTGTTAGCCAAGTCTCTTTTCCTTGACTTGAAGGGCAGTGACTTGGTGGGATGAAGAAATACAGACCTGTATGTAACAATACTATACAAGTCACACTTCTATATATAACAAGACTAGCTATGCCACAGCAGAGTCTGAGGATATTCTGGAGCTGAGGTCTTCAGCCTGCCCCTGTTCCCAGTGATTTTGGGTGGATGACAAGCCAGGCTGTCCTCCTGTGATTGTACTTGGCTTTGGTGTGTTGGTATTGAAGAGCTGTTTGTTGTGGTTGAATCATTAGGTGTTAGTGATAGAGGCAGAGACTGTGTGTAGGGTTCCCGTTGAATATTTCCCTTAGTGATTTTTAGCTTTAGTTAGGGGATTGGCATGTAGGATGTGTTCTCCTCTGCTGTCATTAGTACCTCCCTTCAGGGCTATCATTGAACTCAACAGGAGTTTTAGCACAGAGTTCAGGCAAAGTGTGGTAGGCCAGTGGAATCTTTGCAGATCTATTTTTTTTACACTGCTGTAATGATATATTTCTTAATCGAGCAATAGCATGCAGGGGAGAAAACAACAGTACATGTACTTCTCCTTTTTTTCCCCTGCACAATAGATGGGTAAAAGTCAGCTTAGGTTAATTAGCTCTAATTTCCCCTTCTTTCTCACAATCATTCATTTTTGTACAGGAGATGATAGGAGACACCTTACTCTTTCTTCTGTTCCAAGCAGCGAGAACATCCTTAGGAAAATTATAACTGGGTCAGCCTGAAGACTTGCTTACCCAGTGTCTTGTCTCCAGCAGTAATTAGCAACAGATGTGGTGAAGGGAATTAGTATGAGAACAATTGCATATTTGTGATCTTGTGGTGTAAAGACTTTCTAATCTGGAGATAACGTCTGGACTGTCAGGTTAAAGCTACTGATGGACCTTGTGCTACGGGAATTTTTCTAGTTCTTTTTCAGTGTCTCTGGCTTCGACACCATCCTGCTGCAGTGAGCTCCCAAAGACACTATAAGTTGTGTACAAGAATACATCACTGTGCTGTACATTTTTGTGTGTGCTCATTTTTGACCCTTGTATCTGCAAGTAGTTCGTTGACTTCCCTCATTTGTGGTATTAGGAGGAGTACTGAATAATTATTTCCTATTACTTGCTGACCTTCTTCATACCATCACCAATGCTAGGCATGTCAAAGCTCTCTCTCTCTCTCATGTCTTTTCCAAGTTGAACTTGTTGCTTAATAATGGGGCTTTGTGCCTGTGGGCTCCTTTACCTGCAAGCCTTGCAGCAGGATGCTGCCTCTGTGCACTCTGACCAGTCCTGAGGGCTGTCATGGATGTAGGAGGAGAGACAGAGCAGTCACTTGTCTTCTCCCAACGTTTCCAGCTCTCTCAGCTGGTGAAAACAGCTAAGCTGGGGATCCTGCTTTTTGCACTGGCTTGCTATAAGACCACTGATGAAATGCTTGGGCTCTTTTCTGTGTGTCAGGAAGCCCCCTGAGATGGCAGATGAGTGGGAACAAGGTGCTTGCATGCTGTTGTAGCAGCAGTGAAGCAACCAGAGTTGCTAAGAGCATTGCTGAACTGAGGCTTGTAGGGAAGATGCAACACCAAAGTACTGGGTTTTGGCTGAAGTCCCATGCCAGTCCTTGAACCAAAGGTCATGCTGGTTCTTCTGACTGCTCCTTGGGCGACCTGCCCCACAATCCCTTCAGACCATGGTGTATAGGGTGAGGACAGGAGCACTGAGCTGTCTTTCATTGCATGACAGGCAGAACAACCTGAGATGTGCCCCAACGCGGTGGAACTGAGCCTGCATAAGTGTGTAAAGTAGCCTTGACAGGGGACTGCATTTATCTTTAGGCTTTAGCTAAGATCCTTACATAGCCCTATCAGCATATGTGATGGCAATAAGATAACAAGGTCAATAACCAGAGAAATTCAGAATTTCTGAACTGGCCTGTTCAGAAACCACCAAACAACAACCATGCTCTGGCATTTGTTTTGAGGAAACTAAAGCAAGGCATAATCTGGAAAAGCTGAAGCAGTCAGTATAGTTACAAATAGCTGTTTTCTGATCTCTTTAGACCTTGCTTCTCTTCATCCTCTTAGCATGTTAGTGACAAATGATGGCAGCATCATTGAATAACCCTGAGTACTGCTGTGAATGGAGCTGATGTTATTTGCTGCTGTGTTTTCAGAATTTTTTTTCTTTATTCTTTCTTCACTTTCCTTGACTTGTGTGCTTTCTTCTGTCTTGCCCACCCATCTCTTTTGGTTTGAGAGCCACATGGGCATCTTGGAGAAAGTGCTGAAAGCCTGTAGTGATCACTTAAAGAATTCTCAACAGCTCTAAAAGGGAGGGAAAAGGTCTTAAGGTCCATTCTGACTGGTTATTGTAACTGCTTTGTATTGTGACACACATGAGTATAACTCTGCTTCAGCATCCTCTGTTGCTGGGGTGTCATTCACAGGGGCTGCCACCACTGCAAAGTCCCTGTGCCATGTGATTTGGGATGTGCTGCAGAGCAGGAATGTTTTAGGGTCTGGTCTCTTCATCAGTAGCTTTCCGGGTAAAGATTTGGGGGAAATAGATTTATTAACACAAAAGATAAATCTGTTTTCTCTTCCATGCCCTTCTCCATGCTTTGTGTTTCTTGCATTCCTTTTTCTTTGTTTCTCAAGAAATCTCCATAGCAACCTCCCTGCTAGGAGGAGGAAAGAAGCCAGACTGAGAGAAGCAAGAGAAAGGCAGCCTCTGAAAATAGCCTGGGTGTCTGATGGAGTTGTAGCTTTACCTTTACTAATTCCGTTCCTGAAGTAACTGTTGGGTTTAGGCTGTGATGGAGAAAAAGAAGTATAAGGTGTGCTGGTGCCAGGGAGATCCACAAGGGGCAAGAATTACATCCATGCTGGTTTGAAGAGACCTCTGGAATCTCTAGTCCAACTTCGTGCTCAAAGCAGAATTGTTGTACATCAAGTGAGAGTGTGATAAAAAGGAGAAGAAAAAGAACACCACTCTCACCATCAAACTAAATTCAAGAGCTGTATGCAAGATCTCAAAAGCACAAAAACCCTTTTATTTTGAACAAAATTCCCTTGCAGGAGTAGGGTGATGGAGAAAGGTGGATGTGAGTTTGTGCACAGACCAACCTGGGGGATAAAGATAAGAGAAGAGGTGTAAAATTTCCTTCCCAGCTTTTGGGAGAACAGTGCCACTGAAGGTAGGACTGGGAAGCTGTTGCTGGAAACAGTGCCCAAGGCTGCCTGGGGTTTGGCAGTGTCCTTGCCCAGGGCAGGGCAGCCCAGAGCCAAAGGTTGTGAGAAGGCTGCATTGACTCCTTTAGAGAGGTGACAATTCTGACTCCAGCACATAATTTCTTGGGACATTAAAGGCTCCCTAGCCTTTAATGTAATCCACATCATGCATGCAGGGTAGCAGGAGGGAGGGTGGAGAGAAAGCTGGCTGGAACACCCAGTGAAGGGCTGAAAACCTCATGCAGAAGCAGACCTGGGCTGCAGGAACCCAGAGTGCAGGAGGTAGGGACTGACTCTGCCTGTGTGTGTTTGGTGCTAGAGGAGGTAGCCAAACATTTCACTGCTGTATTTTACAGCCATGCCCTGAGTCAACAGCCTGTTCAGTTTGCTCTGGATTGCCAGGCCAGCTGCTGTATAATGCCAGCCACGCTGATAAGTGGAAAATACAAGCCTAGGGAAATCTGACCAAGCCTTGGTGAGATACAGAGCAATCATTCTGTGCCTTGCAGGCAAATGCAAGTGTGTTGTGATACCAAGCCCATGCAAGTGGAGAGGTTTTTGCCTGGAGGTTCATGCAGCTGACGCACAGCAATACCACTTGTGGCAGGGCATGGGTGTAATCCTAGGACACCCCTGGAGCAGGGGGGCAGAGCAGATATCTGGGCCCTGTCCAGTATTTGAATGTAATGTGAGAATGCAGCTGAAGGATTTGAGTCTCTACAGGGCATTGTAGGGATAAAATTAAAAACAAACCTCTTGTCTCAGCCTTGTCTCCTACTCCCTCCATCCATGCTTCTGTGTGGCTTCTGAAGGATCAAGTACTGCTGGTGGAGTAATCATCACATCCTTTGAAACTGCCCCATAGCATCAAGAGAGCCTTTTAGCAAACTGAGGAGTGGATCCAGTCCAAGGAAATGAAGGAAGATGGAGAAAAGGAGCTGTTATTGTTGTCAAATAGAAAATACAGCTGCTTAACTTGTGACAAAACCAGCCACGGTTATGCCAAGCTGACCTGGATGAGTACCTCAGCTTCCTGACTTCAGGAGTACTGTGATATGTCTGAATGTCCTCACCTATGGTGGAAGGGCTTTCAGATGACAGCATTGATACAGCAGGAGCACAAAGATGCTGCCAAAAAGGATCACTGGGAAGGGCTATAGCCAGGTCTGTGCATTCCTGGAGGTGGGACCATGCAGAGTAAGGGCAGGCTTACCCAACAGAGCCAAGCTCTCCACTACTGATAGCCTCCTCATTTCCTGCCTCCTGTCTCTCTGCTCTGGTACCCTTCCTGAAACAATTAAAGTGGGGGAAAGGAAACCAAACAAAACCCAAAAAGCCCTCCCAAACCACTGTGTGGGATTCAGCTAAGCTTTTTCGTTGGGCTGGAATGAAAGGTTTCCTGTAGGTTCTCTTTGTTTATTTATTTTGCATAGCTGTTTTAAATTGCATTTAAAGAATTAAAAAAAAAAATCTTTGTAAGGAATTTGTTTTCTTTGGAAGGTATTTCAGTGGAGACAGTGTTGGCTGTGTGTTTAAAAATGAGAAGGGGAGATATTGTTTAAATGTTGCTTTCCAGTTCTGGTGTGCCTTACATATTGCTTTGTTCAATGTGAATCTGGATAAATAACACATTTGATTGAAACAACTGCCACAAACTCTTGCCTGTGGCTTTGAAGTTCAGTAAAACTGCAGCACCTCTTTGTTGAATTCTGCTAATAAATACGGTTTAATTTTAGAAACATGATGTTTTGTCATGTCCTTGCCTGGCACAAGATAGATAGAAATAAAAGAAACTCTCAGTATTTACCAGTTCACCATGCTTTGCATGCATGTGTTGAAAGGGATGGTGATGCAGTAAACATTCACAAAAATGGGAATTGCTCTATAACCTAGGGGTCCTGGACACAAGCCATGCTAGGGGGAGGTGAAGCAAGGATAATTTCCAGAACTGTCTCCATGTGTGACAGATTCATCAACAGGCATCAGAATAATTTTATATGTGATCCTGTATTCTTGTTGCCAGTGGTGAGTAAGGGTGGAAGCAGAAAAGGTTGCTCATAAAATGTCTCATGTCTGTCAGCAGAGCCTTTGGAAGCTTTTTCCTGTACTGCTCTAAAGATGGGGCTTTTTTTGCAAAAGGTCCTATCTCTCAAGAGTCCTACCCTAGTCTGGAGGAGCCTCTGCTGGGTGTGCTCTCAATCTGTCAGGCTTTGTGTCTGCCAGGACAGCCTCTTGCATGGTTCTGTGGCTGCTCTTTGAAGTTATCACTGCAGTGAGAGATATGGCTGGGTGGTGACAAGGCAGGGAAGACTGATGCCATGTTTTCCCCTCATGGATGTGTTGTGTTCAAGGACCTCTCAACACACTGCTGAAGCTTTCCTGTCCCCTTTGGTTTTGGAGCAAAGACCAAGACTGAGATAGTTTCTAAATTTGGCTCGTGTTGGGTGTCCCCTGCAAGGCACGTGCTGGAGAATCCCTGTGTGAGAAAGAAATGAAAGAGGAGAGGGTGAGCCCCTTGCCTTTAGGTAAGGAATGAGACAGTGGGTGAAAAAGCAGGTAAAAGTTGGTGTGACAAGGTGCATTATAGGCAGGTTTTTAGGAGCTGATCTTCCACTTTTTAGATGGCTCATTTGTTTAATTCTAGTCAGCTCAGTGAATTAAACTTTTTCGCTTCACCTCACTTAACTTCTGTGTGCAGAGAGGCCTAAGCAATTGATATGACTTCTGCTTTTTGCGGCTGTTATTTTCTCAGGCGTGTTTTTGGTTACTGTTGTCTCTGCTGCAGTTGTTTGTTCTTCTGCAGAAAGGGTGCAAAGCACTCATACTCTGTATGTATTTTATTCCTTTGTCCTCACCTGCATCAGTTTGAAAACAAAACAAAGACAAAGAGGAAACGGAGAGAAGCAGCGTTCCCTCCTTGTAGACTGTTCTCCTCAAGGGATGGATTCTCATCCATCTCTTAAAAGATATTAAAACCAGAAAAGCAATATGTTACTTTGGATTTTCACTGGAAGTAACTTATTTAGAGAGTACAGGACAGTTGTGTCATTGAGCAGCTGAAAAAACAGCGATGCTTGTGATGCTGCATCTCTGCCATTTCTGTGCTTGGCTTTTGACAGAAAGCCTGACTTGGCCAAGGTGTGAGAATATTCTGGCAGACACACGTGTGTTGTTGCACCTGGGTGACGTAGATCTGCAGGCCAGCCATGTGGCGTGGTTTTGCCAGAGTAACCGTAACCCAAAATCCTTTTTTTCCTCCTCATTTCTGCCTGTAGCAGTAAACAAACACTTTGGATTTGATTTCTGTAACAATATTATGATGTGCCCATCTTATTACAGGCTTTTTTTGAAGCCTCACGGAGTAGCAGCTGACGTGTTATCTGCAGCCTGTGTATGGAGGTAGTGGTGGGGCTGATTGGCATGCTGTCTTCTCCCTGTCTGCTGGTATTAGTATTCATATCCAAGAAAGCTGTTTGGTTCCTTTCTCCTGGGCAACTGCAGGAGTCAATCACTGCTCCCTGATGTGAATGGCAACAAAGAGAAACTGTTCATTGATTCAGAGCAAAAGAGCCCAAGTGGGTGCTTTGATTTCAGAGAAACTCTGCCCTGCAAGGGATCTGCAAGGTTAGGCTGCCAGTGTTTCCTCAAATTTTGTCCACTTTGTGACTCCCAAAGTGTTTTGGCAATAGAGTGAAAGACGGGCAGGCAGGCCTCGTGGATAATTTTACATTAATAACTATGACTTATGTGTGCCAGTGTAAGACCTATGATTCCACTGTGAGAGTCAGACCATAATTAAATATCTAACTCTGTAGTGGGGCTGTGCTGGTGGTAAATGGGGTATTGACTTGTGGCTCGTATTTTGACTAAAACTACAAACACAATGTAAGGACTTCAGCAAATCCCAATGCCTAAGGTGGTAATGTATTCTGTAAATCAATAATATATTAGTAATAAAAATGACCAAAGCATGCATCCATTAGGAATTCATAATAGAAATTTGTTTAGGTTATATAGTGTATGTATTGATTGCTGCTATTTAAAGATGAAGTATGGCTTTGAAGCAGAGTGCTTATATATGTAGCTGCTTACATTTTCAATTCATTTATTTTTAATATGAAGATGGACTTGATAACATGGGGAAATATGTATGAATAGAAGTCACTATTTTATATTGCAAAATGTTATGGGAATATAAGTGTGCTGAGAAGCCACAAGTAGATGTCTGATGTTTCTGAAACCTAAACCTTGGATTTCAGCAAAATAATAAGCAATATATGTGGCAGCCACTGTTTGCAGCTCCAGGTAGCTTAAGTTTTTCTTGGCTTGATGCCTTAACATTGAATTGCTTACCTGTTCATTTTGTGGTAGAGTGTATAAAGTCACCGGATGCAATATTGCAATGATGTATGTATGTATATATATATATATATATATGTGTGTGTGTGTTTGTGTGTGTGTATGCTGATTTGCTTGACTGTCAGGAACAGATCTGGGTACAGAGCTGCCAGCAGAACACAGACCTTGCTTCTCTGCAGTGCTGCTGGCTCTCTGCAGCTGGCACCAGGGCCTGCACAGCCAGAGATGACTCACGGGACCATGCCAGGGTAGGGAGCACCTGCATGACTGGGAAGTAGGATTTAGGGAATAGTGCCCCTGACCCATCCCAGTAACATCATACCAGGCCCCCACATGTCTCTGATGTTGATTTAATATTGTAGGGTGTACACTAGCTAATAACAGTTAATTTTCTTTATAGAATTACACTAATTTATTAGATAGCCATAGTGGAAGGTTGAATTAAAGGAAAAACAAAAATCCAGAACCAAAAAACAAACAAAACCAAAACCACAAAAAAAACAAACCAACCAAAAAAACCTACTAAACACATAGTGCCATACCTACACTTTCATCCATCTTTCTAAACTTTGGCTGATTATTCCAGGTCTGGTGCATCTGCATTGTTACCTTCTCTAAGGACGAAGGGTGGAGAAAACAATTCACATGCCATAACTGCAGTCTTTGTCTCACTGCAGCAAATAAAAAATGTTTTAGATTTCACAGATTATGGTTCATTATGAAAACAAAGCAAGCCTCTGACTGAAAATCCCATCTGTTGGTTTGCATTAAGCAATTCCCTTCCTCCTCCTTGCCATTTTTTATTCCTGGGCATTCAAAGAAGCTGTCCTGAAACATTTTTTGTTTCTATTTACAACCACTAAATGCAGCATACAAACCTTCTCTTGGTGGATAAGCTCAGCAGCTCTGGAGGTTTTGTGTTGTTTGTTTGGGTGTTTTCTTTTTGGGGTTTGTTGTTGAATTTTTTAGCGTGGGGTCTTTTTTGGGTTTTCTTTTTTTTTTTTTTTTTTTACTCTAAGTTAATAAATCCATCGAGTTCCATGCAGCTAAATGCCCCCTTCCTCTTCCTATTCTCTTTCTCCCAAATCTACATAGATCCTTAAAATACAAAGGAACTCCTATGATCAACAAGGCAGACTGTTTGCACAGTAGAGATCTCACCCAGTAATTTGTGAATCAGGCACTGGTGTGCTCCAGAAAAATACTCAGTGATTGTTTAGGTACTCCAGCTGATAAGGAACAAATTGTATATATATCAAAGTAAACTGTTCCATGGTAAATTGCTCACATGCTTAAAAATATTATCTTAATCTTTGTGTATCAGACTTTAGCTTCCAGATCTTGGATCTTGCTTGCCTTTTTCTACCAGATTAAAGAGAAATATCTTCCCTTGGTACCTGCAGACTAGAGGAGTCTTTTAGACCAGTTAAACAGACTGAGAAATTTTGGTGGCTCACTTGTTAGATTGGCTTTCCAGGCTTTACTTGATTTTTTTTTTAAGTTCTTTTGCAAACCCTTTCAAAGTTTCTGACAAGCCCTCTGAAGTGTAGGGTACTGCAATGTGTACATCTTCCAAGAATGAATGGTCTCATTAACACCATATGCAGGGCAATTTCACCTTCCTACTTCTGCTTATTATTCACCCCCTCATACTTGCAGAGACCCTGTTTGCCCTTTGAGCTGCTGCATGTTGTTCCAATTGTTATCAGTTATGGAAACAGTCTTGTGTCAGAATGACTGCTTGCAAGTCTGTGGTCTCACATAATGAGCACTTCTTGGATTCTTACATGGACTTGAATTTGTCTGTTTTCGAGCGTGGTCGGCTCAGGTAGTGTGTAGATCAATCTGCAAAACTGACAAGGTCTGTGTCATTCCTTAACATTTCACCAGTTTTTGCACTGACTGCAAATTTGCCAAGCTCTGGGTTTATTTTCTCTCAGCTCATCGAGAAGTACATTGAATGATTTTGGACTGATGAGGTTCTTGCTGAACTTCCAGAAATGCTTTGGTTGAGGTGACAGTTGCACATTTACATTAGTTTTTGAGCAGCAGCAGCTAATGCATTTTTCCTGTATGTCAGTGGACTTGTGTTCTGTTTTTGTGCTTTTTATTTTATTCTTCTTCTAATCTTGTTAGTAGCAAAGTGCCAGTGTCCAAAATCAAGCTAAGAAACAGCTGGGGGATTCCTAAGAGGGTTGTGGGTTTCTTACAAACTCCCATTCTTCAGATTGAATATATTGGGTGTTTTGCTATTAATAGCTTTCCAAATATCTGCTAGAACAGAAAGCATCTCTTTATCACTGTGAATGATGAATAATTCTGTTTTCCTCTTTCTAAATACAGATTGGAGAGAGTTACTGAATATTTGTAGGGAGTTCAGCTTGTGCTTGATAGCTGGTTGTCTTTGACCTACAAACCTTACTAGTTTTAAAATACTGATGCTTCTTTAAAAATTCTGCAAGCATTTTTTTTTTTTTTTAGTTTGATGGTCTACAGTTATTTAGTTTGTATTTTGAGCTTTTAACGCTCCATGTTTGTGTTTCCAAACTGTAATTTGTACTTGTTAACTACACTGCTGCATTTTTTTTTATTATTTATTTTTTGTATGTGGGGGTAGGCTGTTTAACAAAAGAAGCCACTTCTCATGGTTGCAGAGTTGGGGATTTTGTCATGTGGAAACAGACTTCTCAGTTTACTGTCTGCATTTTTAATCTTAAATCTTCCTTTCTGTTTAATTTTGTGTGAAATATTTTAACCTATGAGGAGCTATCTCGTCTAAAACCCTCAAATATTTGTGCTACCAGTCAGGACTGTGATCTTTCTTTCTTACCAAGTAAAACTGGTTTGTGGTTATTTGCTCATAGACATCTGTGTGTTTGTTGATGCTGGTGGTTTTGGTTTGTTTTGTTGTGGTTTTTTTGGGGAGTAATTTTTTGTTTGTTTGTGGTTTTGCTTGGGCTTTTGTTTGGTTGGTTTTTTTTCTGTCTGTGATCAGCACAATCAAGAAGGGCTAATATTACAGTGCATCAAAAAGATTGGCTTAACAATAAGCTTGTTCAGTGACCTTTTGTATTTTGCTCAGGTTGTTACCCCTTGAAAAACTGGTTTGTTTATTTTGTTTTGTTTTGTTTGTTTGCCTTTTTTTTTTTTTTTTACCCTACACGGTTTGAGGAGCTTTATTACAGAATAATGGGGGGCATTAGAAGTAGAAAAATCTGATTTATTTTATGAAGGTTTTTCCTTGTGCTCCAAAAATCCCCTTGGAGGGACAGTGGCAGCGGAATTCTTTCCTCAAATATGAAAAGGGAGCACAAGGTGATGGAAATATGTAATAATTTTATTCTTAGAAAAAGCAGAAAATTCTAAATCTGAAGTATAAATAACTCTAGAAGAACAATGTTTGAAACAGGTACAAAAGGAAGAAAGTTTTCTGGAAACCTTTCTCAGGTGTCTTTTTTTTTTTTCTTTTTTTCCAATTTGAAAGAATCCTTTGAAACCCTTTAGGGGCAAACAGCACAGGGGATTTACCAAGTGCTAAGCAAGTGCTTGGTTTTCCAAGACACCTTTCTGTGCCCTTCTGATGAGCATCCTCTGGTGGCACAGCAGTGTTGGGGCTTGAAAAAAGTCCTGCTCTCTCTGTCACCTTATTTAGAGGGGAAGGAGGAATGGACTCTTTCATCAGGTTATTTTGTCAAAAATATTTCTTTGCCTTTGGGCCTGCTATCTCTCTCTGATTAGACTGGGCAAATATATCCTGGTTTTTGCTGCCAGAGAGATCAGCAAAAGATTTACTTCTTTCATCTACCTCTTGAAGGAGGACAATTTGAAACAAGTCTAGTGATTGTGTTTATAAAAAAAGGGCAAAAAAAAGAAAGAGTCTTCCATCCATCACAGCTGTTTGCAGTGGTTTTCTCCTGAAGCAAGTTAGATAATTTTTTCCAGCCATATTTTCATTGAACTGGTGAGCACTGTGCCCTCAAGTGTAGCATCTGCACCTGTTTGTTACTCATGCTGCATGACTATCCTTTTGTGTGTCCCTGTAGCTCCTGTTCCTAACCTGCACACATTTGTTCTTCTCTTTAAAGTGTCCTTTGGGGCACAGACCCTCATTTTGTTCACTTGTGCACATGGGTGTCTGCAGGAGCCCTACAGTTTCCCATAGAACAAGTAATGAATCATGATATCCAGTGTTTTAGGGACTTGCATAAAGCAGGGCTGGCTTTTCACCAGTATGAGGTTGGTGTTTTGTTGGTTTTCTTTATTTTTTTTTTTTTAACTGAGCACAATGTCTCTGTGACTACTCACACTTGTTATTGCTGCTTTCTAAAATGTTTATTAGGCTGTTGTGAGCCACTTTGAGGGCTGGAGTGGAAAATGAATAGAAACTTGTATCCTGGGACACCTCCACAGCTGGTGGGGTGTGGGAGGGCAGGATTCAGAGTGGTTTATTGCAGATAAAAATGTATGAAGGTGAGTTTAGCCACACTGTTGTGCCCTGGCTGCCCCAGTCTGCAATGGGAGTCCTGGTGGTACCACAGGGTTGCATCCCCTCCCTTCTACAAAGCCCAGAAGCTCTCAGCTGTTCACATGACTTTCCTGGGAGCAGTTGATATGTCCAGGGCATTTCTGGGAGCCTACAGCTGAGCGTTATTTCAGATTTTTATTTTTTAATTATTTTTTGATGACTTACCATTAGATGGGGGCAGTATTGTGTGCATGTAAGTATTATACCAGCACACACCCATATCTAGCTATATAGTCTTTCTGGAGCAATATTTGCACAGGTTCTGTTAGGTGGGAAAATAATTAAGGACAGTGCTTGCTGTGAGCAGGTGGGCACAATAGGAAACTTCATCACTCAAGATTATAGTTGTGTTTCCTAGAAGGTGAACCATTTTCTGGAGGTAATTAATTAGTTTTAATGTTTTGATATTTTCTGCTTAGGAGAAAGGGGTACTACAAGCAAAAATATGTGAACTCCTTGAAAATCTGCTTTTACTTCAGGTTCATTTCTACCTGGAGCAAGTGTGCATGTTTTATTTCATTCCCCAAATTTAATTCTCCTACTGTTCTTCATTTTTAAAATTGAGGGGAGGTAAATAAAGTTGGCCACTGTTCAGATGAATTAAATGCTTCTGAAAAGCTCTTTGAAGCTGCTAGTAACTTCAAGGTGAAATCCTTGATATTTTGAGGTCAAAGGAGGAGGGGGAGTAAGCGTCATAGAGTTTGGGGAGTCATGATTCAGAGGACTGCAAAGAATGGCTTGGCACAGCCTACTTGTAGTTCTTGTTAGTGTATCAGCAAAAAAAAGGACCTTGGATCTTATGCCAGTGTTCCTGGGATGGAGCTCATATATGGCATGCTATGGAAAACCTCATCCAGCAACTGGGGACCGGGTTATCTTTGTAGATTACTCACAGGTAATTTCCACTAAGAAGCACCCATTGGTTTTTAAAAATTCATTAGGGGACCCCAAATGTCATTTTGCCATGTAGAAAAACTACACTTGCCATTTTGCCTGTTTCATATGCACCATGCCTTTCTAAAAGTTTAATAAGTGCATATTTTAATATTAAAAAAAAATAGTGAAATGCAATTCTGAGAAGTCAGGGACTTAAGGTAGTCTCATACTTCTTTATAAAACTTTCGCAGTTATGGCTAGTGGAAAGAACAAATTCCCTGTTGCTATTTATGGCAGAGACTCAAAGGAGCGGTGATGGCTAAAACACAAAGAAAAATCAGTTATTAATGATCTATGATTTGGCCATTTTACTTCTTTGAGATGGCTAGTCCTTGAGGTCTGGGAAACTTCTTGTAAAATGAATGCTAAAGGTGTCATTTTTGGCCTTTGATGTAAAGCAGTTGGTTTAAATGGTAAATATTTGGGGCCCCAGATTTTTCTGCAGATATTTGAGTGTCAGGCTCTAATACTTGGGTAGAAATTCTTTTTTTTTTTTTTTTTTTTTTTTTGCCTGCCTGTCTTTTTCTCTGGACAGTTCTCGACATTTCACATGGTTCTCCTTTCCAGGCAGTACAAATTTAAAAATAGATTTACTGCTCTGATAAACAAGTCTGTAAACAGCACAAAGTAATCTCCACTCTGCTGTTCATCATTTCTGTAATAATGCAGATATTTCTACAAGAGCTTTAATGTTCCCCTTCAGAGGCTTTTCAGGGAGCTGTAAATCAAAATTAAACTTTAACTTTGCAAAGGTGTTTCTTGGTAGGAATCTATTATTTGCAGCTCTTCAGCTAAGCTCCAAATACATCCAACCTGTCTAATTTTCAACAGCCTTAAAAGGATTGCTGAACCTGCTGAGTTCACCAGGTCTCTTCCTGACTTCTTTGTTTTTTGGGGTCGGTTAGTTACTTCGGTGTGGTTTTATGTTTTGGGGTTTCCCCCCTTCTCTTTTTCTCCTGCCCCCATTTTTTTTCTCCTATGGTGAAATAAAAGTCAGATTTTGGCTCTGTTTCATCTTCAGTGGCAGACTGTCACCAACTTTAAAAAATGCATTTGTGTCTTGGCCTGCTGCAGTTATCCTGGTCCTGCTTCCTGTAGCCCAGGGCTGCCACCTCCCAGTTCACAGTGGTACCAGAGGCAGAAGAGCACTTGGGAAATAATATCCACCTAGGCCACCACTAAATCCTGCTGATGCCCATTCTAATGGCAAACCTAAAATAACTCTGCTGGTAACAGGAAAGCTATTCTAGCTTTGTGTTATTTTAGAAAGGGTAGGAATTTAGGCTAGTGTTTTAAGTGGGAACAAAAACAAACTGTAATTTTAAATGAACTTATTACGTAATATGAAATCTGAAAATTATGATCAGATTCTTTTTACTTAATGTTCTTAGACTAAACCCTTGATGCTCATTTATCTAACTTCCTCTATGATTATACCTGTTATGGTGGTTTATAAGAGTTTTTATATGAGATTAAAGATTAACTTTACTAATGGCTACAATTAAAACCTACACTGGAGTAATCTGAAACGGGGCAAATTCTTTTATTACTCAAATCTTCTCACTTCACCACATTAATTTGTGTTGTATTAAATTTGAGATACCAAGGTTGTTCAGCAATGTCAAAGTCAAGGCTTCTCTGATTTTGAGGGTTTTTTGGGTTTTGTTGGAGACAGCTGAGTGGCTGTTTTAACAGCAATAAATTTGAGTTGGGTGAGAACTGGGTGGCATCTTTTTCATTACTAAGGGCCCCAGTGAAATTTGTGTCGTATGGATCTGTAAAAAGGGCTTGTTCCTGTGGCTCAGAACCTAATGCTTCCTTTATTGGGAATACAAATGTCTCAGTGTTATGGACCAGGATATAAAAGCCAGATATTTTAATAATGTCACTGTTAGGCTGGAGGGCAAGTTTACCATAAGGGTTGGTTGTAGAAATTAAGTACCACAGTATAAGGCTTTAAACTCTGACACTTTACCTGTCTGTGCACAGCTTTCCTACACTTGAAAGGTAATTCACATGAAAGAAGCCTCTAAATTTAAATAACATTTTTATTTAATGTGTGCCTTTCGTTACAAATTAGACGATCCACTGCAAAGGAGAAGATACTCGGGAACAGCTTTTTTCCTGTGATGGGGCCTAAATATTAATGTACTTGCATTCAGCATCCCCTTGGAGGCCACGTTTTATTTGTCTGTTGTTCTCAACTTGTTGCTTCTGCTTTAATTAAATTCATTAAAGTGACATTTAACTCAGGCTGGGACTGCTGCTGACCTCTGATTTGAAAGTAGGTTGTCATGTTTTTTTTTGAAAAGCACTCTAAATTCAGCCTCCCTTCCTTCTAAAAATCTTTTGCTTTCTTCCTATGACCTGAGCTAACCTTTTCTGAGTTGATTCAATTCTACCAGCCCAGCAGAAATCCCCCCTTTCCTTTCTCCCCCTGCTGGTTTAGTTCCTTGGTGAATTATTGACTTGCCCTGCCTCTTGAAGGGGTGCAGCAAGCACAGATGCACATCCAGCAGCAGAGCCATGGCTGGAGATAAGAGGGCTTGTCTTGGGGAGGAAGATGGTGAGAGATTTTAAGATAGTCTAATGCTTCTAACTCATAAGGAAAGCTTCTCCATACTTGGGTAAGGGTTTGGGGATGTTAGGGGAGAGAATAAGGGTATTTATCAGCTGAGTGTGGCAAAGAGATGAGGAGTATTGGTGGTTTGAAGAGTGAGCAGTAGAATTACCCCAGGATGTAGCTGTCTGGTGCTTAACCCTCTGGCTGCTGTCCCTGGGCTTTTTGGGCATCCTGAGGGTGGTGGAAAGAGCCAGTTGTTTGTCCATCACTGCTTTGAGATCCTGGGTGCTTAGAAGTAAAAGGTGCTTTTCATGGAAATAAAAGGTGCTTTCCATGAGGCTTATTCATGGAGGCAGAGGCTTGCTTCATAGATGTTCAGTTTAGGACTTGGCTGGGTTTTGGAGTTTTTTGTGCTCCTGTTTGTATCCATAGTTGTGTCACCTTGGAAAACTCACTGATTGTGTGTGAATTTCGGCTGTCCCTACAGAAAGTCGTCTCTGTGTTTGCTACAACCTTCTGTGAATCCTTTTCATTGTGGGGGAGGGCATCAGCTATAAACTTACAGATGAACATCTCTTCTATTTTCACTCCTAGAAGCTGGGAGCAAATCCCTAGCAGGTGCCCCTTGCGTGCTGTAATGGAGATAGAGTAAGCAATTTATGGAACCATAAGATAGTTGACCTCAACCTCCACATAAACAGCACAGGGAAGTTTATGAGGATTTTCTCTTTTTTAGCTTTTCTTTGGTTTCTTTGGCTGGGGTGTTGCCCAGCCTTCTGCTTATCTTTCATTTTGTGGGGTTTTTTTTGTTTTGTTTTTGGGGTTTTTTTGTTTGTTTTGTTTTTTGTTTGTTTGTTTGTTTTGGTTTGTTTTTTTGTATACTCCATCCTACCCGGTAAGAAGATGCTCTTTGAGGTTGTGATGTCTGTTCATAGCTGGCTGTTTGCTGGCTAAGGGGGAATCAAGGTGAAGGTGACCAAAGAAAAGTTGCAAATTGCTTTTGATATCATATATAAAATAAGAAAGCCCGAGACAATTTAGGAGGATGTGGGTATTTGATTCATGTGGGGAAACCAGAGCTGAAGCCACATGCTTCACTTTCTGAGGATGCATCTAATTCTCTTCTTCCTTTCCATGGCAGATTTTAGAGTGCTTAATGGGGGAGATAGGATCATGTTCCCATTTTGATAGATGAGACAGCAATCAGCTGAGGCACACAGGGGAGAGCTGGGCATGGGGACCAGGACTGTCCAGCCTTGCTCTGCTGATGGCTTCAGCTCTTCAGCCACACTGGCTGCCTTCAGTCTTCAATTCTTCCCTGGGGTAGCTGGATATGGATGTTGCAAGCATTTGCTGCAATGTCTTGGCACCAGCCTTTGTCTGTAGGCTGCACCTTTCTTTAACCCCGCTGCAGGCTGAGAGTAGAAGAAAGGCTTTTCCACCCTGTCTCTCTAGAAAAGGCATTGTTTGTGCCTTTTCTTTATTTTATTTTTGTTTTAATTGTCAGCATCTGTAGAGAAAGTGGGGGAGAAGGAGAATGGTATTTCCATATTTGTATATTAATCATAAGATTTCAGAGATCTTTGGACCAACTAAGCTATTTTAAGCTTTTCAGAACTTTGTTGATATTTATGGAAATACTGGGAAGTGGGGGTACTGGATGCTTGAGAATTGTTTGTTGTCACCACCTTTTACTCTAGGTTTTGCTTTCTACTAATATTGCTCTTGAGATCAGAGGGCAGGTGTAATTTGGATTAAGGAAAAGAGAGAGAAGAAATACTGAGCAATGTCTGGATGCAAACAATTTATGCACTAAGGAGACTTTATATCCTAACAGGGAAAAGTAGGGCCCTGGTTTAGAAAATCACTTCAGAATGTGGAGTGAGCCCTACAAAGCCCATTGACTCACTGACTGAAAGGGATTTCCACTCCTACCCACACCTGAGTAGGCTTGAGAATAAAAGGAGGGAGACTTTTTTATTATTGCTTTAGGATTTTTCCCCCCACAGAGCCAAGGTGAACTGTGGGAGTATTAAATACTGCAAAATTACAAACACAGAAGCATTCTTCCAAATGACTAGGAAACCTCTTCCCCCAGCATGCTCTGTTTGCACTTGGGAACAGTAAGTCAGATCCTTAGCTGGGCAGACCAAATCATATACAGAGCTTGTGAAAATAATTATCTCTACAATTCCAGCTTTTGTTTCATGGCCCTTAAATATGCACTGAAATTTCTCTCTGAAAATTCTGAGCCAGAACATGATTTTGCTGGGAAAATTGCATATAAAACCTAATTAAAAGCATCAACCCACACTTTTCTTTTAAAAGTACATCTACTACCATCATGCCTCTAAATGTAGCAGAGCTCAACAAGTCTCTAGCAGCCAAGGAAACACATAATTTAAAGGCTATTTCGGCATTTGATTAAGCACACAGTGATAACTACAAGCCCGTGCCCTGCAGGCATGACAAGAGGCAATTATGTTCTGAGGTCAAAAGCGAGGGGGAGAAAAAGCACAAGATTTTGATGACTTACTTAATTTTCCAGCTCCTGAAATTAGCAGAGACAAAGGAGTTCGAAATCGCCCAGATAAAATCCCGTCATTATCTGTTGCCTTTTCACCCTCTGCTCTCACTTTGCCCTGCCGAAGCTCAGGAGGATTATTTTCCACCAAATGGCTGCACTTAAAAAACTCGAGTTGGCACACATTTAAACGTTAAAGAATTCGAAAAACACTCTTTTTAAGTTCTGTGTTTAGATGGCTGTCTGCTCATAGGATCCTGGAAAAAGACACCTGTTTTTCAAAGTAGTGAGCAGCCATCAGCTCCTCTTGACTTCAAGCCAACAATTAGGTCACTTATTTAGGAGATTAAATAAGGAGCTCAATGAGAGACTGTGAAGATAGGGAGCTGCTCAAAGAAAAGAGAAGTGTATTAATGAATTAATACAATCATGCTGTGTATTTCACTGATGGGCTTTGATGTATCTTGTTTCACAGCAAAAAGCAAAACATCTTTGTTACTTACAGGAAAACCAGTAGAAATGATTAAGTAAGATTATCATATAGGGGCACAACAACAAAAAAATGTGTTTACAAGGAGATAAACAGCCAGGCTCTAATCTCCCTTCGGAGTATTTATTGCAGATACTGAAGTAGAAAAAAAAAGCCATGCAGAGTGAATGATTTGGTGGTCAATGGCAGGATGGAAAATGTGCCTGTTGCTTTAGGAGAAAGCATGATAGGAGATCATGCTCTATTACAATATTCAGCTGCTTCTAGTTTTTCCAGGGTGTTAAATTTTTAATGCTTTTTATCCAGAAAATACATGTAAATGTTGACTCCATGATACCACAAGGAGCTGTTTGTAAGTGAAAGCTGTCCTTCTTAGAGCAGGCAGTCAAGTGATTATGTGAAAGGCAGAAAGGTGAATTCCAGGAAGTTTAAAGGTGAATCTAGAAATGTTTGCATCTGTCCAGAGATCCTTTAATGGAGAGTAGATCATGAACTGTTATTTTGGGTAAGGGGTGTTCAGCTTTGGTTTGGGGTGTTTAGGGGGCATTCTTGGAACCTATATGCATCCAATTTTAGTAAATCAATGCTGTAAAGTCTCATGTAGAGGAGAGACGCCCATGATACTAGAAATGTGTTCTCATTTGAGGGACAAAAATATCTTTAATGGTTTTGTAAATTGCTGTTAGTCATTCTCAGTGTCTTATTTCCAGCATAACACAAGAGTTAAGGTTAGCTGCATTTATGCAGTATTGCTGTTTGACAAATACACCAGGTTTTTATGAGTGAATTCTCAGGCATTTAATTTTTTGTGATTTTAAGCAGGGTTTTCCTCAGCCCTCAGATGTTCAATTGATGTAGAATACTTACTGAAGAAAACACCCCAAAACATAGGAATGAAGAGCAAAAATACTTTCTGAATCGTGTGGCTCAGAAGTTTTGTTTTCTGCAGTGGGAACTGTAAAAAGTGAAGTAGTATTACCAACTTTCTTTGCCCTTTGTGTAGCCTGTGTTAACCTTCCAGAGAAAACGATCCAAATTGCCCAAGGACTGGGCAAAACCATAGCTCCAAACAGCTAATATTGCCTATAAACCTCATTTTGTCATTTTTTTGGCAGTTAACAGGAGTCATCTAAGCACATGGCAGGAGGAGGGAGGAGGGCCCTTGGCCTCAGCATTCTGCCAAAAGCTGCTAGAAACCTTCTGCCTCCCATGTCACCAATCTGCTCAGGTTTAGCACAGAACAGGCTGGAGAGGAGAGCTCACCCACAGCTCTTTTCCAAAATCAGAATCCTGGCACCAGAAGTTTTTTGGTCAGCACTGGCCTTCTGCCATAGAGTCCAGTGTTTGACAGAGCAGAGCCTGCTGCAGGCTTCTGTGGACAGATCCCTGTGAGCAAACTTAATACCTCTTGAAGTTGTTTTAGGACAGGCTAAAATTGCTGAGCTCTGCTGACTCTGCCTTTCTGGCTGGCTTGTCTCTTCTATCAAATGTTGTCTCTAACATTGTCCCATCCTTCTTCCACTCACCTTGTTGACTAGTGCTATCAAGCCAAGGTTAGAATGAGGCAGTGCACCTTAGGGGTTCACACTTGTCCTCCTAATTTTCCTCTTCCTGTAACAGGAGAAGCTGGTGGCAGTGAGAATTTATTGCATTGCACAAATGTATGGTGCAATATGAGCCCAGGGCAAAACTGTTTCTCCAGTCTCAGGGAAGGGAGGACGTCTCAAGTGATCCAAACCCTGAAGCTGTGCTAATTGTGCAAGCTATTATTCAAGAATAAGCACACATCTGTCTTGGGAGTTTGGCAATTAGTCCACAACTCTGGCACACCAGGGAGGGTCTGGTATCAAAGTAATCCCTGCAGATGTACAGAAATCTGAATCTGAGAATCTCTCCAGTGATACATAAGTGAGACAACTGACAATAATGGAAGGATTCATGGAAGTCAATGTGTTGGATTGCTGCCTGACAGGGCAGCCTTGATATAGTCAAATGGTATTCTGAGAAACAGCAATAGAATCTTATTTTCCATAAGCAATCTTGGTGTGCATGTACCATGGGGAAGTTTTATGGAACAAACCAGCAGAACATTGGATGGGACTTTTGGTTTAGAGGGAGGGTATTTTGGTGTTTTTATAATGGGGCCAGGAGGAAAGGCAGTTGTTGAAAGATGCCTGATATCAGATGGACCATGGATCTACTGGAGGCTTAAACCTCTCACTGTCACATAGAGACAGGCTTGGGTTGTACCTTGAGTTTTGTGTTTGGAGGTATACAAATGTAGCTTGGAGGGCACATCACCCCTGTATCTGGAAACCTTTATGGTTCCTTTCATTCTTGTGGCATAAAGGAGGAAAGGAGTTGGCTTTTATTTCAGCTTGTGAGTGGTGTGCTAGGCTGGGAAACAAGTATTTGGTTCCTAGCATCACCATGGATTTCCCATGAGATCTTCAGGAAGCTGCAAAACCCTTCTGCAGCTGAGTTGAGAAAGACAATGTGTAGCTACTTCATGTGGATATTTGGGGATTAATATATTCACGTTCTTCAAGCTGTTTAAGATCTTTGGATCAAAGAGGCTGTAAAGATGGGAAATACAATTGCTTGTTGTCAAGTGCCATTGTTTACTAATACTTTAGGGCTTTGTTTTCAAGGCATCTCAAAGTGTGTTTCTTTTTTTTTTCTTTTGCAAACTGTAGCCTGGATTTCTTTTAAAACAGGTAAGATTTCTGAGAGCTCTTTAATTTCACAAGTATTTGCCAGCTATGTGACCATCTAGGCAGATCCAATGCAGAGCTAAGGCTGAACTTAAATCATCTGGTGTCCCATAAATTGGCCTTTCCATGGAAAGTATCACTGCAGGGCCCAAACTTTGGGATGGTTGCCAGAACCTGCAGGCCATCCTCTGGCATGCTGCAGGCTACAGCAAAAGCCATTAGGATCACTTTTTCTAAGGGCTAAGAAAAGGACCAGGAGCAATACAGATGTTATTACATCTGCTGTAGGACAGGTGCAATCTTGCAGGTGGGATTCTGGTTCTTGGATTGCTTGTTGTCCTAAAATTTTCTTTGTTCGTTCAAGTACAACACAGGACTGTAATTTTATATATCAAAGCCAGCTAGTTTTTCTCCTGGTAAGTAGAAATAATAACAATGCCATAGTTGCTATTTACCTTTTTCAATAAAGTATTTCTAAAGCCCTGTATAAAAGGGATCTATAGCTTGTTTTTAAAATGAGAAAATCAAGTCACTGAGTTGAAGTGATTTCTCTGGGCAGCCAGCAAGCCAGCGACCAGACCCCTTTTCTGCAGATCTTATCTGAACGGTACCGAAACGATCTCGGCACAGCATATGGGTAAAGCCTTCTGCTGAACGTGATGCCGCTTTTAATTTGAGCCTCGCCGTGGAGAGCCAGTGTTGACTGTGTTTCTGTGTTAATCCTTGCAGCTTTCAGCCGTGCCCCAGTGCCCATGGCTGTGGTCCGAAGGGAGCTGTCCTGCGAGAGTTACCCCATCGAGCTGCGCTGCCCGGGAACAGATGTTATCATGATCGAAAGTGCCAACTACGGCAGGACCGATGATAAAATCTGTGACTCTGATCCTGCTCAGATGGAGAATATCCGCTGTTATCTGCCAGATGCCTATAAGATTATGACTCAAAGGTATAGTGCTTAATATTCTTCGTTTGCTGACTGTCGATTTTTTAATCCGGAGTGTACACACCAGTTTGTGTGCGTGTTTGCATGAGAAAATGCAGGTGCTTAGTCTGGATGTGTGTGCACAGAATTACAGCTATCACTGCTAAACTGTGGGTTCAACCAAGTTGGTTTAGCATCACGCAATATAAATAACCTTTCCTGTAAGTACTGCTCATCAGTCACCCTGATTCTTACTGCGTCCCAGTTTTCCCTCTGAAATACCTAAATATCAAGCCTCTTATTGAATGTAGAAGTGAAATCTTTTTCAAAATGCATATTTGCTAGTTCTTGTGCTGTGTTCAAACAGAAGGCCAGTAATCTCCTTGAAACAATCCATATTTTGTGTTCAGAATAACATTTACAGTTTTCAAGACACAAAGAGGCATCTGCATCCTTCATTGTGTTGCCAGGCTTTGTTTTAGGGGAGATCTGAATTTCTAGTCAAGCGTTGGTAGTCTCACTGATGAATTGCTGAATTTCTGTATAGTAACTGTAGCTGTTCAGTGTGGCTGCATTTGGAAGTGTTAACTGAGATACAGTCAGACATGTAGACAGGCTCCTGTCTTGCTTGCAGAGCCAGGGCCTAACAGTTAATTCCAACACAGAGGTATCTTAGTTATGAAAAGCCTTTTAAATGTTGCTGATTTTTTTAAGGATATTTTCTGGCACAAATGGTGTTGTGGGAAGGATTCATCAGTCACAGCTCTTGACATGTAATTGAATTCAATTATACATTCCTAACGCATGAAAAATTATTTAGTGCATTTGACTGTTAATTAGTAATAGAGATTAGTGTTTCAAGGTATTAATGATGGCATTGGCATAGGCAAAGTGTTGCTAATTGATGTCATGACAACATGTGTTTGGGTCCTAACACTGACCTCATGGCTTCAAGCAGTGCAGGGTTTTAGTGGAGCATCTTGCTGTTGTTTGCTGTGAAATGCTTTGCACTAAAATGGACTGGTGTGAGCAACATGAGTTTCAGCTGTGTTTCACGTGCTAACTGCTATTTTTGACTTTCCTTTAGAAACTGCTCCATGTTGAGTATTTAGGTCTCAAAATGTTGAGGAGTCTCATGACAAATGTCCCCACTGCTGCATGTGGCTCCTCTAAGACCATTCTTTAAGCTGGACCTCCTTGGGTAGCTGTTTGAATTCTTGTTTATAGGGTTGTGCCAGCTACATTTTTGAGATAAGTGGGAAGGGTAACAACGTGCCATCAGCCAGTGCCTTGGATTCCGTGTGGTTTTAGTGGAATTACTGTAATTCTCCTGCTCAGGTTGTTAGTGGCTTCAAGCAGAAACCCTTAATCCTCTGCATATTGGCAGAATAAAGCCATGTCATCCCCTTTGCGGCCTGTTACAGAGTACAAAGTATTAATATATTTTTTTAATATATATCTTTATTAGTGTCCTCTAGGCCACAGCTCCCGAGCCAAATGCAGAGCTCCGCAACCTTCTGGTCAGCCCCTACATGTAGCAAGCCTGCAATAAACATTGGCCTTTGGGTCAGGGAGGGCACACAATTGGCTTCTGTGCCTGTGGCACTGCAATGAAAACTTTGGTGATTACTCACCTCCAGGTATCATCCCTGCAGGGTTAAATGGCTTATCAGAGAGTTAGCAGGGAAGCTCATTTCTGGAGCAAAAAAATATCTCTTTTTCCATTTGGGCAGCAGAAAGTGGTGCTGAAGAGGATGGACACTGAAGGGGGGAAAAGATGTGTAGTCCTATTATTGGGTACTATTGAGTTTCTTGAAAATAAATACAAGGCTGGCATTAAAAGACAGGTAAAAAAGGATAAAATATTCTACTTTGCATTTTTGTCAGTTATATTTCTTTTTTTAAGTCTCCATTAATTCAAAGAGTTGAAACAATTTAAAAATAAAGCCATTAAAATGAAATATGTTCTTAAGATGCAAACCAGTCTGCCAGCTCACAGCTCCGAGCACACTTTACAGCTGAGCCTCTGAAAAAGTAGTTTAAAAGGAAAATTGTGACAGCCTAGTAGCTGTGGCACTAACTATGGCATTTTCTTCTGAAAACCTCTACCTTCAAAATTAATCAATCCAGCAGTATTTGGGTGGGTTTGCAGATGAATGCAAGCTCTAACACGCAGTGAGCTTGTCTTTGCTGATGCTGCAGGGTGGGGGAGCAGCTGCTGGGAGCTGAAGATTGTCGTGACAGTGAAACCTGCATGGTGATTGAAGCTGTCTGTGCATGGAAAGAAGAGTGGTATGCACAGTGTGTGCTTATTATGCATTGGTTAATTATTGCATTCATAAATACACAGTCCCCTTGTTGGCTCTAGAGTCAGTTGTCTCACTGCTGGCAAATTTTAATCAGCAACACTGCACAGCCAACTCAGACTCATTCCAGTGTGGCCGTAGGGAGGGAGAGATGGGAAGGAAAGTGTGTGTGAGACAGAGGTGGTGTTAGTGTGTGAGCTGAGGCTGTGAGTGAGCAGATTTATGGTAGATATTAGCAACTGCTCCCCCAGCCCAGCCCCACTGAAGAAAACCTGAAAAAAAAACCCCAAAATCCCAACAGCCTGAGCTAACATGTTCCTTTCTTCTGTATGCTTATATAAATTAATTTTTGCAGACGACTACATGACGTTATTTTGAAAGGGAAAGGCATAAATCTTATGGTGTGTTTGTGGAGCCCCCTAAGCAGAGGAAACACAAGGAGTTCTTGCTGCAAGTATTGCCCTGAAGCTCTCTGCAATCTGGGGAGTATTGCTTGAAGTAAAGGACATTTAAAGAGCTTGTAGGGAGCTATTTTATAGGACATTAAATCTCTGAGGCCTATTTTAGGTTCTTCTTTTTTATTTATTTCTTTAAATTTTGCCAGCTCCTCTTTCAAACATCTGAGCAGCTGTTGTCCTTAACAGCTCAGAAAGTGTGCTTTATGGACTGAAGTTGTTCTGATCTGATTAGAAAAAAATGTATTTTGTAGCATGTTTGCTTTGGAGAGACATCTTTGCAAGGCTTGTAACAATTGATTAAATTTTAACCCTGCCCATTGTAAATTGTGTGCACTGTACCATGGGAGACTTCTATGCCCTCTCTTGAGTGACTGTGCCACAAAATTAACATATCATCCATTCCAACAGCCAGGGTTCTCTGTGAACACTGGGAAAAGTGGCCTCCTATTCCTGTAAGAGTTGCCTTTGTTTTTTTATTGTTAACACAGTTTAGTATATTAAAAGCACCCTAAAGGAAAAAGGGAAAAAATAGCTTTTGGCATGCTCCCTTGAATTTCCTGTAGATACTTCCCACCAAGGAAGCATCTTGGGTTGAAAGCAAAGGAAGGAAGAAGAAGGGATCAAGTTTTTGCATGTATGTTCACAGAACTTTGTGCTGTCAGTACCACCTTTGCATTTTACTTTGAAGTCTGGAACATTCTTTTCCATAGACTTTAACCTCAAATGTTGAAAAGGGCAGGGGGAGAGGGAAGTCCCAGCAGGAACAGTAGGAAGTACCTGACATGTAGGTGCACATACACAGATCACTTTGATTTTTTGCTCTAAAGGCAAGAAGCAAGGCTTTCCTTTTGCTTTTTGGATCCTTGTCTACCCCCACCATCATCCACTACTCTTATTCTGGAGGAAGGAAAGGAGGGATGGAATAATGAGGCAAAATGACAAAACCAGCAGGCAGAGCAGAAGAGACGGGAGAAAGGTTCACAGGTCTCAGCAGTTTTTCTCAAGATGAAAGCAAAATTCTTTCTGCCCTAGAAGATGTGGAAGGCTCTTGCTGGGGAACTCTCATCTCTCTCAACAACCAGAGAGCTCAGTTTGCAAAGTAGGCAGCATTTGCCTTTTGCCACAGCAGAGCCATGCAGAGCTCTTGTGTGCTGTTCTTGCCACTTCTGGCTTGGGGATTAGGGCTGCTGAAAGCTGCTCAGCTATCTCCTCACTTTTGCCCTGAAGGGAGGCACAGCTGGGAGGTACTGGATGTCCTGCTGGGCCTGCAGTAGCTTAGCTGAGCTAATTTCCTTTAGGTTTCAGTCTGATCTGCATGGCTTGTCCCTGTGGTTTTGGTGTCGACAATCATTGGTGAAGATTGCAGGTCAAGACTTAAAGGGGGGGAAAAAAAAATAGAAAAAGTGCAAGACTGCAGGAATGTAAGACTGTGGTCAGCTGCTCTTAGATTTCCCTTTAGTTTCATCAGAGGACCTAATCTTTTTATGTGAGAAGGGCACTCACAATTCTCTTGGTAGTTGGAGGGATGGTAGCAGGCACTTTGCACGGGGTAGGGGAGAATAAATAGATTGAATGAAGCAGCTTGCATTACACTGCAAAGATTTTTCATCTCCTGAAGGGCTATTTTGCTAATGTTTTTGGTTGATGACCTGAAAAATGCAGGAGTCTGAAATGAGTGCCATTATTATTGTAATAATATTGCATCTCATGGCGTGCTGTTATTGATGTTATCATCTCCTGTGATTTTCAAGACACTTTTCAAATGTCAGTGATCTGCACTTGCATTGGGAAAAAAACAGTCAGGATTACCTGTACTTTACAGATAGGATCATTCATAAAATGGCTGCTGGTTTTGAACAGACTAGTTTTTGGGTGTTCTTGTAGAGTCATGCATATTAAGTAGCTTGTTGCAGTGCATGTGGGAAGGTGCAGAGGACAGGAGAGCTGCAGACTTGGAGGCTCTGTACTGCCAAGGCCATCAGCAGGACTCAAGGGGATGGCTTCAGCTGAACTGCAGCACAGTTGTGTCAGGCTCTACAAAATTAATGGCATATTTCTTAGAAAACAGCCCCCTGCTCAGATGCTGTCATCACCTCTGACTCAGATACTGAATGCCCTATTTGGTAGGAACCCCCCACCACCCTCCTCTGCATCCTGAGCACATTTTGCTAAGACTGCCAAGATACTACTCATTTTTCTAAATTTGTTACCACACAGATGGCATGAGAAGTACATTTCTGAAGGACTGAGATGCTGCAATGGGAAGCTAGGCTTTCTCAGAAGCCTAAGTCTGGCGCTTTGAGATCTCCACGTGAAAAGCATCAATATGGAAAAATACTAATGTTTCAGTTAAACACTTCTTGTAACCAACAAAAATCAGTGGGGAATAGTGAAACTCATGCTCCCTGGATTCTGATTTTAAAGGGTAGAAAACGAGCCTCACCCCTTGGTTAAATCATCTATTTTCTCACCATGTGGAAAGATATTAAAATGAAGAGAATGCTGTTAATCTCACCTGAACCTTGACCCTGGGACAAGGGTCTATGCTTCCATGCTATATTACTAAGACAGGGAAAAAATCAAAAATAACCAAACAACAACACTAAGTCCTGGTGGGGTTTTGTGCACTGGGCTGTTGAATCACTCTAAAATAGGTTGCTGCTTCCCAGCCTACACAGTCTTAATTTATTCTACCTCTTCCTTTCCTGAAAATGATGTCGGAGTAAATTCTTAAAGTGACAGCCCCTTGGAATTGCCCTGGTACCCTAGGATATCAGGGTTTGCCAGCTCAGACCTCTCAGATCATTGCAGCTGCCATGGTAACAGATGAGGAGGAGGCAGTAGCTTCTGAAGGTAATTAGGTTCCAAACCATGGAAGGCTCTGTAGATCAAGAATAGTGCTTTAGGCCTCCCTGGGTACCAATTGGTAGCTGTGGCCAGCTATAAAACACCACACTTACAATAAATAAATAAATAGATGGTTGCATTGTGCTGTGGCCGTCGGGTTTTGGTTGCTGTTAGCATGTGACTCCAGCACATTGCCATTTGGGAAAATCCAGACTTGAACTGAGAAAGCAACTTGCAACCACCAGCTCCTGTGGCCAAAGGGAAAGGCTTCCTTGATGTGGGCATGCTGGATAAATTAATCATTGCTGTTCTCTAAGTTTCTGTTTTTCCAGCTATTTTGTTTTGTTACTTTCCAGTTTCCCCCCAACCCTGGCCTTAACTGACAGAGAGAAGACACAGGATAACCTCTTGGGTAAATCATATCTTGAAGTGGCCTCAAAATCTCTGAACACATGATGTGCTGAAAACTCTGCAGGAAAAATCCAGGTTTATTACTTAACTAGTGTGAAAGTGGCCACCTCCAGCCTGTCAGAGGGAAGGAACCAGTCAACCCTTGGCAGCCTTTCACATGTAGCTTTTGCCAGTGGGAGAAGACCTGTGTGAAACATACTCCTGTCATCTGTTTTTCTTCTGAGTGTTTGAGGCTTGTTGAGAGCATCAACTCAATTGTTAATGTGGGAGAAAGGGTTGAGCAAGGATGGATGTGTTGCTGGCAGCAGAGTCCTGGATCCACAAGAAGGGTGCTCACAAGAAGGGTGCTCAGGGAAGATGTAGCTTTAGGCTCTTGGGTGTTGTTCTCTGCTTTGGCTAAAACAGGTTTTGTACTATGCAAGCATTATCCGGAGTGCCCAAAGAGCAAAGTTTAAAGCCAGGCATCTGCATGTGGTATTTTCAGGGTCCCTCATGGCAGGAAGGAAATGATGAATCTGACTCCATGTTCTTAGAAGGCTAATTTATTATTTTATATTATATTAAAGAATGCTATACTAAAACTATACTAAAGAATAGAGAAAGGATACTTACAGAAGGCTTAACAAGATAATAATGAAAAACGCGTGACCCCTTCCAGAATCCCAACACAGCTGGACAGTGATTAGTCATTAAGTAAAAACAATTCACATTCTGGATGAACAATCTCAAACCACATTCCAAAACAGCAAAACAGGGAGAAGCAAATGAGATAATATTATTTTCTTTTTTCTCTGAGGCTTCTCAGATTTCTAGGAGAAGGAAATCCTGGTGAAGGTATTTTTTCAGAAAAATATGATGGTGACATCTGCATGCTTCCTGTGGCACCTCCTGTCCATTACCTATGCAGCTGAAGTGATAAACATTAAAGAAGCTTTTGCTCAGTCTTCCTGCATCTTCCATCCACCTGAATGTGGCAGTCATGAGGCTGTCACAGGAATTGGCCTTCAGATGCTTGGTCTTCTTGTCATGAGGCTTAAATCTGTGCAAAGCATTGCGAGATAGTCTATAAGGTTGTTCAGGCTAAGTGGACTTATACTATCTTAAGATAACAAAGCAAAAGTTTCTTTTGATTAGATAGATGTATGCACACTTCTTCTCTGGTTGGTTTTCTGGTTAGGAATAATGTCTGAAGGGCTGTGAGGTAAGATAGCTTTGAACTAATGCAAGCTATATCACTTTCTTTTGCTTCTTTCTTTCTTCGTGTACAAAAGAGCTCAGTTAGTCTGTGCCTGAGGTCGAAATTGGGTTTATACACAGGGGATTGTCTATTCTCTAGGACATTTCAAAGCTTTCATTCAGCACACTTTTGACTGCATCGTTTGTGGAATCTTTGAAGCTTGAACTCCATATTCCCTTCTAAGACATGTAAAACCAGTGCTGGCTTATACCACACCCTCTGCGTGTGTGCCTGGGATTTCTGTGCCTCTCTGCAGGGCTGGAAGTGCTCCCTGCACTTCCTGGAGGTCTCCCTCACCTTTGCACACTTGCAATTTGGCATCCACAGCGTGGCTGCGCATTTTGTGTGATCACTCTGCTGACACCAAATGCAAACAGGCAGAAGATGTCCATTACAAACAAACCATTTGCTTGCCAGCATCAAAAATATGGACTGATGCAGGCAGTGCTCCTGGATGATCAATTCAATGTGGTCCTTAAATTTAGGTGTGAGTTTTGTTAGAGGGATGAACTGAAGTTTATTTCAACCTCTCAGGGAAAAAGAGGGAAGGAATGACAGTTACTGGAAGCAGTGACCCAAGAACAGGTTTTGCTGCCCATTGTAATTCAGGAGGAGGATTTTATGTATCAGTAAGTGGAGTGCATAAGAAATGCCAGGCTTATTCGTGATGTAAAGAAAGGGCAGGATATGGAATTTGATTAGAGCCATCTTCTATGCATTATGTATAAGATAATACATTGGTGTCAGTTATATTGAGTAGAAGCCTTAATTCAGCTTGAGTCCTGCTGACATCGTAAGCTGGGAGACAGGGAGTGGTTTATGGGCAGTGGTGGAGTCTCCAGACTGAATTATGGCCTCAGCATTCAGTCTGTTACCGAGAGTTGCAGTTGGTAGCAGGCAGTATATTACATGCTTTTACCCAGAGTAGGGCTGGTGACAAGGAAGGGAAAAACTTTATCACAGAGACACTGTGAGAAATGGAGGGCTGAGTTATGGGCAAGACAACAATAGAGAACTATAAAACTAATGCAAGAGAAGGAGGGAGGATTTTGAGCTGGCCAGAAGGAAAGATGCCAGAATGGAAATAGAGTTTCCCCACGCAGTCAGTGGGTTTGCCCCTGTGCCTGCTGTCCTGCCTCTCTCAGGGCAGGGTGTGACATCCCATAGTGGGCAGGAACTATTTCTGCCACTCCCATGCCGTTTCTTGTTCTTGATCCCTCTTTGTTAGAGATTGCCTTTCACCCCAATGCCCAAGATTTTCAGTATCCTTTTTAGATTTTCAGCCATGATTTTAATTGTGTATTTTTGCTGTCTGTATAAATGGTCAAATCCTTTCTGAGTCTTGTTAAGTCCCTGCTCATGGTGACTTATAGGAGCTCTAAGTCCAGCAGGATAATAGCTTTTTTCCTGTGTCAAAAATTAATGTTAGGTTTTAATTTCTTTGCCATCCTTCCTCATTGTGAAGACAGAGGCATCCAAGCTACCTTTGCCATTTCTGTTCCTTAGCTTGTATTCATTTGTCATATGGCTTCTAACCTTTCTGTTCTCCGAGGGAGAACGTGATGATCTTTCAAATATTTCTTCTTGTGGGAGCTGGTATGGATTTTTGTTACAAGTGTGTGAAGGTTCTTGTTGTTCTCCCTGAATGCCCTTCATTTTTAAGCAAACCCAAAAGGACTGAAGAGGGAGAAAAAAAATTGTGATAAATTTGAGAGTTTGAGGTCATTTCTCTCTGTAAAGCCTGCTTCCGCTCTTCCTTTTCCCAAGTGGCTTTGAATTACACAGAATGTCCCTTTTGACTCGACTATTACACCCACACAAATAGAATTGCATCCTTCCCTAAAAGGCCTGCTCTGCTCCTAATAAATTATTAGTTCTCTTGGTTGCTTGGAACAGATTGTTCCACTTAAACGATTACAGTGGTGCCTGCTAGTACTGATGAAAAAGGAAAGTCTGGTCCTTGATACTAGCAAATGCATGGAGTAAAATATCAGTGTCCATTAGGTTGGGGGGAGAAAGGCTAGTTCTGGAAAAATGATTGTACTTGTTATAGGCATCCAGGGTCTTACTCACACATAGTGGAGCACTATAACCTTGTCGCAGATGTTGGTGGACTGGAAGTGTTCTCAAGTTGGTGTCCCGAGTGATTTTCCCATGGGTCATGGAAAATTTATGTACAAATGCAGATGAGTCATCATCATTATTGATATTTTAGGGAGCAAATAAGACATCTTAAAAACCCCCAAGCCTGTCAATGTCAGAAATGCACCTCAACACCCTTCTTAATTATTGGCAAGGTTGCTGAGAGCTGAAGACAGGCATCTAATAGCCAAGACACTTTAAAAAGACCCTGAACCCTTTAATGATACATACACACCAAGAATACAGGTCACCTTCAATGCAGTGGATTAGACGGAGCTCTGGAAAAGCAATTTTGTTTGATTAGCTGCACTTGGAGCTAGATGGAAAGAGTTAAAGGCAGGCTCCAAACAATGCAGGGTAATGCCTGTTGTGGTGGGCTGCAGTCCAGAGAACACTTTGGAGCCTGTGTAGCCGTGCATGTGACAGGAGCTGTCTGAAGTCAGCATGGAGGCAGAAGCCTTCCAGGAAATCTCTGCACAGAGGGAGAGGTCTCTCCACATTTTTGTGGCCTGGATGTCATCCAGGTGGTAAAAGCATCCAGTGGTTCACCTCACCAAGTCGCTGGAGGTCAAGGGCAGCTCCCCCACCACCTACTTTGCTGCAAACCACTTGGGTTGGTGAGCCAAGCACCATAATCACCACTTCCCCTCTGTCTGTTGATTGTGGGGGGGAAGCCTTCTATGCCCAGAGGTGGCTGAAGGTATCCTGTAGTTGTAAACACTTAAAAACCAAAAGTACTCTGTAAAATAGAGGGAGAGAAGGAGGATGGAGGATTTGTTGTATAGTGCTTAAAAGGCACTTTGTTGCATCAGCCAACAGATTCAATGCCAGCTGACCCAGTGCACCCCGAAGATGTTTTTTATCAGAACCTTTGGTTTGGTGTAGAAACCTTCTATACGTAAACTGACCCAGGTATTTGTGCTTGTACTGACAATAGATGAAATAAATTCTTTTATTCCTTTCTCCATAGCTTAAATTTTACAGCCAGGAGCCTGACTTCCACTGAACTGGCGTGAGTCCTGAGGTCTCAATGTCCAGAAAGTTCTTTTCAAAATGGAAGATCACTCTTAAATGGCTCTAGTGCCTTTTAATATTTTGCTCATGATCTAATTTGGATCTTAAGTATACCAATTTGGAAACAGCCTGCCTGACATCAAGCTATGAGTTTTTAAATTCATATGGTTTAATAAGATTAACTTGCTGCAGTTCTGATACAGTCTTCAGTGAAAGCTTATTCAAATTAAGAATCAGTCAGAGGGGAAGTAGCCTCAAGCATAAAGTAGGAGTGAGGTGGTGCCAAAAATCAGGGCTCCGAGAGGCTTTGTTGTCTCAGACTTTGCTGAGAGCAGAAACCTTTACTGCCAAATTAATGCACTAGGAGGGGAGGGGGGAAAAAAGCATAATTAAGAGATTAAAACCCAATATTCCCTTTTTCAGCTGTCATCTTTGGAGATGTACACAAATATGCACCCATAGAAATGGATGCATAGTTCAAATTTTTTTTTTTTTGAGACTCCAGAATATGTATTAAAATATGTGGGAACTCTCTTACAGGTCTGCTTGTATTATGGAGAATAATTCGCAAAGTACAGCAGGGCCACTAAAATTAATGAATAAATAAGTGAGTTTGAAGAGTATACCTGCCAAATCTGTGTTTTGGGGCTCTTCTGCATAAAATAATTAATTCATGTATTTTAATCATGTTAGTTTCTTCCAGTGTTTGCTTGCATTTCAGCAGCAGAGTGTCTCCGCCATGAATTTACTTTCGTCAGTGTTGGTACTGGAAGTCCTGATTGTGTAACCTCTTTTAACCCAAGGTTACATATCAATCCCCTTCCTCCCAGGGGGACACCCTCAAGTTTGGCAAATACTCTGTGATTTCCAAGTGTGTGCCATATTGATAACATGTCTATGGAATCGGGGCCCTTCTGGTTCTGATTTGAATTCTGAGCATGTTGAGCATTTTTTCTCCTTCCATGAAGAGGAAAACTCTCTGCAGAGTTTCCATGCATAATTTCATTCCACTGTTTCAGCAGGAATAATGCAGCTGTGAAAGAGGAATGTGAAATCAAGAGCATACCACTTTTTGAATATCACAAATTTTATTAAGGGCATTACAGTAAGGAGGAAATCTGTAGGACAGATTGGTCACAGTCCAGTGTTGCTCAGCAAGAAGAGAAACAAAGCTGCAGTGCCTGTGGTGCTAATTTAAAGTTGTGTTTAGCATTGGCTACAGGAATGGCTGGAAGGCTTTAGCTGTGAGTATGAGGCCCTGAAGTAAACAATGGGTAATTTTGAAATCCCTGTGCTGTGAGAGGAGTCATCATCATTTGTTGGTGGTCCATGGGAGGGCTTAACTAGAACAAAATCGTACAAAAATACATTGACCACGGAGGAAAATTAAAAAAAATGAGACACTGACATTTGCATGGGTCTTTTGTAAGGGTTATGAAAACGTGCCTGTCCTGTCTTCTGCGGCATTTAAAAATACACTGAAAATCAAGGTGGTGGCCTGCTGGAATTGGTTGCTGTATGGCATGGCTTGGTTGTCTTTATCTGGGTAAAGCTATTACAGAAAGAGTAGCCAGAACGTTTTCTTTCTGAAGAAGTGTACAAAGTCTAGTTTGGTTACACAAAGTGTTTTTCTGTGCTTCCTTCCCTCTCCCAGATGGCTATTGGCAAAATAGACAGGATACAGTATAATGTTTTAAGTATATGCATTTCTTTAATGTGCAACATTTGGCATGTTTGTATATACATCTAGAGTGACTGCATATATGTAGAGGAGGATGTGCATATGAGAAAGTACAGCAACATGTGCACAGAAAAATAGCAAATGACAGACTTTTTCAAAAGAGAAAACAGCACAATTCTTGCCTTGCACTTGCACAAAGAACAGAAGTGATTTGATATCAAGAAGGAAGCAGAAGCAGCACACAGTCTCTTCAGAGCTGATACCAGGAGCTGGTAACACCCACAAGACCCCAAAGGAATTGCAGCAGACTTGCAAATCCAAATGGTATTATGATGTAGATGTTGGTCATTTGGGTTTCTTCAAACTTGAAAAGAAAACAAGAAAGTTTTGCTGCCCTGGATATCTGTTAAGCCCATGCTTCTATGAAACATACAATGCTGAAAAATTGCTGTCTTAATATCCCACACAGGTGTCATGACTTCCAGCTTGGCACCTCCAAGCTTTTATGACTGCTGATCAATGAAGTCACACTGTGACTGTATATCCCACTTTTTACTGTGTGTAAGACCTTAGCAGGCAAACGGGCTCTAAGGGAGCTGGCTTTGTAACATGCCCAAGAATTTAGCTTTTGGCTTCCAGCTGCTTACGTTCTTCCTTCTTGCTCAAGCTTTTAATTTGATTATCATCTTATTATCATCTCATTATTCAGCATCAGAGATAGCTGTAACTCTTGCTTTAATACTTTCCTTTTTCTCCTGGCTTTACTTTCTGCTGGACTTTTTCTTTCTCCTTAGGTGCTTCTCTGCGTCCTTTTGCTCCCAGGTGATCACTGTGTTTTCTCTGTGCTATTGTTGCTTATTTCTAAGTAATCCTTATGTCCTTTTTTTAAAATATGGTTTCAGGGACTGTTATTAGACTGTGTGGAGGTGTAGGTCCTGTGCTGCCCTGGAGTGAAGTCAGAGTGCCCTGATTTGGAGGTGCTCAAGGATCTGCTGTGTTCCAGAGAGCCTTGGTGTGGCTGCACCAGCAAGTGCCCCCCATGGGGACAGCACCCCCAGGGAGGGCAGTTCTTATTTGCAGTGTCTTCCTCCTGCCAGCATTATGTGGGGAAGCAGGTGGGTAGGTAAAATCCTCTTTGCTTGTCCTCTTTTGGCACTGAAGAGACAATCTGTATTTTGCTGGGGAGAATCATATAGCTGGGATTTCTTTGATGTTGCACAGTCAGCTGGTATGGAATTAAGTTAATATTTCACAGTGCTTTTGTTCTGTGACTGTGTCCAGCCCCTTCAATCTTCCCAGCTCCTAAAGAGGTGAGTCCCCTGACTTTTGCTGCTCTGTGCATGTGGCTCTGCCAGTGCTAGCTGATCAATCTGTGTTTGTATTCCTGGCCTTGAGCTGTGCTCTGAGATGGCAACAGCCCTGAGTGTGGAGACTTCTGCTGCCATTTCAGCTCAGCTCTGAGCAAATGATCTTGCTTTGCTGAGGCTCTGAGTAACCTGAGATGGTGTGCAAGGCAACGTGAGCAGCAGAGCAGGGTGAAAAGTACAGGGCTGCGTGCACTGGAAGCAACCCCAGGTTTGTTTGGAGCCTGGGTGTGATCAGTGATGTTTCTTAGAGTGTTTTTGGAGCATGGAGAACCTGATTGTGGAGGGTCTGGGGCAATGCAAAGCGCTGTTGAGATTTAGTAGCTCAGTTCAACTGAGAACATTTCCTGAATCACGGTGGTCATCTCTGCAAGCAAATGTTAGCAGGATCCAGGCTATCCCTTTTGCAAGTCCCCTGCTGCAGCTTTCAGGAGGCCACAGAAAGGGCAGAGAAATGTGCTGAGCTGTAGGGAGCATGAGAGGAGCATTGTACAGTGAAACCCTAATTCAAGGAATTGGCTTTCTCCATCATGTAGTAAGTTCATTAGTCATGTAGAGTGAGGAAGTTGATTTATGGCTATTAACTATATTGAATTGACAAAAGTAGCTTCTTGAAATTTAGTAGCCAAAATTAAGGCCTCTCAGGCATTAACAGATTAGACTTCTTAAAACAATTTAATTATGTATCCTGTGCAAATGGGATAGGATATTTCTAGAGCGATGCCTGTACTGCTTTAGACATATTTTAGTGTACTTGTGATTAAAGGTCTGTTTGTAAATTCTGCTAATTGACTATTGGCACAGAGTGCACAGAGTGGTGGAGGAAAGCAAGGGCCTTGGCTGAGACTTAATAATTTTTAATTTTGGGAATTTAATTCGAAAAAAAAAAAAAAGAGAAATAAGATATCAGTCTGGCTTGAGCTAATGCTCTCTTCTTATGTCTTCTGCTTCCCATGAACTCTGTCAGCATCTGTTCATACAGGAGTTAAAGGAGAAAAAAGGGAGGCTATTAATAGCACGGTGTGTCTGTGTTAAAACTCAGTATTATGTATTTATACTGCTATTTCTATTGCTGTAGTATGCGGCTTAGGTCAGGTCCCATCATGATAGCATCTGCATATACATCATTCCCCACCTGGAGACCTTAAAATATCAGCGTAGGGTTTTTTTTTTGTGAGTGATCATGGCGTGCAGTCATATCATCTCCAAAGGAAATGACTGTAAGTGGCTCGTCCTTAAGTGCCATCCTACCCAGAAAGAGAAGGAAATAATTAAGATGACATGAATTATGTAGAACAGACTTGAATAAAGAGTGACAGAAGGGCTGGCTTTGACAGCTGGATGTTAAATGAAATTTGTTTCTGTTGTTATAGATGCATAGCCTGTTTTTAAATGTATAATTTATTTAGATTTATTTAAGGAGTAGAGGAAAGAAACAAGAAATCCCTGATGCGGAGAATTGAAATAATGAGTTGTTATACAAACATAAATAGTCATTACAAAATATTTTATTGGTCTATTTTTGCTGCATTTATAAGGGCATTTTAAGACTCTTTGAGTCTGCATTTTACATGCATGCAAATACATGCTACATTTTACCCTGCAATCCTTACTGCTTGCTTAATTGAGTTGATAGCAAAAAGACATGAATACTCCTGACTGCTTCAGCTTGGCTCTGGGGAGGGAATGAATTTTTCATCTTCTCCAAGAGAGAATTTATCCTGAATGGCTGTTTCTCAGATGGTGTTTTATTACTCATACCTGTGAGAAGGCCGGAGCTGTAGGTGTGGGAAGGCTTTCTACTCTAAGCTGTAGAACTTGAGCTGTGCAGTTGGAACATCTACAAAGAAGTACTTAATTGTGTTAGAATTGGGGTGTGAGTGTGTGTGGACATAAGGGTAGGGGGAAAAGGCTGTTTCCCCCCACCCAGAAAAGCTTTCAGATGGTTGGCTGTGGTAGAACTGATCCTCTGGTTAGGATGGTATAATGCTTTATTGATGTGTCCTGCAACACTGCTGACCAAGGATTTATAGAGGGATGGGAGAAATTATTTCTTCTGGATTTGTTGGACCAGGTCACATGGGCACTCATTTGGTATTTGCTTATGACTTTTCTACTTATGCTATATGCAAATATGTGCTATTACTACAAATTTTAATTTTTGTCAAGACCTTTTTTTCCCAAATTGAGTGTTCAGCAGGCCATACTTATTTTATGGAGATTAGGCTGAAGGAGTGCTTAGGACTCAGTAGTCCTGAAGCAGGCAATAATAGTAAAACTCGCCTTCAGAGGAAATTCTTGCTTCCTTTTCTCTCATTACTTCTGTCCTGTTTATGGTGATATATAAAATTATGCATGTTTTTCTTGTTTTTTAAATTTGGCTTGGTGGGTGTGTTTGGGTTTTTTCGTTGTTTTTTTTTTTTTGTTTGTTTGGTTTTTTTGGGGGTTTTTTTTTTGTTTTTTTTTTTTTTTTTTTTTTTTTTTTTTTTTTTTTTTTTTTTTTTGTTTTTTTTTTGTTTTTTTTTTTTGGCATCCTGATATTGTCTTAAAGCTTTTGGGAAAAGTAGCAGAGGTTTCTTTCCTCCTAACCAGCAGCCTTGCCAGCTCTGTGCATTTGCTTTTCTCAGTGTGAGCACCACCTGGGGTTTTTGAGATTTATATACCTGTTAAGTGTAGAAAGAGATCTCTTCCTGCCTGTCCATTGCTTTTGCTTTTCCTGTAGGTTGTTTGGAATCAATTGATGTTACTGATCTTTCTGCTTCTGCTGCTCCTGTTTGTTGCAGATGTATTTGATGTCTTTGCTGCTGACAGCAGGATTCTCTGATAATCTGTATCTCTGGGTGATTGCTTAATTGCCTCTATGACACTCCCAGTAATATGGTCTGGAATTTGTCACTTTGGTCTTGAAAATCATACCATGTGCAGTTTGCTCACAGGTGTTTTGTGGCACTTACAGAGAACTCAAAATTGAGTTCTTTGAGTTCTTTCTTTTCTGTTTTTTGTACAGACTCCCCAAACTGCTCTCTTGCATGAAGTGGAGCTAGTTTGAAATTTGGGAGGCACACAGGCAGCAGTTCTGAGGGACAGTGGGTGGCATAGCCAAAATCTCTGATTCCCTCTCCCACCATTTGCAAATTTAACCAAGTAGGGAGGGCAGCTTCCCACACCCTCCGCTCCTCATCCTAGTTCCACCCAGAAACATGCAATGTGTGGGTCATTGAATAATTCTCATTCTTCATTGCCCTAGTGACCTACTCAGGTCAAGAATTAGGTTGCAGTAAGGGTAATTCATTGTTATGTACTTGTGTACCTCAGTTGCCTGCACTGGGTGACTGAACAAATGAGAATTTCAGCAGGGCAGCAGGAGCAGAGCTGTATGGTCAAAGCCTCTGGCATTTATGTTCCTACAGTTTTTTCTTGTGTGCCTCCTCAGAAAAAAACTGAAGAAAACAAATTTTCTCTCAGTTGAGGAGTGCAGTAGATTCTCTTTTCTGGAACAAGAAGCAATGCCATTCAAAAAGTCGTTTCTATGATTAAAAAGTTGAT
The DNA here is from genome assembly GCF_022539315.1 of Serinus canaria. Lineage (NCBI taxonomy): Eukaryota > Metazoa > Chordata > Aves > Passeriformes > Fringillidae > Serinus > Serinus canaria. The sequence goes on from NC_066317.1 coordinate 17,146,375, forward strand.
TACCTCTTTGTGTGTCTGGATCCATACCTTGCCTTAGAGGATTGATTGACGTGCGACTACAGCGTGAGAATTATTCTTTAATCATTGTTTTCCTGATTATGTTATTCTTCGATGAAAACTGTTCTTTCAGCTTGTCAGGAGATAAATGCCACCTTGAGATCACAGCCCTGTGGGCAATTCCCACAGGGCTCAAGGCAATTCCCACAGGCTCAAGGGTTTCTGGTCTTTAAATGCAGAGACTGTTTCCAGAGATTTTTCTCCCAGTGCCATTTTTCCACAAGTCACTGAGTTCATTTGGGAGAATCATGGATCCTTCCCATGCCAGAATGATGACTTAGGACAAAGTGTGGCATCAGTGACATTGATAGCAGCTGCTCAAGAATAGCACAGGGCCAGGGAGATCCTCCCCCTTGCACTGGAGATCCTTGGCTGGGCCCAGTGGCTTCATCAAAGCAGCAGGAGGGTTTGGGCATCCTCATGGATGGAGGGTTACTGAGACCAAGGCAGCAGGGGAGTTTGGGCATCCTCATGGATGGAGGGTTACTCCCAGGAAAGCTGGGAGTGACCGCAATCTGCTGCATTGTGTGTGAAGTTGTAACTTGTCCCTTTCCTCTAGCATTTCCACACACGAGGCTTTTGCCCTTCTGATATGGCAAGTATTGAATAAATAAGGACAGGCCAATTCCTGCTCTGCAAGCCATTTTAATGTGTGCTTTGGATCAATAGAAAGAATGAAATGCCTGTCGGTGCAGAAATTCTGGGAAGAATGGGTTGGGAGGACTGACACTATAGATCCTAGAGGAATAAATTTGCCTCCTGGCTCTCCAGAAGCTAAAAGACACTGTGACTCAGTAAACATAATTTAAAAAAAAAAAAAAAAAAAAAAGGAAAAGAAAAACAATGTACTAGCAGGTTCCATTCAGATTACTGAAGATGCCTTTTGTGTGCTGAATCAGTGTTGTGAGTAGGGAGAAGTCCCCTGGATAGCTGTTTGAAACTATTACTGCCAATAACTTCTTTTTCTGCTCTATTTTCTGCTTAGATGCTGCTTGATGTGGAAATGGGTGCTATAGATTTATTTTAGCATTAATTTATATGGGAGAGGTTACTTGTGAACAGTAAATAAAATTCTGTTTCCGAAGAAATACTAGAAAATTGGATGTTTGTGACATTCTTTTGTATTAAAATGCATGGTTACATCAATAGATGCCAAAGAAACATATTGGATAATCTGTAAAGCTCACAATTTGTAGCCTTTTTACCAACATTGAGAAGGTAATGGGGAAGAATGACAGTGTCTATATTAGCAGAGTCTTAATTTTAATTAATGTTGTGATTTTTCTGCACATAAAAGCTTGCATGTGTGTTACATAGTTCTTGGTCTGACAAGTACTTTTGCCTCGTAGAGAAATTTTGATTCAAAAAAGATACTGTAAGCACCTTCGAGAGAGAAGAAAGGTGCATGAAAGCCTGATGAACAACTGGAGCATCTTGTACAGTGCTGCATGGTCTGGTTTTGTTGTTTTGGAATGTTTTTTTTGGAGGTGGGGGAATTGCTGCAGGTGCTACCTGCTATGTGTTGTGCACTAGAAAACTGAATTTAGAGAGCAATGGGAGAGCCAAGGCATGTAGCAAGCACTGCTTGAAAGCAGACAGGTTTGCTCACTATAGAAGTGGGGGATAGCAAGGATTGAAGGCCACAGCATGGCCGAGAGAGATTTCTAGGAAAGTATTTTAGAAAGGAGCTTGGAGAGGTGATCTGAGTAAGAAGAGGAGGAAGTGATGTGGGTGAAGGCAGAAATGCTCACTGGTAAGGATGCAAACCTTGATGTGGATCATCAGGCATCTAACTCAGTGATACTCTGTGTCCTCTGGGGCATGGAAGAGAATGGAGGCTGACCCTTACTTCCATCACATCCCAAATTAGATTGTGCCCATGAGGGAGATGTAATTTAATTAACTCCGAGAACCTCAGCATTGCCGAGACACTGGAGTGGCTTCGCAGGCATCCCTATGACTTCACTGTGCATTCGTTATCCCAGGCTGCTCTCCTGTCACGCCTCCTGCTTTCCAGTTGATAAGAGCCTCTGCCTTTCCATTTGGTCGATTAAATGCTGTAAATTCTGCAACGAGGGGCAAAGCATTAAATTTCTCAAGCGTGTCTGCACGTCTTATCACGGAGCCGATTCCATGTTGCTAACAGCATTTGATTCATACTGAAGGAAAATTGATGACCTGAATCCTCCTCACATAAGAGCTTCATTGTTAACATCTCTTGTTCTCAGCTACCTCCCCATTTTTTTTTTTATGCCTTCCCATTCAATTTATCAAGCATGCTTTCAGCAATCAAAGGCTAGAAAATCACTTTCATTCTCGAGCAACGTATTCTGTGTCATTTTATCAAGATGCGGAGCTCCTAATTCTCTGAAGAAAAGCTAAAGAGAAGTGGGAGCTGTAGCTTATCACTGTCTCCCGTGTCACGTTAATGGAGGATTGCAGCCAAGGTGACAACAGAGCATTCCCAGTAAAAGAAGGCTCCCTCACATGCTCAAGGAGCCGTGGGTAAAATAACCTTTCTCGTTGCATCAGTGTTCACTGCCAAAACACACGGCCTCGGCTCTGGCGTGTGGTAAACTGCTCGGGGAGGAGGCTTTGAAATACCTGACCTGGGAGATGTAGAAGGACTGTGTGTAGATTTAGAAGAATAAGGAATATCAAGGGAGTTGGTAGATGAAAGAAAACAGGCAATTAAAACTGGTCAGGCTGCATCAACACGAGTTCAAATAACCTCCTGCTTTACAGAGGGCAGAATCTCAGGTGGGTTTTGTAGCCTGAGTTTTCTGGCTCTTTGTGGTCAGGCTGCTTTCACCACTACTACTTACCATATTTTGTTAATGCTTCTAAGATTAATTCTAGCTTTTTTTAATTGCATAATACACCTGGTATTAGTCCCCTGTTTATGGAGACTCAGAAATGGCTTCAGCAGATTTAGGAAAACACAGGAGTAGTTAAGGATGCAGTAAGCTGTGGAATGGACCCACACATAATTTTACTGTGTCTTCAGGAAGTGTGTCTAAGCCTTTTTTAAAGTTGTTCTTTCTTAAATGAGGCTGATAGATGAATAATCCAACTAAACCCAGCCTTTTTTTGCTGTGTGCTTGTAGTGACAAAACATGTGAGTCTCCGGTGTTTTGAGGGATTTGGCAATTGCAGTTTGTACAACCTTCACTCTAGATGAAGAATGGTAGCATTGGTTTGAGTTGTGTTTTGGCAACTGAAGAGAAGGAGGCATGTAATTTCCAAAAGTAGCTTTGTTGGGGAATAGCAGTGAGACTTGATTTTGCCAGACCCTTTAAAGATGGGCTGGTTCACCTAACAGCTCTGAACAGGAGCTGAGCCCTTTGGGAAGTTTGGCCCAGGAAATGCAACAGTCAGTATTTATAACTTGGTGCTGGGTATTTCAGTTTTACACAAGCAATATGCACAAAATTAATGTTTATTGGGAAGAGGACTGGGGAGAAAAAAAGCATATAAACTTAATGAAGAGCATCAGTCTGCTGGTCACCATTTCAGCTTCAGTGCAACTGGCAGGTGTGCCTGCTGTATTGCCACTGTAGTGCACAATGGGAGAGGGTGAGATGCTAACTGATGTCAGCAGTCATGATAGCAAAAGAGGGGAAAAAGAAGAAGAAAAATAAGTTTTTCACCGTGCAATTTAAATACCTTTGGTTATCCTTTGCTTGCCTACTGTAACCTGACAGCTTTCACTCTGTGGAAGCTGTTGTCTTTGTAATCCCAGTAACAGTCAAGATCTGCCCCTTGAGATGTTTTTCTCATCCTGGGTGTTCGACATTGCAGTCCTCCCAGAAAAGTAGGAGAATCTCCCTGTAATAAATTATCCATCTCCCTATATGATTGACTCTATTTTTGTCCTATTCTTAACTTTTTTTGCCCCCTTTCTTAAGTGCACTAGGTAGTTCAGCCCTTAAAGAGGAACTCCTCTGATATCAATCACTTTCACCCATCCAGATATTTCATCTGCTAGGTAGTACAATTGAATAGCTTGAAGATGTATGGCATGGAAATTATTGGGAAATGCTCAGAAATTGCATTTAGTGGTTTGGGATTTTTTGCTTCAGTCCATTTGGGTTTGTCATGGTGATTTTGTAGCATTTGATTTCCTTCTTGTTAGTTAGTGAATTTTGGTTTATTCAAAAGTATTTCTGAAATTGTTTTGAGATACCAATTGAATTTAAGCTGGGGGACAGGGAAGCCTAGATATCTCGAGTAGTCTTCCACATGGCTTAATATGACAGCAATTTAAACCAGCAACCTTTTCATTTCTGTAATGTTTTAAATTACAGAAACAAAAAATTACAGGAATTTTGTTTTTAAAATAAAATAAACAGATATTGATACTTTTTCAGTTAGTGCTTTCACCCTGTTTTGTTTTCTGATGGTCATAACAGGCAGCATGTACATTCTGCATTTAAGTTTCTCTCTTTGTGTCAGTTTTTAGGTATTTCTTGCTAACTGCTGTTTAAGTTGCAGTGGTGCTCTCTTCAGAATATCCTGGGATCCAGAGTGTGAACCAGCACACGGTGCTGGCTTTTAATCCCTTCACACAGCTAATTTCTCTCACTGTTTTTAAGATATCAGATCTAATCACCCAGAGGCACGGACATCATTGTGCTAGAATGCTGGAGAGAGGGGTTTTGGTGTGCACTAGAGAGCACTTAAGATGGAATTGAAATAAATTCTCTCCTGTAACATTTTCCCTGGGCAATATCACCCCTATCATGGGGTCTCATACTTTGATGTATTCTTGCAAACTTCAAGTCAGGACCCCAGCATGCCCCATTTTCTGTGTGTGCTTCCATGTGTTGTATATACATGTGTCTTTTCCTCTGACATAGGTCATTGAGCTGAGCTGTCAGGTATGTCTTGCTATGAGAGAGTCACTTGTTGGAGCAATGAATTGTCTTCAGTGAATTAATTTTCACTCCAACAGGGTTTTCAATGAAAGTTTACAGACACTATAGTTTAGGCAGGCAGCCAACGCAGAAGGGATTTCTGTTTGTATTTCTTTATTTCAGTGCCAAAGGAGGATTAGCTTGTGCTGAAAGGGTTAGAGAGGTGAGCCAGAAATGCTTGACCTAGTCTTTACTAGACATTTGCTCATTATTTTCTTTTGAGCATTCTGAAAGGCCTTCTTCACACGTGCGGGCAAGAACAGGTTAAAAACCATGTAGACCTGCCAAAGCTTTACAAATCTCTTTACTAGCTTTATTAAACCAAGCTAAAAGAAAACCTCTGTATCTTTTTTTCCCTTTTATTCCCCTAACACCGCCCTCCATCCCCCAGCCCTCCTTCCCCTTACCCCATAGGATTTTGGTTTTTCTTTCCAGCCCACACATCTGTAAGTGCCTGCTAGGTACAGGAGACACATTTTCATGGTTTGTTAGCTTGGCTTTCCAGCCCTGGCTTGTCAGTGCCCCCGACTCTGCAAAGCGTTCAGAGCTTTGTTGGGTTGCTTGTGACAGTGTTTGGATGAGTGCTGCAAATTTTCTGTAATATATCTGGTAATTTACTTGAATGTAGCACAAGCTGGAAGATGGGAGTGAGCTTTTGATCTCTGACATTGTGATATCAGCAGGGGAGAAGATAAAAAACACCTCAGAGTCAAGATGTATTAAATTAGTTGGAAAGTAAATTGACAGAGAGTTGGCAACAAATATGTGATCACTAACCCTGTGAGTAAAGTGTGGGTACCAGCAGTGGAAAGTAGTTTGCCCTGAAGCTTCTGTCTTAGAAAACGAACTAGTAATGGTAAGAGCAAAGGCTTAGCACTTCCATATCCAAGAACTTCTTGGGACACATCACTGCATTGTCCTAAGAAAATGGAAGTTGTTCATACAGTAAGGAAGTTGTCACATCTTATTTGGAATTCTTAACTATTTATTTAAGGCTTCCTCCTCAACTGATATCAGGCTGTAATTTGAGAAAAAAACTTTTCATGTCCCTCTTTTTATAAATCAGCTTGTTTTTCTATTTTCCTGAGCTGTGTAGTAAATGCAATGTAGTTCATTTAACAACCACAACTTTGCAGACTGCCAACACTGTCAAATGGACTAGCACAGGAAGCCTTTGAAATCTCCACAGTATTTTGGTGATAACATCACAAGTATAATCATCAAGCTGCACTGATCCTGAGAAATCCACCAGCCCTCAAACCCAAGGGAAAATGTAACATGTTTCCATTATCACCTGTCAGTGTGCTGGGAATCCCCCTGCTTCACCCTCTGGAGGAATGTGTGCACTGCTAAGATGGTAAATGGGTCCTGTAGCAATAGTTACTGACTTAATTTCTGTATCCAGTGGCTTTTGTTGAAGTTTTTGAAGCAGCTGCTCAACAAGCACGCATTGAAATCTTTTAAAATCACTTCCCAGAAGTTTGTCCTAGAATCCCTTCCCAAAAGGCTCCTCTCAGGGCAGATCTGAGACATGATCTAAATAACTCGTGTGCAGATTTCTTCTGCGCAAAATCTGAGAGCGTCTTTTTGGGAGCAGTAGTGGGACGGTAAATCCTGAATGCATTGTGACAAGGAAATGTGGAACAAAATGGTATAACTTAAATTTAGTCCACGAAGCCAGAACACAGCAAGGAGCAGCTCAGAGTTGAGAGATGTGCTGGGCACAGAGGGGAGCAAACAGGGATGGGAGGCAGAAGGAAGATCAGCAGTTAAACCACTTAGTCAGGTTGTTGCTTCACAGAGGAGCACATAGGATGTGCCCACTCGTTGTAAGCAGTTCTCGTGCTTGGTTCCCCCTCAATCTGCACGTGTTTGTTTTCTTCCCAAGGATTTCTCTCTATTTAATAAGATCAGACTCAATTATTGAACTGTGGACTTCCTTCCTTACAACTCCATGTGCCCAGATTTCCCAGTAGTCTGCCTGGAACACAAATACCTGAGTAATTTAAACAGGTGGCCATTCGCAGCGTAATTACTGCAGTTGTTACTGATAAATAACAGCCTCAGCTTGCAAAGCCCAAGAGTATCTAATTTGTTTGCCTGCCTGCAATGGATTGTCTTCTGTGCAGAATATAGATGATCCTGCAGTCACAAGCCAGAAAAAAAGTAAGTTGTTTCAATTCATCCACTCTAGTCCTGGAAGCACTCACAAGCTCTTTGCAGGATCAGGGCCATCATTTGCTTCTGTGAGAGCAGCTGGTCTGTACCAGCTTTAATGATATCCTAGTTTTGCAGAGAGGAGAGGAACCCTGGAGCAGCTTTCTAAAGTTTCCAGTTGGTGATTTTGTTTCCACCTTTACCAAACTGGCCATTTTCTTCTCTTTAATCTCCAGATGATAAAAGCGTTTAGTATTTAACCATTTTGATTTTTACAATAATATTCTTACACTGCATTTTGCAATGCAGAGGTGGGGTTTTTTTTGTAAAATCCTCCTTAAGGTATGACAGATATTGGAAAAAACCCAATTTCTATATTTCACTGATAATTAATTTGAGTTTCTTTATCATCATCGTACTAATCTTAGTAGGTTTATGCTCTTATGTATAAAACTCCTCCAGGCATGGAGTATTGACAACTTCTCTGAGCAAACTGTGCCAGTGCCTCAGCACTTTAACACTATAGAAGTTTTTCCTAACATCTAATCTAAATCTAATAATCTTCATCCTAAAGCAATTCTCAGTTTTCCTATCTCTACATGCCATTGTAAAACGTCCCTCTTCAGGTCTCTTGCAGCCCCCTTTAGGTACTGGAAGGTTGCTGGGTGGTTTCCCTGGAGCCTTCTCCAAAATGAACAGCCCCACCTCTTTCAGCCTGTTGAAAAGTTACATCAAACAGTTGCTCAAGAAATGTAGTAAATGACTTTGCCTGAATTTGTACACATCCTTTGCACCATTAAAGTTTATTATATCTTTGCTACTACAAACTTGCATTGGCATTACTGAATTTCTGGGTGACAACATGACAGAGGCAGAGAGAAATTTGGTTACAACTGCACTTTTTAAGTATGCCAGCCAAAAACCAAGAGAGATAATTCAGTTGAACATAAATATTTTTGGGTTGTGGGATAGGAAGTTTCTTTTCTTTGATCTTTGAAAACCTGTCTCCCAATAGATACTCTCAGATGCCTTCTGGGGAGCTCGGAGTTGTAAACCTTTTGTCTGCCTAGAGACATCTTGAAAAAATCATAGAGCAAATAACCAGCAAAAGTGCAACATAGCTTTGCATACAAAAGCTGAACATTCATGCTAGACCTGCATATATATCACAGGAAATGAGTCTTGAAGGAAGTTAAATCTAAAAGTTTTTAGAAAGTAAATTATAAGCATGTTTTGATACTGCATTTGATATATTGCACATACCAGTGTTAGTGAATGCAGTCTTTATTTTGAAGCCTTCCAACCATTTGATGATGATGATATTAATTCATATTTGTTAGAAATATGCTTTATCTAGTAAGTTTGAGCTGCTGAACACTGAGGGCTTTTCAGGAGACTTGATAACCAGATTTTGAGTGATTCCAATTGTCAATATCTTGTGCAAGACAGCAGTGTGCAGATGCCTTTGTGGAGAGCTATACTTTGTTAAATATTTCAGCTGTATTTTGTGTTTCTTGACTAAACTCCCATTGGGTGAGAATTGCATATTGAAATTCACCTTGTGGTTTGAGCTTCATCTCATTCTATTTCTTGTTGCTCTGCTCACAGCTTCCAGTTTTCTCTTCACTATCAGTCTGAGTCAAGAATACTAATGATCTGGCACTCACTGGAGTTGGAACGCTTTGTAGGTAGTTATACTGTTATTAAATCCAGCTCCTCGGGGTTTTTTCTGTCTGAAGAACATGATATTCTCCACTTCCTTTGGTGACAGTGATGCCACTGTCCCAGTATAGCTCCACTGTTTACCAGTCATTGTTTCAGTGTCTTTCACATTTTACTGGCCACATACTCATTTTTAATATGTCACAGAGTAGATCCATGTTCTGTATCTTTTGGATGAAGCTACTTTTGGTCGTATCCAAGCAAGCTGCCATTACAAGCTGCCAGAACTTGGACTCCTTTAGTTTTTTGGACATATTTTGTAATGGCATAAGAATTTTGGCATACTGTGTTGTAGAGGCTGATGTCAGTCACTGCTGTCCAAACACACTAGATTTCCTATCAATTACACCACTGAATCTTTGACAGATTCTGCCAATCTTTGGGTAAATGCTTCCCAGTTCTTCATTTTGACAGACAAAAGAGGAGAGGGAATTGAGAGCTACTTTGCAAAGAACGTACAGTGTGAGGGGTGTGTCAAAGTTTTTGAGCTGACTTTTTCCACAGTTAAGAAATCTATCCTGGGTTTTGGTTGGGGTGCACTCTCTTCAGATGCCTAGCATCAGAAATGCCCTAGTATTGTGTTTGATTCTAATTTAACTCAGTATAGCTGTTGTTTCTTTTTAAAACTTTTTTCTAAGTGGATGTTGTATTTTGTTTCCACTTTTTACCAAAGAGCTGTTTTTGTGATTGAATAAAAAAGATGACAAATGTCATTCTGTGTAGCACTGACAATTTCCTTGCCCTGAATTCTAAGGTATCTCTGTCCAAGAGATCTTTGAAGCAGTGTTTCAATGAGAGTGTAGGGAGCTTCCAGCTTCATGTCCATGACTGTCTGCTCATTTCTTTCATACTCAGAAAATCAGCTGGATGCCCTGTCAAAGGGAGTTGCCTCATTGCCTGCACCTTAAACCCAACATTTGTGTAAATTCCTGGATCCTTTGTGCCTGTACTTTGCAGTTTCACCTTTGTGTTTCTGTATTATCTACGTTTTATGTGTGTGTATTTTTAAGTGTTTTTTTGAAAAATATGTCTGCATTTATATACATATGCCTATATGATAAGTGAAGTTATATTCTTGAAAGTAGGAACTTAGTGTTAGCATATCCCTGTATGTATTGCTCAGCAAAATTAAATTCTCTCATTAGGAATGTGATTTTGTACAGATGTGGTCAACATTTGAACAATAGTGGTTGAAATATTTTTCCGGTTAAAATCATTACCTGTCCACCTGTAGGTACTCAGGAATGGTATTTTAATAAACACAGGTAAGCCATCTGAAGAAAGATAAAAAAATAATAAGGAAATATAAACCTGATTTATTTTATCAAGGCTATTCTTTATTAGTCTTAAAAAGATAAATGTATTTTAATTGGCTCTCTGCAGGGTTGAGTGGCCACTAAGGAGAGGAGTCAGAAGTCATTTAACATAGCAGTTCATTGTGGCTTTCAGTGCTGCTGTTGCTTGCTTTTACGTGCACACAGCAGTTAAGCATAGGCAAATGAATGGAACTGGAGATGTTTTGGAATAGTTATGCAAAGTGGAAAGAGATGGCTTCTTTTCTGGACTTGTCTGAACAGAAGTTTTTTTCTTTTTTTGCATTGAAACCTAGACCCAATGAAGTGTGCCTGAATGTGGGCTTGTGGTTCAGGATGTTCCTTTCCATTCTGCAGCCCCCTGAGATGTACTGACCCAGCTGCACAAGGTGCTGATAAAGTGCCAGCTGGTGCAAAATGAAAGGTCAAGAAAGCCCTCATGCCTCTCTCCTAGCTATTTGCACCAGCCTTTGAGAGCCCCTTCACTGTTATTTTGCTGAATATTCCCCTTTGGGGGTGCTGGGGAGTCCAAAATGGGCAGCCTGAGCAAGCCCATGCACTGATGTGGGGTCATCTCTCTAGGCTATGCCATTAGGACTCCCAAGACCCTTCACAGCTCCTGGAAAAAATGGCTAAAGTTCAAATGCATGTTCTCTCCTGTAAATTAATAAACTGTTATTACTTTGTTTTCAACAGCTGTATGGCTTTAACATTCCTTTCTGACAGAGATTTTCAGCGTCTCCACCTCCCATCCATCCTTTCTTTTTAAAGAAGTGTTTTCTTTGGGTTTACTTCAGGTTGAGGAATTTGTATTGTGTGTGGCTGTCGCTGTAAGCGAGGGAATTCTGTTTTTAATCCCTTAACTATCATGGAACAGAGAAGGAGTTTGTTCTTTCAAGTTGATGCAGGACTGCATTAGTGGTGATAAAAGGGTATATTGTTTAAAACAGCTGAGAAAAGCTGCTGTCTGTATTGCTCTTTCCACCTTCCTTATCCGTGATGGGCTTAGGAGGGGCCTTCACTCAGTCTTTGACCATGGAGATCTTCATTGTGGCTGCCTTGTGTGGGGCAGGGGAAGAGAGAGAGCAGAGGGAAGAGAGCTGCTGACATCATTTTGGAGCCTGGTTAATGGCTCAGTTGAAGGCTGGGAATCCTGTCATGTACAAAAAGGTTAGTTAATGATTTGCACTAAAATGGGATTTTCTGCTCTTGATTGTCCAGTCCTTTTAAAAAAAATATTATTATTATAAGGATGGCACTTCTCACTCACTTCCTGGGAGTTTTGGTCATGATATTAATACGGTTTTCTAAAATATGTGACAAAGCAGCCTCAGTCAGGGGTTTAGCCATGCAGGCATACATTCATGACTACACTGAGCATCCCCAAAAGCATGATTTGTGTTGGTAAATACAACACAGTACAATACACAGTGCTTCTCCAAATCTAAGCTTTCAGCTTTTGAATCAGACTTAATGTAAGCAGATTCGTCACATCGTTGGGGTAAGTTTTGGAAAGAGAGGTTTTAACAAATGGGACTGAAGGCTGGGGCATGATTCACTGTTTATGTGTGGATACTAAAGGAAGCTGACTTTGAATGTGGTCTCAAAATGGAGTAAAGCCACTTAAAGGGCTGTTAGAGTTACCCGTGGTGCTATAGCACCAAGCCAGAGATGCCTAGAAATGAGTTCTCATGCCCTGTGGGTTGCTGGTCAGCAGAGGAATAAAAGATTAAATGGAAATTACAATCCATCTGGAAAGGATTTGTTATCACCCAGGATGGACTGGAGTCAACAAGGGATTTTATTAATTCAATTAATAAAATCTTTTTTCTCATCCTGCTGAAAAAGAAATTAAAAAAAAAAAAGATAAAGTGGCTGAAAAATAAGGTGTCGGTGATGGGATTAGAGAGGTTCCTGCAATTTTGCAGTCATTTGCTTTGAATTAAACATAATTTGAATTTTTCTTGGGGCACTAATGCTTCCCCTCCTTGCCCTAAGTTTCAGGCTATATTTGTAGGCTTCCTTTTTTTTCCCCCCCTCTCTAATCAGGCCTGGCCTGTGCCCCTAATTGTGACTATGTAGAGGCTACTTTTTGTAGGTTCTATTTCTGGTAGTGTGTTTGGGTGTTTGCCTCCATGTGCCCTTGCCAGCTGCTTCCCTGGAATTAGAGCTTTGCTCCTCCCAGGGTCTGATCTGCCTCTCCTGCCCCCTAAACACCAATGGCTTGGATGTGGCTGGCTGCAGTCACATGGGTCCTCCCAGCAGGATAAGACCCACAGATTGCTGTTTTTAGATACTCAGAGATTTGTGCTTTTATTTTAAACTATCTCCTTATCAGCAGGGCACACACTGAACTATCTGGGAGATGCATTAAGAAGCAGATTTTAGGTGAAAGCTTTATTTGTTCCATCTGTAATTAAGTGATTTGTTCCAAACTCATAAATCTCTCTTGGCTCTTTTTTTTGCCACTAACTAACTCATCCTTCCACGTTCAAGTCAGGCACTCTACTCCCTGTTCCCTTTCTAGATCTGATTTCCTTCATTGCCTCCTTTCTCCTTACACCTTGTGGTGGATTGGATTTTTTTTTTCCCCTAAAAAAATGCTCCTTTTGTTCTTCCTAGCTGCCTCCACTTCCACAGACTTTTTGTAAAGAAACTGGGTTGTCTTTTCTCTTTGCCAAGCATCTTCCTGTCAAGTCAAAGCTCCTAATTTTCATCTGGCTCCTGACCCTAGCACAATTTTGGCTGTGTTAATCTCTTGTGGCTAAATTAGCTGGTTCTTCCTTCTCCTGGCAGTTCCTTTCCTTTGTGCATCCCGCATGTCCCCCATCAATCACCGTGTGCCAGCCTCAGAGTCTGGCAGGAGCAGCTGGCACCTCCCGCTTCCCCCTGCAGCCGGGGATCCCCTTCTGGCCCATTCCTTTATCCCTGCCGGAAGGACTCGCGGCTTTTTTGTGTCCTTTGTGCTCTGTGAGCTGGCCCTCGCTCCCTCGCACACCTTGTTCTGCCCTTGGTGCCCGAGGTGTTCCTGCCCTGCAAACTGAGATGTTCCTGCCCTGCAAACTGCTTGGAGCTCTGCTCTGCTCAGGTGGCCTTCAGCTTCTCTGTGCTCAGTGCCTGGCACTTGCTGTTGCCTGCTGTGCCCTCGGTTCCTGCAAATCTTGTTCGGATTCAGACATGGTTGGAAAAACATGTTTAAGATTCAGTGGACACCCCTGAATTTGGGCTCCCCAAAAGAAAAGACTTCCATTATGAAGAGGAACATTTGGAGGGGGGAGTTTGGTAGTGCTGGTGGGAGCGGCAAGGTTCAAGTTGCTGTGGAAATCTGAGCTGGCCCTCTGGGATCACACTCAGCAGTGACACTCCTGACGATCTCTGTTGCCCTTTTGATGATAGAAAGGGCAACAGAGATATTTAACTCTCATACTGCCAGTCCAGGATTGTGGAAGAGCTCCATCCATTGAAGAGTCCTGGCATTGCCCTTGCCTTCCCCAGTCTGCCTTCAATCCTTAGCCAGGTGTGAGCTCTGCTTAGTGATATGATCCAAGCAGAGCTGAGGCTTAGGTGAGCTCTCTGACTCCGTGTGCTATTTTTAAATTGTTGTTTGGAGATGAGTGAAGGAAAGATGTGTAGCTGATACAGGCAGTAAGACATGCATGTTTTAATTAGGAAGCACTGTTTGGATCCTTGGCGATCCTTGGCTCTAAGTCCACCATGTCACCAGCCAGTGTTAATGTGCTCTTTTTGCCCTCTTATCCGTGAATCCAGGAGTAAGTGGTGTCCAGGTTTGTTTGCTTTTCACTCAGTCGTGGCCCATACCCTGTGTGCAGCCAGTGGAGTCAGCCTTGACTCTGAATCAGCCTGCCAGCACTATCAATAGCTAATTAGAAATCTGCTCTTGTGGTCAGACTTTCTTTCAGCATGTTAATTAATTTTCCAAACCTCTGTTATTTGGAGGAATGGGACCACCGTGGCAAGATAAGGAAGACCTGGCTTCCTTTCCAGCTCTGTTACACTTCTGGATTCCCATCCTCCTGCATGCCAATCAGGCCAGTGATAGCTGGAGAGGGGACATGAGCCAGCCCTAGGAGAACATGACCCTGCCTTTCTCCTCTCCGTTTGATATTCTCTATCTGTCCCCCACCTTTATTTTGCATTCTCTTGCAGTATCTAATTGATTCTTTATGAGACCTTTGTGCTCCATTTCTTTACTGTGGAAAAATGTCAGTGCTGTTCAGCATTGCTGCTCTGTGGCAGGAGTCCTTGGGGTCAGGAGGCAGCTTTTGGGTTCGTGTCCTCTCTGTCTCTCTCTCAGTGCCTAAACTCCCCCAGGGCAGTGTGTGACCCCTTTTTCTCATACAGCTGGGTTGCTCTGTGGGGTTTTGGGGTGTGCACTTAGAGCTGTGAGCTGGAGGAGGAAATGACTGTAGCTTCTAAATTCTGCAGCATGTCGTTTCTCTCCTTCCACCTGCAAAACAGAGATAACTACTCTTAACCCATCTGTACAAGAACAGTGTTGAGAGATTTAATTAGCTGCTGTCCACAGGGTTTTGAAAGGTGTAAGATATATCTGGAGTATTATTAAAGGTCTTACTAAGATTAGCCTTGCTGAGTTCTGCTCTTTCCCGTACAATTACCAGGCAGATGTACACAGTGCGTGTGCAGATATGAAACAGTTAAGAGTTTTTGCATGTCTTTTGAAAAGTCATCCCATTAAAACAAAGCAGCACATCAAAGTGAATCAAGTCCTTTTGAAATAATCTTTCTTACTGTATGTGGTTTAGGACCAGCTGAACCATCTGAAAAGCCAAAGCAGGGAGCGAGAGAGGGTGAGGGGGAGAGAGAAAGACACTTATTTATGTGAAGTCTGTACCTCTGTTCGACTTTGTGCAGCCAGAAACTAAAAGAAAGGCTTCCCCAGTGTGTCCAAGTTTCTGGTGAATGGCTCCTTTGGGTGCGGAAGTGAGCGCTGCAGATCCTTTCAGCCAAAAGGAACAGTTAATGAGTGTTTCTCTGTTCTGCCCTGCTGGAATGAGACACATCCCTCTTTCTAGGTCACTAAGTTAATCAAGTCAAGGATTTCTGTCCATTGTCCTTCTTATCAGTCACAGCTGCATTTGCATTAGGAAGCTTTCTGTTTCTTTAAGCCTCATTCATGTACTGATTAAATTCCTTCCCAAGTCTGCAAAAGCAAATGTCTAATGTATTATATAGCCATCTCCTGACCTAACTAAAAACAACATACAGTAGAATATGCTTAAAAGCAGAAGAAAGGGAAGAAAAAATCACTGCTTTGATTTATCTGATCTGCAGTGATAAAACACAAGGTTAAAACAGGTGGAAGCTTATGTTTCTAATGTGTAATTTTTAACTTGATGCCTGCTAGCATCAATATCAGTGTGTACCTGAATAAACAATCTAAGGTGGGAAGTGAAATTGCTCTTATTGAATGTTTGAGTAAACACTGCTGTAGCATCTCCTAATGAACAGCAGTAGCTGTTGCAATGTGTTAGATAATGAATTGGTCCTGGCAGCACATTTCCATTTCACAAGAATGACTGAAGGATAAACTTCAGAGAAAAATGTAAAATTACTATCTTTGTAACCAAACAGTTGTAACCCTTATTCTTAAAAAGTTTGCAGTCTGTCTATACTTATGCTTTGGTTTCACCACCAATTCACAGTTTTGATGTTTGGAGGCATAAGCTAAAATGTCTGTCCTGCTGATTATGAGCACAGTTTTGGGCAAATTAATAAAGATTTCCTTGTCTTCTTGTGCCTGCTGCAGCCCTCCAACATCCCTAAGGGGGCATGTCATTGATTTGATTTTTTGGTCCCTCTGGATCTTTGAAGTTACTGGGAGATGTAGACTTCAATCCTCTGCCAGTACAATTCTTGCTTTTTACACTTTAGAAAAAATGACCTGGATGATTTTCTCACCTTTCCAGTGGCTATTTCTCCATTTTTCAAACCTTCTTTGACATCTTGGGAAATACCTCTTGGGTAACAACACTTAGACTTTCATTTTGTTTGTAGTAAAATCACCTAGGATTTTGTGCTCAGCAGCTCTGTTTTACCCTTCCTCATAGATTTTCCTGCAGGTTCCTTCACAAGGGACCTCTCTTACGCCATAAACAATTCCCTGAAACTTGAACCTCTCCATCCTCCCTCATCCTGGTAAGCATGTACAAGTTTATGTTCTTTGCAGAGTAGGAAGGAGCTCCTTTGGCTCACTTTTTTACTTTTTTTGTTTTTCCTTCCCCCTCCACTGTCAGACAAATATTTAATTCCCCTCAGCCCTGTGGAATTCAAGTGCTGTATCCTAATCATGGGGCTTCCCTGAAGAAGCAGCCAAAAAGCAGCCAGCAGGAGCAGGGTGTGCCTTAGAAATGGTGTGCAAACCACAGATGTGAGAAGTTGGACCAAACTGAAATCTTTTTCTTTTCACATCAGCCTGCAAAAGGCTTGGATTGTCTCTGGCTTTTTTCCTCCTAGGCTGCAGTTCAACCAGTGTCTTGTGTGTGTTTGTTTATGCATTTTAATGCCCATGAATCCACTCAGCCAGTTCTCTGAAATTCTCTAAGTGTCCAGAATTGAGGACCAAGGAAGGGCTCTGGCTGGCCAGTGAGTTGGTGAGGATCAGTGGCTGTGTAGTAGCTCTCAAAAATATGACACATATTCTGAGGAACCCTATAGTGATCTCACATCAATTTGGGATAGCCTGGAAGATGGTGAAAGAGGGCTACATTACTTGACTTTTGCTGAGAACAATCAACTGCTACAGGAATTTCTGCCATTGCAGTGACAGTGTAAAACAGTTCTGAATCAACACAAGATCAAACATTTGTAAATTGTCCAGAAGACTGACTTTCTGCTGAAAGAAATGTTTGTTGAATCAGAATATTTTGCTTTTCAAAGCTATGTAATTAATTTTAATAAGAGCACATAAAACACATTTTAAACTGGAAATTTTTTTCCTAAATGGCAATGTGAATCAACATATTCCCACACAGCATTTTGATTCAACAGTTCATCATTTTCCAAGGGAAAACAGTGCCTCAGAAATAGTTGGCTGTGACAAGTCTTTGTATTTAACTGCATTGATAAGAAACAATACAGTGGTTGTTCCTGTGGATGCATGTGTGTCTGAAGAAACATGGAGGCTGGAACAGCTCAGCCTTTGGAGGTAATAGCTCTGCATTCATCAGGGATCAGCAATAGTTCCATGGGATCTTTATTTACTGAGTCCTGCTAAGGATCCAGCTTGTTAAATATGCAAGATAAAAGTATCTCAAATCTCCAGCATACATAGGAGCTGATGACAGACAAGCTACAGATTATTGGAGTGCTTTAATTATTCTTATTGTTTGTCCACATTAACCTGTGGTTTCTGGAGCTGCAGTTTGATTAAAGTTCTTTGATTAAACAGACGAGTTGACAAATGTTCCTTGCAGCCCTCTGAATTTTGGTATGAAATTAGGAACCTTTTCCTTGTTCTGTTTTTGTTCACGTTTTCTCTTCCACCCACAGCCAGGTGGATTTAGGATCACTCAGTAGGGACCTAATCATATATTGGAGGAGAACCACTTATGCAAGAAAGTGGAGCAGCAATATCTGTAAAAGGGAGAGAAGGGAGTTTCTGAGCATGTTGGGCACTGTAATTTACTTTTCTTTGAATGGATGAAATAGTTACAAACTTCCTAGTTCCTTATGTAACATTAAAAAAAAAAAAATTAAAAAGTCAAGCAGAGGCCTTGATGAATACAAATGCTCAATCTGTTCAGGCTGCATCTGAACAAAGTTGTCCAATTCCCTTTGTGTTGCTGTAATCAGGATTTGCCTGAAATGGAGTGAAATATAGGAAGAGGCAGGCAGTGTGAGAGAGGATTTGGAGTGGGTGGTGAGGGAGACTCCAGCTTTGTGCCTTTGTAATTATGCTGTGAAGTAATGCAGAGGGATAGTCTTAGGAGCAGATGTTTAAGGATATATTGGCACCACAGGAATCTAAGTCTGAATAGGATTTTCCTGACATGAGGCAGAATCTTTAGAAAACACCAGTGGACACGGATCTGCAGGCTGCTCTGCACTAGGTGTTTTGGCAGTGCAGCTGATTAACAGCATAGGAAGAAGTTGTGCCATAACAGCATAGGAAGAAGTTGTGCCATACCAATAGGACTCCTAATTTCATCATAGACCTGTCAGTAACTAATTTTTTTTTCCTGGGTAACTGGCTTTACAGAGAGGATGAAGAAAGCTCTGCCAGCAACAAGCCCTCTCTTACCAGCCTCATTTACTTCATGTGGTTGTTGCATAGGTTTAGTTTGATTATGGCTATGCCAAAAAGAGGTTTTGATGAAGCAAGAATTGTTTTTATTAAACACAAATACTAAACAGGATTGATCATCATTTGTGGTACTTCTAACAGAGACAGTTAAAGTGATTTTCTGGCTTTGTTCCCTGTGCAGACCTTGGACAGAGGCTGACTCCTTCAGACAAGGTTCTGACTCTCAGATGGCACAAAGGTCCTGGATGCTTCCCTGATTTCAGAGCATCAATTTGAGCATCAAGGCTATTGCAGAGTCTGCCAGCTAGACAGCAAACTCATCAGGTCAGGGATTGTGTTTTAAAACCAAAGGGGAAGTTCAGTCCCCCAGTGGGATCACTGGACTGATTTTGTGAAAATAATTGTCCTTGTTGGAAGAGGTTATGTAATGAGAAATCTGATCAGATTTGATCAGTGTACAGCTATATTTAAGTGACACAGTGATGTCAGACTAGTAGTGCTGCTGAGCAATGTGCCATGTGGGCCCATGTTTTACTTCTTAAAATTTATAGATGAAGGTTTCCCAACAGGAACAAAGAGCTTTCATTTTCCTCAGTTTGTCTGCAAATTTCACTTGATGCAACAATTTCCAGGTGAGCAGGAAAATGACTTTAGCTCTCGTGTTTTTGTTAGGTGCAACCATGGTTTAGCACTTACATCATTACTAGAAAATGCTCACCATTTATCTGATCCAAGAGGAATGGGGATAAAAAGCTAAAGCAGCCTCTGACCCAGTTTCTTAGCACAGAGCATCCCAATACCCCTTAGCACAAAGGTGATCACAGGGGCAAAACCACAGGGGGTTTGGTTCACTTCAGTGTTCGTGCACTGGGGGACTGCAATAACTGCTGAAATCGATATTGCTATTCCACTGTACAAACAGAGCCTTACCAGGAGGAAGTTCTGTCTTTGGAAGCAAAGTGGGCATGGATTTACTCACCTAGTCTGTAATGCTCTTAGTTTTACTCATGTGAGTAACTGTTCTTGGCAGAGGCATAATAAATCTATGCTTGTGGCCTGCAGAAATTCTTATGCTTTTCCTGTGGAGCTATCTGCCTTCTCCTGCCCCCAGTTTCCACTGGAAACTGCCTTGTTTGTCACAGGTCATCCCACATCACTGTGGCTCACCAGGAAAATGACAGTAATTCAAGTGCTTGGATATGGATGTCGAGCTTTCCTCTCCCTGTTGTTTCCTGGCATGACTGATGCTACTTTGCCTTGCTTGAAGACAGTAGTTAAGAGGGCAGGATGAGCAAAGCTGTGATTGCACAAGATGTAAATATACTTTGGCTAGTTCATAGTTAATACCATTCCATGAGCAGTGTAAGCATGCTTCAAAGTGGAACAAAGGGAAAGTGGGGGTGAAGGAGGAGCAGGGAAGGCAGAAGAGAGTAAGGTCAAAACACCAGTAGCTGCCCCTGGCAGTGTTTGACAGCCTCATCAAAAGCAAAGGACTAAACTGATCTTGAAAATACTATCCCTAGATGGTAGAAGATGCTGAGAATTGCTGCAGCAACAGCAGGATGTTTGCGTCCTTGTTGTCATTTCCATTTTATTTTTGCTGATGAAGAGAAGGCATCTATTGTCTCCTCTACAAATAGGAGTTACTCATGTGCTGTGCTGGAGCCCTGGGAATCTCTGACCTGTCTTTCCAAAGCCTTTACTGGCACTAAATCATCTTTGCAAATATATACAAGAAGAGAAAAGGATGAGGCTGGATGTGGTTTGTTAGAGACGCCAAGGAAAAAGGCTCAAGATGCAATTCCCCTCTGCATTATGGAGTTGAGAGCAGGTATCACTGAAGTTAATGCAAGTTAATATTATGGTGCTCAAAGAGGAGAGAGGGACGGGGATTGCTTTGCTAGGCACAGCAGGTCCTCTAAAGGACAGTGCTGTGGTGGTGTATCCATGCTCCAGCTGAGTTACAAATGGCCTGTGTAAGCCCCAAGGGCCATTCCTCCAAGCTTCCCACACACCAGCTGGGACAGATGCAGACTGCAGCTTGGAGGGAAGGAGGGGGAAGAAAAATGGTAACATCCTATGGTGAAAATCATCCTATGGTTGCTCTGAAGTGTTTCAGATCACTTCCTTTTTTTTTTTTTTTTTTTTTTTTTTTTTCTTTTCCTCTTCCATCACTAGCATGACTTGGAATTAACTGAAGGCGTGGGTTTATATTTGTGTAATTTACTCTTGCTTGGAGACACACATTGATGTTTTAATGTACCTTACTCAGTTTGGTCATAAGTCAATTAGGAGCAGGTAGAAACTAAACTGATTCTGTCGCACTTAACCAGGGTTTGTATCAGCTTAACTAAATTAGTTTAATTAAATCAAACACTACTGCATTCCTCAGTGCTCAAAAACAGTGTCTGTGCTTGTGCGTGTGCATCGCCGAAGGTGCACGTGTGCTGAATATGTATGGCATCACATGCAAGCAAATTTCTGAATAACAACCTGCATATCTGTCTGGGCATTTCTACCTTGTCAATTACTGTGATGTTGTGTCTAATGGGGAGATGAAAATCCCCCTATAAATTCAGCTCACTGCTTTGGCGGCTTTGCTGACAGACTAGTAAACAATTTCTATGCAGAGTGCGATTTTCTACTTTAGGAATGGAGCCACTTAGATTAGAACTCAGTGTTTTAGTGAGAAATGTCTAAAACGTTTACATAACCTATTTACATATGAATACAAACATTACAGGCTTTATATTAACAGCCCTTGTTGTTGCTCATTACTATGCATAGAAAAAGACATCAGCATTTCTAGTAGCATCTACAAAATTATAAATATGTGATAGAGTAATTACTGATTTGGAAATCCAAATTATATTAAAATGATTGTAGCATCTGTGTCTCCAAAAACCTCTCCATTTGTCAATTCTAATCTTCTATTGCTTAGGCAATAAACATGAGTCTGATGCCTATTTACACAGTTTTGTATGAATCCCCCACCTCTTGATATTTAAAAAAAAAGTGGAGGAAGGAGTGGTTTGATATCAAGGTACCTGAAATTGGTCCATAGCTGTTTCTCTTACCTTTACCCCACACCCACACAAATAGGAGGATTAATAATAGATGTTGCAGATTTATCTGAAGCAGCCAGGAGCTGCCAGGAAGATCATTCTGGTGCTGATTAGATTCTGCTCACACAGTAAAAACCACCAAGGAAGTTCCTCCCAGAAGACAAAGGGATCAGTCCAGGGCTGATTCTTTACGCTTTTTACTGCAGCCCTGCTTGTGTCAAATAGTTATGAAGGGCCAGGGACACATTTGGTGTTCTCCATGGCACGAGTGAGCTCAAGTCAAGCCTTACTGTGGTGGCTGTGATGCAAAGTAGAAACCAGGCAGAAGTTCTGATGTCCTTCACTGTAACAGAGCTTTGCTTCCCCAAGAGACCCTGCAGATCTCAGCAGGTTTGGGTAGCAGATTTCCCAGGACAGTAAATAGTTGTACAAGTAGTGTGTGTGTGTGTGTGTGTGTGTGTGTATACACACATATGTGTGTCTGTGTATAAATATAAATATAAAAGTTTTTCTTCCATGGCTTTTAAAAGACTTTGCAGGGAGGTCTGTGTCATGCTTCCAGTGGTGTGGAAGAGCAGAAGTGTCCCCCATAATTTCACTGTGCCTCACAACAGAAATCTCAGGAAGGGCTCCTTTGCCACTTCTGTCTAGGCTTTTGGCCACTGGAAGACACCACCCAAGGGAATTTATTCATGGCTGATAACGGGTTATTTGTGGGAGTGTCTTCTTCCAGGTTTTTTGATCCTGGACCAGAATTCTGGCAGAGGGAGTCAATGAGAGATGATTTGCTTGGAGATAATGAGCTCCCTAGGCAGAGCAGTTGATGATGTTGTGGGTGCTCTGATAAGCTGGGCATGGATAGACATTGTCACGCTGACCTTTAAGAAGGTCTGTGGGAACTGATCCATCTTTTTCCCCTTCCCTGATGATGGAGAGTGAATGCTTCATCTGAAGTGGTGTGTTTTCCCTGGCAAGCATGTCCCAGTTTTAGCTGAGCCATCCATGATTCCCCCTGTGGCTTTAATTACGGTGCTGCCTCTAGTTGTCATCTGTCTTTACACCTTCTACTTACACCACACAGGGACTTAGAGGCTTGTATGTGCATAGTAACAGTTCCACGAGATGAAATGCTGCTGTATAAATAAAGCATTCATCACACCTGCAAGGGAGGTTTGAATAAAATCCCACATAGTTTTACTGCATGAGCAATGAAAGATCAGAAATGACAAATGGGTTGACAAATGGTGTGCAGTGCATAAGTAGCATTATTTATTTGCTCAGTTGTGTCGGAGTGAGTGAGGTGAGGCTCACTGGTGTTCTGAGAGAGTTGTCAGAGTATTTGTAAAGGCAGAGGCTGCAGGATCAAGCCCCAGCCCCTGGCAGTAGCAGATGGATAGCCATTAAGTGGAAAACCAAAGCATCTTTTTCCTAGGCTGCATGGTTGCAGGGAGTGACACATAGGATGACACTGGTTGGGAGAGAGGAAATTTCCTAGTTGGTCAAAATTTTAGGGTTTGTCTGTCAGTCTGTTCACACTGAACTTTCTCAGCCCTGTCCATATGTCTGTACTGACTAAATCAGTACAATGAGGGGCATTGGCTATTTATACATGACACTTCAAAAAGCCTGGAGTAAGATGAGGTCTGCCAAAAGCACAGATGAGGGAAAGCCTCATCTTCTCAACATTTGGAAGAGAATTAACTTTTGATAGATGCACTGAGAAAAAGGAGGAAGAATTTGAATGCCACCTACATCTTAACAAGCAATTCTTGTTTACACTAACAAAGAGAATAAAATGTGGTCACTCAGCTATTATTTTACTGCAGTTAGGGTTAGCAGTAGGGAATATATGGAGAATTCTGTTGACCCCAAAGGTGAGCTGAGATGTCCTCACCTCTGACTGCACGTTCTTCAGCACCTGAGATCTGTTCCCCACTTGCCCCTTATTACAACCAAACTGGACTACCTAAGTACTGCAGGATTTTAAGTCACCATTCAGAAAAAGCAGAGCCCCTTGCAAGGAGAAAAGGTTTGGACTTCACCAACATAAGGGTGTTCTGCTTCAGGCTGGAAACCAAGTCTTTACCACTGTCCATGGAATTAAATCCATGTTTTTCAGATCCACAGAATGGAATCTGTGGCAGTGAATTACTTCAGAGAGCAGAGACAAAGTAGCTGCAAGCATGGTCAGACCAGTGTGCTTGGCACTAATGGTCCTGACAGTGCAGACTTCAGAGCTTCATGCGATTTTAAAGTCTGGGAGGTGTCATGGCATTATTAACAGCTACTTGCTGTGAGTTGCTGAGCTGAGACAGGGGCCCCAGTGTCACATGGCTGGGGGAATTGGCCCTCACCTCTGTACCTGTGCCTTTGTCTCCTGGAAAGAAAAGGGAGCTTTAGAAATATAAATGTCAATAGGGCACATGGGGAATTGGATGTGTCAGAACATCCAGGAGCAACTTGAGGGTCACAGGAACCCAGCACAGAGTTCAGTAGGGCCAAAAGCCAATTGGCAAGTTACTCTTGGCTGGGAAACACGGCGTGAGTCGGTGTTTTCAGAAGTCATTTTCTGGTCATGGTGCCAGTGCTGAAAAGCTGCTCGAGCCATGGCCTCTGCTCAGCAAGTGACACTTCTTGGGTTTTCTCCCTCACCAGGGAGAAATTTTCCCATTACCTCACCAAAGTTTGTCTCAGCATCCACAGTCAGTTCAGTAGAAGTCCAAAGAGTCTGAGCAGCTGGTTAGTGTTTTTATCTGGCTCTTTGCAGTTCGAGTGCTTGCTTTCATTGCTTTTACAAAGCTGGGGACAGATTTTTCTCCTCAAAACTGTATCTTTTGGTAAGTCAGAGCAGAAGAGCTGTTTGTGTGAGGGCAAAAGGACGGCAATACAAGCATTTAGGGGGAGGGTGGTTAGGATGTAGCATGTGGCTGATAATCCTGTAGAGAAGTTGGGCAGCGTTACAGACAATGAGTGTGAGTCCCTTCAACAAATCTTTTTCAATCTTTTAAAACCACAGTATTCCAGGCAGACTTTGGGTGGATGGTTTGGGGGAATCTTTCTGGTGGCATGAGCTGGTGAAACTCTTCACATGTTTTCTTAGTACAGGGGTACCCTTGATTGTGCATTCCTGCTGGCCAGCTCAGACCCTGTTAGTGCTATGTGGTGCCTGTGAAGGACTCTGTTCACCCTCTGAATTTCTTGGGGTGTGGATCGTGTCTGTGGGCAGCTATAAGGCCAGCAGCATGTTTGGGTTCTTTTTTTTTTTTTTCCCGGGAACAGGCTGCTTTTTTGCTTGTTGCAGTAGAGTGAATAGTTGATGCCTTCCTCCTGGCACTGCTGAAGCACTCAAGACCTAGCCCATGATGTGGCTGGGAATAGACCATGCTGCTCAGGTGTCCAGTAGGAATCCTAAGATAACAGGGCAGGTGTCAGTGGCTGTGGTTCTCTCCACCCTGGTGACAGCTGGCAGAGACAGCTAGAGCACCCCAAGGAGCATTAATGCATGAAAATATCCTCCATCTTCTTAGCCTTCAAATGCAGGCAGGAGGAATGTGATAGTGGGAGCTGTGCTCTCTTGGGAAACCCCACTGACAAATTTGAGGGCTTTGCATGGCAGAAACAGTGCTTTTATTAAGTAACAGAAGCTTAATTAAGTTTCTCCTGAACGTAATAAAACAATACAGCTGAATGTAGATCAGTCCCAAGCAATTGTTTCACTGCTTTAGCAGCTGTTTAACTAATGCTCCAGTGTTAAATAGGAATGCTGATGCTGATATTTTATTTCCTTTTTTTTTCTGTTTTAGAAGGGGCTAAGTGGTCTCTTTCTCAGGGGACTGTGAGGTTAGCCTTGGCCCTTTGAACCTAATTAATCAATGGTGAGGCTCTTCCAGGGCTGGCTGTGGAATGCTCTTTAATTGCTCACTCGTGCAGTCATTTGTTTTGTTTAACCTGCGAGGGATTAAGCTCCCTTATAAAGGTCCTTGCTTCTGTTGTAGAACAACTCCAGCCATCCAACAGCAGGCTCTCTGCTTGATTCCTGACCCCCCCAGGGATGGAGCAGGGAGAACTGGAGGGACATCACTCCCTGCTCCCCCTCTCCCCGCTGCCTGGACACACTGGCATTTTTGTGGGTCCCCCATCACTGCCAGTGAGTTTCCCAGGGTGTGCTCATGGCAAAAGGAGGATGACTAGCTGTCAGGATAACTCAAGAGTTCTCCAGATATCTCCCTTGCTTTCTTTCGTTAAGCGTGAAACTTTAGAGACAGAAACTTTAATGATTTTCTGTGTGTGCGCATGGGTGTAATCCTGTATGCTCCACTGGGATCCCTCTGGCATCCCATGTCTCTGAACAGCTGTCAGGCAGCTCAGATTCTTTTCCAAACTGCCAGTCTCCAAAAATATTTCCTTCTCTTCTCAAGTGTGGAATTTCACCCTTGAGTCAGAGTCTGTGCAGAGCAAGGGCAGGTTTTGGTGACAAAGCTGCCCAAAACGTTAGGGTCAGAAATAAAATCTTTTAAACCGGTTGGGGTGGTGACCAGGGCTGTGAATTTCCAGGCTACAGTGCGACTCTGCTTTCTCTTCCAGCCGCAGTGAATTGTTTGGAGACATTGTATTTCTTGTAATGCTTGCCATTAACATTCAAAAGAAAGCTAGATCATTTTAACATGTTTCAAAAAGGGATGTTAAAATTTATCTTCCTTTTTATTAGATCCACTGCAGCAAGGCACCCAGTGGCTTTAGAAATGTAAGTAATGAAAAGCAGAGAACAAATGTTAACTATAGAAATGATTTATGGAGACATCTGATGAATTTATCCTGCATCTTCACCCTTTCATCCATCTCCCTGGACTTAGTGTGTCTGAGCAGCATCAGTCACATATTTTAAAGCTGACTTGCCAGAGACATGCTCCATGCTCTGGAATGTGGATTTCCCAGTTTTTGCCCCACCTAAGGCTCCCATGCAATCCTCTGCAGGCTTAATTCTCGCCCCCCCTCCCCCCACCATGGAGCTCTCTGGGTTAGATTACTAAAGTAGGCACTCTATGACACAGCCTGCTGCCTGAAGAATGCTTAATAGCTGTCAGCTTCAACTGCTCCTCATGAGAGCTGAGGAGTCCCAGGCCATGCTTGAACAGCTGGGCCTTTTTGTAGCTCCTCTAGGAAGAATGGAGCTCTTTGGAAGAATCCAGCCCTGGGGGGAGGCAGAGGCTTTCTGGAAAACTTGGCCTTTGTGTTTAGCTTCCTCAAAGGAAGCTGTCTTACGTACAAGGAGTTTAATTCTTAAATCTCAGGCGGGCTCTGTATTATGAAATAGTGAATCCTCTGCTAACAAAGTGTTTTCCACACAAAGTGGAAAACAAAGAAGACTTGAGGTTTTGCAGAAGCCCTGTTCCTCTGTTCCTACCAGCTGTTGTCCTGCAGATGTTCAGAGGCCCTTTTCCTATCCGACTTTTTCTCAAAGGAGTTTTTTAGCCAAATCTCTGGTTTTTTTGAGCATGTGTTTTAAAGTTGGGTAAGGTATGTAATAAACAAGTTGTGTCCCTTTTGGGATGGTGACCAGAGGGCAAGGGAGGAGAAGAGCTGGTGGGCATATGTAGCTTATGATGGATGGATGGATGGATGGATGGATGGATGGATGGATGGATGGATGGATGGATGGATGGATGGATGGATGGATGGATGGATGGATGGATGGATGGATGGATGGATGGATGGATGGATGGATGGATGGATGGATGGATGGATGGATGGATGGATGGATGGATGGATGGATGGATGGATGGATGGATGGATGGATGGATGGATGGATGGATGGATGTCTTGAAAACTACCCTGGGAAGGACAAGTGTGGAAGGAAAGGGGCTGTGAGAGGCCAGAGGTGTGTGATTGGACTTCACCCAGCCTAGTGCTGAGCACAGTGTAAGAAAACCTCTCTGGAGCTGCTGGACATATGTTTTTAAAAATGCTTCCTTCCATCCCTTCCTGTGTTGCTCCATGCAGCCAAAAAGTGTTCAGTGCTATGTTTAGACATTTTGAGCAACTTCACAACTGTGGTTTCAGTACATTTGATATTTGGCTTTTTTTCCCCCCTTAGCTTTTGCATCTGAATATTCTTTGGTTGGGCAGAGCTGGGAAGCGTATGAAGGTTTTGTGACACTGTGATTTCTCTGGAGCTTAGAATCAAAGTGCAGACTGCCTTTATTCAAGCTTTGGGCTGAAGATCAAAGAGGCAGCATTGGTTGTGTTGGAATAAAATAAAAAAAGAAATCACTTTTGAATATTGAATAACATGCTTAGTTCATTTCAGGATTATTTTTTGAGAAAATTCGTTTTATTTCTGATTATTATTTGTCTTGCTTTAATGCCTGAGGCACGGAGAGGGCCATGTCTCCTTTGCACGAGGGGCTGTTCAAAATCAGGGACCATGAAGAGATTCTGTATTAATAGCACACAATGTGTCAGGCTGTTGGAGACTATTTCTTTACTCACTAGTTTTATCTTTTGTCCGAACTGCTTTAGCCATGGTGCTAAAGTCACAACCTGTCACACGTTGATCCTGTGTTTCGTTTGGTCAGGAAGCTTACTGTACTCTGCTCTCTCCCTCCCCCCACACCAAGAGGCTGAGGGCCAATTGCCACCTAAACTAAAATCTATCAACCTTTTCTTAAAAATCACCTCAGTATCATGATATTGGCAAGTGCAGTGAGGGGAGATGCTGCTCTGGGTTGTAGAAGGAGAACTGCCAGTGTGCCTTTGGTTCACTCTTTAGTTCATCAGGGAGTTGCCCAGCCTTGACCTTCTGTGCTGTTTGGACGTGTTCATTTTTGTTTCATTCACTTATTATGTCAAATTTGAGATGGAGTGCAGTACAAATTATTTTGGCCCCAAACCTTTCTTTAACCCTATTTGCAGAGGTGAAAGGCTAATATATTAGACCTACCAGTCCATGCATACAGATTACTTCAGCCCCTTTAGAGACAATATTCTCTGATTTCAGTTTTGTCTTTTGCAGCAACTGTTGAGTGGCTGGGATGGGGGCACTGGGTGGTGACAGTAAATGACAGCAGTAATGTGACAATTAATAAAGAGGGATATGGTGAAAGTAATACCGGATTTTCCTTTGAAAATAGGGTAGAATATACATTTATGATTTTTTCTTAATATATTTAAAATGTTTCTCAGTGTTCCTGCTAAAATTTGCTTTCTGCTCAGCCAGTGCTGAGCAGCAGGTTTGTGCCTCACAGTGCTACAGAGCTGCAGCACCTTGGTGTCAGGCAGGGCATTGCTCCCTGGGCTGCAGGCTCAGTGGGCAGGCAGGTAATGGTAGATTGAGGGTCTGAACACACTTCAGAGCTGCTGTAGAGAAAATAACCTATTTCAGCTTGCCCTGGCTATCCCAGCTCTGGGTAGCTGCACTAAAGAAGAAAAAAATGGGCTTTAACTCACAATGACTTGTGTTAAAATGGCAATGAAGACAAAGTAATGTGTAGTGCCAGCTGAAATTCAGCCCAAATCTCCCTTAGCCTTTAATTTGACCTCCTAGCCCAAATTAAAAACCAGATTGTTTGCTGTTCACAGTTATTTTAACTAGTGTTAAGTCTGGCTAAACTGATGAGCCTTTTATTGGTTTTGTTTTAGGTGTTAGCTCTCCTCTCCAGATACCCCGACAGTGTTTTCTAAAGTGGTTTTTTATTAGGCTGCTACAGAAGTTTATGGAGTTGGAAAAACTGGAGTACCTGTAAAAGGGCAGATGTAGTTCTTTAAAAGATGAGCTTTACACTCTTAGGGCCTGACTGGTGTGGTGATTAGCCCTGAGGACCATGCAGTAATGTTAGCCTGCTTGCAAACCTGGCCTTGCTCGTGTCCTCATCTCCCCGCAGCTGGAGCAGCACCGTGACTGCTTGGGATGTGCTCAGTGCAGATCTGTTTTCCATGCTGACCCAAACCTTTTGTCCAAATACTCCCAATGGCTGGGGCACATTGTTGTCTAGTTGTTCTTGCTTTAAAGATCAGAGTCTCTTTCACCAGGCTTGTTTCCTGTGGCGGCAGGGGTGCTGCACCCTGGCACACAGGCACAGGGCGCTTGGCAGGCTCGCCTGTTGCCCTATACATTGATTGCCTTTGTGGATTCCACCTCCTCTCCTCACTGTGCTAATTGCAAGGAGATGGGGCAAAAGAAATCCAAGGAAACTATAAAATGTAAAAGACATTACATGACGAAGCACAGAGGAAAAAGCTTTTGTTGCTTGGGGTAACTCTCGTTTGGAGGTTGATGATGAATCACACCATCCCCACTGGCAGGTCCTGCCCTAGACCCTAGATTACTGGCCTGGGGAGTCCCTGGCAGCTCAGCAGATAAACCATGTTCAGGGCTGCCCCAAATTTTTATTAAAAACTCTTAAATCTTGTGAATTTGCTATTAAATTCCTCTTGTTAAATTTTAAGGGCCTTATCAATGAGTTGAAACACTGCAATTACTTTTTTGGTTTTTAGTCTGTAAAACTGGTATTTAATTTATTTCCAGAACCTGTTTTCCTTCTTGCTCCCAGGCTCTCTATAACATATCAAGGTAGTCCCTTTGGTGACCTTTGCAGCTCATATTTGGTTTGGCTCTGCAAGATTTTTCTGGTGTTTTGCTGGATGGAGTTTTGGGGTGGTTTTGGAGGCTTGTTTTCCTTCAATTTTCCTTTGTTCAATATGCAGTAATAACAAGGGGAATGAAATAGGTTGGAGCAATAGAATGAGTACTCCTTTTCCCATCAAACTTTATAAGATTTTACAATAATCATAGCAGTTTAAATGTATCTCGTTGGCATTTCTGCGCAGAGGCACTAGGTGAGGCTGCAATTAGAGTGCTCTGCCTCATCCTGTATTAGTTTGATCACATAAGAAGCAGCCTATCTGACAGCTCTAGCACCTGGATAATTAAAACCTGTCAATAAAACAACAAAATGCACTGTGTAGTGGGACTCGTCTGTGCTAGCATTAAACACCGCAGATAATTATATCGCAGCAGAGGTTGGAAAGCCAGCCTCTCAGTGCTCTGAAAGATCAATAAAAAGGCCCATTCATAATGAAAAAAATGCTAGAGAAACTGGATTTTCATCTCCCTGTCATTAGATGCTTAGCTTTTAAGGTTTTGCAGAGGCAGAAAAAGATTCTGTTGAGGAATTCTTTGTTTCTGGAAGCCAAACAGGTGGGGGATTTAGCTTTGCTTTTGTGCAGCGCGTTACTGAAACCAAATGTGCTGAACCCAAGTCTTTTCTAGGGGCTTACAGCTCTGTTCCCCACTCTCCACTGCCTCCCTTCTCTGCTTGCCTTTTTTTTTTTTCCCTTTACCTCTTAATTCCAACCCATCATGTGAGCTCCACTTTTTAGTGATATTTCTCTTTGCTTCCTCTTTAGTTTCTCTAGATTTTTTTGTTTGGTTGGTTGGTTTGTTTTTTTTTTTTTTGTGGTTTTTTTCCCCTCTTGGCTCTTCCTGAAGGGCTGATTTGGAAATATCATATATTGACAGGGGAGAACGCACTCCTGGCTGACTTATTTGCTGTGACAGCCTCTTTCTTAAAGCACTCATCCAGAGAGGATATTTTTGTGTTCCAGGGAAGGAAAAGGATGTCTTGCAGCATTGCCATGAAGGATAATGAATTAAGTCTGTCTGTTACTGTAAAACCATTAGAAAAGCATAATAGACCTTGAGGAAGAGGCTTAGATATTGATGTCTTGGCTATATTAGTGTGCCTGGGCACACGATGGCTGCCCTGTCTTTGCAGAGAAAAGAGAGTCTGTGTAAAGTAGGTGTTTCAGCTGAGGCCAGAGAGAAAGAGTGCCTTGTTTTTTGGCAGACAGTGCTCATGAAACTCAGGTGAGTGGTTTGGTTAGCACACGTGGGCATGAAGCTTCCCTGTTGGAAGCTGCTGTAGGTGGAGGGTAGCACGAGCTATGAGCAGGGTGTGCTAGCAGAGCATGGGCTGGATGTGGCAGCTCAGTACATGCCCTGTAAATCTGAGTTCGTGGATGTGAAGTTTTCTGATCCTCAGGGTGTTGAACACCCAGTTTAGACTCTGACAATCTGTGGATTCAGAGGAGGCAGGTGGCTTCCCCATGTAGTAGCTTCCACTGTGCCATGTTCACAGGAGCTTCTGTGTTGCAGAAATTGTTGCTTCATCTCTGAAGGGCTTGTCTCTGGAGGATAAGGAGAAGGGGAGGGTGTGTTGGGATGAAATCAGTGTTTGAGCCTCTAGGCTTGTTGTGGAGCTGTCCATGGATTCTCGTTGCTCTTCCCCTGTGTCCCCAGCACAGCAGGTGCCTGCCTCCATGGTTTAGGCAGCTGCTTTTATTGTCTGGTCCTTCCTAGGTGGGGAGTTGGAGCACTTGCTGGTATTGCACCTGCCATGATTAATGCTGAAAGGCTTTTGTTTGGAATTGATCTTTCATTTTATGCTGCCTTTGCATTTTTGTTCTGACAAACATATTGCCCCAGACATGTCTAGTCTGATGTTGTTGTCGTGTCTATGCTTTAAAGGTTTCTGGAAAGCCTGAAAATAAACTACCAAACTTTTTTTTTTTTCCCTTTCTTGATCTCTTGCTAAATATATTAACAATGTCAGCATTGAAAAAAAAATTATAGATATCACAGCAGGAATAAGCAGCTGTTTACATCTAAAGTGTTTCTGTTTCATTGTCACAAGATGACCTTGTCACTTACAAATCATAAAAATATTCCAGGGAGAAGAAATGGAAGTTTGCTGAAGGGGAATAAAGTTTTGGTGTTGTTTTTAGTTAAAGTCTGAACAGAGAGTTGTAAGCAGAGTTGAGCCCTGCAGCTGGTCCTGAACTCAATTGTTTCCTTCAGTCCCACTGCTATAAATGCAAAACAAATGACAAATGAAATACTATTCCTGTTTCACATTAAAACTCCTGAAAGTCATTTTCCACTGGAACTGGGAGAAGTCCTGAAAAAATAATCCATGTTTTCTGTTACAGTGTATTTGTTACACTGGATTGACACCTTGCTTCTAGATTAAATACTTTTCTACATATCCAGATAGAAAGACAAAATTGGGGTCTTAACAAGTAGGAGTAAATACAGCTGGAAAGAATGCATGGGAACTCCCCCTTTTTTTTCCTTTCTTTCTGTGTTTTGGTGGGGTTTTTTGTCTATTTTTTTTTTTTTGTCTTTTTTTTTTCCTATAATCTTGCAACTGCAAAAATTTACACTTTTCCCAATAGGGTGATTTTTCCTCTTGAAAACATAAATGTGAATAACATGAACTTACGTTTATGATATGATGGATGCTTAAAGACTGCCAAGTACCTTGGACTGACTTTTAGGAGGGTTTGGAGTATTCTCTTTTCCTGAACATACATGAACAGGCAGGAATTGGTGTCTCAAGTCGGGCTGAAATTGCTGATCTTGGGTTTTGCTTTGGTTTGTGGTCTCTTGGTTGGTCTTGCTGAGCTGAGTGGACACTCTTGGTTTAGGGAAAGTGTCCACAAATCCCAGCAGCAGTTATGGAGGCGGCCCATGGAGAGGGTCTTTGAGAAGCAGTGTCTTTACTCATGTGCCCACCTTGCACTTCAGGGCATAAGAGGGTAAGGGAACTGGTGGCATAAAACAAACCAACACACACACAAAAAGATGGCTATAAATTTCTTGTCAGATTTCAAAATAAACAACAGCAAGGTGAACTAAAAACACTCGAGGGGCTACCTGAATTCTCCTGTGTCTCCAGAACATTTGCTTTAAAAATGCTGGACAAACTAATAAAATGGAAGCTATTCTTTTAATAGCATAAAAGGGTCTATCTGGTCCCCTAAATTCACAGAGTACTCTCACAGTTCTCTTGTTTGCTTGGCATCAGAACCTATGGAGAATGAGGAAATACCTCAAGAGGCCAAGGATTGTGTGGAAAAGTTGTAGCTTGAGGGCAATGATGGGGAAAGAAAAGTGGTTTTCTTTGAAGGAAGTGATGAATCAGTGCTAGAAAAAAGAGTGATTGTGTAAAGGCAGCAGTAAGAGATATGGATGGGTGTGAAAAAGGTGACTGGGGTTATGCTAAAGCCACCAGTGCAAGCTGTTCCTGCACTATTGGAGGGAAATCCAGAGTGATGCAGAGCTACTGTATAGTAAGGGAGGTGTTTCTGTGATTGCCCAGTAGAGGAGACAGATTCATACTTACCAGCTTCATACCGGCTGCTGCAGTGCTGGTTCTCATGGCAAACTGTACCTCCAGTAGCTGGCAAAGATCTTCCTTCAAGAAAAGAGAGAAAAAATGAAACAAACAAAAAAAAAAAAGGTAGGGGGAATGGAGTGGGATGGGCAGTGGCAGACAGTACCCAGCACTAAACCTCACAACTTGCAGGAGTTTGGAGCAAGTATTGCCAAGACCCAGGTGCCAAGAAATCCCAAGATTCCATGTACAATCCTGTGATTTACAAGGAAGAGCTCATGGCCTGGTTTGCTGGAAATGGAGTATAGCATGAATACATTATGGTCTTTCTCCCTGTCATTTTCAAGGCTACAGATTCATCATCTTTTACACATCTCCTTTCCTGTGTCACTTTTTGCATGTCACTTAGTGTCACCTGGGCCTTTAATCTGTCTGGAAAGAAATATGACAAAACTGAAGGGACCAAGAAGCTGTTGTAAAAGGGATAAAATGCTTGAGCAAAAGCAGAGCAACCAGAGCTTTAATGATGAGTGGTTTATACCTCTTTCTCCCCTTAAAATTTCCATAGCCTGATGTCTGACAGCAATAGTTCATTGAAGAGGCATTATTCCTATGGTTTTTAGTGTAAATTGCCATCCTCCCTTAAGTGTGCTGGAATGAGAAACCTGTGTGTTTCACCCTGGGATGATAAAAGGAAGCTCAAAATGCCCAGTGCTAGATTCAGTTTTGCTGCTCACAGGAAAGGAGTGTGAAAAAGAGAGGAGGTTGAATTCTTCTGATTTTCATTTTGGATTGGGTTTTGGGTTTTTTTTTTGTTGTTGTTTGTTTGTTTTTTTCTGTTTGTTTCTGGTTTTTTTTCTGTTTGTTTCTTTCTGTTTGTTTGTTTTTGTTTTTAATATGAACCCCTTTTCAATTCATTTTGTGAGGTTTTGACACCACATAGTATTTTTGATTTTATTTGAAAGTTTTTCATTTGGTTTTCTGTATTTCCTCCCCAAGGTGGCACTGATAATTTGATCTCACTTCTTTGAAAGTTCATGTGCTTGGTAGGCTTTGCCATCCCCCATTCCAGAAAAGTGTAGGGGGGGGCTTCAGGATGTCCTAGAGTTGGGGGGAAAAGCTTTTGCATTTCTGTGCATCCTGCATTCCCTATTTAAACCTTTGTATCATGAACCTTTCAGTCTCTTTGGTGATGTTGCAGGAGACAGCATGCATTTGAGGAGGTTAAAACTGTGCTGATCACAGACAACTTTCCAGGTTGTGTTTTCACTTCTGTTTTATGTGTCCAAGTTCTTGCATTAAAAAGAAAGGACCACAAGGAAATGCTTGACCATTCAAAGCAAATGCTTCCTTGCAAACAGAAAGAAAACACAGATGAACCCTAAATGTGTTTGTTCCTTCCCCCACCTCCAATTCCTCCTAGTTCTGGATCTTTTTGAAAGGTATCTTTGATCCATTGCTGTTATTCTGTGTAATGTGGCCAGTGCTGTCCCTTCAGCCAGGAAGACTATTGATTAGACCAGTGAAATTGCTTTTTGAAAGGCACATTGAGCCCAGTAAAGGATTTTTGTTGAAAGTGAAATTTTGGATGATGTTCAAATCCTCTCCTGGAAAGCTGCCCACTTGCATGGTCCGAGCTACCTGTGATATCCCAGCACGGGTAAGGACAGTTATCTTTTCTGTTAAGAAAATTATTTTTCTGTGTATATAACAAAGCTAGTCACTTGCTGTGATAACTGTTGTCTTTCAGCTAGAAAACTTGAGAATGTCCCAGCCCTCTGGATTATGTGGTATCCAGCAAAACAGCCTGATGAGCAAGCATATCTGCTCTTATTATTCTTTCCATAAAATTAAAGAAATTATGGAGCTTAAGGCAGTTGCTAATGAATCAATTTTAATTTACAGGCTCAAATAAAATCCACATTAAGGCTGACAAACTGTAGCTTCAGGTAAACATGAAGCGTTTCCACTGCAGACCTAAATGTATTCTGTGCTGGATGTTACCACTTCTGCCGGAAGGGCAGGAGGGTCAGGGGTCCCATTTCATGGCAGAGGAGGCAGAATCCTAAAGAATATAAATGCAGTGGTCTAGCCCTTAGGAGGTCTCTTTCTGGCATGCAAAAGCAGAAAAATCAAAAACTAATAATATTTCTTTCTCTTTTTTTTTTTTTTTATTTAAGCAAAGAAATAAGCAGATGATTTTTCTCTATAGAATCACTGTTTGCTAAATATTTTGGCATCACCAATTGTACATTAGAGGTGTTTGTCCCATGAAATCAGAGGCAAATGTGGGTTTCTAGGCATGCACAGTCAGTCACTCATGGACCTGTATATGCCTCAGGAAGAGCATCTTGCAGAACCCAGCCTCTGTGTGTGTGCTGTTAAACTGAAAGATGCTCACTGCAGCAGGCAGGGACACTTCCTTCTGTCTTCTTCATGGAGATCAAGCTTTTTGGAAAAAGTACCTCATTTCAGGAGGTGCATCCATGCTGGGCAGAATGATGGAATAAAGCTTAGCCATTTGTGCCTAATGCGAGGGTGTTGTCTTGTGAATGATCAGACTGGGATGTTTCTCTTACAGGCCTTGTATGAACACAGTATTTTGGTTTTTAGACAGCTTATGTGATGATATTTTTTTTTCTCCCACTCAAGTGTTGCTGTTTCTAGTCTTTGCTTTGGCTTAATCAGTATTGTACAAGATAACTGGTTTTGTGGGAACACTTTGTAAAAATGTTGCAAAACATATTGTTATGTCTGCTATAAAACATGCAATGATTATTTTTGCTGCCATTGTTGCTTTACTCCTTGCATTTTATTTGTGAGGATGCTGGGATTAAAGAAATACCTCCTGGATGGGAAGGGCTGTGCCATGTCTCTTCTCTTTTGACAATGAGCTGATGAAGATGTCGGTGTTTGCCATCAGCCTCTGCGTGCTCACTGCTGAGCTTCCCCAGGTGGTGGTGAAGTCCTGGCTCCTGCATGTTTTTGACACTTCAGGGGCCACTCAGCTTCTTGACCTGTCCCTCTGTCTGGTCTGCTTTCTGACTCTGATCTCTGTTGCTTTCCAGATGCAGTAATCGGACCCAGTGTGCGGTTGTTGCCGGCCCTGATGTGTTTCCAGACCCGTGCCCCGGGACGTACAAGTACCTGGAAGTGCAGTATGAGTGTGTCCCTTACAGTATGTATCCTGATATATTTGCACTTGCTATTTCAGTAGAGATTTATTGTGGAGATTGGGACAGCCTTGAGCTTGTCTCTTGTTGCTCAAGGGCAAGTAAAGCAGCCCATGTGCATCATATGAGACTGAGCTGATAAGATGTGAAAAATGGTTCTCTGTGTCAGGTTTGTGCTTAGGTTAAAAATATCCTCATAATGTCTCCCATGTTGTACAGCATAACAGTGACATACTATCTTTTGGAAAACACCTGGGAAACCCCATTAGAGAAAGCAGACCAGAGGAGTGAAGCACTATTGCTGGCTTACAGCTTCTCTTTACAGAGGTTTATGCTTGCAATCATACAGCAGTGTGCTTCACCTGACCTATGTCCGTGTAATTGGTGGCATTTGATAAGTGCCTTAAATACAGTATTGTATCACCAAGGAGGTAGGAAGCTATTGCTTTGGGTAATTTGATGTTTGATGGTAGAAAAATACTAATTTATAAGCTTCCAAAGTTACAAGGGCAAATTACAGGCAAGCCATTTAGACTGAATTTTTGAGGGTAGAAAGCCAGTCACCTGAGATGACAGCAACATGTGCCAAGTGGGAAATTCAGAGCTACAAAAAGTTGTGTACCTCAGAATTTGTTTTCTGTGGAAACCAAATTTGTTACATGCAGTTAAGGCCCTACTGCCAAAAAGGGTGTACCCGAAAAAGGAAATAGCAATGATAATTCGAGAAGGGCACTTTTTATTAGCAGTTGTAGAGAGCTGGGTGGTGAATAACAGCACCATTTCCAGGTTTTCTGTTTGAACAGGCCAAAGCTTATTGTAGCACACCTCTCAAAATAATAAAGCAGGTATGGGAATGTATGCTTTAAGCCCACAGTGTTGTATTGGGGGAGCAGCAGGAGGCATCAATCTGCTGGAAGCCAGAGTTTGGCTCGAGGACTAAGACCATCTTTGTTGCCTCAAGCGTGGGCTGCAGGAGAGCAGACGTGGCTGAGCCATGACAGGCACCCTGTCCAGAGGGGAAACCAGAGCTTACAGACCCTGGGGTGGTCCCCATCCCCCAGGCAGGAGGTGGCCACCTGCTTGCTGCCACAGCCTGGAAAGACTGTGTGGTCTTTGGTTTCCGTGAAACTCCAGGACCACCTCTCTGAGTAAAGGGGACCTCTCTGTTGTGGGACTCAGATACTCTGCTGGCAGCAGTCTCAGTGTGTCCATATTTGATTTTTCTAAACAAAACTGTGAAGCTTCTAAATGCAGTGATGGAATACTTTTTATGGGGTGAGCTATTAAACTCATGGAAAGACTGACATCAGGGCTTCGGATCTACCCTATGAAGCAGAATATCCTCCAAAATACAGTTTAGAGTTATTCCACTCTAAATGAGGTTTTTCATTTCAGAAGCAACACTGTGCATGGAAAGGGTTAGGGAAGATTGGTTTCAACTTATCACAGCAGGTTGTATTTCCCTGTGATTTATGATTTGCATGAGGCTATGCTATTCCCTCCAGAGACTGGGCTGGTAGAGCAGTAGTCATTACCTGGTACCCCTCCACAGCCTTTGTTGCACATAAAACAAAGAGGAATAGTGGTGCCTTGTGAGAAAGGCAATATGTCAGTATTACACCCCAAAGTATTAATTGGCCCTGTGTACAAGAAGTAGAACAACTCTTGTAAGAGGTTGCTCAGTGATAAATGTACAGTAGGGATTGAGTATTTTTTAATGATCTGAATATAGGGAGGAGAAGAATGACAGCTGACATGCTGCTTTTGCAATTAAGGTAGGAGCTTTGCTTGCTGCTTCCTCCATTTCCTTATGAATCAAATATAGGGCCTCTGCAATAGAGTTAGGGGGAAAAGACATAGGGCAGGCACATGATGAAACAGGGTCCAGTCTTCTGAGGCTGTTGTTGTGTGTTACCTAGAAAATTTTGGGTCAAATCTTCATGTGGTGTTGTTATTCAGAGTAGCACCAGTGAACTAGGTGTTTAGGCAAACTGTGTCCCTTCATGTGCTGACATGGAGTGGGAGACCTAGAGCTCAATTTTATTCTTCTCCTGCCTCAGTCTCTGCCTGGCTTTGTTGCTGCCTCTATTTCTTCCCTCAGAGCAGTCAGATTCACTTTGTAGATAGATGTTCCCCACCTGGGCCCCACGAGTGTCCCCTAAGTGAAAGCCATCCAATTGATGGGGAAAGTGTCAAATTTGGGCAAGTAGGTCAGCAAAGGCATGTCTGGACCAAAGCCACGCCTGGTGGATGAAATCTGTTCCTTCTTTTCTGCGCTGTTATTGTCAGAGGTCAGTTCTTGTCACTGAGCCCACATGCCTCAGCCCCTGTGCAGCCAGCCTTTGGGGAGTGGAGGGGTCTGCCATATGGCCATCTGCTAAAGGAGCACCTCAGCTGCATAATAAAGGAATTAATATTTCAGCAGGCAGTTCTACTTGTGTGCAGTTCCAGCTTGCCTTTGTCTGGTTGGATGGGTTACTCCTCACAGTTTCAAATTATTCTGTATGGACAGAGAGTGGGTTTACCCAAGTGTTGGCTGAGCAGCAGAAGGGAGGGTGTGCATCTCAATAGGAGAGGGTTTGGGAGTCACCTTTAACAGATGTTGCTAGGACTGACCTTAGGCACTTGTGCTCAGTATAGTGCTAGTGTATATGCTCCCCCAAAGAAAAAAATATGGAAGGTTTAAAACTCCATTCATTAGTCTGTTTCTCTTGAGATTTTATTATTTATTTATTAACTTTTCCACCACTAGCTCATATTGTTTTCTCGAGGAAATCATCCCCCTTTTCTCTCAGATGGGGGAAATCCAAATGTCCTCTAATTTCAATAGCTCATATATTGTAAAACATCCTTTACATTACCCCACACACTGCATTCCTGTGTGTTCACTAGGTAGCCCTGACAAGGAGAGTTTTGTGAGGCTGCAGTTGTTCTCACCATGTGGACAAGATGAGAGATGATTATGCAGACAGCCCAGTCCTCTCCTCATGTTCCTGATCCTGTAGTTGCTTTATCTGGTAGCAGCAGCTTTCTACTAGAATGGACAGTCATTCCAGGACACCTGGGCTTCTTAGGCTGCCCTCTGACAGTGAAAAGTAGGTAATATCAGCAGGTAAAAAAATAGCAGACCTAATTTGTTAGGCTTCAGTGGCATCAGTTGTCCTATTTTTCTGGTATCAGAAAAAATAATCCAAATAACTTTGTCTCTCCCAAAGCAGGCCTTAGCATGTGGCATGTATTTCTCTTAACTCTTGCCTTAGGTACTGCCCCTTTTCTTCTGAAATACTTAATTTACTATTCCTGTTTTCTTAAATAGAATTTGCTTTTAATAATTACTGACCAAAAGAGATTTTCCATGGTTTTCAACTACTGCAAACCTGCAGTCTGCCACTGCCAGAGCTGTGGACATGTTTCATTGTGGAGAGGTGACTGAGCTGTTTTGTGCTGTGTGTGAGTATGAGAAGCCCGACATGGTGAGGGTCCCCTTGATCCACTACTCTGTTTCCTACTGCATTCTATCCCTCTGCTCTTCTCCCTTTACAGAGCAGAGTTAAATGGGTAACGGGAACAGCAGTGGTGGAGGTGGTTTTGTAAAGCTAGGTCAACACTGTCGTTGCAGAAACACTTCACTATCCTCTTCTGGTGCTTGTACAATCCTGTTGTCATGGTGCCAGTACATCTTGGAGTAAAATTTTTCTTATTTCGCCTTTGTAATGTGCTAAAGGCCTTCCTGTTTTACTCATGAGCCAGAAAGCAGACAAGTGATTTATCCAAAGCTGTACACGAGACCAGTGGCCAGCAAGAGAGCCCAGTTTTGCAGGAGCAGTGGTGCAGGGATAGCTGCCCAGCTAGTTGTCACTCTAATCAGACACATTTACTATCAATAACAAGAGAAACTCAAACCCACCCTTTGGTTTTGCTAATGCTGCCTTCTGTATGTACGTGACACTTCACAGCACAAACCATCCATGTTTTAGTAGTTCCAGAGGTATTTTGGAGAAGGAGGAATGGAGTGAGCAACCCAGCTGAGGCTCCCTTTTCTCTCTCAAGCACATGTGCTCTGTAGGACATGGCAGTGGCACTGCCCTTCACGGGTGGCACTCCAGACCAGAAGAGGGGGAAATGCCAGCATGCAAGCAGCTATTGCCCCCTGGCTTAGACTGAAATTTAGGGATTGTCTGCATTTACTTTTTAATTTGGGTTTTGAACATGGTATGAGTTGAAAGCACCAGAAGTATTTTGGAATGCTTTCTTCTGTTCATTTCCCTGTAGAGATCAGCCACACAGGCTCCCAAGGATCCAGCACAGCGTTGAAAAGAGGATTTAGGTGTATCTGAGTCAGATTTACCTTCAGTTTATCCTGAGCTCCCAGTTCTTTTAGGCTCTAGGTTTTGAAGGCCACAGAATAACTTGTGCACTGTTGTCCTTCAGAAGCAGTCTGATTTTTTAACAGGGAATTGGAAAATTTAAGCTATAGGATAGGGCAAAGTGCCAAAAGGATGGTGACTCAATGAGGACAAGCCCATTGCTGCATTGATGGAAAGGATGGCAGCAGCAGGAGGGTGCCTCGGGCATGGCATATCCTGCTGTGATGATAACCTGCCTCACACCCAGGCCACCAGTCTTCCATCAGCTTTTAATATTGGGGAGATCTGTTCAAAGGGATGTTTCTTGCAAGGGAAAAATGCTCATGGCTTCCAGGGAAGGATGAATTGTTCTTTATTTCCATTCTGTTTCTTTCTGTGTGGGCTAATGTGAAGGCACCACACATCTCTGGTGCTTACAGAGAGTTTCCTTCTTCTTTAATACTAACAAGAGGAAGGGAGGAAAAAAAAAACCCAGCAC
The DNA here is from genome assembly GCF_022539315.1 of Serinus canaria. Taxonomy (NCBI): domain Eukaryota; kingdom Metazoa; phylum Chordata; class Aves; order Passeriformes; family Fringillidae; genus Serinus; species Serinus canaria. The sequence continues at coordinate 17,188,080 of NC_066317.1, forward strand.
ATGAGCATATTTCATCCTTTCCTTTCTTAGGACTCTTTTTCTTTTTAAACATGGAAGCTGAAATCACATTTCCCAGTTGCTGTAGTGATGGAAGAAAAGGTCATAGCCTTGCTAGAAATATTCTTTTTATTGCTGATAGAAGAGGAGATGGGCTCACGTATCAATAAAAGTGAGGGATGGTAAGCGTGATGTGGGAACAGAATTCAATACAGTTTTATTGTATCACAAGTGGACTGAAGTGCATTTAAAAACATTAAATGAAGGCTCACAATATCTGCTCTGCTGGACCTTGGGGCCAGTGAATAGACAGATAATTGAATAATGACATTTTTAAGAGAATACAAGCACTAGAAAGCAAACTGATATTTTCATTGCTCTAAGATTGTTGGTAGAAAGGGAGAGAGAAGGGGGAAGATGGGACAAAATTGCAATCTGAAAACAGTTTAATGAGCCCACTTTTCCCAAGAATACAGTTCTTAATTATTTCTGGAGTGCTGTAAGGCCATTATGTGGCCTCTAGGCTTTCCCTCTGTGTTTTCTTGCTGCCTTCTCCATCGGTAGAGAAGCAGTGTTTGCCCACTGAGAGCAGTGCTGTGTTTTGTTAAACAAATGGACTTGCAGCTTCTCTGTTTTCTTTTGCCCTGGGTTTTTATGTTTGCTTTGTTTTGTTTTCTCCCTAGAGGATTTGGTCCCTCAAGGCCCAGCAGGGAAAATGGCAAATGTTCCTAAGGGATTAAGCCTGAATGTTGGCATTTTGGCCAGTAATGAGTGAATTCCCTCCTGAAGCCAGGCCTCCTTTGTTTTATTTGTTAAATATATTATTTTTGTGCATGAGTTGGGAATAATAAGTAAAACCAAAGAAAAAACAAACAAGAAAACCTCCAAACCAAAAACCCAACAGCAGACATAACTATCCATTATGATTATTTCTGAGCAGAGAATCTTTGTCTTCTTCTGACAAATTGCCTTTCTTCCAATGCTTACAGTTTCCTGGCATTGCAGTCAAAAAAGACTTTTTTTTTTTTTTTTGTACTCACTGAAATTCCCAGCTTTGCTTGCTAGCTTGTTTATTACTTTTTTTTTTTTTTTTTCATCCATAGAGGCAGAAATAAAGAATATATTGCTTATCAGTCTTCTTTTACTGTGTGTTTGTGGGGAGAGGGCACCTACACAACAGCCCACTGGAAAGCACTCTGAGTTAAAATACCCTGATATTATGGGCCTTTGCAAAACTGCAGGCTGACCTGTCTGAATAGTTGCATGCATAATGTTCAAAAAGGGAAGGAAAGCTAAGAGCTAGGGAAATAAAAGTATTTGAAAACTCCAAGTAGCCTGATACAAAGGGAAATGAACATTTTTGTAAGGCGCACTGAAATAAATGGCAACGTGGTTAATTTTTGAATATGAGATTAGGTTGGCTTTAAATAAGGAAGTTAGGTGATTTCCTGTGTGTCTGTAATGCATACTGGTTTGAAGGTCTGCTGTCAGCAGGAACATAATGGATTTTCTTGTGGGGAGAAGTTAGATAGATGCTAGGCAATTTTCATAGTAGGAAGGCCATCACTACCTGGCGCATCTCTGAGTTCCAGCATGCTTCTATGAAAAGCCAGCTCCTGCTGGCTCCTGTCATCTCTGTCCTTTCCCTAGGCTGAGAGACACTTCTTCATGTTTTCCACCCATGCCAGCATGAGCCTTTGTGTGAAAAGTTTTTTTTTTTCTTGCTCTCTCCTGAGTGTTTAGGTGATTGCGTCCTGAACCAGCTTGCTGCTCCCTAGTCCCAGGCTTAAGGTATTGAAATGCCTCCGTGCAGTGATTCTGTCTTTAAAGCATGCATTGGTTCTGGAAATCTCCATGTACAACAGGTTTTGCTCCCATATGTCTTGGAGTTGCACAGGCTCTCTTTATCAGAAAAGTCACCACAGTGCTGTGCTTGACTCCTTTAGGTCTGAGATGCTGCCATGGATGAGAGCTGGAGTGTGACACAGCCTGGGCAACCTGTGAACTTCTCAGATGATCATGGGATGCTTGATTGCACATATGTTGATATTTTTATTATATTTTGAAGCTTTTACAGCTGGGAGAATTTTTTTTCGGTACTTTTTTTTTAAAGAATATAAAAAGGTTTCTGTGGTAGAGCGTAAGAGGCAAATTTCATATCTCTCCCCACCATCACCTCACTCTCAGAAAATCTGCAGTGTGGAGACCCAGACTTTAAATAAGTCAAAGAATTTAGTGTAGGTCTGTTATGTGTTTCTCACATAGGCTGTTTTTCTTGATATAGAGCCCTGTCAGTTCTCCTGAGGGCCTCCATAATTGGTTTATTATGGAAGTTGAAGGTGGAAGACTGTGATGCGTAGTGTAAGTTATTTTATGAAGATTATGAATGTAAGGGGGTAATTTAATTCCTTGTATGACTTTTATGCGCTATTTATTCCTTTCCAATACTGAGCCATAGCAGCTGAATTTTTAGTGAGAAAGTGTATGGGTATGGGTTTGGTTTGATTCTACTCATTTAAACTAAAAGGTGCTTAAAATCTTTCAGTCTGTTGTCCAACTGCCTTTGGCCTTTGAGTCTGAATCAGAGGTCATTCAGTTGCAGGAAAACTTTCTTTCAGTGTCAGCAAACTTTGGGTCAGGTTCCTGACAACTTGAGACTGTCTAAATTTGTTAGCATTTTTCAAGAAATTTATCTTTGTCGCAGCCATTTCTAGCATAGTAAATAACTTATATTGTCTCAGCCAAAAAGGGAGTTGTAGCCAATACTGCATAGAAAGAAGAATGAAAATAGGTGCTATTCTTCAATCAAGTAATAGACTGAAGTCCTCCCACCTTCTCAGCTGATGGTTCCATATCTAAATAGTGAGACATCTTTGTACTATCTGAAATAGATTTGTGCTACCTTAATAAAGATGCTGACAAAACATAGCAGCCTGACCCCTCCAAACCCTTTTCTGGAGCACCAATGGGAAGAACCCCACTGGCTTTAGGTCATCTGTACCAAGCTGTGTTTTTCAACTCTTTCTGACATGACACTTGTAGATATTTGCCATCAATTTGCTGCCTAAGCATGAGCCCACACTTCCCAATTGTCTCTGAAAAATTCTGTCATCATTTAGGGAAATATATATTTCTTTCCATTTTTAATAACCTATTGCCTAAATTGTGCTATTATGCCAAGCACCCTCTGGAGATATTGATATGGATTTCATATGTTTTACAACAGATCTTCATGGAAATAATATTTATTTTTCCAGGTTTTATTCCTATTTTCCTTTAATTTCTCTTACAAGAAGTATTGCAAAGGTTTCTTTCATTGGTGCAAGCAGTGTAAGGAGATTAAGACCATCCTTGCCAGGTGCTATTATAAATCCACAAAAGAAATGAAATACATTTATTGGGTTTTATTCTGGCCAATAGGGAGAACAGAATATGTGTATCCAGTGGCTGAGTTGAGGATTGAAGTTCATTTCTTCCAGCACATGAGGGAGGAGGAGGGAGGGGGGAAATTTGAGTATATTAAGACAAATCCCTTTAGTGTGTGAAAGACAAAAACGCATCTTTCCAGATCTAAAAATACAACTTTGTTGAGTTTCTTTATATTAAAAGAGCTCCCAGGAAGAGAGCCAAATACATCTGAATGTATTACTTCTTTCCCTCATTTCCTCCACTTTTCTTCCTAACAACATTTCCAGTCAACTTTTAACAATATCGGCCTGCATGAAACCAGCGGTTCTGTGCACCTCAGCTCTGGCAAAGGAGACAAACATGGACTGCATAGTATTTGATTTTTGTTAGCTGCTGTTTCCAAGAGGAGTAAAACGGGAGGAATTGTGGGAGAATAAGGCAAAAGGGCCTTCCTCAGGGTATCCTTTTGAAAAACAAAACACCAAATAAAATCCTGCAATTTATTTCTAAAGGTTTCTTATCTTTAAAATAGTCATAGCATATCATTTGCCTGGGCTGATTGCCAGACTATGCAGAAGTGTTCTAAAGGACTTTGTGAGGTGTGTATTTTTCTCTTCTCTTCTTTTCTTTTTTTTTTTTTTTTTTTTTTTTTAGGGGTGGGGTGAGGGGGTGGGGAGTGAAACAATGACCAATTCAGATTAAAAAAGATTTATTCCAATTGATTTCACAGATGAATGTATTGCTGAGGGTCTAAACTAATCTCCTCCTCCAAAGTCCTTTTTCACTCCATGGGTAACTTAAAAATGTCTAATGTAGTTTTAAAAAATGCCTTAATCTCATTTATCTTTAATTTCTCTGTTCCGCTCTACAAGCCCACATAAAAAGATTTACAGTGGGTATTTTTACAGTGGGTATTTATCCCTTCCAATATCAAGAGTAAATTCCCTTCCAGATCTCAATTTTCACTGATAATCCTCAGAGATGTATAATTTTAATTTACCTTGCAGATGACGTCCACCTGGTTTCTCTCTCTGCTTTTATGAAGGTATTATTCAGCTGCACCTCATTAACTCTGGTTTGTTTTTTTGGTTTTTTGGGTTTTTTCTCTTCTCTCTTGTGTGTCTTGAACAGTGTCTGTGAGTGGAACTATTGTCTTGTCCTTTGCTGGAGTGCACATGCTGGTGCAGCTGGGGCTGGCATGTCACCACGTAATCCAGCTGAGTCTTTTCTTTTTATCCCAGGAGAGGCAGCGTCGGGGCCTTGTCCTTTTTATTTCTTTAAAAATTAATAATCTCACATTTTTCCATTTCATCCCTTACAATGGCTTGCAGGACCACACAGATGCACACTCACGCACCTGAAAGCTTCCAAAACCTCAGATGTTCAGATCTGCAAAATAATGGTTCTACTAAACAGAACAGGAACTATTGTGCTCTTGGGATTTTGAAAATGAGTCTATTATATTTAGGTGCCCTAATGAAAGCTGAGCTTCCCTGGAAATCTACCTTTAATGTCTGTATAGGAAACACTCTGGCGTCGTTCCACCTATGTTACTATTTAAAGCAGCAAATTGTGCATTTAAGTGCTATTCTGAATGCAGCCCTAAAAGATGGTTCCACGTTTCTGCAGCAAAACTGAAGGGTGGAAGGAATGTAAAGTCCATGGAACAAATGCAGACTTGAGCTTGAGTATTTGACTTTGAGAAGAAAAATCAGGAAACAATGTATAGATGGTGTTAAAGATATTTTTTTATTAGTCAGACGTGGCTCAAAACATTGAAATTGTAAGATAAATGAGTTTCATAGTCTAGCCTCGTGTGGGAGAGCAGAATGGAGTGGCTAGTGACTCTTTGGTATGAAATCACACTGTATCTCTACTGGTGGTCTTTTCCTTATCACAGGCTGAATTAATCCTGCTTCAGTATAATCACATTTGTATCCTGCTGCTGCTTTGGGTATTTAACTCAGGTTTGGCAGTGCCTGAAACCAGAAGGACTTTCAGTCTGTAATCAGTGTGGAGCTGAAGGTGTGGAGGCAGCAGTGCTAAAATGCAGCCGAGAAAAGATGCTCCTATCCCACAGGCACACCTGAGCCAGCTCTGATGCCCACCATGGCATGAGATGCAGAGGCACAAGCTGCAAAGCAGGGATAAATTTGCCACGTGGGTGTTTTGTACAAGGCACAGTTGTACCCCTGGTTTCACTCTGCTTTTCCCACTGGCACCACTGGGACACTCCCAGCCAGGCATGTGCTTAAAGGTTTGATGGATGTCAGCTTGTGTGTTTGCATCTTATATATGGTGTATGCAACTAACAGAAGCCTAATTTGGGGGGTCCTTTATGTGCTCAGGCTGGGGTTTCAGAGGAGAAACAAACAGGCCTTTGTCCATTTAAAGACTTACTCAGAAGAGTGAGCATGTGCCATGTACATTTCCAATGAAGTCAATAATTAAATATGTTCCAGATGACTCTGGTGGGGGAGGATATTAGTAATTACCAGAAAGTGACAAATCTACATTCTGTGGCTGGTACTTTGAAAACAAAAAGTCTGTGTTTCTAGTAGAATCCATTAAAAATATGACCTGATTCAATTGTCATGTTTCATTTAAAATAATGTCTTAAGTTTTAGACAGTATTTTCTGGTTTTTTTTTGTTTTTTTTTTTTTTTTTTTGTTTTAACAGTCTTAATAGAGGTATAGTAGTTGTCTTTCAGCACATGCCTTTGATGAGAGCCCATGGAAACACTTGGGAGTTTTCTTGTTGAGCTGGAGGGAATTTGGATGCAGAGAGTGAAACTGGACAGTATTTAAATCAGTGCAGCCTTGCCTATTAAACAGCTTGAGTCTGAGCCTTCATATTTGGGAGAAATTTGTGGTGCAGTGATGATATTATGGAGAGATTTCCAGAGAAAAAGAAAAGTATTTCTTTCTCAAAGAGGAGTGGTCTGTTCTGCCATCTTGTCTCAGAAATGAAATTAAATGGCTAACAAAGTCTCAAACCAGTTCTAGAGTATACAAAAACAATCATTCACGTTTTTCTTTGGTAAAAGGAAGGTCACAGAGCTGTGGTTTGGGCATGCAGGGAGGAGACAGGAAAGGCCAAATCTCAATCAGAGTTGAAACTAGCCTGTGTTGCTGCAGATAACACACAGCTTTTTAAAAAGTACTTTAATAGCAAGAGAAGGTCTAAAGAATACACTGGGAGTGATACTTGTTCAAGGTGATGACCCCTCTAATGGAGATAAAGTGGAGACATTCAATGTTACTTGGTTTTTGTTCCCTAATTCTTTAATAATCCTGGTAGGCCTTGGGCTGCCTGTTCCTTTCAAGTGGAGGACCATAAGTGTGTGGGAGCAGTGGCTTTCCTTTTGTGAAACTGTGAGGAACCAGCTGCATCAGCCAAATGTTGACAAGTCTGTGGTCTCTGGTGGAAATCATCCCAGAGTGCTGATGGAACTAGCAGATGTTATGGGAAGACCCCTCTTGATCATTTACCGAGTATCTTGGGAGTCTGGGGAGGTCACTGCTGACTTGAAGGTAGCCAGTGTTATTCCAATTTAGAAGAAGGACTGTTAGTCTAACCCCAGTTCCTGGAAAGTTAGGAAGTAGATCATAGTGGGATACTATTGACAGGCATTTAAAGAATAGTCTAGTTGCCAGGCACAGTCAGCCTGGGTTCACACAGGCAGATCCCTGTTGAAATAATTTTGTATTCTTCTATGACAAGGTCATTTGCCTAGTGGATCAAAGGTCTGGATATAGGATGGGAATGCACTATTAGCAAGTTTGCTGATGATCCCAGACTGGGAGTTGCTTTTAACTCTCTTGAGCGATGAGAGGCATTGCAGAGGGAGTTCAGATAGACTGGAACATCAGGCAATGATTAATGGGACAAAATTTTAAAAGAACAATTGCTGGATTCTTTGGCTGGTGTGGGGGAGTCGCAGCTCTGCAGAAGGGGACCTGGGGATGATGGTTCACAGCAGCTCAGTGAGAGCCAGCAGAGTGCCCTGGCAGCCCAGAGGACAATCCCCATGTTGGGGTGCATCAAACACAGCATAACCAGCTGAACAAAAAAGGTGATTATTCTGCTGTACTAAGCATTGATGCAGCCTCCACCTTGAGTGTTGTGTGCATTTCTGGACCCCACAGTATAAAAAGGATGTTAAAGTGCTCTAATGCATCCAAAGGAGGGCAGCAAAGCCAGTGAAAGGGATGGAAGACTGCTTCTGTGAGGAGCCACTGCGAACTTCGGATTTGTCAAGTTTGGAGAAAAAGAGTTCAAGTGACAGCCTCATTGCTTTCTACGGATTCCTGAGGAAAGGATGTGTTAGAGAGAGGTGCTGAGCTCTGCTCCCTGGGATCTGGTGATAAGACGCATTGGAATGGTTCAAACTGTGCCTGAGGAAGCTTAGTCTTAGCATCAGGAAGCGTTTCTTTACTGAGAATGTCCAGCACTGGAGGAGGCTTCCTGGAGGGGTGCTTGATACCCCAAGCCTGTCAATGTTTAGGAAGCATTTGGTCAATGCCCTTAATGTTATGCTTTAGTTTTTGGTCAGTCGTGAAGTGGTTCAACAGTTGAACCCTAGATGGCCCTTCCCACTGAAGATAAACCACTTTTGCCATGGGAAGATGCTGATGCTTCCCAGTGAAATGATAAATGGGATTTCCAGAGCCCCATGTGAGTGCCTGGAGACAGTTGGACATTGTTGGTGTTATTTGTGCTGAGAAAGCTCAAACAAATTGCTTTGCAACACTTTTTCATCTGAACATCTACACTCATGTGGAAATGGGTTGTTGCAGTCAAACACAGCCCAAATCTTATCAATTATGAATGGCTGCAACAGATGGTATATATTATTGTTTATAAGAAAAAGTGATACGTTTCAAACAAGAAACACATGCTGCTCAGCAGCTTTAGCTGCCACTTCTGAGATGGGAACCAAATCCCTGACCTTGTCTTCCCCTCCACTTGTTGGATAACATCCTATTTTAATAACCAAAAAGTAAAGACCGTGAAATATTGCACGATGGAAAACTGTGTGCAAACACCAATTCTGGTGTAAGAGGATCCCACTCTTTCTCAGCATGCTGGGAGCTGCACCTGTCTGGGCAAGGGTAGAATTTGTGTTTGCAGCACAGCTATCGATCAGCCTTTCCCAAGGGTCCTTGGGACAGGGAATTTCTGCAAAACTTCTAACTTGAAGTTTCAAGAAGCTTGTGAAATGTTGCTGCAAAGACCTGGTTGTAGCCTGAGATCAAGGTATATCATGATGATGTTGATGAGTGCTTTGTCAGATACCTGACTTTGCAGAAAATACTGGGTATTCCTTCAGTTTTTCTTTTAATCTCCATTTGTTGCATTGCCTTATTTTAAAAACTGAAATAATTTCTCTAAATACAGCAAGTGAGAGGCTTTTGGGGCTAAAAGCCTGGCTCTTGAAGAGCAATCCACATGAACTGTAGCAGTCCTCAGAAACTGGACCAAAAGTCTTGGAAACTGTATTCCCTTAAGCTTGTGCCTATTTTTGCTATAGATATAAAATTGTATGTACATGCCTTATCTGGAAAAAAATAAACTCTGTAAGCATCTGCAGGATTGGTGCCTAATTTGGTGGAGAAAAGTCCATTTAAAAATCTTCATTGCTCTTACACAATTTGCTACAAAAACGTTTATGATGCAGAATCTAGACACATTGCCAGAACAAATGAGCCAGAGGTATTTTGTGATAGTAGCCATTCAAAAATAGAATCACAATAATTTGTTTATTTTCTGATTTATAAAATTGCTACATCATCTTGGCTGGAACTGCGGGTAGAAAGCATGCATTTCCTTGCTCTGGTGTTTTAAAATTCTCACTTAACATTCACAACACATCAAAATACTCATTTCTGTGTCTTTAAAACCAATCATATTAGTTATTCCCCTGCTGAATTTAGTGCTTATTCAAATGCACTCTCTGCTCTCCTTGAAAAGGAATTTTGGCTGAATTTCTTTAGTGCAAAGCCCTTCCTTAGTGCCTTGATAACGCAGTGTTATCTTACTCTGTAATACTTCACCATACAAAGCAATCTCAAACTCAAGGAAGCATGCCAAGAGACACTGGGCAAAAAGCCCTTATGTAAAGTTTGGACTTCTTTCCCTTAACAGTGCAGCATTTGCACAACCTTCTCTTCAGGCAAAGAAAATAAATAAATCAAAACAAAGCTCTAAAGTTAACAAAAAAGTTTTTAAAAGCAGTACTCTTGATATTTATTTTAATGGGAAGAAATCAAATTTATGTCACTTTTATCAGACTAAACTAGAGGAATTCTGCAGTGCTCTTTGCTGATAGTGGCACAAACTCCTTGTATTGTGCCCAGATCTGTCTGTAAAGTTTCCAGTGTAACAGCCTTTTCAAAAGTAGGATTTGATGCCTTGTGGGTCCTGTGTGGGAGTGTGGTGACAGTTATGCAAGGCCTAAGGGATTTATATTTTTTTTTTTTGTGCTCTGGAGCTCAAGATAAGAAAAGGAAGACTTAGGTACTGATGGCCACCTTGCACCTCCTGCTACCCAACTTGTGCTGCTTGAAGATGCACAAGAGGTGCACCCTTCTTCTACACTCACACTTGTGATCATCCTTCCCGTGATCCTTTTGGCCCAGCACTGAGTTACTGCATTTAATGTGGCCTTGGCTCTCTTTGCCATGCAGTTTGTGGACTGCATAAATCTGAGCAGGATGACAGTCTCATTGGAACTCAGGATGTGTGGGAAGGAGCCCCAGGTACTCAAGGTTTGCAGTCTTTCTCGTGATATCACAGTCCATGGAAATTAGGTGCACGGATACCATGAAGTAGTGTCAAGATGAGTGCTATCTCCAGAGAGATTATTTATCACTATCCTTTCCCTCTGCCTGAATTCAGGGAGGTTTTTATTGAAAATTCACCTCTCATCTCCCCTTTTATTCTTTCCACTTCATTTCTCACATTCCCGCTTACTCTTTCATAAATATACCTGCACAGCTGTGACTGTAGCTTTACAAGCTTCAGCCTCTTAAACCTAAATGCTGTTCTTTGCAGGTGACCTCACATTTCAGGAGCAGAGGCTCTCCTGGAACATGCAGGAGGATATTGGCTTGTAGAGCATTGGATTTACAATTAATCAGTCAACTTAAGCTTTTTTTTTTTTTTTTAACCACCTTTTTCTAATCACACCAGTAGAGAGTCCCAAAATGTGACCCCTCTCAGGAATGCAGAATTAGCCTAACTTAGTGCTCACATGGCTTTTGTGGTACCAATGGTGTGTTTGTCTTTGGACAATCAATAGGGTCAAGAGGCGAGAGTTTGTCTGGTTTGTGTCAGTGTTTGCCTGAAGTCAAATAGGTAGCCAATTAAATTTTCCAATATTGAATGAGAAGAGAGTGGTAGTGTCAGCTCTTCTACAAATGCCTATTAAATTACATGATGCAAAAGTGGCTAAAGATAATTCACAGCAATAATTTGACCCAGTTATATGTTTATTGCATTTAAAAGACAACCAGGGGCTTGATTTCATTGCCAGCTGTGTGGTAGTTAATGATCAGTAAGAAAGCATCAAACTGAGAACAACTTCTGTTTCTAAATACAGCCTGCCATGCTGAATTTCAGACATTCCCAGAATGAACTGTATGTGTGTAATGGATCTAAAAATAAGGAGAAATATGCTTCTATTGGAGACTAACAGTATATATTCACTGCAAAACTGTTCTTAAGTAACAAAGAAAAATCATATGCAAAAATGATGGACTTGCTTCTAAATGCACATAATTGCTCTGACCTACAGCTGTATGACTCCTGATTAACGCTGGCCATAAATGAATGTCCTAACACAATTTTCCAACCTATGTAATTAGCAGGGGAAGACAAAATTGTTACTTCCTTTTCAGACTGACATTTTTACTGCAACCATTAGTTTTAAAAACATCAGGCAAGCTCTCTGCCTGCGTGGTCTGTCCAGTATCATTGTTTAAAAATTCATTTGTGGAAACAATTGCACATATGATAAACATCAGTTTGAAAATTTAATTTACTGCATAAAGAATTTGGGGACATAGTTTTTCATAAAGCAAAATAAGTCAATTAGAGCCTTCTTTTCACAGGCTGCAGTTCTTCTTTCAAGCAAAATAACAGTGATTGGGTTAGGTCTATAAAAGTGTAGGCATTAAAGCTCCAAAAACAATGTGGTACAATAATGTTGAATTGAAGGTGCCTAAGAGAAAATGAATGTTGCAGGGTTTTGGGGTTTTCTTCCTTTGATTTTAGGTTTTATTATGTATGTGCCTTGTTAGTTCCATTTAAAGAAATGAAAAATGCAAATATCTCTTGCTCTAAAACATACTTTATTTGAAACACCCCATAAATTCTTTCATGAATTAATTAAAATGTAGCAGCAGGCTGATGTCTCTCTTCACCCAGTGCTGCAGTGGAGACGGTTCTGTGCTGATGTGTAACAGCTCTAAAAAAGCATGGCAAACTGGGTGATGCTCTGGACATCACACAGACAAACTTGGCTTCACTCACTTATCTTTCTAGTTGAGAAAGAATCCATTATGTGGGCCTGAATTCTGGACCAGTGGATGCTCCCACTGGGCCGTTTGGGCAGGTTTTTGAAGTGGGGATGGAGCAGAAAACAGAATTTCGGCCCTGCTTGTAGCCATACTTTCAGCTTAAATCCAGATAAAATTTGGTTTAGTTTCTCAGGGAGTGGCCCAATCAGATTGGTCAGAGATGACATTTTCTTAGCAGCCCAGTACCTAATGGCAGAGCTTTTCCAGCATCATGGTCTGCCAGACCCCAAACATAACTGAACTGGACTTAAAAACTGATACCAAGGAATCGCTGGAAATCCACATACTCTGTTGTATGTCCCTGCAACATGGAATTGATCTAAAAGCTGGGAATACTTGGTGCTGGGCACACAGAGGAGTTAAGTGTTTTTGAAAGCCTGGTCATGTCTCTGCAAGGCTTAGTCTGCAGGAGCTGATTAATGCAGCCAGGTCTGATGCTTATCCTGCTCGAGGTGCTTTGCAGTGGACACTGCCTGCTGCCTGCACTACTCCTGGCTGCTCAGGCAACTGCATGACTGCAAGAAGATGAGTGAGAAAAATGGCAAGCTTGGCATGTCAGCTTTGCAAGGGGACTGGTGATTAAAAAAAAAGAAGAAAGGAAATTTTCAGTTTAGGGTTCAGTTGTAATTATTCAGAATTTTTGAACACACTATCTCTTTTAATCCAGAAGAGCTAATCCTTGATCCCAATCCTCCCTGCAAAAAATGGAACTCATTGATACCAATGAGCAATACTTGCCATATATCATTCTAAGGAAGGGCAAGCTCTCTGTGAGTCTGCAGGACGTATGGACCAGAGACATGCAGATGTTTCATTCTTAGTGTGGGAGTGTTGCAATATGAGGTGTAGGGAGGGAAAGGCAGGACCTGCAGGGCTGTTCATCAGTCCTGTTTTCTTCTTGCTGATGACTTGATTCTCTTGTGTTGGATTTTGGAAGGAAACATTGTCTTTGCTTTACAAAGTGTGATGTTGGTGCTCCAGACTGCATTTCTATTCCCCAGGTGTGAGATCTCACTTTACATTACCCTGTCTGCTGGATATTACTTTAAGAAAACCTGATAAATAGACTCCACATTATTCCAGCTTAGATTACTTTGGTCATAATGTATCTCTTTGCTCCTCTCTTCCCCTGCTGTCTTTAAAATGTCCAGTAGAGGACTTTACCTGACATAACTAATTTTTGGTTTGCATCTTTCCCATCTCCAATTCTAATCTTGGACTAGTTGAAAACTTTCTGTTCCTTCCTTCTTTTCCCTAAAACTGCAGAGCAACGCCCTATGATGGTGCTAAAGGTGATTTTAATTGTGGCTTATAGTTACTGAGTGTCTGTGGTGCTAGGAGTTACTTTTTATTCTTAAAAAAGCTTCATTTGTACATGTGTTTGCTTAAATGTACTTGTGAAAAAAAAAGGAAAGCCTTGTTTTTAAAGAGTTTCTGAGAGCTTCAAAATTATTTTTTATATACAAATATGATTTTTCTCTTTCTTTTTTCCTTTGAAATGTGCAGTGAAAACTGCTGAATGGAGATCCTCACATTTTCTGTGTGGATACTGTTCTGTACAAGAGACCTCATGTGTAACAGTGTTGAAAATCTAATCAGGAATGCTTCATGGAGCTGCAAAATCATTGCTGGATAAAACATTTTAGCAGGGAAGCAAAGCTGTAATTTCCAGAGAAGGTCATGATTGCAAACTCTGTGTTGACTGGGTGTGACCTGGATGAATCCTGATGGTCCAGGAGGAAGCTCTGTTATGCCCTAACCTGATGGCCTCTCTTTTCCACCTCTGTTTTCCTTTTGTGAAGCATAGCTGTTTAGTGGCTAAAGGTTGGAAAACAAAGCAAAATTGCGATTACAGTCGACAAGCTCAGCATTCTCCACACTCAGGTCCCAGGTGTGATGATCCTGTGTGCAGCAGTGCCATTCTCCACTGTCGACTTTGTGGGCAGGAGCTTTCCCTGACCTGCTCTGTAAAGCCCATGTTGCATAAAAAAACCCAAAGTCCCTTTTAGATTTATTAACAAAGAAAGCAACAAAAACTGGAGTGTGGAGACACACCTGGGGCTCCTCCCGAAGGACTGCACTGCTGAGAGCTGGAGTCCTCTCTGCACACCAAATACAAACAGAGGGGGGGGAGGCAAGATGTGCTTTGCAGAGCTGCTTAACCCTTTCCTGGAAGGAACTGCAGCTCACTGTCTCTGGGAGAAGTGGGGGCAGCGAGGAGGATGGGGAGGCAGTTTGGTGTTAATTTTTATCTCGGTCCCCACAGCATGCTTGCACTACCTGACTTTTTGTATAATCTAATGGGTAGATTCCTGCTGTTATAAGTAGGAAAATTCAGAGTGGAAGGTCTTGTGACTCTGAAGCCATTGTGTGCATGTCACACGCCTCACCGCATTAGGCTGCCCTTGCAGTCCTGCTCAGGGAAAGCTGAGAGCGTAACAAAGGGCATAACTGTGCCCCACTGGTGCCTGTCTATCTTGGCATTTATTTTCCTTAAGCACCTAAACATCTAATTTCGCTCTGCCCCGCAGCGAATGCCACCCCAGTGTGGTCTCTCAGTGATCCTGAACTCCAGCTCTTGCTGTTGTGTTTTCCACTTTCTTGTGGTTCTGGTCCGTGTGTTTTTAAAGGTGGCATCTTTGAGATCCTCGGCCTCTGCTGGCATTGCTTGGAAAGGAAACAGTAAGGCCTTTACTCAGAGCCACTGCAAGCTGGTGCAGCTCTGGTAGTGGGTATGAGGGATGTTTCCTCTCCCAGTGTGGCACCTGCCAGTCTGGTGTAGCTCTACAGCAAGTGTGTACATGCAAATCCACTTTCAGTTTTGTTTTACCTTGCCTTCTGCTGTGCAGGCATCAGAAATGGGGGAGAATAATCATTGTTTAGAACACCAAATGCCCCGGTGCTCTGTTGTTAGAGACAGAAAGGATGGTGACAGCCGTGGACCATTTGTAGGGGGGCTGTGGCTCCAACCCCGTGCTGTTTGCCTGTATTTGGTGCCCATGGAGCAGCGTCCCTGTTCCCATCCCCAGCTGCCTCAGACCTCATTGACAATGGTTCACTGGTGGTAACAATGCTGGTGGAGATGAAGCTGTCACCTCCTTGGCTATCCCTGCTCGTGGGATGGGCACCACCAGCAGGTTCATGCAAAGCCAGCTGCCCTGACCACAGGGTGCTGTGGTGAGCAGCTTCTGAGCCTTTGCCAGCACCATGGAGGGTTGAAGTGTGACCAGAAGGCAGTGGGGCCTTAGGCCATGGTCTGTGCTGTAGACACTCCTCTTGGGATCTGACTTGTGTGAAAGAGGAGCAGCTGTGTTGTGCACCGGTTTTAAAACGATGGCTTTCCAAAGTGCAGCCTGTTCTAACACTTTGGAAAGACTGAGGCCAGGCACAGCTCTCAAAGGAAGAGAAGCAGCTTTTGATGTTGCTTCCTCTGAGGGACACAGAGGGGCATTTCTTACACACTTTACTCCCTCCTGCTGCTTGATCAATTCAGGCGTGGAGTCAGATCTATGGGGAGGCTGTCACTGGGAAAGGCTTGGCCAGTTTGCAAGCCTACACCTGAAAACAGTGATGTAAAGTAACAAACCACCTGAGAGCAGATCTCCCTGTGACCAGACATCCCCTGGCAGACCCTGCTGATGGCAGACAGGCACCCAGAGGGGTGGCACGGCTGAGAAGATAGCTCAGAGTTCATTGACATCAGTGTTCAAAGCCGGCCCCTCTCTCCTGAGTAAATGTGATCCACAGGAGTTCACAACACTGAACCTGTGGGACTAGAGGAAAAGAAAAATTCTCTCTTGTACCTGATTACTGTCTGTCTAAAGGGAGGCCATCATGCTGCATTCTGCCATCCATCCTTAAAAAGACCTGGGCAAGGTGACCTTGCCAGGCTGCACACAGCACACTGGAAGGATGCTGACAGCTGCATTTGCAGTGATCATCCCTTGAGGAAAGCATCCATGCCTGCTCCTTAGGCCTGCAGATTTTCACACTTGATGTTGGACTATGGTTAAAGCACAGGAAGCCAGTTTTGGCACCATTTCCCAGCTCTGCTGCAGCTTCCTTGGACAAAGTGTGTAATATTTTCCTGCCACTGTTCCCAAATGGAAATATTAATCAATCTTTAATTAACCTTGACTATGTTGTTTGTTTAGCTTGCAAGCTATTGGGAGAACAGTCTTTTCTCACTTAGTAGTAGACTGCTGTCTATTTCTGCTCTGGCCCTGGGATATTGCTACAGGATAAGTACCATCAAAAGGAACAGGACATTTCCTCATCTGGATCTTAGCTGTAGTGGCAGTGTCACCCACAGTGGAAATATTATCACTGGCTTGTTGATCCATGATTTTGACTAAATTATGAATCCTAGCATGCAAAACAGGAGTGTTCAGATATGCAGTTGGGCAACATCTGTATTGCTTATGTTTAAAAGAGGATTAAGAGGAACAAAACACAAGGTGTATCCATGAAAAAGCCAGCTTTCTTCTCCAATGCTTTAGAAATTTTTTACATTACATATAGTCTTTTCATTAGTTTTCTAACTTTTGGCAAGTATGAACAAAATGCTTTTTATTTCTCAAGGCCTTTGCTTAAGGGAATCCACATGAAAAGTGGAGAATATGTATGGAGTTTTTAAATTAGCAGTTTTTTTCCTGTGAATGTAAGTAATGAAGTGATTGTTTCATGCCTTTCTTTAGGAAGATGAGGCCTGTTCCTTTTGGCTGTTATTTTCCCTCTATATTTGGTTGTGATGCAGTCAGAGATGACCAGAATTGTAAGCAGTGAGATAAGTTTTCTGAGACAGAATTACAGTTCTGATCCAAAGAGGCATGTGGCTTTGGATGGAAATAATGGATTTTATAACACCTATTTAGATAGTGTTTTATGGTTTTAGTGTTTTTCTTTTGTTTGTTTGTTTATTTTTTTTAACTTAGTTAAACTTACACTTAGTTTTCTCACCACCACCCCTGCCCTCCCCCTCAAAACATAAAGAGAATAGAAAGGGATTTAAATGTGCCCATGCTGTTAATACTGTGGATGTTTTTTTCTGGCTCCACTTGTTCTTCAGGAAGAAATGTGACATGTTTAGCAAATTGAGGTTTACTGTGGGACAGGCAGATCTCTGAAGAGCTCTGATGTACCAGACTTGTCATCTTAGTTTTTCATTGAACATATTTTTCCTGTCCTTGTGTTCACACACAGCTGTGCATATGTCAAACACAGTTTGGTTTTGCTTAATTCACTACAAATTGTGCCACAAGCACCTGGTCCAGTTTTCCTCTGGCTTTGTGGCATGACTTGGGAAATACTGCAAAAATCCCTGATTTTTTTCCCCTTTTGTCATCCTGAAAACTTGAGTGATAATATTCCTAGAGACTTTGTGAACTAAGAATTGCTGTAAGCTAATGGACAGTGAATTGAACTCCTGGCCAGCTGTCCCAGGCCACTGCTCCTTGCTCTGTCAGAGTTTCAAGGCATTGGCATTTGTGTTGGCTTCCTTATCTGTAAAATGGAAATACTACTTGCTTGAGTTTGAAGGGAGGAGCTGTGTGACACCTGCTCTTTGCATGGAACAGGGAGTCCAGAGGCCATCAGTCAAAGGTGTATTTTTCACACTGGCAGATCTACTAAAAGATCCAGAGGCCAGCAAAGCTGGCTGCTTCCTGCTGGCATTTCTTGCCTGTTGGCCACAAGACCAATGCCATAGCCTTTCCCAGAAGGTTCCCCATGGCTTGACAGCACACACAGCACCAGAGCTGTCCCATCCATCCTTTTTCCTTTCTCTGTTTGAGTGTGGCACCAGAAGAGACAGCACCAGCTGCCAAGACCCCCAGCAACTCCCCCTGGAGCTTTCAGAGAGGGGCAGTCTCTCAGACAGAGTAATACCTACATTTCCATCCTGTCTCTGTGCCTCAGGTCACACACAAAATCTGGTATTATCACAAACATCAGTGTTGAACTGAGATATGGGCCATGATTTTTGTGAAACTGCTGTTTGAGTACCTGCTTCTTTAAACCAGAGAACCCTTTTTAAAAAATGGGCTGGTCTTCTGCTAATTCAGACTAACATCTGTGGAGCTAAAGATGAGGTCTTCTACCTCAGTCAACCCAGGTAGAGCCATCACGGGGCCTTTCTTCCTATTTCTTCTGTTTTGTGCATTAGCTCTAAGAGAACATAGTAATGCACTGAAAGTTGTTTAAATTTTTATAGAAGTATGCATTTGTGAAAGATTCCACATGAGCTCTTGGCAATGAGGTAGGCTGCACAGAGCTCCTCACCGAAGGCACTGCTCTTGCCCTCAGGTTGTGAGGGAGATGCACAACATCCCAGGCTTTCACAAGCCTGCTGAGGCCAAGCAGTTGACTAAACCTTTGCTGGGTTGTGCCTGAGTAGGATCTGAATTTGTGATGTGTTGTCACTGCCAGGAACACATGGGTTGTTTTGTTATCCTGCTGGTGTCCTCTGTCTGGGAGGTGAACGTGGAAAAAGCAGACCTGGTTAGCAGTGAACTGTGGTGGCTGATGGTTGAGATGGGTGTCAAGAGATGCTCTCTAGGTTGTGTTTCCATACTGGTCTTGATGGTGATGCTCCTTAAGCTGTTTCACTTCAAATTTTAGCCCCTTTTCCCCAGCCTTTCTTATTGTATGTGTGCTTGGTCCAACTCTTCTCAAAAACCCTTCCCTCTCACCCTCAAAGTTATTTAGGAATTTTGTGGGAAGCTGAATCTCCTCTCCCAGGAGATGCTGCAAGCTGTGCTTGTGCTGTGCATGGGTTCAGGCCATGGCACAATCCCATCAGATCTGTTGGATGAGTCCTCCTGAATGCAGAAGAGAACAGGATGCAGTGAAAGGAAAGGGCCAAGCCCTCTGTGTCACCATATAAGCATGGCCCCGTTGATGCCCCTCTGGGAACTTCTGGCAATGTGATAATTTGATTTTTGAAGTTTTGCGTCATCTAAATTATCCAAAAGAGATTTCAAGAGGGAAAGGGCATTTTTATGGGAAGCAGGCATAGCCTTGGCATCTGGCTCTGTCCCCTAGATCTCTTAAGAGTTCCTTTTAACACTGTTTCCTATTTTCAGATTACTAAAAGCTGGACTGAAAACTAAACCTCACCCTCAATTCTTTTGCCATTTTGAATCTAGCAAGATAAGTAAGTGTTGTTTTACATAAAAACTAAGCCTTAGCAAAGTAGACAGATTTATTGAATTATCTCATACCAAAATGAGTGTGTTTCATTTCACTTCTTTTTTTTTCATTTAGCAAGATTTTTTTGAACTTTTTTTTATATCTATTGATGCCATGGGGAAACAGCTGCATTGGCTATGAAGTAGAGAGGGCAGCACACATTGACCACTCCAGTCGTGCATAGTAGATAATGTGCAAGAGCCTCAAGGATCCTAATTTTTGAACAGGTAATACATTGGAAGATAAGCTGTTGCAAAAGCACACAAAAGACTTCCCTCAGCCTTCATAAATTCTTATGCTTTAAATTAGAAATAAAGTAGTCTCTTTTTTGTGAAATGATAGGTCTTAGCAGTGCCTAATATTCAGTTCATTGCAAATAGTATGAAATTTCTACATATTCACTGCATATATTTTATTGCTGTAATTTGTAGTTCTCCCAAGCAGAATAATATTTTTACTTCACTGAATATACCTGTGCAAGTTAAAGGTCTCAGATGTATTCCTTTAAAGTGGCAGTTCATTCCAGCTACGCTCCTGCTTTATATCAGTACTTTATTCATTAAAAATAAGCATAAAATACAGTGCCATCCTTCTTAGTTCTGTATTCAGGCGGTGGGGAGCCAAATCCTGAAACCCATAAAGGGTTCTCTATTCCCACTTGGGCTCAGAGCTGCACGGTACTCCCTTGATGGGTTTACCTGCGTGCTTCCTTCAGTGAATGCCCCCAGCGCCAGCCTGTCCCGGTGTCCGTGTGCGGCAGCCCCAGCTGGTGGCTCGCTGGCTTGTCGCAGCTGTCCCCAGAGCACTGCAGGGACTCCTGGCATCGTTTCTGCTGCTCGCTCAGCTCCCCAAGTACGGGAGGGAAGGCAGGGGTTAATGAGTGCTTGGTGCGGCGGGAGGTGAGGGAAGCCGAGGAGGAGGAGGAGGATGCTGGTGTAGCACAGAGGCGCGTTGAGAGGGGACATCCCCGACATTCACTGTCACCTCCTGCTCTCTACCTCTCTAGGAGGTGGCCGTGCCCGTCTGTTTTACACGGCAAAGGAGTGAACACAATCCCTCCCATCCCCCAGCACATCTGGAGCACGAGCTGGGGAAAAGGCATGGGAGCCTTTCACAATTCATCAGCACATGATCTCCCCTGAAACATCTGCCTCTCAGCTGAGGTTTGGTTGACTCTGAGTATTGAAGGCTGAAGCAAAAGAGAAGATGAAGTGAAGGCTCCCGAGCAGTTTGCTGCAATACTTGCTTTAGCAGTCTGTTGATGGGATGTGTCAGAATAATTTCTCTTGGAGTGTTTTAGGAATGTGCCTCACAGCGTGAGCTGTGCCAGTATCTTTGCATTGCACATGTGAGCGTATGTGCGTGTGACACACGCTTGGGTTAATTATTTAAATCCTGAAATGTTGGAAGCCACTCCTCTGCATATGTGCACATATGTGCTCACACACACATGCACAGCACACTTGTGTTAATTACTTCAGCCTAAAAATTCCAGAAGGCACGCCTTGGTTCCTTTTTTCATCTTCTCTTTTTAAATAGCAGATGTTGTTAAAATTTACACCAGATTGTAAGATCTGTTCCAAAGGACCAGTCTGAAGTCTTAACATCTCCTTCCCCTGCTCTTCACTTGCTCTCCAAAGTGGTTGCAGTGAAATCCCACCTCTCCAGTCACCTTGCAGGTATTTCACCAATTTGTAGAGGGGAAAACAGACGTGTCACTTTGTTTGTCCTTGTGGAAATCCTTTTCTGATTTTGATGGGCATTTTACTACGGTATCCAGTTGGAGACACTTAGGAATAAGTACTATTGACAGAGGCAATTGATACAAAATCCTTCCTGACCATTCTCTCAATAGCTAAAAAGAAGTGGTGTTTTACCTACCAGAGCGTTATTAAAGGAAACTCAGCCATAGCAGCTGCTGTCAGCAATATGCCTTGCAATCAAATGAGAAATATGGTAGATACTCCAAGACATGAGAGAACTGCCAAGGCTTATTGCAGAGCAAAGAGCTTTTCAATAAATGTTTTCTCTGAAGAGCATCAGATTTCGCTCACTTCTCACAGCTCAGACATGCCTTGGCAATCATGATTAGCCTCATTTGGGCCTGTGGAATCTATTATTTTATAGCTAGTCTCATAGCTGGCAGGGTGACAAACAGTTTATTCCTCTTTGGAGAGAGATCGGACTGAAAGACACGGAGCTTTAATTCAGTGCTCTCCCACCTAAGACATTTTTCCTTTCCCACCTATTGCTTAAGGCAAGACATCTAATGTTTTTTTGCCTTGATGGCTCTGTCAGGCTTTTGACACCCAGATTTAGCTCTTTCCTGGATGAGGACAAATCTTTAAGAGACTTCAGGATTTCTTTCATTTTAAAGTCAGGCAAGAAATATATTTAAAAAACCCATGCAAATAATAATTATTCCTAGTTACCTGCATTTGCCATGTGATATTCCTGTGCATTTGAAATCCCAAAAGGAAGAACAAGTGGGGTGGTTATCCATGTCTATTTATCTGACCCAGTTACAATGGCTGAATGAGCAAAGGGGGTAAGACCTAGACTCAAACTTGATTACAAGATCTCTCTGGGGTTAGATTTAACCAGACAAGGTTGTTTGTTTCCCAAACAGCTGTTGTGTAGTGGGTCTTTAACCATTCTGTCAGTTTGTCTCTCCATAACTTGTCTCTGAGCACTGCTGGGCTGAGCTGGCAGCCCTGGGAATTAGATGTACTTTCCTGTCCTGAAAAACCACACTTAGCATCTCTGGATCATCAAACCGTGCTGTTAGCACCTCTTGGTCCACCTCTGTGTGCACAGAAGCCTTTCTTGATGGAGGGGAGCAGCATCTTGATACTCAGTTTGCCCCCAGACCTTTTTCAGAAGGGTACTTCTGAAATAAATGTTCTGTGGAAAAGCTCAGCTATCTTTTTTTTATTATTATTATTTTTACTAGTTTAGGCTTGGAGCTGTAAGTAATGCACAGATGCACATGTGTCTCTCCCATTTTATAAAGAAGCTTAGAGCCTGGATGAGGTCTAATTCATCTTTCTGTTGGGGAGACTGGATCTCTGCATCTCCTTTGTCCTTCACTGCAAAAGGCTGATGGGTGCTCAGCATCAGGCTCTTCACTGGCAGCAGGAGCCAGCCACAGAACGAGTGCTGCAGAGGGTCAGCCCTGCAGTGCTTACCTCCCTTTCTGGAGCTGTGCTTTCACTTCTCTAGGTGGTTTTTGGTTTTGGTGGGGTTTTTTTGGTTTTTTTTTTTTTGGGTTTTTTTGTTTTTTTTTTTTTTTGTTATGGGAGAATGGTGTCCAGGTGGCTGATTCTGCTGTAATTTAATGGTGGCTCACTCATCTGCTGTTGTGCTGGAAACAATACAAGGCCAACTGCCAGGGAAAGTTTGGCTGAATGACCTGTAGCTCTAATTGAATTTTGCACAGTACTTGTACTGTATCCTTTTTTCCCCCCCCATCTCGTACTGGCTCATCTTGCTGCTTCTTTTTTCATTGGTGAATTTCAAAGGAAAATTCTGGTGCACAACAAGTTGAGACCAACTTTTCTATTTGTGAGGGTAGTGAGTGGTGGCCAGTGCTCCAACAAACACTTTGAATAGCATAAACAACTTTTTTGTTTCCCAGATTCAGAGATGAATTTGTTTTTCAGGTCGCTTTATCTTTGAAATGGTGCTCTAAACATAAAATCTCATCTACAAAAGAGATTTATACACATTAAAAAATCAGATATTCCTTCTGAAGATGAACTTTGAATATAACAATTCCTGCTGCTTCTTTTCTTTCCAGTGCAGTATATTTCAGGACTCATTATATCTTAAGTGAATTATCTTTACTTGAGAAAAAAATATTTATCTCTTGGAATAATACATTTAGAAGTGCAGCACAATCACATTCAGTATCTGCTGAAGCTGATTAAATGTCTGCTTCTTCAGAGAAGCCAGTCACTGTGACTGCCACCTGGAATAATAATGAGAGGAGAGAGGCAAAGAAAGAATAGAAATTATTCACAGAATTTCAGGAAATCCAAATGTTTGCAAAACCATTGAGAACCAGCTCGCTGTTTGCTCCTCTTGCAGGGCCAGGCACACAGCATGGATCTGTTTAATCCCAAAACTAAGAATTCCCTGAGTTTCATTTACTTTCTGCTGGAGAGATTTTTGGTTCTCCCTTTACAAAATATTTAAAGGCATAATTTTTTGGTGTGCTTTTGTACATAAAATTAGGAAATGAGGTAATAACATTTAAGCTTATAGAAAATTTGCTTCAAGGGGACAGTGCCATGGAAAAGCATTTGTTATTACTTGGGTTTTGTGGGAGAGTCCATATGAGAGCTTGAGCCTCTGATGCCTGTCATCCATTATGTGAATGTCTTAACAAAATGATGGCTTTCTCCCAAAATAGCCTGAAGTTTGATCTATAATACACAAGGCAATTTTGTAGGAAGCCATAACTTTTTTCATCTCCCAGAAACCTGTAGTGGACATGACTTAATGTATATTAGTGGTTTCCTGGGCCCTGGTGACTTTAAGTTACACTGACAGGTATTTTAACATTAATAATCCTTAGTTTTATTTTAGTGAACATCTATTAAACTTAGTTATTATGTATTAAAAAGCAGACTGAAAGCACTGACATTTTAAGGAAGCCTAAATTAATGGTTTGAAAGGTTTCACAAATTTATCAGATGAATGGAAATCTAAGGAGGAAAAAAATCCACTTATGAGAAACGACAGCTTTGATTTCTGCAGATCTATAGATACCATATTTAAGGATCTAATTTAGGTTGTGGTTCATGAAAGCATAGATTATTGACATTTCCAATCTCTGTATTTCACAGCAGAATTAATTAGGAGGTGATAATTTTGGGAATGCGTTACATGAAGCCATTGTAGCTCAACATACTCATAGAGCACCTTTGTTTACTGGTGCTTGGATATTATATGAAAAATGTAATCTGGAAATTAAGAAAGTGAGATTATTCCTCCCTTTTATTAAATAAAGTGTTTACTCTTCATTTGCTGTAAAATGCAGGCATGTCTCCTGTGCAATAAATCCATTTTTTCCCCCCAGCTTTACAGGAGGGGGTCTAATGTGCACAGATAGTTACATAGAACCAAGAAGAAGGAAGTACTCTGTTTACTGAGAGCTTAAAATAAAGTTACAAATTAATTTCTCCCACCACTGTAATAGTTTAAACCTAAGCAAACTTTAAAGCTTAGCTTGTAGAATAATTTTTGTCTGGTGGAGAACTCCACTGGAGAGGCTCGAGGTTGAATGTTCTTTCATAAGAGAAATTGTCAGCCACAGGGAAGATAATTCATGGTGATATATTTGATAAGAATAATTTCTTCATTCCTCTGGCTGGAGAATGAAAGTCTGAGTGCTTTACATTCAAGTGTCAGGTTGCTCTTGGACTGAAAATTCCAGTAATGTTAATGGGGTCTGTTCTCCATTTAAATGTGTTCTAGAAAACCCGTCATGTGTCAGAAAAAAAGAAAAATCAAAGTAAAGGAAGACTTGGCGGCAAAAAATGGAAAAATAGCTTTACTCGTATGTATTTGTAAAATAGTCTTAGAAAACCTAATTCTTCCATTCTTTGTGCTTGGCTCCTGAGCCAAGACTCAAGAGGTTTTCTCCTGTTTCAAGTTCAAACTATTCACATTAAAAGCTCAGAAAATGAGTGTTTCACTGGGACTGACAGGACTGGAGTTTAGCTGTGACTTGGGGATAGCTTGATGTGGAGGCTGTGGACAAAGGCTGTCTTCTCTAGAGAGGATAGTTGCATTGGAGGGAGTGAACCCAAAGACCATTGTTTGATTTCCTGTGCCTAGAGGCAAAATATCATCTGACTTTCTGCTGGTGGAGCTTGCTGCAGTGGATGTGGCTGTGTTCCATTATCAAGGCATTTGGGGTCTGGTGGCCGCCCACCTGCCCTGCAGTGGGGCTCCAGGCTTTCCTAGAAGGAGTGGGTGGATGAGAGAAATGGTGCCACATGCTTTGTTTTGTGTCTGTGCTGCACAGGGTGAGCGCTGAACTTGGCTGTGTGGTCTCTTTTGTCACTTTAATTATGTGTGGGGGGAAGAAAAAGAAGCAGAGATGGGTACTTCTGCAGCATGTTGAACTTCAGGTTTCCAGAGCATGTCATATAAATGCCAAGCTAGCTCTCTTAGCTTTTCTTCTGGAAAGCCATATATGGGGGTTGAGTGGGTTTGAAATGCTTTTCTTTTTCTTTTTTTTTTTAGTATTTTCATGTTTTAATGAGGCTTGGAGCAACCTGGCATAGCTGAATGTGTCCCTGCCCATTGCTGGGTGATTGGAACTGGGTGATCTTTAAGGTCTCTTCCAACCAAAACTATTTTGTGATTCTGTGATTTTTGTTCCCTGGGTTTAGGTATATTTATTTCAGGTCTGCTGCTGCCCTGAATTTTCAATGTGCCTAGTTTGTTTTTGTTTTGTTTTTGGATTTTTTTTACTGTGACTCCATGACTCAACCACGCCTTCAAAAAAGAAGAGCATTTTAACCTGTGAGCAGGCTCTACATGGGCATGCTTTGGGTTGCCTTGTTAGATTTGCAGCTTCTCAAACATATCCCTGTCCAACCTGGGACCCACAGATGGGGCTGTGTGTTGGGGAGAAACACTTAAGTTGCTTTTCAGCTTTACCTGCCTATGCGTGTGGTCAAGTTGGTTGTGGATGTGAGATGCAGCAGCCATGTCTGGCATGAAAAAACACTCAAAAACACTCATGGCTGAGAAGCTGCAGCTTGTGCTTCTAAGGTCAGCCTTCAAAACCTGCGTTTTTTAGTCCTTCTCTCTTGTCATTAACTATGTGTTTAGTGCAGAGTGTATTAATTATTAGTATGAGTATTAAATCAATCAGATCTGTGAAGGACAGGGGCAGGGAGTGGATGTCACTTATGCCACTATTAAACATCGGCCTTGAAAAAAGAAAAATTAAACAAACAACTAGCAAAGTACAGGGCACACATTTTTGCAGTACTTTTGCAATTGCCTTTTAACATTTCCCTACTCACATATTTTTTTTCCAGGAGTTTTATGCTGCTGTTGTGTGGGTTTGAAGCAGTGCCAGGGAGACAGCTCTCTATGTCTCTGCCACTGTGTGCTTGTGCCTTAAATAGTTGAGTGCAATTCAATGTGGCGGTAAGAAAATGAGCAGTTAATGTTGTTCAAGTGTTAATTGTGCCAGAGTGTGTTTTCAGTGCCTCAACCCAGCAATGCTAAGAACAGTTAATTAATGCTTTTGTGCAATTTCTTTGAGCGGGTGGCAGGAGTCTGCTTGGGGACAGGCTGTAGTGGCTCATGATTGTCCTCAGTTTTCCTTCCATCTGAAGAATCATGAGAAAATCAGTGTATGTGGGAAATCTTGTTAGTAACTCCCCTCAGACACAGCAAGTGGTCCTTGATTTCATTTTGGCCCCTGGCACTGTTGAAGTCAATGGCACCAGCAACCACTGTAGGGAATGAAGGTGATGTTGTTCTCCACCCATAAAGTGACAGCAGGAATGGAAGACCTCACTATAAGAATAAAAGTTGTGTATGCTGTTTTTTTTTCTGTAGATCTGTGTAGGTAAGGTACATCCTGTGCTGTCATCAGTACTTAAATTCTGTAGACTGGTAAAGGCATTACAGAGATGTAAAATTGTCTGTAACTGGGAAAAATTTTAAAAAATTCTACCAGTAGAATTATGAAGACAGTTTTGTAGTGGTATGTTGTATAACTGAAGGGATAATCAGACTCTAATTAGACCCTTTCTTTTAATATTGTTCAACGATCTAAATCCTCCAAGCTTCTCATGGAACCTGTCTGAAGAATATGGTACCCCAATGTAAGCTGAGTAATTATTGAAATTCAAAAGCATTAAGTCTTAAATTAGCAGAGGGAAAATAGGCGTTTGTGACACATACAATGGAAGCGCCGTTCAGAAGGTCACCAAAACACATCCATGTTTGGAATTGTAAGAGAGCTGGATATGACACTGAGTGTTAATAACACATGTGAGCTATTCAGGATAAGGGTAATCAACGCTTCAGGTCACTCAGATCAGCTGGTCACAAATATATTATCCCCTCTAGAAGCTTCTCTCTTCCTGCTTTACAATATCATGCTATTGTTTGAATGCATTACAACAGCTTTTGCACGTTTGGAAATGTAAATTACTGCCTTCTCTGCTGCCAGAGGTATTGTATACCATCAGCCAGGGGAATCAGTGTGAAGCCATACATTTGGGGATCTGTCACGTTGCCTTCTTGCTTTTGCCAGGGACATTTAATGCTTTTCTGAATACCTTACTTAACTGTGACCAGCCACAGCCCAGGATGGGAAGAACAAGTGGTGTGTGGGTTTCTCCGACTGCTATGTCTGGAGCCTTTTAATCTTGCTGGCTCCTTCCCTTGCAAAACCAGATTGCAGTCAAATGCATTGTCTCTGGTCCCTAGAGCCCTGACAGCCACATGTTGAAAACATTTGCCTTTAACCTTAACCTGTTATGAGGTAGAAAGGAGTCTAAATCAAAGCCCAGGTAAAAAAGGCTGTTGGAGTTTGGAAACGCTCATTATGGGAGCTGCAGTTGGCTCCAGCTGTATGCCTCTCTGGACAGGGACGTGTAGATCCACATGTCTAGCCAGAGCATTTGCAGCCCTGCCCTCAAATTGTTCTTCCTCCGAGCCTGCAATTTCCCATCTAAATGAACGAGACTTTTGAATGCAAAGAGTTCTGCAATGCCAGCACCAGAGGACGCTTGGCAGGCGTCCTTGCCTGGAAGGGGCTAGAGTGAACTCTGGGCAACAAAACCAAAATATGCGTGCACACCTTTGCATTCCTGTCTCACTTCTCCAAACAGAGATCTCTCAGCTGTCAAAGCCATCCTGGTTTGCTGGCAAGTTCTCAGTTCTCCCTCTGTTATTTCATGGGGCCTGTCTTCTCTTACACCTTTGGGGAAGAGGCCCCCTGGAACCAGCAAACTGCAGGGCTGGGGGTGCGGAGGCTGCTGGGTCCCCACCAGGCTGGAAGAAGTCAGGACCTGTGCCACAACTGCAGGAGCCTTTTGGATGAGGACCCCCAAACCTTCTTGTAGGAGGTTGTTAGGTGTAGAAACTAGTACTGAGTATTCAGGAATTAATAAGTGCACTTCATTTATTTATTCCAGCTGAAAGGGGCTTTGTCCAAAGGGACGTGGTCTCTTCAGCAGCATTGTGATGCACGGTGAATAATGCACACTAAAATATCCAGAAAGTTCTGGGGTTGGGCTTTGAAAATTGTGCTTATATTTTTTTGTCTCATTAACACTGTGAATCTTTGGGATCTTATTTATAAGTGCTACAATGTTTCCAGTGCTTTTTTCCAACTCTTACTAAAATGTGTTTCTCCAAGACAAAGGACAGGACTCTACGAGCATCCACAGACATGCTTCATTTGACTCTGCTAAATTGTTTTTTTTTTCCATGTCATAAGTTAATATTCTCCTATTTTAGGTAGGGATCTCTGTTTTACAGGATTTTGGCAAAACGTATGAAGATGTATATTATATAAAGTTTCTCCCTGTAATTTTTATTCTATACATAAAGCTGTATCAGTCATATTTCACTTAATGGATATTTCATTTTGCTCTATGAAACTAGTCCAAGGTGGCTGCTGACAAGGTAGAGTCCAGGGGGCTCATTGCATCCCAAGTGTTGGGCTTTTTTTTTTCTTTTGCCAGATTTTTTTCAAGTTAAAATTTATCTGTATTTTGTTCAGCTTGTCTGCATAATATCCAGTGTATATATCAGAGGAATGGTTTATATACATATATATAAATGTTCACATACCAAAGTAAATTAATAAATCTTCCTTTTCTTATGAAAGAGGTAAAGAAAAGTACCTGGCCAATACAGTACCATTAATCTATTCTCTTTTCTCCTTTCTCTCTTTACCTCTCTCTCTACAATAGAAGTGGAACAAAAAGGTAATTAAATACCTTTCAAATTATATATATATATATTACTTATGTATAGGCTAAGTTATTTAACAGTTTAACGTTTTAGTTGAAATACTTTGTCATTAATTCTCACTACCTTTTTGTTAAAGTTTATTTAGTATCTCTGCTGCTCAACTTCACCAGATAACTCACGTTTGCTGAAAACTTTTTAACTAGTGCCACCTTTTTTTTCCCATTAAATTTATATTCAAAGGCTTAGATAACTCATTTTTCTGCCCCAAAGAATTTGGAAGGTGTGCATACATACGTATGTGCATAAGTATATCTAATTATGGCATAAAAGCCTCTTGGAAATAGCACCCCTTTTTCAGCAACTCTACGTGGTTACTTAGACTCCAATGGATCTATATAATTTTATACTGGTTATTAAATCTGATTTTCCTCCTGTCTTGCTCTCCGGACAACAGTACCAATTTCTGCATTCACAAAAAATAATCGATTATGCTCCGAGCAGGAAGTGTGAATGTGGGATCCCATCTTGCCAGCCCCGTGCTGCCGGAAGCGCGCGGTGGGATACTTCTTCATGCCTCCCTGCCGCCCATGCCATCGTCACGGTCACTGTGCGGAGATCAGCGTTCCAAATAACCAACCAATATTCTCCCCCTGAAGGCTGTGCAGCGCCTCCAGGCCAGGAGGGTGCTGATGGGCATGGCGAGGGCCAGATTTGCTCCGTAGCATCCCTCCTCTTGCCTCCCCATCAGCCGGCTGGCCCCTGGCTGGTGGTGTTCCCGTGGGGCCGAGGTCAGCCGGGCAGTGGCTGATCCTCTTCCCAGGTCTTGGGTGTGCCCTGGCCCCTGACAGCCCCCCCCCCCCCACGAAGTCTGAGCAGCAAAGCATCCCAGTTAGTCAAACTGCTCCTCTGTGCTCTTCTCATGTAACAATAGAAGGTATATGTTTTTAAGTTTGAATTACTACTATATTTAACAGGACATTTTTAACTGATTAAAATCTAGACATTGGGTTCCTCTCCAGCAAACTTTATTCTTTTCCTTCCTTCTTTCCTTTCTTCCTTTCTTCCTTGTCTTTTCCTTTCAGCATCCATATGTCATTCGTTTTTACTTGTGTGGACTGCATGTTTCATGTGTCCTGTAGCAGCTTGGAAAGTCTCATTCCTAGTTATACTCCAGATGGGTGTCCTCCCCACCCCCAACACCCACTCCCTTTGCTTTAAATGCTCCTCTGAGTTGCTAAGGGATTCACCTCTGCTTTGCTATTTGTATCCTTTAAATATTTAATATCGCTTGGGCTGTAAGGATGGGGATTTCTTTCTCTTATTTCCATTTCTAGGCCACTCTTCTGTGGGCTGTTCAAATAAATATGTGGATCAATTCCCTCGGAGTTTAGCCCTTCACCTAGTAGGTACAGATTCACTGCAGAATATAATTTGGAAACACAAACCCAGAAATCCTTTGAGGGCACATATTCATTTCAGAGTTTACAAAAGCGAGTGGTCCAAGTAAGTATACCTGTAAAAATAGATTTGAAAAGCAATAAGAAAACGAGCCACAGCTGATAGAAAAGTCGGGGGGGGGGGGAAAACCCAGCTTGACGGAGCAGATTTTGTTCCAGAGATATGATGGGCAGGAGGAATAGTCTCCAGCTACAAGGCATTGCTCTTGGGTTTCCTCTCATCACAAGTGTCCTCTGCTCCGGGACTAGAAGCTGTTGAGATGCTTGGGCCAGCCACCCCTGAACTGTCATTAACTTTTGTTTTTCTTTCAAATTCTTTTCCCCTACGACAGTTTTTCTTTGCCCTGGACTGCTGAAAGGAGTTTACCAGAGCGAACACTTATTCGAGTCTGACCACCAGTCGGGCGCCTGGTGCAAGGACCCTCTGCAGGCCTCTGACAAGATCTACTACATGCCCTGGACGCCGTACCGGACAGACACACTGACGGAATACTCCTCCAAGGACGACTTCATCGCCGGGAGGCCGACCACCACCTACAAGCTCCCGCACCGGGTGGACGGCACGGGGTTCGTGGTGTACGACGGGGCTTTGTTCTTCAACAAGGAGCGGACCAGGAACATCGTCAAGTTCGACCTGCGGACCAGGATAAAGAGCGGGGAGGCGATCATCGCCAACGCCAACTACCACGACACCTCTCCCTACCGCTGGGGAGGCAAGTCCGACATAGACCTGGCCGTGGACGAGAATGGGCTCTGGGTAATCTATGCAACAGAACAGAATAATGGCAAAATTGTCATTAGCCAGTTGAACCCTTACACGTTAAGGATCGAAGGGACGTGGGATACTGCCTATGACAAGAGGTCAGCCTCTAATGCCTTCATGATCTGTGGGATTTTATATGTGGTGAAGTCTGTGTACGAAGATGATGACAATGAAGCCACAGGGAATAAAATAGACTACATATATAACACTGACCAAAGCAAGGATAGCATGGTGGATGTGCCCTTCCCAAACTCCTACCAGTACATTGCTGCTGTGGATTATAATCCCCGGGACAACCTCCTGTACGTATGGAACAACTATCACGTTGTGAAATACTCCTTGGATTTTGGCCCGCTGGACAGCAGAGCAGGTAAGGGGTTTAATACCAAACCAAAAATCTTTCTGTTTTTTTTTTTTTTTTTTTTTTTTTTTTAATTTTTATTTTTGTGTAAAATTGAAGTACATACCTGTCTTACTGATCTGCCTGAGTTTCTGCAAATAAAGCTCCACCACAGACATATAATGGTTATTAAGACATTAATATGTGCAGATTTTTTTTTTTACTTAGTTGAAATTCAATGAATAAAGGAGTATCTACACATAAGTAGCCTGAAATACTTTCCAAATGCCAGTGCTTTTATTCACAGGGGTAGCAGTCTTTTCTTCTGAATCAAATTTCTTTTGCACATGATCAGATCATTTTCCCTTCTGCAGGAATTTTGACAAAACAAAGCATAGAAGATGTTGTTGTTGCAAACAGCTGGAGGAAAACTGCCTGCCAGTTTAAATTGCTTTGTTTCATTAAGCTGGGGGAGTTTTGTCTTTTTAGAGAAGCTGAGACTAATTGAATATGTGAGCATGCACCCACAAGTGTCTGTCTGGAGTCAGGAGGAGAATCAACAAAATCCTCTAAATTCTTGCTTTATTTTCTGTAAAGTTTCTCTTTCTTTTTCAAAGCATTTCAAGACTTTCTGTGACTTACTATACTTTATCTTAGAGAATTGTCGGGCCCCCAGAGGTTTCCCAGCTTTTCCACCTTTTTTCCTGTTAGAAATGTGCTGGTAGTTACTTTATGTATATTCCCTTATATAAAAGGCAACTCCATCATCATTTTGCATTTATAAAGTTGCCACTTTACTAATAACAAGACTTAGCCTGCACTGTGGTCAAGCTTGTATGATTTGCAAGAGTTTGCAGACAGGATTTGCTCAGGTGTTTTAAATGGTTGTTACTGTACTGATGAAGTCATAGTATCAGATATTTCTTGTGGTTGACAGTGTACTTTGAAAGGCTGGAAAAGTAAGAAAAAAGGCAGAATTAATATAATTTGGACAGTAAAGTTAGTATTCAACCCATAACATGGCTTTTTCTGAAATATTTCCTTTTGTAAGTAAGAAACTTGAAAGTGGGTGAGATTTAGGGCTTTAGATTGCAAAAGAGAAGTGAAAAGGTTTCTGATGATGAGATTTTTCTTTTCCTGTATGCAGCATGTTACCCATATAAGACGAAAATGGATCAAAAGATGCGGAAAGAAATTGTTGGTATGAAAATCTGGGGAAGTCTGGAATAAAAGTAGTAAACTGGCAGTGAAATTGAGATTTTTTTTTTTACAAAAATGTAATGAAGGGGAGAAGAAAATCTTGAAGAAGCAGATGAAAAAGAACTGAGTGACTGCTAAGGAATAGAGATGTTTTCAATGACGTTGACCTCTGCAAGATCTCAGATGAGTAAAAAATAAAGTAACAATTCTCCTTCTCCTGACTTAATGACAAGCATGTACTTTCTGGATGGTAGAGTGAAGCAGAGCAATTTGTGAGCTATTGGTTATTCCCAAGGAGTGGAAATCAATTGCACTCCTTCCATTTCATAGAGTATCTCTCCTTTTTAGTGAATTATTTCCAGGTATTATAATGGACTCTTTGCTGGTGCTTTTTCATGTGCTGACCATTGTCAGTAATAGCATCTTTAATACAAAAAAAAAAAAAAAAAAAAAAAAAGCTTTAATCAGTGAAAAACCAAAAATAGGGAAAAAAGGAAATAGTTCTCCCTTTTTTTCACAGTGTAAGATGGTGAAATGGGAGAGTAGGTGAAAACCTTGCAGGGGGCTGAAAGTGTGTGAGGTCTTGAGGATTTGGTTTATCTTTGTGTCACTCTGCTTTGAAGTCCCTCACTCTGGTTTGGATGAGAATTTAGAATCCCCCAGTGCCTCAGGAAGCTGAAGCAGTTGTTAGCTATGAATGGTGGGCATGAGAGAGTTAACCTGGTTTTGGGGACTCTGGTGAGCCTTCTCTGACATTCCCTGTGTGCAAATTTTGTACAAACCTTTGTAATATGGATAAAAGGCTGAATTTTACCTGTGGTTTTCTTCTCTGAGAATTATCAGGATTTCCTTTTTGGCAAAACTGCATAAGGATCTCATTACCTCACTATTTTATAAGTTTAGAGGACTTTTGAGAGGTCTGCTCTGACAGCAGCTGAATTTTTTGATGAAAAAACTTGAATGGGCCAAGACATTTCAAAGAGAAGAGAAAAAACTTCACTAAGGGGGTTTACTGCTCCATTACCCACATAGCCTGATTAATGGGAACAATTTTTGATGAATCAGTGAGACAGAAGCACTGATTTTGAGTTGAACAGGTGAGCAAATAATTGCTTGACATCAGGCTTTTTTGCCGAGAGGAGCAAGAAGATCAAGTCTGCATGTTTCTTTCTCTTCCAAGTTCAGTGCAACCCATTTTTGGGTTAGCCCCAAATTTCATGCTGCATTGCTTTACATGTAACACTAAATATCTGGTTTGTATAAACCCAGCTCCTCCACCAAAGAGCAAGAACTGAAGCTGATACAACCCTGGGAAAGCAGTGAAGAACCAGGATATTTTTAATTGGGCTTTTTTAGATTTTTATTTTTAATGGAGGGTATGTGGGTATGTGTCTCTCTTCTCTTCAAAAATCACCAGTGCTTCTTTGTATTAGAGCCATGCTCAATGCAGGCATTTTCCTTCGTGTTACAATTTGAGTAGCAAAATTTGTAAACAATATCAGCTTAATTAGAAAATAAAAGAAGGGTTGTAAAATTGATGGGTTGAACATATGGGTTGTTAAAAAACAATTAAGGGTGAAGTTTTAGAAGAGCTCTTAAAACCAAAAATTGATCATAACAAGAAAAGTGAAATACTTAACTACTTAAATAGCCAGTAACCCATTGGAAATCACTTGCATTGTACATTTCAGGAATATCTGAAATAAAATACAGGTTTTGGAGACTGCAGTTCACCTAGAATCAAGCATTTTCAGTCTTTTCCCAAACTGTTCTGAAAAACTGGGAGTTGGCAGGAGTTGCTTCATTTATAGGAAAGGTACGGCTCGCATCTTCTTGCTGTTCACAGTGTCTAAGCATTTTCTATGATTTTTAATAAAAGATTTGTGCATGTAGGTTTGAAACATACTTGAGGTCTTCACCTCAAGTGAAGAGAGGTTCTGTTGAAGAGCCTCTCTCACCTACTGTTTAAAAAAATGGGCTTTTACTCCTTGGAGAGAGTGAATGTCAAATCCTGGAGTTTCTGTGTTCAACTTCTGCAGCAAAGTTACCGGAGAAAACAAAATATTTTGAAGTGCTAAAAGCTGGGTTTAGCTGATCTTGAAGCAATTCAAGGCTCTTGATGGAATTAAACCCAACTATTCGTTTTTCTCAGAAATGAGAAAAGCTGCATTTTTAGGTTTTACCCCGCTCTTTTTTTTTTTTCCCTTTTGTCTGGGGTTGTTTTCATTTATCCCAAAAGTGGTTTTGAAAGCAAACAGTCCTCAGTGCCTGCAAGTCCCAGGAAACCTATCATTAATGTCTGCCCTCAAGAAGTGAACTTGAAGATACCAAAAGCCTTTGAAGTGTATTTTCTTTGAGCTGTTTGGCCTTAAAATGAGCTTTTTGGAGGATGCTTCTCCATAAATGCTCCTGAGGTTTTGGGTTATTTCTTTGTAGCTTTGTGAATTGGAAGTGTTTGTAAGGATAGTTCTGTATCTCTTCTCATTCTTCAAGAAGTTAAACCCAGAACAAAACAGTATTCAGGTTATTTTTTTATGTCCTACTAGACATATGCAGAGAGGGAAACAGAAGGCTGTAGTGACAAGATGAAAATTTTCTGCAACCTAATCAGTTGATATTCACCAGAGTTACCTGTTTTAATCATCACTCATCATCACTCACTTGTGATACATTCTGTGCAAATAAATTCAAGAAAATATCCACAAACCTTCCTCTCCAGAAAGGTGAAGTGCTCCCATCCTGCTTCCCAGTTCTGTGCTGCATGCAAGCACACGTCTCCCTGTTCTGTGCCTCAGCACCTCCCTGAGCAGGCACCAGCCTGGACACCAGCCAGGGGTTCCTGGGCATCACAGAGACCACAAGTTCTTCCTTTTAAATTTGTTAGGTGCCCCAGTGCTGGCAGCTCTTGCCAGGGCTCAGGGTATGCTGGCTGAGCATTTGGGTGCTTAGGTGGGGACTGGAGCATTCCCCATAGCAGAGAAGTCCAGGGAAGAACTTGAACCAAGTTAAAGATTCCTTTGTGCATATTTTGGCCTTGGATGTCCCAGCAGCCATTCCCAGTGACGTGGGACACACAGACCTCCTATTTTCGAGAAGATACTTTAAATTACGCCCAGGAAACCCAAGCATTACCGTATGGGCTGTTCCATGGACATGTGAAGTTAATAAATGCCCAGTCCATAAAGAAGATGCTGATATGATCTGTAGGACTTCTAATAAAGCCTAAATGTGCTTAAGTGGTTTCTGCACATTTCATATTAACCCTGTGGACAGCCATTCTGGTAATCAAATGTGATACAGAAATTACATGGATATCTGTGATACTTTAAGATCCCCAGAGGGTGCCTGTCAAACTTTTTCCTTCTACATTTTGTCAAGTATCGTGGGATCCTCTCTTGATGTGTGATTGCAAGTATTTTATTCAGTCAGAATGTTTGGGTTGTTCTGTGCTTTTTCTTCCTGGAGCAGTTTCACAATGCAGATAAGGTGAACCGTCTGTCCTTATAATATGCTAATTAACTACGTTTGTGTCTTGGGTAAAAGATGTGGCAGTGTGGTGATGAATAAGGACTTTAAACACATATGACACCTCGTTAAAATGTAATTTTCACATCATAAATCTGAGGCCTTTCCTTTGACAGCTGAGTAATGTGGTAGTGGGCAGAGGAACTTGAACATCTCAAAGGTGCCACGTGCTCACATGTAGCTGGGAGCTGCTTCCTGCGCCGCTCGCCTCCGACACCCGACTTGCTTGCCCAGGAATGCACCAGAAGGGTTGCAGGATCTTAAATCCCACTTGTGCACAGGATATGAGCTGCTATTGCTTCAAGAACCCCTTGTGATAAGCCACGTTTGCTATCTCTGAAGTTGAATCCGGGCTGCATTTTAAAAGGCCAGCTGAGCCATTCTGATGAGCAGCTCTCCTGGTGGACAAAGGCCATTTTTCAGGAAGCTGCTGAGATTTTAATAGCTGCTTCTCCTGTGTTTTTACTTTCCAGTTGTTTTCCTCCCACCTAGGAGCATCCCTGCCTCTCTGCCTCCTGTTCCTGCTCATTGCTTACAGTGACAGCTGCTGGTTGCACAGTGTTGCTGGAGGCTTTCAGAGAGATAAGCTCTTGCCTTCAGGAGCTTCTGCTAAACATGTAGTGTGACTGGAGCCCTGACTTCTACCACCAATATCTGCCCGCATATTCATGTTCCATTTAGTCAATTAATATTTCAGTCCCTTTTTGCTGTCTTGGGCAAAAAGGGATGTCTGAGTTTGGAGGTAAAAAAAGCAGGACATTTTTACAACTAAGCAGGTTTCAGCCTGCATTTGTTGGGCAGGCAGTACCTTAAGCTCAGAGGGGCAGGAGGACAGTATTGCATTCATACTCCATTTTGAGGCCTGGTCTGTCTCTTAATTTTTATCCTGTTTTAAATTTGCCCTCTTTGTAAATCAGTGTTTGAGTAGAAAATGATAAAAAAAGCATCATACCAGACTTGACTTTTGAAATTAGGAGTTTCTGCTTTCTGTCTGGAAAGCTGGAGTTTGAGCTCTTTTGTCTACCTTTTCACAAAAAACCCTTAGAAAGTGCAATATTCCTCAGCTACAAAATTCTGCCTTTGCAGAGCATGTCATAAATATTAATACTGTTTGGTTAGCACAGTGGGATGAACTTCAGTGTCTCTTCAGTACGAATAAATATGTGGTTGCTCCTTTTTCCTAAATAAAACTGCCATGGAACAGCAGATAACTTTACCAGAGTTGGAGCAGCCTTCCTCTTGCTCAATTTACTGCTCCTGCTCTGAGGCACCTGTTTAAACCACCCTGAGAAAATGGCACAGCAGACCTAACCCATGAGCTAAACTGGGGCACTGCAGTATCCTTGTAGGAGGTCAGTTGTTGCCATTGCCTATATCCATGGGCTGGGGTGCTGTTCCCATGGGAGTGCTTGGGGACTGGGCTGGTGGGCAGCCTGGATGGTTGAAGTGGGCAGGAGGAGACAAAATGATTAAGCTAAAACTTCACTTTCAAGCTTCAAAACAAAAGGAGGCCTGAGGCTTCGGCACTTCATAATCCTGTCAAACACCGTGAGGGGGAAAGGACCTTGCCAGGAACATGTCTGAAAAGCTGAGACAGCTGTTTCTGGCAGCAAGCATGGGATGCAGATAGGGGGGTGATTGCATAGGGAAAAAAGCATTAACTGCCAGTGAAGGATGGTGGCTTTTCCTCTTCTGCAGCGAGCTTCTCAACGTGAGGAATCAGCCTGCTTAGTGATTAATTGTTATTTCATTGAGTTCAAGACCACCAAGTCATGCTGACATCAACCATGGCTTATCAGTCCACTTAGCACCAAACCCAGCTGTGCATGTGCCAGCACTTTGGGTTAGAGCTGTTTGCCAGCAGCAGGAGCAAGAGGTGACACACTGCAAATGTCCAAGGCTGCTTTTTGCAGGAGAAAGGGACTGCATTGTGTACTAGAGACAGCCTTTGAGTGCTGAGGTTTTAAACATGATTTTAGTGATTAGTCCATCGTTTATCCCTTGGCCAGCAGATTTACCTGGATTGTGCAGTGATGGGGGGTCTGCGTGGCATTGGAGGTTTAGCCCAAAAAGAGACCCCTGGATGTTCAATTTTTGAGCTGTTGCCTCTGCCAGCTCCTTTCCTCCCAGCCCAAACCAAGATTATAATACGCCAGGCTTTTTCTCAAGGCATTACCCTCTCCATGCAGGTTCTATTTGTGCACCTCGAGGCCCTGTGTGATGCAAACACCTTCTGCTCCTTGCAGTTCTGGTGTGGCCTGGCTGCAGAGCCACCAGCCTGGCTTGGGACATGGTTATCCTGGATTTGTTTTTTTGCTACTGCATTTTTGAAATGAGCAGCGTTTTTTCCTGTTCCCCACTGAAAATACCTCGACCACGGTAGCTCACGGGTCTGGATTGCTCTCCTCCTTCGTCTGCCACTGATTGTGTTTGTTCTGGAAATGACTAGTGTAGTATTTTTAGCAACACTTATTAAGACTTGTCTCCTAAAGTCTAGTTCAGTGTTGCTAATTAACTTCTTTCATGCCACCAGCACTCTGCAGTGCTGCTATGCCAGGTTTTCTTTCTTTTTCTTTTCTTTTTTTTTTTTTTCTTTTCTTTTTTTTTCTTTTTTTTTTTTTTGTAACTGAGAGAGCAGTAGAGCAGTTATGGACGCCCTGCCATATTCTGCTTTAGAGTCAAGGCAAGTAGAGGAGGCATTGGATGCCCTTCTTTCTGCCTTCCTACTCAGGTTAAAGACTAAGAATCTCTTTAGGAGTCAGCTACAAAATTATTGAACCTTTAAGGGGAGGCTTTAAAGAGCCTTCCCTTGACTTCAGGCAGTTGTGGTGCTGTCCTTGGCAGGTCCCCATCCTTCAGATCCAGCAGCAAGTCAGCTTTCCAGAGGTATATCAGTGCTGATAAGGAGTACCCTGGGGCATGTCTGAGGAATGGAAGGGTCAGCATTATCCTAATAAATCCAGCTAAACTCTCATGGTAGGGCTGGATTGGATCGAT
Organism: Serinus canaria; assembly: GCF_022539315.1. Lineage (NCBI taxonomy): Eukaryota > Metazoa > Chordata > Aves > Passeriformes > Fringillidae > Serinus > Serinus canaria. The sequence continues at coordinate 17,227,501 of NC_066317.1, forward strand.
TACTGATAGGAAGGGAATTTAGGTTGAAAGAGCAAAATGAATCTTGGTAGCTAGTTTGAAGACCTCCATGTTCAGGGAGAAATGGGACCAGCCTTGAAGGGCTGTGAAATGCCCCTGAAAGGGGAACACAGATTAAGAAAAGAAGCAAGTAATAGGCACTTTAAAACACTTCTCCTCAAAGTGCATTTTGTTATTAGTAACTACACTAAAGCAAGAGAGTGGAGTTGTGAAAAAATCAAGAATAGAAGTGTTGATTTCTCTCAGGGAAGTCCACCAGGTGTGCAGAAGTAAAGGTCAATAAAATGAAAAACTTTCTGGGACAAAATCCCAGAAGAGTTTCATCTCAGCTTTTATTCAGATAAATCCTCTGAAGCTGGTGGGAATTTGGGCTAGAGGCTTCAGGAGTGAGTCTGCAGTGGGTTGCTGTTTGCTCTGCAAGGAATTGCATTTTGCCAGTGAGAGACCCTTTAACATCCTGATTTGTGTCTGAAGCATCCAAAAAGAATATATAAATTGTAAGCTGGAACAAATGGTGAATATCCATATGAATTTAAGTTGCAGTATCTGCCTTACATTTTAATGTTGAAAAGGTTATTTTTTAAGGGTGTGCTCATGATTGGAGACAATAAAGGTTTAGGTGAACGAGATGTGTCCAAGAAAACAATGCCGTGATTGTTCTCTGTAATGGGATTTCTTCACTGTAAGTAGGATTTTTGCTTGATTAAAATGTGCTGAGAGGAAACAGGACTTAAGGGAAGTTTCACTGAAATACAGGGTTCAGTTTGAAGAGGCTGGCACTGAAGAGGCAAACCAGCTGTTTTATGTTACATAGCTCCTCGGCTCTGTTTTCACAAAGTACCACCTGCTTGAGCCTCAAAAGGGAGGGGGAAAAACCCAAAGAAACATCAGAGCTAAAAAGTATAGAAGTTATACACTGGTCATGACAGAAGATGGGACAATCAGCTGCCTTTATACCAGTTTGAGCTGGCTTACTGGGGTGCCATTCATGCTTCCCTCAAATAGCTGGAATAAATTAATGCAACCACTGGAGAGATGAGGCGTTAGGCAGCTCTGCAGTTCTTTTTCATCTGTTGATGTTTGGGACAGAGACAGGGGAAGGGCTGTCTAAGCTGCAGGCAGAGAGAAAAAGTAAAGGCAACATCAAGTACAGAGATGCCAGCAGAGATGAAGTCCCTACCCCACTTCTAAGATCTTTCCAACCGACCATGTGAAGAAAAGCTTTTGTGAGCCCCCATGTACTGGCCTTCAGCTGCTCCTCTGTGTTAAATTATTCCCTCTATCCAAGGCATGCTTGGAGGATGCTGTGGCTCACTAAGGTCGATCAGCTTGGATTCATGTGATGCTTTGCACTCTTGTACTGCCAAATTAAGCAAATGACTGGTGATGTTAATGACAGAGGCTCCAGGAGGAGGGAAATGCTGAGGGAAAACTGGATGAAGAAGAAAAAAAAAAGAAGGGAAAGGGAAATTTTTCCTTTTTTTTTTCTTTTTTTTTTTTTTGAGGAGGGATAATAAGATATATTTGCTTGATAGGAGCATATTGAGTACCATGGTAGCATTAACAGCAGTGAATATTTCTTGCCTTCTCCTCATAAGTGCTTGCTTTTCTCACTGGACAGTAACTGCCAAGTATTTTCTTGATGCAATATTGAGTGTGTTACAAGTTATTCACGGGAAATATCCTTGGAATGGCTGGAACAGATTTTCTTGATGAAAGCGTTGTGCTCTTCTCTGTGGCAAGTATCAGGCTGAGTGAAGGATGCCATCACCCAAAAAACCAAGCCAAGGTGGAGAGTGCTCTGGCAAGTTTCTGGTTGAATTGTACAGTTTAAGGTGAACATTCATCCAACATTCTGTTGGGAGAGGTGCCTGTGGCTGGTGCCTTGCTTGTAAATGTAAGTTCTCTTTATGGGTAAATCAAGCGTCCTCCTGAGCTCGGTGGGGAGTAAATGAAGCTTTTGGGTAGCCTAAAACTGCATGGTCAGAACACAGTGTTGTGTAAGGCTGCTGTAATGTGTTTTTTTTCATATAAATGAGTTCAAATTGACTCTGGTATGAGGAGTAGAACAGAGAATTAAATTAGATTAATAGATTTTTTAAGACCAGAAGGGACCATTAGCTCATTTAGTCTGACCTCTGTAATGCATTCGATTGGATTTCATCCGCTTCCTCTTCTGCTGAGCCTAATGACTTGACTTTAACTGAAGTGTACCTTCCAGAAAGGCACCCAGACAATCAGTGCCTCACTTCACTGAGTGCTTTTCTTGGTGGGATATTCTCTCCCTCAGTTAAGAGGCAAAATAACATTCACATTTTAAATGTTTTGATTGTGCCTGTTTGCATTATCCATAAAAAGGTAAAAATGTGTTTCTTGAGTTGTACTCTTTGGACCTTGCTCAGACAGTGCTCTGGAGATTGCCTTCTATGGGAGCTAATGGTAGGTCTAATTTTTTATTTTATTTTTTTTTAAGAATTTAGAAATTTGTTACTGCAGTGGGAAATTCCTGAATAGACCAAAATAGCAAATAATTCACTAGCAGTGAGAAAATAGTTTTCTGGGCACTAAAATCAAGAAAGCCTTCACTTTCAGATGTGTGCTTTATGATGAGTGCCACTAAATGTGTGTGTAAACCCTGCTTTCTAAGTAAAAGAAATCACCAGTCTGCAGAGCTTGCATACTGCTCTCTTAAGGCCACTTCCATTGTTGTTTGAACCAGAGTGCTAGGGAGTGACATTTAAACCTCGGAGTTTGTCATCAAGTTCTAATTTTCTTCTTGATGAGAACATCTGTCCATGGGAAAGGGCAAAAACTTGTTCCAGTAGTTTTTGCATAAGGTATTAAATGATTTAATTCCAGATGGGTGTTCTGATTGTTGGCTTCTCTTTTTCCCCCCTACTTTTGTTTCCCATACTCTTTTTAAAGGAGTGTTCTGGGAAAAAAAAAAAAATAGATGTTGATCATGCAAAGAAATGAACTGTAGAGAATACAAGAAGTAATTGGGTAATTAATTAATTGTGTTAAGAGTCTTGTTAACACTAGGTTTTTTTATGGCAAAATATACTGGCAAATTCTGGTGGAAAGGGGTTGTGATTTTCCTGATATGCCAACATAAATTTCCTGCACTCATCAGTGCCTTAATTCAAATTGAAATACGATTTTTCCTTCAAACACCATGTTTTGCAATACTTTGGATAAAGTTCACCTTCCAGCATTTCTTTGTGGTTAGTAACCAGCTGAGAGAGGTTTTATCAAGGCTGTGGCTTTGTTAGATTGAGCAGTGTGAGGCTAGGCATGTATCCCCCTCTTTCCATTGGAGAGAGGAACCCTTTAAATGGACATGTGTCAAGGAAGGCTAGGGAGGTCCTCTCTTCCCCTCCACAGCAGGATTTGTGACCAAAATGGTCCTGTGCATGTTTAGAAGTCATTGCCTCAATGTTCTTGGCAGAGTAAACATCAGCTGTAACCAAAGAAAAATTATTGGAATTAGCCAGAATTACTGCAAAATTTCATTGGGGCTAGCTGGTATAAGGCAGTGCCAGCAGGAGTTTTGGGCTGTGGGTTTCCAGACAACCTGATTTGTAATTGAACATGGCAAGCATCACCTTGCTGAACCATGGCCCCTACGTGTTTCATTAAATCTCCTCCTTGTGATGTCTTCTAGGGCAGGGGGAAGTGATGTGAAGTTTCCTTCTACAGTTGGTTAGCACTTAGCAGTGAGGAATGTCTTTTCTTTAGTGAGTAAAGCCACAGCTGTAAAAGCAGGTCCTCTCCAGATGAAGCTCTTGTTACAGTGACCTGGCTGTCCTCTCCCTACTCCCTACTCGGTTCGAAAGCTGATTTTACTATGCCAAAGGTATAATCATAAAAAATGACATGCATCAGTGCATTTCTCTAATTCATCTTCCCTGGAAACATTTGGACACTTTTCTAATAGGTAATATGTAAGGAAAGATGATATAAGAGAAGAGGAGGGCTAAGGCAGCCTTTCTTTCCACTTGGAATCCACAGAAAACAAATTAATATTTTTTGCCTGAAAATAGAAGAAAAGAGAAGTGGTCAAGTTTTAATAAATCCTTTAACTTGTGAGGCAGAGACTCTGGCCAGTCACTAAAGGTGGTACTTCCCATAGTTGGCATGACTGATTAAAGTGACATCTTTGAGGCATTTAGTAAAAGTTTTTGTTTGTTTAGAAACCTGTAACAAAGTCCTTTGGATTTTTCCTGACATGGTGTCAGTGTTTCCTTGTCCCCTCAGTATCTTTATAAACGTCAGTTGTTGATAATAGAAATCTGTTTTACCTGTGCCGGGCTGGTCACTCTCCTACTGCAAGAGATTGATTATTGATTTTTTAAATTATTATTTTTTCTTATTATTGCATATTTAACAATAAAACTGAGTAATGTTCTATTCCCAGCTGAGTCTCCAAGGAATGCAACTGTTTCTCATTATAAAGGGGGGGAAAGTAATTAAATTTTGATTATTTTTCCCTTTTGCCCAAATATCTTCACACAGTGCAAATTAAATAAAACTATTTAACCATGACAAGCACTTCTGCTGATTAATCCCTGAGAAGTGAAGCTGGAAAATGTATGCCACACACAGGCAGGCAGTCACACATGGATGCCTGGAAAAAAGAAACCCGGAGGAGTCTAAGACAAGCATGAGTTAATCAGCCCAACAGAGCCATGAATGGGAGTTTAAGGGATGGTGACGTCCCTACCAAAGCTGATATCAGCTCTTTGAAGCCTTTTTTTTCCTTTTTTTTTTTTTTTTCCCCTTCCTGATACTCTGAAGAATCTTTTTCCCTTCTGGCTTAATTGCTAGAGATTAATTGAAGTTCAAGAGCTCAGTATTTCTAGTAGCCTTTATACTGAAATTTAAGATGGGTAATTTAACTTTGAATTGATTTTTTTTCTCTTCAATTTGAGCTTTTAGTATGTGCATATTTTTATCTTGGCTACACTTGGGTTTCCTGAATTACAGGCAAGCTTACCAAGAGATATTCATTAGACAAATGTGTTTATTAACAACATAAAATTTGTTGTACTGAATGCCTGAAAACTGGATCCCATTATTAAGAAGGAAAATATTTTAGGCTATTCCAGAGCATCAAACAAAAAGTTGGTCTTGTCTACCCAGATTTTTATATGCCTGGTTTCATTACCTATTAAAAAACACTGTTGCTTTTTGCATAAGCTTTCAGGTCAAGGTTAGCCCTGTTCCTCAATTTTAGTAGATTAAAGCCCAGCTTGAAGTCAGTGGCCATGTCCCCAGGAAGCAACTCTTCCCCAGAAAAACATTGCCTGACTTTTATGGGGAGGTTCTCAGGCATCTGGAGGGCCTGTGAGGTGGCTGCTGGCTTGGTAAAAGCCATGCCTGCATCTCTGAGATGTTTATTTAAGTCTGTTTGCTGTTCATCTTCTTGTATCTGAAATCAAACATTGAGTGCAGACTTGTCTGAAGCTACTGCTGCAGGGAGCACTATTGACAGTAGGGCTGTGCACACTGTAGATGTAGAGATGGATAGATACTTGTGTGTTGATGAGATATATTTGAAAAAGTAGGATTTTCACACTAAATACACATTTGTTCTCACAGAAGACAGGGACAGAGAAGGGTTTTTTCTCCTTGGATGAAGCTGTCCCAAGCAATTCCCATAGATATCAACATTTGATGGGCTTCCCTGACTCAAGACATCAAGATATTATGCAGACCTAATTAATTTGATTTTGCACATCACTCTAAATGCAATATAGGGAATTGATATATTTCTATCCCTTTATCTATTTTCTGTCTGATGGGATCCTCTCTTCTAGGCAAGACTACTTGGGCTTTGGCAGAGCAGTGAAGGTCCTTGGCTCTGTCAGACAGCATCAGCTGGTCAATACCAAGCTTAGCAGGAGAGGAAAAAGGCCTAGTCCAGACCAGAGAGGGGCAGCAAGGTTGTGAGGGAATTGAGAGGTTCCAGAATTGGGCAAAAATTCGTGTAGTCTTTAGTCAAGTAAAGACTCAGTTCTAACTCTGACAGGGTTCGACTCTCTGGAATTGTTGTGCAGTAGTTTGCAGCCTCTGATGTTTCCATTGTACAGACATGGCTTTGAAGAGGAAAGAGCATCAGCCTGATGGAAATTCAGAGACAGGTTTTCATGAGCTGGAGAGGAGTTGGCCAGGTGGCAATAGTTGGGGCATTGCTGCTCTCAACCTCCTCCTTCTCTTTTAAGGTTGAAGGTTTTTTATACCACCCTGGGGATTTGATGTAGAAAACTGTACATTTAAACATAGAACATTTTTAGTATTACCCAAGGGGGCAAAAAAAAAAAAAAGGCAGTTCTATGGAAATTAAAGGTTTGATGTCCTTTGAGTCAATATTGTGTGAAAGTCACAATCCTTTATAAATTTTAGTCTTTTCTTCCAGGTCATAATAAAAATAGATCATTGCTCATCATAATTTCCTTTGGTGAGCAGGTTTTTCTGACCTGTTCTTTTTCTGGTGTGGACTGACATGATGGCCCTTCAGCCTTTCCAGAAGAATGTGCTGTTGATTTGAGCCTTGGATCCTCGACTCATTGCATTTTTAGGCAGAGCAGAGAAACTGTAGATTATCTACCTAGAGGGGATGTAACCAGGAATATTCCCTGCTTTTCCAGCTATCCTAATGGCTATATCATGTCTGTTTCATACTCTGCCCTTTCTCATAGCTCATAACTTTCATCTGCAAGTGGGAAATTTTGGAAGGACTGGGCAGTGCTTGCTGAACTGCCCAAGGAGTCTTAGGTTTGCTGACCACTGCGTAATAAGATGAATCACACATCCTGCATTTTGCCTTGGGAGAAAAAGGAGCAAGCATGCCAAGCAAATTACTGGGTGATTTACTTATTTGAAATTCTGGGAGGGAGTCTTTATCTTCATAAATCTCATGTTAGGATATATTTTGTAACTGTGCCCAGTGGTGATATATTTGTCTATATAAAAATCAGTGCCTTAGCTGTGCATAGGGAGCAGATCTCTGTGCTTCACCCTGGCTGGGTTTGATATCCAGAGTTAACTAGGATTGCCCAGTGTTTATTTATCTGCTGGGATGAAGCTCTGTGTTTCATCTGTGTTGCTAGATGCATGGGCTGAGATTCAGCTCCTGGCTGGAATGGAGGGGTTGGCATTTAGCAGGGAGTGCCTCACGTGCCAGGTTTTCTGATGGTCGGGTGCATCGCGCTGGGAACAAACCAGCGAAGGGAGCTGAAACACGCAGGAAAATGTCACATGCTGGGGCAGAGGGGTGACAGAGAGGTGACCAGTGGAGTTAACTGTCTTTTTGGTAAGAGCTAAGCACAGAGGACTTCGAGTAAAAATCACCCTTGGTTCCTTTCCAGGGTATCTTTCCAGGGAATGGATCCAGGCTCTGCATCTTCTTGAGCTGGGCTGAATTTCTTTCTGAATTTTCTGCCACTCTAAGAGCTTGCTTTTCCACTTCATATTGTGGGCTCCTCCTCCTCCTCCAACCAGAGTCTCACCTGAGTGCTTGGATGCTCACTGTTATCCAGTGATCTAAATCACCTTCAGACAGACATGATATTTTCTTATTTCGTTGCACCCCCACAGTAAGGTTATCACCTGCTTTTCTCTGTGCATGTTAGTGCTGCATTCATAGTATTTTAAATTGAATCCTGGACCTTTGATCTGAAACTAGATGTGGACCAGGGCACAAAGGTTTTGCTGATATCAAAGTTTGTCTACACAATCACTGTCTGCAGCTTATCCTTTGGTTAAACATACTGATCAGTTCTGATGTTTCCAATGCATTAATTTGTCTCTGACAATTTTCTTAGCTAAAATTTGAGCAGCAAGACTGCTGACCTAAAAGGACCCTAAGTTCTTCATCTTGGAGACCTCCTATTCAATGAAATTTTGGTAGATCATCAGCTTGGGAAGATTATAACAGAATTGTGAAGTTCTCCTTTGTCCTGTGCCCACTGAAAATGTAAGATGCATGACTTCACTGAAAAGTATTTTATTAGTTCAGAAAAGCTTCTGATCACAAATGGGCTAAACTATAAACAAGCTTGGAGACCCTTCCCAGCTTCTGGTAGGCCAAGGGAAGCACCAGGTATCTTCCTGGCTACCTTTTTTCCCAGCTGCCCCTCGTGGAAGAGTCCACCAACAGCCTGAGAGAGGAAGCCAGCATAGAAGGTGGTTGCTGCTGCTGGCCCATTACTGTGTTGCAAATCCCTGTAGAGTACCAGTTTTTGCCTCCCTGCACCATGGCTTCTTCCCAGCTGAATGCAGTTCAGTACTATTTATATCACAGTCCTGTCTGAGGCTGGAGAGGGCTGGCTCCACAGCTCGCATGGAAAAGTGCAGCCCTGCTGAAGGCAGCAAAGTTGCAGCCATTTGCTCCGCCAAAGGAATTGGTCTTTTGTCTTGTCATCTCTGCAGCCACAGGGCATGCTGCTCCTTGCTTGCTTAATTGCCAGTTTAATCAAAACCTGACTCGCTGTTTCAAATATGATTTCTCCTGCTGAACACCTCAAGCTGTCTCAGCAGATCTGTGTGTGTGTGTCCTGTGCACACCACGAGCAGCTAAAACGTCTGGCTCTGGTTCAGGGTGCCATGAATCCGAGCACACTGCGGCTGCCCAGGTGCTGTGGCTGTGCAGGGATGTTCCCATGCCCAACTCATCCCAAACCTCCTTGAGAGGTTATCCCAGCATAGCTGGTAGGACAGAGCATACGAGTGCTCGTCTGCTTCAGTGCCAAATCCAACAGCCTGACTTTGTTACCAGATCACCACCAGGAGTTTGGGCTTCTGGGAATGTGTTCTGCTTTCATTTTCTAAATGCCTACCAGAATACACAAATTTTCACAAAGACAGCTCTGCAATTTGCCCTCTGAAGTGTAACTTCAGGGCTGTCTGTGCTAGTGACTGCATTGTTGAGCTCAGGTATGGTTTATCCAGAGTCTCTGTGATCTCAGGATTTTCGGTTCTGTTGAAAAGTATAAAAGTCATCTTGCATTTTTAAGGGGAAAGAGAAGCTTTAAAGCATGGGTCCTGAGGACTTTGAGGACTTTGAGGCACAGCAAAGAAAAGCCTAAATCTGTAATATTTATTATTTCTTGTGGGTTTTATTTTTCTTTGGTTTAAAAGTCCTAGGATGTAATCACAGAATTTAGGGCTGCTGATCCTGACTTGTACATGCCTGAGACTGAACGTGAAATGTCTTCCCAGCACTGACTTTTGAGGAATGTCATTTCAAACATCTGAAAAATGAGCCTTTTCACAGGCGTTGTTTTTTTTTTTTCTTAGCTGTCCTGGGTGCTCTAAGCTTGTTCCAGTCATTTGTAACCTTTGTAATCAGCTTCACTGGGTACCTGGGGACAACCTGCAGCCCTGCTCATCCATCGTTTGAAGCAGATAGTGTAGGCATTTGCCCTCAATCCACTGCACAGATACTTTGTTGCTTTCCACTTTTTCTTTCTTCTTTTGTTCTCACACCTTAATGAAAATCTTTCAGTGTTTTCTAAACCTCTGCTTATCCTGAGCAGAAAGCCACCTTTCTGTCAAATAACAGGCAACTTTCAATCTGGCTTCTCATCTTTATGAGACTAATTGGAGATTTTTGTCTGGCGTCTTGCAAAGAAAAAGCTTTCAGAGGACTTGCTCCCTGACTACAGGGGTACAGGATTGGATGCCAAGGTCTCCAACCAGCTGTGAAGGTGTTCATGTCCTTTTTGTTGGATGCATCAGGGTATGGGTCCCTTTCTTCTCCCCCCACCCCAGGACATTCCCCCCCCCCTATTCCTCCCCTCTGTCCATCTTTACTCCTGTTTAATTTGCCTGGAAATAACAACAGCATGATTCCTCAAATTCAGTAACTTGGGAAGGAAACCCCATCTCTAATTAGGACATCCCTGGAGGGAAGGCACAATGAGAGCTTGAACTCCTGCCCAAAAAAGTCACCTGTGCCAAGGATCTTTAACACCCTTTGAAAGGGCAGACTGGCATAGGGAGCAGCACAGCCACCTTCATCCGTGGCATTCTCCTCCATCCACAGGGGCTGTGGAAGGGAGGTGAACTTTTGGCTGAGGCTTGCCCAGTATTCAGCTGGCTTGCTTGAGGACTTACAGCTAGATTTAGAAAGCTGAATTTATCCTGTTCTGAAAGTGTCACTGCTATGGTGGGGTCACAAGTACTTCCACACTGGAAATTTTCTGCCTTTATTTCTTTTTTTTCTTTAAGTAGATTATGCTGCATAAGAATCCCTCTGCAGCAAGTGGGCTAGTTTGTAATGCAAGTTACTGAAAGCAAAATACTCTTTTATCAGATGCTTGTGTGTGCACAATTCTTGCTGCAGCCGTCACCGAGCCATTTGACCAATGTTACCTGAAACTATCCTGTCAATCAGAGCTGGAATGGTTGATATTACTGAGACTGCATTCAATCCCAAGGTGCCAAGCCAGAAATCACACCTCTCTCTGAGTGTCCCCAAAGCCACTGAGTGCTGTTAGATATAGTGCTATAAAGAGGATTTAACAGGGTTGATCTATCCTTCCTCTGATCCAGGTAAAAAAAGCATGTATCCATCCTGGGCTCCTAAACAATGAGGTGGTCATTACTGGGGCTCAGTGTGAAGCTAATTCTGTAGAAGTTAGAATCCCACATAGCTCAGATACCTAATAAGAAATTAGGTATCTGGTGTTAGGTAATTTCTTGCTTATGTCACAAGAGGGTGAAGAAAGAGCTTCTCGTCCCTGATAAGAGGCCAGGTTGTCCAGATTATTGAAGCTTGGATTTGTCAGTTCTTTAGTCGAGAGATTATTTAAGAAACTGAAATGCAAAGTTAAGGGTTAGCCTGTTAGAGGAAGTTTCGCTTGAAGTGGTGGTCAGGGCCAGAATATATGAATATGTAAATCTGTACATTCATTAAAGCAACTAAAGGGTTGTAGTCTAAAGGGAAGAATACTTCTCTTGCATTGAGATATTGGGTGATTGTTTTTCAGAGGTGATGGAATGTATGACTAAGGACAATTTGAATGCTATCTGTTTTAAAGGTAAATACTCTAAACTAAAGCTGTCTATTAAGTTTATAGCAGCATATTTTACTGCAAAAAACAGGAGCCTAAAGCTGAACAAGCTGAAAGAGTTTTCAACTGGGATGAAGCACACAGCCTTTTGGGTGTACTTTTCAGACTTTCTGGTCTCATTTTTAGTAATGCTGTATGTTTCCTGTAGTCTTTTGGGGGGTCTGACAGGCACATCAGAAGGGATGTAGTGTAACAGCCTCTTCCCCTGCATGTATGCAGCTAGATCCTTGGGATCAGGAAATTTGGCAGTGCCTGGGGACCCTTGCCCCAGTGCTGGCAGACAGAGCAGTGCCCCAGCAGACCTGTCTGCTGCCCTTGCAGAAGGCAGACATCCAGCATGATTCATACAGGGCGAGGGAGGCTCAGGCAAGAATTAATTTGTATTATTCAAGGAGTACCAATCAGGAGCTTATTGTTCTAGGCAGTGTGCAAACTTATAATCAAAAGTGTCATCCAAAGGCCTACAGTAACATCATGGGAACTTAGATAATAATAATCCCGAGACATGCTTGAAGGGCCTTAAGAAATGCAGGTCCCAAGTACAGAATATCTGATGCTAAAATATTATATTTGACCTTGTATGAAACACTGGTCTGTAGATGTTGGCTGTATGAACCTGTGTTCTGTGCACAGTTATTCAGAAGTCTGTGAGCTGCTGCAGTTTCTGACCCATTGCAAACTTCTTATTCCCTATTTTATGAGGAAATAAATAAATATAGAAGGGAACAGACAGTAAAATCTTCTGTGTCATTCCTGACTTTGTCAAGCAATGAAAAGGGACACAATGAAGTTTATAAAGTCCATAGTTGACTTTACTAGAAGTAAAATTCATAAGCTACAGGCTTCAAATCTCTTTGAATCTATAAACCAGTAATTCTGCTTGAGAAGTCTTAAAAGAAATTGGCCACATTGAGCATCGGTTTCCTCAGATGGGTAAAGAGGAAAAAGGAACATCGCAATGTTTTGATACTTAGCTCAAAAAAATGGAGAAATACCCTATAAGCAAAACAGCAGTCACCAAGTTACAAAACTGTGTTATATGCAAAGGTGAAAAGGGTGCAGATCAACAAAGCACCAAATTGTCTTTGCTAAGCACTCTGGGCTGCTTGGCATTGCTTCACTTTAGAGGACTGGAGATTTCTGGAGTTCCCAGCCGAGGTGATTGGAAGAGATGCTCTTTTACTGACTGTGACAGAAGCATGCCTAATCTTTGCTGTAAAGTGGTAAGAGTGCTCCCAGGATTTGGCCATCAAAAATTGTATTCAGAATTGTCACTTATGCAGAAAGGTTACAGATATATTCACAGCTAGGGACAAGGCTTAAAAATGCTTTGATTTCATTTTATTTGGGCTGGGGAAGGGGAAAAAGATTCCTAATGATTATTTGAAAAAAAAAAAAAGAATCCAGTAAGGCTTTCTTCAGATGGCTGATCCAGCTGTTTGCCTGTTTTTAGCATTGGAGATAAACTCAGGCCTATAAGCTCAGCTTCCTGTGCTGCTCATGTCTGCACCCGAACTGTATTGACTCTGTCCTCAGTGGCAGTCAGAAAGTCCATATGCAGTTACTGTATGTGTGAATTAGGGAAACTGTTGTTTTCAGACCCTGTATCTGTGTGCAATGGGGAGATGCAAGAGACTTCTGAGACCTTCCTCTTCCTCTCACAGGTTTCCTTCATCCAGCTAGGTTCATGATGAACAGTGCAGCAAAAGCAGACGATGTCCCGTCTTCTCCCCCTTTCCATGACATTGAACTGAAAACATGGATTCTTTAGGAGGCTTTTGATTGAGAGAGAAAACATGAAAACAGAGAGGAAGTCTGTCAGAGCTGGATCAATTTGCCCAAACAGCTCAGTTTTTCAGCTGACAGCATTTTAGCACTCAGAGGGGAGTTGTCAAAATCTCTCTACAGGCAGTCATGTCCTTCATGCTGAGAAATACCTTATATTATCTTGAAAGATAAAAAAGAAGAAAAGAAAAAAAAAAAAGAAGGAAAGACAAGATGGCTTAGATTCTTGTTCTTTTAGGTCATGGAGCAGAATACTCACTCTTGTTTCATTTCTTCATCAAATCATGTCGTGTTAATCTCGTTTGCTGCTTGATCACTCCCTTTGAGATGGAGTCTGTCCCCTCTTGCAGTGTCCCACTGCATCACTGCTGAGGCTTGGCAGCAGGCAGGAATGCAGAGCCAGGCAGGCAGCACTGCCTGTCCCAGGGCTCCTGATGCAGATCAAAAGAAGTGATTAATGCAGTTAGGGTGCACTGACCCACAGGGAAAGCAGATTACTCATCTTTGCACTTCCTTAATGAGAGCAGTTGATTAAAAATACCTGTAGTGAAGAAGATGCTTTTATGCTTTATTGCCTTGACAGCCCTTCCTGGGCTGCAGTCAGGCAGGAATAGTCACAGAGACCCATGGGAGGTAAGATTTAAGGTTGGCATGGTGTATTGGCCACATAGCAATGGAAGATGGAGCTGATGAAGCTGGACAGGAGGATGCAGATTGAGAGGCAGGGAACCAGTCTGTGATGAAAAGGGGGCTCACAGCAGAGGTACAGGCAGTACCAGGGAGGTACCATGTAGAAATGGAGAGACATAAAGTTTGGGAAATAAAGACAAAATTGGAGGGGACATCTGCTGTAGACTATCACAAATGGAGGCAGGGGAGAGTGACAAATTCTTGGACCACATCACACAGTATCTGAAACCACGAGACACTTCAATTACTGTCTCCAGGCTGGTGACTCACAGATCTACCTGTCTGCTCCGGACACATCTCCTACCTCATAATCCAGCATCTCAGCTGATTTCTCTGACAAACCCCCTGGATGCTTTGCCACTGAAATTTAAGCTCAGCATGGCAAGAGCTGCTGCCTGATTTCTTCTTCTCCCCCACTGCTCCCCTTTCTGCAGACCAAGAGTGGCATGAGTAAGAGAATGACAGGGCTGTGTCCCAAGCTCTGCCTGCGAGGAACTGTGTGCTGTAACGCATTTGGCTTTCATTAAACCCCTTGACCTGGAGTTGCTCTTTAAATTATGCTGGCAGGTGAATTTAAAGCTGTCTGAAAGGCAGTGAAGGAAGGTTGCAATTGGTGGGAGTCTCCCTGGGGCAAGGAGAGAGTCTGGTGTGGGAGTGGAGGGGCTGTCCAGATACAATGCCACTACTGTTCCCAGGTGTGGATTTATGTTATGGTTAAACTGATAGCTGTCCCCACCCCACCCCTGGCTCTTTTATTCTTGCCCTTCCCTTTGCTTCAGATCTGGCACTGCTGCCACAGCAGCCTGAATTGGTTCTGCTCATTGAGCCAGTGGAAAACTAGTAATTGTTGTTTTCAGTGGGGCATTTTCCATCAGATCAGCTCTACCTCACTCTGTGCTTGCCTTAATTGCCAGATCTGCTCCAAGGGAGGAGATGGGGATGCCTGGCCATGTCACAGGGGAGAGGAGAGTGCTGTGAAATGGTTCACTCTAACATGAGGCTGCAGCCTTGATTAAGAGCTGCACCTAGCTAAAAGAGATGGGGAAAAATAAGAAATAGTCAGCAATATTCCTTCCCCTGAAAGAAAGGGAAAACTAAAGCAAAATCTTCTGATTTTGGGATCTGCTGCTCAGCATCTGATAGTGTGAGGTGGCCAGTCCCAAGGAGATACCTTTCAAAGCAGTATGAGGAATGATTTTGCCTCTGCAGGAGATAGACTGGATGGCTTTGGCTGGGTTTTCTCTAAACTTCTCCCTCCCATGTAATTTCAGGCACACCTTAGGCAGAACAGGTTGGGCTTGACCCGCTGAGGAAGTTGGGAACATCCTGTTTGACTTTTGGGGCAAGAACAGAGTAAGGACAGCAGGAGCTGGCAGAGAGCTCTTCATGTCAGATTCAGTCTCTGAGAGGTGACTAAAAAAATCTCTCTGAGTTTTGCTGTATTTAGCCATTGCTAAACCTGCTCTGGGTGGTTTGTGACCAGTATTTGTCATCTGCTCCAGGGCTCTGAGGACTACATTGCTCCAAATCCCTCTGTTTCCTCTGCACCAAAATCCTCCTCCTCCTCCTCTCTCATGTTTTTCAGTACAGGTGGCTGATAAATGGTATTTCATAGCACAGTGGGCACATCTGGGAGGGCAGGAAAAATTCAACATGTCATGTTTCTTTAGCCTGCTGGGCAAGCCTGTGGGGAGACGAGCTCAAAAAATGTGCAGCCCTGGAGGTCAGGTCCCTGCTTTGGGCACTGAGGAAAGCCAGGCCTGGATGCAGCCGTGCTGCCATATGGTGGGGGGACAGGGAAGACAGGAGATCTTTAACACAGTTTAATTATCATGGCACATGTGAAATATTTCCCAGGATTTTTAGTTCTTCTTCCTTCCCAGCCTTCTACCAGGCTCTTGTACTACAGCATAGATTTTGGGATGTGCACTGTAGGATGCAGAGCATCACTGGAGCCGAGGTGCTGCTACATCAAATGTTTTGAAGTCCTTAACAGAAGGATGAGGTTCGTCTAAAAACAAATTATGATGATCACACATCAAAATGAGGAATCTTGGTGTGACTTTAAGAAGCTCATTCAACTCAGACTTCAGCTGGAACATGAGTTTCTGTGTCCTAAATACTCCTTGGAAAATACACATCTGCCACTAGTGAAAAGCTTCCAGTTGTTTTACCTGCTACAGTACTCAGGTTTTAGCCTATTCCTTTGGTATTATTTTTCTCCTTATTTTCTCCTGTAGCTCAAAGCTAGCCTTGGTGCTCTCTCAAGTAATGGCTGTCACATGGTGGGGGGACCAAAGTGACCCTTTTTGAGGACCAAGGCAGCTTGGTCCTCAAAAAGGGTCACTTTGATGTCCTTCCTCTCATGGTTAGAGCTGTTTGTTGTGACAAATTAAAAACAGGAATAGTGCTACCTCAGAAAAGTCCAGGCCAATCTCTGCTCATGCAGGCAGGCTGACAGATGCTGCTTTTGGATTTGCATTTTCTCTAAAGCATGAGATGCATGTGTGACAGGGACTTAGCCAAACATCTCCCCAGTTTACCCCTTTCCCAGCATTCTTCTGAGCTATCTTCCTCGCATCCAAGGTCTTTGCATTTGCCATCTGCCTTGACTGAGCCTGGAGTTTGCTTTAGCACTGGGAAACTCAGCCATAGCCCATTGAGGCTGCTGGTGTTGGTACCCTCTGTTTTCAGCAGGCAGACGTGACCGGAGCCGGCTATTCCTCCTGGAAGCTACACTGCAGGTACCCTACTCTGTCCTGCTGCAGTGCCTTTAAGCTTGCAATAGTTCCTGGTATGAAATACAAGAGGCAAAATGGCAAGGGAGCAGAGATAATGTAGCCAGAGTTCTTCCTAGAAAAGAGGGTTTTCTTGTGCTCAGAAGCATCCACGGCTTGGAGGGAAGCACAGGGAAATGACCGTGGGAGCGAGGGAAGAAGAGGGAGAGCGTGAGTTGCTGCTTCCATAAGGAGTTAAAAGGGCATTGAGAGATGAAAGAGAGATGTACAGATGAAAGAGAGAGACTCCGTAAAAGGCCATGAATAAATGAAGCAGTGGACAGAATCTGTTCTAACTCTGACACGTCTGAGGAAGAGAATGGCTTTATAAAAGCTTTATTTAAAAAGAAGGCTTTTAATGCAAAATGGAAAAGGGTGGGCAGTGAGGGAATGGTGTTTTGTAAATGAAAGGCAGACAAAAAGGCTGCCAGGAGAAGTCTGAATATATGCAGAGTAATAGGTCTGAATTAAATTTGTTTAATGGCACGTCAAAAGAGTTTGTTAACAAGCCCACCAGCTTTTTAATTTCTCTTTTCATATGTTTTTATATATGCCTACATATTATGGGATTCAAAAAGAGGGGAGAAAAAAGGACACGAAAAAAATTAACTAGTTTTGAAAATGAAAGAACATGAGAGTGATGATCCTAGGAAGCTGCACTCCAACAAAGTGTATGCAGTCTTTTGCTAAATAATAAATTGGATTTTAAAAAAAATCATGTTAAAATTTACAGAATTACATAAATGTTCCCAAAAAGTAATGTTGTATTTTATAGTTCAGATCATCACAGACAAACTAGACTGCTTTTAAAAATTATTATTTTCAGTTACATGGGGGGGAAAAAAAAGCCACAGCATGTAAAGAGTATTTTATTTGTAGAGATATTAGTAAAATTGTAATTATGCTTTCCAAGACTTTTCCTCAGAATATGTATTTTGCATATCTAGTATGTGTCCATCCTATTATTATTTTAAAAAAAAGTAAAAATATGTGAAGAACTGACATCAAAGGCTCAGGAATGGATGTGTGGTTTCATGGGTATTACCTAGTTAATGATCCAGGCAAATGGACTAACAGATGAGGGATTAAATCCACGGTGGTGCCTGCATTCAGAGGTGCAGACAGGAGGGGCTGTAGGAGAGGCAGTACCTGGGAACATGGGTCATCAGAGACACCAGCACGAAATTAAATTAAATCCTCTGCATGAAATGCTGACTAGGTTGTCTAAAAAAGGATCTTGGGAACTGGTGAACCTGTGGAAGACAAAAGAATGCTAAAATAGGCTGGAAAATGGGTGGAAATCTGAGTAATCTGACATGACAGCAAAAAAATGTGTTGCAGTGATCGCCTCTGGATAAGGACAGCAAAGAAAAGGGGCTCTCATCCCTTGAGAACAAAGAGTATGAAGGATGTTTGTTTAAAAAAAATAAATATCTCCTGGTGGCTTCTCACTGCTGCTGCTGGATCTGAGTCAGGTGTGGGGCACCAATTCAGGTGCACAGCTGTCCATGCCCACCATGGGCACTGAGCAAAGGAGCAGCAGGGAAAAGGGTGAGCCATTCATTCAGGTGATTGTGGCTGTCTCAATGGCATCACCAGGGCTTTAGGAGACAAGTCATCAAATGCTTTAAAAAGTCTTTTAGCCTGGTAAATGTTGGGTTTTTTTCCTTTGCTTTTGGGGGTTTGAATCTTTCAGTCTTATGTTTTCTATTCAGGTTTTTTCTTTGATAGTGAACTGGAAAATCTCAGGTAGAAAATGAGCAGGGGCCAGGCAGAAAAGTCTCCCACACATGACAGTATGCATTGTACTCTAGAAAAATCAAATGTCACTAGCACTGGAAATTTCCTCCCCAAGATCAGGAGGAAGGCCTTCCCTCTCAGGTGCTGCAAACCGTGGGTACACTTCCAAAAAGGATCAAGAGGAAGTGGCTTTAATAGATACACACATGACACTTCTTTGTTGCTACTTTTCTTGGTTAGCCCATGCATTTGCTGCAGATTTTTTTCTGTAGTTTTGTATCATTGCATCTGTAGATGACTAAATCACTTAGGGGCAGATTTTTGAAGATGTGTAGATGTTTATTTTCTGTCTATGAGCATCCAGATCCCTTTTTAAAAAAAAAAGTAAAGAAGAAAAAAAATCCCTTAGGCCAAGCTATTATGCTTCCCCCAGTTTTCACAAAACATTATCTTTGTTCTTCTAAGTTATTGGCTTTTTAAAATGCATTGTATCTCTCCTGTGTCAGACCAAAAAATAATGGCCAGTCAAGCACTTTTTCTAATTCACAATCATCTTTCTCATTTCCTCTACCTGAGCAGGGCACGTCACCAGATAGACTTTCAAGGTCATATCCCTAGTGTTGCTCCCAAAATGGTTCCTACCAAACATGAGGGGTTTTTTCACATTGTCACAGCACATGCAGGTGGCCTGGCTGCAGGTTTGTGGCTACCTGTGCCACACCTGCTGTTTGCCCTGTCCCACCTGAGATGGTGTTGATATTTGTGGTGCCCTCACAGGGAGCCATGGGCACTGGCCTCTCCAGGCAAGAGGGATGAAGGAAATAGAACACAACCTGAGCTGCTAGGTGCAAAATTGGCAACTTCATCAAACATTACTTTGATGATTACATTTGATTGCTGTTTAATTTTTTACCTGAGAGCTGACTGCAGAAAGAGCAGATGGGTATAGGCAGGGTGGGGCTGGGAGAAGGCCATACAAGCTGTTCCTGATACAAGGCATGCTCAACTTCCCATCAGCAACAGAGACATCCTGACCTTTGGTATTTTGTCAGGAGTCTTTCTTTTTCCTGCACCGCTGTCAGCTCAGACTCAATGTGCAGAGAAAACAGCTGAAGGACTGGAGAGATGGGTGTGGAGTGTTGGAGTGTTTCCACTTTTTTTTTTTTTTTTTTTTTTTTTTTTTTTTTTAAGGCTCTCATCCATTTTTTAAAGTGCTTTTCTACAGCAGCTGGAACTGAAGAGAGGGAGTCCCTCACTCCTAGGGCTGGGGCTTGCAGTAACATCTGAAACTGCAAAACTCGCTCCACAGAGCTGGGAGTCAGTGTCACTTGGGAAAGCTTGTTCTATCAGTCTTTGAGATCAACTTGAGCTGTACCAGTCAGATCAGCCTCAAAGTCTTTCATAGGTACATTGGGTAAAATTCTGGTTTTTAACTGAGTGAGTGACAGCACTTTTAATGTCATTAAAGCCAAGAAGACCATGTGCTTGTGCACCAGCCCCATTGCCAGGTCTTGCTTCAGACACTTCCCCTTGCCTCTCTTCCCTCAACTGTCTCAAAGGTCACCACCGGCAATAATGGTAAAACCAAAGCAAAAATGTGATTCTGTTGATTAAAAACATTCATAAGGTCACAATGGAGACCCTTAGTTTCTCCAGTTTGAACACTCTGATGACTCTGAAGAACAAGTGAGCAGGCATCCATGCCCAGAAAATGAATCACAACAACTGTTTTTATTGCTTTTTTTGGAAAAGGAATATGAAAATCCAAAGTTTGATTTATTAGCATTGTGAGAAGTGTGCAGTATAACAGAAGTCTGGGGTTTTTTTTAGTAGCACACAGTAGTAGTTGTAGTAACAGAAGTCTGATTTTTTTTTTTTTTTGGAAGTACTGTTTTGCATCAGCAACAAATAGATAAAAGCTTTCTGCAACTTGTTTCATTTATCACTAGAGAGCATTTGATGCTACAGCTTCCTCCATATAAAGTAAAAGCCTTAATAAAACAATAATAAGCTTCCATAGTTATTACTTAGTTGTAATGAATGTCTAAACAAACTCACAGATGTTTTTGAGTCTTTCCTGTAATGTGGGTGTATCTTAATTATTCCAGCCTAGTCCTTTAAGGCTCCAGAATAATTCTTTTTTTTTTTCTGGTTTGCTCCTAGGAAGACCAGGTGATTAAAAAAAAAAACCCAACCAAAAAAAAAAAAAAAAAAAAAAACCAAAAAACAAAACACCCCAAAAGCCATGTGTCAGCAGTGTGCCCAGAGCAAGTCCAGCAAAGGGCCATAATGGCGATAAAATAAAGGGATTGAAGCATCTCTTTGTGGGGATGGGCTGAAAAGCTGTGAGTATCCAGCCTGGACCAGATCATCCAAAGGATCGTAATGATGTGTATAAGTACATGATGACAGGGAATAAAAAAGATGGAGCCAGGCTCTTCTTACAAGCAGATAATGGAAAAGCTTTTCTGTTTTTTCTTTTCCTGTGAGGGTGGCAAGGCACTGGTACAGATTGCCCAGAGAGATTGTGGAGTCTCCATCCTTAGAGATATTGGAAATCAGATTGGACACTTGCTATGGGCTCTTGCTGCCCTTGAGCTGGGCTAGGTGATTTCCAGAACTTCCTGCCAAGCTCAGCTGTTTTACATTTCAGTGGCATCTTTGATGCAGCAAATGAGGAGACTGTTCTGTGTTATAAGGGCACTGATCATCCTGCACCCTGAGCAGCTCGGAGTGAGAGAAGACCGTCTCTTTTTTCTGCTGCAGAATGGAGCAGCTATTAAATTATGACTTTTACTCAATAATGGCATCAAATGGGTTTTTAACATGTAAACGAAAGGAGGAAAGCAGAGTGACTTGTTGTTTGCCATGGGTTTGCCTGAAGCAAATTTCCCATGTTAAAGCACTTAAAAGCAAATACAGAATTTATGATGTGTCGTAGATTTTAAACCTGAATTACGTCCGGTTGTTGTAATGGCTAATAATGCAAATTATCTGAGTCATCCTCAGTGTAAAGCAGTAAATATAACCTGCACATTCAGACACACTTCTTTTTTTTTTCTCTCTCTCCCCTTTCTCATTAATATTTTATCTCCCTGAAGAGATGTTTTCAACATATTATGTGCACCAGCATACTGTGCTTGTGGTATTCCTGGATGTCATTACAAAGAAGCCTGAAGACTGTACTGCTGCTCCTCTGCCTGTGACGCTAGCTTGGAAATTGCTTGGAGCAACAACAGCAAGTGTCAACAGGGAGCTGTATTAATTATTTGGAATGTGTCTCTTAAGAGGAATCAACTGCTTTTATTGCAGAACGAATATTACTTGAAATGGGAAGGTTACTCTAACTGTTATCATAATCTATGTGTCATTAACTTTCCATGTTTAGAAGAAGAGATTAACAACCCTGTAAATCGGTGCAGTAAACAGATGAATTATAAAAAAATTGTTTTTTCTTATAAATAGAAGTTTCTTGATATAGTTACCTCCAAATTGCTGAGAAGGATTGTCTTGAGCAACTGAGAAACTGCATGATGGTGCAATGCTCTGAAAAATTATATGTGTGTCTCCTGCAGGTGGGACAAACAGGTGGGATTGTGCTTCATACCATGCTTCCTTCAAAAATGGCTGTGACATAGGAACACTTGTTTCCCTCCTAAAGTGAGATTAACAGATTGAATGGGTTTGTGTGAAATTGAGTTCTCTTCCATAGTGTATATATATATATATATATAGAGAGAGAGAGAGAGAGAGAACACATTTCAAGAGAACATGGTGTAAAGTGTATGTAGTAGTGGTAAAGCAGGTGTAACTAAAGTACTAAAGTTCACTGGAGTACCCCTGTCTGCAAGGAAGAAGTGCAAGATGGAAGTGGCTTCAGCTTGTCACCAGGTACCTCCACAAATGGAAGTTCATCGTAAACAACACACAGAACAAAATACTTGTGAAGCGTTTTGAATCCAAATGTTGTGTATTTGACTGTAGCCCTGATAGATCTGTGTAGGAAACAGCAGAACTAAACCACTTATTTGTCCACAGGGCAGGCTCACCACGGGCAGGTTTCCTACATTGCCCCACCGATCCACCTGGATTCGGATCTGGAGAGACCACCATCCAAGGGTGAGTCAGTGGGACAGTCTCCATTCCCTTGCATTCCAAACCAGCCACAGCCATGGGTGCATATCACTCACTTGTTCACTCACTTGAGCCTCCATGGCCAAGCTGTCACCCTCCATCCAAGGACACTCTGCGGAGCAAATTAATTCCTGCAGGAGAGATGTATGTAGGATGACCGTGTCCCATGTGTCCCATGACATAGCTTTGAGCATCCCATCACTTCACAGGGTGGTTTGCTCTCCCCACTAGTTCACTCCTGCAGGGACAGGTACACCTTAGGTCCTGTCCTCTGTCTTGCACCTTTCCTTCCTAATGGTGGTGCAGAGGCACAGGGAGCTGCTGGCAGAGTGCAAAGGGCAGATTTCCACTGCCCCTCAGGCGAGTAAAGGTTGTACAGTGGTTCAAGCCTGGATTCAGTCCTCATTGCAGTTGCTTGAGGGATTTTTTTCTAGACTGGGTGAGGAGATGTTCATTACAGAGGATGAATTAAATTTTAGGTGGGCTGATTGTCCTTGGGAGCAATGCTAGTAGCCAATATGTACAGAGTAAGTCCAGAATAGCCCTGCTCAGACAGGTACCTGGCTTGAATGGGGCAAATAAAGCAATATGAATGCAAGCCCTTGATTGCTCTGCCCCATTTGGGGGATCATTCCCTAGTGCTGAGCCCGCAGTGTTTGCTCCTCTGGCTTGGGGAAATGAGGCTGTCCCCAAAGCAAGCATATGTGGTGGTGCAGACTTCTTACATCTCCCTTTGCTCCTTTTGGTTAGGCTGCTCAGTATTCAGGTATGATATTGAAGTAAACAGCTTGTTCTTCTTGGAATAAATGATAGCAAAGCAAAAATCATACAGGACTATGAAGGAATTTCTTGGTCAACTCTGCAACTGGATGTTAACATCAAACCCAGGGAAGGTTGTGGAAGAAGAGAAGGGGAGGAAGAGAGCAGCCAAAGTGCAATAGCACAGAGATATTCTATACCTTAGGTTTGGGTTTTTTTCCTTTTTCCCCACTCCTCAAAGGGTGCTACAGTGGCAGAAAGAGTACCAAATCGACCTGTGTGGTGATTGTCACCATTCTGCCACAGCCCTGTAAGGCTGTTGGTGTGTGTTTGTGTCTGCACATATTTCCTAACTGCTCTTATTTGAGTAATGTGAGGTGGAACCACGTGCTGGGTGGTGTGAGGATGCCAGATTCACAGTTCTCTCTCCAGATCTGGACTTGCCATGAGTCAGGATGGTTATGCACAATCTCCTGGCAGTCCACAACCTCCATTCAGCTTTAAGTGAACTACCCTGGGATTTGACATGTGCATTTGAGATCGTCAACTTCTTCTAAGTCATTTGAAAACCTCCAGTTCTGTGATAAAATTTACTGCCTTGCTTTTATGGCAGAGTACTCTAGTGAGGCAGAGACAGTTATGACTTGCAGGACCTTCTTGCTCTAGTCTGTCACTGAGGGGATGAATCAGAGCTTACTTAGAATAGGTCAATGTAAATCCTTGCCTTGGCATCTGTACAGACTATAGAATATTGAAGGGTGCTGGAACAGCAGCAGGACAGAGAACCTGTGTCTTGCTTTCTCCAAGCTGAAAGAGCTAAAGACTAACAAAACTCCTCAGTGATCTGCTGTTCATGAGGGCAGAGCTACCTCCACAAAATAAATGGCAGTGCCACCAGGAGCAGGGCAAAGTGGGTCAGGCAGAACAGTTGCAGTGCTTGCAGAGAGGGTAAAATGGAGTTTATCCAACATAAACTGCTACACTGACAATTTTCACTTTTTTAAAGATCTCTCTACCCCCCTGGTTGAGAGATCTTAAAGAAGGAGCTGCTCATGGTGGAAGAACTGATATTATTGCTGCTGTGTGCTGGTAAAAGGACTTGAATACTCTTACTTAACAGGAGAGGGCCAGAGAGAAAGCCAGCTCTGGAGGCATCAATCTATTCACTGGTTACTGGGGGCTGTTAAAAACATAGTAATTGGCACTGTCTCCCTGGGGGAATAGCAAGGCTTTCCTCTAGCCCTGGGATGTGGGATGTGTAGCTCTGCTGCTTCATTTCTAGTCTCAGCATCCAAAATCCATTAGAGTATTGTAATAAAATTTTCCGCCCTAAGTATATTAGGCTCATAATTCCTTTTTGTTTGTCTGCTTTTTATGACACCTTAGGATATGTTTGGGTCACATTCCAAGCTTCATCCACAAGAGCTGTTTTAAACAAAGGAGTCAAAACCACCTGTCCTTCAGCTTGTGTTCCTCCGCATTTCCTGTAGCTGTATCTCTAAAACCAGAGCAGCATTAAGACAGTCAGCATAAACCATTAATGCTTCTGGCTACTCCTTTGATGCTCTTCATTTCCCCTCCATGCTTACCCTTGCACTAAGCTGAGCAGGCCAACTTTGCACTCAGAGTGGCAAAAAGAAGCAGCCACCATCCAGTTTTAATTGTAATAAATGGAAGTAGAACCTGGGTAGGATGCTTTAAGAGAAGCATCTTTCCTTCCTGTATTGTAAAAAAAAGATACAGCTTTACTGCTCCTGTGGGTCTATGCAATTGCAATTCTCAGCTGACAGATTTATTTGTAACTGCCTCTTCCTTTTCCTTTTTAAAAATTTTATCACTGGTGACATTTACACACATTGTTTATGCATGCCGGGGATTTTTACCTGCCTATCAGAGTCCTGACGCTGGTGGTGAATAGAGTATAAACTGCAGTAGTTTACTAGTACATTAGTGTCACTGTGCATTACAGGGTAATTACTCTGAGCCACTGCTCTGTGCAGCCACCCAGTAATGACACTGTACATCACTGAATAGAAATGAAGCCTTGAATCAGCATTTCTCATCAAGACACCTCTTGGTCCCCACCCGCTTTTTAATTTGAGGCTGTTGTAAATTTAGTTCAGTGTATGAAGCACTGTTAACTACCATTTTTACACCTCCTTTCAATCCAACAATTTGGATGTGACTACATGATTTTTATGCAAGTGTTTACACCTTCTTTGTGCAGAATAATTCCAGGCACAGCTGAGACCTTAGGTTGTGATATCACAGACTGAAGATTAAACCTGTGTTTAAAAATGGTCACTGACAATAGCAAGGAGCTTCATACATGAGAGTCACACTGATGCTCTGGCTTAGAGAGGGATTTTATAGAATTATCATATATAGCAATAAATCAAATTAAATGTTTATATTCAGATTCTGCCAGGTACTAAAACACAGTAAAGAAATTATTTAAACACACCAAATATGTGCACTAAAGCAATTTATAAAGCTGTGTAGAAGCAGATTTTAACGTATATGTGGAATCATATTGAACTTTAAATGTGTGCCTGGCATTTAAAGCTAGGCAGCCCGAGAAACTCACCTGCCCTGTTGAGCTGATGTTTTGTAAAGATTTCCTTCTAAGCTGAAGTCCAGAGAGTAGTTATCTTGGAGATTGATATACTTGAAGTCAGTACATTTCCTAAACACTAACTGATAAGCAAAATTTTGGACTGGTCCCCAGTTCTAGAAATAAATAGCAAATAAAGGAAGCACAGGAAGTTCTTACCCTTCTGTGCAGATTTCTCTAGCCAGGGAGGTTGTTATGGCACCGTGGTAAGGCACTGTGGGAGGTTTTCCTCTAAACCTCAGTTATCAGGTTCATATTCCATGAACACAGAATCTGGCCCTAGTCCTTAGATAGCACATCAGGGAGCCGGAGGTTATGCTGAGTTTGCACCTTTCTTTTCCATCTTAGTGGGAGATGTCCCTTTGTGCTTTCTTTCTTCAAAACCTGGATCCATTCTGCCATTTTTTGATCAAAACTTTTGATCCAAGTTTTTGTGGGAGAACCTTTCCTGAACAGCAGAAGCATAGTGAAATCCTATAACCAAAAATAGAGTAGGCTTTTTTTAAGTGTGCATTCTGAGTCTTATTTGTTTCCCCCCCCCCCAAAGGTCCCGAGAGGGTCGGTGGCTTTGCAGATGATGTAGGAGGATCTGACAGCTGGGCTTATTGCACAGCCCCAGTCCTCCTTCCCAGGTCCAGAGAAAGGGGAGCACTGGGCAGCAAGGCCCAGTGGCACTCCTTGCCTTAATTCAAGCTGACACGTGGGGTCACTTATCCTGTGCTCACCAGGCCCTGAGACATCAGCTTGCCTGCCTTCCCTCCCCTGGTCCAGCACTGAAAGAAGTGCTGTCCAGGACTGCCTGCTGTGAGCCAATGCTGGCCAGCCACCTTCTGTTTCCAGGCTTTTTCATTTTCTGCTGGAGTCCCCCTGGGGAAGGCATTCTCTCAGCTCAGGAGTCCTTTACACTGTCCCTCTGCTTCACTCATCCTGCTCCTTCTGAATTAGCTATATGTTTCCAGCTTCTTGAGGCAATATTATTTTCCTCATATCATCCAGGTGGAAGAGTCCAGGGGAGAGGCTAATTTGATGCCTTTAAGCCAAGAAAGGATCATGCAGTGAATGCTGTTTGGGGTCTCCTGCACTCAGGACCCTCATTCCCTTATCCCTATGCAATTCTGGGGTGCCGTCAAGTGTCCTGCTCTTTCTCAGTCATGTACTTTGCTTTTGCTCAGCCTTTTTTTCAAGGATGACATCTCTCAGGCCTTCCCCTTTGTGGCTTCCCTGAGCCCACTAGAGCATCCCCCTCATTCCAACGTGGGCTGTGAGTGCTCATTGCAGGAAGCCAGCACCATCCTGTTATCCCATGTGGCTTTCAGGAAAGCACTGTGTAAGAAGCATGCAGGTAACTGGTGCTGCACCAGTTGGATGGAAGGGAGGTGACTGTCACCACACCTGAACCATCTGTGGAAAGGTTTTGCAATGACTACAAGCCTCAAGTGTACTGTGAATTTGCAGCTGCCTTGTTTCAAAGTCTGTTCTTGAATCTGTCTGCAGAGATTTGTTTGTTCTGTTCCTATGCTAGTTGTTTGCTTTTCATTTGAGTTCTGGTTTTGGTTTTTTTTTCCCCCCAGTCTTATTCAAGGCTGGTTATCCATCATCAAGAAGGTCAGCATTGCAAAGTGGTGGGTTTTGTGCAGGGTGGTAGATGTGGATGCAGGAGGATACAGGAATCTACTGCCAGATACGGAGTTTGGGTCCTGAAAGTGGTAGAAGGATGGATGAGTTCTGATACAATGCTTCTCAGTTTTATGCAGAAATCTCCTGTTGTGCCTCAGGTCTGTACTGTGATGTCCACCTTTATGGACTACACTGATGTTCCTAGGGCAGGCACCTGCTTTGGACATGAGCCATGCTCCATAGTTATTAATTTATCATTAGGCATCATGTGTGGGGCTAACAAGTATCACAACCAGAGCTCCTTGCAGCCAGCCTGTACTTCTTTTGTTTGCTTGTTGCCATCAGTGAGGTCCCACCTTGCATCCTGTAGCTCTCCACAGTCAGAAAGGGTTAATTGCACTCTGTTCACTGCTTGGGTTTTCACTGTGGTGCTGAACTGTTGCTCTGATTTCTCTGGAATGTGTGTTTTCACTGCACAGGAGCACCTTGGGACATTGCTGTTTATTTATAAGATAACAGCATTTGCTCTAGCAGAAAGCTGGAGCTAACAAAGTCTCTCAAGGAGGAGTGCAAACTCCTGTGTGCTGGTGGAAACTGTTCAAAGTATTTACACTTGAAAATATTTAAGGATTTTGGGGAAGGGGGGAAGAACACTCTGAGTGATATTTAACACCTTTTCCATTATTCTTAGTCATCCTGAAAAAAAATTTTTAAAAGGGCACTTTTTAAGAAGCTTCTTTTTACCAGCTAGCCACTGCCTTGTAAAGGAGTATTGCTATGGAGATCAGCCTGAACTGTGATTTAAAGATGCCTTGAAATGTTACTCTTTGTAGGCTAGTTGAAGCCACTGTATGACCTGATTAAGCTCAAAATGCATATGAGAAACAGAGCTCACTCTTTGAGATTTTTTTAACATTTAAAAGGGATAAAAAGGAACAAACACCAGCACCAGGGTGTTTTTGGTGATGGGCAAAAAACCACACCTTTAGCTTAAAACAATGTTCTCTAGACGCTGTTACATTACAGGGGGTACATGCATTTTCATAAGAGTATATGCATATTCAGATATGCCTGTGAGTTTAGGTGTTCCATGAATTCTTTTGCTTGGTTTTAACCTTTGATTTGTCTGCATGCCATCCTTCAGATTAAATCAATGTATTTTATTTCTTCTCGTGGCTCCATCCTGTTGTTTTTACACTCCCTGAAGAGTCGGTAAATTCTTCTTGTGGTGTTCTGGTTTTTGTCACTGTTATCTTATCAAAAGATAGTCCACAAATGTGAGGAACCACCTAATTATCTTACACCATTCTCTGAGTTAGTTACATGAATAAAAACATTTTAGCCTCACATAGTCTCTATTTTAATATTATGCTATGTCCAAAGATATAATATATTTATCAAACCACTATTCATATGAGCTATATGGTGCATACATAAACTGACAGACTGCACTGTACCAAAAAGCAGTAAAAGGAAATATAAATTGTACCATATCAAAATCTTTGTGTTTAATAATGATGTGCAAAAGCTAATACATAAATGCAAAAGCCAATACTATATTGTGGTTTATAACAATGGACATGGACATGCACCCAGGACATTCTTCTGACAGTGGCTTTTGTTTTCCGCTGCGCTGGGTTTTGCCACTCACCATCAGTGGTGGCAGTTTTCACCCACCTGACAGTGGCAACAGCTGGAAAGTAGAGTCAGCTGTGGTGGTGCACCCTCAAGCATCACTAATCTAAAGTGAATGTCCTATTACCAGCTTGAAAAAAAAGCTGTTGAACCAGTTCAATGTGAAGAGTGTAGTGCTGCATACAGCATCAGACCCTTTCTCAAACCTTTTTTTTTCCTTTTCTGCCAGACTAATTTTTGGCTACACTTCTCTTCCTGAAATATTTATAGGGCAAATAACTGTTTTAAATGAGCAGATGGGGGAGACATAAGACAAGCTGTTAAATTAATAAACATGTGTGGTGCTTTATCAGTAAGGGAGCCCATTTTGGCATTTCTTCTGGATGATTTGTATGGCCTATCACCAGTGCACCTGGTGCAGGGACAAGAAATGGGCACTTAATAACCAAACAATGTGCAAACTCCTTCCATTATAACTTCATTATGTCAGATATAATCGTCTATAACTAGATGTCAAATACATAATTTATGTCCAGCTCCCCTGTGAAATAGTGGGCATATGAATGAATGGTCCCATTAATGGGAAGGAGCTTTTACTGTAACTTTTCCCCTCCTGGTACATGGTCCATTTTGTCATCTGGTATTAATTCTGAATCATTTCAGGGCTGCAGAAAAATGCCTGTTATATTTGTATTTGTGTAATGGGAGAAGATGGCAAATAAATCATATGAGAGATCAAATTTCAGGTTCACTGATTTCCTAAGCCACATGCCTGTGTGAAAGAGACTAGGATTGGTCTGCAGTGCTGTGATTGAGAGGCATAACTGGCCTTCATTTTACACATCCAGAGATGTTAAAAAGGCACATGATGTGAGGTAGCATTTCCTGTGGGAGCCCTCTACCAGAAGGAGCTCAGCCCCTGGAAAGCCGGGATTTGCCACTGCAGCCATGCTGCTGGCATCCTTTGCTGGGTGTTGTGTCATCTCTTGCACTGGGTCATGTGGGGCCTCTCTAGAGAAGGGCTCCATGACATAACTGAGTTGTGTCATCGTCACCTGGAAGGATGGAGGATATGAAAACCCTGTTTAATCTAGAGGATTCTTCTGGAAACATGTTGTGGGTGTGTTGGAGTGGGACATAGGATCCCACTTGTTCAGTGGAGGGCCTGTGTCTATTCACAAATGGGTACAAATTCAAAGGATCCTGTTGGCAAAATTGCCTTCTACACATTTTTATTAATAATGTTCTAATGTGTGATACTGTAACAGTGTGTTATAGTGTGTAATGGTCAGGGGTCTGAAGCAGCTCTCCTATGGAAGCAGGCCCAGAGTTGGCGTTGTTTGTTCAGCATGGAGAAGGGGAGGCCCCAAGAAAACCTTCCAACACCTTCAGGGGTCCTACAAGAAAGATGGGCACAAACATTTTATCACAGCTTGTTGCAATAGGACAAGGGATTATGGCTTTAAACTGAAAGAGATATTAGAAACAAATTCTTTCTTGTGAGTGTGGTGAAGCACTGGCACAGGTTGCCCCGAGAAGCTCTGAATGCACCATCCCTGGAACTGTTCAAGGCCAGGTTGGATGGGGCTCTGAGCAGCCTGGTCTAGTGGAAGGTGTCCCTGCCTATGGCAGAGGGTTGGAATCAGGTGGTCTTTAAGGTCCCTTCTGACTCAAACTATTCTATGAGTCTGTGATTTATTGCTGCTGTTATTTTTTACTATGTGGATGATGTATTCACAGAAAGCAAATCACCCTTCCAAAAGAAATGTTTAAAATGTAAAAAATGTTCTAGTTAATGACAAGTTAGGTACAGCAACTGCTTAAGACCTGGGTTATCCAGTGGTCTAGTCTGTCTTCCAGTAAAGTGCAGAAATATAGTTTACCATGTTCTTGTAGAAGTTAACCAGCAGTGCTGCAGAAAGGCAGGCAGATGATTTCCCATACAAGCAAATCATGTTAGGCTCAGACATACTACTCTTGACAGCATTGAGTCACAGAGTTTTGTGTTTATTTGATGGCTCTTCAGCTGTGCAGGGGGATTTTCTGTAGGTAAGCAGGTTTGTTTTTTTTTACAGCACTTGGCTCTTGGAATCATCTTTGGCTGAATAAAGTATTATTGGAAATGAGAGATTTTCACCAGAGACAGTGATCTGATGTTTTATAAAATATCTGGATTTCAAGCCTTTTTTGGCCCCTGGATTTCCTCAAAGTGGATTGTTGAATTTTGATTCTTTTCTTTGTGTCTTGTTTGTTGCAGGGAATCCTAGTGATGTGATATAATCCATTCAGAGGGAAAGTTATACCTGTGACTTGTGTACCTCACTCTTAAAAAGAGCTTTTGGAAATCCCAGCCTTAATAAATGCTTACTAAATACTGATTTACTGATTATGGAACACCATGCTAAGATTGTAACTTGGCTCCCCCATAGGAGTCCTCATATTTTATGATTTCCAGCCAAGTAAATTTGGCTTGAAAACCACAGTGTTTGCTCAGAAGAGGAGGACTGCTATCCTCTAGTTCCAAATGGTTTGTTGCTGCCTTCAGAGTGGCTTGATGTAGTTTGTTCTCCTTGAAAGCTGACAAGAAGCAGTATTTGAAAGATCTTACTGCTTGTAAGAACAGATACTAGGGTTGATTAGCTGTAATTATAAGGGCTAGAGGCCCAGCATGCTTGGGGGTGCAGCAGCCGTGGGGCAGTTGGCCAAGGAGCTTTCAGGGATGGAGAAAAACAGCTGGATTTGGGGCAAGAAGAAGACTTTGCCCTTACCCAGCCAGTGATGCTGGGGTTTTTGCAGATAGGTACAGGGAAAGGCTTATAGATTAATCATGCTAATTAGTAGTAATTCACTGCAGCTGTTTGTTTTGCTGTTAGTTTTTTGATTGTTTTTTTCCCCCCAAGAAAATTGTTTGGGCTTTACTCTTTAGAAAATGCCCACAGTTCTGGATGCTCTCATGGCAGTCTCCCCTTTAGATTTTCTCGAAGTCCTGGGCTTGTGTTTTTCTCATTATGGGCACTGCTTTCCACAGATGAGTGTGTGTGTGACTGTATTATGCCCACAAATTTACTAGCAGACATGCAGCAAAATAACACTGTTACTGAGTAAACAATTACATTTCATTTTCAGGAATAAAAGGGAATGTGTGCCCATAAATCTTCTTCTAAATAATCTGTGTTGGAGAGTAAAAAGAAGATGAGGTTTCTAAATTCATGAAGGCCCTTCACAGTGGAATCCTGTGTGCCACTGAAGTGGAACAAGCTTATTTATATTTTATTGTGCTTCTAGATCAAGCTGTATTATTATGGGCTGCATTCCCCTGACATTATAGCTGTTGCTAAGGAAGAGGTACATTATGTTAATATTTTGTGACCATAACTATGCAGGCTGGGTTATGTACATTGAAGAAGTTGGGGTGAGGGGAGAAGTTAATGCACCATTTTGATTAGAGCCTCCTCAGATTGTTGCTCACATTTAGGAGCAAAAACTAAGCTTGAATTTGAGAATAATTCACACAGAAAATGGGAGAAAACCAAACAATTGAAACAATTTGTTCACTGAACTTTAAAATTGCTCAGCAGTTGGAATCTGGAACCAGTACTGCTAAGAGGGAATCTGGCAGAAGCAAGCTGAGTGCAATAACCAAACACACACAGTGAAGAATTTCACAGCTTCCTCACGCCTTAATGTGTTTGGATCATGTAAACAGAGCATTCATCCTTAATTCCTATTTCCTGACCATTTCCAATGCTGGTGTCTATTATGTGATTTTGGTACTTTCTCATTCATTTAGCTCGATTCACTAAGAGCCTGCAGTGTGGCCAGCACCATACACTGAGTAAAATGGCAAATGATCCATTAGCTCCAGTGTGTGGAGTCAGAGAAAAGGCCAGAGTCCTGGGCAAGATACTGATGTCCATGCTGGTTATTTTAACAAATACACTCTACAGACTGTATTGATAAGCATTATGAAAATGTTTACACAACAAGTAAGATAAACAGGGAAGGATCTTGGCATTTCTCCTAAAGGAACGTTCTGAACTAAGTTTCCCCTTTCAAAACTGTTTTCTCATTAATACTGCTGCCAAGGCATGAAGCAGCCACAAGGGAGGACTGGATGGGTAGGAGCTTGCCTCAATTTTGCTGTGCCTTGCTCCTTGCTAATTCAGCCAGGACAGTGTCCTCAGGAGCATTCTCAGGGTTATCATGGTCATGGCACCTGAAAATAGAGAATACTTGCCTTGTACTTCTGCCTCACGCTTACAAACATTCAGGGCTGGGTTTCCAGCTGGATCATGTGGGTGAGGTTTATCCTTGCTAATTTCATCTCCTAAATCCAGGGGTGCTGAGCACACAGGTCCAGCCAGCTGAGATCAGTCCTGTTTACCAGAGCTACAGCAAGCAGGAGTCCTCACATAGGGCAGGGAAACCCATTGGTGACTTGCCAGCATCCCAACTCTGTGCTTTTTAACATCAGCTTCAGCCTCTGACCCTGCTGTGATGAGCACAGCAGCCTTTCCTCCCTTATCCTCACTGTCCTTTTTGCTCAAACCTTGTGCAGTGTGATTTTGTGACCCTCAACAAGGCTTTGGGGAAGTTAATATTACCTTTTCTAGCTAAGGCTGCAATAATTTATGTTAGATCTTGTTGCATGCACCTGATCATAAAATCCTTCTGGAAGCTAAGGTGCCTGGCCTGGGAAGTGTTTCTTGGGCAAATTAAATATATTCTGAGAGAAGAGCAGGATGGAGGGGTGAGAGGGAATGGAGTACTCAGTCCTGAGAGTCAGTGCAGGCTTCATGCTGGAGGTGTGTGTTGTAAAGAAGAAAATGGGAGGAATAAAGAGTAGCAGGGGGTAGAAACAGGCAGCAGTGTCTGTGCAGAGAGAATGGACATGGAGAGCTTGTTGGGCAAGCTGCATGGCTTAGAGTAGAGGAAGGCAAGATGGGATGGAAAAAAAAGGGGGGGAGGGATTTGAAGAAGGTTTTTATGTATAGAAAAATTTAAAATCCTTTAGCTTTAGACAATTGAGACTTTCACTGCCTCCAGCAACTATGCACAGACTAATCACCATAACATTTATATTCCTGCTTTCCTACTCCAGGCACCTATTTCTATCTGCTTTCTTCTTTCCAGCTTTTGCTCTGAGCTGCTGCAATTTAACAGCAAAAATCCAGATATTTCCTTCATTATCATTAGCTACTCCTACCCTGTCCTCCTAGCAGTAATATAGAGCTCAGCCTGAATGTCAAGAGCAGCTCAGCGTGCTCATCCGTTTTTGGAATGTGTTGAAGTCTCCTTATCCTGGCTACCCAAATCTTCCTGTCCTTTCAGATTGGTGTGGCTGTGCCTGCTGGCTCCTGAGGCCGTGGGGTGGGATATTAAAAGTCTGTGTTCTCCCCATAATCCACCCGTGGTTTTAAAAAGTGTCCCCTTACAGCCTAAGGTTTGTGCTTATCTTCACAGGACATTGCTCCTCACATTGTGTTTGGTTAAATAACCACGCCTTGGTGTAGATATTTTGCATGTAAGCTGACAGGGTTGACATTGTGAGTATTTTGCAATCGTTTGTTTAATTAGCTGAAGCTCTCTGGGGAGAAGGATATGAAATGGCATGCTCCCAAAGTCTAATTTAAATCTGTTTTGCTTTTTTTCTTTTTTTTCTTTTTTTTTTTTTGATGGAGGGCTTGTAATGCAAAGCATTAGAAAAGGTACAAGTGAATGGAAAGCAAGAAAACCCTTTCTATTGATGGGCAGTGCCTCAGCAACAAAATCGTGCAAATACAGAAAGGAAATTGGATTGAGTAAAATGACCTACAAGAGGAAAAAATGGAATTAGGTCTGTGCAGCTGTCTTGTCTTCTTTTTTTTTTTAACCTGTACTTCCTCTCTGTTTTCTTTTAGTGCAATGCTTAATTAAGCTTCTCCTTTGTTTGGAGGTTAATTCCTTTTCTAATCTACAGCTATTTGTACAAAGGTGTTCATTACTGGAGCGAACAAAGGCTGGAGACAGGAGAGTGGCAGGCAAGTGGGAAGAGATTTTTTTTTTTTTTTTTCTCACAGCAAAATCTGGAGGCCCTGCTTTCATGTGCAGGACTCCTGTGTCAATTCTCCTCTGCTTGCTGCTCTCAGTGCAGTGGCTCCTGGGGGCAGCTGAAGGTTCTGCTGCAGCACCAGGGGTGTGCTGTCCTGTCTGCTCACTCAGTGCACTTTAATTAGAGACCTCTGTGCTGAGGCAGACCCTCAAACTCTTACCTGACTCATACATTATGACCACTGGTTTCTTTTTGATGCATACCTGCCCATTGAAATCACTAAAAAGACTAAGATCCTAAACATTTAACGGGATCCAATGCCATCTCCTTCAGTCCCCATGGGGCAGGGAGTTCTGCACACACAGTCACAGCCTGTCCTCATTGCTCAGGATAGGCTCTCCTGCTTGCTGGCATCACAGTGGTCGGAGAACCTGAAGCCTCTGGTTTTGCTGTAGTGTTTGTAGAGCACACATTAATCAGATAAAATTGTTTATATTGCGAGAAAATGGGGGAGCGACTCTAAATTTTGCTGCTGAGCTGAAGTGCTGGGGAGCAGGCAACAGTGATAGAGTAGGGACCAGCCCACCACAGGGCTGTCAGTCTGTCTCTCTTGCTTTTTGTGCTTGCCCAGACAAATGGAAGTGAACACAAGAGCAAGAATTAAAACAGCATTTAGAGGAATAAAGTCTGTGATTCCTAAAGGAACGACAGAATGCCCCAATAATTAAAGCAGTATCTCTCTTACTTGGGTAGTCCTGTTTGGAGCAATGTGGCCAGTCCTATCTCTGAGCATTGCTCTGCCCACAAAGAGCTCCACCTTCCTGTGGCATGGTTTTAATAAAGGACTGCTCCTTCCAAACAGGGGGGAAAGCTGGGCATGGCCTAGGAGCCATTGCTTGCTGTTAGGAGACCAGATTTTATTTTTACATTTCCTTGTGCTCATTGTGGGATTAGTCATTTCATGCGCTCACACATATATCTAGTTTCTGTAGAAAGTGATTTTTTAACTGTGGCCCCCCCTAACCTTGTGACTGGCTGTTTTTTCCATGTACTACTCTGAGTAATGGGAAATGGTTTTTTGGTTCTGTAGAACCTCTAGGCTTGAAGGGAAAGAGAAAAGGCAATTGCAGAGCTGGGCAATTATTGCTGGCACAGTGTAATTAATGTGCAAATATTTCCAAAATCAGCAGCTAATGACAGAAATACATGTCCTGTCCTTTTCATGCAGAAAAGAAATGGGTTTATACTTCAAAATGCTTTTTGTTTGTTGCGCACTCTGGGCACCATTGTTGATAATCTGCACACAGAGGTAAAATATTTTGCACTTTTGGACATTTATTTTTTTTCCAGAAGAATTGTCAAGATGAGAAATGGCACAAATGGCTCAAGGAGTATTGACTTTCGCAATCAGTAGCTGGTGAAATTAACATCTTCCTTCTGTTCTCTTTGCGAAGACAATTATAAATTAGATTCAGAAAACATGTTCCCAGAGGCGTGGGTTTGGGTTTTAAGAGAACATTGGCATGGGAAGGAGGGAAAACAGCACAGATCATTTTACCCCCATTTGTAGGTGGCTCAAAGCTACAAGCCTTAAAAAAATAAATTAAATTAATAGAAGAAGAAAAGAAGAAAAATGTGGGTGGAAAAGCACACAGGACAAAACAAGAGGCTGTTGCATTCAGTTGTGTAAGAGGTGCTGGGAAAATACAGAGCACAGTGTATGAGCAGTGAGAATGGAGGAACTCCATCCTCAAGGTTCTCCCATCCATCAAAATTGTGCCTTTGAGCATTTCCAAATACAGAGGTAGAAAAAGCAAAGCAGAGGAGGCTCCTTGTGAAGAATCCAAGCTACCCTTACAGTCCTGAGGTTTTTCCACAGCCAGATCCCATCAGGGATGTGGTGGTATTTCTAGGGTGTTTTCTTGACCCTCATTTCCAGCCTATTTTCCGACATAATGTCCACATACAGCCTCTTCCCGGAGGCACCTGGAGTGGTGCAGCATAGAGGGTGCTCTGTGAGCACCTCAGAGTTGTTAGCTGGATCTTTAGCAAACCCAGTTTCTGCCCCAAAATCCTCACACACAACCCACCCCCCCACCCCCACATGCCCCAGAGGGCCTCAGTACATAAACCTGCATCTCTTGGACTTGGATGCCAAAGAAATGTAAGTAACAGCAACTTTTATTGACCGTAATTGCACTTGAATTAACTAGATGCCTGTGTAGTTGATGGCTCCTGCAGCCTGACATCCCTCCTGCAGCACTGGAAACCTCATTGCTTTGCCTCACAACCCTTCCTATGCCAGAAAGCTTCAGAGGGCACAGCTCTCTTGGCATAACTCTAAAATAACTTGGCAAGTAAGCTCCGGAGGCTTAAACTCTTGTCCCAGCTGGGATACATAATGATCTAGCTACCTGCTTCTTTGATCTTCCCTTTGTTCTCTTTTTTCACAGAGCTATCATTTGTTCATACACCCCCCCAAAAAAAGGGAGAGAGGCAGAAATAGAAGGGAAAAAGAAAAATAGGAACAGGATTGAACACACTCCCTGCAATCTGCAGGCAAGGCTGAGATGCAGCCTTGGCTCTGCTCTCTGTGTCCTCAGGGTGGTAGTGCAGCTACTGCTTCCCCATGCACTGCCTTGCCTGGCTGGCAGGGAGGAGGAAGCACATCCTAACGCTGAATTTGCTGTTCAAAGGTTTGTTGTACCTACATCCCTGTATGTAAATGACATGGATGCATCTGCTCTTTGTTTGTTTCCTTAAGCTCTGTCCGGGTTGCTGGGATGAGTAGCAAAGGGGGTAGGTTTGAGACCGTGCTAGATGAGAGGCTTTGGAGTTGGGGACTGCAAATCACTGTGAGATCAGAAAGGATTTAGCAAAAATTTCTTCTGCCACTCTGTTGCAACCTGAAGGGATGGGCAGCTCCAGTGGGCAGCTAGGTGGGTGTAGAATAAAGAAACAAAACCTCATTTCCTCTCAAACCACGACATTAGGCAACTTTTACTAGGTCCAAAGATGCTAAGATTTTTTTTTTCCTCTATGTCCAATAAAGACTAATGCAGTTTGTCAGAAATCTATAAAGAAGCTGCTATTACTGACTGGATAACTGAGAGTTTTTCATGCAGCACTTTTCAAAAGGCAGAGGAACTTCCCACAGTTCCAGCAGCAGCCGCAAGCAAGAATGAACCACTGCGTAGTTATTGAGGCTCCATCCCTCAATGCTTCTTTTGTCCTTAAATTTCTTTTGTTGGGGTTTATTCACAATGCTGGTGTGCTGCTATTCTGACAAGTGTGGTATTACAGGAAAAGATAATCGGATGGTGGGATTTAAGCTGCTGCAGAAGGGAGTGTAGAGTACATGATCCACTTAAAATTAAGAGTGTAGCTAAAAATTCACAGAATTTTACAGTGCACAGACCATAATATACTGTAGGGCATCCGTCTTTAGCAGGAGGGGTTCAAATCAGTGGAGCTTTTCAGCCTTCATCTCTGAAATCACTTTAGTGTTTGGGTTTTTCATTTGGCTTTCTACTCTATTTGATTGTGGCCATGTTTAAATAATGTCAGAGCGGAAATTGGTTTTATTGGACTTAATTTTGTCCACAGCAAGATGTACATTGCCTTGAAATATGATGTAATTCCCAAGCAGAACGAGATGGGCATCTCTTCAAGTCAGACCTCGGCCCTGGTGTCTTGGTTTTTAATACACCAGGCTGCAAAGTAGCAGGAAATGGTGGAAATTGCAAGGTGGAAGTGGGTTTAAATGGCAGTAATCTCTACCCTTGCTTCAGGCAGAGAGCTGTAAATTGCTACTCTCTCTTGGCTCTTGCCCTAATGCAGGTTGTTGCTTGGCTTTTGTTTGATGGTATTTCACCTTTAAGTGGACAAAGGTAAAAAAAAGTATTGGGAAAAGAAAGTTAAATAGCACTAGGGGAAAAAAAAACCAAGGGCTGTCCAAACACCTCATAGTGGTGGATGTGACCATTTCTTAGATAGAAAAAAACTTCCAAAGGTGAATGCACACTGATGGATATACTGGCTGTGAGTGAGGAATAGCTGCAGTCTTTGATTAAATGCAGTTGAGTGAAAAAAAACCAAAGAAACATGGTGCAAAATCTCCCAAAGCCCTGAAATTATTAATGGCTCATCCAGCAGCCACGTTCCACGTTGGCGCCTCCAAGGCACCACACTGTTATCTTAAAAAACAACACAGGAATTTCAGCAGTGTGAAGAACTATTAAGAAAAAAAAAAAAAGAAAAGAGGAAGAAAAAAAAATAAAGAAAAAAAATTGCTCAGATTTTCAGGTTGCCATGGTTTTTGGAGACAGTGGTATTCACTGCATTCCAGATATCGAATACAGACACAGCTAATTTCACCTGGAAGAGTGGTGGGATTCTCTCTTCTTTTTCAAGGGAAGATTTTGTTTGTTTGTTCTTGACCTACAGTTTCTGTGGGGCTGCTTGTTTGTTTGTGGATTTTGTGTGTGTGCGTGCAGAAATGTCGCCGAAGAAGATCGATAGTGAGTCTGTTGGGCTCTGCTTAATAATGCTGAGGTTTAGCTGGCGTGGGTGTGCAGTAACTCAGTGCACTGAGTGCCCGTATCGAAGATAAAGGGTGGCAGGCCAATTTTTGGCTGAGAGTCACTGCTTTCTCAGCAGGCAGATTCAGCAGCTGGACCAATCTGACAGTGATGCAAGCCCCAGAGCCTGAGTTTTTGGCACAGGGGCTGAAGCACTACCAGTTGGTTCCCACAGAGGTCAGAGCAGATGATTCCCGGTGCCTTCTTGCTTTAAAAGTCTGCGAAGCAGTGTGAGGAGTTTCTGTGTATATTTTTTGAAGAGGGATAGTTTATTCAACTGTGCTTGCTGTAATAGCTTTGTGCTGGGCTGCATTATCCTTGCTGGCTGGCAGGAAATGACATTTCCCCTTCCCTCTTCCTAGCAGTATTTGGGATTTGGTGTGTATATTCAGCTTCAAAGGGATTTTGCATTTGCACATGGGAATATTTGTCCTGTCATAATAACTTCGGCCTCAAAATTTGCCATTAAGTGAAAAAAGGAAATTGTCTTATAGCTGCACACACACTTTGTGAAGATGTTTCTCTTACCCTACACAGTGGTTTTTTGGTTAAAAAATTATAACCGGAATCCAGGAGAGGCTGTGCAAGTCAGAGCATGGTTTGTTCACTCTGTGCTCAATCCCCCCTTGAGCCCAGTGCAGTTTGTCACTAATCCAGCTGGATTGGAGCTGCAGGCTGTCATGAAGGGAGAGAAATGCACATCAGGGTGCATACCCTTTCAGGTAAGAAATGTGAAAGAGGCTGTTCCAACACAGGGTTGCAGCTGGGACTAATGCTCCTCCTGCTTTTCTCTAAATAGCTCATGGTGGTTGCACACTACTTTAAATGTGAAACATTTGATGCAGAGGTAGAGAAGTAAATACAGTTTTCTGTAGAAAAAGCTGTCCACACACATGTTCTATCCACACATGTTATCTGGAGACAGCAGTGGGGATAGCTAATTCATTTCATTTTTTGTTCTTAATGTTCCTTTTCTCTGCTAAAAGGCACATTTTCTTTTGCCTTTGACACCTGTAGCCATTTGCTGTACCAGTGGAAATGGAGAGTAAAAATATCCCCATGATAATTTGGTAGTACTTTACACCAACTGTGCCATCACTTTGCACAGGCATAAAAATGACTAGATGAGGTACAGAAAATCAGTCAGTAAATCCATAAAAATTGTGGGGTTTTTGCATCTACTGATTTTCTATTGTCTGCATTCATTAACAGAGAGCAAAACGGATGAATTAGTGCTCAGTTCCAGGCAGCTGTTCATCTAACTTCCCCAGGCTGCACATGCTGAGGGTGTTTAGGATATTTTCACTTACAAAGAAATAAAAAAAATTCACCAGCTTCTGTTATCTCTTCTGCTTTCTCTGGAGCCATCTGAGGCCAGGGAGCCCACTGCTGTGTTTTGTGCTTCCCTGAAGCTTGGTTCTGATGGTGTGGCCACCTCCTAACAAAGATTTCATACCAAAGAGTGGCTTTTGCAGGGATCCTTCTACTTCTCTGAACGCTTCCCAGACCTCAGCCACCAACCTCTGTTTTGGGGCTTACCTTTTCCATTAACGACAGCCTGGGAGGTGCTGAGCTCTGCTTGCTATGTTGGTCCTGCTGGAGTGCATAAAGAAATAACTCTAGGTCGGCAACAGGGGATTTTTGAACTTGGAAGAGCGGTGGGAAAGCTTTGAGCCTACTGTGGCAGTATAGTAAAAGGACTGTAACTTGCATGTGTCACTTACCAAGCAGTAGAAAGGCTTGATTTCTTTTATGAGAGAGCATCTGTTCTGTCCTGCATGTTTGCAAGCATGGGGAGCGCTGTGGATTAGGCACTCTTTGGCAGGAGGTCTGTAAATTCACAGCCCACGGGGAGAAGGGATTTGGAGCAGTGTTGGGGGTGTCCCGCTGCTCCAGGCACAGCTGGAGGGAGAGCCAGGAAACCAGGCAAAAGCCAGGTTTCCTTGCAATCAAGGACCTGGTGTGTGCTGGAAGGAGGGTGAAAGGAAGCTCTCTGGGATTTCAAAAGGAATATTAGCCCTACTCCTTTGGCCTGACACACTGAAGAGCAGAGAGACAAAAGGCCTGCTGGGCATGAGAGCCCCTCTTGGGCAGGAGGCTGAGGAGAGGCAGCCAGGAGAGGGGCAGATGCTTGGACCTGTCTGGAAAACATGACTGAGTAATTTGGGATGCAGATGGCATGTCAGAGAGAAAGACTGCATAGGTTATTAATATGGTGAGTGGCTTTCTTGGGGAGGGCACTTCTTAAGCTGTTATTTTTCTCCCTTCCTCTGGCTCCGTGCTGCTGATCACAAGAGGAGAAGAGGGTTATTATAGATATTAGCTATTTAGACACTAGAGATAACTCACAATGCTGAAAACTGAACTTACCTCTGATTAAAATTTAATTGCTCCCAAGCTTCCTCTAGTTACTTGCATTAAGTTTCACACCATTGGAAAGTGCTCATCAACCAGTGCTGGATTTAACAGGAATTTGGCAGATGTTAGTGAAGTGCTGGAGGAAGTCCAAACCACAAGATCTGTGGCATATCATATGTTTGAAAATTTGTTGGCAGCTGAAAGAAAAATCACAAAACTGGAAATAGCAAGAACTGGACACGGATCTCTTCTCATCAAACAGCCAAAAAGTTGGATCATCACCTCCAGCACCTGGAAGACAAGCATAGGTCATGAAGTGCTGTCTGCCAGGTGTCTCAGTGAGGTGTAAAAGCAGCAGATATTATATTATTGGCTTTTGGAGAGCTTTATGTGAGAAACTCTGGTATCTCCATGGAAATCTTCATGAAAAAAATACCAGTCTGTTCTGAGGCAATTTAGCAAATTAGCTATGTTTTATGAAACTTATGTTTTCATTGCAGATTTTCCTTCCTCTTGAGGACATTTATTCAGAAACAGGGTCCTTTTTCATCAAGAGACTAATTTATTTCTGTTACATATTTTCTTCCTTTATTGCTCTTTGTCTGTAGCATTGTACCTTCAGCTCTGCTTAGCTTTTTGTCACCGGGTTGTGCTCCTGATGTAAGGAGGAGACAAAAACTAACAGGGTTTGAGAAAGCTTGGTCTGTTTTTCGTAAGTATATAAAAATATCAGCTTGTCTGTGTGTAGTATTAGAAAAACCTCATGTGTGTAGTATTAGAAAAACCTCAACAACTACAGCACAGTGAGACGGCAGAGGAACAAGATGCCTGTTTTAGTCAAACAACAGCTGAATTAAAACTTAGAATGATGCAGGTCTTTTTCAAAGAAACTAGTTAGTTGTGTTTGAAAATAAGTATAACACACTTCATAATTTAGTATCTGTCATCTTTTAGTGCATGCAAGGCCCTTGACAGTGGTTGTGGCAGGAACTTCTGTGGAAAAAAGTAAATCTCACCTTAAGCCTTTTTCAATTGAAACAATGTTTGGCGGTGTTTGTGTGAAAGATTAAGTCAGATTCAGCCCTTGCTGGGGCTGAGCTGATGGGGCACAGAGACAGACCAGGATCAGTCTTGTGCTATTGCAGGTTTGATCCCTAATATACTGTTTCATTTGTTCTCTAGTGTATAGCAAAATGCATTTCACATGCTCTCGTCCTCTGTAACGTGGCCTGAGGTTGACAGATCTCTTTTGTTAGGTGAGCACTGCTTGGGAGAAATGCTGGATCCCTCTGTTAGTCCTGCCTCATCTTCTGGTGTTCATGTGGATTTTTTTTTCTGTCTACTGGGAAGTTGAGCAAATGAGGATTTAAAAGTTTGTGTCTCTGGCTGTCAAATAAGTTAAATCCATGGTAGGCTCTTAATTGTTAGTCTGGATAGAAAAGCTGTACTGAACTGGGGACTATGTACTGCCATGCTCTGCACTACCAGGTTAGCAAGTTTGGTACGTGGTACTCCATGTCCCTAAGTTATGTGTTGTGTTATTGCTAATAATTGATACAGTTTTTATTGTAAAATGGCAAAGCAAAATGCTTCAGAGTGTCACTCTCAGTTCAGATGCAATGCTCCATTTCACATAGTATTTTTTAAAGATTTATGGAGTACATCCTCTGTATTCAGAAATACATGGATAGAAATTCTTTCTCCAGCAATGAAACGTGTTCAAAAGCTGATAAGAAAGAAGATGATTTTTTTTTCGCCCAAGCACCAAAGCCAGTCAATTTGGAACTCAAACAGTGACGTGGGAGGCAGAAGGTGCAGGTAAGTAGGCTGGTGCAGGGCTCTCTGCCAGAGAGTGGGGAGAAATAGGGCAGCACAGGCTCTCTTTGGGTGTTTCAAAGCAAATCTGGAGCAGATGTTCCT
This sequence comes from Serinus canaria, assembly GCF_022539315.1. Taxonomy (NCBI): domain Eukaryota; kingdom Metazoa; phylum Chordata; class Aves; order Passeriformes; family Fringillidae; genus Serinus; species Serinus canaria. The sequence continues at coordinate 17,271,237 of NC_066317.1, forward strand.
TAGCCCTGAGACACTGTTCTAACCACGAGCACTAATCTAACTTGACCGTAATAAAGGCTATCCCTGCTTCTAATTCTGTCCAGCAAACACAAAGAGACGTATACAGAGGTAGCAAGCCGTGGGAGGGATTTAAGCCATCTTGAGCTATTTGAAATTTGATGGGCTAAACCATCCACTGCGCTCCCTCTGCCACCAAGGAAGAGGAACACCTTCAGACAGAGATTAGGAAAAGCACCTTGCAAAATTGAGCATTCCTGGAGGTGTATGAAGAGGAGGTTTGTGGTTTACTGGGTATTATAGGTATTTGAGGTGTGATGTAAATGCATCAATCACTGCTTGTAATGTGCACTCAGGATTTCCCAACTGGCTTCAGGGAATTGGGAGTCTTATTTTTAGGGTTCATCTTAGATCTATCTCCCATGTGCAGCTGCGTTAGATTGGACTCTTGAGTTGGTACTGAGCCTGTGATATGACATGAAACTTGATCTGAAATTAAGGCTGAGACCTCTAAATAACCTGATACTCAAAAGACCAGTGTTTGTTTAAGGCAGTGGGTGATTCTGCTTTCTTAGTGTTTTTAAAAATCAGGTCACTTGTTCAGAGACCAACATGGGGATCCTGTTGATAAAAGTCTTGACCTAAATGTCTTACCCACTGTGTTAGCATTGTTTTTTCCTATGGGGAAAATAATGAAGTGTAAAAATGAAGGGAAAGGGAAGTCTGCAAAGTCCTGCCTGACCCACTCATAATGGCACAGGCTGCACAGGACTGAATGCACTGAGCTCAGCCCATTCCCCTTCCATCCCCCCTGCTGTTTTTCTCTCAATGGGACAGTGGTTTCCTAAATATTCAGTGCCTAGGCAATTTTCTTTATTTGGTTAGGACTGCAACACTTCAAAGGGACTAATTGCAAACAACAAAAGCAGCTAAACTTGTCTCTGCTTCACAAGCTCCTTCACTGACCTATGGAGCAGAAGCTCCAACAGGGAGCACACGCTTGACTTTATCTCCCTTGGCACATCTCTGTCTCAACTTTTTTATGTTCTCAGGGGCAGCATTTGGGGAGCTGTCTCACTTTTCACAGGTCAAGTACTTTTTCAGCTCTCCATGTCTCTTTCCATCCTTGGCCTGCAAGCCTGGTAATAAAATGAGCCTTTTTTACCTGAGAGCTCTTGGAGGATGCTGTGATATTGTCTTGTGCGTGGTGACATTTTCTTCCCCAACACCTCATGCTACCTCCAAGACTGTAGGCCTGGAATAAATATCCAGCTGCTCCTACTACATCCTAAAGCTTCTGTGCACGAATTCAGTTAGACTTATCATTATCTGTGTCTCTGACTGGCTGCCCAAATGATGGGTCATGTTGGCTAAATCATTACCTATCATCATTCATGCCATTTCCACGTGCCAGCTGCACGCCTGCTGCAGATGGCCTCACCTCAGCCACCAAGGACAGCAGGGACTGAACACATATTTCACTGAGAAAACTGAGGATGCCCTGCAACAAGGAAGGTTTAATCAGGGCTTTGTTGTGCTCCCATCTTGCTGCATGGCAGAGGGGCAAGGAGAGACAGGCAGTGGGGGAAATTTTGCTGACGCAGCTGTTATATTGTCAGCAATTAATTAGAAAGTTTTGTTCAATAAAATATATTCTGGCCGAGGAAGGATGCCCTTGACGTCAAGTTGGGTTATTAGAGAACTGAGTGTCTCATAAGATACTTCTTTTTTTTCTAGTATGCTTGCTTATCATTGGAAAAACCAGCTTTTTGCCTGCAATTCTGATTGAGCACAGATAACTTGTAGAAGGTCAAATCACAAATGTTTTTATTGGTACCAATTTTGGTTCAATGTGTCTATTTAAAAAAACCCAAACCTTTAAAAGAATGCCAGTTATAATGAGATAGGTATTTTGAGTGCAAATATTCTATGACGTCCTTTTTCATGTGCTTTTTGATCAGATGCAGCTAACTTTAATTGTAATTTGTTTTGCAGAGGAGGAAGAAGAATATATACAGGTATAAGCAGAGTATAAACAGGTCCACACAAACACAAGTCGTTCATCTGGCAGTTCTGGGTGTGGGGAAATGAATGAAGTTTCCACCCTGCAACCAGACTTTAACACTTCCCTGCTGGTTATGCTTCTCCAAAGGGGGTGAAAGGGGTAATTCAGTAATTACCACTGGGATGTGGCACATCAGCCAGAAAGATGCCAGCCCACACTGCAAGTTGTGCCCACTGGACTTTGAGAGGGGTCATGGGGTAGTGTCAGATGTCAAGTAAAGGAGATATCCAAAATTGTTTACCTTGAGAGAATCCTTCATTTTGGAGTTAAGGGAACAGAGAGCTGAGAAGCGGGCATGAGGCTGAAAAGGCCCCATGTGAGGATGTGTTTGTTCCCTTTCCTTTTCTGGGAAAGGAAAGCAAATGGAAGACAGTGGGGAAATAAAACTGGAAGGAGCAGCTCATTACCCAAGGGGCAGATGTAGAAGTGGTTTGTAGGCAATGACAAGTGAGACAGGCAGGGGTTAGTTTTGGAACTGACCTGGGATGAGGAAAGGAGCTAAAAATAGAGATTTAAGATCCCTTTTAGTGGAGGTGAGCCAGCACTGTGCCCAGAGAGCTGTAATGCAGGTTCCACATGAATGAGATTTTATTTGATGTGCAGGGAGAGAAATCTGGATAAGAGGGAGACTGGAGGTTTTCTGAATGTTAGCCTAAATTTCCAGCAGGGATCCTCTCACCTGCAAGGGCTTGGCCTCACCACTGCAATGTTTCTGTTGGCTGATGAAGGAAATATAACACTGCATTCACCACTTGGAGGATCCCTGTGAAGAAATTGTCTCCAGAGGAAAAATACTCAGTAATGCTGACTTAACTCGTTCTGCTTTCATCCAGTCAGGCTGGTTGTAAGATTTAGATACTATCAAAAAGGAAAAAGCAACCTAGGAAGGCCCAACAATTGATTGTAGTGGGAAGGAATTTTTAAGTCAGCTTGGTCCCTGCACTTGGCTTCTTTCTCATTTTACACCCTTTGCATCTGCTTTCCCTTTTTCTTCATCTCTGCCCCATCCCATCCAGCGTGCTCTTGGGCTGGCCTGGGTCAGTTCCATCATGGTTTTGTTTTTCATTTAGGCAGACACCACAATGTGAGCTTGCCTCAGCTTGACAGAAATGGACAGATAATATTCTGTTCTGTTGCTAGTGGAGTCCTGCACACCTCAGGTGCCAAACAGATTTCTGAACATCCTTGAAAAGTCTTTGCTTTACGTGCAAGAGAGAAAAGAAATCTAATGTCTGCTTTTAAAATGCTTATGCATTTTATTTGGTTTTCTTTGCACACACTAAAAATTTACTTTCTCTTAGAAGACATCCTGTGTTGCTTAGAAGATTTTAAATTCAGTGACTGCTTGGTCTTGTTTAAAAGCTGGCTGGATCTAGAGCTGACTGTCCTCCTAATTTCTACCCATTTCCCTCAGAGCTGGTAAATGGCAGTGGATAGTACCTCCTCTTGGAGCTAAACATCCCTATCCTCACATAAATTAGCAGCTGCCAGTGGATGAAAGCCATCTGTGGCAAATAAGTATTGGGTCAGGGTGCCCTGGTAGGTCGCAGTGTCTATTTTTTTGGCCACTCTTGGAGATGCTCTTGAGTCTTCAGTGCAGTATGTACATTGCTATTACTGAAGACAAAAGCTTAGCCAGGAAGCACGATTCACATTGCTGTCCCTGGACCTGAAATGATTCATGTTGCTAAAATAAAGTTGCATCTCCCTTAGTTACAACTCACTGGAGTCTGTTTGACCAGGCATCTCGGTCTCTATGAGATTTCTGTGCGCTCTGCTCCGAACAAGAGCTGCAGACATGAGGGTTTAACTGAATCAGTGATGCTGTTTTAGCTCAAATCTGATGTTTAATAAGGGAAAACAACAGCTTAATTTGGAAAGGCATCTTGTAGGCCAGGGGGACTGACCTTGTGGGAGTGACTGCTGCCAAGAGGATTAGGGAGTTGCATGTCCCACTCAGAAGTGTACCGTGGACATGCTGAGCTTGGCACAGAAGATGTGAAGACTGGTCCCTCAAGCCCAATACATTGTCTGAGCTTCAGGCTTTGCAGAAAGAGATTCCTCATGGAATAACCTGGATCGAAAGAAGGGCTCATTCTTCTGCATTAGCAAATAATTTCCTCATGCAACAACACGGGAGGATCAAAGCCTTCCCTGTCCACCTCTTCTTTTACTGTAATCCTTGGCACGTCTCAGCACTTCCCAGGAGTGTGTTGTGCACTGTGATGAATAATGTCCTCTGCTGGAGGGGAAGGAAATAAGGACATCAGGTTGGCTGTTTGAGGTGGAGTTTTCCCCTGCCTCTTCCCACTGCTCTGTTCTTAGCATCTGTGCCGTAGTTCTGGATTTTCTGGTTGTCCGTGGAAAGGCTTAAGCCTTCCCCAGCACCAGCTAAACACTCCAAGGACAGGTGAGCAAATAGTTGAGATGTTTGCAGTTTCTTTTGTAGCCTGGAGATTTGCTGTAACAGACCCTGAGCTTTTCAGGGCTGCAAAGTCAGAAGCTGCTTGCTGATGGATGGCACAGTTTTCAGCCGAGGCTCAGGCATGGAGATGTGAAGGCAGTGGCACTGCACCAACCTGTAGGCTCCTGCTCCTCCAAAGAGCACCTGGGGTCTTGGACAAATTGAATGGCTTTTGATGCTACCTTTTATTGTCTATAAACTGGCTGACTCAGCTTCCTAAATCAAATCTCTCCCTTTTTCTTCAAGCAAAACCACATTTCTCTCTGCCATCTCCGTGGCAGCTAAACATAGGGGATGAGCTGCTTGCCACTGCAGTGCCTACACTTGGAATTTGTATTTTGCTGAGCCATATCCAGGTTGAATGCCATGCCAATGAATGCCATGTCTCTGATCCATGGTCATTTAGGCTCTAGCCTCTAAAGAAGGAAAGCAACAAAATGTGCCTAGTATTTATTTTAAAGTTTAAGCATTTCTTGACTTGCTTGGTGCTGACCATGAAAGTCTATCACAGGCCACCTTCTTCCTCCCTTTTCATCTTGAGCCTGACCACCACACTAGAAAGTCTGTTTTTTCCTTCAATTCCAAATGAGTTCAAGGTTATGCGCAATTTTTTCTAGTGTTACTGGCATGACAGATCTCTTCTCATTATAAATTATTCTGTCTGCTTCAGCTGTGTGGTTTTTCTCATTTATATTTAAGATAATGGAAGAAGAGTTGCTTTTGATGACATAAGTGAGCTAGATTTTTGGTTGGTATTATTACAAAATGAGAGTTCTGGCTGGATAATGTAAAATATTAGGGCTTTTGAGTTTTTAGTACCTGTGAAGCACTGCAATGACTAGAAAAATTAATATACTTCTTCCCTACAAATTCATGAAACTTCTTGATGCATGTATGGAATTTGAAAGGCTCAGGGCTAATAACATTACAGGTCTCAACACGTGTACAAAGTGGTCTGCTGTAAAAAATGTACAAAACAAAAACATTTGAACATATTTGATACCGAAGAGTGGGAAAACTAATAATCACTGTAGACTGGTGCATTTATTTTATGTTACCTGTGAGAGCTGTAAAATGAGGTTTAGACTGTGTGCTAGAAGCATATAGCAGCTCTTTGGCCATGCACTGTAGCAGTAGTTTTATCCTAGACTGAAAGTAAGAAAACATCTGTAAGTCTATATGCATCTCTGCTGTATTTCAGAATTGAATACAAACTGCTTGACCATTTTTTTCCACTCCTGTTTTTCTCTTACACTTTTGAATTGCGCTGTCCTATGGAAATGCATTCACATTTAGTTAAGTCTGTATGTCTGTTTTTCTATAAAACAAATGTAGCTATTTAGCAGTTATGTTTTTAAGGCATGTGAATTGGACCAGGTCAGATTTTCGTTGTCTCTCCTCTCTCTCCTCTTTTTTTCACGTGTTGAATATGTGTATTTTTTTTCTCCTTATGACAGACATCATTCTTTTGTTCAATGTATGAAATTTATGCTTTGCAGTGACATCAGGTACTTCATTTTATGGATGTACATATTGTAAAAAAGCAGGGAGATTACACAGCTTTAAAATCTCTAAAGGATACAATTTGCTTTTTCCATTTCTGTGTCATCCTATTTTTTTTTTTTTTTTTCTGCCAGTTCCCAACTTCCTGAGTTTCTGCTGTTGCTTGTGAGGATCTGCAATGCTTTTGTTGGTAGCCGAAGTGGATCAGGTGCAGTTTAGGCTTCCAGGCCAAGAGCACATTATGGAAAATCCCTAATCTGGCACAGCAGCACCTGGACATTCTTCTGTGCATTTGGTGCCTCTGGTTTGGACCAGTAATTCCCTTGGGCATGTAAACTTTAGCACATGACTGCATGTAAAAGCCACATGCCAAACCTGGGGAAGCAGGCATTTTGACCTAAAATACTTGCTTTTCAATACTCCTATTCACTTTCTTGTAAGTTTTTAATGTCTTTTCTCTTTTGTGGGCCCAGTTCTGAGTCTTAAAAGGTCAATGGGTATATTCTTTTTCTTCACACAAGAAAACATGCTGACCTTGCAATGTGCTGGTCTGAGCTATCCATTAATAAGAATAAGCTGAAAGGTGACAGATGTAAAGCTACAAATCAATGTTGAAAGTTTTTCCATCCTGGGATTATGTATTGTCATCTTGTCATCAGCCCCTCAGCTAAGAGTCTGAAACTACAGCTCAGCCAAAGCTGACGTCATGAGAGCTGGTAGCCCTTAATGATTCTGAGAAAAATCAACTAGGTAAAACCTCCTTTTCTGATGTTTTGGAGCTTGTTCCTTCCTGCCTCTTGGGCTTCTGCTGTGACTTCCCAACTGAGATGACTGGCCATGGCAATGCCTAGGGCTCTGGAGCCTTCAGGGTGGAGATCTGAGATGCTGAGCATATGAATGAATATTCACATTGCTACCAGCACCTCAGTGGCCTCTCTCAAATGAAAAATTATCCTCTGGGACATGGGTGAGCGCTGCTTGCGTGCCAGGCTTTTGAGGATATCAGCCTGGATTTGATAGTGCACCAAGCTGCCTGTGTACAGTACTCAAGTCTGTCAGGAAAACTGGAGATCCCTGAAAGTGCTACCCAGTTCATTTCACCTTAAAACACCCTGTCTATGGCACAGTTTGTTTATTTGTTATAAATCTGCTTTGCTGAAGTAAATGTGTTTTTCATAATATTAATGGTGTTCTCGTTGTTGGAGCCCTCTGCATAAGTCAGATATCTATAAAACAAATTTAGACATTGGTGCTGTGGTTAAGCATTGTTTAGGCAGATCCCTGAGCCAGGATGAATACAGCTATTAGAATTGAGCTTTGCAGTATATTGACATTTCTACATAAGTAATAAAGGGTTTAGAAAGGGAGCTGAGCAGCATTTTATGGTGTTTTTTTAGGGAAACTGCTTTATTTCTCGAAGTAGCTGAATATTGATATTCTTACAAGGGAGTTTTTTTCAGCTTTCTGGGGTTGGTTTGTGTGAAGTATTCTTTTTTTTTAGCATAGGCTTCTTTCTTCTCTCTCTCCTTTCCATCTGTGTCTCCAGGGGTAGAAAGCAACGCTGGTAAGTTTGGGGACAGGATTGAACTAACCTGAGCTCCAAACCAAGAGGTGGCCAAGAGACTGAAGCCATGCCTGTCCTCTGATTTTCAGGAGGGGTCTTGACAGCACATCCATGTCAAGGTGCACCAGGACATGCTCAGAGGATGAGGAAAGGCAGCCTTTCTCACCATTTCTGTATTTCTGGTGGTTTCAGTGTTCAGTTCTCTCCACAGTTCAGGCTGGTTTCCTCATAGGAACAAGAGTAAATGGGAAAAATAAATAAAATAGAAGCCAATGCAGTCAGATACTAAGCAGAGCAAATGCCCTGTAGAGAGGAAGCACCTTTGGTGGCTTTGGAGAAGGATTTTGGATTTTAAACCAGGTTTGAAATAGCTAGTGGGTAGCAAGAGGAGAAAATAGATGGGTTTGGTGGAAGGCAAAAGGTGAGGTTGTGCTGGCAGGTTTATAATTCCTGTTGCTGTAGACTGTGGATGTAACATGTACTGTACAGACAGCAGGCCCTGCTGTCAGGTCTCCAGTTCTTGTCTGGGAATGCAATGTGATCTGCACGCCAATAAAGTCAGTCCTAACATGGGTTAGAGGAAGAAGGCTGTGAGTAGCTGTAACTCCACCTTTGATATGTGATGGTTTATTCCTTTTCCTCTCTTTGATTTCAGCTGAAATCAAGCCCACCCTCAGAGTGTGTTTACACTTGAGACACTGGGCATCAGGGCTGATTTGGGAGCCCAGTACAGGAATGTGAGAGGCACCTCAAATCCTGAGCCCCAGAGAAGCTGGGATCAAGGGATAGTGGTGCAAAGGGAGATTAATTGTGATGCAAAAAGCAGCCTTTTTGCTTTTAATCTGCCAAGCTGGACAGGAGGAAGTGGGACCAGGCAAATTTTCATCCATCTCTCCCTGGCACCCCTTGCACACACGTGTGCTGTGGGGCCAGGGAGCTGATTTCTTGTAGTTCCAGTGGATTGTCTCCTTGTACTGTGCCCTCTTCCTCAAGATAGGAGCATAGCACAATCAGGTTCTGAATATTAATACAGAGATCACAGGAGTGTGGCTTGGAAGCACAGAATAGTGAGAATTGAAAAGTCTAATCTGTCCTTTCTGAAAGCTGTCCAATTTCTTTTTTATTTACAGCATTTGAACCGTTTCACAAATTGGAAAGCAACTAACCAGCCATTTCACAGGCAGATTTTGATATGTTTAAGGAAGTCCAAGGCATTTGTCTGAATGCAATTGGCCATCTTGCTGACTAACGTCTAGATTGGAGATATTACACACACAGTTGAACAGAGACTATTTTGAGGATGATGGTTTTCTCTTATTAAGTTGTGTTTGTAGCTTGCAACTGAAGAAATGTTTTGGACAGTGGTATAAGCTGGCTGCCTGACTGCAAAGGACTCGTCACATTGATTGTGTAGATGAGAAAATGCTGGGGCGTGAACAGTCACTTTATGACTCCTGCACTCGATTCCATTCTTTGCAAATGCAGAGGTGGGGAACTGCTGGAGAGAGACTGGCTCCATCTGGCACTGCCTCTGCACAGTGCACACAAGTTGTTCAATTAAAGATGGAGAAGTGCAGGCAAAAAGTGGGAAACACACATTAGATGAAGCTACATCCGTTGCCATACAGATGGAAAAAAATTGGGTTTCCCTCTTACCAGCTACACATTTGCTTGTTCTGCCTAGAAACTAAAAGGGATGTTTCAGCCTGCATGGATAGAGCATACATGGTTTAATTAATTAAAAGATAAAAAAAAACCCCAAAACCCCAAAAAGCTGTCAATCCAAGCCTCCAGTAAATCTCTTAAAGCTGTGAATATGCAGTGCTCACGTGTCTGCACTCTAATGTGGTCTGAATGAAAAACTGACAGCACCTGTTACTCAAATCAAAAGTGATTTCACTAACAATGGGATACTGGGGAATTCCTTCCAGGCTTCTCTTTAATAGAGTTTGAAGGATTCAGGTTGGAAGACAGTGCATAAGATCTGCACCACTGGCTCTGATGGATGTGAATCATGCCAAGGGACAGCGATTGTTTAGGAGGTTAGAAGTTCACTCCATACATCCAGTAATAACACACAGCTGGTATGTCCTTAAAAAAAGATTGTATGCTTCTTTTTTCCCCCTGTGTGAAACCACATGTGGATTGGGAAAAAAAAATCAGATTTTATACATTCAAACCCAGAAATTCAAAGCAACTGCAACCACATCTGACAGTATTTTTGAGAACCAGAGTGAGTTGAAGCTAGAGTGCCTAAAAATAGCCTTTGAACTGAACTCTAAAAACTATTAGATTTGTCCATTTATAATAAATCCTGATCTACTGTCTATTAGATCATCTCTTCTGTAATCTTTTCCTATGGGCATAGTTCATGTGCATTTCTAAAAGCATTACAGCATGATGTTGAAAGAAATGCTCAATTTTTTTGTGTCTTGTGCACAATGGTCGAGGTAAATTTCTGCATTCAGAATCAGTTGCAAAGTCTGGAACAAGCAATAAGGCTCTAATACCCTCAGTGGATGGTTGCCAGAGGGTACAAGAGGTTCACAAAGGTGGATTTGGCAGAGGTCTTGGGCAGGAAACCAGAGATAAGACTTTAGGAACTGTCTTCTGGTAGAACAGGACTATGGTGAAGACAACAGGTGATGCTCCTGTGCTGTACCTATTGATCTCCTGGTGTTGCTAGATATGTGCTGTAAAATCACAGTTAAAATTTTGTCTAATGTCTCTGAAGTTACATATTTTTAGCAGGATCCAGTAGTTTCTTGGTGAAGAATGGGTCAGGGAGAAAAAAAAAGAAGAAAATAAAGAAGTATCTTCTTTTATTCAAATGACAACTAAATTGGGGACCTGACATTAAGAGCTGTTTGGAGACAGAAAAAGTATTAAGTTCTGACACATGCACACCCCCACAAAAGTCCCACAGAAGCATAAAAGTTGATATTTCACTAAAATGCAGTCAGGCTGCTGTTTGGGTTCTTATTTTTTTTCAGGCAAAACCTAGAAATTTGCAATAATGCTGAGAATGTTTTTGACAGAACAGCCTTTCTGTAGCAATCTCCAGCATGTAGAATGAACTGTTGATCATTGTCAGAAATGCAGAGTTTTGACTCAGAAGGGCTCTGGTCTGCACACCTTTTGCCTGTTGAAAATGGGTGCATTCAGTGGCTCTTTGGGTGTATTACCTAACTCTTGGGGTGTCTTGCTGACAGTGGTGCAGCAGTGAAAAGGACGAGCTGGGGCACTTTGAGTGAGCTTGAGCCTGTTTGCTGATTTCTCCCACTTTGGCACTCTTTCTTAGTTGTTTATGTTAAATGCTGAGACTGAGACTCAGAGAAAAGTGCCGGCGTGTTAAGTGATTCCAGCTTGAAGTGCCTTGAAACAACTGAGTCTGCACCATGTCTTGGACTGCTGCTGTAGGTTTCCTCTTAGCCCAGGAACTCAGCATATGGCCCATATCCATTGCAGCATCTGCACAAGCCCAGCAGAGCAGTCATATGTGGGCAGAGTAGCCTTGGGCACAAAAACTGATGCCCTGCTAGCAGAAATAGGAAAAAAAGAAAATCCAGAAAGTGATTTTCCATTTGTCAGCTGTCTACAAGGGAATGGCTCTTCCTTCTCTCAGATGCAGCATCCTCCTCCTCTGCTTTCCCTTATTCCCTCGTGTTAGTTAAGAGGCAGGAAAAGGAGGAGCTGTGTATCATACTTCATGTGCCTTTTTTGCAGCACAGGGCTGTGTGCAGTTGTGTTGTCGAAGACAACGTGCCACGTTGAGCACTCTGGGGCCAGTGCATATGTAATCTTTCCATCAATGGGTTTTGCAAGCCTTTTGTCAGTGTCAGTAAATAAAGCTCCACAATCCCAACTTCCCCAAAAGCAGTGTGTGAACTTATGTTCACACGCAGGATTCTGGCTCAGCTTCCCAAAATAATGGCATGTGTGAGCAGAGGGGAGAACTGTTCAGATGTTTGATGTGAGGCCGACTTGGCCTTCGCCTGCAGTAAAAATAAATCATAGCTGCTCTCAAACACGTGGAAGGAGCTGTACATAATTTAGGGGCTAATCTCACCTTGTCGATTCCCTGGCTCGCAGCTCTTGAGTGGCACCAGCATGTGGCTTTTGGTCTTCCAGCAGACATTTACCATGAGAAGGTTTTGCAGGGTGATGTCTTTAACATAGACTCAGTGTAGCTTTGCAATCCAGCAGTGTGTTAATGAGTTGGTGCTGTCTGTGTAGGTGCTTCTTTTCATCATCCTCTTCTGTTACCTCACGTGAAGTTCTTTGAAAAAAAACCATACAAAAACAAAAAAAAAGGTGAAGGAAAGTGGGAATATATTTACTTTCAAATATTACTGTTTTTCTAGGGAGTTTCAGAAGATGTTCTGAAATGTGTTTGAAAATGCCTGTAGAAAATTAATTCCCCTGAGATGCATTTATGTGACAGGGAAGAGAAAAACAGCTGTGATATAATCCTCCAGTTGTATTAGGTTTGTGGGGTTTTGGGATGCTTCTTTCAACGCATGCCTAAACCTTCTTATTTGCTATGTAAATTCAACTTGCACCATCTCTCAGTAGAAGAAGTGATAAAAGGGATGCTGTAAGCAAAGGATGTGGTTGCCAAATATGAAAAGGGCAAAACTACAGGGAGGGAGGAAAGGGAGAGACCTCCAGGTTTTGAGCTTCTCGCAGCCTTCCCGACTCCTTCAGTGCTCCGTTTGCCTTCATGCAGCAGCAACATGTGTAAATAATGGAGCCTGGACATGCTCAAGGGAACACTGGGATTGCTGCTGTTGAGCTGCTGGATTAGTTGTACCTCACTTGGTCCAGCCCTGCTTTAGGTGCAGCACAGGGAGCAGGCAGGGCCTCCTGGCTGCCAGCGCCCCATCCCATCTCCTTGAGAGTCAGGCTCAGGAATGCAGGACTCGCCAGAGAGTGAAGTCATCGTGGTTTGCTTGGACCTTGAGCGTGGAACTTGGAGTGCAGCCTCTCCTTCCAATTACGTGAGCAAGTGCTGGCTCGTAGCATGCAGCCTGCAGGCTGAACCTTTGGATTGTGACCCCAAGGGGACAGCTTGATGAATGTCTCTTGTCATCCCTTATCCCACCAAAGCCAGTGAGCCTCACCCAGGAAATCCTCTCAGCAATTTCTGCTCAAGGGGCACCTAGTTATCTTCATTCATGGCACAGAAAGTGCATGATGTCTCTTATTAACTATTATTGAGTACACCAGGTCATTGGCTGGATACTTAGGTGCCAAATTTAAGAAAAATGAGAGAGAAGGTAGCAAATAGCCTTTCTTGCAATCAGAGCTGCTTTTGTGATAGGAAAACTCTAGTCAGAGTCATTTGGGAAAGCAGTCTCCTATGTCTGGGAGCGCCAGGAAGAGGTGAGCAGAGCATCTAACCACATCGTGGTTATATGACATGTGGTGGATTTTCTGCATGGCAAATACAAAGTTCTGGTCACTTGTCATGTCACTACTTCAGGAAAGGGGAGCAGAGAGAAATGGGGGAAAAGACAGTCCATTATTTATGTGAGATTTTTTCCCTATGAGCAAATCCATACTGTGATTTTCCTTCCACCAAGCAAAAATCTGCCTCCACAAGCCTGAGCTCCATGTGGAGCCTGAGCTCTATGTGGGAAACAAAAGAGAGTAGGGAAAGACCTAAAAATTTCTGTATTCTTGCTAGTCAAATGTGCCCTGAGTAGAGAGGCTCCTCTGGGAGTTGCAATTGCTCCCTTGTGGACGCTGAAAATGTTTTGGGGTTTGTTTTTTTTATGACTGCAGCTTTAATCTGAATGATGGCAAAACTTAATCTTCTGCTATTACTGCCAGCTCTCTAGATAAAGCAGGGAAGAAAAAAACTAAAGTATCACTTTGGGGTGTTTCTGGGGAAGAAATGTTTCCACAGCCATAAATTGCTTTCTTGGGAGCACTGAAAATTCCTGTCCCAGTGCTCTGCTTCATGAAATCAAAGTCAGCAGTCTTGGATTCGTAAGGAATAAAAACTGAGTTTTATCCAAAAACTTTAAGGTCTTGATATTGCAATGCATGGTAAAAAAAAAAAAAAAAAAACAAAAAAAACCAAACCACAGTGAAAATAAAATAAAAATAAAATAAAATAATTAAGTTTATACATTTCTAGTTGTAATAGTGTTGGTGGTTTTTAAAGGTGCTTGTCTTGGAGCAAAAATGGTCTTGTGAAACATTGTCTGAAGAATCCCTCTGTTGAAGCAGTGCTGCTTTCCCCCAAGTTAAAAACTCACCGTTTATTGGCAGCCTGAGTTAATCTGGAGGTTTGATCTCTGTTCTGTGCTGTAGGATTTAGGTGCTTTCACACAGGTTGCAGTCTCTTCATGGTTTTGCTTGGATTTGAGAGTCATTTCTATGTAAATGATCCCAATCTCCTGTTCTTTTCCTCCTTACCAATTAACTTGGTTTTTGAAGCACACGCTTGTGTGAGCAAAATTGGCAAGTGGTGCTTCCTGGTGAAAAACTGGGTGGTTTTAGCATGGTGATCATGATTACTGGAGTTCATTACCAAATTGACTCTTTGAATAATCAAACCTTTGAACTGAGTTCAGTGGTATCCCATCCGTCTCACTCCGTTAGGCAACTTGGAGGCAGCTCTTTCATGTCGTCTTACAACTTGTCCTATGTAAATGGCGGATGTGTTTATTTTCAAAAGCAGCAAGAAAGCCCCGTGGAACAAGAAAAAAGTTGGAAGAACAAGCCCTCAAAGAGATTTTGACACTGGTGCCAGGGGGTTTATGAAAGATAAAACAGCTCATTTTTTTATGGCTGAAGGAAAATGCCATTAAATCCCTTGTGCCTATCTGCTACAGTAAACTTGCCAGAGCTATTCCAAAAACAGCATGCTGTGGGATATTCAATGATTTTCAATGAAAACTAGGCTTAAAAATGCAGGTCTCCTATGTGTGGATCAAGGAGAGCTCCAGGGTGCTCAGTATATGTTTCTGTATGCTCACACATGACTGTAAGAATTATTTTAAACAGGGTTTGCTAGCTTTGACTTTCAAACTGCATCCACTGTATCTACTCAGTTCCTTTGTGCGTGGCATAGGTAATTTTGCAGAAGGAAAATAACTTGTTGTTTTAAGAGTAAATGGGAAAATTTTACAGGTTGCTATCTACCAGGCTAATCTGTATTATGAGGAAATAAAACATACTTGCATTAAGTCCTGCTGCAGTAAAAGTGTAATATTTGCTGAAGTTCTCTGCAAATTTTAGTCCTCTCTGTAACATCGGGGGAAATAATTTCTTGGTGACTCTAGTGCAGCTTTGAGCAGAAACTGGAAGAAATCTGAGAGAAAAGATCCTGCAGAAACATGCAGGATCTGCATGTTTTTTACATTGCATTTTTCAAAGTTAATTTAAACTCAGGATTCATGGTGAAAGAGAGGTGGCAGGAGAAGGCTGGAAAATCTGATCACTGAGTGTTTTGAGACCTGTTTTCAGATTCACCTGGTGCTCAGGTGAATTAGTCTAGAAACTCCATTTCCTGTCACTGGACATGGAGCAGCAGTGACTGAAGGCTTTTTGGATGCTGGAAGAGGTGGGATGGTAGGGAGGTGTTACATCATGGAAATTAGAGTGAGAATGGATCAAGACAAGCCTTTTTGTATTGCTTCCTTACCTGCATTTCACAGTCAGCCCCAAAATTTTCTCAGGCAGGGCTTGAGGGGGCAGTTGTGAATATCTGGAATTGAACTGGAGTAAAAGTTTTATGCTGAGAGAAGCTGCAGGGTGCTTATCTTTGAGAGGTAAAGGAGATGGAAGAAGCAAGCTTTTCCACGAGCTGTGTGTGTGACATGGCATGGCAGGGGTGATGGGGGAGCAGCTGGGGGCAGCCTGCTTCAGTTTCCCCACCTGATATTTCAGGTCAAGCCATAGACAGATTCCTGTGAAGCACCACTCTGTGCAAACACCTTGGTCTAAATAAGAGGTTAAATAAGGTAATTGTAAGGGGGGCATCCCTCAATATTCCCCACACACTCAGTGCTTGGTGCAGCTATTGCAGGATGTACAGTGGGTTAATGCACTTCTAAAGCATGTTCCCCACCTCTTACTGCTTGACTGCTCCTTGCAGGTTTTCAATGAATTGGCCCACTGAGCATTAAAGTCTTGAGGATCTGGCTGGGCTGATGTGCTTTTTAGCTTGTGTCACGTGGCCTCCAGATCAAGGGGCCAAGCATTGCTCTTGGGATGGTGCACCAAAGCACAAACCTCAGAGAAAATTGATGGCTTGCTCCAGAGTGCAGCCTTGTGTTCATCCCTCTGTGCACTTTTGATTTTGGGAATGGATTTGGGGTTTGGTTTTGGGTTTTGTTGGTTTTTGTTGCCTTTTTTTTTTTTTTTTTTTTTTTTAATTACACAATGGAAAACGTTTTTCTGTCCAAACCAGATGGGTCTTCAGCAACACTTAACAATTAAAAGCATTTCTCTGCTAGGTGTTCCCTAAAAGATGAGAAGTAAGATTTTTGCATTAAAATGCCAGGAAGAAAAATGGTGAGGGCATAAAGTGCTGCTTTATTTTCATCAGATGCTAGTGCTTTTGGAAAATCAGTTGTGCTCCAATGATCATTCCCCCCCTGTGTGCTTCTCTCACTCTGCTCCAGCTTCTCTCTGAAGGGCTTGTGCAGAAAGCCTTGCCTTAGTCATAGCTCCAGTGACACCCTGCAGGGCTCTGGAGTCATCAGAGGGCACATCCTCAGGACCTAGGCTTGAGTCCTGCTCCCTTCCTCTTTCTAACCAGCTCTGCCTTGGTTTCAGGGGTATCCACCTCGGGGGCTCTGGGCCCGGGGAGCACCACGGCCAGCACCACGCCGCGGGCGGCCACCAGCACCACGGGCCGCACCACCACCACCTCGGCCTCGGGCAGGAGGAACAGGAGCACCAGCACGCCGTCCCCCATGGCCGATGTCCCCGAGGAAATGACCACGCACCTGCCACCCGCCTCCTCCCAGCTGCCGCCCGCCGGGGCGGAGAGCTGCGACCCCGTGGAAGCCCGCGACATCATGTGGTCCCGCACTCGGCAGGGCCAGCTGGCAAAGCAGCCCTGTCCCTTGGGCTCCATAGGTGGGTCAGGGGTGGGAGGACACAGCAGGCTGGCTTCACTTCCTACTACACCTTGTCAGTGTGCAGCCAGTACGAAAAACCTTTTGGGAATGTGCTGGAAGAGCCTCTGCTCCTAGAAGTTGTACAATGCACCTTACCTGGTTTTGCCTGTATTTGGTAGCTCCTGGGCTCACTGGCTGATGTGTTGGTGGATAACTCTTAGCTTGTTTTGCTAAGAGAGGGGACAGGGGAGGAAATCAACAAAACCTGTACTTTGAAGCTCCTGAACCAGTGTGAGTGATTTCTTCAAACTGGAGCCAGCATATCCAGTATGATCAGCTGGGAAAGTGGGGGGGGGGGGGAAACAAAGCCAAGTCTTTCAAAATGGTTTATTGCTTATTGGATTTTGCTCCTTTTCTTCTGCTCTTCCCACAATTGTTTTCTTGAAAAATGTTGCTTTTGGAAATTTTCTGTTCAATTTGAAACATAATCGCGTTAAGAATGGGTTTTGGCATATGGTTCAGTTTGCTGTGTTTTAACAAATTGCAGGTTTTTAAAACTAGTTATTTTTCATGCTAGTCTTGGTGTCCAGCCCCAAAAGTTCTCTTTCAAAGAAGAAATCTTAAAAGTGGAGGAAATTGCCTGAAAATGAGGGCTGAAGGGATCTGACTTGCAGAGGAGAAACTCTGTGTCAATTCTCCCCTCCTGGAGAGCCATTCACACCTGTGTACATGAGTACTGACTCAGTCTGGAATTTGGTGTGGACAGAGTGATAAAATAAATGTTAAAGTATGAGGAGCATGGAAAGGCATCAGGGGTGAGAATAGGTAAAGAACATTTTTGCTGTTTTTCCCAGCCCTGCTTGGTAAAATTAATGCCAAAAGTATGATGTGATTCCCAGAGAGGGGAAAGGATATTCTGAACCAAAGCTGTAAAAAGGAAAAGAAGACAGAAAATGAAGGCTGGATGCAGGGAGTCCTTTCCTAAGCACAAAAGCTAAGGACAGGATGAAAATAACTAAGGAAAGGATAAAATTGGCCATCTCCTATGGGTAGGAGATGGCCAATAAGCCTTTCCCATCTCCAATTTCAGTGATTCACGCAACTTGTTAAAAGCTGTGATACATTATCAGTGATGCACTTCTGTTTGTCTGAAAGGGTCTGAGGTATTTTGCTGTCTTTTTCAGCAGGGATTGGGCAGAACTTCCCAAACAAAACTCTCCTCTGAAGTCCCTCTTGACAGCTGGGGGCTGACAGTAAACCCCAGCAATATATCTTGATGTCTGTAGCATTCAAACTTTTGTTTCCACCCAAATGTCATAATGATGATTCAGAGCCATAAAATCTTCATAAAACAGCAAGGAAGATGAGGCACAGGGTCTGATCCCAAATCACCAGTGGTGGGGCAGACTACTCAAGGTGTTGGCTCGGTATTTGAGATCTACTTCTGATTTCTTAGTATCTGGCAGCTTTCCTGTAAGTCCTCTGTCTGTAATTGCTGTTTGCCAAATTGGAAATTAAATTCCTGTGCACCATCATGGGTTTTTGATATCTTAGGGCCCTTAAAGGACCAAGATGATGGGAGACTAGGACACTGAGATGACTCAGAAGTCTGCTACTCAAGACCTGAGCACTAATAAGCTCCCAAAAGCCTTTGACACGGGGTGCCAGGGGCAAAATGCAACCAGTCACACTGAGCACAGCAACTTTCCTATTACAGGTGTTGCAACTTTCCGGTGTCTCTCACCTGACGGTATCTGGGAACCCCAAGGACCTGATCTTAGCAACTGCTCTTCACCCTGGATCAACCACATCACTCAAAAGGTAAAACCCTTCCCATGTGTTGACCACTCTGAGTCTGCACAGTGAACTTGCTCAGCTCCCTGCTTTTCTCACATGAGGAACCCAAAAGGATCAACAGTCATGCATAAAGCATGAACCATGAATTAGTAGCCAAGAATTTCAAGGAGAAAGCAAGTGTCTCATGGAAATTAAGGCAGAGAGGGTAAGGGAAGGCAAAGGAGAGGGACTGAAGAGTGGGATTAAACTAGAGTGAATGACATTTCTTGTTCGTGGCAAGAAGAGGGAGGAGGAGGTGGGTGGACATATGGAAAGTACTGAGTTGAAAAAGGAAACGCCCTTTCATGCATCCTCAAGGATATTTTCATGTCACGCAAGCACAGGATAAACCCCATAGTTAAGAAATCTTTACCAAAGAAAGGCAGGCTCAATGTGAAATGTTTGGTTTGTGTCTCTGACTTTCTGTTTTTAACTTCTGCCCAAACTATAAAAGAACTGGTGGAATAGAAAACAATGCTGCAGTAATGCTTATCTTTTGACTCTTAAGTCCCTTGATGAATGTTTTCTAGCACTTCATCATTTATCAGTGTTAAAAGTGCATTAACATGTGACAATAAAAGTTCAAGACAAGCAGAGCTTATTTGGTAGCAATATGTTGAGCATTTTTGTTATTAATGCACAATGGTGCTTTCAGCTGATTTCATTACAAACAGAGACCAGATGTGTGTTTATGCCATGGAGTCTGTGGGCTGAATCTTTATTATAGCAATTTGTGGGGATTTATTCACTTCTTTAGCCAGAGTGAGCAAGTCCTGGCGTTGCAAGTGAGCTGTGCTGCTGCACAATAGTGACACACAACTCCCAGAGAGCCACTGGTCAGTGGGATGGGGTCACCCCACAGACAAGGCTCTTGGACATTCTCTTCTCTGTCCCCCATCTAAACTGAGACCTAATAATCTGTGAATTGCTAGCACTGGTCATCCCTGTCTTGCTTCATCTGTGCTTGCACCCATCCCTCCTCAAAGGAAAACGTCAATTAATGTGGGGCTGCTGTGATATGGCACAGCCACTACAAAGCTCGTGGTCCTTCTGTCCCTCTCCTGCCATACACCCAGCGAGCTGATGAGCACAGGCTGCCCTTGCTGGCATTAGCAGCTGTGTGCAGCTCTTGTTTTATGACCTACATACTTACCCTGGAGGGGTTAATATTACTTACTCCAGCCATAATTCACCCAGGCAGCTGGGAGACCTCTTGCTGCTTGGTGAAGATGACTAGGCCGTTAGCCATTAGCAGAGGGAAATAATAGCCTGCACTGATGAAATCTCCATCAAGGTTAGGCTTATTTTATTTGAAACCCTAGCTATCATTTGCGTAACAAATGGGCCCCATTTAATTTGTTACGTGCTTTCAAAGCAGGCTAAAATTGAACAAGGCAAGTTTTGAGAAATGCCCAGCAGGTTACAAATGGGACTAGATTTTTTTTTTTTTTTTTCCCCAAAGGAATTTAGTTATGTTCAGCATTAAATACCTTCTTCCAGTCGGTAGAAAGGACTTGGGGAATCTATGAGATGACCCTGGATCTAAGTTTTTTGACTGAGTGGGAGTTCACTGGGATCTTGAGATATGTGGCCCAGCCTCAATGACAGCTGTTACAAAACATCAAGACTTTTCAGGAGAGTCTTTTTAGGGGAAAGCCTTTCAAGGCTTGCCTAGGGGTTTGTCTTGGGGTTGCAATCATTGAAACATTTATATTGGAAAAGACCTCTAAGGTCATTGGGTCCAACCATTCAGCCAGCACTGCCACATCCACCACTAATCCATGTCTACACATCTTTTAAATCCCTTCAGGAACAGTGACTCAATCACTTCTGTGGGCAGTCTGTTCCAATGTTTGACCACTCTCTGTGAAGAAACTTCTCCTAATATCCGATATAAACCTTCCATGGTGCAGCCTCAGGTGATTTCTTCTTGTCCTATCATTTCTTACTAAGAGAAGAGACTGACACCCACCTTGCTACAACCTCCTTTCAAGGGCTTGTTAGGAGGGATAAGGTCCCCCTGAGCCTCCCTTCCTCCAGGCTAAACACCCTCAGCTGCCTGAGCAGCTCCTCCTAAGCCTTGTGCTCCACACCTTTCCCCAGCTCTCTTGCCCTTCTCTGGACACTCTCCAGCATGTTAATGTCCTTCTTGTAGTGAGGGGCACAGAACTGGACACAGCACTCGAGGCGTGGCCTCACCAGTGCTCAGTACAGGGGACAATCCCTGTCCTGGCCCTGCTGGCCACCCAGTTTCTGAAACAGGCCAGGATGCCATTGGCCTTCTTGGCCACCTGGGCACACACTGGCTCTTGTTTTCTGCTGGGCAGTTTCCAGTTGCCCTTCCCCAGCCTGTAGGGCTACATGGGGTTGTTGTGACCCCAGGGCAGGACCTGCACTTGGCCTTATTGAACCTCATCCCACTGGCCCTGGCCCAGCCATCCAGCCTGTCCAGATCCTGCACGTGCCACGTGAGGGCACTCAGCATGATCTGCTCCATGATATTGCATCACTTTTTCAACTTTCAGTCCACTAGGACACCCCCAGTTAGCTGATAAATGATGAAAAGTGGCTCAGTAAGCTCTTCTGCCAGCTCCCTCAGTATCCTTGGGTAGGTCTCATCGAGCCCCATAGACCTGTGGATGGGTAAATGGTTTATCAGGTCACTGACCATTTTTTCACTGGTTTGTGGGCGTTTTCTTCTGCTCCCCATGCCTGTCTTCCAGCTTTGGGTGTTGGGTACCCTGAGGACAACCTGGGTACCCTGGTCTTGCTGTTAAAGACTGAGCCAAAGGAGGCATTGACTACTACCTCAGCCATTTCCTCATTCTTTGTCACTGTATTTCCCTCATATCCATTTTTTTATTGTCTTTTATGGCAGCAGACAGGCAAAGTTCTAGCTGAGCTTTAGCCCTGCTCATTTTTTTCCTGTATAACCTCACAACGTGCTTGTAGTCCTCCTTTGTTATTTGTCCTTTCTCCAGAGGCCATAAGCTCTCCTTATTTTGTTATTTTTTCTTACTCTAGCCAAAGCTCTCTGTTCAGCCAGTCACTTATTACCCATCATCTCATCTTTTGGCACATGGTTATGTCCTGCCTTTCAGTAGGATCCTTAAATCCAGTTTTAAATTACATATGAAATAACCAATGGCCATTTGGTTTCCCTGCCCAAGCAAGAGGCTTGAAAATCATCCCTGCACTTAAAGATGGGGACTGATTCACCCATAAATCAAGCACTGGTTTCTAACATCCCTGCTGTGAATGGGATGCTTCCCAAAGCTTGCAAATTTGCTCCAGCACTTCTCTGAAGATGAAAAAGGAGCCTTCTGCCTGTAAGTCAAGCCAGCTTCTCTTCCTTCTGCTGTGGGGACAGCTAGAGGGAGCAGTAAGCCAGCTGTGCTGTGAGGACAGGGCTGGATACATCCTGCAGCTCAGCTCTCCTGCATCCCCAGCTCTGCTGGTCACTCAGCCCACTGCAGCTGCAGCACAGCTGACAAAATGGGTAAAAGTACTTCTTTGTCAGCCAGGGTTCATACCTGCTCAGCGTGTCTTGATTCCTAATCTGCTTTGCCTCCCAAAAATCTGACATCTGCAGGATCCAAACTGCTCAGGAAGAACGGTGATGGGTCCCCTGGAGGGATTTCAGCCAAGCCAGAAAGGATGGTGGGGAAATGCTGTGCTTGCTTTAATATCTGTGTAGTGAAGTAAGAATGATTACTTACTTCTTCTCTTTCTCCTGCTGTGCTCAGACTGTAGATTGGGTGTTTGCTTGCTTGCATCATGGTATTAGGTTTTACAGCCGTTTCCTAGCTTCCATTACAGTTATTGTGCTTGATGGAAGATCAGAACAAATGTTCTCCTCAGCAATTCATTGGCCTCCTGACATTTACTTTAACTTTATTGTTGGTGCCTACCATGCCCTCGTAACGGAGTGGGGGAATGAACTTGCCAGTGCAATTGAATTATGCACTGCTACCCAGCTTATTTCTAGAGTCAGACAGCAACAGGAAGCAAAAAGGTCAGCTTTGGATACATTGCATCATCCTGATCATGAGGTCACACGTTCAGTCTCAGCCTGTTTGTTTTGCCTCTTGCTTTCATCAGTGCCATCCTTAGTGCAGCCTGTGACTTGCCTGAAGACATCTCTTCCTTGCTGCAGCTTTCAGCTGTGGGTGCTGCCTGGGAGGACAGGCACTGCTATGCTCAGCTTCAAACCTCTGGGAAAGAGGAGGCCTCTTTTGTAGCAGGACAGAAGAATTTGTGCCCTTCACGAATGCACAGAAAGCCTCAGTCTGTAAATCTAAACTATGTGCCTCCCATGCCCTCCTGAGTGGCCTGGATCATGTACTCCCAAAGAGCAGGTGAACCTCAGGATTTGTAGCGCCTTCCTGAGGTCTCGTAGATCTGCTTGGGTGTGTGTTAAAGGGGGAGTGAGGTTTTGTGGAGGACATTCCCACACTGTCGTGTCCAGGTCTGAGGGTGCTATTGCAGTCCTGATGGCAGCACAATGAAATCCTCCATCCAAGTTGCTTTTGGCAGTCTGTTTTCAGAGCACCACCATGAACTGGATGGAGCAGATACCACAGAGGGTGGCTTATTAAAGGGTCATTATATGCAGTTTAAGTTGGTTGAATGCCATAGTTTCATAACCACTTTTTCGGTGTTCTTTAGGTCTCCTGTACTCCATGGAGAGCACTGTCTCTTCTCCCAGACAGCTGGCAAAAGGAAAAGAGGATGCAACCTGTACCAGGGGAGGTTTAGGTGTTTGCATCAGGAGGCATTTCTTCATAGAAAGGGTGTTGGACTGGGCTGCCCAGGGAGGTGGTGGAGTCACTGTGTCTGGAGTTGTTTCAGGAAAGGCTGGATGTGGTACTCAGTGCCATGGTCTAGCTGACATGTTGGTGTTTGTTCATAGGTTGGAATTGGTAATTTTAGAGGTTTTTTTCCAACCTAAATGATTCTGTGATTCAGAAATAAAAAAGGAAAAGATGGTAGACATGCTCTGCCTCTTTTCTGTGAATGCAAACGCGTATATTGAAATTCCTGCCAGGGAAAGAAAAATGCCATGAAAGCTTTGCAGTGTCAGAAGTTACCCACAGCCCCTCTTACAGGCTTGCTACCTGACTACTGGGAGCTAATGGTGCCTGGTGAAACCTGTCAGATGTTTGTTCCTCCAGAAAACAGCATCAACTTCGTGGTCTTTCCAGCTGACCAGTCCATCTGTACATTTCTGTTTTTTAAAATCCTAGTTCTGTCTTTCATGCCATCTTTTTATTATTTATATCAGCTCACCTCTTCAGAAGGCTGCAGGAAAATACTTTTGCCTTTATGACTACTGGTGTTTTAGTTCCTTTGCTCACTTCTCAGCATATTTCTTATTTCTTCTGAATTTTCCTCCCTAAATACTTATCTTTTGCATTTTTTCTCATTTTTATTTTACTGTCCTGTTCTGCAGTTGGGTTTCTTCTGAGAAAGGGAGGGCTGAAACAGCAAGCACTGCTGCAAGAGAGTCTGTCTTTTTAGACAAAACTCCCCACTTCTGTTTGTTGGCATATATGAAACAGGCAGGAGAATATGTCCTCTCCAAAACCTATTATTTCACAGGCCTTTCACGCATAAAAAAGTGCAAGATAGTGGCACAAACTTGGAAAATGTCAGCAGAGTGTTACACAGAGGGATTTCAGGTGTGCCAATGATCATTTGTAAATCTGGCCTGAATCCTGTCCTCCCAAATGGAAGGGGGGAACAATTTTTTTGGCAGACCTATAAAAGTGTGTTTTGTATGTTGGCATTATTGGCAAAAAGCATGTTTTCACTCCTTTAAATTAGCATTCCAAGATTGGTTTTAATCTGTTTGTAAAAGGTAAGAAAAAATAGGCAAAAAACCCACAGAAACCAAAAATTTGGTTTCAAATTTGGTTTGAACAGAATGTTTTCTTTTATCCCAGAATCCTATTTAGATTTTAAGTTTAATTTTTTTCCTAATCAGGGTAGAAAATGTTAAAAAGTGGTCTCATATCAGGGAGAGATGTATTATTTTTAATTCCCTTTATTCTCGAGCCTCACAGTAGAAAGGTCAGATTTTCTCCCTACTTCTTACTTGCCTCTTAGTATCTCCCATGGAGAACCTCCAGGGGTTTTCCTGTATTCATATGTAACTATGTCATGGGTTACATGACATAGGGTTAGAGAGTATTACATGTTTTGGAAGAAGTAATATAAGTAGCTAATCTTTCATGCAGCACTAATGAAGAGAAAGATGTGGAAAAGTAATTTATAGAAAGGAAGTAAGTTAGTGATGCATCCTCTTGGGTAGCAGTAAGCTTTGCTGAGCATTATGTAGAATTAAGCAAAAAAAAAAAAAAAAGGAAAGGAAAAAAGAAAAATAAAAAAGATTCAGTCCTTCAGTTGTTATAAGAGACCACATACTTATCTGGACTATTCAGTCCATTTGGGACTCATAAGAGAAGTTGGGTTTGACAGCACTGCATAGGAGACACTTCAATTTCAGTGGAAAAAGCTCAAAAGAATTGGTGAAATCAGCATTAATGTGTCACACAGCCATCACTCTAGACATCCCTTTCATGCCAGAGTGGAAAGAGTGTCTCAGCACTGCTGTAGTGACTTGTAGCTGCACTTTCTGTGTGACTCTGTGTGTAGGTGCAGAATTGTCAGCACTAGAATGTAGTTTCATTACCTGCCAGCCAAAAACGTTTTCCCAGAAGAATGGCCAATATGTGTTTTCAGGAAACCTGGGTCTGTAAGATAACTTAGGGTAAATACTTCTATGTCCCAGGAGTTCACAGACTCTGAGCTTTAGTCTGCCTTTTTCTCGGGCGTTCCTTCCATTGCTGCCTATTTTTTGTGTTGTTTATTTGGCCGCAGTGTAATTCCTCAAATTTACAGTTTTTAGGGTGAGTCCAAGAGAAAAGGAAAAGAGATAATTAGTGACCAGCTTTTATCGCTTTTGCAGACAGATAAGAACAGTGGCAGCCTGCAGGGAAAGAAAACTCTTGTGTTTGCCTTTGTAGCAGCTGAGCTGCATTTTCTCTGAGTGTGCCAGTTTGCATAGGTGTGTAGTCCAAGGGAAGATGTGAACATCAAATATTGGGTAGTGAGGTTTTTGGTTTACTGTGGTGTATCTGTAAAAAATATCTTGAATTCCCACGGTTTTCTGCAGAGCTTACATAAACAGTGTCATGATACATGCTAAGCTTCAGCAGTGAACTGCAGAAAAATGTTGAAATTGATTTCTTATTTAAAGGGATTTGATGCAGTCATTCTTTGAAGTTCTGAGAGCCAACAGAAGAGGTCAAAATTCAGCCTCTCTGCTGATGTGTGGCTTCCTTGAGCTGCTTAGGAGAGCAGGAAGCTGTAAGAATAGGATCTGGTTTCTATGGCATTAGTCTTCAGTGTAACAAGAAAGAAATAATTCAGTTTTTGAATATATTTTATCATTGCTCTAATGGGAAGAGCAACACATTATCTCCTTTATTTATCTTCTCTGTATCATCATATGCGTTAATTCCCTGAAGATGAGCATATGAACATCTTGAGTTTTTTCATTAAATCAGATTGGCTTTTGCTGTCAAATTGATGGAAGTAAGTTATTCATTTATAACTCAGCTAATTGATTTACAGAGAGGTAGAAGCTTAGCCTATAATCTTTCCCTAGAATCTTGCTTTTATAATAAGCACCAGAAAGTAAGGGAACAAGAGAAATATCTGATTTCTAGCTGTTGGTAGATAAGACAATTGAAAATTCATATGAAAAGCACAGCAGAGTTTGCCATTGAGTTTGACAGAGAAGTGGGAACTTCATTTCTGTGTCATCCTGTATAATTTCTCCTCGTCCCAGGCATATTCCACATGGATTTGCATTCCAGATCACAGACTGGTAGATAATGAATAAAAGACCAGCAACCTGCAGTGGTGTTTATGTAGTGGGCTGCTCATAAAAAGGAGATGGGGCCAGCTGCCCTTCCCTGTGGCACAGAAGAGGAAAGGGGTACCAGACAGGGAGAGCAAAAGAGTGAAAAAGGAGGAAAAGCAGAGAAAAAGTGAGAGTTTCTCAAATAATTGCACAGTGAATTTCCCTGCAGGTTTTTTTGTGAGTTTTGTGGCTCAACTAGATGATACAATAGTTCAGTAGACAATTCAGGCAACCAGCCTGCTGGCTTTTCCCTTCTAGTGGACCTCTGCTTGAGCCTTGTGCTCTAGAGTTAGAATGCTTTTCCATGTGCTGAGAGTCACCAGCCTCATTATCAGTGGCTAGTGTGGCAAGTGATGACAAGTGATAAATTAGCTCCTGGTTATTAAATCAATAAGATGGAAAAGTAAGCTTTTCCCTCTGGTTTCTCTGGGTTACATCATCTATTTTTAATCCTTTTACAAAGAACTCTTCTGTGCAGAAGCTGTAACAAAAATCATCTCTTTGCCATTGCACAAAATTCTGGAATCACAAACTGCTTTTTTTTGATAGGAGAGACTACTTACATTGTTGTTTTTTTTTCAAGTGGCACAGTAAGCCAATAGGACAAGCTAATTAAAGCCTTCCTTAGCATGGAAAACCCATGTAAAACAGTGCCCAGTGAGAAGAAATTGTTGAAGCCACTGTAGCTGACTGGAAAAACTGTACTCAAAAAACTATTCATGATCAAACCACAAAGACCCTTGTTGTAGTTGACTTCCTGGGAAATGCTTCTCTTCCTTCTTCCTTCTCCTCCTTCTTCTTGAGGGGAGTTGAGCTGGGTAATGGTGTGGGGTTGGAAGGCACTGGAGTGACATGTCACTGGCAGCCCAGTGAGACATAAACTGTAAGGAATTTAGAGATTTTAGAAGAGCTAAGATTTTAGTTAGAGATAAGCTTTATTGGAGTTAATTAAAATAAATGGGTAGGCCTTGATGAAGTTAAGAGTTAGTAGTTAACTAATAATTGACTGCTTGTCAACACAATATTTGGTTAGCTGGGTTTATAATAAAGAATATAGAAAGTGATAAATAGCTTTTAGGAGCATAAGACTATTGTAGGCATCCTCTGTTCTGAAACCAATTGAAAACAGGGAATGGAAGTTCTACCAAGGGTTCGTTTGTCATATTTGCATTGAAAAGGTAGAAAGGTCAGAACGAGGAAGAATTCATTTATTGTGACCACCGACCCATTTCAAGGAACAAACTACGCATGCTTACATTTGAAGTGGGGAATGGGATGTACCAAAGTTGTGAATATTAATTTGGGTATTCAATACTTGTGTAGATAAAAGGACTCTGTAATCACCTGTAAATTGCAGTGTGTATTTGGGAGCTATCCCACTCACTGCCCTGTGTTGCAATAAACATACACTTTTTAACTTTAAACTGTTAGAGAGTTTTTGTCCACCACTGTTGGATATCAGTACTAGATCAATATCCATATTTTTAATAAATCACAGGAACAACCTTTCCCTCTGCTTTGTGCCCCGCAGATGAGGTCGGGGGAGATGGCTGCCAACATTGCGCGGGAGCTGGCGGAGCACACCAGGAGCCACCTGTACGCCGGGGACATCGCCTACTCCGTGTCTGCCATGGTGCAGCTCGTCAACCTGCTGGACGTGCAGCTCCGGAACCTGACTCCCGGCGGGAAGGACAGCGCCGCGCGCAGCCTAAACAAGGTGAGAGCTACGGGGCCTTTTTAGTAATAGCCTGTCACTTAGCCCCAGGAGCGCCTTAACTGCATTGCAGCAGTGTGGTTTCTGTGCCTGCGGTTTAAGAAGAGTTATTAGCCCTTTTGTCATCTCCAGAAGTAAGTGGAATTGCTACATAGCACTAAAAGTGCCAGGAGTTTCCAGTTGTGGGAGAAAACATGAGCTGTGGGCTCTGTAAGAGCACATTTAAAGCTGAACGTTTCCTTAGTGAAAGGCCCTCTTCATCACTGAATCTCATGTAAACACGTGGGATAGGACTTACATAGGATTATCACGGTGAATTGTGTGGGCCTGGTTGTCAGGACAGTGAGCAGCTGGACCCTGGTGTCTATGAGCACATGGTTATATTGGCCACCCAGTTAAAAAAAGACACAGAATTTTGTTCTCAGCTGCATATCAGACTCTGACAGTTCTGGCATTCGTGTAAGCATGAACAGAACTTGGTCCCGAGATTACATGAGGAAAAAGTGATCCCAGCTAAACCTGAAATTTTTTAGGTGCTTTATGAAGAAAAGTGCTTTTCAGAGATGTAACATGGTCTTTTTTCTTGTAATAGGCTGATGCTGTTTAAATACAAAGGGCTTCGGGGTTGTTTGAGGTTTCAGTCGCATGGGAGCTGAACTTCTGCATCTCATGTGCTTTGCATGTGCTGTGAATTGGGTTATCCTGATGCTTTTAATTAGTGCTGCCTCTAGCCATTTTATAACAACATAGGTGATAATTGTATTAACTGTTACATCAGCATAACATTATTTGTTGTAATCATACCATGGTTCTTTGTTGAAATGATGGTGATGTCTGACGATATTAGGCAATGCCAGCAATTAATGTCACTAACGGGTTTCATGGTTGTAGTCTGCTTGTTCTTCTGGGTGCATCCCAGCCACACCCAACATTTTGTCAGTTCAGCTTTGCAAGCACATACTTTTCATCTTTGTTTTTATCTCACCTTATGATATTTGTTTCAGTTACATGAAGTGGGGTTGTATCATGGGGGCAGGAATGAGTTACTGAGGGTAGGGGAAGACTGGGCAAGGCAGAGCTCCTCGGCTCAGCTGTCACTTCTGGGGTCCCACTGCAGGTTTCTTCCCCCTGCCATCAGCTTTGCACAAGTAACACATACAAATCAATTGCATTCCCCATTAAAATTCTGGACCACGTGAAGTCCTGCAAAACAGCGATGCGACTCAGTGATCCAAATGACAGGCTCAGTAATTTACTTGCTCTCATTCCCCACTTAATTCTTTAGAAGAGCAACTGCTCTGTGTTCATTTAAGAATGCATGAATTCAACTTGGAAGTAGTATTGGGCAAACAAAAGGCAGCAGAGTTACTGCTCCATTTTCCCCTTCACTGATCAAGAGTATTTAAAAAAAAATAGGAAAAAAGTAATTTGCAAAGAATTTTGTTTAGTGCTGTTTAGTCAGAAAGAAGAAATAAAGTAAGCGCTAGCTATTAACTGTCCTTCTAATCATTAAAGGAAATGTGCTGGGGATCCGAAAGTAATCACCTGTGCTGTTTAGTACTGGTGGGTTTTTTTACAAGCTAATGTACAATGAATTGAAATAAACTGGCATAATCAGAATTTTTAAAAGCCGTCATCTTTCAGGAACCACTTTTCTGTCACTAAAAGCTTTATGCTTTCCACTGGATCAGGCTTAATTAAGGTGATAATTGTTCCATTTCAGACTGGGAAGATC
Organism: Serinus canaria; assembly: GCF_022539315.1. Taxonomy (NCBI): domain Eukaryota; kingdom Metazoa; phylum Chordata; class Aves; order Passeriformes; family Fringillidae; genus Serinus; species Serinus canaria. The sequence continues at coordinate 17,301,125 of NC_066317.1, forward strand.
CCCGAGTGGATAGCTCTGTAATTTTCAGCAAGGCTTTCTTTGATCTCCATTTGTTTCTGTAAAGTCTTTGTGTACTGGCCAGATTTACCCAGAGGAAGATTTCTACTGTTCCAAATTGATGAATTAGAAATTGAAATTAGGCATTGCATGATACCTGGGTGTATTTTGTTTATGTCAGAGCCTCAAAACTCTCGAGGACAAATTTGGCTCTCAGCTGCGCTAATGGGATGGCACTGCTGTGTGTTGAGAGCACAAGTTGTCCTGAATCTCTGTTGATGTGCAATTTCCAGCCAGGCACATCAGCAAAAACACACCCAGCCAAGCCAGTGGCTCTGAGCAGCCTGGTTTCCTGAGCTCTCATTGCAGTGATGCAGATGTCACCAATTCAGCTCACTGCTGCAGACTGCCTGCCAAGCCCCAGGTCTGTCAGGATGGGTCTATACAGGTCCAGGCTGTATCAGGATGCAGTCCTGTACAAGTCTTGCTCCCTGGGGTTGGTCCTGCTCGTCTGAAACTTGGTTATATTTCACTGTGGTATCAGCACTGTCTGACTGCAGAGCCCACACTCCTCTCATGCAAATAATCACCAGCCTCAATCCTTTCAACCTTTTTTGACATGGAAATGCCACATGTGATCTCCAAGCTCTAAGGAAAACATCATGTCTTGAATATCTCTACTAGACTTCAGAGTCTTCTACCATCTAACAGCTGCTCTTGCAAAGTTGCCAGTCTGTGCTTCACTTCACTGAAAAAGGACTAACCCACATTTCTGGAGCCAGTCCTTCCAGTTTTCCACTGCTGACTAACTCATGCTCACTCCTTTAGTTTGATTGGTTTTTCAGGAGCTGTTTAAGAGAGAAATGAGGGGTTTTTCACAGGCATTTTCTTCTTTTTTTTTTTCCCTTGTTCTGTCACTAACTTGTTTTTTCTATTCCGTCTTTAATCTGCTCTCTTTATGGACTCAGCTTCAGAAAAGGGAGCGCTCTTGCAGGGCCTATGTCCAGGTATTTCTTGTGTTTTTAATACACTGTCTAGTTGTTTGAATGACTGTGAAGTGGGTCTTGTCTCTGTAAATAATCTGATTATTACCACCTTTTTGGCAGCAAGTTCTAAGGTTAAGGTTACAGGATAATAATGTCATTATTTTCCTCACCGACCTGCCCCATTTTCCTCAGACTTGACAAAAATTTGGGACAAAATCTCTGAATCAGAAAGTGAAAAAAAAAAAACTAAAAGAGAGATCTGACAAGTTTCATCTGGCCATCTGAATGAGCAGGACAGTATGGAGATGTGCAAGTAAAGCAAGCAAAACTGCTGCTCACAGAGGTGTCTCCAGACCAACTGGATTTTGCTTACAGCCTGTCATTCCTGCTACTGCCACCTGCATTTCCTTAGTTTTCCTTCTTCCTCTTTTATACTTCTAAATTAAGAGCAATTCAAAGTGGCAGCACTAAGCAGGAGGGAGGAGGTAGGATTGTAATGAAATGCAGAGTGTCTCACAGAGAGATGTTGGAAGGAGGAGAGTGCTGCAAAGAATGCCTGGGGTGATGAACATAACATCCCATAAAGTTCACCCAGATCTGGCCTGACTTTCATAGTCTTACATTGTGTTTGATGTGAACAAAGTCCAGCCCCAGCATTCTGGAGAGATCACACCTGTGGGCTTTGCAGGAGTGGGACCTCAGGTTATCTTATTAATCCTGTCACCTTGCCTTATAGCATTTGCTCCAGTGTTTTTTTATATGAACCTGTTTGTATACTGTAGGTCAGTTAATGCTGCTCTAAGAGATGTGAATGTTTTACCTTCTAATCTCTGTCTTGTGCTTGTGAATGTTGATATTGTTCTTATGGGTGGTTGATCATTATTTATATACATATGTGAAAGGTGCATAAATGAATTCTGTGTTTCTGGAGGGGGCTGTCTGTACCTGCGTTTTCCTGCAAAATTCCGCTTCTTACAGTCTGAACTGACTTTATATTGTGAGCACAAATTCATTTAGCAAATGGGATTAGATGGTCTGGATTTCTAGGTTGTTAGAAATTAAACAGTACCCCTCTGTGCTGGTAGGCTGCCTTCCCTTTGGAACATGTCACGAGATAAAATCACCTGTTCCCTCCCATGGACATTATTGGATAAGGATGACTTATGGAGTTACATATCCCTTATCTGGGCTCCCAGAGAAAGCAGCTAGCAGGCATTTGAAGGAATTTAGGAAAGTTTGCAGTGCAGTGCTCATTCCCAAGCTGGCTACCTTGTGTACTGGTACCACAGGAAGCATGGTGAGACTGCTTTGACTCTGGGCTGCACAGTCCTCTTGGAGACATTGGGTGCTGCCTGGTCCATAGCTGTCCTTTGCCTGGCTGCACAGGCATTCTCCACAGAGCTGATGCATGCTCCTGCTCTTCTGCCTTTTTTCAAACAGTAGTGACTGGTGAGTTTAATATACCCTGCAGAAAGCTTGGCCTTGATAGAATAAAGCCTGAATACTCTGTAAAAACTTCAGCTTACCCTTAATTTCAAGGACTCCTTTCCTTTCACTTGGAAAGGTTTCTTGCATGTTTAAGCATTAATCATGCATCTACTTCTTCTGTAGATAAAAACTGATGAAAGCTCATTGCTTGAGCTGTTAAATATAGGTATGGACAAATCTGGTATATATATTGAAGAGGACAGTCCTGTAAAAGAGGGCTTGAAGAATGAATTAGATGGCCTAATTGAACCTTTCCAGCTCTGCTTTGTACTCTATGGAGGTAAAGTAATCTATCTGGACATATTTTCATACAGTATGCTTCCATGTGGTAAACTTTGTGGCTAAAGTCATAAAAAAAATCTAGTGAGGGAGAGGTGGAGATGTTGTCTGTAATAGCAATTACATGTGACTGCAGATAGTCCTATTATAGGCTACTCATCCTTTACCAGGAAGTGAAATCTGGGCTGCCTCAGGGAATTTAACAGAGATTTTTCAGCAAATCCTATGTGGTGACCCCCTGGGCTTTGTAAAGTCAGTGGAACATGGGAAGTCACTGGGACATTGTGGCATTGATGGCAGAGAAATAGAGTGTTCAGCTTTGCTGACATGATCTTCTCATGCTGATCCCATTATTGTGAAGAGCATCCCTGGCTGAATTTGGCTCAAGGGCTGGAAGTGTACCTTCAATTCTGTGCTCCCTAGACAAAGGAAGGTGCAGTATGAAGTTTATGCGAGAGATGTCCAGGAACTGTGAATATCAAAAGTGCAGTTGAGGAAAGGTGCTTTTTTGGAAGGAGTAGGGTGACCTGAGAAGATAATAATTGCTAAAATCAGTCTTACTGTTTTCTTTGGGCTAACCAATTTAAGTTGCCAGGACAGAGCCCCAGTATCAATTGGTGTGTAAAGTCCTGTTAAACCCAAAATAAATTACTATAAATAAAGATGCAAAGTGGATGGAGAAATTTTGCAAGTTATTCAAACATAAAACTGGGAACGCATTATCAGATTATCACCTCATCTCTTTGGGTACCTTTAAAACAAACATGGATTTAATTTCTTCACTTTCACAGTATTTGTTGAGTTAAAAGCTCAGGGATTTTATTGATTGGAGATAGAGGTTACAAATGCTGCTTCTTTAGTTTCACTCTTTTTTTTGTCTCAAAAATCCAGCAAGAACCAACCCGGCAGGTAGCATGATGAATATGGATTAATACAATGACTGGACAGTTGCTGGAAGATTTTTCAGTCATGGTGATAACTAAGAAACTGCTGAGTGGGATTTAATTTGTGATACTAATTAATAGTCAGCTAAGACTGAGCTGACCAAGGTGTATATAAAGGGGACAGAGTGGCCTCAGCAAGGTGCTCCATTGGCAAAGAAGGTGGCCTAGAGAGCAGAGATCTACATCTCCTCTGCCCACCTTTCTGAAGTTCTTGCACTCTGTTTTGGAAAGGGGATGGAAAAGTCATCCTGTGGGAGAATGAGTCACAATGGGTGACGCATTTGATTAGCATAGCTTGGTTTGGTGGTTGGTCTGTGATATAAGCTTGTATGAATTTTCTTCCCTTTTTTCAGAATTTGTGTTTGTTCAATTTCCAAAAGTTGTTGTCCTTAAACTGAAGCACTGGAGTTGTAGAAAACATGAATCACTTGACTTTTTGGGGATTGTGAAACTGGGTTTGGTGTCACAGATTTCTTTCATGTCCCTCAGCAAGTGTCATGGGCTCAGTATTTCTCAGGTCCCCAACATAAAATGCTATGGATGCAATTCTCCTGTCCTCTAGGAGTGGAGGTGGTGTAGTAAAAGGCAAAAAAAAGGCTAAGTACTCACATAACGTAGTAAGTGAGGCTGTATTAAAACGTTAACATGGGGAAAAAATTAGAGAATTTTGCTGATTTAGTAGCTGGAGCACAGGTTTTATTAAAGGCTCATACCACACCCATGCTTGCAGTCTCTTTATCATGTTCATGCATCTGATTGCAAAGTCTGAGCTCACCTGCTTGCTTCCCTTGGATTTGTGGGCTGCAGCTCTGGGGCATCGGGGGACCAATGAATTTCCCTGCAGTGCTAAACCAGAGGCCTCATCTAATGCAAAATTGCATGCTGCTTTTGGGATGAGGATCTTGGAAGACAAAAACTTCACAGGGTTCCCATTCTTTGGTTTCTTTTATAAAGTCAGTATGAGTGGTTTTAAAGCCAGAGGCTGGTGAATACAACAGATAGGGTGGAAGGAGGCAGCAGAGGGTTGCTTTTGCAGCATCTTCCTTGTCTAATGGAGTTTGCTGCTCTTGGTTCCTGCCATCCTCTGAGCTGCCCTGTAAGTCAGCTTGCCCTTTATGGAGCTTTGCACTGGTCTGGATAGCAAATGGCAAAGATGATGGAGGTGCCACCTGCCCCTTGGTAATTCCAAGAGCTTCTGGGTGCAGGTGTCGTCAGAGCCGCACATGAAGCTGGTGCTGAGAGGATGGCAGGCTCCTGGTAGCAGACAGTGGCAGGAGGTTGCAGAGCTGTCCTTCTGGTTCTCCTGGAAGTTTTCTGAACACTTCTTGTTTGAAACATGGGCTCTTTGAATTGCTGCACTAAGCAAAAATTGAAAGGCTTTCCTCAGAGGATTCAAGGCATTAAGTTTAGACCTGAGCAGAAGAGACTTTTTTTTTCTTTGCTAACCTAGTAGTTCTCATCAGATAAAAGGTGCGCCTGGGACTTAGCCAGTACTATTTAAAGTGGATTAATTCTGTTTGTCCTACTTCTCTCTTGCTTGCATGATTGGTCACAGCTTCCATGAAGACTAAACGAAAGAAACTTGCAGCTCTGAGAGGGAGCACAAATTGAATTATGCCGTGTTTGCTTGTGTTCTTGTTGCCCCTCTGACAAGAAAGACTCTAACCTCCATTTGTATAAAAAAGAGGCAAATTAATGAAGGTTTTCAAGTTCCTTGTTTGGTCACTTAATTGGCTGTATGACAAAGAGCTCTGCAGTGTGTGTCAAACAACTCTGAGAGTTCTCTGATGATTTGTGCATTGCTTGACTCCTGATGCTATTCTACACAGCCTGTCAGGCGAGGTATCGTTGTTAAAGTGGCTGGAATAAATTGGCTAGCAGTGAGCATACAATGTTGTATATTAACTATAGCTACAGGGAGTACTTTTAGCTGCTTTTTCAAGAGATCGAGATGTTTGCCCATCAGCATCAAAGTGCCTAAAACTTTCATTTAATATAATTAAAAGGACATCTGAAAGAAGGGTGACTCGCAGTGAGATTCAGTGGTTTGGTAGTCCTTTGTTAAAACTCTGTGAACTTAATATACTTCACAGCTTGAGAAACCTGCACTTGATTTGTGTCAGCAAGAGTGAAACTAGAAATCCTCACCCTGCATGTTTCTGCTGCAGTGAGCCCGTTGTTAAGGGAGGGGAGGATCAAAGCAGCAGCCTTGGGTCTGTGACCAGACTCCAAAATTCATTGCATAAATGTTAAAAAGGAAGGTGACCCCATGCTCATCCACCTCCAACTCAGCTACACCGATGGTTAGGTTCTCACATGGCAAAACTGAGAAATAAAAAATCTAGTGTTTCCTATGTTGCTCTATGCTTACTCTCTGCTTGAGTCTGAGTCATTCCTGGTATCTGGTGTCCCTGGTAAAAAGTCTGAATGTAAATTGCCATAGGGGGCAGCGGGAGATGTCCCTTTGATCTGAACCGCTGGAGGAAAGGATGAGCCTCACAGACTCCCCAGGAGTTTTCTTGAAGGCTGTGGATATCCTGTCAGAGGCATTTTCCTTTCTTGCAACAGCCTTGCTTACCTCCCTAGTGTAATTACTCTAGCAGTTGCCTGTATGGTTTCAAATCCCAAACAGTAGGGCAGCAAATACAGATGATTCATAAATGCAGTTCTCAGCTTATTCTGCGGGGAAGGTCTCATCAGATGAAATAGATCGTATGTTATTTCCTTCTTCCCAATCAATTCTTTTTATGTCAGTTCCACGGATGCCTTCTGACCTTAAAATATTCTTCCTCCTATAGTAAGTAAAGCAAAACCATAACCTGTAATTTGTAACCTTGTTCTGTTTCTCATATTGCCTATTATTTTTTGCACGCTCCCATTAGGAGATTATTGGTAGTTCAAGGCCAAGATTGCAAACCTTGCATACCTAGTAATAGACCATTAATTCCATAGTTAAGCATTTTGTAGATGGCCTAATTTTAATAAAGGTCAGTGCCTTTCTTCTCACTACAGTGAGTTCTCAGCACTGCTGGATTTCAGGCTGTTTCTGAGTCAGTACAGTTCCTGTTGCCACAGCATAAACATTTTCTGTGTAGTTGGAGAGAGAGGGTTGCATACTCTCTCTTGGGAGCCTTTGCTCTCAATCTGTGGAGCAATTTTAGAAATTCCTCTGCATGGTCATGGGAAGTCATCTTCTTGCCTTTGCCATGAGTTGCAATGGCTTTGTCTCAGTTCACCAAAACTGATACCATCTGTTGCCAATCACCACTCTGGTACCAGATGTAGGCTAGTGCTTCTGGCTTAGTTTTGAAGGCAGAAGCAAAGATTAGGAGTAGATATTCTAATGATTTATTTATTTTCAAGCACTCACTGTGGCTGAGCTCCTTTCAGTCTAAATATGTTTGTCCATTCCACTGAATGTTACAACAGTTTTGTGATGACCATGTTGCTTTTTAAAAAAACATTAGACAGTGGCTGGGCTTCCCTGTGAGAAATTGTCTCCATTGTGCTTACTGATGCTTTGACCAGAGACAAATTTTGATTTTGAATTAAAAGAATAAATGTCAAGGAAAAAATCATCCAAGAGTGAAGAGCCTTGTCAGACAGATTTGAAGGCACTTTTCAGCTAAGAAGTAGCATTTAAAGCCATCATGTAGCCAAATGACATTTTCCTTGTTTAGGAAGCTTGAAGAAATGACATGTGCATCTCTTTTTTTCCTGAAGTCCCACACAGTGGATGAGTGTAATCATTTGATTGACGACCCCTGTGTAGTGGGATTGAGGTGCTGTTCATTTACCACTCTAAAAGGACATGTCATTTCCTCAACTGGTCCCTTTCAATGCAATAACCTTTCCAGAAGTATTTGTGTCCCCACATCCATACTTTCATGCTGGCCCTCTCCTCCTACTGTACCAGGTACAGAGTTAATGGGAGTTTCTCTTGTACTGGTGCTTTTTCTGGCCAGAGGCAAGAATCAAACAACTTCCAGCAGAACTTGCCAGCAGAATTTGTCGTCAATGTCATTGATTGTCCCTTTAACTCAATTAGTTTGGAGGCTTGCAAATATTGATAGCTTGAGGAAAGGGTTTGTTTTAGCATTGAGTGTTTAATACGAATACAGAGCAAAACCAGCTATTCTTGAGCAAGGAGACAAGTAAGCTTTTTTCAAGTACCACTGCTTTCCAGTCAGAAAAAAAGGAAAAAAGAGCATAACATTGTGATCATTGTACCATATCAACATTTCAGTGCATCTGCTCTCTGATGGGTTTTTTATTTGCACTGTGAAGTGTGGGCCTGAAAGGAGTTTTGTGCTTTTTTTCTCAGCTGATTTGCCACAAAACCTCAAGCTGTTATAAAAAGGGGGTGAGTTATGTGTTTTCATTTTTCAGATAAAGACAACGCATTTATTTTGGAGCTCTGTGGGGAGACCTCAGGCAGGACCAGAAACTCAGGCCTTAAGCATGGCCTGAGGCTGTGCCTGTGTGATTTCACTCTGCAGGCTGAGAACTGCTGTTCTCAGGAAGGACGAGCAAATCTCTTTGGATGAGCCTCTGCTGGCAAACACCTTTGGCACAGGGGTACCAAAGTGCTGCTTGCTTCATGCACCAGCCATGATTTTAGCCTACCTATGAAAAGCCACATGGCTGTAGCTCCTTATATCCTAATTTTTCAAAGTGTGCTGCATGAGATGTTCCTGTGAGATCAAGGAAGTGTCAGCAGTATGAGACAGGGCTTTACAAGTTAGAAAATTCAGATGTTTTAATTAGAGATGTCATTGCAAAAGTGGTACTCTATTGCCCTGTGCCCCCGTCCTTTTTCTCCCAAAGCTGCTGTAGGAGGTAAGTCCTTGATGTAAGTTTATTGCTAAATAAAGTACACAGTGTGTTCAATCTCTTCTTAAGGAGATGCTCCTTTGTAAGAAAGGACAAACAGCTTATTTGAAAATTAACAGAAGGATTCCCTGTAGGACCTGCTGGTATTCACTTGCCATAAAGCAGTATTTTCTCCAGCCTTAGGTTTGTTGAGATTTTTGGTCTTCCATCAGCTGCTCAGCAAGAGGCCAAAATGAACAAAAAAGGTTTAAAGAGATCCTAACTCTAGGAAAGTGCTGGTTTTCTAAGGTTAGGGCTGCTGTGCTTAAGCACCATGGCACATTGCAGTCTGGTGCCAAATTTGGCAATGAGCTGAGTACCTCTAACATCTCCTAGTGATTTTCAGTGTTGAGTCCCAGCTAAAGAGAGATTTTACATTGCAAAATTCTTTTTAATCTAAGAGTGGTGTCTTGGATGTTGGTACAGTGAGAGAAAATTAAATAGATATGGTATCACTGGATATATACAGACTTCAAACCTCCTAGATTTTAATCGTGTGCCACATAGCCAGGTACTCTCACCAGACGTGTCTAGGGGAAGGGGAAGGGGAAGGGGAAGGGGAAGGGGAAGGGGAAGGGGAAGGTGAAGGGAAGGGGAACAGAAGAGAAGAGACAGAGAATAGAAGAGACATAGCAGAGAAGAGCAGAGCAGCAGACTCTACGCTACGCGCATCGCATCGAAGAGCAGACGCTAAGAGAAGAGCACGAGACATAGAAGACGATACGAGACGAGAAGAGACAGAGAAGAGAAGATAAGAGAATACCATGAATAAGCAACATTCAGTTTAATGAAATGTAGCAGCTGTCACAAAGGAAATCAATGGGATACAAACAACTGGCCTTTTAGTAATGCATAATTACTGTAAGGCTTCTAATTAATTTCCTTTTTACAATGCATCTTTTAATACCAATTTGTAAGTGTCTAAGAAGGAAGGTTTACATTTTGATTCTTCTTTGTAACCTCAGGATAGAACCAGGAAACCATGAGCACCTGCCCTTATTTGGGAAAAACCTCCGTCTGCAGTTTATTAACATTTATTTGCATTGAGCATAGAGTCTGTGGTTCTATATAACCACTTAATGAAAGGCATCACCATCATGGGATTTGTCTTTTGTGCTCAGCAGGGTCTTGCTCTTCTCTCGATGTCCAGTTGCAGTCACTGCTGGGGACTTGAAAGGTCCACTGTGTCTAAAATTCTGTGACCCAGGATGGTTGCTTCTTACAGGCTGGTAATTAGAGGGTTTGGCTTTGCATGTGTAGATACCCTGACATCACAGAGAGCATAAAGATGTGCTATGTATCTCAGCACAAAAAAATGGAAAGTCTGCCCTCTTGGCCTCCTCTGCCATGCTCTTCTTCACTCATTTGATCTTAGCCTACAAACAAGCGAGCTGTGCTTTATGAAAGCTTTCTCTTGATCTAATTTGAGTTACTTTTGTCCTTCTCCTGGCGCATCTGTGTGCTTGTGCTGTCTACTCTTTAGGTCCAAGCAATCACAGCATTGGTTTGGTGCCGTGCTGTGCATGGTGTTGAGTGAGGTATGTTTGAGCTCCAAGCCCCACATTTTTATTTTGCAAGAAGCTCAGCTGAGTTGCATTTGGAAGAAGGATCAGGCAGAGGAAGAAAAGAAAACCACAGGAGATGTAGTTCTTTAGCTTGGGAAACAAGGACAGGGTCTTCCATGGAGGTCATGCAGCATCCTGTAACAGATGTTTGGTTCTTTATGGATGGGTTTATCTCATGTGGTTTTGGGTGAAATGGTGATAATCCTTGGGGTAGTTTCTTCTACTTTCAGTTGGGAGAGAGAAACTAGAGAGTATCTGGGCTCCCTCCTTGGCTGCATGTTAAATGCTAGAAGTGGGGTGAGATGAAACGAGGTCAGAACTTTCCTATCTCCCTCTGAAAGTCCCCACATTTATCAGAATCCCCAGGGACCTCAGGTAAAACCTATCAAGCCATCAGCTCCCAAGTGTACCTATCCCATGCCTTCTGCATTTTGAAGGTTCTCTCTCAGGGCTAAGCCTCCTCTAGCTGGTCACTGAGAGGTTTTCCTGGAGGTTTGGCACAGCTGATTCTTCTATGCTGGAGCTTCATCTGACCACAAAGTCATTGGACCAGGTGCCAAACCCACGTAAATCACAAAGGCTCAGCTTAAATGTAAAGACACAGGCCTATCCTTGTCATGTGTGCCTGCTTTCCCACAACTCCCACTCCCCTGCCCAACTTTTCCCAGTTGGCATCTCTGTCTCACAAGGCACTGTTGCTATAACAGCTGTTTTGTTTCATTTAAACACCTACCTCAGCTCCTGTCCAAAATGCAAACATTTCATTAGCACCTCATCTCCTTGGCTTCAGCCCACAGCACTCGGCCATAATGAAGTGCTGCACTCAGAAATATAACGTGGGGAACACTTGATTAATGCACTGAGACAGGTGAGGGGAATGACCCTCTGGGAAAAGCTAGGGACTAAATTAATCTCGGATGTAATGCCAACAAAGACAGTCTACCAGCTTTGTTCAGATACATGGCAAGGATGTGACCCAAAGTCCTTGGAAATCTTCCTGGAGCTTTTGTGTTTGACCCCAGACCCAAAGTGATGTGAAGTGGCTGGTTTCAGGTTATCACTTAGAGAGGAGGGATGCTCAGCGTTGGGTGGGGAGTGCACGTGGAGCAGGAAGAAGCAGTACATTAGGCTTAATTGGTGTGCTTTCTCAAACTTGCATGCACACATATGTGCACATCTAAAACAAAAAACCCCCAACTAATGCATTAGATAAAATACTATTTTTTTCTGGGGAAAGTCTTTGCAGCAGATGTTTCACTGTAATGCAGATATTTCAGCATCTGTTTCATATTCTGATGAATAGACATTACCTTTCTGTCCAGAGCCAGGAGCTGGATCTGCTGCAAAGACATTTTCCACCATTCAGATATTGATAAAAGTATGCAGGAAGTTGTTTTAACAGAGAATTTAAGATAATGGTAGGAACTGAGCTAAATGAAGGTAAGGCAAATTGTGTGATAACATTGAAAGGGGAGAAAAATGCTCATTTTCTGCTTTCCAGGCATAAAAGGTCTTTACACCATGTTGTGTAGAAGCTGCACCACAAAATAATCAAGCTTTTTGGTCACTGGAAAAGAACACCACCTTTTTTTTTGCCTGTGAAGAGATAAGCTACCAAAGTATACTACAGAATTTTATTAAGAGCTGCAGAGAACAGGCTTCCAAACTCTAAAACACAGAAAAATACCAGATTTAAATGCTATGGATTTTTCTATTTCTTCTTGATTACTAATTTTAACCAGCTTGTTGCAAGTGCATAGCAAATGTGTTAAGATAATTTTTAGACTATTCAGGAAAATCAGTTTAATAATCAGTTAAAAAATTGCTTTATGCTTATCAAATTCCACTTAAGACCAAATGAGCGAGGTATTATGTTTATGGTATAAGAGAGCTTTGGCATAAGAACAAATGAGTTAATTGACCATGAATCAATGTAACTGTGGAAGTAGAAGCTTTGTGCTGTCAGAGGAGCCCAATTATGGTGCAGTCTCCCAACAGGAAATCTGATGGTGTGAGAAACCTTCCATACTCAAGGAAGGTATATTTGCTGGGATTAAAAGCACCAACAGTGGCAGTTCCAGCTGCCTTTTCTCTCCTTGAGCCTTGCTGTAGTTGAAATGCCAGGTAAGGTCACGTGGATATAGCAATAAATTCTAGTTCAATGGGATTGTATCCTCCCATTGCTCATTTGCACCTGACCATGACTGGTGAGTGAGTCAGGATTCTCCGTGCCACGTGTTGCCATTGCAGCACTCTTCCCGAGGGCTCTGCTGGAGAATGGGCTATGCCACAGCTTCTTTCCACCCATGGGTTTAGCAACAGTATCAGGAATAAATGATGAAGTATTCCCCTGACAGTGAGCCCATGGGGCACACTTTAGGCTTGGAAAATGTTGAAGTCCCATGGGACTGTCATCAGCTTGCAGAGCAGAGGAGTGAGCTTGATGCATCTGTGCTCAGCATACAGAAAATCATTACAAGCAGCAATTTCATCTTGAATGGGAGGTTGGATTCTGCAGTCAGCCTTAGCTGGCAGCGGAGGTGTTTGTCTGTGGGGTAGGCCTGCCTGGTGACTAGGCCCTAACCAGCTGAAGAAAGCATGATCAAAGTAGCTTATTTTTTATCCTTTTCCTCTGAACAATCAGTTCTATCAACTGGTACAGCTGGTCTCATTAAAAAATGTTCACTGAAAAGTGGTTGAGTCAGCTCTGGTTAGTAACAAAGCAGAGGACTTAGGTGGAGAAAAGCCTTCAGTCTGGTAAATTCTACTGCAGTAATTTTGCAGTCATGAGACCAGTGCAGTTTTGTGTGATCCTGTGTGTGCATCCAGATTAACCTTGGGAAGTTATCCATGGGAGAGCTCTTTGTGCGTGGCAGCCCAGGGCAGAAGGTGCGCTGTAGGAGGGACTGGAACAGTTTCTGCAGGGCTGGCTCCTTCCTGAATGCAGTGATTTGAAATGCAAGTGTCTTATCTAAATCTCTACGGGCACCTGCTGCTGCTGCTCTGGGTGAAGTGGTGTAACTCAGCTATCTCTGCGTCTTCATGGCTGCCTGCCAGAGGTTATGTGGTGGGAAATATTTTAGGGAGCGTAGCCTTTGCAGATACCAGACACCTTCCTTGAGTGCCCCAGCCCTGCTCTTGAGTTCTGGTGCTGCAGATGGGTTTTTCCTGCATGTTTCCTTAACCGTCATCTTCCTCTACCCCTCCTTCCCCACCTGCCCTAATTCCTCCTTTTTCCAAGCCCAGAGCTGAAGATAATGGAAGCAGAAAAGCACCATTCCCAGCCTGCATTTATAATAATATCAGTATTTCCTCCCTGTCCCATCTGATGGTATAGAAGTTGTCCTACTCCATTGCAGGCTGCCCTAATGGGTGGGGGAAGGAGATGCTGTTGTCCCCCTGTAAACTGATGTGTGTGGAGGATGGGACTGAGCATATGTCAGAGGTCTGTGGTGCTTTAGGCTTGCTGGAGCCTTTTCTCACTCCATCCCTCCGCCTTGCAGGCCATGGTGGAGACGGTGAACAACCTCCTGCAGCCGCAGGCTCTGAACGCATGGAGGGACCTGAACGCGAGCGAGCAGCAGCGCGCGGCCACCAAGCTGCTGGACACGGTGGAGGACAGTGCCTTCGTGCTGGCTGACAACCTGCTGAAGACAGACATCGTCCGGGAGAACACCGACAACATCCGTAAGGAGCGAATCCTTTAAGCACCGAGAGCAGCCAGTGGAGGAGTAAAGGCTGGGAAGCCCGGCTTTGGTCTGGTCCCTAGATTAATTGGAGAGCGATTTGTTAGATACGTCTTGGGCCTTTGTCTGAAGGACTTAAAAGTCTTTCCAAGAGAGCCTAAAGGAATAAGGCAGCTCTCTACCCTTGAAATCCCATGGAAAATGAGAGCCTGACCTGCCTTTATTACTCCCGACTTTGAGGGTATAATCTGTGCTAGAGCAACGAGAGCAGAGCTTCACAGGGGGATTGTTCATCGTAAGGCAATTGTATTTCATTTCATACAAATTTGTGTCTTTATTCAGCTGATTGTTGATTTTAATTAAAAAACAAGCATGATGGAAAGCACCAGCACTCCCACTGTGCATATGTAAAATGAGAGCAACTCTTCTTTCTATTTCCATGAATACAGATCCTGAGCACTGATAACATTTACAGAAAGTACCAATCGCCAGTGGCAGAGAACTAGTATTCTCAGATTTTCATTTTAACCGTTGTCCTTAATATCCTGAGGTTCTTGTTTACAAGAACCGGTTGTCTTTTGTCTTCCGCAGAGAGTAGAATTTATTTGCGCCCTTTTTTTTTTTAATTAAATTTAAAACTTCTTCAGGGCAAAGATTTAAAAAGAAATAGGAGCCCAAACACATTCTAGCATGCAGCATTGTAAGTTAATTCCCCTACTCTCAGCTGGTCTGGAACACCATTTTGTAGCTTTGAAATACCGTGTTGAAGATAATTTCAGCAGAGATTTTTTTCTTAGTGTCTGTCTCTCCTGCACACAGAGCTGGAAGTTGCGAGACTAAGCACAGATGGGAATCTGGAAGATCTGAAGTTTCCCCAGAACATGGGCCATGGAAGCGCCATTCAGCTGTCAGCAAATACCTTGAAGCAAAATGGTCGAAATGGTAGGTCTGGCACCTCAGGCCACACCAACCTCAGGAGGCAGTCATGCCTTAGGCATTGTTTTGTGTTTAACCATTATAAGTAAAGTATTAATTGCTGTGTTAACATTTAAATTAACAGTGGTGTCATTTGCTCATGCCCTTGCCTGCAAGCTACGTTGGCTGACTGGGAATGTATTATGTTGCTAAGTGATTCACAGCCTTCAAAAGTATTTTGTGCTGGTAAAAATGCATCAGATCCTTAAATTATGGGGCTTCTGGGGCACAGTGCTGAATCCAGAGAAGTGCTTTTAACTGCTGATTTCTGCAGTAGGAGGCTTCAGATGGGATAAGAGGCTCATTTGAGTAAACTGCTTCACAGCAGGGCACCATACAAATATCTGAAAAAGTACAGGGAAGAAACAATGGTAGCAAATATTAATAATGAGCCAACATGGCAGAAAAGGTTGATTAACTGTTATGAGTCTAAATCTTTAGTGCCTTTCTGTATCCTATGAACCTTCTGATCCAGCATAAATTTTAGATGATGTTATATGTGAACAGTCTTCATCCTGCCAAGCCATTTATCTCCAGATCAGGAGTTTGAGCAGACATGTTTGTTGATCTCTACAGCCTCAGTGTAGACCAACTTTAAACTCATAGGCATCTGTTGGTGGGCCCAACGTGCTCCATTTCTGAGTTCCTTTAAAATTTAATCTGTGTGCAGGGGACAACACTCATATATGGGCTTTGGTACTGCAGGCAAAACACAGAATCAGAGAATGGCTTGGATTGGAAAAGACCTTTAAGATCATCTGGTTTCAACCCCCTTGCCATGAGCAGAGACACTTTCCACTAGCTTAAGTTTCTCAAGCCCTATCTAAACTGGCCTTGAACACTTCCAGGGATGGGGCATCCCCAGCCCCTCTGGGCAACCTCTGCCAGTGCTTAACCCTCCTCTGTGTAAAGCAAAAAACCATGGAATGATAGGGCAGTGTTAAAACCAGACCAGAGGTGTTAAAATTTCTAAAACTTTTTTGACAAAATTCTGTCTGATGGCTAAAGAAAGTCTTGTCATTGTCTTGCTTGCACATAGGATTTGAGAAGTATCTCTTTTAGAGAAAGTTTAAAACCCAAGATGTGTAGCAAAATTCCAACAGGGCAGGACTGTTACTCTGCTATCTGTTGTCAGCAATGAAAAGAAAGTTTTGTACTTTGAAACACAGTATCACTGGAGTTCTGTTCAAAGCAGAACCCCATCAATTTTCACCAGCTTGACACATGCCCAGAGGTCACTAAAGAGCTACAAATGGAATTATCATAAAAGGATTTGGGTTGGGAGGAACCTTTGGAGTCATCAGTGCCTCACCTTCCTCAGATGCTGTGGTGATTCATATAGAAACAAAAACATACCTCTCCACAACTAATACATATGAAGGCAAACTAATCACATTCCTTTCTTATTTATAGGCTGTGAAATAATGTGCAAAACAGAAGGCAAACTGGATGGTTTTAGTTAAAAACAGTTGGCTGGTAGACTCAGATTTCTGCAGGCTCTCTAATGGTGTTTTTCTGATTATCTGATTGGCAAATTAGGAGAATAAATGTATTTTTAAATGAAATTTCTGAAATTATGTTTTACCTGTCTTGTGAGATTGGAATTCTGTTGGAAAGGTTTTGATTTCTTCTTCCAGATTCATCCCTACATTTTCCTGAGATAGTTTTAATTTACTACTAGACTAAATTATAGTTTTATACTGCATCTGTGCAACATGTCAGCTTGAAACATGTTTCCCAGGTATATCCAGGAGAATAAAGTGGTGTCAGGTGGGAAATGGACCACCTGGCCTCTTTTTTTCTGAAGCCAGTTACACCTACTGATGCCAAAACTAAGCCCACCTTTCCTGCCTGTCTTCTGCTCATCTTAAAAGTTTCTTTTGGAAGAAGGAGCTCTGCCCTTCTTATCCAAGGACTGCTTGTTGCACCTCTTGGTGCTCACCAAGAGGAATTGGAATTGGCAAGAGGTGGATTTTCATATGCCACATTCTGGTCCTTTCACATTTTCTCAGAGCAGTTTTGAAGTTGGTTAAGAGAAAAGATTTGCAGTCTAAAAAACAAAAAGCCACCCCAGTGACTCAACCTGGCTGTCTAACCTCTTACCTCTCTTCTAGGTGAGATCAGGGTGGCTTTTGTGCTGTACAACAACCTGGGCACCTATCTCTCCACGGAGAATGCCAGCATGAAGCTGGGAACAGAGGCAATGTCGACCAATCACTCCGTCATTGTCAACTCCCCTGTCATCACGGCAGCAATAAATAAAGAGTTCAGCAATAAGGTTTACCTGGCTGATCCTGTGGTGTTTACTGTCAAGCACATCAAGGTGTGTGAGTTCAGAAAGCATTTCTCTCTTTGTTTTTGGTTTCCGAAAAGAAATGATGCAAAAGTTGGCTGCTGTGAGGCCCCCAGCAGTCCTTGATTAGATTTTGAATTATACTTTTGTTCCTCTGCACTTTGTGTTATTTATGGAGAAGGTGTCTTTTACATTGCATTAATAGAAGTAAAGAAAGTGTCTCCTTTGAGCTGATGCCCGTTGCTCGGTTGCTGACACGCATCATTCTGTAATTAAAAACTACCAATAAATTAGAATAGACCATAATGTTATTTTATCATGGTGGCAGGGGGTGTTAGAGGGAAGTGGAATTACAGTGAAAGAGGACAGCTAGTCCTCCTGCTAGCCAAGCTCGGTCGTTGCAAAAGTTGATTGCTTAAAGCAATTAATTTCTCTGCTCTGCAATGCAAATGAAGCAGTCTGGTTTTGAAGAGCTGGATTTAGTCAATGTCTGAAATTAATCAAGAACAAAGAAGTAAGTTTGCATTAGCAAAGAGTGCAGCAACAATCTAACTTTCTCTGGTATTGGGAACTAATACTTGACGTGTATACCACTGCTAATTGTTTATCTAAAATTAAAGGGTGAGAGTTACAAAGAGCCTCAGTAGTGCATTTAGAGATCTCTGAGAGCCTATCATTGTTACTGCATTTATTAATTTCTTCCCTGCAGCAGTCAGAAGAAAATTTTAACCCAAACTGTTCATTCTGGAGCTACACGAAGCGTACGATGACAGGGTATTGGTCCACCCAGGGCTGTCGCCTCCTGACAACTAACAAGACACACACCACGTGCTCCTGCAACCACCTCACCAACTTTGCAGTCCTGATGGCACATGTGGAAGTTAAGGTAGGCCTTGCAGATTCCCACATTGCCAATGCACTGGGCAGGAAAAGTGGTCAATGTGTGGCACCATTCTGTTACTACTGCTGGAGCTGAGCAGGGAAGTTGCTGTGTGACAGTAACTCTGAAAATAGAAACCATCTGGTGTAAGTCTTCCTTCTGCTCTGTGGTGAAACAGGAAATAGTCACAGCAATTCAAAGCTTGTCTTGGGCTCTTGGCATGGGCAGCTCTGAGCTGGGGATAGTGAGTGAACAGTTTTAGCTGTTGCTATATCCTTTGCTAACTACTATAGAACATCTCCTGGCTGGGTTCTTTCTCATAGGGTCCTCTCTGTGTCACCAGGGAGTAGCAGGGTAGGGGGACAGAAATCCGCAGTCTGTCTCATGAGGTGCAAGGTTGGGTGTCCTGCTGGTAGCAGCTGAAGGTACACTGCCACATGTGTTTGTGTGAGGTGTATTTGTGGAGCCAACAGTGTTTTCCTTCTTCCAGCTAAGGGGAAAATACATTGTCTGCATCTCACTGTGTGACAGAGAGATGCAGAGTGCGAGACATGAGAGGCAAGCTTCTGATACCATCCTGTATAGACTGGGCATCTACTTGAGGCCAGTACATGACCAGCTTGTTCCCTTGCCTGCATTTACACATGTCCATGGTGTAAATCTGGCTTTTTACATGACTAAAGAAGTTCATCCTGAAGGTAGATATTCCTCATCGTAGCAGTGGTTTTGGGAGCGAAGCGCACATTTGGGATTTTACTCAAGGGAATGGTTGCGATGATCCTTCATTTCCTGAGCTGCCTTGGCTGTCTTTGGTTGAGAACAGTCTAAATTGTAGGAGAAAGAAGAAAAGGCCCTGATGCCCAAGAGATTTTGGCCTAGTCATTTTTTTTACTGTGGTGTCTCCATTTCATGTGCCTGGCGCAGTAGCAAAATCCACAGCTCTGAGCTAGATATGGAACTGGCATCTTCCATGCAGGCAGAACTTTTCAGATTAGCTTCTATAGCCAGCATAACCACAAAAGCTATTATGATTTTAAAACTGCTTTTCTAAAGTAGTCTTCCAGTGTCACTGCTTTGTGTATTTCCATTCCACTTAATAATCTGAAGAGGAATATGAAGAGCTGCAATAAAATATATATTAAATAAGCATCATGTATGACAAAAGTTCTGCAAAAAAATAAATGGGAGCCTGGGGGCACATTTCACACAACAGCTGGGTCCAGCTGAGGGGGGCAAGATATATCTGTTGCTCCTGCAAGTTGTGGTAACTACTTCATTCTGCTGGAGGCAGTCCTAGTCCAGGAAACATGCCATTAAATGTTTGTGCCATTGTCCTTGGAGATGCCTGAAGAAAAGGCCTATTCAGAGCACATATTTACAGCTTAATGGCATTCTGCAGTCCAGGTCTGGCTTTGCCAATTGCCTACAACTGCTTGAATTTTCATAAGAAATGTGTGTTTGGCTCGTTATCACTCACCTGGAATTAACAGATGTGCCTGAGTCACTGCAATCAGAGGTTGCAGCTGGGAAGTGCCGATAGAGATCCACTCCACTGCTGAAAATGGGGGTGATCCCTGCTGCCTGGTGCAGATACAGCCCAGTGCTCAACAAGCCTCTTCTCAGACTGCAAATAGGTCAGCCTTGTCTGCACTTCCCATCCAAACCTCGTGAGACAAGTAGAGCTGCTGTTACATCAACTTGCAGCAAAAGCATGTAAGACCCTTCCTCACCCATGTTCATCCAGCATGTTGGAAAGAGCTGCAGCTGGAAGCTTCCCTAGTGCCAAGCCAGTGTGCTATTAGCTAGTTGCTGTTCCTGGGTGTTAACAACTGCCCTCAAGACTTTCAGGTCATGTTTTATCATTTGGCTGCAGCCAAAGTACCATTGCTGTAAGAGCCAAATTGGCTCCACTTTGTTGACTCTGATACAACCGGACAGCTTCCTGGCATGTCCACCTCAGTGATCATCCTGGCCTGAGGGCAAAGGCAGGGCAGGGTTTCCTCCCACATAACACAGCCACATATTTCAGATATAAATATGCAGACATTTGCAACTTGTCCTGCCAGCTGCTTGTCACCTTGCTCTTCCTGGTGGCACGGTCTCTCTCCATGGTGGCGGTGACCATGTGGCTCTTGGCACAGAAGGTGGCTTATGTGACATTTCTTATGCCATCGTAATGAGTTGATTTTAAAGTCTTGGCAGCACAATACCTGCTGGTTTGGAATAGTGGAGGTTTAAAAACAAATGGGGGTTGTTGTCATTCATTGACTCATGCTCACTGCTCATAGATATGCTTTTGAGACTTTTTTAAATCTTGTGGCTGTTCAAAAAGACATTCCTCAGTCATTCCATGACCTGTTAGTGTTCTTGGAGGTGGAATGATCCTTGGGGAAATGACGTAGTGTGTTTCTGCAAGACCTCTTAGACCAGTGTTCTGGCAATGACCAGGACCTCTCACAATAATTAATAATATTCTGGGAGTTTTGCAACAGAAACAATTTTCTCCCATGATTGAGATTTTTAGTTTCCTGACTTCAGTTGTTTGAATTTTTGGATCCATAGGGGGAACATCCTTTGCCTTAAAGAGTATCCACAGCACCCTGCCTAATGAGACTGAAACCTGGGCATCATGGGGAGCCGACATCATCATCCTGCTAATAAAAAAACAGGCCCAGTTTGACAAGTGTCACATCTACTCAGGAATGGTCTCCCTGCCTGGTAACATGGCACAAGAGCCTGTTCTCCGGGGGGGTCTCGGTGGCCACTCTGTGAGTTTTGGGCTGAGGTGTAATTTTTAGCAGTGTGTCTGTGGCAAGGTGGAGCTGGAAGGTAGTGTGTTGAGGAGAGGTGATTGATGGCCATCTGGCTCTCCAGTGTGAAAAAGCAATATGTCTTTGTACAGAGGGACAGAAAATGCCACCAGCTGACCATGGCATCAGGGATTTATTGGTGTGCTTGAAGAGTAGAAGTTGCTGGAATCAATTCTGGTCTGACTAGGACAGTACCTGATTAAGAGGAGAATTTAATTTGGAGATGCTTTCTGCTTGTTAAAATAAGTTGGGCTCAGAGTTTCTTATTAACCCACTGGGGTAAAATAACAGCATCCAAGATGAAGAGCTGGCTCTGTACACAAGCAGGATGCATAACTGCTGGGAGCAACAGTGGACCCTCACCTGCATGTCCCCCTCCAGCCACTGAAAAAGAAATGTGGTGGCTCCCATGCTGTGGAACAAATCCCATCGTTAAATAAGCCATCCTACCTATGTAATTGCTGTAGAATTATTCAAAATTTACAAGTTGTTTTTCATAAGCTTGTGCTTTGCATCATACTAATTATAGCAGATGCATCTTAAATGTATCATGGGAAAATTATGCAGCCAGAAAACAAGTTCAGAGCTGGTGAGAAAATGCAATTTAAAAAAACACCCAAACCAGAATAAGCAAAGGTACCCCCAGGGTAGATAAATGTTCCTTATCAGTATGTAGTGATTGCCAGATCTTACTCTTCTTTTTTAAATACAAATAGAAAGGAGGAAAAAAAGGTGTTTTACTGTTGCAATTAATAGGAAAGTTTCAGGTGTTTTTCTTTACCACAAAAAGGTTTCATTGTGCTAATTATTTGGGGAGTGGAAGCATAAGACAAGCTAAGGAGAAAAAGGAATATATGAAGTCTAAGTGGAATGTAGCAGTCCATTGCCTAAAGCAGTAGAGGAGCAGGCTGGAGTTATTGCAGGCTGATCCCGTGTTCTATACTTCACGTAGCTCACACTGGCAAGTGCTAAGCCTTGATCTGTGTCCTGCTGCGCCCTTCCTTTCTGGCCAAGAGCAGGGTGAATGTGATGGCCAAAGCAAAGTAGTGGCCATGCCGTGGTGAAACCATGTCCCGGCTGTGTCTCGGCACTGGGCTGAGTAGGACCATCACTGTGACAGCAGAATGTGATGACACTGTGACCAGGCTTTTTCCAGAAACTCACATTTCTGGCAGCTTGGCTGGGTGGATGTCTACACCATGTTTGGCACAAATTCTGTAGCTCATTTCTAGGGCTGGAGATGCCATGTGAGTAATCAGAGCTGCCTAAATCCAGCCATCATGGGAGAGCAGCATGATGGACGCAATTATAATTCCTAAGCCTCACCTCCTCTCCACAACTGAATCTGACCTTAGCTGCCTCTCAGTTGCAGTGGGGTTGATGAGTACAGGGGAAACAGTGGGCTCTTGCCATGTGTTGTATCTGCAGTAGTGCCTGTGACACATGGTGAGGTGAGGTCTGTATCCATTTCTCTATGCATACCTGTCCCCATTACAGCTTTGTTCTGGCCAGGGAGATTTCTAGGACTTAGAATGGCTGCTGCTTCTGGCAGTCACTGGAAGGCTGTTGGATTTTTGGGGAGAAGTTTGTGGGAGAGAGTTCTGCTAGGAGGGCTTCATCTTGCTGGGGAAGGCAGGAGAGGAGGAAGCTCATTTGTGTGGCCCATGCAGAATATGACACGGCAGCTTCGTGGACTAAGGCAAGGAGAGAAAAGATGACTAAAGCCCCTTGTAGGAACACTTAAGGATCTGAGCCTTGTGAATGGCTAAAGTCAGAAGACATGAATATTGCACAGAGGCTTCAGGTGGGACATGAATATTGCACAGAGGCCTCAGGTGGCAATTTTACTCTCTTTATTCCTGGGTTAGGACCTGATGGTGCCAATGATCACATCACCTTTGCAGAGCCCAGAGGCAATGTGCACCAGGTCCATGGGTGCTGTATTCACCGTGGAACACAGCTGCTTACCTCCCTGTGTGCATCCTTGGGGAAGATGGAGAGGATGGGTGCTAAAGCAAAGGGATCCCCCTGACTCATAGTCCTCTTGGCTACAGGAGGGGAAACTCTCCCTTGAAGCCTCTCATGCTTTCATAGCCACAGCAGGTGATGACTTTAGCCAGCTCAGATGCACTTTAGGAATCCTCGGGGTTTCCTCCCAGTCCTTGTAGCCCAGCTGGTGCTTTTGACACATCTACAAAACCATCTGCCTCTTGAGTAACCCTTTGCACATAGCCAGCAAAGCATTACAGCCAGGTCATAGCAGTAAATCCTCTCAGCACCAGAGATGGGGGAAAAAGGGCAGAGAGACCTGCATACCTCCAAAGACCTACAAATCCAAGAAGCAGCATCAGCAATGCACAGAAGTTCAGACCTGTCCCACTTGGGTTTCTGCCCAGCCCAGCACTCTGCCAGCTCCCACCAGGCACTGAGCGGTCATATTTGAGCTAGTTTGATGACATTGTGGTTTTATTTACTGCTTGCTTATTCTTCCACCCCCAAAGATATTACTTCTTCCATTCCTGGAAGGACAGATTAGGCAAAGGAATGTGTCCTTTGCTGCTGGCAGATTGGTTTGGCTGCTGTTTTCTTTTGCTGATGTTTTTAATAAGGGAGGAAATGGCTGTTCATCTCAGGGAGAGCCATTCTGTCATAAGCTGACATTCCCTAGGATTTGTTTTTATTAGCTCAGCTGTGGTGTACAGGCACTGCCAGAGCTGTTCATTGATTTTCCTAGCCTGGATAATATTGGGGCTGCCTGCTCACCCTGCTGTGGTTGCTACCAGTGTTCCTGTAACTCCTCCTGCACAAATCCCTGTCAGCACTCTCCTCCTACTGCTCTTGGCCCCACTGGAAGAAAAACAGGTCTTTATGCCAAAGCCAAAGACATCTCTTTTCACTGGGCTTTGCATTTACTAAATCATAAATGTAAAACATACTTACTATAGAAACCCTGTCACTGAAGTGTATTGTTTTTTGTAAGGAACAACTTAGTAAATTGTTCCTGTGCTAAAAATAATCTGTGTGTCAGCTTATTCTGTGAAGCGAGTGTAGCTCAGTGGTAACAAACCTCAGTGTCTCGTATGCTATACCATGTAGCACCAGTCTGGAGAGCCATGGTGCGTTTGGGCAAGGAGTTGTTTGGTTGATGATGTCGGGAATTGTCTCTTGGACTGATATCTGGTATTTCTCGTGGGCTCTTCTGGTTGCCCAAGTATTTGGGAAGATCACTGAGAAGCAAGAGGTGACTGTAGTCAATACACTGGTGGACTCAGATGTATGTTGCATGCTTTAGAGACACTAGGGCTTTCATTGTGCTGGAAAAATATTCCCAGGGATCTTCTGGGAATGGCAGATCCCAGAGGGTTGTGATCAGTGGCACAGAGACCACTTGGAACTGAGCAGAGAGGTCGGACCAAACAACTCCACTGGTGGTCCCTTCCAGCCTTCACCATGCTGTGATTCAGTGGTTAGCATGCACACCTCAGCTGTTTTATCCTCAGTCAAGGAGTTTTGAACTGTGCTGGACTGGTAAAGAGAAGATTTGCTCTTCTTGCATTTTTCTGTGGTTAAGAGACCGGGCTTGAAGGCTGAGACCTATGTACAAAATCTTGGTGTGTCCTGTATCATATATAACCCTTGAACTCCATATACCAGCTGTGTAAGCCAGGTTATGCTGCTCCTTGTTTGTCACACAGCGATCAGGTGATAGCAAGGAAAACCTCATGGCATTGGGAGAGGTTACCACTGTTGTTCCCTTCCCATGTTATTCTGATTGATGTAACAGTGCAGTAATTTACAGGTTTTAGTCTCCAGCAAAAGGCAAGGTGCCTTTTGTTGTACTTGCTGGTGTACAAACTCCAGATGTGCCTGCCCTGAGGGAGCAGTTGGCACTGCCATGGGGAAGGTGCCAGTGCTTATCAAGTCTTCCCTGATCTATTTGCTCTGCGGTAGCCCTGAAATTGGGCATCTCAAACAGGCTGGAGTGTACCCAGCCTTTAAAATTCAACTCACTTCTTCTGTTGGACTTTACTAGAAAAGCTCCAAATTCATATTTTCCTTTTCCCTGAGGTGTTTTTAAATTGCTCTCGTTCCCAGTTCATTGTTATTATTCCTTTCTGTTTGTTCTTCTGTGAGTTTGTTGAGTCTGGGGAGGGAGTTTGTAATTATGGAGAAGTTGTTTTTATGGTTGTTTCCCAGCACTCCAGGGATGAGTGTTACGTACATAAAATCAGTATTATCTTTACAATTAATATTAAAAAAAAAGCAGTAGGAGTGATAATAGTAATAATAATAATGATACAGCAATGAAGCATATTTACTGCTTAGCATGGTGAGCTTCTTGGGCAAGCAGCCCTTCCCTGAAGAAGGCAAAGAACCTAGATGGTAGGATCCCTCTCCAAGAGCAAAACCACCTGTAATTCCTGCATCATGTCTTAAATTCAGCAGAGTTGTGGTATTGTGATAAGATGTCCAGGAGCTGGGATCTGTGAGAGAAGAAGCCCTTGGAGAATTTTCCCTGCACCATGCTAAATTTGTCTTGGGATGGATGAATCTGGCCCCATCTAGGTGGGGTGTGTGCATCTGGCCAAAGTCTGCCTGTTTTTTTTGTCTCTGCATCCACCTGCATTAGCTGCCTTCTCCTGTTGCCCCGCCCAAGAGCTCTTGGTCCATTCAGCCTGGCAGGCCAGTCTAATCAGATGAGGGTTTGTTCAGGGAGATGTTCTCCTGCCATTCCCCTGCAGCCTCAGACAAAAGAAAGAATGATTTGCAAGGTGCAAGGTTTGCATTAACATTTTTCCGCAGAGTTAAGAGGGATGGATGATCTGGAATGACACTGAGATAAAGCAATGTGCAGCTGCCAGGGAAATGATGTGCTTCATCTTGTCAGGTTTCTGGGCACTGCTGGATGAGCTGGCTGGAATAGGCATTTCTGTCATGAGCCACAGAAAGCACACAATGATTTCTTGTCTCCCCGTTGGACTTGTGACCTCTAGTTCCTTGGGTATTGGAAATAGTTGGAAAGAGATGCAAGGGGGTTTGGGCAAAGGAGCCCTCCATCCCTCCACCTCCAAGTCTTCCTGGAGACAAAACTCCTAGCATGGAAGGGATGGAGCAGAGAATCACTCCTCATCTTTCATTGTCATTTGATGCCTTTCTCTCATGCTGGTAAAGCCAAAGAGCTGAAAGGTTTGAGTTTCTTGCGTGTGCCGACATAGCAGAGTGTATATTGGGAAAGGCCTGACATTTGACGTGGCTTTATCATTGGCAAGCAGGCAAAGAAAATGGATAAATTAATCACCTTTTCCCTCCATCTGTCGTAAGCTTTTATCCCATGGAGAGAAAAATGTTTCCACTTTGCCCTGGCTTTTTGAAGTGTGACACTGTTATATTTGCCAGCCTACATACTGCCCAAGTCATCAAAATGCCAGAAATGGTGGAGAATGTGATTGCCATTTATAACACAAGCTGGTGGACCACAAAGCTGGACTTCGAGGTGCTCTGGTCTTTGTGAAATGCCCCCCAGAGACTTCCAGCCAGTCTTTTCCCCAGCTCATTCACTCTAACCACTTATACCCAAGCAGTCATCTGGTGGCTCATCATGTATTTCTTGTGGTTTTTTTACATTTTGTTAAGTAATTATATCTATAATTTCACCACATCTGGTGGAAGCTTGGGGAATTATGGATGAGTTTTACAGCCTGAATAGGGAAGGTAGTGCGATGCTCTCACCAGGAGGGTCTCATCACGTGCCTCCTCTTTCCATGAGGGACATGCAGTGTTAGCTCAGGAGCAGTGCAGCAATGTTTTGTCAGCAGAGCCAAGGCTCACCTATCCTGACTCTCAGAAAACTTTGTTGCCCAGTTTTGTGTTGGCTTTGTTTGCATGGCTTTGAATTACATCCACGTTAAAAGTTCATCACAGGGAATCAGTCACTTTCCAGGATGTCTTAAAATCACTGTTCTGTTACAGTTTAAAAGCAAATCTGTGTTAAAAGGTCTGTCTTTTTTTTCTGGGTAATGTTCTCAGGATCAATCTGACTTCCCAGGAGTTCTAAACTATAACTCCAGGGTTTGAAAAAAAAAATCAAACTTCCTTTCTCCTTCCCCCGTGGAAAAAGAAAAAAAAAATTAAGCGATCTCTTTCTTTCCAAAGCCTCCAAGCTCATACATCTCTGAACATTTAAAGAGAGTCTTTTTTCACTGTTGGCAAATGGTTGTAATGGACTTGCAGTTGTTGGACATGATGTTGTTAGCATGAAATGCTTTTTTACACTTGAATCACTCTGTTCAATGGTTCTGTATACTGGGTGTCCAGGCACTCCTTTGCCATGCTTGTAAAAGATTGAGCTGCACGCAAGACTAGCCCTGATATCTCAGTATTTTCATCAACAGCATTATGCTTTTGCAAGGTTTGGGGGTCTGAGTCTGTTCAGGGCACCTGCAGCTTGCAAGATGCTTTGGAGTCTTTGCTTCAGGTTGCAGCTTTCTTGCTGCAGGGTTCAAGTTTAGGTGAATTTAATATTTTTGCTGTTCATGCCTTGTGCCACAGACGACCTTACTCTGTGTGCATTAGAAGTCATGCATCATGCACCTGATGAGATTTTATTGTTTTACCTTCAGCACAGCGATGCCGTCCACGACCTGCTCCTGGACTTCATCACATGGGTTGGCATCCTGCTTTCACTTGTCTGCCTCCTGATCTGCATCTTCACCTTCTGCTTCTTCCGTGGGCTGCAGAGTGACCGCAACACGATTCACAAGAACTTGTGCATCAGCCTCTTCGTGGCAGAGCTCCTCTTCCTCATCGGCATCAACCGGACTGACCAGCCGGTAAGAGACAAAGCACTTACAAAGCACTTTCTGCTTCTGTCACAGGCTCTTGTCTCAGGGCATCTGCTCTGTTTGACCAGTGAGAAACATTCCAGCACTCTCTTCATTCATGAGTCCTCACAGGGCTGGGCCCCCAGCTGATGACTGGGACTCACATGCTAATGACTGCTCTTATTTCAGGGGCTGTATGTGTGTTATTTGTTGATGTGTGTATGTTTAATAAGCAGGTTGTAAAAATGAGCTTATACCATCTTCATGTGTATACATCTTCATGTCCTTGTTTGCATGATTGTGTACGTGCCTACCTTTGTATCTTTTAGTATCAGTTATACATGTGCTTGTACTATTTTAAAACAATTCACACATATTTCCCAAGTGAAAAAAAGTTCTTCCTTTGGAGAGGGAAGATAAGAACACCCTCATTTTTATTAAGCCTCCAAGTAAGAGTACTCCTGACTGTTGCATTAATTAATCATGCTACAAACACCTTCCCTTGCTCTTTTCAATCCTCATGCAGATTGCCTGCGCCGTCTTTGCTGCCCTCCTGCACTTCTTCTTCCTGGCAGCTTTCACCTGGATGTTCCTGGAGGGTGTGCAGCTGTACATCATGCTGGTGGAGGTTTTTGAGAGCGAGCACTCCCGGAGGAAGTATTTCTACTTGGTGGGGTATGGCATGCCTGCGCTGATTGTGGCCGTGTCGGCAGCCGTGGACTACCGGAGCTACGGCACGGACAAAGTGTGAGTGACCTTGGCTTTGCTTGGACCTGCTCAGGAGAGATGGGAGTGGGGGTAACAAATGGACATGAGGAGCCCAGAGGAATTGTTCAGGCAGAGCTCAGCCAAGAGGCATGCCTTGCCTTATCTCTGTGTTTCTTGCAGGACAAATTCCCCACTAGGAAATTATTTACAAAGGTATTTTCTAGGGAAGTCAGTCGAGGAAAATTTTGTCACATCATTGCATAACATCAGCAGAGGTGACTGTCCCTAGTCTCAGTTTGGTGCTATATCAGCAAGATCCTCCTTCTCTAACCAAAGAGTATTTCTTATTTGGATGAAAATACTGCTTTCTTCCTCTTTTTTTTAAAACTGTTCTATCAAATTAACAGAGCCTGCAGGCAAAATAGGTGGTGACTATGGAATGCATTAGGCTCTTTGCAAATCAGAACAGCTATATAATTTATCATTATGAATATTCTTATGTGTTTTCAACATTGCTGAAGCTGGTATGAAAGCACAAGTTAGATTATCATGCAACACCACCGAATGGAAAACAAGGGAAAGATGGAGCCTTTGATTCTCTTTGCCATCTTTGCTACAATAGGATTAACAGTGTGGTTTTATTGACCTTTTTTTTTTTCTTCCCTTGCCAGTCTGCCTTTCCAGTCTCACTTTAACTGAGTTAAGGGCTCAATATGAAGGCATATATAGTAAAGAGCCATTGGTGGCTCTGAAGCTCTTTTTTGGCATAGATCAGGTCAGGCCATGGCAGCATTTGATTTTCTCTTAGGTTCAACTGCAGATTTTTTTGCCTGAAACCTTATTTGTAAATATGAACCTTTAGTTTTTGAAAAATCAGATCTGTAGAGCAGTGGAACTGCTCCTGATCCATTACCATGCCAGCAGGCAAGCTTGGATCCCAGATGGATATTTGTGTTGTGTTCCTCCCATGAGTAGGAGAGCAGCGACCTGAATTTGTATGAATGTCACACTTTATGGAAAGGAAAGGAAATCTCCTACAGATAAGGGTAGGAGGGTGTAAGTTTTTTAGGAACTCTACCAATTTATCCAAAGTAGTTTGACTGACTTTCACAGGCCTAGAGGGCAAAGAATAGGTAACACAACAGCTGATTGCCATTTTTGAAGAAGATTTTCCATCAGTTGCCACCTGCTTCCTGCCCCAACAAGCTCTTCTATTCACTCCCCCTCTTATATAAGGGGGGAGTGAATAGAAGAGCATTATATAAGCACCTATTAAATCAGGTATGGAAACAGTTTGCCTTGTCCCTTTAGACAAATTTATTCTTAGCTATGATGTTCCTGTGGAGGACATAGCTCTTCACAGTGGCCTACATCGGGCACATTGAGCCTCAAACATATTCCAGCAGTCTGGAAAGGACAGCACATCTGCCATTGCTGGAGCACTGTTCTAACCTGTTTAGTTTACAGTGTAGTATTTTATGGCTACTTTCCACACTGTTCACCCTTTGGCTTTTGCAAATAGACCTTGGTTGCCAAAATGTTTCCATGGCATGGAAGGTACAGGCAGAAAGTTTGGCTGAAATTCCCTGAAGCAAACACTTTGCTATCTTGGCATTGAAGAGGCAGCAGTCCTGTGTGTGTGCCAATAAAATATGTCTCCCTCACCACAGCACGAAGTGGTATTTTAAATGATTAAACATGTATATATAATATTTTGCAAATAAATATTTACAGAGATTTGCAAATCTAAAATATTTATTTATAATTTTTAATTCCAGAATGTACAATTTTATCACGTTCTCACAGAGGAAAATAAAAACCATACAATATGTTTTGTATAACTATCATGCTCCATCTGGTTGATGGATGATGATGTATTTTTCAGTATAATGTTATTAGAAGGGTAGAACTGATTAGAATTTGTAGTGAACTATATGCCAGGCATACATAATTTGATTGCAAGAAGTTGCTTGGTTTTGCCAGGTTTTGTAAAACATCCTCTGGAATATATTACTTGCCTCCCTCCATTATTTACTGCATTTGTTTAAGCAGGACTTATGGAGCTGTTAGTGTTATTTGTTTTTTGCCTGGCATTTGATGCCACCATTCATACGTCTCAGAATGATTTGCTTAAACACGCAGTGTAGAGTTTTCTTGATTTTATTTTCCTTTCTAAATCCAACCCTCTTATAACACATGCCCAGATTACATAGCCAGGAACAGGCAGTTGTTCCTCCCTCTGTTGCTTTACTCATCACTTGGTGCTTGTGATTTTCTTGAAGTGTCCTGTGTCCTATTATTCATATTGGCATTTTGGAGTAGCTGCTCCATAAAGATCTCTTATACACTTAATTAATTCAAGGATAGGGATTGATCCTTTTCCTAGGTTTTTTGTTGTTGTTGTTGTGTTGTTGTTTGTTTGTTTTAGAAGAGTTCAAACCCCTTATATTAGGAGACTAATTTGCTTTTGTGACTAAGCAGCAGCATAGATTCCCTTAGAAGATCATCCCGTTCAGGCTAGCTCAGCTGTGTTTGAGGTAAATCAGAAATGTTGCGTCTCACCTTATTCTGAATCTCACCTCTCAAATGAAGATGAAAAGCAGGAAACCCCACTGCAGACACTGTGGCTCCCCCACATTGCCAAAGAAATTCTGGCAATGCTCTCATGAACTTCCAAGTTACCATTTCTTACAGGCCATGTCTTCAGCTGCTGGGTCTTAAATGGACACAGCTCAAGTTAGGTTGCAAAAAAGAAGATACTGGCATTGTACTTAAAAAAAATAATTTAAAGGACAAATAATTTGCCTTATCCCATGTGTTAACCAAGTCCATCCATCTTCTTGATGGATATGATGTCAAGGGTAATGGTGGGAAATGCTGCAAAATGGAAAGAAAATAGTATTTGCATTTGTAGTTAGAGTTGCATATAACTTGCCTCTAAAATTCAGTAAAAGCTCAACTTTGGCTTTAGCAGCCTTTGAGAGGAGTCATGCTAGAAGCAGGCCATCCCAAATCAGCAGCAAGAAGCTGTTCCATATTTCCATACTTCCCTGGGTTTCATATCAAAGCCTCTCACAAATTGCAGAGGAAAGCAGCTACGCTTTGAGTGGTTCAATATATTTTAGAAACTTGTAGGTATATTCATTCACTGGTGATCAAATCCATCATGGCAGGGATCTCTCTTTTGTTTCTCCCCCCTTCTTCCCCCCTTTTGGAATGCTATAAAGCAGGATATACATGGTAAGCAATCCAGCTGTCAGAAAGCAAAATGAAAGCCCTCTGTATGTACACAGCCTCCGAGTCCATCAGCCAGGCACCGACATTTCATGCATGTAAATGCTGCTCTGAAAATAGCATCCAACAATGTGGTCTGTCTTGGGTGGCTCCACTGAACTAGTTTTATTTGCAGTGCTGCTGCCAGTATTTGGAGGAGGAAGCGTGAGCTATGTGGATGCTGAACTCCATTAAGCAGAACCTATATTGCACCCTTGAAAGGCATGTCTGGTGCATACATATCCCATTACTGCACCCTGACAAGGAGGCTGTACAGCCACATGAAACAAACCACTGAGCTCCCATGAACAACATGATATGTTTAGGGCTCTTCAAATTTTATGGTCCAATGGCAGCTAATGATTGTTTATTGGTTATATTTAATGCACACCGGGGATAGTTTAGTATTTGATTTCTCTTCATGCAGAAAATAGAGTAAACTCTTCCTAGTCTTTATTACTTGGGCAAAGCTTTAGGTGAATATAGTGAGTTGCCACTGTGGAAAAGGAGGAAATTAAAAAAGAGAGCAGTGCCACGGAGCTTGTGACAAGAACTGAATGCATTGGGTGACTCCTAGAAGAAGCAATGGGGTTTTGAGCAGGATTCCCCACATACACACATTTCCTGATAATCCCTTGCCTTGCTCTGAGCCCTGGAGGAGCTCGTTTGCTTAATGGCAGCACAGCCTAAACTTGTAATGTGGCAAGTCCGTGCTCACAGCACAGCTGCTCGTGGAGGGTCACAATAACTCAGCAGCCCAAGATTAGCAACTCTGGGAAGTGAGTTGCCTGATTGCTTCCTTGTTTGGAGGAGCTCATTTATGCAGCTCATTGTGCGTGTGGGTTTTTGTCTTCTAAGGCAAGAAAAGCTCAGTGTGGTACTTGTCTGATTAGCAATTTACAGCTCCACAACGCAACTGGCGGGATGCCTGTGTTTTGATGTTTTGGTCTTAATTTGCATTTTTAATGAGGTATGACTTAAACAGGTTCAGAGTTTCATCTCTTCCTGATGACCACCAAAAACCCCATGTTTTTTTGTAGTCCCTCAAGACTGAGTATCATACACAGTTTCATAGAAAGGCAAATTTTCTATTCAAACAAATAGAAAAAATGACATTGCATTCTTTGAAGTGTACAGAGAGGCCTAAAAAAGGCTTCTCTGTTCACAAGCTGTGTTCCAGCTTAGGTGAAGCCATTTCTCCTAGGGTTTCTTTTGCTCCATGCCTTTTGCTCCATGCTCCACTTATCCTGATGGCAGGACCTGGTTCCTCTGCTGTTTCTCATCCACAGCATCCTCAGTTGTTTTCTACAAATGAAGAGACAGATATTTTAGGGGAGTGGGGTGGAAAATTTTGTTCTTTTTGCTGTCTGGAAAAGGGACCAGTTGCTTTGCTCTTCTTTGCTGAGCCTGGCACAGCTTTTTGCTCATTCTGTATTTCATCTTTCCCTGGTTTTGCCCATGTCCCAATCTATACGCATTCAAAACCAGCTGCACCAGATGTAAGTGAAGGGTGATCACCATGCTTCAAGAAGTAAAGAGAGGGTTTATGTTTTTCCTCTTCCCCAGACTTCCCAAGATCCAGGTCACTCTTTATGCTGAAGGAAAACTAAGTTGGTGGTGACTAAAATACAGTGTTCCCAACTTCTGGGCAGCAGGGGCTGGGGGTTGTTTTGATTGTTAAACTGTCAAAAAAAAAGAGTTCAAAATATTTTCATTAAAAGAAAAATAAATCCCCCACAACCTTCTGAGTCCTCTCCCACACACCAGCACTCATTATCAGTAGAAAAAAAGTGATGGGGCTGCGTATTCTGTGATTTATATGCAGCAGCTGAGGCATAAGCACCAGTTACTCATTTTTCCTGAGGGAGATGGGGTAGGTATAAAGTCTGGAACCCCATGTAAATATGTGAGCTGCTGCTATGCAGACATTCTTTTTTAGGAATGGGGGGCACTTTTTACAGGGACTTCACTATCCTTGAAACCTCTATTCCTTTGTCAAATCTAGTTGCAATTTGGTGACATTTCAGATGTTATTATGGGTGATACACAGATGGCATGATCACATAAACCTTTTCCTATAGGGAATCAGACTCGAGTAGTTTCGAGTCATTCATGTTGTTCCATTACCAGCTGCATCTAAATCACCTTGAACTTCAGCAGCCACGGAGGAAACAAGATTTCCTAGCAATCGCTCTGAAAGCTTCTGTTTGCCTCTTGCATTAAGATTTTGGTGCTATCACGTGAGGATTCTGGATGAGCAACTGCAGAGGCAGTTCAGGAATGACAGCTACGGAAGTGGCAGTATTTTAATTTGTGACAAATAGCCATATGATTGTGTGTATATATATCAATACATCTCCAACGCTGATGAGACCTGAAATTTATATGGTCAGGAAGGGAAGTGAGAAGTTTTCTCTGCATATTTGAATTTATTCATATTTTGGCTTCTCCCAGCCACAGAGGTTCAGGGCATGCTTTATTCTCTCGTCAGGCATCTCCTGCTGATCATCTCCTGTGGGGCTGCTGGCACAGACCATTCTGCCTGTTGCAAAGTCCATTGGAAGGGAAAAAGCATTAGGCACATACACTAGAGCTGTCATTTGTGAAAACTGCTATCTCCACCACCATGATAAATTCATATACACAGTTCCTGTCACTTGCCTAATCATGAAATTCTGTCGGATGTTTAGTAGAAGAGTGGTTTTATGCTTTCTCAGTCCTTTGTGTATAAACGGAACTGTGATTTGCAGCATTGCAAAGACGACAAGATATTATTATTTTAAACATCATGTGGAACTTTCTTGGAATTTACATTTGTCTGTCTTGTAACGAGTCACTTCCATTTTATCTTCCTGTCGCCTGGAATGAACTAGGAATGGAAATGTAATTTCCCAAGGGCTTTAAAAAATGTGGGGAGTATTAAATGCGGTTGAAATTAAGCGATTAATAATTTAGTTTTAGGCCATGAATCAACTTCTTGTGATAGCGCAGACCATATGCAACCCTGGAAACATTAGTGGAAACAAAATACTCAGGAGGTTCAGGGAAATAAAACACTTTAAAGGGGAAGTTGCTGAAGCTAATTAAACCTCAGCCTTCTGTTGTCCAATTCATGCTTCCTATTTGCACCAAAGTTTCTCTGATGTACTTGCTAGAGAAATGTCATCTCGCTTGACAGCTGACAGACAGCTTGCATTGCATCAGAGCTGGAGAGCAAAGAGGAGCACACAGCAAAGAAGAAGCTCAGTGGATGTTCCTCAGACCCCTTCCTTAAAAAAACCCACGGTTTAAGGAGTTTTTCCAACAGATGCAGAAAGCCTTAGCAAATAGGCCTTGTGCCATTTTCTCCCTGCTTCCTCTAGAGGTAATTATCTTACTCCATCAATAGCGCTGTCAGAAATTGGGCACATAATTCAGCATTTAAATGAACAAGCAATGTAATATTTCCTGTCTCCCACCGGCATGTTTTGCAGCTCACATTCTTCTCTGTCACTCTCTCACTCTTGATGTATGTCCTGGGTGCAGTCCTTGAATGCCTTCTTTCCCCTGTGTTTCATTACAGATGTTGGCTCCGACTTGACACCTACTTCATTTGGAGCTTTATAGGACCAGCGACCTTGATAATTATGGTAAGAACTCCTAATTAACTACTCCATCTCTCAGGTCAAGAAATAAAACTTTTGCTGTCCCTTTTCTCTTTATCTTTAATTTACACAGATTAATTTGAGGAAGGCATGTTCTTCTTTGACCCCACCTGGCATAGCAATTAGACCCTCATTATGAGAGGCTCTTGGCATTGCAAAATACTTGATCAAAATGGACCAGGCAGCTTCAGAACGGGCACTTGCAGAGTTTGGTTTCTACCACTGGGCATTTAGAAGTGCCAAACTCTTTTCATGCCACTCACTGCTCACACCCTTTTTGAATTCCAGAGTGAAGTTTTACATTGATAATGCAAAAACAAAAAACAAAACAAAACAAAAAAAAAAAAAAAGGAAAGAAAAGAAAAAAGAAATTTGGGAGCAGGGGAGGGGGGCATGAAGAAAAGTCCAAAACTGGAAAATAAGTTTGATGAGGATTTTTCCTAACCAGGAGAAGCTGAAACTTGTGTGACTTCATGTTTAGCATATTGCCAACATATCAGCTAACACAGCAACAAGGTAGAGAGCCCAACTTCAGAGACAGCTGGAGTTTTCTTATACTTTAATCACTACAATATGGCTTAAATAAACCATCCTTTGTTTTGACTAGGCTACAGTTTGGCTAGCACAGAAAACCAGGCACTCTCACTTCAATGCAGACATTGTCTCTGCTTCTTCTGCTTCTCCTGCAACTTGGGAGCCATTTCAGCAGCCTTCCACATCAGGAAGGGGGGGGCATGCCACCAACTACAACTCTTGGTGGTTTTTTTCCCTTATGCAATTCATTCATAAAATGATATCTTCCCTTTTTGATTATGACTCAAATCCTAGACTGAGCTTCTTGGGAAACTCCTTTCCAGGAATTGGCTGCCTTGTGAACACTGAGGCATGGAAACACCGTCACATATTTTACAGAACAAATCAAACCCTTTTTTACTTTTGTTGTTCAACTTTTCATTGTGCTAAGCATCAGCTGTGATTTCCCTGCCCACCTGCCCCATTACAATGTGTTTAAAAGGTGTATTCACCAAAAAAAGGTGCCTTTATGCTTCATTCCAATGGGGCTGGCTAAGTAAGATGCTGGGAAGGACTTTTCATGACTGTACATGTCTCAGGCACAGAGAAGCCCTTACAGCAAGTATTTTTAATTTTCCATAATGCTCTTTGAAGCACTGCAGTTGAGGTTAGAACCAGCCTTGTATCAGCAGTGCCACAGCTGTGGTAAGGCTATGGCACCACCAGTCCTGTAATCTACAGGCCAGGTCACCTTATAAAATGCTTAGAAAATCTCTGTGATTCAGTCACTATAAAGCTGTTCCATGAGCTAATTTCCTGCAGTAACCCATCTGTTGCAGAGAAGGAGCTGACTTTCTCCCCATCCTGTTGTGCTGTGTCACATAATCCTTTTTTTTTTTTCTTCCCCCTCCATTACAGCTTAATGTCATCTTCCTTGGGATTGCTCTCTATAAAATGTTTCATCATACTGCCATACTGAAACCTGAATCTGGATGTCTTGACAATATCAAGTAAGTGGTTTTTCTCTGCCTGTTTCTGTCTTTTGCTGTTTATTCCCTCATTCCTCTGAGGTGTGAAACAGGGGAACCAGCTCTGGAAGGAGCAGTGCTAGCCAGGGATAATACCTTGGGCTATGGTACTGCAGAGTGGTTTCTAAGAGTTACCAAGTGGCTGATGATGAAGCACTATACTGGGATTTGGCTGCAATTGTTGGCATTTTCCGTTCAATTTTGCACAAAGGAGGCAAAGCTACATTTTCTGTCCTTGTAGCAGGTAACCTTCTAGTCTACATAAAGGAAATTGTGCCCAATAATTACCAGCTAATTATTGTAGTCTCTACAGGGAAGGTGTTGAAACTGTTGATTATTACTACTTCTGTGTGCTCTGAGGGCAGCTGCCTTACTTGTCTTCTGTTTGTTTTGGCCCCTGACAGATTCCATGGCCCGAATTCTCCCCTGGAGTCTGATATTGCTTTCAGCAAAGTTATCCAGGATTTTCCTGGGGGTGCCCACATCAGCGGGTGGATGTGCTTGCCAGCCAAAGCATGTTTTGCCCTTGCATTGGGTTAACATCTGAGCCTGGGCATCTTCCTGTCTAGCAAGCTGCTTCATTATATTGGTAGGGTATTAGTCTGTGTCAGTGCCTGTTTATTCAACTACCTCTGGCTTTAATTACTCTCTTCAAAAACACAGGCCAGATTTCAGGTGCAGCGCATGATAAGACTGGGAGCCTGCTAATTAATAAAACCATCTAATGAGCTTCAGGAGGAGGAAATTGCTGGGAGTCAGCGCTTTGCTGCTCACCCAGGAAAGGAGAGCGTGGTGCAGCGCGGCTTGAAGTGGGTTCTCCTCTCTCATTCGTGGTAGGAGAGGGAGCAGAGGCGTTAGGGGAGCTCGTTAGAAGATGTCTGAATTGCACACTTGCAAGGCAGCTCTCAGCAAGGCTGTTGTTCTTACTGCTGAGCTGCTCTTGCAGATGCAGCTTTAATTTAAACCAAGTTGGGCCCCCCCCAAAAAAACTTTCTCAGCAGGCAAGGCTTGCAGTGCCATTGGTGTGCCACGAGCTGGCATGGTCCTTTGGGTGAAGATTTAGTTTCTTAGGGGCAGCTTCCCCCTCAAGGGTTGGGAGGAAAGGTAACTGGCATCTGCACAAATGCAGGAGACCCCAGTGAGCTCAGAAACCCTCAGGGTCCTTGTTCACCCGGGTTGTAGGGAGTCTGCTCTGCAGAGAGCCTCAATTTCTCCTGCCATTGCTCTGCTGTAAAGTGAAATTAGAGGAGCAATCCCTCCTGGATGTCCAGGATTGATCCCAGAAAGATAGTCTGTCATTTGGTCTTGGATGAGGCATTAAAGGCATGGTACATTTAATAACGTTTATTAATATGGCTACTTGTCATGCATTAGTGCTATGGGATTGCTCGCTGAGAGCACTCTCTAAGGTTACCCACTCAAAATCATCTTACAGTATGACATTTAAATTAAAAACTGGGAAGAAGAAAAACAACAAAACCCTTATAATTAAAGCAGAAATAATAAATGCCTACTGAATAATCTTCTTGAGCTAATCTCCAGTATCTTTGTTTAAAATGCCAGGAATTTATACAACCAGTTGCATCAATTATAATGTCATTGTAAAATATTTTATAGGTTCTTTGGCAGATGAGTGTCTATTCCTGATTTGACTTCATTAAAACATTTTGAAAACACAAGCAATTAAAATACTTTTAAGTATGTTGCTGATTCTCTTCCAAATGCATTGCTTCATTACAAATTACTTTTTATGCTTGAGAAAATAAGAGCAACATAATATAAACTCGGGAAGACCCCAGGCTCACCCCAGGAAGTTTATCAAACCAAGCATTTCAGAACAGACTTGATTGTAATTTCTGAATACCTTAGCAGGACATCATTAACTCTCTAAATTCAAGACATGTGTTGTCTCAGTGCTGGATGGGCTTGAGTTAGGAGGAAGTGCAGATTTGTAACAGAGAGGGGAATTCACCTTGGAGGGAGGTTTCCTAGGGAAGAAGGGACTTGCAGTCTTGAGAAAAGTTTTCAGTGAGATCATAGTTGTCCTCTAGATACAATCATAGTCTTGTTGCAGGTAAGATCGTGGTCTTCCTGCACAGTCATTGGCTCTAAGTTGCAAAACATGGATGTGTTACAGCAGCTCTGGAATAAAAAGCCACAGAACATTTATTTCACAGGGGATCACAAAGATCCTTTCTGAGCAACCCTCCATGGGTCTACAGGGTTAGTAAAATGCACCCAGGTCCCAGAGCCTTGCGTGTTTTATCAGTTTATATTTAATAAAACAAACCAACCCAAGGGCCTGCGTTGGAGGGCCCCTTGCTGCCATCTGCATGTGACAGCTTTACAGCACATGGAGAGCTGAATGAGAGCTTGTTCTCCCAGCTCATTTCCTAGCATTACTCTGTGTTAGGCTGTGGTGAAGCTCTCGCAACATAAATCCTGAGCCTGTTTAACAACAGCAAAATACTTGATTCCCTATGGCAACGTAAAAATAAAGGCCATAAAATATTTTAATAGGCTGTTAATAAGGGCCCCTGCAATCTGGTCCTTGCCTATGTCACTTTAAAGGTTAGAAATACATTATGAAGTATAGAAAATAGAGAGCCAAATAACTCCACTTAAATTAATGAACTTGATAAGGGATCAGGTGTCACCTGGGATACCTTTAATTACTGCACCAACAGAAAAACCATTCAAAGGGCAGTGCCTGAACCAGATGTTGTGTGGCTGATAGATTTGTAGGTACTGTGCAAAGTTGTAAAAATAAACTTCCCTAACCTTCAGGAACAGTCCCTGGATTATTGTGCCAGCATGGGAGATTGTGACATTCCTGCGGTGGGGCAGTGGTTACCCAGGGGTTACCCAGAAAGAGATTTGATGAGTACAGAGCTGGTTTATTTTTGTCCTTGTTAATTTTCCTGGCTTAGCCCAGCCAGAGAGAAGTAGGGTAACCACATATGTGGGTCCTTCACCCTGTGCCAGTGGCATCCTCCCAGTATGACAGGTTGGTACTGAGCCAGTTCAGTGGGTTGTGCCCACTGAGACAGCAAGATTCGTGCTCTAGTCCTGCTTTTGAGGCATGTAGCCAGGAAAAGATGTGAGCCTGTGTATGGGGGATATGTTGTTCAGAGCTGCAAGAGTTTTCTGTGCCTGCCCCTGATGCCAGGAAGATACTGGCTTCCATTTCATGAGAGGTACCATCCCCCAAAGTAGCATGCTTTTACCTAGGCCCTTATGAAAAAGTTCTGTTTGATGCCTTCTTTCAGTATATTTACACAGAATTTTTAAGGATTCCTCCAGAATGAGGATCTCTTCTGCCCTTTAAAGATTGCTTTAGTATGAAGTGACACAGACAAGAATGCTCAAAAGCTGCCTCTTGGGTGGTGTGTGTAGCTTCTCACCATGCCTCCCCAAACACAGACTGGGGGGATTTTCCTTCCCAGCCTTTTACTATGGCTTTTTCTGGGTGCTTGAAGTCCACTGTGGCCATTGCTCTTTCCTCTGTGTGTGGCTTGTTGGCAAACACAGGTGAGCAGAGATGGGCAGAGAGGAGCTTTGTTTACTCCTGGGGAGCTCTGCCCAAATTCTCACTCCTGGCCCGTCTGAGGCTTAAAATTGAGATGCAGAGGGTGCACAAAAAGGCTCTTGAGCACAAAACTAATTTACTGTCAACAAATGTACCCAGGAAGGTGTTGTTCTGGAAGATTGATTCTCTCAGCCTTTACAAGCTTGCAGGGAAGGCACATCTTTCAAGCCAGGCACTACATAAACTCCTTGGATGGCGAAGGCCTGCTGTGCTGCTTGCACCTGTAGCCTGTGAGGTGGAGGCTGTAGGCACATCAGCACAGTATTGATGCACTCTTGCTAGCAGATGGCTCCTCATGAGGGTGTGTTAGCAGCTGGAATTCTTTGGAGCAGCTGTGAGGCTGTTTCACTGGAGGTTGCTGCTGTGCGGAGTGATTTCTGGAGCCGAGCGGCTCAGAGCCTCTCCTTCGTGCTCTTCCATTGTGCTGGGAAGATGCTGGATGTGCAAAATGTCTCAGATTGTCACAGACAGGACTACACTGAATCTGTTTCACATTCACATTCCTGTGGGAAGCCTTATGTGACAACAGAAAATACATTATGTTTGAATAGTCCAGCACGGCTCTTCCGTTTTCCATCCATCAGCTCCTTTCCAGGTGGCCAGGTGTGCACTGTGGCAGCTTGCACACCAGGTTTCCATCCAACCCATGCCAGATGCTGCAGCACAACACACCATCCCCATTTCCAGATGCTCAACCACCATTCTCTGTGCAAAACAGGGTATCAGGCAAAGCCTTTGCATTGCGTGGCAGTGCAGTGCTGGTTCTGCAGCCATTTAAATAATGCTCTTTCAAAGCACCCTGGTTATAGGGAAGGGAAACAAGAAGAGCTGCACTGATGGTAATCCAGATGCACTCTTGAGGATATCTAGTGAAATCTGAGCTCTTGTCTTTTGCTGCAAGCTCTCATTGTGTACTGTGTGGGGCTCATTAGTTAATGACATGGAAAACTGCTGGAAAATTGGGAGGGGAGAGAAGTCATTCAGCTAACAAAATGCAAGTCCTAAAAGCAAATTAAGAGGGTTCATCAGTGGGGGCCAAGCAGCTGCTGCACCTGAAGCTAGAGTGGACTGTTCCAAATGGCTGGAGGGCAGAGGACCTCTCTCAGCAGAGACCAGAAGCCATCATTTTCTCGTCCTTTAGACAGGACCTTTCCTTTGAAGTTCCCACAGGCATCCATCTCTTCTCTCCCTGGTGCTGCCTGGCTGTGGTTGAGTCTGTTAGTGTTTCCCCGGGCCAGACCAGACTTCCTGACATTCTTCTATGCTGTAGTATGTGGCAACTAGATTTTATTTTGTTTACTTTGGAAGAGCAAAACATCAGCTGTAGCTGCCAAGAGCAGTTGCAGACCCATGAGAAAGAAGGCAAGAGGCAAAGGGCTTTGCCAGTTTGTTTCCCTTTTTGTCCCATTTTATTGTGTTATTGTTTCAGTCAGGGTGTAGCTTGGGTTGTGCTACATAGGCCACCTGCATGCTCTTTAGAAAGCACAACATGTGGGGACCCCTTCAAAGAGGAGCGTGTGAGGCTGCAGTTCTGGGTTTGTTGGAAAAACTCATTTAGTGCAGTAGAAACTCACCTGAAAGTCATCCTGGAAATTTAATTTTCTTTCCTTCAGACAGGGAGGCCCAGGGTCTTAGCTGGGAGCACCTTTTGTTGCTAAAGAGGCACTATTAATTAGGGACCTTGAGATAGTTTAATTCTGGCATTAATCACTGTAGTTCTGCTGCAGTTTTCTTCCTCTTGTGGAAACCTGCTCCCATCCCATCTTCAACGATGGAAGATTAAAAATGAAATGAAATTGAAGATGAAAAACAGTAAAAATTCCATAGAAAAACATGTATTTATTCTGAGCACACAGGAGATACTGGTTTTATGCATGAGCACATGCTCAAATCCCATTAATGGGAACGAAGCAGAAATGTCCTGCATTGCAGCCTTCAGAAATCAATCCTCAAATGACCAAAACGAGCCCTCCTCATCTTGCTGGCTCCATGGAAGTTTCAAATGGCCATGGCTGAAGGCACACAGCCCTAAATTAAAAACTAAACAAAATTGTGTATGTTCTCTCAAGTTTCTGAGTGGAAACAAAACTTACACCGTACTCCTCTATTTTATGGGTTTTTTTTCCATAGAAGTCTCTTGCTCAAAGGCTTGCAAGAAATAAATCTCAGAATGCACAACTTAACAGCCAAAAGCAGGAGCCAAATGTAAAGATTTAA
Organism: Serinus canaria; assembly: GCF_022539315.1. Classification (NCBI taxonomy): domain Eukaryota; kingdom Metazoa; phylum Chordata; class Aves; order Passeriformes; family Fringillidae; genus Serinus; species Serinus canaria. Next base: position 17,343,693 of record NC_066317.1, read on the forward strand.
CCTTGATTATTACTATATAAAACCTTGCAAAGCTCAGTCTGGGCTTTTTCAGGGAGTCTGGCCCAGGTTGTGGGAGGTGAAGGATGGGGAGCACCAGGCACAAAGCTGAGAAGCCCTTTTGAAGATATGCCTCTTTTAAAACTGTTGCCATAGCCCGCTCTCCCCATATGTTGTATGGGTGTAAGTGATTATCTGCTCATTTTCGTGCTTCAACATATGTATTTTATTTAAAAAGACATGACTAATCCCAGCCCCCAGATTAGCTTGTTGTTTCAGTCCTGTGGGTTTGCTTAAGCCATAAAAAAGATCCTGAGTTAGGTAGAAAATTGAAAACAAAGGTTAAATAGAACTTCCAAAAATCATCTGCAGAAATGTTTAAATTAAATCCTTGATTCAACACAGCGGTATTGTGCTGGCAGGAACAGAGGTTTACCAGTCTAGTTTTATTTACTCAGCTGATTGAAATGCAGAAAAAAGTAAACATCCTGGGTTTGGTGCAGTGGGGAATGAGTTAGACTTTTGAAAGTGCAGGATTTTTTTTTTCCTCCTTTGATATGAAGAGCTTACATTACCAATGAAGAACAATAATTTGTAGCAGGTATGCTTTTACTAATGGAAGATTAATTTGTGCTTTGTTCTAGCCATTTTAGAAACAAAACAAAGTAGGAGACAATAAGGATTATTCCAGCTTTTTCTATGGAGATTTAAGATCCTCTATTGGTTTCCAGATCTTCCTTGTTTAATAATAAAATGCTTCAACTTGGAAATAGTTTGTGATGACAAAGGATCAGGAACTGAATATTGCATTATGCTCACCCAGGGGACTGGACTTGCAGAACAGCAACACTTTAATCCTTCATTACCTCTGGGTTTGTGGTTGCTGGGGAGTGCTGAGGGAGGACGCAGTACAATGAGAGGGTCCAGTTCTTGGGAGTTTGCCCAGCACAGCATCTGGGTGCAAAAGGTCCATTCCTGTATCTTCAGAGTTCTCGGATTCATGGAGTAAAGGCTGAGAGTCTGGCAACATGAACACTGCCTATCAGGAGCAGCAGGTGTGGAGGGGAAGTCTTCATGCACCCATGTCCTGACTGGACATCATCTATAACTTAAATACAACAACAGTGCCTGTACAGAGTGAGGTCTCTTTAAAAAGATTTTCATACAGCCCTACTAACAAAATAGAAAGATTAACTGAGTGGGCTGTTCAAGAAGAGGGCTTTGAAATATCTCTCCTTCCCACCCAGCTGTGCTATATGCAGCATTTTTGGATTCCTCTGACTTTTGGGGACAGCAGGCTCAGAGCACAGCTGCTCCAGGGATGGCTTCTGGAAAAGAATCATCCATGAAGAGTATAATCTGATCCTAGGGAACCAAGAGGACTCCCGAGGCAATGTTTGGTCTGGATAAACTTGGATGAGAAGCAAGTGTGTTTAAAGAGTGCTTGGGACATGCAGACAGCACATTCTCTGTCACCAAAAATCTTAAGAGGAGTGTTTTGCAAGGATAACCAAATGATCTGGACACTTTGGAAGATGAGGAATAGCTTTTTCCTCCTTTGGAAAACCTCCCCCTCTGCAAAGTTTAGATATCAGCCGTGGAGTACTGAGCTGGGCATTAGAAACGTCTTCCCTCATTTTTATTGTCCCAGAGCTCAGGCCATGATCTCTGTGTTGCATGTGGCCTTTAGAGAGAGTCCCACGTCTCCACTGACCATGCCTGATGGTCAATGAATCATGGATCTATAGAATATCTTGAAGATCACTGAAGTCTAGCTTCTGGTTCTACACAGCAGGACACCCAAAAGGCATTTTTCCAAAGGCTTCTTGAGCTCTGTCAGGGTTGGTGCTGTGACCACTTCCCTTGGGAAGCCTGTTCCAATGTTCAAACCCCCTAGGGATGAGGAACTTTGTTCTGATACCCAGTCTAAACCTCCCCTGACACAATTTGTGGCCATTCCCTTGGGTCCTGTCACTGTTCACCACAGAGAAGAGATGAGTGTCTGCCTCTCCTCTTCCCCCATGAAAAAGCTTCCACTGCAGTTGTGAGGTCTCCCCCCAGCCTCCTCTTTATCAGGCTGAAGAAGCCAAGAGCTGTCTCAGATCTCCCTGGATCCTGTGTAAGAGAGCACCCTGCCTTTAGTCCCCTGGTGAACTCAGTGCTGCTCCTACGTAACCTTCATCTGCATCTCTGCATGAGCAAACTTGAACAGGCAGCCTAAAGCAAACCCAGAAAAACCACTGGGAGCTGGCACAAAACAAATTATGTACAAGCTTCCTACCAAGAAAAGGTATGGCACATTTATATTTTGCCCAAGGGCCGAGTTTATGAGCACCTCAGAGGCAGAAACCCTGCCAGTGCTGGAAAAACATCTGAGACTGCACTTTTGTCTGCCTGCCTTTTTCCCACAGAGATGTTGATGGCAGCATCTGATTTCATTTGTTGCAATCTGCTGCTGTTTGAGTTTTTCACAGGAGGGTTTGGTTCATAACCTGATTGTTTGGGTTTGAAGGTTTGGTTGTTTACCTGTGTTTTTGTGATGGTTGTGTTAATGTTGAATGGTGATTGTAAAGCACTAATCTTCCCACTGACAGGTGTTGTCCCTTCTGAATCTTGGAAAAAAAAAATCAATCAGTGGTTATTGATTTGAGAGAGTGTCCTGGAAGATATTTAATACCTACAAGCTTTCTGTGAACCCATAAATCATGATTATTGTTTTAAAAGGCCATGCATTTTAAGCACTTTGTCAGCAAGCCCTGCTGGTGCTATTTGGATAATACAAATGTGTCTAAAGGCTTTGCTGAATCCATATAGTGTGGAAACAATTAGATATGTGGTTACACATCAGTGTGGCTTGAATAATTGTGCCATGCCTTTGCAAAGTGAGGAGGAAGGAAATAAACAGAGTAAGCAATTCTGAGGGTAATTAATTACGTACAGAAAATGAGATGAACTTAACAGAATTGCTCTTTCCAATTGCAATAATTAAGGACGAGTCTGAGAAAGCAGGACATGACTTCCCTGGGTGAGTGGAGAAGAAAGGGATGATGCTTTGCCTGTGGCAGAAAAGTCTAGCCCCTGGATGCCCCAAATCATAGGCTTAGGCATCACACAGGGCCAAGGAAGGTTTGGCCTCATTTGTCTGAATGATACTTGCAGACCTACTGGTGGAAATCAAAAGTGGCTATGGCTTTCAATAGATATAAAATTACCCTTAAGCCAGGTTGTCAAGGCATGTAAAGGCAGGAGTTTCTCCTGCAAATGGAGCTGTGGCAGGCTCACTGACCCCTGAGATGGTTACAGATGCCTTGAGGGGCCTGGCTACCTACTGTCAGAGACAGTGTGGGAGCCAGAAGATGGGACTGGTAAATGATGGCTTGGAAGGCTGTGTGATGAACACCAGCAGCCTAAGGAAGGAGATTAGGAAGTCATTTGGCTTCATGCCATCAAGGTGGTAACTTTGTCACGAAATGCAAAGGCAAAATCCTTTAAGCACTCTTTTATTGCTTGCTATTGATTTCTCTTGCCATGAAGATGCTCCTTCACTAATTAAGGATGAACCCGTTGGCTTTATGAGGGGAGTGCTGGGCTTTCCAACTCCTTCCATAAATCAATCTTTTCTAATCCTTGAAATTTCGAAAAAGAAGGAAAAAAGAAAAAGAAAGCAAAACATCCCTACTACTTCATATTGGCAGGCAGTGGGGAGACACAATAGCACACTTTATTTTGTGTTTCCCTCCTGCTTGCCTGCAGGAAACATCTGCCTCTCTGCTTTATTTGCACCATGTTAAAATTAATTCCATGGGTCTTTCTAAATGCTTTTGTGGGGGCACATCATCCATCTGTTTTTATTTGGGTTTCATCACCCCTAACAGCTACTAAAGGTCCCGTATACTCACTTTGGTGTTTTTCCTTGCTATCCAAACAGTTATTTTGGGGCCCAAGGCATCAGTCCATGTGCTTACTGAGCCTTTTCCTGCTGTCATAGACATGGGGAAATACTTGGAATTGTCAAAAGAGTGATAAATTCAAGTTAAGTAAAGTTAAACTGCAAAGGGTTGTAAAAAATTATAATATGTAAAGTCAATTAGTTATGGAGGGTCTTATTAAAGGCCTAGGTTTACTCTAAATGTGGCTCAAAGCTTCAGTTTGTTAAATTAAAAAACAAACAGAAAAAAAAGGCTCTTCAAAGCATAAGAAGACCAGCCATTATTCTTCTCAAATGAGAGCTGAATAGCTGCTTTCTGAAAACAGGCTTTCTCTGTTCAGCAGCATTTTAGAGCCAATCTTCATGTGAAGGTAAATTCTTGACTTACTCTTCCTGCTGCAGAAAAAGTGAAAGCTTTAACATTTCATGATATTGGTAATCTAGGTACATGAGAGTCATTTCCTTCATGTAATATAGGTTGCAGATTGTGACTGTTTTGGGCTGTCCATGTGTATCCCAGCAATTCAGTCCCTGGTGACCAAAAGGTATTTCTTGGGCTTTTAAAAGCAGTGCCAAAGGGGTTCCTGAGCTTAGGATGAAATAATTTTGAAACCCCTTAAGCATCTAAAGAAGGATATAAGTAACTAATTTTAACAGCTTTTTTTAAAAAGCATTGGTCTGGAAATGTAGACCAAATATAGGAATATAGAAGGTAATGTGAGCAATCCTTTCTCACCACTGAAGGAGAAGATGCTCTGGGAAATTGAAAGACATCTAACTTAAATAAGATTTTGAAAGAGTTTTACATGATGTGTAATTAACCTTAAGAAGTCTTTGCCCCAAGGTAAAGTCAGGGCTTTTTTAAGATTAGAAAATGAATTAGGTATTTATACAGCTTGGTAGACCATCCACTATCCATCATCTGGGCTGCAAAGAAACACAAGGGAGGTGAGGTAAGATTTCACAGGGGCAATGAATAATGCAGCCACTAAAGATCAGCTTTTTACCTTCAGGTATTTCAAAGTGAAGCCTCCACCTCAGCCATCCTTCAGGTTTCCTCTGCAGTCTGTAGAGAAATGCATTTCTTCAGGGCATGGTGAAGCCCCCCCCCCCCACCTTAAATACCCATTCTTTTAAGGGCTCAATTCCTCTTTGGGGGTACTAGTCTGACATTATCTGGGGTGGGGGAGCAGGGTCACATAATTTAAATGCAGAGTATCCCTTACTGCCAGCTATTGGATGAATTTAACCAAATCTGCAGACAGCACTTCAGATGCAGCATCTCAGGCTGTGTTAGGCTAGATTTTCCAACAGTTTCTGCTTCAACTATGACTTGCTTTTACTGCTAGTGAAAATAATCTCAGTTTTCCAGTCAGCACCTCCATTTTTCTGGGAACTGAGGCTCTTCCAAAGCTTTTCTCTTGTCTAAGTGATGGGTTTTATGTATTGCAGATAATGACACAGCACTGATAGGTTTCACAGACTTCACCAGGGGTAAAAAAAGCCCAAAACATTCTGAAGTAATTTTTGTCAGAAATTGTTGCTAACACAAGAGTTAAGCTTCTTACAACACTTGAGTTGGTAAAATGAAGAGGATTGTATTTCATGAGCTACAAGACACTAAATTCTGTGGCCCCTGTGTGTAGAGAATTAAACTGGGAGTTAGGCATTTTTAAAATCTCACTTCTTTAGGCACCTGTTTGCTTTGGGCAGTGGATCCTAGACACATCCATGTTAGAAACGGGGGAAAAACTGCTAAGGTCTTTTTGGTGGTTTTCTCCTGAGCTGCTTTGAAATGTTAGCCTCAAGCTCAAAGGGAATCCGAGTTTACCAGTTTTGCATTTTTTCTATACAAAGATGAAGTGGAACCTTCAGCTGCCTTGAAGAAATGCTGTTATGGGTTGCTAAAAAACTTTGTGAGGGTCTGGATAGTAACAGCAACATAAAAAGCCTTCAACTTTTGTACTTTTACAATCTAGTGCTGGTTGCTTTTCAGTATAAAGTCTTTACCATAAAACCTGCATGCTTGTGAACACAGTAATAGAAATCCAGGCCCTGCTCCTGCCCACGTTGCTGGTCTGACAGCTCCAGGTTGTCCCATATCTTCATTTCATTTGATTGCATTGTAGGGGAGCTGCAGGTCGCCAGTACTGACCAAAGGAGGTCTCAGCAGGAGGGACTGTCCCTGGCTGTGTTGCCAGGGGTAATGAGATGAACATACTGAGCCATCCTCCATCTCTGGCACGCACTGGGGTTTCTGTGAGGGATCTCAGCTTCAAAAGCTCCGTGCCCGTGGGGAGAGGAGGCCTGGGAGTTGTTGCACTTTGCCTGTCCCACAGGCAGGGTTAGGCACACAGCCTGGTTAGAAGGGCAGGGAGACTCCCCATGGAAAGTGGCTGCAGCTAATCCTGTGTCCCCACAGTGACGGGAGCTGAGTGATCCGGCTTGGTGTCTTCATCACTGCAGTGAGCTGCTTTTCACCCTTGCTGGCAGAGACCTCTCTTTCTTTCCCCATGAAATGGTAGTAAATAGGTCCATGTCGTGTCACTCAGGGCTTCAGAAGTTCCTGATCCCATTACCTCAAGAATGCTGCAGTCTGACTCATAGTGTGGCAACTTGGAAGTTCCACTTTGGGAAAGTCAATGACAGTCAGGATACTCCTGTAACACGCTCCAGCCCCACGGGCTTCAGTTTTGCCACTTGAACGTGTGAAAGCTGCCTGTGGTGGCTATGCTGGGGTTTCAAAACTTGTCTTCTCCAGTGACAGCCATGATATTTGAAAGATATTTCAAAGTCCATTGATAGCTGTGGGATGGTGGCCAGGAGGCGTAGCTCCAGCACACAGCTAGCAATGCCTGCTTCTGTGCTTTAAGCCAGCATTCCCAGTCGTGTTTCAATTCCCTGGGGCAGCAAGCCAGGCTGGCTGGTGTGTTCCAGGCACACCTGGTGCCAGTCCACCTTTGGTTTTGGTGATGGCTGGTGGGAGAAGGGAGGGCAACTAGCAGTAAACTCTATTCTCTGTCCTTATATTTCTAATGTTGGTGTTCTTGTCTTTATGTCTATGCATTCTTTAGCTATGAGGATAACAGACCCTTCATCAAGTAAGAATGACCTGAATGGCTGATAAATTTCATTTATCAGTGTGGTCTCATGAACCAGCTGTCAGATCAATATTGAAAAATCATTAAAGCTTCTGTCATTCGCTTTTGAGGCAGAAGAGCAAACTGTGCAGGAAAATGGTCAGGCATACAGCTGAGGTGCAGAGTAAATGTGCTGCACGTGTATTGCCAACCAATTGTCACCTTATTTGCTTTATATTCTTTAATTGGATGTTACTTAAATTCAAGTTGAAAGCTCCCAGTTTAATCCTGCGTAGTACAGACTTGTTCTACCAACAGCAGCCTCTGCTCCACTGTGCTCTCTCACTGGGATTGCTTTATGGTAGCATAAATGCAAAAGCAAATTTTCAAAAAGGTGCTTGGCTGCTATTCCCCATGATTCCCTTTCTAGTTAATGGGAGTAGTGCAAGCAAATCTGTGTGCATTGATGGCTCCTCACTCATTGGAGTACCTCCTAATTTTCCCTAATTGTAAATCACTGATTTTCAAAGGCACCAAAAAATTGATTTCTTTGTTTCTTTATTGCAATAAAATTCTACTACAGGAAAGAAAAGCCATGGAAAAGCAGCAGCAAGTCTGTACAAAAAAAAAAAAAAAAAAGATAAAAACCTCAAGCTGCACCAAAAAAAACCAACCCAAACCTGTGACGAAAGCCAAATTACCTATAAATTATATACCTTAGGGCATTCACACTCTTTCTCCTGCAACCAAAAAATTAATGTGCAGTAGCACAAAATAGAAGCAAATCAAGTTTGCAGTAGACTTTCAGTTTGTTCTTCTGGTGAAGAGTCCTTTGTATTCGTTCTTTCAGCACCATTCCCATGTTCTCTTTCATCGCTTGGTTCTGGTTTTTTCTGCGGATGCAGGATAGAGCTACTCACAGTAATCTCCACGCCCTCTTATCACCAGGTCTTGTTTTCTGAGGCACAACACTGTTAATGTGTGCAGCTTGCACTGTTGGGGGTCTTCTAACCCACAGATTCCTTTCCATCACTGAAGGTAGCATAGCTTCACTAAATAACTGTTTCATTCCTGCACATCTCTGCAGCCAAAGGCTCTTTAATCAGATTCAAGAATGGGCTGTGCTTTAGAGCAGAATACTTTTCTGATTTCCAGGGAATAATTTTTAAAAGACTCTGGAAATGCAGGAAGCTTTTATCTGGGGATGAGAAAAGAGGAAAAAAAAAAGGGGGGGGGTTTCCACTTAATTTGTTTTTCTTTTTTTGGTGAAAAAGAAAGTTATTTTATTAATTGGTATGCAACTAGGGCAATAGCATGCTCTCACTGATGGTGGAATCTTGGGGAGAAAAATATCCCAAGTGACTAAAGCTGTAAACTTTATCTAGTGACTGCCTTTCTGAAGGATTGTGAGAGTGTATTTTCAATTTGCATCACGCTAAATATTTATTAGTGGGATTGACTGGAAATGCTTCAAAGGAGCTGTTCTGGTCTGCTAGGTCCATAATAGTGATTTTTAAAGAACTGTCTTAATAAGCGGTTACCTTAGGGAGCTCTTCTGGTCATGTGGTTAAATAATACATATTTTATAAACTTCAGTGGAAGACTTAATGCTGTGTTTTCATTCTAATACCTCAAGGAAAAGAAAAAACAAAACCAAACAACAAAAGATTTGAATACAACATCAGTATGCTTTTGTTTGTGACAAGGCTTGCTAAATAGAAAAGGATTCAAGGCTGTAGCTGCCATGGTATCTCCATAGCAGATTGTCTGTCTGACCTCTGCAGGACTCCTTTGTTCCCCCAAATTGCTGCTGCTTCATCTTTCTCCCCCTTGCCCCATGCTCTGCTTAGCAGATGGAAGCCAAAACTTTCCCAAACCCAAGCCACATTCCCACAAGGCTGAAGGGACTTGGAAACATAGGCAAGTCTTTGTCCCTGTGAGCCCTTCTGCAGCACCTCAGAGGGCCTTGGGGCAGACAAGGAAGCAGAGGTGCTGGTCCTGTCTGATTTGGGATCTAGAAGGGCTAAACAGGGAGGAAGGGGTGCAAAGATTGGATATCAATGCATTCATTTTCATGATCTTAACCCTAATGATAACAGGGGATGGCAGAAGAAGACCAAAGTCTTCAGGTAAAGGGCAAACAGATATTCAAGGTGCTGCTTGCTTCCCAGCTAGAAGTCAACTCCCTCCCCTGTGCAGCAGCAATTCCTTTAAAGTTGTAGGTAATACATCATGTGAAAACTAGGCTAGGAGCAGGACAGAGTTCCTACACTGCTTCTCACACTTCTTCTCTTGTCCTGGTGTTTGAAGATCAGTCTTTGAGAGGGTAATTTAGGAGATGACTAAATGTTATTTAGCAGGGTTACATGGAACACTCCTCCTGCCATCCCAACAGAGCTTCCAGCTTTCCTGAAAACACCCAAAAACCCTAAGATGCAGCAACCATCCCGTGTCCCCAGCTCTGTTGTCCAGGTAGAAAGGGGGAGAAAGCGAGCAAAAGCCTCCTGCTCCCCCTATTTGTTGGAACAACATTTGGGGCCAAGCACACCTCTACTACACCTCTATTCCCACTGCCCTCCTGAGGTGGAGCAAATGATAATCTTAGTTTCACAGCCCACTGAAGAAGGATGGCCCCTCCTTTTCTCCAGGCAGAAGCGTGGCAGCAGCTCCCACGTTAGCAAATGCAGTGTGTGAGTGCCTGTACGAGTATACACACTTCCCCTCATCGCAGGGTGGAAGAAGTGTGAAGCAGCATTGCAAAGAACATCCTTGTGTGGAGTGGATCTGGCAGGCAGGGAAGGCTTGCCCCACCTGCCTGTAGCTGTTTATCTGGCTTACAGGCATATGGGAGACTAGCTAAAATGCAGCAATACATGTGTCTTGGTGTTAAGTGTAAATAAAGAAGCTAATCCAGCTGGCAGTCCTGGGAAACCAGTGGACACTAAAAAAAGGGACAATCAGAGTTGTCATTTCATTTGGTTTATTTTCTTTCCCTCCATTTGCAGAAATAACATCTACATGTCATTTACATGCACACTGCTTTTACATATTTAAAAAAGAGACATTGTGGTTACAAATGTGCTTTGGTTATGATAAATTTCTATGCTCATAATACTTCCATTTCCTTGTATTTCCTCAAGCTTGAAGATTTGTAAACTGCATTCAGCTTGAAGACAAAAGCTCCCTGTGATTTATTTTGATATGCTACTCTCTTCTTGCTAAAACCAGGGGCAAAATCTTCCTGCCTGTAGACACATGCCTTCTTTTGTGTAGATGAAAAACCAATCCCATTCTTTTTTTCTTTTTTTTTTTTGTCTCTCCTGACAGGTCCTGGGTTATAGGTGCAATAGCCCTGCTCTGCCTATTAGGACTGACCTGGGCATTCGGACTCATGTATATTAATGAAAGCACAGTCATCATGGCGTATCTCTTCACCATATTCAATTCTCTGCAGGGAATGTTTATATTCATTTTCCATTGTGTCCTCCAGAAAAAGGTAAGATGATGGCTCCCAGCAGCAAGAGAGGTGGTAACAAGGTGTTTTGTTGCCTAACAACCACAGTGTAGCATCATCTGTGTGCCCTGAATTGGTATCACACTGATTTAGCTCTGTGCACCTAATAAGGGTGGTGTTTAGACTGGAAACCAGCAAGGTGCTGGGGAATGAGGTTCTAACAAGGACATGTGGCAGTGGCATTTCAGCAGCCAGGGAGATGTGTCAGAGACAAGGGAGAAGGCAGCTGTCAGTTTGCAGGGTGCTGCTGTCAGCCAGATTCACCTTCCTTGCATGCCAGTGTGAGAGGGGAGAGAATCCACGAGCATCCAGAAAGTGCTCACGGGGCTGAGTGCTCACAGCAAAGTGGAGCTTTACATCCTCATTTGCAGCCCCTGCAGGAAATTGCCCCTTTCCATGGCAGCATATGTGGGTTGATGGGATGTAATAGGGGCTGCTTCCCCTGCTTTTTTAAGAAGTGAAGGACCTGTGTTCTGCAGTGGTTCATTAGCCTTTGTATTACTTGGGTCTGATGCAGTGTTTTGGAAATCTTCCTCAGAACAAGCACAGCAAGTGCTTCTTGGTGGAAATTGAAGTATGCCCCAATTAACATTTGCAAGATAACAGTGGAGTAACTTAGATAAACTCCAGAGGGAAAAAATAAACACAACAGAATAAAAATTCTATGTTTATGTAGATCAAATTTACAGTCTCTGACAATCAGTAATAAGTATTTTTAAGAACCGTTTTGTTCTCTACTTAAATTTTGTTACACAGAGCTCTCCAATTCTGTGCATGTCTGCTGATAATTTGCTATGTACATTTTACTTTCAAAAGTTTACTGAACCAGTAGGGAAGATTTTATGTGGATGCACTGGTGCCAGTTTTTCAGGGTAACCAGTATCTTTTGGTGAAATGGCTTATTGAGTAAAGTCAGGTCTGTGTTGAGATCTGTCTTCCATCTGAGAGCCACAGGCCTGCTCCTGTTACTCACATTTTCCTATTCAGGCAAGGGAGATCTGACCATAATCAAAATTATAAAAAGTGAGCTCTGCAAGTGATGCCTTTGTAAGGATCTATAGAGCTGTGTGCAAATGTCATTCTTGAAACCAAAGGAAGATTTTTGGGGTTAAGAGTTTTGTTTTTTGTTGTTGCATCTCAAATTTGTCCATCTTAAGAGGCTTTAAAGAGTTATCTAGATGCAACTTTCTGCTGATGATCCCAAACCTTTCAGCAAGAGAGTTTCCAGGCAAGATGATAATAAGAGCATAGGAAGCATCACCATTGCTTATAAAACCTGCAGGTGCTTCTCTGTGAGGAGTTTGAATTTCTGCACCCCTCTGACTGGTACATCCTCTCATCTCCAATATACCCCACAAAGGGTCAGTTCCTAACCCAGCATCCCTGTACTGCTCCACAGCCTCCTTGGCTCCTGGGGTTCTCAGTCAGCATGACAGAACCATTTTTTTTCTGTCTTGAGCCAATTTACACCCTTAAATCACCACTGATGACTGTGGAATTGTTCCTGATTTACGGCCGCACAGAGGGAAGGAGAATGCAGCTGCTACCTTGATGTGGGTTGGATGCACCTCTCTGACCTGAGAGCTGAGGGAGGTATTATTTAAAGGGAGAAAAAAAACTTCTTTCCTGTCCTATCTATCATGGCCTAGAAAATCGGCAAAGCGCTGCAGAGAGGCGAGCAGTGGGTGGCTAATTAAAGCAATTGAATTATTTTCTCTCAGCAAAGGATTGATTAGGCACTCGAGCATATTGGGCACTTGTGGTATGTGTTTGTCTCAAGCGCTCAAGGAAGAGCCTAATGAAAAAGCTGTAATTTGCTATTTAAACAGTTGTTTCACAGAGTTGGGAAATGCTCGTGGAGAGTTTGGCAAAATTGTACAGCTAACCGTGTGCTTCAAGGAATTTCAACTGGTGTTTTGGACATGCATGATGGTTTGGGGGCTTTTTTGTGTCAGTGGATAACATGACCCTCTTTGGGCTCTTCAGTACAGTCTGCTCACCTTCAGCCCTGTCCCATCTGGTTTCTAGGTATTGCTGCCCATAAAAAGTCACACCTGAAGCTTGGTGGAAGGTTAGATGCTGTCCTGGCACAAGTCAGCATAGTTCCTCTGAAGCAAAGGAGGTGGCATGGGTTTGACTGCAATGCCCATTTAAAACATGACTGGCTTGCACAGTGCTGTGGAAAAGCAGGCTCCAGCCATCCCTGAGCATTGGGAATATAATCCCTAATGCTGCTGGTTCTACCGTTTCCTCAAATTTCAATTTGACTGCAAGAAACATTTTTTTTATTAAAAAATCAATAGCTTTCATATGTTTCTCTTGGAATTCTTCTTTCTTAGTCCCCTGCCAGAAGCAATAACTTTTAGTGCCTTGATGAGCCAATATGCTAGTTTATATCAAATCTACAGCAATATTAATTTTCAGTCATAAATAGTGTACCTGCACTTTCTCCCATGCTCCTTTGATGTGCCTCAGAGGATGCTGTAGCCAGCTGGTGCCCACGAGCAGCTTTGCTGCATGGGAGCAGTCTCTTGTGACATCCTCAGCCATGAGCTCAGCTACAAGGGGTACCTGACTGCTTTCCCACACACTGCAGCAGATCTCATTTCAACAAAACACTGAGGAAAAATCAGGGGCTGTGTTGAAAATCAGAAGGCAGTGGGCTGGAGGAGGAGCTGCCTGCTTACCACCACTGCTCTTTCCTTGGCCAGGTACGTAAAGAGTACGGGAAATGCCTGCGCACACATTGCTGTAGTGGGAAAAGTACAGACAGTTCCATCGGCTCAGGAAAAACCTCGGGGTCAAGGACACCTGGAAGATATTCCACAGGCTCCCAGGTAACCCACGCTTTTTGTTTGTGTCCCAATGCCATGCCAAGACCCTTTTCAGCTATTTTGGGAGGAAAGCTCCTCTCAGCACCAAAGGAGCTGCCTTAGGCCACTCCCCAGTGCACCTGCAGAGATTTCCCTCACTTCCAGACCTGAGCTCAACACAGTGGTTTCCCCTGAGATGTGATGGCAATTAAATGCCTCTCCAAGGACCTTCTGAATAGCTCTGGTGGGAATAAAAAGTGCAGACTTGCCTTCCAGAGGCAGGTGGGTAGTTATCACCTGAGGTGTCCTGCCTGCTCTCCATGGGAAGCAGGAGGTGGGAGCATTTTGTCAGCTGTGCTGCATTCCAGTACATCCTTTAATCATGAGATGAAGGTTGTCACTATTAACTATTAACATGTACAAGAATGATGCTATAAGCCCTGAGTGTTTTTCTTGTAAAAAAACTTAAAGGCTGCAAGTGTCTTGTAGCAGACTTCCCAGTGACAGAGCTGGCTTTCTGACATGCAGTGGTTTGGTCTGTTCTGTGCCTCACACAATTTGTCTTAGCTTACAGACCTCTTAGGGCAAGCCATTGGGGTCAGACTATCTCACCAGATAGCTACTAGATTTGTTGCCTTTGTTCACCTGAAAATTCAGGTTTTGTGTAGTTTGCACACTTAGCAGTTTTGAAGCTAACTTGTGTGTAGAGATGCAGATTTATGGAGGAAGAGTTCATATAAAATGAAGAAGCTTATTTCTTAATCAATAGGAACCAAACACAAATTTATTCAGTATTAGTAATGGAAGTAATTATACATGACAGTTCCACTATTAAATTATAAAAGACATGCAGCGAGTAACAGCTTATAACTTTCCAGGAAAACCTAATTTGCAATTTATGTCTTGGAGCAAATCATTATTTATTTGCAGTGGTTTCCAAGATGTCATCCAAAAGCTCTGCTTTGGTGTTTTCAAAGGTCTGGCAGCTATGCAAAGCAAATAAAAGCAATAGAATATAGAACCTCTCTCCAGCAGGTCATCAAATCCCAGTAATGTCCAAAACTCAAAATATCCAGTAGCGTTTAGGTGGCTGATTTGAAAACCTCTGGTGTTACAAAACTTAGCTGCTGTGCTGGTGCCCTCTTTTCAAGGAAGGGTTGACTTCAATGTCAACCCTCTCAGCAGTCCCAGCACAACAGAACAAGCCCTTTTGAGGGTGAACTGAGTCTTCTGGCAGCCGTCCCCTTGTAGCAGATGAGGTCTGAGGCACCAAGGAAGATTATTTTGCCTGCAGAAGAGTGTCCTTGAAAGGATGGAAGTTCCAAAATCCTATTGTAGCCTGGAGAAACCTGACACAGAGAGTAGATGGAGATCACTCTGACTTGTTGAAAACATTGGCTCCTAACTTTAAATAGAGAAGACCATGAGGAGGAAAGCTTCAAAGATCCCTTTATTCTCTGAGAAGCACATAGAAAACAGAATAATTAATCTACAACGGATCATGTCAGAGAAATACAATAAATTAAATGTCCAGGTGAAAAATAATTACTGTAAAAGATCATGGGCCTCATGTCACATGGTACTTCCATTTATAGAGGGCTAATGCATTATTAGGAGATGCTCTTGTTCCATGGTTAATGAGCAATCTAGGACTTTTCAGTCTGGGACCATGTGATTAGGCCTTGGTAACCCTCTCATGGCTAAAATCTCACTATGTAAACCACTGGATTTTTAGCACTTAAGAAAAACATGGTCTTTCACAATGGGAAAAAGGCTTCCCAGTCCCCCAGACCACCTACCATCACTTTCACACAGTCAGGGAAAGCATCCATCAGAGTCACAGATGTGAGGTGAGGAAGAGTTTCCTGGGACACCTGGGTTCTCCAGTCACCTTCTTGCAGGGATTGGGAAATAACTGCTCACAAGATGCATTTTGGCTGATTTTTTTGATATTTTGCAAGGTCTGGTTGGGGAGGAGTGATAGAGCATTGTAAATGCCACAGAGGCAGATACTTTACAGCATATTTGAGGAACAAAACAGAAGGCCAACATATTCAGGACACTTTTGCCAGTAGCAGAAGCTATACCACAGATGGCAAAACCATCACAGATTTTTCAGTATGGGAACAGAAGTCATTCATTTGTGGGAAATTTTTTTGCCTCCCTAAAATCCCCAAGATGGAAAATAGCTATAGAAAACTTCTGTTCATTCAGGGACACCAAGATACAAATCGAGTCTTCTGTTATACTTCACAAAAAAATAAGAAACAAGTTGTCTGAGTAAGAGAAGCACACCTGCTTCTGTGTGTAGGTTATTTTTCCATTATTTGGTGCTACTTTGGTAAACCTGCAGCTGGCATGGGGTCTGGGCTTCTCTCATGCATGATTGATTTTTTTTATTAAGATGTAAGCAATTCAATTATGCACTTTTTCTTTGAGCTAAGCATTTGTGTTGTGAAGTAAGCCTGGCGAGGTCTGGCATGCATGAGGCAGGTTACAACAAAACAGCAACTGCTTACTTACAGCTGGCTAGAAGCAAGTCTCATCCTGAGCTAGACATGCCAGTAGCCATCCTTAGTCAGGCAGAAAGAAACCTCTCTACAGCTGCTAAAAATTCATTGCCTGCTGTGCTTCAATCCCTCTTCAGAGCCGGATCCGTAGGATGTGGAATGACACAGTTCGAAAGCAGTCCGAGTCTTCCTTTATTACTGGAGATATAAACAGTTCAGCTTCACTCAACAGAGGTAATTATAAACGGTTTTTCATATCTCTTCACTCTTCTGATGGCTTTAAGGAGTCTGAAATATGTTGCCTCTTTGCCCCCTGCCTTTTCCTCCTCACCCCAAATGTCACTGGACCCTGTTCTACCACCCAAGAAATGTTACAGTGATAAATGGGAGGAGATGTTATGGTGGTTGTTGCCTTCTTTTTATTTTCTTTCTTTATTTCTACACTTGCACTTTCAAGAATTGTCATTTCTGGAAGGAAGTTAGAAAAAGTGAAAGAGAGAAAAATGAAATTAAGTTGAAGTCTCCCCTTTCCCTCAGAAAGCTGCTAGTGCCAGAAGCTGCTGACGTGTCAGCCTCGTTGCTGTCAGTGAAAAAGGGCCATTACAGCACTGGACAGCCTGTGTTAAGCATCACAGGAGTCCTGATTGTCCTGCATATGTAGCAATACTGTCATCCTTACAGAAGCAAAAGTGAACAGCAGAACATAGACGTAAGGAAAAAAACCGTGCTTGGGACAAAATTGTCTGTGTTGGTGTAATATACCTAGTTTGAAGAACTGACTGATGTGAACTTTATAGACATCTGTGGAGGAAAGGCTATCAGAAATGTATATGCCAAACTAAATGTGGTGTCTGGCACAAGGGGAAATGTGAACAGCTTTTTTAAACCAAGTGTTTTTCCGGGAGTTGTAGGAAAGCGGCAGTAACAGAATTCCAGAAAAACAGCCTCAGAGATTGTTTCCTTTCTCTTCCTTACAGCTACTTTATGAATTAACCCTGAGCAACCAGATGCCAAACTCTGTTTTGTGTTATCTGTCCAGTTGATGCTGAAATTAAGAGGGTAGAATTGGGATTGCTGGGCCTAGCTGTTCTCTTATGATGATGAAAATCAAGCGTATTTCCAGTCCTGATGGTTGGTCTGCAAAGCTCAACTGAGAATTGAGTTGGGACTGTGGTTCCTATTCAGTCTTTATTCTCACTGAATTCCCACTGATTTTAGGGTGAGTTTTGCCTGAGGATAGGCTTGCAGGATTTAGACTGTGCTGAGTAATATTGAGTGCTGAGTGGTGGGGGAGCTAGGGGTACATGATTCTGTTCTCTGAGCATTATACACACTGCCCAAATCAGTGCAAAGGGGGAAGGCAGTGTAACAGGGAGCTGTACTGTTCTTCAACTCACTGGTCTTTTTTTGTGCCAGGATATTTTTCCTTTGCACTGAGGATTCATTAATAAAGTTGACTATAAGATTCCATTACTGCAAATGCCTGATTTATCCACTTACATGGCCCTCACATCTCTCTCTGTCCCCACAATAAAGACTGCAGAGCACCAATCTAGGTCTAATGGAGGGGGGAATTGGTTGTCACACAGAGGTTCCAGCAAGAGCCACTGTTTCCCTCAGCCATCCATCCCACTGCTCCATCTCAGTGGCAAACCAAAATGTGTTATGCATGAAAGGTTTGCTCCTTTAGTTAGCACAGAAGTTGAACTTGCTCTCTGATGCAGCTGAGGTTACCAAGGGGTGTGTTTTGGCAAATGGGATCTTCTGGGCTTGTTAGCAAAAGAAAGGTATCTCTCCTTTTTTGGTTGTGCACTTTTTTCTGTGCCAGGAGGGAAGTATGACTGTCAGTCTGGACAAGTGAAGAGGTTTCAAGTGGACAATATTCATCCCAGTGTGGTGAGAGCCTGTTACAATATGTGCCTGTTATTTAAAGGTCAGTTGGGAAGTGAACTGGCACAGGAAGCATCTTCAAAGCAGATTTCCTCCAGGTATTTTCCTTGTGTAACACTGGGTGAGGTGAATCACCTGAATCTCTCTATTGGTACAGAAGCAGCCTGATAATTGTCTTAGAAGGAAAAGCCTTTTAGGTGGAACACTGAAGTGACTTCAGTAAGTTTTACAGTTCTAAAGTCATCCTCCCTCTTTTTCACACAGACAGGCACAGTATTTGTTGTTGTTGGGTTTTGGGGAATTTTGTCTGATAAACAGAAGTATTTGCAAAGTGGAGGTGAAAAGTATGTCTGTGGGAGATGGCATCTCCAAAGCAGCAGCTGGCCAGTTCCACATGGAAAAACACCTGACATCAACAGTAATCCCAGCTGCACAGGGCTCCAGGTATTTCTCCCTTTATCCTGTTTATTTCAGCTGAAAAGCAACATTCATGGTCTTAGGGCTTTCCACAGAGAAAACTCTCCAGAGAATTGCAGCCTGAACAGAGCAGTGGGGCAATGTGTTTTTCACAGTTCTTGTCTTACTCTTAATATTTACATATGTATTCATCTTTAAAGGAGCTGTTTCATTAATGTTTTATTTACAAGCATGCTATTGAGACTCAGAGGATTCAAATGTGAGCCTTGAACTGTATGGTCAGTAGCTTTCCTTGCCTGAGGTTGATACAACAGGGTCCTGTTCCTGTTCAAAACTTCCACTCCAGCCTTCCCAGCCTAGACACCTTTTGCACAAAATTATTTGTGTTGTCCCAAGTTAAACATTCTATGTGGCATTCTATCTGGCATTTTCCTCAGAGCCTTCAGAGAGCAGTCTGTGTTCTAAAGAAAATGATCCTTTGTCCCCAGAATTGTCCTAGCATCCAGGTCTTGGAGCTTAACTCCACTTCTCCATGTCCTGGGCCAGCACTGAGTTTTAATGTTTCTGCTGGGGGAGCAGAAACTGGCCCTCTAACTGGGGTACTATCTCATTGAAACCTGTTTTCTCCCTGATACCAGTCATCATATTCACAGTCTCCTGCCACATGGTAACAGCCCAGGCAAGACTGCTCTAGCTATCCCTATTTCCTGTATGATGACCTGCATTTTTGTATGACATTTCATCCCTTCTTCCTTTGTGAACCTCCTGGGCATTGGTCTGGAATACGATGTCTGTGTTAGTGCATCCCTCCTTTAGACATACAGCTGAGTCCTTTTCTGATTTAGCAGCTAACACACTGCTTATGGCTCTTTTCAGCTTCACATTCCCTTTCATCTTCTATTCCCCCCTCTCCCTGCCAAGGTAATTGACCATAATGTTACTTATTCAAATTTATCACACAAGGAATTTCAGGCATAACCCCAAATATGCCTGATCTAATGTGTTCTGTAATGAAAACTTTACTCTGTCCTAAGGCATACAAGACTATTTCAGATACTTCCTGAAGGTAGCATCTAATTATTGATTAATAAAAAGTATGTCTGCCTTTGTTTCCCCTTGCTGCTCATTATGGCTGCATAGTGATGTGGATCTGGGGTTGTTATACCACTAAAATCAGGAGGAAGGGAAGAGAAACTGGCTGTGGGTTTCCTTTTGTACTGTTGAGTGAAGAGCATGGCTGTCCAGCCCATGATCATGATCTCAGTTTCAGGATCCAGGTGTAATCCTGCTCCTTGCATTCCCACTCTGCAGCTCTGTCCAATTTTTCACACCCTGGCTCTGGCTGCATACTTCTTCCACGTATTTCACACCCAACCTGTGCTCTACATTTATTTTCCTAGTGCTGAAAACTTCAGAGGTGTAAAAGCTGAACCAAGCTGATTACCTCATAAGCAGGAAAAAGAAGTTTCCCTTTGCCTGCAGGGTGTTTGGTGTGTGATCTTAATGCAGGCTTGGATGCAGTGCTGAAAAAATAGTAGAAAAGGAATACCTGTAGGATGGACTGTTTTCTGGAGTTCAGTGCTTTGCAGGCTCAGAAGTGGAATGTATGAAGCAAAAGTAACAGAGCTGGCCTGAGCTCTGGGTGCATCCAGCTGGCCACCTCAGAATGGGGTCTGTTTGCACCTTTGGAGTGTTAATGTCAAAAAGCTCTGGGATAGCTCAGCCAGCCTTGCAAACTAGCAGTCATAGCACGAAACAGCAATGTGACACCAGCCTATTTTTATCCATGTCTTAGGTGAGAGGCAACACAGTAATTACTGTCTCTCTTTGGATATGAGACAACTGGGTGAGAAAAAAAATCTTTATGAACTATGTGGCACTTTGTTACCCTTTTCAAGCTGGGGGAAGGGAGGTGGTGGTATAATTATTTTTTTTAGAGGAAAAGTGGAAGTTATCTGTTAAAGAAGGGCCTGTTCCTTGTTTTGGTGAGGCTCAAGAGCAGCAAAAACAAAGGACTGTGTCACTGGCAGTGTTTTGTAAAAGGAAAATGCCCAGATGGAGTTGTGTATGTATATCAATTCAAGTTAGTACATAGTAGTTTTTCCCTTTTCAGGGAAATAACTGGGCTGGGGGTAAAGCCACCAGACTTCATAGAGATAGAAACTGCTCCAGAAGTGTGTTGTGTTGGGTCAAGTGCTGTTCTCTTGCTGTAGTGCTCTGACTCTTAGTTTATAAGCTAGACAGCAAATTTAATAGTTTATCCCAATAGCAGTCCTGCTGTAGAAACAGGAGCATGTAGACCTCCTATATATATATATGAGGCTATATACATGTATGTATATATATGTATATATGCTTTATGTTCATCCATCCCCAAAGTACTCACCATCCCCACCACCCTCATCCATGGAGGTCTCCTGGAGGCACTTCCTGGTGGTCTGCACTGCTGCTCCAGTAGTGTGAAAGTAAAGAAGCAGCAGGGAGCTGTAAGAGCAGAGCTGTCTGATGAGGGAGAACATCTGGGAGCTGAGGAGAGTCAAGCACAATCCAAACCCTCCGTGATGGTTCCTTGTGCCACAGGGGACTAAGCCAGGAGCCGTGGACAAGGTGAAGGAATGAACCTGGTCCAGACCACCAGGAGACAGGGCTGGAAAGTGAGCTACAAGGCAGGTCCAAGACCCAGCCAGGAGGCCAACACAAGGCAAGGACTGGGTGCCCAGAGCCAGGGCTGTGGCTTCCTGCTGGGTCTCATCGAGATCACCCAGGCCTATGGGGGGGTCATAAGGACCTGAAAAGCTGTTGCAGATGGGAGCCCAGGAGCCCTGGCAGCTCTTCCTGAAGGATGGTAAGGCTTGAATAGAAATTCATCCATGTGGCCCTAAGGGTCCATTCATGAGAGAGAAGGCCCTTGCCAGCAAACCCCATCAGAGTCATCACAAAGCCCTCGGATCCCCAGTATTTGCACAGCAGATATTATCCCTGACTAGGAAAGCCGTGTTCATTCCCTGTTTGCTCTCATGCAAATGGGCTGAAATGGAAATTAGGGTATTGTTTGTCACTCCCCCTTGTTTTTTCTTCCCAATGCATCATGCTGTTGCATGTTTCCTCTTCTGGGTAGCGTTCCAGAATAAATACTTGATTTCCCTTTGCTTTATTATTTCTCCTCTGTGTTTTTATGTCAACCACAAAGACTTAATCTGAAACACACACAGGAAAAAGGGAAATTATTGCTACTGTTTTCAGAGGTAAGCAGTTTAATGTCAAATTCATGTGGATTTCTTCATAATGAACAGAACAAATTGAGCTCAAATTCAAACAGTGGGAATCTGAGTCAGAGAGGAAAATTAAAATGAAGAACATTAATATCCTGATTTCTAACCCAACCGAGACCTGATTGTTTCCTAAATGAAATCTCCCATCAAATTCCTTCCACCCACCCAAAAATATAATTAAGCTGTGACTTCTAGGCTGAAATCGTATCTGCACTGTGAATTCAGCAGGGACAACTGTGTGTGTTGCAGAATTGTTTTCAGGTGGATTTACTTTCTTGCATTTTTCAGAAGAAGTTATTTAGAAAACACCAGTAGAAGGTTAAATTCTTCCTTTGGTAGGAGACTGTCACTGTAAGACAGGAGGTATAGGTTAGCCCCGAGACAGTGCAACAAGTCAGGTTTTGGTCACCAATTCTGCCCTTTCTGCTGAGAGATGAGGGCTGCTGGATGTGTCTCAGTGCTGAAAGATCAAGAAGTTTCAGTTTAGCTGTCTGCAGGGGTGGTGGGTGCCATGGTGTGGACATAACTGGCCAATACAGCGGTGAAAACAGGGTGGGATTTGGTGTGGTAAAAAGCACAGGCAAGCAGGGGAGGAGGGAAAAAGAAAAAAGAAGGAAGGAGCAGAAATTGGATTCCCCAGGGATCTCAAACCCCATCCTTGGGTACACTTCAAAGTGCAGTTGCTGCTCATGATAACCCATTTGCCATTGCTGACCCTTTGCTGCCTAGATAAAGCAGAGATAAGGTGGAAATTTGGGCAGTGGAAGTGCTACTGTTGTCATGCATCAGCCTTTCTCAACATGCTTGTTTGCTCCTTAATGGATTAATGTGACTGGCATGACAGATTTCTGCTAAATTCACATTGCATAAAAAACAAATAGCAAGCAGCCAAGTTGTAGGAGAGGTGGAAGTGCCTCTGCTCGTCTTGATAGGATATTCAGAGCACACTACCAAATGATCTATCACAGTCTGTCTGCACACTTCTTACCTACTCTGAGCAACACCTATGCCTTTTCTTGTGGCTTGAAGATACCAGAGAATAAATACTTCCTCCATTATCTTTGCATTTGTTGTATTTTTTTTACAGTTGGCAGCAAACAGTGCCCCAGTTTCTCCTGTTAAATCAGTCAGCTTTCATGTCATTTCTTTCAGAGAGATCATTCTAGGGTGTGGGGACTTACAAATTTAAATTAATGAGTTGTGGTGATATGAACATGCATGTTGGCACCAGTGTTAATGGTCACTTTTTTTCCCCATTACTTCTAGTTCCAGTTGTGGTTCTGGGGTAAGCAGGTTCAGTGCAGAGGACTCACAGGATGTCCAAGGTGCCTGAACTTGCTCTCCTTGTTCATGAATGCATCTGTAGATACCTAAAGGGAACTCACCAAAATATTCATGGATATAAAAATACACATTTTTCTTGGTTTCTGAGCACCTAACAGCTCAAAGACAGTTGGGCTGAAGAAAAGTGTCTGTCTTCTGCAGACATTTTGGTATTGTGAGTGCCATCACTGCACAGCTGTGTGCAGAGCAAGAGCCATGTCTGTTTAGAGCTGAACACCCCCTGAAGATGCTGTAAGAGCTCTGAGCTCTGTTTTCAGTCATGCTCAGGGTTTGATGGATGTAAATGCAGAGGAATTATCAAAGCTGAACCTGGGATGGCCTTTGGCAGGGACAGCAGCCTCAGTGGCCGTTCAGAGACCATCATCTGTCACGTGCAAATCTCATTTCTTCATTGTCATTGCTTCAAATCTACAACAAGGCACTCTTCCCCCAAACCTGTCCCTTTGTGCAGGGTGCTGAGAGGTGTCAGTGCCTAATGTTGTCTGTGCTGACCACTGCTGAGTTGGCAGGGGCAACCTGCTGCATGAACCTGAGGGATGCAGCAGTCCTTGCCCTTGAGCATCACCCTTCACATTGCAAAGCCCTTAGTCCTGGGAAATTTATTCTGTGTTTCAAGGGGTCCATCGGTCCTGGAGCCTGAAGGTCTCTGGTTTAGCCACAAACAGCAGCAGCAGTGCTGCTTCCCCCTCTGGAATAAGATTTGATGTTAATTTTCTGGTTTTTTTAAGTCAAGGCTGCTACTTGAGAAGGGGATTTTTGGAGGTGCTGGTTGTTTGGTAGAAATCAAAGGGTAAGAAGCAGGGTGGAATCCCTGACAGCACCTTCCTGCTAATCCAAAGGCACCTGTGACCTGTTTTCCAGCATCTCATCCATCCACAGCTGCTTGAATTCTGCAGCTCCATCTCTTCACTGGGCAGGTTGGTGCTCAAGGGTGCTCACTGTCCCAGCACCCTGGGTGCTTGTATTAGTGCTCACACCTCCAGGGACAGCCTGCAAAATAAATAGCATGGTCAATTTATATCAGGACTTTAAAACTTCCAGTCTACCCACTGCAGGAGGCTGTTCCTTTATCTCCCCATCTCCCCACCACCATTAGGCATTTTCCTAATGAAGCTCTTTGGTTTCATCCCCCCCACCGTTCTGCTTCTTCTGTTACCTCTTGTAACTCTACAGACACACCTACCCTCCCCTGACCCTATGGATACCCCTTCCTGGGACCCATTGCCCAGATGGAGGGGGTATTTGCAGGGAGTAATCCACGTGCCATTGCACCAGTTCTGTCACAAGGGATTGCTGTTTGTAAGCCAAAAAAATCTCTGCAGCCCTCTTAAGCAACTCTTGGTTTGGCTAAATGTCAGCAACTGGCCTCAAAACGACCCATCCTGATAATCACATATGAAGTAAAGAGAAGTTGCAGGTAGGTGAAAGTAGAGGAAAATTTTCTCTTTGTAAGGGAAAGTCATCAGCCTTTTGGACTAGCAAATTGCTTCTGGTGGTTTTTATCTTCCCCCACTCCCGCCCCCCATCTTTCTCAATCGGCTGTATGTTTTATGCTAGAAAAATTATGATTTTCTGCATCAAGGATCAAATCTTAGGGAGTTTAACTCTTATTTCTGCCTATGTGCAAAATTAATCCCATTGTTGATATTCTCCTGGTTTATTTTGCCTCTCTGCTGCCTGGGACTGAGTTAGCTGAGATTTGTTGCAGTGATTTCAGTGAGTGACATGACATTCTTCCTTTGGGAGATATTATGAACTGGCTTTGATTTTAGGATTGACAGCCATATAATTGGAAGTTCAGTCATTAGGTGGATCAGCTTTAAAGAGGAAAAGTAAGGGCAAGGCAATTTCTGAAATCAGAGCAGGCTTTGGGGAGTATTAGATCTGGCAGAGTATTGCTGCAGAGCAGGCTTAATATGGTGACTGTGAAGGAGGAAGGAAGAAAGCATAGCTGCTTTTATAGATTCCTGGCAGCATGGTCCAATTTTCACCACAGGCAGGACTCTCTGCACATCTTGGGTAAGGCCTCAGGTTTAGTGAGAAGTAATCATGAACAGGAACAATTAGGGATAGTGCATGTTCATACAGGCAAGGTACAATGTGGTGTAAACCCTTGTAAGGGTAGTGGTGGTATAAAGAAATGCCCCATTCTGGAACAGTGTTTCTGCTCCAGGTAGTGAAAAAGTTATTAACAAGTGAGCAAATACTTATAAATGGATGTAGACACATGTGTGTTTTGAACATGGCCTGCAGATTATAATCCAGCAGAGGTTTGTCATATGAAATCACTGCCAAAGAAAGGAAGGGAAAAAAAAGGGACAAAGAAATATTTTCACTCCCCTGTCTCTGCATAAAAGCCTGGGATGTTTCATGTGGCAGAAGATGGCCCAGAGCTCAACAACCTCATTTGCTGAAACTCCATTTCACTGCAGTCAGTATTAATAGCTTCACAATGAATAGATTAGATGCTGCAAGTGACAACAAACCTATTTGAGAGAAATTTAATAGGGAAGTTTATTGAAGTTTATTAACTGAATCCTGTTGGCTATTATAAGAATAGAGCTTGATAAATCTAAATGTCAGAGCATTTGTTGGAAGGAACTTGGAAAAATACTGGAAATTTCTGTTGTCCTCCAGCAAATATGTGTGAATTTGCTTGTCAAAATAGCATTTATTGTTAGAACAAATTTTGAACACATGGAAGACCAGGATTCATTAAATACTCAAAAGCTCTACCTGTAGAAAAGGACACAGTGGAATGCTGGTAAGGAAAGTTTCAAAGAAAATAAGGGCTTTGACTCCTAAAAACCTACTTTTTTCTTTTCCCTGGGAGCAAAATGGAATAAGCTGATACTGAGTGAAGTATAAAACCAGCCAGAATTTACAAACTGAAATGACTGCAGAGAGGCCATTCCAGTGGCATTCAAGTCTGAGCTATTCACTGCACTTAGGGTAAGGCAGAGTGTGTTATGGGGTTGTTTTAGTGGACACTTAGAGGAAGACTGAGCTCTTGCCACATCATTGTGTCCAAGCTAAACCATGTCCCCTGGCAGCTCAGGAACTGTTCTACCTTCAGGGAATGGTCCATGTTCTTCCTGGCTGTCACTTGTCCCTGCAGGGCAGTCTGAAGTCAAGGACATGAGGTGCAAGAAGCTGAGGGACCTGGTTCATGGTGGATGTGAACCACAAGGTAAGTTGGGTGTTCCAGGAGTCAGAGCAGGCAGGAGTACAGCACTGTGCCCTTACCTTGTGGAGAGGGAGCCACATTGCTGGCAAAACAGGGAGGAAACAGGACTTAGATTGATTGAAAACACAGCAGTATATGTAATTCCTCCTGAAACAAACAAAAAAAAAGCCCAAGAAAATCTACATTTTTGGATTTGCTGGGTCAGAGGCAATCAAACATTTTGTTATGACTCAGATGTGCTTTTTCTAAACTATTTCTGTTTCTACTCTAATAAAAAGTTGAAATAATACAAAAAGTCAAAGTCAGCTTTTATACCAGCCACTCATCTGGAACAAAAAGTGAAAACATTTAATTTGGAAAATACTGATTTTGTATGGACATTTTTAAAGCATTGAATAGTTCATCCAATTAAATTTGTAAGCTGGCCCATTCTCCTTTCTCAGCAAAACTGCTCTTCTGTCACATCTTCTCAGCAGTGGGGGAATCTCCAATCCCCTGCTGAAATGCACAAACCAAAAATATTTTGATATGCAATTGAAAAGACCAGAAGTCAAGGAAGATACATGGTGGTGGTGTTGCCTGTGCAGACAGATGATCCCAGTTAAAGCAGTGCTGCTCAAACCCTTTCAGCCAGGCAGAGCCATGGTGAGTAACAGATTTATTCAGAAAATCTGGAGGAGCAGTTGAATCCATTTCCCTTCCAGCTGTGTTGACCATGCAGATGATTCAAAATAACCTGTGTGGCTTTGTCAGCCAGCTGCCCACAAGAACTTTTTTGAATTTTATTCCTGAGTGATGCAGTCTACAGTCTGGCAACATGTGCTTGTCATCATAATTTTCATCCTTTGCTTTCAGTGAGTGAATAAACCACACTTGTGTTTAACAAGGTGCAGTTTTCCCATACAGTCATTACAAAAATCTCTTCCAAAAATTATCTTTACATTCAATGTTGTCCTGCATCAAAGACATCAATTTCTGCCTTAGAAAGGAAAGAAAAAGGCTCCATTTGGTTGCATACTGTCATTAAAATAATGCCTACTTTCATAGCCACAGAAAGCAGCTAAGTGTAGCTATCTGAATCCTTTGTGTCTGGCTACAGTGATGTTAAAACTTGTGGGATTTTCTTCTTCTTTGTCGTGGTTGGTTTTCCTAAGAGTTTTTCTTAGTTTGCAAGACAAAAGTGCAACCCTCCAGATCTCCCCTCGCACCCTGAGCGCAGGCCATGGCTTCTCCTGGCCTTTTAAATCCAGCACAGCTGGATCTGTGGTGCTTGAATCATGAGGATCACCGATGCTGTGAGAGGAGCAGGAGCATCGGTGTGTTACCCAGCAAATACCTACCTTCTGAAAGATCATTTCCTTTCTACTTGTAATTACAGCCTGCAAATCCTTCACTTGAGGAAATCTGGCCTCAGGAAGCCTAGAACTGAGCACTGGCCTTTCCAGAAACCCAAATTTGAATGTAATTTTGGATATTAGAGCTGACCTGGTAGTTGTGTTTTGCTCTGAACTTTGGTTGAATACCAGTGAAAACAAGGAGACTTGGGACTGCAGTTGTACCAGTATGGTTGCAGGGAATATTTTTGTAGAGGTGTGAGTTCTGCTGTTTGCTGGTTGTGATGGTATCATCATGCTGTAAAAGATGAACCTGTTGCTTTGAACCCATCTTTTTTCCATGTCCCCACATATATACAGCATGATAGGGGTTTGGAGACAGAATGCATTTGCTTTCAGTAGGGTGCCTTTGACTAGCAGAACTGGAGGTGATTCAGCACAGCTGGACAGAAGGCAGTTCCCCATGCTAAAGAGAGGTGTCTGCATGCTGGCCTTAGGTGGTGCAGCAGATGGCAAGGGAGGGATTTGTATAGGGGATGCTATTGCTGGAATGTAGGAAAGCAAGGATGGCACAGAGCTGTAGGGCTTGCTGGGAGAGGTCTGTGTTGCACCACAGATGCTGAGAGCCAAGGATCCAGCAGTAAGTGAACAAATAAAAGTAAGTGATGATAACTGCTGCCTGCTGAAGATATTAGGCACACTGCCAACGCGGGCCTGACAGCTGCCAGGGATCCCTTCCCAAGAGTGCTCTGACAGGGAGGAGATTCCAGGTGGTCAACAGGCACTTGCAGCCCTGATCTTTCTGGGTTTTGGGCCCCTGGACACGCACTGACCTTTGTATTGCAGCCCCAGTGGTGCACACCCTCACTGAGAACTGCAGAATAGCCCTCTCTGCTGTCCCTCACGGTGTTTTGGGAGAGCAGGCTGCTATGATCCCCTGCTTACTCTATTGGGGTTTTGTTGGCTTTCTATTAGCAAGGCCATTTTCATGCAAATGAGGTCATAGTTCCATAGTCTACCTGCTCCTTCTGCTCCTGCCTCATCTGCAGAGCTAATCCGCTCTTCCTAATAGTCCTGTTGGTTGCTATAGCAATGATAAAGTGGTATGAAAAAGCCAGGATGATACTTAAATGTATGTCTGGTATTACATTTTTCTTTCTTTCTCCTGGGAAGGAGAAACCAAATGATGAGAGGTTTGTTGTTTTTTCGGGGTTGGTTTTTTTTTTAGGGGGTGTTTTTTTTGTGTATTACTGTTTTATCAAAAGCTTTAACTGTAGGCTTTTTGGACCCTGGCTGCAATCCTCTCTCAGCACCCTTTTAGGCTGGGAATTTTGCAACTCGAGAGCAGGTAGTAAGAAACAAGAGCCCAAATTTATGAATATAGGGTACATGGAATTTTGTATTTAAGATGCCAAAGTTACATTTATTGAGTCGTGCACAGTGTAAGAAGTTTGCCAGTTCACCATGATTGGAACCTAAGCTGCAGAGTGCTTAGGGCCCAGTTTGGTCTCTGAACGTATTGAAAGATTTCTAAGCATGTTAGCAGAGGGTTTGTTTTGGATTTGCACCAGGAGATTTACTCAGCACTGCCACTGAAAGGGGCATTTTGAACAGCAAATTAAAAAATCTTAATGAAATCAAGGGAGAGGAAAGCAGAGGATTATTTTTGCTCAGTTGCTGCATACAGGAATGGGTGGCTGTAGTACCAAGCCCTGTCTTTTACACACCTCAAAAATTACTTACTTATTCTGTATTTTCAATTTTTTTTGCCGAGTTTGCAGTCAGAATCATGGATATGTATTAAAAGTTGGCTGAAAGAGCCATATTTGTGTGAATTCAGTTTATTCTAGAGCCCACCACGCTGGCAAATCAAGGCAAGCAAAACTTACATTTAAGTGCTTACACACGTTGATCCCTTCTTTCTTGTCACAGTCTGAGAGCATCCCCCATGCAAAACAGCTTCTCCTGCCCATCCATGGTGGGATCAGCTTGTTCCTCCTGCCTGCTGGGGTTCACTAGACAAGATCAGGCTGTGGCTATATTGAGTGAAATGGTCTTTCTAGCAGCTGGCATTTAAAGGCACCTCAAGCTAAAGTGCTCAAAAGCCCACCATGGGTATATTTTTCATATCAGTTCTCATAGGGACTGAGTTGGAGATTGGGTTAAATCTCAAATGGGAAGATTATATCATTTCTGAGTTTATGGCTGGCATTAACTCTGGGCTTTCTCATTACTTGTATAAAAGTGAGCCCCTTTTTGAATCTTTTATGGCCTGGCTTGATTAAAAGTGGGATGAAAGCAGAAACAATTTGAATGGCCTTTAGTGCTCACTGGTATAAAACTAGTGCAAGAAGAGAAATTGTTCCTACAGTCCCTCATCCCAGATGAATGTGAGATTGAGAGAAAACACATTACCAGAAAGAAAGAATTTACTCATTTACCTGTTAGTTACATTCAAGGTTACTTAGTTAAGCGTTCATATAATGTTTTCTTACAGGAGACAGCTTTGTTTCCTTATTTTCAAACACAGCAGCTCATCTTGCTTTCCATCAGCATAGACAAAAATATCAGGTGAGAGAAAACAAGTCTTTTTTTTCCAGCTGCATGTGTCGAGGAGCCTCCCTGGCATGCAGCCCCCATACAACACTGCCTTCTACTTTGTCCTGTGCTCAAAAGACCGATTAAGTGATCTGCTAATGCCATGCGCCTGGGGCTGGGAAGTGCTGGGGGATGATGGGGGAGAGGCAAGAACCTGTCTGCTCCCTCCTCTACCTGCAGAGACACGGGGAAATGTCATCCCAGGCCTGCATACAAGCACGGCAGGAGGCAGCCTCCACCTACCCTGAGGTCTGGCCAGTTTTTGCCTTTCTGTAAATAATTAGTAAGTGTGAGCTTCCAGAGAACTAACTCCCTGCTAAGGGGATTTCTACTAGCCAGAGGCCCTCAGGGATTATATATCCTCAGCAACTCCATCCAAAGAGATTGTACCCAGTGCCCTGCATGCCCCACAGAGACAGCCTTCGCCTCGGCACGGGGCCACCTCCACACCTAAAAGAGGCAAAGGAAGTCTCCATGCCTCAGACACTGGTAAAAGCATTCCTGAAAGGGTTACTGGTTTTGAGGATTGGCTTTTCAGTTACTTCTTTGGGTTGAGGCTATCGGATGTTGGTGGCAGCCAGGTCATCTGCACCCTCTGACAGTCCTGTCCTAACTAGCTCTAGTTGCCCCACCAATGACTTACTTTCCTGGTGGAAAGGTTTTGTCTTTACAGTTTAGTCCTGGAGATTAAAAACCATGGTCATCCTTCCTGCTCTTAAACTCAGTGGAAATGGCACTGAAGGGCAAGGTTTTTTTATTAGGTCATGTCTCTGGAGATTAGAAGAGGTTCAGAGCAAGGGCTTAAGGGTTTTTCATCCTGTAGGTCAGCTGAAAGGTAGGAGGAGATTTTGCTTTCTAGATTGATGCCTGCAAAAGAATTGAGGTAGGTCTTGGCAGCCACCTGCCAAGCCGTGGTGATCCCAGAAAGCACAGGTCCAGAGGCTGCGTCTCCAAGGGATAAACCAAAGATCAAAGGATGACTGTGGGCTGAGTGCTTGGAAACAGCAGCAAAGAGGTGCTGGAGTGGTGAAACAAGGTGTTGGTGGGGCACACAGAAAGTCTTGAGACATGCACTTCGTGGCTACTCTCATTCCTGATAGAAATGCCTGGCAGAGCCGTAGTGCTCTCACCTTCCAGAATGGATGCAGGTGGTTGTGGATGCTCTTGATGGTGGTACCAGAGAGGTAGCTGAAGTGAAACTTGCCCTCTTAGACATGAGAAACAGCTGCTGTCTGAGAAATGCTGAGAGCCTTTGGAGAGGCTGCATTCTCCATCCTTTCTCTTTAATTCTGCTTTTTTGATTTAGATGTGTTGTGAAGGTCTGGTAAAAGAGATCCTAGCACATAGTGGGAGTTGAATGTGCTGTTGTCTGTTAGTCATTATATATATTTTTTGTTATTCATTTGGCACTTTCCGGAGAGTTTTTCCCCCCACATTGTGTAGGCTGCCATCTTCCTTTCTTTCTTTGTAGCAAGCATGTGGGCGCAGCCTTGCTTACACTCCGAGCAACTGGGGAACCACCATAAATGTAGCTTATCTGCTTTCTGATACATTTTCTTTTGCGTTGGTTTGGATTTGTGCATCGTCAGTAACATCTGTTCTGCTTTAGTGGCATACAGTTTTCCGAGTCTAATTAGCTGGCTGCTTGTAATCAGGACTATTTCAACTGTTGTCATTCTGAATGTTCTTTTTCCCTTTTTTTTAATACCACATTTGCCTGATTGACCTTTTTTGTTGTTTTTTTTCTCTGTCTTTCTATCGGGCTGCTCCAGGAGCCATGGCTAATCATCTTATAACCAATGCTCTGCTTCGTCCTCATGGCACTAACAACCCTTATAATACATTGCTCGGGGAATCGGCGGTCTATAACAACCCTTCTGTCAGCATGTACAACGCACAAGGTGTGCTGGAGTTTCTCTCTAATTTTTCTAGTGAGAATTCCATTTTCTGTGGCTTATTTTGGCCCATTCCTTTCTTCTTTTTTTTTTTTTTTCTTCCTTTTACTTTTTCTCTCCCCACGCACACACACTTTTTTTTTTTTTGGAACTGGGCACAAAAAAAAGATTCTCTCCCCTCCCTTTCATTTCAATGCATCTTTCCATCTTCCAGATGCTATTTTTCCATGAGCAATCCAGTTCACTTTGAAAGACTTTTGTCAGTTTTACTCAAAGCATTCACAGTATTTTGATTTTGATTTTTTTTTTCAGTCTCCTTGCTTTTGTATTGTTTTGGACTTGTGTGTGTGTGTGTGTGTGTGTGTGTGTGTGTTCTGTCAGACACATCCATTCCTCTCTTTGTTGTCAGCGCATTTCCTTGTTAAACCATTCATTTCAGAAACAGGAACACCGCTGAAGGTAAGTGAAGCTAAACTGGCCTTTGCCACCAAAGCTGCTCTCATTTGAAATGGCCTGCAGAAATGTGGCCAGCAGTGCGCTGCTTTGCACAGGGAGTAAAATGCAAAATAAAACAAAACTGCCCTTGATCGCTAAGAAAAATGACAGTTGAAGCAAGAAGTGTAGGCCAGCTCCAAAGAGCAGAGCTGAGATAAGAAATGTTTTGCCGTTTGCATTTATACATTTTATCTGTGTTGTTAGGGGGGAAAAATAATCGAAAGAAGGTGTAGTGAATCTAGATAATATTTTATATCCTCCTTTTGGCAACAGAAAAGAGACAGGCAGAGTCAGTTGTACCTAATGGAAGTTTCTGCTATGGAAATCACTCTCTTGTCACCTGCATGTTTGTCTCTGCTCTGGCTTCTATGTGAAGGAACCATGTTTGTAAGCTATGTCCTGGTGCTTCTGTGAGGGAGAGGCAGGTGTGTTTAAGTAGGGCCTGAGGAGGAGATGGGGAGTGTGGAGCTCTGACAGCTCCTCTCTTGGTGGCTCCATCCTGCTCCGCCCTTTCCATGGGATTTTTTTTGGGTGTGACCTGTAAGGTGGCTGAATCACTGCAGAGTAGCACTGCATTCCAGTGCAAGTGTGCCAGCACTCTGTCAGCTCTCTGCTCTCAATGAAGGTATCACTTCCCAGTAAAGTATATCCCAGAGAGGGAAAATAATGATGGTTATAATGCAAGCAGGAAAGCCCCCTTTGTACTCTATGGCAGCATGTTGTTTATGACAGAAATAGATGTTGAACTGTATCAGGAGAATATTTGCATTCAAAGCACAAGGAAAGCACATGTGTTTGACCTTTTTGCTGTTTATTAATTTCCTAAACTATGCTAACTTTGTGCAATAAATTTGTTTCCAAGAATGCTTTTTTTGAAAAGGGGCTACTGCTAAACATGAAATGCTCAGAATTTTAAGAATTTCAGTGTACTGCAAATGTGGAAATGAGCTTTGATGTTCTGACTAGTTTCTTGCATGATAACCTTGAGGTATGGCAGTCTTTTAAATCAAATGGCAGCAGGTAATGCTGGGTCAGCATTTGCCTTAAGAGGAGCCCTGATGTTCAGGTCTGGGTGCTTCACCTGAACCCAGGTGATATGGGCAGAAATGTGTGTTACATGTATTTTAATAATTTTGTGTTGTTCAAATTTTTAATACTAGAATCTGATACAGTTACCTGAGCTAACAGAATGTTATTCCACAAAAATAGCATAATTTTTTTGCAAGTGCTATTCTGTTCAACACAGTTAGATAAATAACAGAGAAACCTGTCCAGGCTTCATCCATGGGTGGTGAAGAAAGAGAATGGGACCAGCCTGGTCCCATTTAAGCTCCTGGAGCCTTGCCATTGACTTCAGAGAGAGCAGAACACCACCCATTCTTTTCAGGAGGCTGCGAGTTAATTGATGACCACAGAACTGCTATAGCTATTAGTTTTCAAACTGGTTAGGTCCCTGGACAATTACAACTGTGAATATTAGGAGATCCCGTGGCAGAAATGAAAGGTAGCAAAACCAACCAGGCCTAGTGGTCTCGGTGGCCCTTTGGGGATGCTGCAGCAGCAGGAATGCTAAAGCCAGGAGAGTGCATTGTAAAAGTAGATGCTGTCATCATCTCTGGGTGTGCCTTGGCTGTGGCTGGCATGCAGAGAGGCATTGTTAGCTAACACCATCCAACTAACTCATGCCACATCACTAAGGTTGTGATTTTTTTTTTTTTTTACATGTTCATTTGCCACTTCTGATGCTGGCCATGGATGGGGCAGGACACCCTAAGGAACAAGGGACTGATCTGGTCCACCTGTTTCTTTTCCCCTCCCCAGTTACGTCTTTTAAAATACGGTCTCTGCTTAAGCCAAAGCTGCCACATCTGTGGCAGGCAATCACCAGGGGCCAGAACGCCTAAAAATTACCCTTGGAAAGAGGTGGGGAATCAGACCCTAAAAGGCCAAAATTCCATGTTCCAGTGGCATAAGCAATTCGTTGACAGGACACAGAGTGTAGAGTAAGGAGGAGGTGGTAGGTGAAGGGCCGAGTGCTCACTGTCATTGGAAGTGAGGAACATTTGCTGGCTCAGTCTCTCCAAAGCAGGTAAATATCCCAACACCTTTCATGAGAACTAATCTTGAGAGAAGGTGTTAACAAGCCTTAATGACCATCAGCAAGCTCTACTTAAAATCCAACAGACAACTGAAGAGTGGGAAGCTGAGTGTTATCACTGCCTCTTCATCTTATTCTCTGACTTTTCTTGTTTTAAGCCTTTCTTAATAGTTTCATTTAACAATGCCATTATTCAAACTACTATTCCTCTTGGTTTTGTTTGTTTCTTTTTTTGCCAAGTTCATGTAGTTTGCCACATGTTTGGTTAAAGTAAAAATCAGACTTACTAAAGTTTGTAAAATGCCAGCAGCCCCATGATGAGCAAAGTCATACTCTTACAAAGCACTGTTGCATAAGATGGACGGCAAAACATTTTTAGCAAGGAAACAGAATTCAGTTTCAGCTACCAGGGGTTATTATACCTAACAGTAAGTAAAGCCATTCATTTAAAGACTGGAAGTGACAATGACAGTGCCTATCTTTTCAAGCATGACCGTTACCAGCTTTAGACTTTTCTTAAATTTCCTGGCATTATTTCTTCATTTGTGTTGCACGCTGAACATTTTATAATGGCATTGGAAAACAGTTTAAATGTGATAATTTTTTAAATAAAAATGTAGAGTATTGACTATTGCGCGTAAAATATTTTTTTTTCTGTCTAAAATGTCAATATTTTTAACCTGAAATAAACCTTGTAACAAATTCATGTATTCTGGGCAGTGGAAATTATTTCCGTTAACTCTCTTTTCTGCATATCATCAATTTGCTTTTTACTCATGTTTCTCCTACTGTCGCTGTAAGCTTACTTGTTGTTTTTTCTTTCCTTTTCTTCATGCTGTCGTTTAGAGCCCTACAGAGAGACAAGTATGGGAGTAAAGCTAAACATTGCATATCAAATGTAATTTTTTTTAGTTCACTTTTATTGCATCACATATAGATGATGTAGTTAATAAAGGAAATTAATCTCACAGTTTTGAAATCAAAAGACTATGAATAGACATGTATATATATGTGTATGCGTGTGAATGTATGTATGTATATATATATGTATGTGTACATATATATATATACAGATGAGATTAGATGATGCTTCCTTTGTTTATTTCTCATTTTTGTGGTATTGTTTACCCAGCACAGTTTCTTGTTTAGTTGTGTATGCTTTTTTTTTTTCCCCCAACTTCATGTTTTTATTTGCAAGGTCGTGGCAATTTTATATGGTGTGTTTCATTGCAGCCCCCACTCTGTTCTCACCTGCAATGCCTCCCATTTTATTTCTGCACCAAACCCCAGATCTATGCATTGGCAGCAGGAGCACAGTGCTCAGTGCCTCAATGCATACCTTACTCAGCGTAACCATCCAACAGATGCTGTTGTACCTGTCACCCATTACATACAGCCCTCCCCCAAAAATGCTCACTTTTCATTTCTCCCCAAGCATCGTGACTCAGTTGGAGAGCTTTCACCGTGAAAATCAACGGCTTTGCTCTATGTCTGTGATGGCTAGTTGATTTTTTGGCATAGCTCCCTCATTTGCTGGGGAACCCAGGATACAGCAGCACCCTCTAAGCTTCAGAAACCCAAAAGGTGACCGACACATTTGGGGTATTTCATTCAAAGCAACAAGAAGTCTTCAGTAGCACTTTCCAGCCCTTGACATACAGCAACTACTCCATCGCAGATATAGACTGAATCCTGTATTTTCAGAAGGTACACATGCCATGTACTAAGCATGGTATGAGCAACTGTTCATCTGAAATTGTCAGTTTAATGGCTTCTCTGATCCACTGTGCCTTGCTGGGGGTTGCCTGCCAGTTTTTGGCAATGCCTGAAGCCCTTAACTGAGAGATCGATAAGTTATTTCATGCATCCCCATGCCTGCTGTCCTTCCAAGGAGACCAGCAATCCCAAAAGAGAAAGCATGGTGGCTTAACTGCTGGGCCTGATTTTCTTCTCCTTTGCCCACCCATGCAGGCATTGCTTTCAAAGCATTTCCCTGCCATCTCCCGTAGTGCTTTGGCAAAGAGCTGAGCTCCAGCCTCATGTTGTCAGCATTGAGACACCTGTGGAGATGCAATAGGCAGCTAGATCGGGAACACCCCGAGACCCTGCTACTCCTCTCAGGTTCCCATGAGCCCACCATACCATGGCAGTGATGGTACTTGCTGTACCCTCTGCTGAACCCACTGCTTTAACTTGGCAGGTGGAATAGAAGCTATTTTTAAAGGCTTCACAAGACCCCAGAACAGCTGCCTCCAACATCAATTGTATTAGAAAATCCCCACCTGGCCAGTGTGGAGTAAATAATTTTGGTTGTGCCCTTAAGCCAGAAGAGGTAGGGCATTTAGCCTTGTTCCAGAAAATCCTGGGCTAGGAAGCACTTTGTGGCTCCCCCTTGCTATTCCCTGAATCCTGCCATTCAGTCCTTATGTCTTTATCCTGACAGCCTGCCCAGTGAAAGGGGAGAGCAGACTTTTTTTCCTCTAGAAAGGATACACTCCCAAACAAAGTTTTGGTAGTGATTAGCCTGGGCGGCAAATACTTTTCCCTCAGCTGGGAGGAATTTCCCCCTTCCTCTAAAGTTCCTAGGGCCAGGGCAGGTGGGACCAACCCAGGGTCATGAATTTTTCAGCTCCCTCAAGAATACTTAGGGCGCAAGAGCTGTAGGAGAATGCTGGCCAGGAGAGGTTATTCTTCCAGCTGGATGTTGCCTCATCAAGTCACACACTTGACAGTGCTTTCCATTTTTCTTTTTGGGAAGCCCTTGACCACCAGCTGGTTAGATGGAGCTGTGCCCTCCCATTTTGGCCGCGACGCTCTCCTTGCTGCCCAGCCCCAGCAGCTGCGGCAGCCTAGGAAGGGGGTTTGAGTGTGCACATCCCGCATGAGTGTCCTGTTTGTACAAGTCACCCTCTCTTGTGTAATGTTTTTCAGAGGGGCTTCTGAACAATGCCAGGGATACAAGTGTCACGGATACTCTACCACTGAATGGTAATCACGGCAACAGCTACAGCATCGCCAGCGGCGAGTACCTCAGCAACTGCGTGCAAATCCTTGACCGTGGGTACAATCACACGGAGAATGCCCTCGAGAAAAAGATCCTGAAGGAACTCACCTCCAACTACATCCCTTCCTACCTGAACAACCATGAGCGCTCCAGCGAGCAGAGCCGCAACTTGATGAACAAACTCGTCAACAGCGTGGGCGGCGGGAGCGAGGACGATGCCATCGTGCTGGATGACGCCACCTCCTTCACCCACGAGGAGAGCCTGGGCCTGGAGCTCATCCACGAGGAGTCGGACGCCCCGCTGCTGCCTCCCCGGGTGTACTCGGCAGACAACCACCAGCCCCACCTCTACAGTCGGCGTCGCATCCCGCAAGACAACAGCGAGAGCTTTTTCCCTTTGCTGACCAACGAGCACACGGACGACCTGCAGTCGCCCAACAGGGATTCTCTCTACACCAGTATGCCCGCCCTGGCTGGCATGCCCATGACGGAAAGCGTCACCGCCAGCACCCAGACCGATCCTCCACCAGCGAAAAGCGGCGGTGGCGATGCCGACGATGTTTACTACAAAAGCATGCCCAATCTTGGCTCCAGGAACCACGTCCATCAGCTACACACTTACTACCAGCTAGGTCGAGGCAGCAGCGACGGTTTTATAGTCCCACCAAACAAAGAGGGAACCTCTCCGGACGGCAATGCAAAAGGACCCGCTCACTTGGTCACTAGTCTATAGAAGATTCAGCAAAAATTAAGCAAAGAGACAACTAAAAGCCTCTCCGTAACACTCGGTTTACTGTTCTGAGTTAATCCAAACAGTGGTAATATTGTGTGTACTCCTAAATCTTCATGCTGTTCAAAAGGAAATTCTCAGACTTTTTTTACTGGAATTTTTAGGCCGGCCCGGAGAGGACAGTAACTGCTGTGCCCCCCTTATCTTCCCATCCTTCTTCCCTCCAGACAGACTTCATTATGTTAATGAAAGAGATAGATAACGGCACACTTCGTGGCCTTCTCAAGTTATGCCGTGTTTGTTTAAACAATCCTTGATGCTGTGTTGCTCTTAAGGACCTGATTTAAGAGGGAAAAAAAAAAAAAATAAAAGGCCAAAAATGTGCATTTGAAACTAATAGCGATGACGCATCTAGGTGGGAGCGCTGCGTAAAACAAGCTAGCAAAACTCTTTCTTACCAATCCAGATCACACCATGGGTTATGGTCACTCACAGCTTGGTTTCACTGCAGCGCCCTTCGCTGCGGGAGCAAACAAAACGTAAACAAATTTAATGAGATGGAAGGGAATCCTAGAATCCTGTGCTAAAGGCATATTTTACATTTTGCTGTATTAACGGATGATAAAAACTAATGGCAGAAAAAGAGAAGCGAACAATTTCTATGTAATGTACAGATACTAGCATTGCACATATAGTCTGCTTTCTGTTCCTCCAGAACTTGCGTCCCTGTTAATGTAGTGGAAAAAAAAATAAGAACTTTTTTCTGTTGTGCTGGTCTTGTAAGTTTGTCTACCAGTAGGAGCAAGGTTTTTCCATAACTCTTTCCTTTTTTTTTTTTTTTTTTTAAATTTTGTTTTGCCTTGTCCACTGCTCCTTCCCTCTGTCCCCTTCCCATCCCAGTAAAAAAAACTCACTGGGCAAGGAAAAAAAACCCCCAAACATCACTTTCTAAGGACCATTTTTAGTAACACCATCACCATTTCTTTTCAGCCAAGGCAGTCTTTTAATTTCCTCGCTGTATAACCTTTTTCAGCCGGCATGTTGCCAGCAGACCTTTTGGCAGACTAGAGCAGGGCAAACTTCCTCATTGTCAGTGCACAACCCGATCGTGACAATAATCCTGTGAAGCATCTCTGGCCAACAGCCCCTCAGCCAGGCCCTCGGGTCGCATCCAGGGACTGAGGAGAGGTTTTGTAGTTGTAGTGGGGGTTCTACAGGAGACTGCCATTTCCCTGGAGGAGCAAAGGGCCTTCTCGGCTCAGTCTGATCCCCGGTTTAGGCACTTGTACTGCAGTGGTTAAGAAGAAAATAGATTGACGCGTAGTGAGCTAAAAAGTACTTTGCGGTGATTTTTAATTAAAAAAAGGGAAAAAAAGTCCTCTGTTCATTATTTTTCCTAACAGGAAATTTATTTATTTGACTGGATTTTTAAGTAACATAGGCTTTCTGGAGGTAAATTAGCAGCACGGAGTATGAATTCTTTTTCCTCTTT
Source organism: Serinus canaria (assembly GCF_022539315.1). Taxonomy (NCBI): domain Eukaryota; kingdom Metazoa; phylum Chordata; class Aves; order Passeriformes; family Fringillidae; genus Serinus; species Serinus canaria. Next base: position 17,383,291 of record NC_066317.1, read on the forward strand.
TTTTTTTTTTTTTTTTTTTTAATTTATGATCCATTTTGTACGGTCTCAGCAGTTGAATGACCTCATTACTAATATTTGTTGTAAAAGTGAAGCTTGTTTGCCAACCAATAAACAACTGATCACGATTTAGAAGATATTGTATGTATGTACTGTACAATTAATTTCTCTTTTTTTGTCGTTGTTGTTCCTCTCTCCATTAATGTCTTCAGTATGAGTTTCTACTCCTTTACAGCATGGGTGAGCAATGCCGAAGAAAGGAGGCCTAAGCTGAGAAATTTAAGCACAAAGGTTATGCAGCTGTGGCTGACTAGAAAAATCAGGCTGGTGGTACTTGTTTAGGGACAAGAACAACACTGGTTGACATTTGTTGCAGGTGATTCTAGGTCTGTTTTGTGCCTACTGTATAAAGTAGCCGACGACACACGGATGATTTGAGTATAGTGTTTCACGTGTCATATCTTTTATTCATTGTAATTTTTTTTTTCTTTTATTAATTTTCTTCTTTTATTTTTTTTAATTTGGGTTTTCTGAGATTAAAAACTGCTGGTAGCATGTCAAAGAGTAAAACAAGTCCCCCTTAGGCCTTCTCGGTCGTTGTTTGCTGTCTCTTTATTTTCTTGCTCCGGGCATATGCCAAGCGCCCTCACCATCCTTGGCCACATGGTCCTTCCTGCCCCACCTCTGCCAATGGCCCACTGGCACCTCACTGCTCCCCTCCAGCCTCCCCCTTCAAATCCCTTGAGTGCAATCAGGAATACAGGAAGCCACAAAATAGACTGGAAAGGTTGACAGGGAAAATAACCACCTCTGGATATGATTGGTAATGAATTTTCAGTGGTTTTTAACAAAGCCCTCCCATGGCCTGGGCTTAGGGGCTTGGTGCTGCCTCCATCTAAACTGTGCCTATCCAAGTCCTGTCATGCTGGGTAAAAGCCAAAAGGCTTGGAGCAGGTGGGCGAGGCACCTGTTGAACAAGATATTCCCAGTGCTGGAGGATAAGTGCAGCAGTAGCAGCAGATCAGTGAGCAGTTCCACCCCATCCTGGGACTCTCCTTGCACTGGGGCAGTGCTGCTCGGTGCCTCTCAGCAGAGTCTGGTTGGGCAAGACAACCAGGGGTTGTGATATTTGGTGATATTCATGGCCTTCTGGTTCAAGCCACCTGAGTCCCTCCTGCAGCCACTCTGGCCAAAACATCTTGGGGAAGAAACTTCATGTGGGACCATGCACTGATCGCAGCAGTGCCTCTTGCCAGGTCTGGGTTTCTGGCAAGGGAGCATTTCCTATTGGAATATTGGAGAATCACCTGACTTCATAGCAGAGTAGCCACTGGCCAGCCAGGTTATGCTCTTTCTCTTGATGCTGCCTCCCTGTTTCATTTTATTATCCATACCAGCAGCGATGGAAGTGGATAGTGCGTGGTGGATGCACTCTTGCAGGTACAGCAGGTTATTCACACCCGTGTGGTCGCAGCAGTTCATCTAGCAGCCCAAGAGAGGCTGCTGAGGCTTTAAATAACTGAAGTACCTCTTATTTTGGGGAAAGTAAAAACTTCTACTGTGTTAGACTCAAAAAATAGTTTTTCAGGAGTATGGTGGAATTGAGTGCATGCAGAGGGTGAGATACACCCTAGAAAAATAATCATCATGATAAAGCGGGAGGCAGGTGATGAACATGGCATTTACCAGTGTTTCTGAAACTGCAAGAACAAACCAGTGGTGGGTCTGCTATGGGATGGTTTTGTCCTACTGAAAAATCTTTACCTTCTTTTACAACAAATGGTCATTCTTCCCCAGCCCTTTTATGTATTTCAGGTTTATCAGTGTGCAGGCTCTTTTTCCCTTCTTCTCCATCCCTTCTCTTTGCCAGCCTACCCATGCCTATTAGCACTTTGATTGGAAAAAAATGCTGTTTATTTTCAAGCTGATTATTTCTGTTCCCAGGCTGCTCTGACATCACAGGATTCACTGTTGGTGCTTCTTATGGCTTAGGAAACATAGAGGGAAAATATATATTATTAATTTTATTAAGCCAAAAATGGTTTAAGACTGTAATATAGTGGGGATGTTTTATGAAGGGGAGCAGGATGCAGATTATTTTTGGCATTTTCTTCCCCTTGAGAACAGATTTTGTTGTGTCAGGTAGTTGATTATGGGCATGGTGCGGGTTGGTGCTTGTTGATAAGTAGCTCACTATGTACAATTCTTATGTGACTGGCAACAGTGTCTTCTGTGCAGACTGCAGCATGTGAAAATCAACTCACTGTTAAGTCCTTGGTGCCTACAATGCTCCTGGGGTATGAGGAAAACTTCTAAGGCATTTCTTAATGCTGAACCAAGGCAAGAATGTGAGGAAAAAGCAGTAGTGATTATGATGTTAAATCCATACTCATGCTTGGGGCACATAACTGTGTAGGCTGGGTTGAAGGGGATAATCAGCCCTGTACTCAAGGGATCTTTTCTAGGGCTCCATTTAACAAAACAAAGGAAAGAAAACCAAACCAGATTTGGCTTATAGGGAGAAGATTAAAGCTTCATCATTCAAGTGCAACAAACATCCCACTTTCAGCTGAAAACAGACAAAATAGAGGCAAATAGGTAGTGCTTGAGCTGATGAGAATGTCAGCTGATGCACAGACCATTTTCTGAAACACAGGGCCACCTTTGGGAAGCTTGAGCTGCCAGGCATGTTTGGAGTGAGGACTAATGTTAATCCATTCATTGAGTTGCCCCTTCAGAAAGCCTTTCTTGCAGGTGGGAAGAGTGGGATGGAGAAGTGCAAGGCTCTTCTCAATGCTTTTTTGCATTTTCCCGAAAGTCATCTTACGATCCTTTACAAGTTATGAATCCCTTTTTTCACTCACTGCTAATTTGTGCAGGACTGGGTTTTTTTTTCCTGTGTAATCCCATTGCAGGCCACCCCGTAGAGAGCTGACACATCAGCTTACTGCTTAAGGACACCTTGACTATAGCAGGCAATTCCCACCCATTTTCTGCAAGAGCCAGAAGAGACTGTAAGATCTCCCTGAAAAATGAAGGAGAAATACAAGGCAAAAGACATGCCAAGAAAGACCATGTAGGCTGGAGGGAATCGGGGGTATCCATCACAGCTTTGGAGGCACCCGGTAGGCAATAGTGCTTACCATGGTCCTCAAAATTTCTGCCTGTCGATTGCTTTTAATTCCTTGACATCTGTAGTTGTTTACCAGTCTTTTTCCTTCCTCCCTTGCCCCAGGTAATAAGCAGTGGGATACCTCAGAGGGCCAGGGGAAACAGTGGGGATGGGGGGAGCTCCTGGGGGTTCTTTTGTTTTGTGTCTGTGTGTCCCTATTGCCTGCATCCTCCCCCTTCCCTGACCAGCTGGCCTCTCTGTCACACCCCCATGTGCCCTTGATCTCACTAGGTTATGAAGAATGTAATACCCTGCAGAACTGCCTAGTCAACAGGGATAGAAAGATAGCTCATCTTATTAAAAACCTGTCTCAGGAAAGCCTAAGAGCACAAGCTTGGTCATCTGTCACACCCTGATCTCCTCCTTACCTTTGGAAAGAAAAGTACTTTATTTTTAGCTATCTGCTGCATTCAGCTACACTCTATGCAAATTTTATTTAATGAATATTTTAGGGTTTAAATAGTCTGGGCTCATGAACATTATATAAATGTCATGTTGTTGCAGGCTCTCTGGTAACAGCGTGGAGGACATCCTGCAGTGTGAAGCTGAAGCCAGATAAAATCTGTGGTTAGTGCTGGCAGGGAAGGCAGCCGTGGGTTGTTCAGTGACTGTCCTGGAGGGGGGCATTAGCAGTGCAGTCAGGGGAGGGCACTGCAGTACCCCTGGGAGGCAGCAGCACTCCCCTTTCCAGACTGAGGGACATTTCCTTCTGCCCAGGTAGCTGGCTTCGGGCCACTTTTGCTCTTCCAAAGGCTTTGGGATGCATGGATCATACACCAGATCATTTATCATCCCAGTTCAGAAGAGGCAGTCTATTTAAAGCTGAAATATCAAGACTTGGCAGGATAGCTTGGAAATCTTCCTTTTTCACATCAAAATAGCTTTTTACAGGTGCTTACTGTTTATTGTATTCGGTATGCCAGACAGATGGTGATAGTCTTCTTCAGGAAGATGCCAAGAACAAAAAAAATCCTAACTATTTTCTATTTTTTCATTTCTTTACCCTCCACATATTTTCTTTTCTTATATTTCTACTCCTTGAATACACTGTACACATGTAAAAACGCAAGCTAAAGCCTCAATAAATAAAAATATTGGTATACAGAGCAATTATTATGTGTTGGAAGCAAATGCTCCGTATTTTAGCAGTGCTGCTTAAAACCCCAAAGAGCAACTTTGAAGACACAAACATAGCTGCTGCACAACCTCCTCAGCTGGTGTGATGGCAATATTTGTACAGATGACCAAATATCTCAGACTGCCACTTACAATGGACTGCATCTTGTGTTACAGCTTTGGAAAGGTTATTTCCAGCAGAAGGGTGCTTGGTGGGTAAATTAAAGCAATAATAAAACTGTTTTCAGCCTATCTTCTCCCACTTCTCCTGGAGGCATCTCAGGCAGAGTTAAATTGGGTCCCTGTGGCAGAAAACCTCACTCCAGACAATGGCCCTGCAGCCTTTGTGTCCCACCAGCAGCAAAGGCTTTGCCTTTCAGTGGGCTCGAGTCTGTGGTAATATCCACTGAAAAGTGGCTTTGGAGGATGAATGGTGAAAGCAGTCAACAGGCTGAGTGGAGGATGTCTGGGGATTCCACTTGGGAAGCAGAAGCACAGTGCTCCAAGCATCTCTGAGGATTTGGTTGCACAAAAGCTGCAGCAGGGGTGTGGGAAAAGCCACTTTGGGTGGGAGGGTATTAAAAGAAAAAGCCCCAAATTTCTGGTAAGGCTTTGTCCTCTGGCTGAAATATGCCAAAAAGAGTTTCTCAGGTGCTTTCTGTAGGCACCTGGAGAGAAGTGCAAGGTCGTGGGGAATTAGAACCGTGTGTGATTGGAAGGCATATTTGAGGCAAGCTAAAAGCTTTGCTGTAGCTATTGGGTGCTTGCTCTGGCCAGTACCTGGTTTCCTCACCTTAAAAAAAAAAAAAAAAAAAAAAAATTGTTTGCCTCAAAGCAGCCTTTTGGTTTGTGTTTGTTTTTTGGTTTTGGTTTTGTTGTTTTGGGTTTTTTTTGAGTGGTTCCTGATAAATAGAAGAGGATTATTTTTGCCATGCAAATACCTCAGCTCTGCCCTTTGGTCACCTTCCCTTTACCCACTTTGCTTGCTTATTCAAACTTAGAGATAAAAGGCCTCATTGCTTAAGCTGCTGTTGATATCAGCCAGGAAGAGTGCTACATATTAAATAGGTGGGATTTTTTATTTTCTGTACACACTGTGTACCCAGGCATTTTCCACTGCTGGCAGTTTGTACTGCCGTGCAAAGCAGCCCACTGAGCTAACAGCAGTGAAAATGAAAGGAGAAAATGCATCCCACTACTTAGGAAAAAAAAGAAGAAAAAATAGTTGAGCAACACGTAAAGGATGAAAGTCCCTCCTCCTCAGGAAAACCCCAAAACATCAGCCAAAATGGCCAAGCTGGGAGATGCCTGAAAAGATGCTAGTTCTCCCCCCACCACTTTGCCTTTGATGCCATAGAGAGCAACATGTACTTGGGAGGGTGAGAAACAGAGTGAAATTATTTATGCTTAGAAAATGTCTCCAGAATAACTCTTGATTCTTCTTGAATGTGATTAGCCTACCTTAAAATCTCCCTGAAATATTCATAAAAAAGCCTGCATGAGCTCACCCCAAAGTGCATGTGGCTGTGTCCTCCCAACGTGAGCTTGTGGAAGGAGATGCTTTCCCCCCTTGGGCTGCAGTGATTATAAAGGCAGCTGTAAAGCAGAGCACTCAGGATGCAAAGTGCCCTTCAGATAATGTCTGATATCAAAACAAATCTGTTTACTCTGCAGTCATTTATACTGAATATTTATTATTAAGGGGTGAGGGGGACACAACAGAAAATGCAGTTTGCTCAAACAAGCCCTGTTGTGTTGACACAAACTGGTGGCTGCAGCTCAGTGATGTGCTAAACACAGAGGAGCAAAGAGACACCTCAGTGTCACTCTTCTTCTGCAGAGCAGTGGGCAGCAGTGGCCCATGCTGCTGTACAACAAACTACTGGCTCGTGTGGGGACAAAGCCAGGCAGAACTGTAGGGCCAAAGCCAGGCAGAACTGTAGGGCCAAATTCAGCAAAAAGGGTAGGATGAAAACAAAAGGGTGTATTTATGGTTACCCATAAATACACTCACTTTCCCTGAGCAAGCCTTCCTTTTCAAGGCAAGCAAGGCATCCTCTGCTTTGTTTGGGGATGGAAATGATTTTGAAAATAGTTGTTATTGGTCCTGCTCCGGGGATTTACCTGCTCTCCCCTTGTTTTTCACAGAAGGCGTAAGGACGCCCAAGCAGGAGCCGGTCTTCAGGCGAGTCACCATGGAGGACAGTGTCATCTAGCGCCTGGGGACCCTGAGCCTGCCCCGGCCAGCCCGTGCCAGTGCGCCACCTCAGCTCCTCTGTGCCTCAGCCCACCCGTCCCTCACTCGGGATCGCGCTACAGGACAGGATGGAGAGAGAAGCTGGCCTCGGCCAAACCCTCAGCAAACCCTCGCATCCCCAAGGAGAGAGCAGCCCGGCTGAGATTCCCGGTGCCCCGTGCACGGCAGCACCCTGGGATGTGCCCTTGGCGTTTGGCCGCTCGTCTCTTTTGTGAAGATGAGCAGAGCAGGTGAAAATTGTCTTTTGTAATAAGAAATTAGTTTCACCTGCTCCGAACATTGACTTTGCTACTTGATAACGCTTAAAAAATGGCCGAGTGTGCTTAATCCACCATCCTGAGCCTCTCTCCATGCTCTCAGGCTGGGCTGTGTAAAGGGAAACCTGCCGGATCCAGGTTGCTGTTGTAAATACAGACCTGTCAGTGCGAAGAGCCAACAAGGGAAGGACCAGAGGGACAGAGAAGTAGTCCTTACACCAGGAGAAGCTGAACGTGCCAGCAGAGCACTGTCAAGCGAAGCTGTTGCCTGTAAATAGGGACCGGCGCATGTGTCCAGCAGCAGCAGCTCCACTTGGCCAAAGCTTCCCAGGGGAAAGCTGCTCAGATTTTATTGTCTTGTGTAAATAGAAATATTTTTTTGAGGAAAAAAAAAAAAAAAGAGCCTTAGTATCTTGAAGATAGCGTTTCTCAATCAGCTCAGCTGGGGATGGATATATGGGAACCCACGGGATCTGCCTGCTGGAGGCTGGCGTGGGCTCTCACAGCCAAGCTCTGCCATCACTGCAGGAGACACCTGAAGGAGGATGGACCTGTCCAGCAGAGGATTCTGCAGACATTTCTCCCTAGTCCCCGTCAACAGGGTGAACTCATCGGTCCCATGGTCTCCGCTGATGTAAATAATCAGCTACAGCCCACAGAGGACTTGGACTGCTTGGTGCAGTTGTGGGAGGGGGGAGGGTGGGATGGGCAGAAATCATCAGAGGGATGCAAACCCCATCAGCGTGGTGATCCCCAGGCTTTTAGCATTAGTTTAAAAAAAAAAAGGAAAAAAGGAAAAAAAAACAAACCCTGAAAGCTTATTAATGGCTTTGGGCCAACTGTTCAGCTGGGTAAATGGAGGCATGCCTAGACATGTTCTGTGTTCATGTCAGCCAGTGCCTGTCTGTGCAGTTCTCTGTCTGTGCAAACGCGTGTGCAAGGCTGTGTCTGGTCTGGGGGGCTGCCAGCCAGTGCAGGTCCCTGTGTCTGTGTAGCTGTGTCCATGAGAGAGGAGAGAAAATGGATATGTGTGTTGTACTGCCCTTTATCCACCCAAACACATTGGAGGAGTCGTAAGTAACGCTGCAAGGTCCAGCTTTAGTAGCAAGAGTGGGGAGCAGTGTGCGCACCTCTCCAGGGAATGAGGCTTTGCAGGCAGGGGGATGGTTAGCTGAGTGAGAGCTGATAGGTCTCTGCTCTGCATTGAGTTGTCATCCACTGTCCCCTGCTGTGGCGCTGGCAGGATGGTTCCTCCTGGAAGTTGGACAGGAGCTTTGGGGTTTCCCTTTCATCATTCACCGCCCAAAGCTTACTTATGCCTTATTCACTCTGAGTCTACCTGTTCGGATTCAGTGCAGGGAAATTAGGAAAAGAGAATGAAATTAGGAAAAAGCCCATACATGAGAAGAAAACAGATATTTTTGAAAATTACCCCCAATAACTTTCTCTGGACATAGAAGTCTCTCTTCAGCATAGCACTTTGCAGGAAGGCAGTGCCAAGGTGAAGTGTCTTCCCCATGAAAAAGCCAGATAGCATGAAACAACTGTTGCACTATTTAGCACAGCACTGGGGCCAAAGCCCCTTTAGCTTTGCAAGGAATGGGCAGTGGGCAATCAACAGAAATTGGAAGCTGCCTCAGATTCCTTAGGGGTGTAGGCATCTAGAGTGGTAATTTGCTTGCAGTGGTCCAAGGTGAGCTGCAGGGAGTCTTTTCCACTTGAATACTTGAATACCTCCTGTCATCCAGCTGTGTGTGTTACCATTAACACCTAACAACTGCCAGTGCCAAGTGATTTATATATTTATCAGGACATTTTTTAATTTATCCAACCAGTACATGGGAGGCACTGTGCTTTCATCTGCCACATGTGGACACCTCATCCTTTGCCCACTTCTCCAGCCTTGTATAGTGTCCCCAGGCAAGGTGACCATCATCTTGGGGATGTGGTTTCCTCGCCAGTGAAGGCTGTTAACCTTTTTTCCAGGGAGAAAAATAGTGAAAGATATGAGCAACACACCCTGACTTTGTGCTGGAAATGTGCTGAAAGTCAGCCAGTGTATTGGCAAAGTAAGTAACTGCAAAATGTTTGGAAGTTCACGCTCTTTCACAGATATGAGGGGACCATTCTTCTGGTTTCTAGGGCCCCGAAGGGCAATGCTAAATCCTGAACCCAAGGCTTCCTGACCCTGGGGAGGTTAGAGGTGCAGCATGGGGAAAACTTAGGGGCAGCAATTACAGGAAAGAAGATGTTCCCTGGTTTTATTAGATTGCAGAAAGCAGAACTCCCCTAGTTGGGTTGAGTGGTGGATTTTATAATAGCACTCACTATAAGTTCTCACTATTAGTTCCTCTCCCCAGACAATCCCATCATCCTGTACCTTAAACCCTTGCCTTTCTGTCTAGAAGTTATTCTTGGAGGCGTTAACAACAACCTTCAAAGTTTCTCTCTCTCTCCAACCCTAAAAGAGGCTGACACCCCACAACTGACAGTTGTGAAGATGAGCCAGACCAACCCCAAGTCCTAATAAAAAAGGATAAATCCCATCCACTGCATCCATATTGATGGCACACAGATCACACGTGGAGATGAGCAGTGAGGAGGGGGAGGCAGATAATCACTGAAAATTGTGTGTGGGAGGTGCTGTTACCAAACCCACCTGGCAGAGTTTTGATTTAATCCAGCCCTGAGTCAATACTGATTGACATTTCACTTGCTTTCCACATCGTAACTGGACTTCCTTACTCCTCAGGCATGGAATGAATCTTAATACATTGTAATTACTGTACTCCTGGTGGTGAACCGGTATGAAAAGCTATCACAGAAAGCATTAATAAAATGTACATTATGAAAAAGAACTCGGCATTGTCTGAAATTAATAATGCACCAGATTTTTCTCATCCACGCCTGCTCATTACAGGCCTGCCCTTGAGTTTTCTATTAAAATGACTTATTCAAACTACTTGTATAGCTGTGTTCAGCGTGAAGTTATCTGCTGTAGGTTTGCATCCCAGTTAGATGTACCGCATGAGGACTTATTAATCTGTTATATCTTTCAGGCATTGATTTTGGTGACATTTATATAACACTGGTATGACTAAAATGAACTGATTGATTCATGCGTATGGATTAGTTTGCCTAAGACTTTGAGGCTAGGTAGCTTTATCATGCGCTGTAACGCCAGAATTCATCACTGTATTATTTACGAGAGACTGAACTGGCTGCATCTCAACAACTGAAGAGATCTTCACTGTTTTATTTATGTATAAATGTTTACTTAATCAGCCGCCAATTTTGTTTAGCAGAATTTGTTCGCAAATGGAAATTGTAAATGATAACGTGGTTTCTATTTTAAAATTTATAGGCTTTCATCTATAGCAAAATCCAAGATTTCCAAAGTGTCTTTGTCTACTGGCAATCAACAAGCTCTCTTGTATATGCTTTCTGGTAATTGCAATGAGCTGCTGCAATATTTCACATAAAAAACAATGCAACCTCATACAGGAGATCTGAGTGGTAGTGTGTCAAAGTCAACATAAATACCCCAGTGCTTACAAATGCTGGAGGTTGAACAAAACAACAAGGAACCACCTGCCAGTGCACAGGCAGGAGCTCATGGACATGTGTGGTGATTTCTGCTGCCTTATCTTATAAGAAAATCCCAGTTCCAGGTAAATTGTGTCTCAATCACTTGGGCCTTATCCCCTGCTTGAGGAAAGCCTGGTCAGAGGGGGCAAGGAAGACATCTGCTCACTGTGCATTGCAGCTGGGAAAGTGGCTGGGCTACCACGAGTGTTTAAGGGTGTAACATTCCAAGGAGGCTTAATCCCAGGTTCCCAGTCGATTGCATGTGTTTTCTTTGGAGCACGGTGCTTCTCCCGGGGACTAAGGAATAAGGAGACATAAAGGATTTATTAAATGAAAGCAGAGACTTTCCTGTTAGGAGCCATTTAGAAATATTTTTAGTGCAAAGGCACAGAAGAAGTGACATGTTAGAGACCTATAAAATAATGAGTAGTGTCCAGAGAAGGTGAATTGAGTGCTGCAGTTCACCATAGGTTATACAGCAAGTGGCACTATGTGGAGCAATGAAGAGGTGAAGTTTTAAATGTAGTTATAAGTAATGTTTCATTACCCATCATGGGATTAACCCACGACTCCCTGACCCAATACACCAGTAAGGTGTACAATGAGCTTTAGTAAGATTTTATGCTGTTTCACAGTTTAAAGAATGAAAGGGGGGAAAAAAAAGTAAAAAAAAGAGAAGCCTGTCACCTACAGGCTCTTGTTTCAGGGTCAGAAGGAATGGCTGGCTCCCTGAGGAACTGCAGAAACACCCCTGCTGAGCCTTCAGCCATACTTCACACTTGTGATTTTTTTTTTCCCCAAACCGTATTTTATTAACATAAAAAATTACAATAGTATTAGGTAGGCCTGGAAAATTACTTGCCAGCTGGCAGTGTGAAAAGGGGAGTGAACTTGGCACATCAGCACTCTGGGCTGTACCTTCAAGAGCATGGGATCATAAGAGAGTGATGCTGAGGGGTAATTGTGCCTCACAACCATTGAACCCATCACTGCAGAACTGGTGGCAGCAAATAGTCCTTGTCCATGTTCCTTTTTGGCTCTGTCAGGTACAAGAGGCTGCTATTACATTACTCCTAAGCTTTCCCCTTTTACAGGCCAAAGAAACCAAATTCTCTCACTCTACAGGTTTGTTCATTATTCTTTTAGAGCAGTTAAGAGATGCACCTGACAAAGTTTAGGGGGGAGAAAAAGTAAACAAGACATAAGTATGTTCTATGAAGGCTAGGAGCTGCTTTAATCAGCTCTGTGCCCACCTGGATGTAACTCTGGTCCCTAATTGGAGAAGAAACAGCAACACCTGTGGATGTTGCTTAAAGGCCCCCTAACAAGCTCAAGGGGGTGTGCTAAGCATGATTTCCTTCATGCAGGCCAAAGTGATGAAGCTGATACTGTTTGCAGCAGTTTTATAACTCCTTGCTGAACTGGAGATTAAACTTTAGGAAGACGTTTCAAGAGTTACTAGAGTTCTGAAGAGTGATGACTCTGTAGGACCCCTTGGTAAGACCCCCCCTCATGTAAAGTGTTTGTGATGATGTGCAAGTGTGGCAGTTTGACTCGAGTCTCAGCAATTAAATTTTATTTCCTGTCTTCCACCCTGTTTACCCATGCTAATAGCTCTCCTAGATCTTCTTGGATAACACCTGCTGTGTAGGAAGGTATAAAATTGTAGGAAGGGCTGCATATTTGTCACCGTAATGTCATCAAAATGGTCTTGACTAAAAGGTGTTACTGCAGGAGTCTGATTTTTTTTCTCAAGCTTCCCTCCATGCATATGAGCTTTTAGTCATGTTTCAAAATAAGATGAAGACATGCCTTTTTTTTTTCCTTTTTTTCATCTGTAAAGCTAAAAATGAAGCTGTTACGTGCATGCTTCCTTCTGCTTGGATGCATTTGCTCGCATCTGCTGCTGTGGGAAGCTGAAGTCACTGATGGTGAGGCTAAATTAAACCTCTCCAATGTGTGTGTTGAGGGGGCATAAATCAACATCTGCAAGGTGGCTTTGGGGTAAGAGTAGCTGACCCTCGAGCTAATGTGTCCTGCTTAGAGCTTTGTTGTCCTGGGGGCACAGCAGCTGCATAAAAATGAGACTTTGAGACCCTGGTTTTCTTTTCAGTATCATTTATTTACCCTTACATATTTATTCTTGTATGGTACACTCCCCCTAAGCCCCACCTGTGAGGACCAGTGGCTGCTTGCTGCTCTGCACGTTTGCTGCATATTAAGCAGCTTCCTAAAAGCAATGAGGCTGTTATGGCTGAACAGCTTCACCATGTGCAGGCTGCACAGATATCCAGCAAAGAAATCAAAGGCATGATGTCACCAGTATTTCTTATCTAAAATTAAATATCTGTTTTAAGTCCCCAGACACACAGAGACTTTGTATTAGAAACATATACTGAGAGTTCAAACTCTGAGTCATCTCATATATATTTCACTCAAGCCAAGGGAATAGCAGTGAGAATAGACCTGCAAAAGAGCAATTCTCTATTCTAGCAAGATGAGGGAGGAAAAAATGTTCAGGGAAAATACTAAGGGGTTCACAAGTGAAAAAATCTTGCCAATGAAATTGTGTCTCTAATATTCTGTACCTTTGCAGTAAAGTCCTGATTTGCTGTAGAAAATGCAGCAGAGAATAAGTGGGTCAACTTGTGCTCATTAATGGCAGAGACAGAGTAAGTGGCATTTAAAACAAGTCCACTCAGAGGGAAAAGTGAAAATTATTTATTCTGAAGGCATCAAACGTTTGTTGTCACAACTAGATTTCTAGAGCAAGTCACAATGTTTTGGGATGCTGTTGTCCAGGCAGGGTTAAGCCAAGCTCTGGAGGTGCTGGGGCCAAGGGCTGCATTTCTGCTGCTGCTCTCCACTGCATTGCAGGGCATGCTGAGTGGCCACTGCCCTTTGTGGCACATGCCACAGGTGTTCCATCCCGGTCATCAGGGGTTGAAGTGGGAGACGTGATGCTGGAAATTACTTGGCCCCACCTGTGCTAAGGGGTAAATTGAGCCAGGCTCTGTGTCAGCCCACTCACACATCAGCAGCTGCACTTGGCTGCAGTGAATATCTGTGGATCAGGAGCACTTAGCCCTCTACACCCTTTGTCTCCTTATTATCTCTGTAATGGACTCTAGGTAGTCCCCAGTCCTGTGGTTGTTCATCTTCCCTCATTCATGTCTGGCTGTGCCGCTGATTTTCTTCCCACCTGGGTAGGCTCATGAGTTGTGGCTACATCTTAGTTCCTAAATAGTTTTCTCCAAGGTAGATAAAGATGTTCCCTACTCTACAGAAAGGGGTTGTCTTCTCCTGTGAGCATTCCAGTCATGAAAGAGCAGTGCACTGGCTTCTCTTGGATTCTGGTGATGCTGCCCATACAGGAAGGCATGGGGCAGGAGGAAGCACAGAGGCATTTCTGGAGTCACAGTGGAAAAAACTTTGCACTAGGCTGTTCTCCAGCTTTTACTGGATTATAGCCCAGACCTGAGACCCAACAGATGCACTGTCAGGTATGAAGTATTGGCCCAAGATTTGTGCTGGCTCTGTAATGGGAACCAATTCCCTTCTCTAATGCACAGTTGTTGCATTGCATAAAAATCATTATTACACATTGTGAAATCTAATTACATTATTGCACACTGTGTATACACTCTAATAAAGGCAGTGGAAGCAATAGCACTGCTAGTAATACACCATTGCACTGAAATTGCTATTGCTGTCAATTTTACATTCATTTTTTCTTGATTTAACCTGAAGAGCAAGGCTCTCAGCCTGCTTGCTTTGGCAGGTGGATGAAGTGTCAAGACCTTAAAAGAGCTGCAGAGCCCCACAGTTCCTATTGTGGTAGGGAGCATATGAGGGGACTACCATGTCCCAACTATGATACCCAGTGCTGAGACCACTGGTGTAACCCTCAGGCCCTCCTTAGGTTACAGTGCTGCCCTGAGATGGGTCCAAAGCCAGCTGGGCTCAATTTCCCTTGAAAGTGCCCCCTCTCTGCCCTGACTGTAGATCCTTGGGCACCTGTGCTCTTAGATGTTTGAAACCAGATCTGCTCCAATGCCTCCACCCCTCTGTTGTTCTGGTGTGTATGAAGAAGAAGAGGATGGGTGGTCCTTTGTCATAACTCAGATATTTGCCAGCGATGAGCTGAGAGGGATTTAGGTCTCAAAAAAGGTTAAAGTCTTTCCAACTCTCTGCTTCCCCACCGTTACCTTTTCTTTGTAAGCCTTCTGTGATGAATACGAACTGCTAGTGCCAGCCTGCTGGTTTCTTGCATTCTGCTCACCTTGCAAAGCTGTCACACAAGCACTTCTTAGTAGTGGAAGAGATGAAGAGGTGCTCCTTAAGCACCTCAACATCTTCAAGGAGGTAGGTGCAGAGTTACCAGCCATTCCAATACTGTTTGCAATGTGCCCTGAATCCATCAGCTGAAGAAATCACATTGGGAGCTGGGGAGACAGTTGTAGGGGCTGTGATGATCTTCTGAAGATCCCTTCTTTTCAAGTGTGGCAAATGAACCCAGGGTTCAGCCTCTGAAAAAAAGGAAGGAAAAGGAAAGATGTCAAACCACAGACTGAGGAAAAGTAAGACTTTGTATTTCCTTTCCTAGACAGTTTCAGACCTGAAAGCTGCTGTTCCCATCACAGCCTCTTCTGAAGAAGAGCGCTTGAGCCTGCAGTGTTTCAGTGTGTCTTTATTTCTAAATGAAATTGGATACCAGAAGCTGGTCCCCAAACAACAGCTAAGCACTTACAGGAGGAAAGAACTGGTATTGCTTGAGCCTCCTGTAATGTCTTTTTGCCAGGCCAAAGGCTGTCCAAAGTCCTGTGCTGGAAGCTGAGCACAGCTGGGTCATCACTTTTCCTAATGGACCAAGGTCGGTCCCTGGCATGGGACGAGAAAAATTTTGGCTTTTTGACAGTGTGGGCCTGTTTTACATAGGGTAGTACAGCATTCCAGGAACGCATGGGATCACCTCTCTCCTCCTCTGACATAAAAGGCATCAAATGCACCATGTCAAGACCCAACTGTTCTGCTGACCCTCTCTCCATCTGTGTTTACCACTCAATCATCTTGTAAAACAGGTGATTCATGCAGTCTGCCTACAGCCTCCCCAAAAGTGTCCCGTGTGTTAGCTTTTGCCCGTCTTTTTCCAAGAAAACCTGCATGGAGACACACAAGTTTGTGGAGCACCGGTGGATTAAAATGTGTAATTTCCATCACAATGTTCTGACTGTAGAGGATCTCCCTCTCTTTAATACTGCAAACTGTGTCTTACAGATGTGGTGGAAAAACATTCTACACAGTAGTCAGCAGGGTTAGAAATGCATTCTGGCTATAGATATTACTTTTCTAGTTTTTTCTGTGCTGCTAGAGGCTCTGCATGGAAAAAGCTTTAAGGGAGCAGAGGCAAGCAGAGAGAAGGTGCTGAGATGAAGGAAATTATGGGGGACTATCAAGGGAGATAAAAACATTTATTTTTACTGTAGGCATCCCACCTGTTAGCAGACTGCATCAGGTAACAGACATGTGCAGGTAAGCTTTAATTTCGTTTCAGCCACTGATAAGTTTTTTTTTTAATCACCGTGAGCTTGTAATAAGTTAATTAAAAATCTCAGTAAAGTATTCAGCAGTCCTCCACTGGGAAGGTATGCCTGAACTTAGCTGTGTCCTCTTGGCCCCCTGAATTCCTGTTCTGCATGCACATTTCTCTTTCTGTCTCGTGCCAGTCTCAGAAATCACAGATCTCTGTCTCTGGCAAGCTCTCTGGCAATCCTTCCTTTGGAGGTGGTTTTTTTTTTTTTTTTTGATTCCTTCTCTTGGACAAAAGTCTGAAGAGAAGTGCCAAAAGCTATATATGTAAAATCTAAGAGAACTTGGGAGGCAATGAGGAGGGCAGTGACAGATGAGGAATAGGAGGAAAACACCACAAGCAACCCTGTCTTCCTTTCCTGTGGGATAAGAAGGTCAAGCTTCCTCAGCATACAGCTGAGTACTAGCTATAACTGTCACGTTTGTATTGAACCTACCACCTGATTTTTCCCTGTAGTAAATTACTGTGGAAGGCAACAGTATTTCTGCCTTTATTGCAGAATCATGGCCATCAGATACAGGAGAGACAAAAGGGTTGCCTTGATAAAGGCCTCTCCCTTGATGCAGTGATTTATGAGCAGTACCAGATTTCTGGGCCCTGCTGTAGCAGATATTGCCTGGTCTCAGTCTCCCTGGCCTGAAATGGAGGTGTGAATATTGTTGTGGACAAACAGGGGCTTCCTGAGCCAGTTTAACTTCATAAATCATCTGTGCTGTGTTGCAGTAGCCAACATCGAGCAGTCCAAGCTGACCAAGTCCAAGCACAGAGGATGTTAAACTCCTGGAGACTGGGAATGGTCAGGATACCTGGGATCACAGCTTTGGCATATGACTGCTGTACAGCAGTAATACTTTACAGACAGGTGCCTTTATTTTTCTTTCTTTTTTGATCACTTGCTGACTAATCTCGCTTCACACTAATAGGCAATAATGTGCTGTTAGTGGAGATGAACTGCCTTGCTAATGAACTAGACTGGAGGATTTGTACAGACCATAACCTTGCCATATGTCTTGTGCCCTTTCCTTCCTTCACCACCACATCCTTTAGTGATTGTAACCTTTTTTCATATTAGTTTCTAGGCTTTTTTGTTTTAATGGATAATTCCAATTAGTCTCTCATTCTCTAGGTGTAATTCAACACTCATAAAAACTCAATATCCTGCCAGTCCCAAAATTCAGTGGCATTCTTCACTAGGGTTCTGACGCTGGGGAGCAGTGATGCACTAAAACTTTGCAAAATGTTCTAGCTGCAAAGTGGTGTGAGTGGCAATCCCCCTCTCTTTATATCTGTCACAATGTTTGGAGGAAAACAAGAAAAACCTAGGCTCCAGGTAGAAACCTGAGCCTGTTGAGGAATTAATGAAATCACACTGTTTGGAGACTTGCAGATGCTGTTCTGTTGGGAGCATGCTGAGGCTGCCATCAAATCCCTTTGGATAAGACTCGGTAAACATCTGGTAGCTTTTTTTTAAAAATAAAAAAACCTGTAGTCGTTCTAGGCCTTGTTGTCTGCCCATGCTGGTAATGTGCCTGCGAGGTCTAATTAGTTGACAAGTGACAAAAGAGGCCACTGTAGAGAAGGGGAGGCTGGGTGCCAGGATTGTTAGATAGGTTGGGCAAGAGCCATGAGAGCCAGCAGGTGATGGATGCAGGAAAGGTGTATTATCCCCTGCTTTGTTACAGATGCAGGGACATGAGGAAACGAGGCAAACTGATAAGCCAAAGGCTCAGCATTTTGCTATTCATCTTATGTAAAATTGGATCTGCAGTCCTCTGTGAGTAGGGCGGTTAGATCCTGTAATGGCTGGCCAGTGCTAAAAGAGCCCTGACCTTCTGGCTCTATTTAGTACCTTTCAATACTTGTAGAAATAAGATGGAGAGGATTTGCACTTGAGTTTAGCCTGAGCAAGATTAGTAAAAACTGATGTACACTGATGTAGCTGTATTCCTGTTTGCTATCAGTGGTAAAGTCACTGTCACTCACTGTCAGCAAAAGCTGAAGTCATTCAAGGCAGAAGAGAGTCCCATCTGCTCTTATAAGTGAGTCTGTGGGATAAAACCATTATTGGGCACTGTGAAATCTGACTACCTGCTTTGCTTGTGTCTTCACCTTGAATTGTTACTGATTCCTAAACTGATACATCTATCATATTTACTGTTATTAGCTATATATTTATGTGGATAAAACATATTAAACATGTTGCCTTTTAGTCAAAGCTTTCTGAGTGCCTCAGATCTGGGGTGGACTGTTTCAGCTGGTATCTAGCTCCTTATCGGTGTGAGGACTACACTCTGTCAGCACCAGAATTGGACTTGGCAGTGCAGGGATGCCCAGTGTGTGTGAAGCTGTGGGCTCAGGTGCCATGTGCAATTCCTTTTGAGTCTGCTAGTCCCCACGTTTGGGCTTTTTCAGTGCTGCACCTATGGCTGGGCTGAACTCTTTCTTGTTCCTTAGCTGGGCATGTATGGATCTGGAAAAGTATTTTTAGGTGTTTAAGCACTGCTTAGCACATTATTCTATTTTTTTCTCAAGGAATTAGATCCTCTTCATTTGTATTGGCTCCTCTTAAACAGTTTCCATCAAAGGGGGAACAAGAGGAGTCATGGGGACAGAGTAGTGGTGGGTTAAGGGAATATCTCTTGGTCTGTTTGCCAGCACCCATGCCGAGAGTGCAATACTTCTTCCAGGTGTTGTGGTAGATTTGGGGGTCTCACAGCTGTTAGTGTCACACCTACACCAACATCTGGCCCATCACTGCTAAACTCACCAGACTGTGCTGCTGGAAGTGGATTTGATTTGTGCTGAAGTCACCTTGAATCACAGTTACCAAGGGGAAGGAGTGGATGCATGTGAACAGGCATGGATAAAACTGTGTAAAGGACATCAGCAGAAGTGAAAGCAGATCACCAGAATATCTGCCAGCAAATTCAAAGTCATTACCTACATTTATTTCCCCATACAGCCAATAGCTCCCTTCCATTTCCCCATTGCTCCATGGTGAAGATGTGCCATGGACAGCAAGGAAAACCCTACCAGGGACAGCTACCCTGGACATTCCACTACCTCCCTCTCCTCCTGTAAATCAGGAATAACCCTACTAAAATAAAAAAGAACTTTCCGGGGTAGAATTTTGTAAATGAAAAAAGAAAACGTTTCACACTCATTTTTTTCTGTCCAGGGCCCCATGAAATTAAAATTTTTGGTTTTAGACTGCAGCTAACCTTAAAACTGTGTTCAGTGTTATAAAATAAAATGTATAATATATATTACAAAAATGGTAATATATTACATATAATATGTTAAGATACCTATCACATGTATTTACATATGCAAATATATATGAAAACTTCCAAGTTCATGTTTTGGCAGCAGGTTGAGTGCCCTGGTTTGGTTTTGGTCTGATAAATGGGTGCAAGGGAAGTGATTTAATCTCCACACATGGAAACCCCATGTGCCGCTCCAGATCTTGGCTGAATTTATCCACTCTGAAATGCCATTTAGTGAAGCCCCCTCTGTGTAAGATATTACTGTGAAATTTTAGGGCAGACAGAGGAACAAGAGAGTGGGAGATGGATGGAAGCAGGTAAAACACATTAAAATCTTTTAAAAGAAAGGCTTTGTTCTTTGAGAACAACAGTAATGCACGCTACCCAGCTGCCTTTAATGCTTCAGTCCCTTTATTCCTTTGGAAGCAGGGGAAATCCAAAACTGAAACAAGGCAACCACACTACACTCTTTTTCTTCTTGCAACACAACACAATTCAAGGGCAGAACATTTCAGTTTTTATTTTAAGATCACAGGAAAATGAGTTGCCATCATCTTCACATTCCTGGCATGACCTGCTTCTCAAATGAAAATTCAGGATAATGATCATTATTTATAAACAAGAAAGATGACAAAGGCAAGGTAGGAAATGCTCTGTAAATGCAGATAAAATTATCCTGGCACCACCTTCACATTTGTACATGTATATGTGTACATAAAAATATAAGTAGGAAAGCCTACTGAGTTATTGAATAGAAATGAGACTGGCAAGAAGTGTTTTTCCCCCAGTCGCTGCATATTCCACAATTCTGTTACGAAAATCTTTCCTCCCACCTCTGACATTCTATTGTTGCTTTTCAACCAAAACTAAGTGAAAGGAGATGAAAAGATTGAAGAGGAAATGGTAAGTTATTTTCAGAGGTAATTTCTGTTGTGTTCTTTTTAATCATGTGCTGGCATGGTGACAAAAGTTACCAGTGTGTGCTCAGAATGATGTTTGGTGATTTGTTTTGCCGGTTGGTTGGTTAGTTTTTTTGTTTGTTTTTGGGGTTTTTTGTTAAATATCAGCAATGTTTGTAACACAAAATGCCTCCTTCTCAATTTCAGGAGCTCACAGACTGAGGAGCAAAGGAAAAATAGAAGAAGAAATAATAAAATGCCCACTTTGGATGTCCTAGTTGGTACCAAATGTTCCACCTCCTGGAGCAGCCCTTCACTCCTCAGAAATGAGGATGAGCAGCAAAGGGATGGATAATGTTGGTACATGCATGAGATGAGCAACCCCAAAACTGGTGTTCAGCCTAGTGGTACTGGTGAGTGCATGTGGGATGCCCAGCTAAACCCCTGATCGGTTCAGGATTAATCCCTCCTTTCTGTTTATTTTCCAGTGACTTCTGCAAGCAGCACCTAGAAGAGCAAGTTGCTGGCACATACATCATTAGCAAGCACAATGGTTTAATTTCTTTTTGTTTCAGTGCATATTTTATAAGATTATCTTATTTTGGAAAAGTTTGCCCAAAGTGGTGCTTTTTATTTTCACACGTGTTGCAGCTGCAAATGCGGGCAGGGTTGTGCTGCTGAAAAAATGTCTTGCTCAATATTTTTAAAAATTTTTATAAATTTTTTAAATTTTTTTTTTATCTTCCAGCTTTTTAATCTTTTACCCCACCTCTTCTAAGCTAATGCTTGCTTACCAAGAACAAGCACAGCCTGATACTAACATAGACAATTGTGACAGAGAGAAGCACATTTATCCTTTCTTCTGCTTTTGTGTATGGTTTTGCAAAGGAGGCACATGCTCCTCCTTGGACTTGAGGTTTTTAGGTCCAAATAGAGGTGTAAGTTGCCTGCCCCAAAGCCTAAAAATCCCAGGGAAACCAAAAGAATGGAAGAGCATCCTTGGAGTGAGTTGTGCTAGAGCAATTGCCTTAATGACAGCTGCAGGTTCTAAGCTTCCTCAGCTATAAACATCTGCCAGTTCAACCCTGGGTCTTCACAGGTTTGGCTGTTGTGGTATGAAATCTCCCCCTGAAAAGCCATTATCTTGTGTAATGAGATGGAAGATGCAGGAGACAAAGGTGCTGATCTGGGATGTGGATGTGACCCCAGCACAAAGCTTTTAGCCTTTGCTCCTCACATAGGAGCTGCACTCACATGGAGTGAGCCCTCAGCTTTGATGGTCCCTGTAACTCCTGCACCAGGCTCTAAACCCGGCTTTGCCCTTCAGAGACTCGCTGGAAGCAAGCACATCCCCTCCCTGATATACATTCTGGCCCCTGGTTTCTAGATGCACTGCTGGAGTATCCAAGCAGGAAATGCTCTCATGGGATAGAGAAGGTGGTTTGCTAGCCCACCAACAAGTACATCAGTATGACTGGGATCACCCCAAAATTACCCACACTGTTGGAAATGGACCTTGCAGGTTTGGAGCTGAGCTGTGAGAAAGGCTTGCTTTAAAGACCAGGTGATGGTGAAACACTTGAATCGAAAATCAAATGGAGGCCTCTTGTGAGGGAGGGGACGAGCCCACCTTTATAATGGGAAGCCACCTTGTTTTCTGTGGGATTAGATCGTGGGAACTTTTTTTCTCTCAGCTTTTCTCAAAGAGATACAGCACATTCAGTTAACAGCTTCTGTCCATCTGACTTTTACACATGTTCATGCCTTAAAGAAAGTATAACAGCATTTTATAACAATACCTAATAGAGATTATGCCTAGAAAAGAACTCTGTGTAATCCTGTTATGTAAGAGCAAGAATATTTTGCAGGCTATAAATCAAATGCTTCCCACAATAGAAAGCTCCTTCATTACCTTTTAAGCCAGATCAAGGCTCCAAAAAAACTTAAATACAAGGTATGTATAGTGATAAATAATACACAAATCAAAATTTAATTGCTAGTAGGCTTCCCATATGCTCTCAGTCATGCAGCCTTTTTCTTCCACAACAGAGCATGTGCAAAGCCCTTAGAAGCTCCACACATTAAAATTGCAATTATGGAAACAATTTATAATCAATACATGCTTATGAGGGTAACCTGCATGTATGGGATATTTTATAGCAATTATAATCCTGACAGTCCTTTCTGAGAGCAAAATTTGAGTCTTGGTTTTTCCCTTTCACGTTTCAGTCCCCGCAGTGCCATCTACTGCTGAGATAAGTTTGAATGCTGAATTTGTTATTTCTTTGGGGGAGAATTTTCAGAGACCATTATCTGCAGGTGGAACACAAGCTCACAGGGAAAAAAGAAATACTTGCAAAAGCCTAGAAATCTCTGACTAAAATCTCCCTACCCATATGTAGGGCTGAGACTGAAAGAGGAAAAAAAAAATCCCAAATGAGGATCTGTCACTTGTAATCTTATGTTACTGAAACCAAATGTTTCTTTGATCACTCCTCATTCACTCATGACAATTCATTACTCAGCCAGTAGGAATTGTCTCGGCTCCAGTGAAAACCATGGAGTTATACCAGCTGCTGTTAGCTGAACTTTTGGCTCAGTACTGTTAAGAAAAAGGTATGCAGATTTGCTTATTTGTTTCAGAAAGAAAGGATAAATTAGTTTTGCCAACCAAACCTACAGCCTTGCTTATTTCTGAGTGATGAGAAGTCACTTCACTCTTCTAAGAATATTTATTGAGTAATATGGCTAGTGAAGGACAGCTGAAATAGGCAGCTTGGCATCTCTAGTTTAAATTCAAAGGACATCAAAGTTGTGGCATAACTTTACCAAACCACTGATAGCAAGGGAAGAGGTGTCTAAGGTAGGCTTTAAGATTCCCAAAACAGTGGGTTTAAAAAAGAAAATCAGATCATTTTTTTCAGGTTAAAATACATCTTTCTCAGCTGGTACTTTGGAGGTGTTTCATGTCTTATTCTTTAGTTCCATGTCTCCTTCCTATAAAAATAGCCTGTGGACTGGGCTACCTTCCCCAGGAAGCCTGTTTTCAAGCCAAAAAGGACATCTGGCTCTGCTCTGCTCTGCCAAGGAGCTTCAGCTAAGGGGGAAAAGGGTACAAAACCCTGCACTGTACCCAAGACTGAGGGTTTCTTCCAGCAGGGCATTTATTACAGGGTAAGCAGTGAAAAGGAACAACCATTGCTTGGCTGAGAGTGTCAGTTTTGCAAATTATTTCACTGTTAAAATAAACTTTGAAAAAGTAGCACTCTGGAATTTATTTATATGTTCATTGAGGTGAAGAGAGATGTTTCTCCAGAGTTCTCTTCACAGTATGCTGCAGGTGAGGTGAAGTCCTGTCCAACCTGGCAAACACTCCTTGTTTAGGTAGGAGGAGTCCAGGTGTATTGAGCAAGAAAATGGCTCTAAGAACAAGACCCTGACCCAAAACAGGGTCAGGGTCTTGTTCTCTAAGTTCTCTTGTTCTCCTTTTCTCCTCAGCATTTGCTGTCAGCTGGGAGCTGACAGCAAATGCTGAGGATTGGTTAGTATTTGGAAAGGCTGAAGAGAGAGCAAACCTAACTGTGGAAGCAATGAGTATAGCACAGACTGCAAAATGAAGGCTGAAGAGAGGATGCTGTGGGTCAAAGTGATAAAAAATAAAGCAGGAGCATCTGTCCTATAGGACCAACTTTTGATAACATATGTATTGGGCTTTATGCAAATATCTATGAATAATTCAGCATAACCATATCTTTCTTCCCACCCACCTTAGGAAGCAGCCTCCACCACAAGTCAGAAACAATTTCATGAAGAGTAGCTAATGGCCATTTGTCTTTTTGCATTAGTTTGGTGTCAGTATGACTTTATTTATTTATTTATTTAGTAGCTGGGCAGAGAGGCGGAACAGGAGACATGGAGGATTCTCACTATCACTGAAGTACCCAGCTTAGGATCATGGGACAACACTGAGTGCATTGACCATCTTGAGAGGTGTTCACCTCCTAGCAAGGACCACAAAGCCTGGAAGGGTGAGTCTGCTGTTTTACACAAATCAGAGCAACTTCCCATCTGCTGGGAAATTCATAGATGCTGCAGAATGATGCCCCCTCACAGAAACTGGTGATGTTCACCTCAAAGTTGCTTTTTCTTGATATTTGGAGCATCATCTAGACTGCTCATTTTACCAGCCAAACTAGTCCTTTTTCTTTACATTTCTCAAATGAAATTCTGAGTTTGCCAAATGAAAGGAGATAAGAAAAAGGATTGATGAGGGAACTCTTTTCTGGGCTTCTTACAAGAGTGAAGCACCAAGTGGAAAAAGTAAACTTTAAGGCAGAAATTGCCACTGTCCTGACAAATCTATTCATCTGGCCCTGTATAAATATTTCAACCCAGAATAGCTCCAGCTGCTCACTTGACTGTGAGAGAACTTGAATTTCAAAATATCCCCTTGATACACCCTGTGCCTCTGCTGGGAGCCCAGTTTGAGTCTGAGGGATTAAATCTGGATGTTATTAAATTCTGCTGATCAGTGACAGAAATGCCTTCAGAAAGCAGCACTGAGCAGCTGCTTAATATTGTTCTCGTGGTGGTAGAGAGGCAAATGTCTCTTGCACTGGCTAGAAAAAGCAGTTTGTCTCATACCTAGAAGCATTATATTGTAGAAACGCAGCTCAGTCATACTTTACAGGCTGGCTGCCAAAACTTCAGCAGAAACAGAAGAGCTTCAAATAATTAGCTAGACAGTGCCTAGCAGGTGTCACTTTGGAACTCTTTGGTGATGATCATCCTCAAAGATTGCAGGGAGGTGATTTGACCAGACAAAATAGATACATTAGTCACATATTCCTTCATAAGCAGCCACTCTCCTTTCTCGGGCACCAGTTCTGATAGGAAGCAGCTTGACAAAAACATCTGCAATTTAATCTAAAAAGAAAGAATAAATTGCTCTTTTAAGTTGGCAGGGGAAAAAAAAATCCCCCCTACCCCCAAACAAATCAATACAATGTCTTGAATTGGGAAAGGATGCTGTGTAATTGGAATACAGATCCTGCATGAAACCCTGATTCTAATCTGAGGTATTTAATGCTTTCTGCCACAATAAAAGAAGAGAATTAATGGGCTCAGTGGGAAATCTAGATGGTATTTAGCTCTGAATCGGACTATTATTTTACACTTGGCATTGATAGGAGTCAAAATGAGGCCACAAGCCCAAGACTTTCTCAGCAACTTGTGAGTGCCAATTCCCTTTATATTCCCATGATCCCTGCTTGGAGGCTTCCCTTTCTCCAGCTCTCAGTCACAGCAGCAGCAAACTGAAGGAATAAATAATGAAGTCACTTCAGGCTAAATCTGGGTAAAAAAATGCATGCATTTTCTCTTTTTAAGTGTGTGACTATTGCACATACATGTAAGATGTATCTGACAAATTATAAAATATATGGTAAAAAGACAGACATTTATTACAGAAAATTTGTTCTATGACTGCAGGCTTTCTCTATAAAAAGGGATATTTTTCTCACACTCTGATTTTTATATCATGCATGTATATTTTTAAATAGGGAGTGGACCTCAACAATTTTTTGCACTTTCTAGTGACAAAAAAAGATTGATCTTTGCAACCTTTTTCCCCCCTATATTAAAAGAGCATGTAAAAACTGGGGCACAGGAGGGAATGTCATGAATAAAACAAAACCACAGGAAACTCTCCAAGCCCATCCTAGAGTCTCTTTCCAAAGACAGGATTTATTTGGAGGGCATCTTTGCAGTGGTGCTCAGGATTCCTTGGATGTGTCAGAAGGGCTGTGTTGCCCTTTCCAAGCTCACTGTTGTGCTGACTGCAAGCCACACAATACTGTGTGTAGAAGCCATTATTTATAAACATAGATGTCTGATGAGTCCCTGTGATGCCTTCAGAAGCGGATGTGTAAGGTTATGGATATCTTGCTCCGAGCCAAATGGCAAGCAGGGAGCAGAGATGAGGCTGGGCTTCGAGAGCTCCCAGTTCCCATGCCTCTCCTACAAATCCTGTCACACTAAGATGAGGTGTGAGAGCAACAGCACAAGAAAAATGCTGCTGATGATCACCAGGTGCTGTGTACTCATTCTGATGGTATTCTGTATGCTTCCCTTCAAGCAATCTGGCTTCCCCCTTGTCTGAAATACCTAAGGGTTGGCCTCAGGTGTTTGGAACCTGAGAGCTACAGCAAATCATCTGCAATGCACTTGCCAGATCCCACAGAGCAAGGATGTGTGGCTCAGCAGGGAAGAGGAGGGGCAGTGAGGCACCCTCCAGCAAAACCAGATGATGGACAGTAGGAAAACAAGGAGGAACCCTACTCCTGAAGGTCTTGTCAAAGAAAGGGCTGTGGGACTGCACTGGGGAACAGAGAACTATAGGAACAGCTTGTTGGCTTTGGGCTCAATGGCCAGTTTCATTGCAAGCATATGTCCCCCTTTTACTTAGAAACAGATGTCTAGAAAGACAGATGAGAAAATGTGCTTTTGAAAGACTTAAGAAGGGTTTCTCTCTCCTTCCCCAGAGCAAATCCTCATAACAGGAGGATTGCATTGTGGCATTGCTGGAGCCACTGAAACATTTTCAGGCTGGGGAAACCCCATCTGAGTGCTGAGGGGAAGGGCTCAGCTGCAGGGCTCAGGTAACTCACAGCTGACTGGCTCCTTTCAGACCTGCAGTGTTTTATTTCACAAGCCAGCCATGCCCTGCAGAGGCTTGAGCATAGCTTGACAGAAGAACAGTGCTTTTGTCTTTCCTATCTTTTCTACAAAATGACCTTTGTCTTTGTAATCTGATGGGCTCAAATGTTTGATAATCTCAGATTTGTTGGTAGTGGATATCGTGTGTTGGCAATCCCCAAATTGTGCAGCCACATTTTAAAAATAATTATGCTGAAGTGAAGATAAGCTATTGTCTCCAACTACAGGCTTTAATAAAGCCTGTGTATCAGAGGATGATGATCCAAGCCAATTTAACCTAATTGACCCTCCTAAGCCTCCTTTCTTATCTAAAAGCTCATTCTTTACCAGTCAGGCTCATGATACCTGTGGCTTGAAAAGTGTAATTTTTAATGACCCATTATCTACAGCATACCTGATCCAAATAAATAAATGCAGGTATCTACCTCTAGATGGATGATTGATTTAGTTACAGTGGACACTTTCATTTAGGGAGAAGCAGCCTGCTAAAGCAAGCAAAATGAAGACGAGATGGAGGGGGTTGAGCATAGGGTTTACCTTGACAGAGGAAGCAATTTCAACTAAGGGAAATCCAGTGTTGCCTATTTAATACTCCATGGAGTATGAAAAGGCCTTTCAGAAATAATTATTCTCTCTATATAGCATTGTAAAAAGGAAAGATTTAGTTGCTGCAAAATGAATTCAGAAATTGTCCTGTGAGTTTTGATGGTTCATTTGGCATTAGCTTTTGGAAGTGGAGAAGGGAGGAGCGTGCCATGCTGATCAGCTTGGGGCTGGGGGGGCCTGGAAGCATGCTGCCAATAAATCTTGCTGGCTACATCAGGAAAAAGGCCTCCAGCACAGCTCTTTGCTTTTGTTGTCTTGTGTCCTGCAGTCCAATGGGAGTGTTCAGACAGCAGAGGAAGTAGGAACACAACTCCTGTGGCATGATGAGGAATACCACATAGCTCAGGCAGAGAGGGAATTGCAGAGCAATGCTGGGAGCAGGTAGATTAATCCATCTAAAGGGCACATAGTGGTTTGGCTGGATACCTGATGTGAATGCAGAAGAACAGATCTGCTTTTTGCTTCTGAGTGTGAATACAAATGAGAAAATCAACTCCAACCACTTCCCCCTATTAAAGACAGAAGCAGGGCAGACCCAGCACAGTAACAAGGCTTGCTGGTAGCCTTGGGAAGTCTACTCATTGGATATTTTTACTAGGTTTCTGTTGTGGAGGTTTGCTCTGCTCACTCCCATGGGCTCTGCTGGCAGTGGGCAGCTGTTTTGAATCACTGACCCCAGCTGGCTGGAGCAAACATCTGCCTTTCATCCAGGCACAGTTGCTTCTGGGGTCAGGACTGCATCATAAGGAGAAGGCTTGCCCTCAGTTAAACCTTCTGTTGTTGCTTTCAGGGGGAGAAGTGGAAAAGGAGCGTTGGTCTGTATTTAGTCTATGTATTCTCTGCTTCTGTCTGAAGCCTCCCTGTGGAGGGGTCTCCATTTTGGTGTTGACTGGAGAGGACACCTTAGGAGATGGACAGGGATGTGTCCCTTCCTAAGCACTTACAGGGCAAGCAGCTCTGTTCCTTGGGACTGATGGCTCAAAGGCTTGGTGTGTCTCATGCTGTTCACAGTAACACAAGATGATGATGTGTGCACATGCTCACACATGTGCATACACTCACCTGCATGCATGCACATGTTGTACCTACAGAAAAATATGCAGGCTTCCTTCTGCCAGCTTTTGGGAAGCATCCTGAGGGGTTGTGTCACGTGGCACTTTCTGTTGTTGGCTCAGGAACCATAACCTTTAGTGTTCCTGCCTGGTTTCAACACCTGCATTTCCAAATGAGCCCTGTGTCAGGCTATTCACATTGGGATCAGTCAGGGAGACTGCTGCATGCAGTATTTAGCAGGACTCAGCAGCAACTTGCAATAAAAAGCATCTTTTTCTCCCATCTTACTCCCCTCAAAACACACTATTTCTGCAAAGCACGTGGAAGAATTTGATTCCACAGTGAACAAAGAAGAAGGGGCTGGCAGGACTCCCACCTTTGTAGCATCAAAAAATACCATTGGCACTTAGTCTTTTTACTATTCATATTCCACGTATGCCTAATTTGTCTAGCTGCTGGTGCTCATCCTTACATGTTGTTTGTGTCTGGTGGAAATGGGCAAGAACTCTCCGGCCGTTAGCAAAAAAACTGAAGTAATGATTATATTACATGGAAAAAGTATGGTTTTGAGGTGAGGAGCCACACATATTGCCCTAGGTGCCAGATTGTAGCAAGTAATTTGTTTTGGGACAATGGCAGGACGCACCCACCACCACAACAAAGGTGGTCTCCTAGACCTCAGTCACTGTTTTTCTGCACCAGCCTGAAACTTTGGCTTCTGCAGCCTCTCCTGTCATAAAATAAAATGTCTAATCTGTATCAAGCTTGTGCACCATGTGTAGAAAGTTATCAGGGGACCATGGCATTAATTAATGGACACCTAATTGCCTATTCCAGCTTTACCTGGATCTCCACCTGCAGTGTCTACCCATATCACCCACTAAAGCTCTGGCCCTAGCCATGGCTGAGGGTGCTGGGAAGCAGCATGTATTGGGAAATAACTTATGGAGCAACATGAGTCTGTACCTGTCTCCTCCAGGAATTATGCAGGTTGAGTAAGCCTTTAATGGCAGTGAGGAGAGTTCAAGAACAGCTGCATTTTCTCTTGTTTCTGGTGGTGTGAGAGAATGCAAGTCAATGCTGACAGTACAGTGGCCAAGCCTTTGGCCTGCTGCCTGCAAAACAAGCAGAGATTAAGGTAGGATCGTCTTTCTCCTGGGTTTGTAGGGAGCAGTTGTTCTGTTTATGAGCATGATGTGATGTATTGTGGTGTTTGTGCCCCAAGAATCATTTGCAAGTGGTTGCTCCTTCCCTGGGATGCCTCTTGGAGAGAAATCTGAGCCCTTTGGGGAAGCTGAAGTCTACAATGCAGTCTCAAGGGAGGACAAGATGTTTTTTACCAGAAAGGGTCAGAGATGGGAGGAGTTAACTGTGTTGGGCAGTAGTGGGAGATTAGGTGCTGTGATGAGAGACTAGGTTAGGAGATAGAGTAAGGTGCTGCTGCTTAAATTATGGCACTTGACTTTTTGTCCCTATAATGAATACTCCAACTGGATCAGATTCCAGCTGGGCCCATCCCATGCTTGTCTCACTGACTATCACCACTTCAGGATGCTACAAAGAAGCATGCAGTCAGCAGTTGGTGTTAGTCAAGAGTAATGCTGCCCTACTGGAAAGGAAGTGGAGGAAAATATTTTTGACAGTGAGTGAAACAGAGCAATTTCTGTAGGAGATTGTCCCAGATCGGATTTAGCAGAGAGGGAAACGTAGAGAGGCAGCCCAGAGATCAAAGTGTGTGGAGGAGTATAAATGGCACTCTGTGTGTCAGGAGAGATGTGATGTTTCAAAAGTGTGCAGTGAAGTAATGTAGATTTCCCCTGTGCATATATGTATTTATTTAGCTACAAAAATAGAAAAGGTGACATTCTCTCTGTTCATGGTGCAGCCCACCTACAGAATTCAATATTGTAATATTAGAGAAAAGCCATTAGTATGGTCTTTAATAAAATACTTGGACCTGACAGGTAGGTTATTGACTATTATAAAGCTGTTAGATTTAATATGAATCTCCTTGGCAAACCCTGGTATTCATCACATTTTCATGAGTAGAGAGAGTTTGTAGATATTGCCAGATGTGGTCTCAGAGTGGGGAGCAATTCAGATAAAAATTGCAAAAGCAGCAGCTAAATGATGCATGGGCTGAAATCCCACTTCCAATCAGACCCAGAGCATGCTGTGAAAAGATTTAGTGAGTTACCTCCCAGTAGTTTGAGAGTCTTCTGAATACTTTACCCAGTTGCCTTGGGAGAGAGTGGAGTGGGCAGAAACTGGTTAATCTGACCTTTATATTAATTTTATCATAGAGATTACTTTAAATCCTGAAGCAGAAGGTTATATAACCCTGTTAGTATTTGTTGTTACAGCTTTGAAGTGCAGCACAAGTGTCTGATCCCTGATTTTGTTTTGATTTTTTTAACATCTTACTGTAGGCAACATCCTAACTCTTTTCACTGTATGACATGCTGCTCTTTTTAGCACTGCCTTCAAGTTTACAATTTCTCAATAATATCTTGTGCAATTGTGGGGAAAAAAAAAAATCTCTCTTCTACCTTCCCTGGAACACAGTTTGGTCAGTCCTAATTGATGTCCTAGAGAGGAGAGGGAAGGGCTGCTGTGAACGTCCCTGTTTTCTCTTCTGTAACTCCACAGTTTCTATATTCAGTGCTTAAATTTATTTTGAAGTCATGCCCAGAGATGTTCCTGGTGAAAGTCTTAGTATTGATCCTCTAGGTACTGTATAAACACAAATAATAAACCCCACATTTTTGGGAGCAGGAGCTGTGGGGTTCCTAAGCAGAAGGGGCAGGTTTTCAGAGAGGGGCTTTGCCAAAACTGATCCAGCTGCTGCCTATGGGAGACGTGTGCTTTTGCAATCACAAAGCAAATGCATATAATCTGATTTCCCTGTGCTGGGATCCCCTTTCTTTGTGTGATTTGGGTTTTTTTTTTAAGTTAAGATGCTATTGCACAGCCTCCCTGCTGAGCATTCCTGTTGTCCAGGCTTGTGCTATTGAGTATTGCCTTTGCCAGTTGGCTCCTGTACCCCATGTTTCCATAAGTGTGGTGTGAGCTGTGAATACTGTTGTGGCCTCTTCACAGGCTTCTGAATCAAATCAAAGGATTATTTGAGCATTGAGGGAATGAACACATTTGGCACAAGAGATGATAAATAAATGGTGACTAAAACAGACAAGGAATATTTTGGTAAATTGAAGGCACTGGCTGAAAAGCTTTGGTAAAGTTTTTGAGTCTAAACTACTGTCTGACAAATATGGTTGTCCCAAAGAAAGCACATATAAAAATATGCTGTCCTAAAGAAAGCATATATAAACCTATATATGCTGTGTGGACAACATTAGGACAACTCGAAAGAGTTAACATCTAATCAGAGATTTGGTTTCCTTGATTGACAGACAATTTTCAAAAAGAGTGCAGTTTGTCAAGAAGTCATTCCCTTCTTCTTCCAGAAATCTCTCTTTGAAACCAGGGCAGGCAATTTCCTGCCTGTGATGGCATTCAAGACATGAGATACCCTTGTGTTTGACAGCAAAGGACACTGGTTTCATTTGAGCTTTTTCCTTTATCACTGACAACAATAAAATTGTCAAGTGTGTGATTTGAAACATCAAATTCAGTATGAACTTTTGGGTAAGCAAGGGACATTGGACATAATAACTTTTTTCTCCCATCTGTACTGATATATGGGACATCCAAATTGACAAATGGTAAAAATTGGCTGATGTATGCATATGGTAGCTTATGTAAGAACTATCAACAGACCAGCAAGGTTATAATGAAGTCATCTTTTGAATTTAATAATAAGTTCCCCTTTCTCAGCATTGGCCCAAGGTAATGAAGTGATGCTTCTTAGCAGTGAAGACAAAGGAAGACTCTGTAGCTGAGGAAGTGCCCATTTTGATTGCAGGTATGGAAATAGTGTCTGTCAAATCACGGTAGTACTATTTTATTTTTATAGAGAAGCTGGATGCATTTGTACCTGACCCAAAACCCCAAAGCTATCTCTTTTCATTTGGAACATATCAATCATGTTAAACAACTGATGATACTGAGTATTTTAGTTCTTGAGTGCCTAAACAGTAAGATTTGAAAGTCACCTGCATTTTAGATTTGCTAACTTCAAGTCTGTGTGTTACATAGAGACAAAGAGATCTTTATATATCCTTCCAGATACTGGCCTTGATTTTTACTGTGTTGAAGTGTAAGTGCTACAAGGTGTGGCTGAGCTGGTTCATGGAGAAGAGAGCAGACTTTGCCTTGTGAGCAAAGTCTAATCTTTGTGTGATGTGTATCACTGTGTGGTAGCTCTGGCCAGGTGAACTGTAAATATTAGTTTTTAACCCTGTGGTTGAGATGATGCTGTAAGTTTTAGCTTTCATATTTTTCAGATTCTCTACTGCCTTAGTGCATAACTCTGAACTTCATATAAAGTGTTAGCAAGTTCTCTTTATTGTTTAGTTAGACAAAACAATCCTTTTCCAGCCTGAGAACCAAGGATACCACTGCAGCTTCAGGTCCAAAAGGTATAAGCAACAGCAAATTGAGGAGAGAATCTGGGAGGATGGGATTTCATAACCTGGAGCTGTAATTGGACAATTAACCCCAATATGTAAATGGACCAAAACTTATAAAAGTGTGAAAACTTGTGACTGGTTGTCCATCTTGAGTAGAATGGACACAGCTGGGCTCTTGTATTGCCCAAGCCCTCCTTTGAAGGCCTTTTAATAAATACCTACTTTATTCCTTTAACTCTGTCTAGCCTCTGTTTCAGGTAGCCTCTCTGGAGGCCTTAGAAGGTTTCAGCTTGTCAGAGGTGTGACACACTTTTCAAAGTTTTGTGGGCCTTTTTGTCTTTTAAAAATAAATTGACATTGCCATGAAACTGCACCTCAATACCTTTTAAAGTCTTTGTAGTGGGAATTATCTCCAACTACAAGTATTGGTCTGTCGGCTGAGAGCAGCCAAATCCTCAAGCCAAAGTTGCTTGTGAGGAGCAGGGATAGAGCAAAAGGTTAACAGGGGTCAGAGCTTACATCAGCTGTGTAAAAGCTCAGAGGAAAACTAAATGGGCACATGTTTAAATGTGATAAACTCACAGCAGTGCATGGTCTATGATAGAAGTCACTCTCTGCCCTTGTGCTTTTGCCCATTCCCAGGCACAATAGCCTGCATTTTGCCTTTTCCATTGGGGTTAAGTGCATCTGTGGGCATGGCTGGTTATAGGGTTGGATCCGGCTGATGGTAACAAGGTGTATTGCCATAACCCAGTTGTATTCAACATTGTGCCTACACCCAAAATTTGACCAAAACAGGAAAATTGATGGCACTGTGCTGAGCTGATCAAAAACCTGTGGGGTCCCACTGAGGTGCTCCAGAAGCATCACTCATTTTTATGTTTGTAGACAATGGCCCCCAGGCCAAAACAGTGTATTGGTTTAACTCCCAGAGCTCTTTCCACTCTTAAATTACTATTGCCTCCAGCCCCCAAAGAGCAAAAATACATGATGCCACAACTTCTTTGTAAGAGCAATTTAGCTTTTGGTGCTGAGTGGCACTGTTACCAGCTGAGTTATGGGGAAAAGCCTGAGTCTAACAGAGTATTTATTTTACTTAGCAAAAATTATCCAACAGTAAAAGCATAGTTCCTGCCATTAGAAATATGACTGTTTGAATAAAAGTTATGGCATTAGTAAGATTCAGCTATGGTATGTTAATTTGAATGTGCAGTAAATCTGTCGGGATTGCAAGTCAGTTTAAGAGCTAAAATATAATTGTTGTAAAACATTGAACTGCAATTTATATGTATTTTTCCCAACTGCTTGTGGGCTAGCAATATTTCAGTTCTACAATCACGATTTGAACCTTTTAAAAGGGTTTTTTTAATACAAGTCAGCAGAAGTGGTATTTTATTACTTTTCTGTTCTTGGAGTTCTTTGAATGCAATACACTTTTGGGGAGGAGAATGGTTTGGGGATAAAAATCAGCAGAGAATACTTTACAATTGCTTCTCCTTTC
The DNA here is from genome assembly GCF_022539315.1 of Serinus canaria. Taxonomy (NCBI): domain Eukaryota; kingdom Metazoa; phylum Chordata; class Aves; order Passeriformes; family Fringillidae; genus Serinus; species Serinus canaria. Next base: position 17,417,842 of record NC_066317.1, read on the forward strand.
TGAAGGATAGACATGTCTGAGTGTGCAATGAATAATTTGTCAATCAATTTGCAGCTCGGTGAAAACAACTGTCGAAGTGGGCTTTTGTTACTCAGATTTCAAGTGCCACTTGACCCTGCAGATATGCTTTCTGCAGTGATGTTCTGTGATATCAGGTAGATACGTTTTTAAAATAAAAACCCACTAGTAACCTAATATCCTTTTTTAAAAATTACCTTGCTGACATAATTGAGTGGGAATAAAGATCCTATAAGCTGCTTTTATTTTGATTAAAAAGGTAAATTAATGTTCTGTCAGCTTTCAGTCTCAGGCATCTTCAGGAAGGGGATTTCATGGCACTCTTCCCTGTCGGTTACTCAGGATTTGCTGCCCATCTCCTCATATGACCTATGCTGGTCTCTGAGGAAGGAGAGGGGACATGAGCCAGGGTACCTGCATCTTGCTTTGAACATCTGGTTAATATTAGTTACATGATGATCTTCATACTCTCATTTAAGAGCAAGTAACACATCTGAGGAATGGTGTGTGAGCATCCCCCCAGCAAAAGCTCCAAGGGATGGTGGAGAAGAGGGTTTACAGCCAGCCCAGTCTTCAGCAGGCAAAGGGCTTAGTGCCTTCTGGGTGTATTCACATTAAACTCATCTTCACCTGGGTTTTCAAGAGAAATGTGTGCTTATATTGCCTGGCAATCTCAAAGGGAAAAAAAACCCCAATAAATTGGTTAGAAGGTGTCTTTTAAGTCCTGAATGTTGGTGCATATACTTCAATTAATTAAGGGGATTCTCTGAGCTTCTAGAACAAAAACATCAGCTTTGGACAAAGACATAAAAAAAAAAGTTGATATTGTCTGTTCACAGGCAAGAGTTTTGGGAGAGAAGTCCCCAGGAGCCAAATACCCTGTTTACAGGAGATAAACCCATGAAGGTTTGGGGAGATTGAAGGCTTTGGGTTCTTGTGGGTTAGTGGTGAGATCTGAGACCTTGGGATCCCATGTGGTCTCTGCTCACATTTGGGCTGTGCCAGGCTCCTGAGAGAGGGGTTAATGCAGAGGGTGTGGTGTTGTGTTGAATCCAGACCTACAAAATCTCCTCTAGAGATACCCCAGGAGCTGCCTGAGGAGAAAGAGAAGGCAGCCTGTTCATTTATCCTTATTAGGAATTACTTTTCAAAAGCTTGTAAAGCTTCACTGCTCTGGAGGAAAGTTATGTCTGCTGATTGAGTAGAAGAAGGGAAACAACAGAACAAGTTAGGCTAATGTAGCCTTTAGAGTTTTGCAGGCAGATGAGCTTGAGAGATTAAAAGAAAAGAGAAAAGGATGGTGCATATGCTTAAGAAAAGGATAAATCCTTCTTTGTACTCGTTACGTTGCTGTGGTTTTGCATTTTACTTCCTTAATTTTGGAGGTTTTTAAAGCATTAAGGAAAAGGGGACTTGACAAATCTTTGGCAGACAGGAGATGAGCCTGAATTAGTGCAGTGAGACCCATCTGCATAGCCTGGGCTGCTGTGACTTTCAAAGTTCACACACTTTACATTAGTATGGTGTAAGAGTGCATAAAAAGTGAAAACCAGGAATAACTTTTTAAAATTTTCTTGCTACTTATGTTGAAGCATGGCATTTCCTGCTTGCTGCCAGGAAGGGGCCAGGTGCTGTTTGCACTGAGGTGCACATCTTGCATTTAAATGGCTCTCTAATCAACATCTCTGGGCAGAGAATGCAGAGAATATCCGTCCCCAGAACATTCACAATCCACTTCAGAGACAGGAGGAAAAGGTTAGAAGAGGCAGCATATGGGGAGCAGAATCCCAGCAGAAGTCACTCCTGGCCCCATATCCAAATGAGGGAGTTTTGTGAATCCTAAGCAGGGATAATTGTCACCTTGTCTTTAATATCACACTGGTCCTTCCCTGAGCATGAAAATCCCCTTGTTGCAAGTCTAGCACCCTTAAACTAGCAATTCACCCTCTGCAGACACACTCAAGTTGTGTGGAGCTACAGGGTACCAAGGGTGTGCCAAAATCATACCCTGAATGTTTCCTCCACCAGCAGGAAGGGCAGGTGCCTGCAAGGGCCACTGCCTGTAATTCAGCAGCTGACCTGGTGCTTGCTGACAGCTGCCTCTCGGATTGCAAGTGTTTTTCAAAGTCAGGAGATTGCTGCATATAATGGGAGAAAAAGGCCTTTCAGATGCTGTTTGTGGTCTTTGGGTTTCAAAATCAAGACATCATCCATCTGTCAGCAAACACAGCACACAAAACTTGCAGGAGAATCCTCTCCAGTTGCTATTTCCATGTAACAAAACAAAACAAGAAAGAAGAAAAGGCATTTTATTGTGAAGTCTCTCAGGCTTGCAAATGCACTCTGCCATCTCTATGCCTCCTTTTGTGTACATTGTGCTTGGCTTGGCAGGAACCTGCTCTGTTACCCTTCCCCACCCCTCCTGCTCCTAAGGAAAGCTGCAAACCCCGTGAAGAGTGAAGTGCAAGGGGTGCAGAGCTTTGAGCAGGGGAAGGAAAACCAGAGAGGCTGCAGGCATAAGTGCTCATACTGCACAGGTTAAGAAGGAGATGGAGACTGACAGGGCCCAAGAGCAGGATTTAAGGGACAGGAAAAACCCTCCCAGGACAGGGGGGGAATATGTAGTGATACCATGAGACAGTCCAAACGGGTAGCTATTGTTAGGAGAGACTTTGACTGTATGGAGATGCTGGGAGCAGGTGGAATGGTCTGCTTGTTAGATGCTGAGGGCTGCAGCAAGAGGCTGACCAGATGCCTCCTCCTCAGAGCTCCCTGGAAAAGCAACAGCCACTGCCCTTTCTTGTCATTCTTTCCCCATTTTTTATATACTTTTACATCAGGTAGCACACTGTTTTCCATCTCATGACTGCCCAGGCACTGGCAGGGCTGGAGGCCATGGAAGTGGAGCATGCCCAGTGTTAGGGCCAGCTCTGCTGTCCCTGTCTCATTGTGTAGGAGCAAGGCATCATAAACCCCTGCTCCTGCCTGTTTGGCCGGACAGGGCTGAAGTAATTTCTCTCTAAATATAACTCTGCACACATGGTGGAGCCGAGCTCTGCTGGCATAGCAAAGCACAAGGAAAGGGAAGGCCAGATGGCTAATTCATGCTGAAAGGCAGCATGAGGCAGAAGAGAAGACAGGCAATAACTTGGCACAGTTACTGGTTCCTTGGATGCTTTTGGAGAGGGCATTTTACCTTTCTGTGCCACTTAACCTTGGCTTTTCAAATTTGGGTTGGTTTTTTTTTCAGATGGTGATGCCTATTTGTAAGGGACTGTACCTCCCAAAAGGGCATAATCATGGCACACAGACTTCAGGCATGTAATATATGAGATATTTAATCAAAAAAGGGAAGCAGGTGCATCCTCCTGGAAATCCAAATCATCTATTTCTGTGACTACAGCAAGCCTTGGCAGGTAAGTATGGTGGTGACTTCACTAATTTGTACCAAACCTGAGTGCTGTAGGATCTGCTTGCCATACATGAGGTTAGAGTTCCCTTAAATCAGCTGGGGAGCATGATATCACTTCTGTCTTCATTTTAGGAGGATAGACAGCACTTGGGTGGGAGCTAACCTCTGTGGATTTGTGGGTTTTCTTGGGGGAAGGTTGTTTTGGTGCTGTGAGCATGGATCAGAAAGCAGGCTGTTAATGACTTTGGGTTTAGTGCCATTTTTGACTGAGTCATAAATAAAGGTTTTCATTCTTGTGGAGCTACAGGTCTGGCACACAGGTATTTCCCAGAACAGATGCTGATAAGGTTTTCTGCTCCTAAACAGAGTAAGTGGGTGAACAGGATCTCTGCTTAAGATTCAAAAATTGTGTACTTTATATGTGACTTTACTCTGAGTTTACTCGAGTCCTCCCTTTTGTACCCTCTCTGCCTGGAGGCAAGCTCCCAGAGTCCCCTCAGTCTGCCTGCCAGAATGGCTTTCTGTCCCCTGCTCCTCAAGCCAGGGCTCTCTCTATGTCCAAATGTGCAGGTTGTCCATCCTGCCTATGGATGCAGCTTCATGTCTAGAGCTGAAATTCCAAGGGCTTGCAGCCCAGTACTGTAGCTGTAACTCCTTGCCCAGGAAGCTTGAATGCTAATCTTTCCATGGCTGGCTTAGATGTGTAGGAATGGGGGACAAGGGAGTTGGAAGGACGCAGTGACTCCTCACTGGAGGCTCCTATGTTGGAAAAAGAGGAAGAGAACACACAGACAAAGTTTCTGTCTCAACACTCAATATTTGCCTGGGCTGTTGTGTTGTTTGGGGCAGAGTTCTCTCATCTGCATTGGCACGTGTTGGCTTTGCAGCTGCTGCAAAAAAAGGTGAAGCACCACCCATCTCCTGCTCAGAGTGCACTTTGGAAATTACACCTGCCACCAAATGAAATGCTCACAGGTATTTCTTTCAGTGTATGTGTGTCTCATATTTACCAAGAGTGGACAAAGTGTTGCTTCATGCTGTGCCACAAACAATTACAGGTGATGAATTAAGTGCAAACGTTACAAATTATCACCTTCTTTGCAGCACAGAATATACAAACCAGTTGACCAAAGTGGCACTGTGATAATAAAAGCCTGAAACCAAAGCAAGACAAAAGGTATGCCTAAAACCTCTGCTAATAATCCTTGTGAAATTGAAGCTGGGATTTCTCCTAGGCTGGGGAAAATGAATGCAGTTAGTTATTGGCTACTTGCTGAACACCCACAAGTGGGATGTCAAAGTAACTCCAACCTCAGGGCAGCAAGGTTTGCTGGGTTGCTATTGAGCCAGAGCAGATGAGATGAACCCCCCAAAATGATTTAATAGATTAAAATATATAGAAATTCAAGGCCCTCTAAGCATTTAAACAGAAGCTGACACAATGATCTGGAAACTTGGTTTAGTAACAGCAGGAAAGTTGTAGAGAAAAGTGTCACAAACCCGAAGCTCACAGCAGTCAGCCTAATTTTACAGGGATTTAATCTATAACAAGATCATGCCAAGGTGTTTGAGCCATGCCTAGTGAAATTCTTGGGGCCCCTCAGATCCTTCCTCATGCATTTGGCATGGTAAGAGGGATGGTCCTGCAAAGAGCCACATTTGGCTCACAAAAATGTGGTGTTGGAAGAAGGTAGCATGGCAATGAGTGTGTGTTTGCTTCTTAGCTGTGCATTAAGGATGACATGAGGGCAGAAACAGAGAGGTTCTGCTGTTTTTGCCTTAGAAAAACCCAAAGTCAAAACAGGGACAGGACTGTTACAGAGGTAGTTGAGCAGATCTACTCTGTACTGTGAGTGGAGGCAGAAAACCTGTCTTCAAGTTCTCTGGAGCTGGGAGAAATGTTGCTGGCTTACCAGGTGATTGTGTGAAACACTGCCTTTCTGCAGGAAGATGAGGCCTTTGAGTAGTTCCTGCGCTAGCTGCTGTGGCATTTAGAGTATATTCAAGCAGAGTCCTGAGTACAGTGTGCTGGCTTGTCTAGCTGTTGAAACCAGCTTTTCTGATGATCTCTGGGCATCTTGGACCTGCCCTGCCATGCCTTTCTCACAGCAGGGGAAAGTCGATTATACCGTGAAGTATCTCTGGCATTCCCTTGGAGTCTAAAAGAAATAGATAAAAGATGTCAAAATCTCCTCTGAAGCTTGCATTCCCCTGCCACCAGGCACACAAATATTAGTGGGATTTTAGACTCCTAGATTCCAGAAAGATTGAAACCTTGCTTCCCAGGGCAAAAGATTGACTTGGTTATTTGAAGAGAATCAGGCTGCCAACCTTTTGCAATCTCTGCAGAAGGAAATAGCTTCAGTATTGCTTGCTTTATTCATCTGCCATGCTGAGTTAGGAATGGCTGAGCACAGGGCTGGCAAAACAGGATCCAGGCTGTGCTCACATCCTGCTCCAGCTGCAGCTTTATGGATGAAGCCATTCACTCCCCCATCCTGGGCTCCCTCCCCTCTCTTCACCTCTTGCTGCCAGGCATTCATTCTTCTCACACAGCCAAGGCAACCAGCAACCACGGGGTAATTGCACCCAGTCAGGCTTAGTAAAACACAGATCAAGATAAACCAGTTTACCTGGTCAGTCTCTGATGGCCCAGCCCTGAAATGGTTTGGGGGATGATGATCTGAGACGGCTGGAAAAAGCAATGGAGCTCCAGGCCAAGCTGCCGATGGGGCTAGCCAACATCAGCCAGATCCGGACAGGAGCAGAGCCTCCCTTCAGTCTGAGCTGCCTGAGAGGAGTTTGGAATGGGGAGCTACTGTGGAGTCACATAATCCAGCAATTCGGCACGGGGAAGGCACAGGAGGACCACGACCCGGGGATGGGCATGTTTGTCTCCGTCCCTCTGGGAGCCCCTCAGGAGCCCCGGCCAGGCCCGGCTCGGCCGGCAGCAGGGGCAGCCCCGGCACGGCCGGCAGCGGGGAGACACTCCCTTGTGCCCCGAGGGGGCTGAGGGCAGCTAGGCCAGTGCCTTTGCAGCAGAGGAGACACTAGAGACATCGGTAGAGGATAAAAGGACCGAATTTTAGCGGGGGTTAATCCAAGGTTTTATTCTGGGAGTTTCCACACCTCAGGGGGCCTCCTGCTGAGAGCGTCGAGGAGAGGTGCCAAGGTTACATTTAAAGGGAGGGGGAAACCTAAAGTAGATAACATTTTACTGACCAATTAGAAAAATTAAGGTATGGATACCGGGAAATGGACATTTAGGACAGCGTATGGAATAACACTTGGGGGGTTGACCCCTAGCCTCTGGCTAATCACTCGATATCCTGCACGGAAAGTTCTAGGTGGAGGGGACGGGATGCTGGGTGATTGACTCAGGGTGGGGATTTGGGGATGATCTCAGCAAAGGAAAGGGTTACACACGTAGAGGGAGAGGATACAATCTGGGGTTAACAATGTGGGGAAAATAAGGGGATGCCAAGACAAAACCATTATAAAACATAAAAACACACTACAGTGCATGTTGTGTGTTAGAATGCCATCACCTCGCTGGGCTGGACACAGGAGCTGCACATCTGGAGCATGTGGGAGCTGTGCAGGCTGTAATTACAGGGGTATGGCACACTGGGTCACTGTGCTGGCTGCTGAGCTGCTGGAGCTGCTTGAGCCTGGACTAACTTTGGTGTGATTCATGGTGTTAATGATGCACTTTCTCTGCAGTGAAGGAAGAAGCCTTTGTCCTTTCTTCTTTGTTTCAGGATGGTTTTGCCTTACATCTGTCAAATATTATTATTTAGTCTCCAGTTTGTATTAATTTTGTCCCCACAGTGAGACTCTGTAAAAAGGTTTTGTGCTGCATCTTCTAAGCCTGCCTTAATGTCAGTGTTTATCTTTTGAAGCTAATAATTAAACGGAAAAAAATACTGTCTGTGGCTTTCTGTTGTGATGCCAGTTGAGTCCGTTTTCTCTTGTTGGTAGCTATCAGATCTGACTTGCACCCACAACAGACTGTGTTTGGGGGGGGAAAGTGTCACTGCTTTTATTTCATGTCTGGCCTGACAAGAATAGTAATGAGAGCAGCAAAGCACTTGCATCCCCAGTTAGCCAGCTACAGAACAGGCAGGCTGAGTCCTCGATGTACTGACAATTCTGTGTGTTGTGTAGGCAATTAACATTGATGCTGAATTAATTAATGATGAGAAAACATCAAAGGGTTGGGGTGCCTCAGTTCACAGGAGCACCAGAAGCTCAGATCGTTATCAGATTGTCTAGGAGTTGTCTGAGGGGATCTTATAACCAGGGTTTTGCTGCATGCCAGAAAAAGGCTGGGGCTTCCACCCTGTGTGTCATGTGCTCAGACCTCTAAAATGTTCTAGGAGACATTTTTATGTAGACTGAGCATTTATTTTGTATCTATTATGACCTGATTTGTAAATATCTCATAAGAAGTCTTACAATTCTTCTGTTTTGGAAATACACTGCAGGGGTCTTCTTACAATTGGTTATTAGTCTCAATTTGCGCGTTTTTAAGACCATGAATGAATTCTTATAAGCATGGTCATCGGAACAGGCATAAATAAAGGGGAGGAGGTTGGCAGTGAGGCTAGAGGTAGAATTTGCCATCTAAGGCAGCATTTAGATTCCCCTGTTTCTGGAGCTAGAATTAGTCTATGTATTTTCTGGAATTATAGTTACTGAACTTGCCTTGTTGGATGAATCAGATAAACCCACTGGATTAAGTTTGTATGACAAGGGTTTGGTAGCAAAGGGGCTACAAGAGTGGCATCTCTGAGAAGCTGCTAGTAGTTTCCCCTATGTTGAAACTAGATCATCTTTAAGGTCTCTTTCAACTCAAACTCTTCTGCCAGTTTTTGGTACGTACAGCAGAGGTATTTGGTCCTATCCTACCATCATAAACATCTGTTCTTCCTATAGAGCAATGCAAGCCACTATGTTAATGAGTAAACTGTTGGCTGTAGGAAGGCATGAAAAATAAAACTGAACAGCATGAGAGTCATTGAAAGGAAGCCCCACCACAGTGTGTGGATTGTGGCATAGAAGAGCTGCTGGAGGGCCACAATGCAGAGTTTCTTCCTGCATTTCTGTCCTCAGAATAAAATTAGGTGTGTGATCCCACATGTGCGCCTGAAAAAGTTTCTTACTGACAAGGATAGTGAAGTTTTAAAATTAAAAAAATATGAACCAAAGGGAATGAAAGTAGTCAATGTTTTATTATCCAAAGAGAACTTTGATGTAGAAAAGTTGCACACAACCCAAGCCATCAATTAAATTCACCTCATCTGTGGCCTGCTTGATTTCAAAGATCTTTGACAAGACTTGTACAAAGAAAGTTTTAAAAGTTCTTGCATTGTAGTTAGTATTTAAAAAATCATGACTTCTTTTTTATGACTACACATACCCCATGCCTCTTCCTAAGGTAGCAAACCAAACATCTGGTTTTTTTAGGCTCAATGATGCTTGGATCAGGATCAAAGGAAAAGGTTGCCAATTAACCCCCATGATCACCCCACCATGTGTGTTTGATGCCATATTTTTTCCATCTGATTTATTTCATCTAAGCTTGATATTAAATCCCTTACCAAATTCAGATTAGCCATGGCTTTCCCATTACTCTGACAATACATCAAAGCTCCAGAGGACCCAGAAGATTGAGTTAGCCACTGTCTGAGTCTTCACTGAGCTGCTCTTAGAGACATGTATCCGCGTAAGCAACAAAGAGAATAAGTGATATCTCTGCCCTGAAACTTTCAGAAAAGTTAAATGGGTAAAAGGTAAGACTAAGCTAAATTCAAACAAGAACTACTGTGCAGAGGGAGCTATATACAATAAAGCAGGCTTGTATTCCTTATAGGAAAATTACTAGAAAATAAACAGCAATGAAGCTCCTGAATATCTTGGAATAATTTTAGTATGTATTTCATCAAAATAGGATGCATTGTGTTACTAAAGGAAATATGTTTGCTATTAAAATAACTTTAGAAATGGAGGGAGGAGCAACAAAGCACTGTAAAAACCACACAGTACTCTGACTGCTTATTGCAATTATTCGTTACTTTCTCAGGGCTAAGGGACAAACACTTCAAGTCTGTCTTGGGGAGCTAGGATGCTGCCAGGAGCATGCAGCAGGGAGGAAACCTGAAAGGGGTGCTTGGGAGAAAGTGGGTAAGAGTTTGTTTAGAAAGGGGGAAAAGAAAGATAAAAAAAGAACTGTGAATTTAGCCTTTAGGGCTCAAATGACTTTGTGTACAAGACTGCCTTGATCTCATTGTCCAGGTAGGATAGCTGAAACTCATCTCCAAGGCTAAGAGTTATTTATTTTTAAGAGGCTGCACGTGTCCCTCACACCTCAGTGTGTCTAAATCAGAGACAAACAAGCTGGATTTTGTCCCATGCCATTGGCATTACAATAGTGACAATGACCAGTAGGTTGGGCAGGGCTTTGCTGTCACTTTCTGGGGCAGCTCCCTGCCTGTCCTCTGTGAAGGCACAGGCAGTGTCAGATGCCATGATGTCCCTATAATTACATCTAGTCTGTTTTGTGGGAGAAGGGCAATCTTGGGGCTAGCAGTTGGAATTAGGATTCTGTCCTAAGGGTTGTTCAGAAGTCAAGGAAGACCAGTACAAATCTTTGGACCTGTGCCATGCATTTTTTGGTTTCTCCTTCAAACACATCTACCACTTCCTGGTGAGAAAATTCAGAATTTTTCCATTTGGGAGACTGTGGGAAGTCATTTCAGAGATAAAGCTCAGGCTCAAAATAGGAAGAAAAGAGCAAAGGAAGGAGCTGTGGTTTGTTGAAAGGATTAGTCAAGATGTAGGGATGAGGAAATCCTTTGGGACCTTGAGTAGGAGCTCTGCAGGATGGGAAGAAATGTCTGTATGGGTTTTATTGACTGTTCCTTACAAAGGCAATTGTGTAAAATAGTAAAGCATGATACAGTGGCACTGGAAGGGCATTTCTTAAAAAGACAAAAAAATTCCTTGATGGAAAAGAAAGGAGAAGGTCAGAAGAGAATAATATAACATATAGAGTCAAATGTGGTCACTCTCACACAATGGTCTGATGGAGGAAGGCTCTCCACTATAAGAAGAAGTGCTTGTGTTAGGTAATAGTTATGCTGCTTAAGGAGGTGACTGAGGTCAGAGTTTGGACCCATGTTTTGCTCTCAAGCCTCATCTTTAGGATGTGCTGTGTTGACAGGTATGAAGGCTGTTGTGAAGAGGCAGGAGATGAGCTGCTCTGTGTGGTGGATGGGACAAGGAGAGACGGCTTTATATCGCAACAAGAGGAAATATTCTTGGCAGCTGGCTAGTACTGCCCTAAACTTAAACCATCTGCAGGGGCCTTGGAATATGAAACCTGAGGTCTTGCTCCATTCAGGTATGTTTAAGTGCACGTGTAAAGCTAAGTATGTAAATTAAGCCATTTGTTTTCAGTGTGTTATGAATCCAAGAATGTTTATTATCTACAGCCTTTGAAGTCTTGGCATATACTGCCATGGTTGCTGTTAAACTTGGGTGCATGTGTGTGGGTGGAAGGACAAACTCTGAAACGGGAGAATGTTGTTTTTCAGCAGCTGATTGGCATTATGGGCCAACAATGGCCAATAATATGCCAGTACTTGTTTAAAAAAAAACAATTCCAAAACACTCACAACTACACAACTTCAAAACCAGACTTATGATATCCATCAGCAATCAAAATATGAGTCTGATGTAGGAATGTTCAGCAGAGATGCTCAGGAATTTATGTACTCACATCTCTAGCACTTGGAGTTTACTTTTTCCCAAATGTGCCTACTCAATGCCAGCAAAACTGTTTTGGTTCCTTTCCTTGAAAAAGATATTTAAACAAAAAGGCTTTTTCACTGTACTGAGATCACGTTCAGCTGTACAGATGGTTTTGGTTTTGGTGTAGCACACTCTTACCTACATCACTAACTTCCTTTCTAAAATATTCCTTCCTTTCCCCTGCTTTATTTATAGTAGCTGTTGGGTAACATGAATCTCAAAATTTTCTCTTAATTATAATTGTCTCTAGACAGTTTATCTTTGGACAAACCAAAATGCATAGGCAGATCCTAAAGTTTTCTTCCAGAGAAGTGTCCGAAATCTTGTGCTGTTAATGGCAAAATGGGCTTTGTTTCTTTTAAAATATTTTTTTGAGCCAGAACAATTTTTTCTTTACAGGGGAGTGCTAAAATGAACCAGAATAGAGCCAGCATCATCTGCTGACCACTTTTCAGAACATAGGAGAGAAAACACTCTGCTGTTCCTGACAGTGAACCTGGCAAAGCTTCTTTACCTAAAATATAATTTCCACGAAGATCAATAGTCCTGATTATATGAATTCAAACGAAGAAAAGTCACAGTGTTTTCTGGCATGTCTGCTGCTTACTGGTTCTTGCCATTAGAAATTTTGTACTTCACTCTTAGTTGACCTCCTCCAGCTTTGATTTTAACCAGGAGTGTTCTTAAGGCTTTGTCTTTGAAATGAGAAAAAAAGAATTCGGTTGCTCAAATGCCATCTGCAGTCTTTCAACAAAAAGAGCAGCTGAAAAGCAACATTGTAATGGTCACTGAGGTATGAGGTTCTGCCTGCTTCCCCCAAGTATTCACATAAGCTGAGAAAGACAGGAATCTATGGGAAGACTTTCAGAAGCAGAAGTGATGAGAGTTTTAAGTTGCTTTTGGTTATTTCCTTGCCATTTTCAACCCTGGATCTGAGCAGGTAGAAAGGGGAAGGCACTTGAGGAAAATGGGATGGGAGAGGCCCTCATAGCCAGACTATTTTCCCATGATACATGTCTGAAGTTGATAGTAGAGTTGGTTACAGAAATACAGATACTTAGAGCTCAATTTTCAAAATCAGGTTTTTAATTCAGCAATTAAACACCTGCACACTGATTATTCAGAAAGTCTGTCAGCACTTACCTCTTACAGTGGGTGTCAAGTGCCAATTTTAGGTCTAAGTGCAGATGTAGGTGCGTGAACAGAGGGTTTCAAGATTGGAAATCGGGCTCTTAACAACAACAGGTTCATCTGCCTGTGACTCCTCTGCACTGAGTAGCAAAATCAGCTGAGCTTAAAGGGGGGGAAGGCTGAGAATAAGGAGCACAATCCAGCTAATAGCTGCTGTTTTGAAGCTGTCCAAAGATGACTTGCTGCCTGACAAGGAAAGTACTGTTCTGTGGGGCAGGGCAGCAGGCTCTTCAGTTCCACATCTACATTTCCTTGCTTTGCTTCCTTTTAGTTTCTGAACTGTTTTTCAGTGCCTTGCCCTGCAGACTGAGCACATAATTTATTTAATGTATTTAATGGAGTACAGCACCTTCTGAGCCCGGAGAGACTGGCTGTTTGACATCCTTCTCCCATGGGGTACAGGTAGTGTGCTAAGGGGCACCAATGTACCCCGCCTGTCACAGGAGTGAACAAAAAGCCTGAGTGCTGGAGTCTGAAGGAACAGAGGAAAAGAGTGTAATGTAAGACAGGATGCAAAATGAGACATTGAAGGCAGCAGGGCAAACACAGCTCCTGTCATCAGATTTCTCCCTGATCTGGGGACAGATGGCCTATCATTCCTAGCTTGTGCCTCAAGATCCCCTGGGAGCTGTGATCAAGTATTTTCTTTAAATCCAAGCTAATACATTGATAGTGAGAGCCACATATATCACAGATTTGAGGTATGGATTTCTGCTTTGTTCAAAGTAAACCCAGAAAGAAAGGCAGCCTTGTCAAAGCCTTGTGCTAATATCTGCTGGGATATTTCTTGTGCAAAGGAAAGGAATCAGCTTCAGGTTGTGAAAGAGGAAGCTCCATTTCTTCACATACCCAGCCAGAGGCTGACTGAAAAAAAGCAGCAATATTTCCAGTGTGCAAGGCTTGGGGCAGGAACAAAATGCCATGAATATATTTGTGCAGGATTTTCTAGAGGAGACAAAAGAAAACCCACCAAATGAAAGAGCTCAAACTGGCATAAAGAGCCTTGCAAATGCCAGTAAATGGAGATAGAACCTTGCCTTAAAAAGTTTAGCTCTTTGGAAATAAAAACCCCTTCTAAACCAGAGCAGGATTGCTCATTGAGATGGACAAAAGGCTGAGGTGTGCAGCTGAAAAGGCAAATTTACTGTGGTCCTGAAGGAGGCAGAGGAAGTGCTCTGTGAGTGCATTCTCAAAAGTAAAAGTGACTGGACCCCAACCTCTTGCTCCCTGTGGGTGGGAGAATGATGGCAAGAGCTGATGTTCTTCCCACTATCAAAGGAAGAGATTCTGCCTCCCATGTAATTGTAGCAGGTTGAAGTGGCATTTAAGAAAGATGCCTGAGTTGGCCTTGGCCTCAGGAGAGCCCTATAGTTCAGTGGTGCTGTGTTAGGAAGACAGGAAGGTCATGAAGCAAATGCTGCTTGGGTGCCATGGGCAGCTGCAGTTCTTGCAGCATGGAGGCTGACACCATTCCTAAGGATGGCAAAGGTGAAGGGTACTGTGGGGTTAAGATTTAGAGCACTGTTAGCTGGTATTTGTCAGTCTGCCATCAACATTTATGAAAGTAATATCTAACCAGTCTAGACCAGAGCCAGCAGACCTTTGGTTTTGTTTGCTCCTTTTCTCTTGCAGTGTGGGGTAAATTAAACAGAAGGACCTCTTCTCCTCTGCTGTTCATTTGTTTACTCTTTCCTACCCCCTTGTCTGTTCCTTGCCTCTGTTGTGAGTCTTGGCACTACCTGCTTGGAAGAAGAGTGCATGAAATGGACAACAGCTGGCCAGAGCTGCTGGAGCCTCAAATCCTTTTCTCAGCAAATAAATGAGGAGCAACCACACCCACCAGGATTGGTGAAAAGAGGTAAATTATTATTATCAGTGTCTTAGAAATGTCAAATGATTCTGTCAGTAATAGAGCCCCAATGTGCCTGATGCTCCTGTGTATCTGTTGTGGGAACACTGCCTCTATTCAGAAAAGCAGAAAAGAGTCAGAGAGGGGATTAATTATCTTACAATGAATCACTGCAGGATTAGAACATTTGTTTCTATTTACCCTTGGGTCTTCTTTCTCCAAATTGCATAACTTATTCTAGAAAAAGCACCACCTCCTTGTCTTGTGTCATGTTGGTATTGTTGAACCTTGAGTAGATGCCCTCTCATTTGAGATTGTTGGTGCAACAAAGCTTTACTGATTTAGTTGCTGGAAATTAGAAAAAAAAAAAAGCCCCCACTTATTAGACTGCTTGTTAAATCTCACCATAGCTAAATAACATCTGGCTTTCTATAAATACAGCAAGCCAGTCATTAACAGTGGGACTATTCACTGTTTACAGAGCTGCATTTGAAGAGAAGCAAAAGGCAAAGTATTTGCTAAAAACTGCACAGCATCTGTCTGCAATAGACTTTTGATAAACCCTGTCTTACATTCCCATCATCTTCATATTCCACTATTTCGATATTTTGTGTATCACTAGCTGTCTTTTCCTCCAGAGTCACAGGCATGTTGCTGCTACAAGCAACATGAGAGTTTCTAAAGAGCACAGACGCTTCTTGTGCTCAGAACAACAGCCTTGGACTCCTGCTTCTATTTAGGTATGTGCAGACAGTTCATCAGAACCAATCAGCCTTTTATCCAGGTAAAGCCCTTTGCTGGATCAGGCAAAATAAACACAAGTTGTGCATTACGTTAGGGATTTGTTAGAAACATCTTAGTTGCGATCCCACTGCAAACCCCAGCCTTGCAGATGTGTCTTGAGAAAGCCAGGGAAGGTGTGCAGAACTTGAGGATCTCCATCCACTGAGATCTCTGTCTTTATAATCCACAGGACCTGTGCTGCACAGTTAATCCACTGACACTGCAGTCCCTCCAGGATCGGGCTGCCCAGAGAGACCATTGCAAATAGGTATATGAAACCAGATTTCTTTGCACATGCTGAAAGTTATGAAGCCAGGTTTCCACTGCCTGTTTCCTGTGCAGATATGCTGATGCTTAATAAAACTCATTAGACATTTCCCCAGGGGCTAGGGAGAGA
This sequence comes from Serinus canaria, assembly GCF_022539315.1. Taxonomy (NCBI): domain Eukaryota; kingdom Metazoa; phylum Chordata; class Aves; order Passeriformes; family Fringillidae; genus Serinus; species Serinus canaria. The sequence goes on from NC_066317.1 coordinate 17,433,307, forward strand.
GGAATTTTTCCCTATACAACCCAACTGCAACCCAACTCTGTCATACACGTGTAGGAGCTAAATGTGTGTAAGAGATCCATTTGTTGTGTGTAGCTAAAAATTGCCGGAGAGGTTAAAAAACCTTGGGTAGGCAGGCAAGGGTATGCACAGTGAGATCCCATAATGATTCCTTTCAGGGAAAATTCAGACTGGAAGGGGATGTTTGCAGTTAATGATAGAAGTGCCTGGCACTGAGGCACTGGCCCTGTGTGGTGAACCACACTGGTTTTTCTCTCAGTGGGGCTGCTTCATTAATGATATTTCCCAGCAGGATGCTCCAAGGAGGTGACACTGGAGGGCCAGAGCAATCATTTTTTTGCTGTGAGAAAGGCCCGATAGCAGGCAAGGCTCTCACCTGCTTTTGCAAAGGTACATTCACCCACATCAGGATGCACAGGCTCCAGCACGTGTTGTAATTATGTTCAGAAAAATCTTCTTCCTTTTCATTGTGAATAGACATGGGCATGGATTCTTGCACCTTTTCCTGCCTGCTTCATGCTTCATGCTTCCTTCCAGCCTGATCTCCTCTGCTATAGTATAGGTGGCAGCAGTCTCCTGGGCAGGAAGCCTTTCTGAAGGACAATGAGTTGTTTTGCAATGCATCAGAAAATGGATGGGTTTCAGCTCTGCTGTACCAATTTTGAGTTTGAATTTAGTTTTTTTTGTATTATACTGCCATCCGTGGCTTCTAAGTGTCTTCCACTTAACAATTAGCAATTCTGACTAGTAATTTTATGGAGTCTGGCAGATAAATATCCTTCAGGTCTGTGCCATAGGGCCGTAGTTTTTAGCATCACAATGGCAGTGCAAGGCACAAAATGCCTCTTTGTGGAAGATGGTGGTGTATTTTCTGATGTTATGGACTATACATTTGGGGGAACTAGAAAGAATATGATCATGAAGTGTTTTCTGGATGGTCCTGTGGCAGCATTCCCAGTCTATCCACATACGCACACCAGTACGTATAGACTGAACGTTTTGTAGACTTTTAAGAAAATGATGCTTAGAAAAACCTCCTCAGCAGAAATACAAACAAACAAAAATTCTAAAGGAAAAATAACATAGGTTATAGCCATTCACAAAACCTGCATGACAGAACTCCTGAGTGCACAACATTAATGGGATGAGAACTATGGGAAGATCCCATACTTTGCTTTTTTGTCTGGGACTAGTGTAAAGAAAGTTCATCCTCCTGCTTGGTGTTAGCCTAACAAAAAAAAGTCACTCTGAGTGACCCTGGTCAGAGAGAGGTTGACTTATTTATTAAACCTGTGCTTACCCTTGGCTGTATGATGGATCAGAAACCTGCCAAGAGCTGTGGTAGAAAATGCGACCACAACCCAAGATGCTGTTGGCTGTGCTCTCCTCTAGCACTGTGTCCAAGAGGGCAAATGTGGGGGGATATGGGGGGCTGCACACTTTAAAACTCAGCTCAGTAACAGCAAGTGCTATAGAATATGCACTGTTTAAATATTGTCAGTAAAACAAGGAAAGCTGTCAGAAATCGATGCAACTTTTGATGTTGAAAACAGTAATGGTAGAGGTTATTGCAGTTTTATGCAATATGGAAGGAAGAGATATTTTAAATTAAACAGGAAATTGGCATATAGTGATAACAAACAGTAAGTGAAGATGTTGATGATGAGATACCTTCAGCCTGTGGGACTATGTACATGCAACATGTGAGCAAAATTTCTTGTTGAAACATTCATGTCATGTGCCTAGCCCAGAGAGGGACATGAAATCACCAAATTAGAAAAGAGGCAAGGAAGAACAATCTGGACTCAATATCTACTCTGCCATTATCTTTAAGTAAGGGAAGAATATAAGCTCAAGAGGAGTATTTAGGGCTCTAAGAGACCCTCACACACTATCCATAGTCTGATCTTCAACCTAACAGAGCTTGTGGAGACCTTGGTGATGAGTATATCTTATGGTTTTTAGAAACCATTGAAGGATTTAAGTAGCTCAGGTCCCACCTGAAGAGAATGATAGCCTGAGGCTGAGATGTAAAAGTGCACAGAGAGGCAAAGCCATAGCCCCAGGGCCATCACCTCCCCCAGTAGAAGCACAGTGTTAAAATCAAAGGAGTGATGCAACACACTCCTCTCCATGGGCTGACACTCCATGCCAGACACAGTGAGCTCCCCAAAGCACCTGCGTGCTAAATCCCCTGAAACCACAGCTGTGTTATTCCTTCACAGAGATTGGTGGGACATTCTCAGCCCCAGATCATTTAAATCTTTGGCTGAGGTATTAACACAGAGCAGGAGGAGAATGAAATAAAGGGTGCAGGGGACAGAAATGCACACTGAGTCTCCTGCTGGCTCCTAAGGTGAAATCCCAGTGTTGACTAGTTTATTGTGGCCAGCTGGAATGTAGAAGATGCACACACTTGCAGGGCAAGACAAAAACTTCCCTCTTCTTTTCTGAGAGTTTTCTCTCTTCCATAAAGCTTGCTACTGCTGTGAAACCCTGCAAAGAGACTTAGCCATTCCATGGGGATGTGCATCTGCAAGCTCTTCTGGCTACATAATAATCTACATATAACTAATCTGGAATAAAACTGACTCAAAGCTGGACATTTTCCAGCTTAATAAATTTATTTAAAGCAGGGAAGCCCAAAAACATAACCAGTAATATATTGTGGGAAATACTCTCAGTTTTAATTTGAAATATTTTACTGCTGGCATAAGCTTTAGAATGGCTTTTAAGTATATTTTATCTGGTCTTTCTATGGTATAAACTTTTAATTAGTAATAGTCAATGGAAATTGGGAGAAATGTACACCACCATCTAAAACAAGAGTTGCATTGCTGACCTATGCCAGCCTTAGGGAGCAGATGGCAGTGGATGGTAAATGCAGTTCTTGTAATATAAAATAGCAAGTTAACTGATTATTAATTATTATTGCTAATAAAATGTACCTTGAAATTGGGGCTTTACTGTGTTAATAAATTTTTGTGTAACTTTTCTCTGTAAATATTATAGCCTTACCATGTTGAGACGTTTTCCAGCAATAAACAAGGAGGCTGAACATGACAGTGGTCCCACCCTAGAAGGAGGAGGGTTCTTTTCCCCACAATAAATTCCCCTAATAAAACCCATCTCCAGTGCTTCATTCCTCACAGAAACGCTGCAGTGCCAAGTTGGTACTAAACTGGTAGGACTGCACCACATTAATGGTGTGAGAGCCCAAACTGCCAGAGAAAATACTTCATTTAAATTCAGGAGCCCTTGGACCTCACCAAAACAGTGGGAACCATCTAACCTAATATCAGCCATCTAATAGTACTGTACCCCATGGGCCTTTAGGCTCCCCACGTGATTGATGCAGAGTTCAAGACACCTCTAAGAGAATTATTGTACAGACAAAGGTATGGTGTGTATCCACAGGGGCACTATTTGAGCCTGGACAGAGATGTCTTTGTTTGGGTGGTAACACCACCAAACTGTGTTACCCACAGTGTTACTGTGACTGGCCTATTCAAGGCTGTCTTCCCTTGTTTGCTGGCCTGTTCTTTGTCTTCAACAGCATCATCTAGCCATAGGAGTTTTCATACAATGGATAGACTCATTTTGGGGCAAATACTGAGAAAAAAATGCTTAAAGCAGCATGAGGAGCTATTTATTTTTTTTTTTTTCCTACAGATCTCTGCCTCATTAAAACCCCCTAATCCTCCTTCAGAAAACCAGGATCTTGGTAAGATATACTCTAGCTTAAACCACAAGCCTCTAGAGCGTGTGAATGTCTAAAAACAGATTTTTGGAGGAAAATGAGCCATTATTCCATTTTCAATTCTTGTTGCCTCTGCAAAGAAAAAATGTGGGACCTGTCTTATGCACTGCATAAACAAGGGATGGAGGGCAAAGAGTGAAATCGGGTGTGAAACCACCCGTCCAGCACCATGGAACAAGACACAGCAGAGGCACAGGGAAAATTCCACAGTGGGGGTGGAAGGGAGGAAATGAGACTTGAAGGAAACTCAATGAAAAAATACACCCTCTACCATTTTCTTTTCCTTTTTTTCTTAAACTTAAATCTACCTGGCATAGTGTTAAGCGCTATTCCAAATGAGTGTTGTTATAAATAGTGCTCTGCAATGCAGCCTTCACATATGACTGTGTCAGCCTGCCGACAGCAAAGTGTGTCTCCATTTATAACTTCACTTTCTTACCTTGGTTCCTCACCCTAATTTGCCACTGTTACCTGGGAGCTGACAGCTTCCAATTACAGTCACATTTGCATTTCTGACAGGAAGCATCAGGGTCTGGGTTTTAAAGGTTTGATCTATTCTTTCCTGAACAAGTGTTCTCCCTGAAGTCCACTCAACAGCTTGTTTCTGAGATTGTCATCTTTTTCACAGAGGTGTTTTGAACTGTAGTGAAGTGTAACCTGTGTGGATCCAATGTACTTCTCACTAGAAATGTGATCTACAATTACTGAAGATTCCAGGTGCTACTTTGAAAGTTTTCTGCATTTATACAAACAAAATGACCTCTCAATTTGGATCAAAGTTTTCTTTATATATTTCTGCAGGTATAAGCCACTGAATTGCTCATTTAAAGCGGCTCAGTGAGTAACACACTGATGTGAAGACAGATTTGGAAAGAAGTCATGGAGAAATCAAGGCTGGATGGTGAGGTAAATTGGAGAGTTCATGGGAGCTGCTGCTGTTCAGGAGGCAAGTACAAAGCTTGACCTGCCCTTCCTTTGATGTCCAGACACTGCAGGACTTGAGACCAGGAAGCCAGATCTTCCAGCTCCCTGATCCTAAATTAGGTCTTTCTGCCCTTTTAACCAGGAATGAATCAGGGAAGAGGAATGTCATTGACAGAGAGAGATTCCCCAAAGGGGCTAAGCACTGCAGGCTCTAAGAAAGCTGGTGAAGCATCTTGGAAGTGCTCTGGAGAAAAAAGATGCCTCTGGGGAGAACATCAGTGGGACATCAAAGATCATTTGTATGGCTGAAGATGGATCTCAGACCTGATCCTTGGCTTTACTGTTGTCTGATCACTGTGTCACCCTTTTTGGCCCCAGGATATCAACCAAGTTGGGTAGGTCAAAGTAGGAGCTGCTGCATCTGAATGATTGATTTTTTTTCTTCTTCAAAGAGCTAAATAGAAGATGAAGCTAAAGGAGAGACCAAGGGACTCCTAGATGCTGGCAAGGAACATGTCAAACAAGCAGTCTGAAATTTGTAGCTAACTCAACAGAAATCCTGCTGGTAGTGGAGATGAGAGAAACAGACCCAATTTTCCTTTCAAATATATGACTGTGGGTAGAAATGAAGTCTCTTCCATGTTACTTCTCCTCTCAGCTTCTGCTGATGCCTACTGACAACAGATGCCACAGTTAGAAGGACACAGTCCAGGAAAAAAAGCTGGGGCATCTGCCATCTCCTGGTTTGTGTCTTTTGTTCAAGCTGCAGCCATCCCTCCTCCTTGTATTTAGTGGCCTCTAACAGAGCACTGCCTCTCTACTCTGTGCAGGCAGGAGACAAAAGCAGCTCTGAAATAAATGCCTTCTCCTCAGAGAAGGGCTACTTGGGAAGTGCTGCTCTCATCCTGAAGTGCATGGAGAATCCTTAAACTGGGAGAAGTTGCACTGGCCATGTCAGAGACAGCCTGGAGTTGCTGCTGAATCTTGCTTTTGTACCTTCATTTCCCCTCTTAGCAGCAGATTTGAAAAGTGACATCACCTTACATCCTTCACCCATTATTTAATACTTCACAAGATTAAATAGAATTTCTTTGGGTACTTAAACAGGCACAAGAAACTGTATAGCTTTGTATCCTTGTGGGATCTGAAAGTAAATAAGATCTGCTTTTTAATCACAGGGCATCTTTAAAACACAGTATAAAGGACAATTCTCTCGTCTTTCCAAAGGAATTAATTTTGTGGTGTAAGAAATTGAGAAGGAAGAAGGAAGGGACTGGGTGAGATTGTGTGGGCCAGAAGTCATATGCTCCAAGCATGTCTCTAGTGTAGTTAATACAGTTTGATTAAAATTAGTTTGGCTTTTTGTTACACCAGTTATCCTAGAAGATTGCTTCCAACTCTGAGAACCCATCCTTCTGGGTGCAGGAGGAGCTCCAGGAGCATTTCTCCAGTCCTGTGAGCAGAGTGATCAGTTATTCCCAAGTGAGGTGGGCCAAGGCAGCAGTCACAGAGTAACTGCAGGATGGATTTCAGCATGGGCAGGATGATGTAAGAATGCCACAGGCCTATTGCCCTGGTGCAATCCCTGAGATGTCATGGGCACGTGCTAGAAAGAACCCAAGACACTACTTTTCAATGTGCAGGGAAGATTAGTCTGGTCTGAACTCCAAAGTGAAAAGCAAGGAGGGAAGTGAAGGTGCCTTCCTTGGGGCTTTGGATCCCTAAGAGAGAAGAAAAGGCTCTGCAGAGGGTGGGACCGCCCCACCTCTGTGTTGTTCCTGAGAAGAGCATTTTCCTCCATGGAGATGCTGGGGCTGTTGCAGGCTGCACCACACACACATCTGCTGTTTCCCATCTAAATATCATTCAGCATGGGTGAATAACAAGTAGAGACACCTGTGCCTGCACTTCAGTTGATCATTTTCCTAATTATATGACATTTTTTCGTGGGTCAAAACATACTAAAACAACCACTTAGTGGAAAGCTGGTTAGAGGTGTGTGACTCACTAATAAAATTGCTGTGCATTTAGTACCTGTCAGAAGAGCCCAAAGCACCTACTGGATTTTGAGCATGATTTTCTTTTCCTTTACACCTATGCAATTCAGGAATGACCCCTATCAGTCATTGCCCATGTACAGGCACACACGTGAAGGCTAAGAGGAGGGGGAAAGTCCTTAAAGATGGAATGGGAGATTAATTGTATGTGAAATGCCCTAGACAACTTGGGTCACCCTATTTGCAGTTGTACAGTGCCACTGGCTGCAAAAAACATGGAATAATGAGTGTACATCCTGGGACTTCCTAGGACATTGCTGCCCAGTACTTGAATCTGTCTACATGAGATGGAAAAGAGTTCCCCAGTTTGGTGATAGGATGAGGGACAAAACATAAGGAAAAAGCAAAGCAGTTTGAAAGCAAAATACCTTAAAAAAAAAACCAAAAAACCTGCATTATTTAGATAGATGAGGTATTGGGCCTTTCTCTCTGAAGTTCTTGAAAGTTGCAAGATGCAACCAAATGTGCAGGACTGGGAGAGATAAAACACTACAAGTGTGTGTGAAAGAACACTTTCCTGAGGCACCTTTGGTCTTGCCCACACAGAATGAATTGCTGTCCTTTCCGAGAGAGTGCAAACAGGGAGGGAGGAACACAGATCTTGCAGAAGGGATTTATTATCCACTTTGGAGGTGGGAACACACACAGTTCTGGGAAGCTTTCATTATGTGCTTTTGTCATGATTTCCACACGTGCTTCCAACCATGTTGCTGAGCATCCTGTTATGCCAAGGTGTTTGCATTGCCTTAAAGCCCTTTATGAATCATGTCTGTGCTATGCAGGTTTTGTGTTTTGAAGAGCCAAGAGATCTAACGAGACCTTTTCCTGTCTCTGGCATACTGCAATTATTTATTGGAAGAGAAGCAGTCAGGTATGAAATGAATGAATTTCATAAGCAACTTTTTTTAAACATGTTCTTTCAGTTCTTTTCCCCTTGAGACTTCCCACCATCGTGCGCCTGCTTTCCTCACCTGATCCGTTGTGAGAGAATTGATTTCCAAAGAAAAAAAATCCCATTTTGAAAGACTTTTCTGAAATCATAACTGACTGCAGGGAGACAATTTAATAGGGGGAGATGAAACTGGGACACTGGAGATAAGAAGTTAATAGGGGATTTAGTCATATACACAAAACAGCACTAGACAGGTGGATGTAAGCCAGCTCTTTGATTTCCTGCAGAGCTTGCTGTGGTGAACAACACGTTCTCTGAACGTCAGCAACGATACCTCTGTGACCATCCCAAATGTAAGTGGCCACTGTCTTGCAGGCTATAAGATCTAGATAGCTGGAGAGAAATTATGCTTGTATATCCATGCCACTCAGTTGTAGAGAACCCCACTATGTTGAAGCCCACGAGATCAGTGTCAGAGGAAGATAAAAGGTATAAAACATGTAATTATTTCACAGCGGAATTCTAGAATTGTTACCCTGCTATCTTCTTCTTAAAGTACTGCTGGAAATAAACTTTTAGATGAGTTTTTTTGAGGGCACCATCACTTTTATTAAGGGTCTGCAAGCACAACATGAGTGTTCATACTTAAAACACAGTGTTGCATGTTTTAAACAGCAGCATTAAGGAGGCAAAATAGCTGCAGAATTAAAAAGTGAGATGAAGCACCTCTAAATCCATTGTGTTTGCACAGAGAAACAGTCTAGCATTTCCCTAGTCTGCAGAGATTTAGTATGGTTTCTTTTGGACGGCTTGGAAATGGCAGGAACTACTCCAGGGTATCCCAGAACACCCATGGTCCCAGACAATTGCTCCAGAAGTTCAATGTCATTAAAACACAGCAGTGCACTCTTTTTGTCCCGCTCTTTGTTTCCACTCAGTCCAAATCCAAGACTGCAGGATAGAAAAAAAAAAAAAAAAAATAGAGCAAGTGTGGAGGGAGCCCTTCAAATCTGTAAATTAGTAGGAATTACTGCTGGACACTGCATGACTCTTTAATGTCTGAACTCACCCAGTTGTTTAGGTGTCTAATTCCCATCAATTTAAAAATACTTGACAGCCTACCCTTTTATTTCTTTTTTTTGGTTTGGTCTTTTTTTTTTTTTTTTTTTTGCATTAATTTCTCACCTGTGCAGGGAAGGAGTGATAACTTTCCTTTACATTACGGGGTGATGTGAGGTTAAATATCAAAAGCTGTCAGGCTTGGTTAGGGCACTGGAAAGGAGAGAGCAAGCTCACTGCACATCACCAAGTATGTGAGCTGTCAAGCTGGCTTTAGGGCAGAACTGTAAGGATCTAATCTGTGCAAGATGAGGAAAATAATTTGGATCAAGTTACTATTCATTTACTGTTCACAGCTCAACCCAAATATTAAAGTATGCATTCAAATGTGAGGAAGATTCTGTTGTGGGCTTTTTTTTTTTTTTTTTTTTTTTTTAACTTAGGGGTTAATATTTCTCCTATGGTTTCTCCTCACAGAACTGACCTTACTGGCTCAGTGCCACAACATGCCAGTTTACAGGTAACATGAAAACATGTACATTGTAGCTGGTTTTCACCTCTGACAGCCAGACCAAGCACAAAATCAGTGTAGACTTGCCCCATATGTGTCACTGAAGTTCTTCTACAGGTGTCATCATCAATCTAACTAGAAAAACCTTCCAGTCTTCCTTTGCTTCCTTCATGGCCATATAGAGAAGAGGCACCAGTAGAAGCCTTCAGCTGTTACAAGCACTGCTTTGGTAGCTCCAGCTGTTTTCAAAACATTGATTAGAGGTTCCCTCCTGCTGAGGCCAGGCATGCACCCAGGTCTTCACACTGCACCCAGGGTTGGGCTCTGTAAGAGCCCCAAGAGAGCCTGTGTGAGTCAGTGCCCAGCACAGTGAACAAGGGAGAGACTGTGATGGAACTTTCCTACATTGCAATATACTTTTGTAGGTATGTTCTTTCTCTTTTTCTCAGGAAGTAGAGGTTGGTGGGGTTTTTTTGAGTGCTTTCACAGGTTCTGGGTGTTTCTGGTTTTTTTCAAAGCATGATACATTGGCTTCTGTTAAGGCTGTTTTATTGGCATCACTGGACCTTTGAATCAGGTATGACAAATCCCCCGTGATGCAAAACCAAGTGGCACTGGGATAGGGAATAAGATTATATTTACTACTCTAGGCTTTGCGTCTCTTTCTCCACTAGCTTTATTTCATTGACCTCTGCACAGCTGCTCTTGATGCCTTCCCCTGTAGAAAGAGAATTAGTCTATCCCTTGAGCTTTGCAATGCCTAAGAGATTCAGAAGCTAACTGGAAATTTTCTATATCAATTACACCTTTACTGCTGAAATACAGCTGCCTGTGAATAGTCATGGGGTTTTTTACTGCTAATAGGAAAAGAATCTCTCACAGTTGTTAATTAACACCACTCCAGATTTATCATTATTTCAACAGGATAGCCTCGGGGTGGATTTAACCCCTTGCTTTTCTGGAAGCAGTTTAAATGACTTAGTCTTATTCAAGAGCATAGGATGAATTGTTGACTGGGGTGTTTCAAAGGATGGGACTCCTGGTGGAGGCTGCTACCCTGATGCCACTGAAATCCAGTAGGATTTTGGTGTGGCTCGTCCCAAGATTTTGGTCTGGCTCATCCCTGAGGTCAAACTCTGATTCTTGTAGTAATGGGCAGCAATTACCAGGCTCCCAGTAAGTTGCAGAGGTCTATCATCAGAGAGTTCTGATTGCCCAGAGCGAGAATGAATTGCATTTCTTGACCCATTAGTGATCTCTAATTTTATGCGAAGTATTGCTGCCTAATTCACACATTGAAGTTAATATTGAAAAGCTTTGCTTATGTTGAATGTTCTTCCTCTTATCATTTGCAATTAACAATGGTGCAGTAGGGAGAAATGAAAGATCAATGAAGCCTCTCTTATCTTTTAGTATCCACCTTGTGAGGTGAATTTCTATTCTTTTAGAAGGCCACAGCGTTGGGTTCATTCTGAAGATGGATGTTTTTGAGACTGCTTGGCAACTTTCCACCACTTGTATGTCAGACTTGATCACTAATTCCTGCCTCTGTCAAAGGTTAATAGAGGACTGTTATGTGTGTAATCATGTCTCACTGAGGAAAGGGGTCAAATAGGTTTATAGGGATGAATCTCTATTGATTTCCAGGAGTATTTAAAATAATTGGACTCAAGCAATCAGATTAGCCAGTTATGGTTATGAGATGGGTCTATATGGGGTAATGTACATGCTTGATATAGAATGCAACTGATCCAGCTTCATTTGTCTTAACATGCTGCATTTTGACTCATTTTGTTATTAAAGCTGAGACTAGTTAGAATATGTTTTCAGTATCAGTACATAAAATCAACTAGAAATTTGTAAAAAATATTTCTCTCTAGAGAATACATAGGGAAGTGGGCCTTCACTTATAAATGAGGGATTAAACTGAGTGTTATAAGTGTTAGTATGGTCAGCCTTTGATGAAAAGAGTGCAGTCTCAGAGATACCCACAGAACATGGCTCGTTCTCCTGTCCTTGTAACTATTTGCCAGAGGGTGAAAGAAAACCCAAAAAAAACACAAACAAAAACAAACCACAGAAATTATGAGCCTAAGTCAGAGGAACACATTGCAAAAATAGTTTTACCACTTGGAGAGTGGAGACCAGCAGTCGTATCCACCAGAGGCACCTTTTAAAAACCTACCTCCCCCTTAAGGATTCCCACATGTCTCTGCAGTCTTTTAGGAATGCTACAAGTGCAGACAGGAGGTAGGAAGACCCAAAGCTTAGGGGTTCTGCTAGCCAGGGGGCTGCTTTTACACTGTAGGAAGGAAACTCAAATATGTGCTTCCAAAATGTTGATGTCTAAGACCGATAATTCAGACAACCCAAAATGTGTTATTTTTGAAATCATGCCCTGTTTTCCTGATTCCAGGAGGACCAACTTGCTGTTTTAAACATGAACTATTCATGACTTCAAATTTCAATATAAAACTGTGCTGTTGCTGCTGGGAGACATTCAGGGTTACAGTGCTGAGGAAGCAAGCAAAACCCTCTTGCTCTGCCTTCACAAGCAACACAGAAATTCATCTTTCTGAGGCTTTCAGACAAACAGTCAAGTTATAAAAAAAAAAAATCTCTTTTTTTAAAATTGTCCTTAAGGATGTCAAGTTCCCCCTGCTTTATAGGTTACACAGGGAAGCATTTACATTTTTACACTTCTGAGAAGCTGTAGCCACTGCTGTGTAGTACAAAATGAACACACAGCCGGGCCATAACCCAAGACATCACAAACTGGACAATCTTCTCAGTTAGTTAAACTAAGGAAAAGATAAGACAAACTTTGAGGAATTGGTAATATTTTTTTTAAGCCAAATCAAAAGTCTGGTGACTTTTGTCCTGTCTTAAAAAGTGGAAGAAGTGTCCTACAGGGTGAGAAAATAGGCCCACCTGACCCAATATCCCAACTGAAAAAGAAATGGGAGGAGAAGATGAAGAACCACACTTGAATACAGTGGTGTCTTCCCAGCTACTACTCTAAGAGTTAAGACCAAAAGCCAGAAGTTCTCCAGTTAAATTGCCATAATTTGATGGTAGCCAGTGCTATATAAAAAAAGCTGGGTTGTTCATGATTATATCAAGGATTTACTTTCATTACTGAGTGAAGAAGTTTACTTAAAAAAAAAAAAAAAAGATAGGAAAAGCTTACAAACCTGGCTGATAGCCAGGCTCCAAGTTCATTGCTATCAAAACAAAGACACTGTGAAGCAAAGTGGACTTTTGAGTCAGGAAAGGAGAAGAACAAGCTTATTGTTGTATTATTAAATTGGCATTACCATAATCAGTCCCGCTAGTATAATTTGGAGGTGAAGAGTTCACTTTTTCCTGCCATCCCAGCACTTCTTTTCATAGCGCAGACCCACAGAGTTAATTGTAGCATGCCATCCTTTCAAATGCATGGCTCGTCAAAGGCAACTGTGGCAACCACAGGCTGCCAGCACCGGGTGGGATATTCTGTGTCAGGTACTGAAAAGGTTAAGGCTGTTGACACTTTAACATTATTAAATAGGTTCTAAAAACCTTGTAGGTCGTTACACTGGAAAGCATAGGTGGAAAGTTTCTATATCTATTATCATGGTTGTTTCAAGATTCAGAAAGTTATTTTCAAAGGCAGAAACACTTTAAGTGAAAGTTTTCATGCTGCAATGACTGGGATTTCTGTGAAAAGATCTCAGCAATGTCCAGAATTTCTACAAGCACAGCCCTAAATATCATCAGCCCCATGCTTGCCCATAGAAACAATTGCAAAAGCTAAAATGGGATAGGGAAAATCACACTTTTAAAATTTTGAATCTCTCTCCTTTCTGTGCCTTGAAAAATGTTTTACCAACATTTGCAGGCTACCCTCTTCATATAGTAAAGCTTTAAGTGCTGTTTATACAGGTGAGTGAATAAATCAGAGGGGGATGGAGAGGTCTTCCCATTCTCTGACAGATTCTCCTTATTCCTTTTCAACCCTGCCAGCCATGTGTTGCTGGGAAGAGCTGAAAATCTTTGCTGGTAATTTTTCAGTGAAAGCAGTTGTCTCCCACAAGATCTCAAGTTTTTTTTTGTCTGGGAAACAATTGAGGTCATACCTGCAGGGGCCATTAGGAATTGATTTTCAAATCACTCCCAAGCAGGGGCTTGCTAGCCCTCATTAACGTGGCTTTTGCAGCTCTGGGTTCCAGGATGGTGCCATCACCATCCTTGTGTTGTCTTTGGAGCTAGTGAGGGAGAGAGCCTGGAGAGTTACAGGGCTCAGGTGCACCAAGTCAGCCACAGGCACCTGGCAGTGCCCTTTTCAGGACATAAAGGCAGCCCTGGGGGAGAAGATGAGCTGTGCACAAACTGGTTCCTGGAGGACTCTCACTGAAAAGCCTGGGATGTGACCTGGAGCTGTGCTGAAGGGGACACCTGGCTGTGACACCAGGTGAGCTGAAGCTTTGCTGTAATGCTGTGGTTCTCTGTGTGTGTGCGCAGAGCTGCCTCTGGCAAGCACCTGTTGGGTTGGGTTGGCAAGGCAGTGTTTTTTTTTGATTAAGCAAGACCCTCTACTCCTTTCATGGAGCAGCTCATCAGGGAAGCATAAGGCTAAATGGCCGTTGAACTGTGTAGGACCATGACACATTTTCCCATGATTTGTGTTAAGAGAGTAGAGATTTAAAATCATGCCATGGCCACTTGTTTTATTCCTTCAGGGCTGGTCAAAGGTATATTCTCCAGAAGCCAATTTTCCTAGGAAAAGCTACTTTTGCCTAAGGACAATCTCAGCTGAAGTTACTGTGTCACACATTTAAGGGAATTTTAAGCAAAAGAGTATGGAAAGCAGGGGGAGAGGGGCAACTTCATGAATTTTTAAGAATAAAAAGAAAAATACCTCTCTTCTTTTTCTCTCTGAAAAAAGATTTAAAAAAGGAGAAAACTGAAATTTATTCTGAAACTTATCCCATCAAAAAGCCTTGGTTCCTCTGAAACACCCACGGTGCTTTAATATGGGTGTGCGTTACCCCTCATCTCTAGTGCTGATGCTCATAGCACCCATTGTAGGGCAGGACCTCTGCCTGCCCTGTGCTGCTCAAAAGCATAATAAAAGGATAGTCTCTGCGGCAAGGAGTTTAAATCCTACACTCTTATTCTTAATCTTTCTTGGTATTTTGAGTCCTGCAACAGATTTTGTGACACGGGTGCTGTCAGCTTGCTGCCATTGAGAGGTCTCTGGAAAGCAGGCAGGCTTTCCTTCACAATGCTGTATTAATTGCTATTATGTTTTGCTTTCTGGTTGTGGCATGTCAGTAATCTGCTACTTACAAATGTCTGCTCCCTAGGGAGAAAATAAATCACATGTATTTTTTGGAACCAGTCCTGCTTCAATACTTAGGAAATGCGTTTGGTAATAATATTGGCTGTAATCCTCCTGAGAGAAATTAATTATAAACATGTAGCAAGGCAATCAGGAAGCTGCTCTTGCTGTGACATTGAGCAAAGAACACCAAAGCAAGCAGAAAGGTTGGATTGAATTAAAACTGAAGCGTGTTGTGTTCCCCTGTGTCAGGTGGGATACAACTCTGTGTTTAGAGCCCCTGGTGCAGGGAAAGAGGAGCTGGTTTGGACAAAAAAAGGAATTGTAGCATGATGTTGTTATGAGTGCTAGTGTGCCAGTCTGAAGGCAAAGACTGCTTCTGGCAAGGTGGTGGATGCTGGTCTTGGTCTATGTGCCTGAGTGCCTGTGCCTGCTCATGAGGAAAAATTCTTGTTTGTAATCAGAAAGAGCAAAACACCTCTGTCTTGGTTTGGAAAGACAGGTCTGCTAAGGAAGGCAGGAGCCTCACCTGAAATGGAGAATATGAACCCCCCCCACCTCCGAATTGCTATAAATTTTAAATTAAGGGGCTCTTAGGCAAAAATGTGGGAGCAGGAAATAACAGTTCTTTAATAGGGAAAAAATAAAAGGATAAAATAAACAGTGTAATAAACTAAATCAATACTGACAGAGTCAGAACTCAATCTGACACCCTGTGGGTCAGGGTGTTGGTAGCAGTCCAGTTGGAAATGTGGCTGCAGTCCTCCTGGAGTGTCAGGTGTGGTTCTCCTGGACCAGGCATGCTGTAGAAAAGGGTGTAGTCTTCCTCTGAAGATCCAGTGGAAGAAGAGGCAGCTGCTGTTCCTCTGGGAAATCCAGTGGAGAAGCTGTGCTGGTATTCCAGAATCTCCATTCCACTCATCTGGGTGGAATGCTTGGCTCCTGCTTCTGGGCAGAGCATCTCACAATGGGATACCACAGTTCTTATCAGCCATGCAGTGACATTCAATAGCCTGTCATCAGCAGGTGTCCCCTCCTGAGGAAGGAGTGATTGTGGAAGAGATAAGGAAAACTGCCCACTTGACAAAAGACAACTGCCATGCAGATGGTAATAGAATACATCTTGCCTTGCAATCTGGAACAACCTCAAGGGTTAAAATTGCATCATAATCACTAATGTGGTATTGCATTGCCACTTGTGTAAGGCTGCCTCCTTGCCCAGGTCTTCCCATTCATCCCTGGAACCTCACAGATCTCCATCTGCCTCTCTCCTCAAGCTTTGCCCCTCCAGGTAGTTGAAGGGCTGAGTTTTGTTCTGCCTCCTCTTTGGCCTTCTTCACTCAGCATTTCCCAGCACTGTAATACCAATTTATTCACCAATGACACACA
Organism: Serinus canaria; assembly: GCF_022539315.1. Classification (NCBI taxonomy): domain Eukaryota; kingdom Metazoa; phylum Chordata; class Aves; order Passeriformes; family Fringillidae; genus Serinus; species Serinus canaria. The sequence continues at coordinate 17,449,240 of NC_066317.1, forward strand.
AATGAATGTGGTTTTCTTGAAGCAATATCACATGAGGGCAAAGAAAAAGAAATCTGCTTTTATCCCTGTTTCTTTTTTTTTTTTTTTTTTTTTTTTTTTTTTTTTTTTTTTTTTTATTAGCAGCAGGATCTGTTCAGGTGCCTGGAATGTAAGAAGTCTGTGTGGGAGGAGACCCCAGGGACTGCACACCCCTGTAGATGCCCATCAATCGTGGTTCCTTCCCCAAAGTCCAGAAAGTTCTACTGTTCTCCCCTCCCAATTGGCCTACATGCCAACCCCGCCCTCCTCCCCTCTTCTCATTTGTACATCCCCAATCACCCCACTCCTGCTCCTCCCCTGGTCCTCTACCCCATTGGCTTTCGGTACTCTGGCCCCGCCCACCTGCCACAAGGATAAAAACCCTGTCCTCGTCCTGTTCTGGGCTTCCCACCGCCTGTCGTCCTTCAGCTTGGTTGTTTCCCTGCTCCTCTCCGACCCACCCTACCTTGGACCCTTTGTCTACCCTCCAATAAACCTGGTTGGATCCCTGTCAGTGTGTGCGGAGCCCTCCTTCCTCTGGTTGGACTTTCTCGTAGCTATCCGGGATTGTGGTACATGTGGATGCAGACCGAGGAGACAGCTCCCCTGGGAGCTGTCCAGGGCGACACCTGCATCCCGCAGTCTGTCCATATATATTAGATTAATGGGCTAAGCATGAGGGAGGTGGTTCAAAGTACAGGAGAAATGCAGTTTATCCCATGACACATATTCACCCTACTCCCAGCTACCCAAGCACAAGTTATAGATCTCTGTGTTAAACAACACCACTGTTTAGTTTATCACAGGGACATTTTATAGCCTGAGAAAGTGAGAAATACAAGAGTCATTTGAAAGTATAGGGGGAAAATCAAACCACAGCTCTGTGGTAAGAGTGGTTTGTTCACCCTGGAAAACCCCTGCTGCCCAGTGGGGCAAGGCTGGGGGGATGGCAGCTCCAGAAGGCTTTTGCTCTCCCCCTACATAGCCGTAAATATTTTCTGAGCTCACCAAATGTCTTTGAAATGGCTGTAACGTTCACCTTCAGGTAGTTACTGCAACTGACCTAAGTTGCTTTCTGCAAGATATCAGCCCTCAAAAACTTTCAGTTCTGTTTTTATTGGTGACCAGGTTGTTTTTATAGAGGCTGTCCAGCCATTCTTGCCCTCAGTCTTTATACAGGTCTTCTTTGTCTCCTTTCTATCTCACCTCTGAGCAATTACATCTGTTATTTTAAAATAACTTTTTTGGGATCTGAAGTATGTAGGAGAGAAAAAAACAGTTCACAGAGAAGCAAAGAATACCAAAATCAGGATACTGCTGCTGTATTTCAAGAAATGACAACATTGCCATTTTTTCTCTTTACTTCTGAGAGAATAAAACTGAAAGCACTGATGATGCAAAGACTTGCCTGCATTTAGCTTTCTTAAGTAGTCACATCAACATAATTTGGATCGTTTCCACTCAGTGTATTTGTGTTGCTTTTAAATAGATCATTGTCCTTTAGAAAAATCATCCCATCTTGCATAGTTCATTCTTCCAGCTATCTGTTTAGAAGGTCCCATTTTTCCTTTGAAATATATTGTGAAATGAAAATTCAAGGCTGAAATCCTTCAAGAAATGTAATTTGCTATGGTTGAATGGCCGGCTTCTAATAAGATGACTCCTTTCATGTCTGAGGTCACTACTTGGCAACATATGCTGTCCCTGATCTCCAGAAAGTGCCTAATGACCACGCTCCTCAGAGGCTGGAAAAAAACCCCAAGGTCTGTGTTGAAGGCTCAAGAGTAAAAAACTTGACACTGTTTTGCAAGGTGCTGGTCTTCACCTTTTAAATTAGAGGAGTCCATGCATTACCAGGTCTCCCTGAAGGTCTGACATTGTCTGCCCTTTTCTATTTAAGAAGGCCTGGATACAAAGAAATCCTCTACATGACTGCACCCTCCTTTGCTTTAGCTCCAAGTAATAGCACAGGGCTGAAGGCCACCGGGCAGGCTGGGCTGACAGGCATCTGGCACACAAATGGGGAGGCAGTGCTGCCAGAAGGGAGAACCAGAACATGCCAGGATGCTGGTGAGTTCATTATTATTAGTTTTGTATCCCCATGAGCCTGCTTCCCATGAATACCTGATAAAGCCCGAGAAGGTCACTACAGCCTGTTTATTCTCCATATGGCACTTCTGCATGTCCCTGCTCCTTGTGTGTGTGCATGGGATTTTTATCCTTTAGCCCATGGCGCTCATCCAGATCCCCCTTTTTTCTTACCTGATTAATTCATGGGCAGGGGAATAAAAGGACAAGCTCTTTATTATTCATCACAGGTGAAAAGCTGTATGTACTCTGAGCAAACCTGAGGGGAAGCTTTCCTGTGTTTTGTGTTTGTGTGTGTGTATGCGCCATTATGGAAGCCAATTACCCAGGAATGGGTCTCTGAACCCCCTGGATGGACTGTTTACACTTCAGTGGGTTTTGCCACTTTAGGCACATGAGTTGAGTTAGGCTGGCAACCCCCTCAAGGAGAAGTAAGCTTATTCAGCAGGGAGTAACTAGCCAGTAGAGATTAAAGAGGTTGCCTGGATGGAGTGTGCTCAGCTTGCAAAGGGAGTTTTGCAGGGATAATTGCCTCTGTGTTTGCGTTTGGCTGGAAAAAACTGGCTGTGCTGAAGTTTCCTCTTTCTCTGTGCCATGCAAACCAAGCTGAGATAGCTTTACTAAACTGTGCATAAGGCCAACAGCCTAGGGAGGACAAAAGCTGGGGACCTGGGATGTGGCAGCTCAGTGAGGTTGCTGGTCTTGGTGCAGAGTAGGCAGAAAGAGCCAGGCCCCTGCAGTGCCCTTGCTCCAGCCAAGGGTGTGGTGAAGCAGTTACTGGCCTGTGGGATGGATTTGTGTTGCCAGTGTGGCTGATGGGACGGCACAGCTCCTACTCTGACAGCACTTGTGGGTTGGGCAGGCTTAAAAGAAGGGGCTTGGATTTTGCAGTCTTGCTCAGTCTTTGGCCGTGGCTTGACAGCCCTTTATACACATTACATAATTTCTGTTTCTGATAAGAAAAAAATGTTTTGGTATTCCTAATGTAAGTGAGGAAACTGAGATAGTGTGATGATTCACACCAGAAAAAATGAGTCACTCCTCTGTCATTAAAAATTCCCTGTCTTTTCATGCAGCTGCAACACAAACTTAATGGAAACCATTTCAGTATTTCCTTGTCCTATCAAAGATGAACTTTTTGAAGACCTCTGGAATACCAAGTCCTGCCATGTATGAAATGTTCTTGGGTTCCTCATGATGCCAGCCTTGTTCTTTCCCTCCCTTTAGTTACTTGCACAGAGTAATGAAGACAAAAAGTCTTTTTGCTGTCTTGGGAGATGTGATCTAGAGCTGATCAAGTGGCTGATGCCTACCTAGGCTGGCTGGTAAATCTGTCTGTCTTAAAAATTAGGAACAGGCTTATGTACTTTAGCTTAGAGGAGAGCAGGCGAGAGCTTTCCTCTTTAAACCAGATGTAACCACATCTGCATCTCTTCTAAAGGTTTTGGCACATGGTTTTTGGAGAAACACGGTGCTTGGCATCCTGCAGTGGGTATGCAAGAAATGTCACTGGAACCAATACCCACTACTGCCATGAATAACACTGGGAGGTACAGAGATGAGAGAAACCATTTTGTGATTACAGTTGTTTTTCTCTCCCCTTCATCAGGTGTGTAAGGCAGAAGACACTGGGTGTGGACTCTTAATAAACTGTGATAGCTTTAATAAATTTAAACATGCTCTGTAGATTTCCCATAAGGAAATTACTCACAAGGAAGAAGATGATTAATGTGAGAAGTTAGCTGGACAAAACAGATGGTGCAGCAAAGCGTTTCATGTGTTTCAAAACTGCTCTTATTTGGTGCTAATGAAGAGACTGCAGTCTCCTTGTGTGTTAACTCTCCACTGATTCTGCTGCATCTTTTTGATCCCTGTTTCCTCCCTTTCTCCCCCTCACCAGGAAGAGTGCTGTCCCCAGTCCATGCTAGCTACTGTGTGATAACCAGACAAATAAAACAAGGTAGGCTGTAGTTTTTAATGATCACAGTGATCCACAGGTGTCCAGAAATTATGACTCGCCTTGTCTTTGCTAACCTGGTGTTAGCAGTGGGCCAAAATCCCTGTCAAGCTGCCTTTCTCCTAAGAGCACATTGGTAGAGGCATGTGCTGTCAGGGTTTTTTCCAGTTAATAGAGTCTTACATATGTGACTTGCCTTCAGTCACCCTTGCCTGGCAGGACATTGTTGATACAGGAGCATCAGTGTGATGGGGACCAGCATCTCTGTGACACAGCTGTGTAAAACAGTTTAAAGGGGAGGATGGGGACAGCAGCTGCTCTATAAAGTCAGTCTTCCCTGGATGCCTGAGATGGTCTTTGTCCTTTATTCCCTGTATTAAGCCTTTCTTCCTGGTGTCAAGACAAGTCTTGTTATCGCTTTCCAACTGATCTGGCTGGTGCCTATGCCTGCTGTCTAAAAGAAGTGTAGTGACAGCCCCTGGGCCAGCCCCCAAATGCCCTGCCAGCTCCTACAATTGACTCCCAGTTTGGCCCCAGGTAGCTCTGCCCAGCTCTGGCATGGAGGTTGGTGTTGCCCTGAGCAGTGACAGGCCAAAGTAATCCCACTACTCCCTTCTCCTGCCATGGGGAATCCTGGTTATCCTCTTCCTCAACTGCCTGAATTGGAGCAAAGCTGAAAGGAAAAGGCAGCACCAGCAGGATCTCTCCTGCTTCCCAAAAAATGGCACCATGAGAAGAGCTGTGTGGTGGGGCTAAAGAGGCAACTTGAAGGGAGGAGTCCACCCAGTGGATTTGGCTGGTCAAGGTGACCTTTGGGTCCCACATCATTGACCTGTCACCATCTAGATGACACAAACCAGCATTTATTGATGTGGGGTGCTTAGATGTGCTTGGCATGCTCTGGTCTCTGGGCAGGGAGTAAAGAATTTTGCCAGTGGTTTCAATGGGAATCAAGAGAGCAGCACAAAGTGCCTTTGAAAAATCCTACCTTCGGTTTACTTTTTAATGCTAACAGAGAAAAGATGTACTTCACGTGTCAGCTAGAGTTTTGTAAAAGATGAGAGGTGATACCAAGATCAGATCTTGGGCTTTTAAAAAGGCTTGGAGTTGTTTTCTTTCTTTCCCCACAGTCACAGTGCCAGTTGTCCACACTGGAGAGCAATAAATTAATTTTTCCTCAAAGTTCATGCTTTAATATTGAACTAAATAAAAAACCAATTAACTAGCAGATGACTGTGACAAGACTAGGGTTTTTTTCTGACCAATATTTGAACACTAGAAAAAATTGTTGGAGAAAAGAATTATTCAATTCCAAAGTGTCCTCGTTTCTAGTATTTAATTAAGTGATGTTCTAAATGATAGCACATCTCTACAGCAGAATAGGGCAAGGGAAAAAGCTTTCTTCCACTCACTGCCATGAATATCTCTGCTAATTAGAAGAACAGCACTTTTATGCAACAAGTATTATCTTGTTTTGTAAAAACTCTTACTTTTCTTGTGTCTGGTGAGGGGAGAAAGAAATGTTTGCATAAACAGGCAGGAGCACACACAGAATTTATTTTGATTCACATGGTTTTGGTCCACCCTCAACTCAAGCCAGTTGCTTTTTATCTGAATATTTCATCATAGGTGCTGGGGTTTCCTAATGTGATGATGTCCGAATGGTGTTGCTTTGTAGGAGGTTTTTTGGGGTTGTTTTTAATTTGTTTGCTTGCTTTTTTTAAGTTTTAATGGATGGCAGTAACACCAGGGAGAGATGGAGAAAGGGAACTCAGAGTCACTTGTGACTGATTGCTGGTAACAGGATCACCTCTGAGACCTAAAACTGAACCTTGAGGCAAGTCAGGCAGTTGCTGGAAAACCTGACAGAGGCTCATCTACCTGCTGCTTGATTTAATCACTCCTGCAAAATGGAATGTCGTGGGACTTTATTACATGAATGAATAACTCTTGCCTGCAGCTGCTAGTCAGTGAGAGGACACTCAGCCTCACCTCACCCCCTCATGTGCTCTTGTAATCTTTTCCACAGATATGCATGTTACCTTTAATCAGCAAGACAATTTACTCTAAATGTCACTTGGTCAGAGGATATTTCTCATGGTGAAGAACCAGGGAGGGTTGAGGTTGCCTGTGTGGACAGGGAGGGAAAGGGGAGTGGGGATACTTTCCTCAATTCCCCTCCTACAGGGTGGGAAGAGTGCACAGGACTCTGAGAGCCCTCAGCAGCTGCTGGTAAAGGAAGAAAGGAGAGTTTGGCTAGGGGTGCTGGTGAAGGTGACAGTGATGCTGCATTTCTTGTGACACACTGCACAAATGTGCCCATCTGAGCTTTCTGCAGAGGTTTTGCAGCCAGGTCACATCTAGCCAGGTTCATCTTCTCTTGGGATTTCTGGCTAGCAGGGAAAAATGTAAACTTTTTCAGGCTATCCCCACCTCAAAACCTGATTTAAAATCACTGGAAGAGGAAGGGAAAGGGAATAGTCTTGTTTCCTTGATTTTCAGGGAGGGTTGATTCTCTCAGATGTTCTCTTAGGCTGCATTAGTACCTTTTTTCCCCAAAAAATATTTGTCAAGGTCATGCAGATTATTGTCAGACTGCAGTCTAAATGAATAGTAATAATAAAAGGGATTATGTAGACAATAATCATTCTTCACTCATAGTTTAAAAAAACTTTCTGTTCCATGATATAAGATCATTTTTGATTTATTTTTTTAAGTGCTAAGCAGATGCTCCACTGTAATGAGAGGAAACAGAAGTGGAAAACACAGAGGCTCATACTTAAACAAATGAACAGATGCAAGGAGTGGAAAACAACAAGGTAAACAAATGAGTGCTTTGAGGAAACAACCTTAAACAAATAGGAAAAAACCCACAAACAATCAGCCTGCACCAGTCTGGAGCTGGTGTTAATCACCCCAAAATTTTCAGATTTTTCTTTTTTTTTAGTTAATGGAAGTTGAAAATGAACTTTTCCAGCAAATTTGCAGTGTACCTTTGTGTGGAAATCTTTGCCACTGCCCCAGAGCTGGTGCTCGTCTCAGACAAGGCTGCTGTAATGCTCACTGCTGCCTTCTCACCCCTCCTGAAGCAAACTGAGAGCTGGGGAAGGCAGGAGACATGCTCAAGGTGTAACCCAGATTCTGCAGGAGAGTCAGTTTAGGGACTCAGCATCTTTTGAGTGCTCTGATGGCTCCTCCAAAATTGCAGCTTGGCTGCTGAGCTCCTGGACATGGAAACTGTAAACTCTCTCACCTTCTGTCCTAGGAGACACACACAATATACTTGTTATAGACACAGTAAATAGCTACCACAGCTGTACAGTTTTCCTGGCATCTGTTGGATATAGGGACTTATGGTATGCTCTGCGCAGATGCTGACACTGGTATCAGTGCTTCTGTCAGGGTGGGCAGAGGAGCAGGAGACAGAAGAGCCACTTCAAACTGGGCAGGAAAGTCTAGATGAAATCTGTCTCTTGCTAGATGTCAAAAGCCCTTCTCAGGCCAAAACACCAAGCTTGGGAGTTTTCTGTTTCCAGGGATTGACACTGGAAATTTGATGAAAATTACTTTTCCTGTGCCTCTGCTTGGTCTTTCCTTTTGCCTCTGCTTAAATATGCATCTGCACAGAAAGGAGCTAGACCCAAGGCTTTTTTGGATCTGCTTTTCTGCAGAGCTGCTCTCCTGGCTAACAGACTCTGCTCTGTTCTCCTCTATCAAAGGGCTTTGCATACCTCACAGACAGCATTTGGGCAAAACAAGCCCCAAACACAGCTGCTGGTGCATCTGAAAAGGGGATCGGTGTTGAGCATCATGCTACCAACTCCACTGTTCTCTTCCTCACTGCTGAGGGAAGTTGCTGCTGCCTGGAATCTTCCTGTGCAAACCTGGGGGCCAGCCCAGGCTGGACAGACTGAGCCTGGCAGTGGTGTGACCTTGTCGTCTGCCTTGGTGGTAGCTGTGGTAATGGCAACTGGAGACAAAGGGAATGGTGAGCTCCAGTCCACACCGTGGCAGGAGACCAGCTGTTGCTTAACTCAGGGATGCACAGCTTTTTCTGCTATAAAACCCTTCAGTACAAAACACATGTTGTAAGTAGCTGATAAATTTCACTCCCTGACATTTCTGCGATAAGGAAAAGATGGGCAGCACCTAATTTCTGAAAAACATTTAGACATTTTTGCAAGTGCTTACATAATTTTAACCCAGTGTCTCATTACCTGCTTTTGAACAAGGTTATTATTCATTCTTTATAAGATCTCCTCCTCTCTCCCTGTCATCATTTATCCTTCTTAATTAACAAATGGCATCAATTAAAATGTCAAATACACTCTGCACAGAACATGCCAAAGCCACACTCCATTGTATGTTGAAATGAGAACATCCCCCCGTGGCTAGGCAGAGATGAGGATAGAAAATCTTGTTTGAAATGCAATTCAGAGCCCTGCCTGTAAGGAAGGATGGCACTTGTCTTGCACAGAGGAGCAGACCTGACAGCTGCAAACCTCTCTTCTGAAAATCTATTCGTTAATTTAGATGGTTGGCTACTTGGGGTGGGAAAAAGCTCATTGCCTGGCACTTATCTGAAATCAGCCTACTGGCCCCAGGGCTGGTCAGTGCTGAATATCTGGGCTCCCAGGAGAGTCATCAGGAGCTGAGAAGGAGAGAAAAGCATTACCAGAGCGTGATGCAAATCCCAGGTTTACATACCTATTTTAGGATAGGATGAATCACCCTCTCCTGTGGTGAGGCAGGTAGCTCTGAGGGAAATGATGCCTGCCTGAGCCCTGAATCTCTCCTGAGCACAGCGTACCCCAGTGACTGCTGTGTCTAAGTAGTTAATTTTTTGACAGCTGAAATTAGCTGAGCTGTTCCACAGTGTTTAGTGTGGCATGAGGGCAGGCTGCCTCTTCATCAGGGGATTTATCAGAATGCTTAATCAAAATGTATTGTAGTAAAGGGTGTTTAGAGGGCATGACCATCATTTTCTAGGAACAAATACTACTCACCCACTAGGGTCTAATGGTAAGAGCCCTTCACTATGAACACTCTGCTTATTTCAGGTCCATTGTATGAAGCAATCTCTAATTTCTGCTCATGCAGATGTAGCAGAAATGCAATTTTTACAGCCCAGAGCAGGCAGGTAATGTTCTTCCCTCCAGCATTAGCTCATGATGTGACTCTGAGCGAGCACCTTACTCCCACTTACCTGTGCCCCTGCTCTCCCTGGCAGTCTGCAGAAAAGCATTGCCAGTTTGGCAGAACCTGTTGGCTGCCCATTAGGCCTTTGAATCATGGTTTTTACCTAAGAGCTGAGGTCAGGGGCTCAAATGTTGCACTAGAAGCTATAAAAATGCACAGTAAAAAAGGGTTTTGGAGAGGATTTTGGAAATAACACTGCTGTTCTACAGTACTGGTAAAACTATTGGTGCTTATTCAAAGATACACATATGTTACCCAATGCAGGCTTCCAGCTGCCAGTCACAGCAACACCTTCCCCTTTGCTAAGATTTTTGTGTTTTCTGTGCCTGCTGCAGCTGTACTGTGGTGCCAGCACTCAGAAATCCTGCAGGAAGACCTCTGTCCCTGCTCCAGATTAAAGCAGGTCCCAAAGAAGGGTGCAGTTTTACATGTCCTGGGCAGTACAAGACCAGAAGGAAACACTTCCTTGTTAAAACACAAGCTGGCAGATTAAATTGCTCTTGCTTCTCTCAGCCAAAGGGCAAGCAGAACTGCAGGGCAGCATTCAGGCTTTACTACTGACTTATCAGAGGAAATCTAAAGCTCAATAATTACATTTTTTAAAAACCATAAGTGCAATTCATAGGATATGCATGCACCTCAAGGGACTCCTGTGGCAGTAAGCCAAGGTCAGAGAGGTATTCTCAAGAGAAATGCTGATGTTTTATCTCAATTCAAATTTGGTAATGGCAGTGTGAGTGCTTGGTGGGCTGCTGCTACTGCCTTTCTCTTCCAGACCTCCCCTTGGTCTGCATCTCTTGCTCAGTGAAGCTTGACTGAGGTGAAGCACAAATAATACAATTCAATTCACACATAGGAAAAATAAAGCAGTGTTTATGTTTGCTAGCAGAAAATAATTCTGATGGACAACTTCCACATCTGTTTATTTCTTAAGCTTTGCACGCACTCAACCCATTTCCAGTAGGTGAAAGCCTAGGATTTAGGAAATCTCCTTGGTTTGTTTGGTTAATTCATTTGATAAAAGCTTTGTTCAAGAAGGCATCTCCACTCAGCAAAATGCCAAAGTTTATACTTAAATTCAAGCAAATGCAGAAATCCTGCTGAATAGAAAAGGATTTGTTAGGTGTGTAATGGTTGCTTAGTGCTTAAATATTTAGCTTACTAAAGTGGTAATAAACAGATGTTTGTGTGACTTTCTTGAATGGAAATCTGAGAGGATACTGCAGTGGGAAAAAATCCCAAGTCTGGGTTGATAAGCTGTCTGGAGCACTGGGTGGGTGCAGCTGTCTGTCTGTGAATGGCTTCTGGTCTGTATTAGGGAGGGACTGATATGCTGCAAATGACAATTTGCCAGTTGGGGGTGACTCAAAGCCTTTTTTTCTGCAGGATGTTAAAAACACATTGGAAACAACAGCATGGGGTAAAAAAACCTTCAAAGATTTACACATGTAGTTGTGGGCTCTAAAGTCACTGCTGCCAGTGAGAAAAGAGGTTTTCGAGCTTCAACATCTGCTCAGTCCTCGTTAGTAGTTATGCTAAAAATTATTAGGAAAAGTGAATAGAAAATCCCCCCAGGCTGCTGTTTAAATACCTGGTGTTTTTACATCTTGAGTGCTGCATGAAATTTGTTTGTCTAGCTCAAAAATGATCTAGCAGATCTGGGCAACCTCCAAAGCAAGGCAAGAAGGATTATCAGTAGTATGGAACAGCTTTCTCTAAGAGGTGATTAAATGGTCCAATGCTACTTAGTGTGAGGGGGGAAAAAATAAAGGTGTCTGGGGGGAAGATAGATTGGGAAATTACAGAAGTAGTTTGGTGGAGAGGGGAAAGTTGGTTGGTCTTGTAACTCAGGAGTCCAGAACTTCAAATGAGATTCTAGAGTAGCAGACTTGGTACAAACAAAAGAAACCTTTGGATTTTTTTCCTGACAGTGGTAAATTATGTTGCCCAAGTCACTGCCAAAATGGAGTCAGATCTTGAACTGTCTTTCAAGTTGGGGAGCAAGAACTAAAGTTTTCAGAAGGGGGGATCCTCTAACAGAAAAGGACACAAAAATTTCCTGAATCGCCTAGGAAAGTTTTCACCTTTTTCAGTTAGCAAATTAAGCCCTTGCAGCCGCAGAAAAGGACTCTTGTGATCTTACCCAAGGATTTAGGAATCCCCCCAATTAAAACTAGTTAGTATTTTCCTAACCTACTCTTCTGATTGGAAATCTGTTATTCACAGACATGAACCATCTTCTGAATTGCCAGTCAATTTATTCATTACTTAGGTGAATGTATTTGCTCTTGCGCCAGCCTTAACCCTCAGCACAAGAGGCTTTTCCTTCTCCCCTGGTGTTTGTTGCCCTCATATATTTTGTAAAATTACAGAAAAACAGCATTGCAGGGAAACTTTCATGGTTAAGTAGTCCTTACCCTCACTTCAAAGCCAATCTAGTCATCCTGATAAAATTCCTGATTGATATTTGTGTAACCCATTCATGAAGACATTGAGCAGAGAAAACATCCACATTGTGCTTGGCAGATGCATGCTGGTGTTTTGCTTCTCCACCTTTGCATTCAGGAACAGAGAATGTACTGCTTCATTTTTAGCTTCAAAGGGGAGAATTAAAAGAGAATGTGGAAGAATGAAAAAGCTTACTCTCTAGCCATCTAGGCAAACCAGACAGGAATAAATACATAAAAGGAACAGTCAAAAGGGTCAAATTCTTGGATTACAGCATAAATGCTTTAAGTAGAAGCTCAGAGTAACTGTGTGTTACCCATGAGGAAAAAAAAAATTAAACGGATTACAGTCAAACAGTACAGTAAAAAAACCCACTAAGGAAAGCTAGAAATGATGTTTCAATGCTCAATGTACACACGCAAAAAGACATGACCAAATTCTGGAAAGTTAAATGCTAAACCCTAAGAAGAAGAACCATGGGGAAAAAAGAAAAGGGGAAGTGGGGGTTGGGTGTGGAGCTGAGCCTGCTAAATGCACTTTCCACCTCCTACATACATCAGAAAAAGGGATGTTGTTGTCAGTACTGAAGGATAATAAATGATTGAGGCACAGTCAGGGGCAAGCAGAGAGGATCAGACTATGTAATAAAAAGGCATTAAAAAAACTCATTTTGAGTAAAGTGAGGGAGCTTTCTCATATTGCAACATCTCTTTCTGGGGTGCTTTTTGACAATCTAAATCTAATTAAATTGCTGATGGAAAAGGTTTCCAAGTAAATTAGCAGAAAGAATAGTAACCAATTGCAAAAGCTAACTAATATTCACACAAGAGGTGTCAAGGAATGTAAGTATGAAAGTGTTGACCTACCAGCTCTGTTCTTTTCATGCACTCTTTAAATAGCTCTTGGTACCACAGGGATGGAAAGTGGTAAATATAACAAATATTTTTTGAAGTAGTCTTGGAGCATCTGGTGTAAACTGTAATTAAGAATGGAATGAGTAGGCATTTGGATAAACTAATCCAGAAAGGAAAAAAACAACTATGCAGTTTTTATAAAAAGAAACCATTACTATACAAATCTATTGAAGCTGTCTGCAATGTGTGTATTAATAACAAGAATCCAATCAATTCAAAGTACCAGATTTTAAAAATCTTTTGATGGAGATTCTCTGACCAGTCTTTTAAAGCTATCAGGGGATGAGAAAAAAGGTTACTTAATTTGTTTATCTTGTTCCTATGTATTAATTGTTTGCAATTAATTTATTCCAAATACTTTTTTTTTTCCTCTTAAAAGATAAGTAACAAAGTGAAGAGGTAATGGTAGTCTATACAATGCTCCTAAACCATGAACCTGGTATGTTCTACATAGTCACAGGTGATTGCAAAAGTAGTGATTAGGAAGCCATAAAATTTCTTGGTATTTTCATGCTAGTCCAGAAACACAAATCTAAACTTGCCATTGAAATGTTGAAGACATTAAGTGACTGGCTGATAAAACAGCAGACAGAATCCAGTCAATAAATGCAAAGTAATACAATGGAGAATGGTGCTAAGTATGTGTACATAATAAGGAGCTTAGGTGAAATATTTTCCAGGAAAAAGAGGTTGAAATTATAGTGAGTTCAATGAAAACAACAGCCAAAACTTTTTTTCACCTCCCCTCTCCCACTGAAAGAAATGTAACAGTATTTTTGTAAGACCTGCTAGGTCTCAGGCTCCTTCCTCCAATATCCTTCCTGTTATAAGAGTGCAGACCCATGGTATTGCAGAGCCTTTATGTCTAGGACAGCTCTGCCTTTCCTAATGCAAATTTATCAAAATTTTCCAGTCCAGAACTGGACACAGAAAACTGTAGATGTCAAAGTGAAACACTCCATCTGGGCAGTGGAAGTAATTAACTGCAGGGAGGGATTGCCCAAAGGTGACAGCAAACCGTCCCTCACATCAACTTTTTTGAGCGAGATCGAACTCCTCTGCACTGAGGTCAGTGCTGGTTCAGAAGCAGGACTTTGGGCTTGACACTGGCTGAACTCCTGTGCTCCACAGTCCCCTCCTCAGCTCTCTCAGTGCCTCTTTCCTCACCATCATCTCTACTGTACATGCGCTTCTCCCCCAACAAAACGCTGCTCAAACCGTATTGCATTAACTAATTAGGATAGCAGTTACTAATTAAGTTTAAATTCCAATGTACCAATCAAATTTTATTTCCTAATTGTGCTACATTATCACTAATTAGAATAGCAGTTTTTACTTAATGGATTATATTTAAATTAAGATGTCTCCATCCAATGTTTTTTCCTACTTACATTTGAACTAATTGGTACTGCAATTATTTAGTTACGTTGAAATTGAAAATATATCAGGCTGGTAGGGAATCATATGGTAGTTTGCTTATGTCTGTATGATACTAGTAGGAATGATTAAGATATAGTCCAGTTAATTAGTTCTGAAATCAAAATAATTTCCAAAGTGTTTGAATAAGAAGTGAATGTATTCTAGTCCCTTGCCACAGCATTAAGGAGGAGCTTATTATGGGCTCAGTGAAAATCTAATATGGTTATGGGTACTAATCAGCTCTGATTCTAATGCAAATGTTTGGACTCAGCTTCGGGAGGGTATTTAAATATATACCTCTATTTAGGCATGTCCTTACAGGTCATCCCACATCTCTGAGTCAAAGTCTTTTGATTCTTACTTATCAACACTCTACTGATTCTGAGATGCTGTGATTTAAGGTTGGAAGGGGCCACTGGAGGTCATCTGGTCCAGCCTCCCTGATACACGTCACAATCCAGAAGAGAGGCTTATTACCAAACTAGCTAGGGCATGGAGAGGGAGTCATCACTAAAGGAGTTGTGATTCTTGCTGTCTGCTGATTATGACCTTAAAGCAGCATGTGGGGCACTGCATTTCAGATTGCAGCAAACACCACAAGCTGGGGGTTTTAGTGCCAGAGCCCTTCAGAGAAGCACAGTGCACAAGCTGCAGGCCATGCTTGTCCTTCCCAAGTGCCAGCTGACCCTCACTGCTAACAACACCTGAGCTGAACAACAGTAAGGGACTCTGTTCTTGTGGGCACTGCACATGGTGGGGAAGAGCTACAGCCTTGGAATATCCCTGTGTATTTTCCTTTTAGTGCCATTGTGAACCTAGAGGGGAACTGGGTGGTGTTCTTATGGAAACCCTGCCTTTTTTTTTTTTTTTTTTGTGATCCAGCTTGTAAATCTTGACTGCTTGAAAGGTTCAGGGCAGTTTTGTAACAGCATCATGACAGAAGAAAATACCTGGGAAAAAAAGTCTAGAATGACTTACTACCAATTTCAGAATTGCAATATTATTAAGAGCAGGTGAGGATGGGCATAATGACGCAACTGATCTATAACAGGTTAACAACCTTCTTCATAGTAGGTGATGTTAAAGAAAAACCAGCTAGATTAAATAAATAAAAAATTAAATAAATACATGAGGTAAAATGATGGTTAAATTAGAAGGAGAGGTTATGGGTACTTCACGGGCAGAAGGACCCATTAAAACATGTCATTAAATGCAAAGTTTTTTATCCCTGAGGTTTTAAAAATATTTCAGCAATATCAGCTCACCTCATTTCCCCACCCTAAGAGAGGGTAAATTTCAAAAAAGGCTCATATTCAGCAATACCTTCCTCTTCCTCTCAACCTGTGCTTTCTGGGCTTTACAGAAGCAGACTGGAACTCCAGAGAAATCCATTAAGAGAAATCCAGTCCTTTCAAAAAGCCTGCACCATGTAAGGATAAATGCAGAAGAAAAGATACCAGAAAGTCAGATTTTCCTCATATGAAAAAAGATGGAGTTTTGCAAGTCCTGTAACAGCCAATGTCATCAAAAGCTCCTGGTGTATTGAAAAAGAACAGAAAATGTCAATGGAAAACTACTTAATAGAGGCAGAAGGATCAGTTTGAGAGGTAGGAGATGATAAGCTAAGCTAGCAATGTATGTTTGAGAGACTGATTGTGTCCTTCATTGTAATGCAGCTATAGACATGAAGGCAGATGCTGTATGATTATTCTTTAACAGTGAACTATGAGGGGATTTTATCCATTTTATTTCTAATTTACTCTGACTTTGTAAAACCGCGGTACTCCAGGCTCTGCTCCAGCATGCTAAGGACTCCCGTCTGTACAACGTGAACAAATGATGAAAGACCTGGGCTGCATTTTTCCATCTGTGTAACTTATTTTAAGGCAGAACATGGAGTCTTTTTCCCAACAAACCTGGATGGCTTTTAGAGTGTAGCTGCTTTTGACTGAAATGGGGAACCCAGCTGAGAGTCACGGCCAGGCAAATTTCTCAGAGTTGGGTCAGCTCCAGATGGAAAATACAAATCTGCCACTGGGTGAATACCCAAGGGATGTGGGCTACTCATACTTAATATAACGTACACTCCACCCTCAAAATATCTGTGTTTCACCCTCTGGCTTAATAAGTAACAGAAAGAGGGGGACACTTTGGGTTAGATACACAACTGGTAAAATTGCATGGAGATATCCTGATTTACTGCAGTGGCACCTGTGCTGTACCAAAGAAATTGTTTAATGCTTTGCAATTCAATAACCCCCTTTGATGCTTACAGGAGGTGCCCTCAGCCAAACTATATAGGGACCAGTAGGAACATTTCTGATTGAATTAGTTACTGTGAGAATATGATGTATGCCACATCATAACTTTTTTGTGCTATGTATTGCTTTTAGAGATGTTTCCACATATTTGTTTTCTTAAACTCATGGGGTTTAGCACACCGGCTTAGGATGAAAAAAAAGAAGCAGGTTCATACCCTTGCCCTGTGAGCTGCAGTCATCCAAAGAGAAAAATTGCCCTGATTCAGAGTAAAGAATAGAAAGAAGACTTAGATGAATGCTGTAGCTATAAGGCTGCATGCAGGAAGAGCTTAAATTTTGTTTAGTGTGAAGGTGAGGGAACCCAAAACGATGGGATTCCATTTTTACAAAAGTTACCTAGTGCATAGTGTGGTCATGCTCCACACTATGGCTCAAGACCTTCAGACCTACCATGAAATGTGTACAAGCTTCCTGTCTGGTCAGGTTTATATTCAAAGCATTATCTAAGTCTAGTGTACAATAGTGCTCATGCTTTCTTGTATAAAAGCATGGAAGTTACAACTGAGCATAAATGGTATGAAATCAGTAGGGAAGCTTTACTGTTAGCAGCTCTGATTGCAAAATCTGGACTTCAATGTACTATTTTTGTTCTCAATAATTTAAAAAGTTAAAGAAAATTATACAAAGCACTGTGTCTGTGTGTAATTATGATAACTATTACAAACTAGTTAGCAAAACTGAGGAGCTAGTGTTTAAGTTAGACAGACTGAGTTTACACCAAATTTTATTTAACTGTAATTCTTGTGGAGAAATATCTTCTGATCCTTCTGTGAAATTCTTCAGCACAGCCCTCACCCCATGCAGATGGGAATTCATTTGCTAAAAGGACGGTTGGCAGCAAAGACCATCCTGAGCTTTGTGGGCTATGTCTCTTCAGGAGACATTATTATGGCAAACACTCCCTCTCTGTTGAGACATTTAAACAGTCTTCCTGGCAATGTTAAAAATGTAAGGTGTGCATGATTATGAAATATAACTATACAATGACTTTCATATTTAAAAAGCAGCAGAATGTTTTCCAGCTGTGGCCAGTAAAGTATGGTATTACTCTCAGCATTCATTTCTAAAGGCAAAACTATTCCTGCTTCCCTCACTCCCTCTCTGAAGTGCTCTCCTCCACACCTGTTGGTCTCTGTTGTTTGAGGCAAGTCTTCATAATTCATTAGCTTCTGAAAACTGACTGAGAAATCCAGAAAGTAGTCCAGCAGTAGTGAAATTTCTCCCATTTCTTTCACAGGGACAGCATGTTCATAGATATAATCCAGATAAAAATCTCCTGCAGTCCAGATAAAAATCTCCAGGGCAGTTTTGCTGAAGATAAGAGAAATATTCCTCATAGGAATGCAGCAAATACCTGCCAACTTTCTGACTGGGCAGAAGGTCATACAGCAAGTATAACTCAGAAAAGCAGAGGCATATATAAACATCAGAATGAGAGGTGAGAATTAAAAGCAGCTTTTTTTACATATGGGAGTGGAAAACAGCTGAATAAAACAAACTCAGTGTTAATGCCAGCATGGTTTTCTGCCTAACAAAATGCAAAGCCATATGTGTGGATCAAAAGAAAATGGACACACTGATTTCCAAAGCTGGAAGAAAAGCTGGAAGGAAAAGGAAAGATAAGGAAGGTGAATTGGGAGCAGCAACTACTGGATGCTGCCAGGATCTCTGAGACCATAAAGAATGTGAGAAGATGTTGAACAAGAGTGCATTATGATGTGTTTGCCTTCAGTGAATATTCCAAGTAAATTGAAATTCACCCAGTGACACAGCCTTGTCACAGACAGGTCAATACTTTTGCTGTCATGGATAACAGATGTTCTGTCCCAAGGGGCCAGGAGCCATCTGCTTATGTCCTGATCTACAAAGCTCGACAACTTGAGAGAACAAAGAACCTGGGAGCCTAAAATGTTGCCTCTCTTGCCCTTTAAAAGTCTGACAAAACTTCCCCTGGCAAGAGCAATTTCTCTGGGCTTCTCAATCCACTACTTGGTTGTAGCTGCATTTCTCTAGATTAGTCTTTATTCTTGTCCTTTTTTTTGTCTTTGTTCTTGCTTTCTGCTGCTGAAGGCTTGTTCTTCCTCACACCTGGTTTATCTATGTTATTTTGGACTCAGTTATATTGTGTTCTTTCTGGTTTCCCTTTACCAAGAGTGTGTGTTTGCCTTCCTCCTTACTTGATGATTTTGAAGATCCCTGACCATTCCTGGACACCCTCAGGCCATCTTTATTGCTCAGACTTCTGGCCTTAGCTGCACCTTGGTCAAGTTATTGGATTTTCTTCTGGGTTAGAAGGTCCTTACTCAGCTGCAATCTCTCCATCTACCCTAGTGATCCTTATCACATAACTCCAGAAGCCATGTCAACTTAAATGGGTCAAAAGAAGAGAGCAGTGAAATGAGAGGCACCCGCAGTTGTTGGAAGTTAGATGAAAGGCCCCCAAGATCCAGGAAGATGCATCCCATATTCTTTCTAGCTGTCAGTTCTGGCAAGTAGTTTGTGTAACTAAGTCTCAGCAACCAAAAAAAAAGTGCACTTTTTTTTTTTTGTGTCATCCAGTGCTTGTTAATGTAGTACGTGTGCTTTGAGTGTTATGATTATTTATTATTAAACTGAGGGAAACATTGTGTGAGCCTGTCAGACTTGCAGGAATAGCTTGCACTCTTGCACATGCCTCTCCCTTATGTACAGTTTGGCACCTTTGAGCGCATTGTTTTTGTCTGTGCTTACTTCAAACTGAGAAGCTTGAAGAAATGCAGTAACAAACACAGGGGAAAAGGGAAAGCAGTTATTTCTAGCATGGAGCAGTTCAGCTTTCAGGATGGCTATGAGCATTTTTAGTGGCAAGCAGTGCCCTAATTCTCTGAGTGCTTTAGGGTGTCCTGCACTTGACACATTTGGGCTGCTCTTAGCCCAGTCTCCCCCATGCCACCAGGGCTGTCTTTGAAAGGATGTTTGTGCTCAGAACAGATGTGTGAGCTACGAGTCT
Organism: Serinus canaria; assembly: GCF_022539315.1. Taxonomy (NCBI): domain Eukaryota; kingdom Metazoa; phylum Chordata; class Aves; order Passeriformes; family Fringillidae; genus Serinus; species Serinus canaria. Next base: position 17,468,593 of record NC_066317.1, read on the forward strand.
GGGCTCGGGCATCGCTGGATGTACCTAGAGACCATCCAAGGCCCATCTGGGTGCCTCAGCACAGCTGGCTACTCAATGTGGTGTCAGGATGGCGAGCCCATGAGGAGGAGAGCACCTTCTCTGCCATCTGGATAGACAAGATGGTCTGCAGAGTGCAGAAGGACTTGCCTGAAGGTGTCTGTTGTGGGGACGTTTGCAGATACAAGACTTGTCTGAGATGGTACAAGGCTATCTCATGCTGCCAAAAAGCAGAATGTTACAGGTAACGTTTGAGCTTCAGGTATTTGTCATGTGAGAGAATTTATGGAGACTTTGTAGCAAGTGCTCATTAATTCTGTCAGGTTAGTCAGGTTCTAGCCATCAAGGATTTTTCCTATTTTTTCTGTCTTATTTCCCCTTCCAGCACAATTTTTTTTTTTTTTTAAATGAGAAATGTTTTTCTAGCATGCTCCACACATGTGCACTGAAGGAGAATTAGTGTTCAACTGATCCTGTTAGCACTATGAAGAAATGCTGATCCTGACAGACACTTTGATGTGCTAAACTAAATCCCAGAGGGCACAGGTACCAAGAGGAGCCCTGCAAAAACACAACAAACAGGCCATTTTCCATAATTGGCCAGATATTTTTTATTCTCATACATCAATATTTGATTAGCAATAAGTATTTTCTCTGATCTCACTCTTGCTTCATTAGACTGAAAACAAAGGTAGATTGGGATCTGTCAAAGTTCACTGGGCTAGTCTCAATCTTGTTTTGAGCTCAAGGATATAAAGCCCTCTAGCACCAGTGGGAGGTAAGTTATGCCAACAGTAAACATTTTTTTTTTACAGGCTATTGTTTATAGGTACCCGAACAATGTAGACATGAAGCTGCACTTTACAGGAGGGTAACAGTTGTGGCTTAATTTCACCATGCCAAGAAGGTTGGGTTGATAAAATATTTGAGAGAAATGCCAAATCAGCACGTGAAAGAACTTTAAACAGCATAGTAGAGTGAAAGTTGGGTTTGCCTTTTAGCGCTTATTGACTTCTCATTTGTCACGTTATAGTCCGTGCTAAGACCTACATGATGTTCATCATTACAGGGGTCTCTGTAGCAAAGTTTAACACTTGCCACATGAACATATCACAGGCCAGTGACCCATTCCACAAGGGTCTCATCTCTAAGATGGGTCTTCCAGAATTATAGGTTTAAAGGAACAGATCCCAGACACATCCTGGGACTTTTATTTTCAGCTTTTAGGCTTTGTTAGAGGTGGATCTACAACTATTGCACTTTAAAAGAGAAAATTCAATCAACAAGGTTTATAAAAGCATTTCTGCCCTGTATAGGATGTTGTTGCAGAGGGTTTTCTTTCTGCCTGGCAGGTTTTTTTTTGTTGCCTCTTGGTTGTAAAGTTCTTTTCTGTACTTTAGTGTCTTCTGGATGCTCCCTGACACCCAGGACTCAGAATGCCAATACATCTTTGCCCTTTGGTAGCAACCCCTCACAATCCCCCTCAAAAGGGCTGTGCTAAGATAATGGTAATTTTTTTTGGAAAAATTACCATTATCTTAGCACAGCCCTTTTCAGAGGGAAGGAGAGGCTCAGAGAACAGCAACTGGACCTCGGCAAAAGTGCATGTCCCTCTCTGCTTCTCCACATAATACTTTGGGAAATTGAAGGTAATGAAATAATTTTAACTCATATTATCCACTGCAGATCTACTCATGGTGAGTAACAGGTTTAATTGCCTTAGCTACTGCTTGTTTGTCCATCAGTTATCTAGGAGAGGTTATGCCTGCTCAAGAATAATAGTTGTCATATATATGTGACAGTATTTCAGTCTAACTTCTGCCTTATAACTAATGGTTCAAATATCCAATCCACAGCCAGTTGTTTTGTGGTTGTTATAAGCTCTATGTAGCCTGTTTTCTTCCCTCTTGACAGATGCAATATTTTGAGTTAAGGAGATAAATAAATCCCATGTACCCACACAATGAGTCAGCCACAAATATGCATGGTTTCAAAAAAAAAATATGCGTGGCTTTTATTTCTTCCTCTGTGCTACTGAACAACTTTGCACTAATAAAAGCTGGACACAAGAGTTTTGGAAGCAAATTCAGAAATTTATTCCAGAAAATATTAGCCTATTCTCTTTCTTTTTTTTATTTTCTCTTTCTCTTTCCCTGTCGAGTCCTAACCACAGCTCCTAAAGATGAAGTAGACTATTTTAAAATAATTAAAAGTTTCTGCCTTAGCATGGTTTCCATTGACACCACATCTGCTTGAGCGTGCTAGGAAGCAGCTTCCAGCCAATTAAAAGGAGATGGGTGCATTGTACAGCTCCCTTCTCTCTGAGTGAACTTTTGACCAAGAGGGCACCGTATTGATGAATTTCATTTCTTCCTAATCTGCTTGTACTCTGCTTGATAGCTCGGGGCTTTGCTCTCTTCTGCTTCAGTACAGTGACCCTGCTCTTGAGAAAGCTGTGGGTTCGAGGCCAAGATTTCAAGTTATTACAAGATGTGGAGCACACAGATCTCTCCTTGGCTGTCTGCAAAATGTTGCCTGAAAGTTGAGAAAGGTTCTCACCCCAGACAAGAAGTAGTAAGGCATTATTTCACAGCTTTTAAGGCAGTAACAAAGAGTTTCACTCAGCACTACATAGATAAATAGACTAAGTCCTTCAGGGGGAATATGTGAAAGGGACAAACTAAGTGCACCTGGGGACTGTGTTAGTAAAAGACATGAGTTGTATGAGACTTTCAAGAGCTGTTCTTCAGGCAGGTGCTCACATGCTGGTCAGGCAAGTCAGAGGTCCCCTTAGGAGTAACTCTACACATATGACAACAAAAGGACATTTCTGTACAACTGTTTCTGGGATGGTGCTCAGGTATTTTTGCAGAGATCTCAAGCTGCAATTTTGCCAGCTTTTCTGCCTGTTCTGTAATGGCTTGTCTTGAGCACAGTGTAGTGAACAGGGCCAAAGGTGCAATGTTGCAGCATCCACACTCCTGCCTGCTTGCTATGATGCTAGCCTGACAAAATGGGTTTGCTTTTTGGCCTTGAGCACTGGTCAACAAAGAGTGTTGGCCTCAAATAGCTGTTCCTTGAATAGCCAGGAGAGGTTTTCTTATTAATTTCTGCTAATTCTTGGGTGTTAGATGTTGATTGAGATATGCAACAGCAGAACAGGGCCACAGATCACTTCTTGTGAGCAGAGGATGATGCTGAGAGGAAAGCAGATTACATATCCTTCAGGAGAAAAGCAGAGCAACAAAAAAAAAAATGAAGTTCTTATACATAGCTACAAGGAAATACCTGACACCTACATCTTAATATTGGAAAAGTCCTTTGCTGTTCAGAGACTGTATGTTCAGGATCTAAGTGACAGGTGGAAGTAACGTTCTGAAACTAGTACACCATGAATTTCCATTTCCTTAGGAATTTAATATTTATAAAGTGGCTTAGCTTTGAATTGCTATGACAGTATCACAGCATTAAAAGACTTGCCTGTCCTGATAACATAAATGTAACTGCTTTCCCCAAGAGCATTTTTGACTAGTCCTTTTCCAAACTATTTTATTTTTTCTCCAGTTATGACACTTTCCACACATACAGAATGTGTTCTTGTGGCATGGAAAGAAAGTAAGCATGACCTTTATCAAATAAAAAATATTCATTGCTTCTGCAACAAAGACTAAGTGTAGATGAAGAACAGACTTGTATTTACTCAATATCTGGAAGACAAATACTGACCAAATCTTTTTATCACCAGTACACCACTCCAAGTTAATTGGAAAGACAGAATGACATCACAAAATCTCATCAAAAGGATTTAGAGATGTCAGTCTGAGTTCCTAAACTTACAGTGAATTTGGCACCTAATTTTTTTACCTGGTCTTTTGGACTTTCAGGATAATAGAAAAGAAATAATGGAATGGATGGGATAATTTAGGAAGAGATTGTGTTTGAAACCACATTATCAAATAAATCACCCTCTGTGGGAGAAAACAATAGAGTGGGACCTTGACTTTACTGCCTGGATAAAGTATTCAGACAGAGACAGCTAAAGCTTAGGAAGATAATAGCTTGTCCATCGGGGCAATGTTGCCAATTAATGTAAATAACAGCATATAGATCTCCTCAGTATTGCCATTGGGCATGCTGGGAATATTATTAACACCTCTGTGGCCATCTGTTGTTAAGGAATTAGAGAGGCAAAAGGAAATAAGAAGAGAGGATCAGCTTCTCATTGGAGATGCAAGGGCTTCCTCTTACTTAATTAAGCAGCATTTTTTGAGATCTGAAACAGAGCAAGAGCATCTGCATTTATTTATTCTGTGCCTCCTTCACAAACACACCACGTTTTGAAACCCAAGATCAGAACAGATATTTTTCCAAGAGGAAAGCATTGTTTATGCTCCTTACAACACATGGCTTGAGTAGTTTGTTAATGTTACTACTGCTTCTTTGTAAGTCCATTAAAGTTTCAGACAAGGACAACTGTCTACTCCTCACCTGGACAGCCTCATAAAAGATAAAAAATGGCTAATGTCCTGGAGGCTGTGATTTTTGGAGAACTTCCCATTATCTTAGCTCAGCTCAGCTTATCAGCTTGAAACTAGAGGAAAAAAACTTGCATAATATTATACATTCTAGGAAAAGGAAGATTGTGCCCAGAGCTATTTATTAGGACTGATTATAAAAGTATTGTGGGTTTTTTTTCAGCAAGATTATTTTCTTCCCCTGTGGAAAAGGGTGTATTAGAATGTTCTGGTGGGAAACAGAAATATTGTGGCTTAAATCCACAAAGAAATTAATTTATAAATACTCCTTTACCCTATGGAAACTGCATTTCTGGGGTAAACAGGAAAGTTCAGATAGAGAAATTACCTGACTTGATCTGTGTACCCACTCTTGACTCCTGAACAGGGAGGGAGGTCAGTGGCATCATGAACATACTGACCATGGTGCCTCATAAAAACTAGCTTAGGGCTTTTTCTGCAGAAAAAAAATGACAACCCACTGCATTTGAACCGTAGGGTGCCAAAACCCATACAAAAATCATTGCCAAATGCACACATTTTTCTGGTTTGATTAAAACACCTAGTTTTCACAGACTGGTTTTCTCCATGGGGGGAGGGGAAAGGGGAACTAGGTGCTGTTTGTGATCAATAGTACCTAGTTTAGTTCCTCAAGTGGTATACACAGGTGTTTCTGCATTTACTGTTATCTCATTGAAGTAGAAATACCAGGAAAAGACTAACAGAACACGCCTTGTATCAATACAGTAGCAGCTGCAACAGCATTGAAAAAGCAATTTTAGGAGAATTTTAGAGTGCTGCCAATAAAGTCTTTTCATCTCAAGTCTGATTTTACAGAACCTTCTGACTTGTACAACAATCTTTTCAAAATTCATCTCTGAAATAACACTCACCATTAATATATGCTGGAAGAATTTGTGTGGTTTTAGTCCGCTCCCAAAATCAAGATTGGCAACTGAAAAGGGTTCCAGCTAAGAAATTTTAAGTGGCCTTAATGGTCTTACGAAAACAAACAAACAAACAACAACAAAAGAGCAGAGATATCACAGCATAAATTCCAGGTAACAAAGGTAAGTGCATTGGCCTGACTGACAGACTGATGGTGGGAGATGCTTCTGTCCTGCATGTATCCATGAGCAGCTGGGGGCTCTGACTGCAAGTGAGGATTTTGCAGAAGTGGCAGTGAATGTGTGTTTATAAAATCCCATGGCCTCAGCTTTCCACTGCTTGACCAAGTGATGGCAGATTTGCCCAACTGCCAGCAAAAGGCAGGGTCTGCCAAAACAGCACTGGGGAGCTCTTACTGATATATGTGCTTTTTACTAAGACTTACAAAGAAATTAATTTTGCAGGGTGCTGGCCACAATCTTGAGAAGATTGAGCTTGTCCCCTCACACTGCTAATGAGAGCACACCAATCAACAGCGTGGCTGATTGGCTCCTCAGCTCACTGCTTCACCTTCCTGCAGGTAAGGCTCTCCTCCATCCTCTTCTTATTACCCTGTTCTGAATTTCATTTCTGGCCTCTGGTTTGTGAACAAAGATTGCATCATTGCATCATAACAGCAGTTAATTAAGAATGAAAACCCACCCAAATCGATTACAACAAATCAAATTACTCTAAGGACACAAATGCAGCAATGACTATTGCAGTGAAATATATGAAAAAGCTGTCTTGATGGTTCAGTATTTATAGTGGCCAGCAGCCACTGTAAATTCCTGAGTATAACAGGAAACAAACAGCATGTGTGAAATGATCTCATCTCGTCAGGGTGCTGATTTTATGAGCACTTCTGTTGGTGCTTATCTTCAGACATGTAGATAGATCTACATGTGATCTGAGCATAACAGTTTTGAAGACAGCAGGAAGAGAAGAGCCCTGAATAAATACAGAGGGAAAAAAAAAAAAGTAAATGAAAAAGGAAACTGTCAGAGAAATAAAAAAAAAATTAAAGGGCAAAAAATCCCTTTGTTTGGTGGGTTTTGTTTAGATTTTGTTTCATTTTTCTTTTCCCTTGTAAGTGAGAGGAACTGTCCCCTAGTAGCATTATTTTCGCAAGTGAACTGTGTTCTCACATGTGTGGTCTGACAATGAGAGAGATCCCAGCAAGGCTTGTGGTGTGAGAGGAAGGGGCAAGCTCAGGCTTGAGACAGAATGAATGTTTTGGAGAGCCAAGATTTTTATGGAGGATGCACAGCAGAGAGGTGATAGAGAAGGCAAGAATGCACCATTACTTTAAGCCAAATAATAAGACCTAGGATGTAGTATAAGGTTTTAGGGTTAGGTCTGTGCTCAAAGCAACGCATGGTATGAGGTATGGCTGGAAGCACAACCACCAAATTAAAAGAAAAGATTTAATGTACTTCACAGATCTTTCAGGGTGAAAAATTCCAGCAATGAGCCATTTTCAAGTTCACCTGATTGCTGAATTCCCAAGGAAGAAGAGGCAAAGAAAGAGGAGAGAGAGCAAGGCTCTCTTCAAGAGACAGGTGAGTTTGGGCAAAGGTGAAACTACAGGGAAACAGGAACAAAAGAAAGAAAACAGACTCTTGCAAAGGTCCTGGGGATACTGAGATGTCAGGGATGGCTGTGGGGTGCTGGTGCAGAGACAGTGAGATTTATACCTGCAGATAGGATACCTGGATGGGAAATGGTCATGTTACCACAGGGAATTTCTGAAGCTTTTTACCAGGAGTGTGTTCTTAATAGCACTGAAAATACAGCTGGATGGAGCAAGGACAGCCAGCATTAATCACTAGAGGGCAGCTAATTAACAACAGTGAGGAACACAGCCCAGTATTTCAGCTGTTGTAAGGTGCTGTGCTTTATCTAGCAAGGGGATTAAGATGCAGTGATGAATTGACACTATTTAAAAAGTTTCCTTGTTTTTTTTCATATGTCTTTTGGGGTGGGCTGGTGTGACCACTCTGACTGATTCTCTGAAATGTGAATGGGTTTGGAGGGCTCTGCCTGTGTTGGGGAAAAATAATCTTTCCCTAATTAGAAAGACCCTGAAAAAGACCCTGAAAAAGACTTTTATTTTTTTTTTCCTTTAAATCTGTGTGTTGAAGATATGAGGCTGCTATGACATTTCTTTCTGTGTCTGACTCCCTCCTGTCCTTCCCCAAGAGCATATTTCCATGCTGGTCAGACGCACACACATGTAAGTGAGGGGGCAGATGTGTTAGGATATGGGTTTCATGGGACCTGGGGCCGAAGCAGGGGCAGGAAGCCAGTGCTGAGCTTTCTTTTGAGCATGTGCTTTGCTAGGTACCAAAGAATCAAGTCATAACGTGGCTGCTGTCTCTGCTTCCCAGACAGGAGCAGAAAATGTTCCACTGTTCCTTAGGGAAAAAAATTAGGATTGTAATGAGGATGCTGGAAAAGGTGTGAGTTGTCTTCTGCAAAGTTTCTTCCCATGGCTGAGGGAGGGTGAGAAAGGATGCATGTCTTTCCTTGAACAGTAATGCCTAGGAGCCTCAGATAAGGCTCTCATTTAATTTTCTGTTTATGCATCATATGACTGCAGACTTCATAAGACTTTGAGCATCCTTTAAGGAAAGGTGTTTATTTGGGGCAGGTTGTTTTATAAGGGTGCTGGTTTGGGGTTTTTGTGAGGTGGGGAGAAGCAGTGTCCAGAGGATCAGAGATGCTGGCATTTCTAAAGAACAATTGGACTGAATGCCAGCAATGCTCACAAGTGCAGCTCCTAAATGCACATAAATGTTTGTGGAAGAACTTCAGACTAATAAACACAAAGTGCTTGTTTGTTTCTTTTTTTATAAACAAAGAACACTAAAGGAAAATTAACATGATTGGAGAAAATAAGGAGATGAACTTGAACAGCTTGCTGCAGTAAATGGATTTTGTCAGCTTTAATGTATGTGCCAGTGACACTTCAGGTATAAATGAAGACTTGAGAAGCTCTTAAATCTGAAAATGGAAGCTGATGAAACGTGATATTCTTCTTGTATTTAAATTAGGCTTAGCAACTACTAGATGATCACTTAAACCCTATCTGAGCCATCATTTCCATGTCTTAATAGTCCTTATTTTCTCCAGCTATTTTGAAGGAATTTATTGCTATTTTCCTATTAAGCACCTTCACTGAATTCATTTTTGGGTTAGAGTTGTTAACTTTGGATAAAGGTAAAAATCAAGATCTCTGTGTGAAGATAAAAGATGACCATATTTTGCACACAACAAATAAATAGAGAAAAACCTCACATGCAGTGTAAACATTTCAAAGTAATTTGATAATAATTCTTTTTGCTAAAACAAACAAGCCATTAGGTATTGTGTTATATGTGTGTTACCTCTATATGATGTCTTTATGGAGAACTGAAGATTTTCCAGACCTGCTCTTTTTAGTTTAGTTCAGCTTGGGCTCCACCTTTTATATTTCACAGATATTTTCTTTGCATTCATAACACTATTCATGTCTTTGAGGAGAGGCAGGAAGGGGATAAATATCTGCTGCAGCCTAAATGACAGCATGGTTTGTTGATACAGAATAAAAGCCTGAAGTTTTTCAGCATGCAGTGAATAGATCAATGAGTATTTAGAAGCAGAAAGAGCCTCCCTGGTTACCCAGGCTCATCCCTGCAGGCTCTAAGTTGTGAGTTCAGCTGCCTGTCCTTCTGGTAGAACTCCTTTTTCCCCTGTTGCTATTAAGTCAGGACAGGGGACTGTTTGAAAGCACATGCTTTTTCACTGCTTTTTGGAGACAAATGCCTGTTGGCTGTCTGGGAGTGTGGGTCATCCCCTGGGGCTGCAGGTGCTGCACACAGAGATGCCAGCCTGCCCTGGTTAATGCCTCTCCCCCCTGGACATCACTCTACCTTCCACCCTGCTCCAGCCAAGAGCAGTATGGTCAGCAAAGCGTGGCTGCTCCCACTGTGCTTGGCTGCAGTATTGCCCCAGTGGGGAGGAGGAGGGGAGGTGAAGGGCTCTAACCTCTCCAGACAGCAGAACTGCTGCCAAGAACTGATGTGCTAATAGGCCCAGGTGCCATGGCCATGATCACCCTTCTTTTGAGGCAAACAACACTGCATGTCCAGCACAAAGGAATTTTTCATATAAGTGTACATAAATCTGACAGCCAAGAGGATGAAGAGAAACTTTCTCTCTGAGATCCTTACTTAGAGCAGGATCTGTCTAAGGCATTGGCATATTTCTCCAGAGAAATGTGCTTCTTGCTCAGCAAAATAAAACACAGGAATAATTCCTAGTGCAGTGCTTGGACTATTGTTCAGATCTGAAGCACTTTTTATTAGGCCCATTGATGTGGATTTAGAAACTACAAACTCCTTGAATGTCCATATCTAAGATGGAATTCCTTCCCCCCCCACCCACAGCTCTCTGATCCCTAAACATCACTGTCTTCCAGGAGAACTGGTTGAAATTTTAAGTTGCTGAAAATAAAGGATGGGATAGTTCTGCTGCTTGGCACAGGCTGTGGGTTGCCCAATTTATACTTCATGCTCCCTAGGGAAGTGGCAGCAGGTATCCTTTGCCTGTGTGACAGAGCTGGGAAAGATGAGATGCTCTTAGTCCTGAAGAATTCAAACAGGGAGTCAAAGATAACTGAGGATTTTCACCTTGCTCTCTCTGTACACACTTTCCCAATGCTGTAGAGAGAGTTTATAGTAGGGCTAGATGAACTGAGCTTGTGGAGAATCAAGATTTAATTCTGAGCCCAGCACAGGGTATGTGAACCACATTCTTTGGCACTGTAATAATTTCAAATTACTAGAGCCATTCACTCTTCTTAGTCTCCTGGTTAAAATTTTTAGCTTAGAGCTCCTCTGTTACAGAATGGTCCTAGAAGAAGTATTTTATTTGCAGTTGCTTAACATTAACAAACAAATTACCTGTCCCTGCTCTTTGCAATGATAACCTAGCAAGGACAGCATTTGCCACAAACTACTTCTGTGCTAGTTGCTTTCAGTAAGACTTTCATCAGATTAAAGGATCAAATGAGGTTTTGCTCTGTCAGCAGGAGGAGTTAAAAGAAACTGGCTTGTAGACAATGAACAGTTATGCTGGGAATTAACTTCCAAGGAGAGGACAAACTCCTTCAGAATATAACCAGGAGGAAATTAATGTTAGGCAAATGGATAAGTTTTCTCACAACCATGTCCAAGTCAACCAGAATGCTCAATTTCCCTTGTCCATTTTGCAGTTGAAATTTTTACTTCTCTTCCAGTAAAACTCCAACATGTCAAGTCCCTGCTCTGGATAAGCACATGGATTTTATGGCCTTCACAGTATCACCATTGCTCTTTTTTCCCTGTTTTAAGAGTAAAGGAAAAAGGAAAATTGTGAAGAAGGAGGCTAATTAGAGTAAATGGGCTTAATTTGGGAGCCACAGGTACCTCTTTTGCAAGCTTTTGTTGAGCTTGTGCCCACAGTAAATTTATACAAGCTTTGGAGCGATGGTAAATCTCTGTTTGCTATGGCCTGCTTTAAATGGGGAGCTTTCAGCACTACTTTGCTCATAGCTAAGGACACAGATGAGGTAATAAAACCAACAAGTCCTGAGAAATACCCACTCAGCTGTGAGAAACATTTCCTTGAACCCCCTGGTTTTTTGGATCCATATAAAACAGCTTTTATTGTTTCAATAAGATGCATGGTAGCTACATCCCTGTGGCTTTAACAAGGGCTGTTGGGAGGTTTGATTCCTCAGCCCTCTGCTGCCTTCTGTCTTGCCAGTCGGGCATTTCAGGCCTCTTTCAAAAAGAATGTCATTTGTTATGACAATTTCATCCTGCAGGTCCTGGCCAGCCTAATTGTGGAAGGTTTCATAGTGAGAATGGAATGCTGATCGAAGTGAGCCGCCCCAGCTGAACCAAGCGTGACCCGTGTGCACCTCTCCATTGAACGGGAGTCACTCAGGTGAATTACTGTTAAAACAGTAAAAATCAAAGCCATGCAATCACATTTACAAGCTGTGGCTGTGCTTGATGGAGGTATCTAATTAGACAACCAGAATGTAGTGTTGTGGCTTGCACTGTGCTGAGGTGGAGCAGGAGCAAGCTCTCCTGACAGGCCCACTTTCCAACGGGGCCAGTTCCCTGAATGTGATGAGTGTGTGCGTTCCTCTGTGGCACAAGCTCACCAAAGAGCGGTGCCAGGAGCAAGTCAAGTTGTGATGGCCCACTGCTGCTTGCTAGCAGCAGCATGTGTGCTTTTACCCCAGTTAGGGACAGGAATAACCTGTCATGACCTGAAACCTCAAACGGAGGCTAACGCCTTTGGCACCCCCCTGCTGTCCAAACTGCACAGCAATTACACATCCACTTGATCTGGAGAGGTGAGAGATACCTGTCACTTGCAGGAGTTTCAGGTGGATGGTGAATGTTTCTGCCTGGATCTCATTGCTTAGGAAAAAGGCCTGCTAATAGTCTTAGCTGATACCAGTCATAGCCTAGCAGCTCTGGAATTACCATTTTGAGAGCCTCAGTTAGGTCTCTGGTGTCACCCTAATGACTAACACATTAGCAGCTCTGAAAATCCATGTGCAAAGGAATTACCTGCCTAAAGAGCACTGTTTTGTGTTAGTATCCAGGAGCTGAGACTCAATTACTGAATGTTTAGTGTCTTGTCATCTCTAGACCACCACCTTAAAAGTGGAGTAAATTATACCTGCTGGATAAGAACACATGGATTGATTGAAAAGGGTGAGAGGTCTCTGTGTGGTTTGCATTAAATTTGTTATGCCTCTTAGCAAGCATGCTGGGGTTGCATGGGAAGCAATCTTGGCACAGGATGGGGATGACCGATGGCACTTCACGGTCTTGTGCCACTGAAGAACTGCAAAGTTGTTTCTGTCTGTAGAAGAAAATGCCACAAACCCCAAATCAAAATTCATATCCCTGCTAAATACTAAAATTCCCCCTCAGCCTAGGATGGCAGTAGTACCAGCTCCCAGGTAAATCTGAATGCTGAAAAAAAGCTCTGCCACTGAATCAGCCCTCCACTGGTATGGAAAACTGAATTTCCCTTATGAACAACCAAATGGCTTTGCTTCCCTGAGACAGGGGAGGTGGCCCTCTTTCCCCCTCCAAAAAAAAAAAAAAGGAGATTTTAGCATGGCACTGGTTTTATTAAAATATTTGGCTCTTTAAAAAGAGTTTACCAGTCAGGCTTGAGCCTAGAAAGCAGGTGTGGTAGATATAAATGAAATAGAAATAGTAAAGAGCTCAACAGTGACAGATGGGCTGAGCCCAGGCTCTGGAGGCAACTCAAAAAAATAATCAGATTGAAAAGTTGAAAGAATTAAGGCTTCTTACATTTGCAGACAAAACTGGAGTCAATCAATGTATTTCTTTATTTTAAAATAAACGTTCGGTTAAGATTTCTGTATCTTCAAATAAAAAAGAGAAGCTACTCTGGCAGGGTTTTTTGTTTTGTTTTTTGTTTGTTTGCTTTTGTTTTTTGTTGTCTTTTAAAATGAAACCTCCTCCTCTGAGCACAGTATTAATAACTACTGTAATTCTGAAAAAAAACACTTGAGGAAATGTTTGTAAGGTCTCAACAGACTCAAGGCAAGATTGATTCGGGGAAATGACAAATAGCCATTAATCCAGGAAACTCTGGCCCTTTAATGAAATGGCTTAAAGAGCAGCACAGGAAAAGATGATCAAAGGCAGATCCTTTCTTAGTAACTACAAATGTGGAGCAGAGATAAGAAGAGTGAACAAGTGTCTGATTGCCTTTTACAATGAGATTATTACTCTGTGTGATCATTAGATATGAATGAGGTCTTTTAATCACTGCAGCTAGGTCTGGTCATTGCCCACCGGCTGAATTCTAACAGAGGTGTGGTGTAATTTATTTAATATTAATAAAGATAATCCCTCCCTCACCAAATAACTCACTATCTGTTTTGACTTGCAGACCTTGCAGAGCAGTGGGATGGTGCTGGCTGCCAGTTTTTGGCCATTGCTTTTGGCCAGTGAATGAATAATGAAACCTTTACCACTTTGAAATTTCTGCAGAGCAGCAATTTGCAACTTCCTCATTGAGCTACCACTGTGCAAATCTCATCCTTTATCCCTCACTTCCCTGAACTGTGTATTTGCTATAAGACACTCTGTGAAATCTTGAATTTTGCCATCATAAACTGCTGTCCACAGTTGGGCTCTGTCACAGTGATAACTAACTACTGGTGTATCAGGGACTAGTGGATTTCTAGGTGCTATGGGGTCCTGCCCCATGCTCACCTTTCCACGTTGCAGCTTCCCAGATTTTCCTTACAACTGGCTACTCCACCATCTCTTTGCAGCATCCAGTGTCAGTGTGTATTTCCACATCTGGGCATTTCTGATGCATATGACAACGTGTCTTGTGCACCCCTCTCCTGGGCCTCTGATGGATGGCAGACATCCTGATTACTAATTTTTTATCCAACTGCTATTCAAATTCATTCTCAAATGCCTCATTACATCATTTGCACAGCCACACTAATTAAACATGATACTTCTCATGGTTTCCAAGCGTCAGTTTGGCATGTTCCACTTCACTGCAAAAACTCTCTCTCATCATGCTGGTCTCACTGCTGCCATCCCTGCAACTACCTTCAGTATTTCCTGCACTTCCCAGTCCTGACTGAGCACCAAACTTGTTGAATCTGTACTGTAGTGGAAGTGAGAGAGATAATGGACACTGTCTCTGCACTCCTGGCATTTGACATTTTGTGATAACAGCTCCCTCTATCAGCTACCAGAAGGCACTGAATAATAATACTGGGAAAAGAGCCATCCCCTCTAAAAACCTGCAAAATTATCCTAATAAAATTGGTAATGAGATCTAGTTTTAAAATAACACACATCCATCTCCTGAATACAGATAAAATGCAGACCTCCATTGACATCCAGTGGATGCCAAATTCATTCCACACTGTGGCTTGAAGATTGACCTTAAAGCATTATCTGTTGCTTTTCTTAGGGTAGTGCTCCTCATCTTTAAATTCTTTTGGAGCACCTGACCAGAAAGTTAATATGCTGTGAAAGAAATGCAGTATGTAAGGGTTCAGTTGATTTAAGGTACAGAATATAGAAATTATTGTATTCTGGATACTTTTAATTAAAAGGATTATTGACAGCAGTGGTTTCCAAAGAGGAATTTCCACTTTGAATTGAAGAATTGAACATGTTGGTGGAGAGAAGTGCCTTTTTTATCACAAAAATTAATAACAACTCCCCTGATGCAGCTGACAGTTCGCCTTTACCTCCAGAGATAATTGTGTTATTTTGCATGGCTGTACAGAGATAGTTACACTGCTAAGCACAAAGTTGCTATATAGGTTTGCTAAGTGCTCACAATATAAAATAACATTTATGCTAGAGCCCTCTTTATCTTGTGCCATAGGTCAACAACTTTTCCCTCCAGAAGAGCAGAAGTTAATTATTTTGGGAAGGGCCAACGTGACCTCACAGATTGTAGTTACGTTGTGGCATTTGGAGACAGATTTTCTATTATGGCTGTATTTTTCTTCCTGAAGTCAAAATCATTCAATCTTAAAGATAAGTAATAATTATTCAAACCTCCCCCCCCATGATGTTTTAACACATCATTTCTGAGCCATGTACACTTAAGTAGAACTGGCAAATGCATGTAGGTGTAATGCAAATTTTTTGTGTTAAAATCTAACACTGCCCAAAATGTTTTCCCTTGCATAACAGAGGCTGCCTTAGAGTTTGACTGCAGTCTCTGGATGGCTATCATTGAAACTACTCAGGAAAGCTGGAGATAGAAATCCATCAGAGAGTTTTGGAAGCTCCAAAGAATTTCAAAAGTGTGAGGCTGAGTTCAGACCCAGCACAGGGCTTTATGCTGTTCATCCACCCGTGGAGCAACTCAAGTTGAGATGCCATGAGATGGCTCTGTTGTATATTGACATCAGGGACTGAGACAGGGAGGGCTTAACCTGTGAGTTTCTGCACATTAACCCTCAGGGTTAATGCAGGGATTGATTCAGCAACACCGTGTGCCGAGCCCACAGAACTCACTTCAGTGCAGGCTCTGTAACAAGAGGGCAGGAGAAAACATTTGTGTTGTGCATGCTGCACTGTTCAAAGTGACAAAGGCAATGGTACATATGTTTCTGATCCTGAGTTTCTGTTGTAGTCACTTTCGTGTGTATTATTAGGACAGTTTGAAGAAAAAAAGAGGGTGATGTATTGTATGCGACTGTCATCTGCTACTAGGGTGCCATTTTTATCCTCCCTTTCATCTCATGGTCATTTTCACTTTTCTTTCTTCCACGAGGTTTTACCTGCTCTTTTCACATCCTGCCATTTAGGCCTAGCTCAGGTATCAAGAAGAATTTCAGTTCTAGTTCTTGATTAAGAACTTTAGTCCAATTTTAGTTGCTCTCAGCAAGCAATACTATTTCTAGCAGCATTTATTGTTAAAACTAGGCTTTTTCATATTTCCTAATGATCTGGAAATAAAAGTTTCTTCTGTTTCATTGTAAAACCTATGCCTAAGAGGTGTAGCTTGAGTCTCTGCAAATTACACAAAATAAGAAAATAGTTAATCTGTGGATGCAGCAGCCGACATACTGTGAAATTCAACTCTGTGATGGCCACAATAAAATTCCATACCATTACCACTCTTTATACAGATAAGCTTTTTTAGTTACAGTTCTGTTCTATTTCCAAAATCATATGTTGATTTTTCTCAATGGAATGACCAGTTTTTCAACTGAACAGTTTTTTGTTAGAAAAAATACTGCTTCTTGGTATTGAGCAGTAGTGTCTGTAGATTGCAGATCAAATTTCCTTTTCCTGAAGAAACTCTGCTAATGCATAACTTTTGGAAGAAATTCACCCCACGAGGAGTAGCAGGAATGAAATACCTAAACAACATGAAAGAAAATTAGTCAAATGAACTTAATCTGTTTAAAGTGGAAAGTGGGAATAAATCACCTCTTATCTGAGTTTTTGAACGTGTCTGAAACTTCCCCATGGATCTGTGAGCAAGAGTGGGTGGGGATGGACATGGAGGCTGGGAACGCTGCTTTTCCAGGTGTGCTCAGTTCCCAAAGGCTCATCCTCTTGTTATGCCTGGAAGATATTCCCAAACCTGCAGTGTTTCCACTTTGAATACAGAATTAAGTTTTTCAATAATGTAAAAAGGAAATCAATTTCAGGTCATTTCAACTCAAAAAGAGACAAGAGAAGCCCTTGAGGATTTGGTTACTTCTAGCACAGCTCTTTTGCCTAGAGTTATCCAGATAACAAGGCTCATCAGATCTTCCAGTGAAATTCTTATTTGTGGATGTGTAACTTGTGATAAGCAGAACTGATGAAATCTTATTTCCTATGATTCTTTTTACCTCATCTCAGGCTGCCCTGCATTATAAATAAGTTAAACTAGGTTCCTTCCAGACCTCTCAAGTGCTAGGATTCATCAAGGGCATTGCTGCAGCAGATTGCTTTCACCTGACCTTGATTGTGATCAGCTGGTGATCCCAACAAGGGCTGAGCTTCAGCAAGGGCATTGCTCCTGCAGAGTGCTTTCACCTGAACTTTAAGGTGATCAGCTGGTAGTCCCAACGGCAGAAGAAGACCCTGACCAGCTCTCATTCAAGTGTGAGGTCAGTACTGATGCTGAGAACAAAGCTCTCAAAGAGCAAAAGTTCCTCAGTCTCTGGAACATGTAATTCTGCTTCCTAACCAGCTCTGTGTTTCCTGTGGACTTCCAGAGGATTGGACTAATCTTTGCTCCTTGTCTGACACCACCAGGTAAGGTGAAATGAGGATATAGATTTCTATTTGATGCAAACAGACTGTGTCTGAATTGACTCAATAAATCTGAACCTAGCATATGAATCAAGCTTTCTCTAAAAGCCAGTTAGGTATCAGTGCTCTTAGCTGTTTTGATTGCCAATAATAATACTTTGGATTTTAATGTAACTTCTGCATCCTGCAGTGGGATTTTTTTAGGTCTCTACTATAATTTCTTCTTTGATCTCCCTTAAACTTGTCTCTTTGGCCTATGCAAAATTTTGAAGATCTCAATTTAATCTGTGTGTGCCACAGTGCAATTGTAGCTGCATGCTCTTGCAAAGAGCTCCTAGAAGTTTGATTTAGCTTGGAGTTCCTTAGTGTTAACCACTCTGCTGTTTGCTGTTAGAGTGGCTGTTTCTGCCTTCAAGGCAGAAAAGCTTCTTGCTGCAGCTGGAAATTAGAGAAGATAAGAGACAGGTTTCGTGTTTGTTTTCCTTTGTCCCTAGACCTCTGTCTTCTCCAAAGTTGTTCTTCATGTCTTTGCTTATTTTTCACTGTATTTTGAGCTCCCTATCAGCTTGCTTGAAAGCTACAGGTATTGTGTCCGTTTTTCCAGAATTTCTCCCTGACCTCATTAAAAGAGGTTTTTCCCTCTGCAGGGGTTGGGGGGAGAAGCAAATCTGTAGTTCAGACCAACATACACTAAAAACTAGACAACTAGAAAAATAATTTTGAGGAGTGCAATGTGTTTAAGAGGCTTCAACACACCTTCCCCTTCCTGGTGATCATGGATGCGTGTTGTCCTGCCAGCTGGCATATTACAGAGTTCAACAATGGGAATAATTTTGGTGTTGTGGCTGGACTGGGAATTGCAATTGCTATAATTTCCTAAGTGTAATGTACATTTGAATTATTTTGTATTGTATTTCTGTTTTCTATTAGTCCACTAAACTGGAAATCCCATGTGACACCAACTATATTCAACATTTGAAATGAAATATTTCATCTGCCATGTGTGGGCTATCTAAAAGAATCTAGTCTGACAGAAAAAAGGCAAGATCAAGATTTAACCTTAGCAATGAATTCACACTGACCTTGTTCTGCAATGGTCTTGATCTCCAATGGTAATGGATCAAGGCAAAAATTTAGTCTGTAAATCCTCATGAAATGAGGTACAGTAGGCTTCTCTTTCTTGGCATTGGGGACAAGCTAAAAGAATCCTATCTTACATGTGGAAAATGCCTTGTTAATTTATTTTGATTTACTGGGGAAAGCTAAGCAGGGCTGCATTTAGGGTGAGAACAAGAGGCTTGCCCAGACAAGACTGGGAATGCACATACCTCAGGGTTAAAGATGGAGCACTCCTTTAAGGGCAGACATACAGTGTTAATTTAACTACTCAAAGTGATTTTGTATAAGTGGGAGGGCAAAGGGACACCAAGTTCTCTTACTTTGTCATTGGGTGATACAATGTACTAGCTGGAAACCTACTAGAAACTTATAATTAAAGGTCTCTGCAGAATATATGAGGGTTCTGCTGATCTTCCTGAATAATTCTCAGTGAAAGGAGAGGAAAAATTCATTTGAAAATACAGGAGGGAGTGAATCTGTCCTCTCTGTGTGAGAGAGCTCCAGCAGAGCTGCTGAGGGCTGATGTCACTGAAGGCATGTAATACTTGAAGTACAGTATGATCAAATAAAGTATGCAGAAACCAAGCACAGCCTTGGGCTTATTTCCTTTTAAGCAAACAAAGAAAAGGCTGTAAGGATATGGCAGGGGAAAACAACACAGGGAAGAAAGCAAACCTTTCATTCAGGAATTTGAGATACCCAGAAATCACCACCATGGCCACAACAGGATGCCTTTACCATAGGAATGGATATTATTTAACCCAAGTTATGGACCATGCTCTGTGGTAGCCTCTGTGTTTCTGAGGGTGCAGAGCATGGTATCCAGAGCTGTCTGCTCAGACCCTGCTCTCTCAAATTGATTGCTGTGGGTGAACCTGGTTGCCTGTAAAGAATCTCTGTTGCCTTTGTTAAGGCTTTTTGCAGGTGTGGTCTTACTCTGTGCCTGTGTTCCTCCATTCTGGAGAAGGAAGGATAAATAAAGCTCATTTGCCAGAACATCCCTGATGGTCTCTGTGAACTCCCACTACTGGTGCCAAACCAGTGGATTCAGTTTCTCAGGCGTTTTTGAGATCAGTTGGAAGCACGTGCATCTGGTGGACCGCTTGAGGGGGTCTGTGATCCCTTGCAATCCAGACAGTAACTGCAGAAGGTACAGCTGGGTGACTTGTGGTAGTGAGCAAAATTGCACCTTCACCAGATGCAAATTGGTCTTGTTTTGATCTGCCCACCCCCACTCCCTGAGTCTGTGGTTTAAAAGAATTGTTTCTGTCAGACAGTTCCTGTGCTCTGATAAGCCTTCTTGTCCACTAGTCTTTCTGGACCAGAATTCTGTCTTTGATCTCGACAGAAACTGGATGGATGGATTAACATATCAAAACAAATAGGCTTCTTTTATTACCTTTCCCCAAGTCAGCTAACCTGGAGCTTTTCCAGGAGCAGAAGCTCCTCCATTCATTACATCTTTTTATGCTGATCAAGGTTTGCCATCCTTGTGTAATAGGACACAGAGCTGGGAATAGAAGAAGATTGTTCCTACCAATTTCTGTTTGATCTTCTCTTCACCACACTGCCATGGAAAGATTTTTCCCACCCCTGCAGTTGGCTACAGTATAAAATCACTTGCTGCTAACAGTGCTCTGCTGCTTTTTCTCAATTTTTCTGCAAGAGTGTTTTTTTTTTTTTTTTTGCACTCAGCAACAGATAGAGTTGGTTCAGTCCAAGAGGTTGTTGGGCTAGAAAAGTAGAGGAAAGACTTTATCCCATAAAGACACAGAGGTTAAGGACATTTGGTTGCAGTCTTTTCATTTAATTTGTCTCTGCCTAAGATAAGGTAAAGGACAAAATATAATGTCACAATGTTCTCATACAGAGGGTGTTTTGTTTTGTTTTTATTCCTGGAGCGTAGCATTAGGAATTAGCTTAAAGAAGACTGAGGAAAAGAAGAGGACAAGCTTCTGTGAACCATCACAGTCCCCAGTTATGGCTGCTGACTTTCTGGATTTTATGATGTCTCAGTAGTTGAAAGTCAACTCAGAATTCCATCTTCTTAAGGTTTCAGTGAGGCTCTGAGCTTTCATCTTTAAAACAAGGCAGCCCTCCCAAATCCACATTTCCCAACCTGCTGGCTGTGTAAGAAGTGTTAAAACATGTTTTCCTGGTACCAGGAACTTCAAAACTGCTGGGCATTTTTAAATCGCATGCTGCTGATCCTCTTTCTCCAAGTGAAATAGTAGCACATCCCACTTTGTAGACAATGGGAGTCTTATCACTGCTGTGTTAAAAGCAGAGCAATTCCAAAGCTGAGCTGAGCTTTTTTCAAAATCCCTCCTTGAGTTCCCAAGCTTTAATCTCCTGGTCCTGCAAGTAAAGCCTGTACATTCCTTCAGCCCCTGTGTGGCTTTAAAAGAAGTGCACCTTCTTAGTAAGCTTGTGCCTCAAATGTGAAGTGATACGGGGGTGAATGAGAAGGGTTTACATGGACTTGGAAGTCACCATTTAGTTTTTTTCACTCTACTGTCATAGAAACAACAACCTTTCCTTTGTGTAGTATAAAATTATCAGTATATGGTAGCTAAATTTTACAGAGGAGGATGTGATATGGTTTATGGATGTGGACATGGAAGGATGACAAGGCATGAAAAACAATTGCGGGGACTTGAAAACCCAAAAGGGCAATTTTTTGCATGGTGCCATTTCCGATTTGCATTTCCCCGTATACCACTGGCGGGAAAAAAATACGTAATTATTGCCATAAAGCATGGACTTTTAATCCCCTTGAGAAACACAACAACCCCTTCTAGAGTTTTTGTTGACATGGTGATATTTAAAAACAGCAATATAGAATCTTTGAAGCCATGGTAACTCTTAGTGTACAGAGCCACTGAAATGTAAAGCACCCTGTGGTGAGATAATGCAAAAGGTGTGTTGGCATTGGGGCTGCCCTGCTGGGAAGCATTTATCATGTGGAGATTGTCAGGGGCAGATGGTGTTTGGTACCTGAATTCATGTCTCTGTGTTTATGAGAATTACCTGTATTGCCTAGTGCCCTTCTGCAAAGCTGCTACTACAGGGGTCACCCTATTGACTCAGCATGTGGGTCTTGTGAAGGAAGGTGGTCTGCCAGGCAGTGCAGCAGGGTGCAAAATCTGGAGTCCTGTGCTCTACGTCAAGCTCCTCTAGAGGCTTACAGTGTTGTGTGGCTTTCTGCTCTCTGCTTGGGTCGGAGTTGTATCTTGGCTCCACTGAAATGAGCCAAGCTTTCAGCCAGAGAGGCTTGCAAGAGGGATTCTGCCTGAGAATACTGTTCAAAAATTTAGTGGGGCCCTGATCTTGCTCAGAGCTTCTAGATTGCTGAAGCAATATAAAGGCTAGCAAGAATAACTCATTACAGACAGCCTAGAAAAGCTATTCCCACAAAGAGTCCTAGAAGGATTGTCTCTGAGGTGTATTTGACTGGCTCCACATACTTCTGCCTAATGCAGAGCTGTACTTTCACACCAGTTTCTGGCAGGCTTGAGCAATCAGTAAATCAGCTCAGGTCCTTAAAACCACAACTGCCAGATGTCCTGTAGCCAGAGGGAAAACTGCACTCTCTGAATTGTTGTGGTGTTTCCCACCTTGGGGAAGGTGGCTTTTGTTTTTCCTACAGTATTCAAATAAAGCTAAGTGCCATTAGTATATTTTTTTAACTTTTTCTGGCAGCAGGTGATGGTGAATGGATAAATGCAGTTATTCCAGATGTTGAGGCTTATACCAGTGTGACGCTATAATGGCAATACCAAAAATGTCAGTATATTTTCAAGTTTGGAGGGAAGTGAAGTGGGTGTTTTTTCCTGTTTACTTGCTTCTTTTAGACATTCTTTTAGACCATACATCTTTCAGCTGTTCCCAACAATATTGAACAAGCCTCTAAAATTTTTCCAAACATACAGTAGTGGTTGACTTCATACTGGTGATCCAGTGGCTGAAGAGACTCATGCTGCAGACCTTGTAGAGGATTTTGTCAGACTTCATCAGTCTCTTAAGGCTCATGTTTTACTGTGCAGATAATTGTGTTTGTGTGCTGTTGTCATGGTTGCATAGGTATGGACTTTCCCATTCTGGAAGGTAGAGAGGAAATTTAACAGCATGTCACTGAGCAGGTAAAACCACCCAGGGACACATGCCAGTTGAAGCAGCAGGATTCTGTTCTTCCTCTTATCTTTTCTCTTCCCCAGCCCCTCTTCCTCCAGTTCTGCACTCTCATTTTAATCTGTGTGGCACATTCCCTGTAAGGAGCTCCTAAGCTCTTTACCACTAACCTAAGGGTTGATATTGGTAAGAGCACTATCACAGAGATAAACAGAAGGGCCAGACCAGTCTGACAGTCTGCCTTACATCTCCCAGCTGTATAAATATGCATGGATTCCAAGTTTTTTTTTCCTCATTGCACCATTTGTTACCCATCTCCTTTTTCTCTGCAATGTTTACATCAATGAATCTCTGGCCCTTAGACTGTCTTTCCTCTTCTGCTTCCCAGGGGTCTTTACTGCTTTCTTTCTTTCATTGTGTTCATGTCTGCACTTACAGGAGAGGCTGGACAGGCTTGAGCAACAGCTGGAGGTCAGCAAACCAGCAGACTCCTCTGTCACCATTTGTCATTGTGTAATGAGGCACTTGTTGTGTGGCAGGGCTGCCAGTGGTTTCTCTGTCTGGGCCTTTGGGGCAATTTTGTTTTGGCTCTTTATAACATTATAAGTGTGACCAAAGCAAGCCCAAGTACCGCATTGACATAGGCAAGGCAGCCACTGAAGATGCAGCAGCAAGATGCCCACAGCCAAGGTCCCAATGCTTCCAGCAAGCTGGATATCTGTTTTGGTGACTAAGGAGGCTAGTCTGCTGTGACCAGCCAGCAAGGCACTTACTGGTGTCTGAGGCAACAAACTGGTTCCACACTGGAAGCATTGCTCTAAATCTCCACCTCCACTGGAGGTGGAGATTTAGAGCAAGTGCTGAAAGCCTTCCTGATTTCCCTCAGAAATTAGAACTTGGCTAATGTGCCAAAACCTACTCTGCTGCTATTGTGTCCCTGTTGGATCTTTCAAGGCAGCACAAAGACATTGGCATTTGCTGCCAAGGTGCCTCTGCTCTGTTGTGTAAACACATTCCTAATGTTTCTCAGGATGTATGACTTTAAGAGCTTGGTTTTCTTTGGGTTAGTAAAGCAAGTAATGGGAGTAGCTGTGTCCTGCTGCCACTTTGAGGGGAATGGAAAGAGACAGAAAGCAATTACTCAAGTTAGAATGCGTGCAGGGCATTTTTATTATTGTTATTTATTGTTTTATGGTCACGCGAGTAGTGCTGCGCTTCAGAAGAGGCAAAGGGGGCCTTCGGCCCAGCTCGTGTAAATCACCACAGCTCCGTGACACCCCTGGATTTACACCAGCTTGCTTTCCCTGCATCCTGGCCCTTGGTTTCAGCCTCCAAAAATTGCCTGATGCATTTTAAATGTGGAAAATTGGGACAGCAGGCATGATGAACAAAAGAGAGGGGATGGGGAGGAAGCAACCCAGCTTGCTGCCTGATGTGAGATGCTGGGTGCATGGGCAGAGCATGACCTTCTCTCCTCTCTGATTTTTTTTCATCTGAAAAGCTTTTATAAACATTTTCATAGTATTCTGTGTATTCAGTATTCATAATATACATTAGAGAAGGAAATGCACTTGGGGGACAGGGCATGTTATAAATGCTTGAGGTGAAAATAGCTAAAACAGCTAAATTCCTGTTTGTATTAAAATATGTTGGTTTGTCTGCTTCTCTGGCTGTTTAGCTGGCAGAAGTATTTTTATTTCTTTTAAATGTGTAGATGAGTATCCCCTTGTGCTGCTTTACACACCTGGAAGCTGCTGCAATGCCTGAAGGTTCAAAGTGAGTAACTCACTCATTGGTTTGGCTTTAGCCATGTTTTAGAGCCTTTTTTGGTTATTGTGGTTTTCCCTGTCCACATCTCAATGCTTAAGTTTTCCCAGGATAGGGAAGTTATGAAAAATCATGGAGGTGGTTGTAGAGAGTTGGTGAGTTGTGTAAAAAGAATGTGTTTAGGGGGACATGCGCAAGGTTTTAGTTATTTATTCATTCCATTTTGAGGGGGTGGAAATGAGGCTTTCTGACTCCGGTCACTTGGGAAATCTTCCTGAGGCCCCAGTGGCTGCTCTGCTCTGTGCACCTACCACCCTGGGGACCCTGGCTGAGAGGGCCACCAGCTGTCACTGTTCCTGCAGAGGCACAGATTGAGAGGGGAAGGCAACACATGGATTTGCCCTGCTTCCTCCAAGCAGGTGCCTCTGGAGTTGTTGCAGGAAAGCCAAGGAAGAAGTGGGTTGTGTGGGCTGGCTTTCTTTGGGGGTGTGGGCTGGCTGAAAGCAGGGCACTGGCATGGTGGTGACTGGGTTCCTGAGCCTTACAAAAGAGAAGGTAGCTTATAAAATTTAATGCTAAGTAATTTCCATGGGTTGAAAATTAGGTTAACCTTTATAATTAGCAAAATAAGGATTTTAATAATCATCCCCAGGGTAAAAGGGACTTCTAATAAAGAAAATCAACAAAAAACTACCTAGTTTTGCTCCATCTAGTCTACACTAACTTCTTAGGCACATTTTACTGCAGTCTGTTCCGAGCAGCCCAGGTGAGGTGCCCTGCTCTGCCATCAGGCAGTGCTCTCTGCAGCATGCCTGTCTGACATCAGCAGCATTGCTGTAATTCACCTTAAGGGTGCTTATCAGGATGTTCACTGCCAAAACAACTCTGGCAAGCTTTCTATAGAACCTTTTTAATGAATCTTTTTAATAAGCTGTGATGTCTGTATTTTCCACTCTAGCTGTTATCATAACATTGTAAGTTTTTCATTTCAGTTCAATTATTGTAGCTCGTGCGTTTGGCTGTGTCTGTATCCTTGCAGTCTCAATACTGACAGTGACCTAACTCCACTTAAAGTGAAACTAAGCTTGCTGATGTTTCAGCCCTAAAAATGTCCTGCTTGCATTTTTGCAAAGCAGAAGTCATAACTTTTCCGAGCCCAATTTGCAGCTTAACGATGCAAAGTTGTGAGGACCTGTATGGAAAGAAACAGAAACTCTCACAAAATTGCAGATTTCTTTCCTCTTAAAAAAAAATGCCTAAGCCACTCATTGATCTCAGTAGAGAATTTTTATTTTTGCATTTTTTTCTGTGAATCAGGAAGTGCAACCTTTTTGCCAATCAAAACCTGGAAAAATTATTAGGTGAAATAAAATTGTGCACTTTACCACAACCAAAAAGAAAATACTTCTCAGAGGAGAGAGAAACATTTTGGAAAGAAATATCAAAATGCTTAATTTTGAGAGGGGTTTGTTTGAATGCTTTCATTTCTACTTTTACCTGGACATACTGTTATCAAAATTTAATTAGAAATTTCAGATATTCCTAGATAAACCAGAACAATCATTTCGACTTTTTTTGCTTCGTAGTTGATTTCTATATTCATATGAAGATTGTTGTCTAGCAACTATTAGCATAACAGAGCTGAGGTATGACCACCAAAAAATAATCTCTGAAACTGAAATTTGCTGTGCATTTCAGCCACCTGCATCACCAAAAGCAAATAAGTCCTTCCCTAGTCCTGACTTTTCCCCCAGCCTCTTTATGGTGTTTCTGTCCCAGCACGAGTTGTGTTTGGGGAAATGTGAGGGATTGGGTATTGATGCAAGGGACAGACTCTTTTGGCATTAGGGAAATTACAAAAGTTTGGAAAGGACCCTGAAAGATCATTTGGTCCAACCCTTTTGAGGGAAGGGGCTCCTAGATGTGACCATCCAGCATGTTGTCTGATTGCACCTTGAAAACTTCCAGTGATGGAGACGCTGCCACATTCCTGGGGAGGTTGTTCCAGCGACTGGCTGATTGTATCTCTGTTTTCTTGCATCAAGATGGAACCTCTCTTGGTGCAACCTCTGCCTGTTGGCCCTTGTTTTGTCCATGTGACCCCTTTTGTCGATGTGACGTGCATCTTTGCAGGAACACTGTGCTTATATCCCCATTCTTCAGGCAATGAGGTGCTGGGAAGGGAGGACACCTCGGTACTTTACCAGGCAGAGAGAATATTGATAAAAATTGCAGGCAGAATTTGTGGTGAGCTTCATGGAGTTTGGATGAAGCTGTAGGAAGCCTAGAAAAAAAATGGAATAGCTCAGAGAGAAGCAGAGCTAATGAACCCTGAATTCCTATGTGTTTGTATTTTGAGGAGCCACTCCACGTAGGTTTGCTGGGGCTTGGCCAGAGGAAGAATTCATGGTACAGTCTTCTCCCAGCCAGGGTCTTACATGCTATTTTCACTTGCTCTCCTGCTAATTCCTGCAAAAAACATGAATGTTCCTGAGGGCGCTTCCTCCCTGCCAAAGGCAACGGAAATTGGCTAATGAGCTCAGAGTCAGCAGAGGGAGGCAAAAAGGCACATACAGAGCATTTAACTGCTTTGGAAGCCAAACCACAAACTTAATCCTTGGAGAGAATAGTCACATGACAGGAGGAGTTGAATTGCTAGTGGGTGTGGGAGGGAGGTGAGGGGTTTATTACCCTAGCATGTGTGGGGATGCCTCAATGTGTGGGAAACTCCTAAACTTCAGCTTTGATTGGGAAGTTAAATCAGTTATTAGAGAAAGACTGCTGTTCTGAAACTGCTCTGCTCCATCTTGTGTCCCATGGTATGACTAAGGGGCCTTGCCAGTCAAGAGGAAAACGGAGAGTTGGACTCTCAGATAGCGAAAGCTCCCTGAGGCTGTCAGCACTCCAGGGCCCTGATGCCAGCAGGGCTTCCAAATTGATTTAGAATGAAATGAAATAGTGGGGAGTGAGAGGAGGAGGCATAAATATTTTTCCCTTGTTAACTTATTTTCCCCTTTTGTGCATGAGCTAATGCTATGGAAAGCGATGCAGCTAAAAAAAGTGCATTTGTTGGGAGCTGCGTACTGCGCTGTGAGTTATGGCTGGAAATCACTCACTGGCCAGTCCGTTCCTTTCCTGCACTGTATCACCATGCACTCCCAGCAGTGCCTGAGGCAGAAGGCCCCTGGGAAGTGTAATGAATGTGGGGGGGTGACAAATGCAAATCTGGTCAGCAGAAAGAGCAAGGGCCAAGTTGTACAGCTGCTTTTCGTCATCGTAGTTCAGCACCTCAGCCCATAAAAGTGAGGGATGTCACCAATCCCGGGGTAACAATAGCAAAAGGGCAGACTTCCAGCAGGACAGGTCACAGGATATGCCACTTCCTTCAGGAAGCAGGAGGGCTGCTCAGGGTATGTGCACTTCTGAATAAGGTTTTGCTTCCTACTTATCCTTTTGCCCCCTATTTAAAAGACTCTCTTTGTTGCATCTTTACCTGGTCTGCAGCGTGTCACCGCAAGCATTGTAACACAGTTCTAGCTGTGAAGTGCCTCATGTTTTCCCATGGTGTACATCTCCTGCAGAGATTTCTCCCTGGCCTGCATGTTCTAAATGAAACTCTCATTTTGATGCATCTTCCATCTGCTGAAGTGTTGGCCATAAATAACAACATATTACAAAATTGCCTTCTTGTCAACACACAGATTGTTTATGTGTCATTTCCTCTATCCTTTGTGTTGCTGCAGCTTCCTAGGAAAGGAGGATTTATTGGTATAGCAACGTTTGGGAATGGAACCAAATCCTATGGCGTATGAAATAAATATAGTCAATTTTTGGTACTACATTTTAAAGAATTTTTTTATGAGACATCTTCTTTCCTTGACGGCTGTGTGTCTCGCCATGTGGCAACCACTAGCTTTGCCATATCATCTGTTGTTTAGGGTCTTGTATTTCCAGAGTATGTTTGCAAGCTGAGTGTAGAACTGTGAACCACAGTCCCACGGTATTTTTGACTGAAAGCTAATCTGGAGTTTCCACTTAATGTAAGGTAATCTTGAATCGCCACAGCCTTGAAGGGTTCTATCAAATTTAAAATTCACTTGGGAGATTGGTCAAGGGCCATATTAGGAAAGAAACAGAAGGTTCTGTTTTCTATGATCTGTAAATCAAATAGGCTATAAGTAAGTACCCTTGACTTCAGTATTGCATTTCTTATGTCAGTAAATTGTTAAAGCTCTTCCATTCAGAAGGCAGTGTACTTTCTTGTGGGAATGCTCCCCTCCCTGGTGGCTGACTGGGCTTGGCTCTTTGGGGACCAGCTGATATCGCCATTTCTCCCAATGCAGAATTTCAAAAGAGCTCACAGTTTTCACGTTGAGCGCTGTTGGAATGTTTCTCTATCATTTGGAATGCTGAAATGTTGTTACTAAAGCTGTTAAAGGCCTGTATTGTCTCAGTGATAAGTGCTCTTGTCCCAGGGAGATTTACTGTAGATGCAGTGGATGCAATGTGTGCCTGGACTTAGACCACTGGGGTGGTGAAAGTGGAGATCTGGGTGTCCATCCCTTGTGACCCTGGGCCAGCAGTAGCACAGCTGTCCTGGACGCTGGATTATGCTATTCCACATTTGTTTTGTAAAATCAGGCTTCTTGAATTTTTGCTTCTTGAGGATAATTATACACGTGCTATGTGCGTAGCTCATCCTCACATGCAAATGTATTTCTCTATTTACTTCAAGATGGAAATGCTTGTCTTTCTTTCTTGCTTTGTACAAGGATGTTTTTGTTCCATTCCCCACAGAAATGGGGTCTGGCTAAGTAAGCCAGGCATATGCTTTTGAGGGAAAAGACCTCATCTATGCAATGAATACTCCTGGCTCTAGACCACTCAGTTGGACCTGGAGACTTTTGATGATGAATCAAGAACAAAAGCTCTGCCTAACAAGGCCTGTTGCCATTTGTGTGTAGACGTAAGTCAAGTCTGAGACATGCTGCTAGCCTTTTCACAACATATGTGACAAAATTCCCAGAATCTGCTGCTCTAACTTTTCCAGAGGGACAGAATTTGGACTGCTTGTTTGCCTTGAGGTTTATTCGATCCTTTGGAGAACTGACAGTGTGGTTTAAAAAATGGTTTCCTTTAATCTTCCCTGAGCTTTCTTGGCTTTACTGGTGCTGTGTTTTACAATTAACACTGGTGGATTTTGTGTTGTAGAGATCACTGGCTTTAACTCTCTTTCTATTCAGATCTGCACTAAGCCTCCCAGAATATCCCCCTCTTTGTTTCCCTCACCCAGAGCTTGCTTATACAAATGCAAGCAGAAATTTACCTTTTTTTGCATGCATGAATCAGTTCCTTAAAAAGAGTTGACACTCATCTTCCTTGGAGAGAAAGCTAGAAGACCTCAGGCTGCTGAGAAGAGGGAAGGTCACCACAGGGTTTGCAGGGTGCAGGGAGGAAATGCAGAATTCAGCCTCTGCTGTGACAGGTGGACTTAATGTGGGGACCCCAAGGCTCACGTAGAATTTGAAGAGAGCCTGGGAGGTTTGAACCCCCTGGAGACATGCAGTGAAAGCAAGGCAAGCAGGGGGATTATTTATGATCTGCTTCTTTTCAGGATTTTTTCATTGTTGTTTTTTTTATTCCTTCAGATGAGAAAGTTGGCTAGTCCTGCCAGTAAAAATTTGTCTTCAGAGATGTAAAGATCTCTTCAAATTGCAAAAGATGTTTAGTCTTTTTGGGGCATTTGTTGCTGAAAGCAGAACAAAAACTTCTGGCTGCATTATGCTTGTAGCATAAAATGGCTCTGTTTTATTCTTAGTATAAATATGTCTTTGTCCTATGGAAAAAGATTTCATAACTGATCTTATGCTGACCAGAAAATAAGTGACATTATTCATAAGAGACAAAACCCTGATGAACAAATTTCTTTTTTAACAATAGTGAAAATATTGTAGTAGTAAATAGGGTGGACATTCCCCAGAAATTGTTTCATTGCCTCCTTAGATTGGGATTCTGAGGAAATGTATTGCAATTCCCATGTAAATTTCTCCAATTTAAGGGTAGTGATGATTATCAGAATATCAACATAACTGAAATAATCTTCCTTTTAAAGAAAGGAGGAAACTCATTCACTATACCCCAGGTTTGTAGTGGGTAACATGGGATTTTATTTGCATTTCTGGAAGAAAAGATTAAGAAAAAGCATTCCAAAAAAAAAAGGACAGGGGATTAGACTTTCTGCCCAGGATCTGAAGTCTCTGTGGCTGCTCTTTAATTGCCAGTCAGGCAGAGACATTGATCAGGAATGACACGGGCAAAACTGAGCTTGCCTTGAGGTGAAAGTTTGCCCTGTAACTTCTAGAGGTCCCTTCCATCCCTGTGGGTGCATGATAGTTCCATGCACTATGGGCTTATCTTCCTGACAGCTGTTGCTTCTCATTAGATATGTGTGATTTTTGTCTCCCTATGCAGAGAGTAAGGTATATGTTTAATAAACTGAGAATCTATTTAAGAAGGAAAAAAAAAGTATAAGTGGATAAATTCCCATATCAAATGCTAATTAATTATAAAACTCTCAATTCTTCATGGGTTTGTGTTGATCTTTTGTCCTTTTCTATGAATATTTTCTCATGGGGCTTTAGCTGAATGATCTAGCTTTAGTGTTTTTCCAGTAGAACCCCTGTCTCAGCCTGAGCAGTGCTTGCAGAACTGGTAGCAGCTTACTGTTGGTTGGTCTTCATGCTCAAAATCAGTCCCTGTATATTCTCCACTCCATCTGTATCTTGCTATAAAACCAAGGCATCTTTTTTTCCAAAAGTTACTTCCAGTGTTGTTTCCTGCAGTAATACTGAAAAATCAGTTAAATTATCAGTGAGTGCAACTCCCTGTTATTGTCACCCTGCACCTGAGATACAGTCAGAGAGAGAGGCATGCTAAAATCAGTAAAAATGTAAATTTATTGTTTCAATTCAGTTATTTGATTGTGCAAATTCTTTTTTTCTGCTGTGGTATACAACAGAAGTCTCTAGGCAACACAGAAGTTTGAGTTTGTTGCTGTTCTTTGACAAGGTGGCTCAACATGAGTGTTCAGAAAATGAGGTTCACACTGTTAAAGATCTTGCAAAACTTTGATTGACAAACATTATACTTTTAAAAATGTAGTGTTCCAAGTCAAGACCTTCATGCTCTTTTTCATGCCTCTAAGGTCCTACTGGATAAAAATGAAAGAACCATGACATGGATGCTACTGTGCTTTATTTTCCTCCTAGTCCTGAAAAGCAGCTCCAGGGACAAGGGTGATATCACCATGTGTGCCATTTCATGGGTGGGTGTTCACAGCCTACAAATTAAAGCACTCACAGACTGAAGCAAAACATGGGCAATACAACTGCGCTACTATTTTTCAGTACATCTAATGTTAGACTTGCAACAAGTCTCTGCCCAGAGTTCCCTGCATGGATCTTTTTTCATTGCTAGCTACTTTCTCTTAGGTGTTTGATGCTGTAGGAAACAGTGGTGTTAGCAGAGAGGCTCATCCTCATGTGTAACTCATGAAAGAGTGCCCTTTCTGATCTAAGTTTGCAGGTTCTCTTACTGCTGTGACTAGGTTCTGCTCAGCTGTCTCGTTGAGCAGAGATTTTTTCCCTTGCTTCATTTCCTGCGTTCTGTTTATTGAGATTTCCCTGTGTTTTTGTGGGTGGTCAGGGTTTGGCCCTCCCTACTCCTGCAGTTAGAGTTCCTGCATGATAATGAAAAACAACCTAATAACACTTTTACTGCCTTGGGATGGAGGCAGAGGCACTGTTCTGAGGTCTATTTTGAGCGTATTTTATGTACAGTTATGAAACCTAGGCTGCTAAGGATAGTGGAGCCATCCCCAGTGCAGCAGACAACGATTTTGACTCTGTAATTTCTGTAAAACAGAGCGTTATCAGACATTTTCACCTGGTTTTCCTTTTAGTATATTAAAATTGTTTGTGTCTTGGAGAAATGTGTACAAGTGGGCCTTCTCTTTCAGAATTGTGCCCAGAAACAGCTCAACATGACACAGATCACACTGTTTCACCATGCAAAGATGGGTAGCATCCAAGGGCCAGTGTATTTAATAAAGCTGTTGCTTCATTGCTATTTGGACCTTTGCAGTCCATTGCTCTCCTGCTTGTGAGTTAGTGGCTGAACCTCGTGCTTGCCAGCAGGTTCTCTGGTGTTCCTTGCTGTCTCCCCACCAAGTGGAGTTGTATTTCTGTGTGATGCAGAGGTGAGGATGCTTCATGAATGGTGCTTTTCATCTGTGTGTGTGGTGGCTGCTGTACAAGAGAAGTCTCCAGCCCTTGGTCCCCTCTGTTGTACAGCAACCTGAATTGTGGGGCTGTGAAATGCTAAGTGCAAGGGCTGTCCTGCCCTAGCAAAACTCAAGCTTTAACAAGCTGCTTGCTGGACAATATGTCTGTGGAGTATTTCCTGTGGAGTTCCTGACCTTTTAGCATTTTTGGTACACAAAGCATGACAAAGTTCCCTGCTCTACTCAATATCTGGCAACTAAGGAGATTTATAGCTTTATTGCTGCTTTCTCCTATTGTTCTGTACTGGATTGAAAGTTGCATCTTTTTGGAGTGCTGCTTTGTCTTTGATCTCACACATGAAGCTGAGGGTAGAGGACCTGGAGCCAAGACTGGATACACTGAGAACCAAGTGAAAGGGACCAGAAGCAGGTTTCTCTGTTACATTTATTTCCAGATAGCCAAACAATTAGCCTCAGGACTTCAGAAAACTATTGCTGTTCTCTTCTCACACTTCAGAAGTGGCTCCACAAGAGCCATTACCATTCGGGCATTTGATAGAAGTGAAATCTTCACTTATGGGCTACTGACGCATACATTATGAAAGATGAATTTTCTGCTCAGACACTCCCCAGCTTATTGTAGTAGAAAATTGTGCTCAGTGCTACATTGTTTCTCTTTGCTGTACATTGTGTTCTATTTCCAATGCTTGAATTAGGGTTACAAATTTCTAGAGTTATGGGATGACAGCATAACCTTGGAACTATTTTAAGACAGCGTGGCAGGTAATAGAGGCCCCAAATTTACATTTGGTAATAAAAAATTGGCTTCTATAAAATTTAATATGGACATAGAAATATTGTTATGACTTTGCAAATCATTGCGATGGAAAAGCTCCCCTGCAAGGTTTTCTGTGCAAAGGCAGCACTTGGCAGTGGTGGTTTCCAAACTTAGGTTTAATGTGCCATTGTAGTTTTCAGCCTTACAGGGTGATGGTAACAGAAGGAAGTGGTAGCAAAAATAAATTTGATTTTTATTGTTGGCTTCTTTTCAATAATCTAGGAAGTTATTAATAACTGCAGCTACTTGAATAATTTATAAGACACATCTCTGGGTTTTTTTCCCATTAATTATTTGATCATTTCCCCTGATTATTGTTGTTTTGTAATTACAGTGGTGCCTAGAGGATCAAATTAAGTTGAGGGTCTCTTACTCTGTCTGCTAAGATGGAGTTCTTTCCTAAAGTAGATGCAATCTAAGTCTCTGTGATAAAGAGAGAAGAAAAGATAAAACAGTGTGCTTAGGGTTATAGAAAAGTCTTTGGCAAAGCCAAGTTGTCATCTTTTTGGAATCCTTAATGCCAAAATGACAGACTGGAGATTTCTCTTTAATACCCAAGATGGTGGTATTTAAAAGAACTGAGAAGTCCAGAAGGAGAAATTAATAATAATCCATTTTGTGCCAGTGGGAATGAATCCATGAAGGCTTGGATGTGAGGGTTATTTTAACAGGTTTTCCTGAAGCTCTTGTCTCTAACAGATTGACCCCAAGGCATAGACTAGAGTTCTCTGAGACTATCACATGAGGTGGTTTGTAGGTTAAACTCAACAAAATTCAGCATCATTTCAGATTCATCTGCATGCTTTCCATTGCCCTGACAAGAAAAACTGTTGAAATTGTCTAATTACATTTCTGTGGTTTTATATTGCTTACTGTAATTTGTTATCTTGATTTAACTTATGTACAGCGTTTGCCATTGTAGCTGAAGTTTGAGAATTCAATAAATTATGAGATTGACTTATTCCCATTAAAAAGGTAATTTTTGAAATAAGATTGCTCTTCTGTCATGCTGTAATTGAAGACTGAAACATAATGAGAGCAAACAATTGTTCTTTTGTGGATTTCAACAAGCCATTAAAACAAGGGAAAAAACCCCAACTTTGAAAACCACAAACTCGCTGTGTTTTAGTTTAACAGCAAATTCAGAAATATAGTTGCTCACTGAAATCGAGACAAGTGACTTTGTTGTGTTTAAGACCAAAGAAACAGAATTGAATTAAAATATTTTATGGATAAGGTAATTTGCTTGAAGATGGAGAGCACTGTATTGTTCTCTGCCTTTTAGCATTACAAAACTTTTCCAGTTTCCTGTTGACTTAGACCAACAGAGAGCCTTTGTGCTTGCAGTTAGATTTTGGTGTAAGCCAGTGAACAGGAGAGATCAGTCCCAGAGGATAATTCAACCTCTGTGTCTTATAAGGCCATGAATGAACTGAACTTTGCTTTTCTTTCTCTATTAGACCACCTTAGAGTAGAAAGTTAATCCTCAGGACATGAACACTTAAGACAGAAATGTCTTATATTTGAGTTTTAGGCAAACAAGGAATAATTTCTGGGAAAATAAATATTGCACATCTAGGATTTTAAATTTCTTTTTCTGGTAATTGCATGGAATCCCAGAAAAATTGTTCAGGCATGAATCTCAATGGCTAGCTACTAATTTCCTCCTATCTGAGTTATAATATATTTGTGAGGGTTTTCTTTGGTGCAGATTTGTTAGAAAATTTTTTAAAAACTGCCAGCAGCCAAGATTCCAAATACCACAGAATAATCAGTTTCCCTGTTTCAGGGGTGTCTGGCACCTTGAAGTTCCAGTTGCAATTAGGAAGATGGTCTTGAAACTAAAAAGCTAACTTGTGCTTTTTTTATGTGCACTTGTGCCAAGTTTTGTAATTTGTAGAAGAGCCACCAGGCATCTATGTTGCAAGGGATTCCTGGAAGTGTTTTGCTATTGCAAAGAGATTTACTGTATGTACCAAGACAGAAGACTGTCTCATTCTTCATCTGTCTCAGTGTTTGCAGGATTAAAATTCAGGTGCATGGTGTGTTGTTGTGTGTATGTGTGTGGTGTTTCATTTTGGTTGTGTCTTAAATACATTATTTTGACATTTGCACATTCCTTGGCACATGACCAAGGTTTTTTTGCTGCCTGTGGACAGATATTTGGATATGGAAGCATCAATGGTTTTAAGGGGAATAGTTGCCTTATTTTAGGCAGTAGTGGAGACTCAGGTGCCTCTGTCCAGATTGGTATTACTGAGGCTGACCTGTGATTAGCAGGAGTGGAAGAGATGCCTTGAATCCTTTGAAATGTATAATGTTAGAGCTGTGCCAGAGTAAAAATCAGTTTCCTGCTGTAGGACCTGGAATCTGATCATCAGCTCCTACAACAAAACCGGCCAGCCTAAACCTTTGTGGCACCTGGGCTCCATCCCATTAGGTTTCATTGATTTGTCAGTCACACCTTTTCAGTCTGCCTAGCTGGACAGGTATTCACTCCATCACCCAGAGGGAAAGTGGCTGGCTGGGGATATGGTAATGAGTGACGCAATTACAGAGGTCACCAGGCAGCCTGGTTCTGTATCAGGGCACGTGTGACTTCTTGATTATTCCCAGGTTACCAATGTTTTAGGTCTGTTTATTTTCAGTAAAACATTATTGGTGCATGAAATTACTGCTAAGATCTCAAGAGGTTCCAGAGGAGAATGTTAATATTGTTAGGATCTCACACTTAGAAAAAGAAGCTGGGAAAAGGTGCACAAAAGTAGGGAGGCAGGGTCTAATTATAAGCCAAATTAAAGTATCTGTACGAATACAAAGTATAGTCTAAGAGGTAACATAGACAAAATAGAAAACAAATCCATCTCTGCACTGTGATTTCTGTGACAGAAACCAGATTGTGCTCTGGTTTTACAAGAGCATTGAGATTCCTTAACAAGAATTCTCGGGAAAAGAGAAGGATATAAAGTAAACCCATTATAGAGGGGTTTTTGTGTAGCAATCAGAGGGGTGGTGGTGGAATTGTGTGCACACAGCGATAGGAAAAAGGTCTGTTTGTAGGCCCCCAGACTTCCCCCCAGCTCCACTCCCAAGGCCAGCTGGGCTTTCCTGTGTTTACTTTTTCTTAGCAGAGATAATTGTGTATGTGTAGGACCCTGAGCGCTGGCTCAGCCACTGGAGCTGAGTGATGCAACTGAAGACCAGAGTTAACAGCATTGAAGGTGTCAGACATGTTTTAAATGGATTAAATAGAGTGGAAGCTGTCTGTTTATACATCTCAGTAGGTCAGGCTGAAGCTTAACAAAATGTTTAATGCATGTGCTGTAAATCCGTCCCTCTACCACAGAGCAATGGTACTCCATCTGTAACACTCAGTTTGTGGAGGCTTCAGTGGAGGTGCTGTGCTGACTGACTTGCAGGCCCTAGGCTCACTTGCTGATTTTAGACATACATTTTCTTTTCTCCTTGCATTAGTCCTTGCTATTTACTGTGCTGGTTTAGCTGAAGTGCTGGCATCAACCAAAATATCAGGATGTTTCCTGAGACTGAAGCTCACTGTCTCTGACAGTTTGTGGATACAGATGGGTGTTTCACAGCTGAACCCGAGGGGCAACTGAATCCCTTTCTGTTTGGGAAGGTTGTCCAGCTATGAAGTGCCCTGCAGCTAGATCCAGGGATTTGTTCTACTTATTTCTGTGGGTGTCATAGAGGATCACTTATTCACAAGGATCCTAGTGTTTTCTTGACTTCTCAGGAGGGTTGCTTTTTAAATATTTATTTTGGTATTAGTGTTAAAGGTGGCATTGCATTCACCTGTGTTTTCTTTCATTCAAATGTATGGGACTATTTTTTAATTTTTTTTTTTTAACTTCCCTTTCAGCTCTGTAGTGGAAGAGATTTCTGGATTAGAATGGGAGTTGTTTTCTACCTTGCTCTCAGTGAAACAAATTTTTTTACCAGAGCTTATATTTGTTGTTCTTGTCCCCAGCCCTAGCTATTTAGTAGCATATTCCACAGAGGGAAATAAATTGTGAATCACAAGTTGTCTGCACAACAAGTAAGATTACAGAGTGAATAGGTAAATTCTTCAAGGGAGATGAAAAAAAGACAAGGGTGGAGTGTAGAAAAAGATGGAGGAGGAGTTTCCTCAAGAAATGAAGTCTACTTTCCTGGGTCAGCAGTCCTTAACCATCTCCCATCTTCTAGAATTGCCAGCTGCATTTGGGAAGTGGCATGTTTCACTTAAGGGTCTCCTTGTCTTGATGAATATTCAGTTTTTCAGGATTGTCCTGGTATTCTTTGGTCCTTGCCAGGAAAGAGAGTTGAACCTTCAGTTGTTCTGAGATTCACATGGAGAGTCAGTAATTTAACACATGCTTCATAAGCTCACTTCACCCCTTTATTTCAAACACCCCTTTGCTGAAGGATGGTCACCGTGGCCAGCACAGTCACATTTCAAGCTGTGTGACTCGTGGCAAAATGGAATGGAAAGGCCAAGCACTGATGCTGTTTGTAGTATTCTGTGAGATCTTTAAAGATTTCTCTATTAAATGAGATCCCTACTGCAGGGTAATGGGATACTGGATGATTTACCAAAGACTTTGGTAGAATCTCTGATCCTGGACATTTTTTAATCCCTACTGGATGTTTTGTCACAAGATGTCCTCATTCAAGTGTGCTTTAATTTAGAAGAATAGCTTTCTAAAGGTCAGGTACAGAAATTGTTGAGGTATTTCATGGCTTTGTTTACATTTCTGTAGGCACTTAAGTAAATGGTTTCAGGGATGCTGAACACATGAAAAGACATAGAGACAAGAGGATTTATGCTGAATGAAGTCCAGATTGAAAGCCACTGAAACACAGTTCTCCACAATAATACAATACAGTACAACAATAATAATTGTGTGTACCTGACACCATAAAGTGTTTGAGCCAACCATATTGTCTCTGTTTCTCAGCTGCTAAAGAAAGTATAGATTTTTCAAGAGTTTGCAAATCAATAGTCAAGAGACATTTCCATTCAGAAATGCCAATAAAATAGCCTAACATCTACATTGTGTGCAAACTGATGACCTTGGTATAAAGCCTAGAACATAATAAACTTTGAAATAGGTGGGAGGAATGTGATTCAGGAATTGCAAGCTATTTGGAAATTATATGACAGTGCGTCTGTATA
The DNA here is from genome assembly GCF_022539315.1 of Serinus canaria. NCBI lineage: Eukaryota > Metazoa > Chordata > Aves > Passeriformes > Fringillidae > Serinus > Serinus canaria. The sequence continues at coordinate 17,507,192 of NC_066317.1, forward strand.
TTTCAAGAAAAATCAAAAGTTTCATGACAACTATTTAGCGTTTGTAACAGCTCAGTATAAAAACAGAATCAGAAGTAATTTCCTGATTTAGCAGATTTTTTTTGGAAGCAAAACAAAAGCAAAAAATCCTTGTTGGTATCTGGTTTGTGTTTTTAATTGTGAAGTGACCACTGGAGGACTAGGGCTAAGCTTGACACCTTTTTCTTCCCAGTCCTTCATATGCTGAGCTCTTGCAGCAGTTGCTGCTGGTAGGGTACCCAGAACTGCAGACTTTGACAGAGGAAATGTGCATCCTCCAAATTTTTCTGGAAATGGAAATAACCATGCCATGCTCCTGATAGCAGTCAAAAAACAGCATCTTTGGCTCCTGTTGAACAAGAACATCACACAATGCTTTATGAAAAATAAACCTCTCTATTTTTGACCCCCTGTTTTAATCTGGCCAACCTGATCTGGCCACTGGTGCTTTTCTCAGTGCATTTCTTTGATTTGGAACCAAAGTGAGGTATCCAGCTGTGATGTTTGCTTTGATGGATCCACTGAATAGAGCAACAGGCAACCAGTTAATACTTCTGTCCCTAAAGCAGGGTTCTTTCACCCAGTGTTCAAGAGCCAATCTACAAAAGGAGTTGAGATACTTGATTTAATTACCATTCTGCAGAATAGTGTGACAGGCATCTAAGGCTGCCAGCAGGCCTTCTAGGAAGTAGGCAGCCTTTTCTCCAAAAAGGGAATAAAGAATGAAAAATACAGAAAGAGGTGTCTGGTCACTCACAATGATATAACAAAATTCTTTATGCACGTGTGGTGGGCTTGGTCTGGTTCATTGTGCTATCATTTGCATATATAAATTTCCCTGCATGTGTGTTTTTTTAGCATTACAATAATCTGGGGTAACTTGAGAGGTTATATTTTCATCCTATCAGCTAACACCAAGTTATTATTTAATCATATACTCAATTACAGTTTCTGCTTGAGTCTATTTGAACAATTAATTGTCAGTGAAATAAGGATTTGTAATATTCTGTTCCTGGGGACTCTTCACTCCTCCATTGCTCTGGTACACTGTTGTCATGGTTTCAAAACCAGCCCAGAGTTACTGTGAACTTCTCTGTGGTTTTTTAACCTTAGCTGACACCAAATTCTCCCCTTTGAGACTTATGTACATATCCAGAGAATGTTTCTTACAAGTCACACCCTGTGTTTGAAAAAAACACAGTTAATTCTGTAACCAGAAAGAACACAATAAACATAGAGATTTTGATTTTGTGATAGATTTTGATGCATCAATGTAGTCTCTAAGGGCCCTACAGCTGTCTGTATAACCACCAGAGCAATGTAAGGTTGTTGTCACTTTTCTGTGGCTCATCTCTCCAAGTGTGGATATCAAGTTCCCATCTTGAAAGTTGTGTACCAGCATGTCGGGGGCAAAGGTGCTCGCTGGCTGAAGTACCTATGTAAAGATGATAAAATGTGCAAAATAGACAACAAACGTGTTTTATCATTCCTTCCCCTTTAACATGCACTTGATTGCTTCAATTGCCCAATGTTTTAGCTGGAGATGACTTCCCCTGCAATACTTCAAAAGGACTCACTCTCTCACTGACTCGTTAAGTGAGTCTCATCAAGACAGTCAGCAAGACCTCTACCCATTTGATCTGAATTTCCAGGCAAAACTTTGAAAAATGTTGTTGTTGTTTTCATTTTCAATCGTGGTCTTCACCTTTTTGCTGGACTGGGGCCTACAGAGGGATGTAAATCCCATTAAACTGCAGAAAATTTGATATTCCTTGGACATCTGTTCCCACATGAATTTATTCGTGTAACTTCTTGAGAAGGATCTCATCATTTCAGCAGTTCTGAGAATATGTTGATTTGGAGTTCTCTACAATTCTTCGGATTTCTATTTTTTTTGTTTTCTAACGTTTTGGTGCTTCTGCCAATTGATTTTTCTTCTTTCATCAACATATTCCAACAAAATTACAATGTTTTTGTAACCTTGCCATTGTTCCAGTGGCAATGTGTTTTTGCTAATGCGTTACCCGTCAGAGTAGAGCTGTTTTCAGTTTATCAAGTGGCACAGTACAGCACTGCTGCACCTCTCTTCCCATTATGGGATTCTCTGATTTGAAGGCAAAATTATTTTTCTTTGTTGTCTAATTGGATTTAAAAAAAAAAAAGAAATACCTTTTATATTCAAAACCAGTAAAATAAGCATTTGTTTCTGGAACTGAGGCTGTCAAAGTGTAAGAAATGGTATGGTGGGGTATTTGTGTATGTGTATATATTCATAATTATTTGGTTTATGACTCCTAATTTCTGTGCCAGTCCATATTCCTGAGAATGAAGATTCTCTACTGGTAAAATAGGAGTATTTAATTCAGACTGATACTCCCCAAGCAGTCCATACTGCATGGCAGTATTTATCAAGGGCTCCAATCCTTCACATGCTTCCATTCTAATAGGGTATTGATCCACCCTCACTGTCTGGGCTCCTGGCTGGAGCTCTACTTGAAGTGGAGCTCACGTTCCTGCTTTGCCTGGCTTCTCTGAAGCCCATCCCCCAGAGGGATTACCACATTCCCTACTGGATCTGGGATGTCAATCTCAGGTTCACACGAGGTCTGGTCCATTAGTAAACAGATTTAAGCCTTCTGTGCTGTTTCCTGAGGGAGGTATAACTTGTACAGACTTTTTTCAAAAAAAGTTTTTTGAGCACTTAACTTGCAATCTGACAATGGAAAGGACATTCTGGCATATATATATATATATATTTATAAAAACTCATGAGGCACTTTAATATCTTCATTCTACATTTTGTAGGTTGCCAGAATGGCTGCCAATTTCTTTTTCCCATTGCTGCAACCATCATATTGTGACACTACTTACAGGCCTTTACTGCTCATTATTATTGAATGTGAGACCCTGCTGTCTATTAAAAGCTCTATTGCTTTGTTCCCCAGCTTTATTGGAAGTACAGGATCTGCTGGGTATGCATTGATACTTTCCCCCAGTCCCCTTCACTCACCAGAATCCTCCAGCATCGTAATGTTAACATGCTCTAATTGACCCTTACTGCCTACAAAGAGCTCATTGATTCAGGCTCAAGGTGGGAGAGGCCTTTTGGACCCCAGAATCTCTGCCAATCCTTTTGCATTCTTTGATATCAGCCTCTTTTCTTTTGCAATAAAAAGATGTTCAATACAGCCTGCATATCTCCCCTCCATTAGGGTCATGAGTCAGTATAATATTCTCTAGGAGCTGATACATTCCTTCTGCATTTTCTGGATCCTCTGAGTGTAAACAGACAGAACAAATCAACAAGTCTGAAGTACTAAATGGGACATTTACAAAGAGCTGGCAGATCCTCTGTCCCCCCTGATTGTCTTAGAGGTACCTTTGTCTCTGGTTGAATATGCCCTCAAGTCCCATCTGCCACAGGACTAAAATTTTCATTTCCCATAGCCCAGTGTCAGTCTCTTGCCTCACCCAGAGGGTGGTCATGGTTGTGAGGAGCAAAAGAGGGATTTCCAAGCCAATGGAACTGGAAAGAAAGGTAATAAGTCTTTCTTTGGTCCTTGCCCCATTCTTGAGATAAAATGCTGAGCATTCCAGTACTGGGAGTGGGAATGACAGGCTTGTTTTGTTTCTTCATTCTCATCTTGTCAATTTTTTTATATGATATGTTTTTTGACATGTGTTCCTTGGGAGTGTATACTACTCAATCCATGCCTCAGACATGAGTTATTAGAATCTAATCATATATCTTTAATAAGTTTTGCAACATAAAATTGTAATGGTTTGTTATTGGGGGGGTTGCTTATTGTGTTTTTGGTGTTTGTTTTTTCTTTTTGTTTTGGTTCTTTTGGTGGTTTTTTTGTTTGTTTGTTTTAACTGAGCTAGGTGAATGGCAGATTTTTTTCCAGATCCTGTCCAAACTTGGACAAGGAGGCTTTATTTTTAAGAGACCAAATATATTTTCTATAGTAAATGTACTGATGCTGACTTCCTGACGTCTTTCTTGTTCTGGCTCAGAGATGAGGGGATAATTTGTTATCAAGTGCTCTGTATGCATGTAACTTAGGAGCAATCAGTGATCAGGAATGATGGGTTACAGATGACTGATTGAGGACTTGTTGATGTTTAAGACTGCATTCCCACAGGTAGGATGTACTCCTCCTCCCCCTGGGCCTCTCACCAACACATACCTCAGTGCTCCTTCTCTGAGAACTGGAAAAAGTTGCTGCTTTCTGTTATCACACTTCTGGAAACTTAGGCTTGAATAAAACATGCTAAACAAGGGCTGAAATAGCTTGGATACAGATGCAACTTGCTGTATGCTACACCCCTACCTTGGGACTGCCACATGAATTAACTAGCAATAATAAAATCCCTTCTGCTAGAAGACTTATGGTAAAAATGATTTACATGCTGCAACTGTTTTGATCTAAATAATTCAAGCATGTTGTGAGGAAGCAGTGTTGGAATGTCTTAATTCTTCCAGATTATCATGTCCTGTCAATAGCAATGACCTGAGACTGGTGATGCTGGATAGATGAAGGCATGCTTGCATTTTGGAATCCTATGTTAGCTGTAATTACCACTGCTGGTGATTATAACCTTATTACCCTGTGGCAATGCCTCAGGAAATCTTCTGTAGGATTTGTTGTGATGATAATTATCTTTTCCCTGAGTAAGTCTCTCTCTTGTGCTTAGCAGTGGCATTGGACAATGAATTTCTGTATTTGAAATACATTCCATTCAGTCCTAATTTAGTTAAAACCAGACCACAGCTGAAGCCATTTAAGAAATCATTCTTAGCTAGATGCTTTTCAGTGGGGTAAAGGCTGTAAAATTAACTGGACTCTTGTTCCAATGTCTACTGATCTGATTCACATTGAAAACACCAACCTGCCTCCTTTTAGATCCCACAGTGGAAATGATACTTGGCCCACATAGAGATGGACCTGCATGCAGTCCATCTGACACTGGGATGTCCTGCAGGAAGCTTTTTGGTCCTTAGGCACCCCCTCACACAAAGTGTGAGCATATAAATGGATTAGAACCAGAGCCATGGGGACTCTCATGTCTAGTCCTTCAGATCCGGTTCTCTGGCCTTTCTAGCAGTACTACTCATTACCAACTTATAGACCGTGGAGCCCATATGTTGAACTGATCCTCATTGCTCATCTCACCTATCTAATGCTCACAGAAATGGTCTTCCATCTGCTTGGTGTAGTATGAGCAGGCTGAATTCCACAGTAAACTTAGCCAAAGTATTGGATATTATTGCTGTGTTCCCTGTTCTGATCCTCTGGACAGATCAGATGGATCCTCCACTTGAGTGGCCTCTGCTGTGTCAATGATGGGGTGCTATCTTTGTGGTGCTTTGAGAGAAATTAGCCTTTAAATGTTCTGCATTATAATAATGAGGAGTCAAAGTGCATTTTAGAGTTTCTTGCCTGCCTTTTTTATATCAGTGGTGGTTAGGAGGCCAGATTAAAATTCTGATTTTAATTATTTGCTGCTTAACTTTTGACATTAACAATCTTCAGTGAAGAAGGGGAAATGTGTCCAAATCTGCTCTACAGCTTACACCTCAAATTTAAGTCTCAATTTACTTTTCCCTTTTGAGGAGTTTGCACAACACCTGCAGTGTGATTTTTCTAGTGCCATCAGTATAAATCAAGCCTCGTAAATCAAGCTGTAACTACAAGCCTTCTATCTGTGAATTTTATTTGCAGTGAAAATAGGAGGCTTCAGGAGGTGAAACTGCTGTCATATGAGCTATGTTCACTTGCCTGGAGCAGCACACAAACCATCCTGGTCGAGAGAGAGCCTTTTAGCTGGAACTGATTACAAATAGACCTCCAAGCTGGGAACCTTCCACATACTGTTGGCACACACTTGAGCTGCCTGGAAAGACAGCACTGTACTTATGGCCTTTCCTTGGGATATTGGCATTTGCCCTTGCTTTGGCACAGATTTCTTATGGACAGCAGGTGCTTTACTTGGACTTTGTGTGGGAAATTGCCGGTGAGTGATGTGTGAGTAGCCAAGGAGTGAACAACTGTGTTAATTGTCTTGCAGAAAAGCTACCACATGTGAGAACCTTTGCTTTTTATGTTCCACAAAGGCATTCAAATGTACCAGTCATGCTATTAAGTTTCTATATCTTCTTGATCCCAACACGTGGACAAGTTTTTTGGGCATTTGTGTTTTTTTTTTTTTTTTTTTTTTTTTTTTTTTTTTTTTTTTTTTTTTTTTTTTTTTTTTTTTTTTTTTTTTTTGTGTCATTTGCCCCATATGGAAAAGGGATAGCAGTTCTCAGTTGTTTCACAGAAGAAGGAGAGAAGCTTGAAAAGCTGTCACTGGTGGGGATTGAATGTTGTCTCTTCCCTGGTACAAGAAATGAGAGTGGGCTTGGATGTAAGTGTTGCTCAGACTCTCTGAATTCAGGGCCACAATTTTCTGTAGAGTTGGGCTTCATCTTTCTGTAGTGCTTCTGCTGTTGAGGTGAGAAACTGGAAAGGTTATGACAGGGAAAAGGTAATCTTCTAGTGTCTAACAGCTCCTGCTGCCAGAACATCCTGCCTTTTGAACTGCAGTAAAACTCAGAGCACTCTGGTCCCTGTTCTGAGGCAACCCCAGCTGCTAAATTGTGAGTGGATTAATTCAAGTTTGGACTGTAATTGGGGTAGGGCTGTTTCCCAGGGTTGCTTTCCATGGTTGTTCAACTAGCTCTAAAGGTTGATGGGACAGAGCCTTTCTGATTATTGAATCTGGTTTGTCACTGAGGACTGATTTCATTTCATTCATATACTTGGATTATATATCTTGTGTCTAAATGAAGAATGTGTATATTTCTGATATTTTAAAAAAAATCTCATTGTTTTTAGAAACCTAGATCAAATGACTAATGCATTCTTCAAAGTAAGGAGAAACTCCTGTGGACGATTTTTCAACACTTGACACCTTCCCAGCCAATTTACTTGTTCTGAGCAGAATAAATGGAGGTAGCTTTTCTCTAGCATGACTGCTGGCTATTTCACACAGCTACCTTGATGCTCTCTAAATGGAGCCCGCAGAGAAATCATTGCAACAATAGAAGAAGGGACTGAAGTTGCAGGGATCTCATTAGTTTGCAAACATGGAGGTTGTGAAGCCTTATTTTGATTTCAGACAGGTAAGTGAAATGGGTTTAGAGAACTCATTTAGTTATTGGTGAACATATTTTTCCTGACATCTGCTAGCATGCGTTCTGTGGACACATAGAAAATGTAAGAAATGGCCAAGTGAACTTATCTGCTAGCTCTGAATCTTGTCTGACAAGTATTAAGGAGTGGTCAGCTATGGGTTGTTTTGAAGGAGTTGTTACAGCACTCCTTGCTGAAAATTGCATTTAAGTAAAGCCACACCATCAATTTTTGCCATGCTCTTTCTAGATCTCCTTGTATAAAAAAGCTCTTGCTTGGTTTTTTGCCTTTGTAAATTGATGAGTGGTACAAAACAATTACCTGAAGGCATAGAGAGGGTCTGAACTTAAAGGCATTCAGACATTTGTTTTCTGTTCAGACACAAGTGATCCCTTGGAATCTCAAAACTGTTTGGGATATAGAGTGAGGAGAGAGAGAACCATCTCTTTGTTTTATTTGCATATTTGTTACTAGAAGTAACAAGATGATGCCACTGCAGGAAATGCAGTTGTTAATATTCTGGAATGCTAACAGGAGTGGATAATGTCAGGTGTGAGAGGTAGTTGTAGTTATTTTGCTATACTTGACAAAAGTGCAAGCCTGTTTGTGTTACTGGTTTAGGTATTCCTGAGAGCATGGAGATTCATCTTTAGAGTCCCATGGTGATTCCTTATCATTTTTTGCCAAGAATTATAAACTGTAAATGTTACCTTTAAGAAGAGAAAACTGCTTGCTCAATCTAAAAAAAATCTCTTCCCATGCATAAAGAACTCGCAAGAGAAGGCCAAGGAACAAAGAAAAATGAACCTCTCTTTGGGGTTAAGCCAAGAAGTAATTAATCTAATTGGAAGCAATAGAGATCTTAGCTTGATATTAGGAAAGCACTGAAAGTATTTTGCCCACATGCTCTGGCAGAAGAGTTCACTGCACACAAAGAGGACAGAGCCCACCCTATTTGATCATGTCTCTAGGTTGGACATATCCTGCAATTCTCTGACTGGTTTGGGTTGTTTTTTTTTTTTGGTTTTTTTTTTTTTTTGGTTTTTTTTTTTTTTTTTTTTTTTTTTTTTTTTTTGAAAGGGCATGGTAAGTGAAGACTTATGGCTTTGTTTTGCTAAGGGCAGAATAGTACACTGGGATCTTTACAGGATGTACGTGAAATTGTACTGCATGCCACAGTCAGACTTTCTCCCTTCTTGATGATTTGGTCTCCCGTCATCCTTTCTTGCAGAGCATTCTCAGTCACCCTTAGGGAAGGAAGATTCCTTTCCTTTCTAAAAAGGTAAATTAGATGCAAGGGAGAGTTCTGAAGATAGGCAAAAATAAAGATGTTCTATTCACCTTCACAATAAAATGTAACCAAACATATTAAGCACTTGTACTGCTTGCCACATAGGAGGTGGGACCAGTGACTTGTTGAGCTCCTTCCACACTCTGATTACCCTTAAGGATGAGATGTGAGTAGGACAAGATGTGGCTTGGAGTGCTATACATCCTGTTTGGACACATAGGTGATCCCACTAGTCACTCGTGCATCGTTCCTCAAAATATTCCTATCTCAGAAAACGCAGCACTTCAGTGCAGCCTGTACTCTGGCTGATAGATGTGTGAAACTGCACACTCCATAGTTCTGGATAAATGGAGTGCTTGCTTTAAAGACAAAGTGCAGGGCTCATGAACCTGTGCCTGTACAGTGTAAATAGTATTCAGTTTCTAGTCTCTGTGAGACACCAGTTCAAAACTTTGCTGTGGATAAATGAGGAGTACCTTAAGGGTTCCTGCATTCTAGAGTTAAAGTGCTCATACGGAGAAAAAAAGCATTTCACACATCCACTTTAGTTTTGATAGATGAAAAAACCCCAGCAGTCAGACCTTCTTATGTGGTTTTCTCAGGTATGGGTTGAAGCAGCTAACATTTATATCCTGTGCTGGGGGCCATGGTTCCAGAGAAGTCAACTGCAGATAACAATACTTTTCTAATAAAGTGATCAAAAATTATGTAACTTAGACAACTTAGATTATATCCATGCTCTGATTTATCTCCCTGGCTCGAACCAAACCTATCTGTGTTTATCCATTACTTGAGTTCAGTTGTGCTATGCAAAGAAAAGGCACATTTTTGCTGTTGAGTCCATGTGTGCACTGTCTTGTTTGTTCAGAGACAGCTCTGGAACAAGATTCAGTAAGAGATTCCATGAGCAAGTGGTTTCAAAGGAGATTTTTCAAGATGCTTCTTTTTATCTTTTTAAAAACACAAATCATCTTCTGCTTTCTTTCAGGAATCCACTCCCAGCCTTTTCCTCACTTCTAATCCAAAAGTTGTCCCAAAATGATAAGTCCAAGGTTCTTTACACTAGTTATGTATGGGAAAGGTTGGTGGAGAGAAAGATCATCAGTGATCAGTAGGAATTGCACAGTGTGTTCCACAATTGAAGACTGTTTCTTTTCCACCAGTGTACCATTTTGTTCTTCAAAAAGTGATACAGTTACAGGAGAAACACAGGAGAAAAGGGGTGATATGGGAAGTGTGTGCACCCACACTATGCTGGTCTCTTGATCAAAGAAGGTGGATTCCAGAACAAGGACAAGGAGCTGGAAGGAAAGAAGGTCCTCGTTTTAGGGAACTGGAAAAAGTGACTTTCTAGCCAATGCTATTATGATATGGAGATAAAAAAAAGATCTAAATAGCAGTAGTTAAATACTAGGGAAAGAAATTAGCCACTCAAGTCCTATGACAGCAGCTAGTAGTGGGAGAAAAGACCATAAATGCCTGAAAATTTAGCTTAGACTGGAAACTGGTAGATGTTTTGATATAGCAGAGGGAGGGGAGTGAGCTTCTAAAGCAGCTTCCCAGTGAGTATGTTTGTGTAAAGGGGACAACAGGCTTGCAAAACCACTTCTAAATGGAGCTGAATCACTTAATGCCGCCGTGTTTACAGTGGCAGAAAGCTGGATTTGATGAACCAGCTGAGAAGGTCAATGCAAACACTATTCTACCTCCACACTAACATATAAACAAGAACTGATTTAATTATTAGATTTCTTCAGGAGGCAGGAACATCTTAAGTGCATTTTGCAACCCCATGCTGTGGTTTAGGGCCTGACACCACTGAGGCTTTGCTGCAATTAACATAAATCATAGAGCGTGTGGATGTTACCTGGCTATCATGACTGTGAGCTGGTCTGTCCTGTGTTGAGTGTTTCCATTTAACAAGAATTGCCACTGTCCAGTTTACCAACCTGCCTGTTGAACTGGGAATTGGGATGGCTTCTTGGGCAGACTAACATCCCAGAGACTAAACAGCAGCTACTAGCATTATCTGTCTCTTCTCATGAGCACAAAATCCATCACAAGAAAGACAAGCAATTTCTGATGCTTTTTTAATGAACTGTCTCAGAGAGAGAGTGAGAGAAAAAGAAGTATTTGTTCCTAAGTTACATGGCAAAAAAAATGACTATAGAAAGCTCTGTTATTTCTTTTGTGCTTGCTTCATAGTTTGTAATACCACTAGGATTGCACTCTGAAACTTTCTAGCTAATACAACAGCCTCTTAAACACAAACATTTCAATCTGGAAGCAGCCTTATTGCAAACACTCAGAGAGCAAAGAAGATAAACACAAGAAAATTGTTTCAGTATTTTGACAATCAAGTCTGAGAGCTTTTACACATTGACTCTTGACAGTTCAAGATGTCAGAATACTGGAAGTGAAGGGTAGTGACAGGTGGAAGAAAAAAAAATGGGAACCCAACCCCCACAGAAAAATAATAATTAAAAGACAGATCATAGAGGAAAGATGTGATTTTTTCCAAGGCGCTGATGCAGGAATACAAGATTTTGTGTGGTCAGGGTGCTCATGGGGCTTCATTAGGGCTTTTATGACTGCTGCTATTAACAGACCAATGGTGTGTCCACTAAAACTCAACATCAGCTGTTGAGTATCAGCATGGGAGCTATAAAAGCATAACGCTAATTTCTCCACATCTGGCTTTTCTTCTTTGTCTATAGTCCCTAATTACAATCTCTGGTTTGGGGTTGGTTTTTTGAGTGGTGACCTTCAGTTAGATTAAAGTTGGCTTGTTCACAAGATTGACAAAGTGTATTAAACTTTAACAAGTTGCATTTCCTAGGAACTTCAGTGGTACCAAAATGAAGTATTGGAGCAATAATAATCCTCAGTAGCTTTGTCTTCCATACCAATTTTTTTTTTTCCCCCGAGGACATTTCCATCGCTGTTCCTCTGCACCCCATTTATATGAAAGGAAATGATATTTTCTTATTGAACGGAGTTCTGGTTACATTCCTCATCTCAGTGTGTGATGCCTAATTTTTTTCATATCTCCACGGTCATCTCTTAAATTATATGCACATGCATAGAGCTGCTTTGTGTTTTTGTGTTGTTTTGTTTCCTTCTCTGGAAGAAGACAAATGGGATTTTCAATTTGGGGCTTTACCTATGCATTCTTGTGTTTCTTACCTTGCTGTCTGTGGGATTGAATCCAGCCCAGCAGAAAAGCTGTTGATGGATTCTGAGTTGACTTCCTTAGTACCCGCTTAGATCTCTGGGACCTCCTGCCACAGCGACACAGGGAAAGAGTGGAATTGAGGTATTGAGAGGCTTAATGGTGTGCCTTGGTCCTTATGCATGCCCAGTTTCAGGCAGCAGGGTACTTTGTATTCTCCTCTTCTAATGTATCAAAAATGTTCAGTAGAAACAAGAACTTATATTAAATATGCAACCTTTAGATGCCTTTAAACAGAAGAGGACAAAAGATATCTTTTTGAGCTTTCTAACAGATTTTCACATGTGTGCCTTCCATATGCACTTTGCCCAAGGCTAACATTGAAGTTACAGCACAGAGGGTGAATCTGTACCTCTCAGCATCTGTGGTTCTCAAACATGTGCACACATGCACATGGGAACACAAATGTACATGTTCTTGTTTGTCAGCTTCCCTGATCTTAAAGCTCTGCATGACACAGGCACACAGTTGAATTCAGGAAGAATTCCTTCATGGAAAGGCTGCTAAGCATTGGAACAGCCTGCCCAGGGAGGTAGTGGAGGTGTTCAAGAAATGGGTGGATGTAGCACTCAGTGCAATAGTCTGGTGACAAGGTGGTGATTAGTCAAAGGTTGAACTACATGATCTTGGAGGTCTTTTCCAACTTACATGCTTCTGGGACTCTGTGACTTGGCTTTAGATTTGGGCCTGGCAGCAGGCAGTGGTGTTTACTCAGAGCTGCTGATGGCACTATGTGAAATTGTGGGTCAGTTGAGGAAAATTGCTGAAGCTCACATTACAGTAAAGGTTGCAGAATTGCTGCTGCCACTGCAGCTATTTTCCTCTTTGGATTGTCAGGTGTTTAGTCTTGCAGAGTAAAAAAGGGAACACTAAGCACCTCCAGAAAATACCTTAGCCTGGATGCTGGATCAGACCATGTAGGTGCAGTAGGAAGGATTTCTAACTGAATGGTTTGTCCTGCTGCCAAATCCAGATTGCTTCTTTAAAACAGTCTTCTTTCGGGCACTTTGTATAAAGGAAGAAATTAAACATCCACACAATAGTATTCTTTCCTGTTAAATTTTACAGAATGTGGAGCTCTCTGTGGAAAAGAATAGTTTTTTCTCTTGGTGACGTAGAACTGGTTTTTAAAGTGAGCTCTGTGTCTTTACAAGAGCTGTTCATATGACAGTCCTCTTTGTAATAAGATTTCCTCTTCCACTTACTGTGTGGGAAGAGGGATCTGCGTGCCATACTGGTCATTAAATAAAGATTGTGAGCTTGCTACTCAGAATGTTGTTGCTATTATAAGCAGTGACAAAACTAGTGTGATGTCAAAAGTTTCAATTAGTCAGACTGGTGAGTTACTTCCTGGGAGATGCTGTTTAATGGCCTCTGTAGAAGTGATCTTGGACCATTTCCTTATAGGTGGTTGACTCATGCTCAGTATGAAGTGCTGCTGCTTCGTGGGCTTGTATTTCAGGACTTGGAAATTGAGACAAATAAGGCAAGCTTAAATGACTGGTGTTCCTGCTTGTACATGCAAGGCCTTCAGCCCACAAATCACCTTGGAAACCACAGTACCTCAGGCCCACCAGCCAGCAATGAGTGTAACAGCAGAGCAAGTAGTCTGGAAGATTGTGGGGGGGGCTTCCCATGTCCCTGAGCTGGAGAAGCTTAGCTCTAGAGAGCAGACCTCTTATGTGCCAGCATGAACAGACCCTCTGGGTGTGCGTTGATAACACAGAACTGTGTTTTTTCAGTCTGCTGGATCTAGTCTGACTAAGTTCTGGCTCTTTTTAAGGTTTCCCAGGATAAGTCTGAAGTACAGGACCAACCTCCTTCTGCCTCCCTCTCAGGCTCCTTTTGTCATGGTAACTAGTGGTACATGATATTTATGTGACTTTTCTCTGTCGCTGAGCAACTCAACTGGGATGATGATTCCTAGAGTGTGGGAAGGGACATATTGTTACCATCATCCAGCAATAAATGAGAAAAATACCACGTTGCAAATGTGTACAAAGCATCAGTGAGGCTCTTCTGTGTGATTGAAACTAAATTGTGTGTTGGGGCAAGCACACTTGCTTCTTGAGGTTATGCTGAAATTTCATGTACTGCTGCTTTAGAGAACTGCAGTTTGAGGTAGCTCTATTTGCCTCGTTGCCTTGGGTTATGTGTTGTGTTTTGTTACCAGATAGAAAAGCCCTTGGGAGGCAGCAGGGAGTAGCAACAGCAGCTGCTGCTCAGAGGAGAACAGAGCGATTCCTTGTTCTGCTATTATTCCTAGCGTGGCTGAGAGAGGGCAAGGAGAGAATTCTGCAGGGTTTGGGAGGTGGCTAAGAGGAGGAGGAAACCTTCACACTTAGAAGGTGCTGTTGCTGTTGCCCTAGTGGTGGGGAACTTCTGCCCGTCCTCCTTGAGTAGTTACTAAGAAATATCTCTACCTGATATTTCAGCTCAGGGGACCAGAAAGCATGTGCTCTGGCATTATTTGGAGGGAAGGAGGCTGTGGTATGAGTCTCCACAGTAAACATGTGGTACTGTTATCTACAGAAGCCTATTGGGTGGATAAAAACATAGGATGAGGTCAGCAAGAAGGTAGTGGGACCTACAGCGCCTGCTGTAAGAAGGAAAACTGTGGGTGGGTAAAGGCCAAACTGTGTAAAATGATCATCTGAGAATGTTAGAGAAGAATCCCAAAGACTTGGAGGGGGGCATTGTCATGGAATACTGCCTGCACATTTGTGAGTCCTGTCATTTGCATGGTGCAACAATTAGTTGGGGATCCTAAGATGCATTAGCTGAAATTATACCAAATGTTGCTTTGGTTCTATAACACCTGTCACTTCACAAAGGTTATACTTTTTTAAAAAAAATTCATCCTTCTCTTTTTTTTTTTTTTTTTGCTTGTTTCTATGTAGATAGCTAAAATGAGATCTGGTTGATTAGTTATAATGCAGTGGTCTTCAGCTGGCTCCTACTCCACCTCTTCTGGTTCATTCATTTATAGTAATAGTGGAGGAGTTCTGTGCTTCTTATTTCAGCAAAAATCAAGCAAGCTTGTTGTTTTGAAATACAGCTGGGAAGTACTACCTTAAATATGTTGCTGAGTCCTTAGACTAGATTAAGAGTCTGATGTTTCTAATAATAATAAATTAGTGAGACAATGCACTTTCTGCATAGTAACTGACTGGAAGGCAACAAGATTACTTTCAGTGTTTAGCTTTAAATATTAGTTTTCTCTTCCTTAAATTGCATTAGTTATATCTAATTATAGGTACTGTTTGTGGTAATCAATTTGAAGCATAATGATGTGAGTTGCCTCTCTTCTAAAGAATATATTTTGACTTGGAACATTAGAGGTATTTTGAATGCTGTGTGATTTTCATTTATGATTTGATTACAGAGGTAATTGAAATGTGACAGACTCTGATAACATTTTGTTGGAACAAATTGGTGAGTTCAACTTTTTTTGCAGATATATCATTTTGCCTTCATAAAGGCAAAAGAAATGTGAGTGTTTAGCTGCTTGACATACAGATACTTATGAAGATTTTCATCTATTTGCACTGGATCTTAATTTTTCTTTTAACTATGATGTCTATTGCAAGGAAAAAACAAGCAAATAAACCTCAATTTCCCCAGCTAATCAGTCCAGCAACAGAGCTATTGCTGCCCAATGACAGTAAACTAAAATTAAATGCACTTTAGCAACTTAGATGTAGATTATAACGAACTGATGTCAGCTCAAAATTGTGCCATTGCAATTATGATATGGTAGTATTTACAAATTATGGTATCTAGTAATTCTTGGCTGTGATGAATTGTAAACCTCTGCAGGCACCTAAAGACTCCAGAGCTGTACAGTATTTGGTAAACCTCTGTAAATGCTGTTACAGCTTTTTCCAATGAAACAGAATGGCCAAGCTTATGTGAAATGTCAGTTAAAATAAGTCCTTTTTACTTCCATCTTATAATATGTCTGGGGACTGACTGGGCCACTGCACAGAAGTCAGCACACAAAACCTTTGTTCAGAAATAAACTACCCAAAATAATTCAAATGCTTTACATGCAGAAGATATTACAAACAATTAGATTGTACCTAGCCAAATTTCTGCCTCGAGTAACCTGATTTTAGACTCCAGTCATGTAAATGTGCACACCTAGATTTACTTATGAGTACATTAACTTCAGCAGGTTGTTACTTAATAATGAACTAAAGTGTGCATAAATCCACTCAACCTTCAATATGTTGTGATAAATTGGTTTGTTGGAATGCGTGAAAACAAACAAACCCAGGGTAACCAGAAATTGCTGTTTCCCTTAGGTGGAGAATCTGAGGAAGGATAGAGGGGGAGAGTAAAATGAGAGCTGTTCTTTACCTGCTGTTAAGAAAAACTTGATTCTGAAACTTCCCACAGAATACAAATATCCAATATATTATTTCAGGACTACTACCCTTATTATTATGGGTAGTATTAAAGTGTTTCACTGGGAAAGTGTCTAAAATTGAATTTACATAACATATTTTTAGATTTGTGCATAGATATGTGTGAAAATGCACTCTACAAGCATGAGTGCTGTACCATATGTAATATTTCGGGTACTCTCCTAATACCATGATTTGTAATTTTTTTTTTCTTTCTTCTGTTATTTGTATATTGCTAGCATTTCTCCATGGGAGCTATGGATCCCCAAGTGTGGTAAATTTAAGCTCTCTAAAACAAGTCTGCTCTTCCTGGTGTTTTTTGGAATTGTCACAGATTTGCAGAGAGTCATAAAGTTGGTAAGTTGGTAGCAGCTTTGAATTACACGTGAACACTTTGCTAGTGGCTTTATTCTTTGCAATTCATTCTCAGAATTGGATAAAAACAGGAAGAGTCCTGATGATAATTTTTTTTGGGGGGGGAGACGATGTGTGTTGTTCTCTGCGAGTAGGCTTAGTGTGATGAAGTTGTAGAACGAGGTAGAAAGGCTGCCTGTTGAAAGAGATGAACCGCGGGCTGTTCCTGAGGTTCTGTGTGCGCCGGCTGATTCTCAGCATCCTTCCGTGGAGCAGAAGTTTGCCTGGCTCCCTCCATAAAGTGTCCTTCCAGTGCCACCTCTTGGTAGGTTCACACGGTGGCTTTGCCGCGGAGTGAATTCCACCAGGGAGGAGGTCTGCACACCCCTCACACAGAAACAGCCTCTGTACCCTGAGCTGCCTGCTGTGCAAGCACTAACCTCGTCTGGTACCAGGACTGCACGTTTATTAGTTGGAAATACTGCTGGTCTCATAAAAAAGAGCAGTTGGCTGATGTACCGCTGCTGGGTTTAAAGTGTGTTGCTACAGAGGTTTGCATGCATTTGGATTTAGCCCAGTAAATAAAAAGCTGTAAAGTACCATTTTCCAGCAGGTTTTTGTCAATTCAGGGTCCTGGATTTTAGTGCTGAGTGGTCAGCAGTTTTTACAGCTGATGTGAAAGGAGTAGTGCTTTCACTTATGTGCTCTGGGGAGTAAAATAAAGCAGCATGTCCTTTCTGGATTTCTTTCTTCCTGCTTCTCCCAAGATATCCATAGTACTTCAGGTTTTAGGGAGGAATATTTTCAGGTGGATAATGGCAGTGCACATTCAGCTTCCTGAAACAGGATCCAAGAAGGAAAGAACAAAATGGTGTGGGCGCCTAGCACCAACACTCCAGATATTTTCAGTTTATTCATTCTGCCTCAGTTTCTTCTTTCTTAGGCTGCTGCCTGGGATTTTCTGGTGATTTCCACAGCAGAATAACTGGTAAATCTGCAGGTGAACAGTGTGTGACCTCTAGCCCTTGCATGTGTGGGCGTACTTTGGCACAGCAGAGCCCCTCATGTCAATTTTGACCTTTGGTCATCTTGTTAACATCTCTTCTTTATGGAGATGGTATTGGTGGTTATAGTGCTATAATCAATAGCTCCCTTACCCTTTACTTTGCTCTAGATTGTACTTACAAGTGCTGAAAAAAGCCAGGGATGAAGAAACAACTTTGGAGAACATTTCATAAAGCTGCTCATCTAATCTAATAATATAGACTAAACAGAAAAAGAAAAACTGAAAAGTGCTATTAAAAAAATCAAACAATGCCAAAGAAAGCATCCTGCAAAAGTGTTTTGCAAGGATAATTAGGAAAGAAAACCACTTGTAACTGTACATAATCAAATGAGAAAGGGAGCATTTATGTCAGCATTGAAGGTGAAAAGATTAGTTTTTCTTTTCCTCTTGAACTTGAGGATTCCTGACTGAGAACTGAGCCCAAAAGTCCTGCTGCCAATCTCTTTCTCATTTTAACAGCAGGTACTTAATGTTTAATTGCTTCAGTATTTCCAGTTGTTCTCCTTCCATATGTTTTGAAAGCCCTTCATAGTGATTTTTGCATTCTGGCATACCTAAGCATCCTCACTTTCTTTTGGTGCCACTTGCAAGGAGGATCCACTGGCAAGGCACAGGTCTCTAGGTACACAAAAAATTATTTTTCTCCCTAGTTTATCTTAAAGACGTTTCTCATTCCTCTTGAAAATCAAGACTAGGCTGTTTGACTTCCTCAGCTGACAGTCCTATTAAAAAAAAAATCACTAAGCTTTGGGTAAATGTTACTAGGTCAGAAAGAAAGTTGAAACATTTGAGGCTCTACGCTTATCAGTAGGACTTTCACAGGGCACACCAGAGACTGTACTACTTCAAGTGTGATGTTTTTACAGAATTGAATTCTTATTGGGATCAAAATGGAGTTAATTTCATTGTGTGGGGGTCGGCAAGAAGATGTTTCTTGCAGCTCTCTGCATGATGGTTTTGCCTGAGTAGTTCAAAATTCGGAGTTTTGCTGGCTCACTTTATGGGTGCAGCAAGTTATGTGTTTTTCACTGTAAAAACAGTGGGCAGCAAGCCAATCTTCCTAAACTGTTGCTTAAGCATGCCTGCTTTATATTACTGCACTACATAGTAGCTTTATAGTCATTCTGTATTTATTCCTACTAATTTTAGACATTCTGAGTAGAGTGGAGTGTTTCTGAAGTACCCAGACCTGAGTAGTAGGTGTTTGTAACAAGGCTTGAATTCTGAGTGCAACCCCTTCAATACTGGATGAAAATCTTGGTCCAGCTGAAGCCGATGCAATTACCTCCTTTTTCCTTGAAACCAGCTTTTCCAGCCCTTCTGCTGTGTCCAGAGTGTCAGCATATGCCTTTGTGTACAGTCTGCTGTTAGGAGTTTTCTGCCTTAAAACAACCAAAGAAGGGACTAAAATCAGGCTTTGATTCTGCTGTCGCATTCAAATTTCTGGGAGAACTGACTTGATCCAGAAAAATTTCCAATTAGGGTTTGATAAGGATATTTTTGTGTCTCAGTTCCATCTGTTTTGCCTTGTGTGTAAGGCCTGCATCTTTGACATGGCCAGCTGCCTGTGCTCACTGTAAAATCACCCTGACAAGTTTGGGGTCCTTGATGCCTTTCTTTGTAATTCCATGTTCTTTGAAACACAACACAGCTGATCTTGGTCATATGTAGTGATCTGTCCCATAGCATATTTTTCAGGCAAGTGATTACAATGCAAGTACTGTGTAGCAACTTGAAATGGGCAATAATACCAAAAACCATTAAAGTGTAGTAATAACTCAGGTATATGGAAACCTTCCTGAATAGCTTCTATAATTTTGGGTCATGTATGTGTTTGCCCTTTCTACATTTTTTTTTCCTTATAAACCATGGAAGTTTTAATAGGATGTGGGAATCCCTCAAGGCCTCATTCATCACAGGCATACTTATTGAAGTGTGTCTTTATTTTTCAGGAGATGATCTGCAAAGGTTTTCTTCTCTCAGTTTGATTAGTGGATGGAAGGAGAAGGGTGCATGGAGGGGTTAGAAGCATGCACCTTTACTGCCTTGCAGAGATGTACCCCGGGCTTGTGGCACAGGGAAAAATACTGTGGAAGAGCTGTGTTTTCTGAAATGTGGCATGGTTTAGTGTTAGATTGAAAGTAAGATTAAGTCATTAGGTTTGGTGATGATATTCTGATGCATTGGAAAATTGGTAATGGCACTGTAACAAGACTGAGCAAAAGTGTTGTTCTTGATGTGATGTGATACTTCTACTGTGAAAGCACACAAAAAACTCCATTATTAATGCAAGTGGTGCACTGATTTTAGATGCAGTCAAAGCAGTAGGGAGTTTTAACCATTTTCAGGGTAAGTGAAGCACTGCAGAGGTCATTTTATCCTGGTGTACACTCCAGACTAGCATTGAGGCATGTTGAAGAGCAGCTGGAAAAGAGCTGTAGTACAGGAAAAGCCATGCTCCTTTCTTCCCTGCCCTAGGAACTGACCCATCAGTTTTCTGCAATGGTGGCAGCAGATGGTCCCAACTGATACTGCAGGAACCAGGGAGCACATTCAGCCACCAAGAGTCAAACTGATCTCCCCCCTGGTCCCATCATCTGAGCCAACAGTCAGGGCTCCTTCTGTGGCTGAGGGAGTTTTAGTGCAAAACACATCCAAAGTGGAGGAACTTAACTGGCTTTTGGTGACACCTCCTTGGTTCCTCATGGGGAGCTTTTAAATGTCCCTGACAGGATAGTTCCATCTGACAGCAGCCAGGTGCTCCTCTGTCTGGAGGGGATGTGTGTCAAAAGTAAGTGTTGGCTCCAGCAGTTGCTGGGAAGAGGTGAGGAAAAATAGAGGGTGAATTAAATAACAGATAAGTGAATAATGCATTTGCTTAGCTTCTTAAGAACTTGATCACTCTCTCCTTTTGCATTTACATATTATCTGAGAATTGAGCACTATTTACAGCTTTATTCTGTGCTGACTTATTACATCTGCTCATTATTCCAAATAAGAACTTTCTGTAAGTCTCTATCACAGGTGAAGAAATCTAAATAAATTAAGCACATCTGCAAACAGAGCTGCTGCTGTATTTCTTATGAACAAATAGACAAATGTTAGGAAGAATATTCTCAGCTCTCTGCTGTGTCAATGTGTCAAATCTCATCAGGATTAACTTCAACCCCTGGGTATCTGTGTATCTTTCTTCACAAACATTTATGATTTCCTGGCACTGGTTACCCTGTCCTTAAAAACAGAGAGACTTTTATGCTGAGATGAGTTACACAGATTGAGCAGAAACATTAGCACAGCAATTTGAAATGATTGATATGTGCAGTGCCTTGTCTGCAAAGCTAGTTACTTTGCTACTTTTGACAAGGCAATTTAACAATAGAAAATTGTTGATAGTGATCAAAACAGATTGCTGTGTGGAGATGGTGGGTTTTTCAAATGGAATCTAAGCTTTGTAAGCCTCCTAGTTCTGCCAAAAGCTATTTACCTTAAGTTACCCAAGTTCTTAAATTACTTAAATGCTTTGGAAATACTGCCTCTAAAAAGGGGCTCCAGAGAATCACAAAACCTAGATTTCATTTAATTGTCACAAGGTAAAATTCTAAAAATCGCCCAAGTAGGAATAGGATTTTTGCATTTGTATACCTTTGAAGTCTGGCTCTAGAACTTCTAAGGCAGACTGTGGAAATGAGCTCCAAAGATTCAGAGGTGTGCTTTGGTATTTCCTCTCCAGATTTACTGTTTAAATTCATGGATTTGCTATACAAACAGAAGGTTGTGGTGTCTTCTAGATTGACTATTTCCTTCTGAAGATCTCTGTGCCTTCCCTGTGTTAGTCCTGAGCTGCAGGCAAGCTCTGGCTGGCTTGTGCCCTTCTGGTGTGTAACAGTAGAGCTCTTCACCTGAGGTGCATTTCCTTCTGCCAGCTCCTTGTAGCTTTCTGTGCTCGTGTTATTCCTTGTATCTCAGTGGTGCTCACACACTCCAGCCATGCTTGGGCCGCTTGTTGAGCTTCATGCTGAAGGAGGGGTCTAAAGGGATAAAAAGTAGGGACAGAGAGGCAAGAGCACTTGGAAGGACCTGCCCAGGAATATGGTTTCATCGCCTTTGTTCTCCCTTATTTGAGTTTAACCAGGGATGTGAAGGTCATGTCCATTGGCCTGGATGGTTCTTCTTTGGATTAGCTCCAGCTTCTGTCATCTGCTGTGGGAAATGTGTAATGGCACTAAAACAGCGTGACAAGGGGATAGCAACCCTGGTTCTTGGCACTGCTACATTTTTCTCAGCTGTGTTGAGCTGTCAACAGATGACTACACTTTTGTCGTTGTTGTTCAGCTTCAGGTCACTCCCATGATCTCATCTTTCATAAAAAAAAATCAAATTAGTTTCTAAAAAAAAAAGTTGAATTGATAAAATCCAGTTTATGAGTCTGGCTTCCTTAGAGCAGCAGCTCTCTTATCAGGATCACAGCCTGAGGAGCTCTACAGCCTGTTTGTTTTTATGGTAATCAGATTCTTTCATCCCAGAATCCAAAATGCTATTGGAGCTTATTTAATATTCTGGCCATTCCATGTGTCAAACAAACATTTGGACTGTATCTAAGGTGGAAGACAAAATCACATGGTTTTTCCTGTTGCTCTGTATGGCCACCTGTTGGTGAAAGGATTTCCCTGAACCCAGCTACTGTGGGGAAAGGTGAAGGTATATCTTGGCAGCCACGGGAAGACCTAAATTTGTTAGTCATTTGTTAGCATCTCTGCTGCAGAACAAGTAAGGAGAGCAGGAGATTCTGAAAGCCACTTCATGATTGATGAAGATATGGGTGGTGCTGAAGGAATTTTCCAAAGCATCCAAATTGACTGTGAGCCTCTTGCCATAAATTACTCTGGAAAACCCCATTTGCAAAGTGATTTTATGAAACAGGCTGGATATAGAAGAAGAGCTGTGAATGTCAAGCATGATTTCTTGCCCAAAGCAAGATTGTCTCATGCAATACGGTGCAATCTATGTACCTGTCTTTTACAGACCTGATTATGAGGGTAACTGATATCTTCTTTTTTCCTTCTTTATTTTTTTTTTTTTTTTTGGAAATTCACCTAGAAACTGTCTTTAAAATCATAGCTCTCCTTACCCACATGGCGAGATAAGAGACAATGTGCAGACAATATGCCATAGATTATTTTGCTAGGTGAGAAGGAAAAGCAAGATGTTCAGAAGACATATTATTTAATTTTTAAAAAAGGTAGTTAAATATATAAATCTTTCCTCAGAAATTCTCCCTGAATGGTCCTATTTGGAAATTTATCACGTCAAAGTACTTTAGTTTTACAATTCATTTTTTTTCTACTTTATATCTTTAAGTTGAAGATTGATGCCTGATTAAAACATTTTTCCCGCACCAGAGAAATTTCCAATTAAAAAAAAGATCTTTAGCAAAAAGGAACATGTCAAGAGAGAAAAATCACAGCTACCTGCTCTGTGGGTTTTCTACCAGATACTGACACCTGAGCTCTTTGTAGACTACAAGAATAATTACAGTGCATTTGCATAGGCTGGTGCTGAGTTCCTGCAAAAGAAATCCAGGAAAGGATTAGCATGCTTATTCACATACCTTGCATACTATACAGTGGATTCTTGATCTAATTGCTTCCTCTCCACCCCCACCACATCCCTCACCTCCCAATTTTATTGTTGTGTAATGTTTCTAGCTTGAAAATTTTAGATAGAAACTGACTCTACTGGAATTTGTGGAGGGAACCAAGCAGAAACAAAATCAGTTTCCTAGGTAAATATTGGCTCTACCTGACTTTCTGTAAGTGCTCTGTGAGAGTGGGACCTGCATGCATCACAAGCTAAAGAGGATTTTCAGCCAGTTGAGGCTGGTTAGGATTCTCCAGCTAGGATGAAACACCAACCTACGTTTTGGGTTTTTTTTTGCTAAAATGACATCTGGAAACACTAGCTGAGTACTAGTGACTGAGTACTGAGTACACAAAGAAAGCACATTCATCACAGGACCTAGAGGAGCAAGACCCTTGTCCTACCTACTGCATCTTCTGCCATTTCATAGGTTCTGTTTCACTGTGGAGAAGGAATATTCTGCCATTGGTGAAGGGAAAGGGTTTCCCTGTGAAGGGGAAAATCAAGGAGAGCTGTACCTGTTTGCAGGTTTATGAAAGGTTGCACTGATTGGACAAGCAGTGATAAGGCTTGGAAAAGGATGATTTAGATAAGATGTGTTAGGTGAAACACCACAACAATAAGACTGGTGAGGGCTTGTGCTGCTTGGGTATGATGCAGAGTCTCAGGTAGCAGAGGTACTGTAGGAAAAGCCTGGACATGCTTTTGCAGAGGATAAAGGTGACTCTAGACATTCTTCTCAGGTGCTTTGTTGTCCTGTGTCTGCCATTCTGTGCCTTCAAGGAG
Source organism: Serinus canaria (assembly GCF_022539315.1). Lineage (NCBI taxonomy): Eukaryota > Metazoa > Chordata > Aves > Passeriformes > Fringillidae > Serinus > Serinus canaria. Next base: position 17,531,163 of record NC_066317.1, read on the forward strand.
AGGATGCCCTCTCAGAATTATTGGTTTATCAGTGGACAGAGCACTAATGGGTGCTTACAAGGGCCTGTGTTTTCTTTCCAGTTGTGTTGCTAGCATGATGCATGACTTCTTGATGCTGCTGATCAGGGAGACTGCAAGAATTCTCTCCTGTGTCTTTGTTGCAGGGACAGGACACTTCGAAATCCCTCAGATGTTGGAAATGCCCCTGTATTTTTATGGTAATCACTTCTTTCAGTAAACAACTGCTATGCTTGAAGCAATTCTGCAATCTTATGCACTGTGTGTCAGAAAATTTTTTTCAGTCATTTCTATTATTGTTGTGTCTACTGTATTACTTTTATTTATTGGAATTTATTTTTGGGTACTAAAACTGCCTTGTTACTTTGCTCAAGAGACAACGCTAAATAAATAAATGAATAAATTATTTACCCAGCTTTGGTGTGAATTACACCCGTTTTGCTGTAATTCACATGCACTGCAGAAGTTATTTTTGATCCTGCCAATTGAAGGGGTTTTGAGATTATGGACTAGTCTTTTGGAAGTGCTCATAGCTGCTCTTGCTCAGAACAAGGGAGAAGAGCTCCCCCATTGAGAACAAAGGGAGCTGTGAGGTGCTGAGCAGTTTTGAAACTTCATCCATACAGCTTTAGACTGTGCATTTTGTTAAGGATTCTCTCTGAAGGTTACAGTAGAAAGACTTGTTTTCAGCAGGCAATAACACCAAGGGATTTGAATTGATGCTTATTTTTCCTCAGTTGGGCAAACTAGGGCATACTGGAAAATATGCCTCCAAGAATCCAGGACCTGAAGAACAATTTTGTTTCCAGCCTAAAAAATTATCACTGCTGCATTCACACCTATTTTTAAGGCCCAGCCTTCCACATATTTGTATTTCTCCCCCAGTATTTGCACTCTGACATGACAAGGTCTTTGCCTGCTTTTTTACCAGTGAGCCCTACCTTCAGTTCTTGGTCTCTCTCATTTCAGGACTCTTTATTTACAGAAACTCTCGGGGCTGACTTTTCAGAAACAGTGATATCTTCACTCTGTTTTCCCACCAACAAAGTCTTGTGCTAAGGCAGTAAATGCTTTTCAACACTTGCTTTCCTGTGAGAAAGTTGAATGGTTGTGGTTTTAAAAGCAGATATCTGCATTTCTTTGTTGCCTGTTAATGTCACAGTATCAAAGTGCTTCAGTACAGACTCTCATATCTCTGAAAAGCAGAAAAGTGTTTCTATATCTAGTTTGCAGAAAAGATGGAGTACAGACATGGTATTGCATGACATTTTACTTAAGAAGCAGAAATAAGTAATATCAATATGGTCGATATTAAACTACTTATAATGAAAGTGTAAATCTAAGATTGTTGGGTAGGGGCTTGGATGAGTTAGTCCTTGGCTCTGCCTGTATGACATTTTCATCAAACAAAGCTAAAATCCTTCCTGATAAAATCTACAGATGACATTAAGGCTAAAGGAATAGCAAATAAAAAAGAAGTGGAAATCATAGCAGTCTGCATGCAGCTTATTCCAGATCAGCAAACATTGTGCATTCCAGCACACTTTTGTGAAAAGGCACAGAATGCTACCTGTGAATGCATGGGTGGGGGCTCTGTCCTAGGACATCAGATGTCCAGAAAGTAGCTAGGGCCTCTGATGGTTTATGGATGGGATATTGGATGATGGATGCCCTACAGTGCTTGTGAGTCAAGATGCTTACATGAATTCCAAGTGTATAAAAATCAATTTTTCCACAGGGGTACAAGGCTTAAACTGTACTTTGTTGCTGTTAGGACCACTGGTAGAAGGCATCTTTGATTTTCATTTTTATGGCAAAGGAATCAGTGAGAAAATTGAGATGAACTGTTAGGAAGATAACTAAGGACCAGAAAACCAAGTTATTATTTAAAAACATGCTTGTTTATGAATTATATTTCCTCAAAGAAAACCTGGATCAGTCTGATCACAGTGTAGTAATGTGTCTTTGAATGTTTGAGAAATACAGTAACAGGTGTCCAGCCTTCAAGCAAAGGAACAACAACATACAGTAATGAAAAGTTGAAAGCACTGCTTCATTTTGAATGATCAAGATAATTAATGACTAAAATATTCAAGAGTAATTACATATTCACTCCACACTGCAGCTTAAATAAGGAAGCTTTGCTGGTGTGTGTTGTACCAGAGTGGAAATTAGAAGGTAGTATTGGTTCTAGACAGCTGTAACACCTGAGTCTTGGGGGCAGTACTTAACAAGTAGCCCCCGAGGCTGAGGCTGCTCAATTTTATTTTTTTTTTTCTTTTGAGCCTCCTGGATGTAAAATGCATCATGCATTTCCAGCCTTACAAAACTGAACCTATCTCAGTGCCCTCAAGACTAGCAGCTGTGGTGGTATGCCATATCTGCTTCTTAAGAAACCAGGATAACAGGTAGATAGAGGAGCAACTCCAGTAGGAAACTAGGAGGCATCCCCTTTCTGCAGTAACCAAATTTACCTGTATGCTAGATATAGGTGATTGCTATGTGAGTAGTTCTGTACCATCCTCTTTCCCATTCATTCACACTTGCTTTTCTCAAAATTAATTCAAACCCAGAGAGTAAAATATCATCTCTAATGCCTATTTCATTACATCTAGGACTGAAGCCACCAATTTCAATAAAATATATCCAGAAGGGCACTGTGTCATTTTCCCGAGCATTGCAGGAGACATATTAAAATGTGTATGCTAATTGAATGTAGGGAAGCAGGATTTGAAGGTTATGAGCTCTCTCTTGCCTTTCCTATGTATTCAGTATTTCCCTTATTTTCATGTCAGTTCCCTGCCAACTTTTTTTCTGTATGAAGTAATCATATTCAGCATTAAATTGGGGGATAGTAATAATAATAATAATAAAGGACTTTCTGAATATTTTAAACAGCATGGCATATATCCATGCTCAAAAAAATTCTTTGAATATGACCATGATCTCATTTCCTTCCTGTTCTTTCACCATCACACATGCACTGAGGGTGAGGGACAGTCATTGCCAAGCTCTGAATCGCATGAGATCCAAGGGGTATTTTCACTTCTTTCATCAGCCAGGCTGAAGTGTTCATTGCAACCACAGTAAGGTCCAATAATGTGCACATTGATGAGAAAACTGCAGAGCAAACAGAAGCACGGCAGCCCTTTGTGTTTGAGATTCAGCAGGCACACGAAGCTGAAAGCGTCTCTTCTGCTTTGACATTATCTACAGGTTCAATCTACAATATGCTGATTCCATCATAATACAGAAAATTGGTTAATTCCCTCTGGAAATTTACAATAAAAATAATTCTCCCCTTGAACTGCTCTTGCTTCTTCCTTTGATTGGATGATGCTATCGCCTTCATTCTTAAGTGGGGGACAAAGACAGCATTTATATAGCCAAGTATGTGCATTTATATAAAATCTGCACATTTTATGCACATACTTTACACTTTCTCTAAAAATATTGGCAAGTGAAGATAATTAATCAAACCAATTTCCAAGTCACTAGGACCTGTGCAAAAATTATATCACTTGAAGTTTTTATTAAATCACTTTGTTAATTTTTTTTTCCTCTCCCCACAACTTGGCTGCTTCTTTTCTTTTGAGCGCTGTCCTCATCCAGGATCCCCCAGTTCAGCATTGGAATTACAGGTCACCATGTCAGCTGATACAGAGATTTTATTATCCCAATAGGAGCCATTTTGGAAGTTAAATGGATGCATTTTATTCATTCACATATGGAAGACAAAAAAGCTTGGCAACAACAAAAAAATCTAATTTGAAGTTTACATGTTTCTGCAGAACACAAACTAGCCAGAAGCTAAGAGTAAGGCAGACACTGTTTTGGCAGGGAATGCAATTATGCACTAGCACAACTTAACTGTAATGGGGATGAAGTCTCTAAACTTGAAAAAGTAGCTGTGAAGTATCTGACAAATGTCATGAGCTTGTCTGGCACTTAGGAGATGGGGGCCATGGTTGGTGGAATGAAAAGAGATCAGATCTGGGAGATGGTGATCACCTTCTTCTGGCTTCCTTATCTTAGACACTGTGCATTTCCTGAATTTTTCTGTGTTTATAGGTAACGTGCCCTTGAAGGTCACGTGGCTCTCCTTTCAATGCCTAATTAACACAAGCCATACTTAATGGGACACAACTCCTCTTTTCCATGGGTGCCATTGGGAAGCTTTAAGGCATCTTTGTGTTCTCCTGAATTTAGCATACACTGAGTCTGACTCGGGGGGAGCATTGATGGGCAGGAATAGATCACCTCTGGGAGGTGATCTAGTGGGACTGCCTTGCCAAGTGTGTGTTTTCCCAAAAAGCATGCTGAAAAAGGACAGGCTGGCTGTGTAGCATGTAGGAAATACACACCTTGATAAAAAGCAGTTATAAGAATTGTAGGATAATAGAGTAGACTGGTGGTGATCTCATTTTTTTTTTGTATTAATAGTTCTCTTCTATAAGTACTGGCTGTGGTAGAAAACACAGGTATAGAGAAGCACAATTTTGTAATGAACCTCTGCAGACTTTGAGGCATGTTGGCAAATACTGGAATACCATACACATGCTGGTCCCTAAGCTTGGAAGGCTTTGTGAGAAACTCCCTGCAGCAGAGAGTTTCTTACTCTCTGTGATTTCTAAGTGTGATTTCTGCTTCCTATTGAGATTTACTGACTTGTTTAGTTTTCCATGAAACATAGAAAGAAGGAATCCACTGAGTAAAATATTTGTTTTCTTTTTTCTCTTTTAAAAATTTATTTATTTATTTGCAAGAAGCCATTTTATGAGCAATTAGGGTTTTTTATTTGCCCCAGAGTAATATTTTTGTTTCTGATTTGGCATATCTTTATTAGACTGAATAAAAAAAGCCCTGCTTAACTTGCAGAAGACTGAAGAAAAATAACTTGTCTGCCAAAGACATATCATGTTCATAGCCAGGCACTTAAGCTTGATATTGGTTCAAGTTCAGCAAAAGTGCAAGGAGGAAGGGCTGGCTCTGGCCAGAGATTGCCACAACCTTTGCACTGCCTTCCTTGCTTATTCTAAATTTTGGGAAAATCATGCTACTGGCCCATTACAAAGTTTGGATGGAGTGGAAGCAAGCTGGATCTGGTTTTGAGTGGGAGAAGAGAGCAGTTAAAGCCTCTACAAACAATGTTTCTGATAGCAGAAGCAGGAATAGCTGGCCCGGGCTTCCATTTTGTCTTATTCCCATAAGAACTGAGCAGTCTCCTCCTGTGGCTGGCACAGGCAAGGCTTCAGTAATTCCATGGTCTCCTGAGAAACTGTGCCATGTATCTGCAGGAAAACCAGATAAAATACACAAGTTCTCAGTCTTCAGAGAAAGGGAAATGAGACTGAGAATCTGGGTGGTTTTTAGGGCTATTCTCCTAGATCTTCTGCTTCTAAATGAAACAGTCTAGTATTTCTACTTCCCCAAAAGGGAAGGAAAATGTTCTGAGCTGGCTAGAGAGCTAAGCTGATAGAAATGAAATGAAGGAAAGAATTTAGAAATATCTTAGTTGCTTGCATTAACCAGGATTTTTTTTCATTTAAAAGTTATCTCAACACAATAGAGCTTTTAGAAGTAGTTAAAGAATAATAAGAAAAGCAAGATTTAGTTTAGCATAGAATTCTTTATATATGCAAATCAAAAGGACTATTTTTTTGATTTTTCATAAATATTAAAAACTATTTTTTGAGAATTAGTTTCCTTTTTTATTTTTTGGATTTTTTAAAATAAAACAACTAAGCAACCTCTTATTCATAGGGAAAACAATCTGTAAATGCTGTATAATACTTGTTGCTGTAAATTGGCTTACCATAATTTGTTATAACATATTTTAGACAGCTTGCTACCAATCAAGTGAATTTATGATGAACAGGTGAATAAAAGTATCATTCTTGTTTTTTAACTGTTTCTGTAACTTAATAGAGGAATAGTGAGCTGGAGCATTTCCTGCTGTAAGAACACACTCCCTAAATAACCTCACCCTTAATTCTACACTGCATAAGAATGATGCACTTTTCTAGTTTTGCATTAGAATATAAACACACATCCTGATTTCAGGGTTGATTGAGTTTCTTTGTAGAGCAAGAGCTTACAAAAAGAAGACTGCTTCCAAGAACCTAACAGCTTCGTGTATCTATTAGGTAGAAAGCTCCTAGGCAAAATTAGACAAAAAAGAATAGGATATGTGAAGTTCTGTTCATGTATGCCTTTTGAAATGGATATATATTATATCACTCTCATGAAACAAAAAAAAGGCAATGTCATAACTGGCTTGTTATAAACACTTTGGAAGTTCCAAGGCATGGAAGAAATTATCTTATTTCGAGCTGCTATTTCCTGTTATGACAGAGGAAAGGGAATGAAAGGGTGAGTTGTAGATTCCTGATGGATGATCCTCACTGCAAAGTATCAGAGTAACCTCTTGCTTGGTCAACAGTCCCTAATTTTGGTCTTGCTGAGATGTTGCACATGTTGCTTTCAGCAGCTGTAATGATTTTCTGTTGTGCCTCCTGATACAACAGTCTCTTGATCCTTTCATTAACACAGATATGTCTAATAAACATGAGATCACAACTTTTACCAGTCAATCTAAAATAACATATACTGGAGAGAGGATTGTATTGCTTTGGCTACTTTATGTGCTGAGTTTCTTAGAGGAGAAAGTACTGAAAAGCAAAATAGAAATAGTAAAGAATTTTATTAATGGTAGGGAATGAATTGGGAAACCAGTTCAGTTACAATTTAAACAGTTAAAAGAGAGAGGGATGGTTTTGCTGATGGTTGGCAGTGGATCTCAGCAGCAAGGAGCCAAAATTTCTGTTGGCTCACAAAACAAGGGAAAGTGAAAAATGTAAAAATAAAGAGATGAAAAAATCCCATATGTCTGTGTGATCCTGATGAACCTTGAAGACACAGTTTTGGTAATCTGGTGCCAGTGCTGCCAGCAATAATTCAATAGGAGCCTCTTAGTGATTAAATATCCTTTTTAACATCAGTAATAATTACTGTGTACACTTAAGCAATAAATTAATTCCTGACTCCAATCCCTTATAATTAAGGTTAATGAATTGAGTTGTCTTTAGTATTAGATAGTCTTAAACATTTATAAAACTACAAGGAGAAGAGATAAAACAGGAAGCTTTTGCAGGGATAGTGTAAAGATAACGTGACATGCTAATTATTTGAAACAGAAATATCTGAAATTGAACAAAATATGTATTTATAAAATAAAAATATCATCAGAATGGTCTAGATGCATCTTTAGCTTGTTGTTGCCCTCCATCCTCTGGTTAGAGAGGTTTGTTGAAAATTTTCAGAATTCTAACAAATATTTTGATTATCCATTCCTGCTCTCTTTTTAGCTCACTTTCCCATGTTAGTTCTGAAACTACTGTAATGGGAAAGTATTTGGATGATTCAAGTAGTTACTAGTGAGCTGAATTTTCAGAGCTCTCAATAATGGCTAAATTCTGTTTGCCATCCAGCATGAGAAGAAGCAGTGTTAGGGCCACCTGAAAACTCCAAGGTAAGGGCTAGAAAACTATTCCTTCTCATTCAGTTCTGTGGACTTGTTAAAAACAGTAAGAATTAACAAGTCTTTAAAAATATTCTCTACAGAATCTCATAGCAAAAAAAAAAAAAGTTACATTACTCCAAGTTATTACTTCTCTTAACATTCCAAGAACTCAGCAGTAGAAAGAGGTATTTCATTCCATCTTGACAGGTTCCTGCATGTGTTTAATACAAGAAATAGCTGAAAGTGGTTCGGGGATGAAGAGGGATGCTTGATCCAGTAGATTCATCTTGTTCTATTAGTACCTGCTGTAAGGGGAAAGAAATAAAATGAGGTTCTGCCTCTATGCCTTTGCTTGCTGATCTCAGTGCTGAGTGATTTGGAATCTCATCTTTGTCTGGAATGCATGGGCTTTGGCTCTGTTGCTCATGCAAATGTGAAAATGCACTGGGGCCTGTATCAAAATCTCAGCTGGGATAAGCTGATGCCAGTGGACTTTGGTACAAATCAATGTAGCCCCAGAAGACTGACAAGCCTGAAAATATCTGGATGCTCTGCAGATTTCATGTGCCTACACGCACAGTTTAATGGCTATTTAGTGTCTTTAAAATGTCTGATATTTGCTAGTATTGCCTTTTGTGGAAATTCCTTTAGATAGAAGTTGGGCTGCCTTAAAAAAAAAAAAATCTGACTCAAGTCCCTTAAGCAATCCCCGTTAAATGAAAATGTTCAGCCATTTCAATCTCAATGGGAGATTTTTGTCTGAGACAGAATTTAATGTGGTGCTCATTCACATCTGTAGGAATATGTTTAAAAAATCAGAATGACCCAATGTACTAAAATGAAGCACATAAATCATATTATGGCATTAATCAGCTTGCCATATGCAGTTGCCAGCCTCTGCTTAATTTGACTGGGATATATAAAAACATAATGCATCAAGTAAAAGGTATTTTTAAATGGGCTGAAACTAGCATATACTCCATTACCATTTCTATTTTTTATTACCATTTCTATTTTTTTTATTAATGATCAAATGGAAAAAGCTCATTTGTAGTGTTGATAACTTGAAAACTTGGCAGTCGTGTTTTTGTGTTCTTCATAAAATAAATGTGAGGCAGGATGTGGGCCTCAGAAATGGCACAGGTTTGTGTCCATACATAAGAGTGTGTTCATATTAACATAATTTACATAATCCCATGTAAGGGCTTTTTTACAAATGGGGCAATGGAAAATGTCTTGAGTGACACTTCTCTGGATATCCTCTGCACTTTCAGTGAATTATGTAAAGGTCCAGTGAACCAAGTGCTTTATAAGGAAAAGTGCCTCTGATTTTTGAACTCTTGATGCATATGGGATTGAATGTTTTCTTTTCATGACTCAGACAGAAAGCAACTGAATTGCAACCAACCGTATGATTTTAAAGGTCTTTTAATAAGGCTTTTCCATTCTGCATAGCACTTTCTCCCATCAAGATTTGGCTGTTTTTTTCACCATTCTCATCAGAATTTCTCTGTCTTTTATTTTTAAAGAGTGTTTTCAAATTGAATCAACTCATTGTGGTTTTTAGTTCTTTCTGAGTCTGACATTCATAATGAAAATCTAAAAGTGTCAGTGTCACTTCCATGCTGGAAATTGATATAATGCATGCTAATGAAGACTTCAAAGGAGGAACTGTTTTTATTATTTTAATTTAAAAGTGATGGAAATGTTTTCTTGAGTCAAGCCTAAAAAGCACATTTGAGGTAGATCAGTTCAGGGAAGAAGCAGAAAGAGATAATAATTTGTGAAGTGAGCAAAGCTGTTTCTTGCCATCTTTCTTCCTGAACTCTAGCAAATGTAGGTACCTGTCTGATGCAAGTTTCTGTATTAGTTGAACACTATCTCTTTCTGTGGATTTGAAAGTGTCACCATTGTAAACAAATCACAAACACTGAATAAAACGAAAAAATTAACTAGTAAGTTTAGGTGACAATTTTAATAAAATCTCTAACTGTGGGAAGAAAGATAAAGTTAGTTGCACGTACACTTTGGTCTCTGCCTCAGAATTACTGATGTGATTTTTGAAGGGATGAAGTAAAACCGAGGGTTTTTTTTCTTTTCCTGACATCCATGTTGTCATTGCCCTTGTTTAAGGTTATATTTTCTTTTACTGCAGCTCATTGCTGCCAGTGTTTTTTATATAAGTACTTCAGAGGCCCACGTTCCTGATCCTTCTGCATCCCTACTTCAAGCCATTTGCTTGTGTGATCTGCAAATTTTTAGTGGCCTGATGAATGGGTGTTAAGTATGGAATGGGAAAGAAAAGGCACACAGGGGCTGCTTTTGAACTTTTCACTTGCTCAGGCTTCAGCTCGATCTCTTCAAAAGGCTGCTTCTGAAACAAGATGGGTGATTCTGTGCAAGCCAGTAAATGGTTTTCCTGTTTTGCAGGGAAGTCACCTCTGGTCCTGGTTCAGCTGAAGCTGTACTTGCAGAGCAGTGGGGCCAGATCTGGCTCAGTTTCTGACCTGCTGTCCTTGCCCATCTGATCTCTGCTGCATTCTTCCTGAATTCTTTCTTCTTCTAAGAACTATCTTGCTCCATCTTGTTTCTGATATATTTCTCAGCTGTGTCAGAGGGCTCATGATGAAAACCTGAGTCTTTTTTATCTTTGAATTACAGGTTTTTCAGCATAGAAGTAATTGCTGCATGCATTTTTCGGTGACAAAAGATCAGGAGTTTTATATTCTGTGTATGCTTTTCCCTCTCGTGTTTGTAGCTTGCTCCATGTTGCACTTGCCAGGCTCTTGGGTTTCCATTGCTTTGCTGTAATTTTCTAGTGCAAGGTGCTCCTTTAGGATGAGTTTTCTTCTCAACATTCTTGCATGCCTTTTGCAAGAGCTGTGCAGGGGAGGTGGTAGACTCCAGTTTCAGCCACAGCCTGAGCTTCTCCCACTTGAATTTCAGAACTGAAAACCAGCCTTGCATTGCTGATAACTTTATAATTCAGCATAAATTTATTTCAGCAGCTGCAACTTAGAAAAAGTACTTTGTTTTGGATTTCTGATGTCACATATTTAGGAACCCTGTCATCCAGCCTCTAGAAACTAGAGGTGAAAATGTAGGAAACAAAAGTATAGACCTTTGTGGTGACTTTCAGGGCTAAACAGCAGTTTAGTCTTGGAAATTGCTTTTCTTTTGCTCTGTGGAGCTGTGTACAGTGCAGGCTACATTTCCCTCCTGTGCTGTACAGCATTCTCTGCTTGTCAGGGTACAGGTAACTTTCAGCTTGTCATTTGCTTGATGTTTCTAGTGCTGCAATAAGCTTTCAGATGCGTGCATTCTTGCCAAGTATATGTCCCCTCGTCTGGCTCTCTTCTTTCTAGTTTTTAAGAGTATGTGCCACATTAAAAACATTGGTGGAATTATCTGCTGGGAGATGACACTCTGAGTTAAAAAAGTGAATGATAAGTAATGAGGGAAGTGGGAAGTAATGTATAAATGCAGAAGTTTTATGCTCTGAAAATTACTGTAGCATCGAAGTCCCTAGATGAGTAAAACAATGCGCCAACATTTCATCACAGACTCTCATCAAAACTTCAAATAGAATTTTTACATCCGTACACTATCATGAAGTATTTATAATTATTGTGCCAGGAAATCTAGCTGGTGATTCTCAGAAATCAAAGGATGAAAAATAAAAGATACATAAATGAATAAATAATTACTGACTCTCTCTGTGCATTCTCTAAACCTAGAGTGTCAAAGTTTTTCTGTAGTGGGGGATGACTGACATTTTCTATTCAGCTCCCTAGGAGAGAAATACAAAATGTGCCAGTGGAGGAGGGAAGGCTTCACTATACAGAGCTCCTAGTCAAATCAGTAGGAATGCTAGCTGTACAGCTTAGTGTCTATGCCCTGACAGTTAGGGGTAGGTATCTTTTTCCAGATATTTAGGCACTTGATAAAGAGGCAACAGTTGGTATCTAAATATTTCTCAGGATGTGGCCCTTGTACAAGTGAATTGTGATGTTTATCTGCAGCACATAAACATTGTGATGTGCAGAGAACACTGCTGCATCGGGATTTCCTTAATTCTGATTGAGGGCTTGCACTTTCTTCATTAGGATCATATTGGAAAGGTTTGAGTTGGAAGGGTCCTTAAACATCATCTAGTTCATGGGCAGGGACAACTCTTACTAGACCAGGTTGTTTAGAGTTCTATCCAACCTTGAAGACTTTCAATAATGGGGCAAACACAACTTCTCTGGGAAACCTGTTCCAGTGCCTCACCACCCTCACAGTAAAGAATTTCCTCCTAATATCTAATCTAAACCTACTGTCTTTCAGTTTGAAGCCATTACGCCCATTCCTGTCACTACATGGTCTTGTGAAGTAGGGGAAAACAAAATTGTTTTTTGGAAATAATTGAGGCATTGAGCTCCTAATACAATCAGGATGGAAAGATGGAAGAAGTTGGAGACTTCTAGCTGAGTGTCTGGGCTGATGCTCCTGTCTTGGGATATCACATCCCCATGTGATATCAAGCCAAGGTGTAGAGAGGGGTGGTGGAAGGCAACAAAATCATCTTGACCAGCAAGGCAGTGAGGGAGACTGAAACCACTCATTTGGCCTGCTGATGTGGCATGAGAGAGGCATAATTGATTTCTGCTCAAGTTTTACCTGGAGCTGAGTAGAATCCTTGTGATGGCAATCACTGTGTGCTGAGCCCAAGGCAAAGCATCAGGCTGGGATAGCCTATGTCCCTGCCTGGATGCCAGCCAGGTTGGGCAGGATGCAGGGTGGGACTGTGTCCAAGTGATGCCCTTTCTGCACAGAGAGGGCTTCCTTTTTGTGAAGTGCCATGTAGGCATTGTCCTGGTGGAGGAGTATAGATCTGCTGCCATCTCTGCTGCCTCCAGCTACCCAGCTGAGATACAGATTGCTAAAGGCACTGGCACGACTTGTAGGAAGTGCCAAATAACACATAAATGACTTTTGATACAGTTACCTGTGCCTTACTTGGCATGTTGCAAAAGAAGCTCAGCTTGTGGAAAATAAAAGGTATCCCAAAATGGACAGACTGGGAGGGGAGAGAAAAAAAAGAAACAAAAAGGGAAGAGAAGAGCAGAGCATGTCAAGAATCCTGGCCATGATTCATTATCTAGATCCAGCATGTGGCTTTACCTTACTAGATCTTAGTTTTATAGGAAAATATTCCATATTCTTTTCAGGTCTAGCATGGCAGCCTTACATCTTAACTTACACATTTTTCAGCTCTTGCTTGGATTCAGTTGTTCTACACCCACTGCAAAGCTGAATCAATCTTTGTGCCACAGTTAAATACTGGATGATTTAGTGTGCCATCAAAAACTGCATAAACAGCCTATTAGAAATGTATTAAACATTCAGTAGGAAATTGACTGTTCACATATCTCCTTGCAGTAACAATACCCAAATAATACAGCAGTCATTACCCAAATTATCTAAACTTGCTTAATTGTACAACAATGTGATCATGGTTTTGTGACTGATGATTTTGATTAATAGGGTGCAAGAATAAAGTATGACAGCTACATTTGAAAAGATGAGGCTGTGTTTCCATGAGTAAATGACAGGGAAATATTTGCAGTGGCGTTCCTTAATCCCCACCAGGATCAGGATCTAGATTTCAGACCTGTGACCTTTTCTGCAGGAGGTAGATCTCTGTTCTAGTAATCACAATTCCAGTGGTAACAGTAATGAAACAAATTCAGACCACTTCATGTTAATAGCATGAATTTACTTTGCCAGATTTATGCCATGGAGAGAAACAGTTTTTCAGATATGCTAAATTTTTGAACAGAAAAGGATCTGAAAGATCCTTTGAATCCCAAGATGATAATGTGTCCTGACAGTGGTAAACTTTACTGATGGAGTAGGGTCGTTGGTTTGTTACTATTCACCCACAATAACAGAAAAACCCCACATATTAATCTGTATGTTATTCTCATTTTGTTATGAAATTCTGGATTGGAAGTCAGGTCTAATGGTTTCAGAACGTCATACAGTTTATCAGGGTGCTTAAAAACGTCTGACTCAGTTTTGAAACAGAAACTGCCTTTCATATGGTTAAAATACTGAGAGAATATGTACTTATCATCTAGAATGAGGGGATCACTCCAAAGAGATGATGGGGCAAAAAAAAAAGCCTGTTGATTGAAAGATACCATGAGGATACTCTTCACCATCACTCACACATTGGATGAGGCTGCGGATATGACGGCCAGAATTAACTGTTCTCATCATATCTGGCATTTGTAGGAAATTATGTGGAGCGCTGCCATGACTCATAGCTTCCCTCTAAGCCTCATTACTTCCATCATTACTCCTCCAAAAGTCTGTCTGCATTTTCAGAATATTTCTGTGCTTTCGTTTTGAAAGCACGGAACAGCTGGAAAAGAAAAGGAGTTGTTTTGAACAGGAAGCATACCTTGAGTTAAAAAGAATGCAGAGGATATATGGAAGAATTTCTAACATCATAAGGGAATTAAATATTTGCCCTGAATTGCCAGTGTGTCTGTGGAGAGAGGGAATCATTAAAAGGAATGATGGTACTCTCACTTTCACCCAGACTGATTTATGGTTTCACAGTCTCTAAGCAGGGAGCTGACTGATTTGTCTCCAGTATGTTTCAGGGGGTACATTTTCTTGTCCTATCTTCCCCAGGGTTTAAAATGATGCCTTGCCCTCTTACTGTCTTGCCGATTTTCCTGAGGTGGAAGAGTAAGTCCTTCTCATATGAGAACTGCAGGTTCCTAAGGAAATGAATTTTGTCCACCGTTGGGCCCCAGACCCGGAAGCTATCAGAGCCTAGAGACAGGTTCCCTGTCCCTATTTGGGGTCTATAAAATTGCTTCTCTTTGCCCAGACCTAAACTTTATTTTCCAGTCATGAGAATGAAAGGGAAAACAGTGTGTGCCCATAAGGAAATGCATTGGAAATGGATGTAAATCAGGTCTCCTGATGCTGCCCATCTTGTTGGGATGCAAGGTTGTTTTATACAAGATACGTATCATAGTCCTATACTGTAGGCAAAAGACTTGAAATATCTCCTTTTGCTATCTCTGTACTGCTCAGGCTTTTGCACCATCAGAGGAATGAAAATGTTTAACTTTTAAACATCTTGTTGAAATATTCAACAAAGTTTTTCCTGCTGATTGTTAATGCCGTATCAAAGCAGGTTTGAAACGGCTTCATAATCTCTTACATAATGCTGTCATGCTGTTCGTGTCACTGATACTATTTCATCCTGATAGCTGCCACTGGTAGGAGGCTCAGAAATGTGATTGTAACCATTCTCAAATGCATCTTAAATACATTTCACAGATTGCTCTCGGGGAGAGGTGCTTTCTTATGCTACAGTTTTTTTGGTGGAAACCAAATAGAATGTTCCATTACCTCAGTCTCCTTGTCTGTGCATTGCAACACAGATAATCCTCCTTCTCTTCCCAAAAGGTAGATTACACTTAAAATAATTGCCTTTTGCTGGAGTAGGGTTTAGGAGCTAGAACAGAAATGCTGCTCCTGTGCATTTTCTTCTTTCATACAGATGGTTCAAGGGTTGAATCCTGTGTGGTATCTTCCACTGCACCTAAGTTATCTGGTGCAAGATAATCCCCTTGTACCCAGAGAGGAGTCTGTGAATGAAATCAAGAAGTGTCTCCCATCCTCCTCCCTGCAATCACTGGTAGCTGATGAAGGGATTGATTCATGTGGGATGAGGAGATCCTGCTTCATCTGAGTTAGATCAATAACTTGGGTAGTGTCTTTCCACTTGAGTGGCCATATCAGTGTGCCTGGATAAAGGAAATCTGTGCTTCTTTGGGGAAAAGAAAGAATTCTTCAGAAAGAATCCAGCTTAACCTTCTATGGAATGCAATACATACGGAAATAGTAAATATCTTTTGCCAGTTAGGAAAATGACTTAGATATAGGCATGGGAATTTTTAAAAGATTATATCCTTCAAAGCCCGGTGTAAGAAAGTTACTGACGCATGTAATGATGCCTTTTGGAACAGGCACATTACTTACTGCTTCCCTGAGACAGAATGCTTCCTTGGAATTAGCCTTCAGGTAAATATATCTTTTAGTATGTTAATTTCTACTTGGAGCCTTCAGCAGCAAGCAGGTATTCATGGTCTTCAGTTGGAGAATGGTACAGAATAGTGTGTGTTAGGTATTTGTTCTGGTTTAAAGCAAATTGTCCTCACTCCAGGACGGTGAGGGAAGGAAAAGAAGGAGGAAAGAGCAACAGAATAGGGAATCCTCCCTGCCCCCCCCCCCCCACCTTCTTCCCATTTCCAGTTTGGTAGAATATTTAAAATCCAAAATAGAATATAAACCCTGAGATATTTGTGCTGTGGTTTAATAAAAAAATGACAATTTATGTGCCCCAAGGCAGGGTGAACCTCTTTGAGAAAACACTGTCATGGTTTTTTTGAAAAATCAGACGCGTTGTTTCCATAATCAAAATTTGTACAGTCTGTTTGGAAGCAGCAGTGGTCATCTGGAAAGAGAAACATTCCACTTTGGGATGTCATAGGAAATTTTGATCTAAGAGAAAAATCACAAATTCAGTGTTCTTAGGGGAGAACTGCCAGAAGGGAAATTCAGAGGAAGTTCATGAATGTGGTAACAGCCAGGGGGAAGGAGGACTGAGAGGCTGGGAACATATGTGTACCCTGGGACTAATCAGGAAAGTCTCCCTGGGATCACAATAAAGACATTTCCATCAGAGTCCCAAAGCTTTGGCAATTGGTCTATTTTTGCATCTCTGTTGTTTTGGCAAATTGTTTTGACTTAGTGGCTCAATGTAGCAGGCATCTCATGGAGTATGGAAAAGCAGTCTGCTAAGTGCTAAATCTAATCTGCTGTCCACTTAATTCAGTAGAACTTCCTTCTGGATTTGCAAGATGATGGAACAAGTTCCAAGCAGTCCCGCCTTTTGAGGGCTGTAGGTGTGTACACAGCTTGCTGAGCAGGTGTCAGACTCTTGTTGCTTGGATGTTTATCCTTTCTAGAAAGCATTTTTTCTCTTTTCCTCTTTGACACAGTGTTTTCCCTGCTTTGTTATTACTGCATTGATGAAAGCACACTCAGTTTTTGCAGTTGAAAACCCCTACCGAGCAGAATTTGAGTCATCTGAGAAGAACAGCATTTTTACCCTATAGGAATGTATTGAAAACTGGATTACTGCTGTTTCTGTTGCAGAGAGAAGCACTGTTTGTAAGCTTCATGCATGTGAATACAGCTTTATGGGATCAGGGCCTTAAGAGCTGAAAAGTGTTTAGGAAGATTTTTTGAACGTATTCATCACACCTAATTGTTATGACAACAAAACAAGACTGTATCTAAACTAATGACAGGAAGCTGTCAATCCATGTATTTCTCAAGGAGAACAAAAACTAAAAAAGGTTCTCAAAAAAAGCAGTGAATTTTAAAATATTTTCAATAGTGCACAGGTTACCTGTCACTATACTTCATAGTGTGATATTTATTATGATTTTTCCATCTTGATTTTTCTTTTTGCAGAGGAAATTGACAGCAGAGTATTGTTTATTCAGTGTTGAGGTGGGGTTTCCAGCTCCAGCTAAATAGTGCCTCACTGTTAGCCCACTGCTGATCACCAAGGACCAATGCCAGCCTCACAATTTGCTGCTTTCTGCACACACACTGGGAAAGCACAAAAAGTTCTCAGGCTCGTTCCAGCTATGCTTTGAAATCTGTCTGGAAAAGATTCTTCCCCTTTCAGCAGTCCCGGTGATTAATTAGCTAGCACGAACCTCTGCAACAGCTCAATCACTCTGAACAAGTGGTGTCACATTCCCTTCCTAAATGTGATTATTGCAAATGTCCATGACATAGCAGCAGGCTCCTTCAGTGGGATCTTTCACTGCTGCAGAGATTACAGAACATTTGCTGCTTTCATTTGCTACCAGGCACCAGAACACCTCAAACAATTTCAGCTCTAAAGTCAGGGAATGCATATAGAGTTTTTGGATGTATTGGAAACCTATCTGCACTATTAAAAATTGAACACATACAGGATCAAACTGGACTTACAAGATAGGTAATTTGGAGATTATATTTTACAATTGATACTTCATTTTGAAAATGTGATTCTATTGCTTGTTCTTGTCTGCTACTGCCTGCTTGCAGACGCCTACCTCTTCTCATACAGGTAAATTGTTTGCCACCAATTGCACAGGGCAGATATTCCCTGAAAATATTCCCCATGGCTCCCTCACTTTTTGGCACAGCTGGCCCCTGTCTCCTTCTAATTCTCCAGATACTCATATCTAGGGAAGACAGGCCCCCTGCCCAAGAATTTCTGGAACCAGAAATTTGGGGTTAACTACTAGCAATACAATTATATGATTAGCTCATAGTACTGTCACTGGTATTTGTGCCTGAATTCTGAACTGGTTGCCATGTCCTTCTTATTGTAATTTCAGCATGTCTCAGCAGGATCACCCTAACACCAGCATTTACAAAAGAGTCTGCCTTAAACCCTTAAAGCTTTTATTGTGGTGCTGGTTAAAAGATAAAGAGCAAGGCCATATTAGAGAAACAAGAGACCAAGGAAGTGTTTAACACCAAAGCAAGCATTACACTGGGCCCAAGGCAAGGAGAGAACTGGGGTCCTGTGCATCCTAACCCAAAATTCTCCCAAGTAAACTGCATTGCAAAAAAATTGCAGCTCTGAACTCAAGATTAAAGGACAAAGCAAGAACAAAATGTGTTTGCTTTCCTGTGTTATAGTTAAAATCTTCCTAGATGTAATCTTCCTGTTTCTTACTAATACATTTCCCTATGGATAGTAGAAGATTTTTTATAGTGTGGTGTGTAGTAAAGATGCTCTGGTTGAGAATCTTTTCAGGCTTTTCTGACTTTTATTGGTTTTTTTTGTCGGCTTTATAGAAAGTTTCAGATAAATTTTCTGGTAATGCTGTTTCTATTCTGGAATCTACCTGCTCTGGTGCTGCTTTCATTAAATCTATTTACATCCTGATCCACAAATGTCACATGCTGATAGTCATTAAAACTGGAGATAGGGTCTGAGCTGGCTAGCAAAGGAGCCAGTAGGAGATTAGCCTCTGTGAGTGCAGCTCCGGACTGGAATGCATAATTCAAGTGGAGATAAGGGACAAAAAATGAAAGGCAGATAAATCCAGTTTCAGTTCACAGGCAGTGCTCCTACTTCAGATGCCTCTAGGAGGGAGTTTGTTGGTTAATCAAGAAAGATGCATAGCAAGACTTCTCTCAGCAACTGCTGTGAGCTTAGTAATATGACATCTTGTCTAGACACAGTGAGGACAGGCATCTCTGGCATGTTCCTCTTTGGCAATCACAGACCTCCAGGATTTGATTGCTGCTCAGACAGTGTGTGTTTCCCTCACAAAGTATTTAGGGAAAAAAGAAGTGCTTATATGTCATGGAGATATTACCATAAGAATAGCAAGGTCCCTGAGCACCTACAGGGCAAGACACTGCTGGAGGAGGGGAACAGGCAATCATTCCTGCTCTGCAGAGGTTTGGGAAGTGTGGTGTAGAGATCATCACCTGAGAGTTACAGTCCCCTGTTATATAGAATTGTTCTTAACCTCCGTGATGGCACCTTCCTTGCCTCCTTCTCTCTCAAACCTTGCATGTGCACACAGCTGGGATTCTTCCCTGTTGCTAGGTGTGGAGCAGATGTTTTTCTTTAGCTGTTTGGTTTACACAGCTAAGATGTGTTCAGAGCTAAGACTGAGGGACTTGTGTGGAAGAAAGGACCTGAGCTTTCAGGCTGTATGTACCTCTTTGTGTTGACACTAGAGAGTATCACCAATAGGAACTTCCACCAGATATCTAAATTCTGCGTGTCTAGGACTGCCTAGCAAGGTGTCTTGCAAATGAGACAAAGTAATGTTTTTAAAAGCATGGGCAAACCTGGTCTCAAGGGTCAGGTGTGTTGGTAAAGGTAACAGATGTTAATAGTGGACCTGGTATACTAGACAGCTAAGAAAGAAGGTAAAGAAGCTTTTACCTTTCAGATGACTCCCTGTATCCTGAGTGATTTCAATCATCCTTACAGAAATTGGGTTATTAGGCTTTGTTTCCTGGAATCCTTTGTTTCAGAAGACATTTATTCTTGTAAGAGTAAACCAAAAGTTAGGGGCATCATGGTATTTAAGTGCCTTCTTCTTTAGTAAATGCTGCCAGTAAACCTTTGGTCTCAGTTTCCACAGCTGAAAAAAGACTATGATATACTAATGCCTACCTTCTTCCTGTGAGTATTTGTCTCTGATGTGGCTAATTCATTCCTATGTTCAAAGCACAGTGGGTTGCAAAATTATGATTATTAAAGCCAGCTATTAGAGAGTGTTGTCTGCTTTGAGAATATTGATTTAATCACATGTCTCTCTGTATTTTAAGTCTGAAGTGATATGATGTGGAAAGATCAATTTATTCCATGTCTGTATCTAGTGAATAATTGTGGAGTCTTCTCTGTTCTTTCTGTAATGAATAAAAATAAATTGGCTTAGTCAGAAAACAAAAGTGAGCATGCTTGACAAAGGAAGTCCACCAGGCCATGCTGCATCTGTTTCTAACTTCATTTTATTTTTCCAGATGTATCTTTTCCTTCTTTCCTCTCCCTCCCCCATCTCTGTTCTAGTCAGAGACGCAAGGAGATAGATGCATTGCACTCTGTTGTGTTGGCCTTGTACCATGTTTCCAGAGGAGCAGGGCAACAGGGGGGACCATACCCTGCCTTCTCTCCAAATGTAGGTTTACTCATCACCAGGTTACTGTCTTCCTCTCTGTCCTTGTGCTGTTTCTTGCTATGGAAAGAAACAATATACCTCTGTTTCCATAGCTACATATGGATTAAATCTTTCATGTCACTGTTTTTGAGACTGTGTCCAAAAAGGAAAGAGATTTATAATGGAAGGGCATTTATCTACCACTTGAGTACTCCCTTGTCTTTGGTAGTAAAAGCTCCAGCTGCAGTGAAACCCAGTCCCCATGGGAGTCTGACTTGTCCCTCTGGGACAAACATTACCAAATTCATATGTATGGCCTCGTTAGTAGGGATGTAAGACCAGTATCACTAGGGGCTGACCTTTTTCTACAAAGCCACTTCAAAACCCTCTGAGACTGCAGACAAATGTTCTTGTTTGTGGTTACTGGCCATGCTGCCTTCTCTGTGTTTTATGGCTTAGACTGAAAGAAGATGTGCAAAAGAAATTACCCTGCTTCTCTTGAGCTGTTTAGGTTTTTTTTTCCAGGACTTTTGGGGTCCCTGGGTGAAGGGCAGGCAGCTTTGGGAGATGGCAGCAGACCATTAGTATATCATAGTAGAATTGACACATCAGGGGCACAAATCCTCAGCCTTGCCTTTGTGTGTGTGCATGGAGCTGGTGCTCATGTGGACATCTTATTTTTCTGTGAGGGAGAATGTTGTTTTCAACTCAGGCTTAAACCCAGTTTAAAAAGAAAGAGAAACCCACCAAGAGTCTCTACTTTCCAACTCCAGCCCCTAACATTTCCTCAGCTGTCAACACTGTTTTGGCCAGCTTTCCTAACAGCAATTTTGATCTAGCATTAAAGAGAAGATTTGAAGGATTGAAGTGCTCCTTTGGGGAATGAAAAATATTTTCAGGTCCAGTGAGAGCTGATTTGCTTTTATTAGATTCACTTCTCTGTTGTTATAAACTAGGGCATGATGTTGTGAAATGCATGTTACAGTATTATCACAAATAATGTCAACACTATTAATAAAATGTCTGTAATTCACTGCATTGTGCCTCATTATTTCATCTCTATAGATTCTTCTTGTTGTGAGTATAATAATTTTTATGTTGTATTAAATTAACTCTCTAAGAGGTCCAGCACTCTGTTATTATTCCCCCAAAATAGAAGGTGCTAAGGTATACACTGCCTCAAAGGTGTTGTATTTTTATTGCAAAGCAAAAGACTAATATGAGAAAAATCTCCCCTTCAAAATATTTCCTTGGGATCACAATGGCTCCTGCATCTGCTGCTTTGTGCAGACCCTTTTGGGCAGGACAATGCAATTGTGTTATTGTCAAAGTAGAAGTTTCTTTGTATCTTACTGATTATCTGAAATCGTTTGCATTTCTGCAGTCTGCTGGGTTTATGTTAGCAAACTTGCTTGCTTTATGTACATTCAAGGATGTGACATGAAAGATAGTTTTGTCTCCATTTTTTGACCCTGAAATTATTACCTTTTGCCCACTTTATATGGTATAAATATGTCCAACCCATATTTAGCAGTAATTTCTGACATTAGGCAGCTGAGGTGCATAGAGTATTGTGGGAATATGTTCAAGTTGCTGTAGGCATGTTGTACTTTAGCCAAGGACATTGCAGACTGCATTAGGGATATAAAGCAGGTACTTGGGAAGCTTTGGAACTTGCTGGTCTGGATGTAGCTAATGTTAATACTGTGTCACCTTTCTGAAAATCTCATATAGTCCATGCCTCCCACTTTCTGGCCTACAGAATTCTTTAATTTGAGGGTGGAGTTAAGGATGAAGTCCAGAACACAATGTACTAATTTTTGTCATTTATTTTATTTGAACTATATTTGTATATGTGTGGTGGTGTTTGTCTTTACCACTACCCACGTGATGCAGCTGGTGAGATGTTTTGGTTTTATTACAGGTCAGGACTATGGTTTTGAAAGTCTTCCTGCATTCTGGTTAAAATTCCTCAAAAGAACATGGATTTTTAACCTTTCTCCCACACTCATTTGGACTACTCCGAGCAGTTTTTCAGGAAATTTTCATGGACTGAATTATACAGAATGATATATACTGGAAATAACAATATTGTGGAAATAGAAACATATTGTATGCCCTATTGAAAAATGGGCATCTTGTAATATTGCACCTTAAACTGAACATGAAGTTTCAACAAGACATGGTTTCCTAAGAGCTAGAGATGCCTTTGGTCCTTGCCTTGTTTCTAGACTTGAAACATAAGGAAGTCTATTCCCTTTAGTACATATGGGTGCAAAACCCACAAGCTTGTAAGATTTGAAGATTATGATAGAGTGAAATGGAAAATGCACAATCCCTTAAAATGTGTGGAAGATTACCCCAAAGCCTGTGCTTAATAGTAGGTTTCTGTGCATTATATGTACTCCTCCTCATGGGCACTTTTTCTTTTAAAGACATAAAAGTCACTGTGGAAACCTACTGCAGCAGCTTTTGAACTATCAGCAATGTATAAAAGTCTGTCCTGAGAAGGGCTAGTGACAAATGAGGTGAATTAATTTCTGATAATGGCACAGCAGAGCTGGAAAGTAGGAAAGAGCAACAATTAGTGTCTGTAATAAGAGCCTTTGGGTTCAAAGAGGTCAGTGGTTCTCTTCTACAGAAACTAGTAGCTGAAGTTTCATTTACCAACTTCATTTCATAATGAAATTTCCTGCAGTGTCCTTAACAAAAGCAAAACTTGTGAGGTGGAGGAAAGAGATTTAGTATTCAACTGGCTAAAATTACTTTTTCTATGCAGCCAGGAAGAAATTTTTATTTACTGCTCATTATTGTTTATGCATGCTACAGCTCTGTATGTAAAACAAGCAATGTTTTTTGGCCTTTTTCATCACTGAATGTTTGCAGGAGAAAGAGAGTTTCATTTATTTCACTTAAACAAATAGAGTTACTGTGGAATCCATCCTGAATACCTGAAATTCATTTTTAATAGCAAGCAGGACCTATCTTAAAAAAAAAATAGCAAGGTAACGAGAACAGTTGTCAGTTAACTTCATCACTTCTTCCCATAGCTGAGTTTTTCCTGCTTCAGTTTGACTGCAACTGAGGCAAGAACCAGAAATGCTAATGACTGCCTGTGTATTGGGAATACAGCAAGTAGTCCTCATTTGCAGGCACCAATTACTCATAAAGGAAATGCCACAGCACAGGGGATTTTTTCCTCCTTTCATTTGTGATTTGACTCTGTCATCATTATTTGATAGTCATAGGCGTAGCAGGATGCTGCTCAGGCTTTAAAAACAAAGGGAAGTCAGCCTGAAGCAGATTGCCTTGCACACTGGGGAAGTTCAGAACTGACTCCTCACCAGGCTTGCTTTCCCTTTTGGATGTGATAGGAGAACAAAGTTTCCCTCACAGGAAAAACTAAATGTTTTGAGACTTCCTTTCAGCATATATGAGGATGAAAGCAAATCCCTTGACTCTGCTTCTTCCCTCTTCTCACCAGCCATGCTGTTTCCTACATCCCTTGAGTGCTTCTCTCCATCAGTCATTGTCTTTTCTCTTTGCTTTCAAACATGTTAATGTCTCTCTCATGCTACCCTATGAAACATCCCCTATATCCCATCTGCTTCCATCACAGTTGCTTCTTCCCTTGTTCCTGCCTCCCTCGGTGTTTCATCTCCTTTGGCAAACTGCACCATGGCATCCTTCCCTAGCTGCTCACTTCCATGATTGGATTGCCTCTGTCCTCTATTGCTGTGTGGGCTCCCTGCTCAACACTGAGTCCATCCTGGCTGTTCTTTGCATCCTGATCCTAAATTGCCTGAAGCTCTAGGATAAAAGGCTGTGCTTCACAGCTTGCTTCCTCAGGTACTTCTTCCTCAAAGGATCGAGTCTCTGTTCATCAGAGATGAAGTATACATGCTGGAGTGCAGATTCAATGCCTTCACCTTTCTCCCTGCTGCACAGATCCAGGGATTAAGAAATGTGTCTAAAAGTCTTCACTTTTTCCCGCCACTGTAAGTCTTGTCTCTCTGCTGCTATAGTCTCAGAAACAAACAAGGAATGGAGGACCTCAAATACATCTAATAAGACTTTAATTTTTCAGTTGCAAAGGAAAAGTGACACAGGCTATAGGTGCAACTCTGTACCTCTTCTGTTCTGTTGGCAATGCTGTGGCGTTTTGGTGTTTTGTACTAAAGGTCTTTACAGAGACTGCTGGGAAAGCTCTGGTTTGTTTTGGTGCTGTCAAGTGTTCTGTGACGTGTGTAGTGGGGTTCTCAAGCACTTGCTGGATTTGTGTTCCATGGTGAACATTGTTTTCAACAGAATGAAATGGATGAGTCAAGGAAATTGTTCATTCCTCAGACTGGCAAATAATGATTTCTACTTGTACTGCTGATGCTGTTTGGACATGAATCTTCAATTTTCTGTGGGAAAATAATGACACTAGGAAGAGCCAGTTGAGGAGCTGTGTGGAATTTTTCTCTTATGTGCTGTAGATGCTCCTTCAAAACTTTAATTCACTCCACTTCAGAGTTCAGGTCAGCTGGTCTTTTTCTGTTCTCGTTTTCCCCAGGGTCTGTGTTGCCTTCATCAGTTTTCTCTTTGAGTTGTTCTTGAAGACTCTGCCATCTCATGGTGGTCTTCTCTGGTGGCTCTTCCTTTACTGGGAGTTACCCTTTGGGTGGGATAGGTACAAACTATGCTGTATGTGAATTTCCCATGCAGGTGGTAAGACCTAACAAGCTGGAATTCGGAGAAATTTTGAATTCTCTCCACGTTTTAGTTCAGAAACTGAACTGAGGAAAGTTAAATAATGTCCCTGTTTCTGCATGGTGAGAACTGATTAGGAAAGTGGCCACAATTGCCTCCTTTCAGCTCTAAGCTTCAGCTTCTAATGTTTTCTCTCCCTCCTTTTAACAGTTCTACCTTTTTTTTTCCCCATAAAGAAGGAAATACTTTCTGCAGTGTTGCAATAATATATATCAGAAATTTAGAAAAAACCCAAACCCAGCTTTTCTTGCCCAATATTCTTGGCACTATGACATCATAACCCCTGTGTGTCCTGTCACTAAAACAAATGTATGAAACAGTTCCACTTCTCCTCTTTAATTGGAACTAGCTTGTTTCAAGGAGCTGGAGAGGCAGACTACTAACAAAGGTTAGTGTGGAGAAATACATCATTGTCTTGCAGGATGTTCTAACTGGGTCTCTTGAGTATCAAGGTCAGAGTTTATTTAGCAGCAAGTTCTACTGGTATGAATCATCAATAGCATTTCTTACACAATTTATCAATGCCTGGCAATTATACTTTATTCTCTACAGAAATTCTACGCTTTTTCAGAGGAAATGGTGCATATTTTTAACTCTTCATTGTCTTCATTGTCCTTTTCAAGTACAACTTTCAGTTTCTTTGACACAGAAGAATGGAGATGATATAGCACTATGTTCTTTTGAGCAGGTTTTAGCTCAAAAGTCAGTTCCGCATCAAAACCAGAACTTCTTAAAAAGGAAAATTGAGCCAGACAGAATTAATCTTAAGTAAAATTCTGCTTTTCCTGATTTTCTGTGCTTTAAAAAAATCACCTTAGGGCAATAAAATAATTTTATATATATATATATATATGTATATATATTGTATATATATATATATATATATATATATAATTACTACTATATACACACACATATGTATATATAATTTCTAATTGGGGAAACCACCTTTTTCAGACTGGGAAATGAATTTTTTCCAGCAGCTTAATCCATGCTTCAGTGAAATTCATAATCTAGGTATTTCTGAAAATTCAGGATTGCTTTTATCAGTCTGGTGAATGAAGAATGTACTTCTTTTAACTGCTAGACTAAATATGGGTAGACTCTCATGGCTCAAATGGCTCTGAAATTCCAGCTGCTGGCACCTGTTGTCTCTAGAAATGAGCTGAAGCACTTGAACTGGGGATGGATCCCATAATTGCCAAACATGGGTAATAAATCATGAGCTCCAGCTCACTGAGATGCCAAGAAATTTTTCTGCAATTAAAGGAATACTGAAGCAGAAAAGGTAGCAATAATGTAGGCAGAATTTTGCAAAAGTCTAACTGGATCTTGAATTGCAGTTCACAATCTCTCTTAAAAAACCCAACAAACCCAAACAAAAAACCCAAAGGTCCAAATCCAAACAAATACCTAAGCACCCCCTGCCAAAAAATCCCCAAACAAAATGAAAAAAACCAAATAAATTAAATAAAAACACTCCACACCCATGTCTTGATTACTGAGTAAGGAAGAGGCACATTTTTCAAAGAAGGCTGTTTTTCTTTGTGCTAATAATACCCAGTCTCACTGTCTTTGCCTTCTGGGAGCCCTGGTACACAGCACTCATCTGTTACATGGTGTCTGAGTGACAAAACTCCCAGACCGGCTCCTGAGCTTTACTGGAGCCTACAGGATGTGACAGGGCTGCATGTGGCTTCATGTTGCATTTCTGGAGGCACTCCTTGTTTCTAATATACCTGTTTAATCAGAATTTCCCTATATTTGATCTAACACCTTATTTCTTTATTCTCTGCTCTTAAAGAACCCAAAGTAGATGACTGACACAACATACTAACCCGCTGAAAACTCATCCTCCTTCAAACAATTTATTTATTTAACATTTCTCTGACATTTCAAGATTCAGAATATGTCTTCAAGACTTCCCTGCAATTAGGCAGACTAGCAGCTTCCTTTGGGGAAAAGCTCAGATTCCCATGGAACTGAATTCCAGGAGCTTGGTCTTCAGTGCAAACACTGAAGATCACAAGACTCTCCATGTTTCTGTGGAGTGCCTTTCCCAAGCTGTTCCTTGAACTGCAGTTTCCCCAAGTCATTTGTGGAGATGAGGACTGCTGTAGGTTGGGTTGTGTCTGTGTATGGCAGAGAGGCTCTCAGCCCCAGGGAGCAGGAGTAGCTGAGATTACCAGGTGTTGTGGTGCGGGTTCAGTTTCCATTTGTATTGTTTTCCCCGTTGGTGTTGTTCTCCCCATCTTATAATGTTCTCCCCATTTTGCATCCCTAAGCCTATGTTGATGGTTCAGCCCTGGTTTCCCCCTCTCCCTGAGCTGGTTCCCTCCTGTTCTGGGAAGGCTGCCAAGCCCTTGTCTCCACCCCCGTTCCCTTAGCAACCACCCCACTTGTTACATTTTCCCCTCCTCCCGGGCCCTGTCCATCTCCTGAAACCCCGCCCATCCTTCCAGAAACTTCCCCCTTTTCCCGAGGGTGATTGGGCAAGAGCTCCGAGCCCCTCCCTGACTCATGTACTATTAGTTCTTGTCCATGTCAGTTATATTCAATTCCCCTCCTCAGTTTCCCCCATTGGTTCTTGTACTGTATCAATACCTATGTTCCACCCCCTTTATATACTGCTGTTATTCGTTGCTCTCCGCCTTTTCTCGCCTGGATCCCCTGGAGACAATGAAATCTCTGGATTGCACCAGCCGAGTCTAGGTCCTCTTTTCTCTTGAGCTTCTCCGCTTTTGCCGCTCCTCTCGATATTGCTACCCTGTCGAAGGTGCTGCCTGACGCCCTGGCGCATTAAGGCAGTGCTGCTGTGCTCCCAGCTAGCCGGCGCCACCTCCCCCCCGCTCTCAGGGGAGTAGAGTGCACTCGACGCAGCAGCACGGCAACCAGGGAGGGAAATGCAAGTGTGAGCTGTCACGTAAGTGGCAAAGCCTCTTACGTGACAGCTCCTCATTCCTTCCTACCCTTTGTGTGAGACTCAAAAGCAGTGCTGCTGAAGAAGCTGTTGTGATGTGGGTGCAGTCAGGGCAGAGCCAGCATTCAGCCCTTTCTTTCAGCATGTAGCTGAATGCAGAGTTGAGCAAAATATTCTGCCCTGCAATCAAGGAGGCTCTTTGTGTTCAGTAGTACCGGGGGGATATGCTGCCTTCTGATCTTTGCCCTGTTATTTAGGATTCACAGAAGTGTTGATAAACTTTGCTGTTAAGTGCAGCAGGTCAGCCAGAGCTGCACTGTGAACTGGGTCACAGGGTGAGAAACTCACTTCCATAGTTGTATTCTGCCAGGAGAGGTTTGGATTAGATTTTATGGGGGGAAAAAGAAAATCACTGGAAGAGTGTTTAGGTGCTAGAATAAATTGCCTAGGGAACTGGTGGAGTCACTGTCTCTGGAAGTGTTCAGGTCCCTGGGGGTGGCACTCAGGGATGTGTTTCAGGGGTGACTATGATGGCTTTAGGTTGATGGCTTGACTGGATGAACTTGAGAGTCTCTTCCAACCTTGTTGATTCTGTGATTCTGCATGAGCAGTGCAGATGATGCAGGGCTCAGCTGAAAAGTGCATAGGGTGGGAAAAGAAGATTAATGGGGTCTGTGACTGTACTTTTCTAGTTACCCAGTAGGGAGATTTGTTTCTGCTGTAAGCCATCAGGAAATAATAACCTCACTGGAGCAAAAGGAAAGGGGGAGAGAGCTGAGATGCAGGAGTCCTGGGATCTACATATCTCTTTAATGTAGTCATGTCTCAGAGGAGAGTGTCTGCCCATGAATTTTGGTCAAAATGGGCTCATTCCAGCTTGGAAGACATGTACTTGAGCTGATTTGTGAACTGCACTTAGACACACACTTTCTTTTTTGCACCCACTTGATTGAACAATGAAATATTTCACCAGAAGTAAAATCAAACTGGTATGACTGTGTGTTGGCAGATGCTGGACACACCTTCTCTGTGCACAAGTTGTGAAGCAGAAATAAGGAGTTAGATTTGACAGACCTGTCACCAAGTCTGGAGGCAGTACAACCATGTCAGCATAGCACTAAACCTGGAGACAGAATTTATGTTCTTTGGCTCCATGCCATGCTTTTAAGGCAGTATTGAGCCAGGTATTGAATTAGCATCTCCTCAGGGACTGTGTTGTGCCACTGAATGTGTGCAAGACAAGAGTTCAGTGGTGTGGGGGATGTTTTGTGGCTTTTTGGGTGGTTTTGCTGCTGCTGTTGGTTTGCGTGTGTTTGTTTTTAAAATGTATTTTAGTCAGCAAAGCAGCAGCAGGAGGAGGAGGCTTTTTGGTTCTCTTGGCTTCAGAGCTTGCTACGAACCTTGTTCTCTTCATCAGTACAGGCCATTTTGTCCAGGCTATGAGATGACTAAGCTGCACTGAATTTTGTGGGAATGCTTTAGGAGAAACGTGAAGTAATACATTAAACTTCCATACAGGTCGTACTCGTAAGAAAAAAGCTTTTAAGGGGAAGCGGGAAGAGCTGCAGTCTTTGAGGTGGTCACAAGGAGTTTAATGTAGAAATAATAAACTTGGTTCTTCTAGAATACTCCAGATACCTGTGTACCACCCCAGTCTCCAAGGCAGAAGATGTTGATATTTCATATAGTGAATGTTCCATCCCAGATTATCCTGCAAGCCTTGTGTACACAAAGCACAGCAGGCTTTACTGGGATAGCACACACAGTTTGACAAGCACTCATGAATTAAAAGAAGGCACACTCTGTTCTCAGGCTCCCTGCCCATGCCCTTTTTCTTTTCACAGGAAAAAAAATTATTAAAAGAGAAACTTTTAAATAAAAAAGTTAAGGAAATTAAAAAAATATTAAAATGTGAAAACTTGGTGGAAAGTGTCCTTTTAATTTTATTTGCTTCTGAGTTATTGAGCCTGCTGGTTGCCTTTCAAAGAGTTTATTAAAGCTGATTCTGATTTCATCAGAACCCATGACAGCAGAGGATTGTAGCCTTGGTTTTGGTTTACTTTTACAGGGCGCTCCTAGAAAATACATGAAATGGTCAGATGTGTTGAAGCACTGCATGCTGCTTAAACACTACTTTGAACAAATAGCAACAGCACTGCTGGGGAATGTAAAATGGTGGTGGATCAAGTGAACAAGGAGCAGTGGAACAGAACACAGGGAATCCTCTCAATATCTTCCTATTGCTCAAGTTTTCTCCCAGACAACTAATTGCTTGAATGTGTTCCCACTGCTTGTAAGTCTTCCTCTCATGACTCAGCTGTGGCATCTTAAAAATTCAGTGAACTCTGAGTCATCATAATTCCCACAGTGAGAAGAAATTACCTGGGAATTGCAGTGAAAGGTTACCTTAAATGCAATTCATGGGCATCTGGAGCACCTGGTCTACTTCTTTTGCACAAAATGTTACTTCTCCAGGATTCTCTGAGGATAAGCTGTTTCTGGTACAGTTTCATAGAGATGATGGCTCTGGTACATAGTTGTGATATGCACCATGTTCCCTGAGGTAGAAGTTCTGCCCTCTTCCACTGCTAAATCTCTGAGCTTTCTCACTTTCCTTGTTCTTTTTTACTCTCATTTCTCTCTTTAACCAGGGAAATTTATAGACCTAGATGTTACTTTTCTCCTTCAATACTGTTTTGTGAAGTGCTGATAGCACAGAATCCTTAATCTGTCTGGGGACACTGTGGGACAGAATTTTA
Source organism: Serinus canaria (assembly GCF_022539315.1). Lineage (NCBI taxonomy): Eukaryota > Metazoa > Chordata > Aves > Passeriformes > Fringillidae > Serinus > Serinus canaria. Next base: position 17,561,904 of record NC_066317.1, read on the forward strand.
TGTTCAGAGTGCCCTTGGTTTGGGGTAGAACTCAGCTTCAAAGGATGTCATCTGTCTTCTTTGTATCTTAAGTGGAAGCTGGAGGTTGCATATCTGAGAGGTTCATGCAGATTGCTTAAATAATTCAAGCCTGCAAACCTGGTAATCATAGAACCATACTACTGATTAGGTTGAAAATGACCTCTAAGATCATCAAGTCCAATCATTAACCTAGCACTGCTCAGTCTACAACTAAGTGGTGTCCCTAACTCTACACAGCTTTTTAAATACCTCGAGGGATGGTGAATCAACTACTTCCCTGGACAGCCTGTTCCAGCACTTGTTGATCCTTTTAGTGAAGAATTTTTTCCTAATATCCAATTTAAACGTTCCCATGAGCAACTTGAGGCCGTTTTCTCTTGTCCTGTTACTTGGGAGAAGTGACCCACCCCCACTTCCCTACACTCTCAGGCAGTTGTAGAGGGATAAGGTCACCCCTGAGCCTCCTTTTCTCCAGGCTAGCCCCAGCTCCCTCAACCACTTCTCTTAAACCTTGTGCTTCAGACACTTCCCCAGCTCTGTTGCCCTTCTCTGGACTCTCTCCAGCACCTCACTGTCCTACTTGTAGTGAGAGGCCCAGAGCTGAGCACAGGATCTGAGGTGTTGCCTCAGCAGCGCTGAATACAGCAGGACAATCCCTGGTCCTGCTGGCCACGCTATTGCAGACACAGGCCAGGATTACCTTGGCCTTCTTGGCCACCTGGGCACAGCTGGCTCATGTTCAGTGACTGTCAAAAAGCACCTCTGGGTCTCTTTTTTTTCTTGGCAGCTTTCCATCCACATCTGCCAGCCTTTAGCATTGAATGAAACTGTGGTCCAAGAGGAGGATCCAGCACCTGACCTTGCTGAACCTTGTACAGTTGGCCTTGTCCCGCTGATCCAGTCTATGCAGATCCCTCTTCAGGGCCTCCCTGCCCTCTGTCAGATCTGTGTCCCTCTGAAACCTCTCTCAGGTGTTGTTTAATAGGGGCTGAGAACTTATTCAGGGTAGTAGGAACAGTGTGATTGTATTCTTTTCTGTTCTTAGGGCATGGAGCAAGAAAATAATACATTATAATGAGATCAATCAACTTCTTTGGCTCACTGTGTGTAAACAGAAGGCAGTGTCTTTGTACCAGTACCTTTATAAAAAGGTAAGCATTTTTGAAGTATTTGTTATATAAAACTGGAGAAGGAAAAAAGGCCAATTTTGTTATTTGCCTGCTTCTTTTATGTGACACGCTGGTGTTAGTGACTTTAATTTCCAAGAGGCACGTATTTTACAACTTTTTTTGATTATGCTGAAGATCCAGGGGGCATACATGGGAGACTGTGACTCTAACATTACGGAACAAGAAGTAGATTGAGTGTCAGAACTCTTGGGTGAATTGACCAGATGAAGCCTACATGACTTCTCAAATAGAGGGTCTAAAGATCATCTGACTTTGCCATGAGTTTTCCTGATGAATTCAGACATCTACTGTTTCCAGGCACTGAATTCCACACTATAACTCTACAATCTCTGTTTGAACAGATCAGTAATTTCATCTTTGCATTCTTCTGCAGAATGCAATGTTTTGGTTTACTGGTGAGATACTCTATTTGAAAAATCATTTTTCTGAGAAATTAAATTTGCGAGGTATTGGAATTTTTTATTAGATTTTTGGAACAAAATAGTTTGACAAAAATGTAAATGTTGTCAGATTAATGATTTGGATTCAGTCATCTGTTGTCTTTGCTCCCACTTTTCTTGCTGTCATTTTCTTTTCTTATTGCAAATAATCAGAAGGAAAAGTCTGGAAGAAATAGTCTTGCTTGTATTATAATCCAAACACCAGAAACCTCTCTCTCTGTCTCTCTCTCTTATTTATGGCAAATTTTGGAAGTACTTTAGACATTTTTAACTGGTCTAGTTATGAAATCCTCCCTATCCCCTGTGTTTTGTTATCTGAAAAGCAGGGCACAGCAGGCTGTGTCTGTACTATGTGCCTGTCCTCTGGGTGCAGGCACACAGGAGAGAAGCCCTTTACCATGTGCTTGCCAGGAAATATTTCAATATTTCATCTGCAGCTGCTGTATTTCCTTCTTGGCTGCTTTCTAGCAGGCCTAGGATGACTCTGTGAATCCAAAGAATTAACCCTGTGTCATCACATTACAAACATTTCAAGTGACTTCCTCCTACAGAGCATATGGACTGGTCCCACATCTTTAGTTCTGTGTGCTGTCTAGAACAGCCATTCCACATAATTATAAGTAATTGAAGGACTTGACTACTGTTGGAAGGGACCCTGTCTTAGCAGCAAGCACAATTTAAATCAGCCCCTCCTCCCCAGCTCCTCTTGTTACCTCATCTGTTCAGTACCTGGAGTAAACACAGGGATTTTGAAGGGGATGCAGAGTTTCACTATTCTGTGGGATACTATAAATATCTGAGCTTTAAACAGAGGTTTTTCTGGTCAATCAGTGAAGAGTGCTTTTCCTCTATGCAGTTTGCCTTGTCTGAAGGGAATGGTCCTCTGAAAAGTCATTTTTCCTGTTGTCTTTCAGGACCCTGGGAAGCTTTGGTTTTCTGTAATATGCTTGGGATAGGATTTCTTCTGTGCTAGTGCTTTACATGTCCTTGGCACCTGTATGCTGCAACCATGGCAAATCCAACTTTTCATGGAACTGCGCTATGAATAGCTACTGTAACTTGGATATTTTCAGTCTGAATTCCATACAGGTGGCAATTATGAAACATTAACCATCATGGTCTCTCTAAAGATACTGTTAAAGTACTTACATAGTGCAAGTAAATTGCTCTGAAGACACCAAAGATGTAAGTTAAGGCAGAGGATGCTCTTGTCATGTGATAAGATAGTGACATTTTGCAATTTGCCGTGTTGATTCCTCCAAGTGGTTTTGCTCATCTGTATCAAGGGTTGGTTTCAGAGTCTCCTGTTATGCAAAATAAATCAGTAATATCTCTCCCTTCCAGGGAAAATGTGCAACAGTTTATTGCCTTGTAGAAGGAAAAATAAATTAACAATGCTGACTGTAACTGGAGTGAAACACGAGGGAAATCAGTTTGCCATGAAAACATCTGTAAAGAAATTATCTTGCTGAGAATCAGGTACCAGAGCTGCCGCTTTAGTACGGCCAGCTTAGATGAAAAGCTGAATTGCTGAGCAGCGTTTCTCATACTGTGAAGTAATAGAACATATTTCTAATGCAAACACATGAGCTCAGGGCCTACTTTATGATACCTAGAGTCCAGATTCTTGGATGCTTGCCTAAGCAGAGCTGAGTTAACCACATTCAGCAAAACTCCAAGCCCTGTGGCTGTTAGGAAGAAGACTTACTCTTCATAACATGACTAGAGTTAGAGGGAGGAGGGTTGTGCTTGAGGATTGGAGGAACCGCCTGCCTTTCAGGAGAAACACAAAAGAAAATAGGTTACCATGCAACATGCAAAAAGGCAAATGTTGGGCCTGAGGAACAAGTTCTCCTCCTTTTAGGCTGATGGGAATAAATCTGGAGCCACCATGTGGGACTTGCATTCTCAGTGGCTGTGGTGGGGCAGTGCCCCGTGCTGAGAATCTCAGGGGAGTGACCTCTGCTCCTGCTGAAAACCACCTGCACCTCATCTGGCTGTGAACAACAAGGCATTGGGGATAGGACATCAAGGATGAGCTGTAGTGCTGGTCAGATATCTCCATTGCTATGGAAACAGGCATTGCACTTGCTAACCCAGTGCACCAAGTAGGTACGGGTAGACCTCTGACCTCCCTTCATTTCACTTTTTTTAAGCTACTGGAGGAACAGGAGAGAACAAAATGTGAACAGGAGGAGGTAGTCAATATTTTGCTCAGGGCTCAGATTGCAATGAAAGGGTGTGAGTTTACTTGCAGAAATTGACTGAATACTTTGAGCATGCTGCAGCCATATATATGAAGTATCATTAAAGTCCAGGGGTTCCCACACCTCGTCTCCTTCCTGGAAAGATTTGCATATTGGCAACACCTGGAAAAGAGGTGGGAGTAGACACCTTATTTATCTTATGCATGCTCAAAATGCCCCAGGGTCCTATAAGTTCAAATTGAAATTGGTTGCAAGATTTTTGCAAATGAACCAAATGAATCCTGGTTCATTTCTTGAATTATTTTAGTATTTCCATCTGACAAAGCCTGTGATATTACAAGGATTTTAGTGATTCTTGATCCTTTTTAATTCTGTGTCCCATTCTACTTAAAATTTTTATATACTTAAAGATTTTATATACCATGTTGGGAGAAATTTTCTGGCTTGTGAGATTTGGATGGGAAGGAGGGGGAGTCTGGACCAATTTCTACACTGGGCCATGCTCAACCTGGTAAGTCTTGCAGTGATGCTTGAGAAGTACCGGGCTTAATATTTGGTCTGATAATTTTATGCCTCTATGAAAGTAATTCTGTTTGCATATTGTGTGTGCATAAAATGCAGAATGCTATCTTTCCCTAGACTGCTTGCTTGTCTTTTTTCTGTGTTGTGGCTTTGCAGAGTAACTCAACCCAAACTCTTAGACTTAATAGGCAGAGGTGGGACTTTACATAAGGCTTTTGATGGGAATTATCTTTTAAATTCTCTCTGAACTCATCAATTGTTAAAATAATTTTAACTAGTCATTAAGTGCTTCATTAGTGTGTTTTCTTCTTAAGCTGCTTTAGTTAGATTAAAACTGAATTGTGCCTATTTCTTATTACTCATTTTTGTCTTCTTTTTTCCTAAATGGACTTTGGCTCATGTATTTCTGAGGTTTAATATCAGTTCAGCTGAATGCTCTTGAGTTTCTGAATTAATTCAGTCATTTTGTCTTAATGACCATGAAGAGTTTTGTTAAGCAGGAGTGCCATTAAACTCAAGCGCTGTGGTGTTCAGAGCTAGTGATCACTTGGGGAAAGCTTGCAGGTAGAAAATAAGATTGGAAGTTGGGCAGAACAGATGAGGGGTTCATTTGCTGTGAATTCAGCAATAAACACCTGTAAAATACGTGCTCCAAAGGGATGCAAAATCAGAGGTTTGCTGAAGGAGAGTGTGCTAATTCTTTCAGGATAGATTTAGATCTGGAGCTCAGCTCTGCATTTTCTTCCTCAAGTCTGATTAATACTTTATCATCTGTTGCAAACAAAAATATTACATGTTGGAAACATGTAGCTACTCTTTAACTCAAGAAAGCTCAGATGGCCTTGGCATACCTGACATGTTCTCTTCCTATTCATGCTGGGGGGAAAAAAAAGACAGTTTCTTTTGTTGTCGTATCTGCACCCATTTAAAAAGAAACTGAATTGAATTGAATGGGGTTATTGTTTCAGGACAAACTGCATTTTGTCTTAGGACAACCTAAAATTAAATCAGTTTTTTATCTTATAAAAATGAAATGAAAGGAGGTCTGAAACAAAAAGTCCTTGAAAATGTATTATTTCTCTCAAATTCTTCTGATTTTTTTTTAATCTTTTGCTCAAACACATTTCCAAACATTTTGACATTACCCAATTGATATTTTCACAATGAAAAAACCCACCAGATTTAACATGTTAACCTAATTCTGGTTTAATTATTTGAGCTCAAGTTGTGCTCTGTGGATTCTATGAACTGATGAGAAAAAGTTCCCCGTTGTACTGCATTAGTGACTGGTAAGGGCCACTCCTAGAAGACATGGGCAATGTAAAAATTGCTGGGTTATGCTAATCACAATAAAGAGTTTTGCGTGCACTTGGTCGAGGGAAGGTTTTCACAAGCAGTGGGCTTTGTGCTCGCTTTGTGCTCACTGAAGCTGTTGGCATTAGCAGCTCCGGCAGGCTGCTGATGAGCACTGTGAGAAGCCCATTTACACCAGCTCTCAAAGTAGAGTGGCTTCTCATTCTTCCCATTGCTGACACACGTGTTGGGGGGTAGATAGGTGGTGCTGTGGAGAAGACAGGATATTCTTAATTTAAACTAGTGAACCCCACTAAAAATCTCAGCAATGCCAGAGTAGTTTTTAATCTTCTCACCGAGTTAGCAGGGTGAGTTAAAATGAAGCGTTTACCTTCACTGAAATGTGAAAATTGTGCTTGCTTTACTCTCCTTCTAAAAATAAGCTGTTGTAGTAGAAAATTAACTGTCCCAGGCTGAGAGTGTTTAGAGGACCTGTTGGGTTTCTGTTGGTTTGTTGTATTGTTGGGTTTTTTTGCTTTTTTAATGTGTGTTTGTTTGCTCTTACAGTGGAAGTATGGCTTTTGCCTTTTACACTAAAAACACATCAATGATTTTAAGGGGTTTAAACTCTCCTAGGAGTCTCAGTTTTTAGGTTTGCTATCTGATACCCCACTCCCTGTCAGAGAGATTTCATGGCTAATGCATCTCAGCAGAAGTTGTTTCTCCTTTGAATATCTACTGTGAATGGTCACCAAACACCGACGACTGTGTTTGCTTTCACGAAACTTTTAGTTCAGGTTGAGTTAAAATCTAAAGGAAATGTGTCTATATTAATGAAATACAAAGAGGGCACAGTCAGTGTAAATGGTGTTCATAATGACAAAAGTGAAGAAAAGGAAAAGAAACAATATGCCTACTTCACTTACTTCAAAATCACGTTTGAAAGGTGCTTGTGCTAAGCCTCTTGCTCTCCGTGTGCCCGCCTGGCAAACTTGGAGCTGATGCAAGGCAAGAAGCTTGCTCCTACTGCATGCTCTTTCTCTCCTCAGTAAAGATGCTTGGTTAGAGCAGGAAAAATATGCTCAGAGGGCTTTGTTCAATTTCTCATCCTTTGCTCCAGATTATTGATTCTTTCTCAGCATACACTTTTGACTTCTCCCTCCCTTGTCTCTTACTACGTTTTCCTCTCCCTGGAAGGGTGACCTGGTTGCCCTGATGCACACACATCCAGGACATGACTGAACTGTTGGAAGGTGTTTGCCTGCTCTCTTCTACTTGCAAAGCCATGTGTATGAAGGTCTTTCCCTACCCTAAACTTAGAGATTCTCATCAAAGTAATTAAACAACTTCATTTGGTATAATGTTTATAGTAGGTGAGGATCATTCATGGCTCCTGTTTCTGACCAGACCCTATGACCAGAGCTATCCTTAGGCAGGAATAGGAAGGGTTTGAGGGAAAGAGGAACTAACTCAACATTTGAAGCTACTGCTGTAGTCCATTAATCAATCTGCATGAGAGGCTTGTTCACACCACCACTGTCAAAGTTTTTCACTAATGAATTAGTGAAATAGGCGAGGCTGGTAGACAGGTGGAACTTTCTGAGCTGATGCTATTTAGCACATTCTCCTTGTGACCCTTAAAAATAGGTGTAGTGTTCCCCTTCTTCTTTCCTGACTGACATGGCATCTTCATGAAATGCAGGCAGAGAGCTACTTCAGCAAAGATTGCCCATGCTTAACAAGCTACTGTGCACTTAACAGGTGTACTTCAGCTTTTTTTGAGAGCTTTGAAGTAGAACAAGGGTTGCTCTAAGTTGGACAGCTCTACATCACTGCAGCATGTTAGAACAGTGTGAACACTCTATATCTTGCATTAGAATAGATTCTAAACTTATCACATAAAACTGGCAGTAACTAGGTATCCTCATGTACTCTGAAAGTAAAACTAGGGCTCCAGAAAATGTTCCACTACCTGTAAATGATACCCAGCCCTACATTTTTGGGCTGTTGCATGACAGGGCCATTCATTGGACAGTACAGTACAGGAGAAGCTCCTCCTTGCTATAAAAGCCCCAGAAGCTGTGCCCTTTATAGTCTGCCTAAAACCACGTGGGAATGGGGGAATATCTACTGATTCTGTACTATAGTATGTAAAAGCTGGAGTGTCTTGAACTAGCAGTAGCATTTTGCAATTCCAACACAATCTGTGACATACCTGACTGGAAATGCTGGCAGAAAATTGGTTGGTTTTGGTCTTTTTTAGGTGGAATTGCCTTCAGCTTGTCCAATCACTTAAGATACCCTGACAGGCTCTTCAGGCTGCCAACACTTCCTAACAGGTCTTTTCCTTACCCTCCATGCAAGTATCCTCTTCCTTCCTCTTCCCTTGTTTTCTGCCAATATCCATGGGCACAGCAATGCCAGAAAAGTTTGCCATGTACCACAGACTGGTTAAGAGTGGAATGCTCTGTCCCTTTCCTGTCGCTGTCTTTCTGATGTGTTTTAAGTGGGTCTGAAGATATCTGTATTCTCTTGGCTCTCAAACCACAGGCCAGAAGGATTAGTTTTCCTGGATTGTATTTGAAAATATGCCAAGCTGTGGAGAGATGTTATTAGATGTAGGTAAGGATGTTTTATAGTGAGTTTGGGGGGCAGGTGCTTTTTCTGTTCTTTTTCAATGCCTGTTAGAAAGAGTTGCTCCCTCTAATTTATAAGAGCAATAGGAAAAGTCAAAAAAAGATCATTGCAGTGCTTGAAATGTGAGGAGTCAAATAAGGCATAATAAGTCAATATTGCTTTTTTGCTTTATTTTTTCTTAGGGCTGTTTGAGAGAAAGAATACTTTTGAAGCCTTTGTTCAAATTAAAAATTGAAAAAGAACACAAAATAGGTGAGATGGGCTAACACTTCAGGCATTCTTGTTCTTGAAGTATGATCATGTTTCTTGAAAGGAATTAGAAATAAATGCCTCTTAAGGGGCTAAGATAACAGCAACAAAAGAGAGAAATTTGGTTTCTGCACCTGGTCTTGGCTGTAACTGGTAACATCAGCACCAGAGAAATGAGCAGAACTTGTTGTCCATCATCCAAACAAAGATCAGACCAGCTTCTGCTGGGCTGTTTAAAATTTTGGTCTTTGCTGTAGTTTCAGCTATTGGTTTATAGAAGTGTTGCAAAAGATTTTACCTGTTTTGGGGAGGCCATGCCCCTACTGTGGAACAGTAGGTGAGCAGTAAGAAACTTCTTCTCTTTTCCTAGTCCTTTCACTCTCCCCTTTCATTTCTTCTCTTTCTTTGCCTTGTAATGGGTTCAGACTGTCAGTGAGACATCTGTAACAGAAAGAGAGGAAAAGTATGAGAGTTAAGGTTGAAGAGAATCAATGGTGCTCTTTCTCCTTTCCTCAACTTTATTTCCTCTTGCCATCCTGCTTGAGTTTTCCTTCTGGTCTTCACCAAATGAAGAGTGATGAAAAGAGGTGGTGGTAAACAGGACCTGTTTCTAGTTGTAGGTGCACCAGTTAAGTATAAATCTGGCAATGCTTCTGTATCCTTTTACTCAGGAGATCAAGTTGTTCTCATTCACTGGGTGTGCTCTGACATCATCTGAAAGTGGATGTAGACAGCATTTTGTTTCAGCTAACTGAGCATTTTTATTTTTAGGTACTATTTTATGAAAATGGGGTGTCTTATGAAATGGAGTCTTACCCCTTGACACTTTAGAATATAGGCATTTCCCTGACAACATCTGTACATTTCCTCCACATTGCTCTTTTTACATAAATAGCAAATGCTGCTATTTAATAATGAGCAACATATCCAGCTGTTGGCATAATGAGCGTGTAAGATAGTGAGTGTTTCAAAAATAAATAAAATCTTGCAGTCAGTTTTGGATAACGATTTTGTCATGGGGGAAGCTAGTAAGAGAGACAAAATTCCTCAAGATGTTGCAGCAGCTGGCAAGGTCTCCATGGTTACATTGGCACAAGATCTGGGAAACCACCAAGAGTAGTTCATTGCTTGACGATAGAATACCAGAGAGGAGTACTTCTTGGTGCATCTGAAGATTATATAAAAGAGAAGCTTTAATTAAATAAGAGGAGAGAGAAGAAGAGACAAGGTTTGTTTAGGGGAAAAATGTTTAAAATTGAATGCAGCCAGTGACAAAGATGTGTCTGGGACACCTTTAATCACAGGTTGTGGCTGCAATATTTATGTGAGCTGTTGTCTGTCTCTGCTTATTTAACGTATTCATGTGGCCTGACAAGATCAGGGAAATAATCTTGTCTGAATGCAAGCAAATTGTCGCAGAAAGAGTAGCAATACAGATTAGATTGTTCCTCCACGTGTCGTGGGACATGAAATGTCCCCTGCTTCATGCTCACGGATGGGAAGGTTCTGTGAGATTTCAAGATGTTGCACTTCTCAAAAAAATTACATTCTGTCCTAAGAATGCCAAGTTTCAGAACAGTATTTTCTTAATAAGAAGGGATGGCAAACTGCAGCTGGTTTTAGGTGGGATGTGGATCAAAATCTGCATATAAGAGTTTCTTTGTCAGAATGCTGAGAACAGAAGGAAAATGGCGCTTTTTAAATGGCATTGTGATTTTTATCAGCATCGTGGCCAATATGCAGTATAGTGCAGTGAATTACCTCTTATATTTTCTAATACTTAAACTTATAAGAAATTTTGAGCATCCCCTGGTTGAGTCTGAATTTCAGGTAGAGCTTTGAGCATATGCCTATGCATCCATATTAAATACTGGTGTTTTTCAGCCCTGCTGCTGAGCTTCAAGGTCTAAGACACAATCTGCTGCCCTGTGAGAAAAGTACAAAAAGATATTTCTCCCAAGGATATATAAGCAGCATTGAAGAGAGTCTCACAGTCTGAGCAGTCTGGGATATATTTAGTGAAATAGAAAATATCAATTTGCCAAAAATATGACTTTGTTTCATTAGTTTATCTACTTTGGCTAAGTTTTGGAGGGATAAATGCTTCTGAAATTCAGGGCTGTCAAAATGTAGCCAGATGTTGAATGTCAGACATTAGGATGGACTGGCTTGGGGTTAGGGAGACCCAAACTCTGAACCAGCCCTAACAAGAGACTGAGTGTGGGATGTACCCATCCTGCAAGTGTCCCTGCGGATTTCGGCAGGTGGTGATTTTAAACATGAATCTTTTGACATCTCTTGTCAGAGCTGATTCATCTTGGACAAATGAGAATTGCTGGCTTATGGGTCCTGCCTGTGTGTTTAGTGCTAGAGCATCCACCCAGGTGGGATGTGAGAGCCTGGCAGCCCTCTCCCCACTATGGGACCTGGCCTCTTAGCCACTTGGCCCCACCTCTCATACAGCTGCCACAGAGATGGCCTTGGAGCAAAGCTGCAAAAGCTCTCAGTTAAGCACATGGAATGCTTTTTGTTGTTACTCTTGTGCCTAGCTCACCCTGGGGGATTGATATGGTTGGGAAGGTTACTCTCAAAGGGCCCTCCATCAGCAGTGACTCTGCTCAGTGTTGCCTGCAGAACACTTTCCAGATCACTAGATTTCTACTTGAAGGCAGTGATAGCTTTTTGCTGGAGATAAGCAGGTACAGTGTGCTTGTGCTGTGCTTAGAGAAGAATCAAATACCATTCTGGTAGTTAATTAAAAATAAATGATGTTTTGTTGTTGTCAGTGTTTCACCTTTAGAAAAACACTTAGCCTTTAACCAGGTCACTGTTTTTGACTTTTATAGCGAATGAAGCATTCCTGTGTTGTCTGAGAGATTGAATACGCGACCTGCTCATTTGTTTCTGTCAACTCAGTCAAAAAAACCTCAAACCCTCCAATGATGTGTTGCATCCTTCAGATCAAATTCCATGTGTCTGGCTTGTGGAAAAGGCAGCCATCAGTGCACTGAGCTTTCCTTGAGTGCTACATGTGCCACACTCATTGTTTTCATGCCTCTGCCAGAGGCAGTTGCAGGGGAGGTGATGGCCCTGAAATGGGAAGAGAGGAGTGTTCTTGTTTTCACCTCCTTCCTAGTCTGCAATATCCTACAATCTCTGTGATCCCTCAGAGCCTGGAAATTGTCCCAGAGATTCCTGGACTATGGGGAATGACTCAGACTTTGGACTCGGTGTCATTAGGGGAAAAGTAATCTGAGTAATTCTGTGTGAGAATAATCAGAGTAATTCTGTGTGAAATGAATTAATTTTTAAAATCTACTTGTTTATTTTCAAAGGCCTTGGGTTTGAGCTGGCCTAAATGTAAAAGACATTGAGTGGTGCATTGAGTGGTGGTCTTTGTCACCAGCTGAGGTTTTTCTCACAGCTCTTAAGGGACTTCACTTTGTTTCTATGAATTCTGCACTTACCACTGGTGCACATTCAACAGGGAGGACTGAAGCTAGTTGTTTGCCTGATTGTCTACTGTCCAGGGATGCAGTGATAAGCATTCATCTGTCACTAAGCACCTTCTGATCTCATCAAAAGTCATTATAGGCATATTTAAAATCATGACCTAAATATTATGTTTACAATCTGGACTTAAGCTGGTCTTAGTAATTTTGCAGTACCTGGGCAGCATAGAGAAAAATCTGGCTTAGCTATATCCTGATTTTATTGCTCTGAAGGCACCTAAATACTATTGTCTTTCCCATGCTACTTATCCAGGGCTCTTAATGAAACACTTTAGGGCGATGTAAGTATCCCCCATGGTGCTCAACCCACCAAATGTTGCTGACAAGTTTGTTCCCTCGGGTTTTGTTGCCTGTCCATCGCCTACCTAACAGATCACACGTGGGGCAGGCCCTTTCCATCTCCAAGCTGATGACTTAGCTCACAGAACTCCTCACCCAGGACTGGGGATGAGAGGCAGTATCACAGAGCAGACTACAAGAGATAACTAAACACTAATTTTTGCTTCCTGACTTTCTCTTCAGAGCCTCGTTCTGAAAATCATTAAAGTGAAATGAAACCTCATATTTATTCTTTCCATGACTCTGAGGGAATAATAAAAATTCATACAGAAAATTATTAGTCCCATGCAATATTGGGAATGTCTCAGCTGAATGCCAGTCCAAACTTGCTTTCTTTCCTCTGTATAGTGGTATCTGAGTCTGCTTGCCAAGATTGCTCAAGCATTTTCATTTAACAACTCCCCTGCTACTTCTGAGTTCTTAACATTGGTGGGTAGTTTTGACCTCTTTTGCTCCCTTTCTGCTGTGTGCTGTAGTTTTTGAGGCCTCACTTGTATGTGTGGAAAGGTCTATTTAGTTGTATGATGCTGGGGAGGATGGCCCTTGCTGCTGGTGTGGGCCTCCCTGGACTCAGTAATGCATCTCATATTGATGACAGGTTTATTAACATTCCTTTTTCCATTTCTGCTGTCCTGGGTTAATTCCAGGTCCAGAAACAGAAGTACTGGAACCCTCAGAATGAGGTGATGTGGCTGTGACTCTTACCAGTCCTCATAACAGCTCTTCCCTCAGGAGACCTTCAGGGCAGATCCATTAGCTCTCCTTTGCAGGAGAAGTGGAACTTTCCATACTGCCTGAGTGTGTCTGACCATGCTGATAATGAGATTTTCTCTGGAGCTGAAGCAGCCTTTGGAATTGTTTTGGAGAGGGCTGATTCTCTTTTTCATTTGGCACCAGTGCCAAGGGCAAAGGCCAATCCCAAGAGGACTGTTCTGAAAGGACTGGCCACTTACTGATCTTGCTCCTCTTGCAGCCAAAGACCACCTTGGAGCTGTGTTCTGGCATGGATTCAGTGACATTTAAGATACTTACATCTTGTGGAAGCCAAAGACCTCTTTTTTTTTTCCTCACTCTACAAGTTTTCAGACAAGTGAGAACTGCAGTTGTTCTCTTAGCAGAATTTCTGTTCAGGAAAAAACCAGTCCATTTCAGGAAAAAAACAGTCCATTGAAATAAAATGGACAGAGGTGTCCCATCCCTGCAGGGTCTTTTCCTGAGCTGGTGGAAGTTATTGTGAGTGCTCTTTTTGGGGTATTCCATATAGAGCAGATAGATTCTGCCATCAGTATTGAGTATATATGTGCTGGGTAAAGGAAACATTAAACACACAGAGCTCAGTCTCACCATCCTTATGGACAAAAGCCTTAAAGGTTTACAAAAAGGAGAAAGGGGGGTAAACCTCTTTGTGTGGAATCAGGACATGTGACAGCCTACACTATAGATTGTCCTTCAGTCATATCTTCTGGGTTTTAAAAATTCAAGTGCCTTACCTATGTTTTGAATAAATCACTAAATTCTCTGTTTGGTTTTTTTTTTTAGTCTAAAGTTATTAATCACCATCTGTCTGCATGTTTTCTGCTGAAAGTCACTAATGTGGCAATTTCACCTAAGCAGGACAAACTAAACAAAGTTGGAAAGGCTTAACTGTCTAGATCCTAACTCACAGTAGGGCTTATGGAACACTGGCTTATTGAATGACATTTTGCAAATGTTTGTTTTGATATTCCCAATTAGAATTAGCACATTATTGGCAGTCAACCCTGTGTAACATTTGGAGCATGATTGTATAACTTGTCTTTGGTGTTTTGTTGTGCATCAGGTGTGGGAGTTCTGTCAGGAGAAGCAGCAGCCTAAATTAGGAGCCAGCATCCAATGTCTGCTTTTCCTTAGCTCAACCTGTTAACTTCTCTGGGTGTTATTTCTTTTTCTGATGTCATGTAGACAAGTCCATCTGCCACAGGTGTCAAGCCAACCTGTAGTACTACCAGTAGTAGTACTGGGTTGCTGAGTTGGTGGGCAAGGGGTTTGTTTCAGCAAGCAATGCAGTTCAGTGCTGTTGTAATAGTTCTCATGGCTCTGATTTCAAAATGCTGTCCTGCTTTATCAAAGCAGATCTGTGGTAAGATGTGAGGAACTGGCATGTATCATATATGCCAGTGAACAGGTAATATTATCTCAATTCTCTTTTTGTATCAGTCTGCAGCCAGGCATTACATATTGTGGATACAGCCAAGTTACCCTTGCCATAGCACTCCCAGCTAATATTTACTTTCTCTCTCATTTCTCAGTAAAAACACAGGCTAGGCAAGTCTTATGTTACTTGTCTACTTGTTGACTGATATAATTTCTTTCAACAATAAGTTAATTTCATAATCTAATTTTCAGGAAATGGACATTTTTTGGAAATATTCAGATCTTGGTTTTTGATGTTTGAAAAAAAAAAACAAACTGAATAATGTGGAGGAAGTGTGGCAGGGAAAAAAAATTCTGAGAGACATGAAGGAGCTCTAAGCAGAGTAATATTAGTGTGTCCACTGTAGGGTCTGTAAACCTGTGTAGCTGGAACATGGAACTTCTCCCCACAGACTTCTCCACAGCCAGTCTCATCCTGCAGAACAGGAGCACTGTTGTGCCAGGAGAAGCTGAAGAGACAGAGCAGATGAGGAGGTGCCAAGCTTTCAGTTGTAGACTGTGTCCTTCGGATCCTCTTTTCATCAACAGCACAGTGTTTTTAGCTCTGGATTTTCTGGGCTCTTTGCATAAACTGTGAAATTATGTTACAAGAAATGTAGCTTAAGAGCATTCGTCTTTAATATCTCATTCATGTGGATGCAGCACAGTGAACCTCACTGCTGACTCTTGAGTGCTCCAGGGTGATGTACAAGGGTGTCCTATTAGCCTTCGCTGCTGATTTAGATATTTTATTGACACTGGCATTAAAACGTGTTTATGTAGAACAAGAAAACCGTGCAGTGCACCATTCAGAATAGACTTTGATGTCTTGCCTGGTTGTTGAATTCATTACTTGCAGTGTCAGTGCATTAAGCCCCAAGCCACAGTGGAAATAGGCAGAGCAAGAAGAGTTAAGAAAAGCAATGCTCTCCAGACCTGGCCTAAGTGAACCGCTCCAATTATAGCTCAGTAATGAGTTTTTTAATAAAGACAGATGAAAGCAGTAAGTGGTGAGATGGCAATTGTTTTTCATAACTGACCTTAGCTAAGTGTAATTTGAATAGACATACATAATGTTAACTTGGAGGTTTTAATTTTGGTTAGCATAATCACAGTTTGAGCACTCTGTGCTCTCCTAATTCAAGATATTAATATATTCCATATTTTCTTAAGGGCCTTGGACATAAAGTTTAGCTAACAGATGTCCAACAGATTGACTTGGGAACAATCTAAGGGTAGTCAAAAGAGCTGCTTTGATTGTAACTTATAATAGGCATATAGTTTCAAATTTAAAAATGTATAAGTCTGTGTGACTTCTAATGCTTGTGATTCACAGGCAGTTACCACCAGTTCCCATTAATGGAAAGTGATGATGATTTACATAATGCTAATATCTATTCATTATTTAAATCCTTAATTATGTGTGCAGCCATGTGGTGCAGTAAAATAATAAAAGGATAAAAAATGCAGGAAGTAATGGTTCTTTCAAGCAACTGGGAAGTCAGGTGGCCATTACATTAAAAAGAAAGAAGATAAAAATCATATTTGTACTACCTTTTGATGGTTTTTTAAAAAGGGAAGGCTTCTCTTAATACTGTCTTAATATTTGGGTCCTAGTTCTACCTCTGACTTTTGCAATATAGTTTCAGAACTCAATTTTGTTTCTCTTATTTGAAATAAAAAATTTCTCAATTCCATATGAAAAGCGGTTGTTTCCCAGAAAATCAAATCCTAACTTGTTCTTCCCCTGATAACACTGCCTACTTGGAAAGTTCAAAAGTTCACTTTTAGATTTTCCTTGCCTGTGGTCCTTCCTTGCTGCTTTGGATTTCTGAATGAACATCACAGGCTACAGGGTACTCATTGCTGATCTATTGTAACCTTTTCCACAAGGTTTATATAGGGCTGATCCCATAAGGACACACTAACAATTGATTGCCTTGCTATTTTCCTGTTTACCTATTCTTGATTAATACAAATTTATATGGTACTGAATCTTAATCTCAGTTCATATCCAATGCTGAATTTTCATATCTGCTGGAGCTTGAAAATTGAATTGTGTTTACCCTAGGTGTATTTTTTGATGGCAGAGTTCAACTGGCCATTGTTGGTTTGCTGTGGGTGATTTGGGGTTTTCTTTTTTGGGTTGGTTAGTTTGGGGTTTTTCTGGCTTGGAGAGTCAGGTGATAAGCAAGAATATTTCTGAGAATGAATGCTGGAATATTGATCTTGCACTAGGTTAATACAGGGATGCTGTTCCAGGATAAGAGCTGGCAGATAGGACATTAAGATTGGAAGGTAAAAAAATCTCCCTTAGGCAATGCGAGAGATGGCTTAAGAGTTGCCCATCACTTTTCAACACTTCAATTTGACTCCAAAACATAATAATGAACAAGTCTGTGCTTATCAAATATTAATGATCAAAGTCCTGTCCTCAGACACCAAGCTACACTTGCAATTAAGTAGATTAATAACTTGCAGGTTGTTAATGACACACGGAAGGGGTCTGCAATCGGCGCTGCCAGTTAAATTCAAGGGTCTGATGTGTCACTGATGTCAAATGCATAATTGCTGTTGGTATTCCTGAAATGGGATCATTACCTTCTTACCCTGCTGCACAGCTGAGAAGGATTGGCTGGTGCCATTTTGTGTGTTGTTCAGGCAGCTACTTCTGCTGGGCTACTTCTGCTTCCAGACCAGTAGATGTTGCTGCATCTGTTTCCTTTCAGTTCTGGGGGAAAGGGTGGGAGGCCTATGGTATCCTCTTTGTACCAGAGCCTTTTGTGCAGGTACTGCTCTCTCCAAGACTCTTTGTTGGGCCCTGAAATAGCCCATGAGAATGATGTAGCAAAGAGTTTGTCTGACAGCTCTCCCCGAGGATGTTCCTGGGTTAGCTGGCACTGTTAGGCACATCAGAAGCACTCATGCTTTCCAGTCACCTGTGTGTCTGGAGAAGGTTTCAGGAGAGAGGGGTGGGTCACTTGAGTTTGATTTGCATGCACCATTGCAGTAGACTGCAAAGAGCATCCTGAGGAAAGTCTTTCTTTTGCTCAGGTGAGAAAGCAAGATACAATATTTGGGCCCATCTTTTGACTGCTCCTGGCCTCCTCCATTGCAAACAGACCCCTGCTCAAAGGTGCTAATTCCTAGCAGCTAGAGTCACAACAGTTGGGGCAGGATTTTCCACAGACCCTGCAGAGACATCTCTAGAAATCTGTCCCACTCTGAAAGCTTAGTAGGTCTGTGCTTTTGGTGGGGCTGCATGAAGGAACTGACCCTAAAGCTGGGTAAAGGACATATGCAGTGGGTGTGCAATGCTTCTGCAGGACAGATAATGCAGATGCACTGTTGAGAGGCTGTTGAATGCTGCAGGTTGTTGAGAGCTGCAAATATTTCAGTCACTGATCTTTTTGTGCCATGATTGCTATGTATTACATATTTTTTTGCAGCCCTCTCAGAGCCAGTTGGAAAAGTAGATGCTATAGGCAACTTCTTTTGGTTTGATCACATCTCCATAGGAATTGAAAACGCCAGACAACTCTCAGTAGAAAATGGTCTCAGAGACTACAAGCTTGCCTGTTACAAATGGAGCTTTACAGTGACAGAGGGAACAAAGTCTATGCCACTGCAATAATGCTGTGAAACTGTCCTCTGTCAGGTGAAAAAGAAACCTGAGGCATTATTGGAGAACACTGCTTACAAATGGCTTGGCTGCAGCAAATTTCCAGTGTACTTTGACATAACCCTCAGCTTTATTGTGGTTGCACTGGCTGCAAGAAACCTTGACAGCAGATTTGATGACTGATATTTCTGTTTTATTCAGACATTTTATTTTATGCTTGCTCCAATCATCCGTTGAGGAATGGATTAAAATTCAAGCACCATAGGATTGCTTGGACAGAAATAGGAGTTCAATAAATGTCATCTTTCATGGCACAAAATTGACTGTTTATAGGGCTAGGCCTTTGATTCAACCCTTTATTGAACCTTGGTTTATGCTGATTGAAACCTTTGCTGAGGACTTGGTATAGAGAACATATGTAATGGCCAAAGCTTTCTGATTGCCCAGGGCTATTTATAGAAGTCTCTGTCCTATTTTGAAAAGAGATCTCTGCACCAAGCACTCTGAAGTCCTGATGTCCTTCACGGAGCCTTGAGCTGCCTTGTGTCACAGAAACAGCCTCTTAATATGTTTAGGTGCTGAAGGCAAAACTTCACAGTAATTCAGGGATCAGAGCCCAAAAACATCATTACAAAAAGCTGCCAGCTGAATGCAAGCACCAAAGATGTTGCCTCTTTAAGTAATGGCTTTCTTTTCCCCTAAGGACTTCAGGGAAGTATAGCTGTGACTCTCATGTCCAGGACTGACCCAGTTCAAAAAACTGTCCTCACTTCACACTTAGTCCTCTTAGATCCTTCCTAGCTTCCCCCGGGGTTTCATGTGCACAGCACTTGCTGGGCTGCTGGGAGACATAGTCAGTCTTTTCTAGTTTCAGGGGGATTTAAATTCCTGGGTTTGGCTGCCTGAAAAATACTTTGCTGAACAAACAGTTCTGTCTGAAGTTTCTTCACCTTCTGTGAAGAAAGCTGTATTCTCAACCCAAGCCCACTCAAAGTATCCCCCACTGTATTTTATATTGTAGTGGGGAGCCCATCTCAAACAACCTGACAGAGCAGTCGATTTTTCCCAGCTCCCCTGGAAATTTCTGCACTCTTTCTTGCCCTCTATTCCCTCTGCCACGGTGAACTTTTAGATGTTGAGCCAGAGGATTCTCAGCTTTGCTTTGGGGCATCTTGTCTCTTTCCACTGCAGCATAAGAAGATTTTAAAGGTCATTTCACCAAGATGCTGTGGCCTGCATTCTCCTCCAGGCATAAAGATAAAGCATAAACAGTGAAGTCCATTTGCAATGCAGTTAGAGATTGTAGGGCTCTTTATCTTGTGAATGAGGGAAGAGAGATGCTAACACTTCTGGCTGTGGATGTCAAAGAGGCTTCCTTTTCATAAGAAGATATGGCCTTCCACAGAGTTAAGCCCTGAAGAGGAACTTACCATTTGAGCTTAATTTTCTCATAGCCA
This sequence comes from Serinus canaria, assembly GCF_022539315.1. Classification (NCBI taxonomy): domain Eukaryota; kingdom Metazoa; phylum Chordata; class Aves; order Passeriformes; family Fringillidae; genus Serinus; species Serinus canaria. The sequence continues at coordinate 17,581,565 of NC_066317.1, forward strand.
TTTACTGCAGCACCAGAGAAAATGAGAAGGGATTGTCTAATGGAATCCTTCCCAGAGTCTCAGTTCCTGAGTTGTGGAAAAGAAAAATACATTGAACCTCTATCATATACTGAGGTTAGTCTAAGAATACAAGTCTTTCCATTAATATCTTGATCCTTTATTTTTCCCCTGAGCTCTGAGGCTGATGTTTTTGAGCTATATAGACCCTGCTGCTTAAGTCCTCTGTGCCTGTGTGGTAAATATGACATCAATGCCTTGAGGCAGCCAGGCTGCAGCAGGGCATTGTCTCTCACCAAGGTGTCCCTGGGACACTGGGCAGTGAGGTAGGGCTTATCTCATCCATTGCTGCATTCTTAACTGGGAGTGCTTTAGCTAGCAGGGCAGAAGTGCTGGCATTGCTCTGCTCATGCTTCCAATAGCACAGAGAAAGCTGAACTGCTTTTTGTGTCCTGTTTCTCTCTGGCCATTTCAGAGGGTGATTCAGCACACATAAAGATTTGCTCTTAATCTGCATTAATTCTCATTTAAGTGGTTTCAGCTAAGCATCTGATGTTTTATAGAACAAGTCCAGGTCCCAGTGTCCTCACTTTTCGGGTGACATCTACCCATGTTGCTCTGCAACACCATCCTGCAGAGCCCCGTCCCCCTCCCAAGTCCTAGACATTCTGTTGCTTCTCAGGCTTATATTCCTAGCTGAATACATGTTCTACTGAGCAGTGCTCCTTTTACCTGTTGGCTCCTTTTACCTGTTACCTGGATCTTCCAAAATTGCCTAAAAAGCATTTGGCATCCTAATGATCAAAATTTTTAATATTACTGCTGCTTCCAAAGACAAGCTGCTGTTAGATCAGTTCTTGAGATCTCACAGGGTGTTCACAGAATAGCAGAGACAGGGCAGCCAACAAGAATAACAGAACTGCATGTGTGAGTATTCCATTCCATTGGCAAACTTGAAACTCCCAACAGGATTAGAGCCTTTTATCAAATCCCCAAGAAGGAAACATATTGCTTGCAGTAGAGAAGCAGAAGTAGGAACCCAAAGCCCTGAAAAATATCAGGTGGTATTCTTGCAAATATTTTTAGCAAGTGAAATATTTTTAGCAAGCTCTACAATCTCCTCTTACTGCTCTGGCTGAAATCTGGGGAGCAGAGGCAGAGCGATTCACTGTTGGGTACTTTCAGATGCTGCTAACTCCATTTCCTGCAGAATATCATCAACAAACTCATCTTCCACTCATTCCTGCTTGTTCATTGTTTACTGCTTTCCCGAACGGAAGAGAGCTCAGTTCTAGAGACCCGAATACAGAATTGCACAGGTGCCACATCCTATGTAATGCAGTTCATTATTCAATTCTGTCTTTCCCCTTGGTATCAGAAAAATGTTTTATGAAGGAGACAGTAACATCACTTCTTGTTAAATTGCTCCTTTGTAAGAGGGGCTAAGATATTGTAAAGACATGTTGGATTTTTATGCTATTGCATGTAACAACCAGACAATCCAGGGAGCTTTCCTGTTATGCTAAGTGTAGGAAAAGCATCCTTGCTCCTCCTCCTGGTCTGCTGCCACCCCCAGCCAGCAGGGGAACCTGTGCATCAAAAACTGTGTTTGCCTGTAGTGGGAGAAATGGCACTATTCATCAGCACTTTTATGGTTTCTTAAATATTTCATCACAATCATGTTCATCCAGCTACTTGCAAACAGAACCCAACAATTAGGCAGTGAGTTCTAGAAAGTCTGGTCCTGATGTGAAAATGAGGGCTCTGGAATAGTCAGACACTCGTTTAAGATACAGAGCATAGAGTTTTTTTTATGTCACAGTTTCTGATAAATACTTGAAACAGGACTCCCAGTAGTTAGTCTGAACACAAACATGAAGATATGCTCCATTTGAAAAAAGTAAAACACATTAAAATCTGAAGGAAGTAGATCCTCCAATGTAAACTATTCACATTATTCAAAGCTGTGTCTAAAAAGATGCCAAGAGCTTCTGTGCTAGCTAATAAAACACAGTGAGTAAACACTGGAAAATGTGGATGGATGTACTTGTTGGGTGAGAAATGCACTGCAGTGCAGTACGTTGAAAGGCTTAAGTCAAGCTACACATAATGTAAGGTTCTTCACTAATTACAATTACCTAAACATAAGCCTTGTTCAATATCCCTAATAAGAGATTCCTTTCAAGTTCTCATTTAACTACTCAAATATGTACCATAAAAATGGGCAAAAAATTTGAGAAGATGCAAAAAAGAACCACAAAAAAAAAAAAAAAAAGGGCCGAATGTTTGAGAAAAGTTCTGGTTGTGAGAGTTTTAAAGAATTCCATCTTTCCAGCTTACAGAAATGAGCTGGAAGTAACCTGATTTCCAACAAAGGACTTTTATGGGAAGGAGAAACTAGGCACTAAGTGGACTCTTTAATCTTGCATAATTGATTTCAGTAATGTCTACATCATGTCTTCCCGGCACTATAAGGTAGCAGAATTAAAACTGACTGGAAAATTTCTGATGAGATGGTTTTGAATTGACACCTGGAAGGTACTGTCTTTGAAAATTCTTTTGATGAGAAGTTTCTCAAGCTCCAAAGAATGTTTCAAGCCCAAACTAACGAGTCTTCTGGAGTGCCAAAAGAAGTAAGGTAATTGTATGGGGTATGGAAAGGAAAGTTACATGCTGTCAGAGCACATCATTCATAGGAGTTTTCCTACTGCCTTATGAAAGGGAATGTGTCATCAGCTAAGCTACCTGCTGGTCTGGGAAATACATCTTGACCCTTTTCTTTTACTCTTTTATTTTCTCCTCCTTCTTTTCTATATTGATCCTTCCCCCACCCCCCATCATTAACACCTTCTCACAAAAACAACTTTTCTCGAAACAAAAAAGACCCTTTCAAAACCATCCATGCTGTTCAGATACAGGACAGAAGATATCTAAATTCAAGAGGGTCATAGAGTAGAGAGACTATTTCCTGCAGAGCTGTAGGGAAAATGCCAAGGTAGCTCTTCATGCTGGTTGTTGCATGGTTTTAGTTGGAGCAGATGGATTTTCACTGCTTATGATACAGGCTGGGAGGCCCCTAAGGCAGATGCAGTTATGTGAAGTCATGCTCATCCAGTGAATTTAGTTATAACACCAGTTTGCACTCCTCATGGAACAGCATTCCACAGGGAAAAATTTCCTATTCAGGTGGCTTCTTCAGCAGTTTATTTATGGGCAATGTTTCAGCAATCATCTTGCTTCTCCCACATTTTAAATAAGGCATTTTTCTTGTAAATAAAATGTTGATTGATTTAACAAGAAAGGCTTGAGTATATATAGCATAGCAGCTCTAATAGAGAAAAGAATGTCTGTGAAAACAAAAATAAATAGAAATTACATGGTATTTATATGAAAAGAAAGGTGTGACATTCTGTGAACAGCAAAGACCATTCTTGGGAGAAGACTGGCAGCAAAACTAGTTGTTTAAGATATAAAACAGTGCATGCAAAACAGGACAGATTGGGATCTAAATATCAATTTAATGTCTTATTTCAGGAGGAATTTGAGCAATAAGGCTTGTCATCTGCAAGCTAACAGCTATCATGGGATGATAATTTTTTATAAGACTTTATGAATTATGAATTTTCCCTTTTGACATCATGAGTTAGAACACATTAATCCTGTTCCTTCCTACAGTAAACAAGGAATGCTTCTTTCTCAGTTTAACTGATGTATTGTAACTTTCTTCTTCCATTGCAAAGTCTTTATAAAAGGGAATTATGTTTGCTTGTTAAGACACCCCAAAATAAAGGATCTCTGTGCTGTGCTCATAGTTTTGTTCTCAAAACCTTGTGCATTAAAACACAGTGACTATCTAGGTTTTATTCACTCTACCCTGGTGAAGCTGTGAAGGATCCAGTTGTGTTTAATCAGCCAAGTAGAGATGAGAGCTCAGGATCAGTCTGGGCTAAGCACACACAAACTCACCCTCAGTTCCCAACAGGTTTTGAAGTTTGCTGAAGGACTTTGAGTTCACAAGTTTTGCTGCTAGCAGGGAGGAGCTGTCACTTCCTGCAGGTCTGTGTTTTGCCCAGCTGCAATCAGTCATGGAGCTTACCACATTCTGAAGGAATAAAAGAGCAGGATGAGTGTTTCAGCAGAGCTGCAGCATTTGATCTGGTTCAAGCAATGTCTGCTGGAATTTTTCAAGGAACCTAAAGGAATTAAATGCCTGAGGGCCATCAGAGAGAAGTTAAAATAGGGTACCTGTGATCAAGAATTTTCCAGAATTTCTTTTTCCATTTGCCTTTTCATAAAATGTGGCACACCTGTCTGATTTTCTCCTTGTTGATCATCCTGAGACTTTATTGTCCAGAGTGCTACGTTTGGACTGCTCAGTCCAAGACAGATGTGTTGACACTGCAGATAAAAATAAGCACTGGTTTAGTCTCCAAAATGGACTCTGTCATTTCTGAGAGGAGCATCACAGGAGGCTTTGTTTGACAGCAGAGTGACCAGAGCTGCTTACAGTCAGTCTGCTTGCCAAAATATTCTGGGAAAAACTTGTCCCAAGCTGCAGCTGCTTGGCTCAACAACTAAAAAGTCAGGCTACTCTTTGGGCTGTGACACTTATGTGCTTAGACCACAGCAAAGTGAAGCCTTTACCATCAAGGAGAATGAAGCCATATTTTATCTTGCACTTTCCACAATGTATTGTCCTGGTACAATTTCCCCAGTTCAGCTTGTACCTGGAAATTTGATGGATCAAAATGCTCAGTTTTCTGTGTTTGCAAAAGGAATTACATGGGAAAAATATTTCTGTTTGATAGCATAAATTTTGGTGCTTTAAAACTCTCCTTCCAAATAATGAGATGATGTCCTGAAATATTTATGTTTCAGGAAAAGTGTTGGCCTAATTTGTAAATGTTACCTTCTATCTTGGATGTGGTCTGGGAATCCTCAGCAGCTCTCTCAAAGGAGAGTTAATCAGGAATTCTATTGCCTTGTTCAGGCTGGCTTTACCACAGAAATGTGCTTCCTTTTTAGTGCCACTTGGACACATTCACTTGCAATTGCATGGGCTAAGGTGTATATGAGGAGCTGAGTTTAAGACAGTTTAAATGGGTTCAGCTCCACTGCCTTGCTAAGTTTGTGCCTTCTTAAGAACTTGGATTGTAGCAAAACTATAGAATATTTTTTTCTTGTTTCTTATTTGTTTTCTCTGCTAAGCAGTATTGGAAAATAGTCTGAAATTAATACTTTTGCATCCTCACAAGTTCTGCATTTTGAATGTGTGTTACAATAAACCTACTGTGAGAGCACAGGCCAGTTTAAAGAGAGCTTTGCAAATTAACAAAACCTCTGGAGAGCTTTTTTTTTCTTCCTTTCAATTGAACTCCATTTTTACTTAGCCATTGTAACAAGAAAGGGATATACCACAAAGAGGATGAGTACCTGGGATTTAGTCATGGTGGAATCGCCCCTGGCATTTTTCCTTCCTTGATTAAGATTTTTTGTTTGTTTGTTTTTTGTATACATGTCAAAAGAATTTAAAGCAGATTTCTCTTGGGATTGTTTCATTGTTTTTTTGGTGTTTTTTTTTTTACTAAGGTGCATATCTTAAAAACATGGCAATAAATTTTCTTTACGTCTTAGCAATGCCCAGTTGCCTGCAGCCTTTTCTTTTATTCCTGTTTTGCTGTGGAAAGTGGCTGGTTTGGTTTTAGTTGTTTGCAAGTATCCTTACTTCTGAATGTCCAAACTAATCTCCTATCAAAGCTGACATCTTGCCCTTAAAGAAGTAGTCCTTGGAATTTCAGTGTTATTATGAGAGTAAAAAAAAAAAAAAAAGAAAAAAAATCTTCTAATGAAACTATTTCAAAGAATTTTGAAAAACAGTGCAGTGGGAATCTTTGTGCTTCTCTAGCAGTTTTCTTTCATCTTCTGTATCAGCCTCATTTCCAGAGCTGACGATAATTGATTACAGTCTCCATTTCTTAAATAGCCTTAAGAAACCATACTGGCATCCCTGTGCCTCATTACAGGATTCACATCAAGGCCTGGGTGACCTTGTCACTTTTATCTGTGTTACAGAGACACTCTCAACTGTCAGGGAGATGAAAGCTGCACAATAGAGAAGGATGATTCCTGGAGGGAATGCTTCCATGAGATGCTTTAGCATCTCTGAATAGGAATGGCATCTTGGAAGGTCTGGAGATGTGCTTGTGGCTAGTGCATCTGTCTGAGTGATTTTGGACAGGACACTTAGGGCAATGTGCTCCACTGAGTGCCTTGGTGCAGATTCAATAACTTTCTGGGCTTTTTTCTTTCCATGGGAGCTCAGGATGTCTCTTAAGTGTGTGTTCTGTGCTGCATGGCCCCATAAACCAGGAGATATTAAACCATTTCATCAGCCCTTTACACAAAATAGATTTAAAAGTGATTCTGAGGTACTGCTGCAGTGGTCAAGGTGTCGGACAGAGGGTTGCATTTCATTTGCATTTCAAACCCTTCTTGGAAAGGAAGGTGGAAGGAGCTAGTACAGACCTAGAGCCATCAGGCCCTGGTATGTGGGGTAAAATCTGCATCTCTGGAAACAAGACCTAGGGATTTACACAGGCTGGGAGTAGCAGCACTGAGGTGTTTTGCAAAGCATAGGTACTGTTCATACTGTCAGCAATGCAGACTCTCTGAAGGTAATCCCGAGTGGGGTGGTGCCACAATGAAATGGACAATGTGGCTGTTACTCTAGAAGGACTGCTTCAAAAAGCTACTCTAGAAGTACTAAAAACTACTCTGCTTCAAAATAATATTGGGACTATATCTGCTTTACTGCTGTAGAGTGCTTGGGTTCTCTGGTGATGAGGAGCATGGGGCTAGAAGAGCTAAACAGGGCTTTAAAGCTCACATCACAAAGGTCTTGCAGCATTAGAAATTGCTCTGCATCCTGGGTGAAAATGTCTTAAAGGGAGATCAGATGTTTAACTTCCTTCTCAGTTATCTATATTTGTATTCCTGATTGGAACAGGATAAATGTTAAGAACAAAGACAGTGACAAGGCCCATAAATACTTAAATATAGTCTATGTGGCTTTTACAAGAGAGAGGAATTTTTTTTTTCCCTGCTTTCTCTTGTAGGTCACCTTTTCTTGGGCTCACATTTTGTAACCTCTAACAGCATCACAGTCCTAAGAAGCACAGAGTCCTCTGTCCCCCCTGTCCCAAGTTGTCCTGCATATGTCCAGGGCTCTGCATTCCTGGGTGGCATAGTTCCTTAGGCTGGGGCATTGCTGTGGGATGCATGTTGTGCAGGTAGCTCAGTGTGCAGCTGGAGTGCAAGCTGCAGGTTGTCCTGAGGATGTCAGGAAGCGACTGGAGCCCATGGCAAGGGGCCAAGACCTGTCACTGACCCATTGAGTAAGGAAACCTGTCTGTGTGTGTGTGTGAGGAGTGCAGGAGTCAGGCAGGGCACCCATCACTGGAGCCTCCCATGGTGAAGGGGCCTCAGTGCCAGTACTGACAGTCTCTGGTGATGGGAAGGTGACTGACAGAGTAGATCCTGAGTGCTCAGACAGGAAGGTTCCCATTACAGGCAGGTTGTGGTTTAACAGCTGGGAAAACAGAATGTTTGGTTTAGGTTGTGAGAAAATGGCTCTGAAATGACCACAGTGTAGATATGCCTCCTTGAGCTGGCACTGCTTTACTTCCAGTCACTTGTGTTCAGAATTCACAACTTTTTAAAAACAAAAGCAGCTCAAGTTTTCAAAGGTTAATATCCACTTAATATGTACATCACTTTCCATACAGTCCCATTTTCTCTTCTTCTCTGTCACCTTTTATGAACACAAAAGTGACTTGATGAATTATATTCTGGTTTTACATGATGAGAGAAAGGGAAATCAACAGTTAGACATTTAGGGCTTGTGGATGCTGCCTGTATGCATCTTCTTTCTTTGCTGGTAGACAATTATCTTTATTCCACAAGACTGCTCTCCAGCTGTGAGGCACAATCCAAGCAGGGACAATGGAGTATCATTCTTTATGGTGTGTAAGCTGTTTGTTTCCTTTCCAGTAACGTGCTGTTTTCTGTGAGGAATTCTGTATTCATGCAGACCTGGTTTTAACACTAAAGCAAAGCTGCGTGGTCTCAAGGCTCCTTTTCTTCTTAAACCAATTTAATAACTATTTTGATTGTTGACAATTACACAGTGTATATTTGAAACACATCTAACCCTTCAGAGTGGCAGCATGGCTGAAGGACAGCTTGAGAAACTCTGAACAATCTTTTTTTTGTGTGATGTGAAGGGTTTGGAATGCACTGTGAAGCTTTATGAATAAAGCATTTGAATATAATAAGAGTTTTAGTGTAGATTTACTTATGTTATAGCTTTCCTGATTTCCAGGTGCTGATGATAGTTCAAGGAATAAAGCCAGGTTTATAAAAGTACTTGCTTGGCATTTCAGAGATTCAGTGAGAGCTGGATGGAAAGGTCTAAGGATCAGTCAGCTTAGTGACAGTGGGAGGGCTTGGACATGGATAATGTCCATGACTGTGATCCACAAGAAACGGTGAATATTTTGAATGTGGTCTTTAATGTATGCATCAAAGTTTCCTTAACAGTGTTCTGTCACAAACTCTGAATATCTGAATGCTTGATCTACCCTGTGACTGTGCCATATCTGTAGCTGAATATCAGTGTTTCTGTGTTTTTAATGAACATCCTGTCATACCTACCTATAGATGAGTGAGAGCAAAAAAGAAAAAAAAAAGGAGGCCAGTTGGAGTGGACAGATTTCTCTTGGTTAACATTCAGAGTGATCAGCCTCTTGTTATTTATGTGGGACATAGGGGTGCTACAGATGTTACTGTGGTTCTTTATTCATGGAAGCACTTTTTCTGTCTCTCTGTAAAGTGTTGTTTGGTGTCATTATCTTATAAAGCATGAAGGTAGCAGATACCTAATGAAACAGGAGGAATGTGTCAAGAGTAGAGGGTGAGGTGAATTGGATAAAAACTTGTTAATGAGGAGAAAATGGTATTCTGGGAAAGGTTGGAAAAAAATGGGAAATCAGAGCTTCTTTCACAATATGTAGTAACTTGTATGCATTTCTTTTTCAAAGGGTTATTATAGACTTTCCAAACCAAGGCTTATAAATATGGCACAGTGAGTTCCTAACTTAGAGCAGTTTAGACTTATCACAACATGAGCAGACAAGAAATGGGATTACTCTGAGCAAGGAAAATGTGCCTTCAATACTGGCATTCTAAAAAGCTTTGTTTATGGACGTAAAACATTACTGAGTTATTTGAAGCCTGGGAAGTATAACACATCTTTTCTCTCAGAAATGTATATTGTTCAGGAAGTGGGATATTGTTTTCAATGGCATGTTATTTTTTTTTAGCTGAAGCATTGAATTTAAGCATCACTGTGCAGAATCAGTTTGGGTGCAGCAGAACCCTTGCACTTCCACCTGCCTCCCTCATCAGGAGTTGTTCATGCCAGAACATTTTCACATAAGTCTTACAGAAAAGGAAATGTGACCAAGGCCCTACCTTCCCAGATTGTGAGTTAAAGCTGGTTTGAAACACCGGTGGTTTCCAAAGAATTTATTTTTAAACTTATGCTTTTTGTTGGTGTTTTTCTCTAAACTTCAGGCATTTGAGGCAAAGTAAGGACTCTTTAACTTTAAGAAAATGTTTCCAACAAAGAAAAAAATTCTGATTTTAGCTGCTAGGGCAAAAAAAGTAAAAGTAGAAGCAGAAAATGAAAAACCACTTGGCTGGGATCACTTTAGTACCAAGCCTGATCAGTTTTTTTCCCTCCTGTACTTTCATTAAGTACACAAGGCCACTTTTCTGACTTAATAATTGTCTAGTGAAGCAGGGGCTGTTCTGCCATGAAAAGTATGCAAAATCTTAACTGTGTACCGTGCCTATAATGTAGCCATTGTTAGGTAAACAGTAGATAATTGTTAGGTTTTAGGATCTGCATTTTAAGTGTCACTGTAATAACCAGGGAAGAGGAGACCAGGCTGAGTTAGCATAACTTTGTCGCAGGGGTTCTCTACTATTGCAGAAAAATTAAGTAATATTAGTCCCACTCATGTATTGGTGGTAGATGAAGAATGTTATTAGGTCCTGTCATTCATTCAGAAGTGTTTCTGTAATGAGTTCTTTAACAAAGGTTGCAGAAGTGGTTAAAGGAAAATAAAAGGACTCTTTGTTCCACTTAGGAAATTTCAGACTGTTATTTTTGTGATGCTTGTGAAACAACAATACTGTATTAGAAAAAACAAAGAATTGGATTTTAGACCAGAGGTTTAATTAAAAAAACAAACAAGCAAACCCAAATAAAAAGGAGATGAACTGCAAGGGTGGTAATTTTCTAAGTCTTCAGCATCTAAAGGGAATCTCCTTCTTGATGCAAGCTAAAGGCTGGGTGGGTGTTGTCCTTGTAGTGGTAGCAGTATGCTCTCTGCCCATTCTGTTTTTGTTCTTTTTCCCCACAACAAGCCTCAAGATACTGTAGCAACAAATTAGCTATCAAAAGATTATGGGGTGGGTAATCTCTGACTGGGGCTTGTGAGCAGCATGACATTCTCTGACAGGTATCAGCCCTTCTCCCAGATCCCCTGTGCTGGCAAGGGCAAGCAATGACAAGGGAGATGAAAACATGTCTTGGAAGCATCTGTGTCAGTGCAGACCCTCTGTGTGCAGAATGACACTGACACTTGAGTGTCTTCAGCCCATTTATTGTAGCTGGGCAGGCATTGCACATTGGTGATTTGGGCTGTTTTGGGAACTGCTCAGCTGTCAGGTTGCTTGAGTGAAAGTTGATATGCAGAGTGGCAGGGCACATCTGCACTTGTAATGTACAGGTATTGCACTTGTCCTGCTGTCCCTGGCTATTATGCCTCCCACCCTCAGGTTGCTGTGCCACTGCAGAGAAGCTGCAGCTCTTGTGAAATTACCTGAAAACTTAGATTTTGCCATGTAATGCATAAAGGCAGGATTTGTTTTACCATAACTGCTGACAGAACAGAGGGAAGGGATGCCCTTCAGAGGGACCTGACCTCAAGAATTAGGCTCACAAGAGCCTCAAGAAGTTCCACAGTGCTGCACCTGGGTTGGAGCAATCCCAGGTGTAAGTACAGACTGGGAGAAGGAGTAAATTATATGGATGTGTCATACTGCCTCAGGATGAATTTCAGTGGAAACAAAGTTAATTCATTACTGCGTGTATTGAAAGTGCTGCCTAAATATGGCGGTTCAGTGGCTGGACACCAAAGCTAAATACATTTAGAAATTTTACATGCAAAGATTCCTAACTATTGGAAAACCTTACCTTAGGAACACGGTTAGTTTGTTATCACCCATAGAATTTGATCAGGATGAGGGGTGTTCTGAAATACATGTTGTTTGTTGTTGTCTAGCAACTAAAATAAGGGATTATTGAGCTAGCCTCAGTGCTTAAGAGATCAAATGAAGTGGCCATAAATGTATTTTTTGTGCTTGCCTTGCTTATCTCCCTTAAAAATGTGATTCTTTGTCTGGAGATTGAAATGGAGGACACTAAGGGAAGCTTTTCCAAAGGACAAAATAGAAGGAGGTTTACATTACTCATGCGGGCTGTGTACTCCCAAATGTGAGATGTACCCAGCAGATGTGACACCCTTCCAGAAGCTGGCAGGCAGAACAGGCTGGGCAATCCTGCCAGGGCTAGGCTGCTCTGGTTGTGCTTGAACAGGCTTCCCTTCATCCAAGAGCTTTTCTCCTGCAGAGTTTGTGATCTGCTGCTGCTCTCCCTGCAGGGAAGAGCTTACAGTGACAGTGCTGTCACCTCCCCCAGCCCAAGGCTTTCACTCGGGTTGGTCATGGCAAATTGAGCCAGAAAGGAATCACTTGATGGATCTGTACTGGAGAGAGCCCCCCAGTCGTCCCTGCACTGAGAGGGGAGCTGCAGGACAAATGCACATCTGTAACCCCTCCTGTTGGCTGGCTCTGAGGCTGCTGACAGCCTCCTGTTCTCTTCCAGAGGGAGCTTTCCTGCATGCTGCCCTGTCCCCTGTTGTGACCCTCCCTGAGCTCAGCTGGCAGGTGCTGAGAAGTGGCTGCTGATGCAGTGGGTTGTAGGAACCTTGCTGGCAGTAGCTCAAAAGCAGCATTTCTCTGCAACAGACAACCTCAGGTATGTCTTCTTACATCAGCTGTGGTTTTCCAAGGTTTTATGCATTGAAGGAAACGTTGAAAAAAACAACCAGCGCTCAGTAAAATCACCACTCTATTTTTGATAAACCAAATGGGCATAAATTAGAGACAATGTCTGCCTCATGTTTCAGAGATCTTCCTGAGCTTCTGTGAGAGAGGATTGTGCTTTTCATCTGGCATTTGGGAGGGCAGGAGGAGTGTAACACAGGCTTTTCTAATGCAGTGATTTGGCCCTATCAAGTAGACCTGTATTTAGCAATTTGTTCTATGAAGTATAACAAGGCTGTCTGCAGCACTTCAGTGTTTCTAGATGATGTTTGGACTATGCAATCAGAATGTGATTAGGTGGCTTACAGCTCAGAAGCGCTCTCACAGCTGCAGTTTTGTGGCTGTAGTGGCATCAGCAAGGGTAGTTCTCAGCAATGCCTTTTCTGACAGTGTCATCTTGCAATTAGTGTTTGAACTTTGGCTCAAGGCCTCGCCCTCCCAGGAAGAATTTGTGTGGCTGTGTGCCTTGGTAGTCTGCCAATGACTGCAGGTGTTGGTCAGACCTGCATCTCTATAATGGCCCCTTACCTGCTGTATCACTGGGCACCTGAGCCCTCTTTCCTTGCATCCCCTCTTTATGAGCCAAAATACAGTTTCCTTGGCCTGGGAGCAGGATAAGTAAAGCCCTGTCACACCCCCTGTGCTGAAAACATCAGCAGATTCCTACTAAAGCCCACAGTAATTCTTGCTTGGAAGAGTACAGCTTGTTAATGAGGTTCGCTTTTGTCCTGCTGTCGGCAGCATCAAGGGCGATGTAATACCAGCCAGTCTGCTTTCTTCATCTTATGCTATAAAAGAATAACCTCGAAATTTTAACCTTGTAACATTAAAAAGCAAGTATGTGATTTCCATTCAGGGACTCAGGAGACACCTGATTAACTGCTACTATTATCATTTTCTCTTGATAATCATTTTTACTGTAGCTGATTCTTGAGGCTTCAAAAACGATTTTGTTTTTTATTGGAATTTAAGCAGAGCCTTTGAAAAGGCTTCTTGGGAGACAGACTTCTGGCCAAAGTTTCCTTTTTGGAATGAAGGTCCAGGTTTACCTTGTGTATTTATTGTCCTTGCTTTGGGAATTTTTTTATTCAGGTGGCAGTCAGGCTGAGGGAAGCACCCTGGACCCCCTAAGGCTTTTCAGGGTGCTATTTGCCAAACACTTGGCTTTTCTGGAAACTGGATTTAGCTTCAGACACACATTTGATTAAAAAAATTCTTTTTGTTCTGATGATTGCCCCAAAATTAAATATAAATGTGTGGTTTAAGGCCAGTTCTTACTGTAACATGACAAAAAAAACTTCATAGAAGATCATTTGACAATTTTGTGCAAGGTACTCAGTCCCAGCTGTCTTCATGGAAGAAACTTCTTAAACCAGTTAGACTTTTTATACATGATGGCTCTAATTCACATCAATAAATGGGCTGTTTTATTGCACAGACTGTGGAAAAATGGAGTCAATATTCAGTTGTATTATTCCACTAATGCAGAACTACTGAAGATGCAAAGCAAGCAAAGCATGATTTAAAGCAAAGCCATTTATTAACACTCCACAAGTTTCTGTTAAGAAAAAGATAAGAACATTCCCTTATATTTGCCACAGTTTAAAAGTATCACAGTTGCATTTGATAATAAGATCCCATTTATAAATATTTTATTGTGGTTCAATAATTGATAAAGTGATTTACAGCCACCTTGGTATTACATTAATGCCTGCAAAGTACATTATGCTAACCATATTAGCTGAAAATATGTTTTGTAATTGTAGTGGTTTGTCAGTGCATCATCTGTTAAGCTTTTATTGCCAAAGCCTTTTAATTGTTTCTTTGGTTTGTTATTTGAAATTACTAACTATTTATCTGAAGAGTGCCTGGCCCTTCTGCCTTTTTTCATTAGTGTGTGTGTGATAAAAGTGCTCCTAATAAATGCAAAGTAGCAGGTTGTTACAGCCTTTCTGTGGTCCAGCATCACAGGGCTGGTTCTGCATGAACACACCTCGCTCTCCCATCTTTGGAAATATCTACCTCAAAAAAGCCCAGTAAATTCAGAAACTGCTCAGTCTAAGCCTTTTGCTTTCCAAGATTAAAAAGCCCACAAAATGAGTATCACAGACTGGTTTCTTCTTGTCATAGGCTTGTCATTGTGCCAGGAAGATATGTGCAGCCTAAGAGCTGACCGCTGAAAAGCCTTCAGCATCTCCCCAGAGAGGATTTACCTCCTCCAGGAAAGACTTTTCATCTCTGTTAAAGAGCTGTGCATAGGCCAGCAGAATTTTTGTCACAGGAAGGCATTGTAAAAAACATGGCAGAACCCTGTCTAAAGGCAGTAATTTCTTTTTATTTCCCTTACAAAACTCATTTTGTCAATAAGCTGATAGGTGACATTTTTATCAGCATTAAAGACAAACTGGGATTTTGTGGGGATAACTATGTTGTGTACTGGTAAGAGAAAATTGTAAACAAGGCTTCTGGAAGAGGGAAAGAACTTCTACAACAGGTATCATCATCTGTCTATTCAAAGTTGGGAGGATGCCATCCTATATGTCTATCCAAAAGATTTCCTTGCATTTTGTTCTGAGAAGCCTGGCATTAGCTGCTGCTAGAGGTTGGGCATAGGATTCAGTGGTTTAACCCTTTCCTGATATTTTCATCAGACCTTTGAGACAGTTTGCTACAGCAATGCTCTATCTTGTGTTCCTTTGTCTCTGTGTGCAGAGCCACAAAGGCAATGGCTGATGCATCTGAACAGCTCATTGAGAAGGTGCATCTTTGTGTTCATCATTGGTTTAAACCTTAAAATAACAGGTACACATACTCAAAGGGCTGGCTGCTCTAGAGAAGATACTTTCAGTAATAATAATGCTTTCAGTGCAATGTAATTACCTAATTCATCGCTATAATCTTCAAACTGAACAGGTTATTGCAAAGTCAATCTAAAACTCTACCAAATGTTTCTTCTCTGTCTTTGGTTCTTAATCAAACTTAGTCAACATCTTGATGGGAAAAAAAACCCAGCAACATCACACAATTCACTGAGTGCTTTTTTTTTCTTTATAGGGGTAAAACACTGGCTGGAGAAGTGGGTTTTGTGTGACCTGGATAGTTATGTTGGGGCAAGCCTGCACAATGCAGTCCCTGCTGAGAGTAATTAAACAGTGACAGCATTTTCACACTTGGCTTTTGTGGCTTTCCAGAAGATCAGCTGGGAGCTCTTGGGTGCTGAGCTTGTTTGAGGAGATGATCCTTTGTAAAGTTTAGTATGGTCTAATTTTAGGTGTGCCAGTCAGAAAACTTGTTTCTTGTTTCCTTTATGAAATCATTGCATAACATGAGTTTTCAACTGATATTAAGCCTACATTGAGCCTACATTTTCACTACTGTAGCATGACCCATCATTTGTAGTGAAAGCCTCCACATTACTCTTTAGCTGTCTGGTTTCATACCTTTGAAAGAGTGCTGTGGATCATCAGCCCTCTCCTCCTTTTCTATGTTTTGTGTCTCCTTTTTCAAGTAGAAGTTCCCAGTTCTACAAACATCTAATCTGGTGACTGACTTCCCAGGCTGGTAATTCTTGGGACTCCATGGAGAGCTCCTTCAACTTGCTTATTTTTTTGAGAAACCTTTATTTCCTACCCAAGCCTGAGTGAACTCACTTTTGATTCTTACAGAGGTAGTTTGAATCAAATCAAGAGAGTTGAGCATTCTGTGTACTGAGATGTTCTCAGGCTCATCTTAATGTCCACCCCATTCAAACCTCTCAATCCAAAGCATGAGGGAGACTTGTCATGACTGTGTGCAAAAAGTTCTAGAACCTCCTCTTCTGCACATGAGGTACTTGGAATATGATGTGAAGTTGCTGATTTTGTAAGATCAGGAAGGTTGATTCTGATGTCCTAAGCTTTAAAGCTGTCATTTCATATGTTGATTTGAGAAATGTGTGTTGTGAGCAGTTCCTAAAAGAGTCTTGTGTCTACTCTGTAGTGCCCAGCATTAACCTCTACAGAGTTAACCCATGAGAGAGCTGTAGTAGCTGGGGGCTTTCTGTGTCACAGAATGTCTGAAGAGGTAGGGGAAATGAGCTTTTGGAAGAGACTTTTAAAAAAATAAAGGGTAAAAACTAAACTTTAAAAATCCCCAACAGAGCAACTGATAAGTGTCTTAATTGGTTTCTTAAATTATATGAAAACACCTTCTGAAGCAGTGTGAGACAACATCCTCAGTTTCCACTAAAGGGTGTCTGAAACACTCAGCCTAGAAACCTACAGAAAGAAATAGTTTATCCTTAAATGCTCAGAAGTGCTGGAGCACTTCACCAGGACTCAGCCTGTAGGAAATCTGGAAATTGTAACACTCATGTCTTCTGCCAAAAAAAATCTGCCCCTGGCATTGTACTGAGGTTTCAGCTTCTTGTAACTTGAAAAATTAATATGATTCAGCCTTATGATTATGCAAAATTACAGAGAAGTGTTTGACATATGTAACAGAGAGAGTTTGTTTTATCTGAGAAGGTTTTGCTACCCAGAAAGGGCAGGTCTCCCAGATCTGTCTTATATTTGTCAGCTGTGAGTAGATGTTTTTGGTACCTAGGATGTGTTGTGATGATTTTCACCTGCCTTGAGGAACCTGGGTCACACCAACAATTAACACTAAACACTGAAGTTTATTCTAGAGCTCTGGGTATAATATTTTTGGATTAAAATTATCAGCAGGTTTTAAAATAGGGAGGTGAAGGAAACAAGAAGCCTGCTGAGAGTGTTAAAATGACATTATCATAGCACAGAAGTATTCAGTTTACAAACCTGGATCTCTGAAGGTGTAAATGAACATCTGGTGCTAATTGCAGTGATCTAAAGTAGGTGTCTGTGATTTTGGAAAGGAGAGATTAGCAAGGCCCTGCAGCAGTGATACTGATGCCTGAAAGGGGTAATTTTAGAAATGTTCCTCCTTGCATGCAAAGACTTTTGGTGTCTACTAACTTTTAAATATACCAGATTACTTGCACACTCTGCCTGGTCTCCTACTCTTGACATGGCTTTGGTGTTTAAGATCAGTGTTGAGAGAAGAACTACTGATTTTTGGGTCCCTTTGTTTTGTTGTCTTGTTGGGGTTTTGTTTGTTTCTTTATTTTAGTTTTTTTCCATTGGCCAACCAGAGAAACCAAAGTGGCAAGAATTCCAAATTTCTGAAAGCTGAGCTCCCCTTTAATGTAAATTATATCAATTGCGTCTGTCCATCTAAAATATGTTCAAATATGGCAAAAAATAGTCTATTTATATGACCCCTATGTTTTGATTCCATCTCTCACTTTAGCTAATATCTCAGATTTAATAATCATGTATATTTTTTTTATGCTCAGTCTTCTGCAGAATAGTTAATTTTATGCTTTTAGCAGATAAGGTAAAAAATTCATCAAACACTTCTCTGGTGAAAACTGACATTTGTCTGTCATAAGAATCCCAGCCCACACTTCCCTCAAAAGTTTCTCTTTTAATTTAACCTTACTCATTATGTGATTTCTGATATAATTTCTAATGCTACTGTTTTTGTGTTTGAAAATATTGGCAGAAATGAGCCAGACCTCAAAACTCTCTCTTCTTTGAGAATTCTGACTAATTTACAAGGGGCTTGTATCACTTGTGCATGTTATGATTTATGGAAGAACTCCATTCATACCTGAGAGCCTGAATAGAGCAGTTAAACCCAAGAGGAAAAGGAGGAAGGTTGAAGTTTTGGTATTCTTGGTAAGACTAATTATCTTGAAGAAAGGAGGCTAAGGGAGCATTGATTTCAAACCAAACAAATGTGGTTTTCTACACACATTTTCTACAGACACATATTATTCAAGCAATATTTCTGTCCTTTCAAAATAACACAGGGGGCACTGATTTGATTACTCTGTTGCTGTGGAGACCACAAATATATGTATCTCAGAAATTTTCACTTCATTCCTGTTTTTAAGGCCACGTGACATCCCCTCAGAGTGGCAGTCTCGGGAAGGGCAGCTGCACCCTTAAAAGAATAAAATCCTGTGAGCAGGGAATAGGGCTGCTGGCATATGGAGAAGCACCATCTTCTCCATTAGGAGATTAGAAGTAACCCCTGACAAGTGATGTCTTTAGAAGGCTGACCTAAAAGAGAGGCCAGACAGAGTTAAAGAATAAAGTAGGTATTTATTAAAAGGCCTCAATGGATACACCTTGGGCAGCACAAGAGCCCAGCTGGAGCTACACCCAAGATGGTCACAAAATGGACAACTGGTCACGAGGTCTCTCATTTTTATAAGTTCTGCTCCATTAGCATATTGGAGTTATTTGTCCAATGACAGCTTTAGGTTATGAAGTCCATCCTTCTTGTTTTTCTCTCTTTGGTCCAGCGTTGTTTATGCTCTTGAGCCTGAGATTTGGATCATTTGTCCTTGGTCCCCAGCTAGAGAAAGAATTGTTTTGTTTACCTACTCTGTGAAGAGAGCTTACCATCCCTTAGTATGAAGCTCAGAACTGCCCACTAAAGCAGCATAGAATCAGGAAAATATAAAAGCTAAAACCTAAGGCATCACAAGGATATCTAACGAAAGATGAAGTGGATGAATTGATGAAAGGTGAGTGGATGAATTTCCCATCTGCCTAGTTGCAGTAAAGCACTTTATGAAGAAATACCAATGAATGTGGCTCATTCAGGGCATTGCTACAATCTTGAATGGAACCTGCCGTCTTGGTAGATGGGATTTACATTAAGTCAGTGCTCAGTAGCTCATGGCCTTCAGAGTATTACTGATTTAGCTAAAGTGAACAAGAGAAATTCAGAGAATATGAGAAACATGTGAAGGAGACCTGAAGGCATCATGGAGCAGTCCAGCCCTCAGATGACACGGCTTTCAGGTCCTGTGCTGGTGGCAATGAATAAACTCTCCAGAAAAGAAGGCAGCCAGGTGAGCAGGAGGAAAGACTGCCCAAGTAACCACAGCTCGAGATGATGGTCTGACATTACCCTGTAATGTGGACAGAAACCCAGAGACAAATCTCAGCTGTTGGAAGGAGATAAAGTATTGAACTGGGAATCCATGCAGGCACCAGGGTGTTTAATGCCATGAGCTGTGCAAGGACTCACTCCATATGTATGTGAACACTGCAGGCACAGATTTCAGGTCACATTGTAGTGGAGCTAGGAGTTGTGCTTCCTGTGTGCTCTCCTTTATGGAAGGAAATTATGAATTTTTGTGTGTAATAGTATGATTTTAGGTAGTAGGTTTGAAACAGGAGTCTATGAGACAGCATTCTCTGACATGCTGCCTGTGTCATGTGCAGGGACAGATGGAGCTGGGGAATCTCAGGTCATGGCTCAAAGAAAAATAGTATAGGGGAAGGATATCATATCCATTAGAAAACTAGGAAAAATTGGAATGGATAGAGGCCATATGGGGGGAGAGAGCCAATGCAGAGCCAGCCAGGCAGTGCTTGAAATGGAAATTAAAAAAAAAAAAATTTAAGGGAGTTTTAAAACCAAAGGCAAGGAAAAGCTAAGAAGTGCAGGCTTGTTGAGGGGAGAAACATATTTTCAAGGAGAAGTTAAAGTTTCTGGACAAAACTAGGACACAAGTTGGTAAGAATAAGAGAAAGAATAACAAAAAGTTTTAAAAGGTGAAGTCTCAATTTATCGGGACACGGAGACACAACCAACAGGACCTCAAATATATGTGGCCTTCCTGAGAAGACTAGGAAGTATCTGTTATAATTAAAGGAACTGATATAACAGCTCTTTTGGAAAGTTGGTGGAATATTTTAAAAAATGGGACACTGCTATCTTTAGGTATAAGGTCTATAGAAATGATAGAGCAGGTAAATCTTCGGAAGTGAAGTTGCATGTCAAGGAAAGCTTGCAGTGAAGGAAGCGAGCTATCAAGAAGTATCTTTATGGATTAAATTTCTCCAGAGAATGGAAAGAAATCCCTGCAAAGCCATTGTACCAGCTAGTCAGAGCATCTGTGAGATACATAGATCAAAGAGCCTGTGGGGGAAGAAATGCCATGATAATGGGAACTCACATGGAATACACAGGGAATGACAGCAAGACAGCATTTTTTGTCTTGGTTAATAAATATGGAAGGCAACTACTCTGCTGAGTGTTAAGGGAGAAAATTCTTGCTATAGCCCCAAGTAAAGCACAGATTCCACTTCAAATTAGAAACTTCTAGTACTTGGAGGTAGAATTATTCAGTGGCCATTTTTCCACAGAAACCACCCCCCCACACGCACATGCAAGCTAACACAGGAAAAAATAAATCACCAATCTAGTGTTTAGCTTTTAAATAGAAAAGAGAAACTCATTAAAACAGAGTTTTCAGATAATGTCTCAAAACAGGTGCTTTGTCTAGGTAGGGGACTGAAGAATAGCACCAAATGTAAAGCTGTGAGGCTTTTCACTGCCTTTTTTTTTGTACTGTAAAGGAAAATGTGTGACAAGGATGCCTTTTTGCAGGCACTGTATTTGAATATACAACAAAAATACAGTCTTCATCCTGAAATATTGATGGTTTGAGGGGAGACTACTAAGGAAAGAAGATTATTTTTAAATAAAAATGTTTTTTAATGAAATGAACACATGGAGTTGGTAAAACTGGAGCTTGCACAGGGTTCAGTTAAGGTAGAATAGATCTGTCACAGAAAATCTATTCTTTAAAAATAGCAGAGTTGCTATCCATGGTGACGCTTTTCACCTTTGCTTTCTGGAGTATAAGTTCCAGAAAACTTTCTTATATTGTGTATTCATTACAAATTGTACCTGTATGAGAAAGGTCATGTTCAGAAGTGGTTGTTATGCTACACTTGCTGTCTCATGATATAGCTCATAATGCTCTATTTGGCATGAAACAAACTTGATAAATTTTCTCTTGCAAGGAAAGGACAAAAGACTCGAGGAAAAGGAGCCCATAAAAAGTAAGGGGCCAATTCTCATTTTGCAGATGTTAATTCTTTCTGTGTTTGTTAGGATGACACAGCTATTCTGATCAGGTCTGTCCATTTGTGACTCCACCCAGCTGCCTTTTAGCTAAATAACCCAGATGCATAATTCTGAGCTACAAGCTATGATGCTCATTATAGCAGTTTGGAGTTCTTCCACCTAACTGCTTTCTCAAACAAAATGTATTGGGTATGGTTAAGTATCTTGTTTTTCAAATGATTTGTGTGTGCATCCTTATTGTAGTCCTGAACAAGTAATTCATACATCCATTAAATGGATGTTTCTGTGCAGGTGACTCACCCTCTTGTTTTCTTCTGCAAATCCACCCTCCACACACCCCCCACAGTGCTGCCAGGTGAGAAAGGGTCATGGTTCCTCAAAGAACCTGTGCTGTTGGTGAGGATGGAGCCTTGATGGTCTGAACTTACAGTCAGGCACAGACTGTGCTTTCAACTCAAATGATTTGTGTTTGGCTTTTAGGCTTGATTCTGTGTGTGTGTATGTTTGCCAGAGGTCAACCTGCCTCTGAAAAAGTGTTTCTAAAATGAAATTAAAGAGTTTAATGTGGAGGAAAGGTCAAGAATTGCTTTTTGGGCTGTGCTGAGGTGAAGTAACTCATAGAAATAGGCTGAAAGAGAATTAAAGAAAATGTCAAGTAAGATTTCCTAACAATGAGGTTCATTAGTCTCTCCAGGGAATGACAGGAACCTGTGTTAAATCCTTTCAGCTAAAAATGAGGAAGATATTCAGTCAGTCCTGGTTTTATGTAATTTGCTCCATTTTGCTGAAGTTAATTCAGTTTGTAAAGAAAAAGCCTCCTGCCTACTCTTCATACCAAGGACTTTTTGGGGGTGGAAGCTGCAGATAACAGGAAAAAATGCTGCCCTATCTGCATGGAGTGCATCTGTATTCTGTCCTTGGTCATCATTTTAAAGTATAATATATATTTCCCATGTGGAGAAACAGAACCCCTTGGAGGCAGCAAAACAGCCAATAAGAGTAAGATTACACATGGGCAGTTTAGCATTGAAGAATACAAAAATGTTTACAGATAGTGCAAAAGAAGTTAACAGGTGTATAAAGTGATACTAAGTTTTTTTCTGGCATTTCTAGGATACCTGGATGTGCCACTGTACCTTCCACAGGTCTCTGAAGCAGCATTGTTCCCCCTGTTGGCCAAATCTTAAGTCTTGTGGTCATTTGGAGATCAGATTGTTGAGGGTGTGCAGCAAAAATAAAAATGAAGCAAGATTGCAAACAGTATGGCCAGCAGTCATTTTCTATTATTACTCAATCATGTGTGACTTGCATGTAAATTCTTCATTTAAAATCCAGCAGTGACATTATGCACTGTGCTCATTTTTAAAATCTTTTTCCCCTCCTTATACCTCTAAGGTCCTTGTGTTGAAAGGTGAATTTTACACTAAACACATGAAGAAGACAGCATAAGGATTATAGCAAATCCAGTAAGAAAGCAACCACAGCATCATCCAGAGTTCATTTGTCAGGATTTATATATGGAATGATCACACAGAAGACTATTCCCTTGAGACCCTCCAGCTAATAATGGGAAAACTCTGCTTGATCACTAATGGATCTGTCAAGAGAAGTGAAAAAGAAGTAAAGGAGTGGCTTCTTGGGGATAAGGTACTTTCCTGTTGTGTTTGCATACAGGATGCTTAAATAGATGAAGGGAGAGCATTGTAGAATGGGTAAATACAGGTAGCACTCAGTACTCTTATTTGGCTCAGACATGGAGTGGGTATAAATTGCCAGTACTCTCTTAAGGCAGTAAAAATAATCCAAAATGTGCATCCAGATTCTGCATGGGTTTTGTGAGAGGCAGGAAAGGAGTACTGGAGACCACTCTGTTTCTGTATAATTTTTCTACTTCTACATGCCTTCCAAAAGGATTATTCCTCTGTTTTATGCTACTCCCTAGTGTATGGCATAGCCTGACTCCCTGATGATTGAAAGAAATACTACAAATTCTGTTCCAAAGTGCCAAATGGGGGGTTAGAAATCCACAATAATTAAGCTTTCACCCCTCAACAAAATAAAGTAATTAACATCTTGTTATAAAAGAGCTTTAGCAGCTGAGGATTTTACCCTGCTGTGATTTTTCTGAGCATGATGAAGTTGGGGTAGGTGATTAATGCACTTTGCATGTAAAGGAATGACCCTTAAACAATAAATGTTACCAGACTTCTGAGTAATCTCTTAATAAAAGTAACACCCCTACACAATGATTCAGTGATTGAATTGTTTCTCCAGGCATGGTTTTGTGTAAGGAAAAAAAAAACCAACTGAAAGTAAAGCCTTGTGTTTTTTCTCTCAATGGAAAAAAAATATGTTAATGAAGAAAATACATCTGGCTTGTAGCTGTAGTTCTTAATTCAGCGAAAGGCTTATTTTAAGAGCAAGCAAAGAAAATAAATATTATCTTTAAATATCATACTCAATGTTACATGAAGCTCCTGAGTTTTCACTATGTCACTTTTTCTCATCAGCAAGGCTTGAAATCTGGGCACCATACCTGCGTGATGTGACCACTTTGGCATTGCCAGTGAATCACAAAATAATAGAATGGTTTGGGTTGGAAGAGACCTTAAAGATTGTCTAGATCCAGCTCCTCTGCTGTGGACAGGGACACTTTTCACTACACCAGGTTGCTCATAGTCCTGTCTAACCTAGTTTTGAATACATCCAGGGATGGGAGATTCACAACTTTCCTGGGCAACCTGTTCCTTTACCTCATCATCCTTGCAGTAAAGAATTTAATACCTGATCTAAACCCATACTTTCAGTTTGAAGCCGTTCCCCCTTGTCCTGTCACTGAATGCCTTTTTAAGTGGTCACTCTTCATCTTTCTTGTAGGTTCCCTTCAGGTAGTGGAGACTGCAAATAGGTCAGTCTGAAGCCTTCTCTTTTCTAAGCTGAACAATCCCAATTGTCTCAGCCTTTCCTTATAGGAGAGATGCTCCATCCCTCTTACAATTTTGGTGGCTTCCCCTGGAGTCTCTCCAACAGGTCCATGTCCTTCCTATGCTGGTGAGCCAAAGCTTGGATGCAATTTTTTTGTGTCTCTCAGAAGGCTAAATTTGGAAGCTTTTAATTTTTTTTTTTTTTTTTTTTTTTTTTTTTTTTTTTTAGGGAGGAGGTTCTATACAATGAAAGTGATCTGTACATCTATCCTGGGCATTGCTTGAATTGCTCATTAGTCTTTCTGGATTTCTCAGTATATGGGAAATGTTGCATCCATTATATCAATGTGAATGGCACTACCATTGCTAAAAACTAGATTCTGCAATGTCCATGTGTCATCTAACTAAATTACAGCATGTGTTTATTAGCTTATGAATATTTATGCCCTATGTTCTTCAAAATCTTTTCTGTATGCCTCATTTGTATACTAATATATTAAAATTCTGCACTCCTTGAAAAGGCCTGGGTGATTATTACATAATCTGGTGATTCTTCCTTAACTTTATGACACCAAATGGTTTGAGAGGACAAGCTTAAGTATTTCAGCCACTGAGACATGCAAGATTTATGTTTGTTACCATGGTGGGAAAGCTGTCCCCAGTGAGAATGCAGGAATGAAAAGGGAAGAGAACTATGGTCACTGAGCATGAGCTGCTGGCTTTTAACTTGGGTTTTATATACTTAGTGGCTTGGCTGTCTCAGGGCTTTGGCTGACAGAACTAAGATCTAGATGTCCAAAATAAATTCTGGTTTCTCTATGTGTATATTTCAGATGCACTATTTCCATTCAAGGCTGTATCTTGATAAACTGCCTATAAGTACAAGGTAGTTTTTCACCTGGAAAAGTCCAAATATCTGCTCCTGCATCCATGGAGTTTTTTGTCCCCATTGCACTGGTTTCATATGTGTTTGGCAGTGGATTGCTCACACCATGTTTTACAGGCAGGTCCTTTGGTTTGAGTTTAGCAAGTCACAGTTAAGAGCTGACTGTCACAAATCAGCCTTCCTCAGCTGAGGGACTGCAGGTTGAAACTCGTACCTTCATTTCCTAACTAGCCTGATGGTGTTAGAAAAACATGGAAAAATTGCCAAAGGGATGGGAAACAGCAATATCAGACATATGTAATGGATAGTTTTCTACTTTATTTACAGTACAGAAGTTGTGGAAAATGACTGGTTTATAGCAGGATTTCACTAGGAAGACCTAAAGTAATGGATTTTAAAAACTAGCAGCACTGTTGAACAGCAGAACTACAATAAAGTAGGCAAGCAGGAAGGTCACAGGGCCATGCCCAATGGTGGAGTGAGCAGTACTGAAATGTTGCATATGACAGTATGCACAGCACTTACAACTAGGAAATGCCAAACCTGATGTTATTAAATGAGGTGGCTATTCAAAGAAGGCATGGTAAATAGGACTGTGCATTCTCTGTGATATCTTTTCCTCAGCTGATTATTTGTGTTCCACCAGGACAATTCAGTTTCACTCTGAACTTGAGAAGCTGAAAAGGCAGTTTAAGGGTTGTCAAAGGTTAAATATTTACCAGAACAAACTGAGCCTGTGGTCACAACTAGAAAACCCTTTGTAATAATGAGGGATTCTCAGTAGGACTGTAAATCTCAATGGTATTAGTGTGGGGACAGTGCAGTGCTGTGTAAAAAAAGGGGTTTCATACATTTTTATGGTTTGATTTTGGAGAGGATTTGCTTACACAATCCAGTGAAACTGTCTTGATTAAGCTGTGCTTTTTACATGCAGAAAATGTTTCAGAACAGGAGTCTGGCACTGATTTGCTGGATCCTTGCACTGCTGGCTCTTTGGGTCTCTTCTCACATGCATGCTCTCTCTCCTGTTCCCAGTCTCTTCAACACTCCTTCTGCCTTTGTGCACATGTGAATGTCTGAACCAGTCTTCTAAACTCCCCAGCTCAAAGTCTGGCTATTGAAGAGTTTTAATTTACTTACTGATGCTGTGTTTTCCCTAGGGCTTGATGCATCTCTGCAGTGATTTCCTGACCTTTCTCCCATGGTTGTGGTGAATAGGTCACTTCCTTTGCAGCAACCTTTTGTGTATTTAGCAACACCTCAGCAGTGGCCTAGGCATGTATATCCTTGCAGACTTTCCTTACCTGTTTCATACCTAGTTTTTATTGTCCTCCTCAGGCCTTCTCCTGCTGTGTCCATATTCTTTCTAAACTCTGCTGAGTGTTTTTGTGGTGGCCTTGCTGCTTCTGAGGTCAGGAGCTTCCCACCTGTTTGGGCACACTCTCTTTGCATCCCCTGGAGTAGCATTTGCCTTATCTGTTCCTGTATTTTTGACTTATTTAGAGCTAGCTGGGAGTCACCTTTTATTACTGCTAATTATTTTCTTTTGAATTCTGCAGGATTTCAGAAAAGTACTTTGTATTTTGTTGCCTAGGTTGTCAATCATAGCACAGGATAATGCAGGAATAGGAAAGACCTTCCTAGGAGACTTGATGATCTGACACTTTGGGTGGAAAATTACTCTGAAGGACTTAGAGCAGTTTTCTGCAGAGAAATCCGGACTCTGAACAGTTGTTTTTGAGCATTTCGGGGTTGTCTAAACATTAATCTGAGGCTTGAAAAAATTCCTATATTTTAACTCCTTGCTACTCCTTGAAAAAAATAAAAAAAACAACCAAAAATCAACCAACATCTTATTAGATGCTTACTCACATTGTGCTTAAATTTATCTTGAAAGGTCATTTGAAGTCATACCTGAAAATGAAATCTACTTTCCTGAATAATTTGTGTGTCTTGTCAGGTTTTATAAAGGTAGCTTTGCCATTAGTGCCAGGGCTGATCCAATATGCAATACTTCAAAACAGAAAAAGGAGATGAATATTGGATACAAACTTATTTACTGAATTTTGTTGAAATTCCTATAATACACCTTATTGCAACCAATAGAGTCAACCATCAATCTACTTAAATCTTCAGTGGAGAATGTGCTTGTAAATAACCAAGTGTAAGAATTAGTCATTGTGTGTCATTGTGTTCTTTCTTGTGCCTGGTTTGCTCAGTTTATAAGGCAGTACACAGAAAACTAGCAGGTTTTGGTGACATTAGATGCCAAAGAGTTAAAGTCCTTCCAGGAACAGCAGACTTCACAGAGAGCAGGGTTCAGAATGCAGCCTTTATATCCTCTCTCAATATGCTTATGTGAGTTTAAATAATGTTTATATGGTCTAAACCTAAAAATTACTGAAAGAAAATGAGCAACTGAAGGTCAAATGCTTTACTGGAAAAATGCATTTTTTTCCCAGTGTGCTAAGATACTCTTCACAACTTCATCTATAAAGCAGAAAAACGAAAATCATTATGAAAAGACTTATCCTGGCTGGGAAGAAGCTGAAATTTGAAATACCGTCTCCCTATACAAGAGTGTTCTGCTTCAGAAACACTATGGAGAGCCCTGGTGCTTTAAGCCCATGAAACTCTTGCAGAAAATTGCAGCTCTGTCCTAATTTGGAGAATTCAGTCTCCCTACCTGAGGCACAGGGGAACTGTATCTGCTGGGGGTTGGACTATTGATTTGTTTCTCTGGAGCTCTGCAGTATTCTCCTTGTCACTCAGACACTCTGCACTGATGAAACCTGCAAGCAACAAAAGGAATGTTTTATGAAAAATACTTATTTTTTACTGTGGTGGGAAAACCCTGAATTTTTTTTTTTTTTGTGTAATTGTCTTTGTTCAAGTAACATTTAAGTGATCCTCTATTGTGTGCTTTGCTGAAGCTTTCTTTTCTTGGTTGGTTTTTTTTTTTTTTTTTCAATTTCTATTTGTTTCTGCAAGTTTGTTAGGAAAAATGAATATTTAGAGAAAAAAGTCACATGGAACTGAACTGCTACTACATAGTTCTTCCAGAATAATCTATGAGGGTGAATAGAGTATTTTATCAAAGTACAAAGGAAAGAACATTTGACTGTGAATTTAGTATTGATATCCTGGGAGAGATAAGAAAAAACAGTGCTTTTAATGGAGTGCTTATTTTCACAAATTGCCTTTCATATTAGTAACTGACTTGAAATGAAGAAACATTAATTATATGAAACTAAAAATCATGGATAGTTTCAAAGTAGAGGAGTCTCTGTGGAATGTTAAGTCTTGGAACTATTTCTTACATGAAGCCCTAAAATTGTTGAATATTGTTCATAAAACAATTTTATGATTAATCCTCCATGTAAGTTCTCCAAACACCAGGGAGAACAGTAGCTTGTTTCCATAAGAAAATAAGGGCATTTCTGTAGTTCAAATAGGTCAGGAAAGCTCAGGTTTTTTGTTCTGTTTTCACATGCACCAGTGTTAAGGAGGGAAGCCTTAACACTGTTTCCATGTTCTGGCAGAAATAGTCTTTTTCAGCTTTCCCCCCTTAATGTGAAGTTTTCTGGATATGAAAAGCTCAGAGATTTTTTTTTTAATGAACATTTTTTTTTTTAAATTACCTCTCTTAAACCATAGTAGAAAAATGCAGTAATGTCTTAGAGTATGATTTTGTGATAATATCTGCTTTGGGGAAAAAAAAATGAGAAAAGGAAAAGGTTTCAAAAGGTTTTGAAATGTTGAACTAATAGTGTAAAATTCCCTGCTATTGCCATCACAGATGAGAAGGAAGGAAGTTTCATCCATTTAATTAGGTTTCTGAAAGAGGGCAAGGGGCTGAATGTAGTTCCTGTCTCCATAATCTCCTTAAAGGGTTTAATTTAGGAGCCTGGCACATTGGAGTCAGGATAATTTGGAAGTGTAAGAGTAAGGAATAGTACAGGAAAGCCCCTCAAATATCTTCATGGGAGATCATAGTGTTCCTCTGTGCACAGCAAGGCAGGCCCAGCTGATCCTTCCCTTGCCATTGCCAGCCAATGTCTAAATAAACATTGTTTAAAGTACAGTCAAAACAAGCATCACCTTGGAAGGGACTTGAGAAGCACCACAAGTCCCTGCCAGAGCTCCTGGCCTTTCCAGGACACATAGACATGAATGAAGTTTCTTCCAGTTCCCAATAAACTTCTGGGATTTGAGGTCTGTCTCTGCCCCCTACTACAAAAAGGAAGGTGCTGTTTTTACTCCTTTGTAAGGGTGCAGCAGTAATTGCTGAGTACCTGTGACTCAGGCTTTACTTCTTCCACCAAATCTGTGCATTTCTTTTTACCTGGAATGGTGCTGTTTGGCTAGTCACCTCTCTGTTGCCTAATGGTGGTTGTTTTATGGGTCTAACAAAGTGGTAGAAAGCACAGGGCTTTGAAGACTGATGTTAAAACACTCAGGGAAAAGCTGCAGATTTTCTTTTCATTAATCATGCTGGGCTTGACCTGTGCCTGGCTTATTGTGTAGGAATTTGGGGCTTTTCAGGTGCACTGAACATACTTTGGGCTGACTGTACAAGAGGCAGGTATCTGCCATCTGCCTTTGCAGCCAAGGAGTCACAACACTCTGGCTACTGAAGGATGTGTATTAACCTCTTCCAGCACTCTCATTTCCCTAAGGTGTAGCATGTGTTTAATATTAATAAGGACATGTGCAGTTTCTTGTTGTATTTATTTGAAGAGCCAGACTTTTAGCATTCTGAGATGTTCAGGATGCATTAGTTCATCCTATTATGAGACCCTTTGTGAGAGGTTCTGGTCTCTGTTTCTTGGCTCCCAAATCTACCTTGCCTAATGGTACCAGGGTCAGGAAGGAAAGTTCTGAACTTGTTGAGTGTCACTATTTTTTGATTTTCTTCCTCTCTCTGTAGCAGATTTATTCCAAAACTAAACATTCACCATGTGCATTGATGTGTATGGGAATTCATTGTCAAACAGGACACAGCTCTCACTGAATTCCTTCCACTCATG
The DNA here is from genome assembly GCF_022539315.1 of Serinus canaria. Classification (NCBI taxonomy): domain Eukaryota; kingdom Metazoa; phylum Chordata; class Aves; order Passeriformes; family Fringillidae; genus Serinus; species Serinus canaria. The sequence goes on from NC_066317.1 coordinate 17,611,591, forward strand.
TTTACTCATGCAGCTTTGGTTGAGCTGTTTTGGCTCTTATTTAAACACTGTATACTTGTGATAATAATTATTCCCAGGCTTTGCACCTTGTTAGTTTCTCTGTCACTTGGACAGGGCATTTATCTTCAATGCATCCAGGAACCTCATGGATTGCTTATGCCCTGCTGCATTGTCCCTCCAGCAGCTTCAGGTGGCTGAAGCACTCCAGGAGGACCAGGGCTGGTGGACATGAGGCTGCTCCTCTCTGTCTGTAAATGATTCATCTACTCAGTCTTCCTGAGTGGGTGGCCTGAAGCAGCTCCTCGCTACAATGTCACTTGTCCCTGCCCTCCCTTCAGTCCTGACCCACAAGATCTTGGTCAGCCCCTAATCCATTCTCAGGTGGAATTCCATGCACTTCAGCTGCTCATTGACACAGAGGACAACACACCCTCCTTGTCTCCTCTGCCTGTCCTTACTAAAGAGCCTTTTATTCCAACACTCCAGCCGTGGGAGGCATCCCACCATGTCTCCATGATGCTGTGGTCCTGCAGGTGTGCACACATCTCTAACCCCTCATGCTTATTCCCCATGCTGAATGTGTTTGCATAGAGGCATGTAAGCTGGGACTTGGATGAGGCTGACTCACTGGCTGGAGCTGCTGAAATTCCAATGTGCTGTGCTTCAGGTGCTCTCCTGCTGACCTGTGATCATCTCCATGCCCTGGGCATCTTTCACTGTCACAGGCATCACCCTTGTAGGAGTGGGATGGGATGAAGTTCAGCTTCCCGAGAAACCGCAGTTTAAAACCTCACCATCCTCACCATCTGGGCAAGCCTATGAATGAAGATGCTCTTTGCCTTCTCTGACACATGGGGACCTCATCAGCCCTTAACAGGCCAGGTTCCTCCAAGAAAGTCCCGAGGCTGAGCCCCCAGCTGTGGCATCTGTCCTATATCTGTTTGTTACTTGCCAGGTGTGGCTGGCCCTTTCAAGCCCCTTCCCTCTGATTGGGAGGATTGATAAAAAGGCCCCCTCTGCAATCCAGAGTCCCTCACCACCACTCTGTAATCCTCCAGTTTCTTGGTGACCTCCCTGACGTGAGCCCCAGTGAGCAGCACAGCTCCCAGGAGTGCATTGGGTCTACAAGTGGGTGCTGATGGACCTTGCAGACAGTACTTGTTGTGTATGGATGCATTTCAATCATGGGTAATAGACAAGACCTTTTCCAGTAGATGATACAAGCAGGCAGTGGGCAAACTATTGCTCCAGTCCTCTCCTCTGGATATGAATTGATGGAATTAAAGCAGCACCACTGATTTGGGAAGTAAAAGCCCCAGGGTCACTCTTCTGCCACTGGCTGGAGCTCTTACCTTTAGCAAAGCACTTCTTCCCCCTGTCACCAGGCTGGTCAGCTTTCTGGAACAGGGCTGTTCTCTCACATAAGTGAGTAACTTCTGTGAGGCTTGTCTCTCTTTTTTTCTACACCTGTGCTTTTTTCTAGTATTGACTTTACAACCCTCTCAATTTGCAGATCATTGGAATTTTTCCAGTGCAGGTGTGGACTCCAGTTGAGTAAATTTCAGCCTTCTGATAATGGGCTTTCTTTTCTTCATTACCTCTGCTGCCATAATTAAGTGGTTTTGCTTGGTAGAAATGAAAATCCCCAAAATGTTTGCTTAGTTCACAGCACCAGCAATGCTGGATTCAGCCTGTTCTCTTATGTGCAGTGCTAAGAACTGTCTTAGGAGTGCATGAAAACAGAAATTGTGTTCCAGTGACAACATGATCTTCCCCTTTCAGACTGGAAAAATGCTTTCTCAGAGAGACAGATGAAGATGATTTTGGTTGTATCTTTATTTCCTCCTATAAAGACAGGTGCAGGAGATGTAGGCCATTAGGTGTAAAACATTTTGCAAACTCTTCTAATCCTTTCCAAAACTTTTTGCTAGTGTTGTCAACAGAGCAGAGCACAGGAAGGGAATTCATTTGTGGCTGTATCTGATTGTTGCCACTAATTTCCATATCCAGGTATGCTCAGTCTGGGGAAAGTACCTCTTGCTGCTGTGGCTGTCCCAGCTGGATGGGAGCTGGAGAAAACGTGGCAATGCTTTGAACTTCTCCACATGTTAGAGCTGTTCCAGCCCTTTAAGTGTTCCTTGAAGCTTCTGTCAGCCTGAGCTGATTAGAGGATCAACTGGGCATTTCCATGTCAGAAGTCTACTGATGTTGCCTAGCCCTAAGAAATGGTTGTCATGCTCAGTTTCACCAGCTTTGCATAAAAAATATTTTATCGTTTTTGAGGATTTTGATCTGTTTTGTTGGGCATCTGAAGTTAATCTAGCGTGGTGGGTGGGTGGGTGGTATAATTTGGATTTATATAAAAAGAAGTTTTGAGGACTCTTCTGAGTGAAGTGGCAGCGCCAATGTTTGCAGTAAGTTGAGCACTCCTTTTTGTCCTCTGCCTGCTTTGACACAGCCAAATTACCTGAGCATTCCCTCTGTGGTCACTGGCCAGATCCCAGCTCACAGAGCAGGAACACTCCTCTGCTCCTGGGTATGCCTTTTACACTCAGCTCTTCAGTGTCTGGACGATTGTAATTCTGTGTTTATTTGTGCTGAGAATCAAAGTCTTTTCTTTCTGAGAGAGTGCCTTTTAGTTTATAATTTTATTTGGGGAAAAATCAAAAGGAAAGGATTTTTTTGGGGTAGTTTGAAAAGAGTGTATTTCTGGGCCTGAGCTGTTGTGGTGGCATTGAGCTGTAGTCCTTAAAGCTCCTGCTGTTTCCTAAAGCCTGACTTATGGGTTAAGTGCCGTCCTCAGTGCTTGCCACAGTGCAAACATTGCCTGTGGTGCTCTCAGAAGTCCTAGAGAACAGAAATCAGCTGAAATAGTACTTGGTAGAGCAAAGACACTGTCACAAAAGGGCCTTATCAAGAAGCTTAAAGTGGCACTGTTTCGATTTTGAGTGCTTAACTCAAAAGTGTGTTCTTGTGTCACTTAGCTTTGTTTATTATGATTATTTATAGCACTACAAAATACTAAAATTCCACAGGGCAGTGATGAATGTTGGGTGAAAATCACAAGATGTTGCTGAATTTCTCTAAGACTCAACCAAGTATGTTACTTCACATGATCTTTTTTTCCTGTGACATCACTTGAAATTTCTTATCTTCAGAACTACAACCACAAAACTGTGAGGTTCAGTTCTACAACCTCGCAGCTCAGTCAGAAAGTTGCTCAAATCTGGTTTGCTTATTTATTTTCAAAAGAAAAAATGTGGAGTTTGTAATAAAATGTTTCCAGCTTTTAGAAACAATGGAACAGGTTTTCTTTTCTCTGCAGCCCCATTCCCAAGAAAAACAAAACAAAAAATTCCCAGCCTGGGGTAGACACCTAAGGGAAATTGCTGGCCAGCCAGTTATTTTGGCAATGCTGTAAGTAACTGAAAACAAAATCTTACCATGAGCTATGTCAGACCACTGTAAACATTGGTGTAACTGCCAGTTCCTTCTATATTATCCAGCATTCTCTTCATGCTGCTCTGACCTCTTTTTTTATTAATGAATCCAGATTTTTGCCTTTCCCACTGGCAATGGCCTTGATTTTGGTGTTAGAGAGTGGAAGGTACTTTGAAAAGCATTCACTTGCCCCTGACAAGCATCCCCACCAAAAAACCCCAAATGTAAAGCTAAATCATAATGTAAACAGAACCAGCTGGTACTGTGCTGTTTCGCTCTTGTTCAGATGTGATAAGCATATGGAAATGATTATGTAACCAGAGACCATTGCCAAAATGTGTGGATAAAACCCTCACTCTGCTTTCACAAACAGAACAAATGCTTTCCATTTCTTTACAGGCAGAGACTTAGGGCTAGGTGTGGAGCAAATGTTTTCAAAACCAGTTGTTCAGCTGTGCTTCCAATTCCTTTCAGAATGAGCAATGAGAAGAAACACTTTTTTTCCCATGAATGCTGTTTTCTCCTAATGAAACTGTTTTCCAGATTAGTGCCCCATTAATATTTTAATAGTGTTTCATCATTTCATGCTCTTTCAAAGGGAATTGCATTTTTATGGGTAATAAGAACATTTTAACTTATGTTCTGAAGATTTTTTTTCATATTCTTAAGGAGAGTTTGGGGATTTTTCCTCTCCCTGCCTGCACTGGAAGATGATGTGACATTTAGAGACTTGCTCTCCCTAGGTGGAGAAAACAACTGATTTGGGGTGGTTGAGGGGGTCTAATTCTTTTTTCTGCTAACAAACCTATTCCTAAATTTGTTTCCCCTCACTGGCAACATGGACTGGATTGAGTTTTGTTACCTGCTTTGTTACTGCTAAGAAGAGACAGCATGCAAGAGAGTTTGTTGCATCTTCCTTTGAAGTATTTTTCCCTTTTTACATTATCAGATGTAACTTGATTTGATTTAGTACAGAGCTTCATTTATGCCTTGAATAATGCTCTTCATTGTTGAAATTCATATTTGGAGATTACTTCAACACTTCCAGATCAAGATTAAGAGTTTTCCTGAGCCTATATTGGCAGCTTGGGTGATTTAACAGTCACTTAATCAGAGAATGCAGATACAAGGCCAGAGACTGAGATAGGAAGCACATGAAGTAAAAGCACTCTTTTCAATTTATCTAATCTCTGGTACAAAGTATTGGTGGTGTTGTTCTGAGAGTGGGTGTACTTGGCAGACTCTTGTGCTGAGTCTTTGTTGAATGACATATTTGTTGGCACAGTCAGCAGTGGTGCCATCCCTCTGAGAACACTGCACAGGCACTGCCTCAGAGGTCACACACTGTTACTTTGCATCCAACGTTTTTGGTGCACATTCTCATGGGAAGCTGCCATGGCAGAGATCCAGTGACCTGGTTTTGTCAGATGTTTCTGTCAGAACCCCAGGCAGAGGTTTAGAGAAGCTGATTGCTTAGTCAGAGCAGAAGGATAGGTGGCACACAGGTACAGATTTCAGCAAACTGCATTGCTGTGTTTAGGAGCACAGAGGGCTAGTCCTGATCAGCTTTTGTGGCCCAGGGTCAGAGAGGCTGTGTAGGTCACCCAGCAGTGCAGCAGAGAGGAGAATATGGAAGTAGAATGTGGCTGTGGGATGTTTGTGATGGCCTCTGAGATTTTTTTTAAGGGTTGAAGTACCCAGGATTAGGGAAGGGATGTTGTCATTTTGGTACAGAGAAGATTGAAGGTAAAAGAATTAAGCTCTGTTAGCTGGTTGAAGGTATAGAGAAGATCAGTGTTGCTATCATGTTTTAGCTAATATTTTGCATTTAAAAGAGTCCTGAGCACAGACTGAGGTTTTTATAGTGGTAGGAAAGCCTGGCCTTTGTGCCTGCTCTAACTTCTGACTGGGTTCAAACAGATGGGCTTTGTATTCCCAAGATGTTCTGTACTCTGAGATACAGCTTCATGCAGAGCCCATAGACAGCCTATGCTCTTCTTCCCAGGAATAATGTTTTGAGGTGCTGCTATTCCTCTGCTTCTCATGTTCAACCTTCTTTTGTGAGATATGTTTCATGATTATTCCCATCAGTAGAGAGAACCTATTTGCTTGTAAAGGCTTCAGTATATCTGTAGGAATGGGGAGAAATAAGCAGAAGCACTTACACTGGCAGTTCCCTATGGAGATCAGTATGAAGGGGATGAACATGTTTTTCCCCAAGGGATTTGAAAAAATACTTTTTTTCAAAGGCAGCTGGTTTACTTGGCTCCCCTAGTTGCTTTGGATCAGATCCCTGAGATATGCAAAGCAGTGAGCTTGATAGCTGGTTTGGGCCAGGGGCTTTTTGTTTTTTCAAAGGATCGTTCTCACAGGGTCTCCCATCCACCAAGGGGATCACTCAACATGACTGTGCTTCTGCCACTGCCCTTGATTCCTGGTCTCCTGTGTGTGGTCTGCATGAGCAAACCCTGTGGACAGGTGTGCTCTGGGGAACCTGGACACAGCATTTAGCTGGGCTGAGCCCTCTGTGCCATGCAGGACTCCTCTTCCATGAGCTTGTCACCAGCTTTTCTCCATCAAGCAGTGCTTCCTTCACTGGCATAGGTGGAGCTTTTTAAAGCCAAGACATATTACAAGGAAACAACACTGCAGGGTAAGAATAGTGTTGGGCCACAGCACGATAAGGAGCATGGATTTGACAAACAAATCCTACCCTTTTCCAGACAGGGAATCCTTTTTGAGCAACTACCAAGCCTTTTCACCTTTGGTGTACCTTTTGAATTCCAACACTGAAAACTCCTTTGCTAAAGCGTAGAGAAAATTTTGTTCTGTTTGTGTTGTGTTGGCTGTAGATTCTTTCATGCTACCAAAGTAGAAAATATATGAATGAGCAGGGTTTAGGAAGCTTTTTATTGCCTTCAGCAAGCTTATAAGCTCCTCTGAGCAATGTGGTGACAAGCAGTGGCAGCTAGAAATCCCCAGCCATGAATCATCTGAAGATTTGCTCTCCACTGCAGGCAGCATCTGCTCCAATTGATGAAATTTGAGTTGGAATACCTGGAACAAGGGTGTCTTGGGGTTCATCAGCAGTCTTCCTAATTTTTTCCGTGCATGTCACTCTGTGGGATATGTGTGCCTTTGCCAGTAAATAAATTAATTTTAATAAAACCCCAAAAATAAAAAAAAGGAAGAGAAGAAAGTGGATGTCATCCCTAGGCTGCAGGAAGAGTGTTTGGCAGGAAGAGTGTAACATAAAATGCCTGAAGTGCAAACAGATTTTGGGGATGGCAGCAGCATGTCCTCAGGTGTGAGGGAAATTGAGAATGGCTGCGTGTGACGTGCACAGTGGTCTCACACAGCTCTTCCCTTTGCAAGCTCTGTGTCACAGGAGCTGTCTGTACCCATGTCAATAACCCCTTTGCTGCAGCAGAATTTCTCCTGCCAGCAGGAGTGGCTGCCTGCCTGGCTCAGGCCCTTCACTTGGAGTGTTAGCTCCACTCAGGAGTACAAGTAGGGAGTGCTCAGCAGGGTGGTGGGTTAGGGAATTCCACACTCACCCTTGCTGCCCCAGACTGCTGTGGCCTGGACTTAGCCAGGATAGCAGGGCTCTGCTGCCCATGCTGGGTTGAAGAAATACATAGAAAAGCCTTCTTTCCCTTCCTGAAGAGCAAACCAGCAGAAGTAGAGAAAAACAGGAGATACTGTCCTCTTCCTGCTGCCCTAAAAAACAAGAGGGGGGCACCAAGGAAAAGCAGCTGCAGGATCATGGTGGGTGAGCAGGCTGCTGATGTGGCTTTCTAAGCTGCAATGGTCACTTCCTTCGCCCATCAGGAAATACAGATGGCTCTAGGGAAAAGGGGCTAAGGAAGGGAAAGCTGTTGGACAAAGACTAGCTGCAATCATCCATGCTATTTACAAGAGGGGCTCAAAAATATTTATATGTAATGATGCTGAAGTACCCTGATATTTAATTGAGAAGGGGGGAAGATTTTCTCTTTCAGTTTCATGGGCTTTGAGCTATTCTTTCCTTGTCTGTTGAAGAGAGAAATTGTCTTTGTGTTGGACAAAGGACAGAACTGTAAGTAAAGCTTGCAGAAGAGATCCTTTGTCAAGGGGAGTTTTGGTTTTTTGTGCAAAAGGCATTTCAAGTGTTTTGCCTGAAAGATTGAAATCAGTTCTGCAGCTAACAGTTATTTTTGCAGAGCCCCTTGTTTAGTGTTCACAGAATTGAGCTTTTTGTATGCTAGACATCTCTAATAGTGTTTTAGCCTCCAGTGGCATTTTTCTTGGAAATTCTTTCTTTGAATAATAAAACAAAACAGAATTGTCATTGTTGCCTTCACACTGTGTGCAGCAATGCCTTGATTTCAGGCTTTTGATGTCGTTTCAAACAGAAATGTTATGCATAAGACTGATTTCTCAGTCATAAATAGACACAACTAGTTGAAAATACAAATGACCTCCTCATTAGCTGGCACGGGATAATGAATGCTTGCCTTATTAGTATATTTTATTTCAGCTGATGTATTTATCAAAATATGTACAAATTCACATAATTCTGTAAAATCAGCTCATATTTCTCCACAGACCTACTATAAGCACCCACTAATATGTTTTAAATTAAGAGCTATAAAGTACATACTGCATTATACAGTGCTTGAAAAATTAAATCACAGTGCTTTCATGGAAAGGTCCCATACCTGAGAAGAACATCAGTAATGGGGGTAGAAATCAGTGCTTAGATGAGATCTAAGGCTAAAAGCCTCTCAGAAAGGGCCCCATTTCGTGTTGTCCTTGCAGGGTTATCTTGCATTCCTGCTCTGAGGGGGAAGGCAAAGGAAAAATGCCTTCTCTCTCTCTGAACAGCACTTGCTGGAGTGTGAACAGTTTTTCTCCAAGCCCTGGCTGGTAAGAGACCTCCAGAGTAAGGCTGGCAGTAGGAAGGTTTCCTTTTGGGTTTTTATACCCTTCATCTTTGCTGGGTGGCAGTGAGTGGTTTGAATTCTGATGATTGACATAGGTTTGTGGCAGCTCCCTGACACACAAACACAGCTGACCAGTTTAGGAAGTTTTTTCACAGCTTATGAAGCAAGAACACGGCATCTCACACATCCTAGCCTCTGTGTCCATGTGCAGATAAGTTTTTTGTGGCCCATTGGATCAGTGTTCTTTGAGGCAGCATGTGTGGATTTCTGCAAAATGAGGCAGTGAGCCCACCTATGTAGCATTGAGTAGTGTGAAAAATAATCTGTGGAATGTACAGGTTTAATTTACAATGTGGTCTTTTTCTGATGCATTGTCTTGAAAGATTGTTTCAGTCTCTATCTCATGGTGAAGAACAAAGGTGATAGATCAAAGCCTGCCTGAGTTAAGTCGAAACCTAATAATGATGTGCTTTTCCAAAAAAAAAAAAAAAAGGGTTTTTTGGTGAGTTATGGTGGTGAGAATTAAAGAAATAGCTGTAGGTTAGGCTTCAGGAGCCCTAGGAGGTAAGGGTCTCCACTCCAACATAAAAAGAATGTAAATGATGCAGATTCTGTATTATTTATGTCTGCAAACCTGCCACTAAAACCAGGAGAGTTGTAGATGCTGTCTCTAAAATCAAGACTGCTCACTGGGACCATTAAGTCTAAGCAGCCAAATTTGAAACACTCGATAGCCGTGGTCAAAAAAAATATGACAGTAACTCTGAGCTGTAGTCTTTATTAATTGTATGACAGCTTTAGGATTATTGTAGCACAAGTAGAAGAGAACTAGGCTCAAGAGACCTAATTAATGAAGTGCTTTGTTGCTTGGCAAAAAAAAAAAAATAATAATTACACCTATGTAAAGATAGATATAGCAGTTTGCCATGTGATGATCCAGAAAAATAGCCCTGCTGTTAATTAAGAAGTATAAAATGTAAAGACTTGTTAGGCTAAAATCCATGCAGTCTGAGTTTAAGAATTGTTGTAGTACTAAATGCTTTTATTAGAAATTTGCAAAGTTAGGTTATTGTAGTGTGACTGTATGACAGTCCAGCGCTGCCACAGAAGTAACCCTGGTGTGGTTAGCACCTAGGAGGGATGATGTGCAGTGTGTGAGTTGGACTAGGTCATAAAAATGGCAAAGTAGAAGGAAAACCTGCTGGCACTCTTCTCCCAAATACAGGCATTGACTTGGGGCACAGAAGAGAAGGTGAAAGCCGTGGTTGGGATGAGTAGGATGCCAATGGGTGAAGGCAAGAGCAGAGCCCTGGGGCTTATCTCATTTCTATAGAGTCCTGCAGCACTTTAAAGCCCCTCTGCATTTTGGGGGCTCCTTCTCTGGGCACATTTTGCCTGGATTTCTCCCATTTTCTTTTTTCCATTTCAGATTATTTCCTTGTCTCTTGCTCCTTCTCCAGTTTCTCACAAGCGTTCTTGGCCAGTGTAGGGTGTTTTCATATCATGTTTTGAATCACAGCAGGGCAAGAGGTGGTTGACATTTTGTTTATACCAATGCTATTTCGTTACCATTTTTTTTTTGCTTGAGCCTCTTTTACAACCAACAAAATTTACTGCCTCCTCCCTGTTGCTATTTTCCTCTCTATTGAATTCCCTTCTCCACCCCATTTCTTCCCCTGTGGCTCTCCATTTTCCATTGTCTTAGTTCTTTATTTCCCCCCTAAGATCCTGAAACAGCTCTTGGAAGACGAAGCATTCAATCTTATTTTCCATCTCCAGCTAGCACTTTATTAATAACCCATATTTATTTAGCATCCAGAGTCTGCCAAACACACACATACATACACACAAAGCCAGTCACCAGTGTTTGCTGTCAGGATAATGTCTTCCCGGAGGCTTACCTCCCTCTGCCAAGCCTAGCTAAATGCCTCTTTGTGGAAGGGAAAGAAAAGGCTGCTCATGTTGAATGATGTTTATGCTCCAGCATCTTTCTAAAGAAAAATGAGTGCTGGTCAGGAGTGCTCGTGGGCCCTGCTATTGCTGTGGCAGAGTGTGCTGGCTGGGAGGGTCTGTAAGATGAAGAGATGAGTTAGAGCTGGCTGCAGAGCTGTGATCTCAGCATTCAGGGCTGTGGGCAGAGCAGCAAAATGTCTCAGTGTGTTTCATGGACCTCCCAGCTGCCTTAGGAAACGCCTCAGACCTTGGCTCCACCAGGCTGGGGAGGCTTCTGGGTTGCAGCTGGCTACTCTCCACCATGTGACACTGAGGGCAGAACACAATTTCCCCCCAGGCTGCTGCCCAGATCTGCACAAAGATCCAGTGCATGAGGAAGCTGGGTGACTGCAGTCAGCTCAGACTGCAGCAGACCATGGAGAAATGCCACAAACCCCACTTATATGGCAGCATTTGTGGATGGCTAGGTCCATCCCAGAAAGTGATTCTGCAGTCTATTGGTGCAGAATTATTAACAGCAGCTATAGCAGTGATGACTTCAGACCCCTTTCTTGGGTTTTGCTCACACCTAGAGTCTTGGGGTGAAAATTTGCAACAGCTGCCTGGGCTCATTTTCTGTCCCTGTTATTAAGTAAACCAGGCTGGGGTGTACTCCCAAGCATAACAGTAAAGCTGAGGGGCATGGCTCAGTTCACAGACTGCTAAATCTTCCTCTCTCACCTTCTTGGACAGCCTCATCAAACCCACCAACAGGTCCTGATAATGCCCTACTTGTGTCCTGAAAATATCTGGCACAATTCTAACTGGCCTGGTCAAATCCATGCCCAAGCCATTCCAATGGCTGCACTATGTAGATGGTTCTGTCTGTGCTAGGGCTCTCTGTTTCCTTTGGTGGCATAGATACTGCTGCTGAGTCCTGGCTTCCAGAGCTGTGACAGTGCCAAATCCTGAAGCAAAGCACTCCCCACTAGGTCTTAGGAGGCTGGAGCTGAGCTTCACAGAGCAAAATCAACCTGACATGGCATGCTGGCCATGCCTGTGAATAGCATGATGAGCTGTGTCATTCTCAGGGTGTTCCCCATCAGTGAAAACGGCCCCTTCAGAAGGGAGTGTGAGCTGTGAAAGAGCTCTTTGAAAAACAGTGTAAAAGGGGTGTCAGGCAGCTGGCTCAATCTGTTACCATGGAATCATTCAGGTTGGACAAGATCCTTCAGGTCCCTGAGTCAAACCATAAACAAAAGAGTCCCAAGTGCATCACTAAACCACGCCCTGAGTGTCACATTTACATGTCTTTTAAATACCTCCAGGGATGGTGACTGAAGAAATTTTTCCCAATGGCTAAACTAAACTTTCCCTGGTGCAGCTTGAGGCCATTTCCTCTCATCCTGCCTCTCTTGTTGATTGGTAAAAGAGACCAACACCCCTTTACAAGGCATGCCAGTTGCAGGGATCAGAGAAGTTGCTGCCTGAGTGTTTATGGAACTGCAAAATAAAGAAAAGCTAATCTCATGTGAGACTTAAATGTCTTCTACTAATCCAACTAGATCCCACTGGCTTCAACAGGCTTTAAATAGTAGGCTGCAAGGCTGGTTGGTTTGTGAAGTTGAATCAGGTTATTTTCCAAATGTCACTGGATACTTGTTCTTAGCTGTCAGTTACTGTTGAGAAATTGGGAAATTGTTGAGAAATTTCAGTCTCACCAAAGGCTGGGGTTTCCCATTGCCTTTCTTCTCTCTGATTTTTTGAGTGAGATCAGAGTAATGGAGTTTTACTTCTTTATTGTTTTGATTGTAAGTAACTTTCAGAGGGAGACAAAAAAATTGAAGGAGGGAAATCAATGCTTGATTTGCAGTGAGAAGTGCAAGGGAGGCTTCTTCTAAACAACCCTGATGATCCAAAGATCAGGCTGGTCTTATTTTTAAATTAAACCTGTATTTCAACAGGAATGTACATGACCAGTTTCACTCCATTTGTTACAAAATTCACTAGACATCTGATTCAGGTAGGTTTAAATTCTCTGTCAGGGACCAAGAAACTCAGAGCTGCTGCTGCCTTTCTTGTGGAAACTTATTTTCTCTTGCAAGTACATTTGGTGCCCCCAGAGAGCAATAAGGGTCAAAACAGGAGAGAATAACAAATGAATAAATAAGATACATGAAGTGAATATATGTGCTGTGAGCAAGGCACACTCATGCTGGAGCAGTAGGACTTCCAGACAGAGCAGTCTTTGCTCTGAATTCAAAGATAAGCATGGCTCTTTCTTGAATTGTGCTCAAGTCAGTGATGAAACTGAATGGAAAAACAAGAAGTTAGGTTGGGTGAAACCAGCTCTTTTTTAAACCATGGCACACAACAAAGGGTTCTTCACAGCAATGATACATGTATTTTTCATATGTTCCTGTCTGATATATAGTGTGTGAGTTCCAAGAAATGATTCACCTTTTTCCTGATTCTTTTGGCAGTGGAAGGTTCATCATAACAGCCTGTTTGGACACATTCTCTTTCAGAGATGGGACTTTATTTTCCTAATAATAATCATCATATGATAACCCCAGCGGAAGGAGAGTCACAGTATAGAACTATGGGGCAATGTTTGCACTATCAAATGCCTAAAATGCTTTTATCAGTCCAAAATGAGCCTTCAAGTTCTGGCCTTAGTACCAGAGACCTAGAGCTGTTTACAAAAAGATGAGCCCCACAGCCTTAGCCACTGTGTCACTGAGCTAAGAGCAAAGACTTGCACTGACTTCAGGGGGTGCTTAAGGGGAGAGCAATAGGCATCCAGTGTGTGTAGAACACTCTTGTGGGATTCAGGATTATCCAGAGCCCAAGCTGTGGGTCTCTTCACTGGAACAAAAATGCTGACTTACTGTATGCATGTTTGGCAGCTCCAGACCTGCCACTCCATAGCTGTGCTTAGGGCACGTAACATTTGCACTCCGTGACCTTCAAGCCTTCAGCTTTTAAGGAATTGCTTTTTAATGACCAGTTCTGTTTTGTATATGGTTCATGAGAAAAAGTGTTATATTTCAGTGTGAGTATAACATGTTAATTTTCTCAAGTACATTTAAATCCCTTTTGCACTGGGAAGCATCGTGTTGCCAGTACTCCAAGGACATGCAGTTACAGTGAAGTAAAAAAAAGTTTACTTAAACTCTGCATTGTATCTTTTTTCTGCTTTTGTCTCTATATGACATTCTCCTACAGAAGGAAATCATTAGAAAGGCAATGTAGAGCTTTGGAATGAGTCAAACTGCAAAAATTTCCAGGTTTGAAAGTTCTGTACAAACCTTACTGGAGTTACTGACTGAGGTTTTGGAGGATAGTTTCATTACTATGACACTTGAATCCAAATTAGCTGTTATTCTAATGAAGCTGGTATCACCTGCCAGTTTCTATTGTGTTGAGTCTGTCCCTTCAGACTGTGTTGTTTTTCTGTCTTCTGAGCTCCTGAAGCCTGTTGCTATGTTAAATACCTCCAGTAGATTGAGATACTTAATTGAGATTACTCAGGGTGAGGGATTTTTTTGAGTTATTGTAGTTAGCTCTTTCTGGTTTTCTTGTCAGTCACTTGGATAATTTTACTGAGGTGACCTTGGTAAGATTTCCAGCTGTGGAACAGCAATTAAAAAAAAGTAATAATCACTTCCAGGGCTATTTAAATTCACAGTGTTGCTTTTTGGCTTGCAGAGAGTCTGCATAAGATTGGTGTTAGGAATGTAAAATGTTTTGTGAAACCCAAAAAATACTGGGTTTTAGCTAGTGGGACATTTCTGGTTTTTGGGGAATGAATCTAGAACCCATCAGAGATTTATAAGTGTTTCATTTTTTGACAAATCCTCATAAATTAAGCGCTGAAGAATGGAAAAAACTCCTAGAAAATTTATTTGTGACATCAATAATTTACCACATTTATAGAATCATGATATCACCTTTGTTTGTTTTTTTTTTGTTTGGAAAGGAAGTTCTTTTTATCTCTTCTGCACAAAAACATCTAAAGATAGGAACAGGTGGTCCTAGTGCAAACAATAAAACAAGTGGATCCCTCTAAGGGAAGCCTACAGAGAACTTACAACCCCTTCATCTCTTCAGTAACTGGGATAGCTGCATTCAGCATCAGAATCTGATCTCCATGATTCTTATATCCTGTCATGTGAGATCTGATGGGGACCTAGGTCGCTGAACATGTGTCCTGTGATTCTTAAACCTCAGATCCCATTATGGGATTCATGCAGCTGTGATTCCCAGGCTGTTTTAACCTGAAACCGTTTGGGTTGTTTGCTTTGTTTTTCTGATAGTATTTGGGTTTGGATGGCCTTAGACATTTTACTAGATGTGTTAATTTTGAAGACAATTCAAATAGTGTAACAGAAAACAATGAAGGGAAATATGAGATGATAACAATTGACCATCCAAGGCTGGTTGAACCCACAGCAATAGAAGTTTTCCGTCAACAAACTGTAATAAATCAAATTATGAACAAATTTACAGTCTGGTTAAAAGAACATTTAAGCTGTTCTGATCTAATTAATGTTTGCTATTTCTTAATGCTGGGATTTGGTCAATTTTGCATCAATCCATTTTCTGGTCCATTACCAGCTTTTCCAGACAGAGGAGAAAATGCTGTCATGCTGAGCTGGCAGAGCTGTGATTGTGGCTAGTTGAAAGCTTTGCCAGCTGGAATTGTACTTGGAGCTGAAACAGAAAAATTCTGTCAAGGCACAGGTCTGCCACTTTCCAGGGAGAGACTAGAAGTTCATGTTGGAGAAATCCCCATTGGTAAAGGGAGCAAGTTTGAGCCGTGAGGATGTTCAGCAACAGGATTTATGGAACTATAAGAAAAGATTCTTCATGTGAAAAACCTCTCAGTTTAAGGTGTAGAGGATTTTTTGTTCTGTTTCCTTCTTTTGCATTTCTTGGTTCAGTGAGTGAAATTCTGTTACTCAGGGTGGCAGATCTTATGAGTTCCTGATGTCTGTAGACTTAAAACACAAAGATGTGTTTGGTCCCTCAGCTTCCTAAGCAGACTGCTGCTACACTAATTTCCATAGGAGAGGTCTTAGCATTGCCTAGTGCCCTTAGGGTGAGGGATCACCCTAAGATGATCCCAATCACTCTTTTAACATCTTCTTCCTGGCCCAAAGAAAGGAAAGTAGAGCTGCAGCTCCAGTGCTTTACTCTTTGTGGGAATTGGTAATAGAGACCATTCAATGCTTTTAAATTGCTTTAAAAAGCAATCAGGAAGTACTAGAACAATTTTCTTCTTTGTCTTCTCACATTTAAAACCTCTTAGAGGGAGCCTTGGAGCTATAGCTTGATGATTTATACCAAAGCTTTCCCTAAATTAAGAGAAATTAGAATTAGAGAGAAGGTTGGTATGGCCTGGTAGAGACTGGTCATTTTGAGAAAGAGAGTGATTGAGGTAATAAACCCTTTGTGTATTATAAATTCAGCAAGAACAGCATTTTGCCCCTTTAATAGCATTTTTGCTTCTTTGTTTCTCATCTCTGGCCAGAACTCAGAAAAAGGACTGTAAAGGTGAATAAAGATGATTGAAACCAATCTTTCCTAGTTCTGTGAAAATCCTAATAAGCTCAGGTTGCATTTAATTGGCAGTTTGGACCAAGTTTCTTTAGAACATATTTAATTCTTCCTAATTAGTGTGTAGTCCTTGGCTGAGTAGATTATCATTGAGGAGGAGCTGTACTTGCTGATTTCCTTTGAGGTGGTGTGATGGCACAACTGGTACTTTGTCCCTTCACAAACAGCTTTTTGGAAGGAAGAGGATGAGTTTGATCTTCTAGCAAAGGTGGTGTGCTGGTTTCCTGTGTGTTTAGATAAATAAAACATAGTGTATGACTTAGGCAGGCAAAAGAAAATCTCTTCTTCTCTGAGATCATTTAGGAAGCAAGAGTAAAAAGTAGGAAAAGTCTTGCAAAACAGCTGCACTAAGATAGATCTGAAAATACAGAAACCTCTCCCAACTGCAGATTTTTTTACTTCCAAACCTTTTGTGATGAATGCCTCTATGTGGAGTAGGAGTGTTCACACTTTGGACTCTAGAAGGTGTGATTTACAAAACAGGCTGCCTTAATTTTGGCATGAATTTCCCTCATTTTATGCACCATGAAAAGAAAAGAAAAAAAAAATCAGCACACACCTGTATATAGAAATCTTTCTGTTTGTCAGACTGTCCTGGGCATCTCTACTTGTGCTGTTTGCCCACCTGCACAAGTAGATTGCTAGAATATGGTTATTAGCCAGAAATTGCAAAAGCAGGTTTTTGTGATTAGTAGTGTGCACTTGAACATGGGGAATCAGAAAATGATACATTTTAAAGGGTGTGTTTGGAATTTGCTGTAGTTTTACCTGGAAATTCCCTGTTAATACATTCTGTAAGTAAATTTTTGTTTGGGGGGCTCTTGTTCACTGATAAAAATGTAGAACTCCTGAAAAAAAAAATCTAACCTTTCAAGCTGAGAAAAGGTGCCTTTCAACAACTTAGCTTTTAGACACTGAGCACTGGATTAAATGATCGTGGCCTTCACTGTAGGGAGAAATATTTGAGATACATGGAGATAGAAATCTGTTGCAGAGCCAGAATTTTGCATTTTCTACTTCAGTGGCAGAGTTTGCTTCCAGAGTCTTGAGTCTGTTGATTATAAATACCTGGTGTGATTCTGCTACAACCTCCTTAACAGTATATGTGTCATTACTTCTGCTCCATTAACTAAGTATACAAATTGCCAAAATTTGGGGTTGTCCTGAAATGATGGTTAAAATATGGTATCTACTGAAAAAAGGAAATCATAGACTTTTCCCTCACAGTCACAGTTTTGTTTTGTTTTCTTTGAGGTTTTTGACAGTTTGATTTTCCTTTAACTAGCAATTCTTATTACTTTCTTTCAGCCATATGTCCAGCAAATAGAAAAGCTTTCCTGAGTAGCTTTGCCTTTCTTTCCTGGTATGTTAATACTAGCTGATGAAAACTCAGCTGTGTTTTGTTTTATTATACTTTTATGCTACTGTGGCTCTGCACAGTGAGAATTTTGCTTTTCTGATGTAGGAACTGAGCTTTCTTTCCCCTTGCTCATGCCTGAACTCTGATGACACTGTCTTAAAACCTTTTCTGCTATTTACTTACCTCCTCTGTTTTCTGAGCATAAGAAAAGAGAATTGTTTGTTTCCATATTACTAATCTGGCAGATATTCAGAGGTAGTTCTTTAGTTTTGTTTTGTTTTGTTGTTTTTGTTTTTTTTTTTTAGTTTATGTAGTGTCTAGTTTATAAACACCTGAAAAACCCAAGCCCAGGAAAGCATGGCATACCTGACTTGTTAATGCTTCCTTGTTTCCTTGTTAGTTTACTCTTGTTTTGATTTTGTTGACAGAAGTCAAGAGGTTCTCAGCCTCATATTCCTTTTCATGACAGTGTGATCACATTCCACTGTTCTTGTTTATGGTTCTGTACCTCACTTTTCCATTATGGCTGAAAAGGAGACATGATTTGGCAGTCAATGCAGCATAATAGTACCTATGAAAAAAATGCTCAATTCCTTCATCTATCCTGTATCTCCAGCATAACCCTTGGCAAACCAGTTATGCCTTTTCTACTTTTAGGAAGCATAGAGTTTTTTTGTAAATTTGTGACTTCCACCTTGGTATATTTATTCAGACTCAGTGATTTTAAGGGTCTTTTCAAACCTAAACGATTCCATGACTTAAAAAGGTACCCTTGGCAGCATGCAATGGTTGCACCAGTGTTAGAGAACCATTGAAGTGGAAGCAACCCAAATGTAGATAAGGCCTTTACTACTTCCATTTCAGTTTCTTCAGTGCAAATTAAAACATTTTAAATTATTAACAAATTAATGAATTTTCCCTTTGATATATCTTCTGCTCACCACTTCTGGATACAGAAAATTGGGGTAGTTAAACTTTTGGTGTGTTGCTACAAGTGTTGCTTCTGCTTACATGACAGATTTGAGGGTGAAATTTTTTGGTGGTTGTTATTATGATCATTGGCATTTCTTTGCTTCAGTCTTCTATGCATCCTCTGGTGTTACTGCATTAGTACTGCTTAGAGTGTGCTGAAACAGGAATTCCCACTGCATGAACAATCTGTTAGTTTGATTTCAAGGACAAAGTTTCTTAGCAGGAGGAAAAATATCCTTTGAGAACAGAAGACCCAAAATGGTACCTAGAGAAAATAAAATATGTTAGTTTCCTTTTTTTCCCAAGGATTTGTAGAGCTGTTCAGAGCAGCCTGCCAGGGAGCAGAGCAGCCTAGAGAGACTGATCCTTGCAGTTTCCCAAGAGCACACTGAGATGCACTGAGCATCCTCCTACTAACTCTTCTTCCAGCAACAGGGGAAGCCTGATTTAGTTCTTTAAATATGGAAGATCTTGCAATATCTGGCTCAGTCTTTTTGGGGGAGTCTGTCAAGCTGCAGTGCTAGCAGGGAGCAGACTGTCAGTTTTGAAGACATTTCTATACTGAATATTTTCTGTAGTGTGTGACCATATGAAAGCATGCGCTGTAAGTGGTGCAGGTTCTTAGACTTGGAATCCTAACGTGCAGTCAGAGAAAAGGAGGGGTTGTTCTTTCTTAACCACAGAGAGTACCATTACTTTACATTTTACTCACCAGTCCCCTGCAACTTCTGGGGAATTTCAGAGGCTGGTGTTTGGACTCTATCTTCATCCAAACTGTAATTGCAAAAATACTGCAGGAGTATGAGGAATATCTTCTGTTCAACAAGTGCACTGTTTGCTGTGTACATCTTAGAAGAGTGTAGTGACACAGAGTCTTTTCAAGCATTTTTGTCCATCTCCCCGTTTTTTGGAAGGGTTGGGCCTCTGGTTGTATAAATTTGATTTCTTCTGTAGAAGGAAAGATTGAAGACATGAGAAGCCCTATCCACAATGTGTGTGGCAGTTTCATCCTTCTAGACTATTGCTTTGTGATGTGGCTGTCTTTAATAACAGTCCCTCAGAGACTCATAACCCTTTGTGTGATTTACTGTGATTATCCTGCATGGCACCTGTGCACAGTATTAATTAAGACCTGAAAAGACAGTGCCCTGAAGCTGAAAAATTCCCTTTGACAAAAGGTAGTGCAATGAAAACCAGCAAACCCCCTCACGCAGTGATTAGAAAGTTTTTCCAGAGTTGGTTTATGACTTTTTCTCCCAAGAGCTGGAAGGAATATGGCATCTTAAAGATAAACTTACAGGTTCAATTGCCTGCTCAGATGTACAATCATGCATTTTTGTCCACTTGAATTAAATGTGCCTAAGGGACTGGGTTTATTTTCTGCATCCTTTCAAGCATACGATAGAAATAAACAGCATGGTCCCAAACATAGCCTGCTAGCTATTAATCTACTAAGTACCCTATTAGTACCTGTCACTTTGGATTAGCAGAGAGTTTTTTATGTTCATCATGTATTTAAGTATACTGACTTTCGGATGGATTAAATCTTTCTTATTCAACTAATTCCCCAAAAGCATCCATCAGGAGAACTTTATGCCTTAGAAGTCTATTTCTCAGCTGTAAGTCCAATAAGATGGCTTTATCATCCCAGAGAGTCACTCAGGATGAGGTAATGGGAATAATAATTGGTTTATTCAGTTTTAAGTTTTTCCTGCTAGAAATCGGCTCACACTAAATCAAAGACAGATATTTCGTTTCTGTCAAGAATTTAAATTGTTCAGTGATTGATTAAATGTCAGGCAACCTAATAATTAGTGTATCTGAGAATCATTTAGAATGTAAACTCCCTGGGTGGGGATTTTTCTTCTTCCTTCTTTCTGTATAATCACCATTTCAAGTCTCACAGTGCATGATTTGAACTCCTTAACTGCTGTCATAAAAGAAATAATAATGTCTGCACAACTCCCCAAACTAATACCATATTCTCTAGTGATAATCTAATCACTGCATCTCTGAGGCACATCAATGTGCTATTCTGGAATGGAGCTTAAAAGGGACAACTTGGAGGTTTATGTCATTATTTGTGCATATGAAGTACCTCTTGCCAGGGCTCTGTTTGAGGTCATTGATTGAGCCGTGTTACTTTCACCAACACATTTTAGTTATCAAGGTCAGTCATTGTTTTAACTGAGAGGTGTGGAGCATGGATAGCAGACATAAAATGAATACTGCAGCCTCTGTGGCACTATCAAACAATTTCCTCCTCACAGAGAAAACTGGAACAACAGACCTGCAGGTTCACTCCCTGCTTCCACACAAACAACAGAGGCCAAGTGGACTGTGCGAGCGAGGACAAGACGGCTGCTGTGCCATGCAGCAATCTGCAAAAGGAAAATGGGGAAACTCGTGGCCTGTTTATTTAACTCTTGGTCTCTCTGCTGTGTCTGAAGCTGTTGAAATGGATTTTGATAGTGTTTCTGTTAGTGGTCTCAGTAAGAAATATCCACCAATCGATTTTCTTTGATCGGCATCAAAGAGCCATTCCATAACGTTTTCTCACAAAAACCTCTGTAGTTCTGGGGAGCCAGAATCTCCACAGAAAAATGAAGTTTTACTGGAAAGTGTTGATTTCTTAAGTTTGAAGTGTCTGGCAGTCACTGAAATGTTGGTGAATCAAAAGCAATTCATTGAGGATTTGAGGCCTTTGACAAAGAATATTTTTCTGGACAATAATCAATACCAGGACACCTTCCTCCCTCTCCAATATTATTTTAGTTTCTCAATAGAAATCCTGGTGTTTGTTTTGTGATTGGAATTAGAGGGAACCAGCAAATCCATTTTGCTAATCAATTTGAAGTTTCCAGGGAGCTTCTACTTCCCTCAAGTTTTCCTGAGTTTGAGGCTTTGAGTCAATGAAATGGAAACAGTATTTTTTGGAAAATAGTTTCCAGAGAATCAGCAGCCATGATTTTTGACCAGCTAAAGTTAGACTACCAGATCCCACAGTGGGATGAGAGACTTGCCCTGGACATGGTGCTGGGTCTGTGTTTTACTCTGATGTGTTGAAGTCTGAAATGCAGTCCCTGTTGGCACTTTGCAGACCCTGTGAAATTCCAGCAAAGCAAGGTTCCTTCACTGTGAGTCCTCCGGCCAGCAATAAACCCCGTGCTTCTGACAGACTAATACAATTGCATTCTCCAAATTAGTTGTAACACCTAATCTAATTTAATTAAGGGATTAAATTTTGTCAGTAACTCGAAGGCTTAGGAAACTGAATAGTAACAATAATAAAAAAAAATTGGCATTTTCAGATTTCCTTCACAATATCCCCACGGATTGTTTTGGTGCTATTTATGTGCTTGCTATGTCTGCATCAATGGCATGGTTTGGGTTGCAAGCTTGAGGGTGTTCCAAATTTCTGTGTATCAAACAGGCATTTTCTCTCCTACCTGATGAATACAATTTTCTGTCATTTACCCATTCTAGCTAAGACACTGTATAAACATGCAAATGCTGCATTTTGGAGATAACTTGATACATGTGTTTCCTCCAAGTTTTCAGCCAATCTGAAAGCTAATTGCACCCTCTAAAACATGACAAGTACAATGTATTTCTCCCTAGGCAGCCTAAATTTCTGCCACATTGCTGGCCTTTTTATTAGGGTATGGTTTGGCCTTTTGCATGGTTTCTTAGTTGCTTAGCACAAATGCTCATTTTACTATTTAGTTTTTACAGAGCACAAATGCTCATTTTGCTATTTAGTTTTTAGAGAGAAGAATAATGTATTAGAATGTTAGACCATCCTTTCTTGGATTTTCCCACCACACTCTTTTCATGTCCTGTCACTGCTTCTATCCTGTTGTTCTTTCTGTGTGCTGTTTTTACAGGTTACTTGGAAATTGTGAACTTGTGGTAGAGACCAAGGCTGGGATTTTTACTTAGGGACAAAAACAGCCCAGTGAATGGTGGACTGGATCAGAGATCCAGAATTGTGTCCTTCTCTAATGCTTTCTTTCCTTTACAGTTTACAAACTGCATGCATATGGCTCTACTCTCTAATGTATTTATGGAATGTCTAGCACCAGAGATAAAATATGTAGAAGACTTTGGAATGGGACAGTTTGTCCAATTCATCTTGTGGTTTCAGAACTTCCAGTCTGAACGTACAAATATCTGGGCTCACATCTGGTATAAGCTTTAGCTTGTATTTCAAGATCAGTCCTGAGTATGCATCAGGAGTGATGTCCAATGAGGGGTGCCTTAAAAGTCTGCCTGGCATTTGGAATGGATTTCAGAACCATGAGCAAAGCTCTTGGGTTGCCAGAAGAGAAGTAACTTGGTGGCATGTTTTTTGTTATTTATATGATGTTCTGGTGCATGAGCAATTATCTTGGGGACAGTGACCTAATCCTGTGCCTCCCTGTGCTGTCTGGGACCACTCTGAGAGTCTGCAACAGCACAACTTCACCTGCCAGGGAAAGGATTTGGGCAGAAGGCATCAGCAGCAACCAACCTGAGGCATGGAGGAGGCCACAGTCAAGGAGATAATTTAATTCTAAACTAAGTTACAGAATTAGGTAATTGTGCTGAGTTCCTTTTTCATGGTGTCAAAGTTCTTTCTTTGATGTAGTTCCAGGCGAGGTCTCAAATCTTCTGCTCCTCATATGTTGTCATCAACTCTAATCTGTCAAGGACTGCACCCTCACTGTTTCTATTTTTTGGTCTGCTCCAGAACAGAATTTCATGATGTTTTAAATTTTCTTTGTAGCACCCTCCTTGTAGTCAGACCCACAGATCCAACTCTGTAGAAAGCTGTAGAAATATTTTTAAGAGTTGTCTATGTCTGGTTGCTCAAGGAAGGGCAGGAGGAATGTTTCCAGCACATGTGTTAGCACAATTAATTTCTCCCCAGCATCAGCTGTATAATCTGGATATAACCCAATTAATCTTCTCTGATCAGGCACTTCCTATTCTGTTTTTCGATTAACTCTCTAACAGGTTATTATCTTTCTGATCCTTTGTTCAGTCCCAAAACAGCTTGAAAAAGAGATTTCATGTGTGTCTTGTTGGAGTTGCCATGGCTTTTGGTTGTTTCAGAGCTTACAGAGATTTCCACAGAAGAGAAATGGACTTAACTGGACTACTGGCATCAGTGAGATATTTGTTTGTTTGAAGGATTCATTTACAAAAGCTTTGGGGGCTGCCCTGGAAGCTGTTCTAATCAAAACAAGATTGACAGGCATGAGCCACTTGTGGCAAGTTTGAATGTGAGAACATGAGATAGTCTCTTTGCACATCAGTTGTGGTTATGGTTCTTTCTGTCACACAGCTTGAGGTATTTTTTTGTCTTAATTCTGCCAGCATTACATGTTTAAATTTCAGCAGGGCAAATGGATTACGATTTCTGCAACAGTACGGAGGGGAATATCTGGACTTGAGAGTAAAGTGATTTGATTTGTTGAGAGATCTCTACCCAAATAAAGGTGCAAATGAGAACATATGCCAAAGTCAGCAGTACAGATTTTATTTAACAATAAAATGTGTGAGAGAGAAATAGAAAGAAATAGAAAATGGGAGGGGGAGAGAGAAACAGAGACACAGAGAGACAGAGATAAAGCAGAAGGTATTCACCGCCCACAGATCCAGTGACATCCTGCTGGTCCTTCTTCCCCCTGGGCTTCTCAGTGGTGGGGGTCCCAAGGTTGCTAAGACCTTCTCACTATTTATACCTCTTAGCAAACAGGGGAGTTAAGGAAGCACGTTTCTTTTATTTTATTGGTGAGATTATTCTCTTGCTTCTAATGCTAATTAGTCCCAAGCTCATTCTTTCTCTCCTTTTGAGTTGCTGGCTTTCTTTGAGTTGGTAGGTTGTGAGCAATCTTCCACTGCTGGAATTGCCTTCCACCCTTTTGGAGCTGACCTCAGCATGGTAGCTGGGGTGCCTTTCCTTGTGGGTTCTTTGCAGTGATTCATTCCTCTTCCCCTAGGCCTAGGGTAACGCTCACATTCAGAGGAGGCAGGTGGGGGGTTCTGGTGGCAGACGATGCCATCTGTCCCGTAACTCGGGTGCCGCGTTTGGCTGCTGATGCGTGCACGGGCAGAGCACAGTTTGCCACGATGGGAACCCTTGCCTGGGATGTGCCAGCCAGACCTCAAGCCAGGCCACCCTGCCCTCCATTCTGTGCTTGTCTCACAGCAAAACCCTTCCATGGTGCTAACAGCATCTGAGACAGGCAATTGTGAAGTCCTTACAGATGGCAGGGAGAGAGGGAAGGTGTGCATCCTGTTGGATCTGGCCAGAGATCTCTGCCATTGGTAGGGGAAGGCAGAGAGTGTGGCAGGAGTCAACAGAGAACACAGAGGCCCTGAGTTTTTGTTTTGTGGATATGTTGGTTATTTGTGTGGGGTTCATTGTTTGGTTGGTATTTTCCTCAGTTGCACAGTGGTTATCCTGGGCTAAAACTGTGGTGGAAAGTATGAAAAGTTTAACAGGAAGGAGAGGTGTTTGTGCTTCCGTTTCAAGTTCATCTGCTGCCTGCATATTAACACAATGTAGGCAAGCAAAACCAAGCCAGGCTGATACTATTACAATAAAATATATTTCAGCTTGTGTTCCTTTCTGGTCATTGGAAAGTTTCAAGCCCATTTTTCTTCCTTGTTAATATAAATCACTAAATAAAAATCACACTGTACCAGTATGTAGCAGCTGGAACAACAACAATCTCACTCCAGCAAGGCCTGATCTTTCCTTGCAGCAAAAGCAATGAATTTGCTATCAGAACTGCAAATATTTGATAGCTGTAATAGCTATACTGAAGGAATTGACTACAGTAATAATGTTTTGTTCTTTGTGCGCAGTTTTTCTAAAGCAAAAGAAAATGAGAATACCAGGCACTACAAACACACACCCCACTCTCCCCTCACTCCAAAAACAAAAAAAAAAAAAAAAAAAAAAAAAACCGAAAAGAAAAGAAAATAGGAAAAGAAAAGTCTAGGGTAAACAAAGACAGAAAAGATTATTTATTAGGAAACTCTGACAAACACCAAAGGAGAGAGTGGTGAAAGCAAATTGAAAGTTTCCCAGTATAATATGCTAAAAAATATAAGACAGAAAAGAAGGAAGGCAGCAAAACCTATCCTGTCTTGAGACTGACTTGTCTTAGGTCAGCCAGAGAGGGATTACACTTTGTACCAGAGCAATGGAGCTTACTCTTGTACCACAGCCTGCCCAGGCAGCAATGTCCTCTGTCTGGAGTAGCTGGAGGAGTTTTATACAAGGCAACTCTCAATCTAGCTGAAGATACATAGTTGTGAAAATCCAGCCCAAATTAAATCAATGCCTTTGTTATGACGTTAAAAAGTCTTTCAAAAACTGGAACATCCAGGAGCTTGTTGGCTGCATCCAGCAGACATGGGAGGGAAAGTGCTTTTCCTTTAATTCAAGCACATTCACTAATTAATTGTAAAACCAGACTGTAAGAACAGAGTCAGACCACGAAAAGGAAAAATGAAATCATTAGCTGTGTTCTCTGATGCTCCAGATCCTGGAGTGCCATCTTAATAACTAAAAACTGAAGTGTTCCTTAGTTGTGAGATTTCATATGATTTTGAACACTTTTTGTTGTGGTTTAACCCTAGTTGACAACCAAACTCCACACATCTGCTTGCACACTGCCTCCTACTCCAGCGGGATGGGGCAGAGAATCAGAAGAGTATAAGTGAGAAAACCTGTGGGTTAGGATAAAGGCAATTTAGTGGGTAAAGCAAAAGCTGCTCACACAAAGCAAGGAATTCATTCGCCTCTTCCCATGGGCAGGGAGGTGTTCAGCCATCTCCAGGAAAGTACAGTTCCATCATGTGTAACAGTTATGTGGGAAGGAAAACAACATCACTCCAAATGTCCTTTCCTCCCACCAGTTTGTGTGCTGAGCATGATGCCATATGGGATGAAATATCCCCTGGGTCAGCTGGGATCAGCTGTCCTGGCTCTGTTCCCCTCCCAGCTCCTTGTGCACCCCCAGCATCCCCGCTGGTGGGGAGGGGTGAGAGGCAGAAGAAGCCTTGACACTGAGCAAGAGCTGCTCAGCAGTGACCAAAATATCCCTGAATTATTGACACTGCTTCCAGCACAAATCTCTAACACAGCCCCACAACAACTACTGCGAAGAAATTAGCTCTAGCCCAGCCAAAACCAGAAGCCATTTCCATTAGATCATTTAGAAAAAACTAGCAAGTCCTTTTAATGTTGTTTTAAGAAAAAGTTACAATACAATATAGTAGCTCAGGTACACAGGAAACAACTGCTGAGTCGAGAGATTTTTACTCTAGTTAGGTACTGATTTAATTTAGTTTTTTCCCTTGGTCACACAAACCTAACAAACATAAGAAACTGTGGACGTTGTAGCACAGGGAAAAAAATAGCAGTAAATCACCATAAAATTTGTACTTGAATTATGTAAAATTTTGTGTTTTAACACAATCTTCTACAGTATGGTCTAGTCCTGACTGGGAGTTTTGGGATACTAACTCAATCCTAATGTGTGATAATAGTAATACATGCCTTTCTGAGGCAGCAGTGACATTTTGATTTTGCAAGTGGAGATCAAATAATAGCCTAAAGGAGCAGATGCATTTCATTTCTTAAATATATTTTCCAGCAGAAGCTGGAGTTTTACTGTCATTGAATGTACTCTAAAACCCTATTGTTTGATTTAAATATTTTTTTTTGAGAATTTTAAGGAAGGCAATGAATTATTGTTCCAAATGTTAATAAGTTATTCCTGTGAATATTCCACTTCAGTAAACAAAGTCATAACTATGAATTTTAGCTTTTTTCTTTTTTTACTCTAAAACAATCTTTGCAGTTTAGACTTTTGAATTAACAGGAGTCCCTCTAAATGTTTTACAGAAAACTTTTTTTTCATAAACTTATTTCTCTCCTATCCTTCTTTAAATATATTAAAAAGAAACATTTTCAATACTTAATTTTAACTGGAACTTTTTTGATAACAACTTCCATTACAGTAAACAGGAACGTTCTCTGGCAGAATGCACCTCTCAATCAATGTTGGATAGAAGCATACCCACTTTCAAAGCCATAAACATCCAGGAAGACCATCCCAGAGGAGCACATTTTTTCAGGTAGGCACATAGCAAGATCTTCATTTTTATTGTAAAAACAAATGCCCATCCTTTTTTTTTTCTGACTTCAGCTCATTTGTGTTTTAAATGGTGGCAAGTAGCAGTCTGAAGAGAATTAAAACCATACAGTCATTAATGATGCTTTAAGCTCCCAAATCAAAAAGTTTAATTCTGGGAAGAGCAACTACTGACCAAATAGCAAACCAGACATATTTAGCATAAAGGACCATGAAGAAAATGTAGAAAATGAAACTTTCCATTTAGACTTGTCAATGCTCCTATGAGCAATAGAGATATTCCTATCTAATCTTCCAAGATCTATATTTGTCACATGCATATTGATAATTTTGTGCTCTGTATGCTTATTCACTTTACTGGTCTCTTTAGTGCTCACATGCTTCCCATTTTAATATAGATTTCTGGGAATCTAAGCCATGGTTCAATTACCAAGACTGCATCTGGTAGCCTCAAAATGCCAGGAATGAAGACTTCACAGAACTCATTAAATGTTTGCATGGCTGAAAGAGTATGAACCAAATGTGTTTTGCAGAGAGAATTGTTTGGGTTTTCCCATTAAGGTTCTTAGGAACAATTTCTTCTCTCCCAAGAATCCTCCCTGATGAGGACAATAGGAAAATTGTCTGAAGTGACTGTATTCTACTTCTCTGCAGTCTGACAGTCTTGTATCCAAGGTTTCTTCCCAGAGTACCATTTCCCATTTTACATTCACTCATGTCTCTTAAAAGTTGATTCTGAAATTCAGAGTGACTTCAAGAGGACTCAGTGCATCAGTGCTGGCCATTTTTAAAACTTCCCCCTCACACCCTTGGATAACATTTAGCTACCTCAATGTGCTCCCATTGCTGGCGTCAAAAATGTACATGTAGAGAGTGACCTGGCTCAAAAAGGGCCATGAAAAAGCCTCATAGCATCACAGAGAGTAAGAAATCACCATGGAACTTAAAAACCAAGGGCTCCAGTATGATTCTTTTGTAGCTAAATTGGGCTCTCATGACCAAACATGCTCCCATTTCTTGTGGCATCCTTTTTTCCTTCTTTATTGTCTTACCACCAAGGAGGTCTTGCCACTGGGACTGTCCTTTGCTCCTCTGAAATAGAGAGAAAAAGGAAAGGATCTAAAAATGCTGCTATGCCCTGTCAATATTTGGTACATAGATAGGTGAGAGAAAAAAATAATGAGGGGTTGATTTTTTTTTGTTTATTTGGCCTTTTTATGTGTTTGCATAGTTGATTTTTTCTGGGGTGGCAATCTCAAAGGCTTAAAGTGACATTTGGGCTTAGAGTCACATTGAAAGCCACTGGGAGCTGACTGAGCATATATTTTCTGCAGCTGTCTAAGAAAAAGGCAGCTTTTATAATTTTGTCTTAATGAAATGTGCTAAGTGTGATGCACTAGGTATAGCCTGTGCCCCATCAGTGCTCTGCAGCAGTGCCAGTTTTCCCTGGGCATAGGGATGGGGAAGTTGAGCAATGGCACATCTGCATGGCACCAGCTCAGGGCCCAGCTTGCTGAGGTGTATATGCAGTACAATTTGGGCAGGAAATTGGAGCAGATGTCCTGGGATGCAGATTAATGAGATACAAGACTCTGGGTGAGTCAAGGCACAATTTTTCATCCCAGTGACCCTGGGGACTTGAATGCAGCCTTCAGGTACCTGACACTGGTATCCTTTACATCCTCAGGTTGTACAGGGGGCAAAGAAGTTCCAGTATGTGCAAAATTACAGAGAACTCATACAGGCCCCAAAGTTTCTTCTCTGGCTGGTACCAGAGAGGGCTCTGGTATAATACTCAGGACTTTTGGCCTCCTCTGACTTCAGTTTGTGCTTGTTTGTCTAAGATTTTCAGGCTACTGATGTGATCAGAATTAGCTGCAGGGTAGAAAACCCCTAACAATTCATATTTTATAAATTGCAGTTTCCTTACGATGTGGAGGATCTTACAGTGCAATGAAATACCTCCCTTATTGGTCTACTAGTCATTAAATAATTCCTCCAACTCAGTTTATGCCTTTCTGTTGCCAACTTTGAGACTTATACTGCTTTCTCGGTTAAATCATCGGCTCCTAATGATCCAACTGAATTTTTATGTCCACTCTATCCCCCAGGAGACTTTTATACACACTGCAGTGATACTGGTTTGCCTGGGCCCTGGCAGTTAAGTGTTCTAGCACCTTCTTTTACAGCCTTTGATGCATTTCTGAGAAAGCGAGCGCTTAGGCTGTTTATGAGAAATCAGAATGGCAGTTGTGCTAAGACTGCAAACACAAAGCACATGCTGAGCTCTATTTAGATGCTCCAAGCTTTGCCTGAAATGAAAACTCTCCCCTGCACTGACCATTTGTTTTGTCATTGCTATTGCTGCCTTGGTTACTGCCATCAGCAGGAGTGAAGGCACTGGGAGTTTGGCACTGGAGAGGTGTCTCAGCAGGAGGGAGCCTGGAGGGTTTCTGACCATGTACCTTCATCTCTCAGGCTCTTTGGGGTGGCTCACACAACCTACCTGCTATACTTGATGCTGCACTAAGTAAACTAAAACTACAAAGCGAGTGTTTTAGGCAAGTTTAATTTTTGAAAATCAAAAATCCCCGCGTGATTTGATTATTTTCAGAACAAAAGATTATGCCGTTGTGTTTCACAATATTTTTATTTCAGCTTAAGGTTTCATTTGTTTAACTTTTAATTTAAAAAATAAACAAGGCAAGTTTGGGGTGAAGCACAGTATTTTCTTACTTTTTACATTAACTCTTGAGGAGAAATATTTTTAGTGCAAAACTAATGGGTTTTTTTTTAGGATCAGGATCTTTCTGCACATGATCTCCCATACCAACATTTTCAGAGTCCAGTCATTCAACCAAAAAAATCAATTACTGGCTGAGCCCTTGCTAGGAGGCAAGCTAGTTGAGGTGAGGGCAGCTTTCACAGCTTTGCTTGTTTCTTTCTCTTCTTGCTCAGGTTCTGGCTTCCACCTCAGGGCCAGGTACCTGTTGTGGGAGACACTGCTGGGTGTCTCCTCTTTCTGGCAGGGAGACCATCCTTCTGCATCTGCTGAATTGCTTTTCAGGCTTTCTTCTCCCCGTTGTTCCCTCTGACATAAAACTCAGGTTGCGCATTCATCTCCCCTGCCACGAAGCATCCAAGGATAAGACAGCTACATGCCCTGCTTGCAAGGTGCCATTGCAGCTGCTTTGGGGCAGGTGACCCAAATAGATCTTGCCTCTCTGCCTGTGGAGGGCTGGGTAACAAGTAGCTGAGAACAGAGATCCAGTCAGGCAGCTGAGCTCTTGTGGGTTGTTGGATGCCCCTGTGCTGCTT
The DNA here is from genome assembly GCF_022539315.1 of Serinus canaria. Classification (NCBI taxonomy): domain Eukaryota; kingdom Metazoa; phylum Chordata; class Aves; order Passeriformes; family Fringillidae; genus Serinus; species Serinus canaria. The sequence goes on from NC_066317.1 coordinate 17,642,319, forward strand.
ATAATGGAGTTGGGACAAAGGCATTTCTGCCTGCTGTGACAGTCTCTGCCAGCCTGGTGCATACATTGGCTTGTTTTGTTTTGTTTTTAAGTTTCTTCAAGACTTCAAATCCAAGACTTCAAATCCTGAATTCAGCTGGAAACATTTTTCCTGCAATCCAGGGTTATAAACCTGTACACTGTAGTCCAAAAGAGGAAGATAATGTTGTGTTTCTTTTTAATTTCAGATATCTCTCTTTCATTTGGGGGAGGGAGGGTGGCATGGGATATATTATGCTAAAAGTATTGTGTTGGTTTTTTTAAATTTTTATTTAAAATCATTGACACCACTTGCTTCTTCTGAATGTTTCTTTCTTCAGAGCACTGAGATCATTGTAGGAGACAAATCTCTCTTTTGGAGCCTGAATTCCTATGCAATAATGCAATTAAGTGTGCCCATAATTTTGAACATACTGGGGTGTTACAGAATAAGGCATTAGCTGAGGAAGATGGCAGAGTTTGAGGGAGATATGTTTTGTTTTAGGACAAGAATATGTGTGCTGCGTGCATGCAAACCAGTAGTAATTGGTGTTCTCTACAGGCAGCAGGATCGAGATTTCTCTGAATAATTTAAATTTCTTTTTAAAACTCGTTATTTTCCCTTTCCTTGTCTTATAGTTTGCTGTCTTCATTTAGTTGGTGGAGTTCCTTGGTGTTCTGAGAAATGCTGTGTAAATAATAAGCTAACGATTCCTATTCATCAATTCTTGTTCCTGCTGTTTGAGACCATTAGGCGGACACTGAGCCCCCTCCTACCCGTGTCAAATTGCTGTGTGATTTCTAAATAATGATTTTGTGTCATATAACTTGTGTTAACAGAAACTCCTGGACTGAAAACATGATACTAATACTTTGGTTTTGTAAGCATATGTAATAAAAGGCTGCAGTGTCTCTCGCACTGGATCTGCAGATTTTACACGATTTGCAATCACCATATTTCAAGATCTAGGAAGAGATTTGTACAGCATCAATGCCATGCTAATTCACATTAAAATCAAAGGGAGTTTTTCTGCTGGCTGCAATTAAAGCAGCCAGACAGCACTGAACCACAGTTAGAGGCATATCCTTCCAATTTCAGGTAGCTCAATCAAACCCCTTTGTACTCCTGTTTGTTTTCTTATTAAATGGAAACCACACGGGGCCATGTGGAATCCCCCCAACCAGGGGAAAGAACAAAGCAAGTCAAGCTGACAATCTTCTGTCCCTCTGTGCTGTGGCATAGCAGTTTTCTGTTTATTGGCATGTTTTGGGATTTGAAGTTATGCCATTGCAAAATGCCCTTTTAAATATATCACAACAGTTCATTCAGTTGAGACCCTAAGTCATAATTTAATAACTCTAATCCAGAAACTGCCAGAGGAATCTACTCTGAGGCCTGCAGCTGTATTTCCCCATCCAGTCTGGAGTAAGATTTCAACCTGACTATGTGCAGTAGGCTTCATTTTCCTGATTATTCAGATACCTGCAGTAAATTTTCAGGTTTAGTGAGGAGAGGAGAATTTGCCACACAGGGAAAAACTTGAGAAATACTTCTTAAGCTCTCTTTTGGAGATTGCAGACCTTAAATTGCGGGCCCAGAAGGAGCATTTAGTTTGAAAATTACTTAAGATGACTTCTGCACATGCAGTTTCATGCAGGAAGCTATAGGTGACAAGCAAAAATTCTTCTGAAAATTATGAGCCACACCATTTCCCAAAAGCACTGGTAGCAATTTGTTGCCGCTGTCAGATCCAGCCCTTAGTAACTGGCCAGCTGTACTGTCATCCAGGAGATGGAGGGGACACGGTGACACAGACTGGTTTCTCCAACTCAGACTAAAGGTGCTAAAACAGACCAGATTGGTTGCAAAAAGAAAGAAATGTTTCTTGGAGCAAGCCACGGTACCTTACCAGCTGCTGACCACATGGCAGGGTGTGTCTGTCTGCCCCTGGAAGGTTTGTACCATACAAAACCATCCTTGCTGAAATGATTCATTCAGAGCCTGGCACTACGAGCAGATGAGGGCCTCCTGCTCCCTGCCTTTCAGCAAACCTGGAGAAAAACTGGAAACACAGCAGGGCCACAGGCTGCTGTGAAATCGGGGGGTGACAGGTCTGTCCAAGGGTGCAGGCAGGATGAGGGAAGGCAAGTTCCCCTTCTGAATGGCAGCAGGTCCCTGAGCCACACTTAGGAGCAAAAGATAGAGGGCTCATGAGGCCTTATCCTTCCCAAAGATGCAGGGCTCATGTGTCTGCACAGGCTCTTTGACTCTCTGCTCCCTCAGCAGCATTTGAATTTGCTTGCCACTTAGAACCAAAGTTAGCTGAAGGGCAGGGATTGGAAAATGAAATGTTCCTGAAACATAACTGAGAGCTTGTCATGTGGTGGAGGAGAATGACTTCCAAATTGATGTCTCCACAGTGGAAAAGAGGGCAGCAGGAGCCCAGCTACTTTAATTAGGCACTGGAGGATGTGGATGGGAGCACTCTGCAGGGAAGCAGGCTGGGAAGTTCACAGACTGCTTGTTATTAGGCGGGCAGCCTGCAGGGGCTCGGGGCTTGCTGCCCAAGTTTGTTTATAATGCAGCACATTCCTCCAGTCTGCTGTAAAGGAAGCATGGATGGGGCTTAGAAATCAAATTTAACTCTTTGCTGAGTCCAGTTCAATCTTAAAACACACAGCAAAGCTCGAGTCTTTGTTTTTCTCCTAACCTTGCCTGCTGCTCTTGCAACTTTTCCTTGTCTCTGACCTGAGAACTGTTTCCTGTGAGTGTTGTGGGTCACACACACTCCTGTGAATATGACTGGATTTGTCAAGCTGTCTTGTCAGAAAAAAAGAGCTACATATGGTCAGGAACCTTATGATCTCCAACCTGATGGGGAGAGATGGGGCAGCAAAATCTCCCTATAGGTAAAAGATCCTGCTTTGGCGAGGCTTTAGAGCTACTTATTTTATTTTTATTTTAATATAAAAAGGATTTGAATGTGAAGAGGCTAATCAATCATTCAGGCCTCTGTGATCGTTTGGGGTGAAACAAAATTAATTTTAATCTCTCAATGTTTGTACGAGAGGGAGCAGTAGTGTTTATTTGGCAGGCATGTGGGCACGCTCCCTCTGAAGCACGCAGTAAAACAAAGCATAACAAATCTGTATTTACAAATCTGAGGAAGCCTGCACTGCAGTCAACATATTAAAGTTCTTTCAGCAGCTTGAGAGATGATTTGCATTGAGCGCCTTAGCCCAGGTTTACTGAGACAGAGGAAGGTGTTGACACAATATGTGTCTGAAACATTGCTTACATTTTCTCACATGAAACTTCAGCTGCTTCTTCGAAGTTTGCCACATGCTGAGATGAAGCAAGAAATACTTTAAAAAAATTCCTTGTCAGATGCTTTGCTAGATGAGAGAAGAGATAGGAAAACAAGTACAAAAGTGCAGAGGAATTATTTCCACCCATTAAAATCTCGAGTTTGTAATCTCTTATTTACAAATTTAGCTAGAGGGAGAAGATCAATATTAGAACTCAGGTAGCAGCATTAGTTGTTGTATGCTTTGGACGAATCAGGAGCTGGACTTCAAAGTGCTCTTTATTTGGTGAAGGTTATACCATTTAAAGCTTAGAGAATGCTGCTTAGCAGAAAGAGGTAATTGGAAAGGAGAAGTAAATGCCACTGCTCCAGCAGCATGGAAAAGTGTAAAACTCCATTGCCATGTGCATCAGGCTGCAAAATGAGGAAACCCATCTGGGAAATAATGGTTCAGAAAATCACTGTGTTAAGGGATAATGGAAGGGCTGCTGTGCCCTCTCGTTGGTCCTGAGGAGGTCAATGGAAAGATAGGTGAAAGGAGAAAGGCAACTTAAAGGTCCCCTGCATTCCCTTTGCAGGCAGGAGGAAATGGGAAGCAAGCACACATTCCCCTTGGGTAGGGGACAGCTGGGACAGCTTTTCCTCCTCTCTTTCTTTGCTGCTTTTTATCCCTCTGGAATCTTTTAATGTAATCTCTGATAGAGGTTGGCTCTTTGCCATAAGATGTGCACCAGTTCCTGTAGAGCTGAGGGTTTGGTAAAGGCACAGAAGAGCTCTGTTACTCACTAGGCCAGATGTGATGTGCACATTCTTTCAAGTTATCACAGTTTTAGGTGAAGAAGCCTAGGAAAAAAACTCCACAGATAAAAAAAATAATGCAGATTGTGCCCCCTGCTCATTTTAACTAGTACTGTTGGCTTCTTGAGACTTGTAAATTCTGACTACTGCAATTTTCTTCCAGCAGAGGAACGCCCACCTAAATCATGCTTGCAGGAAAGATGGAGCTGACTTACACCAGGACTAAAGGAAGACAGCAGTGGTGCTTTGTCCCTTCCACACCCCAAGACAGATCCTAAATATTCAGTTTGAAGAGCTAAAATCAAGTTGGCTGGAGAGATGGTGGTGAGGGAATTCTCTAGTCTGAGAAAGCAGGTAGAAGGGATGGCAGCAAGAGATCTACTTTTCTGGCTCTATTGGCTCCCTGTCACTAACACGTTCTATGAAAAATCTTTTCTTTAATATTTTTCCCTCCTGAGAAGCTGAGAGACCTCAAGAACAAACTGTAAACAATTCTTATCTGCTGCTGTGGAATGCACCAGGTGGATCTGTGACTGGTCTCATCTGGTTGTTTCTAATTAATGGCCAATCACAGTTCACCTGCCCAGACTGTCTCAGTTAAAGACAAACCTTTGTTATTCATTCCTTTTCTATTCTTAGCTTAGCATTCTGATGAAATCCTTTCCTCTATTCTTTTAGTAGAGTTTTAACATATTATATATCATAAAATAATAAATCAAACCTTCTGATACATAAAGTCAACTTTCTCATCTCTTACCTCATCCTGAGACCCTTGTAAACAATACCACAGCTCCCTGTTGTGCTAATCTCCAAAAGAGCCAGGGGGCTGCAGAGCAGGCTGGATAAGGCTCCCCACAGCTCCTGTTGTCCAACAAATCAGTTCTAATGGAACACAAGGACAGAAAGTTGTCTTAGGAGGAGAGGCCTGCTCCTGGAGAGAAGAAGAAGATTTACAGACAGGTACACAGCTTGAAAAGTTGTTGGCTTTTTGCCATCCTTCTACACACTTGCTAATGAAGCCAGAACAAAGTGAATGAAATTAACTCTCATTAGGGTCCTGCTGCTTTTAACTAACTCAGTAGTTATGGCAGCTCTTGGTTTTTAGTTTGGGCGGGGAGGGGGGTGTTTTTTGTTTGTTTTGTTGGTTGGGTTTTTTTCTCAGAAGTGTACCAGCCCCACCAAAGGAGGTTCAGAAAGCCATGTGGCCTCCAAAGCCAGTGAAAACCAAGATTATCCTGTTTTCATTGAGATTTCCCAAGTCTAGCTAGATTTCTACAGGGAAGGAAAGACAGACAAGTTTACTGACTTTTGAGAGCTCCTCCATCTAGGCAGCCTTTTGAATAAGGTCTTTGTATGTGTCAGAGTTCACAAGACCTATCTTGCTCTTTTGATACTTCGGCTTTTCAAGTGCCCTACAAGAAAAGCTATGTGAAAGCTATTGAGTACCACCTTGTGTGGTTTAATTGGGTTTATTTTGGTCTAAATTTAAATCATTCCAAGTGTTGATGTCACTTTAACTCTGGTCCTATCTCTTGCTGTGAATCCAATGCAAATGTTTCCTTGGTGGAAATATTTTCTTTTTAGTGCTTTGGCTACACATGTGACAAAACAGATACAAAATGTGATATTTTCCATCCGGCTCAGGTCTACCTCATTTGGGTTTGAGTGACTTAAAAATGCTAAAAAGGGGATTATTTGCAGGTTCCCCTTGTTCCAATGACATTCACAGCTGTTGTGGTTCCTTTGAAGCGCTGCATTTTACCAAGGTCCATCTTATTTCCTTTTGCATTGCACGGCATTCCACAGCTTTAAACTGCACTGCCATGGCTGGCAGCTGGGCTTGATTCAGCTCTTGAGGGATGCAAATAAACCTCAGTAGTCCTACAGTGTAAAAACTACATTGATGTTTTTCACAAATAGTCAATAGGACATTAATACTTATTTGTCACAGTGCAAAGACAGCTGTACAAGTTCATGGCTGTTCTTCTGCAGCAAGGCTGCTTCTGCCCACCTGCCCTAATTCAATCTTCACGTCCTACTGTGTTGAAGCAGGTGTGCAAGGCACCTAAGAGCCAGGCCAGCAAGTGTGGCATCTCTTCTAGGCTAGGCTTCTTGGCTTCCACGTGCAGCAGAGATTGCTGCACCTTACAGGTCCATCTCTAGGGGGATTCTGGGCAGAAGGCTTGCAACAAGATGGGCCAGTTTACTTTCTGACAACATTAGTGGGTAGGATGGGCTCCATCTCCCCAAATATTTGGTTTACTAGCTGTCTAGGTGTAGGCAAATGAGTTCAGGTTCAGGAAAAGACAACCTCCCCCCCCAAAAAAAAAAAAAAAAAAAGAAACTCTACTTTGTGAAAGAGGTTGGTTGTTTTATGACCTGCCATCGCAGACTTGAATACAAATATTCACTTTGCCTGGGGACCTTGCAGGATTTGACTTTCAAAGAAAACTTTCTGTAGAATATGCAGGCTTTCATGTTTGCTTTTTTGAGGGTTTTTTTCCTCATTTAGTCAGTCAGAGGTAAGTAGGTTGTCCTTATGCACCATGAAACAACCTTTGACAGGAACACAAGTCTTAGAATACAGATTCTCTCCCTGCACAGAAGAAAAAATATAGTCCAGAACTAATCACCAGAACAAGAGCCAACTGTGCTTGTGAATCTGCAGCCCAGGCTGAGGGGGGGGGTCACGCACAGTAGTGGATTGTATTTGCAAGGATCTGCTAGAGTGGAAGCAGTGGGAATGTGAGAAAGTCTGGAACACAAAATTGTGGGACCTGAAACTTTGGTCAGCCCAGAGGCTGTGTACAGAATTCCCTTTTTACTGTAGATCCCAGTAGTGCTTCTCAGTTCAGGAACCGAGTAAAGTGGCATTCCATGAGTCCAAGTGGCAGAAGCTGCCTGCTTTCTCCTGTGTGCTGTCACTATGGGGAGATTTTTGCTGATAAATTTTAGCCCTCAGTGTGTGATGCCCATGATGTCTGCTCTCTAGCTGCACACACAGCTCCTCTGCTTGCAGGTCCCTCACCTCAAGAAGCTGCTCCATAAATTGTGCCTGGGCTGCCTCCTAGCACTGTAAGACTTTCGCTGGTGTGGGGCCCAAGAGCAGATGCCAACTCTTTGGAGAGCAGACACTTAGATGGTCAATTCAGCAAATGGCCCCGACAGAACTGTAGAACAGCCTGATTACAATAAAGTTTTAAAATATTCCTGTTATCACTTGGATGAATTTTTTCATTTTCCACTCTGAGAATAACCTCTGATCTCCTGTGGAAATGCATCTAGCATTTAAATGGAATCTACATGTTTCCCTTGGACATTCAATTTTGGCTAGAGCATTCAAAAGAAAAATAAAAATCAGACAAAAGACACTTATTCTGTGATAATGGTTCTGTTGCAGTGATGCCTTTTAATTTTGCTAGCCAGCTGTGTAAACTTAATTGCATTAGAGGCTACTAATTATCTGATTAGGAAATGTTTGGCTGCAATAGCTTATTCAATGAATTGACGATAGATGCATGTGATTTTTAGTTGTTTAGTTGTTACCTCAGGTTGTTAAACTCCATAGGCTGTATTCAGTCCATTTTTTTAAACTTTCAATTTTCAATCTAATATGTGAAACAAGAACATGTTTTTTACAATCTGGAATGGTTGCATATGTTTTGCTGCTTCTGCCTTTCTTTAAGCGACCATATCACTGCTGTCATTCTTTCACTGTGGTAGGTTTTGTGTGGCTTTTTATTCTTTTTTTTTTGTTCCTCCTTTCTCTTCACCACATTTTTTTCTACTGAGTGACAAGGGAGATTTTATTTAGACGCTGAATTGTATTGAAGTTGTCTCAAAAAGGAGATATTGGGGTATTCTGCTTCTCTGTAGTGTCTGCGATAGCACAAGGGTTGTCAGAAATTGCATGGGGGAAAAAAAGATGGTGTCGAGATAGTGTCTTCTGGCTAATGAATTTCAGAGGATCTGGCCCTTCAGATCATCTGCAGGCCTGGATTGTTTGGCTGAATGTAGGCTGTCACATCCATCCTAGGGGTCATGGCCAAGTGATACCATTGGAATGAGAAGCAGAGATGTGAGCCTGACTAATCTCATTTCACCAGCTGCTTATGCTCATTCTTGGGAATGCACTGAATTATAAATCTGTAAGTAGAGTTCTGGCCAGGAACATTTCTGAACAATTGTCCAAGCTAAAACAAGGCATTTGTTCACTTGGTTTCAATTGATTTTCAAGGAGTGATGTCTTAAAACATTTCTTGCCCTTTTGAGCACTTTCTGAATGTCAGGGGGATTTTGGAGTCATTGCAGAAATGATGATAAAGGAGATGAGATTAAATGGAAGAAATTTGAGGTGTTTCAAACTCCCCTATTCATTTAACCTTTCTGAAGTAGCATATAAGCCACCCATATGGTTTTGAAACTATGGAAAATAGAAAAATACTTTGGCATAGACTTTATTTAAGATAACTTTCAATCTTGATTTTCCAGTTCTGGTAATTCTGAACAAAATACGCACTCTCAAAGTGAAATATATATCAGGTGGCAGATATTTTTCTCTGATTAGGAGCCAGAGTTGGTTTAAAACCTGACTGTCCTGCTCAGATGCAGTAGCAAAGTAATGACAGCAACTGGAAATTCATCTTGCTGCAGAGAGAAATCTCAGGAGAGTGGCTGTTATTTATGTACTTGACCCTAACCTGATGTTTGGTACCTGGGGAGGGCTGACATCTGGATCTGTTTGCAGGAAAATTTCCATTGGAGCTTCCCCGTTGTGGTTTAGTCTTGTTCCCATGCCCAACTCTTGCTTTGAGCCCTGCCTTCCTTTACTGCCTGCTTCCTCTTGGATGCACCCAAAGTGGTTTCAGAATATTCCCAAGGAAGAGCAGGCAGTCCTGCTTACTAGACAAGTGGAGAAGACAGGATGTGACAGCCAAACAATCCAGGCCTGAAGATGATCTGAAGGACCATTCAACAGATGCTGTTGAATGACACCCATGTTGTCCCCTCTCTCCCCTCTGCTCTCCCACACCCCTGTCTTCTCTTCTCTTATCTTCTCTTATCTTCTCAACAGAAGTGCCCAGCACAGATAGACTCAATCCCTCATTTTGGGTTTATCCCAAAACTAACCATTTCATTTACTTGTCTCTGCAGTATATAACTCTCAGAGTTTGCTGATGGCTAAATGAAACCTCAGACCCTTTCAGCCTGCTTCAAGAGTGAAGTGGGAACCTCTTGCTCCTCCTCACACTGCTACTACTGCAGAGCCTTTAGCCCATGTAGGCTCACAGCAGCAGCCAGAATGAAGATTCTTCTGTGCCCAGTAGTGCTGGAAACCTGTTGTGTTTGAAGGATGGAGAGGAGTTGTCTGGGACTGAGTGAAACGCTGTGACATCAGTTCACAGGATCTCTGTTGAACCCTGCCTGGCTTCCTTTGGTTCTGACTTAGGGATTTTTTTCTTGGTTTTTGCTCCTCAAGTCAAGCAGTGTTACTAAGGGATTTAACAGTTTCTGGGCATTTTTTCAGTGTCAGAGCTGCATATCCTGATGCTTGGGAAAAAGTGTGCAAGATGTATCCTCTCTTACATCCTTAGCCTAGGATAGCAACACAGGCCTTCAGATGGGCTCTAGTGGCAAAGGATTAGGGCAGCTATGAAAAGCATTGCTGTGACAGATGTGTCAGTCTGGCTTTTGCCTTCAGCAGAAGGATCTCCAGACTCCTGCTGAGGTTCTCTGAGCACATGTGATGATCCCAGGCCTGGAGAGAGGGCTGGTACAGCCTGGGATCCATGATAGGGCATCAGGACCTGCTCTAGCCTGGCTGTGGGAGGGGATTTGCTGCATGAGCAGAGAAAGCTGTGGACAGCAAGAACCAGAGAAGGGGAGGAGGAGAAAGCTAAGAGAAGGGCTTTTACAGCTAGAAAGAAGGGGTTAAGGTACCAGCTACTGTTCAGTCTTCTGTCACTCTCTGAAAGGCTTGTAGAGAGCATTTAGGAGCTGGAAAGCAAGCCTCTGTCCTGCTGCAGTCTCAGCTATTGCTGCCAGGTGCTGCAAGTAATGGCAGGCACTGCCACTTCATATTTAATTGCTGTTTGGTGAATAAGCCTTTGGGGTTTTTTTCTTTTTCCTTATTGCCACCTCCAGAGTCTGCAGGTGGAAGAGCCAGAAGAAATAGCTTCAGGAACTCCTAAAATGACAGCCCTGCAGGGTTGGTGATAAGAATTAATCTCAGGCATATTTTTCTTCTGCTGCCTTTGGAGAGAGAGGGGAAATAAGAGGAAAGGTGTGTGAAAACATTCCCAGACAGTCTTCTGTTTGTTTTTTTTTTTTTTTTTCCCCTAAAGGACAGATGTGGCTATTAGCTCTCTGGTGGGAGAAAGAATATAAAGGGAGAGGGAAGGAATTACAGTGTAATTATTTCTTTTAGGGAAAAAAGAAAAAAAAAATTATGGAATTTTGTGGTTTGTGCTTGAATATTTTTCAAGGGGCTGGTGCAAACTATAGTGGTAGATTATGCAGAGTTTAAAAGAGTGTTCTAATCAAAACAAAACTTTCTTCAATGCTTTACCAAGATGGCAAAACATAAGCACATAATGGCAACTAAATATAGGCATAACTAAATATAGGCATAACTAAATATTGCCATGCTGAAGGTAGCCAGTAATCTTTAATTTGCTGAATGTATTTGCATGGCTGTGTGAATATTATTTCCATCTTCAGATATGCAGTTATTACAACTATTCCCCTCCCCAGTATCTGATAGCATTAATGCTAAGATTAACTTTCTCTTTTCTTTCATAAGAAAAAAAGAGATTGATATAATAAAAAGTAAATTAGTATAGGCTACTAAATGGGAACAGTCAGCTATAAATAACCAAAGCATTTCCTCTTAATTACAGTTTTGATGCTTGCCTTGAAATTTTTTGGTTTTCCTTATAATATATTAAAAATCTGACAGTGACGGGTTGGGAAAGAACCTTAGGAGAACTGCTGTTACTTTTCATTAATTTAGTACATGATTTTTTCAGTGTAAGATTTTCAGAGTTTAAAGACTCAGGAACCTTGGTTCCATGGAGCCTGTGATATCTCACCTCCCACGTTGATGAGCTGTAGGTGTGAAACTTGTCTAAAAGGTGTTTGTGAAAGGGTAGCAATGGCCAGTGCAACCATGGTTAGTTTGGGAAGAAAAAAAAAATATCCGCAGATGTTAAAAGTACGATTAATCATGTCGAAGTAGATTGGAAATTTGCACGCTATGGCAATCACAGATCTAATTTGTTCCCAGAGGATATATTTAAGTACAGCTCCATTGACTTTACCAGAGTTACTTGACACTTCAGAGTAGTGTCAGTGAGACGACAATGAACCCAATTTCCTCAGAGTAAACAAGTGCAGGGGAATTTCAATCAGCGTTTTTTTCAGATTTTGGTTACGAAATTGAAGCTGGACATTCCATCTCAAACAAAACATTTTAAACTTATTTGGATTTCTTTTTGACTTTGTGATGAAGGGCAATAAAAAGGAAAGGTGTTTTGTGCTGAAATTGGTAAAATACAAGATTTGCACGCTTCTCTACTGGCTGTAACTTGATACACACATCCTTTTGGGATGGGGTGTGGCTGGCACAACCAGAAACACAACGTAGTCATGCATTCTTGTGCTGGCAGCTGGTATGCACCTCAGGACAAAAGTTACAGGAGAATTTGTGATCTTGCTCATAACTGCAGGACAGTTCCTGGCATCCCCCTTCCATAAAATCACCCTGATCATTCTCTGACTTCCCTCTCACTGATGCTGCTGGCTGTACTGCACTGCACTGGACTGCTCTCACTGCCACCCAGGCACGTTGTTTTAATTGCAGCTATCTGTGTTTCTGCTGCTGCTGCTTACAGCATGGAGACTCTTCAGGGTTTCCTTCAAATTTGATATTAAATAGGTGCTTGTTATCATCTCATAGAATCACAGAATGGTTAGGGATGGGAGGGACCTTAAAGATCACGTGGTTCCAACCCTCCTGCCATGGGCAGGGACACCTTCCACTAGACCAGGTTGCACGAAACCTACTCCAGCCCCCCCCAGGTTTGAGTGCTGTTGCTGCTGAGGCTAAGATGCTAGTTTGAGATGTCTCCAGACACATGGGAGAGGAGGGGGATGTCAGCCTTCCCACTGTTTAGCTGTTTGGTGCCATGTAGAGATGAACATTCTCATGTGAGCATGGAAGATAACGTGTTTTCTGTGTGAACATAACAAGTAGGTAGCAGGAGGAGGTTGAGCATAATGACTGCAAATCCTGGATTGTCAGGAAAATCTCCCTAACCCTAGACATTTACACAGCTGGAGCTCTATCTGCTCTAGCTCTGTTGGCATTGATCCTGATGTGGGAGAGGAAAAGGAGGGTCAGACTAATTATTGGTCTTTTGTCCCTTGGTCAATGTAAATTTTTGCCTTGCTGAAATGTTTTGATATATGGGAATCTTCTTTTTACTCCTCTTGAGATAAATACTTCTATTGAGCCTGGCTTTTATTTTTTTTACTGTGTAACATCCAATTTGATTCTGCACTTGGAAATACCTTGAAGCACCGTACAGGAAAAAAGGAAAAGTTCTGTGCATACAAGACAAAAGATGAGTCTTTGCTGAAGTTCCAAACAGCCTCAGCCTTACTTTGGTTAATTTTGGGTGTGAACCAAGATGTCAGTTCATGGCTTCATGGATTTGATTTACTTTTTTAAAAGTTCCTTGTAGAGGTTTAAGCAAGTAAAATTTCTATATGATGAGTTAGAAAATATATTCTTAGATCTAATTTGTTTCAGAAAACAACTAAAAAGCCTCAAACCACATGCACAACTAAGATAAAATTCATAATTTAATTTCTCCCCACTTGAAGGTGGGGTGAAATTATGTTTGCAAGTCCTTTCAAAAATATCTCAAACCTGAAATCTTGTAAGAAACAGAGCACCTATGGTATGTAAGGTTTACATACATGACCATTAATTTAGCAACACAAAGGGAACCTTTAAAAGTTATAAAAAGGAAATAGGACTCTGTGGTCTTTTCTCACAGTAATAAAAAATTTCCAGTGGAGCTCCAAAGGTGCTGGGATCAGTGCTGATACTCGTTCATATTCATCTATTCATTCTCAATATATTCATAAATGAAATGGAAAAGGGGAGAACTGTTATTAAGGATATGATTTAGTGCTATCAATAAACATTATTCAAAATAGTAAAGATGAAGGCTTACTGAAATTTATGGAAGGACCTTATGAGACTCAGAGGCTGGGCCGTAGATGGGCAGATCAAATTAAACATAGATAAATGTTAAGTGATGCATGGAGGGAAAACAATCGTAGTTTCACATATTATATGATGGGTTCTGGACTGGCCATCAAGTTCCTGGGAGGCAGACCTGAGCTTATGGCAGAGTACCCTGAACACATCAGCTCAGAAGTCAAAAAGCCCAGCAGTATTGGCATTATTAAAAGTAGAATAGAAAGCAAAACAAAATCATGGTACTGTACAAAACCGTGGCTTTCATTTTGAAATCTCTGTGTAGTTTCTGGTCCTTTCATCTCAAAAAGAACATGATGCAACTTGGAAAAGTTTCAGAGAATGGTCAGGGCCTGATGAGGTATTGTTGGGAATATGATTGTGGGGAACAACACTGAGTGGTATAAGAAAGATGACAGAACCTCTGGTCCAGGTTCTAAAGACACAAATATAGTTTTGATGTGAGGTTTAATTATGCCTTAGAAACCTTTGTAAAAGCTTGCTATGAGTACTAAAAACGTCTTGGTTTCTCTGGAAGACTGAATAATTCATGCAGGAGAGAAGTGGTTCCCCAGAGTTCTGGGAAGTTTTCTCAGTGGGGGGAAGTACCACATATGACTGGTCCATTCTTTCCCTTTTACCTTGACATCTGATGCTTCTAAAAAAAATTCTTATGAATTCTTGCTGTTCCAGAAACTGAGGGCAAGAACTAGCATACTATCAACCTTCTCTCTAAACTGGAGAGATTTGATGTATATACTATTCAGTGGCTTGCATCAAAAGCAGTGTGGCCAGCAGGGTGAGGGAGGGCATTCTGCTCCTCTACCCTACCTGGAGTACTGCATCTGACTCTGGGGTGCTCTGCACAAGAAAAATGGGACCTCTTGGAGCAGGGCCACAAGACTGGTCAGAGGACTGGAGCACCTCTCCTCTGCAGACAGGCTGGGAGCTGAGGTTGTTTGGCCTGGAGAAGAGAGGGCTCTGGGGACACCTCATAGCAGCCTTCCAGTGCCTAAAGGGGGCTTTTAAGGAAAATGGAGACAAACTTTTTAGTAGGGCCTGTTGCAAGAACACATGGGGTAATATTGTAGACTAGAAGAAGGTAGATGTAGATTAGATGTAAGGAAATAATTTTTAATGATGTCTGTGATAAAACACAGAAACAGTTTGCTCAGGAGAGAAACAGAGAGATTGTAGATGCCTCATCCCTGGAAGTATCTGAGGTTGGGCTGGATAGATCTCTGAAGAAACTGATCTGGTTGAAAATGTCCCTGCTTATTGCAGGTGGTTTGGACTAGATGACCTTAAATGTCCCTTTCCAAACCATTTCATGATTTTATCAAAAAAAAAAAAAAAAAAAAAAAAAATCCATCTTCTTGACCCTCTGTTGTCCTCCCCAAAACCATTGAACCATTTAAAGGTTTTTAGAAAAATCTGAACTCTTCTATGCTGATATAACAGATAGATACACTGGCCAAGAGCTCTCAGAGCCAACAGCACAGACTGGGGCATGAGCCCACCGTGCTCCTCTTGATCATTTGGGCTACTCTGGGTGTTTCTCCAGGGCTGTCTTCCCTCTGCCACAACAGGCATGTGTTTGATCTCCTCCTTGTGCAGGGGACCTTGGTAACATTTATGTCACACTGGGAAGCTGAAATCAAGTTAAAGCATAGGTGAAAATCCTGTGGGAAATCATTCTGCCAGTGCACAGCTCTTACACATCTTTATATGCACGTAGGTGTTTTATCTGTGGACCTTCAGTCCCAAACAGTCCTCATGTGGTGAGGCAAGATTATCAGGGGATGCAATATCACTAGCAACTGGCATTCTTTGAAATCTCTCTATGTTTTGCCCTTGTGTTTATGGAAAAAAATCCCATCTACCTCTGACCTATTGCTTTTGAAAATAATCAGTAAATCACCATGGTGTCTTAGCCTCTATTTGAAGGTCGTGTTTAATTGCATACATCATTTGTATGTGGCTCTGATCTTGCTATCCCTGATTGTGCACAAGTCCATGAAAAGATCTGAAGAGATATTTTACATGTTGATGCAGAGGAAAAAAAATATCCAGGGACACTTCTTATCTCCTCTGGCAGTGACTACAGGAAGCCTGAATCCAGGAGGTAGTAAGGAGGACAAAGGGCAGCCTTATATTTTTAATGAGATTTAGCACAAATGGTAGGGAATTTAGATTTTAATTTATGGCACTTTAATTAAGATCTTTAACATCAGAATCATGATGTTCATTCAGAGAATCTTATGGGAAAATCTAAAACAAAATTCTGTCTTTGATTTCCTTTTGTTTATGACAAAGCATCTAAAACGCCAGAGTCTGGGTAGAACATTTCCTCCTGCTGTTGAGGTTGGCTTTATCTGGGTAATAGGTCAAAGCAGAGGCCTTCAGGGGTAGCTTGAAATGTATTTTATATCTGGAATGCACAGCAAAGATCCTCTTTTAGCTGTGTTGTCTCTGCATGTCTTTGATGCTATTATGACAACCTTCCTATCTGATTTTGTCTATGATTACATCAAAATTGCCCTCCTGGTAAAGTGCACTGTAAACTTTAATTGAATTCTGCTAACTTTACCACACTCTTACAGGCAGGAGGAGGCTGTAATGGATTTTTGTGTGCAATGTAGTTATTTCTATTTTCTGAATGCATTTGAAAAGTTGGCAGATGTTAAGAGAAAGGACAGAAGGACAGAAGCTGCCCACATTGTGGACTCCTATTAGGACACTGGCATACAAATCGTATTCTCAAATATGGTGCCTTTAGATATGACATTTTAAAAAGTTCAAGTGCCTTCTGGCCCTGCCAAAACCCATGGCTCACTATAAAACAATAAGAAAATGTGCGAGAACTGCCAGAAACCTCTATCCCTGTGGATCTTCCCTGGTTCAAAAACACCTTTGAAATCCTGACACCAGAAAATGCCATGAGCTACAAAAGAGGAAAAGTCCAATAAAAACATTTGCTGTTCTGAGCAACCACACACTCTGCAAGGTGTTTAACCTTGAGTGTGCAAGCAAGAGTGAGCAGTGAAGGAAAACCAGCAGGTTCCTCTGAAACCAAGAGGGTGTGTTTCTGTCTGGCAACAAAGCCAGTGCTTGAGAACTGACATTAGGTATCCCAGATCTCCCTCCCTTAGGAGCTCCCAATGGCTTCAGTGGCTTCCAGGCAAAGCACCACGAAGGACAGAAGAGATCACACCCCAAAATGCCAGTACATGAACCAAAGGCCATGGGCTGCTGGTCACCCACAGGAAGCTCAGAGAATCTTGTGGGTCCCTTTGCAGGAATTGCTGAGAACTGAAGGCTTTGTGTTTGGATGAATTTCTTTTGAGGAGTAACGAAAGTCAGAAGATTGTTGGAAGAAGCACCCTGCAGGCATCAAGAAAGCAGTGAAGAAAGACTCATCTGAGGAAAGAAGTCTCTGCAACTGCAGTACTGGATCACAGACAGAGTAGGACTGCTGAACTTCCCCTGGCTTCCTTAAAAGTTGAGGTGCAGTTTGGCTGCTACACTAACCTCTGGAGAAGTGCAATGTTTGAGGTTTAAGTGGTTACCAAAAATAAGGCAGGTGTTGATTTCTTGCTTAAACTGGCAAATTGGAATGAGTATCTGCCTCTTGCAAGTAGACTTTTAACTCTTAGTTAGGATAAGGAGACAAGATTGTCTTGCATATAAAGCAACAACTCTTCATGGTCAAATTCTTTGCAGAAAATAGTTTCATTTTTATTTATGATGTAGAATTGTAATAGAGTTTTTCTGGTAATGCTGATCTTCAGCAATCCTCTGGTCTGGTTAGGGATCTCATCTCTTGAAATGCCCCTACTGAACTCATCAACAACACACTGGCAATTCTGAGTGTCCCTGGTTTTGTTTGTTTTGGTTTTTTGGTTGTTTTTTTTAAATTTCACATGTCAGTCATTATCAATTTGTGCTGTTTGTTCCTATATTTTTTTTTTTAGACCAAAAAAAAGGTAAACCAACTGCAGGAAGGATTTTCCTCTCCTTTGATTCTGAAATTCTCTTTTGATTCCCAAAGCACAGCTTCTTAAGCTGCTAGGACTTTGTTCTGCTTCTGTTCAGTTGAGTAACAGTCCAGCTGATTCCAGAAACCTCTACAGTCTGCAGTTTCTCATTTAATAATGCAGAATAAAGTTGCTGATTTACATAATTTGTTTCCCTTGTTTCCAGTGCAGTTTCCTGATTACATTAACAAAATCATGCTTTTACTTTCTCACCTTTGAAGTTCTTACTTTGAAAGCTGAGGATATCTGCTTTATTAATTCAGGGTAGGTGACATTAGGAATGGGCCATGGCCCATAGTGCAGTGATCACAGGCAGATAAAACAGATTCTCATTAATATGAATATATAATCAGTTTATTAAGGTAGGGTCTGTAGTCTGCAAGGAAACAGGGCACTCTAGTGCAAATTGCTTTGTTTATTTAGAAAAAACACAAACCCAGTCTTGGAGAAAAAAATCAACTAATAACTAATCAACTGAATAAGACAAAAACCAGAAAGGGAAATGGATGGGGGCAGATCACATATCTGCCATTAGTGAAATACTGGTATTACCTGACACCTCTTCCCTGTAATGCACGCTTTTCTATTTCATTTCCTTCTTTGTTAAATCCAAGGTCTACCTAATGTTTCTAGGTAATTTCAGTCCCTTTATTGCAAAACTGGCTTCAAATTGGAACTAACAGAAGGTTAAAGGTAGCATTTGATTTTTTTTTACCTCCTAAGTTTTATTTCCTCTTGTTTTGCTTGTTCAGTTGGGGGACTTTGTTCTCTTTGGGTCCTACAAAACAGCTGATTGATGTGGCCAGGAACTTGATCTTCTTATCTGCTCTGCATCTTACATAGTGCTCCTCAGAGTGACTGTGCTCTGGTGTGACTTGCTAGATGTTACTACCTGTCTCTTTCCAGAGGTCCTATGGGGGCTAAAGGTTTAAATTTAACCTTTCTCCTCTAAAAGTGATGTATTTTTAATTTATTTATGCACCTCTGAGAACAATGCCCCAGCAAATTATGGACTGCCTTTTGAGTCTGGAAACCACTTCTGTTTTCATTTGGTGATTAATTTCCCTTAAAATGAGGAGCTACATGTCCCACTTGGGTACCACTGTGTCCACGTTGAGGATAAAAGTCTCTCCCTGAAGACATCTGCAAGTGTGAGTTGATGAAATGTAACTGATACAGCCAAGTGGAGCAACTGAGTATGTGTTGAAGATAGTTGGATCTTGATTCTGACAGGACATGACTGTAGTTGAGCACAGTTGTAACATGATTTGCCTTTCCAAATCTGCAGCATTAAGGAAGGTTAAATATGCTAAAAAACACTAGGCAGATGTCCTGCAGGTTGCTTAATAAAAGCTGAGCTCAGCTATCCATATTTAATATTCAGAATGGACAAGCTTGCAACAGAGAAGACAAATGTTTTCTCTGCAGTCATCTCTGCTTTTGTCTTCACACCATGTGTTACAGGCAATCCTCATAAATCTTAAAGGATGTGCAAATTATTTTGCCCCGTTTAGCTTTCTTGGAGGTACTATGGACTTTTTCCTGGAAGTACAACCCTGGCTAGCAATTATTTATTGTACACCAGCCATTAGAGCTGGACACTGATACAGAGAAGAGAATTGAGTGTTTCAGCTGGAAATGAACAAAGCTGTACATTTTTGCCTTCTCTATCCCGCCTAGAAAGGTAAAGAAGGGTTATTACCAGTGAAAAAGCAAGCAAAAGCTGGAAGTTATGGTACCACTATATTTTGATATGTCTACCTTGGACCATGTTCTGTCCTGCTGTTTGGAAATATTTGAGTTCATTTCTTGTCTTCCCAGATGTGTTTGCTGAAACTGTTGCTTGTGTGTGAACAGAGTGCTTAACTGCATTAAACCTCTTGGTTTAATGCAACTAGTTTGGTTTTCTTGTGCAGAAATTAGATTAATTTTTCTCCTTTGACTGTAAAGGGAACTTTGGCAAACACACTGTTTTGTTTTTTGCAGAAATCTCTCTTCATTGACTGTGTAGGAAGCTCAGTGAGTCTAAATTTCCAAATATGCTGGTTTAGGAGTGGAATGTTTGGCAGTGTTCATAGCGTGTCCCCCTTCCTTCTGGCATAGAATAATCCATTAGTGGGAGGCTCAGGGGAAGAGAGCCTCCATAATCTATGCAGTGCTGAAGTGCCCTTAAAAATATCCTCAGGTGTTCTGAACAGTCTTGTGCTTCTCTTTGTATTCTGTGCATGTTCCTTCCCAAGTCCCACACATTCTCCAATGCTGTATTAAGCAATAGAGCCAATATCTCTCACTCACAGCTTATCCTTTCCTTGAGCAGAATTTTACATGCAGGGTGTTTATTCAGGATATTTTTGCTCTTTCTAAAAGTACAGAAAGGATAAGTGTTTCTAGAAGGACCACAGTCAGTCTCTAGCCAGCCAGAGTTCCTTTGAGGCTTGCCCAAATAAGCCAGCCATCTCAGTGACATTTTGACAGCTTAGGTTCCATGCAGAGGATGGTGTTTATGGGTACTGAATTAGCAGAAACCAAGAAATTAAAACTTTCAGCCTAGCAAAATCTTCACCCCACTTCATCTGTCTCATTAACCACCAAAATAGCTGTGCTACCAATGCTCCAAACAAAGTATTGCATTTCTTCTTGTAGCTGAGAAAACACCACTCCCTGGATCATTGGTTGATTCCTCTGTCAGGTTGAATTTGCTTTACCGACTTGCACGTTCCACTGTGAACTTGCCATGGTGCTAATTTCTATCAGCTGTCCTAATGAGCTTGTTTTCCTTAAAATAACAAACAAGCAGAAAAAAAACCAGAGAAAAGCTCACACACCCATAACTTGGGCTGCGGCTATTGCAAGACCCTGAGACTAAAATTGTGCTGATGGAGCCTTTAAAATAAAATAAACTACTAAAAAAACTACTTCTCTTTAAAATAAAACCCAAACCCAAGTAAGCAACCAGACAGCTCTCTCATCTGCTTACCTGTACCTTGCACCTTGCTGCATGCATGTGCACTGTCAGTTTAAAGTACATCAGCAGATCTTAAAAAATCTTTTCTAACACAGGAATGGTCAGTCTTGAGTCTTCTCCAGCACTGCATGGAAAATTAGAAAATGTGTCTGAGCCTGAAGGGTAAGTTCAAGCTGTCTTTTGTTGAAAGGTCTGTGTCATAACATTGATTTGCTTGGCTCCTAGATTTCCTAGCCCCTAAGAAATTCAGCTGTGAAAAGGATATGAAAGAGGCATAAAAATATATGTGTTTTTCTTCTAGTTTTCTATTTACTGACATGTAGTATGTAAGCAGAGGGAACTGTTTTGATGCCAGATTCATGAAGAGAAAATACCTAAATTTGTGTCGTTTAAGTGCCAGAGCAGGTGTTTTTGTCACTTTTCGGGTCAGCTTTTGAGGCTAAAAAAAAAATAAATAAAAAAAAAAGGAATGCTGTAAAAATTATGTGGATTACAAAGAACTTACAGATTAATAGGAAAAAAAGTTACTGTCAAATCCAGCTCTGTCTTACAGAGTTACAGACCATATTTCATACTTAGGTTTCAGTAAGATTTCCAAATAAAGTCAAGCTGGAAGAAAATTCTGACAGTAGAAATACAATGTGTTGGACTCTGTTTATTTCTGTCTATCCTGTGGCTGTATATGGCTTTTGATGTATTTTCAGCTTTGAATTGGTTTCTCCGTTCCTATTACCACATACCACAGGGTATAGACTAGGATGAGCAGAGTTAAGAAGCAGTGTTAGGAACAAAGGCTCATGCCAGAACCTGGAAAAATGGAGTAATTTGGGTCTAAAACTTAAAAAAAAAGAAAAAAAACAGCTAAGGAAAATATTATACCATAGAGATTAAATGAGTTATTTTTAAACTCATGAATTAGCCTTTGTGGTAACATCTTTAAGGCTTGATTTGCAGCATGGAGACTACAAATTAGATTACCTAAAAATAAAACTCCCTCCTCTTGCCATGATTCTCATACATCATATGGACTATTTTACCCAGGTTCCCATGGGACTCTTGTCTCAACATGAATGCTGAAAGTTTATGTGATTTTAAAAGAAACAACTGAAGAAATTTATGGAGCTAATATATGCACCTCTGACTCAGGAAGTCTGAATCCTGTGAGACTGAGAGTACATCCTGGGGAAGGTGGCTTGGGAAGAGTGTGAGCCATATCCAAGTTGACCTTGAGGGAAAGCAATGCATCCAAAAGTGACTGTAACAGTGTGGTATTAGTGCTCTCCAACTTGCCTCCAATGGCTCATGCTGTCTGGGAACCTTTGCCTTTCTCCCTTAGCTCTGAGATGCCAAACAATTTTAAATTCACTTGTCTTTCCTGTTTTACTTTCAACGCTCAGTCCTTGAGTCTTGGATTCTACAGAAAGTGTTTCCTTCTTCTTTGGGTAGCTCAGAGTAGTTCTTGTGCTCATGGAAGCATTTCCATTCTGATTATTTGGGAGCTTTTATTTCTGCTGCAGAACAGATATTGAACCATTTCTTATCCAGCGGAATGGATTGATGGGCAGACAGGAAAACTGTGATAGCCCAAGGTATATGTAAACACTGCAGCAATTCCATCACCACACTAGCTCAGTGACAAAGTTTTACACAAACATGTTACCAAGGAAGGAAGCCAGCCAGTGTTAGCAGGCTTGTCTGCAGTTTGGAGATGCAGGTTTAGCTTCACGCTCAGGCAGTGTTCTCATGTGAATGTGAGCAAGTCAGCCTACCTGTCCTGTAATTCTTTCACCAGCAGCATGGGGATAGGAGCTGCAGTCCTGCAAGGAAAAAGCAGAAGAGCCCAAGGCACCCTAGAACAGTGCCAATGAGTCTGTAAGGACCACAGGCAGGAATAGGCAATGCTACAAGGTTCTTCTGCTTCTACAATGCAGAGTACACTGTCTGCTTCTATCTGAGTGTGTCTCTGTGTGCTCAATACCTGCAGGGATAGAATTCTTTATTGAAATGACAGTAATTTCACTTAGTAGGTTTGGGTCAAAGATTCCCAGTTGAATATAGTTATGATAAATTATTATTGTTTTAGTCAGGTGGACTGTTACACTAGTTAGGAGGTTCCACTGACAAGCTCCAAATTATTTGGTTTAGAGCAGCTTGTAGCAATCAAAAAAAGAGACTTTTTTTGTGTCTTGAATAAATGTAAACTCGGGCGCTGGTTTCAGAAGATGCCTCACTCACTTTACTCTTTTTTATTCTGGAGACTTATTACTCCTCAAAGATAGCTTTATATTTGGTATCTTTCCTGAAAATACTGTGCTGCCACACTACAAATGTATCCACATGCTCTATTTTTAAACAGAGCTTTTAAGGCAGCTGCTGCTCTCACTGGTATTTGCAGGGGAACACAGATGCCCAAGCTCTGCTGTGGCTGATGAAATAATACAGGCACAGCCTGTGCCTGCCCTGCCCTTCAGTTATCATCTCAGCAGCCACAGTAACTTTCCTATATCAGCCCACAGGGACTTTCTGTAGTAGGAGGGTGTAATTCTTTGATCTGGGCTGCTTTTTCCTTAGAACCTCTGAATCCTACACCTTATTAAACACTCCTCTTCTTGGAATCTTAAGGCTGTATTCTGTGTTGGGGTTTCAAAGTCAGAAATTCACAGAAATTAGGACTGGAAGGATTGGCAAGAGTTCCTCTAATCTTTGCACTGATGCAGTGCAGGGCCAGCTAAATATATTATCCTTCACAGCAGAAAAAGAATAAGGGAGCTTTATTGGAAAGTATAGACATAGATCCTGAGATCTGTAATTGCAAACTTTATCATGCTCCTGTGTTCTTAGAGCACTGCAGCCACAGCAGCACAGTTGTGATGTTATTTGTGGCAGATGACTCTGAAGACTCCTTAGGTCTGGAGATGCCCGAAGCAATCTGTTCTGTTGCTTATCCAGAACACTCACTGGAACTCTTCTCCTGGGGATATTGTACCTGCTGCTGCTGCAAGACTGACCTTTGCCAGCAGATTCATGGAGCTTATTTTGTGCTATTAAGGAAGAAAGATGATACGTTTTGGGTACCACTCACATTTACAGACACTGATTAATACTTATGGTGTAAAAAGACATTTAATGCAAGGAGACAAAACATCACTGTAAATGGTTGAGGCTTTGCTGGTTTGAGTTAATCCTGTTCTCTTTGGTCAAGTGGGAATTTGGGTTTGTGTGCATGACTGTTCTATGCAGCAGGATCACAGACTTCACAAATAAGGTATTTTTTCCCAAAGCATGGGCGCAGGGTTTTAATTTTACTAGAGGTCACCTTTGGTTTCAAACAACTTTGTTTCCAGAAGAACTGTTCCAGAAGTGGGCTTATCTTTGATGAAATGTTTTTATCAATGTTTTGCTTGTAGAGATGGCTCTGATGATGTAGGTCATAGCCATCCCCTCTGTTTTGCTATTCCACAGATTAATACAGTGTGCTGCACATAGAATGTGCAGGGGCTGTGTATATCACCCTAATAGACAGTGTTTGCAGAAGTTATAATTCACAAAGGCAGTCACAGCAATGAATTAAGTGCTCTTGGCATTTGGGAAAGAAAGCCCATTTGAAATCCAGCTGCTTGCCAGCTGTGGATATTCATAGCAATCATTACATTGGTTGCTTTTTTTCACTCCATCTTTTAATTTTAAAAGTGTAATGAATGATTTTATTGCCATCTTAAAAGTCTATTTATAATCCATTCATCTTGTGATGAACATGTGTATCCGATTCTCGACCTCTCTTTAATACTCTACAAAGTAGCGTTGCTTAAAGTTTTCTGGGCACAAATGTGAGACAATCACATTTCTTAACAGCTTGAGTGACCTTAACTTTCACTCCTGTACTACTAGAGTGTGAGTTTTAATCAGTATTTAATATATAACTAGGATTTTTTTCCCCTTTACATTTCAGTCATCCCTACCTTTCCTTTCTCTTGGCTAGCAATATCTGGGGAATGACTTCTGGGGATGTTTGAAGGTGTGGCAACATGGGCAGAGTTTTGTTAATTCGTTCTTTAAGGTACCCATTGCAGTTTTTGGATGCCTATGTGCACAAAATAAGGCATTTGATAGCCACATGGTTGTGACACTGTTGTTTTAAACCTGTTTCCTCTGGCCCCTGCAATTTCAGTGACCATTTGACTGCAGCACCATACTTTTCAGCTTGTGTTCTCATCTGTCCTGCTGTGGCACTTTTGCTAACAGTGGCTCAGCCTAGAGCTGATGATGGAAGCAGTCTCAGTCATTGCCATGCCTGGAGCCCAGCTGAAGGAGCAGCAGAGGTTAAATATCTTGGGTGGACAAGGAGTGGCATTTAGACTCTTGGCACATGGTTGTGGCACTGGGCATTGAAATTTCAGGTATTTTTGGTCTTATGCTCATGTTTGGCTGTGATCACCCTTCTTAGCTGTCATGTCCCAGCTTCACACTCAGAATGTGGGAGATTTGGGCATTTGACCTTGTTCTATGATCAGATTCCTGATGGGCTGTATCTGTATTTGTCATCCCATCCTCTTCTGAGCTGGCTCTGCTGTCCTCTAATTTTCATGAAAATTATTATTCTGTCACCCTCTGGATAAAAAAGTGAAGATTCATTCCAAAAAATCCAGGCTAGAGATGCCTCTGTCCTGTGGCCTGGCAACCTTGACACAAAGCCCATGGTCTATTTCTGGGTACTGTGTTTCCTGACCTACTGGGCAGCACTATGTGGGGAGGGTGAGGAAGGTGCTGGAGGAGGAGATGGATTTTTTTCTGTGAATCCCTCTTTGGAGGGGCATGCCTGATGCTGCTGCCTGTATCAGCCTGCCAGACTGGGTGTCTGAAAGGAAGGCTAGAGCAATCCCCCTCCAGTCACAGACAAACTGCAATACTTTGGAGGTGGCCCTTGCTCCTATAAAAACAAACTGAAGGCTGTGGGACCTGGCCAGTGGAAGATCATGCCTGGGAACACTGACTCTGATTTTTAAAAGCTACTTGTTCATAATTCCCTGCCTAAGTAATGAGAGAATTGCATGCATACACAAGCATTAATTGAAGGGGACAAGAGAAAAAGGAAGATAAATGATTTATGACAGGGAGGGTTTGAAGTAAAGAAAAGGGAACATAATCAGTTAGCCAGAAACATATCTGTGCCTTGTGTGAGGACACACTTTTCTGAGTACAGTGGGTAAGACTGAAAGCTGACCTGACAACTTGAGTCTTTCTGTGCACTAGAAGGTCTAGAAAAATGTGGCATATATCCATTTTTGCCCTCTTGGCCCCCCAGTTCCTTAAAATCTAGATATGGACCTGTACAGTCTTTTCTAATATTTTGTGTTGGGGGATTTTTTTCCCCTTCCTTGGCCTGCCTCATTTCTTTTTGGTAACAAAATGTGAAACACCAAGGTCATCTTCTGAGCCACCAAAACTCAAAGAGTCGCTCTCATTTGCTACTTAACAATTTCAGTGTCTGGAAATCACCCTACCACCAAATAAAAGTACTGACCCAGGAATATAAAGTCTCAGGCAATGAGGACTGTATATGCCTGTGCCTCTCTAGTTTTGATGACTTCATTTCCCTGAGGAGTGTAAGGGCAGGCAGCGTGTCAGCACTGACCCTCAAATCAGCCCCCTCTCCTGTGATCCTCCTGGAAGGACTTGGGCTGTCTAAGCAGAGTCAAATGGAAAAGACATGCAAGTGGGAAGATCCCAGCTCTTTGCATAGCTAGCTCCCAATGCATCAATCCTATCTTTAGCTTCTCCCTTCCCCTGCTTGCTGGATGTCACATTTACCCTTGTGATGTATTTGGTTTCAAATGTATTTGGTTTCAAGAGAAAGTTTCAAGCTTTCCAAAACGTTGTTGTTAACTGTAATCAATAGATTTACTTTATCTATTGGTAGCTAGGAAGAGGAGAAATGGCCTGCTAGAGGTAGTTCCAGGGACAAGAAGCTGAGAAAGCAAAAGAGAATTATTTGCATAAGACTTAGCAAAGAACTAATGGATTGAAAATAGAGTTGTAAATGCTGGTGTGAGTGAATACTACTAATACAAATAACAGCTGCTTGAGTTCCTACATGGTTGGAGTCATTAGCTGCATGGAGAGTTATTTGCAGAGTTCCTTATCACTCTTTCTGCAGCTCTTTTTTCAGTCCTTTTCTGTTCTTGATGAGATTGGACCCCATCTTGCACAGGCTTAAGCCACTTGATCATGGTGGTGAGCGTGGGAGTTGCCTGCTTTCAGCTGGTTAAAATGCAGAAATGAACATTGGTTTAATAGATCATTTAATGACTTTTTACTCTCCTTATACTGTCTTTCAAAACCACACAGGTTACCCCTTCTCCAAAACCAGTTCCCAGTATGAGTGGTATTTGTTGTCTTGAGCTGAGATTGTTTAACCTCATTTAAAATCCTGTTAGAAAAACTTGAAGTGATTTTTTACTTATTCTGTATTTTTTAAAGGGTTTCAAGTGCCTCAGTTTTTCAAAGCTGTTACCTGATTTTATGGATTTCCAATATAGGGACGCTTACAGACTTGATCTTTTGCAAAATATTCTGTGTCTTGGGGGCTAGTTAATATGGCTAAAAATTCCACCTCCTCCAGACAGACAGACAGCTAAATACTTTCATGCATATTTAATTTATCTGTGATATTTTCTGTCCAGTACTTAGAAATCTGATCACAGGATCTAGAAGTAGTATTGTTTGGAAGAACTTTTGCACCTTGGAAAGTTTTGCTAGTAATTGTTGTAAAATGACCATACCAGTTAGGAATATGGTTTTTCTTTCTGATATGTAAAACACGCCATGAAATTAATAACCAGACACAGTAGAGCAGTTCTTTTCATTACTTAAATGGGCTTAATTGGAGTTACAGCAAATTTAGATGGCATACCAGCAGCACTATATAAATTAGTTATGCATTCCCATGAATAATACAGCCATTATCCAACTCGCCTTCTTCCTAATTTCATTCTCCTCCTTAAAAGAAGTTAACATTTTTGTCACCTACTTAATACAAATGATATTTTACTCTTAGGAAAGAAATAATAGAGGAATAAATGGTGCCAAACTGTAAGACAACAATTAGAAAGTCACTAGGAGCAGCACTGAAAGTATTTTTGACTTTTGTGGTAAAATATGCCTTGAATTTGACCGTGGTTTTGGCATGACAAGAAACTGTAACGTGCTATGACCTGCTACATTTAGCAGAAAATGGCAAGATTAGGAGTCAGCAATAAAACATTTTTGTTGATCTTTCTGCTCACTTGTACTCTGTGATTGAACTTGAGACACCTGAACATAACCCCTCCAACGCATCCATTGGAAAAATCCTTTCTGAGGCAGTGACACAGCTCCCATCCCTACATTTACCAAATTATTCCTCTCTGTCCATCAGTGGTGAATAGGTGGTAGGCTGATCTCTGTTAGTAACTCGGAGAGAAAGGAGATAGGCCCTTAAGGTCAGCTAAAATCTTCACAGCTGGATGCAGGTGAGGTGGTTTTGTAAGAGTTGCTCAATCAGCAGCAGCAGATGGGAAGCCCCAGCTGTCAGTTTAGCTGATGGGGTGACTTTCATGGAATGACCACTGAACGAAACATACTTCTAGCAGCTGTTTGCTTAGACAGTGTTTTTAATAGATCATCCAGTATCCCTGAGCAGAGTGTTACTCATTTTCCATGAAAGAAAAAGCCCTTATTTTTCAGACTTTAGAAAGCCCATGAAGATGTTCCATTTCTTCTTATCCTTCATCTAAAGAATTGAAACAATTCTTATGAAATAGGAAAAATTTCCCTTAAAAGCTTCAATTTCTTCAAAAATCCTTTTTGAAAAAGAGGTGTCTGGAACAACTGGGCAATTTAACTTTTAATTTGTGCTTAATCTTTTATCCAGCTTCTCAAGAAGCAGGGAAAGATTTTTAGGACCCAAAAGAGAATTAGGTTTGCAAAGCTTCTCATCTTTCACTGTAACTTGAATGTTTCTGTCTTTGAACCTTTTAAATATCCTCTCATAACAAAGATGCTGAGTAAGCGTGTTCTTTTAGCTTGATTGAGGGCCAGATTTAAGGGTCAGAGTTATTTTTTAATGGCTGTTTTAGCATTTTTGGTGCTTTCCACTCTCATAGTTATTCAGAAGTGTGCATGAAATGGAAATGGCTTTGAATATTTATCTTGCTTCCCTTTCTATTACTTGCCATGCTTTTTATAGGCTTAATTTTTCCTTCAGTATTTATGATACCTTCTGCCTAACTTCAATGCTGAGTAGCAGTTGTAACTGAGGCTTAATGAAGTTTTTTGATGGTGACTATAGATGCATTCAAATAAAACATTTTATTGTAACATATTCCAAAACTAGCCAGTGGTATTAATTGCAGTGTTAGAGATTCAAACAGCAAGGTGGATTTTTAGTTTGTATAGCCTTACAGTAAGAGCTAAGTAAATTACTGATGGAATAGAAACTAATAAAGTGCCTGAATTCTCACCTCATGGCTGATTTGGCAACAATTTTGCATTTTCTTTCCTATATTCAGTTGGACTTATTTATAGATATTCTTTCTGGTATAGACTTGAAATTGTTCACAAATATTTTTAATGAATATTTTTAAGCATTTCCCTGTGAGTTTTTCTGAGCAGTTGATTGCAAGTAATTGGCAATCAAAATGCAAGCTGTGCTGATTCATTTTTATTAGGCACATCACTTACAGCAAGGTATTGTTTCTCTCCCCAGATGGAGGTTCCAGTTCAGGAAAACATTAAAACAGAGAACTCAAAGGGACTTCATAAAATGCTTACAGGTATGTTCCTCAGCACTTTACTGAGTATAATGAGAGTAGTTCTTTAAAGCAAGTTTCTGCTCTGCATAGTTAGTGTTTATGAGTTTAAAATACACTTTCTGTCTGTGTTTCTCTGATGTTAAATTAAAACTTGCTGCTTCTATAATATCCTTGTCAGGAAATTCACTTGCCAGAAGTATCCATAGAGAGGGAGTAGAAAATGAATGTGAATGCAACCACAGCAAATGCTGGTGAGTGAATAGTCACGGGAGCAGGAGGTGCAACTCCAGTCTAATTATGGTCTAAACAATGGATGCCATCCGTGAAACAAAAGGATTTAAAACAGAGGCCTTTTTATGTACATTATCCCACCACCCAAATAAGAATTGGTTCTAATATCTCTTGGGGTTTTTCCCCCATATCTGTGGTCATGCAAGACAAACAGATGTTTATGGTTTCAGGTTTCTGTCCTTCCCATCAGAACTAGGAATTTTAAAAAGCAGTGGGATTGAATCAATTGTACACACACATATTGACAGATATGACTATCTTCCTTCCACGCTGCCTGGTTTTGTCATGTAATTTAAGGAAAGTAATCCAGAGCACTGAGAATGACATTTATCATGTAACAGTTTGAAAGACAGTTTGTCATACAGAGGGGCTCAGACCTCATTAAAATCTCATTCCCAGCCAGCATCTGGTGATGGAGGACTTGATACAGGTAAGGAAAGTTCATTGTAGGGTCAGAGCCTGAGCATGGGGATGAAATTTCTTTTGACATCTGCCAGGGGATAGATCTTCAGTGTAGGGTGTTGTGACAGGACAAGGGCATGAGGTAGACCTTTTCTTCAGGACAGCAGAGGATAGGATCTGCCCTGTAGGATCTGCTGCTTTTAGGTTTCTAGCCAGTGGAATGGCAGTTCAGGCTACTCTTTCCATCTGATCGTGACAGTGACTTGCCTCACTCCCTTAAAGCAACTTAATTTAGAATACTTCTAAAATTATTCTAATTTCAAGAATAATTGCTCATGCTCAGGTGGGTTCAGTAAGTTTTAATATAATTGATAGGTGTATTTACCTGTATTAGTAATTTAGTCTTTGGATAAAGACTAACTGACTAACACATAACTGTGTTCTCAGTTATGACCTGTCTGATTTTTTTCCTACACAAAGTCTGGTTATTTTATGTATAGTGTGTGAAACATACATATTTTCATAACAACTGGAGATGTATTTGCAGGAAGGTGAAGTTTCATTTGCAGAGTTTGAAGTTGTAATCAACAAACTGTTCTTTAATTTTGACAAAGCAAGCATATCAAACACAAATATTAACCATTCTATCTTGCAGTGAATACTTTAATGTAATAACAAAAGATTTGGAAGTAAATCACCAAAGCTATAAAACTCATATATGCCTTTCCCATGCTGATCATAACACAACTTGTTTACTGAGGAAGAGGGAAGTCTTGCTTACCTGGCAGAAAGCAGGGGGGAAATAGTTTCTCTTTGTCATTTACCATATATGTCTGTGTGGGCTTTATGAAAACAAACACATCAAACATATCAAAATACCAGGTTTACTTTCCAGTCAGTGCTACCTGACAGAGGTATGAGGGTGGATTTTGATTCATCATATAAAAAACTCCAGACATACCTTCTTCAGTGCAAAGCATTGTGGCTGGGAACACAAATAGTTGTCACTGGCAAAAACCACCTACATACAGATGGATGTGAATCAGTGCAAGGACTTTACAGCTCTGCAAAAACTTGAAGGAGGAAAAGCCAGTGAGAATGCCAGTGTTTTTTTTGCTAGCATTGGGAGGCAGTGGTGTGGGCTCTCAGTTCTGCTATTGATCTGCTGCACACAGACACATCATTCTCATTTTCTCAAATCAGCCACAGCATCTCAGGGTCACAATGAGGCAGTAAGCTCAGTTGGTCCTGTGGATGCCTTCTGAAATGGAAATTGAAAGAGTAACCTTTGCTGCAGTGTGGGATAGGTGAAAGTGTGTGCTGTCACACTCTGTTTTCTGCCTCTTTCTCCTGTGAAATAGAACCCAAATTTTGAATAGGAGTAAAAAGACCATTGACTCTTCCTGGGTGTTCTGGGTTTATTAATAAAGTGGTTCTGAATAACAGTTTTCTCTTCAATCCTGAGGATAAGTACTTTTTCCACCTTTTCCTGTATTCCTGTGTCCTGACAGTGGTCACAGCTGGTTATGTATCATGGTAGAGTAACCAGATCTTTATTCCAAGCTCAGTACATTCTGTATGGCTCAGGGGGGTGCATGGGGTTGCCAGCCACTGCAGGCCTACCTCCCTAACTTGCTGCCCTGCTCTTTCCATCTGCGTCCATTTAGACCACACATGAGGCTCTGCACTTAAAACTGTGATGTGTTTAAAGAGTAGTCATTTGTGTTAAGAAAAGAAACTTTTAAAGAGCTTTTTCTGGGTGAGGAGGGGAGCAGGGTATGGAGGAGAGTTGGGAGAGAGAAAGTGTGTGAAGTTTCCAGGGAAGATTAAGTTAAAATCTTAGTAGTATTTTATATGTACTGGGGCA
Organism: Serinus canaria; assembly: GCF_022539315.1. NCBI lineage: Eukaryota > Metazoa > Chordata > Aves > Passeriformes > Fringillidae > Serinus > Serinus canaria. The sequence goes on from NC_066317.1 coordinate 17,674,061, forward strand.
AGACTTGCCCTGGAAATTGCAGGGATTTAAGGAGCACAGTGTCTTTTGGATGCCCATCCCTTTAAGCATGGTTTTAAGGGTTATTGTACACAAGTCAAGCAGTCTATAGTTTTTCTTTGCTAATGGTTGGTGTTTTAGGGATTGTTAATCCTTCCTGTGGATTTCATACATAGAAGGTTGTGGAAGAAGGGCACAGATCCCCCAAAATGGTGTCTTTTGGGATCTCAGCAGGTGTCATGTCACAGTCTCAGTATGGGCTAATTTCTCCTGAGAGCATTACAGACTCAATCTGTTGGTCTGTGTTGATTGTTTCTGAGATGCTCCTTTTCTTATCACAGTACAAAGCTGACCCAGGAGTTCATGGCATGATGACATGTGCTAAACCTTCCAACAACACAAATACTCAGCAGCTCTAGAAAGTGGTGGTTGAGCAGCAGCAAATGAAAATGGCCAGCTAGTGACTCAGATCCATGCACACAAATTGTCACTGCAGTAATTGCCATTATCCCTGAAAACCTGTCAACATTCCCAACAAATGGCTCTTGCAGAGGCCTTGGAGGGCCATCAAATTCAGCCTGTTTTAGACAGCTTTTCTGACTCACCTCTCTTGGTTCTACAGCAGGAGGCATTTCAGGGCATTTGCAGGCTATGAAAGAGCAAAGGTTGTTGTTCTGGGGCAGAAACAGGGTAATGAGTGACTCAGCCAACCAGCAGAGGAGGAGAAGGAGAGAGATCACATTTTCCACAGTGTGGGCCCCAAATACAGAAGCTGTAAAGCAGTGGGAAATCAGCATGAGACCTTTTGTCCCTTCACACCAAGCCCTGCTGTCTCCAGCTTCTTCCTTAGTCACAAAGGAGCTGGCCCATAGCTAAAGGTCTGCTGAGGTCACCTGTCCACACCACTCAGCCCTTTCACTCTTTGACAGCCAAACTGGTATTTAGGTGGAGCTGACTATAGCCTGTGAAACATGCCTAAATAACCTCAATTAGTGTATTCACCTGGCTGACCAGGTGGTAAAAGGCTCCATGCAATTCCAAACGCCTTCAGAAGAGACTGACTTGACTATGACTCACTAAGAGGGAAGAGAAATGGCAAAACCAAATAAGAGGAAGGCTTTCTCTAGACCAGGTTATAATAATGCTGCATGCACCTTGGTGCCTCAGGATGCTATGGAGCTGGCATCAGAGGAATTTGTGTCAATATGTGACCAGTGAAGAGTGTAGTCCCCACGTAACCTCCTAATGAGAAGATTTTTAAATCTTCTCATCTGTGAATGGCCATTACTAGGAGAAAACTCTCTTAAACAAAGTGCCCACATCTACACTCTTAATCATCCACACTGGCTGTTGTCAGAGATGGGTTTCTGAGGAAGATTTTTGGTCTAAAGCTGTGTAGTTGCTTCCATGTTTTTAAGCAGTTTTTGATCCACCTGTGAATTAAGATGGGCACTCTACAGCTTGCTGCTTTGCAGCTTGAGCCCATCAGGACAGCACTCTCTAATGTACCTCACTTCTCAGCCAGTGGACTGGCTGTAGGCTGACTGGTGAGGGGTGAGTCAACTCATTTAAAGCAAATCACCCTAGAACTGTCTTCTCTGATCTCCAAAGTGCATATCCTCTTGCCATTGTAGCAGGATCCTCTTGTGAAAATGAAAACGGAATTTGATCTGAAGCTTTAGTTCTCCCAGAGTACTTTAAAGCAGACACAATTTTATATTCACAACACAAAAACCTGATCCATTCTGTATTTCACTTGAGCTTGCCATTTATTTTCAATCTCCCTCTGAGCAGAGAAAGGTACTATGATAATAAATGAAAACATAAATTCCATTGAATTGCTGTTCTTTTGCTTTTTATATTGCTGCTGAGATTTTTGCTGGCCTTGGTTTCTCTTCCTCACTGCTTCTGAGTCTATTAAGTGACATTTCTTAATGGTTCCAGTTGGTGTTTAGAAGAGGAGAAAATCCTCTCTCAAATCCAAGGGGTTGATGAGACTCTGAATCAGAATTTTTTCAAGACCAGATCCAATATGATGTATCTGGCCAGAGCCAGTAAGAGAAAAGCCTCACTGCACAGCTAGTTACTTGGCATTCTTACCCACAGCTGCCAGGTGTAAAGATCTGCTTACTATAATTTGGAACAGGGACTTGGATTTTTTTAAAACTTTATTGCAGTCTGTCTTGCTGGGATTCTTCTTCATGGACACAATGGATACTTAAACACTAATGGGGACAAAGTGAGTGATTCAGTGGCTTGTGGACAGTCAGCAGGATTGCTTTCAGCTGCATTTGTAGTGCTGTGTGCTTTTCTTTTTTGTCTTTTGTATCCCAGGAAGTTGTTTGGGCTATTCTGGAAAAGCATGTTTAGCTTGCATGTTGCTTCAAAAATTTTCTTTGAAACTTCTTCATATCCTCTTGTTTGTGCAACAGAACCAAATGTCAGAGCCTGAGTGTTTGTGATGAAATAGAATTTTTGTTTTCCAGACAGACCTGCCTGTGACACATAAATGCTGGCAGCATGAAGCAACTTGTTGTGACATAGCTTGTCAGGAAAGTAAATCTGGGCCCTGGGATTTCACCACTTTGGGCTCCTGGTGACAGGTGTCCAAGTGGCTGCTGCCTGACTGGTCTGCTTGTATCCATAAAACCTCACACCACTAACTCCCAGCAAAGAGGCTTGACACCCACTGCGTGCTGTAACAAGACTATCACAGAGTGAAGGCTTTTCAGGCATGATCAGCTGCTGCTACATCTCTTCTTGATTTTCCCTGCTGTTCCACTGAGCAGGGCTTTATTCTGGACAAGGCAATGGTGTGTTGCTGTCACAGCTTTTAGGGCCACTGTGGGCAGCAAGAGCCAGCCTCAAGTACTCAGCTCTTTCAGTGGGCAGTGTGCAGCTGAGAATTTTCCTTTAATGCAGTAACACAGCCCTGTTTATTATAGGTACTACATGTAGTATATCAGTAGCTTGACAATTGACAAAGAAGTGCCTCTAGTACCTGCCAGCAATTCTCTGTAACCCACAGTATGGAAAGCATGTGAGGTGGACAGGCTTGTGCTAGTGCATAAAAAGGAAATAATGATTTAGCAAGTTTGGGTTGTTTTGGTTATTTTGGTTTTGTTTTGTTTTGTTTTGTTTGGGGCTTTTGGGGTTTTTTTGTTTGTTTGTTTTTTGTGGGGGTTTTTTTTGTGTTGGTTTTTTTGGTTTGTTCTTTTGGAAGCTGTGTTAAGATTCCTCAAGTAAATTTGTACTGTCCTCTTGGTATTTGAGCCACATGGAGGGAATCGAATGGCCATGGGTCATCCTGACCCTGCAAAGCTGAGCCAATGCTGTTGCAAGGAGAGTGAGTCCTTTGCCAGTCTCAGGAGATAGGTTAGAAGTCTTTAGATCAAAAAGTCATATTCTGAAATAAGGGATAGACTTGCCTGTTCCTCATTTCTTAGCTGAGATTTCTGAAATGTTTCTACTGGTGAAAGATACTTTTCATATGAGTGGGCAGCCCCTCGAGGGATGGCTCACTGTTGTAAATTCTGCTTATAAATTTTAATTAATCGTTATTTCAATAGATACTGATTTCTACTGGGTCAACATATACTTAGTGAACAGTGAGAGGCCTCTATACAGTCTGCTGCTTTATGCAGTACTTTTGATTAAACACATAATTTCAATTACTGTCGATCTAGCTTTATCAAAAAGCTCTTTTAAGTGTTTATCTTTTTTTTTTCAGCTTACAGATGCCAGCAAAAGTGGCATTGGCATTTTCATCCCACTTGTAGCTACAGAAAAGCACAACTTTATTAAAAATACAGGAATAGAGCAATTTGTACACCAAGGGCCAGATTTAAGACAGCAAAGTACCTACATGTCCTATAGCCATGTAAATCCTTCTCAGTGTCTGAATCAAACTCTCTAAGTCTTTTAAAAAGCCCTGGGCTACTTAAGGCCAGATTTTCAGCATTATTTGTAAGAGAATGTTGAGGGACTGGGAACTTTGGTCATTTCAGCATTAGAAGCTTCAAGATGGAGATATCTAGCTAGTGCAATTTTCAGAGGATTTTCATAATGTGTGGTACTTAGGCATTTTTCAAAATTCTGCTGCTGCCTGAATCTGCATCTTTAAGCCCTTAAATACTTCCACAAATCCAGACCTAACATCTTTGGGCTGCATCTGAATGTTAGACTCCAACATTAAAATTTTCCTGGTGAAACTAAATTAATGTTCTACTTCTCAGAAGTCAGCAGGAGTTAGTCAGAACTTCTGAAGGTCAGACAATGATTAGGAATGTGCTTAACTCTCTGAGGTTTGTTACTTGAGGTTTTGTTACTTAGTTTGTCTGCAATTAAACTTGCTTGCTTTGAGGTGCTGCTGTTTACAGCATTAAATTGCAGCTGAGCAAGTTAACCAGTGACTGCTACAACCCTACTGCTTCTGGGGTTTTTTTCCCCCTTTTGGTCTTTTCTGGTCTCTGGTGTTCTGAAACAATTCTGTCAGAACAAAGAACTGTGCAAGGGTATGTAGCTGTGAGGAGAGAGGATAAAGATGTGGAAGGGATTTTGGTTGTCAGTAATTTGGAGTTTGTGCTGCCTGGCCTCACACTTGGCTTCAGTTTGCATAGTTACAGCGTGAGATTTAGCCCTGCACTGGAATCCCAGGTGGCTGAGGGCAAGGAGGTACAACAGGAACCGAATCCCACTTTCACTGGGGAGAGGGCAAGGAGTGTGCCTGTGTGTTCAGGACTCTTTAGTCTCTGCCCATTTCCCACTTTGAAAGTTTCAGCTGGGGTGACCACAAGACTGGGAGGCATTTATGTGTTATGTTTATAAAGGGTCATGAGAATTGGGGGTGGTGTTAAACTTCTGGAGAAAAAATAGGTGACTTCTCTTCTTCCTGATAATGCAAGTGGTGATAAGCCCCAGGGGATCATACCATTCTCTGATAGCAACATTCAAGTTCCTTCCTCTGCTCTGAGGACATTTCATTTCAGGGATATAAGGATAGTAATAAAAGCTTTCTCCACACCTTCTTCCCAGAGCAATTCCCCAGTTCATAGCTGCCTGTCCAAAACTACGTCAGTAATATTCCAGTATTCAGCCCAATAAAAATTTTGTCAAGAAAGCATAAAGTTTCTGTCAGATCTTTTCCATTAAAAATCACTTTTATAGCAGCAGGCTGTAACAAGCACACAGCTATGGAGTGAAAGTGTGAAATGATGAGAAATTTGGACAGTGTTATCATCCAATGGGGAGTCAGTGGCAGGCCACTTAGAATGCCTCCAGTGTATGGAGCGTGACAACCAGAATATTTTTCACAACAGATTATAATGTAAGAAATTTATTGCAGATCTCAGAGGGGAATAACCCACACCACTGATTCTAGTCCTTTCCCCCAGATATATTACTCAGATAATATAAAGTCATAACTCCTTGTGAATTATTTATGATCCTATCCCACCTTAAATTAAAAAATATTTCTGCTGGATAGTTGCAGGGTTAATATCTGTAGCCCCTGCGTTTGATTTGCTGAAAGGAACAGTTATTTCTGTAGTCAATGGGAGGTGTATAGCATTTGCTTTGTCTGGTAGCTACAGCTGGTTGTGATGTGATCAGAAAAAGGACATGCAACCGTGACCAGAGCAAGTAGATCCAAGCAGAGAAAGCCACTGTAGCCCAGGCAGAAGACAGTTATTCAGCGAAAAGATTTGCATCATGATCCCTGACTGAAATGAATCTGATTCATAGCATACCTCTGTTTAATCTTTGATATGATGGATCATAACACCAAGAACATCATGACATGAACCAAACTTGGCATTCATCGGAATAATTCCTCACTTTTTATTGAGAAGTCAGGCATGTTCATAATTTGTAGCATATTTGTAGCAGACAGCAATGTCTGCATGACAGACAATATAAGTCAACTACCAGTTCTCTGTGTGCTAATGCACTCAGGAAACAGCACACCACTCAGAAAGTGACTTAAGAATGTAAGTATTCTGAGATAGGGGCTTCCACTGTGAATGCAGGGGTTTACCAAAAATAATGGGTGACTTAGTTTAAGAATAAGGAGTACATTCTGATCTGCACCAGACTTTAAGCTGTTGTAGGTTTAAAAAGAAGTGCTGGGGAAGGAGAAGATTTTTCGAGTCCTAAAAATGAAAAGTCTATGAGCAGTGCAGAATTAATCATGGAAGACTGACTTGACCTTGCACTTCAAGGTTAAACAAATAACTTGGGATAAAAAGGAGGGTTTTTACAGAATATAAATTTAGCCAAACTTGTCTACAGCAGTATTTCTTCACTTTCCTCTGAGTATCTTGTGACTGGCCATTATCAGACACAAGATAGTCTTGTGGGCACACTGCTCTTACCTAATCTATTGTTTCTTCTGTGAACTACTTTAAAACAGCTTTGTACCTTATTTATTAATCATGGGTTAAAAGAAGGGGTCCAGAATGACCAGGGCAGACAAACACCCCTTTCATCAACGTGTTCTTCTATGGTCTCTTTTCTTCCTTATCACAAGAAAACAGCTGCAAAAGTCCATCCCTTTCATTTTCAGAGAGGTTTATTGGCAGCTTGAGTTGGTGCAAGGCAAAGAGTACCTTTAAGCCTGCAGTGGTGCAGGGCATCAGGACTGCAGGGCTGAGTGGTGGTTGCAAGGCTTTTTGTTACTTCTGAGAAAGGAAGCAACATCATGAAAATCATGTCAGTGATGGACAGGCAAGCCAGGAGTAAAATTAATAAATCAAAGCTTTCATTGCCAGCAAGGTTTTACTTTTAATTCTGTGGTAAATCATCAGCTATCATACCCTCTGCTTGGAAACTGCACTGGGTGTGGTTTAAAATCTTTTGTTGTAGTACCGAAGAAGAAAATAATTATCCTTCACTTTTATTGGAAAGAATGGACAGTCTATCCCATGCATCAGAAGATGATAAAATGAATGTAGCCTGTATCCCTAAAATTATCTTGATCCCTTAGGGAAGAAGAGAGGAGAGATTGGGTAGGGGGTTACAGAACTTCCCAGCATAGAGACGTGTATTTAAGAGAACTCCTCCTAGATATTATCCAAAGCATAGTTTGGTCATGGACATATGTCTGGCAGGCCACAGAACAGGACAAGAAATCAGTTGTTAAGGTAGAGAGAAATTGTTCTGACATAAACAACGTAGAAGTCAGAGTATGGTCATTCTTTTATCAGTGATGTTCTTTGCAATTGTCTAGATGAGTTTAATGGAACTCATGGCTTTGCTAGAATTATAAGAGATAAATATAAATATGAATATATAATTTAATTATAAAACACTTGGTGGAATCAGGTCAGGGAATGAGAGGAGGAAGAAAAGTGTCTAAAACCTGGTGCTTGCTTAAAGTTGCTTGCAAGAACATTAGACTAGAACTGATGTTGAAGTCGTGTCGTAGGACATAAGCATCCATCCATCCGTACTTTTCCTCAATCAGGTCAGTGAACTTCATGCTGAAAGTGGGGTTTAGGCTTCAAACTGGGAAGAAATTTTTTTATGCCCTCTTCCAAAGGAAGGTTTGGACAAAAAAGTTAGCATTTACTGCCAGTATGTGTTGTTAGATTTTACATCCTGATCTCTTGATAATTTCATCACTTGAACTTCTTGATGTATTGATTTGATTTTACTCATGACCTTAATGTGATTGTCAGATTGTTCTGTCTTTAATTACCTCAGTAAAATTGTAGTATATTAGCTCAGTGAAGTGGTAATTTAAGTGCCTCTTTGCTTGCTCAACCTCTTCTAGGAAACTAATTTTAAAAAGTCAACATAACAGGTTTCATCTGTCAAATTTTGCAGCATAGACATTGGATTCAGTAGGTACAAATAACCTTCAGCAAAGATTTCAAGTCAGTGGTTTCTGAGACAAACTTACTATCCAAGCCTTTTGGCCTGACCTACTAAGAGAAAAAGCATCTGTACCAGAAACTCTGCAGTGGGACAAGGGAAATAAGCCATTCATTAGAAAAGTTTAGCAAACAGAACATTTTCAGAACTGCCCTTGTCAGGTAACTTGTATGGATTTAGGGCTGGTGTCCCACAGCCAGTGGAGGCAGGGAGCAGAAACATTTCAGTGAATAATTTAAAGGGCTCCATGAACCAAACCCTAGTTCACTGTGCTCCTACAAGCTACTTAAAGGGGGTAGCCTTCCTGGTTGCTTCCATTGTGGGCAGAGTGTCAGGGGAGAATTTATGGGAGACACTACCCGGAGTCCTGGTGAAGTTTTTCTTCTCATCCCATGAGATTTACCTTTTCTTTCTGATTCTGCTTTCCGCTGGTGTGTGTGAGGGCAGAGTGAGCAAGCAGCTGCATGGTACTCTGTTGCCAGCTGGTGTTAAACCACCACAAGCCCCAGATTCCTTCTGCTGGAGTTGTCTAGAGCTGCCCTGCTGCTGCCTCAGCAGGGTGGATGGGCCAGCTGTGGGTGGCAGAACAGCCCCTCTCAGCTTGGTGCTGCTTGGAAAATGGAGGGAAGGCAGGGAAAGAGACAATGCTACTGAGAGGACAGAGGTATCTTTTCCCAGCTATACCATAGGGGTGGCTCAGGGGTTCCCAAAACCAGAGTGCAGTCAGATTCACCAACAAGGTCCATTTTCTCAGTAGCAGCTGTGTGCTGCACCCAGGCACTGTTAAATCACTCTGACACTGCCCAGAGGTCTATACAAATTGCTGTTTAGCATGTATGTTCTTACAGCCAGACAGTCCCAAATAATTTGTGAGAGGGGCATTATGAAAGCATGAAGAGCCACTTGGTTGACTGCACAAATCCACAAATAAAAGCTCCCAGCAATGTGTCTCCTTTATAGTTGTATAAAGCCAGCTGATATCAGCCATTTCAAGTGGGTGTGGGATGAGAGGCATCATTGCTCTTTCACAAATGGACACTAAGGTCACCCAGAATCAATAGCAAGTAAGAGGTGAAAAGCAACTCTTAGAGAAAATAAGGTTGAAACTGCTCCAGAATTTGAGGTTTGACCAACCACTTCTGTGCAGCTTGCACAGCTGCAGAAGCAATTGTAAAAACACCTGGGGTTTGTGCTCTCTTGTGTTTACAAAGCCCCTGCCCTCATGTACCTCAAAGACAAAGCCACACAGTTACACAGGAGAAAGAAGTCGCTTCTCCAGAAATGGACACTGGTATTCAAAGTTCTTATTTGGACACCAGAAGCAGTTCTCTTTGCATTTGCCAGCTCTTTGGTTTTTTTTGTTTTTTTTTTAACAGCCTCATGGTCCACTGCAAAGTTTCATAGTGATGTTCCATTAATATTTGTTTTTTTCTGTATGGTCAAGCACTTGTGTTCTTATGGGCAGCTGCAGAGGTTTACTTTTTTTTTTTTTTTAAATGAGCTCACGTTTGTGTATAAAATGTCTGAATTTTTTATGCTTCTCATTTTTTATACTTATGTTTGTGGGAAAATGCATATGAAAAAATAGCTTCTTACTAAAATATCTGCAGAGATGCATATTTCTATGCAAGTTTTCTAACTGTTTTTAAATAACTTATTTTGGATTGCTTGATATTGGTGATAAGCTTTTTTGCATTATGGCTCCTATAAGTAGACACAGTGCTAAAACTAGTGCAGAGCAGAGAAGAAGGATAAGGTCTTGCACCACAGAGACTTGCCTCCTTTTTCTGTTTTAGACATTTGCCTTTTCACAACAATTTTGCTGTTGACATGCTCAGCTTGTGATCTAATCTGTGCTCATTAGAGGGCATTTTACACATGCACAGAAGGCAGACTGAGGGAGGGGGAGAGCCTTTGCCAGTACTTAGAATTTGAAGTTACTTCCTCAAAGTGGAATTCATGTACAGCAGTCACTCTCCAGGCCAGATTTGAATCTGTCACTCCAACCATAAATCATATATTCACAGCAGTGGAAAATTCGAATAGGCACCTGCTGTCTAATGGAAAAAGTTCTTCATTCCTGCTCTAAACAACATTGTTTGTAGCTTTTCACTGACTTGGGTTGAATAAATTCAAGCTCTATTAAAACTTTAGCAGAATTTCAGTTACTCTGAGTGGGTTAGATTTTTGTTAAACTTCATCTGGATGCCTGTATATTTTTTATGCTATATTATGTACACCATTTAATAGATTTTGATTGGTAATGCAGCCTGAAGCCTCATTACTTGAAAGCTTTATAGCTACCAGAAGCAAGTGTTTTCAGTCTCTGATGGAGAAAAATCAGCTTTCTGGTTGGGGGCTGGCTTTTTCCAAACTGAAAAATCAATCGTCTCATCCTTTTATGACAGATCTGGAATTTCAGCTCTGTGTGCCCTGAGTTGAGTTCTGTGAATATTCCTTAAAGGAGAATTTAGCTGTCATAATTGATGGAATGCAGCTTGCAGTCTGCTATTGGGCACCTCAGCTTGGGAAGGACATCCAAGTGAGGCTATTTATTGGGATAACCAAAAAGAAAGCATGAGCATGTGGAAACTGTCACCCCCTCTTGCCTCTGGGTGTCTAGTTTATATTCACTCCAGTGGAGGCACTCATGGTGTCCTATTTTTCAAGAGCCTCCTTTCATTCTTCCTTTTTAATTTTTTTTTCCTGTCCTACATACTTAACACAAAAGTAAAGCATGATGCTATGGCAAAATGGGATCAAAATGAAGGAGGATCCTTTGCTTCGTACTAATCCAAAGGAGAAAGGTGTTGTAAGCAAACAAGTGAGATGTCTGCTGTTCTGTGGCACAGGAATGCTGCTTTCAGAGGAAATGCCTTCTGTTTGAAGGCATCCACTGGTGCCCACAGTCAAGGCTGCCTCTTAGGCGGGAAAAAGTGGTCTTAATTAGGATGGTGTCAGCAAGAATATAATAATGTTGCAGGTCCCTGTGAATTAAAATTGCCATGAAGTTGTCCTTCAACAGTGTGCTGAGTGTCTGAGAAAAGCCTTGGTAGAACTGACAATTTTATTGAAGAGAATGTCCGTTGCCAAGCTTTTTTTTTTTTTTTTTTTTTTAAGTGAAGGACTGTGGCTTCATGTCATGTTTTCAAAAACATCAGCTGTTTTGTTCTGAATCTGTGTGACAGAACTGAAATCTTATTGTAGATCGTGTAAGAAAGAGCTCTGCCAAGTTCTTGCCCTGCTGGTATGTGGGGCCTGGGCTCTTGCAAAAGAGAGATGGAGGTTTCAGGGGGTGCTGGTGTTGAGTGGTGGCCTTGTGTAACTCAAAACTTACTGCACCTTGCTTTGCTCTTAGAAGCAAGATCTTCAGATAGTTTTTTTTTTGTCTAGAAGAGAGTTATTCTGCAAGTTGCCACCTTCTCCTTTGAACAGTAATTGCACAACTTCTTCCTCAAGTCCAACATACCCACCCTTCTGTTTGTCTTCAAGACAAAATGGTCCTGAATAGTTGTGTGCTGCAGATGGATATGTGAGGAGGGGGGTGGCTGGTTAGCAGGGAATTCTCCTCCTGTCTGTGCCTAGGAGTGCGTTGCAGAGGGGTGGGATAAGCATCAACCAGCACAGGTTAGGACAGTACAGAGAGGAGCTGAACTTCACTCGTGTGTGAAGCGAAGGGTCTAGGGATGGAGCTGAGTGTCTTCCGTCAACAAAACGCTGCCTCTTCCACAGAGCAGACAGAAAGAGCTGCAGAAATTTCTGTGTTTACTGCAGAAATTGTGCAGAATACTGCAGAATTCCCTCATAAGTGTGTGAAGGTCATTAACTGAGTGCCATCTACTGGCACAAGGGGTCTGCTTGCTTAACACGAGAAATGAGTGCTGCAGCTCACGCTGAATCCCTTCCAGGTGAGCCCTGAGTGCAAGGTGCCAGCCTAGTTTTAACTCTGGCCACAACTTTTATTCCTTTTCCAGCTTTTTCAATGTCTGTGGAAATCCCCCCATCTCAATGCTGTCTTTGGCAGAGCTTATGGACTAGAACCATCTTTTACTACTTGACTGGGCTGCATGGACTGAACAGGTCAATGCATATTGTTGAGTGACCCTGTTTATGTGGCATGGTATGTCACATTCAGCTAGCTTCTGACAGAAGCATTGCATGTCCTGCCACTCTTCCACATGTCCTCAGACGTCAGCAGGCTCTCTTGGATCTTTATAAACTCAGGTAGAGAAGCTACCTAGGAAACCAGCTCTAAAGGAATGCACAGTAGGGCAGGGGGCTATTATTGTCATTTATTAATTTATTAAATATACCTAATGGAATAGGAGCCATATCAGTATAATCATCACCAGGAGGCCTCTCAATCATCTGTTTTTCATGCAGAGCAGAATTTTGTACAGCACAGGTGCAGGACCAAAGCAAGTAAATCTTCAAGCACTTGGGAGAATCTGGGCGTGATTGGGCAATTTGTCACCCAGCATTACAGTACAAAGACACTGTATCTATTTTGTTCACGAGACAAAAGGAGGCAACTTCCATTTTATTTTTTTTTTTGTGGAGGGAGGAACTGTGACCTTTTTAACTGCTTGCATCAAGAGATGAAAACTGAAGTCCTCTGACAGAGCTCTCTAAGAAAAATTTGTCCTGCTGCATCCCTTGATCAGGAGAAAGCAGTTTTTCTGCCTTGCAAAAATGTTTGACATTTAAGACATTCTATGAAAAAATCCATTTTTCAGTAAGATAAAATGATAGGTTTGCAAAGCTCTTCACTAAGAATGAGGCACTAGGATAGACTGGGGTACCCATTTCCATGATGAAAGCCCCAGGCTCCCCAAGCCATTGCTCGAACAAGGAATTCAAACTCAAGCTAGGAAAGATGCCCACATCACACAATTATTCTCCATTGGAGTCTTCCTCCCTCATGAGTTCAGTGTCCATCTTCTCCACAGGAAGCCTTTGAGAACCATATTGACAGTAGCTCTCCTCACAGAAGAATTTGTCTTCTTTGTGCAGGGGAAATATATTTCCTCGAAGATTTCCATCTGTCTTGAGCACACACTATTTAAACATCCAAAATATTGAAATAAGAAGATGTTCGGAGAACAATCACCTTATCATAAAACACACCCTGCTAAGAACATGATTTCTGTTTCCATTTAATGTGAGGCAGTGTTCCTCATTATTCTCTGCACACTGAGCTTCATCTAAATCAAATTGAACTGAAAAGGACAATAGTGCTATTGATTTCTAGTACTAAAAATAATGCATAATAACCTCACTGTACTGTCAAATCTGTTCAGTGAATGAAATTGCTATCACACAAGATGTATCATTATTCATCAATTTTATTATCCTTGCCAAGCAGGCTGGCATCTTCATTCAAGTCATTTCTATGGAACCTGACTTGAGCAAGAAGTGACAACATGATCTGTACTTTTTGGTCACCCATGCATACCCAGGAGCTGTTCAGACATCTTTATTCCTGCGAGAAGAGCACGGAGATGCCTTCCTGCTGATTGTATTCCTTAGGCTAATAGGTATGGGAAGGCAAGCTGCAATTTAGCTGCAAACAAGATGAGGAGAGATGGCACATGCATGTGTTTGAACGTTTTAAATCTGTGCACAGCACTGCCAGGAGCAAAGATCCCTGAATTAGCAAAGATATAACAAGAAGATGAAAAGCACAACTAATTTGTTATATGCCATCATCTAGGCTATAAGCTTTTCTCTTCTGTTTTTAAATACTGTTTATAATGAGTGCTGCAAAGGAAGCCCTGCAGTACAGGGTGTCATGTTTTGGGACAGGGAGTTGCAATTGTATTGGAGGTTCAGCTGGCATGAACTGGCTTGGGTTCACAGATGGCATCTCCCTTCCCTGCCATGTGCTGTAACGTGGCTTGATTCATGGATGCTGGGGATGATTATTTTTGGATGATAACTGCCTAGTTCTGCAGGGGCCTTTAGCAGTCTTGGAGCCAGCAAGGGAATATGGCATCAGCAATGTGAAAATTGCTGCAGCTTGGCATCCAGGAAAAATACTGGTTGGCTTGGGTCAGGTTCTGGTCAGAGAGAACCACCAGCAAATCCTGACACCAACAGCAAGGGTTTTGGGATCTGGGATGATTGCTGTTGATTAGAAAACCCAAAGAAACAAACCACCAATACCAACCACCGCTCTTGCAAGCATTTTTCTTTTCTCACACACACTTGGTTTTTCTGAACTGCTGAGTGATTTGGGCAGGGATAAACTTCCTCTCTTTGTTTTTGTGATGTGTCAAGAATTCATTATGAGGAATTCTTGATCCTACATGCCTCTGTAGCCTGTGCTCTGTAACACTTCCACCACTTGCAGCTGAAGTCCAAAACTGCTCTCCTCTTTCTGGTTTTGATTTGTTGGTGTTTGTATCTGCCCTTCCTGGGGCTGGCTGGAACCTACTACAGAAGGACAAAAGTGCTGAGTGGAGCATATTTCACTGGTTTCTTAGTCTGATTGCTAATGGAAATACTGACACTCTTTCAAGAAAGCTCACTCACGTGGCCATCTCATTTTACCTTGAGAGTTCAGGCTGACTGCAAGGTTCAAGGAAAGGGGCTTTAACTGTCTCCAGCCTTCAAAGTTACTTCAGTCTGACTGGTGAGGAAGTTTACATGAGGTTGAAGGTCAATTATTTCATGTGTAGGTGTTGGAAAATTCAGGGGGAAAAAAATTGTTCTTTTTGTGTGAGGTGCCCAAGGACTTTCCTGTAAAGCTCATATTTCTGCTCTCTGCCTCTTAGATCATGCAGATGATCATGGGAACACAGCTGACTTTTCTGACATAAACCCCACTCATTTCTGTTCCAGTCTTCTTCCAAGGCCCTCCTATCTCATCCAACTCTGGGGGAAGGAGCATGGGAAGAGTGGGAGGAACCCAAAATTTTCCCATGATGTAGCTTAGCTGGTGATTATGATGGACCAAAAGGTCCTTTGAAGAAGGGAAACTCTGCAGGGCAGCATTGCAAAAGGACAGGAGCTCTTGGGCAGGCTGCACAACTTGAGCTCAATGGATGGTCTGGACAATGCACAAGCCTTTCAGAGGGCTGCTCTCTCTTGAGCAAGAGATTTCCTCAGCTGACCTTGTGGCATGGGCTAACTCTGCATTGAGCTGACAGTTTGCTTTCCAGGACCTACGTGACACCTGAGGTGGAAACTCACTTCCCACAGCAAGGCTATTAATAAATCTGCTTTTGTGAGCTCTTGGCCACAGTCTGAGGCCATATTCTTCTAATAACCCTAAAATATGTTTTGTTTTCATGTACTTGTGCATATTAGGTTGAACCTTTCCTACTGTCAGGGATTTCTGAAACCTTAATTGCTTTTCCAGCTTAATTGCCCCTGGAATGAGCTCAGGAATTAGCTTTTTGCTAATGGGGAAATATTTGAGCTGTTAAGGCTTTAAACTATTATTTTTAGACCTAAATTAAGGTGGGGAAATGAGATGCAGATAACAATCAAGGTTTCAGTGTTATTACGCTCAAATGCACTAGGACTTACAGGATTAAATACAGCCCAAAATGAGTCCAAGAACCTGTTCAAAATGAGTAGAGTAATCTTGAGATGAAATATTTTCTCAACTAGATGCCATCTTGATGTTATTTATCCTTGTTTTAATGTAAAGGTTTTGTTGACAGGCATCATTCCAATAATTTCACTGGGTTTATACGATAAAAGAGTTGGCTTTATTGGAATAATATGGGAAACTTTTAGGGTTTATATGTTTTTTCTCTCATCTTAAAGAAAAAATTGAGAAATTGAGTAATGACCTAATTGGTTTTAGCAGATGCTCTGCCAGCATGTGGAGAATTCATGTGGTATTGCTTGTCACTGGGGGACCTTAACTATTTTTGAGTGCTTACAGCCCTCAGAACCAGTACAGTAATACCTTGCATATGCCAATATGCAAAATACAGGTTTCAGCCGATATGGCTTAAAGCAGTTTGTGAGAGTAAAAACTTGAGTGTAGCAAATTAGCAGTTTTATTTTTTACCCAAGTCATTGTTCAAAGATGGAAAATTATGCTAAAAAACATAGCATGTGATAAAAACTAACATTATTTTTATTCCTAGAAAGAAACTTTCATAGAATGGTTATCAGTGTGGCAATTCTCATCACTAACTTGTTTGTTTAAAGGACTCTTCTCCTGTGTGATGGCCCCTCTGAGAAGGCAAACCTCAAAAAAAATTCAAACAGATTCATCAGTCAAAAAGTCTTTCATTTCAATCATTCTGCCTATGTATGTCACTCAATCAGTTTTTTACCAAGACTTTTTAATTTGTGAGGCCTACCTAAGGTAATATTTAAGACCCTGCAGAAATATACCATCTGGTTCTTTCATTAAAGGCTGTCAAAACATATATGTGCGACAGGACCTAAGATCTCATTGGGGAAAAAAGAAATAATTTGAACCTGAATTGGAACATTTGTTGTATGTTTTGGTGAAACAAATGGAAAATTCTGCGTGAATCTACTCTAGATCTCGTCTTGCTATTTTTCCCCTCTTGACTCTGTCTTTATAACATGAACAAGGCTGTTCTCTCATGGATAACTTTTCTGTGAGAATGTGTGAACATTTGGCTCAGAGGCAGGAGAGTTAACTGAACCTTCCTGGAGCCCTGCTCTATTTTTGTGAAGAGGATGGGCGAAGAAGTGAAGGGCCAGGTACTGAGTGGTTTCTGTATCCAAGAGCTATCAATACAGAGCAGAACGCCATAAAAAGGGGGAAGCACACTCCTAGTGTAATGTATGTTCATGCTCGAGCATGCCTTGACTTTACCTGGAAAGACAAATATTCCATCAATCTGATCCTGCTGCAGGGCAGAAATTGTGCCAGCCAACATGTGGAGGTCTTCTCTAGGCCTGGTAGCTGGAAAGGCTGTGATTTGTGTCATGGCCACCATGGGAATGTGCTGATCCCTGGCCCAGCTGATCCCTGGAGTTTGCCCCTTTTAATCGGATGGAGGTGTTCTAGCTTTACAATGACACTTGTCTGGCCAAATTGGGCCTTTCAGCAACCTCTCTCCCCTGCTTTGCATGGTTCCTGACCACACCCAGGTCCACTCTCCTGAGTTCTGGGTGTCTGTTTCTGCCTTTTGCGCTGTATTGTGTTCCCAAGGGAATGCCGCGCTGTGCATGAGCTGTGTCAGGCTCCATAGCGAGATGCTGGTTGTACTGCCAGTGCACCACTTCCCTCTCTAAAGGATAAGTAACATCATTTATGGGAAGTGTTGAGAGCTAAAGCAGATCTGGCTGTGACAGGGGCAATCAGATTTATATAATTTTCTGACAGACAGTTAAGCCTAAAGCTGAGCAAACCGGAAATACACTGTCAAAGAAAGTTAATGCTTTAGGAACCCAAGGTTTTATGAGGCAAGGCACAGACCTCTCCTCTTACAAAGATGCTGCTGCTTTCTCCTGTCTTTTCAGGAGCCCCACACTGCCATGAGACAAGACCCCACTCTTCTATAAATCTGATCCATATTAAAGATAATAGAAATAAGAGCATTTTTAATGAGGGGAGTGTTGGAACAGATTCTACCATGACTTAGAGTTTAGTGCTTGTGTGACAAGAAGTAGCAGCAATTCTTCTCAGTTATAGCTGGAACAATAAGTACATTTTAAACTCACACATTCAGGGGACATGATATGAAATGAGTTCAAAGCTGAGACTAGGTCATGATTCTCCAGCCAGCACAGTGCCCCAAAGGTATCCTGAACCATTAAGGCTGTCTTATGCTGTTTCAGTAGAATAATTTATCAGTTCCATAAGTTTTGGCACAGTGTCTCAAACCTAACATTTAGATAGGGCACATAGGCAGCAAAGGCAGGACAGACATGGAGGCTGAAAATTTATTGCACGCAATTCTTGCACCCATGACTGTTTATGTTTTGGTGGGAGGGTATTTTTCAAGTCACAAAATGGGATGGTGGAATGCACGAGTCAAAGAGAAGGCTGCCAAAAGTGATGGCAGCAAACTCAGGTCTGTGCTGTGGAAACCTGTGGAAAACTTGTTCTGCTGTACATGTCTTGTAACCCTGCACTGTGTCTGGGGAGTCTGACTGCACCCTAAAAACACAGGGTACCCCTTATGTAGACAGGAGAGCTTTGGGGGCCTAAGCTGTAATGTTTTAACAGTGTCTGACTTTAGGTAAGTGATGATTTGAGAAAACCACCCTGAGCAGTGTGTTTTGATGAGATCCTACTAAACCCAAAAGACCTGGAGATACCCAGCATCCTTATGGATGGGCCTTGATGGGCCTGCTAATTTGTTTTTTGGTTCGGTTTGGTTTTTTGGTTGGTTGCTTTTTTGGGGGGGTTTATTTTGGTTTGGGTTTTTTTTTTTTTGGTTTGGGTTTTTTTTTGTTTGGGGTTTTTTTTTTGTTTTGTTTTTTTTTTTTTTTTTTTTTTTTTTGGTTTGGTTTGGTTTGGTTTGTTTTTTTTTTTTGCTCCTGGGGCAAAAAGAGAGTTTCTGAGGGTGAAGCAAATTTGTCATTCAAGTATTACTGCATGCTCAAATCCAGCAGGCTTTTGCAGGACATTCTCTGATCTTGATCCCCTATTGTCCCAAGTTCAGGAGGCATTTATACTTTTCCTCCTATTTGAGTGTGGTCAAGAGTGAGGACAAAAGAACACAGACTCTGTCCAGGTGAAGAACACAAATGATTATGTTTTTATGTTTTTATTTAGAAACTAAAAAAGCAAATCTGTTCTTTTGAATAGCAGAGTTTGTGCTGCAGCTGTTCTAATTCTGCAGAAAATTGTGCTACTTTAGGATCTTTTTGCTGGAGGCAGGCATTATGTTTAATTCTCCCTTTTCTTATTGTTACAAAATAACTGTACCTGCTTATTGTACATTCAAGTAACTCTTCAGTGTAAGGTTTTAACCAGAGATGATGATTTCAAATTCTTGTTTAAAGAGGATAGACATTTTTCCCCTGCAAAGACAATCTACCACTTTTTAAATGAAGTACTTTTGAAAGCTGGATGTAGCCTTATGCTTTAACATCTCTTTCATTTACATACTGCACTAAAGGAAAAAAATCAAGCAGGTAGAAAATCAGAGAAGGAGGTGGAAAAAGAAGGCAGAGCTAGATAATCAAACACACTTTAATTTTTTTTATCTTCATATATTCCAAATTCTTCACCTCTATTTTTCCATCCAAAAGGAACTGACTGGAACTCATGATTTTGGAGTTTTTTGCATTTGAGTTAGGTCCATTCATGGACTGTCAGCTGACCTTAGGACTTCGTGCTGAGGAAGTGGTGCTAAATAGGTTCCTGTATCAAAGAAGGGAGTTCCCAGAGTTGGAAAGGCCTTCCAGCAGACTGTTTAGGGGAAGCAGCCAAAACTACCAAATCCAAACCCCAAACTGACCACAGCAGGAAGATGAGTGAATGAAAAAAAATCCAAAGGATTTTCAGGAATTTTACACTACATCATAATTATGGGTCTCATTAAAATTCTTTTCGTTTTGTTATCTTTGCCTTTAGTACAGTAGGGATTTTGTTTGATGTTTTGGTGATTTATGAGTACTTGTGAAATAACAGAGAAGGCAGAATTCTGGTGAAAGGAGAGGTGAATGATTGCCCTTAATGGACCAAGGGATTCATAGCCATAGTTTTGTTTGGCAATACTTTCCTAGTTTGTGGAGCACTTGTTTGTACAGTGTTTCAGTGGGATACAAATCTTTGATCATCTCTGTGCTAAATGTGTATTTACCTGGGTAAATGTCTTGCTTAGGTTTCAGATGTATTTTTGGCTGGGTTGGGTTTTTTACTTCACGGTGGTTTCGGTCATCACAGAAATTAGTGGCTCCCAGGTGATTTCAGCATGTGCCAGGGCGAAGATGAGATGGCATTGGGTCTGTATGGAATCCACAGGACCTGCTGACAGAAAGCTCTAGTGTTAGTGAAGCTGTATCAGTTTATATCAGGGGAAACTTACCTACTTGACCCAAGGGGAACACAAGAAGTTTTTGATCAGACCTTTTTATCTGTAAATTTTCTGTTTACTGTTGATTTTGTTATATATCCATCTGTTTATAATGTGCTTGCTTATGTTTTTTTGTGGGTACTTTAATAACTGCTTTTAGATTTTGGATTTTAAACTGCTTTACAAACACTTCACAATTTCCTTTCCATTTCACAGATATTAGGCATTTTTACCTCTAAAGCACATATAGTCTTCACTGTATGTAATCATAAAGTTGAAATATGGAACTGTCATAGTTGTAAGAGATGGACCTGAGTGTTGGGAAGCTGGTGGACTCTATCATTGGATCTGTTTTGTTCACAGTAATAGCAAGCCTGCTCCCTAGGTCTTACTATCCAGATAGTCCTGTCTCCCAAGACTGAATCCAGATGCTGGTGATGTAGGCGGGTGTTTTCCTAAAACTGAGTGAGCATCACCCTGTCGTAGCAGAAGCTGTTCAATTATTATTCCATGAGGTTCCCCATGTGAACCTGGCATGAGTATATTTAACACTTCCTATTTGTAATTACCAATGTTCTACAACATGTTAAAAATAGTCCAGAGGTTTTGGCCCTGCCTGCCCTGCAGTATGTTTAACCTTGTTTAGGCTTACTGCAACACTGTAGTCACAGATCTTGTTGCCTAAGGGAATTTTTTCACGTTTCTTAATTTAATTAAATATTTCCCATTAATTTTAATTAAATGTTAAGATGGAGAATTCCTCCTTAACCCTACAATAGTAAGGCTTTGCAAACCAAAGTACACTTTTCACAGATTTTATTCTGACACTCCGTCTCATTTGATACAGTGAATAATTTAACAGTGATTTTAATATTCTGGGGCTTTTTTTACGTCTGTTTCTATTTATCTCCCTCCAGCTTATTGGAAGCAAATGAGACAGGTCACCAAAATGCCCTAAGAATTAGAAATGAGGTGAACACCACGTCTACACCATCTCTGCTTGTCTGGTAGCTGTGAACTCCCATCAGTGCAGTGTCTACCTAGGAATCCTGACAAGTAATCACTTTTCTGGATATTTCCAAATTTTCCAGTTTTGTGGCCACATTTATTGGAATATAGCGAGTTCATGTCCCGTATTTGTAGTGACAGGACTGGGCAATCAGACTGTCAGTTGGAAAGTTTAGGTGCATGTAATGTAAATAGTTGTGCAGGTTAGCTATTCTTAACTTTATTAAAATTCTGAAGTGAAAGCTCTGTTGCTGCCTGGAAAGAGTACTGCTGCAGTTATTTCACCAGTAACAGGGATATTTCCATATTTCTACTCAGTGGGACTACACTTTTTACCCATTTTTATGTGAGGGTGGCTGAAATTGCTCATTGATCCTTTGGACAGAAAATATTTCATATTGCTCATCAAAGGTTTGCAATCTCTTTGGGTTTTTCTGTTTGTGTGTGTGTGTGTGTGTACATATTACAAACACTTTGCTATCTAAAGAAAAAGAAAAAAGAGTGGAACATGACTCATGAACTGTACATCCCACATGCCATACACCAGCATGCTGAAGGAAATTCAGCTTTAAGCCTGTTTCTCTAGGCTCCCAGCTGACTTATGATAGCACAATGTGAAGTTGTAGAATGAGCAGAGTCCCATCAACACCGCATCTGTTCAGACTGCTTGCTTTTTAGCTTCCACACTGACATTCACAAATATGAAAGGGAAGAAGCTTGCAGTTCTTCTGATATGCAGAGCATTTTATAGTGGAAAAATTTACTGTAACTATTTTAGTCAAATGCATTATTCTGTCATGACCTGGTTATAAACATAGTAATTTTATATAAACAGTTTTCACATCAAAAAAAGGTTTATTTTACAGTATTTCCAGGCACAGAAAAATCTGCTGTAAAAGGTAAGCTCCTGGCTGTGTTTATTTCTGTAGAATTTACTACAAATTGCATTTATAGGGCAATGAGGCTTGGAGCCATCCCACCTTCCTTTCTTTCCAGGTCTGCTGTTCACAGCAGGAAGGAAAGTATTCAGATGCCACTTGAAAGCCAGTAGACCCTGTGGAGATGCTATTTCTTCTTCATGGTCAGCTGGGTGTATACTGCCTGGACTACTATTTTAGGCACTATATTTTGGTGAAATGCTGAGCTCAGACCTGATTGTCTCTGCAGCATCATTTAAGGCTGGAAATTTTGTAGGTGGGAAATACCAGAGCAAGTCCTTTACCTCAAAGAGTTATCTTAGCTCATGGGTTTTCACAGGCCAGGTTTCCTTCACAAGAGGTGTGCTTTGAAAGTTACTTGTTTTGTGCCACACTCAAATATAGCTTCAGAATCAGCAAATCCTCTTTGGGCATCCACTGCCCTGAGAATGGTGTTCCCATCTCTTATGGATTTATCATGGTTCTTCCACCATAAAATCTGTAAGGATTATTATTCATTTCCTTGTCTTTCCGAATCACATCAACAAGACTGTAGTCCGCAAAGAGGTGCTTGGAAATCACCTTATATTGGACATAAATATTAAAAAAATAATAAAAGAAATATGTAAGAAAGAAGAGCTTTGCTTCTTTCCTTCTTTGTTTTCTCAGCACCTTTAAAATTTGGATTGTTCTTTGTTTTTTTGTTTTTGTTAGGGTGGTTGTTGTTGTGTGGGGTTTTTGTTTCATTGGTTTTTTTGGTTTTTGGGTTTGTTTTTTTTTTTGTGAGGTTAGTTTCCTAATTTTACAGTCTAACTTGTAATTTTAGAATACTTAGAGTCAGCAGCACAAAGATGGATAGAAAAATACAAAGGATTTGTGTGATTCCAGGAAAGACTATGTAGTTCATTCCCAGGGAGTTGTGCCAATAGTTTTCAGAGAATCCTGATTAAAAATCAGTTTTTCATAAGGAAATGAGCAGGTGTGTCTGAATACACGATGTGAGCCAATCTGTTCAATAAGAAGATCTTCATTATATGTGACTGTTTTTCAGGGCAAACCCTCATTTAAAGTCCTTTCATGGGTCACTTCTGCCTTAAGCTCCTGTGCTTGGGAAGGATAAACACTTTGGTGTTTGAACTTTCAGCTTAAGAGGAACTGTTAATGAGAAATGTAACTGCTGCATTGAGTTACACATTATAAGTCTTTTGCTTGAAAGTTAAGAAGGCAACTTATAAAAAAAGTTAAATAGTGTAAAGCTCCTAGTAAGTATTATTCCTTTTTGAGAACCCATATTTTGCTTCAAAAAATCAGAAAATCATTATTCAGAGTTCTTTTTCCTTCTAAAGAGCTCCAGACTGTTAGCAGGGAGCTAGCAGGAGTTAAGAGGTTTGGCAGAGATGTGCAATGTGCTGACTGGAGCAGAAACATCCTTCATATGCTTGGTTCAGCAGTAAGGCTGAAAACGCTGAAGAGACATTTAGAGATGAAGTCTGCAACCAGTCACATTGCCCGGGTTGCTTCTCCCACAAAGACAAGGTATTTTTTATTATTGCTGTTTTTCCAGAGGGTGCAAGCAGCCTTTATTTCCCCATCTGTATAAGCAGAGAGCCAGATCTGTGTCTGAAAGAGCAGTCAGTACTTCCCAGAAAGGGTTGTTGGCTCACAGACTGGTTGAAAATTGAGAAAGTGCTTTGTTAAATATTTCAGAGCAGCTGAGCCTTAGTTTGCTGTGGCCCCAGTTTTCCTCTCTGCTATTTTCTAAAGTTATTTTTCAGTTGGGTTTTGTTGAGGGAGTTGGGTTTTTATTTGTTTGGGGTGGTTTTTTGTTTGGTTTTGTTTTGATTTTTTGAGTTGCGATTTAAAACTCATGACTCAGAATTTGTCTGAGAAGAGAGCCTTGGAAACTGCTTGAAAATTGGTATCACAAACTTATAGGGCCAATAATTGAAGTGTTTTCTTGAAAGTTGTGAAATCAAATTAGCAACTCAATTTGCTTATGGTTTTCAAGTGGGGAAAAAGAAAGGGCAGTCCTATTTTTGTCTGTGATCACTGTCTTGAAGATAAATGACTTTGCTCCTCGCTGTAGGCCAGTGTACGTAGCCTTAGCCACTACACAACATTTTTTTTGGTTGTAATTGATTTTTTTATGAGGAATTTTCAGAACAATTTCAAACCCAAATATTTTCCCTCTACTCTTTTATTTCTTACTTGCTCCCTGGCTGATTTGGCTGTCAGTGTAGTGCACTGACAAATAAATCATTGTCAGGGCTCCGTTCCCCAGTGCACGAGAGTCAGGAGTCCCAAACTACCCCTGCAGTCAGGCAAAGGTCCTTACTTCACAGCTTTATCAAGGCTTGCTGACTTTGCAGCATCCCACAGAGAAGGGAAGCTCATGACATGAAAGACAGTATCTCCTGTACTCAGAAAAAAAATAGCCTGGGAACAAAGGTGCCACACAAATACAACATTTAACACGGGCAACGCGACTCCTTTTGCAGGGCTTGTGACCTGGTGGGTTAAACACTGCACAATGAGCTGGGCCACCAAAATGTGACCAAAATGTGACCTTGAGCAAGCAGATTTCTGTCATCATAGCTCAGTTTCCATTCTTGTTTGATGACAGAGTTGCTGCATACTTGGAGTAAAGAGCAGGCCCTTGGTATTAGGCTTTCCTACCTGTCTGATTTCATGCAGATTGTGCTGGTAAGCCATACAGAAAAAAACATATTTTTCTGACAGTTTTGGGGCCAATTTCTGTCTCTCTCTCAATGTTTACCAATGTATGGCATCTCATAACTCCAGTGACATTTTTGAGGATTTTGCTGGAATCTCAGAAGATGGTAGTTTATTGCTAAATATTTTGCCTTTGCCCCTTTTCACATTGAAATTTCAGACCTGCCACCCTGCAGAGGAAAGCTTTACAGACACATTTGGTGAAACTAGATGGAAACTAGAAAAGCTTAAATTTCAGCTTTAACTGATCATGTTAAATTCTCACATACTCTCAGAAAATGGAATGTGGGAATTTTCTGTGGTGCTGTTTCAGCTTAAGCATGCTAGTGGGGATTTTATGGGGTCTGGGGGTTCCTGTGTGCTGCAATATTTTAATGTTTTTAACTTCTTGCTGTACTGCAGACATTTGTAGTGAGCAGAAGGCATCAGATGTAGGATAGTGATCTTTTGAACTGCTGCTAAAGCAAAATGTGCTAAACTGTAGAGTGAAAGGTGATGCCACAATCAGCCTTAAAAATTTCACTTCATTTGTTTTTTCAAGGATAAGAAACAGATGAAAGAAAACCTTTTTTTAAAATTGTTTTTCTAGTTACTTTCCTCACTGAGAAAAATAGTAAATTCACCTTTCAAGATGAATTAGAAATCAGTCCTAGCCACTTGCTCAAGGAGGACCAAAGAACAAACAAACAAACATTTGAAGTGTAGAAAAGTATGCTAATATGGTCAAGTTTAGAGAAAGGTAATCTAAATTAAGCAAGAGGGAATAGTGAGACGGTAAAGATGTGGAAAGACAAAGAGCCTTCAGAGAGTTCCTCTAACAGTGGCTGTGTTTACTTTGTTAAAAATGGGGAAAGTAATTTTTGTCTGCATGTTATCAGCAAATGAGAGTTTTAATAATAAATTATCTGTGAGATTGCTATTTTCTTTCCTTTTGCAAGGAGAGAGGCTCTAAAAAGAAAATAAGTACTTCTGTAGCTAAAAATGTTTCGCTAGTGGACAACAAATAGAAACAAGTCTGGATTATTATTGTCTTTAATTTATGGGGTGTTGGATTTTTGTCCAGGTTTTTTAGAGTTTTTTGAACAGATAGGGAGAATTGTCGTCTGGTGATGGAGTAGTGTGAATTTAGCACCATTTTCACAGTTACTGTGGCATTAGCAGATCCAGGAGCACTGTGAGCTGGAATAAAAATATAATCTTATAATGCCAGTGAGTGGCTGGGTTGAAATCAGTGTGATTTCAACTGACCAAAAAACATGAGTGTGATCAGCAAAAAGGGAGTCACTGGTGTCTGGCATGCTGATCTTTGTGTGTGTTCTGTGACTAAACCCAGTACTCCAGGAGCCAGATGGCCAGTGGGTGGTTGCACTTTGCCTTTCAGTGCCCTTCTCCTGATCATCTGTGCTTGGGAATATAAAACTACCTTGGCTCCCTATCTGCCTGTTACCCAGCTCTCTCTCTGAGGATAGTAAGCACATATTCCTCAGAAGGAGAGCACACATGCAGCCTTTGAAGCTGTGGGAAGAATTGGAGTGGTGGCACAACTGGGAGGTAGTAGCACTTGTGTCAAATTAGTGAAAGAAAAATTCTGCAACTTCGAAACGGAATTAGGAGCAAAAATCCCATTTCGCTGGCAGTGCTGCTTCTGTCCTAAATTTTGGAAGTTTTGCCTGGAGGAGTGTAATTACATGCCTGAAAAGAGGTCTTAGGTGTCTGACCTTAGGTCCTGTAATTTACATTTTGTGCTTATGGTCACCTGAGAAAGAAAAAATATGCTTTGGGATGCATTTCTTTTTAGGATGATCGTTTGTGCCTTTTTTCCATCTTCTGATTCTCATTCTGTTCCAGTGTTGAGCATGAGTCCCTTGCTTCCCTGTAGGGAGAGATAGATGAGCAGACATGTAAATGAACCTTCTGTAACTCTTGCACAGGATTTCATAGTCTGTCACAGAGGAGCAATCGTCTGTCACATTAATATGGTTCTTATTACAGTATTTATGTCAAACCCCCTGTCTTTCATCATTTTCATTAGCATGAAAAGTAAGGTTTTAACAACTATGGTAATAGGTAATAATGTAGCATTAGAACATAAATCTAGTGATGATACAGTTACCCATGAAGTGACAGGGAGATGTTATAATGTGTTTCCAGCACTTATTTTGGGGACAGATTTGTGTAGGTGGCTTAATTTTTAGGAAGTGTTCACTATAATTATCAGAACTAACAGGGACACTTGGCAAAGGAGAAAAAGAAATCTTTGGGTTGCAATTAAATTGAAGGCAAGAGGTAGCAGTTGCAGTTACAAATTACCAACTTTCTGATGGTGCTTGGCACACGTTCCCTTCCTGCTTCTGACCGACATGTGACAAAACCTCACAGTTACAGGAGGGTTCACTGCCAGAATCTCTGACTTTGGTGCAGGAAGGACATTTTATATGCAGTGTGTATTCACAGGCACAAGTGGGATAAACTGAAGTGAACCAGATCATTGAGTTAAATAATTTAAATGTTAGAATACGCTTTGTTCACAGTCGGAACTGTGAAGTACTTTGCAAAGATAGCAGAGCCCCTCCTGAGCAGAGGAGGAATTGCTCAGTCATGAAAATTTACCTAAAGAGCTGAGGTAAAGGCAACCATTATTTGGAAGAATAGGGCCATTCAGTGGACCTGCATCAGACTGAGAAAACACAGAAAGGAACATTTTCCCTACACAGTAAGGAAAGGAAAAGTACTTTAGTTATCCAAACTAGCACTTGAACACACTGTTACAGTTAATTTGAGATGTAATGGAGTGTTTAATGGCTTCCAGTGGTCAGGAAGTTGGTTTTAGAAAGATTGTGGGTGAGAAAACTCTTACCCATCCAAAGCATCCACATGATTTACAGCATTTGTAGGCTGCACAGTGCATTGTGGTGCTCAGAAGCCCCAGGCTGGTGTAGTCTGCTCTGCTGCCAGAGCTTGATGCAAAGCTGAGGTCTCCTGGCAATGCTGCAATAGATCTAGAGAGCCCTGAGACCCTTGACATGTGAAGATGTATTAGCAGGCTTAGATCTTAAGGACTGTGCACAGCCTTGCGCTGCTTCCCACAGGAATAATCCATTTGCATTTGCTTTGGGCATGGGGCTGGTTTTCACCCTGTAGCTCTGTCCTCTCTGACTGAGCTCTGGGATCAGACACCTCTTACTGCTCCATATCAAATCAGATCACATGCCACAGCATGCAGCCAACTTGTCCATGATCAGGTAATGCTTCTGCATGGGACCCAAGTCCTAGTTTTTGGATCCATCTAGTATAGGTTGTGATGGGATTTTGCTTTCACTGCTGACCTAATGCTTTCAGGGAGATGAAATGTGACTTCCCACATTGTGGTTTGGCAGCAGGCCCCATCACTCTTTTCAGCATCACTTAGATTTTCCTGGTCCTGATTTCCACATATTAAAATGCATTGTGCTGCTTTGGAAGGAGGTGAAGGAGAGGGGGCTGATCCTCTGGTGACCAGTGACAGGACCCGAGGGAATGGCCTGAAGTTGTGTCAGGAAAGGTTTAGGCTGGATATTAGGAGAAGGTTCTTCACCCAGAGAGTGGTTGGTTAGTGGAACAAGCCCCCTAGGGATGTGGTCACAGCAGCAGCCTGACAGAGTCCAAGAAGTACCTGGATAATGCCCCAAGACACATGTTGTGATTTTTGGGGCTGATCTGTAGAGGACCAAGAGTTTGACTAAGGTGATCCTGGTGGGTCCCTTTTAACTTAAAATATTCTGATTGCTTGGGTAAGAAACTGGCAGCATGAGGTCTTCGTGTGCATGAAGATGGTGAGGCTACATCAGCTGGGATATGAATTTACCACATGTGAACTTATACACTCTTTTTCTGTGTGCAAATCCCTGCATCCAGCATGAGTGTTTGGCCAGTGGGTTCAACAGCTGTCCTGGGAGTTTAGGCTCCTTCTCAGTGCACTGAACTGCTCAGGCAGACCTCTGGTGAGTGACTAGGTGCATTTGTCAACTGCAGCCCTTTTTTTCCTGCTCATGAGTTAATCAGTCTCTGTCACTCGTGTAACTGAGCTGGCTGTTACTGCTGTTGATTTGTGATACAGAACTTTTTTGTCTGGTAGAGATCAGAGCAATTTGAAGATGAAGGTGAGTGCTCTCATCCCCATTTAACTGATGGGAAAGCAGCAATGAAAACCAATTTCTGAGAAGCAGCAGAGCTGAGAGTTAGCCATTGGGAATAAAATCTTGTCTCTTACCATCCCTGTGGATGCTTCATAAATTTCAAGTGAGCCTAATGTGCAGTTTGAGATATGTTTTGATATATATCCTTTTGACAGACAAATCATAGCCTATCTTTGTTTTTCCAGATAGGATGAGCCTGATTCTTTCTAAAATGAGATTTCCAGAGAATATTCATCTTCACAAAACCAAATTCCACCTTAGTATTCTGCAATATCTATGTGTTTAAGCACATACTCTTGCCTGGTAGTTTGCTCACTACAACATTCACAGAAATAGTTGGAACCCTGGGATTGGATACAGTCAAAGTAAATCCACGTGGAGTAGACAAATAATTGCCTGTGCAGTGGTTACCATCAATTTACCCAATTTTCAAAATCCAAGTTCAGGTCCGTGGGAATAATGAGCTGCCTTGGTTCTCTCTGTCACCTCTTTGTTTCAGTGCAGTAGATGAGCAGGGAAGCATGTGCAATCCCAGCTACCAGCTGGTGCCAGCTGTTTGTACCCAGGGAGAGCCTGGCTCACAGCATGTGAAGGACGCATGGAGCAAAAGGAATGTCTGCACTATATGACTAGAAATGTTAAGAAGATGGCTGGTTACATTGTCAAGCTTCCAAAATATTGTTGCACAGACAACAGGTTCTGCAAAGTCCTCTCCAAAATGACCAGTCAGTTTGGTGTTACTGTCAGGCTGAAGTTAAGCACCTTTGCCTTCTCAATGGGTTGATTCAGTCCCTATTCCTAAATTCTGCTGGGCCTTCCAGCAACTGTGACTGAAGTTAGAAAATCTCTCCTTGCATCCATTAACTCCTGCCCACCTCCACATTCATGCTTGGCAGAGTGGCAGTCACCTTTGGGCAGTGTGTGGCTGCACACTCAGGTATGCTGGTCTGCTGGGATTTATGCTTCCATTCCCCCGACACATCTGCAGGGTGACATCTGCATGTTGTGAAAGATGAGCAGGAATAAATGCTGCAGGCTTTTTTATAAAAATGTTAGTGCCTCTACACTTAGGCAGTAGTGTGGCCTGATTATGCAGGAGCTCTGAGGCTTATCCCAAGATGATGATTTTTACATCAGAAGTAGATTAATGGAAGTCGACAGCCTTGTGTCCATCCAAACATGGTATGAAATGATAATAAGTATAGAATTGCTAGTCAGTAGGGTCTCATGTCACATAGTCAGACTAGATAAATGATGAATATGTAATGAAATTACATAGAATTGAGACAGATGGCTCTAGCTTTTGATAAATGCATATATCTTCACAATCAGATAATAATGCCAATGTGTGGAAGATCAATTGGGATATAAAAACTTTGAAAAAGAAAGTAATTTCTCTGCTTTTGCTTTAAGATGCGCATTTAAATAAGAATCAGGCTTAATTTAATTATAATTTTTTTCATCATGAAATTAAACAAGAAGAAGAAAAGAAACCAATGGGAGAAAATACAGGGACATTTTCATCTTATTTTGCTTTGAATTGTAGTTATTTATCCTAGTGCCTATAATGAAATACCATTGCCAAAAAGAAAAGACAATTATTTTCTTCCCAATAAACATTAAGATAGATTGATGGTCACCGCTATAAAAAGGATTAAATGAAATTCTTGACACTGTTTCAGGAAGATGTCAATTTGTTCCTAAGAACTCCAGTTATGAGGAAGCTTATAATACAGTCCACTTGTTATTGATAGGGATGTTTAATATTTTACTGACTATTTAAGGTGCAAAGCCCTTGAGCTAAATCAACTTCTCATCCTCTCTCTGGATTTTACTATTTCACTAGAGGTACATCTTTCAGGGAATTGACATGATTGACTAGGGACATAGTGTAAAACATATCATTTGAAATAATGTCATTATCAAAAAGGAAGGAATTTTGAGAACAAAATAATTATGAAGCTCATTAAATTCACAGTTTCTGCATATTACAGATTAGTGAAAGAGTAATGGCAGTAACTCAACACATAATTTTGGATGGTGGCTGTGTATTATCTGAGTTACTGTCACTTTCTTTGAATTTAAAGTCCTTGCTTGTGTAGATAAACAAATATATCTGTCCCTCATTTGCATGAGATTTAGGATATTTTCAGGTGAAGAGAAAGTAGCTTTCAGCTTCCTGCAGTCCATCAGCCAAACTTTGAGGAGTAGTAGTTATGGTGAACAAATACCAGCTGAGGTCTGAGGCCTTAGGTGCTGTACCAACACACAGGAAGAGCATTACAGGTATGGAGAGTTTGTATTCTCTTGTCTCCAGATGAGATTTCTTGAGCTGGGAGGAAGGAAATGGGTAAAGGCAATGTTGGGTGGGAAAACTAGGATTAGTCCTCTGTGCTCCATGCCTGTCTGGATGCTCCCATAGGAGAAGCTTCAAGTGAGATTTCACCTTCTGTGGCTGTGGAGATTTGGAATCAGCAGCTGGCACAAGAGAAGGAAAATAAGGTTTAGGCTGCAGTCAGCATATAAAATGATTTGATGTCTTCAGAAGATGACTCGAGTTTGTGCAGTGGCATTGCATGAGGAGTGCTCCATTTACTCTGCCCTGAGGAACAGAAAAATAAGGCTCAGAGCAGAGGACTTGGAGGCTTTTTGTGCAACCGTTGGAAAAAACAACAGTGCACGATCCCTTTTTCTTTTCATACCATCTGGGCTAAAGAAACAGGTGTTTTCTCAACTCTGTGCATTTTTCCAGAGCCTCCCAAATGTTATTTCAGCAGTCTTTACAGGACGTACTGCCAGGTGCTGGCTTGCAGTGGAAGTGGGGCAAAAGTCCTGCTCCTCTCAATCCTGATGGCACTAATGCTCCCAAGGGAAGACATTCGAGGAGTAGTAAGAATTTCTACCTCACAGGCTGCTGGCTGCAGAGCCATCACAAGAGGAGACATTTCTCCTTCCACACTTAGCCACTTTCTCAGTGCTTCCAAAAATTGCTTACAGCTGTCTCAAGCCAAGTTACCTAAAGCTGGAGGCTCCCTAATAAGACTTAAACACTTTAGATCTCTCTATGTAGAAACTCTTTGTCTCTACTTTTTAAGCAGAAGGATCACTGACCGTCTAAGGCATTTTTAGTGGTATCAGTGTTTGCCTTCAGCCTGCATTTACATGGAGAATCTGGGATAAGATCTTAAAAGAGCCTATCACTTTGTGATATTGCCTCAAGAGATTTTTTTTTCTGTGAATCATAACTGTGATAGTTTATTGATCAGATTAAACCAACTTTCAAAAGAGAAGATAATGCCATACATTTTACTTAAGATGTTTGTGCAGCTGCTAAACAACTGAATGCCAGTAAGCAAACTCCTTGGTGGTGGCAGGTGGGGAGTGCTCTGTTCTCAAAAGTATCAAATCTTTCATTTTCTATTGATGCTTTTTAGAAGCAAAACAGTGTTTTCCATTACAGCAAGTCCTCAGCTGCCTTACAAATCAGCAGAGATTGAGAATTCCTGGACTGTGCCTCAGGAGCAGCCTGCCATCCAGTTGTATGTGTATATAACCATTTCATTTTCTAAGCTGCAGCAGGTCTATGCAATCAGGGCCATTAAAATGTGGTTGGCCAAAGGTGTTAGAAGGAAAACTGTTGGCTCTCACTAAGGAGATTTGCCATCTCTGTAGTATAGAAGGAAAATATAAAGGGAAAGTCCTTATTTCTGTACTTCCACCAGAGCATAGATAAGCATGAAGACAATTTTCTCTTCTGACTATGGATTATGTGTGCTATCAAAGACAGGCTATCCTATAAGTGGAATTCCCAGAAAATTTCTGTCTGTGTAGTGAAAAACATCTGCAGGAATCCACAAAAGGTGTTAAAGCACATTGGTGTTTGCCATTTCTCAGTCATCTCTCTCTCTCTCTCACACACATGCACACACTCTGTTTCTGGCATTTCTCATGCATCAGGATGACTTAAGAAAGACCTTTTCTCCCTCTCCATCCCCAGTCAGTGATGCTACAATGATTTAGAGTAGGAAACAGTTCATGGAGCTGGGCAGACCTCTGGGAAGCTGCTGCTGTAGGAATCCCAGCGCTATGTGACATAGGAAGCCTGACTATTAACATTCTCAAAAAACAAAAGCCCAGGTTTGCTTGGCATTTTTGAAAGTTGGGGAAAAGAGGAAAGGACAGAACTCATCCAGGTCTTGAAAAGCTAGACAAAATGAGTTCAAGAGAACCATCAATGTGATGGTAGGTATGTTTTCAGGGCTTTGCTTGGATACTACAAACATGTGTTAGCAAAGGCTATAACTAGTAAATACTCATTAGCAAAAGGCAGACTATTGCCATTCTCTGGTTTTATGCATACTTTCTAATAGATGCATGCATCTCTGCAAGTAAATATTGGAGTCAATGAAGCTGCATGGTATTAGACAGTTTCCTGCTTCTCTCTCTGCAGCAAAAAATGCAGTGTGTTCTCCTTTCCTCCATCCCCCTCCTTCCTCCCCTCCACATTGGCTGTGGATTTAAAGCTGTTTAACTAAAACTCTGACAAAGGAATATGCTAGAATTGGAAAGATAATTATAAGGCCAAAAACCCCTCACACACCACTGGATTCTTTCCCTCCTGATGTGGATTCTGGATTTGTCTGTGAAAGCAAAGAAAAAGCTTTCTTTGGTACATTGTCATTAAAACAGTTAGAATCTGCAAATCCTGAACAGTCAAGACAACAGCAGGATTATGTTTGAATCATAAGAATGAGTAATGTGTTCTGCTTAATTACAGAAGTTACAGAGGGAAAGGATTTATTGACTGCCCCATCCTTCACCCCTCTTAGTGTGGGATTGTTCTCCCCATAGTGCTTCTTAAGTCTTTTTCTTTGCAGTGTTACATGCACCACGTGATGGATCATCCACAGCTTAGCTGGAGGTCTTGAAGCAGTTCTTAACAGATTAAAAGGTGTAGTTGAGCTCGCTAGTTGCTAGCAGATCCTGTTCTCAATGTGGACTTTGGGAAATGGCCAAGATGTGCTCATCTGCGGCTATGAAGTTGGAGAAAACAAAAGTGTCTCAGCTCACTATCAATATGTTTTCCCTGGAACTTAGTTTTAACATTGGTTGTCTCAATTTCATCTGAGAGCTTTTCCTCATTATTTCCTTTTGAGAGTTCAAAAATAGTTCCCCCCATCACTCATATTCACAGCCTCTGGTTTCACAGTCTCTCCCGTTTTGTTAATGTGGACTTTATCTGTAAAATAGTGCTTATCTTTGATCACACTTCAGTTGGTAGGAAATTTCCTGCTAAAATCCTGTATTTTGATAAAGCCCATTTCAGGAAACTTTGGAATTATTACAACAAATCCCACCAAACCAAAAACCAATCTTGATTTTTTCTTTCTCTGTTTCTTCCTTAACTCCCTCCCCAGCCCCAACTGAAATCTTTCTTTCTCATTTAAACTTTTGGGGTTTTATGGGTAGTATTTGGTGTTTATATTTTTCCTGAATAAAAGGCTGAAGGTTTTTTTATGCATAAGAAGACTTTCTTCCAGTCTGTACCTAAGACCTGGCACAAATTTGTGGCAGTGGAATGCCTTCTCCCAGGTGTCAGATACAAACTCTTATTAACACATTCTAGCTCTGTCTCCTTCTAGATGTGTCACTGAGAAGCACATGAGACATTAAGGCCAATACTTTGACCTGCAAACCCACTGTTACTTCTCTATCTAGGCTCTTGCTATTGTCCATCCAAGATATTTCACTATTGTTTCTTTCAACTTTTTATTTTTGCTAAGGATAGAAATGTTAATTTCCCCCAAATTCTACCCTCCCATTGTTGCTCCACATATTTCTGACAAAGGTGTTTTAGTAGCTTCCCCATCCCCAAGCAGTCAGAAAAACTGTCAATCGATGGAAGTGCTTTTCTTGCCACCCTTTCAGGTTTCCATTTTACAAAAATGGCAAGCTCTTTCAGGTTTTGCCTACTCCAGAATGAAGGAAATTCATAATTTGAGGAAAGCAAACCCAACTCCTCTCCCCAAAGCCACCAAGCCCCTCACGAGTAGGAAAAGTCTACATACATAATATATTCTGGGAAAAATAATTGTATTTTCTGAATATCTGCCATTCCAACTGACTCAGATTTTGATCTTGTCTCTCTACTTCTTTCTCTTCCTGTAAAGATGAGTTTATTATATTTTTGCTCCCTGACATTTAGAGTGTCCCTGACATCCACAGTGAATACTATCTGTAAATTGTTATTACAGAGATGCTTATTCTACTTTGAAGTTTCTCTGAATATAGGAATAGAAACATTGGCAATTTTGATTCTTAAACCAAGCTTCTTAGAGACTGAAGACTAAAGCAGCAGAGGGTAGAAGTACTGAAGTCCAATTCCCACTAATGCACTGTTAGTACACCCCTCCAGAAAGAAGATTGCTGTTTTTGAAACACACATAGCTTTTTAATGAATACAAAGGGTCCTTGCTGCTCTTCTTCATGGTGCTCATCTCTGCTTCCATCTCTTGGGAATGCTGTTTCTTGGCTAAACCATCATTGGCTCTACAATCTAGCTGGGCTGTAAAACAAAGATCTGTTTGGTTTAAGATTTGTTCTGTGAGGTGTGTGCTTTGTCTAACCCTGTGTGCCCTCTGTGGGCCAAAAAGAAAGAGAAAAAACAGAGAAAGACTCTCCCAGAAGGAAGTTCACCCTAAGCTAGGACTGGATGAGGTGCCAGTGTCTCCAGGCATCTAGAGTTAAATCTCCCTCAGTCATTCTGCTCTGTTACAGCTTCTGAATTGATCCCCAGGGATTCTGTGTGCTCAGTCCTGTACTTGTAGCACCCTGGAATAATTTCAGGCAAGTATTGTGATGAAAACAAGAAATCCACAGAGACCTCCTAAGAGAAATATGTTAGTTTTCTGGAACCATTGGGTAAAATCAGTGCTGCTTTGGTTACTCTGAAAGGTTGAGCAGACATCTAGCTTAGGGTATCTCTTTATGGTATTACCATAAGCTATCTAAGAAGAGAGAAGATTTAATCACCCCTCTAGGTAAAAATTTTACTTCCCAGTAGAAAAAAGTCCTGGGACAATTCTTTATGACAGCATTCACTATGACAAGGGGTGTCTTTAAAATGATTAGAGAGGCATTAGCTACAGTGATCAGTCAATGAGAAGAGGGAGAAATTTACTTTATCAGTAGCCTGAAGAATAATTCTAGAGTTGCACTCTGCCAAAGTGAAGAAAATAAAAGGCTAGTGTAACAAATCCATGGGAGAAGTTGGGATCAAAAAGAGTCCATCTTTTCTCTAAACTGGATTAGCCAGAGGAAAAATGCTTTCCTCAGTCACAGATTGCCAGACCTTTTTTTTTTTTTTTTCCCTTAGAAAGCTTTAGAAAGCGGATAAAGAGAACTTTTCTGCTTCAGAGTATTCAAATATTTGTTCCTGCAGGCACTCTCAGGGGATTATAGTATTGTTTAGAAACTCACTGATTGGGGGATTTGGAAACCTGAACTGGAGGACTGCACTCATACTAGAAAATAGTTATTGTAATTGGCAAAGTAGCAGCAGTAGTAGCTCTTGGGCCAAGTTTCTTTGACTTGGTAAGAAGTTCAAGGCACCTTTAGAGAGCTAATATCTTAGGCTATAGGCAGCATCAGGGCTAAGAAGTTCATAGGACTTCTTCCTCTTGCTGCAGCAAAGTGGTTTTTCCACCAAACGCCTCCCTAGCTTTGATGCTACTCTCTTGCTTTTGTGTTAGTGGGAAATCTACCACAGTGGCTGAGCCAAGGCAGGACTTATTGTCTCATCTGTGATGTGCAGGGTTCTGTGTCAGGGCTAAATCACTGAGACCTTCCTTGACTTTTTTTTTTGAGTAATTTTCTCTGGAAGTCTTATTGGAGTTCTGTAGGAAGGGCATGCATTAGAAGGTAATTGCACATGCTCTGTTTTGGCATTGTCTTGAAGAGAATTCCTTTGCCAGTGCTTCCTTTGGCTCACCTAACCTGATAGTTGTCACATGGGAAGCTATTTGTAAACCAGTTTTGATACAATCATAAATCACCCAGCTGATGCTTTGGTAAAGCACCCACTGCATGGTGTCCTGCAGGTATCGAGAAGGTGTATGGAGACTGAAGGCATCTGAAGCTACTGGCAGGGATGGGAAGTGTTTTTAAATAAGTTTGTTAGTTAATATTAAAACTGCAGATTTAAAAGTAACCTGTTTACTGTGTCATAACACTCAGCAAAGCCCACATTCCATTCTGGTAATTTGTCACACATTATTATGGTTCCTGTCACTTGCTGGCAAGCTTGGTGACTGAAAAATAGGACATCAAATGTATTAGATGAGGCTGTGTTTCCTGAGAAAAACCCCTGCCTTCTGCCTCCTTTCAAGTGTGGGCACTTCCCCTAGTTTATGAATGGCAGCTGCTTATATCCACAGTGAGAGTGAGCGTTCTCACTGATGTGAATTGATCCAG
The DNA here is from genome assembly GCF_022539315.1 of Serinus canaria. Lineage (NCBI taxonomy): Eukaryota > Metazoa > Chordata > Aves > Passeriformes > Fringillidae > Serinus > Serinus canaria. Next base: position 17,711,204 of record NC_066317.1, read on the forward strand.
TGCCACTGCAGAGCTTTAGTCCCACTGCAAGTAAAATTGCAAGCACTATGGTCATTTTGAGTAGGAGACATTCATCCAAACTGGTGACAATTCACAGCTGAAATTCCCTGGTTATTCCAGTCTGACCCAGGGACATCCAACTTTTAAAAGCTCACTCTAACATTTTACATATTTGGGTAACTTAAAACATTGCTTGTTTTGTTTTAGTGGTTTTCTTCTTTCTATTTAAAAGCCCTGAAAATAATGAACCCCTGTCAGCCTGGCAGTAAAACATCTGCTTTATTCATTAAAACTCACAATAGGCAGAGCCTTGGGTCTTAAGTGAAAAACATAAGTTTTTTAAATCTTGGGTTGGATTTAGCAAAGGAAGAACAGAACTCTGTTCATTAAAACAAAATTTAGGGGAAAAAACCAAAAAACAAAACATAAACTGCTATGTAATTTCAAGTCTGGTATGTGACAGGTCTGTAGTTTCAGAAATGGGAGTTTTACACTTCTGGAAAGCCATGATCCCATAGTGACAGCCTCCCCATTATGAAGTATTCTTGTCTTGTCAAAGAAGCTTTGAAAGGAACAAATGCTATTTCATCAGTATCTCAAAGAGCTCTGTGTTAGTTGTGTTTTGTGTATGCTTTAAATAACACAGAGAAAGTGTGTTACATGATGGCCCAGCAATGAAAGGACACAGTTGGCTGTCATCTTTGCAACACTGCCTTGCTGGTGTCTGTCGAGCAGCCAGAAGTTTTTTGTGTTGCTGAGCACAGAATTTCCCCTCAGGCAAAATCCCACTTGGACAGGACAAAGAGTTTGTTCCAAGTTGTGCTGTCCCCTTTTTTAGGCGCCTTCCAAAATTAAGGCCAGAAGAGATATTCCAGCATCTTGCAGATGGTGCATGCATTTATTCTGAACGGCAGGCAGCCAGTTTGCTGCCATTCAGCAATCTATGCTGTGGTGACATGGATTTCTGCCACATGTAGATTTTTCTGGTGTTTTGCTTATTTCAAGGAAAAAAAAAAACCCAACTAGTTTAAGGGGGTAAAAAAAGCAAACTGCATGCTGTTGGTGTTAGGAGTTTTGAAGTGTAGGCAGTAAAGCCTTCATCTCTCTTTATGTGGTGATATTTTGGTCTTATAGCTGGTTGAGAAGCTGTGTAGCTGTGTCCCAAGTAACTGTTACCTGCTGTCTTAAAACATTCATGCAGATTGATTCTGTAAGGGGTGATTTCCCTTCAATATACCTCCCTTTTCTCATCTAGATTCAAATATGAGACATAAAATTGCAGTCTTATTTATTTTTGTTAAAAAAAAAAAGCCTTAAAACACAACCTCTGTTATTGGATAAATTGTCTGTTAAGTTCTATTTATTATTTGATGTTTGTGCTGTATGCCACTGATTCTCTGAGCTGATATTTTCTGATATTTGTTTTTCTTGTATGTAGAGTTCACCAGAGAAGGTCTGCTTTCCCTGCCTTGGGTATATGTAACAAAGAATTTCAGTGACTATTGTTAGGCTGTCTCTCTTTTTCTCTCCTTTCTATTAACATTCATCCCTTTTGGGTAGTGGTGTACTCTCTATACAGCTACAATTCATTGTGCACAAGCAAGAACCTGAAAATATTGAAATGGAATCCCAGCCTTAGGGAAGCCCTTAAGTAGCATTTTTTAAGGGCCTTAATTAGAACCTAATTATGAGGTTTATCTCCTTTCAGAGACCAGGTAGAGGGTATGAGCTGAATCCAGATCCTCTGGAATATGACGTTGCCAAGCAGATATACCTGTTAAAGCAACAGGAGGAATAGGTGTTGGCTTTTCAAAACCATCAAGGTGGGACTTCACTTAGTGTTAATCTGAGATCACTACTCTGCTTCTTGCATGTTAAAAACACCTGACAGTGTCACTGGCAGTCAGACTACAGCTGCATGACCTGGGGAGGTATGAATGGAGCTTCAGAGCTGCTCAGTCTACTCACTACCTTACCCCAAGTGATGAAAGGTTTCCCATCCCTAATGCTATCCCCATCTTCATTTCAAAACCCCATGTCCTTCAGACTTCTCTGCACCTCCCAGTGCTGAATTTCAATCATTAAGGGACTTGTACCTTTATGTAGGTGATTCATTCGTTCTCTATCACTTCTTTTCTGACATTTGAAATTGGATTTTGCAGAGGTACCACTTTCCTATAACTGATAAGAAATGTTTGTTTCTGGCAAGATGGATTTTCTGTCTTGCTCCTCTCCTCTTTCCTTTATCTGCCTGCTTTTGCATTGTTCTTACAGCTCTTTGTCTTCATTTTTGACTTCTTTCTCCCACTCACTCTTCTTGCTCTTACTTTTTCTCTACTTTCTCCTCTGCTCTTCAAGTGTCTCTTCAGACTCCTTTTGCAGACATTTCTGATGCTTTGCTCCCTTGCCTGAATCCCTCAGCCTGGAGATGATGCAGTGGCTATAAAGATAACAGAAAAGGAAACCCAGCTCCCTCTTTCCAGCTCTGGCTTGTGTGTCACAGACAGTTCTGGGTCTAGTTTTTTCCAGAAGCATGTTGGTTTCAATGACTTTTTCAGTTGGAAGGGATTTTTTTCTCAAAAAAAAAAAAAAAAAAAAAAAAAAGTTTGGTTGGTACCAGCACATGTGGTAAGAGATCTTGGTTCCAGCTGTGGTCACCTGATTTTCATTATTCTAGTCATTATTTCTTGTTAGAGTATCATTTTTTATAGGTTATTAAAGGGTAGTTGAAGGCCAAAAAACTCTAGGCCAAAAAAAAATCACAGCTTGGGAATTCACCTAGAACAAAGGCATCACAGAGTATTAATGAAATATTCACTGGGCTACCTGCTACTCTGAAGTCTTTAGCTCTTTTATTTTCCAAATGAACTCTGTTTTCTATCATGCCATCTCTTCTCTTCCTAAACTGCAGAAGCAAATACCAGATTTGGGAGTAGAGAGTTCCCTTCCCCTACCCTCTGTGTGTAGGCAGGTGTTTCTTGGGAAGGACCAGATGTGGATTTGCCCAAGCTCTGGGGAACACTGTGATCTTTTCTCTGTCCTTTGTAAGCCTAGGGGACTTATGCTTTTCCAGTGGGAATAGCAGTGTGTAGGAAGGGGGTTTCTGCTGAAAGAGAAAGAAAGGAGAGCTGGAGTCCAAAACCCTTGCAGTGGTCACCATTGAAGGAGGTGCTGGAAGAGCAGCCCGGATCATGAGACAGGTAGGGCAGAGAGAAGTGAAGAAATTGAGCTGAAATGTGACTGGTAGGGAAAAGAGAAAGGGTCTGAGTACTGGGATGTCTGTGATGACCCAGCTGTGGGCACCCAACAATGGATCAGTCAAGGCTCATTATAAGGGAAGATGCAGCTACAGAAGTGAGTAAGGGCTGGATCAGAGCACTGGAAGTAGAAATGTGTTGCTGTGGCATACAGGCAGAAAAGAATTGAGCCTGGGAAGGGTGGGAACTTGAGGCTGCATGCAGGGGCTGCTTGGCAATGCCTCAGGCTCTGTGTCAGTGTGACTTGGTGTGATTTTCTATCCTATGCACTTCAGGGCTTAGGGGATGGGCTAAGGGAAAAGGAGAAAGGCAGCCTGCTGAGATCTCGAAGCCCTTCTCACCATGGGCTGTGTTGCTGGCCAAGCATCCTTGGCAGCCTGCCACAGTCAGCTGAGCTTGTTAGGATCACAGCAGCACCTTTCAGAGCTGAAAGAGATCCGAGCAGTGTGGCTCTTTTGTTTAGTAGGAATCACCCAGGAAAGACCATGAGCAGTGATACTGAAAAGCAACACCGTGTTACCTTGCTCTTTAATATAATCTTTTCTTGTGTGTGTGTGCTTGACTGTGACTCTCAAAGGGTAATTCATTTTAAAAGTTTCTCAGGAAACGCAGCCACATGAAGTGACTTAGAATTTTACTGCTGTCACTGTACCTTTCATTGAGGATGGAAGACTTTTATCAGGTCTTTAATTTACCTCAAAGTTTTATTCCATCATTGCTCTATTTTCAATTCCATTTTTATCATAACAGGACTTTCTTTTATTTACATTGGTGAAACCTTGAATTCATAAACTGTCAGAGTGATTTTAATGTAGAATAAGGCTTTATCACTGCATATAAATATATTTAGCCTGAGCTTCATTCAGAGCAATCTTTTGTGGTTTCGGAATGAATGTAACGCTTTTTATGTGTACATACCACTAGATTTAAAATGAGATTTATGACATTCGTTGCCATTGTATAGAGAATGAGGGGAAATATGGGGAATATTTTCCCAGTGTTTAAGGCTGCACCACTTTGAAATAATAAACCATTCTCTCCTACTTCAAAGTAATTTTATAGTTATGTTTAAAGAACACTGAGGGTTTGTCTACTGCATTTGTAATTTTTACACTCAGCCAGAAAAAGACTCTTTGAAAAATGGTTTTTGCTCATTATTGTTTGTATTAAAATACAGTCAGTGGACCATGACCAGCATCAAAGCCTCAACATGTGTTCTGTGCTGCACGTTGCAAGGGATAGCTCATGGTACATTTGGATACTCCAGGCAGAAAATATTTTCTCATTCTTCTTCCCTGCTTTGCAAGCAAGATCATGTCACAGCAGACATTCAGCCTCCTATTTCAGTGTCTCATTACCAACTGAGGAGACAGCTTGCTGAGGGAGCTTAGCCAAGGTCACAAAAGAAGTTTACAGCAGAGCAGGAACTAGACCCAGATTCCCACTAAGTCCAGCAAGCACATCCACTTGGCTAAAGCTTCCTTAAGGATCTTGTCTGCTGCTGGATTTTTCTTTGGGTTGTCCAGGTTTATTGGCAAACTTTGCCCTCTCCTGGAGCAGATAGGGTAGCATCAGCACTTTCTCTTGGAAAAGTTTGGAGAAGTTGTGTGTGGCACCATTAGCTCTGCAGGAAACCTTTTGATCGATTTATCAATTGCTCTGTAAAATGAACTGTGCAGCTGTTGTATTTTTATTAGAGAAGTGACACAGATGAATTCTGTCACAAGATGTGCTCGATATCTGTTTTACCAGGAGTGAGGGGTGCCTTTCAAGTGAGAGCAGCTCTCAGTTATGGATATCCTGTCTTCTTTTTAGTTTTCTTGTCACAAAAAAATATATGGTAACTACCAGCTTACATGAAATTGTTGGTGGCTGAGACTTGCTGACCTGCATGGAAGCAGTACAGAAAGAGCTGAGAGAACAGTGGCTAGCTTAGCAAGCCTGTTCTTTCAAGCTGCCTTGGTGCATGTAAGGAAAAGGTGATTTCTGGTGGAATATAACACTGCTAGGGTGACATTGTGGGTACAGAGGTGGAAGTGGCTGATCACATCCTTTTTCTCCATATGAAACATTGGCACTATTCCTCCAGTTATCTCCACCTCTTTGAGGGTCTGTACCCTGTCTGAAGATCTGCAAAGGGCAACAGAAAGGAGAAGGCATTAGATGAGCAGGCTTAAAGTGAAGGTGTTGTCTGTGGAAAATGCCTGTCAGTGCAGGCACTGGAGAATATGGGAAGCACCCACATGTGCAGCTATCAATTTTAGCACAGGATCCAATGGTGTGAGCTGCATCCCCTGTGTGTGTTACATGCACACAAGTGGATGCTTTGTGATTGTACATCTTCCTCAGCCACTGCTCCCTGTGCATGCTGCATGTGTCTGATGGCAAGGGTGGTTTCTGTGTGTGCCCTGTGTTCTCAAACACACATTTCTATAGGCAATACCTGATCTTTTCATTTTTATGGAGCCAGGATTCCTGGGAATTACTGGGAATTCCTCAGCTGTTACTGAGCTCTTCTGGGTCAGCCCTCATCATGATAAATATTGGTGATGCTCCTGCAAAGTTAATGCACTGGCACTGATTTAAGGTTTGACCTCTTCTTACTTATATTCTTTTGTGAATGTGTTTCTGTCACTAATGTACTCCCCTAAGTGCCTGGTAGATCTATTGGAATAGCTTGCCAATGGACTTATTTCATGGTTTGATTTAGAAAATGCATTTCTCAGACTATTTTGATTATCTTTGTTCTCTCATTTCCAGCAGATTGTGCTTTTGATGTGTTTGTTATCATGTATTATTCCTTCAAGGTAATGTTTGGAATCTCCCATCACTTCTAAGGCAAGCTGTCAGCTCCAGGACTGTAACCAGCTTTGCACTCCTGCTTTGCAACTGCCTTTCTTTCCTTCTTTCTTTCTTTGGGGTTTAGGCTGTGACTTTTTTTGGTTGTTTTTTTTTTTCCTTTTTCTTTTTTTGCTGTGTTTTCTTCCTTTGCAGTAGCAGGAGCTTTGTCCTGGAAGATAATGCAATTGAGCCACAGTCCCCTAAGTACAAGTATTTGCTGATTGCCCATTGCAACTGGTGTATTTCATAGTATATGAGAGTATTGAGAGATTTTACTTTGCCAGGGTAAAACAAGCCACTAATTTTATTTCCACTAAAATATTTATTTACCTACTCATCCTATCCAACACTAGCAGATGGCTGATAGGCACATGGTGCTTCAAACTTTGAAAGAGATTTGTAACATTTAAAAAAAATTAAATCTGGATGGCTTTTTGACTCAGTCTTGATACAAAGTGGAAGTTTTCTGCCTATTGTCTACTTTGAATTTAAAGTGTAATTGTGACAAATCTCAATGACAACAAAAACACTGAAAATGTCTTCTTTTGTATTCCTTAATTGTTTTTTTCCTTTTAACTTGTATGCTGAAGTTCATTGGGAGTGTTATGGTAATTTCATCAGATCACATGAATTTCATCAAATTTCATCCAGAGATTCTTTTCTTGCAGCATCTTTCAGGTTTGATTTAGCACAGGTAGGTGTGACTTTAGCAGTAGGCCATTGAACAGTTTCTTGACTCTTGGGCTCATTTGGACAGTGTATTTCCATAGATTTTTCACTTTAATGACTAAAGGCACAAGTGAGAATGGTTTGCACAGAAGTAGGGCCAGTTGCTTCCTTAAAGCACATTCAGAAACATTTTTAGTTATGGAAAGCACTAAAGGTATGAGCAAGGAGGACAGATGCATATCTCAATTTATGACCAGCCCCAGCAGACCACCTGGAACACATTCAGAGCACAGAAAAACCTAAAAGCAAAGTCCCCTTGCAAATGCTCAGGGAGGGAGTTTAACAAGCAGAGCATGTTGTGAATGACCCATCCCTTGGATATTTTCCCAGCTTCTGGCAGTCTCTAGTGAAGGGGCTGCCTAGACCAGGGGTTAAAACCAGGCCAATGTGTTTACTAGTACCTAAGCAACCTGGACTCCAGGAATTTGGCTAATCCATTTTTTAATTCCCTTGTTTTTCAGCTTTTGTAATATCCTATTTTGCTGCATGCCAGGAGTACCTCTTGTTTCTTTTGGACCTGCTGCATTGTCATTTCCCTGGATGCCTCCATCTGGCTGATAGGAAAAGCAGCAAACCAAAGCAGCTTCATACTCATCTTTGTGATCTTACAGACCTCTGTTAAAATACCCCTCTGCCATCTTCCCTCCAAGCTCAGCTGTCTGTATTTGTAGTCTCTTCTTAAACCAGGCAGTCTTGAGTATTTTTGATATCCCTCTTTTCTGGTCTAGTGTCCTTCTTTAGATGGGCTGGTGACAATCCTTGATGCTGGTGGACCAGGAACACAGAGAGAGAGGTAATCAGAGTGCTACAAGTGAGCAGATCCCTGAATATTTTTTCCTTAGTTGTAGCACAGATATCAGCAATAATCATCCCTTTTTTAAAAATAAATCCTTCCCCTGGCTGCTTGCAGATCTGATAGTTCATCCTGAGAGATTTACAGTGATGTGATTTTCCTGCACCCTAAGTAAAGAAATCTCAGATGTATGAAATGAAAGATTCTGAACTGCTTTTAAATTCCCCATACTCAGAATAAGAAGCACCCCCCAAAAAACCTAAAAAATTAAATACTGGAGTCACTTACTAGGGGCAGATTTTTTTCTCTGCCATATCTTGATTTAAATTGAATGTGTCATTTGGCATTAAGCAAAATGTGAGTTGTATCTTGGAAGACAGCATAACTCATAAATAGTGTAGCCATAAGCCAGCTGATGGCTTACTTATAACCAGGCAAATCTAATATCCTGCTTTGCTGTAGGGTATGTGATTTTCTGTAGATGCTCCACACTCCTGTAATTGTTTGTTGTAGAGGATGGTGAATTTGCCACTTGCCATGAGCTCATTTCTTGTCTTAATGTGATGCAGTTAATATAGATGAATATATTTTTAAGGATTCTTTGAAATGTCAGTCATATTTTAACAGTTTTCTGAATATAATCTTCCCATGGCAGAGAGAATCTGAGAAGAAAATGACTGCAGGCTAAATATTTATTGAATTAGACTATCACTGAGTTTATAATAAAAGATCCATATGAGGCTTCAGAATTTTTGGCCAGTCTCAGAAAGATATACAACTAGATATGAAATTTCTTGCAAAGTAAACTACCTCATAACAAATAGCTTTATTAGAATTTGCTCAGGAAGATTTAAAGGTGAATGCCAAGAAAGTTTATCATGTAACCATATTCTGGCTTCTTTGTCAAGAGAGGAGACAAAAATTGTATTTCAGAAGCAGTTGCAAGGATTAATATAAACATTACATCACATCCATGTGAATATATTTGAAATGAGTGCGAAATGCTTTCCCAATCAAGAAATGAAAAATTAACTTTCAGTTGTTTGACAGACATCTAAACATTAGATACTGTATAAGTAATAGTAATAGTATAGTTTTTAATACTTCTGAATAGAAAATTGGAAAATATATTCCTGGGCCTTTGATAAGTATAAGCATTTGCTGGCAACAGAAAATACCTGTTTTGTTGTTTATTACCCGGACAGGTTTTATAAATGCATTTGGGAATAAATCGCCAAAGCCATTTACTCATCTTCAAAGAAGCAGAAGAGAATAATTGACAACAAAATAGAAAGGTGTAATTTAGAGAGTGATATAAAGTAAGTTGCAGAAGATGGCTTTGCCATTAAAATGCCTTGGTAGCTTCAAAGTTCTCATCTAAGCTACCACTATTTTTTTAAACATATTTTAAAAAGAAAAGAGCTTGCAATTAAATGTAGAGTCACATGTGATGCACACACACATACACAAAACATTTAAAGACTTGAAGAGGATTCTGTCTTTCAGAGATTACTCTGCTTACAGCTTTGCTTTTGAATGAACCACAGTCCTTTATGTCAATAGGACCATGTAAAAGGGCCTTCCAGGTAGGTGTGAATCACTGCACACCTCCACCCTTAATCAGACCTAAGAGCCACTGGTCGGTGACACCTATCAGTGTTGGAAAAAGTGCTCCTGTGTGCTCCATTTCTGTGCTAGAGAGAGAAAATGGGAAAAGTCTGGGGCTGGGATTTAGGACTCTCCCACTGTGAGTTTCTCCTTTTGCTTGCCCTCTTTATGAAGAAGAAGCTACAAATAAAACAAGAGTCTTCTTTACCTGTGAATGGCCATTCTTCATGTAGAACATCCTTGCTCCTTGATTAATAGCACATTTCCCTGTGATTTATAACCATGCCTGTGTTCGGGTGGCGTCAGAATGGCAAGAAAAAAGAGTCAGGTTTATTAACAGGGAAACCATCTAGCTGCTTATGTGGTTTTACTCAGAGTCCTCTAACCACTACCAGCATAAGGAGCAAAATTTGTCCAAAACACAGAGGGCCAGGTGAAAGCTCAGCACTGGCTGGGATGAGACACACTGCGTTTCTAGCCCAAGTCTGAGCCCTTGTCTGCCTTCCAGTCACCAGCCCTCCAGCACTGCCCTTGGTGCCCTGCTGCTACACCCTGGACTTTCTGTCTCAGCTGGGGGGACTTGTGTCTCTCCTTCTGCTTGGAAAAGGCAGTATTTTTAATTGGAAAGTAAAGGACCATAAAAGACATGACAAAGGAGGATAAAACAACAGTGGAAAGTAGAGAGACCTTGCTTTAGAAAGAAGTATTTTGATCCCATTTTTGCCAAGGCTCATGGCAGAAGAGCAGTAGCTGTGTTTGATCCTTCTCAAACTGCCTGATGGTGGCTTGTCTGTGGAGGAGGCACACACTTTTTTTGTGAAAGTCTGAGCATTCCTCCACATATTTAGTTTCCCTGTTAGCATGATTAGTTACCTAGACCACATTTTAAAGCTGATAAAATTACATAGGCAGTCAGCTTTATGCAGTTGTGCTAACTGCCTTCCTAAACGTCTTGCAGCAAGCAAGTCAAGGCTGATGGCACCAACTGCAGCTGGAAATGTTGCCTGTGGTCCTCTGCAGCCACTTCTCAGTGGAGATTGATATCAGCAATTGCATATGGACATGACTGATAGGTGCAATGGCACTTTTAACCTTTTACTTTGGAGTTAGCAGTGTCCCCTCCAGCTCTCCATCATTTAGCATACCCGAGGAGGTGTTTCAGATGTGGCCATTGATACTCTTCTACTGGAAACTCAAACTGACATGTGGGGAAAAAAAATAAAAAGAGAAATTTTACCAAGTGCTTGGGTTACCTGAGTCACCCTGCAGCCTCCATTGCTGCAGGGTCCCTAACTGCATGGTGCCACATGCTTGATTCCTTGCTTTAAAGAGGTCTGGCTTCCTGGGAGAAGAAAAATTGACACCAGCTTTGACTAGGGGACTGAGATTGTATTTAAATGCAGTGATGTGCCTAGTAACATTAATAAGTGAATAGACACTTCTGAAATGTACTTTATTGTACCTTTCCTGACCCTTCTAGACATCTGGCCTTACTTTCATTCTCCCATGGGATTGTATCTTCTGTGAGGCATCTCTCATTGTGTGCCCAAGCAGTGGATTGGGGTATAAGAATGCTGTCAGGATACTGCTGAAAGGGCTTTCTCTGACATTTCCTTGCTACAGGAAGCAGGTTCTGAATTTGTCACCAGTATTCTCATTAACTCTAGAAAAGAAACAAAAGACTTGGAAAAAGGTATGGAAAGTCCCTGTGCTTTATCACCCACTGGCAGGCTCAGACCATCAGAGTGGCCCTGCTGTGGTGTTAGGTTTGGTGTGTCACCTGGGAAGGCCATCTGCAAGGGCCTTATGGGACTGCTATTGTCACTGGCACTGGGGAGCCACAGCTTTCCAGACATTTTTCAGGCGTAGAACTGGGTGCTTGTGTGGCAGTCTCAGACTTGGAAATTTTCAGACTAGTATTTTTGGGAACAGCTTTGATTATGGTGTATTTTAATCAGAAGCAACTGAGCTGGTTCTAATTTTCTGGGCTGAATTAAGTGCAAGTAAGTCTGGAATAGCAGAGAATTTTTTGTTTGTCATTGCTTGGTTCAATCATACTGGGAAATGATTTGATGCTCCAGAGCTAAAGGCAATACAGTAAACACTCTGACCTGTGTTTATTCCTGTTTGAACATTACTTAGAACCTCAAAATTATCTTAACATCAAATAAGTATTTTTCATCTGTGAGCACATTGTTTGTTTATACACTATTTTGTGCTTTATTTCTGATCCTTACATTTTATTCTACTCTATTTATATTAATTTTCTTAAGAAGATACTTGAAATCTGCAAAGGAACAAAGAAGGACACATGCCAAAAGTTTGCCTTCAACACTTTTTTTTTCAGTTGGTGTTAATTTTTGAGCCATTATTCAAGCAGCTGTCCAGGTCAAGAGAGTTCAAACATGCTTCTTCTGCGCCACTTGCACTCCAAGACTGCAGTGAAGGAAGGGAAGTCTGCAAATTATTAAGCATTTGGCAGTGCCTTCTAGTTGGATTAGGTTATAACTGCATCAGTTGCATGATTAAGAGGAAGTGACAGGTAAGCAAAATGAGAACAAAAGTCTCATGCTGTTAGAAGCAAATGTCACCATGTCATACACACTGCTCACATATACCAGTGCTCTCTCTGAAAATACATACTAGAGAAAGAAAATGGGAGAGAAGGGAACTTCTGTGTGTTTGTGGGTGTGTTCTCATGTGTGTTTGTGGGTGTGTTCTCATTGTGTTTGTGGGTGTGTTCTCATTGTTTGTGGGTGTGTTCTCATTGTGTTTGTGGGTGTGTTCTCATGTGTGTTTGTGGGTGTGTTCTCATTGTGTTTGTGGGTGTGTTCTCATTGTGTTTGTGGGTGTGTTCTCATTGTGTTTGTGGGTGTGTTCTCATGTGTGTTTGTACACTTTGTGTGTTGTGCATGTTGGTGTTTAGCTCAGGGGCGTGTCTGTTTCTGTGAGTGGAAACCAAAGCACCCCTGGAACTGTGGCACTGGAAAACTAATCATCAAATTTAAAGGGATTTGCTTTTCAGGTTACTTACAAACCCCAGATGAATCCAATTAAAATATGAATATTGTGACAAATTACTACATTTATAGGTTTGGTTTTTAATTGAGTATTCTTTATGTATGTCGTAATATTTTAAAATGACTTTTTTTAATTACAAGTTCTACAACTAAGTAAGGATGTTTTCACAAACTCTCAGTGATGGTGACCTTTAGCTTGGTAGATGATGGTCTGTAAAACATGAATGGGAATGGAAATACTGGCATCTAAGAACCAAAAAGTGTTTTCTGGTTAGGATCACAATTGGGAGTGACTCTGAGAGGCAGAAGCATAGCAACCAGTTTTGGGGTGTGTGAAAGAAGGTGATATTATATAAGGCCCTGACCAAAGTGTCTCTGGCTTGGCTGGGGACAACAGAGGGCTGCTTATCTGTGGTTTCAGAATTAGTCCTGCCAAGTCTACAGGCTGCTTTCAAAGTATCTTCCCTTGACTGATGACCAGGGGGGTAAATCATATTTTTCAGAGACATTACAGAGTGATACAGAGGCAGGAGATGGTGAGGCTTCTTGGAGACCTCACCATTACATTGCCACTTGAGATCAGAGCTGAGTGTGCAACAGGACAAACTGGTGCTCTCGCTTTCCTGCTTGTGTCCTTTATTCCATATCTTGGTATTTTAACTAACTGGGAGAAGATACTGCCAGCCACTGAGCAGGGGTGTGACACCTTAAATTCTTGGATATCACTTGTGGGCTTGGCTATTCCACACCATATATGAATGGAAGTGAAAACATGAAAAAGCAGAGATTGCACGTTGAGTGTTGAAAAGTGAAACGGTGTTCAGGAGATAGCATCACCTGAGTGACATTAATTCCCCTGTCTGTTCCTAACCACTACTGTCATATAATATTAATGGGTGCATTCACAGAGAAAGGAGGAGCAGGCTTTAATACTGGGGATTCACATGAGATACTCTCTGAAATCCTAAAGATAAGGGGAATTTTGCATTCTTGAAATGCCCAAGTTAAGTACATTTAGAAAATATGTAGACTAGCTTGAGCCTCTGTTGTTGAATTTCACAGATATAAAATGAAAATGTCACTCAGCTTCTGCAGTACCATATATGGAGGTTAAATCTATGTATATCATTCAATCATAAGTGAAGGAGGTTTCTTGCAGTGTTAACAGCACTAAGAAGTTTCATGCTTCTGCTAGATAGGGTATTTTCATTTCTTTATATTTATAGTAATAAAACCAAAAAAGACAGAGACAACAGCCCCAATTTTGTGTGCTTAATATGTGTGAAAACACATGGGAAAGAGCTGTTTCTTTCATTTCACTTCCAAAAAAATTATCTTCTTAAAAATGTTCTTTTTGAGTTTTCTAATGATACAGCCAAAAAAACAAGACTGATGAAAACTCAAGTGGCCAAGGAGAAAAATCTACACTAATTTATTCTCCCTGAAAAGAGACTATGGATACCTAATACTGCATACCTGCTTACAGATTATTTGAAACTTCTGTGAGTGCCTGATGCTGAGGCACAAGAGCTGGTCAGCCAGGCTGTCAGGGATCTGTTTCTCGCTGCAGTTGAACTTGGTAGCTGAGCTCCTCTTTATTTCTGCACAGGTGTCTCACTCTGAGACTTCATATCTTGGGATGTTGTATTGATTAACATTGTACAAGAGACGTGTACCTTTCTTTTCCAGCAAGCATACCTGTACAAGTCAAATATTAATGCCTAGGGTATTCTGTAAATAGCATTCATAATTCTGCTCTGAAGTAACTTTCTGTGAAGCCATTTTCCACTCTGTTTCTTAGAGAAAAACAAATATATAACAGAACTCCGAGACTCCTTTCCAATATTTCATTTGCCGGCTTTCAAACGTCATCATGGGAGCAATGAGACAAGAAAAGAGTCTTTTCTTCCTTCAAGGTCTGCAGTGAGCAGTGTAAAGCCACGCACAATGGATTTGGAAGAAGCTTTATATATTATGACAAGTGAGTCTATCTCCAGGGTGCTCTGCTGTTGTGGAATGTAGTTCTGAGCCACATCATCTATTAAGTCGCTGAATGTGGTAAAATTTCTCAGGTTCTTGGAAATGAAAAGCAGATGAAAAGACCCCCATGACTCAGTCCTTATGAATGCACTGAAGTGAAATTATCAGCCTAAATTGTCCCCACTAATCAGCAGTGTAAGCTTGCAGTGATAGCCTCTGTAAATCTGCAGAGGGTTGGGACTGTGCTGGGTGGAAGGAGTCAACTGACAGCTTTAGGGTCGTGTCTCAATATGAGTCTCAAAATGTTCCAGCTGAAAAAAAGAAAAGAAGGCATATGTACTCCTTGCTCCTGGGGAGGTGTTCATGTGGTTAGAAAATGCATGATTATAAAGCTGCTTCTACACAGAGGGAGAATTACTGGGTTTGGAGATGGGTTTTTTCCTTTTTTTTTCATTCTCTGCTCTCTCACAGTTTCTCTTTTCTTTTTAAGCCCTGAAATCCAGCCTTTCAAAATTTGTCATGCCAACCAAAGCAGGGGATGGCTCTGTGGCTATACTATTTCTGTCATGCTGAAAATGATCTAGTGTTGACATGCCTGCACTGATGTACATCCATACATTTATTCATACCTTGCTTTTCAGACTATAAATATGCTCAAAATGAGGAGAACGAGCTGCCTTCCCATTGATAACCAGAGGCCAGTTATGCTGTCAGTACTTTAACTATAATACCTGGCATCCAGGGGGTAATAAATACTTTCTTTAATCCTTTTTTTAATTTTCTGTCAGTGTGTGTGTACTTGTCTGGATACTTTTCATACCTGTGATCTACTTCTTAGATTATGTCTTTAACTTCTCAAGTTGTATTTTGTTGATCAGCTTTCACATTTCATAACAAAAAAAGGAAGAGGGATTGCCAAGTTATTTGTTAATTAAAGTTGAGAAAAAAGGAAAAAAAAAAGGACATGCAACAGCCTGACTAGGCACAGAAAGCAGAGAGAAAAACCAGTAAACCAGTATCAAATATGAGAATATCTTATTAAAAAAATGAAAAAATGCACTGCATGAATCAAAGTGGTTCATCGTTAAAGTATTCCAGTGGACATTTTTTTAATGGACAGTTTGCTTAATCAATAAATAGATTTTCTACTGAGGAAATCTTCATTATGAGGAATCTCTTGCATGTCCATTTAGATACAGTGCCTTCCAAGAAGGAGTCAGTAATTCCTACCCTGTCAAAGTTTACTGCTGGTTTTGGGTAGTCTTAAATAGAGGTGAAAGAGTGGAAAACAGTCGAGTCTTTTGCAGTTAATAACATCAGACTGCTAAACTCAGTAACTGGACCTTAATCTTGGTAGAGAGGGAATACTCTCCAAGGCAGAGGACTTGGAGAACTGAACTTTCAAAAATTTCAAGGTCATACGGGCTTATGAATATACTAAAGGGTCTATACTGGGAGATGCAGAAAGGGAGGGACTTAAAAGCATGCAAGGTGCAGACTGGGGGTAATTCCCAGTGTGTCTCATGTCACATTGCTGCAAGACACAATCTCCAGCAGGAATATGCCCTGCAGATGCCATAACTTGCTTCAGCACACGACATCCAATTTTGCAAGGTCTGATGACAGGCACGGAATTAACTTGGTCTGCTGCCCTAGGCGTGCCTGGGAGCTGCTTACCAGTTCCAGAAGCATGTCAAGATATTTGCCCCATCTTTTATGAAAGAAAAATAGCCATCAGCATTGGCATTTGAAAGAGCACCAATAAATTCAGGTAGAAGCTGAGCAGTCGTTTCAGTAGTTTCCCTTGTGTCTGAAGTTAAATGTTATGCTAGGTGTTTTTGTTAAACCCAAGCCTCTGAAGACACGGAGGAAACACATACATGACATTCATTAAGATCCTATTTAAATTAATACAAAGCCAACAGAGTTAATTAGGGGAAATAAATGGGTATGTTTCTGTTGTGTGTAAAATTCCATAGGTGGAATTTAGTTCTCAAAGGATGCAATGCGACTGAGAAGTCCAATGAAGATTTTTTGTTTTGTTTTTTTTGCAGTTTTAGAGGACTGTTCTGCAAAAGGCTGCACTAAGGAGGTGCTTTGCAGAAGATTCTATCCTTGGGTAACTATTCCTGTAAGTGCAATTACATTTTTCTCTATATCACTCCTATATAATTTTCTCTTCTGAGCTGATTTATTTTGTTTTGAAAGTCAAGCCTTTTATTCTAAAGAATAGTGCAAAGTAATCCAAGAGAAGACCTCATAAACCTTTTTGCATCCACCTGAATGAATCCTGATTAGGAACCTGTGCAGTGATGTTATCCTGATTGGTGGGAAATTGGTGAAGGAAACAACCAATTTTCAATCAACATAATTGGTTGCTCAGGAGGTTTGAAATCTCAAGAAAAAGCATTGCATCTTCTACAGCTGTGTTAAAAGATTTTTCTGGAATAGAAAATTGTTGATAAGAATTGCACATTTTGCAAAAATATTTACATTTATGAGTAGTTTGTAGAGAAGTCACATGACAGGTATTTTTAAAATCATTAATGTTGTAGGCTTTTCTGTCATTATTGAAGCTCAGGAAGTCTAAATTTTATAAAAGATATTAGAAAAATAACATGTTCAATCTGCTGCCCAACAAAGAAGCTTCTTGATTGCTTTCTATAGGTTCTGAGTACATGTTAATTGGTTTGATTATTCAGTCCTGTAATACAAATCCACAATAGAATGGTACCCAAAATGGTTTCAGTCCATCTTCATCTGAGTGCTAGGAAATGCTGTTTAAATGACACCTGCAGTCTCACATGTGGTTGACAGTGGTGACGAACTCAAGCAGAAGAGAAAATGCGAAAGAAAAAGCAGTCCCATGGCTTCTCATCTCTGTGGCAGTATGGTCTGGTCTTGAGCTGACTATAAATCCATCCAAGTCCAAAAAGTCAAAGTGTCTCCACCAGTTTACCCAGCCAGGAACTTTGGCCTGACTTTGTAATTCATCATGCATTTTGCATGCCCAGCCTGATGTTTTCCTACTCTAATCTGGCATAAATAAATTAAGAAATAGTATATTTCCCATACAAAGCCACTGTAACTCTTAACTGGTTTTTGATGTGTTTTAAAGGTCATTGAGGAACAGAAACTGAATTTTTACTAACAAGGTCAGGCTGAACCAATTCTGCTGGAGTATTTCTTGCTTAATACCTGCCTGTGAGCTAAAGGTATCCCAAAGCCACTGCCTTGAAGAAGGTGGCTGCTTCACTGCAGTAAAGCTGGGCAGCACAGCTGAGCTTGTGGTGCCACGTCTGTCTGAGACAAAGACACAAAATATTGGCACAGATTTGCCACTTCCCTGCTCTGAACTGTGACGTTGCAATTAGTGTGCATCTCGCAGAGGAGAACAAAGCTGGATAACCATGGCTGTATGCACATATCCTCTGCATTCTTCCACCTCAAATTCTCCCTTAAATCAGGCAAGTTGTGGAATGGCTGTGGTGTAACAGGACATAAAACATTTTTGCTTGCTGTGCTTCCCAAGCACTTCCCTTATCACCTTGAGCTGTCCATTCAAGTGTAAAGAGAAGTTTCACTACCCACCTTCTAAAATTATAGTTTCTATCTATTAAAAGAAAGCAGCTCAAAATCCTTTTGAGAGGATAAATAGCACAGAATGCTTTGATTCATATCTGTGAGCTGGAAATTTCACACATCAAGTAAAACACCATGAATACATCATTATTTTGACAGCTTTGTGAAAAAGGAGGCAAGAGGATCTCATTGCATGGATTTAATTTCTGAAGTTTCACAGCTTTGTGTTTTGCAAAAGAATTGAATCCTTCCAGCCGAGCAGAGCAGGTGGTAAACTGAAGGGCAAAGGGGAGACACTGTCAAATCTCATACTTGGCATGCAAGCCCCCACCAAGGGCTTGCAAGGCAGCTCCTGTGTCTCTCACCTTCTCAGAATAATGTCTTTTGTCTTTTTTTTTTTTTTTCCAGGCTTGGCACTTCTCCAGCTGCAAGGGTGGGGGGGGTCACAGAAGAGAGTAAGTTAAATTGCTGAGTTTCCCACCAACACTGCCAGAGGTGAAAGGAAAGAGCTTCACTTTCCCCACCAGAGGATAGCTGGATGCCCACCACCACTATGCCACCCAACAAAAGGAAGCTCCTGGGCTGGCCTTCAGGTAAGATGAAAATCTTTCTGTAAATGCTGGGAACAAATGCAGTGTTTGTTTAGCATAAAGCTGAATTTAGGTGAAAAGTGTCATGAATAAGGGGTAATATCCCAGCTGCAATGAAGGAGTATTTATGTTGAGGTAGGTGAAGGGAGACTCAAAAAAAGGGTCCATTGTTTCTCTGAGCAGTAGTACCCTCCCATGTTCTCATGTCCCTTTGCAAAGCTTGCCCTCCCAGATATTTATGCACCATGTTTGTGGAAAGCCATTTTAAAGCACTGAGGACATTGAACAGTATTTATTCCCTTTGACTAACGTATTTGGACCTCTCTTTCTAATCAGGAGATGAGATGTATTTGTAGAAAACAAAGGAGGTTTCCCTTTCCTATCCCATGATTACAGACCTGAGACTTTACAAAAATTAAAGGTACATGCATGTATTTGGTTAGGATTTTTAACATAACCTTCTTCTTCCTCTTTTGTTCTCAGGTGCCTAATTACCTGTTCTCCCTGATCTCATGCAGTTTAGAATTGTAGGAAGCATGTACTTTCTTCTGGAATAGAAACCTGACTTTTTTTAAGCTTTGGCATTGACATTGACATAAGCATTTGACATAAAAACACCTGTTATGTTAGTGGTGGTATTTCAATACTTTTGCTCCCATGGTCAGGAGAGCACAGAAATTCCAAGGATAATGCAAAACCATAATTAAAGCTAAAAGCAAAATGAGAGTCTGTCAAAGCTCAGAAAACTTTCCAATAAAGTTCACATTTTTATGGACTTGTTATTTTGCACAAACCCATTTTCTTCTTTCCTGTCACATCTCCAAACCTTTCTGTAAGGAATCACCATCTCTTTTTTCCCCTCCTAATTTAAATTCTGCTCTATCTGTTTGGAATATTAGGTATGCCTTAGCAGTAAAATTATTTTAATGATGTGGCTGAGTGCTCGTATATATTCAGGCAAGCAAACATAAAATGGTCATTCTTTATATTAAGGGTCTATCTATTGTTTAGAAAAGGTAATAAATGATAGATTGAAAGCATAGGTGGCTCAAGTAGTGGATGGTGTGTATTACAGAGGTTATTAGCTCATCAGCTGAAGGTGCCATGGATGGCTGCAGGCCAGACTTGGAAGCAGCCTGCAAAATGGTTGGACTCTGTAACAACTGATTTACTGTATACTAACAGGCACATTAACTCTTTATCAACTCTTTATGAAATATGCATGTTTGGCACCCAAATGACAAGTAGGACTGTAAAAAGAGACATAAAATTTCCTTCTGAGTGGCAGTATACTGGCTCTTATTTTAGTTGAAATGTGCAATAGGATTTGTAAGAGTTCCTATGTCACCTGAGATACAGGTCTTGTTTTCAGAAGTGGCACTATGCAGTGACTGCCTCATTTCCAGACTTAGGCCTCTAAGTCACCTGAATATTGTTGAATATGTTGTTGTTTGTTGCATTTACTGTTAGCCAAATGTCCATTTCAATCCCACAGCTTTTCCTACAATGTGTATTTGTGTCTCTGCTTTACCAGAAGCAGCAGTGGGTGCAGTGGGAGAGCTGCAGGGGTGGCAAGGATCCCACTTGTCTCAGATTCCAGTACCTTTCCATAATCATCGTCCTCCTCCTACACTCCAGGATAAGAGTAATGCTAATGACTGCTTTGTCTCCCATGCCTTTCCCTGTGAAACAGAGGAGGTTTAGGTACTGGTGACCATGGAAGGATTTGGGATTTCTCATCCTGCAACCAATTGCTGCAATTTGCAATAGTGGAAGAATTGCTAGAGCTGAGGAAGGTAGGGATCTTTCAGTGCCCAAGCAGAACTAATTGTGCCTCAGCCACACCTCAGAGCTGCCAGGTAGCTGTTCTGAAGGTAGGGAAAGAGAGCAATGCTTCATCTTGTTGCAAAGTCCAGTGCTCTACTGCTAACAAATTGTTGTCTTTCCTTTCTTGTGTAATGCTGGGGTTTTTTGTAACTTAAGCCTGTTATTTTTATCTTGTCTACCTTGGAAGTGGAGAATAGATTGCCCCCTTCCTTTTTCCTTCAACCTTTTATGTAGATGATTACCACTGTTATATCTCCTCTTAGATTTCTGTCTACTTGTAGTGGTTGTCCTTGTTTCACGGCTTCATTTGTTCCAATCAGCAGGAAAATTTCCTTAGATAAAGTGGCTTTGGAAGCCACCATTGAAAGCACCATTTTAGTAGTTCAGATGTTACATTTGGGACAGCAAGCACGTGCTATTTAAAATTGTGCTTAATGGGCAACAATCTCATTTGGAATAAAGAAGGGTTATGCCCAGGCTGCTTACAATCATTATTTCTTCTTAGCTCCACAGCCCTATTTTTTTGTCTGTTCTACCACTGTTTATGATTCCTTACTGTAAACACTGCAATTTTTTTAAATTATCATAAACTAAGCTTCTATTGACCAGGAATGGGAAAGCCAACATAAGAATGCAGAAGGCTGCAGAGTTAAGACTTGCAGGTTTTGTTTGCTAATGGAGTTGTTTGTCATTAGGTGTTTCCAATAATGGCTCTAGAAAGCATTGACTATTTGTATGCCTTCCATTCAATTTATAAATTCAGTTTACCAGAGAGTAAGAAAACAAAGATATGGGATGGTCTAAATGTTCATGGGTAGCTTTACTGATTTTTGTTGTTGTTGTTTTCCTATGATTTTTTTCTTCTGCTTTATGTAGGCTTAGGTTTTTTAGGGAAAAAAAATTTGAATAGATGCAAAACCAGTTCACTTTCTTATTTTCTTCTGCTTTTTTTTTTTTTTTCATAACACAGAGAAAGAGAGAATAATCTCGAAGCAAATGACAGGGCCAGAAATTAAGTGGCAAAAAGTTTAAGGATCCCTGATGAGCAGTCACCTTTCTCTTGGCATGGCTGTGTAGAAGAGAGAGGTTGCAAAGGGCTCTTTTACCTATTCAGTCTGTGAGCAGTGGGGTCTCTGTGATCTCTGGAGTATGAGAAGATGTGATGAGATACTGCTACAAGGAGGGATTCAAACCCTCATAGCTAAAACCCAGGAGTCACAAGATCAGTTTTCCTTTTTGTACAAATGTTCTTTGTTTTTGTAGAGATATCAGTAACCTATCTACTATTTTGAGTGAGCACATATATAGCTATTTTCTGAACAGAGCTTCTACCTTTTTTCCCAATGGGTGAAAAGAAATTTTTTCTTAGTCCTGGAGAGTTCAGGAGAACAAGTTTATAGACCAACCTGGGCATGGTTGCCTCTTGCAAAGGCACTAAATAAATAAAATTCAGAATACTAGAGTAAACGTTATTAAAAGTGGTTATTTAGGTTATGGTCCACAGTCTTTATGTGACAAGAGCTGCTGAGAATAGATTAAGATTTCCAGAACAAGGCTCAAGTTGCCTTGGGATAAGAAGATGGAGGAGAGTTTTGCTAATTTCCTTCTGTCAGAGCTGGTTTTTTACCTCTGGGCTTTTAGAAATTCTCATAAGCATAGATCTCTGAGAAGAAGCTTTATGTTATATTGGTTGCCAGTCTGTGTCTGTGAAGAAGGACCTCTCAGAGCACCTTATGAACACAGGGTTTGATAGATATTTTAGCACTGTCTCTGACTTTCTCCCTGCTGAGTCATTCAGGAGGCGAATGGTTTGATTTCTGTCTGTAGCCAAGGTGGGTTGCACAAAATCTCTGATACACAAATGATATTAGATCAGCAGAGAAGATTCTGCATGTGAATTGTTAGCCAGGTAACAGGTATTTTGCTGAGACTTCTCATTTCTCTGCCTTCATCAACATTAAAAAGTATGTAGTAAAGTAATTCAGGAAGAGCTGCCTTAAGTTCAGGATCATGCAGATGCCTGACTCATGGCTAATTATGAGAGCCCACTGGGAACATTTATAAAGATACCTGATGCTGTTGAGCCTCTGCAGTCCACTAGGACATCAGCACAATGCTGGGTGTATTGAATCCAATTTAATTTTATGTAACTTAGACTGAGATTTCTCCCACTTCACTAGATATGATTACTGTTAATCAGAGGTTTAAAAAAGTAAACCAGACTAAAAACATTAGGCTTGTCTTTTATACCTTGTTTTTACAGTCATCAGAGGAATATATGCATATTAGTGGAAGTGGGAATTAGTCCTGTTTTATGCTAAAAAAATCAGAGATGGGGGAGCATTTGGAAGTTATTAGCTTAAGTTTGCCTTGTACATTCACTTTCCTGCAGCCAGATTGAACATGAAATGATTTGGCATGTGTTCTTGATCCTCTGTCATTGATGAATGCCACTTAGTGACATATTTGCATGATATTTTGAGCAGGATAAATGGTTGCTTGAGTCTTTTTTGGTGGCTTTGACTTTGGACTTTTTCCAAAAATGTAGCCTTGCTGTTGTTGTAAGTTCATATTGTGAATGTTATTTCCCACACAGTATGGCACAAAGTCCTGGTGTTATTTATTCAGGTTGCCCTTTGCTGTGGCCTGCAACTTCTCTCTGCCTGCCATGCAAGCACTGAGAGAAGAGGGGATGTGAAACCTCCCAACACTACCCCCTCTTTTCATGGATTTCTGGGTAGGGTGTGAGAAACGTGCGAAATGAGATCTTTAAAGATGCACAGTCACATGAGAGGAGAGCAAAATTGCCCTTTCTGAAACATGGAAGCTGTTAAATATATGTAGCTGGAGGGAGTCCTGCTGTGTCTCCTGCATGCTCACCCAAGCACCAAGTGGCATCTGTCCCTAAAACTAACTGATCCCTATCTGACTGTTTATGACTCCAGTGCCACACTCATTATTTATTTAATGAAACATCCCAGTGAAACAGAAGAGCCATTCATAAGCCCCTGACAACAAACAATCATGAAAATTGCCTTTGAATTTCCCTAATTTGCTTGTAAGAGTCAGAACAATGGAAGAGAGTAATTGCAGTTATTAAAAGAAATTGCTGCAGGCAAAATATAACCCATTTTCAAACTCAAACCCAGAAAAACAGAAAGGGGTGCAAATAGGAAAGCCCACCCAGTAAGATTCCTCACGTTCCTTACCTCCTTTTGCCTGTGTAATGAGAGCCTTCACCTTGCTGTTTTATTTAGCACTGTTATTGAGGAGGAGAATCAGAGCATTTAGTATCAGCACAGTCAAGCTGCGTGTGGCAGCGCCTCGCCTGGCACGGCTGCTGAGGAGCTGCCTTCTTCCAGTCTGCAGCCTGCCAGTGCAAAAACATCCCTCCCTGGAAAATAAGTGTGTTGGGAACCAGTAGGAGGAAAACTCACTCTAGCAGAGAGGATTTTAACTCCTCCTTAGGCATGAAGTAGAATGCTTGTGAAACTAAGAGGCTTTCCCAAACACACCTGGCTTTTGGCGTCACACCACCCCTAACAAGGTTCGTTTTCTTTAGATGTTTAGAGGTGGATTTTAATGAATCTGGGTTCCTAAAGGTGTGTAGAGCTCAGGGGATTCCTGTGGATGCAGACCCAGCTGACTTGGCACATGGAAAGAGGTGGTGAACTGCTGTCTACCCTCGGCCACACAGAAAATCTCTAAGCAATGGCAGAAACAAACAGGGCTTTGACTTTTGTGTGCCTGACTTCCCTGTGCAAGTAAGAGTCAGCTCCTCCACCAGTTAAACACTGCAGCACTAAGCAAAGTGATGCTTAAGTACGTGCAGGAGTGGTCACCTCAGATACCAGGTGGCATTGTAAGGGGAATCTGTGCTTCATACAAACTGCTTTTGTCCTGGACAATTCAATAGAGCTTTGTCCAGTATAACTGAGCACGGGGGTAACTCTCATCTCTCAGTACAAATGAAATGTGTTTGGCTCTCCCACTTTTGTATAAGAAGATAACAGAACAAAGGATCACTGCAATTTAAGGGCATGAACCCTCATTTTCTCTCCAGTCCACCTAAATAAAAGAGAAGTTCCTGTTGGCCTGTGATATTCTCTTCTGCAAGTCAAAGCCTTTTCAGTTCCTACTGCAAGTAGTGGCAGTTTACTCACAATTTTTCAGCTGCATGTGATATCCAAAATTGGCTGCCATGCTGTAATGAAAAGCAGCCTGCCAACACGGAGGTCCTTCCAAAGAAGCCTGGCTATTGTCAGAGAAGAGAAAGCAACTGTGGTAATACTCCTGCATCGCTGTTTCACTTCATGCTTCACCACAGGAGCAAAGCAAGGCAGTGGAGACCACTGACAAGTGTTTACAGAACGTGGCTCTTTGACAGAAATGATTGTCAGGCAGTGACTATAATAGAATGTTAGCAGGAGATAGTGGGCTTTCTTGGGTTTTTGTGCCCAGGCAGCTGGCAGCCTTAATTGCTCTGAAGAAATAGAAACAGAATTGCATTTTCTTCTCTTGTTATTTGGGGATGTAAATCATTCAGCATTTTAAATCCATTATTCCCTGCCTAATTTTCCCTTATCAAAATAGAGGTGGATGGATGGAACTTCCTTTTAGTTGCTTTTGCTGTACACATTGAGTAAATCCACTAAATATCTCTGGTTTGCATTGATTCAATGTGAGTAAAATTTAAACTATATCCAACATCCAGAATTTGAAGTTGTTTTTCCAGGCAAGCCCAAAATGTTAAATATAGTCAGTTTGATCAGTGTTATTGAAGGGAAGCTGACAATCTGTATTTATAGCAATTGAATACTCTCAGGCACATGGTGTGATTCTTGGGGCTGGTCTGTGCAGGGCCAGGAGCTGGACTTGGATGATCCTTGTGAGTCCCTTCCAACTCATAATATTCGTTGTTTCTATTATTTTAAACAGCTTTTGTAAATCCAAACAGACTCCTCCATGAATACTGGGGAATATTAGTCCAAGTCTATGGCAATCTGAGGCTGATTTAGGAATACTGTAGTATTCCTAGTTCTTACTTCAGCTTGCTGAACTATTTTGTTGGCTTGGATATTTTCACTGTGTTTTAGTCTCATGAGTGGTTTTTATGGTATTTAATTTCCTTAAATATCTTGGCACAGATGATTTGACACAGCAAGTAGGCTCAACAAATCACCAACAAAATGTTTCCTCTTTTCTGGGTAATTCCTGTAGCTGTGCAGATAGAAAGACAAGGAAGAAAGCAGAGCGACTGTATTTCAGTCTGTAACTTCTACCCCCTCTCCTTTGTACTCTGGAATGGTATTTCTAGAGTTAATAGACAAAACCTTGTTAAAAGTGAGCAGAAGTAAATAATGGAAGAATATTGTTGGAGGCAAAGATTCTTCTGTCATCCTCTCCATTTCTGTAAGAACATTTGCTGATTTACTTGCTGAGTGGAGGCAGACTTTCTGTTCTTTCTCACCTTCTTTGAATTTGATCAGACTGGGGGAATATGAAGGCACGTGGGAAAGCCAGACTGTAGACTCACACCTTGTTTGCAGAGCCTTTGCTGAATGCACTAGCTGGGTGATCCAGAGCTGTTATTTGGAGCTTCAAGCCACAGTTAGATTTGATATGAAGCTGTTCAGTGGATGTCTTTCTGCAGAGTGTGAATTTTCCTGTGCATGTAAAGTGAGAGGTGCTAAAGGGTGGTGGCTGCTAAAATTCACTTTGTGTTGTACAGGGTAGAAGACAAAGCAGTGGCAGCTCAAACACGAGGGTAGGACATTTTTAGTTTCAGGAAGAGCAGTTCACAATGTGTGTGATTGTTGTTAAAACAAAGGGTGGCAGTTTGAAGTGTGCAAGGGGATAGTTCATATAAATCTGTGCAAGGTACAGGGTACAAATCAGGCAAAATATTTCCCAGCAACATTGTTGAATTTAGGGACTGCTTTGGGAAACAAGAACAAGCTTTGGACACCTTGGAAATTCTTATCTAATCTTTTATAGAAGTGGTCCTTTCTATAAAAGCATCTAACAAATATTTTATGGCAAATAAGAGCAGTTAGAAAGTAAATGCAGCCCTCTATGTCTCCCCATATTAATGGATTCACCAGATTATCTTCAAAATTGCAGCCTAATCCATGTTACTGCTTCCACTGCACCTCAGCCACTAGAAGTTACAGCTCTTGACCTTTAAATGTTAGGAATAATAAAATTCATTATGAACAAGTAGTCAATTAAAAAATAAATGCCCCGCTGGTAAAACTAAAAAGTAATGTTTTGAAATACTGCCACCTTCTGATCAATCTGGGATGGAGAACTGAGTTATTTGGAACTTGACAAATATTTTTATCAACTGTAATAATTCTGTTCCTGACTTTATAATGTTAGAGCCATGTTGCACCATTTGATTTGCAAGGCCAACTTCCACTGAGACTACATACGTGGGACTACATATACCGTAGTAAAGAGATGAGGAAAATGCAGTGTCATTTACAAGATATGGGAGGGACAGCAGCACCCTTGTTTGAAGTGAAAAAAGGCACTTAAACATATTATATGTGAATTTAAGGATTTACAAGCGCAGAGCCTATGCTTTAAGTTACATGAGCATTAAATGCACGACAGAATTGTAGCCAAAGTGTTGGTATGACCTGCACTCCTGTAAGTCTTAAAGCAGCTGACTTCCCTACTCTTCTGTAATACCTGTCTCTGACATCAATACCTCCATGAAGGGTTAATTTTTTTAACATTTTACTTTGTCACCATTCAGATGTTACTCATCTGCATACCACCCTTGTGTATATTTTTAATTATCCAGATGGTGTTTTATGTTTCCAGTCCCATGTCATTACTATATTACTTAAACTTGGCAGTGATGCATAGAAATCACTTTCCCCAAGCTGGCTTTTTTCTTGCAAAGTTCATCCAATTTCAGATTTCAAAATGTCCTTTGTGTTGTGGTAATATATATTGTGTACCTAAATGACTTGCATATAATTTTATATTCCCTTGATAGGGAAAGCCAGTTTGACAAAGAAAATGTTTAAAAGAAGCAAAAAATGATGCAAAAACTGAACTAACATGCCCTTAAATTTATAATTTCAAACTCTCTGAATTTAAGCAATTTATCTTCTGGTATTTCCTTCAATTCACTTGAATTCACCCAGGTTTTTTGTTGGGCTCAGGTGAGGTGGGGATGTCCATGTCACATTCCCGCCTCTGAGATTATAATGGACCAGGCTGAAGCCAAAGTTCTGACTGACTACATTTTCCCTAAAAGGTGCAAAGAAGATGTGTTTATATTGTAGGCTCAGTGGTTTTTTTCCCCAGTAGAATGGATGCTTTGAGATGGTGATTGAGAAAGAGAATCCCTCCTTGAAGTGTTTTTGGGATGGTCAAAGGACAGCAGCAAAAGGAGAGTGTGACTCATTTTGAAGTCACAGAACTGCTGTCTTGTGAATCCATCCCCTATTACAACTCCACCTTGGTAATATTTTAACTTATTAGCTGATTTCAACCTAATTTTAGAGAGGAGGAGTCTTGACCATGCTGAGTTTCTCCATGCTTTCTGAAAATATTAGGTCAAGTAGAGGATTGAAACCTTATCAGTGCCCCACTAACGAGAAAAACTGAAGTTGGAGCTCAGTTGTATGACTGTACACCAGGGGATCCACATGCTAGAGAGATGAGCTCAATGAAAGAACTCAGAAATGTCAGAAACTCTTCTGGTTGTGTCATTACTCGTATGTTGGCTTTGATAACTCCAAAGCAGGTAAAATGGCTGGGTTTAGTCACAGCAGCTGAATCCTGCAGCAGGATTTGTACTGCAGTCTGGTAATGGCAGGTGAATCTCAAACTGTTATGCACAGAGGGGAGTGCCCTGGAGATGAAGCCCCTTATGACCTTCAGTATGCCTTTTTTGTAATTAAAAACTGAAAATAAGAAAGGTTTTCTCATCAGAAAGGTGAATAGTCTTGACTCATGAACACTTAATGAAGCAATGAAGCTGTGCTGTCATTCCAAGATGTATATTTTCCTTCCTGGTTTCTAAATATGTTTTTCTTGTTTCAGTTTAATGCAGAACCATCTCTTCTGCTGAACAATAGAAACTTCTCTTCAGTTTCAAACAAGGGACTACCCCACAGCAGTGTTAGAGCTTCTTCACAGAATCTGCTAAATGCAAATGACAAGCCACACAGCAAGATTTGATAGCAATCTGCAAGTGTTTTTAAAACAGATCTTAACCATATGTACAGTGTACCACTTCTGCTGTTGTATATGGAGCTCAGGAGAAAGCAAGTAACATAATTGCCTTCAGCAAAATTGTCAAACAAGGGAACCTTTTAAAACTACATAGAAGGGGGAACATAATGAAAGCCCTGGAAGGAAGAGGCTAAGAGAAGAAAAACTGGCAGGGAACATTAACATATACTTTTAACTAGTCTTTTCACAGAGAGGAGAATGACCCAGAGCCTTGACTGCTGTAGCTCTTTTTTTTTTTCAGTAAAAAAAATTTGTGTGTGCTGCTGTGTAGAAAAGAATTGCTTATTTCCCCTGTGTTATTTTACGTTTCAGTTTGGACAAGCAAGAGGAAGCTTTATTTAGCCTGTTGAGTCCAACCCCCCAGTAATAGAGCACATAAAACTTTCAAGAAGTGAAAGGCATGCTGAACTTACATTTCAGATAGTTTTCAGGATAACTCCTTGGCTGTTATATCCATATGTCATAATAGACATAAATTATTAGAAATTATTTGGTACAGTCTGCAATCATATTAGCTCCCAGGGACCTTTTAGACTGGATTTATGAAGAGACATGTTTCCTGAATGTTTTTCCCAAAGAAACTACAGATTCCAGGACAAATCAAGTTTTTATGAAATAAGGACTTTGGATTTAAATTGCTGACTGATACCCAAGGGGTAGTGAGTGCATCCTCCGGGGGCAATTAGGGATAACTATCTGTAAGGATAGTTGCAGCTTGCAGCAATTCCTGCTGGAAGTGGGAGGATATTTTTTGCTTATGGCATATGCAGATGTTGCTGAGTAGCAGCCACTTTGGTTCCCTTCCTGCAGAAGTGTTGTGGAGAAATGGCTCAGGAATGAGAAGAGCTTTAAAATCTTCCATCTGGGTGAGCTGAAAGCTATGAATCAAAATTGTCTTTGGGTAAGGAAAGATGATGGTCTTTTGGGCCTTCCTGGTTTAATGGAAACCTGCAAAAGTGAAACAAATATCAGTTACTGTGGTAGTTGTATGCATCAGGGCTCTGTGCTAGCCTGTGGCTGTTTCCAGCTTTTATTTACTCGTGGAAAGTGCGCTTCATCCCAGTTTTTGCTTCAGCCCTTGTCTGCTTGGGTTGTAAGCACAGCACAAGCACAGCACATTAGGCAGCTCACAGATCATATGGAATAGAAAACTTTTCTCCATGAGATGTAGACAGCTTGCTCTGAACATTGAAGATTTACTGTCCCTTTTCCTGTCTTTTCAAGCCGCCCTTGCTATTTGAGGAAAAGTCTTGCATGAATCCATAAATGCCATCTATCCTGTGTTTTAAATAGATCCTAAGTTCTCATCTGCCCCAGATGGGCTCAGTTGAACAGTTCTGAATTCACAGACCTCAAGACGGTGGGCAGCCTGAATCACAGGTAACTCTGTAAAATAAGAGAGTGCAAGACAGCAATGGGCAGTAGCAGTCTGGCTTTTTGAAAGCTAAGACTCTACAGTGCACTACAGTGTGATAATCACAGTAACTTGTTCCTGAGTGGTGGGGGAAGAAAAGCTTTTAGTACAGGGATGGTCCAATAGAGGAATTCTTTAATTAACAATAATGACCAGCACAGGAAACATTTCTTTGTAGTTAATAGCTGCTGGTGTGAAAGGCCCTGAGGCAGAGCCTCAAGCTGCTAAGCTAGCAAGTGAATTGCTAGACTATTTGACCTGCAGCTCATTCCTAATATATATGGTGAAACCCAAGCAAAATGTTCATAGGCACTGCTTATTGGGCTGTGTGGGAATGCCAGCAATTTTGTACTTGGGATTGAAGGAGTTTTCTCATTTTGACAGTAGGCTGTGCAACTCTTTAGGAAGATGCAGAACTGTAAGCATCACTTGCATCTTCTAGAGGAGAAGCAAATAAAGTCTAATGCACCTGAGAAAGTGTAAAAAATTATAACCAAATTCTGCAGTAGGAATATTATGGAGTTTTCCACCCTTAGGGCCATGAAAGTTGACCCATGATAAATAGTTTGACTGAAAAAACAGTGGTGCGAAAAGAGGTGATGGCACCTGGGCCATCCCTTTTTGTACGGTCTCCATTTCTAGAGATTCCTTCTCCAACTTTCATAACAAAAATTGGTAGAAGGAGGTAGATGGCTCTGGATGATTTTTCAGGCAAGAGAAATGGGGCTAGTGACCAGGTGTTGTGGTTTGACGCCGGCCGAATTCCAGACATCTATGAAAGTCACTTCCAGAGTAAAGCTGCTGGAAAAACTTTGGTGCTTTCTGTGCTGCCATTCTGGGAAGGGAGAGGTGTTAAAATGAATTTTTGGAAGTTTTTAACTGTGCTGCTGTGAGGAGGAAGAAACCAAATATCACAAAACCAACAAAAAGAAAAGCCGAGTGCAGTTGTTTTTTTGCTGCAGTTGCAAGTGCTATTTGTGTTTGTAATGTTTGGCCTCATCACAAAACTGTGCTGTCATCATCTCTTGCATTCTCTCACTTCACCTGCATGGGTTTTACTATGCCTCTGTTCAGGGTTCTGTGTTTTAGAGAAACCTCAGCTATAAACCTCTCTAGCTGGAACCCCATGTACTTAACAGCTGACATACCAGTTTGTTTGTATGGAGTGAATATTAAAATTAATGTAAAAGACTAAATCTCAAAGACTAAATTAAAATAACAAAAAAGATATTACTTGCTGAAAGGAAATAAATGGACAAGATTAAACTATAGACCATGAATTAGATTTTCCATGGAGCTCAGCTTCTATTAAGCAATTGTATAAACAGAGGCACTGAAGGGCTTAACCTCTCCATGCTCCCATGCTTTTCTGTGGGAGCTACTGGCATAGATAGTTTCTAGATCTGACCATTTTGCAACTTTTTATCCACTCTTGATTAACCCAGCTGATCATTAATTGATGAGATGAAGACAGTGGCAACAAGCACAGGTGGTGTTTTGTGTGACCTACAAGAGCTTTGCTGACATGAGATGGGGTGGCTGGAGTGGGTCCCTTCTAAACACCAGGGTTGAGAGTGAAATGGGTCCATCAGCATTGGTGCAATCTTATCTTGAATTGTTCTATCCCTGGTGCTAGCCCTGGAAGTTTTAGCAAGGGCTGTAGTCTCCTTGAACAGCATATATTTGATTGTTGTCTTTAAAATGAACACACAGTTTCTCTTTCAGCATCTTTCAGCTGAGCCCCTCGATGGTTTCCAGTATGATCAGTATTGTGTTAATGCACAGCAGATACAGTTATACCTCATTGTTTTTTCAAGATCAAAACAATGCCCTGGTTGTGCTGGGGGCTGTGACTTAATTCCCAGGTGTTACAAATCTGTTCCCTCCTGCTTGGGGGGATGATGAGGAACAGTTCTCTCTCCTGCTCCTCACAAAACAACAGCCACGGCATTTGGGACTGTTTGGGTAGGTATGATCAGCTCCTGGTGCCATGAGAAGGGGAGTGTGCTGGCATGGATCAGGTGGGCTTCACCATGAAGAGCTCAAATTCTTGGATGGTTTGAACTGGATAAAGATAATGTATAGGAAAGTACAAGTCCCTTGTTCCCTGTTTGCAAGGCAGTAACTGTTAATTCCAGCTAGTGGCTTGGGAGGCAAAGAAAGCCTGTTTAATTAGGTAGTTTATATTAGATAGGCACAAAAAAGGAGATGAACATCTGTAATCAGGCAGAACTGAGAAATGCAAGTGCTGGGCAGCCTATGCATCCCTAGTCTCTCCGTTCTGCCTGCTTCCCAAGGTGTATTTGCAGTGGCTCTGCTGGAAATGGGTACAAAGGTAAATGGGGAATAATATCCTATAATCCCCCTTATCTCACTCACAAAAAGCTAATATGAGCAATAAATCAACCCCAGGTCATCTCATGTAGTGGGTACTTTTGTGCTCCCTAAAGAACTAAAGCACCATCTAAGTCTGAGGCTGAGCTCTAAGGAAATAGGTATTTAAACACATGGATAAATAAGTACCATACCCTGTAGTATAGGCATCAGGAGTGACCAAGTATCTGAGCTCTGCTTGGCCTAGGGGGAAATTGCTTTGTTTGCTTGCTCGATAAATTTTCCAGAGATGTCTCTGATGCAAAAAGCGGATGCTGGGTCTCTTGTGCTAGAGAGAGCACTTCTGCTCTTATAGTGCTGGATCCCTGGTTCCAGTTACCTGAGCAGTTTGGCTGGAGTCTCCTTTGTTTGAACAGTAATAATCAGCACTGCTGAAAAAAATTAAAAATACTATTCCTGTGTAACTACTGTAGACCATAACATTTTCTGGCAGTGACTTCACCTAGTCATACATTTAGTGTGTCCCCAGAAAGCCGAATTTTCAAACGTGGTATATTCTGCATCAAAGGCTGTTGCAGAGCACTGAGTTTGATTCCAGGTAGGCAAATTATATCAGCTTACCTCATTTTAGATTTTGGTGGGAAAGGCTGTCTGTGAAGATGCAGCTTACTAAATTATCTCTGTGAATCTGCAGGTGGTAACTTTGAGCGTGCTGCCTGCCTGACCCAGTTGTTAATATAGCCAGTTAAAGGCTGATGTCTTCAGAGGAAGAGCTAATCTGTCTCATTTAGCAGGCAATGTGTCAGAGCTTGTATGTGATATATCTGACATGGTGAGTGGCATGTCTGACTCGGCAGTTGAATAACATTACTCATTCTGGAATATATCTTCTTCAATAGAGAATATAAACACAAGCACACATTTATATTTTTTGTTAGCAGATGATCGAGCACATACCAGAATGAATCAATCCTATTCAGTATGCAGAAGGGCTTTTTTTACTCTGTACATCATTCCCCTCACAGGACCATTATTTTACATATCAGTTACTGGGATGTATTCAAAGCCTTAGGGAAACCACTGACTTCCAAGAGCTTTGGATCTTTAAGCCAGCCCAGGCTTTCAGCAGGCAACATAAAACATGGGTAAAATCTGTTTTGTGTCTTCCTGCTCTGTGGTCCCATGAGATGTCCCAAAGAGAGCATTTCTCTCTTTTCCTTGCCAGAAAATCATGCTGTATTTACTTTTGAAGAAGATGAGCTGGGAAATTCATGGCCTTGAAACTGATACAGTCTACAATTGTGTTTCTTGCACCGTCTGTTGTGGTGTTGTTTTGTCTTTTTGGGGGTGTTTGGTTTTGGTTTTTTTAATGCCTTAGTGCTGGATAAAACAAAAATGCATGTGACCAGCAAAAGCTGCCTGAAGACTTTTTGGGCTCTGAGCACAGGAAAGGTTCTCAGCTGTCAAAAAAGTAATTGTACCTTTCTGACCACTGCATACTCTACTGTCCCTGCTGTAACTTAGTCTTAATACCTATTCAGGGATCAGCACATGTGTTTTTGGCAGCCCATGCTCTGCAAGATGCCATATTTTTCTCAAAAGGGCAAGACATTTGGCATCATTTGGAAGGCTGGCAGTGCATGGCTGCAGGCTGGCTGCTGCTCAGTACCATGGGGTGGGGAGTGGTGGTGGTGTCAGCATCTCCAGGTCTGCACTTGAGACCCAGGAGTAACAAAAATATTGAAATGTAGGAAAGAAACAGGGCTGCCTCCCAAGTTGAGCTGGCATTCCTAAAGGAACCATGGGAGAGTGAATGCTTATCTGTTGAGTTAGCAGAATGCCTAATGGGAAGGGGAACCCATCATCTGATTAGCATTGGCATGTTATCCTTCAGCAGCAGATTGCCTCAGGCAGTGGGCACAGAGCTGCTCATCCCGCACAGGTTTCACATTGCTCTGCTCCGTTTAGCTTATGCTTTGATTTGCTTCACTTATTTCTCATTTGGTGAAAGATAGAATCAATAAATCTTGAATACACGTTGCTCAGCAGAGGGCTGCACTATTTTATTCTTCGTGCTGTACACCTGTCTGCCTGTGCTATTAGCATGTTTGCTCTTCATGTTGTTTTCAATATCAATAGGAGCATCAGCTGCTCCTGTTTGGTTTTTGTTTTTATTTTTTAAGAGGTAAGTCCCCACTGTGCAAATCTCCAACCGTGTGTGCTATTGACAGAGTCACATGAGCAGTGCCACAGGCCCAGGACCTGCTGGTCAAAATGAGAGCCATTAGTACAAAATCTAAAATCCCAAACATTGGTTTATGTTACTGTGCCCCAAGCTCCCTTTTTCTTTTGTGATAAAATTGGTAGGCTTTTTTTTGATGACCACAAAAAAAAAATCTTGGGAAAAAACCTGCAATGCTGCCTGAAAAAGCAGCTTGCCTCTTTTTTCCTGCTTGCAAAAATCTTCATTGCAGCAGCTAAAGAAATGCATGCAATCATTCCTAAATTAAAAATACCTGTTCTTTATTAGTTTTGGATGAAACTGGGAATGGGAAACTTACCTTCACCTTTATGTACTGTCCTAATCTAAAATCCACACTGTGGAGAGCAAATAGCACGAGTGAGATAATGCTGTTTGGGGGCCTTTTCTCTAAGGTTCTGTTCCTGAGTATCTGAAGCAAATCAGAGCACTTCCTCACAGGGGAAAACATGTCTCAGGAAGAGTAATGCACAGGCTGTTTATCTACCTGTCTCGGACTGCTCACTGTGGGATGGGGATGATTTGTGATTCTCCAGCATTTATGGAAGTGGTAGCAGAGAGCCCTCTTGAGTTCAAAATCTTCCTAAAATTTGGGTGTAATGTAATTTGAAAGTAGTCTCTGGAGATCTCTGGTCTGACCCTTTGCTCAAAGTAGGTCATATAATGCAGGTTTCTTCAGTCTTGTCCAGGTGAGTTTTGAGTTTTTCCAAGACCAAAAAAAATCCCACAGCCACTCTGGATGTTTGTGCAAATGTTTGGTTATGCCTAACTCAGGATTACTCTTCTGTGCTGCAGGATTAGTAGCAGAGGGGGAAAAAATAGTTATCAGATATTGCAATTTTCTGGCTCTTCTACTGTCTGTGCTGAAATGGTCCAAGTTTCTTCAGGACCAAAGACAAATATCTGTGTTTGTGCCTTCAATAAGCTCAGAAGCGAAACACAGCTTCCCATACTCAGCCTGGTAGGTATTCAAATAAAATAAACTCCAGTTTTTTAAATAGTTGCAAAATAATTTTATGGGCACAGAGCATCCGGGGAAGCTTGCTGTGTCCTTGTTAACTCCCCTGAGCTACTGTTTGCATGTTTGTTCCAAGTTTTATCAGACAAGTGGAAAAAAATTACATGAAAGTAGTAGTTGGGTACATTTGACAGCTCAGTGAAATTGGAACCTACCAACACGCGTTATGCAAAGACAGTGACTAGCAGTAAAAAATGGATGTTACTTATTTTATAGTATGGGCAAACAAACTGTGAATGGTGTAATCTAAAGGTAGGATTCAAAGAAATGATGCTATTTTCAAAGAATTTATTAATCAGGATAATGTGTGTCTTTTAAAGCTTCTGTATTACCCTTTCATTAAAATAATCAGAGTCAATATATGTGCAGCATGAGCCCCTCCTCTCCCCCTGCCCCAACAATAATCAACTTAAACCATCATTTTTAAGAGATCAGTGATGTGGATTGCTTGAGTTGAGAAATTGCAGATGTGTCCATATTAGTTGAAATGTTGACTTCTGTAACTTTGATTTCCCTTTAGATCAGCAAATCTTTTAAATGGGAAAAGATTTATTTCTTTAATCAACCAGATATTGCATTTCAGTTACAACTGTTGCCTGCAGAGGTGAGCTGTAGTACTACAGACATTTGTCATGTGAGAGTTTGCTCCAGCACAGAATCACTGCTGAAAACATTCTCTTAGCGTTGATTTGAGACAAGCTTACCATAATCAATTTGCATGTGGAAAACCACCTCTCTGCCAAGACAAAAAAGGTGATGATTTTGAGTTGCCACAATTATGCTATAAAAAGTATTTATCCAGAAGCCTGCCTCTTCCAAAGTCGCTGTCTTCGCAGTGCATATTCAGTGTATGCCCCTTTTGTGGTTTCCACGCTGTAGCTGCAATAACTGACAGCTGAAAACATCATTGCAAGTCTGTCAAATGTGCTGCCTGCATAACTGGTGATAATCTAACTGTTCTTCAGCTTCACATATCAAACTGCTGGGAACTGAAGCTTCAGCGCTTGTTATTGGCAGCGGTAGGTGGAGTTGAGTAATGTGGTTGGAGTGTCAAAGGCCTGTGGTGCTGACAGGAATATTAACCATAAATCAAACACGGCACAATGGTGGTGCCGGGCTAGAGAGAAAGGCAGGATCCTGCAGCCAGGCTGCTCAGCCTTGCTTGTGGGAATAATTCCATTGGCTAGCAGATGCAAGGATTGCTAGGCTGGAGCTCCAGCAACAATCCATTTAACTGAAAGCCATGAAGGAATGATAGAGCTGGAACAAGTGACGTGTGAGGTGGCTGCATGCTCTTCCAAGTGTTCCTGGTTGCCTTGCAGCCCTGTCACGCTGCAGAGGCTGGTGAACAGGATATCTCATCCCTGCTTAGGCAGTGACATTGCTGCTCCTTGTCACTGTCACATTTTATGAAAAATCCCTTTGCCAGGATTTTTCTCCTGAGAAGCCTCAGAAAAGAAATGTAAACAATAATAATCTGATTGGAATGTGGTCTGGAGGTTGCTTACCAACAGGTGCATCTTTGGTTGGTTCCATGTGAATTGTTTTTACTTAATGACCAATCACAGCAAGCTGTGTCAGACTCTCTGAGTCTGTGACATGTTTTTATTATCATTCCTTTCTAGCCTTCTGATGTCTGCTTTGTTTCTTTCTTTAGTATATAATTTTCTTTTAATATAGTATAATATCATAATATAATAAATCAGCCTTCTGAGAACTTGGAGTCAATTCTCATCTCTCACCTCCTCCTGGGTACCCTCACAACACCACAACAATTAATAACCACAACTCCTATCTGGCTTCTGTTGTAAACATTTTTTGGTGATGGCTGGGCTTGCACTTGCTGCATTTAAGTGAAGCTTTGCAGGGCTGATGTTGAAAATGTCCTTGGTTTGGAGCCAGCTTGTGACATTGGTTTTTGCAGCAAATAGCTCCCAGCTTGCAGAAAGACCCTGCTGCCTGCATTTTGGCTGCTCCTAGCACCCACAGGGAGCTGAGCTGGGGAAGGGGTTTGGCTCCAGCCGCTGTGCTAGCAAATGAACCAAAACACAGGGAACTGTTGGTGAGGGATTGCATGGAAGTGTCTGGGTGCCTCATGCAGCCAGCTTGCTTGACTCTTGACTGTCTCTAATGGCTTATGGTCCATCATACATCCTGCTGCCTTTAGTGGGTGTTCCAGCAAGCTGCTCTGATGCCAAACTTGGCCAACTCTCTTTTTATAATGAGGTCCTTGATTATTGCAAGTTTTAGGTATTCTTTAAGGTCTGTGCATTAGGTTTGCTCTCTGTGTTAAACAAAGACGCGGCAAAAAGAATTGGCATTGAATTTTGGGGTAGAAGTCTGATGCTAGCTAACTCTACCTGGAAACCCCTTGGGGAAGGGCACTGAAAAATTTTTTTTGCAATTATGTGGAGTTTCTCAGCAGGGAGTCTGCTAACAATATCCAGTGCAACCCAGCAAGCAAGAAATATAAAGCCAGGAGCTAAGCAAAATACAGAGATTTCATTATAAATTAGTGTTGGAAATTAGACCCAGGCTGTGAAATAACCACAATTAAAATTCAGAAAGCAAAGAAGAAAAAGCTTACCTAGTGACCTCTGCTTGCTGCACAGGGTTAGGAAAGAAGCTGTGCTACTTTAGTATTCTAGCATAATTTGCACATTACTGAAATTGTTAGGAAATTAAAGGAAAACCCAGGGACTGAGTTTTAACTGATGAAGGTAGCCTACAGGAAAGACAGGGAGGGACTTTTT
This sequence comes from Serinus canaria, assembly GCF_022539315.1. NCBI lineage: Eukaryota > Metazoa > Chordata > Aves > Passeriformes > Fringillidae > Serinus > Serinus canaria. The sequence goes on from NC_066317.1 coordinate 17,749,466, forward strand.
ACAGGAGCATGTAGTAACTGGACAAGGGAGAATGGATTTGAACTCAAAGAGAGTAGGTTCACATTGGATAGTGGAAAGAAATATTTGCTGTGAGAATGGTCAGGCACTGGAACAGGTTGCTCAGGGAAACTGTGGATGCCCCATCCCTAGAGTTGTCCAAGGCCAGGTTGGACAACTCTGAGCAACCTGGTCTAAGGGAAGGTGTCCCTGCTGATGGCAGGGCATTGGAACCAGATGATCTTTAAGGTCCTTCCAACCAACTATTCCATGATTTTATGAAAAGCGGCATAGCCCAGCGGATATCAAGGCAGATAAATTAATCTACAAGAGGTAAATATGTGTAGTAAATAAGCCCTCTAGATCAAGAGCTTCCCCTCTTACTAGGTCATTGTAGATGGAGAAAGCAAAGCAGCTTTTTTCTAGCAAGTCTTTGCACTGATCCTAAATTATATGCCTTTATTCAGTGGATATGAGCTGGTTAGGCATAAAGAAGATTATCTAAAACTTCACTCTAGAGGGAGAGAAATTGTCTATAATAACTCAGATCAAGTGATATGAGGTGATTTTTGGGGGTAATTCTTCAGTTTTTGAATCTCCTACAAGCAATTGATTTTACTAATATGACACCAAATCATCCCTAGTTCAGGTTTGTTATGAACATTAAAAACCTAAAATGCCAAACCACCACTACCAAAAAATAGCAGCAGGAATCTAACACAGGAGCTCCCTGGAAACAAATTCAAAGGCAGCCAAATAAAATGATATTAAAATATACAAAATACTGCAATTTAAAAGAAAATCACTGAATTATTGAAACTCCATAGAGGAGATGTCTTTGCAGTACTTCTGATCAGCCTGATTTAAAAAACAGGCTATGCTTTTTTCCCCCCTCCTTTGATGTCAGGAAGTGTATTGTAAACTTTAAGTGATGTATGTGGTTCAATCAGATTGATCTGGAAGGTTCAAAGGTATTGTAATTTTTTGAGCATTTATGCTTTATTCTGTGTGGTGGAAAGGATGTTGTACATCTACACAGTGCAAGCCTTTTAATACTTTGTTGTAGGAGTGGAAAGAGAAAACACATTTCTGCAGAGTGACAAAATAAGAGGCCTCTGTAGAGCAGCTCTGTGCTGACCTTTGCTGTTCTGGGTCCGTACAGGATGCAATCAATGCAGAAGTGCCTCACCCACTTGGGGACTGCTTTGCTCTCCCCAGCTGCTTATTTTGCTATAAATTTCCATACAGTCTTTGCAAGCTGCCTGATAATTGCAACGTCAGCTGGCAGGTTTGAGCTCCAGGGCAGCTTCTGGATCCCTTGCTCTCTGAGCACAAATGACATTCTCATTGCCTAAAAGGTGACGGGGCTTGTGGCTGCAATTTTGGTGAGGATGTGACATCCAAGAGCCCTCCCTGTGCAAATGTGTTTGGGCAGAGCTGCTTCCACAGGACACTGATATCCCTGTGGTTCTGCACACACAGCAGGGGAGGGATGCAGTTTGTGCTGTCAGTGTTGGCTGCTGAAAGGAAAAGCCTTTTTTAACAACTCCTGCCACTGGTAGTGGGTAGTGGTTTCAGGCTACGATGGGGCAAGTCTGAAATGACTTGCCTGTTATGTTAGGCTTGCTATAGTTTGGAGACTCTGCCTGAAAAAGTCCTCATGTAGGTAAACAAGATGGAAAAAATACCATTATTTCCTTTTTACAGGAGGAAAATGGAGTTGCAGACCTAAGGAGTACTTTAAAGGCCGGGTGAAGTAGATGGAATTGCAGCATTAAGGTGTGGCAGGTTTTAACAAGGAGGATTCTGTGCCTTTGCAAAGCACTCAGCACTGCCAAGAAGAGGTTCAGAACTCTGCTTCCAGTATAGGCAAAGCTGAGTTCAGGACCTGTTGTAAAGAATTTAACTCTTAAAGATTTTCTTCTTCATTCTTTGTAAAATTTTTAGGTAGAATCTACTTAGAATTTTTTATTTCACCAAAAGTGCCATACACAAAGAACAAGGTGTTGTAACTCTGCACCTTTAAATGTTAACTTAAATTTTTATTTTGGCATTTCTGTAGACCTACTCAAAAGACTGCAGAATGGACTTTGCTTGCTCAAGGTCTGTAGCAGGGGATAAATCCAACTGGCATAATTCAAGCTACACCTATTTACACCAGCTGAAGTGTGTGACCCCTGAACTTTGATTACTCTGGCAGAAGAGAGTGCTACAAGGCAGGGATTTTTCAGTGGTCCTTTATCTGCTTGAATTATCTGGTCAGCTACAAGGTACAGAGGCTGTAAACAAGGGAAAATTGAGATGGCAAACCAATCAATTACAGAATATCAAAAAGACCAAGGAAATGGCAGCAATACTGCTAAACCCAATATGGAAAAGCCCTTCTTGTCCAATAACCTCATTCTTGTGACAAAGATTATAACAAGATGGAAAATGGCACAACATGAATGCATTCTGGTGGCGATGATTGCTGTGAGAATTGGGACTGGTTTGTACTTCACCCACTCTGTCTCTCTTTCCTAGATGCTGTATCCCCGGCAACTCAGGCAGAAGGTGTTATATTTATTATGTCCCTGTCACTTTTTATCTCTTGTATGGAAACCCCACATTAAATTCTCTCTCCAGCTTCCACTCCCTTAAACAAGCAGGGAAACATGACTGCATTGCCTTCTCTTAATCTCCTAATTAACCCAGCAGAATATATCATTTTCTTCTCTAACTGATAAGGTGTTTGCCGTGGGTCTCTAAAGTGGCTGCTGCTGCTGCTGCCGCCAGCACATTTTCTGCCTCATCTTGTACAAGGGGCTGCCCTGTGCTTTTGGAGATGAGCTTGGTTTCATTTCCACTCTACAGCAGGTGCAAGGCCTCAAAAAGGCAAGATCTGGAGACTGCACAGAGAGCTTGAGAGATGGCAAGGTATCTGTCTGGAATGGGTAACACCTCATCTGTGCAGGGTCTGTTAGATGGCTAAAGGCCATAGTTAAAAAATACATATAAAGGAACGACATTTCAGCACATTGCAGGATTTCTGCGTTCAGCTTGAGAAATCCTTTTTCTTTTTTTTTCTATATTGAAAAAGCTTCTTTGAGCTATTGAAAATGCTCTTTATATCCCAGATGTTGTTAGCAGTAGGAGGTGTGGAGGGAGAATCCAGCTTTGGCAGTCACGGGATCAAACTTGCCAGGTCAGATCTATATTATTTTTGATACATTGGTGAATGTTAAGGTCAACTGGGCAAGATCAGAGCTGGTAACTAACAATAAAGAGGTGACAGCTTCTTACAACTGCCTTTGAATAGAGCTTGTGGTGCAGCTCCTCTCTCTCTGTGTGAAATTCAATGTTCCAGCATAAACCATTGCTGCTGTGGGGGCAGTTTCACCTGAAAGAGAGATTTAAAGTTTGCCATCACCCAACTTTGTGCTGCCATCTCCCAGACAACTGGTGTGCAAGTGGCACAAAACATGAACTCAGCTAAGGAATGTAGTAGTTTTCATCTTCTCCTAATGGGCTACTTTACTTGTGCTTATCTCCAGTGTAAATTATCCATTCTGGCAAGGCTGGCCAGAGGACACAAGTCCTGGTAGGATCACAGTGAAGGCTTCTTTCTTTTGTTTGTTGTGCCAAGGTATGTTACACCTAGTGAAGTCAAGCCTCTTTTATTGTTTCAGCCATCACTGCTGTCCACATGATTCTGCTGCCCAAAAGGAATGGAATAGAAGTGTAGATAGCAGTCTGGATCAACTCCATCCTCTTTGAGCTGGCAACGCTGGTTCCTGGTCCAGGGCAGGGCTGTGAGATCCAGGTAAAGTCACAACCTGTAAGAGCTTACCCTGGCTTGTGAGCTCCTTGCTGTCTTCAGTCCTTGCTCACTGCTCAGTTCCAGCGTGCTGGAGTGGGAAGGAAATGTTTGCAGCTTGGGACTGCAGCCTGTGCTCCTGGCCTGGGGGAACTTACCTGCTGCTGACTCAGGATCGATCACATGTGAGCAGATAAGCCAAAGGCAGATGCACACATTGACAAAGATGGAGAGAGTCCGCTCTAATCTATTAGTGTCACAAGGTGTAAAGCATAAGCAACAGTTCCAACACAAAATTTTGGTTCCTTTTGTTTTGCTCTCTGTTCAATTTAGCTGAATTCCTTAGTATTCCTTAGCAAAATAAGGGTCAGGACCTGGTGCTACTTAGTCTTCATCTATGCCCAGAGAGCTGCAGAGGGCTCTTGCCACAAAGCTAGGGAAGTCCTCATTTAGAAAATCGGGAAGACAGGAATTACTGTCCTGGTGATGAGGGAGAAATACTTCTTTCTGTGTGACATTATGTTTTCCTTCCATATTACCCATATCAGGCTGGTCTGTCCCACTCAGTCTCCCTCATTCATTTGCTGAAGAGTAGTTCAAAAGTCACAGCTGCTGTTTGAGACTTCATCCATCCCTTTGCTATTCTGCAGATAGGCCAAGACAACAGCTTGTTAGTATTTAAATGAGCATATCCATATTTTTGCATGAAATTCACAGTCATTTAAGCCTCGTGTCTGGTCACTGAAATGATCTGCTCTCTAATTCGTGCTTTGCTTTTAAGCCTAACTAGAGTGTAACACTATTATGCGGTCATTGCCTCTCAAAGGAGGGATAATTCTGAGCCTAATCTGCCATTCCTGGATACTTTTTCCCCCCTGTGTGAAGTGCAGGAGGATTCTAGGTCATTTACATGAAAATAAGGGATATCAGGAGGAAATTAGGAGAGGGAGGGGTGGAGTAGAGAATGCCATATTCTGATGCTTCCCTAAGAGAAATTGCAGAATTTGCAGAACAGCCTGTCTGTCAGAGCTTGTCTTGCTGGAAATGCATACCAGCTTAGCCGGGAAAAGTTATGCACTCCCCAACTCCCTTATAAATGTAAACTTTGTAACTCCCTTGTAAATGTAGACTGTGATTGAAGTGCCCTTGGCTTCAGCTGACCCAACACAATCTGGTGCTGCCGACTCCCAATTTACCAGCTAAAAATTATCATCACAGTCCTCTTTGGCTCTAATCTGCCTGTGTTCAGATGGCACAGGGCTTTTACATCTCCCTCTAGGGCAGACAGACAGGATGCTGAAGCCTGTGGTCACTGGGCTTGCAGGCAAGGGGGACTCCAGGTCCTCAGGGCTGTGCAGCTCTGGGAATCCAAAGGGCATGAGTGATTCTGGGATTTTGCTTTGTTCCTTTTTATTTTTTTAGGGGACAGAGGAGGTTGTTTGCCACTCTTGTTTGCATTAGGGCTTGCAGGTGCTTTATGCCAGCTAGCAATATGTGTGCCATAAAAATGCCAGCTGATGTGCAAACCAGAGTGCCTTAGCTATCATTGGGTTGTATTTTTGGAACTGACTTGAATCCAAGGTTTCCATATTTTGGACAAACCCAAACTGGCCTAGATCCACACAGACAAGTCCTCCCCCCGCCCCGTTCTGCTAAGTGACTGATTCTTCCTCCAGACCCACTCTCCCTTGGTCTCCTCAGAGGTAGCTCAACTATGGCTTCAGGGCAGAAAATGACAGTCCAAAATGAGCTGAAGAAAGCTCTCCAGATTATATCTCCTACTCTCCATTACCTTAAAAAAATTAAACTTCTGTTTAGTCTGAAGGGCTTCTGTTGCTCTCAAGCCATATCTCCTAATAGTTTTCTTAGAGAAGTATTTTTCTCTATGCAAGTAATTTAAGCCTTCTGTGCCCTCTGGCTATTTTTTAATTAAAAGCAAAATAAAAAAATTCTTGGCCCAAGTAGGGGGCTTAGGCTGTTGATTGACTGAAGCAAGGAATTTTGTAGGAATTTCGAATTCTGCACTGCCACATATAAAGTCAGTCCTAAAAGTATAACCCTGACCTGAGGCTGGGATTTTTAAAATTAGATCCTTAATAAGAGGAAGAAATAAATTTGACTTTGAATAAGCATAATACAATTTCCCTTCACGCAAATTGCTTCTTTATCATAGCACAGATATTCACATTTTTCAGTCTAAATACTTAAGTCTTATGCAACTTCATTTTGCTGGACTGAGCTCAGCCCTACTTAAGAGGGAATCCATTAGTAGAGTAGTTTAATTCATAGGTGCTCTTTGTTTTTGCTGCCATAACCTACTAAACTTATGTGGCCACCAGCTCCCCTCCTCTCCCTGTGGCTGAGCCAGGGCTGTTTCTGTAGAAGAGTCACAGAATGGTTTGGGTTGGAAGGGACCCTTAAAGGTCTCATCTAGTTCCAGCCTCCCTGCAATGAGCAGAAACATCTTCAACAGGTTCTTGTTGCTCAGAGTCCCATCCTACCTGAGCTTGAATGTGCCCACCAATGGGACATCCACCATCTCTCTGGGCAACCTGTGCCAGTGTTTCACCACCCTCGCTGTAAAAAATCTCATACCTAAATTGAAATTATCCTTCCTCAGCTGGAATCCATTACCCCTTGTCCTGTCACTGCATGCCCTCACAAAATGTCCCCGTCCATCTTTCTTGTAGGCTCCCATCAGGTACTGGAAGACCATAATTAGGTCACCCCAAGGCCTTCTCTTCTCCAAGCTGACCAATACCAATTCTCTCAGTGTCTTCATAGGAGAGGTGCTCCATCACTATGATCATCTTCGTGTCTCTCTTCCATTCATGGACTATTTCCATGGTCCATGTCCTTCCTGTGCCGGGACAGAGCTGATGCAGCCCTGCAGGTGAGGTCTCACCAGAGCAGAACAGAGGGGCAGAATCCCCTCCCCTCCCTGATGCCCACATGGTTTTGGATGAGCCCAGGACACGTTTGGCTTTCTGGGCTGTGAGTGCCCATTGCCAGCTCATGTCCAGCCCCTCATGCCCCAGCACTGAGTCCTTCTCAGCAGGGCTGCTCCAGATCTGTACATCCCCCATCCTGTGTTGATGTTTGGGATTTCCCCAACCCAGCTGCAGGACCTTGAATCTGGCTTTGGTAAACCTCATGACATTCTCATGGGCCCACTTCTTAGGCTTGTCCAGGTCTCTTTGGATGGCATTCTGTTGCATTAATAAGCAGCAGGGACATAGTTTTTTTTCATGCAGAAAAAGCTAATTCTTTATTCACATCATTCATATTTATAGGAGATATCAGAGGGCACTGTGTTAAACCTCATTGGTCAGCAATAGAGTGAAACTCAGTTCATTGGTAAGGGCTATTGAATATGTCTATCAAAATTTCTCTGTCTAGATGTGTTTACATATTTTCTTCACTGATTCTTATGGGACAGATTTCTTGTTTTTGCAGCTGTTTTATTCTTGTTTTTGCAGGTCTTGTTTCTACAAGAATAGTTTTATATGTTAACTGGTTTTCATTCCGGTAATTTTTCCTTATGGGAACTTATAAGCCTGTTGGTAATCAAGCAGAGCTGATTTTATAAGGCCTTTCTTTTCTAATATCTTTACCTGTATGTAACAGCATTCCATCCTCCAGCAGTGTCAACTGCACCACTCAGCTCAATGTTGTCTGCAAGCTTGGTGAGGGTGCACTTGACCTCACTGTGTCACTGATGAAGATCCTGAATAGTGCCCGTCCCAGTACAGACCCCGGAGGGACACAGCTTGTCATGGGTGTACGTTGGATGGTTGACTTCTGCTCTCTGGATACCACCATCCAACCAACTCCTTATCCATCTAACAGCCCACACACCAGTTTTCTTCAGTTTACAGAGAAGAATGTGACGGGAGAACTATGTCAAAGGCCTCACAGAAGTCCACAGAGATGACCTCAGTAGCGCTTACCCTGCCCCAGTGGAGTCACTCCACCACAGAAGGCCACCACTTTGGTCAGGCAGGACTTGGCCTTGCTGAAGCTGGGCTGACTGCCTGGAACTACCTCACTGTCCTCCATGGGCCATAGCAGGATTCATCTGGACCTGTGACAGCGCCATACAGTTGGAGTTTTCAAGATTGTGGAGTAATTCTCTGATTTTTGAGAATATTAGATTTTTCAGAGAGGAGAGAAACTGAGGATGAAGGAGATAGCCTAATTTAGCCAGATTTGCAGTCAAAGGCAAACCTATTCCTTTGCTGTAGCAAATCCAAGGGATTTGGTGCATGTAGCACCTCACAGCACTTTCCCTGCTGTGCCATGGTTTCATCACAGCAGTGGCTATAAGGGCCTGAAGTTGGAGAATCTGTGGCCAGGGCATTCCTGTATGTGCAGCTTGTCTTGCTGGTTTCCATGGGCATGGGGGGCATCCTTTGTTCACCACATCTGTCCTCTTCATTTCAGAGAAAGATGGTTGGGTTTCTGCCTTTTTCTAACAAAACATTCTCATTAGGCTTGCTAGGGAAATTAGGGCAAATTAAAAGGTTTTCCAGCAAGCAGGAAAGTACGGTTGGGTTGTGTGACTTTACCTCCCTATCCTTGCTGGTGGCACATGGATGCAGAGGTGTCACACCCCAGACTAGTGTGGGACTGGTGGCTGTGGGCAAGAGGCTGATGGCAGCAGAGGGCTTGGATAATGCAGCAGAGCAGTTCCAGTAGGCAGTGTGACTTTAGGTAAATTAACCAGTCAGGAAATAGTTAATGTCAGAGCTGCTCTCCAAAATGGAATTTGACAGCTTTTTTTTTTCAGTATTACTTGACCTGGTATCAGTGGCTGGGGTTGAAAAAGGCCTGAGATCAGCATTGTTTCACCTGTTTCCAGTATCTTCCCTTTTTTGTTGTTTTTTGTGGGGTTTTTTGTTGTTGTTTTGGTTTGGTTTTGGGGGGGTTTGTTTAGGTTTTTTTTGTTTGTTTGTTTGTTTGGCTTTTGTTTTGCTAAGGCTGACTTTCTTAGCTGAGAACAGGCTAAGTATGTCCAAAGCAACTCAGCAGCTGGTGAAGACAAAGCCAGAACTGCCAGAAAATGCAGAACAGAGGTATCTTTGCAGATTGAAATGAAGGATGGGAGAGCCACATTTGGATTTAAAAAAAAAAAATAACCTTGAACCTCTCTCCAAAGTCTGATTTAAACACGAATCTCATTTAAGTATAAAAAAGGGCAAAAAGCATAATTCACTGAGCTTTTTTATGCAGTGTCTGCAGTTCCTGGTTTGAGGAAGCGATGAGCTAAAGACAGAGTGCAAGAGAATGGTGCTGACTACAAACTTCACCTGCACAGGGGGCAGAAGCAGAGAGGTCATTAACTTTTCCCCCCAGGTTTGTGCCTTGTCCTCTGCCTGGTGTGCTGGATTGATCATCAGGTGGATTATCATCCCCCTGAAAGTGCTGACAGACATAATTCCTTGCACCAGAGACAGGTTCCTTATGTACAAGCTTAGATAAACCCATGTCTTTGTACAATATTTTGTGAGGTCCTGGTGAGGAGTAATATTCCCTGTTAAATCCTGATTTAGGTGGAGCATGCCAGGATGAAGCTGCTTTTCACAGGGGAGTGCTTCTTGGTGGATACTGCCTTAGACAAGAAGTAGGTGATGCAGGAATGCAGGACTGTGGAGGAGAATTGGCACTCAGCTCAGCCTGAATGGACGGCCAAGAAAAGAAAAGTGCAGGAGCACATAAATGAATCCAACTCCAAGGCAGGAACATATAAAAATCTACCACTAGCCCTTTACATGTTTATCAGTCCATTTTTCTGATGCTTGAAATACTTTTTCCACTACCTATTCCACTCACAGCCTTCAAAAAACTAGAGAAGGGATAAGAGAGGAATTAGTTTTCCAATGAGCTCAGAACACATCTAGAATGATGCTAGTAAACATAAGCTGATGAACCCCCATGGCTGGTTTTGTTTTCCTGAAGTTGTACATCCCTCTTCTTCCCTGCTGGCAACCTTCTCTGAGGTACTTTCTCAGTGATTATCCCTTGAAGAGAGGTCCAAGGGATAATCCCTACTCTGTAAAATGGACAGACTAACTGAGATGCTTGGCCAACAGAGTAGAATGGGATTCCAAGGAGGAGAAGGAACTTGTTTTATTTTGAAACACTGCAGTAGCAAAGCCGCTGAGACATTTTCTGTTTGGGGTGTTTGGTTTGGGTGATTTTTCTTCTAGTAGAAAATTGTGCTTTTTTCCTATTTAATCAAAATCCCAGTTTGCCTTATCGGTTTGGATGGAAAATTTTCACATAGGTCTTTGTTGTAAGATACCAACACGACAGAATTATCCCTTTATCTCAGCAGATGTGCTTTCCAGAAGGGGAACATCTCAGATGATGAAAAACACAGCAGCTTTGCTGCCTTGGCTCTATCAGACAGTTTTTTTTATGATAGAGAATTTGTCAAAACAGATTCTTGTCATTAAAACTGAAATGCTTTGTGGACAGGTTTTGGATTTGCTCAAGTTTTGTACTGCTAATTTTTTGCTGCATAGTTATGTGCAGTGAGTCATTGTGCCTTCAGTAGTGACAGTGTGTGTAGGGGTATGGGATCAAGTCTCTGCTTTGTCCTTTACTTGAACTAGCCTGTGCTGAATGATTCAGATGAAGCCAAGTCATGACATGAAAGACTCCTGTTTCTGAGGCTGTCAGAGGTATTGCACTGTTTGCATCTCACATCTGGAATTAGAAAATAGTGTTTGACCTAGAAAGGCAGAGTTTTGACCTGATTCCAATTAAGCAGAAACCTTTGTGAAACCAGTTCTTCTTTTCTGGGGACTACAGAAGAGACCTCCAAATGCCTGCGTAATTCTGCCACCAATCACAGTAGGAGAGCCTTGATTCTTGCCAACACCAGGACCTTTCAAAAAAAAAATCTTGAAAATATAAAAGCAAGATTACAAGTTTTCATTTCTTTTGAGTGACTATGGCTATTTTACCCAATTTTCATTCATGAAGGGACACATCCTTTCAGGATGTGTCTGTAAAGGCATCAGCTTGCAGGCTCTGGGAAGTGCCTGCCTGCTTTGTGTCCTTGCAATCCTCATTATTCAGCTGATGCTGGGAGCAGTGGCACCTCCCTGGTCAGCAACAGAAGCATTTTGCAGCATGATTGTTTCTCACCTGTTGTCTTCTAGAGGCCCTATGGGTGCCCCAGATGGAAAACATACATGCAGCAATGGCTCTTCAGCAGGGATGTTTGGGTATTTAGATTTAGATTTAGTCAACCAGCAAGGACAAGCTACTTTTGTGCACTGGGGCAGCCTCTTGCAGTGGGATATAATATATTGGTAAAAATCAGCTTCCTGGGAGCCAGTGGAAACACATTTCCTTTGCTTCTTCCCCAGTCACATTCTCCTGGCTCTGCTCTCTGCTGATGAGCAACTGCCTATGCAAAGGAGATTGAAAAGGGGATTTACTTTGATTAGACCAAAGCCTTTCCTAGTATTTTCAGTCATAAGTATGGCAGCTTTAATAAGCAGGAAAAGAAGATAAATACAAGTCACAGACTGACAAGAAACTCAATTGGAAAAGAGTAGAATGTTCTGTTGGAAGCCATGCTCTAAGTTCTTCTCTTTCTAGCAGCCTGTGATAATCTGCTCAGTCCAAAGAAGGTAACTTTTTGCAAATCTCTGACAAATACCAAGTGAGGGATTTCAAAGGGATAAAATTAAGGCTTTAATTGCTGGGATAGAATTGAATTTGTATTCCACCCTGTTAAGGCTGGGAGAATTTCCCATCAGATTTTCTCTTTCTGTGACCTATTGGTTCACAGCCTTTAATGATCTCCTGACAATCCTGAGCCAAAAAGAAGAAAGGTTGTGAGCTGATCCTTTTCATACAGGGGAATAAAGCATATTTTATAGGTCATATAGGTAGGGAAAGAGTTGGGCACAGTTTACCCAATGAAAGCTGTTGATTCATCACTTATTCAGGAATACCGCTTACTCTTGTCACCTTATTACCCTGCTAGAATTCAAACTAAAAGAAGAAAATATATGCAAGAGTCATGACAGGCCCTGACTTTATATTACTCACTATGTCCTTCCTCAGCAGCCTCATGAAATATTGATAACAATAATTATTAATGTATGATTAATTATTAACAATGATAATCTGTAGATGAAAGACTGAATGTTAACTGGCAATGTGCACTCAGGGCCTAAAAAGCCATCTGCATTCTGAGCAGCATTAAAAGCAGCATGGCCAGCAGGTTGAGGGACCTGGTTCTGCCCTTCTGCTTTACTCTGGTGAGACCCCACCTGCAGTGCTGCATCCAGCTCTGGGGTTCCCAAGCCTAAGAATGGCATGGACCTGTTAGAACAGGTGCAGAGGAAGGCCACAAAAATGATCAGGGGGCTGGAGCACCAACCCTGTGAGGAAAGGCTGAGAGTTGGGGTTGTTTAGCCTGGAAAAGGCTCTGGAAAGACCCTATAGCAGTGTTACAGTACTTAAAGAAGGTCTACAGGAGAGCTGGGGATGGCCACTTATTCAGAACACAGTGGACGAGAGATAATGTTTTTAGACTCAAAGAAGGGAGATTGGGGTTGGATATGAGGAATAAATTCTTTACTGTAAGGGTTGTGATGCAATGGGACAGGTTGCCCAGAGAAGCTGTGGATGCCTCATGCATGGAAGTGCTCAGGGCCAGGTTGGATGGGACTCTGAGCACCCAGGTCTAATGGAAGGTGTCCCTGGCCATGGCAGGGGAGTTGGAACTGGCTGATCTTTAAGGTCCTTTCCAATCCAAACCATGCAATGATAATTCTTTTCATTTGTTTGGGCAGGTAACCAGCAGCTCCAGCAAAGCCCTGTTGGCTGTTCAAGGCATTGAAATTTCAGATGGAAGAAGGGATGAGAAGGGATGTTTGAGAAAGAGAGGGGATGTTTGGTAAGAGCATCTGTTTGAGCAAAGAGGCAAAGGTCTGGCTTTCACAATGGTAAGTGGCAAGGCCAATGATGTTACTGGGGGCCAGCCTGTGGCAGAACCTAGAGTAATGATCAGTCCAGACTCTCTTTTGTCTAATAGGATGAAAACCACAGTTTTATGTTCAAGTGTGATTCAGATAGGAGGTTGCAAAGACATAATTTTGCTAGAATTTTATGAAAGAATAGTTATTCCTCATCACAAAAAGTTACATACGTGTGTTTTTAGCATAATCACAGTGTATGCGCTAATAGAAAGAGATAGCATGCATTACTCAGAGTTCATATTTTTTATCCATGATCCTTGTAAGGCGACACAGTATGGGTAAATGAAGGTGGAAAGAAAGTAATCCTATCCCCCAATGAGTTGCAGCTGGACCAATTACTAAAGATTAGAAGCAGGGCTGATCTTAACAGGCCACAGCTGTGGCCAATAAGAACAAGTGGTATAAAAGAGTGGATTGGTGGGATCTGGAGTCAGATGGCTGCTGCAAGGACCAGGAGCAGGCAGTGCTTAGAGGAGCTGCCTGCGAGAAACATGGAGGAGGTATGGAGCTCTGGGGATATGGAATCCTTGCACTATAATGATGTTAGAACTTGTGATATCTGAGACAACAATCCTTATTTATTATTATGGAAAGTGTGGTGAAGTTTTGTTACAATATAAAAAAGAGTACAAAAATGCCTTATGGTACCTTTCCCTAAAAATATCTTTCTTGCTATTCACCTTATCCCTCCTGTGCTGATCTGTAAGTTTTTGTATCTCTGCTTTACATTAAGTGCTGGATGTAAAGGGATGCATCCTTTCTGGGGACTGTCATATTCCATGTAATGTGGAGATAACAGAGGACAAAGGGAAACTTGTGAAAGTCTACAGAAAATATACTGCAGCTTCATAAATGTATTCCCTGTTGGATGCACTTTTGAGGATAAAAGGGCCAAGAGGGAGTGGACCCATGCTGGGGAAGACTGGTGTCAAGGCTTTTTGCAGTGGGACTACAGGAAAGTCTAGTTAACTTCTGACATGATATTTATAGGCTTTATATTCCTAACCCTAGAAATCTGTGTGCTGCTTTATCTTTCTGATGTGTCTCCCTCAGGTTTGGATTGTGTGTTCCACAGACAGCTTTTCTCCTGAGCTAAACCCCCAAAGTATTTAATCTTGAGACAAAATTGCTAGGTCATTTTCAGTAAGGCTTAATGCAGAACTGTGCTGTTGAATGATATTTCATTATCTGTAACAGCAATAACTGAGAGGGAAACATTGTGTAAGGACTAGAATTTGGTGACATTATCTCTGCATCTGACCAAAGTATAACAAAAGACTGTGTGTTTAACAACATAATTATAAGTTGTGTGTGCCTTTTTTCCTCCAAGTGAAGGAAGAGACACTGTGGTGTGTCTGAGGACTTACACTCTCTCCTCTTTGAAATCTGGTGAGATGTAAGCACTACTTATTTGCTTCACCACACACAGGTGGCCATTTCACACCCTTGAATGCTCACAATAGTGGTGCCATTTTGTGACCACAAGACTGTGGCTGCAGCATGAAAATACAGTAGTTTTTGATTCTGTAAGAGAACAAAATTATGGTGGTGATGAATCCAGCAGCTGTGAAAGCAGCTTCCATATCATACTTTAGGAAAAACTAGTGAGCTTGAAATTTAGTCAGGTTTTTAAGAGAAATGGTATGACCAGACACTACTTATTTTTTATCATTGTTTAAAGACAGGTTTTTTTTGCAAATTGCTAGTCCACTCCCCCATGATAAGTAGATAGATAGGTGGAAAGAAAATCATTGTGGAAAATATGTTCTGCCACAGTAATATATAATTACATGACAAAAAATAAATCAGCCTGTGCTGCAGGCAAGACATTGTGTCTCATTAGTGTTTGGTGGACTTGATCACAAATAACATGTTTCAAAACTGCCAACTCCCTCTAATTCTTTTTCTATACTTATACTCACAGTCACATTCAAAATTAGCAGATTCCTGGAAATACACTTCATCTGGCCAGCCCTTTTCCTAATTATGTGCTTGTGTAATTAAAGGAAAGTGTCCTTCTGCAGCTGCATTTTGAGGGGCTAAAAGCAGAAAGGCTGTTCTCACTAAGGGAGCAGTGATTTTTTTTTTTTTTTTACCCAGTTAATGGTACCAAAGTGTCCTGTGTGCTGTGTGTTATGACAACTGGCTTAAAGCAGCTTTCAATGACCAATGCTGGCCATGCCAGCTACTCCTGAGATGCACAGGCCAGAAAGCCAAGAGATCCCATTTGAGATCCAATATCTTCCTCCACTGGTTGAAACTGAATGCAACAAAGCCATTACTAACAGCAGACTCACTCAGAGCTGTGGATCTGTGCCATGATGCTGATACATGGCAGGACATAAATGAGAAAAGTGAGCAACCTGTAGCTGAGGGTTCAGGCATTCTCACTTTTTTCAGCAGCACTGCTGAAATAGATGTGAGCTTCCATTGTTGACTCCCTCTCTGAGTTCCCAAGCTGTTAGGGCAGTAGAGAGAAAAGAGATTTTTTTTTTTTTCTTGATATCTTCAGATATTTTGAGATAAGACTGGTGTTAACCCCATAATTTTTAGTACAGCCAATGCATGTTGATTGATTTCTCATTGTTTCTATTTTCTAGAAAGACTGCTGTATGAATTTTGCCATGCCATATACTCAGAGGCAGGCAATAATAAAGCATACTACTTTGACCTTTTCAGTTGCCTGCACTTTAATTTACTGGCTATTCTCATTCCTTTCTGTTTATGGCCCCTCAATATAACTGGCAAGGAGAAAATAGACCAGACAGCTAGTCAAGATGCAGATTATTTAAAAGTTTAAAGACTGGCTTTATCATTCTCTTTAAAATTTATGGTGTTTTTGTGTCCTATTGGTTATTAAAGTCATGATAACCCATTCTTAGCTATAGGAACCCACAGCAGCACAAGTTCAACTTCATTTGTAGTGGTTTTATGGGTCAACATCCCGTTACAGTAGTGGGATGTAATCTGGATTAAGTTTTGTAGGAATCAACAGATTTTTCTCTGAGTTTTACAAAAGTCTTTGTGGTTTGTTTGAAAGTGGTTACATGAGCACTTACCTGACCACTGCTCTGACTCTGACACTGCTGGTTGGTAGAAAATCAGGGGGAAAATAATCCTGTTACAGGTTTTCCCCTTTACCAGTTGGATTCACAGCATCCAACCCTGCTGCAGGCTCTGGCAGATTTCCTCCACCACATGGTTGTGAAGATAGTGACTTGTTTGACTAATGCAGAGAGGTGAAAAGGGGCAACAAGCTGGCTGTGATCTTTCTCCATGCACTTGTGCAATACAAGCCACAGTCAAAACTGCATCATGAAATACTCACTGTGCTTGGTTATTATCAGTGCCCCACAAAAATTCTGATCATCCTTCAGTTTGGTGAAAGCCTAGAGAGAATTTTCACAGTGAAAATGGCAAAAGGATGACAAAATGCTCTGTTGAAAGACTTATTTGTGCAGGAATGTCTGGGAGTGGGATGTAGCAACAGCAGAGCCTAGACTTTTGTGGCAGAGCTTTTTGTATAGTTTCAGTTTTCTGGTGGTTCTGATAAGCTCTGAATTGGAATCTGTGCAATAAAAAGAACAGGAGTAATGAAAAGGTAAAAAAATGGGGGGGAAAGCAGCAGCTTTGGTCATTTGGTTTGTTTCATTTGTTTTTCATCTAATATTGATTTTAGGCTTGCTGTTATGATGGTTTTTGGTGTTTTTTTTAATATCTATGTAAGATGGCAATAAAATATCCAACTAGGAGAATGGGGAAGGGTAGCCAAAGCTTGATTACATTCTGCTGCTCACTGCACAGATTTGTACATCGTTAAAGCAGAAGGGACTAGGATGATCTCTTAAGCTGAGCAGAATGCATAAAATTTTACCCCACTGAGTCCTGCTCCAAGTCTAACAACCTGGGTCTGATCTAACTCAGAGTTCTGAGAGTATGTGTTCAGTCTTGATTTTGAACACTTAAGGATTTACAAAATTCTAGAAGTCTTTAAAATTAAAGGCAACAGAGACCACCACTCTCTGGATAGTCTCAGAGATCCTCCAAGACCTCTGGATAATCTGCCGATTATAAATTTGGTATAAAGAAAAAGCAAATGGAAGCACATCTATCTCTTTTTCATTATTACTCTCATTATTCTGAGTACAAATTACAGATTACAAATTACAGATTATTATAGGTAGGAATGATGTGTCTGATAAGCTGAAGAATCTTAGAAGCCCTAGAAATGCTCTTTCTGCTCGGATAAATTAAGGCAGTGGTGAGCTACTAACCCTTCATCTTCAATTTTAAAAAGCAGAGAAGAAACCAAGAGGAAATCCTACTTCATGAGTCTGTAGAGCCTGGCATCACCTGGCTGTGCTCCCAGGGTGGCATGGCTCAGGCATCACTGTCTGGCAGTGCTGACTGCACAGACATTGCTTTGCTCAGAGAAAATCAATGGGATTCACTGTGGAGTGAAGCGTTACCAGCCAGGTAAGAACGTCAGAAGGAAAGGATGCAGTTATTTGGCAGGGCTGGCTGAAAATTTTCCATCCTAGTGCTTTTCTACTGAAAACTGTGGGTTTTGTGAAGGCCTTTGTTCTCCTCAAGCCAAAGTCATTGTGCAGAGCTTGAACGTGTTGTTTTCATTTTGGCTTTGAAAAATTCTGATTTTGTTTGGGGCAAGACAAAATGAAGGTCTGAGCTAAATGTCAAAACTCAGCAAAAAACTTGAACAAATGCATGCACAAGGCGTATTTCTACAGAAAGAGACAAATCTGGCTTCCAGTTTTGTTTGTTTAACTTTTTAATCAGTTAGTTCTAACCTCCTTAAAATATATCAGCATTTTGTGGGTATTATCTGAAGAACTGGGCCAAAAAATAAAGGATAAAAAAGAGAATTCAGACTATGAGTTGGTTTTGAAATGTTTGATGGTAGAGAAAGGGGGAGCTCAGGCTATGGTTTTGCAGGTATAGGCTTTTGCCCCAGTTTTCTCCAGTGACATAAACTAGCTCAGGTCCTTTGCAGTCATGGGATCAAACTCCTAGCTGATATGGATCAAAGCATCCCTATTGCTGATAGCCAAATTTATGTCTGGAATAAAAAGACACAGCTCTCTTCATGAAGTCAGGTGGACCACATCTGCAGGGGTGTAAACTTCAATTCATGAAGTTACCTGATGCAGATCAATGGCAGATTTGACCTATTTCAGGTTTTATTGAACAGTCTGAAGCATTGCTGAGTTGTCAGCACAGAGTTCAGCTAGTGAGAAGCTGTGAGCAGGGTAGCTTGGTCAGACATTGTTAAAATTAATCCTTGGAGGTGTTTACTCTCTTAATGCTGTTCTACATAGAAGAGCTGAAATGAGATGACATTGGAACAGTATTTGCTGATAATGCAAATTATAGTCTAGACAGTATAAGGATATAGGAAATTACCTTATACCCATACATTCTCTTCTGGCAATTATTTTTCTATTCTGTTGAACTTTTTTCTCTTGGATGGCTTTTACTGTTGCACCAAGTAATCCATTGACACTGTCATGTGTGAGGGTTTGAAGGACATGAAATCTCAAGCCTGACTCTGCAGACTTGAGATTTCAGTACAGAGATAGCTCAGAAGGGGAAAATGCTTTATTCCACTGTGATTTCTACTTTGTGCCCAAGCAGCTGCCTTCTGGTGCCTCACAGGATATTTTTAGAGTGTGGACATACATCCCTTGAAAACTAGTCTGAGGCTTTGCATCCCAAAGTTTCTTCATAGACAGAAATCCTTAGTGAAGATCAAAGAAATATTGGGAGAGGAGAATTTTTTTTTTTCGCCCCAGCTCCTGACTTCCTCATTGTCTTGTTCAAAGAGGATTTCATAATTCTCACTGGCATAACATGTCCAGACAGCCCCTCTGAAAAGATATTGCTGTGTCATCCAAGTAGGCACCCTTATATTTACTTAACACCTCTAAAAGGATACATTTAGTATGGAGTTCTTATTCTCTTCTGACTCCTTCCATCCTCCCCTGCATACACAGACCCTTCTCTATTTCAGCCACTACTGGCTCTGAGGAAACAGGATAAGGTTATATCTTACTACCTGTAGCAATTATCAACAGATGCCACCGTAGCAGCAAGAGGCAGCCGTGGCATGTCAGCAAGATTTTGAGTCCTTGCAACCCCTGCATTGGGTAGGTATGGGTTTATAGCTGTCAGAAACTGAGCAGCAAAATCCAGGTTCAGAAAACCCACTGAAGGATTGATGTTGGGTGCTTTTTTGCCTGAGCTTGTGTTACTGACCATACCGTGGAGTTGTGGTGTGCCTTGAAAGCTCACATTTCACTTTCCATCAAATCGGTGCAAATTAATTGAATAATTTAATTTTCTCACTCTCAAAAACCTTTGAAGAAAGTTATTCAGCCCTTCTAATCTAGTATCAAGCTAAACTTATAGCTTTGTGGTCTGTTCTTTTAGGCATTAATTTAGGTATTTGCCTTATATGTTGTCTTGACTTACCAATGCAAGGAAATATAACATTAGAAGATTCCTTGTCAGAAACTGGCTCCTACTGACTGAGCTCAGAGAAGGAAAGCTTTCTGGGAAAGATGGGCTTGTCTGTTGGAGGTATCCTTTTGCAATTCTCAGACTGTGATTGTCATATTAAAAAAATGGAAATAATTAAAATGCGAGATGATGAAGTTTATAGAATTGGAGCTGCCGCTTAGAATATTTCTTGACTGTTATGACAGTCTTTCTGCTATGCCCATTAAATTTTCTGCAAGCCTCTCCCAAATGATTCCTGTAAAATATACTTATGAACAAAAAGGACTAAAAAATCCCCTACTATGTAAAAAATCTATTCTTCCAAAATTATTTTTGTTTTTCTGACTTCTGAGTAAGTGTGTTCATTTATGTACATTTCTGGAAAGACTTGCAGAATGATGGTGTGTCCCATCCCCTGTGTAGTGGCTCTCAAACCAGCCTGTGCATTTCCTGTGTTGGCAGACTCATATCCTCTGATATTCTCCTTGGAGGATTCCTTTGGAGGTATTTACTTGCTAAGCCATACCAAGGCTGCTGGGTTTCAATTTGGTGCACTCTTTTAATGTTCCAGATAACTTGGATTTAAGAATAAAAGTGCATATTCACTTAAGGGTGTAGTTTTTCAAATGGGAACAAAATTAAGGATGTACTTAATGAAGAGTCTGCTTGGCTGCTTCTACTTTGGTTAAACTGAAATCTCTATTAATACAAGATGCAACTTTAGTACCCACAAAAATTGTGATCATATTGCTGCTTTTGTGGTGTAATTTTTTTTTTTACTTGCCTAATTACATGGCTTCATACTGGGATTATAAGAAAGAATGCTAACTATCAAGACTTGTAATAAAAATAGAAGTGTTGGTCAACTACATAATCCATGTTGCTTTTCTATAACCTCTTGCTGTAAAGTCACCAAGGCAGATAAGTAGGGTGATGAGATAAAGTGTATGTTCTGCTATATTAATATAGCTTCAGATGAATCTTTTCTGATTCATGAAATTTTTTTTAGTGTAACTCCAAAATAAATTTATTTTATCAGCAAAGCTCAAAAAATAATAATAAAAAATTACTTCTTCCCACTCAGCTGACATCAGTAGATGTGTTTGCCTCACCTAGAATGCTATACAATATTCCAAATTTATTGTGACTGTAAACAACAATTCTGCTTGCTTTATGGCTTTCCTGAGCTCCAACAGTAAAACACAATATCTCTATCTGGTTGGAATTATGTGTTATAACAGTTTTATGGTGGGGGGAGTAAAGCTCTGATAAAGATAAAATAGAGTTTTGCTTTTCTGTGTGACCTTGTCATTTGAAAAAACATTGCACTCTAACGAGATATAATTTAAAAGACTTCTGGGAGCAAATTGAGTTTACTGAGATATTTCTGAGAGTAATTACTTACTGTGAGTTGTCAGTGCACTCTGTTACAGTTCCTTTCCTAGCAAATGTAGATATCTGGGACTGTGTAGAATGGATTAAAGCTCCTACCATTAATGTTTGATGGGAGACAGTAGTGAAAAAGATGGATGCTTATATAACTGACATTTCCAGCATTTATGGCCATAGACTAAAATGCCAGGCGCATAATTTCAAGTAAAATGGCAGACCCAACTCAATAATATTTAATGATGTAGTAGACCTTGGCTGGGGGAATAGCTAACGGAAGTCATTGCACTGCGTTTATCGAATTGTTAAAACGAGTTGAATAATAATTGTGTTTTGCAGGAGTTTTGTTTTAGAAATTTATTTCTGTGATCTGGTACTCCAAAAATAAATTTTTTCTCATTCCAGTCAACACAAAATGCAGAAAAATATTTCGAACTAGCTAGCTTGATGGCTAGATTTTTACACTTACTTTGTCCCGTGTTTACAGCACAGAAATATATTCGATAGCTCAGGCACGGTCTGGAAGATTGGGTGAGATTGATTGGACAAGCTAGCGAAAGACAAAATTGCCTTCCAGAAGAATCTCCTTGTAGTGTCTGACTGTTTTTAAAAGTTGAGCCTTTTTGTCTATCACTGCACATCCATGAATGTTCAGATTCTGTGGAGCATTATGCAGTACAGAGATACTTGTGTGCCATGACTATGAGATCCCTGATGACAAATGAAAAATTAACTTCTGTATCATTCTGCTAATACTTTAGCTTTGAGTGAGCAGAAGGGACTTAAACTGATGGAGAATCTCAAATTGTTAGAGGTCTGTAGGGGTCTTGTTACCACGTCTGCAGCCGCAGAATCTCCCATGTCTCTTTCTGAGGCAGTGATCCTCCCTCTCTGGAGGGCACAGAACATAAGTGGACTTGAGGAAGAAGTCTACCATTTCCAGCCAGAGCCAGAGGACTGTGCAGGCTTTCCAGAGGTTTACTACTTATAAATGGTCAGTGTATGCATTCGGGTTCATCAACAACAAGAAAAATCCTTCCTCAAATTCTCACTTTCTGAAAAAGAAATTTTTGAAGCATTTGCTCTTTGAAAATCCAAATATCTCCGTTTGAGTATTCTGAGTATTCTACTGTAAAAAAAAAAAAAAAAAAGGAAAATTTGGAATTGGGCTTCAGCATAGGTTTTACTTTTCTTTTTGTAGGCTGTCACCTTAAAGAACCATTTTAATTCTGCTCACCATTGACCAAGCTTTCTCCCTAGCTTTTTTTTCCACATAAATTGTCAAAGCTGCATTACTGTCAGTGGGCCATGACATAGCTCTTAGCAGTACTTAGTAAGTCTTTCTGTTCTGTCAGAAGTACAACTGAGCCAGGAAATAGCCACACTCCACATCTGAGAAGAGTAGACCAGGTTAACACAAAACTTATGGAGACTTGAGCTTAACTGCAGAACGTCTTAAAATAGTTCAAGCGTGGGAGGAATGGAAAGGCTGTTGTTAATGCATCTCATAGGTAGGGTTGCTATAAACCCCCAAGAAATGGAGTGGTGGAACGTTTCCAGATACTAGAGAAGTTTTAGGGGGCATTTCAAGAGCAATGATTAAGTACTTATTTTTAGCCTTGCTTGTTTGGTTCTGAAAGAATCTGTTTGACAATCTGAGCAGTTTCCTGAGCTGGTAAAATTCCTGGGGTAGAGTAAATGGCAGTCATAAGTATAAATTCCTATAAATGGCAAAATTTCCTCTCACTTCAACAGGAATTGGACATTAGTGCAGTATAAATTTCTGAAAATGTAAACTAAACTTCTCTTGTTTCAGAACTGCCAAAAAAACCCCCAAAGGAGTTGAAAGTTCCCCCCTGGAGAGCATCAGCAGGCACCCAGAATACATCTCCAGGGTCACTTAATTCCCTGGATCCTACCCAACTGCTATTGAAGTTAATTGAAAAAACTCCCATTGCCTTGAAGAGGTTTTGGATCTGACTCAAACGGCTCGGTGGCAGCAGATTACAAGAAGGAACCCCACTGTGCAATTCCAGCCATCTGCCTATGGGTGAGCATTTATTGATATAAATGTATTTGCTTGGGCCATGTCATGAGGCACTTCAGTCCCAATTAGGCAGTATTTCAGAATGAAGGCGATCTCCCCCTCTCATCCGAGGTCACTGTTATCAGACATACATTCAGAGCTGGTGAGCTATGAAATAGCAATACAAGTTTACCCACAGCAATGTCACAAGTTCCTCCTCTGTTCTGTGCGTGTAAAAAGATCAGCTAGAGCTGGGTTAAGCTGGTGTTCAGATCCCTGTGTGTCTGCTTGCGTTAGACAGGACAAAATCTCATCGTTTCCATCTCAAACCCATGCTCAGTGATACCATTTCTCATTATCAACCTTTTACTGTATCATCTCTGGGCTTAGATAAGAGAATTGTTGGGAAGCAAAGCTGAGTGTAATTCACAAAGACTTTCTTAATTAGACTACACAGCTGTGTGTTGCCCTTTTCATCTAAAACTGGTGAAGAAGGAACATGATGCGTGTGGAAAGTGCGTTTGAAGGATGGTTGTCTCCAGCAGTATTGCAGCATACCAGAAAACTAAATGAGTTTTGATGTAAAACACAGCCAGAGACTGTGTAAATTGCCCCAGCTGATTAGGAAACAGGGCAGCTGTTAACATCCTGGGATGATGCAGGTAACAAAATTGGTGTGGCTTTGGAGGAGAGCAGCTGACGGGCCTCACCAGTGTGCTGTACCTACTTTAATCATCAATTACTGCAATGCTGGGGCAACCCACTAACAACTTAATTATTGTCTGGGCCTCCAGGCCATAGGTGACTTCTCTAGGCTGTGTTACCCAGAAAATCAAATCAGCCAGTGCACAGGCTGGAAGGGGCTGTGCTGCAGCCTCTGTCTTGGGGTGTAGGCACTACTTGAGCTTGTGCTGAAAGCGTCTCAAAGTCTTACTCTGTCAGACTCTGTGCCCCTTCCCTAGTCAAAAAACCCATAGCACAAGCTGGAAAAGACAGGCTGCAATTTATTTTGTAGGCTTGGGGCAACTGTGTGGTACCAGAGGAGGCAGATAGAGCAGAAGGCACTTCTGGTTATGAAAGTCTTTTTTTCCCAGGACAATGAGTATGAGAGCAACATAAGTTTTACACCATGACAAAAATCAGAGCAGGAAGCTCAAAATGGAGTCTAGCCCCAACTTACAGAATCTCCCAAGACTCTTTTATTTTATTTCAGTCAGTTTAGTTAAGCCCTTGGGCTCTTCTCCAACCAAGTGTTTTTCTGCCTCTAGACATGAGAATCTGCTACTAATCTTGTTTCTGTCCTGAGCTATATTGTCCTTGATAGGAATTTCCAATATGGATGAGAGCTTTTTTTGCTTATGGGTTTTTGCTTATATTCTTTAGAAAATACTCAACATCCTTGGTTTTGTCTAAATACCATTTTTATAAATATGCCTATAAGCAAGAAAGAAATTTCTCTGCTGGGGAGAGCCTTTAGTTCAGCTCTGAAAAATGGTTGTGATCAAGAATCAGTGACATGTTAGTTTCAGTTTTACTCTAGACTGCAGTTGCCACACAGTACCAGGGCTTATTGAATCATATAATGGTTTGGGTTGGAAGGGACCTTAAGGATCACACAGTTCCAATAATCCCCCTGCCATGGGCATGGATGCCATCCTCCAGATCAGGTTCCTCAGGGCCCCATGCATTCTGGCCTTGAACCACTATAGGGATGGAGCATCCACAGCTTCTCTGGGCAACCTGTTCCACTGCCTCACCACACTCTTAGTAAAGAATTTCTTCCTAACACCTAAATGGAATATCTCCTCCTTTAATTGAAAAACATTCCCATTTTCTTATCACTCTCTGTCCATGTAAAAAAGTTGCTTTCCCTCTTACTACAAGACCCCTTTAGGTACTGGAAGGTTGCTTTCTCCTGGGCCTTATCTTCTCCAAGGTGAACAATTCAATTTCTGTCATCTTGTTTCATAGGAGAGGTTCTCCAGCCCTCTTATTTTGTCCATGGCCTGCTCTGGACTTGCTTCAGCATATTCCTGTCTTTGTTGTGCTGGGGACCCCCAGACATAATGCAATACTTCAGGTTGGTTCTTACAATGGTGGAGCAGAAGGACAGAATCACCTCCCCTAGCCTGCTGGCATTGCCTCTTCTGATGGAACCCAGGATGCAGTTGCTTTCTGGGCTGGACACATGCACTGCTGGCTCAGGTTGGTTTTCATCCACCAAACCTCCCAAGTCCTTCTCTGCAGAGCTGCTCCCAACCAGTTCTCCCAGTCTGTACTGTCTGGGATTGTCCTGACCCAGCTGCAGCACTTTGCAATACTCACATGTGTTTAACTTCATTAGGTTCTCGTGTGTCCACTCCTCAAGACTGTCCAAGTCCCTCTGGCTGGCACCCCTTCCTTCTCTTGTGTGAACTGTACTGCTCAGCTTTGTATTTGTGTCTGCTGCACATTTCCTAAGGTGGCACTCAATCTCACTGTCTGTGTCACTGATAAAGGTATTAGACAGCTCCTGTACAACAGCAGAGCACTTTGGGACACCAGTTATCACCTGGACATCAAGCTGTGGACCCTGGCTCTCTGGTTTTGTCCATCTGGCCAATTCCAATTCCACTGAATAGCCCACCTTTCAAACCCGTGACCCCCCAATTTGGAGATAAGGGTATCATGGGGGACCATGTAAAAGATGTCATCTACCCATGATTTTATAAAAACTTATAAAATCTGGGTAGATGACATCAGAGTCTTAGCCCTGCTCATGAGCTCCTCTGCACTGATGAGCACCAAGTCCAGTAATGCTTCTCCTCTGGTTGGTTTGTCCAATACCGGGACAAGGTCTTCAACACCCTCTAGAAGTCTCCTGGACTGCTCACAACCAGCTGTGTTGCTCTCCCAGCAGATGTCTGGGTCATTGCTCCTTGGTATCAGTCAGGCACCTGCACATCCTGAAATCTCAGGGCACTCTCCACGTGTGGCCTGTCGCAAGTTGTTTTGTAGGGAAATGTAGTACACAGCAGAAAACTAAGAGTTAGCATGCAGGCCATCAAATCTAAATTGCTAACTAAATTTCCCTTCAAGGTAATAGATTGGAGGAGCTTGCCCATTGTAGTATAATGCCCAGTTAATCTGAGAGCCAAACAGATGGGAAGTTTTGAGAAGGTAGGAGAGAAAAGGAGATAATAGAAGCAGCTCCATAGACAAGATCTGGTCTGAAATAACAGCTATAAATGGAAATTATTTGCAGGATATTGCCCATATGCTTCCCAAACCTGTGTCCAGGCCACAGTGTTTTCAATTACTCCCCAAATGCTGTCACATCTTTTCTAGTGCTGTATCTGAAGGGGGTTTTGTACATGAAACTTGGC
Source organism: Serinus canaria (assembly GCF_022539315.1). Lineage (NCBI taxonomy): Eukaryota > Metazoa > Chordata > Aves > Passeriformes > Fringillidae > Serinus > Serinus canaria. The sequence continues at coordinate 17,775,560 of NC_066317.1, forward strand.
CAGCAGCAAGATTAATTTCAATATTAAAAGCTGATGATTTTTCACAAAGGTGTGCAGCAGCACCAGACCAGCACAGCTGCTGATCTCTCCATGGCCAGGCTGCAGGAGCAGGTTTCCTGTCCTTCCATAGCTGGGGATCTCATTCCAGCCCACAGCAGCCTTGCCAGGGACAGTGGCAGTGCACACACACCTGCTCTCCTGGTGAAAGAAAAAACATCAAATTCTCACCTTCAGAGCCTTCTCCTGGTCTCCCCATTCCAGTTATGTCTCCTTCCTGTGGCTCAAGTGACTCCATACTCCCTACTCCATTCTCATCAGCCAGCTGCTTACAAGGCACCAAGGTTTTAGGTGGTTCTTTAGATTTAGCTTGACTAACTGCTTTGATGGATGCTTTTGAACATCTTAAACCCCCTTCCTTGTAACCAATTTCTGGCACTTTAAGGACTTGTTTGGCTGTCCTTCCTTCCTTAAAATCTCTTGGATCTCATCCTCCACCCCTGTGTTTACTTGGGGGATTTTTTGCCCTTTTGTATATAGGCTTCCCACTGCTGGAAGCAAAGAAAAATGGATGCTTTTGTGTGGAGCCCCCTCAAACACTGAGGGTTTGCAGGGATGTGAAGGCAGCTTCTGAGAAGAATATGGCTCTCTCACATTGAGAAAAATTGAAGATGTGACAGACCCATCCCTTGCCCTCTGTTTGGTTGAAATCCCTGTATAATCTTCATTCTTCTGTGTCTTACCCGCGAGAGGGGGCAATGTCATTAGTATCACAATTCCGGGTAGTTGGATAGTAAAAAAGTCAAATTCAGAGTAAAAGAAAAAACAGAACAAAGTGAGGGATATTGGGGGAAAAAAACACATCCTAACAGCTCACTCAGCAATGGTTCATCGGCTTCCTTCTAGCCCTTCAAAAGGAAGATGTTTGTGTTAAAACAGACAGTGGTACCTCAACATTGGCTTAATGATCACTAGCTGTACTGAAAGCAGATGTAAGATTAGGAATTATTATGAAGGAGCAGACAACAAGGTGGAAATCATTATTACTGCTCTATAAATCCATTATTCCCACCTGTATTTCTGGCGGCCTTCCATTTGAGTAACATTACTGGAAAAAATTCCAAAGGACATATTTTGATGACCCACCCTTTAGGAGTGGGATATCTACACATATCAAGGACAATCAAAATATGGAAGACCCTCAGCACAGGGAGTGATCAAGCAGTTGAGGATTTTTCAAGTTGGAAAAGCAATGGTTGGAGGACTGTGAAATGAGTTTCTGGCAGAGAACAACTATTCTATGATTCTTCCAGGACCTCAAGTATTAGAGTAGAACGAGGAAAAACTATCACACAAGGGCTTAAAGAAATTCCAGGAGCTATTTTTTTACAAATCATATAGTTCAGCCATGGAAACTCCTGGTGTAGAATGATTTAGCTACTGAAAGTTTACAAACATTAAAAAAAAAAAAACCCTAACCAAACGCCAAAACATTGTACTGGAAAAATTAACACTAGAGTTCACTATTCAAAGTCAACACTTCTTCATCTGAGGTCTCCTGAGTTTCAGATGCTTTGTGCAGGGAGGAATGTTATTCCAGTCTGTATCTCCTAGCTCAATTTCAGGCCAACCCTTTATTTTATCCTTACTCAGATCTGTAACACAACTTTTTCTTCTCCCTTTCAATATCATGGAGAGATGGTTAAACGGGTCTTTTCCCTCTGTGAAGGTCTGTGTGAGGGCTGTCTCATAGAGAAAGACCATGACCTCCTTTTTGCAGTGTAGATGGCAACTTTGCTTTGTGAAGAACCTTCTCTCTTGAAACCTGGTCCTATAGTTCAAACGTGTGAAACTGATTTCTCTGAAGGAGCTGTTGTGGGTTTTTTTTTCCTTGTGGTTCTTGGATCTTAGAAAGAAAAGTTGAGAAGAAAAATACAAGGGATCACAAACCACTTATTTCTCACAGTGTGATTCACCAGGAAACAGGAAGGCAAGAAATGAAAGTAAGGGAGCAATCTCTGGAGAAGGGGCTGAGGAGAGGAGGCAGAAGAGAAGCCTCCTGTCTTTCAGGAGGCTGGAATTGCTAGCTTGTTTAATGATTTGATTATAAGCTTAAAAGGCGAACTGTGAAGTTGGAAGTTACAACTGCTCAAGGACTCTTTCCAAGCTAAATAAACCCAGCCCATCTTATGGAACTTGGCAGGAAATGGAGGCTCTTTGGGACTGAGGGAATCACAGATCACTCATTGGCAGTAGTGGCCAGTCTCCACCAAGTAGATTATTGCTTTATTCCCTCTTCTCTCTCAGATGAGGTTTGCTAGGTACTTCCGAGTTGAAATGTGCCATAATCAGAATTCCTTCAGGCTAAATGACCCCAGCTCCCTCAGCTGCTTCTCACAACACTTGTGCTCCAGATCCTTCACCAGTTTTTTTGCCCTTCTTTGGGCAAACTCCAGCTCCCTGCAATGGTATTGGCCCCTAATGTTTTAGGGTCTTGACAAGATACTCCTGTGGGTCCTCTGGGAGTTCTGAAGAAGTTGTACTACTATCTGCTCCTTACCTTTCATTTCTCATCCTTTCAGGAGGGATGCCTGTCCTCACAGCTGTGGTGTGTCCCAAACCTGTGCAAGATTTCTGATCTGCTTCTGTGCTGAGGACGATTTAAATGAATCTGTGTTACTCTGAACTAAAACAAATGGGGAGTGCTTGCATGAGCCACCAGGTACATCAGCTGTGATGTGTTATAGCCAGTAATCAAGGTGAGATCTTACACTGCATGGTGAGGTCTGCCAGAGAACATTTGCTCAGCCATTTTTCCCTATACCTGTGCCATCAGTTGCATGGCAGACCTCTCAGCTGATGCTGGAAGAGGCTTTGGCTTTCACAGCTTTAGCACCATACACTCACCCGCATATCTCCAGTGACAGCCCTTTGTGGGAGCCTCTAGCTAAATCTCTTTGAACCTGCTTGTGCTCCATCTGTGGGAAAATTCATATTTGTCCTACCTCCTATTTGGAAGCAGGCTCTGAGGAGAAAGTCAGGGAGCTGCCTAGTAGTGTGTCAAGTTCGAGAAATGCTATCCTGTGTAATAGCTCAAAGAAGAGGAGCTTACAAACCACAAACCTGAAATTTGTTAATGACTCTAAATGCATCCAAAAAGCCATGCAAGTTCAGAGTGGAGTTCTTTCAAAGTAAGAGTGCTGGAGTTGTGCTCCAGACACGAGGTACCAGAGCTGTCCTGAGAGGTTTTTGCTATGAGAACTAGCAGCAAAGCAGCACAGAGCTTGGTCCAGGCTGGTACTGCCTTCTTCAGGTCAGAGCAGTGGGGAAGGCTGAGCTGCTTGGGTCTGTCCATCTCTCATTTGAAATTGCAAATTTCAGGGAGCAGCAGTGGGTGACAGGCAAGGCAGTGCTAGCAGAAGGCTTCTTGGCTGTAGAAGAAAAACTGAATTTTGCTGCTCCCTAGAAGAGGGGTGATAGCAGGATGACATATAACAGGCATTTTTCTCTGCAAGAACTCAAAGTCCTCTCTTGTATAATTGTTTGAGGAGAGCTTACTTGTTTTATGCCTGTAGCCTGTGCTTGAGCTAAAGACCCATGAAAGGCAGAAGGGATCCCTTCTGTAGCTTCCCTCAGTACTTTCTCATTCCAGAAAACCCAAACACACAAGGATTTCTATGTCATTTGAAGTCATCTGCTGCAATCAGATGTTAAAGAAAAGCTGAAGTTTAGTGATAAGAGCAAAAGATTGGGATTGAGGTCCCAGATGTTTTCCCTAAATTGCTGGGGTTCACTTACTGTTCAGACCTAAGAGGAGGCTTACACAACTTGTCCATATTGTCAGGCATACATGTTATTTCTTCAAGTATTGTATGCTCAGTGTCTGTGATATTTATCTTCTTTTTCCAGTGCTGCAGCTTCCTTATATTTTTTTCTATGTAATTATCTTTGTACCTCCCAAACTTATAGTTCCTATTGTTTAAAAAGTGACTGAGACAGGGAAGATAAGCAGCTGAGTATTATTCTCTACAATATACAGCTTTCAGAAGCCATACGCCCACAAACACCCACCAAGCTGTCTCCATCCTCCTCTGAGAAAGAAAGAAATTGCTGCTGAGAAATGATGAGAAGAGATTCTTGCAAAGAGATGAGGCTGAGTAAAATGCAGCAGGACATGGGAGTGTGCTCGTGGTTTCTCATTAGTGGAAGAATCTGTACAGCACATCACAGCACACACAGGCTCATGTGACAGCTCCTGCACCTCCAGGCTGTAATACAGTCAAGCTGGGAGGACACAAAAGCAAGAAATTTTGCTTTATTCTCCTAATATTTTTTTCAGCAGGTTTTAACTTACAAAGTCTCTCACAGTATACTGACAACTGCTCTCGAAGATGAAATTTTAAGTGAAATCAAATTGCTTTGTGAGAGAAGGTTTTGTGGCTACATTTTCATGTCAGAATTTTAACAATACAAAGCCAAAAAGCATTTTTTTCTAAGTTATATATTTTAATGTAAAAAACCCCACCCACTAACAAACCCAGCCCTGGTCTCTATTTTCTACAGAAACCACTGAGTATTTCATTTGATCTAGTTTTGTGGTTTGTTTCTGTTTGATTTTTTTTTTTTTCTGGGTTTCAGCAGTGATTTATTCAGTTACAGGAAAGTATAAAGCTGCTGTAATTTACAGAAAAGTGAAACAAATGTTTGTAGTAGAATCATAGATTTTTGTTTTCAGAAATGTGTCCAGTAAACACTATGAAGCATTGTTACATACATCAAAGCAAGAAAATGATACAGGCTCTTACAGACTGTGTGGAACAGATGCTAAATAGGCTTTTAAAGGATTTTGCACAGTATATATTTGACCTTAGAAAATGCATAAATAAAAATACAATAAAAAACCGTAGGAAGAATAAAGATTTTACATCCTGTCTGCTCTATTACTATGGTCCTTTATCAAAAAAACTCATGTGTTTATCAGACATTACAATTTCCAATGACTTAATTTGTAAAAAGGACCAGTATACTATTCTTCAAAGGGTTGTTATTTTCCCAGGGAAGTCTGTAGGGCTTTTACCTTTGCAAGACACGTAAAGCAATAATTAGCTATACTCGTGTCTGCATAAGCTGTGTACCATGGCTGCTGAAGAGAGAGAAATGTAGGCTGAAGTGAGCTGCACTATCTTTCTCTTAAAATTGGTAAGATTGACCTCAAGTGGTAGATTTGTCTCTGTATTGTATGTTGTGAAAAGTGGAACTTCTTTACCTCCACTGTGAACAACGTTTGTATTTTTAAACATTAATCTACAGATAGGCTATCTGATGCTATTTAGCCACAAAGTACAGGTATTGCCAAAGGTAAAGGTGCAAAAGTCTTGGTCTAATGAGAAATTGTGTCAAAATTAGGCTCTTGGTTTTGGTTTGTTGTATATTACTTGATTTTAGGTATCTGTTCTATGAAGCAGAGTTTTGAAAGGTCTCAGCCCAGTGAATTCAAGAAATTAGTTGCCACTGACTTTACTCTGACGGGTAAAGGATGACCCTGTGGTCCAAAGGGCTTCAGCCTGGAAATTACTACTCAATCAGACTCTTGCCTGGAGAAATGCACTAATCAAAAAGTACTTGGAGCTCTGTCTCACTAATGCTTCTCTCTGAGTACCAAGTCAGAAAGCACTACTGATTTTTGCCATTAAAACTTGCCTCAGATCAGGAGGTGACAGCTCTGCTGTCAGAGAGCCAAGAAACATTGATGCCATACACATTCATCTTCCTCCAAATGGAAGAAATTACAGTGGAGTCATGTTTTCCCATTTATAGTTGGGTATCAAGGTTTACAAAGCACACCAGAGAGTAAATGTGATGTATCAGAGTTACAGAGCTGAAGGTTAGTCAAGGCCAGTACAACATGACTTGGGTGGAAACAAAGGAGCAAGCAACATTCCCAAGCAGAAAAAGAATCCCAGCATCATGCCTTGTAAACAGATTGCCAGTGGCCTGTGAGTGTGTGAGTCTCAGGACCATTAAATGGGATTCCAGGCTCATATAATTAAAAAAAAAAAAAAAAAGAAAAGCAATCCCTTATGATATTTTCATGCTGTAACTCAACTATTTTCTTCCTTGCTGCTTTATATTTTTATTTGAAGCATGAAATTGTAATCTGGTTTCTAACACCCTTCTGCAAGGAAAATGAATTTAAAAAAACACAACAAAGTAAGCATCCTAAGCCAAAAATCTTCAAAAGCCCCCCAAAAATCACTATGTCTCCCAAAAAAAGTATTTCACTTTTTCTCTTGAGGCCACTGTTTAGATTGGACCAGATTCTGTGCCCTGGATTTTAACACAGAAATGTCCTGCCATTCTTTTTGATAGTTTTGGATCAGGCTCCCAGATGAAGATTTTTCTCTTTTTGTCACTGTTTGGAATCCAACCATTACACATTCAGAAACACCACTGAGCTATTGGCTGTGAGACTGAGAACCCTAATCTATGGCTGCAGAGTTGTGGGGATAATTTAGCCAGCTGAGGTCTACATCTGAGAAAAGAAAGGGAACTGGAGATTTGGCAGGGGACCTGAAAGATCCAGAAAAAGTGGGGGTGGGAAATGCTCAGAGAAATAAATATTTAGATGTTTTCTACCTCAATTCTCCCTGACGTACATGTTTTGCCAAAGCCTGTGTTGAACTATGTTGTTTTGAATAAGACTTTTGAAATATTTGAAAAGAAGAAAATTTCAAGGATATTTTCAAATGTGGAAGCATTTCAAAAGGAAAAATTTAGATGTTTCGTCACAGATTGTTAGACAGATTCAGAGCAAGCAGTCTAGTTCAGGGTAAGGATTTGTGACATGCTTGCTGATACTGTGAAATCTGCAGTTGTGGTAGAAAAGAAAACCTTTTCTTGGCCTGTCTGGAAAGAGAAGCACTATGATTTCTTGTCACTAGTCATAGGAACATTTTATTTTGTGCACAGTGTCATGTCTGTTAATGACATTGAGCCCACTGAGAGCTCTGTGTCTTTCTTCCCAGAATATTTCTGTTACTTCTACACAGAGTTAGATTTAGACATGAGCAAAACCTAAAACCTTACCAAATTTGTAGGTAATATATCATTAGGTAACAATTAATGCTGGGCACTTTCCTGCTAGAAGTGATAGGAACCATATGCTGGTGCAACTGTAGTCTCACTATGTCCCAAATTGGTGTGTGGCCAGGCACAGTAGCACATTTTTCAGTCCCAATTCATGCACAAAATGTATAAAAATGAAGCTTCTGTTAATGCATGTATTCCCCTCAGGCATGAGATATGAATGTGTTTGAGGAGTGTGGGTGTAGGGATATATCTTCTGCAAACAAGTAATTTTGTTAATTTTTTATTATTTGCTTAATTACATTTTTGCCTTAATCTTTAGTTCTGAAAATCAGCCGTGAATGTGAACAGTAAGTACTTCAAGGTCTTGTCATTGCTCAGCGTTCAAATTTTTTTGGTTTTCTGGCAGAAACAGCTAGAACATAAAGTATTTGATAACTTTCCTGTGCACTGCTATGATGTTGTACCTGCTACAAGCAAGCAAAGATAAGAAATGTGGTTTTAATGGCAGAGTAGGTGCACAAAATTGAGGATTCAATTTTTATTGTACTTACCAGTAATGGACATGCCCTGGTTTCAGCTGTGTTGTGGTGTTGTGAGGGTTCCCAGGACGAGGTGAGAGATGAGAATCTGACTCCAAGTTCTCAGAAGGCTGATCTATTATTATGTTATATTAACTATGCTAAAGAAAGAGAAAGGAGATAGACTGAAGGCTTTAAAAGAATGATAATAAAAACCCATGACAAACTCAGTGTCCCTACACAGCTGGATTGGGATTGGTCATTAAGTTAAAACAATTCACATGCTGGGTAAACAATTCTCCAAATCACATTCCAGAGCAGCAAAACATGGAGAAGCTGAGGCTTCTCATCTTCTCAGCAGAAAAATCCTAGTGGAGGGATTTTTCAAAAAATATCATAGTGACACAGCTGGGATAGAGTTAATTTCTTCTCAGGAGCTGTTGCAGTGCTGTGTTTTGGATTTGGAATGAGACTGGTATTGATGCTATGGGTTTTTGCTAAGTCATGCTTATCCCAAGTCAAGGATTTTTTTTTTCCTTGTCTCGTACCCTGCCAGTGAGGAGGTTTGCAAAAGAAAGCGGGAGGGAACATGTCCAGGACAGGTGACTCAAAATGACCACAAGGACATTCCACACCACAGAATGCCATGCCCAGTACCTAAACTGGGGGAGTTACCTAGAAGTGTGGCTGATCTGGGTTGTGGAAAGGAGATCTGTCATCAGAGATGGTGAGAAATTGTGTTGTGCATCACTTAGCTTTTTTCCATTTGTTATTATCATTATTTACCCTTATTATTGCATTTTACTGTATTTTCAGCCGTTAAACTGTTCCACATTGACCTACAAGTTTTACAAGTTCTGATCCTCCTTCCCATTCCATCAGAGTAGGGGTGAAGGACAGGAGGGCTGAGCAAGAGGCTGTGTGATGTTTTATCTCCAGCTGGGCTTAAAACCACTGCAGGGGGTATTCCTTGAGGATGACAATTATTTTTGGTGGAAGTATTTGGATTGGATTGGTCTGTTCAGAGGGTTTTCTGCTGAGGAAACTTGATGAGTTTAGGCCTGACATCTGCCTTAGGCTTTGGCCCTGGAGTTAATTTGCCACTCATCCTTGGCTGTGCCCCAGTATTGACACCTGGGGGGAAGGCTCTCGGTCACAGAGGCCCAGGGGAGCAGCACTGCTGGTAGGAGTTTCAGTTTGCCTGGTTCCATTCTGGTCCTAAACTATCCCCTGTCACCGACATGTTTTATGAAAAATCCTTTCTTAGGATTTTTCCCCTCCTGGGAAGCTGAGAGGCCTCAGGAACAAACTGTAAACAATTCTTATCTGCTGCTGTGGAATGCAACAGGGGAATCTGTGATTGGCCTCGTCAGGCTGTTTCCAATTAAGAGCCAATCACAGATCACCTGTCCAGACGGTCTCAGTCTGGGAGAAGACCTTTGTTATTCATTCTTTTTCTATTAGCTTAGCCTTGTAGTGAAATCCTTTCTCTATTCTTTTAGTATAGTTTTAATATATTATCTATCATATAATAATAAATCAAGCCTTCTGATACATGGAGTCAATTTTCTCATCTCTTCCCTCATCCTGGGTCCCCTGTGAACGAGGCGACAATCCCCAATTAAAATGATTACATTTTTAGCAAAATATTCAGCATGCTGAAAGGTTACCCAATGTAGCTACCTATTAGTCACTTCTCAAATCATTAACAAGCTATTTATGACACCTTCATGTGCAGGTACAAAGCCTTCTGGAGGATTCCTTCGATTTAATTTCTCTAGCTTAAAGCCGAATGCAGAGAACAAAGGCGGAGCTCACAGTCCTTAATTAAGAGGATGAAGGAAGGCAGAGGGGATGCTGACAGGAGGTGACAGGCTCATTGAAAAGAAAAAGCTACATCCTGAGAACAGGGAGATATTATAGACAATTCTTTGAGGCTTGCTGAAGTGCAAAACTAATCCGTGAGTATCTCACTACCTCTTTTTGTTAAAAACTGCTTTGTCCTTAACTATTTACTTAATACTGCACAAAAGCAGCTTATAACTTCACATCTGAAATAATACCAAGTACAAATTCTGTTTTTCTTTGCCAAAGGACTTTGGTAGGACATGTAGTCCCTTGATTACTAAATGCTTCGTGAGTAGCTGTCAAAGGAGTCAGGCTGGGAATAGGATTTCCCTGGTCCTACAAGCATGCTGTCTGAGGCTGACATACCACATGTGTCAAAGTCTCAGCAGATCTTGCTGTCCAGGTGGCCTGAGTGTGCTGGCCAAGTCCTCTAGCAAAGAGAGATTTCACTGGAACCATGCTGGCAAGGAGAGAGCTTTGCTTAGTGGGACAAAGATGGGCCTTTCTGTCATTGCCCAGGGGCTCTCTGACATCAAGGGCAGTAAGACAGAGGAAATTTCTGGTGTATTAGCAAAACCAAGCAATGCATTTTAAACAATCCTCTATCCCCTAAAAAATAAAGGGAGAGTCACTGGTAATCATTTTGGCATAAACTGATTTTCTGCTGCCCTCACCTGCTCTTTGTTTTCTCTGTGCTTACAGGGCCTTTTCATTTCCTGGTTTTCCATCTGTCTTTTTGCTTCTCCCTTACTCCCCATGTTTTTAAATATTAAGATGCTGGGCTCTGTGCAGCTGTGATATTCACCAAAATAATTTTCCCATCTGTAGTCAAGGGAGCAATTCCCATGTCTGGAGTCTCATTACTTCAGGGAATCACCAAGGACTTTGCAGTCACTGTGCAAATGCATATTCTTCAATTTCATTTCTCCCCTGTTGTCTTTGCTGCCTCATACCTGTGGCTGTGATGAGTTTGGTGTCAACACCCACCGAAATTGCTTGAAGGACCCAGTTCCTGCCTGGCAGGCTGGAAATACCAGCACCCTGTAGTATATGATATAGATAATTAATGCTTTGGAAACTGTATAAAAATAATAATAAATATCCAACCATGCCTCTGACCCCCATGGCCAGAAGCAGGGCTTTCCTTTCAAAAGATTTCCCGGACTCGCCCAGAAAAAATCATAACCATTAACGAATGAATGAGTCCCTCCTGGGTGATCAGCGACCATTTCCCAAGAATGTCCAGAGCATTCACCGAACAACACCTGGGAGAGATTACATCTGAAAATGGGTGACTGTCCTGGCTACAGCTGAAAAGAAGACAATTTCAAAGAGCCCAGACAGCCATCCAAGCCTGTGGACTGACTTTGTATGGGACTGCATCTGTATAGTTCCCGTTATACATATGTAGGGACTTACAGAAATCTTAGGTCATTTCTGCTCCAGGCAGAATAAGCTGTATATAAGCTGGCTACCTGGAGCAGTTGGTGTGACACTCTGGGGAGACGCTGACTCTACATCAGTCTGTCCCAAGTTCACCCAGCATCAAAGTCCGGGGTTGGCGCTGTCTTGGCTGCGGCAGCTTTATAATATTCTATTTTTTTGGTTGTCGATCTAATAAATTTATAAAATATTTTTATAAATTTGGCTGCCAGTTTGATCATTTACAACAACCCCAAGGAGGGGGGTTGCATCTCCAAGCCTGCCTTGGATGGGCTTGCAGAGAGCCCAAGTGATGTGGCTGCCCTGCATCCCAGCATGGGGGCTCCATGGGCAGCACCACCACGCACAGGTGAGTCCCCAGCAGGTGTGGACTGTCCCTGTCAGAAGTGGGGACCCTTGCCGGGTGCTGGGCAGTCAGTGGCACAGCAGGCTCCCTTCCCAGCTGGGGCTTGGGCTCCTCAGGTGTGACATTATTCCAATAATAACCATAGGATTGACTTGGTTGTTCTTGGTAAATTCCTGTAACGTTTTTAATTGGTTTATGATCCTGCGGACAAAGAAGTGAACTGTTGAAGTTGTAAAGTTGAAGCACTGCTGAAGTGCTGCTTTGTGGCTCTTGAGTTGAATGGCAGCCCCAACTGAAGAGGAAGGCTCATTTGTAAAGCTGCCTCTTTCTTTGCCAGTTTCTAAAAATTTTTATTAACAGAACAACTCTTTCATTAGCACACTGATTAGCTGAGAATTCCTCAGCTGTTGGAGATGTGTGAAGGACAAGCTCTTAACACAAAAGGAGCAATCAAGGGGAAGCAACTTGTTGCAGCGTGCAGAACTGACTACTAAATGTTCTGACTCTGTCCTATTGTATTTGCTCATGTGGAGAGATCCTGGTGCATGGGACAGGAGATGGCAAATTGTAGGAATAGCTGAGCAAGGGCCTAGGGAGCTCTGTGAAACACACCTGCTTCTGAGCCATACCTAAGCTGGTTTTTCGCACTGATGAGAAGATTGGGGTGCTGCAGGACAAGCTGCATCCTCTGAGGACAGTGGGTAGAAGCCCTGGCTGGAGCATCCCAGGGTATCCAGGCCATGTGTCCACTCCCAAGCTGCAGACAGTACAGCTCAAGGTCTGGCACTACCAACCATCCTAACTTGACTAATAAAACGGGAGTGTTGTGGATAGTAAGAAGCTGGCAATGTGACAGAGATTTTTTTTATCTTTGTTTTTCTCATCTGTGGGTGTTGCAGGACTTGGGACACATGGACTGTCCCCAAAAGTGGGACTTAATGCTCATTGAATTCAGTGGGGTTTTCTTTTTTCTTTTCTTTTCTTTTCTTTTCTTTTCTTTTCTTTTCTTTTCTTTTCTTTTCTTTTCTTTTCTTTTCTTTTCTTTTCTTTTCTTTTCTTTTCTTTTCTTTTCTTTTCTTTTCTTTTCTTTTCTTTGTTGTTGTTGCTGTTGTTGTGTCAACATAAAGCTTTTGAGAAATCAAAAAGACATTTTCAATTTTTTTTTTCTTGTAATAGCACTGGATGCCTTATTTTCATGCTGTGAAACTTCCTTTTTAAAAGTACTTTGATTTTTTTTTTTCCTCAGGAAAATCAACTTTGAAAAGTAATTAATTTCAAATTAGTTTAATTTTTATTTTTTTAAACTGAAATTAGAAAAAAAATTCTGCCCAGAGGCTATATATAAAATAACATCCTCTAAAATGGCACTGCTTGTTTCTGGTACAGAATGAAGGTCAGATTCTCCATCCACCTATGTCTGTGATATCTTGGCATCAAAGTCAATGTTCTTCCTGCTCAGTAGCTGTTATTTTAATTATCTATCCAATCTTTTCTTTAATACAATAACTGACTTTTCTGGTGTGTGATTAATGTCCTTAAGCAGGTACAGATATCAACTGACATGTATGGGCTAGAGGTATTACATGAATTATGCAGGCAGCTGGAGGAAGTTGGCATTTAAATACAATTCCCTTTATAGAATTGATCTCTCGTTTTTTTCCCCTAATCACTCATTTATACTCTACTTATTTTTTTTCACTCTGATCCTTCTTTTCTAATTAACTCTTTCATCCTCCTCTGAGGGCTTTTGCAGCCTGACTACAAGCAGATCTGCTGAGAAAGCCTCTCTACTGTCATTAGGAACAGCTCCAGTTTGTTTCAACTTACAAGGAATTATACACTTTGTGGGCCATAATTTTAGAAGAAATCATAAATATGGAAAGGTACCATTGAAGGAAATTTTAACTTCCAGTTTACAGAGTCCTCTTAAGCTGTGCAAAGTAGAGGTTTATACTAGACCACGTTCTGTCCCAGAGAGCGTGCAGTCCAATGAACTGAGGAGGTGGGGGTGACAGGATTTTTGCTGGCAGCTGAAGTAGCTGTTTGCATCCAGGGCCAAGTAGAAGTCCCTTGTTTTTTAGCTGCTGATCCTAGTACCCTCCAAATTAATTGCTCTGTGCCCTGTGAGCGGAAGGGCTGTGGTTTGTGGGATAAACCCAAAGTGATCTGTACACTCGCCTTGTAATTATATTTTAGTTACAAGGTAACCACCTAATTATTCTTTTTCATAGATGTAATTAAATTGTAATACAACCAAAGGTTTTCCTGCAGGACTTATAACAATTGCAGGGTAAATATAGTTAGCTATTAGCAGCATATCTCTTAGTATGTCAAAAAAGTAATATATACAATGTTGTTACTACCTTTAGCATCATATATATCACCTTTAATTACATGATGAAAAGCAAAACTTTACAATAGAACAAGTTTGTAGTTAGGTAAATCTAACTGGAAAATATGATGGTGTATCTATTAATATCCATAACTAAGCTTTACTTTCAGCAGATATAAATTCTGCCATATCTCTAGTGACTGTTCTGTAGTGTGGGTGTAAAGTAATAAGCTCCTTTGCACTAAGTGATAATCACTATGAGGTCCTGCCCTAAATTGCCTCTCAGCACTAGCAGATTATGAAATGTTTAATAAATGCATATAATGGGAGGAGAACTAGACCCCGGGGTTTAAATGAGACATGCTTATAGCAAAGGAATAGTTATGTTATGTTTAAAGCAGATTAAAATACATCTTCATGATTTCATTCTCCTTGTAGCCTTCTCTGGGTAAAGTTGTCTGTAGCTGCAAGTAGGGTGTGCACTGCAAACCTTTGTGTGTACAGAAGTAACTTGGTAGTATTAATGCTGTGCCACCTTCTCTACAGGTGATTTTCCATTTTCCCTTTTCCAGAGTCTGCTGTTCTTCCACCTTCTTCCATTTTTGCAGGCACAGAAAGAGGTGAGGATCTGCTCTGGCACTGGCATTTCAACTCTGTTATTTTTTGGCTCTAAATAGGGGATACTGACTACTGACCTCATGACTTTTTTTTTTGGTGAAAGCAAAATTGTGGCCATTTGTGAGGTTTTTATCTGCTATGATAATGGAGGCTGTAGTACTTAATGTAAGTGAAAGATGAGGGGACACATCTGGAGGAAAGTTTCTTGTATCATATGGAAGCTCTGATTAGAAGTTTTGGATGAAGGAATGCATTTCACCCTAATGGTATTCTGACCCTGCTAAAACTAGCTATTTAATAGCCCTACACAAGATGATTGGATTTCATGAAAGTGGGCAGACTTCTCAAGTAAGTCAAAATTCTGTTTCCAAAGGGCAAATCTGGCTGAGTAACCTTTGCTGTTTAGTGCTCTTAGAAATGAAAGTTTGGTAAACTCTCCTTTCTGAAGTTTGAGGGACACACCTGCATGTGTTTTCCCAAGACTCCCATTTCCCTTGCTCTGCAGACCTGCTCTGGCTACACCTGGCTCAATTTAATCTAGTTTAAATCCTCATTGTACTGACATGCTTCTTTCCTGCTTAACATGTATGTCACATACAAATTATGTAAATTATGGTGATTCAGCAAGGTCTGAGTTTGTAGAGAAATCAGGATGTCTGTGTGTGTGTTTGAGCATGGGAATGTGCCAATGTATTTTACATGCATGTGTAAGAGATGGAAAAAGAATTCCAGCTTGTTAATGAATTACTTCTTCAAGTGTGTTTATACTTTTTTAAGTCCAGATTTTTAAAAGGGCCCAAGGTGTTAGGTGGTTGGTTAAGTTCTAGTTACCTCATGTGTATTTACTTTGTGCTTTTATGTGGGATTCCTTTACAAAAACTCTGTTTAGAGGGCAAAGAGGAAACAGCCAAAATCACAAGTCAGTGCTGAACTATCAGTCCATTTATTATGCTTAATTTTTTATGATGACACATGTTATGCTATTTGGGGAGGCAGGATTCCCTAGGTTCTCATGAAAACAGTAGTGCTTAACTTTAGTTTGCTTGGGAATAATTATGCCAGTGTTGGATGCATGTTTTCATTTCTCCCTTCAGAGGAGTGCTGGACGATTGTCAGATGCCAGTATGTGTCAGTAAGCCACTTCCTTTTGAAAACCACACAGTTAGTTTCCAAAGGTTTCTTTCACTGACGTGGCATAAATGTGATTAAGTATATTATATTTAAGTTACAGAATCCCTGAACTTTTAATCTTGGTAAACCTGAGAAGTTAAACACCTTCTATGGCTTTCAGAGCTTTATTCCATCCAGAAGAAACCATCTGCTTTCCACAAAATATCACTCTGTTTCCTTGATCTCTTCAAATTAATCCTACTGTGATTAACTTCAATCCAATTAAAAAGAACATGTAGGCAGCTGCACAGGTCTGATTACATGTGGACATGATAGTAGGGCTCCTCATGGGGGAACCAGATTAAGGGCCAATATGTTGTGCTAGACAAGGCTGGTAGCAACACTTCCAACTCTGGTATCCTGGTATGACATGCAGTATATTATAGTACCGTACTTGCAAGCTATAAAACTCCTTGCAGTCAAGGAATTTAGAGGTTTTCATGCAAGCATATATCGTTACACATCCCTCTAAAGATGCTGTGAGACTGAGCATTTATGTCTATAGCAAGATCTTGAAATAGGGCTTTATTGAGTGCAGAGGACTAAGGCATGATGGAGGGGACAGGAATTCCACACTTCATTTCCGTGAACCTGTGTCAAATAGTGTCTTCCTTGTTTATACTTATTGAAAATGCCAAAACCAGAGGTATTTAGGGGCCTAATGTTTGCTGGAGCTTTTTTTTTTTTTTTTTGGTTTGTTTTCACAAAAAAGCATGCAGAGAAGGGGCAGAATTTTAGGTACAAGTTCAGAGAAATGATCCTTCACCTCAGCCCCCAGACTCATGATTCTCAGGGTCTTGCTGTGGGAAACAAGGCATGCAGCTTGCCACAAAAATCTGTGTGAAGCCTGCATGTTTCTCTGCTCTGCATTTAGCAGGCTCCCAGCATTGCAAAGCGTTCTTCCACATCACAGAGGAATTACCATCAGCTTGTGTGGATAATTTAATGAGAAGCACTTCAAAAACGTTTATTGTTATGAATCATATTGCCATGAATAGCCCTGCAGTTGGTGGTGGGCCAGACTTGGAAATGGCTCAGTGCCCAGCGCATCTGCTTTCAGATACCTAAGTGGGAAGTTTTGGTGGCTGGGTTTGATTGTTCTCAGGTGGAACTGCTGGAGACTATCCTGCCTTGAAATAGAAGAAAGAGCAAGCCCAGTTTTGGAAATTTTTTAGCATATGTAAAAAGAACAGGAGGGAAATTTCTACCCTCAGCTTGATCTTTGAGTTATCTGTGAAGGACCTGGCCATGGTATGAGCAAAGCTATCCCAGAAACACAACCATAAGACAATAGGAAGAGCAGAGCACTTATGAGTAATGAGTCCAGCATTACAAATTAAGGCTGAAAGGCTTAAGGCTTTTATGATTGAATTGGTAGAATTGGATATTAAATGTTTTACTGTGATTGGAATAGAGTTGTTGGGGTTTTTTTTATTAGGGCTGTTTGTATATATATCCACAGCTTGTCATTAGTGGTTAGACACTGATTTGTAGCAGCACAAAATTATTCCATTGAATGTCACTGCAGCTCCCATTCTTTTTCAACATCTCTCTTCTTTCCTTCACTTCCTTGCTCTCTTTTTCACTAAAAAAAAAAAAAAAAAAAAGGTGGAGAAGACCATTACCACACTGATTTATGTAAATACAGCCCTAATTCAGGCTGGTGTTCCAGCAGTCACATAAAAATGATTCAGTGCCACGATGTTTGTATCTTTAATAGCTTCTGGGATGGACGGAATCCTTCTCCTACTAAAGCCACCTCTGAAGGACTGGAAACGTGCAGATTTTTCATCTGAGTTGCTCTGAGTATTAGAATGATGAATCAGTGACTGCTGAAGCATCTAATTCAATTAAAGCTCTGCATCAAAGAATTGTGGTTGTCAGCATTAGCAGCCAGGTAAAGATCCTGTTGATCTGAGTATTTAAGATGATCTTCAGAGATTTTGAAAACAGATGGCAAATATCCATCTACTACTGATCCAGCCTTCTGCCAGGAAGATATAAATACAGAGCTAACTAGTTCTAATCTGATTAAATCTGAAAATTATCAAGAAATCTAGAATGTCCTATTTATGAGTCTGGCATATTTTTGTCTTTTCCGCTAAACTTGTGTGTAGTTCTCTTGTGTGTGTCATAATTGTCATTCTCTGGGTTACCCTATGTACAAACAGGATATACAGAAATGAAAAAATATAAAGCATACCCTATAGCTTAATGCACCTAATAGAACTGTTCAGTCTGAGCATTAACCCAGTCAAACATCCAAAGTCTTTACTGGCCAAGCTGTAGGATGGGGACATTTTCTTCCATTGCTCCTTGGACCAGGGTTGTTTCTTGCTGTTGCAGAGTTTCCATTCCCCAAGTCTTGTCTTGCCACCACCATCTTACCCTGCCAGTTTTTCATGTCCACACTCTGAACTGCTTACTCTCCCCAACTCAAAAATTGCACTCTCTGCTTTCACTTTGTGACCTTGCATGGCCTTGTGCTCTCATGGACTTTTCTCACGCCACACTCTTTGGCCCAGTAAAACACACCTGAAGCAAAACAAGAGCAGGTGCTGAAATACAGCCTTGCCATTATTATTTCCCTCATCTTTTCCAACTTTCCTCAAGCATTGTTGATGGCAGAGAAAAAAAAAAACGGGTTATTGGCCTTCAGCTCCCTCTTCCTCACAGTTTGCAAGGTCTCCTCCTGGGCACTGGGCTGCCAAAGCAAAGGGAGCTCTGCCTCCCTTGATTTCCAGTGTAATTGTGCTGCTGTGTATGTACTGTTAGCCCAGAGATAGCTCTGTTATCTCTGAATAAGACATAATAATATTTCTCTGTGGAAATCAGCCTTTCACTCCACCACCGCTGTATTTATAGGGATATATTTCAGCATATATGAGGAAGTTCATATGTAAAGGTTTAAGTAGTCAGATTTCCTAAAGCACTCAGCAGTAATATCAGCTGAGATCCCTTAAGTAAAAATGATAGAGACTAAAGAGAATGCAGTATTCCTGGATTTTGGGAGTTTGGGGTAGATTTTATCTTTTTTTATGTTTTGTTTTGGTTTTTTTTTGTTAGATCCTTAACCGGTTTAACTGGGAGATGGCTGGTTAGCATATGTAATGGGAACTTATTTCACTTCTGGGTTATATTTATGCTGTTTAAAACAGCCTGGTACAGACAGCAGATTTTGCAGTCTATGGCTTCAGAGGTCATTAGATGAGATTCTGTGAAGGTGGATGCTGTTCAGAGAGTGCACCAATATTATCTGTGCACTTATTATCCACACGTGTAAATAAAATAGTCATAAAGCCACAGAGGGCTTGAAAGTAACAGTGACCTAAAACTGCTGGTGAAAACAATGTCTACGTCCCCTGCACAGACAATAAAGTCAAGAAGGACCCTTAACCTTGCCCAGGGACTTTGTCAGATAGGCTCAAGAGGTGTTTTGCCATTTTCCAGAGCTATCTTGCAAGCATCGTGGATGAAACTCTTCCATCTCTTATCTGGCAGAACTGGTTTGAATAACTGTCTGAGTTACAAGGAGGTTACCAACAAGTAGGTTGTTTTCAACCTTTTCAATCTTTCATGGGGCTGAAAGATCCCATGCAAAGGCAGATGAAATGAAGCCAGAGTGCTGGTTAGCTAAGGAAAACATTCTTTGGTGTTGCTGTCAATCACATGCACAGAAAAAGAGATTCAATCATAGTGAAGACATTGGACGTTCAGCTCAGCTTGATTTTTTAATTTTATAAACAGTAGGAGGCTCAAGAAAAAACAATGAGGAAAAGCAGTGCTATAGAATCAGAAAATAAACTCATCTTTTGATTCCTATGTAGTTCAAATCTAAATTATAGTTATTTACTCAGTCCAGAGAGCCTGAGTTTTCACCATACTCCGTTTTGAGCAGCTGTGACAGCAGACTCCATGAAAAAGTCCTGCTTCAAATTTAATTGATAAATTCACATATCCTTGGTTAGTTTTTCCCCCTCCCCTCTTATTCTGCTATGGCAAATGTAATCCCATGTAGCTTTTTGTGCTAGAAACAACAGAGGCTGCAAAATAACCTTTGCAGTTAGCAAGATAAAGGGTGTGCAGTTAGTAACCCCATAGCTCCAGATTCCCATCCTGCTCAGCCTCACAGATCAGCATTGCAGAGACATAACCTTTACCTGGAGTCCTGGTTCCTGCCTGCCTCCTGCAGGAGCTGTGTGCACACTGAAGGTTCTGCCTTTCTTGCTGAAGAATAATTTTTAAAGACAATGACTATAATAGTAGTTATTATTTCTTACTGGTTATTTCAATGTCAAAAGCAATAATTGGGTTTTTTTTTCCTCTGTTTTAAAAACTCCCTACAAATAGGTGATATTTCCTATACTGAAAAAGTACCACCTTGTTTATCAAATGTTGAAAACCATAGATTTATTCCAGTTAGCAGCAATTTGTTCAAAATTGGAAAAAGAAAAGCAGTGAAAACCTTGAGCATCTCCATACTTTTGGGGGTTAGGACATAATATTTTTGTCCAAGCAAGTTAAGCACAAATTCCACTAATTCAGATTCCTCAAGATCTCCATACTTGATGTTTTCTGTGGACCAACTTGAGACTTTCTTAGCCTTTGCTGGCAGGACACACAGAATTTGGGTGAAATCGTGATTCTTTATGCTTGAAGTCCAGCAGGCAGAATCCCACATTTTTAAAATCTTATCCAGTGGACTTGCTGGTATTCAAAAATGGTTTTTTTTTTAAAGAGCTAGATTAAAATCCCTTTGAAAGTGTTAAAATGTGAATTAAGAAGACCTCTGTTCTCCATGCCAGTGGCTGTGTGCAAGTGTCCCTGTTGGCAGAGCCTGATCAGTGTCCAGGATCTTCTGCTTATTGTTGAGCACCCTCTCCTGGCTCTCTGCTATTTGCACACACATTATATCACGCATTGAGTGCTCTGGAATAAACTGCAGTGCCCAGTTGAGTTTAGGAGGATGTCTACTCAAATAATATGAGTTGCTGGTCTCTTTAAGGCATACCTGGTTTTTAACAACATAGATGATTTGCAGCCAAGAAATCCTTCTAGTGGTGAAATTCCTCAGTAAGGATTTTTTTCTTGCCTTTAATGCTGCTTCTAATTGATCCCAGAAAAGCACTTGCAGGCTAAAGAATACAATGCATAAGGCACAATCTGATAAGGGCATGATGCCCAGCTGGTAAAAATGTTGTTTATTGGGTGACTAAGCCTACGCATCTCTCAGTGGATGTTATCTTTCTGTAATACCTCAAGTGGCCTAAAGCTTAATCTAGGCATGAATTGGCGTGTCATAAGCAAGGGATTTTTGCTGGGATTCTGGCAATCAACAGCAGCTACAATGAAAATAGGAGGTGAAGCTTCAGGGTTACCACTCAGTTAAGAGTTACAATATGAGAAACCATCATCCTATTTTTGGATCTCATAATAAATTGAGCTGAAGCATATGAAAGTGCTCCTGTAGTATGTGACTGACTTCTTGCCATGACTAAGGCAGTCCAAAATTCTTTGAGTATGTCCAGCAGAAAGGGCAGAAATCTTTGCTTGTTGTTGCTCTCCTGTTATTCCACAGCCAGGCAGCTTTACTGCTAAATTTAGCAGTTCCCATGCACCTCATCTGGATCAATCCAGTAGCTTCAGGTGTCTAATGAAGGCATATATAGGTCTTGGTCATTGTCCTCTTCATAGTTTGTAGGAGTTCAGGGAGATGAAATTCCTTATTTTGGCCCTTTATAGATTTTTGGGGGGCTCTGCTGTTGTTAACAGCCCATGTCCCTGCTGGATTCAGGGAGCTATTTTCCCCTGGGACATACTGTATCTTGAGGAGACCAGCACTGCACAGCGACCAAGAACCAGGCTCCTCCTGAAGGTGCAAGCAAGACACTAAAAACAGCATCACAGCCAGTTCCTTGAGTGCTGACAATTTTAAACATGAAACTTAAGTGTTTCCAGGCTGGTTTAAATGTGCAACATCATCCAAAGTCTCTGTGATATTTGCTCTAATTATCCTGTTAAATAAAACATTGATTTAGCAAGGAGTTTCTAAGATCAGTCCCTCTCATCTTACTCTCAGGCGCCACACATGCCCAACTTGAGGAAATCTCAGAGGGAAAGGATATTTCTAAGCACTGGGAACCTTGTTGCCAAAGAATAGGATGCCAATTTGCAGTAGGTGAGGATTATACTCCAAAATTTCTTATTGCACTGAGCTGTGTGGCTCTGTATTCCTATACAGCAAGTATGACCCTGGCTTTTGGGGAGGAAAGCCATCATTTCTCCTAGATGCTATCATGGGACCATTTGGTGTAAGTAAAGATATCCTGTTCAGCTCTTTGATTTCAGCCTTCAAGCCAGCTTTCATTTTGGATTACCCTCAATTAGAAGGCACTTTGAATTTTTCTGCTGTTTAATTGGAAGATGTGAATAAAGAAGCAGGTAGAAACAAAGAGAATACAGAAGTATTTTCAGGTCACTGCAAAATGAGAGCAGTGGTGTTACTGAATTTGAGTGGATGCAAGCAGGGGCTGTTTCAATTTGTGTGTGACTTTGATACAGGCAAAGACACCAAAGTCTTAGGTTTTTAAGTTAAGAGGCTCAAAGAATAAATTGACTGCAGCTGAGATCTGAAGAAAAATACTTTGTTTATTTCCTTTGCATGTGTTAGAATACACCTTTTTAACTGCAAGAGAGAGTCCCTAATTTGTAATAATGAGATTAACTGGAAGAGAAAGAATAGCACAAAGAGAGACACCATAGCATGAAGTGTTTTTATTTATTTATTCCATGGTGGAAAAAATCATCCCAGTTTTCTTTTGTCTGATTCCTAAATCACTGGGATGGAGTTTCATCAGGAAGGAATAAATGCAAGTAGTTCCACAGAGTTGCAGAGGACTGTGTTCAGCAAACTATCCATGTTTCTTTCCAGCTCAAGTAAGCAAAGAATTGATAATATCTGGCCTCACTGTTGCTATGTCTTGGCTAGACAATGCTTATTGCTTTTGATTAACATTTTTGTCAAGTATTAGAAGCAAGGAGAGGCCATTATACTAGGCATGGAAAAGACAGTGAGACAGAAGGCTTTGGGGTCGAAGGCCAGAGTGAGTGGGAGCAGGTTGCTTGCCCAGCTGCAGGGCTGATGTTTTTCCTGCAGGCTGAAAGCACTGCACCAACCCCCTCCGTACACAGAGAGCACTTGCAGAGTGAGAAAAGCCCATGGGACTTTCCCATCCCTGTAAAATCCCTTGCAGGATCCTGGTGCGGAGCAAGGCTTTCCCAGCGTCGCTGTGTGTTGGCTTTCCCAGCCCCTGGCCGGGAGGAACTTGGCAGTGCTCCCTTGGCAGAGGCAGCAGAGCACAGCCAGACTGCAGCAGCCAAGCAGGCCCTGCATCTTGAAGTAAGTGAATTTGCTCAGCTAATTGCTCGCAAGTGCTCCCTCCGAGCACCTGTAAATTGTTAAGTTTAATAGGGTGGCAGCTGTTGCTGGCTGCCTGGGCTCTTGCCTTGGAAGTAGTTGGGAGACGAGAGCAGCAACTTGTGGCACGATTATCTTTTTCTCCATTTCCTCTCAATTTCATTGTCATTTTCTTCTCTCTTAAGAGCGCTTAAAAGCATTTTTTGCTTCTTATGATACCCACAGGAGCTGTTGTGAAGTGCACTTTTTGTGTTTAAGGTTTCAAAACCTAAAATCTCTGACTTTAAGAGGTTTGGAGAGTGGTTTAGTTGGAAGACTGCTGCTGTGCAGACACCTGCAAAACATTGAACTTAAACTGGCACAGCTGAAGGGAAGGATGGCTCAGGATGATGGGTGGTTACACTGTTGGGCTTCAATGCCCTCCGTCTCCTGTAGGAATGAGAGTCTGCTGCTGGCTGAGTGGAAAGTAGATGCCTGAATATTTGGATGGATCTGGGTTTTGGTTTTGAGAACTTGATAGCTGTAGTGGGACAGTTACTTTTCTGATTCTAGCATCCCAGTAGGAGGGAAATAGAGTCACTTGTAATAAATGAGAGGTTCTCCTAGTTGTGTAAGGCATGGGAAGAATGTAACACATCTGTCTGTGGGATTTAGTGGGCTGGAGTAACCCTCAATCTGCAAAGAGTAGAGCTCTTGATGCAGGTACCTCCATCAATTCTCAAAGTGTGCTAGAGGAAATGATCCTTGTGGTACATTACAGATAACCAGGAAGGACTGGCAGGAGATGCATTGCTCCAGTGTAGCTGGGTTTATCAGATCCCCTTTGCCACTCCTGAAGTAGGTGAGGATTGTTCCCTCTGCAGTTATAATGGTTGAGTGCAGGAAATTCAGGTAAGGATTAGGATCTCTGGGCTTTCTGGTCTCACTGTTTTTGCAGGGCAGAAATATGTTTGTGTCTTAGGTTCAAAAGACAGGTGCCTGCTAAGGAAGGCAGGACCCTCCCCTGAAATGGAAAAATGTAAACCCACCCCCTCCGAATTGTTATAAATTTGAAATTAAGGGGCTCTCAGGCAAAAAATATGCGAGCAGGAAATAACAGTTCTTTAATAGGGAAAAAAAAAAGTAAAATAAACAATGCAGTAGACTGAAACAACACTGACAGAGTCAGAATACAGCCTGTGGGTCAGGGTGTTGGTAGCAGTCCAGTTGGAAATGTGGCTGCAGTCCTCCTGGAGTGCCAGGTGTGGTTCTGCTGGAGCAGGGATCCTGTAGAAAAGGGTGTAGTCTTCCTCTGAGATCCAGTGGAAGAAGAGGCGGCTGCTGTTCCTCTGGGAAATCACAGTGTGAGAAGCTGTGCTGGTATTCCAGAATCTCCAGATTATATCTGGGTAGGAATGCTTGGCTCTTCCCTCTGGGCAGAGCATCTCAGTGGGATGCTACGGCCCTTATCAGTCATGCAGTGACATTCAATAGCCTGTTATCAGCAGGTGTCCAGCTCTGGAGGAAGGATTGGGTGTGGAAGAGGTAAGGAAAACTGCCCACTTAACAGAAGACAACTGCCATAGAGATGGCAAGTAGAATACAATTTGCTTGACAATACAGGACACTGTGTGCCTGGAGTGCTTTAGCAAGGTCTGCCTTCACAAGTAGGTTTGTGCCTCCCTGTCTTTTCCATTCTAGGTTGGAGTCATGCCATCCCAGGCACATTTCCTTCTGTGGCAGCTGAATCTGGGTGCATGACCCACACAAACAAACAAGGTGTCGAGGTTTATGGGAAGACCCCCTTGTTATAGGAACACTGCCCATAGCCTTACTTTAGAAAAATCAACTTTTGTGTTAATGCACTACTGGTGAGAGAGGAACTCCTGACCCTGAGCAGTCAGGCCAAGACAGGGAGGGTTCTCCCCTCCCAGGAACCAGGCAGAGCAGGAATATACCCTGTCTGGTGTCACAGCGATGCCATGGCCCAGCAAAATCCTCAGGAGTCACTGGGAGGAGAGGGCAGGGATGGCCACACACAAGGACCTGACTTTGTAATGTGGTGGGTAGGATGCTCTGTTGGCAGGATGTGAGGGAGCTTAGGCCCTGCTTCCCAGCATTTTAAAGTTAGCATATGAAACAAGAACAGATCTGTTCCCCTAGTCTGACCCAAAATTAGATGGCAAACAAAGGAAATATCCAGACTAGTGAGCTGTTGAAAACCTGTCCATGAGTTTTGGAAATGAATTCCCCTTCCTTTGTTTATTCTTATACTTGCTGAGTGGCCAGGTTCTCCTCTTTTTTTCCTGAACACAGATTGTCTTTCCTTGGCTTTGAAAGGAGAGGAAGTTTAAGTGGTGTGATAATAAAAGGACAAAGCCTGTCATGATTAATAGTCACATGAAATCATGTGTGAAGAACATTCAGTTATAGCTATCCTCAGGAGAGAAAAGTTTCCCAAATATCTTAACAGAAAGAAGGAAAAGGGACAATAAGTCTGTGATTTTATGTGATCAGTCACTTTGCACACAGACAGAAGGTAAGGAATACTACTGCCCACAGAGAGCAATTGGGGGGAATTGACAGTGAAAGGGTAAAAAAAAAAGTTTGTGAAACATTTACAAAAAGTTTGCCTTTGCTAAAATTTGGAGCAGTGCTCCACTGGGACCTCTTCTAGCCCAGGGGCTGCTTCTGTTTAAAATCATTAATGGCCAGCTCAGTTTCTGCCAGCATGATTGGCTGAGCCAATATAGTCCTATTAATTTGACTGAGCTTGAAGATAGAGAGGAAATATAAAAACCTCTTCAAGCTGCTGGTGCCTTCTGGGATCTCAGGCATAGAGAGGTCTTGAGAAGTCTTATAAATTCATACTTGGGGGGATAAGTTGCTAAGTGGTTCACAGCAGCTTGCCTGCATCTTAATGGGTAATGATCAGGCAAAATGTTATAGAATGGTTTCAGCGTAAACCCTATGATGTCTGATCCTTGTTTTTAGGGGAGGGATGTTACCTCCAGGAATAACCTAGCCTTTTATCTGGATTTCCAGAGCTTGCTGATATTCTGTCCAGTTTTTACAGTGTAAATAAAATTGTTTTGGATGTTTATTGCACTGATCAGCAGCAGCTGTAAGTTATATAGCCCAGATAATAGTAGTGAGATCTATTGAAATGCTTCTGGGCTATAACTCAGGACTAGCTGCCCTAGCCTGTTTCCTTCCCCTGCACTTTGTTGAATGGTTAGGAGCTTCTGTCCGTTGACTAAGCTCTTTCCTCACCCTAAAAAGAAAGCATGTGAATTAATAGAGCAGGAAAGTGAAAAATTACCCTTCCAGGTTTTGAATTACTGGGAGGTTTGCTACCTGGGTTTTGCTGCTCCCTGGAGCGAAGTGATGGTTTTTGCCTGGAATTGCTGTCTCTGGTTTTTACCTGGAATTCTGCCCTAGCCACACTCTACAGTGATGTTCATGTCCATTTCCACAAAGTCTTGAATATACCAGTTCAAAAGCAATTTGCATCTACCATTTATCCAGGTGCCTTTATGCCTGTCTTTGAAAGTGCAGAAATCCCCAAAGCATAGTTCCAAATCGCTGCTCTCCATGCCTAAAAATCCAGGCAAGGAGTGATTCAGGTATGGACCCATAAACTGCTGGGAGAGATATTACTGGGAGGCGTGTGACACAGGAACATCAACATGGGCTGCTTTACCATTACCAAGGGTGTCCTGAAATGATGTATGTGCAAGAAGAGAGGATGGAAAACAGCTCAAGTAGGGATGGTAGAGCTTTTATACTGCATGCAAAAGGAATGAGATGTAGAGGGTTCAGCTGCCACTAAAATCCAGAGAGGACAATGCTTTGCTGGTAGAAGAGTTATCTCATGTGTGTGTGTGTATGTGTGTGTGTGTGTGTTAATAACCAACAATTTTCCTTAATGTGAAACATGTACCTTGATCAGCAAATTATCTGCTTGCACATTAAATTATGCACTGTGATCTCTGAGGTGTATTAAATATTGAAATCAGAAATTTTATCATTAATGGAAAGCTAATGAGCAACAACGATATTATGTGCCTCAGCTGACTTTTGTCAGAAGCAACCCATTGTAGTTGGAAGGTGACTTTTCTGGGTCTCTGGTGGTAATATGCCAATTATTTCAGTTATCAATGCCCCTGGAGGCTCCAAGTGCCTTCCATGGATGTTTTACCTCAAACTGTGTATGGAGGAGGGTTTCTCAGTACATAGATAAAAGCCAATTTGAACAGGCTGGAGGAGAGAGAGATGAGTTTTTACCATGCAGATTTATAGCTAAAGGCATTCTACCAGCTTCTGTGTTTCAGCTTCTTTCATCCAATGAGGTGGCTTTTAGGATGTGCAGCTTCTTTGGACTTTGGGTAATAAAAGCACAAGGTGATGCCTTCACCTACAGTTAACATGTAGGTGCCTAAATTAGAATAAATACATATGCAATGTGTAAAGTGCCTGAGGATGACTCCAGGTAATTCTGAAATGTTTATTATTGGGATTATTGAGCCATCAGAAATCCCAGTCAAGATCAAGGTCCCATTATAGCAGGCTGCCTTTCCTGTCCCTGCTCTGCAGTTTAAACAGGTCTAGGAAAGTGGTGTGACTTTTTCAAGGACACTTAAATGTCAGTGAGAGACCAGGAGTTAAATTGGGATCTTCTGCTGTTTGGTTTACACTGAGGTGCAGGTATTGGATTGCACATCATGTGTATCTATGTCCAAGTTACCTTTTACCTGGAAGTTTGGGCTTCATTTATGTTAAAGGGTGTCTGTGTGGGCTTGTTGGAGCCCATGTCACTGCTGTGTCTACCCATTCTGTCCTTTCAAAGTCCTTCTCAGCATGTCCACATCATCCCTATTTGCACCATGAAGTCTTGCACAAATGAAGGCTTTACAAAATGCTTTCACCAATGAACTAACCTGTTTTTCTCAGCTGAAGTGGATAAGCTGAAGCCAGATTTGGATACAACTCTAATCACCCATGAGTACGATCACGGCATGGCAGATGCCATAGCTCAATGCTTCATGGACAGCAAGTCCCAGTTCTTGGTCTCTGTTCCTCAGCTGCTCTGCTGGCTGTGCAGCCATGTCTTTCCCCCTCCACTGCTTGGATCCATGCAGCAGGAGTGGGGCCAGCAAGGTGGTGGCACTGCTCACCCCATTGTGGCAAACGGTGCCAGGAGCCTACCTAGCAGGTGTGGGCTGGTTGGTGAGGTTGGGTATTGGCTTGCCTGGCAGGCTGACCCTGCCTACAAAAACACAGAGCTGGATGAGGCTATTTGTAGGGCTTAGAGATGTCTTGCTTTTACATCCCTCTCCATTGCTGCACATTATTAGACTCCCTTGACTTTTATGAAGGTCCTAAATTGCTACAGAAAACAGTGCTGTTTTCTGCTGGCTTAACTATTGCATTCCTTAAGGCTTGTTTTTCAGTGCTACACTTTACTGCCTGTTAAGTTAACTGGATTTTTATCTCTTCTGCCTCTGAATGTCTTCTGTAAAAGTCCAAAGTAAGCCACAGCTTGCCCAGAGGAATATTCCAGGAGAGAAAAGGATGAATTCAGGAACAATAATAATGTAACTCTGGCAATCCTGTTGCAAAATAATACTACAAAAACATTTAGGCATGAAAGAGTGATTCCTCCCATAGATATCTACTTAGAGTACAAAAGAAAAAGCTCTCCAGGGACTTGCTCTCTTAGAAGAGATTGCAAGTCTAGTTTATCTTCTGTAGATAAAAGTGTATGTTACAGATAACTTTGAGGTGTGCATTAATGGGGATGGTATTTTCTCTCATTCATTGTTCCTCATTCCTTTGCCCCAAATATTGGAGAAAAATGGATTATGTATCATCATACTTCCTTAGGTGTGATAAGTGCCCTTAGCTGTGTTGAGGCAGCAATCTGCCCCTTCTTCCTCTCAGTCCCCAAACAACCCCAGTCTGATGTGGGGACAGAGCAGAGATGCACAAAAGCAGTTGCTGTGGTAAGCCCGAGCAGCATGGGTTAGCAGTGGGCAAAGGTTGCTCTCCATACCCTCTCTTGTGGAGGATGGGGCTGAAATGCAAAATGGGCATTTGATGTCCTAGCCTAGTGGTTTATCCCTCACAGTTCAAAGATATTGGACTCTGTTCCTCCCTTGTTGGCTACAGTTTGCCTGAAGGCTTTGCTAACTTTACTCTGAAATATGTTCCCACAGACTGTTTATGCTATCCTAAGCCAATTAAATAAAAGCACTGCTAAGATGTTTGTGTTTCCTTGTTTAGCAGCCACTGGGCTCTTTATGCTGCAGCACGAGCCAGGGCTGCTTTGTGTGGGACTTACTGATCCCACCAGAGCCCAGCCCAAGGCACACAAGAGACACAGAGTGCCCTTTACAAGGCTTGCTGGATGAGAGACAGGGGTTTTGAGAGAGACATCTGTATAGATTGTGAGGGTCTTCTGACAATTTGAATAGTTTGGGGTAGTGAGCGTTGAAGGAAGGTCTCCCAACACTGCTTTAATGGCCAAAGTTTGCTGTGGTGAAACTTAAGGTTAATGGAGAGTCTTTGCACCTCTTGTAGGGCTAAAGGTGGCAGTAGGTTTTAATTTTCTTTTATCAGAAGCTACTTGTGAGCTGACATTGAGGGCTGATCCAAGCTGCAGGCAGTTTGTGGGGAAGCTTGTGGTACATATCTCCTGTTTGATCTCCACTGTGTGTTCAGTCATCAGCCGGGTGATTTATGTGAAGAGGAATAAAAGATGAGTTCTGGTAGTGAAATTTAGGGAGCAGCCAGAAATAGTTCTGAAGCTCTTGTTTTATTTTACAGGAATGTGAAGGATTCATTACTTCCCAGAGCAAAGAATATATTTTTTCATTGAACAAGTAATAAATGATGAGGAGGAAGAAAGATCTTTAAATATCAATGGACTCTGTTCATGGTCATACTGCATCACATGGAAGAAAAGACAAAAATCAGTGAAGGAGTTTCAAGAACATTCAGGTAAACAAAAACTTGTTGCAGGGATACAACCAAGGGTAGTCCTAAACCAAGGCCAGACCTTGAATTAATTTCCTGGAGATGTAGAGGGGCTGTCATGATATTTTATTCCTTTCTGCTTCTGATAGAATAACAAGAATTCTTCTTGAAGGACAGGGCAATTTCTGTTGCCAAACACACTATCCTGAGTAGCAGGAGTGAGACCTAAATCCTAATATTTCTTCTTTGGTTTCATATATTTGATAGCTTCTCATCCCTCAACAGTGGCTTGCTTTGTGTGTTTCAGTTTTCAGTTGAACCTCTCTGAATTAGTTACTAAAATGTATAAAAAAGATGACTGAAGGTATCTGTTAATCATGAATATTAGGGTTCATAGAACAGATATTTTGAGTCTTTCAAAGAAAGTGCAATAGTTTTGGCTCAAATAGTTAAAGAGGAGGAGGAGAAGGACACTGACTGAGTGAAGACGCTGTTGTAATCTTGTGCATAAATGGTTTTCATGATCTCAGTATACAGGGCCATGAAAGGGCCTTTCCCCTGTGTAAAGAGCCTATGGTTGCATTTAGGCAAGTTAAAATATTAATTCAGCAGATATGTGCCTTGAGATACCAAACTACTTTCTGGAAAGGAGCAATCAATAGCTGATACTATGAGAAATGGTTGTTTTCAAATATTCAAGAGCTATTCAAGAGCCAGATGTACATTAGTCTAGCAATACCCTGGCAGATCAGGTTGACTTTTTAACTCACAGAATATGGATGGTAAGAGATGGTGTCCAGTTAAGCAGAGTTGCCCATTTCCATCCTCCTTTCTCCAACTTGACAATTGTGATAATTACACACCTTCTAACTTTAAATATCCTGACTTGTCTCATCATGTGTTTCCTGCCATTCAGCCAACTCATGGATAGAGTATTCTGCAGCTTAAATGCTGAAGAAGTTTTACTCCTATCGCATCTTGAAACTCTTAATAAAAAATAATATTGTGAGACTTTTCTACTTATTCCAGAAGTCTCATTGTAAAGACGTTTTCTTTCTTCAGTGAAACAAAGATCAGTGATTAGTGGCAGGCAAAGCATTCAGGTGACTGACCTGTGTTTAAACCACTGTTGTCACTTTTGTGTGAAGCTCTGTGACTGTATGAATACTGGGATTATGGGAATGGAATGAAAACCCAGGGTACTGCAGGAATAAATGCTACTTTCTCTCTGTAGAGTGATTAATTCACCAGCTACCTGGGAGAGGACACTCTGCCCTTGGACTTCCTGCCATTTAGAGGACATCAAGCTGGCCAGACTCCAGCTAGGAGAAAATTTTTTACTTTGAGAGCTGTTTTCTGAAGCACCTTGTGAGATGCACCTGATACTGAGGCTTGCAAGTGACTTTGGTGCCTTATAAATTGTGCTGATCAGCCATAATACGTGTGTAGCAACAATCTGAGGATGGGGAATGCCCCTGTCTTGTTTCTTCATTGACCTTAGAGGGAGCCTAAAGCAGATACCTGAGGTTCAGCATCTGAATTTTAGGTAAGAGAACAAAGATAATTTTGAAAACTCAGTTGCATGTCCAGTTGCACTGCTGAGAACTGGACTGTGGGTGGACTGCTTCCTGCAGCTCAAGAAGGCTGTTGTGACCTGAACACACTCTCCCCAGGTGTCAGCTCAATCTGTTTACCTCTTGGAATTGAGTAAAACCTTTCCCAGATGTTTCTTGTACTAAAACTTTTATCTCTTCTAAATTGCTGAGGAGAGAGCAGAATAGTCACCACCCATCAACCTGAGTCCTGTCCCAAGAATGCAGGTGGCATGTTACATGTTTTTAGTCTTCTGCTTCAACTTTTTCTAGCTTCTCCATACCCTGGAGACAGTCTGTTGCCATGTTCCCTTTGCAGAACTGGCCCACCCTTGTCCTATGCCAGGCCCCATGAGTGCAGCTTAGCCTTCTTGCCAAATTCCATTGTCAGAAGAGAAAATTCTTCCTCCTTACACTGGTAAGGAGCACAACACGTGTGTATTTTGCACCATATTGCAGCTGTGAAGGGGGAATTGAAATGATTGGTGGAGCTTCTCTTGGTGCTCCTGATGATTTCTCTGTCCTTGAAGTTTAGGACTCCTTCCTTGAAGCTTTTCAGTAAGAGCTGCTATAGGCTTGACACGTTGGCATTAATTTAGTCTTCAGAGAGGAACACAGAACACGCTTTACAGATGAGCTAAAAGCACTAGCTGGAGCTACCCCTGCTCCAAGTCTCTAATAATTCTGCCTTGGGAGAGAAGAAAATTATTAAAAACTTGTGCTCCTGAATCCTCTCCCTCTCTCTGTCCTACGATGGGAACGTATTACTGAAATCCACAGAGCTGGCGAGTTGCAAATTCCCTGACCAGGGCACTGAGTTTGGATGGCTGTGCTTCCCCCTGGGTTGTTTGTGCAGCTGCCACTGGCAGGGATATGTGGAGAGAGCAGCCCATAGTGCAGCCTTTCTGGGATATGCTGCAGCCAATTATAAGGCTGATGGAAGCAAGGAAAAAAAATTTTTTTTCTAGGCTACAGAATACAGAGAAATAAATAGTCAGGCTCTGTAGCTGCAAGTAAGCCCAAGGGCAAGGTCAAATGTAAACATTTCAGTGACTTTTTGGTTGACCTGTAATGGCCTTTTCAGCCCTCTAGCATATAAGACTCATTGGGCTCCTGGTCAGAGGATTGGGTTGTGCTTAGAGCTCACGTTATTTCTTCCCTGAGGCAAGATATTGTGCTTTGTGGTTATTCTGCTGTAAAGGTCAAGCTGCTGAGGCATTAAATGCATCCCTTCTTTTCCTGTATTAGCTGTTTTCTCTTTTAGGTCTGCTTCCACATTTGGGGTTTGTGCCTTCCCTGGGTAGTTACAATGAGTGTACTTCATGAGCAAGTTAAACACCTAATGTACTCTCATTCTGTCTATTTTCTTCCTCTGGTTTCACCAGCTGTTTCCAATCTTGCATATTGATATCCCCAGGAAGGCAGTCTTTGTAGGCAGGTAAATTGAATTGAGTGGTAATGCTTGACACCAGCTTTATGGACAATTGGTGATTAAGTTACCTCTGAGAAGGATTTGACTCCCAAAGAGAGACACAATATATTGCAAATATGCTCTAGTCTTCTTCAAGGGTTTTTTGTGTAAGGGGAGTTAGAGGATCATAACTAATGCTTTATTAGTTAATGCTGATTTGCTAAAACTTTGTCTTTCAAAGAATAGGATCTCAGCAGAAGGATAATATGGCTGGAAGTAAAATTACTGTCCTGTTTTGGGGGTGTTGGGGTGGTGGTTTGTTCAGGACTTTTGTTTTGTTTTGTTTTGTATGTTTTTTGGTTTGGTTTGGTTTGGTTTTTTTTGTTTGGGTTGGGGCATGATGGATGGAGAACTGCATTTAATGTTCCCTGTGGGAGATGATGCTTTTGGGATCTTGGAGTAAATTTGGGACCAGCTAGCACTTCCAAGATGTAGTGAGGATCTGACAGTCAGGATATGGTCATTAACCATGTATGGCCAGCAAGCCTCTCTGTAAGGCAGGCTTCATTTTCTGTTACATTCCAAATGAATCAGAAAATGAAGATTTTATAAGGGGGTTTATATGTTTTCCTCCATTCTCTGAAATTAATATGTGGGAGGTCATCCTTGTCTTTTCCTGAATTCTGGCCAGGGTAAAAGGAAAATTATTAGGCCACTTTCAGTACACCTTTTCTGACTCCTCAAAGCAGAATCACATGTATGGTGCTGAGCTTTCAACCTGCAATCTTATGGTTAGACATAGCAGGATTACTTGTAGTTCTATTTGCTACTTGAAAGTTTATTTTTTGAAGAGTGAATAGCTGAATTTCTTTAGCCTTGAGTCCTGATTCTGCAAACAGTTCTTAGCAAAAGGGGATTTTGTGCAGGTCAGGAACTTGATTTGCTTTTCTGTCTTTTAGTATAACCCTGAAAGCTGCCTTGATGATTATGGCCTTGTGGTACAGCAAAGTGCAGCAAGTGAACTTTTCTTTTTTATGTTTGTTGTTTCTTTGGGTTTTAGTTTGGCTCATTTCCTAGAAGCTAGCAGTTCAAATTGGCTTGGGAATTGCTAAAAGACTGCCTTAGTGCTCTAAGCACCAAAATCTCAGTCCAGCAAAACTCTTATGTGTAGGTCTAACTTTAGATATGGTTTTTAGATTCCATCATGCAAAATGGACTTTTGGGAAGACCTGAGGATTTTATTCAACTCCAGCCACATTTAGGGGCCAGTAGTACCCCTGGAAGTGGTGTGTTTAGTGACCCATGGCAGTGCTTCTTTCCCTGCAGTGAGGAGTGGGACACAATTTTAGCTGGGAGGTGTGTTGTTCCAACAGGATACCTCCAGTATTTAGGTTTGAAGGGTGCTTTTGTCCCTAAGGGTGCTGTTTGTTGGCAATGTGGCTAATGCAGCTGTCTCCAGCTCACCAGTGTATGAATGAGAGAAGCTTGGAAGTGCTTTATGCTCACTCAGACAGCAGCTCTGAGACATCAGAGAAAGAAAGAGAAGAAACATGTTGGGTGTTTGCACAAACATTAAAAAGCTGCTGCAGACTGTTCTGCCCAGGACAGGATGTAGCAGTCTGAAAAAGAAGAATTAAAAGTAGTTTGGGACTTGGTTTTTAAAAACCAAAACCTGTATATGTAACTGAATGACTGATAGCTGGTCTTATATTCCCGCAAAACTTTTTGGGATGAGAGATTTGGAAACGTGCTCCTTTTGCTTTGCTTAATAAAACACAGGTCACAGCATATCTCAGAGCCTCAGTTTCTCACCAAATGAAGGGGAGACAATATTATTTATTCCATTAATGTGGTCTTTTGAGTTGGGCTTACCCTCCATCACAGAAGTTAATCATGTGGCAGTCTCTCTGTAGGTAGTAGGGACAGAAGAACCTCCAGAGAGCCAGTGAGCCCAGCTGAGAGCTAAATTGCTCTCTGGAGTTCCATCTCTGTCAAATGGCTGAAGGAGACATTTCAGCAGAGGCACATCCCTTTTAGCTGGCTTGCTTAAATGCCTGCAGGACAGTGGAATGAAACAAGATCTCCTGAGCTACAGATAGTACTGAATTTACATGGTCTGAAGAATGTTCACTGGCTATGCTGGAATTTTGCAAGTGTGATGCCCTTAAGTCCCTCTTCCTGGAGGCACGAAGAGAGAACAACATCCACACAATTAATCTCTCCTAGTAGCCTGTGGTTTCTGGAAGCTTATGCTGAAAGTGTCTTAAGGAAGAGAATTTTTTCTATTAAAATGCAAGCAGCATTTCATTTTCAAGTGCTAGGTGTCATCTGGGGTCATTAAATGGCTCTTCTGCTGCAAATTTGGGGAAATTAGTGACTGACCTCATGCAAAACCAGAACTGGGATATTAGAAATCATAATTTGTAATCAAGCAGTGCCCTGAGAACTGCAGCTAATTAAAAGGTGTTTTTATTGGCAGGGGTTTGTTATTGTTGTTTGAGCTTTTTGTTTAAAGAGTCTGAAGTCTATTTCTTTTGGGAAGGCTTGCATAAGCACTTTCTAACCATTATAATGTCATTATATATGGGATTCATTACATTAGAAACATTAGGGGAGATTAAAAAGGATCTATTGGAGGCATTGGCTGAAAAAGAAAGGATAAAGACTAGTTGCAGTTTGAGCTTTCATTACGTGACTTGAAACAAATGTTGAAATATTGTATTTAAGCTAAATGTGTTTGTTGGAGGTAGCATTAGGAGGGAAAGCAAAGCAGCAAATACCACTCTCACCACTAAAGAAAAAAATCACAATGGCTGGGAACAGTGTGTTAATTAGCAAACTAATTTCCTTGTACTCTAAGTGCATAACAAGTTTTAAATGCTTTCCGAATGGATGGTATCAATTGCATTTTGCTCCTTGAATGTAATTGTTTCCATGGCAATGCTGAATTCTGCTGTACACAGATTATGTCTGTAAATCCTTCCAGTCATTTATGGGAAGTCTGTATTGGTTTGGCAGCTGACCTGTATTCAGGTTATATTTTCCTTTTGTTGCAGTTGTTTTACAGGCAAATGAACAAAAAGAAAAGTCACTGGAAAAGGGCCAGATGCTCAGTCCATCCCATTTGGCTTCATTTCACTGATTTTAGTGAATCTGTCCTGCATTACATCACTCCCTGCCCTGTTCTTATTAATGTCTTCTTTACAAATGCAGGAGAAAGGGCCACAAATGTCATCTCCCTGATAATAGGCCATTGTTCAGGTCACTTTTAATTTGCTGCTTGTGAGATGCTCTCAAGCAGCCTCTTACTCCTTAGGGGGGCAGGTAATGCCAGGGCACTGCTGTAGAGCTGCTGCTCAGTGCTGGGCAGCTGGAAAGGATCAGGAGGGGACCATTGCCTTCACAGGGCAGCAGACACTGCTTGCAGGGTGACCTGAGCATCCTGTCAGTGTGAGAGAAGTCATAAAGGAAAAGGACTAGCACACCAACAACTTCTGGTCTCTTTTAGGTTAAAGCAGCAGCACGTCTCCTTTTCTCTTCCAGCTGTGCCTTTTCCCCTTGATTTTTACACAAGGTGCTGTAAATACAACTTGCTCAGAATCCCTTTACCTTTGCTCATGTAAATTAGAATCTTTAGGCTTTTTTCTTCCAGTATCAGAAAGAACAGTCTGTGTTCAAAAAATTCTCTCAAAGCCCACGCTCTCTCAAAGCTTGGTTAACAATACTTCGTGTAAAGACAAATGAGAGGCTGCATTGTCTGAGGGCATTCCTCTAACTCAACTCTAGCCAGGTTTTGTTGGTTCTTGTCATACCTGGGAAGTAGTAGTGGACTGACAGGCAGTGAAGAGTGGTTGAGAAAATGGAATTTTGGTTCAGCAGCCAACAGGGTTGTTAAGCTCTTTCAGAAGAATGGAGAGAAAACAACTGCAAGCACAGGCAGGTGCTGGCAGCATTTTTGAGTACTTGCACATAGGAAAAGTGTGGAGAAATCAGCTCCTATGTTTTCCTACCCATTGCACAGATATTTCCTTCCACTCCTTCATCCTCTTCAGCACATGTTGCTGGGCTGACTCAATGGACTTCACTCTGGTTCCTGTGCACAGCCCTGTCATGCACAGCCATCCTTGTGTGTACTGTACATAAATGCACACCTGCACACACCTGGCAGGAATTCCATGTTGAGGCTGTTCTTCTGGACTTTGGGGTTGTTCAGGTGTGACTTGGAGCCTGTTGAGGTACTGAAGAAGTAGCACATTTTCTTCTCTGAATGGGGTGCTATCCATACCACCCAGACCTGCATTGCACCCATGCTCACGTGAGGTTTGAGGAACCAAATTCCTTACAGACTCTCCTACTAATGATATGCTTGATGAATCCCACTCTCTAAGGACCTGGTTTCTTTCAAAAAACTTTGGGAGTTCTGTTCCCAGCAGAAGGTTTCAGGCTCTGGGTCTGAGAAATTTGAGATTTAGGAGAAACAGAGGTAATATATTTAGAATTTCAGGAAGAGAACTTTTAGAGAGATAGAAGTTAAACTTGTACACGTAACATGGAACATTTCAAGCTCCTGACAGAGATGACCTGAGGTATTAAAGCATGAGGGACTGGGATGATGAGCTGGAAGCATCTATTCTAAATCCCTTTGAGTTTTAATCTGGAGCAGATGAGAATGTGGGGGGAAAAAGGAGAAGATATAAAAATAGCTGCATGCCTTTTGCAGTCAATTCAGTCTGCAGGAAATCTGAACAATATTCAGGAAATAATATAACTCCCAAAAAAGCCTGTTGTTTCTAAGCAAAGCCAGTTTGGTCTTATCCACGCTGAGGAGCAAATGGGATTGACAAGCATGTAAAAGAATTGAGACAGAAAGTGTGAAACTGTGTTTGAAAGCAGAGAGAAGCTTACAGACAATGTTAGTTTCGGTGTGATTGAGAAAGGAGAAGGGGGGAGAGGATTGAGAAGGGTGTTCCTTGAAGGAATTGGGTCTGCATTTGGCAAAAGCACCTGAGAAAGACTAAAGAATACCAGGCTAAAAGCTAGACTTTTGTAGTAACAAACAAATAACAAAATAAGAAATAAAAAAAGGCACATGGCAAAAAAAAAAAAAAAAGTTGTTGCATATCATTAAACAGAACATGTGATACCCACTTGGCATCACTTCTGTGAGTGAGTGCATGAGGACAGGGAGCCTGAGCAGAGCAGTGGGAGGAAAGTCCCAGAGGCTGAACACAGCCCTCATGAAATAACTCTCTGGCTGAATAGTTGAATTCCTCACTCACTTGAGACAGGATACAACTCAACTGAGAGCTAAAGGTTTCATTCCCAAAACTGCCTTGCAGGGCAGTGGTAGCTTGTGCACACACAAGCCTTTCATTGCAATAGTACCAACACATGAATCTGGTTTTTTCCTCCTGGCTTTAGGTGGATTTTTATTTTTGCTTGTTTCTTTTTAAAAGCCAGAACAAAATTTGCATGTTTGTTTTTGTCCTGTACAATGGGATTTTTGTCAGTCTGACAGAAGCTGTGCATGCTTTTTAGGAGGTATTTGTGATTTCTAGGAAAGGAAAAGCCACCCCTTATGAAGCTCTCATGTATTCCCTCATCAAAGGGGAAGAAATTTGGTGTTCAGGTAACTTTCTGACCCCTAAATACCACTCATGAAAAAAGTCATAGACAGAAATGGAAAAAATAGATAGTTTTTTGTGAGAAGTGAGTAATGTTAGTCCTTTCAAGCAGCTCTCTGCTCTACTGAGGGGTATCTGAGTGGTGACACAAATCTGTGCCTGCAGAGCTGGTCATGCCTGAGCTACAGCCAGAGCTGCAGCATCTGCTTGTTCCCAAACAGCACCTGTGAGATTTGGTTTCTAGGGCTCAAAGTTTAATCTTCAAGGGTGTGACCAGCTCCTCTGCTCCTTCTGTCACGCTCAAGGCTAAAAGAACCCACCTTGCTTGGTACACTTGCCTGGCTCCCTCTGAGCAATGACACCCCCAAAACTTGCCCTTTGCTTCCTGCTGGGCTTCTCTTTCTGCTCAGGATTCACAGGTAGTGTTGGGAAACAGGAAAAACCTCAGCACAGCAGAAAGGATTTGCATGCAGAGCAGCTGCTTTTGTGAACAGGACAAGCTCATGCAACACTCTGTCTTGTGAGTATGTAACTTAACTATAAATATTTAAATAGTGGTGATTTTTAAGCATGTCATCACTCTTTATTTGGCTAAAAAAAAAGAGAAGAAAGGTTTTGTTATTTTTCAACTTGGTTATTCTCTTGATTTGAGTATGCTCAGCCATCTGTTGAGGGCACAGAAAGACAGAAGCAAGTAATTAGGCAGACCAGTTGCACTCAAATAACAAATAATTGAGATTAAGTGTTTAGTGACAGTTAATAGTCTGAAAGTAATTTCTCATAGGTAGCGAGTGCTTGTGGAAAAATTATGCACTTGTGAGGGAAAGAGTGGCTCCTGAATAAATGGTAAATGAGAAATAAGGTATCAAATCTGGAAAATGAGTTTTTGGGACTTTTCTCACCTTGCTGTGATGGTCTGAAAATTTCACTAAACCTGTAGGGAATCTTGAGTATTCAGCAGAGATCTGTACACTTAGTAAATGAGTTGCTCTTGCTTTTTAGATGTTGTCCTTTCCCAGTACTCCTGGAAGGAGCACACACCTCAGGGTTATTCAAGACACATTACTTCAAAAATAAAGCCAGGGGAAAATTGCTGCTCACAGAGTGAATTCCCAGCTCCATTAAAATCCAAGGCAATGCTTACTTTTGTTCAGTATTTTCTGAAAAAGAGTCCCATTTAGGAGGCAACATCCCCCAGAAAGTTACATTAAATGTGTAAAATTATAGGGTAGGCTGAGTGCTAAACCTTAAGTTTAGAAACAAGCAAAAAGGGTAGCAGATAGCCAATACTTCCATGCCTCCCCAAAAGCCTTTTGCTCACAATAGTGTGTGTTTTATTGAAACTGGCATAAACCACAACCCTGAATGGGCCTGTTACATGAAGTAGTTGAAATAAAAGGATATCTAGGGGTTGGTTTTTTTAATAGTCCTTTTTGGTAAAGTAATCCATTGTGTCATCCAGTTTTGTTCAGAGTGGATATTAAATGTTATTGTATTTGAGGTGGGTCTCTGCATTGCAGCACCATTGTGACTTTGTCCCAGTAGCACTGGCTGTGACTTCTGAAAGGATTTTTAGCAAATTTACCCATCCTTAGGCTCAGAGCTGCTGGTAATATCCTCCCTGTAAAGAAAGAGCATGGAAAGGGGAAGGGAAGGGAAGGGAAGGGAAGGGAAGGGAAGGGAAGGGAAGGGAAGGGAAGGGAAGGGAAGGGAAGGGAAGGGAAGGGAAGGGAAGGGAAGGGAAGGGAAGGGAAGGGAAGGGAAGGGAAGGGAAGGGAAGGGAAGGGAAGGGAAGGGAAGGGAAGGGAAGGGAAGGGAAGGGAAGGGAAGGGAAGGGAAGGGAAGGGAAGGGCAACACCTTGTTGGGACATACCATCATCTGAAGTAATCAATCACCTTTACTTGTGATGTATTTGAGAGGTGCTGGTGGGAGACAGGCAGCCCTCACTCATGCTGTTGCCAAGTTCTCCAAGAGGGAACTCACCCTACACTGGTTTGGAGTAAACTGGTCCAGCAGTTCTTGTGGAGCTATGTGTGATTTTGCAGTATATCAGACCTTATCAGCTGATGGGCAAAATGACTTATCAATGTTATAGTGGCTGTTCTTTGAAAGGTATTCAAACTGAAAGATCAATTTACATTTTCTGAAAGGAAGGAACATGCAGTAGATTAGTTTTTAAATGGTTTTTAGTACAAGAAATGAACCTACTTACATCAGTGATTTCTAAGGTTACATTTGTTTTTGCCATGGTTTTTTTCTCCCCTTCTAGATGCAATTCATATTTGCTAAGGACTCTGGGAATTACATCAGAATAAGGAAGACTTGGAAGGCAATTTTAAAAAATAGGTATCCAAATCACTATCATAATCCTTCTGTCTCTTTGAAAATGAATAGTAGAGTGTTTCAGAGAGATGTTTATTGGAAAGATTAGTTTTATCATGAAATTGTTACTTCAGCACATGGTTTCAGATTGGCCATTACCTTAGAAAATTCACAGCTGAAAACTCAAGGAGAACTGCCAGTGAAAAAGTCCCAATGGCTGAGAGAGTCTTTTCTTTGTGCACTTTTTCCCCCCTGTAGTTATATATTGGCTTCACCTGGGAGAAGTAAACAATCCTTAAAAAGTCAAGGATAGAAAAAATAATCTAAAGCTCTACTGTAAATTTTGTATATCATCTTTTTTTGTGGAGGAAGGTAATTTTACTTATTTATTGATACTGCTAGGTAGATGTTGAAAAAACTCTAAATATTTATGAAAGAATGATTTTTAAAAATAAACTCTCTTTAGACCTCGCTATAAATGTTTACATGGGAGCCTGGAAAAGAGTTCTCAGCTTTTGAATGAATATATGAACAGGATGCAATGATCCTGTCAAAGGGAAGGCTTTACATGCAAAAGGCAAAGACAACTCCTGTGAAGATTGTTAATGCATTGACAGTCTTAGCAGAGCTGCTTTATTACAGGTAACCCTTGGGAAAGAGCTCATCACCATCACCTAAAGTCAGAAACTGTCTGCCAGTTGAATGCTCTAAATAGGAGATCACCCTGTTTGCTTTCTTGCAGCATCACTTCACCTCCTGCCTAGTTTAGTTCTTGAAGGACCCCAGCATGAGCCT
Organism: Serinus canaria; assembly: GCF_022539315.1. Lineage (NCBI taxonomy): Eukaryota > Metazoa > Chordata > Aves > Passeriformes > Fringillidae > Serinus > Serinus canaria. Next base: position 17,817,040 of record NC_066317.1, read on the forward strand.
TTCTTTCCCTAATGGAGACTTGGCCCCTCTTACTGAAGCTCTGAATTTATAGTCCTTCCACATAAATGGAAAGCTGTGATGCCCATAGGGATGGACCTGAAAAAAAGATGCATGAATGGGTATGTACTTGTTTCCATTCCTGATATGGAGACACATCTTTGGGGAGAAGACTTCTAATGCTTTGGTCTTTCATTGTCTCATTTCATTTTAGTCTTGTTCCATTTCAGTTTGATTTTGGACAATGTAGGGATTTTCTTGAGTAAATACCTCTCTCAGGAGTCTGTTCTCCCATGTTAAGAAAAAAAAAAAAAAAAAAAAAAGGAAGTATTACTGAAATTTCAGCAGAGAGGGATGAAAGGAGAATGCCGGTGTCCCTTTAACTGTCTCACACAGCTTGCACGAAAGCAGGATTATATCAGTCTCAGGATGCCAGGGTTTTATTTATAAAAATAAATTCTTCTAGAAAATATCCCAAGCTGGTGTCATGTTGTTGAGTGCAAATGGCTCCATTAGCAGTTAGTAGTGCTTGTACATATGTCCATCCATCTGCCTTATGACTTTGTATCTGAGGAAAGGGCTGTGAATTAGTTACTTATGTAAAAGCCTGCTTTTAATGTGTGCAAAGAAAAGGATTGCAGGCAGTGATGATACACTTGGCTAAAAGTACTCATTGCTGTAGACACACTTGTCCCTGGGCAAGATGAATCAGAGTTAAGAGCAGGCCATAAAATGGATTTAACAGAATTATAGATGTGTTCTCTTTCCATTTTTTTCTTCAGTAAATCCTACAATTTTAATATATAACTAGAGCACCTTTCAAATTGGTAAAGTAACTCTTTTCTTTGAGTGGGTTGGTCTGTTTGTCTTGCACAAGGCACTGAAGTATTCTTCCTGGAGTGGGTAAAATGCTGCAAAATGGTATTTGCATATTCTCACTGCAGTTCTGTTGCAGCTCCTTTTGCCTGAACCTGAGGCTGCTTTTTGCCACAGGTAAAATTTTTGCTTCTGGCAGTGAGTCAAGTGTGAGAGGATGCAGATTCAAATCTTAGTGGTACTTTGTGCCAAGTCTCTTCAAGAGCCTAGAATTTATAGTAGTAAACTACCATTGCAACTGTAGGACCAGAAGCACTTTCCTTGATAAGCAGGGGTTACTGTCATGGGAACATGTTGTTTATTCATTTCTTACAATTTCTCTGTGTAGAAAGTTTCAGTCTTGCAGTCAGAGAGGAGAGATACAGATATGTAAGACAGATGCAACTTCAATGTAACACATTGTGAGTAGCAAATGACTGCTTTGAAAATGTCTCAAATTCTGCATTGTGTGAAAAATCTTCCTTATAGCCATCTGACAAGCATGCAGGGAATTGGGCTTGAAAATATATTGTGATTTCCAATGGTAACTGAGAGAAAGGAGATAAATTTACAGCTATTTTCTGTTCATAATGCTGACTGGTGTTCGTTCCAGCAGCCTGAGAGGGCACAGGCATGAGCCAGTTTGCTGCATGGTGTGGTTTATTTCCACAGTTTTTATACCTACATCTCTGATTCAGCTTCAGTTCTTCAGGAGAATATCTGAACAGGAGCAAAAAAAACCCCAAAAAATAAAAAAAAATTAACTATTGGACAGTCATTATTAATCAAGACAAACTATGTTTTCTTCCAAAGGTTTCCCCTCATGCCCCATGCTTTTTGGAAACATAAAGCTTCTGGGGAAATACCTTGCATACTCTCTTTCAGCAATTTCTATTGATTTGGTTATAAACTGATTTTGCAGCAGTGGAGAAGACAAACAACTCTGTGGAAAGTGTTCTTGCCAGTGGTTATCTTGCCTGCATCCTTCCCTGTCTGGCACAGCTTTTGTCTTCATTTCCCTAAACCAAATGGAGTTCGCCTTCATCTCTTATGCCCAGCACTGCCAGATGGCAAACTTCTTTTGTTGTTTACAACATCTGCTTCTTCTCTGGTCATATCTCTCCAGCTGGCTGGCTAATCCAGCTGTTTGTAAGCTTTTCCATAAAGTGGAATTTATCTTGCTTTAGGAAACAAAATGGATAAATCCTCCCTTTTAGCAGGAATACAGGTTGCTAACCTTCATGGCAGCTTCATGCAGCTCTGTCCAACCAGGAAGATGGTTCCCTGCTGTTAATCATCTTTTTTGTGGTCTGTGGTCTTCCTTTTGAAAAAAACCAACAAAACAAAACAAAAAATACCAAAAGTTAACCCAATGATCTAATGTTTCCCCCTTTTATTCTTTCTTAATTGCTCCTCCTAATGTGTTGCATCTCTCTTGTAAAAAAGGAAGAAAATTTAATGTGATGGACTTAGCTAAACACAGCATTAAATTTAGTATAGGTATTAATGTGGCAGTGCCTTCCAGTGAAGGTCTGTAGAGCGCTTGATTTTTTTCCTGACTCTGGCCACAAATAAGATGTCTGCTACTTGTAGCACCACAGAACTCCCCTCCATCAGATCAATTCAAAATTGATTCCAGGAATCCAAGCCAAATATGATGCAACAGGCAGGCTGCAGATAAAATGTGGAATGAGCATGCAGGATTGCAAACTGTAGCACTTAAATATCACAAATATGTTTACCTCTCCACTTGCTCCATCCCCATGATGAAATATTTGCTTGGAATACTTTCAGAAAAGATGCTCTCCTCCCAGTCCTACATGTACTGGATTTTTCATTTCACTTGCCAACAGTTTGAACTAGTTAAAGCTTTTCTGATTGCAGCTGTGATGCTTCATATTGTCATTGATTTCTGTAAAGGTGCTTTGGCTGGCCTGTGCTTCCCGTGACTGACCACGGCATCTCCTGGCCATCCAGGCAAGCCTTGAGAGAAAACAGAGGCAGGGCTCTGGGGCCACAGCTTTGCTATCTGACAGAGTTACACGACCCATGGTGACCCCACAGGCTGCCTAAATTGTAAAATTTGTGCAGGTTGGCCTTGCCCTGCCCGGGCAGCTGTGAACCTGAAGCCCCAAAGCCTGTCTCCAGGTGAGCCCAGGGCAGTAAGGGTTTCAATGAACTGCAGAGCAAGAACTGAACTTATGGGCTTTCCTTCCTGAGAAGAACTTCCCAATTCCCAGCATGGTAGCTATTTTTGGGTTGGTTTCTGCTCTTCTGGGTGATTTTCCAAGCAGCAGCTTTGAAAGCTCCTCTCCTGCTTTTCAAAGGACCTTTTTACAAAGTAGTGTACAGACCAGGAATACAACAAAACACAAAAGCAATCCAAAGGCAAGATGCTTGTATTCTGCTCAGCACTAGTTAATGATAGTAATGATAATAATAATAACAATAATAGTGGCAATTTCAAGTGAATTTATGTACATACTCATGCATGTAAGTTGGAATCTATTTCGTGGTAACACTTCTGATAATATTTCAGAACTCGCATCTCTGGAAAGAAAAAACAAATTAATTTATTTAAATGTTCAGAAGTACAATTGTAGCAGCCTTTCTGCACTATTTGTCCCTAATGAGAACAAACTGTCATTGTCATCGTTTCCAGGCAACTGCCAAGGAATACTTAACCTTACATGGGGGTCTCGAAAACCACACATTATGCCAGGTAAAGCATGTCTTTGAAAAGAAACTAGCTCAAGAGATCACATAGGAACATTTTATTTAATCTCACTTTTAATTAGTTCTTTTTTCTTACTTTCAGGGCAATTATTTTTCTGTCAAAGACTTGCTTTCCTTAACTAGGAAAATCAAATTAAACATGATTTTCACATTCTATTTTTAATATTTAACAAGCCAAGAAGTACTCGGGGCTACAGTGGTTACTGTGGGGTCATTTGGAAAGATTTTGACAGCTTGAAAGCATTCCCTCTTGATGAAAATGGGAAGAGCCAGTAAGAGAAGTATGATGGGCAGTTTTAGAGGCTTCCACTGAGACTGGAACCTCATTATGCATCATGCATACTGCAAATGCCCATCTCTCCTAACAGACTACAACCTGAACAAATAAGAAATTGATGGAGAAATGAGGGTTCAGTGACCAGTGGCACAATGTGCAACAGGGGACCCTCCACCCCAGTCCCAAACAGCACCTCATGGACTGAGGGAGGTGGCAAAAATTAATCCAGTCTGGCAGTGACCAAAATTGCATTTCACTTATTAAGTGAAAAAACATATGCATGGCATTGAACTTTACTGTGCTTCACATCTGGCATCATCTTAAACCAATTTTTGTGGTTATATTAGAATTTCATCATTACCACGTTTTTTATCCATGCTTCTAAACAGTGCTTGATGACTAAATGGGAAAATAACTGGAATCTTTCTTTGGCAATTCACTAAAGTTTACGTTTTCTCATCACAGCTCTCTTCACTTTGAAAGCTCTTATTACTTGGTGTAAAGAGCAGATTAAGCTATAAAATAGAATGCAATGAACAATGCCTACCTGCTTTTTTACAACCACAGTCCAAGGAGTCCAAGGTCCAGTGTGTTTTCTTACCCAGTTCCCTCAGCCTCCAAGGAATGTAGACGAAAAGTGAGCAAAGGGTCATGAGAAAATATCCTTATTGATAGTCATGGATAAGTTATAATAATTGATGTGCTTTTCTAGCAAGAGAATAAATTTTAATGGAATCAAGTTTGCTAAATCTGAAGCCAAAGCAGCGCTGCTCTCTTGACCTGTGCAGAGATAGGTTTTATTGTCTTATCTTTGCCAAATCACAGATGAAATTCTTTTTTCTTCTAGCAAAAGCAAGTCATGTAAGGCCTACATGATATAGCCTAAATTGAGAAAGAGATTTGTCACTTTTTTGACAATAATTCACATGGACTCTAAGACAAATGTACTTCTGAGCAGTGACTCTGTGAACAATAAAGCAAACACTCTCAGCTACCTGCCAGCCCATCCATCTTTTTAAATCATGTCAGCAGGCTTCAAATTGTTCATTAAGCTTTATTGTTTCATAGAGAAGGAAATCATTTGTGGTGAAATACACTGAGCCATTGAGCTTTGCAATTGTTTATTACTTGGTCTTGATTTCTTGTACGTTGCTGCTTCATCGTTTACCTATCATTTGTTTTGGATGACATGGTTTATCCTCTCTTCAAAACTCTCTGGATTGCATAGGTAAGTTTGTAAACTGAACAGCTTAGGCCTTCTGCTTGTAAAAGCATCCACCTACTGTTTGTGAAATCTGCAAGAGTGCTTTGTGTGTGATTTTGTTGTAAGCAAGGTGTGAGCTCCTTCTTCTCTCAAGAAAAAACAGGTTTATGCAGCCTGATGTGAAGCTTGCTGGCTTTTGTCTGAACTGGAAGACTGATGAACAGACTTTCTGGAAAGTGAGAAGATACAGGCAGCACAGCAGATGGATACAAAGTGGTTGAAGTGGCAAGTAAAGTAGGCTTTGTGCCATAAATGAATCTTATGGTATAAGAACTACTCAGATAGGGGTCATTTCTGTGTCATGAGGGAGAGAGGGGTGACTGCATCTGTGCTAAGTCTGCTGTAATTTCTGTTGTTATTGCTGTTATAAATGGGTGTCCTAATTAGAACTGAGGGAATTTATGGGCAGATATGAAAATGTGGTTACTATAGTTACCAGGTGCTCCAGCTCAGTCAGGAAATGTGGCTAATATAATGATAGCCCAAGGGTAAACACATGAGGTAAATGATGAACAAGCCCCCCTGCTTCAGGAGAAAATATGTTTCTTCACACTTTTGTTAGTTTATTTGCCAAACTAACATTTACCACTACAATTCCTTTTCTGTCCTTCCCTTTCTTGCAATGGACTCGTTTAGGTTAGACTATGAAGAGTTTTGGGGGAAAGAAAGTGCAGAGTGAAGTAGCATTTAGAGGAAGGATAAAGATCTATTTGCCTGTCTGTCAAAGCTCTCTGCTAAAATCCCTCCCCATTCCTCTGTACATATGCTAGACAGCAAGGTGAAATGTGTGTATTTTCACAAGTTCAGAAAGAAAACTTTTTTGGTTTTGCTTTTATTTTTTTGTTGTTGTTGTTGTTATTGTTGTTTATGACCCTAATTCCACTAGTGACCCTTGGATTCATGACAGCCTGTGGGCAGGGAAGGAGGAGAAAGGCAGGGAGACATTGAAAGGGAGAATCCCATGAGAAAAATGTCATCTCAGAGGGATCAAACCCCACAGGAATGACTGGAGTGGGCTCCTGCTTGGTGCTGCCTACAGTCAGGGTCTACATAGGTTGTCCCATTTGTTACAAGGAAAGGAAGAACAGTGAAGTCAGACTAATTTCTGCAGCAATTTCTCTGGAGTCAACAAGATGTCACTACTGATTGTTTTGACATAGATTTTTTTGGTCCTGAGTAATTACCTGTCCTTTTAGAAAAAGAAAACCCATGAGGAGACAGAAAACCAGAACAGCTGAGGAGAGCTGCTAAGGCAGCTGATCCCCACCACCTCAAACTGTGCTGACCATGAGTTGTTCTCTGGTTTTGGAGGGGGAATGCAAAAGGAGCAAACAGCCTGAAGGATCTATATCCTGCTCAACCAGAGCTAAACTGCAGTTACACTTATCAGTATCCAGCATGTTGCCTGATGTTACTGGTTGGTGGAGACTAAAAAATTATTGCTTCATGATTCCTTAGCTCTCTGTGACTGTAGGGCTGGACTCCAGTGACCCACACAAAAGCAGAGCCATAGCTGCAGCAATGAGAAGGTCAGTGTAAGGACTGTCATTGCCCATACAAGTTCTGGATCCTTTCTAGGGACTGCTGCAGGCTGATGAATATACATTTTGAAGAATATTTGGAGAATATTGCCTATCCAGTTTAGTCTCAGCTACCTTGCTGAAGTGCCTTAATCAGGCACCAGAACCTCAGCCTTGAGCCTTGGAGAGAGACAGGAGCTCCAGAGCAGCTGGTTTCCTGCATCCTGGCATTCTGCCTCTCCCTCAGCAAAAATGCAAAAAAGGCTCAGAGTGTGATTGCCTCAGATAGGGTCTTAGTCACAGTCATTGCTGTCTTGATGAACCTGACCATCCTGAATGGTTTAAATTGCTTTGGATGATGGATTTTATCCATTAGCAAGAAGGTGATATACCAGCTCTGTCACTGGCCTTCCACAGGAAGATTTAAATGTGCTGAGCTGCAGTGTCTGGGCTTCAACATTAGTGGCACTTCATAAAATGAAGCAAAGTGCACATGAAAACACATCCAGTTAGGCAGTGTCTCCTTTCTACCCAGAGCTTTTTGGAGTGCTGTGCCAGTGCCAAATACAGTCGAATTAGGTTCTCAGTGGAAGTAACCAGGCAGAAATGACACACGAACCTATGTAGGCACAAGAGATTTTTCTTTGCTGCAGGCATTGCTGTGGCTGCACAGGGCTCATCTGCCATCACCTCCTGTGCAGAGGGGGATACTCAGCTCTTCCTCTTGGAACATGGTCCTTCACTGAGTGTCCTGGGGAGTGAATGGAAACCTCATGGACTTTTGTTGTAACCCAGCTGCTGTTCCTTCTTGTCTGCTGCTTGCAGTGAGGCACAGGTTGCCCACAGCAGCTTGTCCTTCCTGCAGTAGGCTTACAGCTTTGCCCAAACAAAAGAAACAGAAAATATTTAGGAAAAAAAACCCCAAAACTTTCCAAATGACTAGGAAAGGAGGGAGAGAGCAGTTTACCTAAGCAGTAGTGATGAAAATGATGTTGCTTATACTTTTCTTGGGATAGAAAAGATACCAGTGAAATTAAAAAGCCTTGAAGATGCCTGCTGTTTTAATATTACTTAGACTACTGCTCTGCTCTGGCATAGCATATTTCCCTCTCTTTGACTTTAGAAGCTGAAGAAGGCCTCAGTGCCCTGGGAGTTTGAGTATGTCAGCATGGCATTTCTGGGCTGGGCAGTCATAGTCTGGATGGGCTATGACAACATTAATCCAGGTGTTTCCCTGGTCAGTGGAAGTGTTCCAAATAGACCTTCAGGATTTGTTTTCTCTGGCCCTGTTTTATCTTTGATCTCTGTATGGTTTAAGAGAATGAGAATCCCATCCTACCCACTCATCTGTCTTTTCTGGCTACCTCCCACACTCTGTATTAGTCAAGAACTTCATAGTTTATATGTGCATTTACATTTTTGGTCAGGTTTAAAAATGTTCTGGTTTTCCCCACACCCAAACTAAAGGAAATCTGAGTCTACTTGTTTATGTTGGGTTTCAGTTTTGCAAAATGACTCTTTTGAACCTCTTAGGATGTTGACTGTAAATGAATTCAGCAGCAGCATTGATACATGCATTTAGCAGGATGGATAGTGAGGGGACAAAATTCTTTAAAAATGCTCAAATAGAGAAATTGTGCTTGGCCACAGGAATTCTCAGTGATCCGTGCCCTTGTGACAGCACCAGAGAAATCCCATCTTCCTCACCTCATTAAGACCAAGGGCAACTGCTATGTGCTGAATCTCTGAAAAAATGTGAAACTCAGTGCTTCAGACCTGCCTTTCTTGAAGAAGGTGATTACACAGACTTCCTCCCTCCTCGAATTAATAGTGTTAGAGATACTCTCCTCACAAAGCTGGTTTTCTTTTTGCTGCAAGAATACAGCACACAGCCTCTGCCTGGTGATAAGGCTCTCCCTAATTGCCTAGGCTGGTTCCACTGTTTGAATTTTGGATTGGGCAGGTGGCCTGAGCCAATTTTTTATGCTTTGACGTTTTAGCAAGGCCCAGCTGCCAGGCTGGGTGAGCTGTGAAAACAGTCTTCTGTAGGGCTTGGCTATTTATCTTAGCCACATCTTTAATGCCAAAACAGTCCAGGAGCATCTAGCTCTCCTGTGGTCTATCAGCCTTGAAATAGAGCCAGGGCTCAGAATGAAGAGCCAACAGAAACACTTTTCTTCTGTACATTTTCTATACATTTGCTCTTGCAGAATTTTTTGAAAGGGCAGTTTACATATCAGCCTGGACAGCATTCAGTCTGTCTGTTTTTCCCTTTGGAAGACAAAATCCAAGAACCCTTCAGTTTTTCAGGAGACAGAAAATGTGCTTTTTCTCTGATAGTGGAGCTGATATTACAGTACTGTGGGCAAAGTTTACTATTAGAAGTCAGTAAGACAGATTGGCAGCCTGACAAGTTTTCTGGATTGGCCTGGAGTGCACGCTGACAAGCCTCATCACTGAAATTGGATAAGTACATACCTCATTTTCACACCTCATGTTAGCACCAGGATAAACAACACTAATTTTGAAATGCAGTAGAGCTAGCTGGAAAATGAACTCCCAGCTCTGAAAGTGCTCAAACCTCAACACCTATTGTCATGTGACTTCAGACAGAGATAAAGACACTCAAAGTCCTCCCTCATATCTCCTAACATCTGCTTTTCCTCATGTTTTTTGGACCACATGGATTCTTCAGCTGGAAGATGGAATTCCTATTGAGCATTGATTTCAAAACCTAGCCAGTTCATGCTGCAGATGTACTTAAAGATCAGTGATGTTGAAAGACACTGTAGGTGTGGGATGTTGTTGTTTGGATGCACAGAATGACAGTGACAGAGCCAAGAGCTGTGCAGGGCTCCTGTGGCCATGGTAAGGACTTTGTGCAATGTATAAGCTGTTATGAGATTGAAAAGCAACATTCTTTCTTGCCTTCTGAAAAAATCTTGAAGAAATGAGCTCAGGCATGCTCAGATATCCTTTTCTGCTGTCTCTCCCCTTTGATATATAACTTTGGAATTCTTCTGCCAATTTTAGAGTGCCCAGTAGAAATTAAGCTCCTATGAAAAAGGCAGTCAGATGTTAAGAGAGTGAGACCCCATACTGCTCCCACCAAAATAATACCCTGATTGCAGTGAAGCAACATTGTGCATCAGCATTGTGACAGCAAGAAAACTTGCATTTTATTAGACCTCAGTGAAGCCAGCCAACAAGGTGGAACTATGCAGCAATACAAATTTTCAACAATGTTACTTCTCATTGAATAATGACTTGTTTTCAGAAGAGAATTTAAAAAAACCAAGACAAAGCATCTTAATGGTATAAATATCACCTGGGACAATGCAATAACATGAAGTAATTCATTTGCATGAACTATGAAATCAGGCATTCACTTATAGGTGTATCATAGAATTTCTCCTGAAACTTACCAAAATACTTTACCTTCTGTTTGGTAAGAATAATGACTACTTTAAAGCTCTCTGCAAGCAATAGCCAGTGGTGTCTAGCTCTATATTGGGTTGTGCAGTGACTCCTCTGAACCACAAACCAGCTAACCTTTCCCTATGTGTGCAAATCAGATTAAAATGCAGCAATACAGAAGCAATGATAGCAGAAAAAGCAGCTGTAAAACATCAGCCATCTCACTTGGAAATGGAGGAACTGGGAGAGGATTGGTAACAACCACCTGTAGAGATTGCTTTCTCTGAGAGAGGTGTGTTTTGGGGTAGCTTCATGTATGTGATAAAAGGGTAGGGCAGTATGGGATGGTGATCCTTAAAGAATGGGACAGCATTTCTATGTTTCAAGTTGTAGAAAGGAAATGGTGGATGGCATGTGAGGAAGTGAGCACTGTCAGGGCTCCCATCAGCTGTGGGCAACATCTGCACTGGTAGATTGAACAGTAGCAGAGAGCAGGTTTTTGTTCTCAGGCCAGCTGGCAGGACCTGACCTTGTCCACAGTGTTAAACTCCTTCAGCTGAGCTGCATGCCCACATGGAAGCTGCCTGTTGGACACAGTTCCTGAGTTGTGCTAATGGCAGAATTTGGGAAATGCTTCTCTGGCACAGGCAGCAGCATGCTGGAGCTGAGCAGCAGATGTAGCATAGCTGACTGTCAGGCTCCTGTGCACAGAAGTGGTGTCTGGCATGGTGAGTTTGACTTGTGCAGCTTCAGCCCTTCTGTCTGTCCCTGGATTCTTGTGTTTACAGTCTGCTGTTTCAGAGGTTAGAATTATCATACATGCAGGAATCTGGAGAGGTGCAAGAAGCACTTAACGTCTCCAAGTGCCTTAAACTCTTCCCTGACTTTCTGAACCTGACTCAGGCAAAGCCTCATTAGCCCTATTAATGACATGAGATGCCAGGGGAGCCATGAATTTGGTTTGCAATAGTGACAATCCCTGTCCTGTGAGTCAGACTCCTGTCACTAAGCTGTGACCCTTTGGAGCTGGCAGTCCCTCTGCCACTGGGAAAGGGTAAGTGCTTCAGGAAAGCTTACAGGTAGTATGGAACAGCATCATCAAGCAGATGGGTTCTGGCTGCCCCAGTCAAACAGTTGTCTTTCAAGACATGTCCTAGATTTTAACCTATTGAACAAAAACACAACAAATCAAATGGAAAACTCATGGTTCACTGCTCTCAGTTTTGATAGCATCAGGAAGGTCAATCAGAGATTAATGTGTGTAACTGTTTCCTAAGCCTATCTTTAATGCTTTTAGCTTGGTTTCCAAAGGAAATGGGGTGTATGTGGTAATCCTCTTCAGGTTTTTTTTTTCCTTTCCAGTCATTCTTAATCTGAACAAATCTGACAAGCATGTCAATTCTTAGAAGTTTTGTCTATCCCAGTATAGGAGAGAGTCTCTGTCAGTGAACAAAGATGGTACTTAAGCTCAGGGAAAGATGAGCAGGGATTGCACAAGAAAGAGCAATTCTATAAACAGCCCAGCTGAAGCAAGAGCTGCTTCCTGAGTTTTATCCATCAGCAAAGATCTGTAATAAAATAGGGCTTGAAAACTGTCTTTTGGTTACTCTCCATCACATCTCAGTCTTTTTTTTCAGGATAAACTTGGCAAATAGGACAAGGTGAATGAAAGCTGCTTTGGAAGGTGGGGCTGGTGTTTGCAGCTCTGCCTTGGTAGATAAGAGCAGTAGCTGCTTGGAAAGGAGGGTGATATCATCTGGCTTTGCTACCTAGAAGGAGCACTGCTGCGCAAGCTGTAAAGAGATCCAGCTGCATGGCCCTGCAAAATGCCATGTGCTCAGAAAGCTGTGCGCACTGGAACTTCTTCTTAGTGGTAACAGACAAGCACAAGCATGTGCTTTGCCTGGAATGAGATATTGTGTTACAGAGTATTTTGAATGTTCCCTGTAATTTCTGTGACTTTTCGTGTTTAATTTAAAAAACAGCCTAAATGCAAGGTCAGGGTAACAGAGCTGCATGCAAAACTCCAGGTAGCTTTCAGGGATGGGGAAGGCAGTAGTCAAAGGAATGGTTTATTATCCATTTTTTTCTAAATTTTCTCTTCTTTTGTTTCTTTCCATGTATGTCTCAGCTTTTTCAGTGCCTCGCAACCACTTTCTATTTCTGTCTTTTTTTTGTGAACCCTGTTGCTGCTCATTTTTTATTTTTTCTCCCCTCTTCCTCCCCATTAGTTTATTATTCCAGATAAATCTCATTTATCTGTTTTCAGCCTTCTTGCTCCATTTAACTCTTGCCTGAGACTGCTCCTTTCCTTCCCCCACCCTGCTCTGTATTTTGTCACCTTTGTCTCTGCTGATCGTGCCAGAATTCAAACACCACGACTCAGGTGGTGGACGGCAAATATCCCTGGGCACTGAAGAGACCCCTCCTTTGATGGCAACTGAAGACAAGCCTGAGTATCTGTATTCTGATTAAAACAGTGTTGCATCTTTCCCCATCATGGCCTGACTTTTCTGCAGCCCTAAGGAGAGTGGAGAGTTGGGTGTCATTAGGATTAGCTGTCTCAAACTGAAAAGAGCAGAGCTGAACTGTGCTGGAGCAGCACTGTACATACCCAGTGTCATTTGACACAAGCCCTGTGTGTTTGCAGCAGGCTGAAGCCAGGAATGCTAATGGTGCTCCCATCCACCAGAGGGGAGTGGAAATGAGCACTTGCTCTCAGCTATTTCACCTTGCTATTATTTTGGACCATTGACTATGAATGAAGTTCCAGCTGAATTGAGCACAAATCACCTAGAGCTGCATGTGAAAGGCTGAGATGAGTTAGCAGTAGAGCCTCTAGCCTCACACAGCCTAAGTGAGCCGTCATTGCATATCTGCCCCTCGGTGCCAGCGCTGCTCCTCCTGCCTCCCTCTTGCTGCAGGTCTTAGAGCACACAGCCTTGGCAAGGCTGGACTGCCACCCTGCACTCAGCGCTGCCTGCATGGATTGCCTTCCTCTGTGGCACTTTGTGGGCAAGCAGAGCAGCTGCTGAAAACAAGGAGGAGTTGTGACAGTGGGGACTAATGTTTGCTCTGTCTCCTGCAGCGAGTCCCTTCTGCATTTTCCTCCTTCTCTTTCCCACCCGAGGAAGGCTCCTTCTGCTGGGTACCCAGCAGCAGTTGCAGGAAGGCTCTGAAATTAAAGGATCAGCCATAAGGACTCCAGTAAAAAGAGATACAGGAGCTTGGAAGGGAAATGAGGGCTGCCTGGCTTCTCTTCCTGACCCTGGAGCCCTGTGGCTTTTTGTGTCTGTCAGTAATCAGGAGCAGGAAAGAGACTCTTCTCTCTAATTTTCCATCTAATTTTCTTTAATTGAGGAAATGGCTCTTTTTGGGGACATTTCTCTCCATTGGGCAGGTTAGAGGGACTGCTTTGGGCACCTTGAGCAGTGCTTGAATGAATGGGTAGAAAAGTGCCTCTGAATGCATGGCATTTATTCATTGCCTCCTCCTTGAGAGGGAGGTTAGTGCATCCCAGCATGATTAAGGGCAAGAGAATCTTACTCTAAATCAGAGAAAGATTGGGAAGAAATTAAAATTTACTTCCTCAGGCCACATATATTTTTTTTTTTCTCACTGCTGTCTTTCCTCCATCACGGAGCTCTGGCACTGTTGGCATGTACAATCTAATGGGTACACCAGGGCCAGCAGTGTGATGGATTTCAATGTCACAGGGAGAGTACTGAGTGAAGCACATAGGGAAAAAAAAGAGAAAAGAAAAGATCCTTGGATTTCATTGCACAAATAAATGTCAGAATGAAACAAGCAGGTCTGGCTTGACTTCAGCTCCCTGCTACCCAAAGTCAATCACACTGAAATGCTCATATGAGCAAGAAATACTGTACTGCTCTGGCACAGGTGAAATATTTGGTCTAGAATAAACCTTTTTGACCACTTCAATGCTGCCTAAAACTTAAGAATAGACTTTGCAGCACTTGAGTGGAGGCGTGGAGGCTGGAACTCTTCACCCAACCTTACAGCAAGAGTAATTAGTACTGCAGTTTGTCAAGCCTAGGTTGGAGGGGTGATGCTGAGCTGTGGGACCCCAACTGAAGCTTTCCTCACCCCCTTTAAGTGCTGAGCATTGAATACAAGAGGTGTTTGTCTTACACTGTGCCATCACCAACCCTCAGCCTATTTGTTTTGTGCAGCACAGGTCCATATTTCCTGTGGTGAGCCAAGGTGTCCCCAGCTGTTACAGCAAGGACCTCGGAGATCAGGAGCAGGAGCACATCTCTCTCCAAGGAAAGGCACAGGTGATGGGGCACCTCTGTGTGCTGCTGGCTGAAATGGAGGTAAGGGATGGTTGTAGAATTTAGCAATGTGTAGCAAATTCAGGTCATGAACATGTGACCACCTCCAGATATGCTGTTTGCACTGCTGCTGTGTGTGACAGCAGCTCAGGGCAGCTCTTCTCAGTAAAGATTTAGCCTGGACTTATTTGACTCAGGAGACCAGCTATTGCTGTTTAATGGCTTTTACTGAAAATCCAGTAAGTAGGAAAAGGCTGGGTTTGCTTTGCTTCATCCTTTTTCCTCACCACTTCCCACGGGCAGGCTTTCATATCATTTGGAGCAAAACACTGGCACTTCAAGGTAAATGAAAAAAAGCAAAGTTTAGAAGTACAAAAGTCTTTCTTTGTGGAATAAATACCCTTTAAGAACCACCAAAAATATTTTTAAGATTTTAATCGCAGAATCATAGAATATTTGACCTGAAAGCAACCCACTAAGATAATCAAATTCCGACCCCCTGCCCTGCACAGGGCAACCCAAAATTAATACCATGTGCCTGAGAGCATTGTGGAAATGCTTCTTGAGCTCTGTCATGCTTGGTACTGTGACCCTGCCCTAGGAAGCCTGATCCTGTGCCCAGCCACCTTCTGGATGAAGAATCTTTTCCTAATATCCAGTCTAAACCTCCCCTGACACAACTTCATGCCATTCCCTCAGGTCCTGTCACTATCACCACAGAGCAGAGATCAGTGCCTGCCCCACCTTTTCCTCTCATGAGGAAGTTATAGCTGCAGTGAGGTCCCTCCTCAGTCTCCTCATCTCCAGGATGAACAGACCAAGTGACCTCAGCCGGTCCTTGTATGGCTTTCCCTTCAGGCCTTTCACCATCTTTATTGCCCTCCTTTGGACAATCTCTGGTAGTTTAATACCTTTCTTACATTGTGGCACCCAGAACTGCCCCCAGCACTGGAGGTGAGGCCATCCCAGAGCAGAGCAGGACAATCCCCTCCCCTGCCTGGCTGGTGATGCTGAGCCTGATGCCCCAGGAGACAGCAAGGCTGGAAGAGACCTTAAAGATCAGCAAGGGCAACCGTGCCCTCAGCATTGCCACTGTAGCCCTTAAACCACTAAACCACATCTCTCAGTGCCAGACCCAGGCACCTCTTAAACACCTCTCTGCAGGGCCTCTCTGCCTTTTAGTGATGATATTGCTTGTTACAGCACAGTCTCCTGTGCTTGCAGAGACTTTACAGAATCTGCAAAAAGCACAAAGCAGCAGCATATTCACTAAGTATCCTGGCAAAGGGTACACTTGTGATCAGGTCTAGATAGCAAAGATGTTTTCTTCCTTCATTAGTCTCTCCATTTCTGCAGGCACTACAAGGTGGCTTAGCACATCCACTGTTGTGGGGAAATAGTCTAATCTTTATTTGCCAAAATGATAGCTTGAAACTAGAAACTAGCCCAAGAGGCATCATGTCAATTGAACAAATAATCCTGACAGTTTCCATGGCTCCTGCAAGGTTTTCCTTATTTAAAATAATAATAATAATAATAAAGCTGAAAGAAAGCACTGAATCTTTGTGTAACCCGGTGAGGGCACAGACAGTAAAATTGCTTTATATGTGTCCCCCTCTTGCCCTTATCTTCCTTCAAAGTATCAAAAACATTCAAGAGGAAAGCAACAAAACTAAATACTTTATAGACCATACAAAGTAACACAGGATCATGATGCTGTTTCTCACACTGATGCCAGGCTGCAATGAAAGGTGAGGGCTGTGTCCTGTATGCAGCTTTTGATCTGCTACTTGAAAATTTGGCTTAGTTAATGTGGTACAGATGTCTGGAGTTACTTGTACAGTAATGCCCTTGGGAGCTGTTTTATATAGAATACTACAGTATAAAATGCAGTCATGAACCATATGGGATGGAAATCCCTGCTCTTAAGTGTCATTAGTACGAAACCTTAATGGAGAACAAAACTGTATGAATAACATTCTTTGGTTGTTTGGTTTACAGGACAAAAATGGGAAACAAGGTAATTAAACCTCTGGTTCTTATTGAAAGAAAAGACAGCCCCAGGGTGTTAACTTTATTCAACCTAAATAACTGATTTTTTTCATTTTAAACACATAATTTATCTCAAAATTGAAATGCTCCTTGCAGTGATAGAAGCATTGAGTGGAAAACAACCTCCCGACTCTTTAAATGGGACTTAAAAAATGGACACTTGAGGAACTCACTCCTATCTTCTTACTCCTGTCTCTAGTTTCAGTCAATACCATCATGAATTTGCCATGTTGATTGTATGGGACACCTGAGAGGGCCTGGCATTTTTAGGAAAAATGTGGTGTATCACAGAAGGCATCCTTTCAAAAGGACTTGTGATCACCTGGTTATATTTTTAAAGCAATAATCTTCTCAGTTTCTTTGACTGTACATTTATTGTTCTTGTTCTTTCCTTTCAAAGATAAAAAATCCATTAATAACATGTACACACTAGAGGGGACAGAGAAATAGCTTCCCATGAGGTCTAGCAATCCTTCATAAAGTGCTTGCCCTCAAGCTGTCTGATGTGTTTTGCTGGGATTATTCTTTGCTGTCTGTAACATCATTGCTGCTGAGTCCCTGGGTGCCTCAAATGTGGCACTCTGGGACATGACATGTGAGGGGATATTTCATGCTTTACTGAAAGCTGTTTTGGTGTGAAAAGAAATGGGCCAGATTTACCTATTTCTAGTATTTTATGATCCTGTGTATAGGAAAAGAGGTTGTTGACAGCACAGCTCAAGAAAAAATATGTTCCTCAGGAGTGCATCCCTTCAACATTGAGCAAGAGCAGGACTGAGGACATATCCATGGACTTGATAACAAATTAACTTCAGAGGACAGACATGTTTTGCCTATGCTTCTGTTCTTCATCAGTGGAGAAACTTTAAAGATAGTCTGGTTATTTGTTTTAAAATCTGATTTGGGACAGAAGTTACTCTGGCATAAAGGTCAAACCGGGAGGAGGTTTTAAGGTGGTCCCTTATTTTTCTTCTATTTCATGAGCAATTTTTAGCAGAGATGTCAACTGTTTCTCCAGCAAAAAGCACAAAATGAGGACATGACAGTGTTTCATTTGCAGCTGATCTTAAGCATCTCCTTAATTTCTGATAATGAAAGTCAGTGAGTTTTCCCACATCTTTGGTTTCATTAGGTGATTCTCAGTGCCCTGGGAGGCAGGCTTCCAACCAGTAATCCTCTAGAAATAGTGAGGTTCTGTTTGTCACCTAGATGCATCTAGATGTAGCAGTGGCTTCTTTGTTTTTTTTTTTTTTTTTGGGGGGGGGGACAAGATGGCATCTTCACCTGTGCAAAAAAAAAAACTCTGAAAATTTTCCAGAATGGCAGTGCAGAAAAGAATCAAATGTGCAGTTGACACTTATGGACAAATATCAGTACAGCAACCTCTGTTTCACTGGTGGGAAATGAAAGGTAAATATTGTAAGTGATGGGTTTGTTTGAATGGCTGAAATGAAGCTTTGCTCTGACTCTCCAATGTGCCTTCACTTCCAGGCGGAGAAAACCTTGGCCCACCTTGAGAGATGCTCCAAAAGCAACTGAGGAGGCTGCAAGGAAAGCCAGCCTCAAAAGTGTGGATTGAGCACTTCCACAAAGAGGAACAGTAATGAAAAGGTGCTGCTGGGGTTTGAGGGGATGGATTGCCTGTGAGCATCATAGTACTGCCTTTGTTGGGCCCAGTGCTGATCTGTAGCTGTTATAGCCTTACAAAATTCTTCCAGCAGCACTAGAACAGTTTGAGTGGCTTTCAAAGGAGATGGTAGAGCATTAGTGACTTTGTTTGGCATGTGTCTGTGGAACAGCTTGCATCCACAACCAAATCATTTCATTTACTTGCTTTCAGTCCATGTTCTCATCTCTTTAAAATGGGCACTATAATGCTGTCTCATTATGCACAGGCTTTATGGGAGAGGTTCAGTAATCATTATGAAAAGGTCAGATGCTTCTGTGAAGGGCACCTATAAATGAGTCTATAAATAAATAGTCTGGAAGCCTTTAGGAGAGGCTAACAACTTATTTATCTTTTATCCTGCTGGTTGCAGGGGATGTATAAAAGCAAGAGCATACTGCTAATTAGTTTAATGCTGAAATTTTTGTTAGGGGGCACTGAGAGACTGCTGGGTGTAGCAGTTGGTTTGATGTGACACCTGACCAGCACTTGGCTCATACCAATGCACAGTGTGGCTCCACGAGATCTGTTCTGAGCCTCACTGGGGACTGTGTTTCTTAATTGGGAAGGGATTGTGTTTATTGAGATGATACTCACTGCTAAATATATCATCAGCAACTCGGTGGCACTGGTTTTTTTCCACTTGGCTTAGAGGAGAAGAGCGACTCTTAGTAATGCTTTTTATTGACTAGTCTGAGTGCTGCTGGTAGTTTGGTTAGCATCCAAAAATGTCAGCTCTGGACTTGAAGCTGTCTAGCAAAAAGCTGGTTTCATTCCACACTCCAGTGGTGTTTAAGCCAGGTAGTAAGAAACACCTTGTTTGCTTTAAGGTCATCATATGGGAGAGGACCCTCCTGATCTGCCTGTATACCCTTTTGTTTGCCACCTGCCTGTGCAACCGGCTTTGGCTGCAACAGACAAGTCCAGGGTGGAGCACAAAGACAATTCTGTGGGGTGGCAAGAGATGGGGGAAGTCCTGGGGTGACTGAGGGGATGCCTCTTTGCAAGGCTCATCCCTTGGGCAGCTTGTTTAATTGCTTCAGTATTGCTGAGCTTTTTGTCACATGAGGTGCAGCACTTCCAGCTGCAGAGAAGCTGACAGTTTCAGTGTGGAGGTTTTCAGAGCCTCTGGCACACAATCCTTTACACACAGCTCCTTGGGAGATCCATCCGACTCCTTGATCTCTGGCTGCAGACTGAAGCCCAGAAAAAACTCTTGAACTTGACTGTAGGACAAAGAGTGCCCCCTTCCTTTTCTCTCTGACTGAGGAGACTGGACTTACAAAGGGTGTTTTCAGTCCCAAATCATTTTGGTGCTTCTGAATCCAATCTGCTCCAGGTTGCAAATCTGCTTAGTCCTCTGCCTCTTCCCTGTGCCACATAGTTTATTGGCAGGTAGAGAGAAGAAGTCAGTTATTCATTGCCCTACCCTTATCTCTCCTCTGAAAGAATTGAGGCAGGCTGCATGTTTATTTTAAATCTGGCTTAAATATCCGAGTTAAAAGACTGGCCTTTTCCCTTGACAGCCTGACCCCAGCTTTTATCAGCAGTCTGAATGGAATAGGGCTCAAACACTCTGTGGCTTCATGACAGACAGTCTCATTTCTTTCTGCTGGGCTTGCACAGGATGGTACTGGGTGTTGTACTTTTTTTAATGATTGTAACCTTTCTCCTGATGCAGCCCTTCCTTTCTGAGAGGTGGGAAACACATGCATGTGTTCAAGAAGAGAAAGAGTAGAGACTACTTAAAAAGGAAATGTCCTGATGCACAAGGGAAAGAAAAAGTGAAGCTGCAAACTTGGTTCCTCAGTGCAAGATGACCCCTCTCAGGAAGGCAGATTTGGTAACCAGCTCTTTCTGTCTTCAGACCACTGTCTCTTTTGAGCATCTCAGCCCACAAAATGTTCTCCTACTCTGGCATTTGCACTAGTTTGATTAGGCTGGAGAGAATTGCAGGGCAGCACCTTTCTCTGCTGGCACCTTGAGACACTTCAGCCCAAGAAATAGGAGTACACTCTCTCCAAAAACATGAAGGCAGTGGGAGCTACAGCAAAGATGCAGCTGAAGAGCACCTGCATTCAGGAAGGTTCCCAGCAGGTGCTAGAGGAAAGAATTAAGCAATGTGTTAGTGCATTGCAGATTAGTCAAGCCTCTGTCTGGCCCTCCTGGGCACCTAGAACAGGCTTATGGTTGAGCTTCAATTTCTACAGAGTGGCACTGCCTGAATTGAGGGGTCTGTATGTATTAACTGAGCCACATGGGAGCTGTTCCATTGGCACAGCCAGCAGAGCAGCTTTATTCGCTGTCAGATACAGCAGTATCTGCTGGATTCCTTACTTTCTAGAAGAACACAAGGGTGAAAAGAGCCTAAGCTTGGGCCCTAGAAGGCTGGACAGTGCACACTGTGTGTTGCCTTTCAGTGAGATAAAGAACTGCATCTTCAGTCTCTCCATCTTGAGAATCATTTGGTCATTTGACACCTTTCTTTTTCCCTGGAGGTCTTCTCTTCTCCTCCAATCCCCCTGCCCCAACCTAAGCCCTTTTCTCACAAGACACTTCTCTGCTTTACTTCATGCTAGCCTTCTGAAGATTGTTGAGCCATGTATGAGGTGGTGAAGAAGAGCACAGATGGAGACTTTCCAGATGAATACATCACCAGGTTCCTCAGACTCTTACAGCAGTTCTCTCCTCTCTTTCTCACAGGGTGTTGTCTGTTTCTCCTGCAGCTTATCCTTAGCCCAGGGGAAGAAGATAACTTTTCTTTGCAACTTTAATCATCACTGAAGAGCATTGGGTCTTTGCTGGAGGGAAACAATACATTTTTGCAAGCAAAGTAAAAGGTGCTCTGATGACCACTGGAATAGACTTTCCTTTCAAGCAGAACAAAACATTTTTGTCAACCTGAGGCTGCTTCACTTTGGGAATCTCTAATGATGGGGTTTATAGTCTTTGCTAGCTAAAATATTGTCAGTTCTTCAGGCTCACTTTCAGGCATTAGTATGTGTGTAAATGAGAGTTTTCCAGACCAAACTTCACACCATATAAAAGTATATGAAGCCAGGGTTAGACAGGACACAGAATTAGCTAGAGTTTCATTTACAGCGTGTTACAGTTGTATGGATCATTCATTCAAGCCCAAATTTTTGTTATTTTCATTACTGCCCAGGTGCTCTCCTGGAAAATTTTCACCTAAGAATTTCACCTAAAAAGCTACTGAGTTAATATATCTGTATTTAGTTTTCTCCCTAGTCAGCTAGTGAAATAAGAGCAGTTCCCTCAACATCTTTCCTGTGTGAAGTTTTTTTTACTGTAAGATCAGCAGGACACTTCATCACTCTTGGTTTATGTTTCCCCCTTTTGAAACAGGCATTAAGGGGTTGGCTCACTAGGCAGATTTGTAGCAAGGATAAATTCAGCCATACACATGAAGATGGCAGATATTGAACAAGGAGGTGCCATCCCAGATCAGTATCTCACTGGCCAAGCTGTGGGCTGGCTATGGCAGTTGCCAAGCAGTTCCCATCAGCCAAAGTATCCTTAAATAAATGATAATATTTTTTTGTCTCAAGTTAAAAGATGATCAGTCTGGTGCTTTCTGGCATTTATATTTGCAAGCCTTTCAGTTTTTAAGAAGGAGATTATTTTTTTTTTACATTTGCTAATGGAGGAGAAGTAGGGATATTTGTTCTACAAGTGCCTGCTCTAGATGGAATATTTCATCTCTATTTATATTTCTTCTTTCTACAATGGGCACAGATATTTTTGTCTCATTATTCATAGACTTCAGAGGATTAGGTAAGCAATAATGGTGAACAGGCCAGATTTCTTATTTAGAGATTCCAGATCAACAAGGCAATGAATGAATAGGACAAACAGATTTAGCCAAGGCTTACGGTGTATTAACTTCATCTCATTTCTCATTAGTTTGGTATCGAGCTTGTCTTGTAGTCTGCTGCAGTTGTACTGTATATAAAACTCTGCTCTCAAAAGCAAGTTGGTAGTTTCTGGGATTTATTAATATTGATGGCTGAATGAGGCTCCCGAGTGTGTCATGACATTTCACACTGGAAAAGAAGAAAGTTGCAGCAGCTGTGCAGCATCCCAAAATCCCTTGCCACCAGCCTTTTTTCCTCTGCTGTTCAGCCTTTCTTTTCCACCTTACTGAGGACAAAGATGTCTTTCTTTTTTTCATGGGTTTGAACCTGCTTGGGAAATAAACATTCTGCATACATAAAGGCTAACATCTAACTGTAATTTTAGGCTATTCTGGGTAAAAACCCCACCTCTTACATGTGCTTTTATGCTGTGCCCTCAGGCATGGTCAGAGGTTATGCTCTTCTGTGTCTTGGATGGAAGTGTCAAAACTGCTCAGTTCTGTGAATTAGCTGCTCAAATTCTTTCTCAGTCCTGGAAATAAACAATAATTTGGTCTTTTGTCTCTAAGAAGTAAAGCACACACCCTTCTCTCTCTGCAAAGATCATCTCTGTGCAAAGATCATCAGGTTTAAGAGAACAAAGCAGAAGGTATTTGCATGTATCTTGCATATTTGCTAAAATGGAAGTGACCCTGTTCTTAAAAGCAGAGGTGTACAGAGCAATCCAGGCTATTGATTTTTGAACCAAGCCCTTTTGTTCCAAGGGAGAAAGTAATTCCTTCTTACATTAGACTGTGGCTACATTAGATATTGGAAATTTGTGTGGCAAGACAAAAAGAATTGCTGCCCTTAAGCTTATATAAGTCTGCCTCATCTTCCCTGAGGAAATCCCTGGGCACCTGCAGAATTGGTGACATCCCATCAGCTCTGAGCAGGAATTGTCCACTTTGGACAAGAGCAGCTGAACACTGGTCACTGTCTGACAACTGCCTGTGCTGCAGCTTTCTCCTGTAATGAGCAAGTCAGAGTGTTTTGTATTTTTGTGTTTATGTGTGTGTCTGTCTCAACAGCTCTTGCAACATTGCCTTGCTGTGGAAATTTGCTGCTACAACAAATGCTGTGCTAAGTGGTGATGAGATGTTTTAGGAAGCAGCTCTGCATGTACTATGATAAATGAACAGAAGGGCTATTTCATAGTGCTTCTTGGAGAGAAAAAAGAAGTCCTGTTTCCCCTCATTGTCTCTATTTTTGAAAAGGGTTGTCTTTATTTCTCCTTAGTTTGCTGCTTTGTTGGGGGTTTTGTTGTGGTTTAGTTGGGTTTTTTGTTGTTGTTGTTGCTGGTTTGGTTTTTTGTTGTTTTGGGGTTTTTGTTGTTGTGGGTTTTGGGGGGCATTTGTTTGGTTTTTGTTTTGGTTTGGTTTTTTTTGTTTTTCCCACCACTAGACCACCAGAGCAGCCCAGTATTTGGGAAATTTTCCCAGAATATGTTGACACAACCTGCTTGTTGTCTGTCAGCATCCACAGCTGCTCTGCTGGGAAGGGAAAGGCACCTGCTTATTATTCACTGATGATTTGTTGAATGCTTAGAGGCAATAATTCCCAATTTTCTCTTCACCTAACTCCTTCATTTATTCTTCTGGGGACAAAGCAATACTGTTTGGGAGATACAAAGGGGGTCTAGTGGGGTAGAGTTGGGATAGTTCTTTCCTTAAGGTAATTCCCACCCTATTGTAAGAGACAGATTTTCACATGGGTGAATGGGAAAGAGATTTCTCGCCCAAATACTCCTTAGCAGTGTCTACTGCACAAGCTTAATATCTGTGGCTGGCTGACAAAATAGTGGTCTAGTTTTGTCTTCTCCTATAAAAAATACAGTCTGGATCCAGAGAGAGAGAGAGAGAGAGAGTGTGGCATTTGTTGCCCCCTCTTGTCACACATCTGTGTGCTTGTATGCTTGTGTCTGTCCCCAGTTAATTACAATTAAACCCAGTGCCTGGATGCAACCCAAGAGTCTCACGCGTGCTCCTGTGAATTTCATGAAAATAGGTGTCCAGATGGAAAACAACTGCCCTGCTGAGGGAAGGCCTTCCAAATTCATGCTGTGGTAGACTTTGGGGAAGTCACATTGTGGAGCTTCTCAGGTCATAGCATACATTAGCTCTGTTGAACTCAAACACCTACCTGTTGGGAGTGTTTGGTTCTCAGACTGCCAACAAACCTCGAAAATCAATTAGTCGTGCAGCTTTACTTGCAGTACATATTTTCCTGCTGTTCACAGGTAGAAGCTATTTTATATTATCCCTAATTAGTTTTGCATTCAGCTTTCCCTGCTGGCTAAGGCAGGCATTGCTTTGTGTACAGGAATTAGATCCCAGGTACCTTCTGAGTTTTTCAAACCTGCTGTAAACCTCTCTGAATATCTGCAATGGTATTTGTTTGTGTCTGGCATGCTTGATGGAGAATGAGAAAGTCTGACAACTGCTTAGTCTCTCCAAAACCTTTGGCATTGCACTGGGGGGTAAGTATAAATCCACTTCTGCTTCCTGTGGCGAGAGTTCAGTGTTTCTTAGATTCAAATGGATTTTCACAGTTCAGGTCAGAAAGCAGGAATATGTGTTTAATACATTGTATTTATACCTATTGGTGTATGCACATGCATTGCAATCTGTTGTAAGATTGACCCAGGACTTTACATTTCCTAATGTCAAGCATTTTCCTTTGTTGTGGAGAAGGGAAAACCTTCTGTGGTGTGTGAGCTGTGGCTGTTTCTCAGTAGGGAAGTGATGCAAGGCTGGGAACTAATTTTCCAGCAGGTATCATAGCACTGAAGTTTGGATAAGCCAAGTAAAATCCACCGTCCTGTGGGTGTGTATTTTGCAGACAATTGCTCTGCTAAGGAAGATGGCATAAAGAATGCTCCCACTTATTTTGATGTTTCCCCCAAAACCTCACCCACTCGTTTCTTTCTTTGCCAGGCTCTTATGGTTTCTCAGTGCTGAAGAGGATCCTCCCCATCATCTCTCACTCTCCTCCTGCCACTTGCTCCACTTGCTCCTCATCTCCCCACGTCTTTTTTGCCCTCAGAAAACCATCCTTAGTTTTCTGTTCCTAATTCCATCTTTCTGCAAGTGGTTCCCTGGGAAGGAGATGGCACATTTTGAGGCTTGGGCTAAGCTGCCCAGTGGCTGCCCAGTTGCTTGGCAGGGCACAGGACATGGGGAATAGCTGAACTCTTCTACTCAGCCCTGATTTTCTCAGTTTGCTCCAATTCATCTGAGAGATTTCTACCCTCCCTTCCAACTCAGTTGAAACCAGGCAAGCAACTCAAATGCTGTTAAGAGGAGCCTTTCAGACGGGCACAGTGCAGCCATGCAAACACACACACACTTAGAAAACCAGGGCCAGAAGCATGCTGTTCCACATAAAGAGCAAGAACATAATAGGCTGATCTCACCCCAGCAGAGTGAACAGATTCAGGATGCTGTGTGAGAGCAAAATTGGAAGCTCTGCCTCTATCTCTGCCCTGTCCAGTTGCTATCCTAGAAGCAGATAATTTGGTAATTTCATTCTTACAACTTCAGCTCCCCTAAATGACCTTTAAAATGTATTATCTTCATTTGCTTAGGTTTTAAGAGATTATGTTTAAGTAATGCTTTGCAGCATTTAATTTTCTGTTGTATTTAAATTTAGTGCGTAATGATTGTCTATATTAAATAATAGTGGCAACATCTGAAATTATTAATCAACAAAAGATGGCAGATAATGCATGTTAAGTTCTCTCTGTATTTTGGATCATTTATCTCCCAGGTAACATAAGAAGAATGTTAAATCCTGCTGGAACACACTCCTCAGCTGATGTAAATCGGCAAATGTACAGCAGCTGAATTTCTGGCCCATTATGTTTTCTATGAAAGATTTCTTTGCCTTTTGAGTATTAATTATCCATGATTCTTTTACTTTTCTTGTTTTCTGCCTTTGCAGGTGGTGCTAATTCTCTCAATTTCTTCCAGAAATGGGAAAATTTATCTATATTAGGAAATGCGATCTTCTTTTCTTCAGTAAGCTGCATTTTCATTTTTGGCATCCATATTTAAATCCTAATGCACATAGAGATGTGAATGATGTGGCTTTTACTGCTGACAGTTTTAAATCCTACCATGCATCAGCTGCATAGACAGCTTAACCCCTTCTTGCTCGAGCAGAAGACCATGGATTATTTTGCAAAAATGCCCATGTCACACACTGCACAGATGTCTCTGTCAACAAACTGCCCCCATCTTCAAGTCCCAAAATTAAATCAGGTAATAAACGATGTAGCAAGGCTGGATGCTGGAGAGGGGATGAAGGGAAGGCCCAGAGTCCCTTAACCCCCAGCCCTCTGGCACTGGCAGATGCTCCAAAAGCTCCCACCCAAAGGGACACAGGTGAAGAGGTTCCTTTCCCCTTCCCTGATTCCCCCTTCAGAAAAGCTTAGGGTGAAGCCCACGATTTCTGAGCCCTGGAATGACTCCCCATGTCCTGCTGCTGTACGTGAGGGGCATTTCAAACACAAGGGGGTTGCATGCCAGGGCAAGGAATATGCCATGCTGCTCCAGAGGAGCTCATCACTGGTGACCTGCATCCAGCAGTCATGATTGGAGCCACAGCCATGGGAGAGACCCCCCTCCCCATGAGCCTGTGTGTGCTACTTGCCACCTCGCAGTGTTTCCCTCAGGAGCTGCAGCCTGCCTAGAACAGGGGAGAGGGTTAATCCTTCTGTCTCTGCAAGAGTTTAATTGGAAGGGAATTGTCTTTGACTTAATTTCCTCTCTTGTCTCCACTCAAGCCTAGTGGATCAAAAGAAAAGCAAATTGAAAGATAATATTTTGGATGTGCCCAATTTCAAAGTTGAACATGAATAATCTTTCATGCCTCTGACTCAATGTCTGTATCATTTTTGTCACAAAAGTCTTGAAACAATGAGTATTTCTTGTGTGACAGAAAGAACTTACTTTTCATCAAGAGAGGAAACCTGAGTGATGCTCTCACAGTACTAGAACAGAGCTACTAATTACCTCGTGTTATCAAACTTGACATTTTCCTGTAGATTAAAATACCATATGTTTTATTTTATAATGAGAGGGCAAAGAAACAGTTACTACAAAATATTAAGCTACTGCATGTCAGGTGGCACTATATAGCAGGGTTTATTCACACAGAAATTAAATTGGCTGATTATTAGATTAATGGGTAATGCAATTTAATATAAAACCCTTCTCTTTTTTCTTTCATCTTCCTTTCTTTCATTACTATTTTGAATTATAGCACTAGGAAAGTATTTTTCAAGTGGTTAACTTAAGTTTTCTTTCCAACATCTCTTTATTTGTGAAGAAATGAATTCAAAGATTCTGTTTTCTTTTTAGTGTTTGTGAAAATGAAGGATAGTTGTGCCTGCACTAAAAGAAGGGTGATTTAGGTAAATGTCTCTGAGGCAGCTTGAGTCAATTTAGCTTAGACTTGCCCTAAAATTCTCTATTGCTTTGCTGCAAACCTTCCCAAGAGAAAAGATTTACTCTTGCTGAGCTGTATTGGAGAAGAAGGTAGTTTTGTTGGTGTCCTACATTATGACTGACAAAAAGGGTAGAGAAAAATGCTACATTGAACCACATCAATGGGGAGGAGAAAATATTTACTCAATTTTTCTCCACATGTTCCATCTAGGGGTGATGGATGTCAGTTGTCTTCTCTAAAATTCACATCAGACTTACCCAAGAAATCTATAAAGATTTTTTTTATTGATGGTTTTTCAAGAATTCCTCATTTTCAAAACACACACGAGAGATTTTTCCACAACTTCTTGAGTGCAGATACTAAAGCCCTATATTTTGGCTGATACATTGGTAGAATAAATGCCCAGGTCTACATTTAGCCCTATGTTTGGAAGGCCTATGTATAAATTTATAGATGGAAAAATAACCCAAACCCCCCCACCTACTGCTCTGCCATTCAAAGCATCCTGTCCTGAGAATGTGCTCCAGATGTGCACCATGGAACACAGGGGAAGACCAAGTCCTGAGACAGAACAAAGGGAGAAGATGCAAGGGTAAATGCTGTTTTTCCATTACCATGGCACTTATTCATAGATTGGGAGAAATAAGTTGTGCCTGCT
Source organism: Serinus canaria (assembly GCF_022539315.1). Lineage (NCBI taxonomy): Eukaryota > Metazoa > Chordata > Aves > Passeriformes > Fringillidae > Serinus > Serinus canaria. Next base: position 17,845,142 of record NC_066317.1, read on the forward strand.
CTTGGAACAGAGCCATTCCTTTGCTCATGCAGAGACATCTCTCAAGCCAGCTGTGCTGCTTCTGAGTTCCTTGTTATCAGCTCTTACAAGTGTGGGGGAAAGCAACAAAATCATGACAATGATAGATGCTGCTTCTTCCCACACTCACACGGTGCCAGCCTGGTTTGTGGTCCAAAAGCCCCACTGTGGTCTGGCTCTGAGTAAACAGAGTTATTAGCAGTCATGGGAGGCTGTGAGGCTGGAGCTGACCAGTTGTTACAGAAAAACAATGAATTCCTCCTCTTCTTCTCTTTTTTTTTTTTTTTTTTTTTTTTTTTTTTTTTTTTTTTTTTTTTTCCTTTTTTTTTTTTTCCTGGGCTCCTTTTATTGCTGAATCTTTCACACTCTGGAGAAGAGCACTGCTGTTGTCTGGTGGTCAAATACAAAATTACATAAAGGGGGAAGAGAAAGGCCAGTAAAACAAAGAGTAAAACAAAGCTGTCTCTGGCCACCAGCTCGTTAACAAATGCAGCAAGAGATCCCCTAGTGCCACCAGGTAGTGCCCCTGGGCTGGCACGGTGCCCATCTGTGCCATCTGCTGAGTATCAAACCTTCCTCTGCTTCCCATCACACAGAACCTGCTGCAGCCAGGCGCTGCTTTCCTGCTGAAATGGCTGCGGCACGCAGCCAGCCCAGGTTAGCAGCTCCATAGCTTTTGCTACAAAAAAAGGGGAATGGGGGGAGGAGTGTGCATTGCACCTTTGTATTTTCACAGTCATAATCGCTGTCGTGGTATTTGTGAGTATAATTGGACATTTTTCCAGCTGTTTACAATAGGTCGATGTCCTGCTTCCCATGTGCCATCTCACTGAAATGGCTCTCTTTGTTTGCTGAGTACAACTTGAGGTGCAGGTTAGTAAAGCAACTACAGTGGAATCATTGATGTGATTACTGGGTTGAAGGAGAACAATAAATGAAAATATCTTGTGTATATTATGAGATGCAGGACTCAAAATGACAGACTGTCATATAAAAGTGGGAACAAAAGAGGAAATTGAGACCCAAAAACAGGGTAGAAGTAAAAACCTCAGTATTTTACTCCATGTCAGATGATTTCTCTTCTATCTAAACTGGCACATTTCCTAGAACAGGATTGTTTAAGGAAATAGCTGGCCCATCAGAATGTTTTCCTTCTGCTGTGTATCATCTGCACAGCATTTTGCTCTGGTCAGAAAGGTAGAGTATGAGAACAGAGGGGAGCTTGAAGGAAGAGAAATTCCGTGCCTCTGAACAACAATGCAGCAGCTCCAAGGAAAGTTATAGAAGTGTAAGAGAAATTCACTGATAAGTTAAGCATTGACAGTTTCAGTGAAAGAAAATATATCCCAACTATCATAATTTCTTTCAGGTTTTACAAGGCCACATCATCAGTACTTCAAATCAATGACAATGTTAAGGCCTGTGTCTAAGATTACATAAAGCTATCTAATTTCCATAGTGCAAGGAATTCCCAACAAATTTTGTAAAATCCATAAGTCTAAAAGTCTTGCATGTGAACAAAATCATGTTGTTCTAGTCTAAAAAATTGAAACCATAAGATGATACAAAATGTTTTGAAATTATAGTGATAGGACTGTCCACTTGGATCAGATGCTGCTAAAAAAAGCCTGTTAGGGTTAGAAAATAAGGTTTTGGTTCAATTCCTGCTGGTCTGTGTTAAAGAAGAGTTTGATTTAAAAGCCCTTCTCTCTAAAAAGCCCAACCACAGAAGAATTTAATTTCCAGTCTCATAAGCCTGGGTTCTTTGGGAACTCTCACCTCTGGCATTTTACCTTTTGGGGTTTTTTTCTGCTTGCAAAGTTGGGAATCTTGGAAACACATCAAAATTAAAAGGGGATGGGCAAAAGAGGTGTTGTGCCAGAAACAGTGCAAGTTTTACGTGATGTTACTTTTAGACTGCTTTTCTTTCAACTTGAATGGGCTCACTATACTTCAGAGCACTTTCAAGAATAGCTCATGCATTGGTATGTGATGTTGGGTTTGAAGTGTTAGGCAGACACCCTAATAAATAGTGTGATATTTAAAGAGGATGAACACCAAGTGACACCTAGTGAGTTATTAACTTTTATTTTGTGCACTTTGCCATCTGTCTTTCTTGCTAGGCTTCTTGTGTTCTCAAATGCAGATCCAGTAATTTAGCTGATTTTGTACTGAAGCAGCTCTGATGGACCAAAACCAAAGTTTTCAAGGCAGACTTGCCAGACTTGCCAGACTTTGCCAATGCTGATCTGGAAGTCAAATTCCCAGGTGTTTTGAAGAGTGAAAATGCTGGAAAGTGAGTACCTCACTGACAGTTATGAGTCCTTTTCAAAACCTAATGTTCATATTGCCACCTCTCCCTGAGATCCTTTGAAAAATACAATTCTAAATGTGTATGTTGAGCATTTAAAAATTAGTCTTTGGGTTCTTTTTGGAAACAACTCTGCAGCTCTTTTGAACAAAGGTAAAGTAATTACTGCATCCCATGAACTCTACTGACATGGTGCAGAGAGGAAGAGAAGCCATCAATGCCTTGCATCAACATTTAATTGCATTTGACTAAAGCACACATTTGCTGGAAGCATGTACTCCAAAAACCATGCAGATGTAATTTTAAAAATGTTGAAATGAATTGGCTTGAGCTTTTTACTTTTGCTAAAATACAAGTCAATGCTTTTGCATTTAAAAAAAACCTCATTTCTGTTTCAAGAGGTTTTTTTGAGACTGTAACCAAAGCCAAAGAACAGCTGTACCACACAAGCACAGGAAAGAAACAAACTCTTGTCTTTCCCCCCAAAATACATGGAAAACCCATAGTTTCTGATCTTGCTACCCCTGATTTACTACAGTTTTAACCTGGCAATCTAAAGTCATATGTCAGAGATTTACGTTGCTTTACTTTTACCAGAACTCCTTCTCTTATGTATCTTGGTATCAGCTAAAGTTGGGTTGGCTATTTTTTCCAGAGCAGGGTGACAGGATCAGAGTCCCCTTGACTTTGCCGTGGCAGCTGCTCCTTGGGCTGCACACCCAGCTGAGGAAGCAGCCCCAGAAAAGGGTGCTGAGAAGGTTCCTGAAGCTGAAGAAAAAGCCTACGCCAACCCCAGGTCTTGCCTCTGGGTCACCACACTGCTTTTGGAGGAGATTTTTAAGGAGTTGTGGGACTTCAGACTCGAAGGAAATCAGGTATTGCAGCTCCTGTGGAGAAGCACAGCATTTGGTCTGGGCTAACTGGAAGTAGTTCACTCCTTTTCTGAGGAAAATGTCTCTTCAGCCTGACTTACAGCATTCAGTTCAATGTCCACCAAGTGTTTCAGGTTGTTCATTTGGGGGTTCCCACTTTAGATTTTTCCTTTTTCATGTGCCACCTCCCGACATTTCTTTTTGAACCCAGTGGCATGCAGTGCTCCATCATGTCTGATTTTTCCCTTTCTCTTTCCCAGGCAAAACTGCTCATCAGACAACCAGAATTTGCAGTTTCCATCTGCCCCAAGCTGGACTTTGGGCTAGAGGAGTAGCTGCAGGCTGCTGATCTCCTAAGAAGCACAGAGTTTGGGGTCTACCTGTGCCACAAGAGTTCATTTATCTCTTTCTGGTAAGTACATGCAGTGTGGACACATGTAGCTTTTGTGTAGCTCTCCTTTAGGGGAACATCTGAGGCTCCTGTCCAAACACTCCCTTGAGGCTATGTGCTGGGTGAGCACATCCCACAGCAATCCTGGTCTGTGCTGGAAATGTTCATGCAGTAAAATCTACCCAGGGTTTCCACTAGTTTTGCTGGATAAGGTAGATGGTGTTGTGTGGAGAGCGTGCACTCTGAGCAGAGTTGTGTGGGAGCACTTGGGCTGACCTGTTCTAACTTCAGAGCTGTGCATGGAATTAAATGCAGCAGGGAGAACTGCAGGGCTCCTTCTCCTGAATGGCAGAAGTCCCTCTTGACAGACACAGGGAAGCTGGAATTGCTGTATGGCCCCCTACACTGATACAACACCATTTCTGACATTCAAAAAACAATTTAATTTTTCTGGGGAGAAAATGTCTCTAAAATTTCTGGGGGAAAAGTGAAGTATACCTTCAGAAAGCTGCAGATGGAAAGCTTGTATTTATGTAAAATGGAAACATGCTGCGAATCATTGGAGAAAACCTATATTTTCTTGCCAATTATGACAATATTAGGTAGCAGTGATGGTTTCCAAGGCAACCTGGCCACGGGTGCATTCATGTGGAGTGTGTGTGACTACCTGCTTTGTCAAGCAATGGATGCATGTCAGAAGGTGGTGTGTGTGGGGGGAGTACAAATCATTTCATCAATCTACACTACAAAAGCTATTTAAATGCAGAGGGTTTTGGGTTTTGGGTTTTTTTTAGTTGTATGTCTGATTGTGCCGAGCATTTCCCTGCTTTTTTAGAATAGGCAAGACATAGGAATAGGCAAATATGTGGGAGCCAGGCTGAAGACACCTGGCTGGGGTCCAGAAGGGTGTTGGAGGAGGTCTTCTGGGCACAAATTAGTGTGAAGTCTGTTCATACATTCTCTGTGGATGTAAACAAATATACAGCATCTTCTCCCAAAAAACTTCCTTCTTCCATTTGCCTGAACTGACACCAGCCTGTATTTCCCAAGGTGTTAAACCAAAGGAGTTCTTCCAACACCTCGGATTTCTTGCCTTCCATTGCAGCACTTAGTACCATCTTCATTTTGTCTGCCTCTCATTCCTTTCCAACACATCTTTGATGGTGGATTGAAGCTTTCCTGGCCTCTCCAGCTGTCCTGTGAAGCACAGAGAGCAACACACAGTGTGGTCCTTCCATATGTTTTCTTCAAACTCTTGTTTCCTCTGAAGAGCCACTGCAGTTAAATATTGTGTGAGGACCCTGCTGTCAGTCTCCAGGGAATTCACTGCCTTGTCTTTGACCTTTTAAAATCTTCCAAGAACTGCAGATTAGGTTTATTTAGGAAAAAACCCATCAGGCTGCCCAATACCTGACACAGCTGTCAGGAAAATAAAAAACCAGCCCCATAGCCACCAGAGGGAATTGAGAAAGCAACGTGGGTTGTGTTCATCAGCCTTGACTGCTTTCCACATTGCTAAGGCAGCTGGGACACAGCCATGATGTAGAGTCAATCCCTCACTTTGGCCAGTCAGGAAAACTGAGCCTGCAGGTCTGACCTGACATCACTGGGAGCAGGGAAGATCACCAGGGGATGCAGCTGTAGCCTGAGATTTGGCTGAACATTTCCACTGTTCTTCAGTAGCAGTCCCCTTTCCAAATTCATTTTACTTCAGGAAAAGGCTGAGAGGATTCCCAACTACCTTTCTCTAAACCCAGACTGTTGTGGTATTGAGTTCACTGTAACTTTGCAGGTTCCCCTGGGAATTAGAAGGTCATGTGAGGTGTTCAACGAGCAGTTCCTCATTGAAAAATGCCTGTGTGATGCCTGCTGGCTCTGGCATGAGGGCTGCAGCCACCCTGAAACTCTGCTAATGTGCACAGCCACGTTCCTTCCTCAGAGCTGCTTTCAGAGCAGCCACGGCAGCTGCTGTGTGCAGGGAATGGCAATCAGGCCCTCAGCACCCAGCAGTAAGCTCCAGTGAGAAATTAAGATGCTGGGAATTTCTGCTTAAATTATTTCACCCAACCATTGCCTTTTACAGTGAATTACAAATGCCCTCTGTGCATGGAGAAGTGGATGCTCACACACATCTAACTCAGCTCAAGAGCTCACACTTTTGTGCAGTGAGAGCCCACCCAGCTGACCAAGCTAGGAAAATGTACCCATCAACCTTCCCAGACATCTTCCTCTGTACTGGCTGTCCTGAAATTGTAGGCATAAGCCTGTTTTTCCCTTGCTCGTGGGCAAGGGAAGATAAAACTTGGAGAGGCAGCCCAGATTGTGTCATTTCAGTACCTAAAAGGGGCCTGCAGGAGAGCTGGAGGAGGACTTTCTACCATGGCATGTTGTGGTCAGAGAAGGAGAAATGGATTGAAGCTGGCAGAGGGTAGATCAAATATTTGGAAGAAATTTGTTACTGTGTGGGTGGTGAGGCACTGGAATTGGGTCTCAGAGAAGCAGTGGGTGCCCCATCCCTGGACATTGATGGAAGGCATCTAAAGGTGGCAGTAGCTTTTAAGCACTAAATATGTGATTGAACACTTTGGCCCAAGTGATTCAGGTGTCCTAACACTTGAATCTTGTGTTTAAGCCTCTCGTCCCTCTTCGGGTTCCACATTATTTGGAATTTTTGGTTCCAGAGAAATATGCATCAAGCTCTTGCCTCTGGAGGCAAAATCAAACACAGAATTGAATTTCCTTTCCTTTTTACAATATGGGACACTTGAGCTACAGAAATCCCACTTGAAAAACGATAGCTGTTGATTTTCTGCTTGCTGAGAATTATTAGTATTTTTTTCTATCCTGCAGAACCAGCCATTAAATCAGCAAATGCTTTGGCATTAGAACCATTTGGAATGTAAAAAATACTGCTTCTTTTTGTTGAGCTGCAAATGTTCAGTTGCAAAGTTAAGGGAAAATCTAAAAGTACAAATAATGATCTTAATTTGAAAGACATTTTACAAGTAAACATGCTAGAGTTGTAGCTACAAATCAGAGAATTGCTGAACATTTTAGAACCCGGGAGTATAAAATTAAAAACAATAAAATCAAATTTAAGTCCAAACAAATAAGAGGGGAATTCTAAGTAGAAAGTTCATATTATTGATTTTTTTTTTTATGGACCATTTCTTTATCTCTAAAACCTCAAATACTACATAGTGGTCTCTAATCATCTATGTTATAATATTTAAATGAGCTTATACTTTAACATAAAGTGTTTTACAGTCAGTTTTTCTATTACTGTATAAGAAATGTATCCATGAAACATAAAAAGGTCAACTACGTCAATGAAATAACTTTTAAAAATAATATGGTTTTACAGCCATACATAAATATATATATATTTTATAATGTCAAAGAATATGAAAGAATATAGCTCTTGTGTTAAACTGCAAGTCTTTCAAGGAGGATACATTAGCTTTAAACTGGGATATATGATCACTGAAATACATTATTTCTGCTTGGGACTTTACATTTCCAAGAGAAAGGTTTTTCTTCTCCCTACTTCCCGACTTTTTTCTCCACTTATAAGAATTTTTCAAATAATGTGTCTTGTCACAATGTATTTCAGTAATGACTAATTAGACACTGGGGGCTGTGCTGTCCCCCTGCACTGTGTCCAGCTCAGTGGCCCAGCTCTGCCACACCGGGACAGCCCAGCTGGCCTGACCATGCTTTGGGAAGCTGCTGGCAGCTGGGATGGGGAGCAAAGCTGAGGTGCAGCCACAATGCAGGTGACAGAGAGGGTCTGGAAATAACCCAAGATGGGAAATAGCCAATATCCCAAGATGGGAAATAGCCAAGATGGGACTTGGACTGAGGGGAGCATGCAAAGCGACAGTGCTTAGGTTGATGGATGTGGAACATTCGTCACAACTCCCTGAGAAGGCAGAAGGGAGAAGAGACCAGAAAATACACTTTGTATATATATTTGGCCCTCCTGTCAGCCTGTGACAAAGTATGGCTCGGTCTGAGCCCATCCTTAGAGAAGTTCCAAATCCCTGGATGGGTTTTGTATGTCTATAGCACCCCAGATAGCTCTGCTGAGCTGCCAGCTAGATCCTTCTGTGCAGGCTGCCAGCATGTCCCCCTTGGCTATGGGATCCCAGGAACAGAGGCTCCCAAAGCATCCACTGTTCCACTGTTAACTAGTATCTCTAGGCCATACCCAACCTAAGTTTAATGCACCTAATTAAAAGGGTAACCCTTTTTTCGAGGAGCAGCTGTTCAGAGTTGGGAGGCAGAAGAAAGGTAAAAAGCATTCCCATTCCCTTCACATCCTTCCTCTGAAGCAATCAATAAGTTTAATTAGAGTGGTTAGGAATGAACTATGAAAGCAGCAAAGTTAGTATCAGATAAATTAGGGAAATATTGGGACAAGAGATATTTTTGTGACATTTTTAACAGAAATCTGACGTAGGTAATTGCCAGGGCTGCTTGCTGTGAAGGGGAGGAGAGCATGCATCCGGGCCTGGCAGCAGTGGAAGGAAAGTCTATTATAACCCATCCATTTCACACACTCTAACTGAAGTCTCCATAAGTAATTGGAGGGGAGTGTGGTATAACACCCACGCCACCCTGCTTGAAAATACTGGTGTTCTCTTGCTGATTACCCCTGAAGCCAATGGGTAACATACAGGTCTGGTGTAATGCAGTGTGATATAATCCTCCTGTGTGCAAGCCATTGCTCTTTGCACGTACACTTCTTGCTGCTACAGAAAGAAATCTGTTCAAAAGAGGCCACATCTCTTCCATTCCCTCTTGCTGGACCATGCATCTTAATAATACAAAAATGCTTAAATACATATTCTTAAGGAGATCCTCCCTCAAATGATGGACATGATTCTAAGATGTGGAGCTTCTGCAGTAGGGATCATTTATAACTGCAGCCATTGCCTTCCTGGAGAAAGAATGTAAAAAAACCACTTTATTTCTAAGTCAGATTTTGTTGCTGGTGGGACTGTTCATACTTTTGAAGTTATGCATGTTCTTAGGAGACTTTGCTAAAGTCACTAAAGTGAGAAAAGCATTCAAGTGAGAAAAGCATTCATAGCAAATATCTTTGTGAAAATGCTATAGATCTGTTGATACCAGAATGTTTTGTGGTGGTATTCTTTCAGTTCTTTTGGTGTATTGAAAATACCTGTAATTTTGTCTGAGGCACTGAACTTAAAAATTGTATTAGCTGAAACATCTGAACTTCTGATTTAAAATTGCTCCTTGCATCAATATTTTTTGTATTCAATTGAGACACTTCAAAGCAAAACCCCTTGCGTTTTGGTGGTTTTTTTTCTGAAAGGATAGGGTTCATTTAATGTGGAGGAGAGAAAAGACTGGATTATTTAGTCTAAAGGAGAGGACATGATGGAGGATATCTTTCCAAATAGATAAAAGGCTGATGCAGTAAGGAAGGCAATAAATCTGCTCTCCGTGTTCAGGGTGGTCACAAGAAGAAATAATGGGACTTTAATAGCAGAGGAAAACAACCCAAAACATCAAGCTAAGCATTAAGAAAATATTCTACTGGTAAGGCTATAGCTCTTGGAGAATTCTGCCTGACTGGAGATCTCCACCAAACTATCTCAAACCAGGTTTTGAGGTAAAGCACCCTCAGGATAACAGAAAGGACTTGTTCTGCCTGAGGGCTGGATAGTCTCTGAAGTGTCTCCAAGGCTTGGGAGTCTCTGATGCTGAGGGCAGTTTTTTTAAAGATAAAGCACTACTAATATGGAAGGAGTCTGGTAAGAGATTGTAGGTGCAGCAAGTAGACTCTCAAAGAGATTTGCCTTTGGACAGCAGTGGCTTTGGCAGGCTGGTGTGGCTGTCCCCAGGCTTTGCACGTGCCTTGCCTCTATGTGGTCTGCATGTTCACAGGCACAGATGGGGCTGGCAGAGGCAAAATATTTCTTTTAATCCTTCTAAGAAATGACAAATTAAGATGTGATTATAGAACTGTTAAAAAGGAATTACCAGAGAGGAATTTCCAGATGGTCATGCAGAATTACTATTGAAGAGTGAACAGCAAGGTTGAGTTATTTATTCAAGTACAGCTCTTTCTTCTCTTTGTTTCAGGTTGGAGAGTCCCATTCTGTCTTCCAGTCCATGTAATAATTTCTTATTCAGTCCAGTTACAACTACCTTTCTGCCTGCTAGTTCCATTTTCTTGTCCAGTGCTGATAATAATATTTTAAACCTAGTTCCTCAAGAATATCAAATGATGGGCTCAGTTTCTTCCCTGCTGTGGAAAATAACCTTGAGACTTTTTTGGGTGGTGCAAAGCTTATTTGACTGGGTGTAAGGGATGCTTTGGTACTGTTCTGTGGAGCAGCATGCAATTCTGCATGATAGGGTATCAGAGCAAATCACTGCTGATAACCTTCTAGGTTAATTGCTGTGCAAAGAGTGCCTTGAGTCAACACATTATGTTTAATCCCAGAACTCACTCTGGCTATCTCTTTACTGCAACTCTATGGGGCTTCCAGTTGTTATTTATGCATGACAGGTGACACTTTTTGCAAAGCTACCTAAGTGATTTAGACACAACAGTTTAAATGTTTTCAGGAGCTCATCCCTGTAGATGGTTCTGGCATAAGACACATGCCAAATGTTTCTACATATTCCAGCTAAGGCATAGATAATTCCCTGCTCCTTTTTCTTATGAAAACTCCTAAATCCTTCTTTGTTCTAGCTATATTTTTTGTAAGTCTTTTAAGTGCTGAGCATTGCACATGAGTCTTAGAGGTCACCATGAGATCCTGATGGAAATTCTCATCAAACTGGAGGTTTCTGTATTTGATAGAGTGTCCAAATGCTATGTTTATTCCAGATGGTCCTCTGGGAGATGATCCCAGGGATGGAGAGAGATTTCAGTCAAATTAATGGAAGTATTCTTGGTGTCATTCCTTTGGCTCAGGCCCATAGAAAGTCTAGAAATCAAAAACCTTGTGGCTGCTGAGGATTAGGCTCTATTGCAGTTTTTCTAAGGAAAATTTCTCAAGGTGTTTCAAAGGAACTGGATTCACATTCTTATGTGAATCCAGTTCCTTTGAATCTAATTTGCCACATTTTGTGGCAAATTAGATTTTGCTACATCTGAAAAAATGTACCTTTATGTTTAACTGGATCAATGCTAATGTGCTCCTGAAAGGCACACTTCTAACACAGCATTGAGTTTCCCTAGGTTAAAATAATGCAGCATAACAAAATAATGTACTGAAAAGTAGGGCTCAGCAGGCTCTTGTTCACAAATTCTCTGACCAGTCATGTGACAAGAAGAACTCTGGTAGCTTGCTCATTTGTGTTCAGTCTCTTTTTTCATTAGGTCTTGCACTTCCAAATGACAACATTTTTCACAACCATCTATTTAAATATTCTTGCCATGGTACATTGCAAGGGAAGGTGGCTTCTGTTTCTCTTTTAATCTCTTACCCAAGAAACTGTGCCTCTTTCATTTACTACTGTATCACTCACAGCTTCATTTTTTGTTGTCTTACACCTCCTTGTCTGCAGTATTCCATCCATAGTAATCAAGGGTGTGACTGAATTTACATCACCTGTAATGCAGGGAGCGGGGTAAGAAAGGAAGGGAGACAATGCTGCACACACCCTGTTCATCTCAGAAAAATGGTTTGTGTACACAGCATGCAGGTAGTTCAGCTGTAGTAAAAACCAAAGAAAATGTTGTTTTCTTACATTGCAGTCAGCTAGAAACTATTATAAAAACTTCCACTATTGGCATCAAAATAAATCTTGGCTACCAGATAAAGCAGTATAAGTTTTCTTTGCAGGTTCATAGAGTAGCTCCCAATTTACATCTTATATACAGAATCTGTGGAAGGAATGTGTATTAACTTTTTCATCAGAGTGTTGATCTTTGCTTTGTAGCCTGTGAGGCTTTCCATCTCTTCTTTATTGCTTTCAAGGCTGGTAGTGTGCTCACAGTGAGGACTGCTAAAAGTTATTTTTTCCTTAATCCTTCTCCATCATATGCTTGGACCTAGAGTCTAAGCCGAGCTTATAGACTTTAAAGTTAACCTTAAGCATTCATGAAAGAAACTTACTGCAAATATAGCAGTGGCCTCTGTAGCTTCTTTGTTTATAATTTTAAATTTTATGGTTTTTGGAGGGGATGTAAGACAAAATATCATTTGAAGTCGTAAAATGCATATCTGTGAAAGAAGGCGTGTGGCTCAAAATACAAGGTAGACACAGGAGTAAACAGCTCTGGTAATGAAATGCTCTCAACTACCCTTGCCATGTAGAATGACTGACCTGCTAAAATCATACTTATCTGCTCACACAAATGAGCAGATAGGTTTCACTAAAATGCAGGACTTTTCTGATAAATTGCCACTATTTTCATGGAAATGATAAGGATTTTGCTGCTTGGGCTATTTCTGTGGATCTGTTGTGTCTGCTATATACTCTTTTCAAGTTGCACTTGTTTGAAAGATTGTACTGGCTGGAAATCATGACTTCCAGTTCGAGGAAAGTTTTTTGTGGAAAACCCTTGCTGATACTGATCACATCTTGGTATAATACAAGACTCTTTTACTAAACTTAGATCTTAGACTTGCCTGCACTTTAGGCCAGGGTTGAGAGTTATCCCTTAAAGGAAGGGTTTGCATTCTAATCTAATGAGAAGAAAGAAAAGATTAGAGGGTGGCATTCACTGGCAAATTAGGAATATTCTTCATTTGTGCTCCTTGTGCTGCAGGCACAAGGTTTAGCTGCTGATATACTGCAGGACTTTGCTGTCCACATTCTGGTTTAGAGCAGTTTTGTGACTACTCTAACCCTCCTGTGATGAGACTTAATACACATTAACCTTCTTGGGAGGGAAGAGAGCACGCTCAGGTATCTGGGCTCTTTGTTACACAATGCCTTGAAGCTCAGCCTTACAGAGACAGGAATGACCATGAATTAGTGCTAAATGAAACAGGGAAGAGAGGAAAGACAAGTGTTTTTCGTGTATGGATATGTCTTCTGGGGAATGACCTACAGAGAAACTGTGCAGTGAAAGGAGTATTTGATAATGGCTAGCACTCAGTGAGCAGTCAAATCCAATGAAGATATGCCTTAGAAATCAGCTGTGCTACATGAAAGAGAGGAGCAGAAAATTACCAATGCATTTCTCAATATAATAAATGGTTTTTAACAGAATAGGCAGAAGATGATGCTGCACAAGGACCTATCTTTCATAGCTTTAGTTTTATAATGAGACCACAGCAACTACCTTTTGTCATGAGCAAAAAAAAGAAAGTGCTTTCTATGAACATAAGTGCTAGTAGTTGCATAATATGAAACTTACTGATGCATAATGGTAGCACTGGGCCGTCTGAGCACAATGTAGGCTTTAAAATTAATCTCTGCACAGATCAGCAAGCACATGCAGATTCTCCCATGTTGACAAGAGCAGTGCACTTCTTTAGGAGAAGCCAAAGTTTCAAAGCCTGGCAGCTGGAGTTGGCGAGCTTGTTGTTCCGTTATTAACTCTGTAAGCCTCAGGGAAGGGGTAATGGATGAGATGATCCCAAGAGGTCCGTCCCAGACCTACTTTGTTTGGTTTCATGGTTCCTAACCAAGCAAGCAATAAGCACAAGCGCTCTCTGAAATGAGCAGAGGGAAAGAGATGTGTATTAGTTATGCAAGATACTCTGTTCAGCTCAAAGCTGTGTAGTCCATTCCAGAGCTCAGCAAAAAATAGGTCCAGGGAGACACAGCCACAGGGACAGTGCTTGGAGGGACCCTGCAACCCCCAGTAATGCTGAATGTACTTTGAGGAAAGCCACAAGACTGTGAAGAATTGGTTTCAAGGCAGTGACTTTGGGCAGAACAAGACTGTTAGGCAGAACCTTTCCCAAGAGTCCCGAAGTGAGCAGACCTTGCCAACACTGCTCATCAAAATCTCATATATTTTCAGCAAGAAAAAGTGGCATTTTACAGTGATGCCAAAATCACTCAACCTATATTGTAAATACCAGGGATTTGAATCCCAGTGGCAGAAACATACTGGGTTTCCCTGTTGCTGACTTGTGTGCTGTGATCCTTTGGGAAGTGTGGGTCAGGGAGGAGAGGTCAGGCTTCCACTCAGGGCAAGGCCAGCACTGCATCCAACCATGTTTGCTTGGGGCTTTGCCCACCCTGGACTTGAAAGCCCCTGAGGTCTGAGGTTCCCGTGCTTACCTGTCCTCCCAGTGAGTGCAATTCAATCCATTATCTGCTCTCAGCACTGGGCTTGCCAGAGATTAACCAAGCCTGGCTGCAGACTGTAGCTGTATCTCACCTCTTTGCAGACCTTTTGCTGCTCCAGTTGTCATCTTCAACCACCCCTTGCAGCTTGCCTTAAAGAGACTTTTCTTGCATGTTTGGTGGTTTCAAGTAAAAGCTCCCTTTTCCTCCCCTCTTTTTATGGAAAAGGAAGGACACATTTTTAGAATAAAATCTGTCACAGTCTTTTTGCAGTCCCTTACCTACAACAATGCATTTCTGGGTTTCTCCCTTTGCCTTCTTCCAACAAATCAAGCAAGCCTTCAGTTCAAATTTTAAATGGAACCCAGATGATTTGTAGGGATTTTGTTATACATTGTAGAGTATTTGTACTTTTATGAGCTCAGGTCAGAATTTTCCTTGTGTCTGGAAGAATCAGCTATCTTTCCCCATCACCTTTCAGGGGCTTTCAGGCATACATGAAAATACTCTGAGTGATTTAGGTACCTACTGAAAGTCATTCAGACAGAGAACCTATTGCACTTTTAAAAATAAGACTTTCTTCAATGTGTTAAAAATCCCAGCTGCGACAGCTGTGGTGATAAGGTGTTAAGTTGAACTCTGCCTTTTTGTAAAACAGGATCGTTTTTCTCTGTCTTCTGGCAGATATGCAATCCAGAAAAACAAGTCATTAAAAGATTCATTTGTAAGGATAAACAGAATTGACGAATAAAGCTATTTTTTGAAACTAGGCTGAAAATGTATTTTTTTCCTGAGAGGTGATGATAGATTTCAAAGCTCAGTCCGTGCTACCTAATGCCTACACCACAATTCTTCCCCCAATTAGCTGTTTGTAAGGCAGTGCCATCTTCCACTTGTCACATTATAGACTTTATTCAAATGAAATACCTGAAAGAAAAACCCCCAACCTGTCCAGTACTACCGAGCAGAATTCTATTATGTAAATCTACTTCCATATTTTGGGAACAAATGATAGGCAGGACATGAAATGGAAAAATAAATTATATGCACACAAGTAAAAGATCAGTCAGGCAATGTACTGAGGTATCATTAGGGCTGATGAATCACTATTATCATTATAAAAATAACATATAATGCTTCAAATCCTGCATCGTGGCTGACTTCTTTGCTGATGAATATTTATGCAGTTTCTTTTGTTTCTTTGTGTGTCTAACAGATGCTAAGCGAAGTTCAATAGACAAATTGCATCTCTGTGAACTGTCACAGCCTTGTCCTTGTTTTTTCTAGCAAACCAAAGTTAAGGAGCAAAATAGAATAAATAAACAGAGGTCAGAACCTCCATCTCCATACAAGATTCAATCAACTGATAAATAATGAGAAAGAATTCAGTTCTTTCACATTAATTTAAATATTCTTTATTTGAAATGAACCCTTGTATATCTGCACTCTGAGGATCGTAAGTTACCTAACCAATGTGTGTGTCATACCCTAATTAGCCACGTACTTCTACTAAATTTCTCAATATTCCTTGTGTCTGTTCTCCTTACCTTCAGTGCAGGATGGGGGCATTATTATAAGCCTATGGGGTTTATTAGCAAATAAGGCTTATAAACAAATAAAAAAATTACAAGGAGGAAAAGAAAGATGGCTAGATAATGATGTTTGGAGACGCAAAATCTAAGGTCAACAACATTTACAACCTTTTTAGTTGGTAATAAATCAGTTCAATTAACTCAGTGTCTTAGCATAACCTTATTCCCAACCAAAACTTTTATTGTAGCACAGTAGTTTTTATGGCAAGTGATTTTTTTTTTCTTTATTTCTTTTTTCTTTCTTTTTTTTTTTTTATGCCTCCAGATGTACAGTCCTATTGATTTGCTTTGCAAGCTTTCTGTAGAAGGTAGAATCAATGGAGCACTGTCACCCAAACAACTCTGAAGTAGAATTTATAGATTTGGGGAAATGACTTAATTGCTGGAATGGTGTTGGTAGCTAAGCCTGCCCACTTACACTTGTGCAACTACTGTGCATTATCAAAGTCCCAGGCATCAAATATGTAACAGTATATACAAGCAACTGAAAAATAATGAAATTTTAATGTCATCACTTTTGTGAGGCATTACACAAAATTTAACTGCTTTAACACAGGAATACCATCTCTGAATTTTTCCTTAATACTTCCTAGAACAGCTTTAAGTCTTTTAACATCTCCTAAGATGCACAAGGCTTCCCACTTTGGCTATATGAAAGCAGAGTAAAGGATTTTCCCCTCTCTCAGTGCCAACCATTTCTTTCTGTCTTTATGTGGAAAGTCTCTCCTTGCAAAAGCAGCACATGGGATTTGGTAGTGATTTGAAGGGCTAAAGACATACACATGCCTTCCAAGAAGAAAATAGCTCAGCATCACTTCACTGAGTGATGTATTGCAAAGATCATGGGTCTGCTTTGGTAAGTAGAAACTCACACAAAAGTTGATTCTCCCTCATCAGCTTGATTGTTGCAGTATCCATCAGTACAAGTCCCACAAATCACTGTGATTACTGACTGCCAAACCTCTTCTCCAAAGTCTTGTAGTCCTTCTGTTCCAACTTCTTCAGGAGGAGAACTTGCTGATATTTAAAAATGACAAGACTGCAAGCAAGCAGTGAGCATGTTTTGAGGGGACAGGGGGATTCTTTCTTTGTTTTGTTTGGGTTTTTTTGATCTGTTTTGTTTTGCCTGGTGATGCAACACTCTTTTGGACAGCTTTGTCCAGGAAATTTTTTATATCTTCACAGAAATCATCACCAGCCATACCCAGCTATACAGAAGGTACTGAGCCTTACTCTGAACACCTCCTACTTCTGTGCTTGGCTGCTGCCAGGACTATTTCCAGTGATGCCTTTGCCAAGGGATCCAAAAATGTATAACACCACACCATTTTCTAGCACTTCCAACTCCTGAAGACAGCATTGGATCTGGAATCAGAGGAGTGTTATTTACAAGGAAATCTTTTTACATACCTACATGATACTGTCTTTAGCCTGTGTCTCTTCAAGAGGCAATGTAAAGTCATTTGATTCACTTGCTTGACCAGTTTCTAATTGGATATAATGAAGCAATGGGAGATTGCTGTACACACTCCCTCCAGCACCACTCAATTATTCCTTGCGTCTCTGTGATGAGATCAGCAGGACAATTTGCATGCTGGGCTCTTCGTGCAACAGAAAGTCCCACCCAGCTAATGAGGCTTTACTGCCATTCCAGCACCATCACATTTTTATTCAGTTCTCCTTAGATTTACACTTCATATTCATATTCCCCTCTGCAAGTACCACATGAGTATATCAGCTTCTTAATGCAAAACAATACACAATCTTGTGGTGTGCATCACACATGTATACCTTTTGCTAAAAATCAGCTGTGCATTAAATGGATGGTATTTCTATTTAAAACAGCCAGCATGGTCTGAACAGATACACTGTGAGCTGGTTGCCTAGGCAACAAAATTCCTCAAATTAGAGGGGTCTGTAACAGAAGATGTTTATCTAGCTTTAATTTTGGGGCCTGGTTTCTAAAAATCTTAATTGACTCCTTTCAAATTTATCTAGTGATAATGCTACATTTCAAGCAACAACTAGGACAGATTCATCTACTGTATCTCTGATAAAAATGATAGATATTAAGCACATAAAATAGAGACAAAGGTTAAAGGGTAACTTATCTCAGTGTTTGCCAATTGTTTCGGCAGCTGAGCCTTGCCTCTTGGCTGCTAGGTTCCCTGTATATTTGTTTATTGACTTCATTCATATAAAGCCTCAAAAGTTATATTTGTTGATTTGACAGCACCTGGGGTATCAGAAACCAAAATTCTTGACCTTGTTTTTATTAAGTTCTATGTTTTCTATCATGTTTTCACTAAGTCTCCTGCAGCATGCTTCTCTCGCCACATAACTCAGCACCATGGACAGAGGTTCTCCCTAATCCTGGAAATGCTGTTGGACCTAATATAGAGGTATTGCAGAGATTTTTGTTTTGCTTCACTTTTTTATTTTTTTTCTTTGCTAAATGGGATGGGCTTTTGCTCTCAGTAAAGTACAACTGCAGTCTCTCTTAATAATCCCCATCCCCCAGATGGATGTGGAAGTAGGGTTGCGTGCTAGCATGGCTTTGCAGCAAGGATTTTAGGGCTTAGTGCTTCCACGCTGGGAGCTGTGGATCCATGACAGAGCAGCTGTGCCACTCCCAGGGCTTGAATCAGTGTCTTAGGGATGACATCAGACTCTGCTGTGAAGGGTGACACTGCAGGGCACAGCTGTTCTATCAGTGTGAATGTGGGGGTGTGTCACCATCATATTTTCTGGAAAAATCCCCTTGCCGAGGACTCTTCTCCTGGGAAAATGAGAAACCTCAGAGGAAAAAGAAAACAAATTCTTATCTCATTTGCTTCTCTTGTGTTTTGCTGCCTTGGAATGTGTTTGGAGATTTATCCAACAGGTGGTTGTTTCATTGGTTTCATGTGAATTGTTTTGACTTAATGACCAATCAGTGCCAAGCTGTGTTGGGACTCTGGAA
The DNA here is from genome assembly GCF_022539315.1 of Serinus canaria. Lineage (NCBI taxonomy): Eukaryota > Metazoa > Chordata > Aves > Passeriformes > Fringillidae > Serinus > Serinus canaria. The sequence goes on from NC_066317.1 coordinate 17,863,521, forward strand.
GGAGTCACGAGTTTTCATCATTATCTTTAAGCCTGCTGTAAGTATCCTTTCTCTCTTCTTTAGTATAGCTTAGTATAGTATTCTTTCATATAATATAGTATAATAAAATAATAAATTTGCCTTCTAAGAAGGATTGATGAATCTGGAGTCAGATTCATCATTCTTTCCTGTCATGGGGCACCCCACAAATACAAGAGAGGTGGCTGTACATCTGAGGGGATGCTGCAACACCAAGTTGGGGAGAACCATTTCAGCATCACTTTCCCAGGAGTTCAGCACCCATAGCTGCAGGGAAAATCCCAAAATGCTTATCTCCATTATTCATTACTTAACTGAGGAGATAGTCTAAAATATTCACTGTTAGGTAACTTCTGTTGTTCTTACAATAACAGAGGCTTCTGAAAAGCCAAGCAGGTCATGGCAGCATAGGTTCATCCTGCAGGTCTGTGGCAGCTGACAAATTGCTTTCAGAGGAGACTGTGTGTGCAAAGTTGTCCCCACTCAGGATCTCTTGGGATCCAAGTTTTCTGGCTTTCCAGGGACTTCAAAAGGAATTAAAATTAATAGGAGGTAAGCATTCAGATTTCTTAAGTAGATTTAAAAGCAAAGCCTTAATGTTTCTGTAGGTGTTTTTTTCCAAAGTGCTTAAGAAATTTGAGAGCACCAGGCTCCCTGCAAGGCAGCAGGGCTGCACTCCTCAATCCCTTTAGGGAGAGGATTGTGGGCTGCTTGCCCAAAGACAGGTAGAAAATATCTCCCTAAAGAAAAGGTTGAGAATTCTCCACCTTGTGTTTCCTTTCTGCTCACCTGGGTTGTACTGATCAGCACTGAAAGCAAATGTAGGACTGGGAATCAATCACAATAAGTTACTTCAGCTGTCTGAATTTAAGTGTTTCTTAGACCTTGTCTGGAGCTGTGGTTTAGGGGGAGGCATGTGCTGTTTTTAAACTTTGGGAGGAAAGAATTTGGTGTTCATGTGGTCTGGACAGCAGAAACTTTGCACAGATTATGGCGATACTACTTTTGTTTTGTTTTCTCCTCCAAAATTAAATCTCAAATTCATTAAATTAATTAAATGCCAAATTAATACTGATTTCCCCACTGTAGATTGACATTTCTCAGCACTTTGTTTCTAGAGCAGATATTCTTGCTTTTCAGCACTGTTTTTCACAGATGTTTTTAAAAACCTTTGAATGCAACACATGGAAACAGTCATGTGCACTCATGCTTGTGTATTCACAAAATAGAAATTAAACTGATTTGAGGAAATCTGGTAAAAACGACCGATCAAATGTACTAAAGTTTCAGTGCAAAATGCAGGCAGCAAAATATTTTCTGCTCAGCTGAGTTGGCCTCATCCTTTTCTTGCTGAGCACCCATTTGCTCCGTCTCCTGAGGACAAGATCTTTCTTGCTTTCATTAGGCTTCTCTAAAAATTCAGACAACATTGTTTGCTGTTCTCTACAGATAGATTTTGGCCTTTAAAAGCTCAGTCTTGCTGTACGATTTTGCAAGTACTACTAAATATTATGATTCTGGGTTTTTATTCTTAACTGTCCATCAATTTTCAGTACTTGAAAATCTCAGTGGTTTAGACAAGAGAGAGATGTCAGATTCAGCTCAAAGGAACTGCCATGATAGCAGCCTGTCACTAGGACCACTCAGTGACTCAAAATAAGATGCTTTGTTCCTAAGCCTTCTTTTGCATGTAGCTCTGGACATTTATTGTGGTGAGTTCAGCTTAGACAAATGTGTTTGCAGGTCCTGTCTTGTTCTTACATTTAACAGGAGAGATGGAAAAATGTACAAATAATTGCCAGTGGGGTAATGAATTCCCTCATACTTTGACAGAGCCTGCTAATTAAATTGTGATCCTGTGGGTTGTTTAACTAATTCTTCTGGGAAAAGGGTAGCCACATAACAGAAGGGTAGAGACCCATACCATGCTACTCAGAATTAAAAAGAAAAACTCTGGTTTCGGTTGATACAAAATAAACACAAAATACAAAGTCTTAATCAGCTAAAATATTTTAGAGCAAACTTCCTCTTTTAAAAAAGTCATTATTACTATTATTATTTCTTTGGTGTTTGACTGAAGTTTTAAGACATTTTTAAAGATGAAAATGAACATTTGGAAAGGAACGGTCATTTGGAAATGAAGTATTTGTTTAAAGAAAAAAAACCAGAACAAAACAACAAGAACAACAACAAAAACTCAAAAAGAAAACCAGTAAAAACAACAAAAAAGCACCCCAACTCTAAATACCAACCTAAGATATCTAGATTGTTACCATCCTGTACCTTGTTCCTTCCTTAGACCTTCACTGACATGAGGAGTAAAAGCAAATTTAAAGATTTTTCTTCCAAAAAAAAAAAAAATACTGTAGTATTAGCAATTAGCAGGTGGCCATTTATTTTTTTTCCAAAGCATTCTTTGATAGAAAAAAATTCTTTGCTTTGTGCTTATCTAAGAGCATGTGACATTCATCTGAATTGCAGGTGAGCTCACAGAGGACTACAGATCTTCTGCTATCAGCAAAAAACAGCTTTTGAGTTAGCTCTGCACTGGAATAGCTGAAATCCTCTTCAACTGAAGGCAGTGGCAGCACAGCCCTTTATGAGAAAAACAAACAAACTTAAACCAGTCTGTGGGGCATTTACTAAATCACATAGCCAGAATTCATGTATAGAGTATTTTAAGCCAGTAAAATCTGCTTGTGGGAAATACATTTGGGAGCAAAATTAGTTAGGATTTCTCTGTGTCATTTTACTTTGCTTAAAATTTTGAGTTAAATTTGGAAAAGCTTAATACTTTTTTTCTGAAATGTGCTAGGGCACAGAATCTAATAACTGGTGAATGGCACAAAACCTAGGATTGGAGGCAAGAAGCACATACAGGTGACTTCTGAACCCATGCTCTTTCCATGGCTGATTTTACCCAGTGTGATGTATGCTTATTGCTCTCACTAGCAGTGGAAGTGGGAAGTGCTAATGGTGCTCCTTTCTTGTTTCTCTTTTTTTATTTTTTTATTTTTTAATGTCTCTGGTCAGAGGAAATTAATGTCAATCCATTATTTGGCAGCGCTGGATGGTTCTGTTGAAATCACAGCAGGCTGGCCTTCTCCTGCAGTAGCAGGTAGACCAGTCTGGCTATCACATTCCAGTTTTGTGTCTCCTGCTGGTATTCCCTGTCTGAGGACCCACATCATCCATGGTGTTGAGCGGGTTAGTCATCTCTATCTCATCTCCATGCTGGCTGAAGTGCAGACCCAGACATTTCTGTATACAAAAGGCCCAAACCAGGTCCCGTCTTCCAATATTGTTTCTAGTGTCTGCTGCCATTGGTTTGACAGATTGTCTCCTTTTTTGAGCCTGACACTGAAAACATGCCCTTACAAAGTCCCAGTGGTGTGCTCAGCACCCTCCACTGGGTGTTAAGGAACTGCAGTGATGGAAGGCAGAGACTACCCCCCTCCTTCTTCTGCAGTTAGCTTTTCCCACTTTTTCCACAACCCAAGTCATCCAACAGGCTGACAACCTGCCAACAGGTCAGATTGCCTCCCAGAAAACACCTTAATCCCCTTCATATCTTTAGAGGACTGAGAAATTTCTTGAGAGTCTTAAGAAAGATACCTACATGATGGTGGCCTGCAGTGGTCCCAGTACAGCAAAAAAAAAGGAAACAAGAAGTTTGTCCTGCAGATTTGGTGACTTGAAGGAATATGAATGACTCAGTGCCAAGACGTTTTGTAAATCCATGCAGGAATCACTTCAATCATCTGCAAAATCACGTGCAGAACAGCTTAGAAATCATTTCTTATGTTAAATATTTATCCTGTAGTTATTGCCTGAGGAGGAACCACCTCACAAACTTTATGGCCAACATAAAGTTAAGCCTGGCTGACTAGAGAAGGGTCTTTTCAACTTCCATGTGTAGCCAGCTGAGAGAAATTTTGTCTGTTCATCTGAATGGGAATAATACCTTTGAAGCCCATTTGTACAAAGGGAAATAGCTGAATTTCAGGCAGGTGAATCACAGTTAATGTTCTTTGAGGGATTCTGCATTGGGAAACCATACTGGTGGCAGCTGGATCAAGGAATATTTGCAGTGTTGATCTGTTTTCTGAAGAGTCAAACCTACTTCTTGCATTTCAGGGATTTTCAAATGTTTGTTCTGTATCTCTTTAGGTTACCCGAGTCCTGTGAGGGCTTAGGTCACTCCATCCTGCTCACCAGGATAGGGCACAGGGGTTTATGACCTCACGTGCCCCAGTGGCATCTGTTATCTTTCTTTGTCATTTTTTTTGCTTTCTTTCCCCATTTCTATGGCAACTTTTGACAATGTCCCCTCTATTATGCAGTTCAGCATAACTTTAAAAAAAAAAACCAACTGTTAAATTTTCAGCAGGGTCAGATGTCAGGCTTTTTTGAACCAGACTGAACATTTGGCTGGCAAAGCTCATCTTGGCAAAGCAGAGAAAATTTCCTTTGTGGGGAAGCTTTTTCTAAAATGTACAATACATCCTGTGATTGTGGGTGATAACGTCTCTGCACTGCATCCCCAGCATGAAGTAAAGGCAGGTGACAGCAGCAGAAAAAATCAGCCACCACCATCAGTCTGGACTACCTGCATCTTTTTAGGCAATTGCACTTCTCTCATTGTGCTGCTCCATGGGTTTCTCTGCAGGGACAAGGCAAACTAGTGAACTTGTCCTCCTGGTGACACAACAAAGGGGCAGCTTAGAAGGAGGCTTTGCTTCTCATCTTGCTTTATTTAATTAGAAGAATCCAGAGCTAATAACACCTGAATCCTGCATAGAAAAATTCAGTGGTAAAAGACAGTATCCACAGGGCCTATGTCATGCCCATCTGCTCCCCAGCAATTATGATATCTGTGGTGAGCCACTCAGACAGTCACTGCACAGCTGTGAATGACAGCAAGTTAGAAAAAGTCTTGTAAAAATTGCTGGTGTGGTAGTCAGTTCTTCTGCACCACCTTAAGAGAAGCTGAAGTTTCCAGGCACTATATTCAAGAGCTGGACTCCTCAGTTCTTAAGTGTAGGACTAAAATACTCATGGGGGTCTTCCAAAAGTCTGGTCTGACTCTGGAAATGAGATGGGGCTCTGACCTTGTATTTGTGGTCAGGAAAGAATGAAAGAAGCCTTCCTCTGCAAATGAGATCAAAGGGGGCTTCAGAGAGCAGATCTTAACAGGAGCTTGGGGAAGAGCAAAGAGCAGGTTTTCTTTAAAAATTCAGATATGTAGAATGAAGATCAGCAGTTTCAGAAGATACCATGTTTATCACTGATACACTCAATTTATTTTTGTCTTCTGCCCTAGGAAATGACAGTGTTCTAAATGATGGGCAGGCCCAAGAGCACACCTTGAAACCCATGCATGAATGGAGGGAGGACACAGGTGTGCATTGCTTACACCTCACAGAGACACACATGTGCGTTGCTTACACCAAGAGATGAGTGCTGGGCCAAGATCTAGACCATGCCTCCCCAGGGGTGGGAGCTGAGGTCTGTGCCTGGGGCATTCCTGCCAAGACACAGCAACACATGCCCCCAGCTGGCCCTGTGAGCTGGGAGATCAGGGGGGTTGCACTGGGGCACCACGTGTTGCCTTTGCAGCTGTGATGGAATTGACAGGGAGAGGAAATGCAGGAGGCGTTATTTCAAAGCAGTCCCTCGCTCTGGTGCTTTGAGGGAAGCAGAGCAGCTGTCAGGAGGAATATCCCTATTCCATATGGCTGTGCTGTGTAAATATAGCACTGTAAACAACGACCTGCCTGGAAATAAATCCCAAGATGACAAAAAATACATGGGCATGGTTTCGCTGGCTCTTCTATCACCCATAGAAGTGAGTAATAAAGGCTGAATTACCTATTTTAAAGAGATGCATTTGTATTTTGCATAAAAGTATTCATATTTATGTAAAATATAAACCTCATTCCCCCTCCCCTTTTTAAATCACAACCATATTCTCTTGCTTCTAGAGGAAGTTTGTGTTTGTTTCACTGCTTTGAAATTAATTTTATATTCAAATAAACTCTTCCTCACTTAGGAACTCTTGAATTTTTGAAAACCATAGGGACCTAAAGGGTGTTGGCAAGTCCATTTGTTCAAAATGGTTCCATGGTGTAGATTTGAAAGCATTTAGGAACAGTTTTGATAATCCCTCTACTGAGCTACTTTATAACTTCACACTCTAAAATACATCCCTGACTCTGGCCTAAATCACTTCAAAAACAGAATTTAGACACTTAAGTCATTAGGAGAAAAAAATTCTACCAGAAATGCTTAAGTCCTTCTGAGAGTACGACTCAGTGTCTTTGGTGGCAAGTGCAGAGATGCTGCTTGTCAGATGAGAAAGCGAGTTTTGCTAGCAAGAAAATCCCCTCAGCTTTGAGAATTAAACTGCCATGATACCATACAACTCTTATGCTCATTGCAGCAGCTGTCATCAAAGTTCAACACCTTGTTCAGGTCTCTCACACCAGAAAGCAGTTGCCTTCATAAAACAGAAGACTGTCTAGGTTTGAAAACACAGGTGTCTGCTAAGGAATGTAGGAACCTCCCTTGAAATGGAAAATGTAAACCCCTTCCCTCTGAATTATAATAATTTTAAAATTAAGGGGCTCTCAGGTAAAGAGGAATAACAGTTCTTTACTAGGAAAACTAAAAGTACAAATGCAATATAGTACAAAAAAACCCCAAACTACTGACAGCCAGAATACAACCTGACAGCCTGTGGTTGTTAGCAGCAATTTGATTAAATGGTGGCTGCAGTCCTCCTGGAGTGACAGATGTGGTTCTGTTGGAGCAGTGAGCCTGTAGAAGGCTGGAGTTTTCTTCTGAAATCCTGAGGTGGTGTAGATGGGCCTGGTCTTCCTCTGAGAATCCAATGGGAAAAGGCTGCCTGTGGTGTTCCAGTTCTCAGACTATATCCAGGCAGGAATGCTTGGCTCCTCCCCCTGGGCAGAGCAGCTCACAATGGGGTGATGTAATTTTATCAGTCATGCAGTGACACTCAGTGGCCCATTAACAGAAGATATCCCCCTGGAGGGAGGATTGGTTGTGGAAGTGATAAAGAAATCTGCCCGATTAACAGAAGATAACTGCCCTACTTTTAAAGATGGGACTAGAATACTGACCCCCAGCCACATCTTGTAACCTAAGACAAAAGACACATAGGCATCTCTTCAGAAAGAGCAAAGCATGGCAAATTCCTTTCTGTGTCATATCTCATACAGCAAAATCAAGAAAGACTTTTAAAGTGGTTCACAAAAAACAGAAGCAAAAATAATTGGTGTAGACATATTAGATGACCTACCTAATTACACAGTAGATTGGTAATGCCTTTGTGTGCCCACATGGGAGAGGAGTTAAATATAGATCCTGACTTATATTCTTCAACATGAGAGTGTGGTTGGTTATTTTTATGCAGGAGAAGGGGAAATCATGGAATTGTAACTACAAACACATCACCTTGTGGTTCTGTGTATGCCCTGCACTAGGAAATACCTAGAAATAGTTTAGACCCTCATTTTGTCTAAACCTGGATGCCTATTGTCACAGGGCTGGCAGATGGAAAATATGACCTGTGGGAGGCAATTGTTTTTCTGGAGAGGCAGCCCACTGCCTGTCTGGGCAGGAATATTTCTACCCTTGGTCTGCAGTCTCCCAAGGGGGTTAGATCATGGAATTGTACCATCTAACCTCCCAAGGGGGTTAGATCATGAATATGCTAAGTTGGAAGGGACCCATCAAGATTATCAAATCCAACTCCTAGCCTTGCTTAGAACCATCCCCTAGAGTCACACCATGTGCTTGAGAGCACTGTCCAAACGCTTCTTGAACTCTCTCAGGGCTGGTGCCGTGACCACTTCCCTGGGGAGCCTGTTGTAGTGCTCAAACGCCCTTTAGGTGAAAAATTGTTTCCTAATATCCAACCTAACCCTCCCCCAAGAGAACTTCAGTCCATTCCCTCAGTTCCTGTCACTGCTCACCAGAGAGAAGAGGTCAGTGCCTGCCCCTCCTCTTCCCCTCATGAGGGAATTGTGATCTGCCAAGGGGTTTATCAGCACCTGCAATTACATGGTCCCCATTTACCTCAGAGACAGTGCAAGAAATACAAGGTGTGCACCAATCCCAGCTGTGCTGGGAGCCAGGTCCTCACTTCTGTGGTGCATGGGGTGACTCTCTCCTTTGTTTGACCAGTGGATTTGGTATGATTGTCTTTTCATTGTGGCAAACACCTCACTGCAGAACAGCTTTCCAAACTGAGAGTGGAACTGGCATGTTGTATTTTGGGGCTTAGGGTCACCACTTCTTTCTGCCCTATCTTCCCTGGTTTGGGAGAAGTCCTTTGTACTTAAGGCTGTGATCAAATGTTGTGGATGTTAAATTTTTGCTGTCCCTGCCAGCAGCACTGCTCTAGCAGACAGAGGTCCCATTTCTTCTTCTCATGAACCTTTTCAGAGAGAGGAGGGGAGGGTATTGATCTTCCTGGATTTTCCTTGAAGCTTCAGTCAGCTGTCAGCAGGTTGGCACCCAGGCAAGGTGCTCTCTGCTTCCTCTTGGCTGCCAAGATCCTCATTCTGCAGCCTTCCAGTCTGCTTGGTGTGCTCTCAGTGAAAGCAGCTGCTTGTAGGGCTGTAGCTGGCAACTCTTCACCAGCCTCTTGCCCCACTGCTGCTTCCTAGAGCATTTTGGTGGGGCACAGTTTTGCTGAGATTATCTCCTCAGCAGTGCTAGGGGCACCAAAAAAGATGTTCAGGTTTTGAAGAATGACATCAGTAAATTTGGACATCTTTGTTATGATATCTACTGAGATTTTTGTGGGGGAGGGGAGAAATAGCTAAGCCTAATAACAGCAAACATTTAAGAAATAAGGTTCTGACTAACTCATTGAGTTTTCCTGTGGGCATATTATTTTAAGGTAGTAAAAACAAGACAATAAATCTTGCTGGTAGTTTGGCCAAAAAAAGATCTTCTATGAAGACAGGGCAATGGATGTGTTTCATAGAATGGATATCAAACACCTTCTTGTGTTTGATAGAATGAATAAATAGAATGTCAACTACTTCTTGAAGTTGAAATACTGATCCTAAATATGCTTGAAAGTAGGCAGAGTCTGACTGACTACAGCCCAAGAGGCAGGAGAATTGGGAAGTCCATGTCATTTCAGCCAAAATATGTTAGTCTTACTGCTTCATGCATTTTAACATGAACTCAAGTTTTAGTTTTTTGAGATTCTCAAAGCAAAATATGGGAAGAGCTCACCATAAACTTATCTGCAGCTTCACAGGCAGTTTCTGTGTCCTCCACTCCATCTGCTTAACCTTCCTGGGAAGCTGATGTTCATCTTTGGGCTTCAGGTAATGGTTTTGTTTTACCAAGAAACAAACCTGGATCAGTAGCACTCATGGGACTGCCAAATGAAAATGGAATTAAAAAATGCTGACAGTTGCTCTAATAATCAACATTCTGCTTTGAAATATTCTTGACACTTCCTTTTCAAATTAATTTGAGAAACATTTTATATGCAAAAGTCTTAAGGAGGTTTTCCTGACCCTGGGTGTTTGAAGATTGTCCTTTGTATGCAGAAAGCTGAAGGGAGCACCTGAGAAAAGAGCTTATAGAAATGCTCATTTCTAGTACTTTGGCTATATCAAAAATATGCATTATGTAGGTGAAGGGTTTTTTATTTTGCTTTCATTGGTTTTGTTGCAGTTTCCTTACAGTTCATCCACACTCCAAAAAGAAATTTATTGAGACTCAGACAGGAGGAAGTCCTGCTTCTTTTCATGTTTGTCAGGACTACAAGGTGGACTTGGCCCTGGCATGAGAATGCTTGAATTATATGGGATTTTTGGTCAGCATCAGGCCTTCCTATTTGAGTTTCTGGGCTGCTGGGGATTCAGTGTATCCAATACTCCTTAAGTGGAAGGTTTTGATTTAGTGTTTTCTAACCTGTGACCTGTGCCAACTGTACTTGAGTTCTTCCAACTATATCTGACTTCAGGCTTACAAACCAGACCTGAGCACATGCTGTTGAAGAGATCTTTGTAAGCTGAAAGGCTTTGTAACTGAGGCTTTTGAGAAGCAGCCTAGTGTCATCAGGCCCTGCCCAATCCCCCTGTTGGTTCCTCTCACCCACAAGGCAGATGTTACACCCCACTCACAGCAGGCTGCAAGGGGACAGCTGTGGAGCTGGAAGGCCTGAGCACCACTCACTCTTGGGAGGTTACTGTGCCTTGCTGCTGACAGGCTGCACAGACCAACATTTTGGCACAGTGGATAACCCAGAGCAACTTGTTAAATCCCTGAGGGCACAGTGCTGGCTGTTCCTCTTCTGTTCACAGATTCCCACAGCTCCAGTCACTGGTGGAGTCTCTTCTCTGCCCACACAGGTACGGTGTGGGTGGCAGCTTCAAACAGACCCTGCTGCAAAGATGACACACTACATATTTTAGTGACTGTCTTGCTCAAAGGATGGGAAAATAACAGCCAGCATGCAGAAAAGGAATAGAATAATTTCATATTTTTACAATCTCCTCGTTAGTCATTTCATAACACTTTTCCATAAAGTTACATGCCCACATACTACACATTTAGGGTTTTTGACATCTCTAATTGAGGAATCTTTTTTGTCTGCCAAGTACTGCTTTTAATCTGCTTTTACATATTCCTTTTACCTATATAAGGACTATTAATTTCTGTAATATTTTTCTGAAAGCCATGAAAGTATAGTTCTCACTTCTGAAATTGCAAAGATAGCTTAATGATAATAAATTATACTTTACCAGATTGCATGTGGGAAACATTTGGCGTTAATTGAATTACTTGTTTCTTCCAACTCAAGTATCATTTGCCAATACATATAATTATATCTAGAGAAACTTATATACATTCTTTACAAATTTTACATAAATATACTTAAGATCAGGTAATTTTGATCATATTTAACAGTGGGCAGAAAACAGCTTCTCTTTGTGGACTCTGAGACACCCTTGAACTTATACTTTATTTTCTTCTTTCCTATAACTTCAGTCATGGTCATGAACTAAATATTATGCTTTTTCTTTCTCATATAAATATGTAATTGAAATAATTAAAGGTAGGCAGAAAGTACCTGATAATATTTTTTGTGAGGAAATTAACTATTTGCTCTCCTTTGTTGCTTATGGAAGACATTTAAAATTAACATGAAACTGGTGTTAATGACCACCTTACTTTAGCAGCTTAGAACATTTTTCTCCATAGGAGTTGAATGTTAACAGCATAGTCAGTTGTGGGTTAATTATTTTATTTGTTGTATTAGATATTATTCTTAGGCTCAGATTTTTGTCATCTTTTTTCCCTTCACAGGGAAGGTTTTAACCCAAGACTTATAATCCTGTGCCATAGTGTCAACCTCAGGAAACAGATGCAAAAGTTAAGCCACAGTAATAGACAAGGTACAATTAATCTCTATTATTTTGTTGGTTTTGGCCAGGATAGAGTTAATTTTCTTCACAGAACCTTGTACAGACTAGGTTCACCTGCTTCTTTCGAAATGTTGTCTTGTAATCCTCTGCAATGAACCAGAGAGCTCCTCCAAGGTTATGAAAAGTGCTTGGGTTTAGAGCATTTTCCTAGCAGTTGATGGAGACTTAGTGAATCACTTTGTAAGACCATCTGTTCCTGAAATTTGAACTCTTTGTCAGTGTCTTCATTTGTTTCATGATTTAGGAAGCTGCTTTGTGTTGTCAGAGGGGGTTTTCCAGTTAAAAATACTATCAGTTTTAAGAACTTACAGTATTTTTCTTTTTAGCTGGGTTTCCTGGGCTCTTCTCTGGTTCTCATTACTGTGATTAGCTTCTGCAGCAGGCCATCATTACTAATTAGAATTAGCAGAGGAGCTCTCATGTGTTCTAATTGCACATCCAGCTTCACCCTCTTAGTGATACCTGTAAAAATGCTGCAGCAGTTCCTCCTGTAGCTGAGTAATGATTTGAATTTGATAGGCATTTGTTACGTCTCCCTAAAGTTTCTATAGCAATACCAATATCTTACACCTCAGTTCAAGTCAACTTTTAAGTTCCCTAAATGTGAAACTGTAAACTGAAAAGCTGAGAAGTAACAGAGTTACTGCTGTTCCTTGCTGCTTTGCTGATCTTATTAATTTTAATGATACTGGAAACTCACACGGGTAAGGGCAACAGTACCTATAAAAATGAAACACACCACTCATATTCCTGCATCTTTAGCATATATGCCTGATGCAGAGGCAAAAGATCTGGTTCTGGGGAACTGCCAGTGCACTGTGTGATCCTGCCTGGCTCTTACCACCTTCATGGGGGTGGGAATGCAGCTCCTGCTTGCTCTGGTGCCACGGGGGGGCTCTTGATATGGTTGTAAATAAATTGCTGCCATCACTTGTTTATAAGTAGCATAGTTTAATATTGAGTATGTGTGGATTAATCAGCTCACAATTATATAAATAATAATGAATTACTAGTTTATAAACATTGTCTGATTATTAAACACTTAATAATTACTTAATAAGCACAGAAAATATTGTGTAAGTGTAACATATCAAGTGGAAGACGCTGTTTGGCTGCTTCCTGCAAAAGTGCCTTCTCTCCCAGGGTGCAGGAGCTGGTTCAGTCTTGGGTTCATCTGTGGTGAGTGAGGACAATTGGGCCAGTAACACTGCCCCCCCAAATCTCCAAGCAGGCACCACACATCTGCTGGTACACATCACTTCTACCCTTGAAAAGAGATGGGGAGGGACTGGCCCAGGGTTCCTTGGATCCCTGAGGAAGAAGCCAGGCTGCTTGTGCAGAGAACAATGCTGCTGCTTGCTCTGCTCCTGGTTGAGGACAGCCCTGCCCATCCTTTGGCTAATTAAAGCTTCTGCTCATTATAGCAGTGTGGGTTTTGACAAGGTCATAAATCAGTCACTGTCCTAGGAATATGAACTGCCATAATTGTGCATTGTCTAAACATTAACTAATGACTAAATGATAATTCCAGCTGTTGTACATGCAATGAATTAAGAGCTGGACATATAAAAACAGTGTGAAAACTGTCTTTTCCCCCAGAGACTCTTTCAGACATTGAGTTCTGCGTGCTGGCCTCTCGAACTTTGGGGACCAACGTGACTTAGCCCCCACCTGAGGCAGGAGTCTCTGTCCCCTGCCCATCTCCTGCCTGCCTGGAACCCAGCACCTTCCCTCCCACTCCTGCTCCCCTGCTCAGATGAATCAATCTCAGTTGCTGAGCTCAAACACACAGGACTTGTTCTCTGCTCCAAGACCCATTCCATCCTCTGGAACTCTTTTCCCAGCCCCAAACACACAAGACATTTTTTAATGTTTTAGAGCCCCCAAAACAGCCTCATCAGCCTGTTCTCAAGTCTGGAAAACCCAAAACTTAATCTCCATTTCCAAATACAGAAAACACAGAGCTAATTCTCTGGGTTTGATGCCTCTTGGTCTTGAGGCCCATGAACACATCTTCCTTTGAGAAGGAAGAAGCCCAAAGCCCATGGTTTGCCCTCCTTTCCTGGAGTGAGATGAGCTGGGGTTTTGCAGCCCTAAAACAGCCCCCCCTGCCTGAGCCCATGTCTGGAAACAGGATTTAGAATAGGTGGCACTGCCCTGGGCTGGATCAGCTGGTCTGGTTCCAGCCAGGATGCCACCTCCCCCATTCCAAGAGCTGCTCAGATCAGTGGGTGCCACGTAATGCCTTCATATCTGGGAACTGATATTTCTGAGAGTAAAAATCGGAGTAAACTCCACCATAATAAACTGTTCCCACATCTAGGGCAGGCCAGAAGGTTCCCTCAGGGGCAGATGTGCTGTCAGAAGCCCTGGATCAGGCACTGAAGGTGTCAGAGCTGCAGTGAGAGCACGCAGACATGTTGGGAACTGCAATTTTCACTGGAAAGCACACAGCTGTCTGCATAGAGCACTCACAAGTGAAAAATATTGAGCAAGGAGAAAGAGCAAAACAAAGAGAATCCCAGAGAACTCCCTAACATCATGTTAGCATCTCTTTTCCTACAGTCACAATCAGGTTTTTGCACAGGAGGGTGGACATATGGAGGACAGGCACATTGTTATCTGCTTCTGTCAGTGTGCCTGAAGGACAGGCACAAAGCCTCCTGCACTGCTTAGCTGGAACAAGTGCCAGGAGAAAAGGGAAATGCCATGCATGAAAGCCAAGCCTCTAGCCCCAGCCAGTGGTAAAGGAAAAATCCAGAGGTGTGCAAAGACCAAAATATCACCCAGCCTGGCACTGCAGCTGATAACACTTAGACTGGACAGACCCTTCCTTTGCCTGGAGCTGTCTGGGTTCAGTTTCCATCCTTCCTTCCTGATTTGGGGCAGGGACTAATCCTCTCGACTTTGGAAGACCTCTTCACTGACTGTGGTGTTTTGGGAAGCAAAGATGTCTTCAGAGATGCCTGTCTCTCCCAGAACTATTCAAGGAATATGTAGGAAGATACTCCAAAAAGCCAGGAACTTTTGTCCAAACATGCTCTAATTTTATTTTATTTTGCTCCCAGGGAGACCACCTGTTCTGAGGCAGCAAAGGGCAGCAGCCCTGCAGGGCTCTTCCAAGCCTTTAGAGGCCCTAATTGTCCTCAGCTGGGCCTGCCTTGTGGTATTTATGCTCCAGCTGAGGAGCATCATCTGCTGTGGTTTCTCCTGCTTGGCTGCTGGAGGAGCAGGGCTTCATCTTCAAGGCTGACTTCATGGTCACTGTCCTCCATCACACTGTGTGCTGGACCAAAGGGTGTGTGAGGACAGGGTGATTATCTTCCTGGTGGAATACAGGGGTGAAATACTGCAGGAGGTAAGAGGCCCTTTTCTGGTTTGTGTATTTTTTTTTTCCTCTGGATTTTTTCTTTCTTGCTGATGAAAAGCTTTTACTGATGTGGGATGACCTGGCCACTGTTGTCACAGGGCTTTGCTTTGTTCAACTTGTGGGCAATCTGCATGAGTGAAACTGTTCTGGCCTTGGGTGTGTTAAACTGATAAGGTAATGTAAATTAGCCTTAATTTGTCCTTTCTAGTGGCCCAAGAGGCAAATTCTCCCTTTGGCAATTCCTGCAATTTCTAGTATGGAATGTCTTCTTATGAGAGCAGCTGGGATTTTTGGTAGCCTTGACCAAGTTTGGAAAGATTTGCATAGTGCAACCAGCAACTGGAATCTCAGTGTGTGGAACTCCAGCTCATCACACGGAGAAAAAGGCTCTTTTGAGCATGCAGTGCTTGCTTCTGTGCCTGATTTTTCTCTCTCCTGTGGAACTTTATGTGAGGAGAAGGTAAAAGTACATTTCTCAAAAAAGTCCTGTGTGACCTGTATTTCCCTGTCCCTTTACTAAGGCTGAGGAATATCAGAGCTACTGAAGCTTTGGGGTAGTCAGAATTTGAAAGGTGCAACCTGTCTGCAGACTAAAAGCTGTATTATTTATTTCAGAATTAAAACAGAACATGCGTTTTAGATTATACAAATAGAGAGCTTTTGACAGCAGCAAACTTAGCTTTGATTCTGGAGAGAAAATCCCTTCATTTTACAAATGGCTGTCATAACTTTCACTGGAGGATTTAATATCAAGCAAAGGCTCTTGCAAAACCTTTAAGGTGGTCTGTAATGAGCACCAAGACTGCAGTTCTGTTACTGAAAATAACCTCATTGGTTAAGAGATATTTCTTGCTTGACTTCCCACCTACCGCTTTGTTCTTAAAACCTGAATAAAAGTCCTCCTTCCAAGAAAGGAGACCAAAATGTGCATGTAAAAATGTATTCATGAAGGTAGTGCTTAGCACGAGCTGTGTTTTCAGAGTTTTGAAACAAGGGTGAGAAGCACATTGTCTTATTTGCTGAGCATTAGTCTTGCAGCCTTGAAATCCAACGTGAGTTAGGATTTTGAAGCTGTTTCATAACTGGAAGGGAACAGGGTTGGAAGAACCAACTGTATATGACAGCCTGGAGGGAGAGAGCTCTTGCTTTAAGTCAGACGAGTTTCCTGCCTTGCTGAGAGCTGCTGTGTGAGATTTCCAGGGTTCCTTGTGCTTGATCCCAGGATGTGCTGTTGCCAAAGTCTGTAGAGACACTGGCTGCACTGTCCTTCCTGTGAGTGAGAAACAGTGTCATGTCAAAGATCTGGATGGACATGGACAGTGAGATGGTCAAGGAACAGCTGTAAAGACTAAAGGAAGAAATGTTGTAACTGATGCTGTTTAGCATTAATAACATCCCAATCCAGTTATGTCTCATGTATACAGTAAGGTGACAAATGCCCACATTATCCTGGAGTAAGGGAGGCATTGAGGGGCCAGGTTTGGAAGAGGTGAACAGGCATTGGTTTTACATTAGGCTGCTCACTGCTTCCTGGCTGTCTGGCCTGCCTGCAGAGTACTTTCTGCAAAAAAAGTGCAAAATTAAACTTTGAGTGGACAACTGAGTGTAATTTATAGTGTTTTCACATCCCCTTCATTTTTGGTTTGCATAAAATGTCTTGTTTATTTTCCTGATTATTCATTTCAACTGTACATATGATTAAAAATAATGAATGTTATTAATTTTTATCATTAGTACCATCATTACGCCTACTCATATCCTTTGATATTATTGCAAAAATTATCTTTAATAGTTTTAATAGGAGCTATTCCCCAGGCTAATGAGGATATAAATCAAAGTATTAAACAGGGTAGAAAGTAAAGTTTTGGACTCTGTTCTGAAATGGAACCCCCTCTGTGCAGTGGATACCTTCATGTTTTGCTCAGAAGAATATTTATATAGGTCTCTTCCCCGTACTTGCATGAGATGGGGTTTAAAGTTGACTGACATCAATTAGACTGTCTGTGGCAGCAGGGAGACAAATTCAAAGGTAGGAGAAGGAGCAGCAAGGATGTTGCTGCATTCTGTTCTTGCAGAGGTCAGGAGGTCTCTTGCCCCTGGCAGTAACAAGGCGAGGTAGACTGAGTACTCCAGGGAATCCCACCTGAAGGACTTAAGCAAGAAGCAAGTAGATACTAGTCATTAAATTCCACAGGAGCGTGCAGAGGAATTCTGCCTAATTGCTAGGATTCCATCTGTTAAAGCTGAGACATGGCAAAAAAGAATAAATAATCTCTCTGGTAATTTTCCAAAGGATGTCTTCTAAACATTGGGAGCCATCTCTGCCCTCTTATTGTCCTCTGTTGCTTCGCTGTTTGTAGCAGTGTGCAGCCTAGAAAGGAAGGGGTGTTGGCAAGGGATCAGAAAGTCAGGCTGGTTTCCTGTGCTTTTTTGTTTTATTGGGTGTTTCACCCATTAATTTTTGCAAGGCCTTTTTTTTCTTTGCTGTAAATATTGAACTAAAGATCATTTCGTAGAGCACAAAGCTCTTGCCAATATGAGCAAAAGCAATATAGCAGATAATGCTTTGGCGTGTTCTCTGTGTTTCTAAAATTTTCTGTTCAGACTCGAATTCCCTGCTTTAAGAGGATTGCAGTTTATTTGCTACAGAGCCTGCCAATAAAAGCTTTTCAGATACCTATTTTAAACTAATTGTTGCTAGTCTTGTCACAGTTTTTGGGGCCAAGGACATTGCTGCAGTTCATGGGGAAATCTGTTAGTGCATTGAATGAAGCTGCTAGAAAGCAAAAGCCAAGAAGTGCAAAGAAAACAGAGTTGTGCCATCCAGCCTGTTGCTGGCTGAACACTGAGCAATTTGGGGCTTTAGGGGCTTCAATAGCATTCTTCTGGCTGCATCTCTGAGGTGCTGGTGTTCTCCTGCAATCCGTGATGAATCTCTTCCCCAGGTGGACAGGAGTGAAAGCCTGTCGAAGGGTAAAAATGTGTACAACTCTTCCTCTAAAGAAGTGCTAGAAGACAGCAGCTAACTGGACTTCAGTCTGATCCAGAACACATCCTCATAGTTTCTTGCTCCTAGACTTTGAAGGTAACTTGTTCATCAGCAATTTAGGTACCAGACTTTCGATGGGTCGCTGAGAAAAGTATCCTGAGCCTGGAGAACTGGAGCTGGATCCCATCTAGAACTGCTACCAGCAGTGCTAGGGGCCAAGAGGCTACTGCAGGGAGGGTGCCCAGAGCTGTGACTTGGCTAGGGTCGTGTTGCAAGCCTGCTGCAGTCAGTTTGAACCTGGGTCCGTGGTGTCCTAAGGCAGCACAGGAAGTGCCTCTTGGTCCTTTCAGTCTGCCACTCCCTGTACTGCTCCATGATAGGTGCTCCCCTTGCACTGGGATAAAGCACGGGGTGATAAAGGCTTTCTGCTTGGTTTCAGTAATGGGCTGTAATTGAGGCAGGCTTGAAAATCTTATTTTTAATGTTGTACAACACTTCTGTGTTGTTGGTGGTGCTTTTTGCAAGAGGAGATGAAAACTAGAAGGAAATGGGGGGAATTACAGATGCATTTTTCCTTTGCCCTTAGTAAATGAGGTCTTCAGTGTCAGTCATCTTTCAAACTGCTTGATTGTATATAATCATGAGTGTCTGCCTAGGAGCATCTCTGGTTTGAATAGCAACAGCTCCCTCTGTCTGCCTCGATCTGTGGGCTGTTGTATTTCAACATATGATGCCATTTTCTTACTCCCTGCCCACTGAAATTCCTGCTCTCCAGGTGTGTCTGCAGCTTAAATGGATTGACTTCGAGAAGGTTTTAGACTTCCTCTGCATATTTTTAGGAGTGGCTGCAAACTTATTGCTGTTACTTCCACTACCAGTTTGTGAATGGAGCAACTATTAAAAAACCCAAAAGTGGGGTAGGGGATGCAGTGGCTGCATTAGTGGGAGAGACTCTTTTCTGTTGAAAGCGAGCTTTGAACAACCTGCGAGTTACTGTCACATTGAACACATCTCTGGAGGTTTGAAAGTTTTATACCCTCTTCCAAAGTGCTGCTATTGTCTGAGTAACAAATGTGAACAGAACTGGTCTGTTAAAAGCAAGTCATGCACACTTAAGGACATGGCAGTAGCTCAGCGCTAACAATGCTGCCACATTCATTTCAGCAAACTGTTACTGCAGTACAACTGTAGCTCCAGCAAACCATTTGCCTTGTGATGAGGAGCCAGCGTGCCATTAAAGGCACGCTATTAACATTTCCTAGCTCTCTTCTCGCTCTGACATTTGTCCTGTGTGAGGTTTTTTGATCACAATCTCAGCGGCAGACTTTGCTGTACGTAGCACTTCAAGGTTTCATAAAGCTGCCTGTAAAGGATACATCATATCTCATCTGGTATTTGCTGCAATAGATAGAGGAGAAACAACCTGCCTGAACTTTGTTTTGGATTAAAATATTGTGCCCAAGAGCTTCCTTTCATTTTTAGGGTTTTTTCAATATGTGAAAACAGGGCTCCAACTTTAAAGTACAGCACAGATGATGACTCAATGCAGCTCTGCTACAAGGAGGACATTTGCAATGCTTTAGGGGGCAGAGATTATTCAGATGACAAGCAAAAATCTTCTTTTCCACCACAGGAAATGTCCTCCACAGAGTTTGTGGGAGATATAGTCCAGCCAGAATCCTCCAGATTTAGGTGACACATGGAGGCCCTTTGGGCTGGCTGTGGTTCCTGTGATGTTTTGCTGGAATATTTCTGAATAAGTGGAGTTCTAGAGTTTGAGTCTTTGACAGATTGTCCTCTTAATATTGAATTCTCAACTGGATGGAGGCATACATTTTCTTTTAGGTTGCTGTTGCCTCCTTAGTGAATTGGAATGAGGCACTTTTTGAAAAGTATTCCCCAAGAACCCAGATTAAATAAAAAAAAAAAAAACACTATCAAAAAAGCAACCAAACCAATACAGCCATTTAAAAAAAAATGCCACCACCAGTTTGCTACCACTCCTGAATTCTGCTTTTTGATTGAATTACCAGGGTGGTCTTGGCATGTGCGTGCATGGTCAGAGGTGTAAGAAAAGTGGCAATGAATTTGGAGTTGTGTTTCACGGCATGGCTCAAATAAGTGCCTATACTTCAGAAAAATCTCCTAAAATTTGCACAAAGAAAGCAGCACGTGGTGACTGCAAGATGAGATGCTTCTATGTGAGAGGTGATGCTGCTGCCAGTGGTGTTGATAACAGACCTGCTGGTTAAAGCAAGGGGTGATGGATGAACAGCCCCTTGTGAATGGCATAATGAGGGCTGGGTGGGCTGTCCTGTGCCGAGTTGTGTGTTTCCAAAGCCAACAGCTCAGTGACAACTGCTATTCTGCATGCAAAGGAACTCAGTCTGTGGGGAGCCCTGGTTTTTTTCTGGTCACAGATGACCTCTAGTCACAGCATGGGTTGTGTGAAGCTTGGTATGTTTTTGAGAGCAAAGAGCACATGTTTTAGGGGGAAAGATGCTTTGCTGATGTATACCAGTCGGGTGAATCTACTTGGATAGACGGGAAAGATGAATTTAGGATAAAACCGTGTTCCCTGTGCTGTTCTGCAAAGGCAGATGTCTGGCATCCTCTTCCTGTTGTGTTGGCATTGCTTGCACAAGTGCCCACTTGTTACCAAGGCCAGCTGGCTGGCCTTTGGGATCAGTGCTCCCAGAGCACAGCCTTGCTGCCTGAAAAACCTGGAGAGGCAGCCAAGAGGCACTGAAGTCTGTGTGCTTGGACCTTGGGTGCCCAAGTCTTTAAAGCCCAGGGGGAACATTTCCAAATTTATTTGGTGTTTTGGATCTCTCGTGAAGTATTTGAGTAATTGGAGCTGTACTGTTTGGGTGGAAAAAAAACTGGGCTTGTTTTTCAGCTCAGTGAAAACTATGTGAAAAATTCCAAGGGCAAATGAAAGTAATTCCTAAATGGTTTGGCTCTCAGAGCTTTGAGGGCCATTTCTATTGGCTACAGTGACAAAGGATTTTAAGATCCCTCCCAAATGCCTTGAACTTTGTTGTGGCACTGAAATTCCCCATGCAGTCAAAGCAGGAATAGAGGTGGTTCTGACCATGCATCTTCTGTCTGAGGGATGGAGGGGAGAAATGTTTCCCTTATGCCCATATCATGGTGAGTGTAACAAGGATGAAGCCATCTGTCCCTTAGAAAATGCTTCTGCAGTGAAGGAGGACCAAGGGCACTTGAAGAGAAAAGAGGCATGTCCAGGGACAATGTCTGAGCTGGCCTTTGAAGGCATGTCCTGGCTGGTGGCACCAGCACCGGGCTCTGTGGCACAAAGGTGGCAGGCAGCAATCCAAGCTTGTCAGCTGCTGCAGCTAGCAGGGAGGACTTGGGCTAGCACACAGTCTGTCTGTCTTCCACCTCTGGGAAACACCCAGTGTTTGAATTCCAGCCCTATGTACCAGGAGCATGAACATCAAATGAGGTTTAAACTGAAGGATTAGCCAGAGACCTTAACCAGGCTCTGGTTATTCCATGAGTGCTGCTGCTGCTCCTGGCTTGCTGTTTACTCATCTGCACCTGCAGTGTTGAAAGCTGTACAGAAATCCTGTTCAGCCTGAGCCAAGAAGTATAGCTAGGCTTTGTGTGTACTGAGGGCTTTATAAAGGTCATGAATTGAGCTTTTGTGCCAACCTTTTTGTGATTTACTTCTCATTGTTTCTCTTTCTCCAGGAATTCCTCCTCTGAATTGCCATCTGCCAGCTCTTTTAACAGGGAGTTCTGTGTTGTAGATTTTCTATTAGCATGAGTCTTACTGCCTTTGTTCAGGAAAGCTGGATCACTGTGGAGGCATCCATGTGTTGCTGTATCTACTGAAGTCATGATGAAGGGTGACTTGGTTTTTGGAGGGTAAGGAGCAGCTAGCTCCCAATAGTCTGCAGCACTGGGTGTAACAAAATTGCTGGGACAGCAAGGAAATGTAGGGTGTGAGTGAGATTGTTGGTCCAAGGACAAAATAATTCAGTTTTACTGTAAGTTTTGTGGTTTAGGTCTGTGAGGTGTTCATTCAGCAACATTCATAAGCCTTCTATTACCAGTTCTGAGTATATTTTTGTCTGCTTTCACTCTAATGCCGTGGAAAAGGATTAGGCACAAAAGACCAGTTGCAAAGATGCTTCCTGTGGTCCCTGTAACTGGGGTTTGCTGCTGTGCTCAGACCTGCAGAATGCTGGTGCAATAGACTAACATGGTTCTGTCTCTCACTTTGGTGACAAACACTGTAAATTCTCTCTTTAGGATGCTTTGATTAGTAGTCATGGAGTTATGACATGCAGCCTTCATGTGAATGCCTTTCAAAAGACACAGTGACTGTGGTACACTATCAGCATTAAAAATTCTTCATAATTCTACTTTTGAAAGCAACCAGCATCTCCTTCTGTAAAGTAGAGTGAGGAAGCTTCCTCTCTTGAAACTCACTAGGAGCTGTGATGCACTGATTGCAAATAGAAGACAGCAGTTTCTACTGCTTATGGTTTCTACCCTGGCAGAAAAGGAAAGACAAGGCTGTGCAAAGCAGGAATCTGGAGAAGGATTAGTTTGCCCATCTGTGGGACAAGTGTCTATTATAAGCTCCCTCTGGTATGAGTGGGTTACCTGTGAGAAGGGCTTGATTTCTTTAAAAAACCAGCTTAGCTCAGATGCCTGACTTTAAGCCATTTAGCATTGGGTAATATGATTATCATCTGCATATCTCTATTATGATACAAGCTGTTGATTTTCTTCCCTCAGTTTTCCATTCCTAAAACTTTACAAGATTTCCAAGTATATTTTAGCCAAAGCAGAACTAGGAGTGTGAGGTGTCCACTGGCTTATCACTTCTTAATGCCAGAGCCCACTTTGCTCATGGAAGCCTGAGAATGTTGGTGAATTCTGGGTTGTGCTGCACCTCAAGAAAATCCTGACTGTCCATATATTTGAATACTGAAATGCAAGTCACATATTATTAAATAATGACAGGTGTCTGCACAAGGTAATCCTCAGGGAAAATGTGTTTCATTCCTTGAATGTCAATAAACCTCACTTTATGCGTGGAGGTTTGATGAATAAATGAAACCTTGATTTCATTCTGACAGGTGGCATCTCATTTAGTGCTTCTCCACAAAGAGCCAGATCCCTTTGCCCTTTTTATCTCCAGAGGTCTCTGAATTCCAGTTTGTCCCTTGTTTCCTTTCGCGCAGCTGTTTTGAGGCGTGAGTTAATATGATGCTATCTAAAGGTGGCTCCCTCAGATTCACTGCACCAAAAACAGGCTGTGTCTCAGGAGGCTGTGCTCAGCTCAGAGGAAGAACTGCATTTTGGAGGTGGTATTTATTAGGCAACCTAATATCATAGAAAATTGCAGGGGCAACAAAAAAACCCCCAAGAAACTCTAAATAACAGGGGACCTATGAAGGCTTCTGCTGACATTGCTAAGCTTGACCTTGTGTCCTTAAAGTGAGCATGAGGAGCCAGACACAGCTTTGAGATCTCCAGTTTTAAAATTAGTTTTAATAGGACATAACAGGTAGATTAGAAGAATACAATGCTATAAATTTTAAAAGATTAATTGTAAAGGTTGAGACAAATTAAATAAAGATTTGTAAACAAGTAAGGCCCATAGTAAAGATGTTTTGTTTCTTGGGTTTGGTGTGGAGTGTTTGGCTGTTTCTCCCAGTTAATACTGCTTTATTCTTCTGGGGTGAAGCTGAATCACAACCTTGCTGAGTTCCCAAGATCAGCCAAGAACTGCAAGTTGTAGCTTTCCATACCAATTTTTACATTATTTCCCCTTTACCATCATAGCTAAAACTCTTTTCACTTTCCAAGGAAGAACCTTTGTAGAGCTCAGGTTTTAATGCATAATTCAACCTTCAAAGTCCAAAACAAGCATGCAGAAATCAAAGGCTTGACATGAAGTAAGTTATTTGATTCTGCAAATAGCAGTGCAGTGGTTTTTCCATTGAAGAGGCTGTATTGCCTTTAGGATTTACTGTAATCAAGACTGTCATTTGCTGGATATTGATAATTCAGCTACTGCCTCTCTGAAAAAAGTAATTCACTAACTGCTGTATAACAATTTTGTCAGGAGTTGTCCCCCAGCAGCCTACATGCTTTTCTCAGAGTGTTTTTCTTTCAGTTTTGCATATGTTGATATATATTATTTTTCTTTTGCATAGAATTCCCAGCAGTAAGTGGCCTTCTCCTGCTGGGAAGCAGCATTTCTACTTTAGATAGTCACAAACCCACAAATCCTGCAAAGGAAGGGTGCTATGCACACAGCTAGACCACTGAGCAGGCTTCTTCCTCTGCTTGCTGAGTAAGACTGGATGGGAGTGGAGAGACAACATGAGGCTGACAGCTAGGCAGAGCTACCTGCCTTGAAAATCAAGTCCTGGGTTTAGCAATTATGATACCATCTACCTAAGTCCCTATAACTAAGGACTGGACTTTGCACATTAGAGTCTGAGGATTTCCAGCCTCCTCAGAATTCTTATCTAAATGTTATTTTCTACAATTTCTGTCCCAGGTGTATTGCTGTGCATGTCAGATTGTGTCTTGGTTCCAGTTTTGGCAGCTATAATCCTGTCCCACAGGTTCAGGTGTAAGGGCTGGCCTTGCAGCACACAAGTTTACAGCTCAAACAGGAGCTGACTGTCCTAACTTTGCCTCCTAGTCTGCAAGTCCAGCTAATCCTGGCCCTAGGGTGCTGGTTTGGAAATGCTTACCTTAAACATTTCTTGAACATATTCTAGAGTCTGCAATCATAACTGCTGTGGTAGGGGCCCTGTGGGGCTCAGGTGAGACCACGGCATGGGTGATAGGCAGCATCATCTCTTTTCCAAGCCACATCTTCAGATTTTCAGTGATTTCTGGGAGGAATAGAAACTTGGACCAACAGTAAATAGACAAGATCCAGGCACTGCAGCAGTGGGGAGCGCTGGAGTAAGTCTTGCCAAGGGCACACAAACCTGTGTGGGTCTGAGGCGCACCCAGCAAAGCAGGCATGGCTCCAAAACAGCCCAGTAGACTCGCTGTGGTTCCGTGTTTGAAAGGGTACCATGCATAGAAGGGCTCCATGTTCCTGCCTGAGACTGACATGGACCTTTGGTGTCCTGCCTGCTCTGTGGAGAGTCGGGAGGGACGTGTTCCTGCCACCTCTCCTGTCGGAGGCGGGTGGATCCATAGCGGAATTCACAGACGTGCCGAGGCGGAGTCCTCCGTCAGTTATAAATCATTGATGCTCCCTCAGTCCTCTGCCTCTCAGACTTCAATAATTTCATTGTTCCAGCTGAACAGCAGTTTTACCTTGTTAAATTCAGGGAGTGCCACTAATGGCAGCAGTCTTTTATCCTGTCCTTCTCGTTTTCTGACAGACCCATAATGAATGATTAATCTCAGTGTGCTGCAAAGGGTTCAACTCCCTGTTTCTTTTATCTGTAATAAAATACATGCTGTTTGACTGATTGAACAGTATTTGTATTTGGATTTTTGTTCCATTTAATCTCTTTTATACTGTGAACCTACTTAAAAAGCTCTGCTGTAACTCTGGAAAAAGTAATTTTTTCCCCTATTGTCCCTTTTATTTTTAAAGAACTGATTTCACTATTTTTAAAGCACATCAGTGTGGGGGCCTTTACCACCCATCCACGCTAACACTCAAGTTTATTGATTCTAAATACATATATTTCACTAACCTTTGTGATTATTATCAAAAATCAAAGCAGACAGAAGCACCTCTAATTTACAAGTCCAGGTTGGCATGGAGGTATCACATTAAAAATCAAATTTCCCCTGGCAATTCATTGTCTAGAGCAGATTCTCCAGGCCTCTAAATTACTACAGCTCTGTGTGGCTGTGGTTTTCCAGAGCAGCACACTTTCTGACATGGATGAATACTGGAATCATGTCAGTACCTAAATAATTCAAGAGCATGGAAACACTGGGTCCATTGATTGGTTCTTTTTCTTGAAGTTATTAAAAAAAAAAAAACCACTGTACTTTTTGGGTTGAAATACTGAAAGCACAGCAAGATGCAAAATGAGTTGTGCAGAAACAACGTAGGAGGCCTGATTGCTGTTAGGCCAAGAGCAGGTATCTTAATTTACTAACATAGCATTCATGTCAAAATAACCTTGTAATTTTATGTTGTCAATTCAGTACTTGCTATTTAATATTGCATAAACTGTATTGCTGGTTCTCAGTGCCAGACTTACCATAATAGCTGTATTCCAATATATACTTGCCTGGATAGTTTGAAAGTCTAGTGGATTTCTTGCATCAATTTAACAAAGTCATTGCTGGCAGACTTGCTGCAGCGTGGTTTGCCACAGGTTAACTCTTTGGGGAACTAGAGCTTTACAGGTGGCCCTGAAATCCCAGTGATTTATGTAAACATAACTCTGCAACCTGCTTGGAACTTCATGTCCCCAGGAAAGGAGACAAACTGGTCACAGGTCTTTAACTGGTTGGGTTACCTCCCTGGCACAGGGCCTGGCTGTGTGTTATTTTGCTTTTCTGCCTTGTTCAACTGCTGTCTTGTAAGCTGGTGGGATTTGAGGCCAGGAGATGTGTGGTGATCTTTTTAGTAATGGTGGTGTGAACTTTTGTTTGTAGCAACTCCCCTGCTGTCCATGTAACTACCCTTGGCATTAGTGATGATTTTCAGAAACCTGCAGCTGATGAAATGCTGAGCTAATGTACGTTTTTCCATCACTTATGTTCAGATAGTACAGGTGACCTCAGAGGTATCTACTCATTTTATGGGCACCCTACCTCTGAAGTCATTAGTGCCTAATTTTCACTGCTGCTTGCACTCAACAATGTTAGTAGTGGCTTCATGAATTACTAATGTGGTGCTTAAAGGTGAAAAGTAAAGACCTCATCAAATTCTGGATATTTGCATATACATTGCAGATAATTAAGTATCTGAGAGGCAACGCTTTTTCCTTCTCTCCCCCTCTGCTGTTAGGGTGTTCAATAAGAGAAGCCATTTAGTATCTCTTGCTGCTGAGGATTAACCTTTGTTTGATGCAGTCCAGTCCTATCTGGTGTATCACATGCTGCATTAACCCTCATTTGCAAAGCAGCTTCCTGGGTTCTGTGGTGTTTACACTGGCAAGATCCAAGAGGTAATTACAAGGCTCCTTTGAAAGAAATTAAGTGCTGCAGATGAAGTCTTTCCCAGTAAATCAGAAATCACATATCCCCTTTGGTTTAAGAACTCAGGGAGACCCTCTATTTCTTTTCCCTCTGAAACTCTTCTCCATCAAATCAAAAGCAGTTCTTCAAAGCACTGAAGTGTATTCTTAGCATTACACTCTTGAATTCAATAAGACACTTCTGCCTTTACTAAGCAGACATGTTTTTAAACAAAGC
Source organism: Serinus canaria (assembly GCF_022539315.1). NCBI lineage: Eukaryota > Metazoa > Chordata > Aves > Passeriformes > Fringillidae > Serinus > Serinus canaria. Next base: position 17,890,777 of record NC_066317.1, read on the forward strand.
ACTTAAACACATGCTTAATTAGTTATTGAGACAAGAGGCATGGTGTATGTATTCTGCTCCCATTTTAAAAAGTATATATGACCTCTGCAGTATATATGACCTCTTTAAGAAATGTCATTTTAACTTGAGTGATTTTTTTTTTCTTTTTCGATTGCATTTCAATTCAGTTTAGACAAAAATGATCTTTTAAGAGTAAGTCAAAAGTTTAAATGCCTGTTTTGCCCAATCCCATTTGAAAACCTGTTCAGACGTGCAGCCTCTTCAAAGTAAATAATTGTGCCAGAAGCTATGTTCATCAGGAAACAGTTTTTAGTATCACCTGCAGAAACCAAATCACAGATGTTTCAATCAAGGATGACTTTTTTTTTTAAGAAAGGCTTTTAATTGCCTCCTCTGCAGTATCACATGCTTGCTTGTAATTTAGTGCCTTATCCAGTGGAAAGTTACAGGGATTAGTTTTCTTCTGGAATACAGAAATGATTTAAAAATTAAAAATCTGTAAAAAATTCCATTGTATTTTCAGAATAGCAAAACCATTTAAAATTACATTTAAATTATTATAATTCTTATAATCATGTTCTAAACATTTTTTTCTGAAGTCTACCATACAGTGGGGGGTGGGGAACGTGAAAATTACAATTTGGGTTATGTGTTATTTGGGATTTTTGAAGTTTTTCTCTTTATTAAGGACTGATACACTGGTGCACATGGGCAGTGCACAAATCATTAGTTGAAACGGGAACTGTGAGGGATTTTATTTCTTTTACATTTGAGCTGATTGCTTTAGGTACAGAACTGTGAGGTTCTTCATCTGTCCAGTGACAAGTAACAGAGCACACACTATGTAGGCTCTGTGGACATTATGGTCATCCCTCACAGGTTCCAGTGTCATGGTGAAAATCACTTTTTAGTAACAAGAGCAATTCATTCTGTGTAAAACTGATTGATTGTTCAGAGCTTCAGTGGAAACTGGTCCTGACCTGTGCTTATTTGTAAGAGATGCTAGAGAGAAAATTCTCAGATGCAGGTACACGTTCACCTGGCTCAACTTGTTGATACAGAGGCTGAATCATATGTTCCTGAATCTGTAACAATGAAGTTCAAACTTGATCACAGAGTAATTTAGGGCCATTGATTGCCTGTGTTGAATGGACAGTGTGCATCATTTGGAAGAGCTTCCTCCTCTGATTCATCTAGCTGTGTCTGAACTGCCAGCAAGAGCCATAAGGGGTTTGAGTGTCTTTTAGCTAGTTAAAGCATGAGCCTGGCAATAAATCCTGCTACAGACCTGGAGTGTAAACTCCATCAAATGCAGAAGTGTTTGTGTTCCTTCCTAGCTGCACTTAAAGACAACAGGAACAGAGGTCCATTGCTCTTGAAGCTATATGGTTATCTTCATTGTTTTTGTTGTAAGTCATGCAAATACCAGTTTGCATTATATACAAATGATATTCCTGAAAGACATGATTGGCTGGAAATACTTCACACTTGTGTAGAAGTTGTCAAAACCACTTCATAGTTATGAGAATGCTTAACTTGATTTGTGTAGACATTTCTAAACTACCCTCCTGTTTGAATCAGAAATAATTTTTCTCTCATTAATATGAGGATGTAGGTTTGCATTTGGCAAGACTTCCTTTGGCGATGGAAAATATTAAGGTGATTCAATCCTATGAAAAACTTAGGTTTGGAAAGTAGCAGTTAGCTATGCCTTGCTTTCACATTCTCAGGTTCCCCAGGATAGCTCTCAAATGCAAGTGCAGAGGTGACCTAGCACCTCTTTGTAGGATGCTGCAAGACCTTCAGTCACCACTGTATCTGTGCCTCTTGCACCATCTTTGGGAAGCAAAGCAAGACCATTATCCCAAACTGTCCAAGATACAGAGGAGGTGAATGGTGGAGCAGAGCTGGAGCCCATGCCAGCACTGTAATCCCTCTGCCCTGTCACTGCCTATGCTTAAATGACTTTAGGGGCTGACAGCAAAGCCTTTGGAATGCTGCTGTGCTGTAGAGTATTTGTCCATTGTCCAGTGCACAATCCACCTACTTGTGCAAAATGCTCCAGAGCCTAAAATGTTCTTGATTGTGATCAATGTGGACATAGGAAGTGCTGAAATCAATAGACTGTCAACACCTGTTTAATGGTGAGCAGGTGCTGAAATGTAGTGTTGCACAGGAGGGAATGGTGATAAAAGCTCCTGGGTTCCAGTGCTGTGTTTGGCAGCAAGAGATTTAAAAATCAGGAGGCACACAGATTTTATCAGTTAGTAGATCAGTGGCTGTGCTGCAGTATCAGGGAATATGTTAAGTCATGCCCAACAAGCTGTCCAGCTCCTACCCATACTTGGATAATGCTTGGATAATGAACAACAAGTTCAGTCTCATGAGTTTAAAGACTGTACCTTCAACATAAAATTCACTTAAACTGTTGTGGAGAGTGTTGGAGGCAGACAGAAGAGAAAGGAACATCTCAGCTCCAATCCTCTTTTTCAGAGACACATCAGCACATAGCAAGTTTTTCCATCATATTTAAGTAGATGATCATTATCCAGCTTGCATTAAACATCTGAATTGATCTAGACAATTGTGCAATGACTTGATACTTAATCAGTGTGGACCTGACCTTTACAAAAGCAATTTTAAAAGTCAGATGCCATCCTCTTTCTAGTTTCTATTCATCTGCAACAAGGCTACCCTTCTCTTGGTTGTTTACCTTGAAACAGTATGCCAGAAATCAGAGCTCCTTTGTTTAGCCACATAAGGACTTTAAACTCTGAAACATGTTACAAAACTCTTATCAACTTACCTTTATCACAAAAAAAACCCTCCAAGAGATGTTAGAATTTCTGTGTTCCAGAACACAGGGATACCATTTTCCAACTAGGACAAAACCTGAAAGTGAGTATTCATGGGCTCAGGTTGGGTTTGGAGGCAAAAGGGCTTCCTGTTTGCAGCCTTTTGAGAGATACCTGCTTAGCAGCAAAGCTCTGCAGGGGAAGGGAAGGATGGAGTAATTGTCCCATCAAACATCTTAACTTTTTTTGAGCCTTATCTAAAACAGCTTCAGGCTACTCAAAATTTTATCACCTTTCAAAACTTTACAAGCCAGCTGTAAAGCAAGAGCTCCTCTTGTTAAACAGCCAGCAAATCAAGGTGTGAAGCTAAGGACACACAGTGGCAAAGGATATAAAACATGTACCTCTTCTGCTGCATTTATCTTTAATAAATAAAGATTCACAAAGATTTACCAGAACACGCGGTACTAAGTCTTTAATGCTGTTGCTTTACCTAAGCCAAAATGTTAAATTTTATTTCCATTTTCATTCATCTTGATTTGAAAAACCTAACTCTGTATTAAATAGGAGTCTATTATTTTGGAAGTTTGTTTGGAGTTTGGGTTGTTTTGGTTTTTGGGGTTTTTTTAAATGCCAAGCAATACTGATTCTATCACTAGAGTATTTTGAATTCTTTTTCACCCTCATATTTGCCTATACAGCCATGTAGCTTGGTGTTTGACATGATTTTTTTTCTCCTTTCATCTTTTTATGGAGATAATCAGAACTACATTGTAATCAGCATCAGAACTTCATTGTGACACATCTCCTGCGCTCATTCAATGAAATGCGAAATGTACAGAGTGGAACTTAAAGCCTTTGTCTGCCCCCAGGGTCTGTTTGTGCCAAGGTGAACTTGGCACCTTTTCCTTTGGCCTGTGGTTGCCATCTACATCATGGTAGATGATGTTCTGCAGGATCTGAGTCTTGAAGGTGAGGCACAGCTGCTGTAAGCAATTTTCCTGACCCCCTGGTGCTGGCACAGGGCTATGGTAGGGCAAGGGCAGTTGACCAGAGGATGGGACTGGCCTACCCTGGATTTGTGATGTTGCTCTGGCATATACTGGGAGCAGTCACTGCAGACTCAAAGTACTTATATATCCCCACTCTTTCTCATCTCAACTTTTACAATGATCTGCTGTGGTCTTGGTTGGTGTCTATGACCAGGATCTATTGATTTTAATCCAGTGATGGTAACTTATGTTACCCATGTCCCAGCACAATAAAATTTCACTCTTCAGGCCAGTCCTTCCTGTCTGTTACACAGCTTGTGAGAGTTCCTAAAACCCAGCAGTTTCCATTCCTGAGCACAGGTGCTATTTCTGGCACAAGCATGTTGAAATGTTGTTTATTCTATGACAGCATGCCTGTCCTCTTGACTCTGAAACACAGTGTGCTTATGAGGAATAACCCAACTGGTTGTAGCCAGGCCACAGAAATACATCTGGCTACATAAGTTAGACACGTAGAAAGGTCCAGATTTTAATTTGTTTTTCTCCACTGGTGAGGAAAAAAAAAGAAAGCACAACACAAAAAGCAAATTTAATTGGCCCTGCATTGCACAGAAAGAATGATTAATCTCCTGCGTTCAGGAGCATCTGTCTACTACTTCTGCTTGAATTCCTCAAAAGGCTAAGAGTGTTTCTAATGGTCATTTAAATAATAAATGCCACCACACTCATTAAGGGTGTATCAGTCGTTCTTTTTCTGCTCTGGTGCTTGTTGTATTCTATTAATATTTATTGAATTCCAGGAAATTCATCCTGAGCTAGTGGTCCACATTTCTTTTCAAGGTCACCAAATATAAATATTTTATTTATCTAATTTAGAAAAACGACATTAGATGTGATGCAGCAAGCATGACAAGAGTATGAATTAGTGGAAAGCTTCCTTCAGGAAATGTATCCAGGTACCAGTGGTAATGGATAATTATAAGTCCAATAGCTTCTCTCCTAGCAGGTAATAAAGATACATAATGGCAATACAAGCCCTCACCTCAAGGTGTGCATATGGCAGTAACAGTTAGTAGCACAATAGACAATTTCCTGCCAGGGCGTTGGAAACGTCCAAATCTTTAGGGTATTTGGCCCTAAATAAGCTTATTAGAATTTCACCTTCGAATTTTGACATGGATGTGCATGTGGGCTACATGACAGATTTTCAGCAGCCCTTTGGGAATGAGTATGCCTAAATCTGCCAGATGCTTGATGTTGTGTCTTGTGCTGGCTAAAAAGCCATGCCATCGTATGAGTGGCCAGAGTAGCTCATTTTGAGTATTGAGTGGGTTTTCCTGCCCCTGACGGTCTGCTGTTCTCCCTTCAGACAGGGCTGTAATTGCTCTTGCTGTACATGTCTAGTCCAGGAGAGTTCTGTTTCTGTATCACCAGTTATGGGACGAAGAGAAGATTCTGATGATGTTTTGGGTACTGAATGTTCCGTGCCCTTTTCTGCTGCACATTTGACTTCAGCACTCTTGGACTCTGCCATCTTTGCATTCCCTGGAGATAGAAAAATTCCTCTTAGGATGATTTCATTTTAAGTAAGCACCATCCTGCTTTCTCCAAGAAGAAGGCAATATGATGTAGGGGGTACATTTTAGAAATTGATAATTGCATTCTTGCAAGTGCTGGCTATAAGAAAATAATGTTTCAAAAAGGAGAAAGCCAGTAGATTGTTTACCTCCTCAAAATGTTTATGAAAGAACAGTTCCCCCAAATTGAGTATTGAGCTGTCAAGACTCAAAGAAAACAAATGAAGTGGCATTTAATTTAATTGAATATTGTGCTTGTGGGTTTTTGTTTCTGTATTCAATTTTTAGCGCATTGTAGCCTTTTGCTACAGCTAAGGTTAAAATTAAATGTTTGCTGCTATTGTCTAGAAATATCATAGACAAAGCACAGGCTTCTGAAGAAATGGGTGGTGAAAAACTTGTGGGGCTTAGCAGTACTGGTTTTTAAATAATACACTCACAGCATCTAAGGGAAGATGCCTCAGGAGAATTGTTACAGAAAGGAAAGGCAGTAACTCTGGAGCTTTAAGTGTTGTGTGACCTGTGCTGCTTCCTGACCTTCCAGGTAAGCACTCCTAGGGCCTGTTGTACTGGGTGTGCCTAGCAAGGTTTTGTTAGCCACAGGGGTGGCTCATGTGAGAATCTGTTGAAGCTTCCCCCATGTCTGACAGAGCCAATGCCAGCCAGCTCCAGGATGGACCTGCCAGCTGGCCAAGGCCAAGCCCACCAGCACAGTGGTCACACCTCTGGGTAATGTATTTAGGAAGGGGGAACAAAAACAATCCCTGCACAACAGCACCTGCAGCCAGGGGAAGCTGAGAAGATATGATACCAACAGCTTTGCAGACATCAGGTCAGCTGGAGGGGAGGGGAGCAGGAGGTGCTCCAGGTGCCAGAGCAGAACTGCAGCTGTGGAAAGGGATCCACAGTGGAGCAGTTGAGGAAGAACTGCAGCCTGTGAGGAGGCTGCAGTTCTTGTGTCAGAGATCCTGTGGGATGGCCCTCATGCTGGAGCAGGGAGAACAGTGTGAGGAGTCCTACCCCAAAGGAGGAAGGAGCAGCAGAGGTAACATGTGACAAACTGACCACAGTCATGGTTTCCCATGCCTCTGCATTGCTGGGCAGGGGAGAGGTAGAGGAAATTTAAAGTTGAGACTGAGAAGAGGGGAGTGGTAGAGGGAAGCTGGTTTTAGATTTGTTCTTATTTCTCATTATCCTATTCTGATTTGAATTGGTAATCAATTTAATTTTTTTCCCCAAGCTGAGTTTGTTTTACCCATGCTGTTAATTGGTGAATGATCTCTCCCTGTCCTTATCTTAACCCAGGAGCTTTCATTATATTTTTCTCTTCCCTTTCTAGCTGAGGAGGGGGAGGGATAAGAGCAACTCTGGAGGGCACCTGAAATCCAGCCAAGGTCAACTCTACACACCTTTTCTGATCTATCAAACTGGAGATTTACAGCTCTGTCTTGTTGTTGACATTACTGAGAGTGAGCTATGAAAATGCAGTACTAATTGGCAGCTCATTCATAGTCTCAGTGGCAAGGCCTTGACGAGAACAGATGTGGGGAATAAATCACTCCATCTCCTTTCTTGCAAAGTTTGCTTCCCGCTAAAGGGAATAAGCCTAATCTCCTGCATCCTGTTGAAACCATTTCAGATGGGTGTGTGGAACAAAAAAGAGGAGAACCAAGGTAATTTTGTAGTCACAGGAAAAAACAGAGCTCTGATAAATATTGAGCTGATTTACTAAAAGAAGCATCAAAAGCATTGAAAGTCCTTATGACTCTAACCCTGAGCAGTAGTTATGGCCAAGAGGCAACAGGGATGCAAAATGCTGAGAGAAGAAAGACTGAAAAAACTGAGGTTGCAGGAGAAATTGAACAAAACAGAAAGAGCAGGTATCTCTGGAGCTGCATATATAATGAAAACTTTAGATCAATGTCTGGAGAGCCTTTGTCATGAATAAAATAGATCCCTGTGTAGAGGGACACAGGGTGGAAAGCATCAAGACGCCTGAAAAATTAGCTTATGGGTGACCAAACAGCTCAGTAAGCCCCTTAAACAGGTAGGGAAGTGTGGAAAAGAGCTGAACAAATGTGTGACAGCACAGGAGCAGGGTACCTATGGCAGGGACACAGGGAGAGAAAGTGCTCTGGGGACTGCCAGCAAAGCGAACCAGCAGGGCAGAGCAGCAGCAGGGCTGTTGAGTGGGTCTGAGCTGGAACCAGATCTGGAGTCAGGCCTTTTATTGCAGGGGCTTCAGAGCACTAGGCTGGACAGGGAGGAGAGCCTTAACAGGTTTGGCAAACAGCAGTGATAAGGCTTGGAGTTTATCATGTGCTTGAGCAGAGAAAATATATTTGTGGTACCCTATTCTTGCTCTTCTCTAGAATCACATCAGAAATTATGCATGCTGCATTCATGTATATATCTTTGTGTAATGCACCACATCCTCCCCTTATTTCAAACCAACATGGAAAGTATGCATGGCAAAAATATCTTTGGCAGCAAGCTAAACAAATTCTATCATGATAAGCTCCTAAGTAAATGCTGTGCTAACAGTTGCTCATTAAAGTGAAGTGTATAGTCCTTGATTTCTCAGTTAACACACCCAACATATAGTAGTGCCTTAATTGTTTTTCTGCCGAAATATACTTGAAAGAAATCTGTAAGTGTGGCAGTGAACTTTAAAAGCCAGGTGATACTCTGTGTTTTCATTCTCTCTGTTTTCAGTGATAAGGTAATGGTGGATTTAACTGAAATTGAAGGGAGGCTCTGATTGAAATGTACCATGGTCTGAAAATCTTTGGCCTTAAATAATCCTGGATCTCCCTGTTTTCCATTTATTTTCACGTTACTCTTAGATGAGCCATTGTCAATCAATTACTTGCCCCTTAATCAGCCACATGAGCAACTTGTCTGCAAGACAGCGTGTTGCCCTTCTGCAGATAGTTCTGTTCACAGAGGGATCATAATTCTCTGCTGAGAGCTGTGGAGTGCTCTGGCGTTTTGCTCAAACCAGGCAGCTGCCCTTCCTCTGGAATTGTTGTGCAGGAGGCTGAATAGCCCCATCAAGGGATCAGCGTTTGACAGGTGAGGTGAATTGGAGCCTGGGCGTGCCTGCTCTCTCTCGGGGCAAACAAGTAACTGCCTTAAAGAGGTCCCGACAAGGAGGTACAGGGCAGGAGGGCAGGGAGATGCCCATGGCTTTGCTGCTGTCTGGACTCCCTAGTGCCTAATGATAGCCTGCTGCTTGCCTGTTCCCATGGCAGCACTCCTAATGGCCATTCCCGTGGAAACCTGCTTGGAAAAGGATACACCCATACAAATGAGGGGTAATGGTTGAAATCGCTCAGTAGTGGAATTTTTCAGGAGTGCTTAGCATTAGAGCTTGTCAGGATTGTCTGAAATGTTTTTAATCCGAAAATGCTGGCTTATGGAAACACAGTTTGGACATGTTTGCAGGAAGTCAGCTGCAAAATGTGAAAAAACCAAAAAGGCCAGATTCTAGGCATTTTCAGGCCAACATGCTGACTGGAAAGTTTGTCTTTTAAACTGAAATTAATTTTAAAAGCATGCCTTACTTTGGTGGTTTTTATTTTGATTACTGATCATATTTAGAACAAATTCAAGTATGATTGACTTGAGTTGACACTGTGCATTTAGTTTTGGAGTGTGCTTTATTGTTTTTTCAATTTTAGTATTAATATCAATTTGACATTGGGAATATTTTTTTGTATTTTATATTTTCTCTTAGGCATTTCTCTTAAAGTAATCTCCTATCTATCTCTATTGATTGCTCATCTAAATATGTTCCATTTTAGCAAAGTGTGTTAGTTTGGGAGGTTTTTTTGTTGTTGTTTGTTTGTTGGTTGGTTTTTTCCTTATTCTCAGTGGAAGAAAATGATAGGAAAACTCAGAATGTCTTTGAAAAACCTTTCTTATATTTTGCTATCAAAACCCTACTACATTTTGGGTTTTAATGTCCAAAAGTATATTTCCCTTTAGCACAAGGGCTATGAAGTTGTTTTCACTTTGGAGGGGCTGGGGAAATGGGACACAGGTCCACTGAAGTTGGTTTCTACTGGTAAGAAACGTACAATGCTGCTAAGCCACAAAATCCAAGCCACAGACCAAAGTAACTGGGCTGAGAATTGCTCTAGCATTTGGCTGATAATTCTGAAAAATAATCTACCACCTGTTGTTTAGCCTGTAGGATTAAAGAAGGTTTAATGTTTGAGGCAAGAGAAATTTATTGCTGCAGATGGAGCACAATTTAAAAAAAAACTGTGGGTGAAGATCAATTTGGTGCAAGTAGTCTACCTCATTTTAAAAAGTAACTTGGTACAAGCCACAGCATTCCTAATAGCAACCTGTGGGCAGATGTTTTCCACCTTCAGAAATTGTTTTCTCTATTTGGAAGTCACCACAGATGAGTTTATCACTATTCTTTAATAGCTGCACTGTGTAACTGTCACCTTTTTTTTTCTGCCTTGTATGTCATCAGATTTTAATAACAGGCAATAATATTATTGTCCCACTAAGAAAGTAATCAAAGATGTGTTTGATGCACAGGATAAACAGTTGCTGGAGAGGAAAATATGAAAATTCAATGGTGTGGGGTTTTTTTTCCTGGTTCTATTTACTGACCATCTGGAAGAAGGAAATACTGGCAGTAAGAAACTCTCAGAAATCAGTGGTATGAAATCGATGAGAAGACAGGATAAGGTAAATCTATTAGTTGGAGAGGCTGGAGCATATTACTTGGAATTTTTCTGCTCAGCAAAAAGCAGAAAATACTTTTCTGACAGACATGTAATTTTTGTGACAGAAGTGCTTGCAGGGAATATTTCCCACTTTGGAGGGAAGGTAATGGGGGCATGGGAGAATACTTTCTGTTAGGGCTGAAAAAGAGGTGTTTACTGTCAAACAGTCATTTTTCCAGGGCCTGGGGAGCTTTTAGGGACATAGAAGTGTGGGTCCCATTCCTGGCCTGGGTCAGCTTGGGATATAAATTTGAGGAATTTGTTGGGAATAGGGGGAATTTGTCTAACAGCATGCAGAGGTGGATGTTGTCACAGCAGATATGTTGGTATACAGTCAAGGTGCGCACATGATACTCTGGAGTTGATAAACCAGGATTTTTGGCAGGAGCCCCACACACATATATGTAGTACCCCATCCTTGGGGCAGATTTTGGGATATATTAAGTGGAAATCCCATCCATGCTGGATAGGATTTATTAATAATCTTATCTTGCTTCTGGTCAAGCTTTGTACTGAGCCTTTTTTTTCCAGTCCTGTTTTTCTCTCAGACTCCAAGTTTTCCATCTGGTCTCTCTCAATCCCTGTTTTCTCCAGTCAGATTCATCCAGCTGGGTGTGTTAAGGCTGGAAATCCATAGTGACACAGATCACTGTAATCACAGCAATCCTGTTCTTTCTGGTGCTATTCCATGGCACCTCCAATGTGCCCAGCCGTTTCAGCTTGCAGAGTCAGCAGAAAACTGGGCACTAAATTGGCTCGCCTTTTTGGGGATTTTGCTCCTTGGTTTTCAACAGACTGAGCAGGCTGGACACAGAGGACCTGTTGGACTTCCCAGCAGGGGATGAACCCCTAAAAATTCAGTCTGTTGTAAAGCCAGGGCCTCGGGTCTTTTTCTCAAAGTGATCCCAGCCTGTTGGATGACTCCTAAGGTAGCCAGAACAAGGCAAAAAATTTGTTACCTTTTGTTCAGCTACAGCTTCTGTCAGCAATATAAGGCAATGCAAACTGAGAACAAATCAAACAGTGCTGCCACCTGTAATAGGTATATGGAGTGGCAACTGATGACTTTTGGAAAGCTTGGTAGAAAGCAGCTTGACCAGCACAACCTCAGAGTACAAATTTCCCACTGGTTTAAAGCACTGAATTTAAAGCTCATTTTTCACCACCAGCATTTTGCATTTCAGTGGCAGTAAATATTCAAAGGCCCAAAGACATAAAGAATCCCCAGGGATGCTGTAGTTCTCCCTTGTTTTTCTTCAGCAGAGACATGAACATGAATATAGTTGGTTAAGAACAAATAGCTTTGTCTAAGGGAAATCATTAAACCAAAGTTTACTGTTTACTAAAGTATTTTGGTTTTCTTGAAATTTTCCAACAGAGAAGATTTTTTTTTTTTTTAATGTAGAGAGTTTGCCATCTTCTAATGCTTTAGGGTGTGTTGATGTTTTAAAGTGAGTTATGTCACCCAACAGAAGGTTTAGCAGATCAGCAATGGTACTTGAGAAATTCAGTGGAAGGAAGTGTCTTTTAAGCCATCTTTCTGTCTGGAGCACCTTCTGGAGGCTGTAGATGTTTACCATTCTCAGAGTCTGACCCAGCTCATGGTTTTGGTCTGCTAGAGTCTGGTGGGATGTCAGTGGGGACAGTACAGCTACGGTGCTGCATGACCTGTGCAGTTTTCAGAGCTGGGTCCCACCCTGGCATGCAGCCTTTCTGACAGCTGCTGTTGAAGTGGCTGCACACTCTCCATTAGCTGGGGAGGACACATTTCTGTAGCAGCCTCCCTGGCTGGTGCAATTGTCCGTCAGGTAATTCCCAAGCCACCTTTAGGGAACCTCTGCATCAAGGAGCTCTTGCAAGATTTTGAGGGAATTCAGAACTTTGAAAGGCAGGTCTTGGGCAGTGACTAATGTTCCAAGAGAATAGATAATGTTGTGTTATGCAGAATATTGACAAATACTTCCTTGCAGTCTCACTGATACCACTGTAAGAAAAGCCCCATGAATTAAAGCTGCAGTCCAGGGGATAACATTTCTACTACCCCAAAGGGAAAATCTAGCCCATATTAGAAGTATTTGGTGGACTTCTCCGTATCAAAACATTGCCAAAGACCTAGCATTTCAAGGTCTTCAACCACATGGCTTAACAGGTTCCACTGTGGGTGCTAGCCTCTCTAGCTCTCAGTCAATGCCTGAGAATCAAATGTCTTAGCACAAAATCTGCTGAGAGAAGGAATCTATAGCTACAGTGCTGTGTGTGGAAACTCATGCATGTACCCCACGTGTGAATTAAACTCAGAGATTAGAAGTAAACTTAAAAATCCCCAAATTATCCAGGATCTCTCCCCAGATCAAATATTTCCTTAATTCTTCATTTATTGTAGTGACAGTGCAATTCTTTGTGGATAGGAAAGTTATTTTTTTTAATCACTGAACTGAGAAACAGCAGCATTTCAGGTAGAAGAAAACAAATCCATTGACTTTGTCTTAGTCAGTTGGTAAATGTTGACCTAGGCAAAGTGACAAATGTCAAGAATTTTCCTCATGAAGGAGCTGGGTGGAAGGTAGAAAGCATGAAACAAAAACCTGAGCCAGTAGTACACTGTGCTGCTGCATTTTATCCCTCAAAGGCTATTCCATTGCATGTAGTACAATATTAGTGTGCTCCATGTTTTCGTCTTTGCATTTAATTCACAGTGAATTTCTCAGGGGAGAAGAAAAACTATCCTGAGTTCTTCAAATGAATAGTTTGTGATATAAATAGTGCTCAGGGAAAATGCCAGCCACCTCCTGGAAAGTTATGCTTCCATGGTGGAGGTTATATATAGTGTAGGTTGGCAGACATTGGTGCAATTCCAGCTCCAAAGGTTTGTCTGGAATCTTGGAGAAGGCACTGGTTTGGGTTTCATAAGATGTGGTATTTGAAGTGTTTGGGAAATAATGCCTTTGGGAACTTGAAAATTCCTTTTTTTTTCAAAATTAGTAGCAGTTCAGTGCCTGCATAGCCTAAATTTGACCCCAAAATATTTGCCTGCATTCCTGACACAGCACTGATACAAGGGCTCAAACTTTTCCTTCAGAATGTTATTAAGGCTAGGAGGTCTTTGGGGGCGAGGTCTTTGGGGGCGAGGTCTTTGGGGGCGAGGTCTTTGGGGGCGAGGTCTTTGGGGGCGGGGTCTTTGGGGGCGAGGTCTTTGGGGGCGAGGTCTTTGGGGCGAGGTCTTTGGGGGCGAGGTCTTTGGGGGCGAGGTCTTTGGGGGCGAGGTCTTTGGGGGCGAGGTCTTTGGGGGCGAGGTCTTTGGGGGCGAGGTCTTTGGGGCGAGGTCTTTGGGGGCGAGGTCTTTGGGGGCGAGGTCTTTGGGGGCGAGGTCTTTGGGGGCGAGGTCTTTGGGGGCGAGGTCTTTGGGGGCGAGGTCTTTGGGGGCGAGGTCTTTGGGGGCGAGGTCTTGGGGGCGAGGTCTTTGGGGCGAGGTCTTTGGGGGCGAGGTCTTTGGGGGCGAGGTCTTTGGGGGCGAGGTCTTTGGGGGCGAGGTCTTTGGGGGCGAGGTCTTTGGGGGCGAGGTCTTTGGGGGCGAGGTCTTTGGGGGCGAGGTCTTTGGGGGCGAGGTCTTTGGGGGCGAGGTCTTTGGGGGCGAGGTCTTTGGGGGCGAGGTCTTTGGGGGGTCTTCCACTCCTACAGTCAGAAGGTCTGCACCAATGTGAAGTAGGCTTATCAGTGCCTGTGATTTTCATATTTGGCATAGCACCTATGACTCCTTAGGTATGTTTAAAATCTGGCCTCTCATCCATAGCACTCCTCATTCTGATATCCCAAAGCAGTGAATTTCCACCACTTCCCTGGGATTACTTAGAATTATTTTGCAGGCTGATTGAAGTCAGGATTGATACCAATCCTGCAACTTGTCTTGACATGTGTGAGTACCTTGCCAAACCTACTGTGGTTCGGTTACTGGTCTCATCCAAGTGAGGAAAGGTAGATCCAGAGGTTCTTCTTTCTTCTCAGTCAAAATGGACATTGCTTTAATCTCATTTGTTCTGCTCTTAAGGTATACATGTATGTGGGTGAATATGGGTGGAGCTGGCTAAACTTCAGCTTCCACAGTAACAGATCTTTTTTTGGCATCAGAAAGAGATGCAAATTGTTTTTATGTGGCAGGTTTTTCAGCCAAATATCCTGGGATCAAACCAACATTTATCAAGGAACTGGAATCCCAGCTTTAGGCACTCAGTGGGCATTGCCCACAAGGAGGTAATGCATCAGTCGGCAGAGAAGCTTAGAACACAAAGAAGGGGAATAAAAATCACAAATCAGCAATCTCAACTGTATTAAATATGCTGTCCAGGGATGCTTTCCTCTGGCAAAAAAACTACTCAGATGCAAAGCTACCATAATGATTTTATAAAATAAACCAACTGTAGGTAGATCATAGTTCTGTAACAAACAGTCAGGACCTTGAGCTCCATTTCAGGGATCTCCTTGTCATATCATTGGTCCTGGAAGGGATCATTATTGCTGTTCAATTAAACTGAATTTGGTGTGACAGGATCTTACCAAATACTGGCCTCTGAGGGGGTTGTTCTTGCTAAAATTTGAATAACATGCTGTTATGAATGATGGTGTTTTAAATTAGTGAGGATACTAAAATAAATAAAAATAGACAGGACATTGTGAGATTTCCCAGCAGCTGACATGTTTGGCCTATTATTATATAGTTGAGTTAATTTGAAAAGACACATGAGTTTCCAGGAGTTTTAAATGCAAATATGCCAAGTAAATTAAATGTGTGGGTGTGAGCTTTGAAGTGTGTTTTGGTTAGTCAAAACCAGGAGACTTTTGCATGTTCTTTTTTTAACTTGTTAGTGTCCAGGAGGGTGCTGAATTTAGACTACACATGACTACGTTCTTCATGTGGCTTTCTAATCCCTTATTATAGCTTTGTTCTAGGATCAAAATTAATACAGCCAATTAAAAACAAGGTTATGGGGGTGGGGGGGTGGGGTGGTGTTGATTTTGCCAGTCCTAGATGGGGTAACCAACCTGCCAAAGGAGCCCTGGTGGTTGCCAGGGCTAGAAAATCCACAGTGGTTTGCAGAGAACTGCTGCAGGAGTGACAATATCCTGGGGGTCCCTGCAGCCTGGGAACTCAAAAGTTCCTTGCTCTGGACCCTTAAATGCCTGATTCCTGGCATCTCAGCCTGGCAGCTCCAAATTCCTGGCATAGGATATAATGAGTGACTACAATAACTCTGGCATTCATGTGATGCAGTATCAGGGGCTGGTAACAGACATGGAAACCACACTGAAACCAACCTGTGTTTTTGTCATGTGTTCTGTTTCTGCAGGAAAAGCAGAGTGTTAATTTCTTAGTGTCACTGATCAGATGGGGTGGATTTTAAGCTGTTCAGACATATGACATGAGAGATGGTCTATGTTTTTTCCAGCCTGTTTTCTCGTTTTCTGATGTTTTCACCTCAGTTTGTTTCCCCTTATTTCTGAGGGTGAAGCTCTGGGACAGTTCTCACCCTGGAGGGTTGGAGGCAAGGCGCTGTTACTTATGCTTTGTACCTCAATGAAAGCTCTGCCTGGTGAATTAAAGTTGACAGCAAAGCTGTTTGCCTGTGTCCTGGCTCTGCTATTCCTCTTTTTTTCACAATGCCTTCCCTACCAATTAGATACCATAGTCTCTGTCAGTGTCAGCTCATAACAAAGCCTATAACATCTCTTAATTTAGCATCCTTTAGCTCTTTGCTTTCTTTTTCATTTCTTAGCTACTTTATTACTGTCTTAATAATAGTCTTCTCTGAAGACTTCTTTTCAGAGCTTCTTTTCAAATAAATTGCCATTGAAATGATCATAACATAGCTTTTCTTTTTTCTTTTTTTTTAAACACACAAAATTATCTCAATTGGCATTAAGTTCAAGGAGTCAAAAGGCCAAATGTACCTTCATAAATCTGAGATGACTTCACTGAAGTTATTGAATTTACAGTCTCTTAACAGAGAGCTCAGGTTGACCCTAGAGCCCACAAAATTAGCTCTAATGGGAAATTTAGAATTTTCTGGTGCACTGAATACAGTGACACATTGTTAGGATTATCTGAGGATGTAAAACAAATATTTGCTGTACCATAGCATTCCGTTCTCCTCTGTATTCATGTCTGCTCTGTTCGAGTGGTGAATGACAGGGACTGGAATTGAGGGCGATTGCGTTAATAACCACTAATTGAATTCAAAACAGCACTTTTGCTGGGAGAATTTTTTCTTTCCTCTTTCAAGCTGGAAAGATGTTGGCCAGGGTTTGGGTTAATTTTGTTATATGTTCTTTCAGTATTAGTCTTCTTAAGGGCTTCTCTGTGGCTACAGCATTGGCTAGTGGCTTCTCACCATCAGAGCCACTTCCCACCATGTTACCCCAGTGGTTACCTAAGAGCAGTAGTAATTATGAGTAAGGCCCCAGGTTATTAACACAGGATGCAACCAGAGAGGAGCAGTGTTGTGTGTAGTCCTTGGACCTGCACAGTGACACTCAGCATGGCAGTACCTCATCTCGCCCTCAGCTTTTTTCATTGGGTTTTTGTATTCAGACTGCAATTTATTAGTTGCAAATGACTGACTTCATGTGTCTTGGTCATGCAGCTTTCCAGGTAAAAGCACTTTCTTTT
The DNA here is from genome assembly GCF_022539315.1 of Serinus canaria. Lineage (NCBI taxonomy): Eukaryota > Metazoa > Chordata > Aves > Passeriformes > Fringillidae > Serinus > Serinus canaria. The sequence goes on from NC_066317.1 coordinate 17,907,550, forward strand.
TGCTTGATAGCTTCCTCAGAAATGGAATTCAGTATTTGCAGTGCCACATCTCCTATTTGTTTGTTTACAATATCAATTATCTCCTTGTTCTACCTTGTCTCAGTGCTGTGTGTTTGTTTGCCCTCTTCTATCAATGATAATCAAGGGTCTGATCAAATCTACATCTCTTTGTCTTGACTCTGAGGCACTTGCTGATTAAAGTGGGAGAGATAATAGAATGCAGTAGAAAGGATATACATTTAGTGAGTTCTGTACACAACATGATGTGTTACACTTCACCCCAAACATGCTTTTCTTCCATTTCCTGCTATCCCCTGTTTATTCATTCATGCCTGTTTTCTTAGCCCCCTTCAGAGAAATGATGACCTTCTTGTCAACAGAGACTGAAGGCCTGCCTCTTCCAAGGTCTTGCTGAATCCCTTCGCCCTGCCATGTTGGCTGAAGTGCTGGGATGATCGTCCCTCCTGCCAGATTTATGTCATATTGTTGTACATGGTAAGAGCACCCAGCCAGCGCAGCTAATCTGGGCACCTGTGTCGGCAACCTCCTCCTCTTTGGACCAGGCTGAGGGCTGCCCCACCGTGCAGGACAGCCACTGGGCCTGTGCTGATGTCTCATTCCAGATGTCAAAGGGCCCAGGTAAACTGGGAATTCCATGAGCAGGCCTGCCAAGAATAGCTGGTGTGTAGGACATGTTGGCGCCTGGCATGTACTGGAGAAGTATTCAAGCTACCATAAATTGTTGCAGGGCACATGTGGGGAGTGAAGGCAGGCTGGGGTCAAGCCTTGGGTTTTTTCAGTGTCCTGAACAGAATTTGGCCACAGCCAAATGAGATCTTAAACTCTTCTACAACAAAGCAGCCTCACACACACCTTGACCTGCTTGGTAGGGCAAATGCTTCCTGTGTTCTATATAAATGTCAAACCACATCCCGTAGCAGCTGCCTCCATGTCACCAGTTCAGGGATAACCATGTTGGAGTAGTCTGCAAATATTAAAATTGTGCACAATTGGCTCATCAGTTTTGTCACATATGTTTATATGCAAACAGCTCTTGTGACTAGCACTTCCAAAAGTAACTAGGAATGTGTCAGTGCTGAACGCTCAGCAGGTTTTGTTGGCTGGGCCTGACCTGAATGTTAATCGTATTTTTCCTTAGATGAGCATTAAATCTCTTCTGCTTCTGGAGACCAACATCAAAATTCAAATATTTAATTTGCTCATTGACATTTATTAAAATAGCTTTGTGCTTGAATATCAAGTTAAGGCGGTGGTAGCTAATTTCGTTAGTCTAGATGACGTTGGAAGTAAATTTAAATCTGATTGAGAAGCATTTAATACTCACTAAGAAAAGGAGGGATTGAAAGGTCAATGGTATAAAATGTTGACATCTACAAACAGCAGAACTTTAGGTTTGGCTTTTGAAGTAACTGAATGAAGCCTCCAAACCAATTGCAGTAGGAATATTTCAGAATGTTAAGGGAGATTCTTCTGTGGCTTCCCAAGAGAGGCCTTAGTGTCCTAATGAGACAGAGATGACCTCAGACCACTTACGTGTAAATCTTAGGCTGAAAATTCTTTGGTTGGGAGGTTCAGTGTGGATTCAGCAGAGCTGAGCGTCCTGTGAGTATTTTGCTTTATAGAACCAAGAATTGTTAAATTTAGAAAAGACCTCTAAGGTCACTGAGTCCAAGCTCTGACCAAGCCATGAAAACTGCTGTCCTGGTTGTTCACACTCCCTGGAGCCACTTAAATCTCCCCGAGAGCTTTGGCACTGCCATGACCTTATCAGCCCCTCTGGTGAATGCTGCTCTGTCCTGCTGGGTCTCTCTGCTCTTACTTGAATTCCCTTGAGTTCAGGAACCTCCCTCCAGCTCTTCCAGGAGATTTGTTCCGGAACTTACCATAGTCACCCTTGCAAACACTGCTGTCACCATGTACCTCACTGAGGAGAAAGTTGCTAATTTAAATGTTGCCATTTAAATGGAAAACATTTACTTATATATGCACATATGTTGTGAAAAGGGCTTGCTTTGAATGACATTAAGTACATGAGGCCCTTTAACTTCTATATTATGTGAGGAAAGGCATTTAAAAGTATGGATGTAAGGAAAGACTGTATTTTTCAGCTGAGTTGAAAATAAAGGAAAGAGGGACAAGAATATTTCACCTCTTGAATAACGTTTTCAAGTAGCTGTCTGGTCTTGTATTAATACTTTATACCCAACTGGCTTGTTGGGTATAATTCCAGTTTTACACCCCTTGCTTACATGATTGCTTGTATGTTGGCCTGGAATACTGAATTGTGAATTTATCGTTAAATTCGTTTTCATTGTGAAACCATGCAGCTGTAACTGAGAGAAATATGCTTAATCCTCTGGGGTGGGGATCAGCTAGAGGCATGTAAGTACAAAGGATTATTTTTCCTTTTTTAAGAAAAGTTTCTGTATATTTATGGATCAGTAGATTGGAACATATTTATTCAGTAAACAAAGAAGAGCTAGTCCTTTTAACAAACAGACTGAGGTTTGCTTTGGGTGTTTCTGTTTTGGTCCTGTTTCATTGCATTTCTCAAGAAACAATTTTTGGGCATCTCTGAGGGGGTTTTGTTGTTTCTTTATTCTTGGCTGTCATGCTGAGCTAGCAATGACCTCCTAAAGAAAAGGTTAATGTTAAGAGAAGCTTCCCTAACTTAAAATATAGCTGTCAGCCCCTCTGCACAGTGGTCCAGTGGCTAACACCTGTTTGAATAAAGCTGGTTGTTTACCTAGGATAAATTGTTCTGGATTCTCAGTGGAGTGTCCTACAGAGAATCTGAAAACTCATAAAATATCTCAGGCCGAGAGCCAGTTTGAATTAACCCTGAGTGGGATTTCACACTTGAAAGTTTTTCCTGGGTGCTCTATTTCAGGAATGTATGAGAGGTACCATATGGTCATATTGAAGAATGTAGATGAGGACATTGCTGGTGACAATTATTTTGTCAAATGCCTACCACAGGAAAAGGTGGCCATCCTATTTTGCAGGCACTGAAAGCAGACATCAGTCCCAGAGCATTGCATGAATGACATCTGTTGCATGGGTTTTGGCAGATATGGTTTTTCTCTGGCATTTGGAATTCCATGTGCAAAGCTTGGGGTCAGAAGGAACTTCTGTTGATAACGTTATTTTGATAAAAATGCCTTGAATCCCTTTAAGTAACTTTATAAATAAATATAGCTTTCCAGAGAATTTTTCTGTTTGTTTGTTTTGCAGTATGTGGCACTGTGGTTTATTGTCTGCCTCCTATTCTCAGTTTAGCTGAAGGAATATAGAAAAATTGATTAGGCATTTTTTTAAAACAGAACATTGAATGGAAATGACAGAGTTGTAGCGATTGTGTACCAACAGTCTCATTCAAGAAGAGGAATTGGATGAAAACCCAGTTGCTCTCCAAGTACAGTTTCCCTCTGCTCTAGTAGTCAGTTCTCTGAGAAGTGGTGCTTGCAGCTCATTTAGGGAGTACCTTCAGCAGCAGTTTTCATGCACTGTTTGAGGAACGTGCCTTTCTGCAATCTGGAAAGACCATTTGTAGGAGAAAGCTGAGTCTTGGAACTCTTGTAGCTTTTGAACTGAGTCCAAGAAATGTCAGTCTTCCTGGGCCCTTTGTGCTGAGAAGGCCTCTCTTCACAGCCCCTAGAAAACAACTGAAAGAAACTGCTTTGTCATAGCAATACACACTTTGAGAGGACATCTAGAGCTGTTGAGGAGAATCCCCACCCAAAGCCTCACAACATTCAGTTGTATAACTGTGGACATCAGTTAATGGAGTTTCTGCAGCATTTGAATTCCCTATGCCAGGTGGAACCTAGGAGTGGCTCTGGTCTGCTCCCAGTAGCCTGCTGCATACTCTAATTTCTTGTATCTGTGGTCCTGTAGAGTAAGGATTTAAGATTGATCAGCTTGTGCTGAAGGAGGTAAAAATCATCCCTGAAATCAGGATTTCCAGGTTTCCCATTTTCAGTGCTAGTTGGTAAAGTGTGTGCATGTACATGTGTTTGCAGTTGGATGGACTGCAGCTTTTCTTTGTACAGATGTCAGTTTGAAATTAGGAAAAAAATGGTATTTAAGTTTTGTTTATAGCTCTATCCAGGGTGTCAGAAAATTAGGCAATCCTAGATTGAAGCTAGATGAAATCTGTCTGTACTGTCCTCATGACAACATCACACTCTGTGACTTTTCAAAAGAATCTCTATGTGAATACTCTTCTCTACTTTCTTTCCTCTTAGCTAAATTTTAAGGTCTTGGGTTTGGGGCTTGCCTATGGTTTTAGGTCTTAATTTTGAGAGCACTCTGAAATGAACTGTTCATTTTTCTTGAGCATTGAAGCTCATGGACTTTCTAGCCAAAGTCAGGAGGTAGTTTCACAGGTATTAACAAATTGTCAAGAAAACTTTGTTTACAGAAAGTTGCTGTCCTGATAACGGCTGTGTGAAGAATCAGTGTTAATTCTTTAGGTAGCACAACTGCTCTGATCAAGCAGGGCAAAGTGCCCCCCCCAAAGGAAGAACTGTCCCTCTGATGACTTGTCCCTGGTACCTTCCCTTGGTTTCTGCAGTGAGTCAGGAGTCACTACATGCAAAACAAAGGAAGAAAAATTCAGCCTGTAATGTTAAATATTGAAGGTGTTTCAAGCCCAAATGGATTCTTACAAGCTACATATCCTCTTTTCAAATAAAAAGGCAAAAATAGACATTTGCTTATTATGAGATGTCTAACACTGAGCTGGTTTGGGGGACATTTACTGTAGGAAGGTGTTGATTCCAGGGGCTGTGAGGGAAGAAGCATTGCAGTAGTATTTCTTTTTAAACTAATCTTAGATAAGAAGTGGGGAGACTTTCTTGCCCACTTTCTATTTGAGGGTGAGTGTGTTACCTTCGTCCTCTGTAGTTGAGAGAAGGACTTGTCAATAAAGAGCTCAGAAAGCAGCTTCTAGTGATCTTGAGATCAGACACATGTAAAACAAGATTTATCTCTTGATAGCTTGTGATACATGGTGAAAGAAAGCCTTTTAAAGTTATTTCTGTCTCTTCCTTTTCTCTTGCTTTCTTGTAATTTCTGCAGCCATGTCCAGGCTTAGATTTACCCAATCTTTCTTCACCCAAATACTTGCATTTTTTCCAAGGACTGGCACATCTAGGAGCTAATGCTGTTTGTATTTGATGTGATAGAGATACAGAGCTGAAAGACCTGACATTTCTGCCAGCTGGGTCTAAACCTTCTCGCTATCTGTCTTTGCAGCTGTATGTAAATGCCAGACTAGCTGGGGAAGGAGGCTCACTCATTTTTATGGTCCATTGTTATGGGTTTATCAGCTCTAGCAAGAGAAGGAAAATTCACTAGAACCGAGTGCTTTTATGAATGCTATACCAAATCTTGGCATCAGATCTCCACTGTTAATTAAACTCTCATGATTGTGACCAACTCCTTTGCCTTTGGGACAAAATTGAGGAATTTAGGCTTCAACATGAGCTAAACCCTCTTTGTAAACTACAAGAGAGAGTCCTAGGGCCATGGTTAGCAAGTCCTACATCTATTGAAAAATACTTTTAATCGTGTAGTTGCTGCTCTTGTGTAGCTTGTCTGCCATTCAGAATATCTCCCATGTTATCATCCTAATGCTCTGATGGGAGCTGCTGCCTGTGAACTCAAGTGGATCGTCCCAGCTGGCTGATTCCATTGTATTGCACACACCTCTGTGGCTGCAGAGAGGCCTTTGGGTTTGGGGGAGGAGGTGATTTCCATAGGGTTAATTTGTGTGCTCTGCCAATTATGCTATAAATAAACTGGTTTGTAGGAAGGTGCTGAACAGTATGTTCCTGGCTGTCTTCTGCAGTGGGAGCCATGTAAGTACGGTGTTGGAGCATTTCAGGGATTACTGCTTGTTTCACAAGCTGGTCAGGGAAAATAATTGACATACCTGCATGCCCATAGAGCTCTGAGTATGCAGCAGTAGAGTGAATTTCATGGCTTCAAATCCATGTGATATGTTTAGGAAACTCATTGCTGCCTCCTTGATCTTTGCCAACGGGCACAATCAAGGACCTGATGGATTTTTTTTTACCAGCAACCAGCTGTCATATATTGGCATGTCAAGCTCTGCTCCATTCATCTTCTTTAAACCTTTGCATTCAACCAGCACCAAAAAAAAAACCAAAAAAACCAAACCAAACAAACCCCACCAAAAAAAAAAAAAAAAAAATCAAAATTTGCAGTACAGATAAATTGTATTTGACCCTAAGAGTAAGGAGTTATAATTTTAAGATTCACCTCAGCCAGTAAGGAGTATGGAGGAAAAAATATGTAAATAAAGGATGCTGAAGGCATAAATGAAAGCACAGAAGTGGGTAGGATGCTTTGGAAAACCCTATTATATTCCCAGTCATCTTTCCATGTTAGCCCATGGCCCATGTTTCAATCACTACCTGAAATTAAAAAGCAATTTTGAAGACATCCTTCAGTGTAATAGCAACTTCAGTAGAATTTAGACTCCTCAGTGATTTCCATAGGTGGATCTGAAGGTCCTTAAGGAAGTAGATGCTCTGGAAAATTGTACCATGTGTATCATATTGGTACACTCAGGCAACAAAATTCTGGTTCATTCTTCGTGACTTCATGACCTATGCAGTGCTGAGAACTCTAAAGAACAATTCCCTTTCCTGAGAAGTGACAACACTTGACAACACATTTCACTTTTGGGAAAGTGAATGTGACATGGAATGTGAAGGGCCAAATAAAGGAATTAGTTGTTCTTTCTAAAAATACATGAGACTTGAGGTTGAGATAGTGAAGGTGACCTACAATACAGATCATCCATTCCCTCCTACCAATGGGAGAGACCCCTCTGGAGGCTCTTTGCACGCCGTGGCGAGGCAGCAGGCAGTGTGGTGACACACCACTTATCAGTTCCTACAGAAAATCAGGAGCTTAGAACCATCTCCTCTGGTGTGCTTCTGCTCTTTCTTAATCAGCTTCAGAGCTGTTCTCCAAGTTTGGACCCTTAATAGAGGCTGGCTGTCCCTTCTAATTTTTCTCCCACTTAATCATTCCATGTCTTATGTGCTCTGGTAATGCACCTACCTTTCTTTTTTCCTGTTTCTGGTTTTTTTCTTGGGGTTTTTTTTTTCCCCCTCCCCAGTCTCAGGATTTTTTCCTCCAGCCCCAAATCCAATCACAAAAATGAAAAAAGTAATCCTGGAATCAATGAACCTTTTTGTTTAACTGGCTGACTTTGTTCAGACACTTTCTTCTCTTCTAGAAGAGAAAACTGACACAGTTATCATTTTCTAAGTGTGTGAATTATTTTCTGTGTTCCTCACCTCAAACATATTTTTCTGTTGTGGAAAGGCAAGTAGTTTTTCACTTTACAAGCAACTTCTAAGTCATAAACCCTATTATATCAGCAATGAAAGGGTATCAAAAATTCCACTAGAAGCAAATGTGTGTGTGCATGTGCACATATGTGTATATTAATAGATGATGAAGGGAAGATGAGTTAATTTGTAGAAGATGATGATTGCTAGGCTCTCAAGTAGCTGGTATCTAGTTCTTCAGTCCTGATTTTTTTTTTTTAATCTGTTTCCTAGGGGAGAAGCTCAGGCATTCATAAGAAAATTCTTTCAATAATTTTTAAATCTCCTGGAAAAATGGATATTTAAGGCCATGGTGATCTTATGGTATTCCTGAAAACTGGTGGATTTAAGAGGTGAGCTATACAGATTAATGCCCTTGCTGAGGGCATTAAATTAACAAAATGTAACCCTTAAATCTTGTTAGACAGTAGCCAGCTCTGTTGCTGTCTTCCTTGTACAGAGTAGCGTTATCTGAATGAATTTTGCTCTAAATTAGCCACAGCATACAATAGCTTCTGCCAACTTTGTCCAAGAGAAAAAGAGGTATAGGGATGTGCAGCAGGTAATGTCCTGGAACACCCATCTTATAGGTGCAGGAGACCCACATTCACTGGTTTCATTGCTCACTGAACAACTTGTTTGGCTTGTGTTTTGTTTTCAGTGTACCTCCAACAAACACCAAATTATTACGACAGTATTTAACAGTGCTGAAAGGTATTAATGGGACCTACCCACAGGAGACTTAGCTTGTAGTTTTAAACTTTCTTACCTGTTGGAATGTGGATTCTAGTATCATAGCATAAAATGTAGTGTGTACTAAGTGCACTAAACCAAGCTCTTGGGTAAAGCCTTTAATTTTTCCAAATATTGAATATCCTCGGGTAAAGTTGAAAATACTTAATATGGAGGTAGAACATGGCACTTTTAAATGACTTACAGGTCCTTGAATGGAAGAGCAAAACAACAGGTGGCACCATTAGGTGGATGCAAAATACAGGGTGAATTACTGGGTTGTTTGTTGTTAGAAAGATCATCAGGTAAAAGATGCACTTTCCCTGGATTCTAAGAGAAATCAGTCACTCCAGTTACTCTAAGAATTCACTAAGCTGTCATCAAGATGCACCAGCTTCTTTTCATTGTCACAACAACAAGCCTGATGCCCGCTTCTGAGAAATTTTTCCTTGCACTGGGGAGAAATTGCTCTGTGCAGAAGTTTTGTGGGTATGGGATTTGGCTGGTGTAACCCAACTGAACATCTTGGGGAGGAGGTAGGATGTCCTAGTGAGAATCTCTCATTCATGCCTCTGGTTGTGTATTTTGTTTAGCTCTAACTATGGCACCGTCTACAAAATGTCTGGCTTCTTTCTTAGGCTGTGCTTTGGATATTTCCATATTCTAAGTAGCTTAGCTTGCTGCTTCTCTTATTCAGTGGAGTATTTGGATTCCTTGATGTGTTTTTTCCGTGCTGTTAAAAGCGAGTTGTGCCACCACCTTGAAATCTTACTCCCTCTCTTTTATGAAGTGCTAGCTCTATTCCTAGAAGCATTAATAATGTATGCCCTTTGCAATTTCACTATTCAATTACTGAAGATGCCTGGTACGTGAGAACCTATTTAAGTTGATAAGGCAAAGCTAGATGAATAGGATTATCCTTCCCTCACTGTACAGAATACAATGGTATATAAAACTTGTACCTGCAATGCTCTTTACGAAAATGTCTCAGAACATGCATTAGTTCCCACTTGAATCTACTAGAATTGGCATTAAAGAGAATAGGATTCTTAAATTTAGAAGGATATTAAAGGTTAGATAAGTGCTCTGTTGGATATCTGGGTTGCCAACACCCTTTTGACAGACCTGAGCACAGGATATGAAAAACTTCATAGAAAAAAATGAAAAAGATTGGAAAGTTTCTCATTCTATGTTGGATTTTCTTCTGGAAAATCAGAATCCAAATTCTCCCAGTTTGGGAAGTGATGTCAGATCTTATACTGACCACTGGGGCTGCAGAGAACCCCAGCTTGAATAGCACTTCTCATACACTTCACCTGACTTAAGAGAAATGTGCTAACGAATCATTAGCAAAACTTCTTTAGCCCCAGGGCGTTCATCAGAGACTCCACAGCTATGTCCTTGTCTGCTTTTGCTGAGGCACAGCAGGAGAGTGCTGACAAGATCAGAGCTTGGGGAGTAGTGCTGCAGGGTCTGAGCTTGTGTTTATCTTGCTCCAGGCTTTTTTTTTTTTTCCTTTTTTTTTTCTTTTAATAACAGCAGGTTTTTCTGAATTTTCTGGTTTGAGGTGAGCATGCTACAGAACTGAAGTTTGGGTTGTTGTGGGGACTTGCCAGTGGTTCTGTACAGCCTAACTGGAAAGGTACCTTGTCAATGAAGAAAACAAAGGGGACTGAATAAGAGTGGGGTCAGCTAATGCATAGAAAACTTTCCCAGGCTTTTTATATTGCATGGAAGAACCACCCGAGCCAACTTTTCTCTGGAAGGCACCTTACACGGTTCCAAGAAAAGGGCCATGCCCTCCCAGGGCATGTGACCCTACATGCTGGCAGACATGTACTTTCCAGCTTGGCTTCCTCTGAGAGGGGCATGCCTCCCTCATGTGAGCATACCATGCAGGCTGAACTTCATGATTTGAGTCTGGCTGTACCTTCCACTCCACCTGATCAAACTGGACTTCCCCTGCATCCTTCTCAATCACATCATGCTTCATTTAAGTTTCAGCAAGATACATAAGAACATGCCTTACCAGCTTAAAATAATCCTTTTAGTCGCAGTGGGCTTACTCATACTCTCCAAGCTGGAAGGCACTTTGCTAAATGAAGACCTTTGTAATGAACTCAGCATGAGCAAAATGCAACTTCTGTTCCTTTTGATTCCTTAGAAGACTCAGTCTGACTCTGAGAAAAGGTTTAATCAGGCAAAATTTCCAGGCACATTAGGAAAAATTTTAATTATCAAACATGCCTGTCAGTAGGGGTCATTGCTTGCGAAAAGTAGCTGATGCTAGCAGTCCTTGAAAAGACAAAGTTTTAAGTATTCCAGTCCAAATTAAAATGGTATTGGTGCTTGCAGTAGCTAGACAAGAAAGAATAGAGAAACAATAAGATACTTAAAGGTTTGGATACCTATTATGTCAATAGGAAAACTCTTGTCTGCTTCACAGCAGTCTGGTCTTGCCTTCTTTTCCATACCTAGCAAAGGAAGCAGGGGTGATCAGTCTGGTCTTGCCTTCTTTTCCACACCAAAGGAAGCAAGGGTGATGTTCTGAAGGCTGCTATTTGGGGAGTGCAACATGCAAAGCCTTTTTAAAGTCACTACCTGTGTTTTGTTGTGAAAAGCACAGCAAGGACTGATGATCCTTGAATTGTGCACAACACAGGTTTAACTTCCTAAGCTCTTACCTATCTCAAACCAGAGTGTGTTGTTCGGGGCAATGTCACCAAACTGGAATCACAACAATGTAATTCTGCTCAGATCTTCTGGGTTTTACCTATGATTGTTAGAACCAGGTTGTTAGGGAACAAAAAGAAGACAAGAGATAAAGGAGACATGCTCAGAATTCAGTGGGGATTATGGCAAAAGCTGTGGAATGAAGTAACAAGCAGATCCTACCCCTTCTGTATACCCCTCATTACAAAAGCAGCCATCACCTCCCACAGCCAGAAAATGAGTGAACTGCCTGCTTTCCTGAGGGCAGCTGGTCCCTTCAGGAGCTGAAATAAGCTCAAGCTTTGCTTCAGAAAGTAATAAGAGAAAATGCCCCTTTGGATGAAGGAAAAAAAAACCACCTGATATATTTCCTGGGGGATAGGAGAAGTTTAAAAATCATATGGCAGCAGGAATGAGATATGCCTTGAGTCACAGGAGAATTATAACTGTGGCCCTACCACAGCTCTGTTGCTTCCACAAAGTGTCCCTGCCTTCTGGCTGTGCTGGGAGGGGTGCTGGGACCATGAGATAGCTCAGCAAGTGGAGACAAGGATTAAGGGTTATTGTGCCTGCCATGTCCCTGCTGCTGGCTGGCTGCATGCTCAGTGAGGTGCCAGAGGTTCCTGTTTCAGCCTTATTCACCATGGGCTTTGCAAAGGGGAGGGACAGAGAAGCTGCTGCCTCTTGGGTGGTTTGGAGCCTGTCTGTAGGTACCTAACTTGGACTGCAGCTCCTGGAGAAACCTCATTCCCTGTGTGTGTGTGGTTAACATGACAAGTCTGGCTCTCTGCTCCAAGGTATGATGATGCCAGGCAGCTGCTTTACAGGATTGCCAGTAAACAGATGCTCACAAAAGTACCACGTGGAGCACTTTTTTCACTACCTATGACTGAAAAGGCACTGATTTATTGTATCCCAAAGCACTGTTAGTCATCATATCTTAAAATCTTAGTATGGTCCAATAAATAATTTTTTATCTAGGGCAAAAGCATTCAGTGTTAATTAAAACAATAATTTAGTAAATAAAGGTCAGAGCTTTTTAAATGCTTTATATAGGGCAAAAGAAAACTTATTCTCAGGGTTATAAACAGTGTTTTTGTTAAGCAGACAGGAAACACTTCCAGCCAGAGTCTCTGAAATGTAAATGAGCCTGTTTTATCTCTTAATTTTCACAAATCTCTCACCATGTTGCCACTACAGAAGAGGAGATAAAGAATTCTAGTATTGCTTCCAAAGAGATCATGTGTTTACTGAAACCAGGCTGGAGCTAGATCTGGGCATATTCTTTTGTGGAATTTGTAGCATTATTTTTGATATTGATTCAACACAAATCATAAACTGATAGACTGGTTTGGGTTGGAAGAGACTCAGAGACCATTTAGTTCCAACTCCCCAGCCAGGGGCAGGGATGTCTTCCACTAGACCAGGCTGATCAAAACCTCACCCAAGCTGGCCTTGAACACTTGGAGGGATGGGGCTGCCACAGCTTCTGTGGACAACCTGTTCCAGGGTGACTCGCTGCCCTCAGAGTCACTTATTGAAGTGGTAGCTTGCAGCAAAATCTGATTTTGCACTGACAGATGGAATCCTGAGCCTGAGCTCTCCTTGTGTATGGACTGCTCACAATGGTGTGCACACAACTGATAAATGTACACCTAACCAAGGGCTCCAGTGCCATTTTCATACATGGAGATAGCAACAAAGCAGAACAGAGCTCGCAGCTCATGGTCTTGTGCATGAGGGGAGCAAACCAAAGGAAGAGGTGAGTGGTCTGGCTGATGTCAGGAAGTTTTGCAGATCCTCTGTAGGGATATACTTGGATCTCATAATGGTTCTCAAGTCATCCCTTGATTTAGAGCTTGCTCCTGTGCAGATCCCTTAGTTATGATGCAGGGTCAGAACATGATCCTTTGTGGATGGATCAGTGAAAAGGGATAATCTGTGAGATGGAGCTCAGGAGAACAAAACTAGAAGGGTTGAACAATCCTGCTGGTTTTACAGGTCAAGTGAAGAGTCTACCCAAGGCCTGGAGCTACTTGTATTTCAAAGGTGAAAGAAGGTGCAAGGACACACCGAGGGGCTTGGAGAAGTGATGTCTCAAGGAATGGTAGAAAGCTAGGAGGTTTTTGAGAGAAGGAAACACAGATGTTTTCACCTTTTTTTTTTTTTATTTTCCCCCACTAGAGGTCGGAATCTCCTGTGGTTTACAGAAGTCATGGGACTGTAATCTCACAGACCTTCTAGATACCTCCACATTTGGAAGATAAATAAACTTCCACCACCATTTTCACCTGTGGAATTTGAGGCTGGGAGTTTGAATGGCAACTGAGTTGCAACTGCAGTGAGGAGGACTGTAGCTGTTCTGTGATAATCAAATTTGGTTTGCTTGACACATAATGAGATTATTGATTAGACACACACAGCTTGCCATTTCAAATCACATCTCCTCTTCATTTCCAAGGGATGATTGACATAGCCTAGCATGCTCAGCATCATTAAATGGAAAGAGTTATTTACGGTGTTGCATCAGAATTTATCACTAATTCCCAGATCTGACAGAAAAGAATCACTTTGTGTGCTAGGCATTTTTATCTTGCCATTAAAAAGTGTATCGAAAGCTTTAGATAAGAACTGAAGCTGAAATTCCTTCCTAGTCTATATCCAGATAATCTGGCCTGCAAAATTGAAGCAGGGAATGGTGGGATGTGTCAAATGCAGTTCCTGATCCTTCAGTGACTTCTGACATGCTCTGGCTGCTCCAGATGTGGATCTCAACTCAAAGGGTTCTTATACTGAACGTCTGCTTTGTAAGGTTCTCTCAAGCCTCTCTGTCCCCATTAGTTATCAGCAGCACCAGCTGTGGGCAGACTACAGTGGCCAGATAACATGTGCTGTGAGAGCCTTCATTTAGAAATTCATAAGGCATCGCTTCCATGCAAAGGAGGTGATATTTACCAAGAGCAGGTTTAATGTGCTTTTATTACCTTCTCCTTTTCTCAAGGAGAAAGGTGCATGGCACCCAAAACTCTGCAGGAGAGGCTGTGAAGGAGCACTGTGCTCTTGCTACTGATCCAAAGCTGTTAGATTCTTTTTTTCATCCTGAATGTCAAGCATTTCTTCTTCAAAATCTCCCTCTGATAATTTGAAAGAGCTGAACAGGAATCCTCCCTGACAGGACAATTTTGCTTTAAAATAACTGTACATAAAATCATACTGTTCACCCAGATCTCTTGCAGATGCTCGTGCCATATTCTGCCAATGGAGCTAAAGAGGTCTTCTGGGTAAAAGAAGACCTTTTGATTTTTATTTTGTGAACAATCTCCCAGACTTTGTGACAGTACCTCTATGTATGTGACACACCGCTGGTTCCACACTTGGGCCCATCTGGAACACCTCTGCAGAGTCCCATTCCAGCCTTCAGGCTTCTAGAAGTGTTGTGAGGGTGGAGGGTGTTTGAAGAAAACACACACGGTTAAATGAGCTGTAAAAATACGCATTATACAGAGAGACTCCAGGAGCTCTCTCTCATTTGTCTCATCAAAGCAAAGATAAATGAGCAACTTCCTCGTAGGCTATAATTACCTCTAAGGGGAACAAAAACATTGATAATTGACAGCTTTGAGCTTGACCCTAGGAAATAACAAAATCCAGTAGTTGGAAATTGAAATTTAGAGTGTTGAGAGTGAAATTTAGAAACTCAGAGACATGAGTTTAACCATGTCGTTACTAACTCTTGGAGCAGCAAAGTTGAAATTGTGTGATCATGGATTTTCAATCTAAATTATGGGGTTTGGGCTCTCTTTAAAACATGCACTCTTCTTCTAATATGATTTTAAGTCCTTGGCCTGTATTGCCTCATAGAAAGAGCCAAGAGATTTTAAGAGCTTAGCTCTTGTTTTGGCAAAAAGATTATATACAGATAGTAATCCTGTTTGAAAGGCATTCTCCATCTTCTCCCACCCTCATCAAAAGGTGGGAGGACTAGAGTTTTGAAACTCTGGTCCCAGCTGTGGGATTTGAGAATCTGAAGTATTGAGCCCATGGAGCTGAAGAACAAATCCATCTATCAGCATGGTAGAGGGTCTAGAATAAACCAGACACTACGTTTTGAATTCCTCTGTAATTTTCTCTCTTGTGTTTTGTCACGCCTGAAATTTCCATGGTTTTATTTGCATAATACCTGAGATGTAGGCTGTCTAAAAATCCTATCTGGCCAAGCAAAATGCAGTGTGAAAGCTGAACCTGGTCACAGTGCACCTCTGCAAACTCCCTAAGCAATGGATGTGTTCCTTTGTGTATTCCATGAGTTCAGTTGCAATTTCTTCCTACAGGATATTTTACTTCTGCATCTCTTCCAATGTTCAGCAGATGAAAAAGACTGACAGGCATTCTCGACCTTGTTTCAGTTTCCTCTGTCCTCAGTGTCCCTCCCATGCATTTGGGGTTTTTAAATAACTCTTTGGACTTAAGGGGTTCCTTCTGCCATTCTTCTGGGTTTATCAATATCCTTATGCCTGTGCAAGGCTCGGCTCATTTGTCACTTTGCACTTGTTCCCAAACTCTATCTGATGCTGTGCTCAGCTTTTAATAAACAGTTTTTCTTTATTTGAAGGCTTTCTACTTTCTGTGTAGCATAAACCCTAAATGAGAGCATGAATATGCAATTGAATCAAGGCCTTCTCTTGTCTAACCAACACAAACTATTTCTTTGGATTGTCCTGTACTTCAGATTCTGTCATAGGCTCCAAGTCAAAAGAGGAATCAGAACTGATGCAGCTGAATCAGAACTGATTTACAAGTCCAAAACAGACATGTGATAATTACAATATTTTTGTTAACTATCAAATTTCTAGGTATTGTTTACCTGGCTGTGCCTTATCCTGCCATGTAGCTGGAGCCTTTTTTTCATGCTTCACAGCTGCAGCAGGAGTCTGCTGGAAAATCAATGTTGGGGTGTTCAATTAGGGTTGTCTTTTTCCCCACCATGTGTCACTCACAGTCTGCAATCCTTTTTTGTCTGCCACTGGCCAGTCACAGAGTCTTAGATGTTCTTTCTCTGCAGTTCCCCAGGAGGTCCTCACCTCTTACACTGTTCTGAGTAACTTGGTGTTCTCATCATTGGAGGTGAGAGGATCTGTTTCCACATGAGAGAGAACTCGTCCCAGTGTCACTATAATGAGACCAATATTATACCCTAAAAACCAGAATCCATTCAGGGTTGAACAGGCTGGGATCAGGGAACATGATAACAAGCCATCCTTAAGGAAAGCTGGGCCTCAGGCTGAACCTTATATGAGCTCCCAGCCAAACAGGACACTTCTGTTCTCCAGTGATCTGTGGGAGGTATTCAGGAAATGTTTTGTGATGGAACACCATCCCTTGGCTTCCCAGCCTGGTCTCAGCTCATCCCTTTCTGCTTACCCTCAGGAACAAGGTTGCCTCATGTTGTACAAAGTGGAAGATGCATTTTGAATGACTTCTGAATGATTTATCTTAACCCTAAATGCCACTGCAGCCAGGCTGCTCTTGCAGTATGACTTTGTTCATTGCTCCCAGCAGGGAATCACAAAATATGAGGACAGGGCATGCTTCTCATTTCCATCATATTTACAGAGAGCTCTTCCTTCCAGCTTTCCTTATAAGCTTTTTGTTACTGTAAATAACATACAAGCCAAGAGTGAGTAATATCTCAGACTCTCAAAAAAAACACCCTATTTTTTGAGGCTACCAAATAGCTTTATTTGCAACTGGCAGCATCATAAACCTTTCTTTTTGTCTGTGGAGAGGTTTGGTGAGGGTTTTTTTTGCCTTTCATTTAGCTTTCTGAAAATTTAGGCTTCTGATCTTGACCTACTTGGCCTCCCTTCATTCCAAAGAGCCACAGAACAGTTGTGACATGCAAAAAAAAATATCTGCAAGAAACCTGACTGCATTCCCAGCCAACCTTGGCAATGGGAACCCTTGAGTGAGACTAACCTTACCTCTGCTGGAAAAGGTTTTGTTCAGTAGTGCCTACTTGCAGCTTGTCAGGGCCACAGACACTTTGTCATTTGGCTCCATCTTCTGGGATAAGGCAAGAGAAACAGAAGCCACTTGTGCTGACACTTAGCAAGTCCTGTCACACAACATTTATTGGTTTTTTCTTACTCTTCATTAATGCTTCCATGCAAGCTCACACTGGATGCAAACACAGTAGGAAACCTTTTGCTTTTCTGGAGACATTTTAATGGGAGCAAGGATTCAGTACACAAAAAAAAAAAAAAAGTGCTGAAAATCAATAGCTTTTTTGTTTCCTGAGACTAAGAAAGGACAGTTAGTGAATGTTTGACTTGCAATTCAACAGTGATAGAAAAAAAGAGGAGCTCAGGTAAATGGCTTTTTGATTCCTGCACAGTTTTGCAGAATTAGCTCTGACTCTGGCAGCACAGTATTTGTTCTGTGCTGCTGAAGCTTTGAAGGAGAAAAGGGGATAAGGCACTATTGCTATAGCAACCTTCAAGTGGGTGTTGTAGGTGATCAAAAACACATTATTTGTTGATGGAAGTTTTGACCATCACAGTTTTTCCATGCAGCACCCAGGACTGTGGGCCAGCTAGCTGAGCTGTAGCCTCGTTTGCTTCCATTTTCCATTCAGTCTTTCAGTTTTACCACTGTTCAACAATTAAACCTGAAAAGACTTTCAGGCTTTCTTCTCTGAAGAATCTGTGGTCCTGCTGTTGCTGAGACAGCCTGACATTGGCCCCTTCCTGGGGGCAGCAGCAAGGTCCAGCACAGCTTCTTAGCACTCTGCTCTGGCTTAGGCAAAAAGCAGCAGCTCTGCCATGGCCATCACTGCATCCACTGGGCAGCTGGGCTTGCTCCTGGTGCTCAGGTGATGCTGAAGCTGAAGTAGTATTTGGCTTTTGAGGTTGTGTGGATGATGGCTTGTTGCTGGCAATGAGCTCCCAGAGGAGGTGTCTGCTGATTCCTGACCAGCTCTGGCCTGCAGGTACAAAACCTGCTCTCATCTTGGAGTAGTGATGGCAGTGAGGGACCTGGGAATGAGGTCTCTGTATCCCCAGGACAAAGCTGTGCTGGTGATTGGCATGTCAAGTGGAGTTCACTGCAAAGCAAACTTGCAGAAAATAAATTAAGTGTTAAATCAAACATCTATTTTGATCATAATTCAGCAATAGTTTATACTTTGTTTCTCTTATATGTAATTCATGAGGGGTGAGTAATGGTTAACACAATTTTTAATAAACTTTGAAATAGGTTGCCTGAAATAGGTTTGAAATAGGTTGCCTGAAATCATACTATATGTTCTTGTATATATCTACTTCTCAAGCAACATGCTTATAATATTTACTGAGCACTTAGTGAGCTCTTCTGAATGCATTTTAACAGAAGTCCTAACATCAAAGAGAATGCACCTCTTCTTTTTTCCACTTCTATGAAAGCCAAATTTATTTAAAATTTGTGGGTTTGACTTGAAAATTACTTCATAATGTCTAAGATGAAGCTTGGTAATGAAATAGCCTGCACACTAGTCATAAAAAATCTAATTTTGTAACTCAAGGACGTACTCTGTAACCTTCAGTTTAGAATAAGTTGTATTGCAATTTGGATGAAAAGGAGCTACCCATACAAATGCCTCAGACATCACAGGCATGCAGGTGTTCCTTAGGTCAGTCTTGTATATTGGACTTCTGGGAGCTGTCCTGCTGCTTTGAGTCTTTCTCTCACTGCCTTGAAGACCCATTTCCTGCAGCCTTTGGGATGATAAGAATCTGCTGCTCTCTGGAAGATGGTTTTGGCTCTCTGGCTGTGTAGTAAGCCTAGTCTGGCTGGGAGAAGGCTTTGCAGGTCAGGTCCCTTGGGAATTAGAACTGGAGAATGGGTTGTTTGGAACAAGAGGAATTTAGCTGCTAGGGATGCTGGAATTAAAGCTTTAGGTACAACTGCGGTTTTGGAAGGACAAAGTATTTGCAGACTTGATGCAAGTTCTGCATTATCCAGCAGTTGATACCGGACTGTGCAGTCTGGGCTTTGTTTGTACAGTTTGGGGCTTCCAGAGGACATGTAACCAGGCAGGTCCCTTAGCAAGGCTTGCTGTCTCTTACTCTTTGCCCTGAATGATTTGGCATTTTGCACAATGTAAACTTTGGTTATTTCCATCAGGCACTTAAAAAAAACACGGAACACAAGAACCACAAAAACCACAAAACTGACTTTTTTTTTCTCCTGAGTTTATAACTTCAGCACAGAATTACAAAATCTCTGAGGATAAAGAGCCAAAGACCTCTGATCCCCCCACCTTTTTCCTTCATTATTGCTTATGCCACAAGGAAGCCAAGGAGATTTTTGCTTATAAATAACAGTATTATTCAGAAAGACATGGGCAACTGGAAATATAGCTGCTATGTTCCACTTTGGGTTTCCCCACTTTTCTCAAAATTATCCCATCTTAGGCAGTTCTACAGTCAGATCTTTGAAGGTATTCTCTGCAATTTCTCCTATCCTGCTGGATTTAACACTAACACCTTGTGCATGTTGTTGAATATTTGGCTTTTCCACTGATTAATGAGTGCCCTGCCCATTGCCCAGCAGGTGGGCACTATTGCAGGTGGTGACAGGAGGGCATGTGTGTGTCCTGCCTGGGGGCACCTGAGGGAGCTGGCACCTGAGCACCAGGGACAGAGTCCCTTTTCCTGGGCAGGCAGCTGTGTTGGAGAGGTGTGCCAAGAGAGGCGAGGAGCCTGGCTCTGTCCCACAGGAGCAACAACCCCGATGGTAAGAGGGAGACATGGCTGAAATCACTTTTTGCTGTTCCTTTTTCTGTTTTCTTTTCATTCCCGTGCAAAGCCTAAATAACACTTGGCATTTGAGCATGTTGGAGCAGCAAATCACTGTTAGCAGTGAGCTCCCAGAGGACAGGTCTGCTTATACCCAGCTGGCTCCAAACCGTGGGTGTAGCAGC
Organism: Serinus canaria; assembly: GCF_022539315.1. Taxonomy (NCBI): domain Eukaryota; kingdom Metazoa; phylum Chordata; class Aves; order Passeriformes; family Fringillidae; genus Serinus; species Serinus canaria. The sequence goes on from NC_066317.1 coordinate 17,927,344, forward strand.
TTTTTCACAAAGCTCTGGCTGCAGGTGCAGTAGCTGTTCTCTTCCCCAATGCATCCTTTGACTAAGCTTAAACAAATTTCAGCCCGTATTCTGAAGACAAAAATGAAGTGTGAAAGAATTCCGGTGAGGGTTTTCCATCCAAAAGAAGCCCAGGCATTCAGGAAGATGGGACACTGATAAAGGTGTGCCCTGCAGACAAGGTACCCAAGGCCACATCTGTCCTGCATGTAGGCACAGCCAGCTGATGGGTGTCACATACTCCTCTCTCTTATCTGCTGTTAAATTGTGGAGCTGTTCTTGTATTCTCTCTTAATACTGAATGACAGACCAGGAGAGAGTTGGAATAAATGGGTCTTGCCTTTTATTCCCATGTAGTCCAAGCCTCTTGACAACAGGAAAGAAAAGAGGGGGTAAATTGGCAGTGGCAGTCAAATCCCTGGCCCTGGTGTGAGCTGAAGTGGATGAGACAGTAGCTGAGGTCTCTGCAATTGTTTCCATTGCACTGTGTGGACATGTCAAATCAGACAAAGCTCGCTAGCAGTGAATGCTTGACGTACTTGGTTTGCTGCAGGCAACCTTACAGTAATAGACATTATGTGCCCTTATGTGCAGCATTTCAAACTCCCAGTTCAAGACCCTTACCCACACTGAAGTCTGTGGTGAGATAATAAAATATTTTGCTTTTCTGCAGGTGATAAAGTGAAGGTAAAGTGTTGGAAAAAATTATAAATTTTTTCATGTCAGATATAGTGAGAATTTACTTGCTCTTCCAGATGGCATTTGCAGAGGCACAGAATGTCACAGGTTATTATCTTAAATTGAATAATAAAATATGCACAAGTTATTTTATAGCTGCTTTAATACCTGATTTGTAAGATGATTGCCAGTTAATAACAAATAATAGCTGTTATAATTAGGACTAAGTCATTTGTAATTATGGAACTCTAGAAGACAGACTATTGAAAGAAATGAGGAGAAATAACTTGTCAACTCAATGGCTATGTTTATTGAATGATGAATATTAATGGATTATCAATTAACTAGTTGTTGCCTGATATAAGTTATTTGTAACTGGAGCTGGAATATGAGTTTGTGACTAAGAAAGTCTTTGTAGCCCATCCAGAAATCTCTGAGAAACAGCTGCTCTTCATCCTGTTGGCTTCAGGGACACAAAAAACTGAGGCTCTTCTCCAGTGACAGAGTTCTCTTCACTCTGTGCTTTTTGTTAATGCAAGCTGCAGAACTTTGCTGACTTCATTGAGTAATGCAGTTTCCCTGAGAGCATAAAAATGTCCTAGCCAAACTAAGCAACAGGTCTGGCAGGAACATGTGCCAGGGGTAGCAGCAAGTGGAGGGTGAGTGGTGGTGCTTCCCTGGGAGGTGCTTTCTCTCAGCCTAGAACTCAGAGACTGCTTGGAGCCAAGGTGAAACTCTCATCTAATGACTTTTAATTCATTGGCCTTCTATAAAAATGTTCAACTGCTCTTTGAACCTGAGTAAAATGTTGATATTCCCATAATCCTGTAGTAATAACCTTTACATCTTGACTGTGCATTGCATGGGGAGCTGTAGCTTTTTCTTTGTTTTGAACCTACAAATGTGATGTGGCTTGATGCTTTTTAGTCTTTCTCTTATAACAAAAAATTCCATCTGTATTTCCAATTCATTTTTAATAGCATTTTTTATTTTAAACCTGTATTATATCATCCTTCTTGTATTTTAGGCTGAAAAGCTGTGGGCAATCCTGTTGTTCCTTGTTTTGAAGTATGTCATAGCTCTGGTTTTCCTTTTCTTTTCTAGTTCTACATTGTATTTGTTAAGATTTGGGAAGAGGCCAAACCTTCAAGCAGTATTCAAAGTCAGGGTTGCTTTGGATTTATACAGATATTTTCTGTTTTGTTCTCTATTTTGTTATCTCTGTTTTGTCTGACACTTTAACTGCTGCTCATTGAGTGTTTTAATAGAACTCTCTCTTTTAATTCTGAATTCATTTTTCTGAGAGGTTTGTTCACACCCTGTTGCTGTGAATATGAAGTTAGGATTGCTTTTTGTTATGTGCATCACTTTACATTTCTTCAACCTTAACCTTATCCACCGTTTACTCAGTACAATAAAATCTTTCTGCAACTCTTTGGAGTTAGATTTTGGGGTTTTTTATCTACCCTGAACAGCTTGGACTTTTTCCTTTTTGTGCATACTTCTGTTTCTTGGACTCTTCAGGTAATGTCCAACACCTATTGATTGGCATGTTCTACCCCCTCTCCCGTTCTAGGGCAGTACAGCGCTCACTGACATTAAACAGCACTCACATTTTGGGGTGTGACCACACTTTGAAGCCCTAGTGCCAGGCAGGAGGGTTGTCTCCTGGCACATGTGCTGGTTTGTTCTGCTGCAGGTCAGGGCTAGTTAGGTTTTGGGGAAGAATGGCTGAACAGATCCATCCCCACAGCTGGGCTGGGCAAGGCAGCAGATCAACCATGTCAGCAAGGGTTCTGGTGTGGGTGGTCACATCAACCTGTGCACCTTGGAATTTTTCCAGGTATTGATCTTGAAGCAGGTGGTAGAATCTATAAGGATCTATAGATCATTAGGAGAATGAATCTATAGAATTCTAGGGGTAGAATCCATAATTTTCTGTGATCTTCTTGGCTGGCTGTGATGAATCAGGCTGCAGCTCTAGCTCTGTCTTGGGATCTCTTCTGCCTCAGCTCCAGCACAAAAGCTGTAAGAACCCACCCTCACAGACTTTCCCATCTGTCTGTTAAATAAATGCTACCTAGAGAATTCACCTCGCTGGGAACTTCTTGTTATGGTCAATAAATGGTGTGAGTGAGTGCAGTGTAAATTAGGGGTGGGAGGGGGGTTGGAGAGGCACAAAGGTTTCTGGAATTGGCACTGAGATGGGGATTTCTGCAGGGAATAGTTGGGATTACAACCATTTAAGTGAGAATGGATATTGATTGTTTGCTTCCACTTTGCTCTGCCCCCCTGAATGGTGTCAGGATTGCTTCCTAAGCAAGTGCCATGTGTCTGTTGCCTAGAGAAGAATGTTTTATACAGTGAGCCCTTGAGCACTGCTGCTGTGCAAACTGTCCTTTCAGACTGAGGGCTCCAAACACGTGTCTGCCAGGGGCCAAACCCAAGCACAGACCTGCAGGCTCGCCTGGAATGCATCTCCCAACCTTCCTGTAGCTTTGTACCTGTGTAGCTCCTGCACTGCTCCTGCACTTTACATCCAAGTCATTGCATTAAGGGAGGGAGGGCAGGAAAAGGGACAGGGCATAGAAAGTCCTCAAGGTAGGTTTTTTTAACAAAATGCAATTAAATTATTATTTTAATTCCAGTTTGAAAATGTAGAGAATAATTTGGCAAGACTTCTTTTCTCCACACATGTATCCTCTCCACCCAAATTTTTTAACCATGTTTTCTGTAAATAACAAAGTGTGTAAACAGTGTAGCCAGGAAAAAATGTATTAGTACTGTGTTTCTCTGGGGATCTAGATCTCAAGGATACAGGTAATTCTGACACTTAAGGGACTGGAGTAGTGAAATTGATTGTACCTTTAAAGGCAGGAATGGTTTTTAGAAGAAAGTAACATAGTTTTCCTTTCCAAAACCACTACAGCGTTTTTAAAATAGCTTTATTCAAAGTTAGCCTTTCTGTTCTTACAAATTACTGCAAATTGTTACTAGCATAATGTTGATAAATGGGTATTTGGGTGTTGAGAGAGGGGAATAACTTGAATTTACATATATAATGATAGATTCTGGGCTGGCTGCTACTCCACAGGAAGTATGTTTGGGATTGTAATATTAATTTATACTAGTACCAAAAAGGCTTTCAGCTGTTAGTAATTAATTGAGAGAAGAGAGAATGGGGAATAAAGTGGACCTGTTGGAGCTGGTCTAGAGGAGGGTCACAAAGAGAGCACATTTCCTCTGCAGACAGGCTGAAAGAGCTGGAATTTTTCACTCTGAAAAAGAGGAGACTCTTGGGAGAACTTAGAGTCCCTTCCAGTACCTAAAGGAGGCCTTCAAGAAAGCTGGAGAGGTACTTTTCACAAGAGCAGGTAGTGATGGGACAAGTGGCAGTGGTTTTAAGCTGAATGAGGGCAGGTTTAGATGAGGCATTAGGAAGAAATGCTGTAAGGGTGGTGAGGCTGCAACAGGTTGCCAAAGGTAGCTGTGAATGCCCTATCCCTGTCAGTGTGAAAGGCCAGGCTGGAGCTAAGTGATCTCTAAGGCTATTTCCAAGCCAAAGTATTCTATCATTCTGTAGATGTTATCCTGTTTATCATGTGCTCTTTAAATCCATGGTGCACTTGGATTTTGACTGTGCAGTCTGGCCCCATTACCTCAAAAGGGATACAGAAGGAAAGCATGGACAGGCTTCCCTGTTGGTGCATGATGGTCAGGAGAGCAGGCAGTAAGGGGAGGGTGTGCCAAGGGGCTCTGTGAAACCTTGAGCAGGATTCAGGAGGTGAATAAGCATCCTTTGTTTATTTTAATGTTGGAAGAGAAAGCACAGCTTGGAGGGAACCATTGAAGCTTCAAAGTGCCAGATTGAAAACAGGGCAGCAGCTTTGCACATTTTGGTAGATAATAAACCTTTACATGAGTTCCAGGGGCAACTTAATGAAAGAGATGCTTCTTAAAGGACTATAAAATGAAGAAGAAGAAGAAAACAAATAGCAGCAGCATCTCTGAATTGAGATGCAATTCAGCAACTTGGTTGTCTGCAAAACCCAGGAAAAAAAATTGTCTGGTCTAGAGAGAGAAGGGATCTTTCCCCTTATTTGATGCAGCTACTCTTAGCAAAACATGTGGGAAGGCTCCCAGTGCTGTCAGATCTATTCTATGTGGGTATCTTCACTCATGAGCATGCTGAAAAAAGAGCCTTACACTTTTGTGCTTCCTTATGTGAAGATCAACTGTAGATGGACTAAAAGGTGAATGACAGGCCTAAGATTTTAATGAGAGTGAAAAGCAGGAAGGACCTGAGCTCTCAGCAGAAAGCTATCCTGTCAATATATTATCTCACCTGAAAAGCAGACTTTTTGCCCCTGTCACTCTGTATTTTTAAGGAAGCTTAAGTGTTAGCAAGCATCACTCTGCATCCGTAATCTGAAAATGAAAGCAAATAGGCTGTTTTAAAAAAGAACACAATTACACACCAAGGCGAGTAACCTGCTGTGATGGTGCAGTCTGCCTTTTTTTTCCTTTCTCTGAGGGTTTCTTGGTTTAAAATCTTTTGCATATGCACGTTTATATTTAATATTTTCCACTCTAGAAACGACCCAGAAGATTTGATGCCAAACTTTGAAGTTTGAAGTTATAGAAAAGGAAAAAGAAATAAAATATCACTATAATTGACCCAGGTGAAAGCACACCCTGGGTGAAGTGCTGCCCTGCTGCCCTCTGCATGTGCAGAGCTCCTTGCCTGTGTGGGTCTCCTGTTTACAGGGCTGAGAGCTCAGATGGGAGGGAGCAAAGATTGGGGGTGGCCTGAGAACCTGAACAGCACTGAGGACTTTGGCTGGTTACTTTACATTGGCATGAAACCTCAGTGCACCTCACTCCACTTCTGCATTTCCAAACTATTTCTTACATCCTGGTGCAATGGAGGGTCTGCCTCAGAGTTTTTAAAGTTCATTTGAAACTTTATGAGAAGGAAATCAAGGCAAGGAGGAAGGAAATAGGATGGTGACATTTTGAACTGATGATTAACTCAGCAGAATTACAGTGGACCAGCTGACATTTTCTTACCCTGCTGTCTGGGAGACCTGCCAGTGTGGAATTATATTAGTCAATGTGTGAGCTGACAAGATGTGTGGTCTCGTGTTTGCAAGAGAGAACAAGATTTAGATTGCAGAGAGAAGCCTTTGTCACCTTATTCCAATGTGAATCAAAAGATAAATGAGAGTCCTTTTAGAAAGACCAATTAGTTTTCCAGCAATTAACACAGGAATTGTTGTCATAAGCTTTGCAGAAGAGTTGATTCCATTATGAATATCTCCAGTTTTCTAGGAATCAAGCAATTAACAACAGTTGGTTTTAATAATCTGATTCTGGAAGGGCCACAAATGCTGAAGCAAAAGAAATATTAGCTGTGAGTGGAGAGCAAAGAAACTGGTCCTCACTTTCACAGAAATATTATTTCTGTCTCAGTACCATCTAAGGCTATAAAAATCCCAGAAGCATAAAGTAAAAATGATAGGATCTGAAAATAATAGAACCAGGAGGGCCATCAGACTTCTCAGTAATTTTGCCGTGCATATAGTAAGAGCAAGGCAGTCAAAATACTGACCCAGTGCAAATGCTGAATGAGAGAAATTGCTAGGGAAAAGCTGGTTCTCTGTGTGATCACAGCCTTTTTAAGAAAATAAGAATCACTATGCAGCTTCAAAATGAACTGTAATTGCAGTGAGAGTTAAGGGAGGTGCAGATTAGCAGGGAGTGACCAATATATCTAAAAATCTCTATTTTCTGTCGTTACTATTCCAAAGCTTGGAAAAAGAACTATGGTATTTCAAGTATTTTTTTAATTTGCTTGAAAGAGACTCATAATTTTCTTCTCACAAGCATGGCATATTGCTTTTTTAATACATATATTTTGAATCTCTCAGCAGGCAGATAGGCAGAATTGGGAAAAGCTGCTGTTATTGAAGCTCACACTGCAAACTGCTCCGAAGGTACTGTGGAGAACAAGAAAGGTGTGGGTGAGGTCTGACAGCCTGGTGGCATTCGATATTCCTTAGGCAACAGGGCCCCTTGGGTCTGAGTGCTATGGGTTTCAGTAAAGAGGATTTTCTGGAGGGATTCTTGCATTTGAAATGAGGAGAAAATGTAAAATGTAACTTGGGGAAATGGTGGGTAAGAATGAATTGAATGGCAAATAGCTATAGCTCTGCAGACATACTAATAGTCTGCAAAGTCAGTTTTGATGCCAGGGATGGTATAAAATCTTCTTTGTTTTCTCTCTTCTTTTGCAGCTTTTCATGGAATAGTCTGTCTTTTCCCTTTTTATATTCTAAGAATAGACACATTTCAGGTTTTGACTTTGAGAAATTAGTTTTGAATACTTCTTTCTGTGGATAAAATGTTGTTTCTCTTGCTGTGGGAGTGTCTTTGATTTCATAAAGAATAGTTATCTGTGTCCTGTTGTTGATTTATTTCCTGGGGAAAAAATAATGAAAAAATATTGAGGCAGATGGTTTGAGATTGCTCATGAGTCACAACTGCAAAATACCTAAGGGTGGAAAGGACTTCTGAGTTTTGCCTAGGTGGGTTTTGGATATCTCCTGGACTCCAAAACCGCTTTGGGCAGGCTGTTCCAGTATTTTATCACCCTGGCATTAAAATAGTATTTTCCTGTGTTTGAAAGGGATTTCCTGTTTTTCCATTTGTGTCCATTGCATCTTGTGCTGTCACTGAGTTCCACTAGGAAGAGTCTGCCTCTGTCTCATTTGCCATCCTTCTCCCTGCTTCAGTAAGGTACATACACACCTAATATCTCCTCTAAACTTTCTCATCTCCATCCTCAGCAATCCCAATGTTCTCACCATATTTCAATCATCCCCATTAGCCCTTTCACTGGGGGCACACTCCAGTGTGTCTATATCTGTCTTGAAAGGCAACCTAAATAAAGTGTCTTTAACCTCTGAAAAGAATGAGAAAAATAGAGACTTCTAGAAATAGTCTTTGTAGGTACTAAACCCAGGGTGTCAGATACCTGGCCGTCAAAACTGGAATTTGAAATTTGCAATGCATCAATAAATCATTGTAAATCAAAAAATCACTTGACCTTATCTAAATCTCACCACACAAATGGAAATTGGTTATGCCTTTTCAGTAATAAGGTTACTACATGATACCTGGTAATTTCTCAAGGAAGGGAGAAGGGATGGGAAAAGAGGAAAACCTCCAAATCTGACCCCAAACTATATTCTTATCAATGTGCTGCCTTTTAATTGTTATTCCAATACTGAGTAAGTGATACAGAATCCTTGTTTTGATATTTTCAGGCTCTTAAAAGATATAGAGGTGATTCTGCAAGAGCTAAATAGCTGCTAGTATGTTCACTAGAGTAAAGTGATATTACTCCACGGGCACATGAGCTGTGGTAATATTGAAACATTCTGTGGAACTGAAGATTGGATTCTGAAAAGTGTGCAGCTTCCAATGATTGCTGTAAACAGCACCATTTTAAAAAGGCATGGAAATGAGAACCAAGTTTTATAGAAAATCTATTCTGGATTACCTCATTATTTGAACAGAAGAGCTAGTAGTGATTTCACATTAACTAAACTATATAAGCAAAATATAAATATTTGGATAGCAATTGAACACAAAATCCTTTTGCATTTTTCCTAGAGCTGAAGGGACGTCAGGAAGTGCTGTTAGAATAGGGGAGTGAATGGATACCAGCAAACTCAGCAGTGGCAAGGCTGGCTCTCCAGCAGGAAGGCAGAGTGGGAAGTGCAGCTGAATGGAGAACATCACTGATACTGCCCTGAGAGGGATAACCTGGCCTTGGCAGGCTGAGAGGAAAAGCGAGGAAAAGAAGTGAGGTTGCTCTTTATGGCCCAAGAGAATTTAATCCTTCAGGTGTGTGGTATGACATGTTATCTGCACATTTGCAAACTACAAAAATGGCTGCAGTTCCCAGGGTTAGGGAAATCCCTGTCCCATAGCTCAGGGTGGGACTACTGCTGTCATTGATGCTAAGTACTGCCACTGTTATGGCATGGTGAGGTGTTTTGCCCTTGAAGTTCCTCACTATCCATGAAACCAGACTGTCTTGAAAATCCCTTTGTAAAATGAACTCGAGATGTGATGTCAGGTTCCTCAAGATGTGAGGCCTCCTCTTTCACAAAGCACCTTTCCTTTCCTTCCCTCCCTCCCCAAAGGGTTTGGTGGTTTGAACCTTTCTTCCTTTGAACATCTGCCCACACAACACATGGAATCAGTTGCTCAAACCTCTGATCCACCAAGTGACCTGGGACAGTGTGTGGGCCCTTCCTCCCACCCCGAAAAGTGTATCTAAAAAAGTGTTTGAGGGAGAAGAAACCCGTGGGGGAGATACAGCTTGTGTTGAGCTGGTGAGATGGGGAGGAGCCAGATGAAGTCCAGGAGGAGCAGGTCATGCTGTAATGTTTGCAGAGAGACTGAAGGCAGCACAAAAAAGAGGTTTCTAAATGTGAGGGAAAGTGCCAATATTTCAAGGACAGACATGGGGTTAATCTAGACTGATACAATAGCTCTTCTACAAAAGAATAGGCTCTAATCTATTTAAAAATACTGCTAATAAAAAAGAGCCACCCCCCAGCTAGAGCTCTCCATGCTTAAGGTAAATTTTACAGAAGTTGCAGGTACTTATTTTCTTGACTAAATTTCAATGGTTTGCAGGCTGTTGAAAGAAGGAGGGAAGAGGACTAAAGGTGAAAGCCATTACAGATTGATTCAGTCCTGTTTCTTGCCAGAAAATGAAAAGCCTGTGCCTGAATGCCTGAATATAGGCAGAATCAAAAGCAGGACAAAGAATCAACTGGTGGGAATGTCAGAGGTCCAAGGCTTCTCTATTCTTTTCCACACAGTCAATCTAAAAAAAAACCAAAAAATCACACTAGCATTTACTTGAGGCTTTGTTTAGTTGATTTTACTTGGAGTATTTCTGTGTTTCTTTGGATTTATTCCTACTCTCCTTTATCACATGGGCATGCCCACCCAAATGGATTACTTTCAGGAAGATTTTGATCCAGCTCATAAAAGCATTTCCCCTCATAGTTTTGGGCTTTCTGTAATAGAGATTGAGCAGTAATTTCTCACTCAAGAAAAGCTTCATGTTCTTCTGTTTTAGCTAGTTACAGGAAATCATTGCCACTATCAGCAAGGTACAGGAAGTTGGGTAGCACACAATATATTGAAAACATTTTGGACATGTACTTTTCCCCCATGAGTTCTTGTCACTTTCTTGGAAGAAGCGTGGTTTGCACGTTTCTGGAAGCTTTTCTTTGGGCAAGAAAAGGTTTTATGGTCCATTGGTCATTCTTTGGGGTTTCTTTGGTGCTGGGGTTTCTCTGATCCTACTGCCTAATTAGCCAAAGGCAGCAATGCACAATGAAGGGACTGGCAGCCTGTTTTAGGGACAGCTAGTGAGATCTTGGGCCAGGCCCACCATAGGCAGTGGGTCAGCTAGCTCAGCTTGGGATCAGGTTGTGATCACCAGGATTTGCATTGCTGCAATTGTTAAATGCCCCCACGAGGCCTGCAGGAAGTTCATCACCTTCTTATTGCTGGTGGACTTTCCTTTTAGTCCCAATCATTGCTATATGCAGATGGTTTTGAAGGAATAAGAGGATGTAAAATTCAGAGGGGTGTTTTTACTTCCCTCTGGTGAATGAATTATATTGGAAATTTGGCTTTAATGATGTGTTTCTTTGACATTCTTCCAACCATAGTAACTTTCTGCCTTGTGAAGTCATGTGTGAACTAAATAAATGCTTTCCTGGGAGCCTCATTTGCCATCTATGCTGGTAGCTAGGTGTTAGGTAGTCATTTTGCAGCTAATGAAAGATAAATCAAAGTCACTGCAGGTGATTCATAGAGGGAATATTTCCCTTCTGTTTAGACACAGGGAAATGATGTCTGATTAGCTGTCAGGTCTACATTTTTGTATTTTAGGCAATTCAGGTCCAAAGTAGGACAGTTGATTATTGTTATAGCTGAAATGAAAATGAAAGCACATTGAACTTAATATTCTCACTTGGAGCACAGAACACAATAATCAGGGGTCATAAGCATGCTTCCCTTAAGGACAGTGTCAGAGCAAAACTAAACTCAGTTTTTTCATGTCTCCTGGATACAGGTGACTTGATGCATACAATTTTGTTATCCAGCCACCCAGAAGAGAGTTATGCAGAAGAGTATAGGTATGGAAAGCATGTGCTCCCCAGAACTGTGGAGAATTTCCTGAAAATGTGTGAATTAATTAATTCCAAATTTACCTAGTGTTGTTCTTGTGTGAAATTGTTGACAGATGGATTACAAACAGCCAAATACTAAAGTTTACTAAGGAAAGTGAGGGCAGTGGTGAGAGTCAGACCTGTGTTCCTTTGTTGCTCAGAAATGCTGTGTACGTCCTGTGCTTAATGGATTGTTTTTTAGGATTGATTTTAAGGTGGCACATGATGGAGCTTTGAGCAGTGCTCTGCTTCTTCCCCATCTCTGGCACTGTTTATGCAGTGCTGATAGTGGGTGCATCAAGCTGCCCTGCTTCAAAGGAGACACCTCTTGCTGCTTTTGCACTCCATGGCCCAGCACCTCTGCCTGGGAGAAAGGAAAGCATCCTCAGGAGCAGCACAGCTGGCATGGAGGGCTGGGGTGTTCTGCTGCAGAACAGAAGTAGTGTCCAAACATCTGCTGGGAGCTTAACAGAGGTCAGTGGAATGATTGGGTGCAGCTGAAATGGGAGTGAAGTTCCTGACTTATCCTCCACAAGCAGAGTGGCTTCAGCTCTAAGGAGCAATACCTCTTGCTGACTTCTACCCCATCCATGGCAAGTGAAAGCAAAAACCCTCTTTGTTATTTTCTCTAGTGCTACTCCACAGAGTGTTAAACAACACTTCTTCTTAAAATCTGGAAAGACTTTTGCTCTCAGCATGTTAAGTAATAGTTTGGCTCTCAGTGAGAAGACACCTTTAAGTAGAATTTAAATAAACTAGCTTTCAGCTGGGACAAGGTGGCCAAATCTAAGTGCTGGACTTAAGTGTATTTAATTCAATATTTGAGACTTCTTGTTGCCTCAGACAGGCAAACCATGAACAATGTGTTGCCACAGCAACAGGAGTCTTACAATGTTTTGGATACTATTTTCAGCTAAGTGCATGTAAAATAACTGCAATTTTTTTAAAAGCTGTAATAACCACTTTAAGTGCGTTTATGCTTGAAGAGAATTTTTGTACTTACATATTCCTGTCCAAGGAGTTAAGGAAATTGTTGTAAAATGCACATTACCAGCATATCTATGCTATTTAAATGGTTAAAATGTATCAAAATAATCTTTCAGCAGGCCTCAGCTTTATTTATTCTTTGTCTAATACCATGTAGTTAAAGTAATCTTCATTCATTTTTAACTACTGATAAAAAGTACAAAAAATGAGAACTGTTAAACATCTTCCATAAAAATTGATTTCTAAATCTCACTTCAGTCACATGTAAGAGAATAAATTGTGTGCCATTTACACAGTGTAATTTGGCATCCATAGCCACTAAGGAAGTAAAATTAGGTCAACAATACAACATCCTCATTTCTAATCAAACAATTTATTTGAATGTATTAGTTCACTGCAGAGCTGATGATCTCCCTCGTGGTTTTCACACCTACAGCTTCTTACAAATGGTGTGGCTGCCTTCTTTAAGCTGCAATAAAATTGTCTCTTGCCAGGGAGAGTAAAAAGCCTGATTTTTAATATTCTAATATTAAATAAGCCTGGGTTTCTTTGGTGTACTGAAAGGCTTGCTTTATTTTCTGTTTCCATTTGGCTGAAGAAGTAGTGGAGTTCAACAATGTGCAGTGTTGGCTTTAGGTCTGAGCACCTGCGTCTCTGCAACAGCAGAGGCAGGTGCAGATACCCAGCAGAAGGTGGTGGTGGTGTGAGATCATTTTCCTGCTGGATTTGGAGAGTGTTGCTGGACTGTTGAACAGTCTTCTGGGCTGTTTCATCCAGATGCTTTACAGTCCAGGTGGGACTGGGGCAGAGAGTGGCTGACTTTCCATATGGTGCTCGATCATCAGTGTAATGCATGTGTGTTTAGGAGGGTCTAGCATTTACTTCACTGCATCTTTACAAACCCATCTTTATTGAGGAGATTATTCACATGGGTGTGGGTGAAAGCAGAAATGTGTTGGAATCAGGGTAGATGTCTCTCTGTGAGTATCTGGCCATTTCCATCATCAGAGTTATGGTATTCTGGAGATGTGTGTGCTCAAGTTTGATTTCTTTTGCTACTTCCATTTGAGCAAAACAATGACTATTAAGATGTTGGAGGCAGAAAAATACCTAATTTGTCTACCAGTGATGCTGATACTGAAGCCTTGCAGAGTCCTACACAGATTAGTCTTGTTATTTGACTAATTATGTAGCTGTGGAGTTGAATATTAAGTGCAGCTTACTGCAGGCTATTATAGTGTTGAGTTGGACATACTTGAATCATGTCATTGTTGCAAAAAGACCACAACTACAGAAACTGCACAAGTCACTTCTTTAGGATATGGTTTGAAAAAAGCAATTAGTGAAGAGAATAAAAGACCATGTCTCCTTGTGCGAAAATTTTATCTTCTGAAGGAAGAATCCCTTAAGAAAAACTGGCAGACAATGATGTCTGTAGAAAGAGAATTGGAGCAAATTGATTTTATTTCTGGGCTTAGGATGACTCCATAGGAGTGCTTTGGGTAAAATATTCTCTGAGTTCCACGGTGCCTTATGATGAATGTCACTGCAAGGCACTAATGCAGTTCTTCAAGGAGACGGGTCTTTAAGCTGTGGGAGCTGCTCAGGCTCTGAACAATCACATCTCATTCCTGGAACCTGACAAAACTAAGAAGCAGCATAACACATTACTAGCACTAGTATATACAAAGGGCAGTATTTCTATGCAAGCAGGCACATGGCAAAATTCAGTTTTTTCCTTTAGTGTGTCTTTCTGAAATTACTCACTGCTCCTCAGCCACTTAACTTGCACCAAGTTAAGAGGTAGAGCCCTTCCTTGAAATGATTGTTGCTCTATATTTCTGTGAATAATCTAACTCGAGGTCTGCCTTGTGTTATTCCACGTTGATATTGAAGTAATTGCATTGATGTTGGTAGGTATGGAAATGGGATAAGTCAAAAGGTCCTTGTAGGTTCATAAATCCATGTTTACCGCAAAGGTAACCCTTTTTAATGGTTACTATTTCCTTTTCTGATCCTTGTGCTGTCCTCTGAATTATCAAGAATAAAACCAAAATAAATAGTATATCTTTAAGATAGCCATCCTTCAAAAGGACAGTAGCTTTTCTTTTTTGAGGAAGAAAATGCTCAGTTGAAACTTCAAAGGGATAACTGCACAGAACTGATTGAGCTCCTAATGCTTGAAAACACATCAAAGAATCCTGGACTTCTAATCTTCATATTTTATTCATGAGCTCCTTAGAAGGAAATGTTTCGGCATCAGTGAATTTGCAAACAAGACACAAAGAGGGAGCATTTAGAAAAGAACCCTATTTTAATGAGGGGTGGGGAAACATACTGTAAGAAAACATCACAGTCAATACTGATGTAGGGAGAGGAACAGAGAGTGCCTGACTAGATTAGGAAATAGTTTAGTAGGAGATAGTGGGCCTTTAACCACTGAATCCTTGTTTGCAATCCATGCCTGATGACCAGCAAGTCCTTGTCCATGTGATGAGTCAGCTGGCAAGGCTTCAATGACCTTTTTTCTGCTGCAGGGACAGCCACATCATAAAATGCCTGGTTTTTATGGGTCTTGGCTCCAGTGCTGATTGAGGTTGGAGGCTGAATTTTTGTTTCAGCCTGCAGATGTTTGTCGGCATATCCTTGACCCAGGTCATGATTTCTGACCCCAGATGTATTTGGAATGGCAGGTTGACAGCATTATCAAAAGGTCACCTAGACTAGTCTACTTTCTAAGGCAGAATGAACTATTCCTTCTTCCCACCAAGCATGTCAATGGATGCTCTGTGAAAAAAAGACTGGTCTTCCCAATACTTCTTAGCTCACATTGGTGCAAGGAAACAATCTTTCCAACTGAAAATGGACTAGATCTGCTACAAGGAAACACTTCATATCCCACCCACTGTTCACTCAGAGATCATATTTGGTAATTCTAAAATCTGTTAGTGCAGGTAAATGTAATAAAGGGAGGTAATTGAATTTTTTTTTAATCCTTTTTGCCTTGAGTCTGGAAGAGCTTGGGCAATTTTCTGGAGCCTCACTTCTATCCCTTCTTTTCCAGGGTATAACCAGGCTTTGTAAGCTGAGGTGGTCAGCCAAGTTTGGCTGGCATGAGTAATTCCCTGGAAGGAGCTGTCAGAGATCCCTGCTGTCCCTTGCTCAGTGACTTTTATCAATGAGGGTGCTGTTGTTCTTTGAAATATCTTTTACTGCACTGTCCTTCTAGCTGGGAACCTTTGGATCTTTTTTTTCTCCAATTTCTTTGTTTAAAGTCAATATTCTCCTTTCTTCCCAAGCCCAGGTCTTTTCTCCAGCAGCAATGTTCTAAAAATATTGAACCAAGAAATTAATGTCTGCTTGCTTCCATGTCCCTAAAGAAGAGTGAAAATCAAGATGTAAAAGCAAGTTTTCATGCTTTGTTCTTCCCCATTTGTTCTGCAGCCCTGAGAAATTGAGATGTTAATAGGCAGTGCAGCAGGCCAGATATCAGTGCAGCGCAGAAGGTGCTTGCTGGAAGTATATATGATTTTATGCCTGCATTTTTCTTTTGTAGCTTAATGTGTAAGGAAAGACATTACATTTTTTCTGGGAGCGTGGCTGATTGATTGAGAAACTTGACTGGAAATAAAGAGGTCTGGCTTAGAGTGTTCCAGAGATGCTAACCTCCTTTTTTTTTATTCTTGCTCTGCTTTCATCTTGCAAGCTTAGCCATGGTCTTTATGCTTTGTCTTTAACGCTTGGAGAATGCAGCCTTTCAAAGATTAGAGTCTCAAAATTGACTGGAATTTATAAGGCTGGCTATTGTAGTTGTTTGGGAACTCTAGTACTAATCTTTAATTGTTCCTTTGTACAATGAAATAAAGGTCTTGTGGATCTAAGAAAGAGGAAGAAAAGGTTAAAATAGGTCACCTGATAGCTGCTGAGAGGGCAACACCTGCCTTCTATGCAGAGAGCTCTGGATAGGAAAATCTTCAGTGAAATCTCTGCCATCTGCCTGGTTAGGGAGAGCTGTTGCTGTTAGGATCACCAAGTGAAATATTGGCCTCTACATTCTTATCAAAACAAATACATTTATTTTACATTCATACAATACTTTGAGATAGATAAATTATTTACTATCAAAACTCTACTCATTGATGGGGAATGTTTTTGTATTACCTTGCAGTTTATTAACAGGTGCTTTCTTAGCTTTGTTGCACCTTTTGATTTGATGTCACAATTCACTGGTGATTGAATTTGCAGAGACATAACTTTTTCAGATGTCTTAACGTCTAAAGGTTTTAGTAGAAACCCCAGACCTTGCTGGAATGTTGTAGAGTATCCTCTGTCTGATACTGCCAGTGAAAGCTCTACCTGTAGCTTTCTCACACTTTTGTAGCACTTTAGCCTAATTCCATTGAGCATGCGTTCACTCTGTTGGGAAATAAAACTTGAAGGGTTTAGACATTTGAGTTTTGCCGAGAAGTGCGTAGCCATTCATCTTTATTGTCACTTCTTAGCTCCACCAGATGAGTTTGGTAACTGAGCATATGGGATAGAAACTGTGATAGACTGTCCTGTCTCTCCCAGCCTGCCTTGTGTCTATCTCATCTACTCCTACTTTTCTGTCTTCTCATCTGCTTTCAGAAGGAGGCAATTGGTTGACTTTACTAAGTATGACACACTGCAAAATAGTAACTTTGACATATAAAAAGCTGCATCTTCCTGATGACTTCCTCTCTGAAGAGGCATGACAGCTTTGTTGTCTGAAGCGTTCATGGATTGTTCTGAAATAGTTTAAAACCAATCTTTAAGTTATCCTTGTATCACCTTTGTTGCAAGCAAAGCATTCCTATGGGATGAACTGTGTGGTGCTCATCCCTCCTGTGAAGGTCTCCCTCAAAACACTGCACATTGGGAATTGTGCCTAGTAAGATGCATAATACAATTTTTTTTTTAATATGAAGACTCCATGTTGGATGTGAACAGGGCAAAAGCCAGAAGAAAAATTAGTTATACCTGTGTTGCATCCCATGTGTCTGCTATGAAGCTACAAGGATGTGATTTCCATAGACTCTTGCAGATAGGGCTGGAATTATCACAGCATTCACTGCGTTACTCAAAGTGATCTGTCTGCAAGGCAGGTCTTTCCACACCTTGGAAATTACTTCAGGGCTACTCACATGGCATTTTCCATTCCCTTGAAATACACTTTTTTATCCACAATAGAAGTTATTTCACAATAGAAATGTGTGTTTTCTAGCCTCGTGTTTTAAATGATTGCCTGTCTAGATGCATAGGGAAACACACCCAACAAGGCTCCTAAACTTATTTCGCTGCAGGAGCTTCTTCTACCCTTTCTGACAATTTGTAGAGCTTGATGAATGATTTCAGTGATAGCTGTAGAGGAAAACTTCATTTCTGTAGCACAGTGGATTTCAATAAGAGATCTGATCCAGAATAGATGCAGCTCCTACCCTGGGGGTTAAGTGTAAAAATGAAACCATGCAGCCAACTATTTCCTTGACAACTGCAAACTTTTGATGTGATCTTTTCAGAGCTATTACACAGGGTCAGGATAAGACTATTAAATGGGTCTCAGCATAACACTGTCTCTAATCAGAGAAATTGCTATTGCAGGGAGGAGCTTCTAGAACATCTTAAAAATATTTCACCAAATCATTTGGCAGTCTCACTTTGCATGAAATCAATGGCACATTTCACTTTTGACTTCCTAGTAATGAGATTTTCTTTCTGTCACAAAACATTACTTCATTTTTGCCTTGGCTCAGAACAGACCCAGCTGGTGCTGGGTAGTAGAGCAAGGGCAATATTATTCACTAGAGTTTTGTGCTAGGTCAGTTCCTACATAGCTATTTCATGGGAATGGAGTCTCCAAAATATGTGCTGGCTTGGTTCTTCACTTTTCCCCTACCCTTGCTTTCAGTTAGAAGTACCAGTTATCCATCAGCTGTGAAGTCCCTTCTGAAATATAAAGTTGCAATTGTCTGCAAGTAGTGAACCTATCTTGGGTGCAGCTTTTAAAGAATCACTGTTTAAGTAGCCAGCTAAGTGGGTTTAGTATGTATGTCCCACTGACAGGCTCTAACTGCTGTATTTTAGTGCTTAAAAATGACTATTTTCCTGTACAGTCTGTCCATAACACTAGGAGCCTCAAAAACTTCAGACTACAAATGTTTTAGTTTATTAGATACTAATGTTATCTCCTGTAGATGCACTGTTGCATCTTTTGAATGAAGTCAGTATTTGTACCTGGCCAGATATCTAGAGTTGGAAAATCAGCCCTAAAAATCAAACTACATTGATATCTAGCCCTCAAAATATTATTTATACAAATTACTTTGACAGCCATAATACATCTGGCTGCAGTCATTCTCTTTATTCCACACTGGATTCCTGCTTCTAAAAGGAAAACACTGCAGAAGTTCTGCAGGGGAATAGAGAAATAGGAATTAATCCATTGGATAAGGCAAGTTGGAGGGAAGGAACATGAAGATTTCTTGGTAGTCTGTAATTAACTATTTGCAGTCATTATGGGGAATAACTATTGTGGGCATATTTTGGTTTGAAACTGAATTTCCTCTGTGGGCTTTAGGAAGTATTGGCAGCTTAACACATTTGGGACTTGGTACCAAGAAAGTAACAGAGTATTGAGGAAGTAATGAAGTGTCTTAACAATTGGAAGCACAATTATGTTTTTAATTACTTTGCACAATGATTTTAAACTACTGGAGCAATCCGTGCTGTAACAGCTCTCCTGTTTCTGTGGGATTAGGTGTTAGGCATGTCTAATGCAATTTTGCAGTCAAATGTTGCAGGTGTTAATTAATGTGAGAGTGACCAAGTTTTGCTTCTGTACTCAGCAGAGGCCTAAACTCATACCAAGACAAATTAGAGAAAGCTAAGTCAAGCTTAGCACAGCCAACTTTACAGCTGCTCCTCTGCAGCTCAGGCCCAAGAATCCAAATTGTATTCTACCTCCCAAAGAGCAGTAAAAGGGAGCCACCAGCACAAACATTGGATTGGATGCATTCATTTTGCTGTCACATGTACTTACATTGCAAAGCTTGTGCATTTGGCTTGTGCAGCTTTCTGGCATCATTTGGTTTCACATTACAGGGCTGCTGGAGAAGCAGGCACTGGGATATTTCAGTTTTTCCCTGATGGTCCCAGCCAGTAATTTAAATACCTGCTTTCAGGTTCACATTTTTCTGGTTAGACTCCCATCTAGAAACATTCCTCTTTACTCCAAAAACTATGTAAGGGAGAGATAAAGCTCCTCTCAAGGGAAGACTCTTGAGAACTCCTAACACTGATCTTATCTAAGCAGCTTCTGAAGTATTTGCCCATAAGAGAGCTTTTGCATGCTGTTACCTCCTCTTTTAAGCAAAAATCAACAAGAGGAAATTGATAGTTGGGTCAGTTGCTCTTCCTATGTGAACAAAGTGCTTGTATGGAAGAGAGAAAGAAGGATGTGCTCAATGTGTGAAGGGAGAGTAGAATATTTTCAGCTAAGATGCCAGCAGTTTATGAAATCTGGCCTTCTTTCTGGTGTATTTCAGAGGGGTTAAAGGATGAAGGAGAATACTTCCCTGAAGTATTAAAGAGGGGAACTTTTAATTCTGAGGAATTTGGAGAGGACTATGGAGGCTGTGAGTGATTGGCTGATGGCCTTTCCTGGAATTAAATATCCATCAAATCTAGGCTGCTGGGTTGCTTCAAGAGGGATTTCAAGAAAGAGGTTTCTAGCACCGCAATTTGTCCAGTGATCAATCCATGTAAAATCTGAGGAACCAGATTTCAAAAAGGGACTTTTTGTTATCCTCTTATTCTGAGAAATCAGGAGAAAATACAATTTTACCTCAAATTAAAGGAGAATGATGGTATTAGAAGAGCCCTAGGAGTTTAGCCTGGGAAGCTTTTCACAGGGTCTGAGGGATGGCTGTGGAGCCACCCATGCTGATCAAAAGGCAGGCTGTCTGGTGGGAAGACCAGAGCTAGCACACAGTGCTTTCACCCTAGCTGATGTGGTGACTTACTGTCTGCCAGCTTAGCCAACTGAAATGGCTCAGTGCAGGGCTGGAGGAAGACCAGTGCTGGCACAGGGAACGTGCAGGGCCACAGTTTGTGATGGACAAAAACAAAAAATCAGGAATTTGACAGCGACTAGATCAGCCCAGGCTAACTTGGAAGCAGGGGTTTGATTTTCTGAATTTTTTTCAGTGTTTTGACTGTTTCCATGCCTTGTACATTCCCCAAAGATTTCCTTCCTTGTCCATGTGTCCTGGTGGGCCCACTGCTCTCCAGGCAGCACCACGTGGCTCTGGCTGTGCTGTATTTATTGCTGGTGTTTTCCACCTCCTCAAAGTAGGTATGCCCTGCACAACTGCACTGAAGTTACAAGCTGCTTGGCTAAACCTACTTCCCAAACTGAAACAAAGCACCCTCTGAGCCATGGTTTTTTTCTAAGTAGACAGCTTTGGGTCTCAGAGGTGGCGCATATAGAGAAGAGAAGTAGTATGGAATTAACAGAGGTCTGTTGCTGGATCTTCAGTGAGGTTCACAGGAGCTGCCTTGAAGTGGTGCAGCACCAACAGAGATTTTCCTGCGAGGCTTTGGACACATAGTTGAAGTTCCCATTCTTGTTACTTCTGCATGTTCTCTGCCAAGCTTCAGTAATCCAAATCCCTGTTCAGCTGGGGGTCTTGAGGGCTCATACTGTCCTTCCTTACATGACCAAGAATCACATCTATGGTGGTTTATAGCTCCCAGCAATTCAGATAGCAGTTCAAGGTAGATATGGAATAAATAAATCATGGGCTTGGGGAAAAAATAGGTGCATGGATGCATTTCAGATGTTACTTGTGTTGAAGTTAGAGAACCAGTTGTTCACTGCCAGTAGAATCATGGAATTGTAGAATAGTGGAATCGTGGCCTCATAGACTCATAGAATGGTTTGTGTTGGAAGGAACATTGGAGACCATCTAGTTTCAACCCCCTGCCATGGACTGGGATGCCTCCTGCCAGCCCAGATTGGTTATTTGCCATGTGGGGACTGCAGGTCTTTGCTGAGACTTGGTAATGAGAGTCTGACCTGAGAGATGGTGAGCCCTTGAAACTCCTTTTGTCCAAAGGTGGGATTTGCAATGGATGGCCATTCCCACCTCCCTGCTGTGGTTGTGGAGGTGACTCCAAGGCTGTGGGTAGCATGGTTACCTGAGCAGGGTGCTCAACTCCCCTGGCAGTGCAAAGAGGAATATGTGAGTCAACGACTGTCACCAAAATGATGCAGATTTTTTCAAGGTTTGGCAAGATTTGGCTTAGTTTATGGATTTGACAGAAGCTTTGCCCAGGTCTCTACATGCAGCATGTGATAATGGCCTCTGCCAGTGAATGTGTCTGTCAGTGGTTTTGTTCTGCAACCTTTTCCAATGAATATTTGACTGTTAGCTTTCAATTTACATGTTTTAAATGTGATATATACACAAATGCTTTGCACTGTGCTCTTTCCTAAAGGAGGCTCAAGATGGGCTGTAAGGATTCTTGACTGTAACACAAGTGTGAAATATGTACATATGGGACAAAATTAAACAATAGACCCTCTCCTCTTGGCAAAAAAAAAAGTACATGTACCTAACATGTACCTATTTAAATGCTGAAAAATCTGTATTACTGTGATGCAAACTCCATAATAAAATTCTTTGTCTTCAGCCTCACTGAAGAAACATATACAAAAAATTACCTCAACCTTTTATTTTATGACACTATTTCTTTGTTAAATTCCATTATTATGAGGCTTATTTTTCTACCAGTAAAGTAATAAAGACATAAAGGTTCTTGTGAAACTCTGTCTCAGGTAAACATCATTTATCCCCTCAAAAGAGATGCTGTGGTTTATTTTAATGGAGCAACATCTGCTCATTCAGAATTAAGCGAGTTCCCTGAACAACAATTAATAAAAATATTGCCACTAAATATGCCTGGCATATTTTTAACAATAATAACATAAACCCATACAACTGGGGGAAACAAGAACACAATAAGTGCTCTTGTCTGCTTCCCCCTTTCCCCCACCCTGAGGGTTTCTTAACAAAGAACTTCACTAGACAGTTAATTTTTTTGGTCTGATTGCCTAAACACTGATAATTCATTTTGCTGGGTAGCCTTGATATGTTCTAAAGAGCAATGACTGTAGGAAAATCTCTCATTGTGTGATGATATGGAGTCAGTAATCCAAAAGCATTGTACTAAGGTGTGCTGCACAGCCTGAGTATACAGAAGAAAGTCCTAATGCATGCTTTTTTTATGTTGTTCCTTACCAGCAAAAATTCCCTAGCCAAGAGAGCAGGTCACTGACCCTCCACCGGTCAGCACACAGCAGATTCTCATTCTTTAGAGTGGATTTTGAGCTTTGCAAATAGAAATTAAATCCCTCAGTGTCATAGGAAGAGAATGGTGAGTGTTGTCACTTATGGCAATTTTTTGTTATTTTGGGGTATTTTTTAATATTATAAAAAATATTAAGTTGCATTGCACTCATCTTGGACATCAGTTGGTAGGGTGTTCTTAGGTTTGGTTACCATTTACCCTGTAACTTTTTCTCCTGGTCATTCATGGCAAAGAGGTTACTATCTCATATAACAGCTAAACAAAAGACATACTAACAAGCTGATGGTAGAATGTTGTAGGAAAGATGGTTTTGGAAACAATTGAATATATCCATGTTATACAATGATCTTGGAACATATTTTCTCTGTTGACAATTAAGGAGAACTATAAATTGGACTTTTCTATTTTTTTTTTCTTTTTTCTCTATGGGCTTATGCTGTTGAAGAGAAAGGGAAGACTGGGTGGTTGACTTAATGTCCCTCTCTTTGTAATTTCTCTGGCTGTGATTGCTACTTTCACTGACACCTTTTCCCATTATATTCACATGTCACTTGATCTAGAACTGACAGCACCTCTACAAAGGTCAGTCTCTAAAAGAGCACGCTGGGATTTAGCTTCCCTAGAAGCATGCATCTTTACTGAAAGGGAGAGAAGTGATGATATTTGGGGAGGTGGCCGCTGGGAAGCTTTTTTATTTCATTATGAAGGAAAAAAGCTTTCAAATAGTTGAAGCTGCACAACTGTTAACAATGCAGGCTATTAAAGGGATAGCAATCAGCCTAGACACCAGACACACAGATTGAATTCTTGCTGCTTGTCGTGTAACCAGAGATAAGAGTATTTTCCAGTGACTCTGATAAAATAAATGCTGTCATAATGATTCTGAGCGAGACTCATCCAGATGTTGCAGACTTCTTGCTGTGGTATTTATTCATCAATCTTGTTAAAATATAATCAGAGAAAGCATGTCTCAATTAAAGCCATCAAAACTCAGCGACAATGTTCGTGCAAATGCAGTAATAATCCTAATGTGTTGACACAAAATTTGTGCAGTAGGTTGCTGGCATATTTGAACCTACTGATTAGAGCTCAGTAATTAATACAAAACTAGCTTCTTACAAGTGAAATAGGACATGTAAGTTGCTCTGTACATGAATGATTATGGATTATGCCCTTTTTGCCTGTGTGCATTTGACTGCTGGTACTTCCACAATACTTTAAATTCTTAAAGATTTTCATATTTATTAACTTGTGCATGTGTGCATAACTGGCTTCCCCCACTCATTCTATACAATTTTTACCTGGTCCTTGTGCATGATACCATTTCATTCAAGAATTTGGTTGTGTAAAATAATTAGAGAAGCATATGTAGATGAAATGGACTTTTAATGAACAATTTGGAGGACAAAACAACTTGCATAAACTAGGATATCACCATTCTTCTTCTTTCTTCTTTCACTGCAGCCATAGCAGTCTGCTTTTCATTTCCCTCTGGTGAGTAGTATTTAAAGAAGCAAAAAATACTTTAATTCTGTGTTTCCCTCTAAATAATCTGCTGCCCTGCTGTAGGAATACCACTCAGTTACCACTGGGAGAGATGGCTCTGAGCTGATGATTCTGTTAGGATGTGATCACGCCATGCCAGATTTAACTGTGAAGCTTTAAGACTGCTTGTGAATGCCAAAAGGAACAACTTAGCTTGAAAATTGTAACATCATGTGTCAAATATAATTTGGAAGCAGAAAGAGCGCGGGGATAATTCCCGACGTTTAGGCTCAACGTTAAAGCTGGATGAGCTTTTTGGGGACTGAAGAGCTGCAACAAAATCTTGAGGATGCTTACAAGTTAAGGCATGACTGGCCAAATGTATCTTAGCGAGTTCAGGAGCATCCAGAGGAGCTGGATGGAGGAAGGCTAAGCATACTTGGTTATTTGACATGCAGTGGCTTGCTGCTCCCTAGTAACTTGTTTGTGACTGACACTGTGGTGAGACAAGTTAGGACTCCTGCTAAAAATTTGTAGCAAGCCTGATAGAAACAAATTCTCACACTGCAGGACAGAAACCACGATGCTGAGGCTTGTAAGCTGCAAATTGACTCTATAAGTCCCAACTGTGCAAGCCCAATAGCTTTATCTTTCAATAACATTGCTCACTGTTGCAAATGGTTCCCTGGGATTGAGATATGTTCTTATTGCCTCACCCCATACCAAGAGGGCTTTCCCATCAATCTCTGACCACTGGCAGGCAGCTCCTCCTCTCCTGTCACTACACAGCTAGCACTTTCACACTTGGGAGAAATGTGCAGGAGAGGTGTGCAGCAGTTGCACTAATACCTGGCTTTAAGCATGTCTACATCCTGTCTTGATTCTGGCCAGGCATCAGAAAATTCTCTTCGAGTCAGACTGGGGAAGGTGATGCTGGAAATAAAAAATATAAAACATGCCCAAACCCTCCAAATTACAAACTAAATCCAAGTCGCAAATTATAGAAGAATGAATGAAAGAAAATGGTGCTTGATATAAATTCACTGATCTACAAAGTATCTCTGTGTACTCAGGGGAGTTCCTTTAGAGTTGTCTCATGAGAGATTGTGTCCTCCCACATGCCCTACATCTCAGCCTGTTTATGCAGAGAGGTCCTGTAGGAAAGTCTCAGGTATTACACCTGATGACTTGCAGCCCTCCAGGGGTTCCCTTCAGTTACCCCATCTTCCCTTCCAAAATACATTTACCTTTGAGTTATTCAGGGAATATATTTTTAGCTTCTGCTGGTAAAAGGACTCTTTCACTTTTTGAAGATGCAGGTGCTACTTTTGCCAACTGGATGACGTTTCCTGTACTGGACTGGCCTGGGGTCATTCCTGAACTCTGAGAGTTATTTTCATTTCCCTCATTCCCACGGTGAGCCAATTTGTATGCTTCAGTGTGAAGTGTCTCCATCCACTAACCCTGTCTTTCTTCAAGCACAAGCTGATGTAAAATGTATGTAGCTCATTTTTTCTTTTGAGAGCAGATGCTTTGGGTGAAAAATAGGCTTGGAGTGATTGACTCTGCAAATCAATCTTTAGTATTCTAACACATGGAATTGAGCTACCTAGGTTTCTTGGTCTCTGCAAACCACACTGAGGGGCAGGAAAGTGCTATTCTCTGTATTATTCCTAGCAAACCAGAGCACAAAAGGCTAAGAAGAGATTCCTCCAAGTATTTCAACAGTCAGTATTGTTTAAGTGACCCTCTATGGCTGAATCAGTGTGCAGACCACAAGTCTCTTACTGAATGCCCCAAGTACCCAAACACTCTTTGCATCTAAAGTCCTGAGCAGTCCTCATCCCGCATGGGCACAGACAATGAGCAGCTGTCTGTGCCTTCTAGACATTTCTCTGCCTGTGTTTTAAAAGTCCAAGAAGAGATTGAAGAGGTTGGAGAAGCTTGTGTTCAAAAGTTATTGATTGCCAGGCAGCAGCCCAGTACCTAGCCCGTGTGTTGGGGATGTGGGGAGATGAAGGTTTGATGCCCAGCTCTGCTTAAAACATTCAAAACCTTTCAGCATTTCAAGCAGAATAAGAAAGAGACTGGCAACTCAGGTACTTTATGGTGGGAATAACTCCCTCACAACTTCAATCTCTCAAAACATTGGAGCTTATGTTGGAGCATGGATGGGTGCTTTGGGAGGAGGTGGAAGATGCCCCATATGAACTGCTGTGCTTGCCATCTTGTGGCCCCAAGACTTTGATGTCTGGATAACAGCAGTGTGACATTTGCTAATGTCTAAGAGTCATCTAATCCATTTGGTTGGATTATACATCTAGCTCGCTCTTAAAATCTTGGGGTGTGGTAATGTTTCCCATTTTCATGCTGAAAAAATAGTTATTTGCAAGCCTATCAAGATTCTACTGGTTAAAAGCTATAAACTGTAATTTCAGAACCCTTTATTGTCTCAAAGCATGTATCTGAGGAAGCATTTCAGTAGGCTGAAGTAGTATTGATGCATTGTCTAATGGATCTACTGCAAACATTGCTCCTCTGTGGAGGGCAATCTAAGGACTGTGGCCCAAAAAACAAGAGCTGAAAGGTAATCATCACCAGCAAGAGAATGAGTTTATGACAGGAATTAGTAAAGGGAGAAAAAAAATGTTTTGGACAGAACAAATACTTCCTGAAGGATGGATGCATGGCTTTGTGCTTATGATTGAGAAAGTTCAGGTTAAGTTTGCTGAGGGGGATATTTCTGTGAAATCTCTCTTGATGAAAGTCAGGTCCTTAATTTAAAAAGGCTGTCATACTGTCTGCAATCTATTTATCAAAGTAGGATGGAAGACAGTTCTCTTCAAATTTATAGCATCGTCAGCTTGTAAATGTATAAGTAAATTGAAGTAGAAAGTGTAGTGTTGTTTTAAAAACTGATTACTTTCTGGAAAAGACCTCTGTCTCTGTTTGCTTGTCTCATTATTGTGACAGCATTTCTCTGATAGCTTGCTGCTGCCAGTCCTTGTTAGACAGGCAAACACATAGGTGCTCTGTGGGAGCTGCTGTGTTGTCCTCTGGATGGACTTTGTCCTCTGTCTTCCCAACTTCCCTATGGTGGGCTACTGCAAACTGAGCATTGGGAAACTCTTGATTTCAAAGGTGAGAGTCTTGTAATTATGGCTTCAGTTTTAATCTGTCAGAGAAGCCCCATATTCTTCATCAACCCCAAGGGTGTGAGATGGGGTCCATGGGCACTGACATTGGGATGTTTAAATAATCCAAACTACTGACTGAAATCCCCTTTGAAATCTCTGAACTGCCTTTGGAGAATGATCTATCTGGTTCTGTCACAGTGGTTGTCAAGTGACAGGCTCAGGTGTTTAAACTTAAGTGAAAGCAATGTCACCTATTTTACTAAGATCTTAACTGGAAAGAGCTCTGGCCAGGCATAGAGGACTGGATGTTCATGGGAGCTCAGCTCCCAGGTCAGGCACTTAAATGAGGTCAGTTTTTCACTTTTGTTTCTCTCTATGTAAACTAGAAGGAGCTCAGCAGAGCTGCAAAGTGAAGTTTTGTGATTTCAGTTCGATGTCAAAAATAAAGCTAAGTCAAAGATACAGCAATGACAAAAGGATCTGAACGTCTCAGGAAATTGCAGCATTTTAGCACCATTGATCTCAAGTCAGGGAAAGAGTTGAAATGCAGCAACAGAAAGTTCACAGAGCACAGGGGTCTTTTACTTCATTATTTTGCTGTGATAACAGACTATTTCAGCATTTATAAATTGTACTCTTGATTTTGCTAATCTCTTAGGGGCTGCAGGACTTATCTGGAAGGGCAGTTCCAGAATATTTTGTGCCTCTTTATCCTCCATTTCTCACAGCCAAGATGAGTAGACAGTGCTCAAAACTCCTGTTTGCCTGTGGTCCTTCCCTCTGTCCTATTCAAAAAAAAACAAATGCAGAACTGGACTTTTCAGAGCATGAGAACAAGCACTGTGACAAAGAGGATAAGAGAAAGTGCTCAGTTTAGTGCCTATGCCAGACCAACAGGTGAACTACTTGCTGGAAAACAAGCTAGGTGGGCTGAACTGTTACAAATAAATTATTGCTGGTGCTTTTGTGAAAAGTTTGGAAGCTTCTCATAGCAACTGCTTTTTTATTATGCCCTCTGAATGTTTGACACATGGCCTGGCTTACACAAGCACATTGTGTGTTCTTTTTTTAAAGCAAGCAAGCCTGTTTTGTTCTATACAGGAAACAAAATCTGCATCAATACTGTAAAAATGCAAGAAATGCAGAGTGCATCCAGCCTTTACCCCCTGGCAGCCACATTTCAAAAGGGATTGGATTCCTACACACACAGGAGTTTGGAGGATTCTTCAACCCTAAGCTGGTTTGTCAGGCCTGTGAATCCCACCAAACCTCACCAGAGATGGGCAGTGTTCATAGCAGCCCTTCCTTCACACATGCAGGTGTCCTCAGCAGAAAGCTGCTGCGTTAAAAAATAGGGTACAGGATTTTTGGTACCTAGGGGAGGGGTGTCCCTCTGTCCTGCTGCTGGGGGGAAGCAGCCACTGAGGAGAGTGAGGACATGAAATTTGGAACTAACATCTCCTCTAGTCAGCTTGGGAGGGGCTACCAAAACCTGCCACTCAGAACCAGTTTTTTCACCAGATCTTTAGCTCCTTGGAAACCTTGCATTTAGGAGAAGTGAAGCCAGAAATGGCTTTGGCCAGAAGAGTGAGATGCTATTGCTTTCCCCCCCCACACACCATCAGCAGCTAAATATGCTGAATTTGCTGTGTGCAAGGCCACCGTGCAACAGTAATTGTTTTCCTAATTACATAACAAGTTAGAAGCTTTAGAAAGAGGAAGTAGATGTTTGGATACTGAGTATAGCACAAGGTCTTGGTTCTAGCTTTTCCAAGTAGAAGAAAATAAACATTTTCTCCCATAAAAAACCAAGGTTTTAAATCCATGTACACTACATATAATTCCTTTGCATCAGTGGATATGTAAATTGTATCAGCCTATGAATTTCCAGTTTGGGGGGCTGTCTATTAAGGTGATTTAGCTAATAATTTTAAATGATTTTTCACATCAATGGTTTGGGATTTTCCACAAAGTATTTCTATTTGATTTTGTGTTGTTTCCTTGAGTATTAATAAAAATTGATTTAGGCAATAAACTTGGTGGTGGCAACCCAATAAATAAGAGAGACCTTGTGAAGTGGTATTGAAATAGGAGACTTAGTGTAAATTGCCTGAGCAACAACTTCTCCCTTCAGATGCCAAACCATCAGCAAGTAGCACTAATTTATGTGCAGTAGCCATACTGCTGGAAGGTAAGGGCAGGCTGGTTTCTCTTGCAAAAAATCCAATAAGATCTTGTCCCTTCTAAGAAACTGCTTTGGCACAAGTCTGTCATTCAACTGCTTGTCAGCTGTTTCTGGATTTATGTGAGAGAAGTGAGTTCTGGGAAACTGAGGTGCTGCACTTTTCCTCCCTTTCTGTTTTAGAGAAAGGAGTGATGAAAGAGTGAAAGTGCAGCTCGACAGGGTATGGACAAAAGAGCTGGAATACCCAAAAAATTGTGTTAAAATTATAAGGTACAGGTACTGTGCACTTCCTTTGATCTAGAGGTCCTGAATTCCTCAGAATCACACCTGAAAGAAAAAAAAAATCAAATATAAGTAAACAATTAGACAGTGATGTTTTCACCTCAAATGCTGACTCTTGCCAGGGAGTCTGTTTCATGAAATGCTGCAATAAAATGTTGGCTTAGTCCAAATGAGAGGCCTTTGCTATGAAGGTTAAAGCAAAAGGATTTGCCATGTTGCAAAGAGTCTGGAATGAGTACAGGACTGGCTTACAGAAGAATGGATAGATCCAAGCAAGAGATAAATTTGTATGGTATGGTATCTAGTGACCCATCCTGCTTTCTCACTCTCTGATGGTGTGCTGTTATCTAGTCAAGGAAAATTCTGGTGGGGATTTCCAGTGAGATTATCAGTGCCATTTAGCAAATATTTACAGCTGGTTTTGGAGACAAGAAAGGACAAAGAGGCTATTTTTTTTTTTTTTTTTTAAGTGAGGGATTTAAGCCACTGTTTTTAATTCCAAATGGCAAATCTTTGGAAATTGTTCATTCCTAATGTGTGGAGTTTGCCTTTCTTCAGCATAAAAATGATTAAAATTCTCCCAGGGAGAATAATTGATTATTTATAAGATTAGGTGGAAAGGGTGTTCCTCCTGTTTGTCCTGTATTCTGCTGGGACAGAGTTAATTTTCTCCCTGGCAGCTGGTACAGTGCTGTGTTTGGGATTTAGCATGAGAATCACATTGATGACACACTGATGTTTAGGTTGTTGCTCAGCAGAGCTTACCCCAAGCCAAGGGCTTTGCAGTTTCCCATGCTCTGCCAGCGAGCAGGTGTACAAGAAGCTGGGAGGGAACACATCCAGGATAGCTGACCTAAACTATCCATGGGGATATTCCACACTGTAATACACCCTGCTCAGTGTATAAACTGGGAGCTGTTGGCTAGCAGTTTCTGCCTCACTGTTGGGTCAAGCTGTCCTGGATGTCCTGGGTTGGTCAGCAGGTGGTGAGCATCTGTATTGTGCAACACTTTTGTTTCTTGAGCTTTATTCCTCCCTCTCCTTTACCTGTCTCCATTATTACTATTACTATTATTACTATTATTATATCTTCATTTCAATTACCAAACAATTCTTGTCTCAACCCACTTGTTTTACCCCCCCTTTTTTTTTTTAGCCTCCACCAGAGTGGGGGAAGACAAGCAAGTGGATGTGTGATACTTAGTTGTTGGCTGTGATCAAACTATGACAGTGCTGAAACTCTGATAGCAAGAATAATGTCTCGTTTTCTACTGATCCTAGATGTGACAAAGTTGAAAGTTAGTGCTGCTCTTTGAGGGAGCTGGTCTATTGAATCAAAAGTCCTGCAGGTCCTTTGAAAATACCTGCCAAAATTCCTTCAAAAAGTATTTACA
Source organism: Serinus canaria (assembly GCF_022539315.1). Taxonomy (NCBI): domain Eukaryota; kingdom Metazoa; phylum Chordata; class Aves; order Passeriformes; family Fringillidae; genus Serinus; species Serinus canaria. The sequence goes on from NC_066317.1 coordinate 17,958,170, forward strand.
TGGTGTGTGCATCAGTGATTTGCACCTATGAATGAGATCACTAGTTAAACCATTAAAAATAGCTCTGTTACCAGGAGAGATGTGTTTTTATATTCAAGACCAGTTTGAACTTTTTAACATTTGCTTTAAAATTCTTAAGACCACTCTTGTAATGCTCTGTGAAATATCCATGAAGTGCTGCCCAGCCTTTTGGGGGGCTAGTCCTGTTCAGGATGACTTACCAGGTGTCATGTTTTTATGATGCATAATAGAAAATATTGCTTTTGAGGTGGGATTATAGGTCTGGCAGAAAGTTTGCTGTTTGCATCACAACTATGTAAAAGCATGGCTCCTAAGAGCCTTGGATAGAGGAGTGCAGAGCAGAACCTGTGCCTAGCTCTGGGCATCTTAGAGCAGCCTCAGTGCTGGAAAAGTAAGAGAGGAGAAGCTGCTCTGGAGGGAGTGGGAAGTCAGGAGCTGTTTGCAGCCCTACACTATCAGAGCAGAGGAGGAAGAGCTTCCCCCAGAGGCAGACATAATTTCCAGCCATGTCAACCAAGCTCTGACTACAAAGAGACTGGGAGTCTGTGATCTGAGGCTTCCACTGCCTTAATGTAACAAGCCTAGTGGAAAGTCTACAGCCATGGATATGGCCTGTGGTGCTGGATGTTAGAGAATATTTAGAGCCATAAATATTTCATTTTAGTCAGAATCCACAATGGAGTAGCCTGGACAAGGGAGCATTTCTAAAATGAAAAGAGAAGACATAAGGTAAAGATGAAAAGGAAAAAAAATGTATTTTTAAAAATGAGGTAAAGGGAACAAGTGGATCTGTCTAATGATGAAAGCACAAAGGACTTCAGAGCTCTGTGGGCTTGGCTTGAGAGGCAGAGAGAACAGCAGGATTTAAGAATGTCATAGCCTAGCAAAGGCTTTAGATCCATTTTTACTTGGGAGAGACTTTTCTGTTTTCTGGCATGGAAAAGAGGTGATGGTGAGTTATTACACGAGTTTAGCAACACTGACTTGGTGGGACTTGTAATGGCTTGTGGGGAAGGGCAGCAGGGAAAGAGTGAGAAAGCTCTGCAATTAGGAGTGCCCTGTATGTGAAGATTCTTGTCTAGTGGTGACCCTGCCCCATTTTCAGCTGCACTCTCTTATCAAATAAAACAGAGTTAAAACATGAAACATCCAGTAATAAAGATCTTTTTGTCCTCCTTATCTTGATCCTGGAAGTGGCAGTCAGCTTTTGGGAAACTGGTAAGGAAGAACCACTTTGGTTTTGGGCTGTTTCTCAATGTATTGCCGAGTGTCTAGAGAGTTGAACGTAGCTTAGAGTAAAATAATTATTTTGAAAAAAAATTAGACTTGGTGTAGTTTAACATCTCTTTGAGGCTGTTTTTGTTGTGATGGCTGGTCACAAATCAGATTCTTATCTGAGAAGGAGGATGTCTTCCTCACATGGTGTTTACCTGTAGAAGATACTGGTTTCTGATAGTGAGGGGGGAACATGTGCTTAGGGTATGCAGTGGCCAACTGTGGCAGTCTGAATGTAGTGGTGTGTCACACTGAGAAGGGTTGGTGGGGGACAGCCTGTGCTCTTGGTACTGGATTTCCAGAGGTTTTGCCTTCAGTAGGGAGAGGGTGAATTGTGAAGCTGAATTTCACATCTTTTATCTGAGTGGAGCACATGTAATTAATCTTTGCATCTTGACCCATCCTGTCCATCTGCAGCCTTGTATGTGCAGGGCAATATCTTCCTTTATAGCAAGAAAAGGTTACCCATTTGTACTTAGGGGAAAAGAGTAAGCAACCTGCAGACCCTGTGAAGAAATGTAGTTAAAGCCTTGCTATTTGGTAAAATGGAGAGGCAAAGTTCTGCCTGTCTCCTTCTGGACAGTCCCAGGTACTGGTTACCCTTTCCCTTCTTCTCCCCCAGTACAGGACTGACAGGGGGGAAGATTTCAGCCTCCTCCTAAACTGGTCATGCCTTTTGAACTTCTTTATAGTAATTGCATCAGTGGACACCCTGCCAGCCCGAGTGTTTCAGGGTTCAGGGTGTGAGGAAAAGTGTCTTCCTAGTCAGCAATATCACTAGATGAAAGAGATTTTGAGGATGTCAGTTTGCACAAAGTATTTTCTAGGAGAAAGTTAGGAAAGGTTCTGTTTAGGGAAGTTCACTAAGCTTCTCCTGGCCATTTCAAAAGGAACTTTTTGAGTCCCTCCCCCAAAGCCCTTTTTTAACTGTTTTCCTTCACTCCTTAAAGAGTATTTCTAAACCTTTTTTGTACTCTTAAATGGAAGCCAGAATTATTGTTTTGTTAAAACAGAATGGTTTTGGCACTGTGCTATTCCCCAGAATTCCATGTGAAAGAAGGTTTGATGGGATTTTTCTATTTGGTGGGAGAGTGAAGTGTCAGCATTCCATGCTGAACTCACACTGCTCCCTAATGAGTGTCTGCAAGAGGGCTGTGCCTCACTGTGGTTATCCCTCCTTGCCAAAACCAGAAGCTTCTTCTACAGGGAGGGAAAAAAAAGACAACACTGTTTCCAAACGTTCACTGTTTGCTTCCTTGAAAACAAGTCCAACTTGCTACGTGTCCTTTGTGGTAAATATCGACCCAGTTAAGATCCCTGCAGTTTTCATTTTACACTGTGCATGTCTAAAACAATATTGCAATTTAATGATGAATTTTCTATGGTGTAATGTAGACTTTGGGGCAGTTCTTAGTTTTTATTTGTTTACCTACGAAAACCCAGCTATAGACTTATATTTCAAAGTACTGAATGAGCTCATGGTACATTTTAGGTTTGTTGTAATAATATAACTGAGGTTTGTTATAATAATTTAACTTTCATTTAGGAATATCTCACTCTTTTCTTGCAAATTCCTATATAGATTTCAGGGCATCCAGTTGCCTTGTCTTTAAAAAAAAAACAACCAGCCATTAGACTGATCTCATCCATTCTGAGCCCTGTCTCTTTAGGGTTACAGGCTCTGATTTCATTGGGCAAAGTAAATGCTTGCTGTTAAACAATTAAAGGCATTTTCTTTTTTCTTAAACCAGTAGAGAACACTAAAATTTAGGCTCATTTCTGTCAAGTTTTCCTCCTCTATATCCTGACCTTCCCTCAGCACTTTAACAGTTCTGCATATTTTCAGGTTTTGGGATTTTGTTACTTTTATATTAATATTTATCTTTACTAATTCTCTGATTGAAAATATTCTCAGCATCAGGGAATGCTGCAAATAGCAGACCCTGAGCTGTGCAGTCACGCTGTCCTCTGTCTCCAGGAGTTGGTGTGTATGGCTGCAGGTACATCCTTTTCATCACTTTTGGGTCTCAAAGTAAGCACTTCAATTGTCCATCATCAGGAGAGGATGGGAAAATATTTGGGCTGCTTAGCAGCAGGAATCTTATCTTTGCTTGAAGCTCAGTGATTTAGGAGATCTGAGTGCTATGTTTAGGAAGATAAATGGAAGCTTAGCAGCTTCTCTCTTCTACCTCCCCACCAATATTTGTCTCCACTTAAAGGTGTGAGCCAAACTGAATCTGTGAGGGTGTGCAGAAGTATTTCATCAGCAGTATTCAGATCAAAATGTGTGGGAGAGTTTGGCAGAGTAGCAGATGTATGAAGTTATTCCTCTGCTATAATGTTTTCTCGATTATGATTTCTATCATGTAACAAGAACAAAAATCAAAAAAGAAAAATGCATATACTTTAAAAATGCCAGAAACTTTTAAAAACATCCAAATGCATTTTGAAAGGCATGCAATTAAAAGGCATGAAGCTCTTCTCCTATAGAGAAAAATCTGTGTTAAACTTAGTTGAAGTTTGGTAGTCTTCAAGGATGCAAGGTACACATTAAAATATAAAATATTTTCTCTCATTCCCTCTGGAGTTATGATGCACTGGTTAATCATGAATGACTTGTAGTTTCACTGGGGATGGTCTTTTCCTTTATTTGCATTCCTTAATCCCAAAATAGATGTTTAAATGAGAAATTCACACTAGAAATAAACTTGCTGTTTAGCAGCAAGGCCAGCAATATTCTCTTTCAAGTAGTCATAGTTCCTGGAGACTTAGATTTCAGTTTGACTCTTGGGCATTTGGGGTGCTGAACAGTGGGGCTCCAGGTCACTTCAAACATATATGTTCTAAGTTCTTGTTGGTTAGATTGTAAAAGCAATCTGAAAGCTTTTGTAGTTGACATTAATTAAATCTTGGGCTGGAAATCAGGAGTTGGGAGTTTTGCTCCTAAATTGCCACTGGCTGCCTTTTACAGCCAGGCATTACCTACTCCTTTTTGGTCTTGTTTCATTTTCCAGGCATAGCTAATGGCACTACAGGGACTTCTGAGTCCCTTTGTCAAAGATACATTTTGGAATTGCCTGTTGCAGAAAGTAAAGAATCAAAACTGAGAACTATACATTGCAATTTTTCTTTATTAAATATTTAATTTTTAATACTGAAATATCTTGTGTTTTGCTTGCATTTAGCACTAAAAAATTATTTTAAAGTGACATATAACAACAACCATAGGTTGAATCTCATTTCTTTTCAATTGACTGTAAAAGGAAAATATGATTGATGGTTTACTCAAAGTATGTATGGGGTGTGTTCAGGGTAATTTAGTTGTGTTTCCAAGAAAATCAAAATCAATTGTTTGCTCATCTTTTATTATATGTTTTTTCTTATCTGATTCGTCAGATGACCTTGCTGTCTGTGTTTAAAAAACTACCACTGAAAATAGAATAAAAAAGGAAGGAAGGGGTAGAAGATAAGGAAGAAAGTGATATTTGCTGCTAGATGCATTTTGAAAATATGTATATATAAGGGGTCTTTTAGGATAGTTATCTAATGATGAAGATCTTCAGGGAGTTTGTCCCCTGTATGGTAAGAAAGCATACTGACTGTGTTTGTCATGCAGCTGAGCATCCAGGTTGTGATGTAACCTGTATTTAAAATGTGTTCAAATATACAGAGCATACAAAGATCTGATCTTAATACATTGTTGTTTCTTTAAGAAAGCTACCAAGTCCATCTGCCATTGCAAACCAGACTGTTGTCCAAAGACTGGGGGGCAGGAGGGAAAGAGAGAAGATATTGAAGAGGAAAGTCACATCAGTACCAGAGGAACATAAGCAGTGCAAAAAGAACCAGCAACAGTGTTGACATTGAGTAAACATTGAAAAAAAATATTTCCCCCAAGTTAAAACAAGTTAAAAGTTTCAGAATGGTTTGGTGAAGAATTCAGTAAGAATCCAGTAAGAATTCATGAAAATATATGGATATATTAATTGTTTTGCTATGAAATCTTGGAAAACTGAAGATGTTGTGTAAGTGTCTGAAAAAGATGCTTCTATACTCATCTAAAATGTTTGGATAGCTTCTGCCTTTAAAATACAAAGTAGGTAGGAGACAGCCCTTCTTGGTCTCACAGGTGTAATGAAGCAAGGCTTTTGGCTGTTCTACCTTGTAAATCAGAGCACTTCCCCATTTACAAGTGTATAAATATCCCTTATGTTGTAGCTAACTGATGCTTTCCTCCCCTTCATGTTTAAATAATGTGTGTCATGGGTATCTAGTTCTGCCTTTGGGAAGCTTCTTAATAATTTCTTTGCTCTGAAACAGAATTCACACTTTAGTTCCCTTGCTTCCATCCCAGCTTGGCTCCCATGGCATGCCCTTGCCTATATTTTTTCCATCATACTGGTCCAGGTTATGCTGCTCCAACCTGACAGTATTTTATCAAACACACTGTCCTGCTGACTCAAAGATTTGATTTGCTGTGGTGGCCCTTGGGCTTTGAAGAACAATATTGTTATTTCTTTTCCATACCTACCTTGGCTGTTTTTAAAAAGGAGGCAAAGAAAACTGACCTAGTATCATGGCAGGTTCTCCACATATCTGGGGAGTAAAACAAAGGCACCACTTCCTCAGGAGCTTTTTTTTCCTCAGTTTTTTTCTGTCTTCACTGTTTTCCCAGTAGCCTGCTCTATTTTTTATAATGGATCTAGTGTTCAGCTTCCCCTTCCCTCCCATGAGTTTTATGCTTGTTATATAAGAACTGAATTCCAAATCCCAGAACTTCATAACAACTTAGTTGCCAGTAATAAAAATTATATTCCTTTTTTAAAAAATATTGATGGCAACCAGAAACAAAAGTTTCATTTTTTGACTGTTTTCAGGTAGTTCTTCAATAATTTCTTTCTTTCTGTGATTGACTTAGTGACTTTTGAACTGGCAGAATGTGGTGATGTTTTTAAAAATACATAAAGCATCTAGACAAAGCAGCAATGTGGGGCAGTCCATCCTGGGTTAAGAGGTGTGGAGATTCCTTTAAACCCAGTGTTAAGTGCTGTGCAGTTCAGAGTATAAATGGAAAGAGGAGCTGGATTGAAGAGAAACTTGGAGTGGGGATACACACCACTCTAAAGCCAGAAACTCAGTGCTATATTTCTGTTTCTTCACTGTGTTAGAAATGCTTCAGGAGGAGGAAATGACTGGAAAGATTCCTGCCCCCAGAAGCAGCAGTGCTGTAGACCCAGAGGGGTGCTCAGGGTATCTGTTCTCTGCTTTTCTACAGGCACAGAGCACTTTACAGATGCTTTTACAGCAGCACTCACGTGAGGCTGGTTTGCCTTAGGTGGGAGTCTGTACCCAGCCAGATAATGCATGTGGTGTAGAGGCAGCAGCACAGATGGAATTGGACTTCACTGTGTTTCTCAAGAGCAATATCCCACTCCTGTTTCCCCACCAAATGACTCTCAGTCTGTGGTCTCCAGGCCTGGAATTGGAAAGGTGTGATCCCTGGCATGCATGGAGCTCTGGTGCAGGGTGGACAATTATTCTGCTGTGTATCCTACACGGAATGTCTGCCAAGTTCTCTGCGTTCATTGACTTTCTGACCAAGCTGGCCACATTTCAGATGCCAGTAGGAAATGAAGTTATGTTCCTTGGTCAGTATAAGAGCTCAAGGACCTGGTTTTGGTCTCATATTATGGAAGGCAGCTGAATTCCTCAAAGCAGCCATCCTAGACAAGACAGAAGAGAAAATGGGGAGAAAGATGGAAGAAGGCTTCAAGGAAGAGGCAAAAATTTGATGGTACATATTAGATACATTCCTTCTCCTCCCTCCCCTTATACTCAATAACATAAGGAGCTGCTTACAGCCAAAAGGAACAGTAATCCCTAATTCACTTTATAAATCTTGGCCCTTCAGTATTCAGAAATAACACCCAAGCAAGGCTTTATAAGGAATGTGTTCCACCAGTTTTTAATAAAATCTGAGATCATAAATGTGCAACCCATAGCAAAATTTTTTGTCAGCCCTCACTGCTATAGACAACTCAGAAGGTAGAAATGTAGCTCAAAACCATTCCATCCCTGATCCTCTCTCTAGCTGGAAGAATTTTGCTCATTTATAAATGTGTGGACAACCTCCAGATTCCCTGTGGAAGAATGAAATGTAATAGCAGGAAAGCTTTCTTGCTCACAGCCTAAGGCACCTCAGAGAGTGGCTTTTCCTATGTACTTGGGCTATGTACAAGGAAACTCCTCCAGGTTGTCTGCAAGTCCTTTCTTTTTTCCCATACACTAATAATGTCCAGCAAAGCCTTTCATCCCCCTTTCTGTAATTTCTCACTTAATTCACTTGTGCCTCTTCTGTCCTTCCTCTTGGCTGTCCTGAAGCTGAACTGTGGTTGTTACCCTTGCCAATTGCAGTGAGGCTTCCTGGAAGCTGAACCATATTTATATGGTTTCTACTTAACTGTGTACTTTTTAGATATGCTCAACCGAATTAGAAGCCAGTCATATTAAAAAATAAAAGTCATTTATGAAACTGGGAATTAGAGCCTTTTAAAATGTTAAATCAAATCCCTATTCAGAAAGGGATGGAGTAAATATGATTTCATAACCAAACCCCAAAGGTGGAAGTTTTTTCCACCATTTTTTATGGCTGTTCTGCTGCTTCCTTACAAGAGAGATGATATTTCTTTTCCACAAGAGAGAGTGTTTGTCTGTGGCAGCATTCAAGGGTTTTAATGATCTAAACATTAGATAACATGATATATGATGGGACCTATTATTTCTCTTGGGTTGTCTTACAGAATTGTTGCTTCATTCTTTGCACATTTAATCTTCTATTCATTTTGGCTGAGAATATCCCTTGCAGATGTGTTTAAGTCAGTATTTGTGTCTGCTCTAGAAAGCACAAGAAAATGCCAGAATTTACTTTGTGAACTTGAGGTATTATTGCTAGGGTGAAGTTCTGACGTCTCCTTTTGGTCCCTGAAACAGATGAAACTTTTGGATGCTGGTGGTTGGTTTCTCCAGAGATGTCAGTGCGGTGTTGCAAGGGGGACAGGGTAGAGGCTCATCTGAAGGATGGTGTCTCCCTCTGAGAAGCTGTGAGATGGTGCAGTATCATTTGGTGCCACAGAAAAGTTGTATCTGGATGGCAGAGGAATTTGCTTTTAAGTTATCCACAGGTGAATTGACTGAATTTTTCAGTACTTTAAGAGTCCAGAAACTGGAATCTTATGTGAGACTGGCAGCTTTTATTTGAAAATATGGTATGGCATATTTTTAACTCTTACCCTCTTCCTATCTACTGCTGGAAGAAACACGTGAAGGGGAAAGCATGAAAAAGAACATGAATGCCACTGAAACAAGCAAGCATCCCATTACTGTTTTATATTCAGAATCCTTGCTTTTTAAGGCTGCTGTGTCTGTTCTTGGAACTGGGCCCGAGGTCTGTGAGCTGGGTGTTGGCAGCAGTGCAGCTGACATCCTGCTCTGTGCATCCTCCTGCATTCTCTCTGTGTTAACCTGACACCCAAGTGTTTAAAGCCAGGGGGACCATTATCACCACCTGCAGATCACAAATGAAAGAACTTTGCTCAGTAGTTCCTGCACTTACTATTAACTGTGTAATGGAAGGGCTGTTAAGACAGAGGTGAAATACAGACTGTGACTGGAATTGGAGCAGGAAAAGAGAGCAAATCCTTTGGATAGACACAGGACTGTCGCTTGTATATATTCCTGTAAGCCAAATGTATGCATTGGAATGTGTTTTGACTGGAAAGTGTTTTTCCTAGAGCTGTAAAATGGCATATAAAATAGGATTGTATTGCATAAATGGAAACATTAGGAGGCTTAGAAAGTCGTTTGGCAAGCAGATGTGCGGAGTTTTATTTTATAGATCTTGCCAATGTTATTAGGAAGCTGACATCTAATAAAACTTAATTCCATAACATTAAAATACTCACTTATTTGCTATAGAAAAAGCTTCACTTTGTGAAAGAAAAGGGTGGAGGGGAATACTCCTGGTCACTAGGCAACATGTTGCCACATTTCTATATTAGTGCAAATGAGACATTTACCAGGTGAACATGGATGAAATATTGTGATTACTGGGAGAACTTTCAGCTTGAAGAAATGATCATATGCAGATAAAATACAAAAAGAATGGCAACGAGAGCATTATTCATGCAATGGGGAGGGAAAGCAGAGACACATTAAACTCTTAAAGGCTGCAAAGCTCTCTGAAGGGTTACAGCCAAGCACCCACTCCTGCTTCTACTGCAGAGAGCAATGTTAGTTCTGCTCTTGTGGGGGGCAGGTTAGATAACAAAAGCTGGCCTGGAGATTTTGCAGGTGAAAAGAAATAGAGAATTGACTTGCTTTAGCAATGGGCAAGTCCCTAGAGCAGGAGGTCTGGTTTGAAATCAAAGCAAATTGAGCTGAAGGGTAGTAAGTACTGTGAGGGGATTGACCCAACATTTTGCAGAATCACAGAATGGGTAAGGCTGGAAGGGACTCCACCTCTCTTGGCAGTCTGATCCAGTGCACAGTCACATGCACAGTAAAGAAAGATGACCTTCCTCTTGTTCAGGTGGAACTGCCTGTGCATCAGTTTCTGCCTGTTGTCTCTTGTCCTTTTGCTTGGCACCACTGAGAGGGCTCCATCCCCTGACACCTCCCTTTGGATACTCACAGACACTGATGAGGTCCCCTCCCAGTTATCTGTTCTTGAGGCTGAACAGGCCCAGCTCTCTAAACGTGTCCTTATAAGAGAGATGCCCTTAATTAATGTAAGAGGTCACAAATTGTCTTTGTCCCTGTCCACTGGACTCACTCCAGGAGCTCCATGTATCTCTTGACCTGAGGAGCCCAAAACGGGACACAATGCTCCAGGTGAGACCAAGGTTGAGAAGTGGGGCAGGATCATCTCCCTCAACCTGCTGTCAATGCTCTTCCTAATGCACCTCAGGATACCATGGGCCTGCTTGGCCACCAGGGCTCTTCTGGCTCATGGACAGCTTGTTGTCCAGAAAGATTCTTCCAAGAAGATCCCTGAAGAGACTAATACTATCTCTCCTGAAGTCCTTGCGAGTAATCTTACTCGCTGCCCTCCTTCCTTCTGACTTGATACTGAACTCCACAATCCCATGGTCACTGCAGCCAAGGCTGCCCCAAACCTTCACATCTCAAACAAGTCCTTCCCCATTTGTAGTATGAGGTCAAGCACCTTGTTATTTCCTAGCGTAAGCCACTACTGTGAACTGCTTGAATAGAAATATTTTTGTGTTCATTTTCTCTTAGAAGAACTGTTTTAATTTAACCAGTGCTTGCCCATCCTCAAAGGCTGAGAGCACACTGCTTTGTGGGAAAGGTCCAAACCTCTGAGTCTGATTTAAAAAACCACAATGCATGGTTTGTCAAGATTAAGCGACTCTCCAGTACAGTAGGAATGATTTATTGTAGTCATGTAGATAATTTCTGTAACTTCTGGGTTCAGGACTTCTGGGTTCTCAGCTTGCTGAAGATAACACTCCACAATAACATGAACTCGTTATATGCTCCTTTCTGTATTGTTTTGATGATAACATGGTGATAGCAGTAAAATATCAATAGTATTTATACTTATAAACATATCCTGGCCCATGAAGAAAAATGTCCATGCATTTTCTTCTCTGTCTAGTTGCAAATGGTATGGTAGTTAGTAACTTAAACGGTATCTTCTAAATTAAATTCCTCTTGAGCAAAAACATTATTTACTAGCATTTAAATTTCATCATGCTGTTTTCATATAGTCTTTACTCAGTTTACATTTGTTTGCATTGGTGCCAAAAACACTTCTTCAGAGATCCACAGTGCTTAACAGCTTTGGATGGCTGGCATAACTTTAGCTTGCAAAATTAGTATTTTTCTTCTCTCCTCAAACTATGAGTATAATTTCAATTTCTCTGCTGTGGATCCAGTGTTAACCAAACAGCACACAAGCTCGGAGATATATGTGTTTAACATGCAAGAATGGGAGCCACAGCTCTGAGCATTTAAAACATTTTTGCTGGAAGTATCCATGTGATATCTTCTTGTGGCTTTCAGAAACATGTTCCCTACCTGGTTTTTTTTTGGTTTTTTTTAAGGAGGATTTAACTATTCCTTTCCTATTTCTGGGGAAATAGGAAAGGGATAGTTAAATCCCTTAAAAAAGTAGTTTCTGTGCATGCTTGCAACCACTCTCATACTCTGCCACATATGGAGTTATAGGATGGGAGGAAAGGATTTTATTCCTTTCCTCTGTGCTCCAAGTCACTCCCTTTGTTCTCTTGTAGGGATGAAAATGGGTTGTAGGGGTGCTCTGCACCGTGCAGTGATGTGGTGTCTCCCTATTTCTTCTGAAGGCAGAGGACACTACCAGATGTGGAGTGTGGCCCACCCTGTGAACCTTCTATGCTCAACCTTCTTGCCACGATATCTGGACTGATATGCCAGGGAAGGAGGGTGGCACTGACTGGCCTGTGGTGGTCCCTGCTGGCCCCATCATCTCTGTGGCTGTGCCTGTCCTCTCCTCCTGTAACTCAGCTGCTTTATTTGCTAGCTGTCATCACCCCACACTGGCAAGGAGACCATCAGCAGTGGAGAAGTCTTACTGCTGCCAGGTACTTGTGCTTTCCTCCAGCAGAAAAGTGTTTCTGAGGGAAGTTCAGTGGACTGTTCCAGAGAGTGGCTGAATAAACAGTGACAGAAACAAGAACTGATATGAAGTAATTAGCATTAAAGCACTTTGAGAGCATGGATAGAAACCTTCTACCTTAATTTAGTATGAGAATGTACATTTATAAGGATTTCCAGGTAGCATCCAGCTCTTAAGATGGGCTAAAGTGTTGACAGAGCTTAAGAATAAGAGAAGAGCTTCATAGTTAATGTACTTAGCTGAAGAGGCGCCAGTTGATTGGTTTGATCTGTCACTGCCCAATTAACTTTATATTTAAAGTAGAAAATAAAATTCAAGTCTGCCTGTGAGGCAAAAATCCCAGTTCTATGAAGAAAACAGGTCAGAAATTGGGCAGGAGTGATGGGAACAGTGATGGTGCCTTAGCAGAGGGACTAGAAGCATGCTAGGCACTACAGACAACGAAGCCAAGGAAGCTTCATGGATAATGAGAAAATTACTATCATGTGACAGTTCCTTACTGAGAAGCTCTGGGAGCTGGGCTGGCTGAAAGCACTGCAGAGATGCAGCCCCCATATGTTGTCAATCATGTCAGGTTTGTGCTTTACCTATGAAGCAGAAATGCACAGCTCTGACCAGATTCGGGACATTTGATGTGTGCAGAACAGGCTTAAAATATTCTGGCAGTTCCTGTGTTGAAAAGCATGTGAGCCAAATAGAAAATTAGGCTGTGTCAAGTAATTAGGAGTATTATTATTATGGTTTCAACAAAACAGAGATGGCTTACTCAAGATGCATTTTAAACACAGTATTAAATTTTTCTTTCAAAATTGGGTTGCAAATACTTTATAATCTGGTATCTAATCCAGTCAATTGTTAATTTAAGACTCTTTTCAAGCCTGAGCATTCAGGAAATCTTCATGACAGAGATTGCTGGTGGAATCCTGACACTCCTCTTTCTCATATCCAGGCCCTGCAGATGATGATAAGTCTTTTGTTCTGCAGCCTTTACCCAAGAAGCTCTGGCCATTGCATGAACCCTGCATTGGTGAAGAGGTGTGTTCTCTCCTTGAGTTTGAGGATCAAGATTTAATTTCAGGAAACGTGTGTTTTTCACTTACTTTATATTATGGAAAGGGGCTAGGTGTGTTCTCTCTGCCTTTGAAAATCCCATTCAGATGGTCTCCTGCTTGGGCAGCCCTAAAAGCTCAGCATGTACAAACATGAATTCAGAACTTTTGAGAGGTTGAAAGCTGCTGCCCTGCTCTGTTAATCCTTTAATCGCTGAGCACAGAACATCTGAGCACTGTTTCCCAACCATTGATTTGAACTACAGAGAAAAGCTCTTAGATCCTCCTGAGACTTGTATCCATGGAACTGAAAGCATCACCATCCTGGAGCAAATATATTCTGAATTATTAGTTTCACTTCTTTTTCTACATGACCTGAGGAGTGTCACAGTTCAATGTCTTCAGTGACTATTTTCAAGGGTTCTCAGCACTAAGGGTGCTAATATTAATCAATCCCTCTTAGCAGCACCTCTCCTTTCTATCCACCCCGTTACAGCTGTCTTGGAAGTAATTCCTCTCCTGGTTTTATTGCATTGGAGTGCTTGTCTTCAATTTATCATGCAGAAGTTGCTCTTTGTTCAGTGCACTGCATTGTCTCTAGGTCAAATCATCAGCTCAGGGTTTGATGTTACTGTTTATATCAAATTGGGGGAAGGCATGAATGAATTGAAACAGAAAGTTGCCTTTCTTATAAAATTCTTTTTAATCAAAAAATTCTTTTTTAAGCTACTGTGGCCTAAATGCAGGTAGCAAGGGTTACCCAACCTACAGATTATATGACTGTGATCAGGGGGAAAAGAAAACAGTCTCAGTTAAATGCTTGTTTTCCTTCTATTTGTAGAATCACTGAAAAATAAAAAGCCACCAGTAGCATACAGGTCCTTCAGTATCTCTGCAGGAGGTTTCTGCTTCCTGCATCTGAGGACAGGCTGTAGGACTGGGAACTGTAGGGGATACAGTATGGGTAAATGAAGGTGGTGTGGAAGGTAATCTTATCCCCCAATGAGCTGCAGCTGGACCAATTACTAAAGATTAGAAGCAGGGCTGATCTTAACAGGCCACAGGTGTAGCCAATAAGAACAAGTGGTATAAAAGAGTGGATTGGTGGGATCTGGAGTCAGATGGCTGCTGCAAGGACCAGGAGCAGGCAGTGCTTAGAGGAGCTGCTCATGAGGAACATGGAGAAGGTATGGAGCTCTGGGGATATGGAATCCTTGTGCTATAATGATATTAGAGCTCGTGCTATCTGAGACACCAAATGGTGACCCTGATGTGATTTTGGACTAAACTATATTTCCCTTTGGATTCAGGACTAAACTATATAATTCCATGGATTTGGGGGAACAGGATTTGACCATATAACCCTGTGGATTCAGGGAGACAGGATTTGAATACTAAACTGTTGGCAAAATATATCAATTACAGCTATTGGTGTTTGTTAAATATGAGTGTAAAAGACCTTCACAATAAGTGCTTTGTAAACTGGGAAAAGCTATAGAATTGAACTTACATTTAGAAATATATATCTGTGCTGTAACATGCTGTTAGAACACTTATATAACTCTTAAGGCTAAATGAAATATATAAATATGTCATAATGTTAATTTATTTGAATATGTACTTCTGGAAATGCTGAAACTCTGGTTAAAAGAAAAAAGGGGGAATTGTAGGAGGATTCAGTATGGATAAATGAAGGTGGTGTAGAAGGTAATCTTATCCCCCAATGAGCTGCAGCTGGACCAATCACTAAAGATTAGAAGCAGGGCTGATCTTAACAGGCCACAGGTGTAGCCAATAAGAACCAGTGGTATAAAAGAGTGGATTGGTGGGATCTGGAGTCAGATGGCTGCTGCAAGGACCAGGAGCAGGCAGTGCTTAGAGGAGCTGCTCACGAGGAACATGGAGGAGGTATGGAGCTCTGGGGATATGGAATCCTTGTGCTATAATGACGTTAGAACTCGTGATATCTGAGACAACAGCAAACCGCTTGTTATGGGGCTCCTATTCCTCATCTTCTTGTTAAACCCTTCATTTTCTCTGGAAAAAGAAAATCAGAGATGAGGTCTCATATTTTCTGCTCAGACATTAAACTGTTCTTGCCAAAAGCAAAATGATGCTTTTTGGTGGACTAGATTGAAGGCAGAGGAGAAGGAGTGGCTCTCTCCTTCCTAAGTGTTCATGGTGCAAGAAAACTTGTGCTGTATGGAATTCTACATTTTCCCAGGACTTATATGATCCTCCCAGCTTTTTCACTTGTTCATTCCTGATTCAGAGTCAGCTTCATGTGGCATTGCCCATCTTTAGGTGGCCCGATAAAGGGACAGCAGCTTTCCTCTAGGGCATAGATAATGGAGGGGTTGCCTATACTCTACATCCCCAAGGATGTGCTGACACTCATTCCTCTAGAAAACTGCTCAAGAATAAATTTAGGAATTTAATTTTGTGTTTAGGAAGTCCATTACCCCTTAAAGTAGCCATAAAATGCTGAGTTTTGCAAGTGCTACAATTTTGCTGCAGAGATTTCACTTCTGAGTTGATGCCTTGGTCATGGGTGATTTCAGTTCCAGTGACAGGTGTACAAATCCTTTCTTTTGGGTAAGGGTTGCCATGGTATATAGAGTTAGAGAAGTTCTCATAGTACTTTGGAAAAATAAAAATGTCTGCACCTACTTGCAGTGTGCCGTCTGTGAGCGTCTTAGACAATAACATGTTCTGCCCTTTATTTTCTCAGGCAGTGCTTGATAACTTGTGAGGGATAAGATACTCTAAGGAAAAGTACTTTTTATTTTTGATCACTCTTATGACTGCTTATTTAGGAAGGCTTTATGGCACCTATGACTTGACAAGTCTGGTGATGTTTGAGAAGTGCTATTGAATAGTAGTAAGGATCAGTTACTCTATTCAGCCTTTAACACAGCCTTTGACTCAAAGTCTTCATCCTAAGGACAAGTAGTGTGAGCTCCACATGGTTCTCACAGTGAGCTGGCTTTTTTTGCTTCAACATCTACAGGTTTTAAAATGTGACTAGAAAGAGAGTTGTAAAGTGTTTAGACTGGTCACCTTCATGTCATGAAGTATCATATCAGCTGTGTCATGTGTGTGCTATTCATTCAGATTTTATGCATTCTGTCCATCCACTGGAAATTTGTTGTGGATGTGCAATAATATACTTAAACCTTGGCACACAAATTGTATGTTCAGTACAATATATCGCATTGTTACCTTTGCAACATAGTAAGCTCATTTGCATTAAAATTTTGTTCCTCTGTGATAGTGCATCTGTGAAACAAGGAGGCTAAATATTTGTCTTTTGTTTTGAGTCACTTTGGTCAAAGTTTCTTAAGGGAAACTGAGTAAAAAAAAGAAATTCAAAATAGCTAATATACTGTTCTGTACTGCTGCAAATTATATTGTCTCTCCTGGCTAGGTGGTAGGCAATACATGCATATTCCTGTGGGTAACATGTTTTTCCTACTGTTGGGAGCAGCAGCAGCGTTGCCCAGCGTGTTGCACTGGTGCTGTGAGCCCCCCAAACTTTTGTTCAGTTTGGCAGCTGATAAGCATCTTGTCAGACTGGGCACTGATTATTCACCACTTACAGCCATGAAATTCTGCAGGTTATGCTAGCACTTCCCTTTGCAGGATAGTTGGCCTTTGTTTCTCTAAGTGCCAGAGGCTGGGCACAAGGAGAAGTGCCGTTTAGGCTGGCAAGTAATGTGTGTTATTCTTTTGGGGTCTCAAAAGGGAAAGCACGAGATGCTAATGAGAGTTTATTCTGTCAGACACAGACTGAATTTAATAGAGGTTATGGACTGTGAGGCCAGAAGGGTGCAGAACTGTGTGGAGCTGCTGTATGAGAAACAGATGTGGCTGTGGTTTTTTACCCTGCATGCGATTTGGACAGCCTGCATGAGAGCTGTGCACAGCTTGACCCAAAATTGAAGGGAAGCAACTGTATGGACAGGATCTCCCACACAGGGGAGATGTGGTTATGTGGTCAAACACGCCTTCCCTGCAGCAGCAGCAGTGTTAAAACACAGCTCAACACGCAGCCAGCATGTGCCCTCCCTCCTGCTGCCCAAGAGCATGAACTCACCTATTGACAGGAGACTGGTAGAGCAGATTTGCCCAGCCCTTGTCCACCTCTTTAGGAAGAGTCAGCAGCTGGCCCTGGAGATGCAGTCCTGCAGAGCTCAACCCAAGTCCCAGCTGTTTGTCCTCCCATGGCCCAAAACTGAAATGAAGCTGGGCAGGTTTGAGAGGGGATGGGTGCAGCATTAATTAAGGCCACCAGTCCATGGCAGCAGGCAGTCTGTCTCTGGGTTTCATGGGACTTCTTTGGCCATTAAAAGTATCTGCTCTTTCTCTTTTCTTTCCAAGTTATACTGGAAAGAAATGGTACTGTTGTTTCTGATCATGGTGTTTGTTTGAAAGGATGCATAAGCAAGCAGGAGTCCTGTTACATCTCACTAATTCCTTAAGAAAAAAAAAAAAGAAAACCCTCAATATTCCTACCTCAACAAGGTTTTTAAAAAGATCCATAATTTCTTCTTTTCGTTTTTTTGGTAGGACTTGTGGTAAACATAGATATTCCTCTTTCCTCCAGCCTCTCCAGAAGGAAGCTATTTCTTAAGTAAGAGGAGTGTCTTGGGAATAGGGTGTGGAGGCTGATTTGAAATTACTGTTAAGAGGAGTTGCTACTATGTTAACATAAAATTTTCTTTATGTTGGGCTTAGTAAATAAAATTCATGCGAAATTGTAGTCAGAATTATATTGAATTGGAGACTTATGGTCACAGAACTGTCATTCACTTCTCTGAAGACAGTATGGCCCTAAAAGCCCTTACTGTGGTATGCACAAAATCATGTTTGGAGTGAAAAGCTAATGTATGGACTTGGGTAATTGTTGACTGTTTTGCTTAGCACTATCATGGTTATACTAGCTAGCTTGTAGATTTGGGGGGACTGGGGTTTTGTTGTTTAATGCACTATAAATAACATCAAATGAGATGAAATGGTGAGCTCTCTTTTACTCTGCATACCACCTGGAAAATGAGATCTATTAATACTATCACAAGATACCATCTCTCTCCTGAACAGCAGTCAGAAGGAACAGCTGTCTGTTATTTCTGCCTTGGTTTGGAGCTCATTTCAATAAGCTGAGATTGGCTGCATTTTCCAAGACTCTGCTATCTGGCTCATTTGTAACAGCCATTCTTCAGAGCTCTTGCATCTGTCAAACCTCATACAAATCCTCCCCTAGAGGAAGCAGATGTTAGAAAGTTATAATTTAGATGTTTGTTTTGCCTCTTAGAAGAATTCTGGACAGCAGTCACTGTGGTCTGCTAAACATCATTAGCAAATGTAAATTGTTGGTGAACCTGTATTAGTTAGCAAGTGATTTTGTAGCAACTTTTCACCTCAAGAATTAGAGCAAGGGGAATAAAAAGGTAATCTACTATTACAAACATCTAGAGCTGACTAAGCTATAGATTCATGCACAGAGTTGAAGGATGGTGCCTAACTAAGAATGCCATAAATATGTTGCTGGAGTCATTAGTAGTGTAGACTAAATGGAGAAATCCAGAAGGTTCTGTCACCAGTGTTAGAAGTGTGAGCACTTTACAGAGACCTTCCCTTCATTTCTCAGGTTGGCTTTTTGGCCATCTGGTGTTTATTTTAGTGCTTGTCCTTTCCTGGGGGAGTTAGAGCAGATAAGAGCATCTGCCTGGCAGTCTGAGGGACTTGTTCTTATTCCAATGGTCTGCAAAGCTGAAGAAGGAGATATGGGCATTTTATGTTGGGGCTTGGATTGGGGAGCATGGGCTGTGGTTCTGTGTGTGTGTGTGTGTGTTCAGTGTTTGTTTTGTATCTGAACCATGTCATGCTGGTTTGCTTTTAAAGGTCACAGGGGGAAAAAAATAGCAGGGAGTGTCTGTTAATCTTGACCTGGCTGCTGCCTTTGGGGATTAAGCAGATGAACAAAGATGTATTTGTTTCAGCTAGCTGGAGTCCAGCACTGCAGCAAGCAGGATGGATTCTCTGCTGAGGCAGGTTGAGAGGGATGAGGTTTTTTTTCATGCAATTGTCAGGTTTCCTCAAAAAATCAAACTCTTAACAAGAAACATGAAATTTTCATTTCAGGAAAGGTTGCACCTCATTTGTCCTCTGGAAAACATAGCACCTTGTTATGTACTTTTGTAAATATCTAGAAGATGTTAAAAACCCAAACCATGTTGAAGTGGCACAATCTGCTCTGTCTGCAGTGAAGTGCATGCATCATGGATTCATTAAAAAGCAGATGCTGCACACACAACCCCATTGCTACACTACCTCTACACTTCAGGCCTTGGAGTGCTGAGGAAGGGTCACGGGGCAGATTTTAATGAATTTTTTAAAAAAGCTCCTTTAACTCATATCTCCTAAATTTGAAACTGACCTTCTCTAGTTTTTCTTTTTAAATCTGAGAAAATAAAAAAGCTTTTTTCCAAGAACACAACCTGTATTTTTTCTTAAAATAACGATAAAATGTTCTGTCTGTTCACGCGCTGAATTATCATTGACATTTTTCAAAAATAATTACAATCTATGGCATACTTCATTCTTAATTAAAAAAAAAAGGAGTTGCTGCTATTAACTGCCAGCACATTTTGATGTGGGCAAAATTGATTATCCATGCTACAGGAGATGAACTGGTCAGATTTTCAGCTGAGATAAACTGTCAGAACTGCAGCTGTTTCTCTTGTCCCTGTTTTAGACTTAATACTAAAATAATGTTAAAAGAACTTTTTGTCAACAAATGTTTCTCTTATGGATGAGAAGTGAAGTTAAAAGTGAATTGGGTATAATCTACCCTGTTTTGCTCTGTTGCATAAGTCTGAGCAAGCTACTTTAACCTCCCTCTGCCTGTGATTTCCCCCCAGCACCTAATCTTCTCATTAATTAGGCAGAGCTCTTTAGGACAGAGTTTATAGTGCATCTTTCAGGGTGCTCCATCACACTGCAGTTATCCAGGCACCAGCAGTCTCTCAGGTTGGGATTGATCATGTTGATTCTGCAGCTGGGGAGCTGTCTCTGCAGGGAGATGAATGAAGCTGAAGGAGGGATAACTAGGAAGAGCAGAAGGTGAATCATCTGTCATCTGAATGAGGTCAGCTACACTTTTTGGGGATGCAGTGAGGCACTTAATCCCACCAAAACTGGTTATCACAAACTGCAACCAAAATTATTTCTCAGGTGCAGAGGCTGTTCTGGTCAGTCACAAACTTGGTATCCCACACAACCACCCATCATGGAACACCCATCGTTGTCCTACCCTCGCTGTGGAAAGCTTTTCCTGTTGCTGCCTTGCAAAGCAACACTGCTTAGGGCTTTGCAAAACTCTAACCCCACCCAAATTGTTTGTCTGTGCTGGTTCTGAAGATTAATTGTTCCATCTGCTAAATCTGTGCACCTAAAATTGACTTATTTTACTTTGTTCTCACTTCAGTTCCAGTTACAGATGATGCTACAACTTTCCTGAGAGATTAAAAAACTCTTCTACTTCAGGTTATTTGCTTCCTATATTGGCACTCAGACATCATGATCAATTCACTTTGCATACTATCTGGTATTTTACCAGTTTATTATTCCTGAAATGTACTTGATGAAGAGAACTGCCAATATAGGGTATCTACTTGCAAAATGGATTGACAAAACTTTTAATGGATCCTGGAGTCTGTCTACATTTGCTTGATGGCAGAATTTATTTCGTTATCTTTCAAATATCCCTTGTAGGTGTATATTGCACTCTGCAGCATCCCAGAGCTTTAGATTGTGAGATTGAATTCTAGGAGATCACCTCATTTTTAAATTTATCTTTTAAGGCAGAGAAAATCATAGCATTTTGTTTTAAACTCTTTATCTTGATGGCTTGTTTTTTTTCCTTCTTCCCACTGGAAGGAGAATATTCCTCTGCATTATTAAAGATATCTGGGTCCCAAAAAACTCCTATCCAGCTCTGCTGTGTGATACAAGACCTTTGTTGTATAGACTCTCAGCTGGAAGGTATAACATCTTTAATGGCTGGTGAGATGGGAGGCAGGCAGGCAGAAGGTGATCAAAAGTGTGAATGAATTAAAGATTCCCAAAGGAAGTAAGTCAAGAAAGGCTTAAAGCTGTAGAGGTGCAAAGATGCAGGAAGGATAAATGTGATTAAATAAAGCTCTGGCTCTCCTCTGAGATAAGTCAGCTGTTTTCTGAGGCAAAGGTTTTGCACAGCCTCAAAGGGGCCACTTGGATGATGCAGAAGCCACAAGCAAGTAACTTGAGGAAGGCATTTCCTCTTCAACAAGGGTTAAAAAAACAATTTTGAGTAAGGCTTGGGCTCTGGTGTAGCTGCTGGGCAGGTGTTTATAAGCAGAGAGGAGGATAAAGGCAGCATTCCTAACAATATGGCTACATTAACAAAAAGGATGTGTGACTGTAATGCTGAGGTGAGTCTCTGCAAAATCTTACTTTGTCAGCTGCTTGCAACATGTTGTAATGAATTTGTGTGCTCTGTTGTTTGTGCTGATAAGCAGCACTGCAGCCACACATCAGCTTGGTGTAGGGGATGGTGAGAAACCATCCCTGAACCACCATAACTACTTGTGGTTTCTTTCTGAGGGACTTGGCGTGTTTTTGTGGAGCATCTGCCACAGCCCCACTAAATTCCTTGGCATCTCAGTGTGCCAGTCCTGCCTTGTTCTCTGAGCTCATACAGACACATCCAAAATTGCTTTGAACCCACTCTTTGGGAAGAGATGGCATCACATCTTGGAAATTTCTGCTTGGCTTCCAGTGTGGATACAAAATCCTTACCAACCCTGTGCACAAGGGGGCTCTGACATCTGTATAAAGACCCTGTTGGCAATGCTTGTGTGTTCCTACATCTGCACAACAGCTTGTTGGCTTCACAGACTCCCATGATCTTCTTTATCCAAGATGGGATTGAATCTGCTCTGGAAAACTCATTTCTGATGCCTGGGTAGCTGTCCAGTGCTGAGCTCTGGGATGGCCATAAAGCCCCAAGTGCTTCTATTAGCTGTTTAGGGACAGAAATACATGACCTAAGAACATGTGGGCCTGCAGTGTGGCTAACACATGCTAGGAACAGCAGACCATGGCTAACAATTTTGTATCAAGGGCTCAGTGCGAATATTTATTCACTCCCTCAGTCATCCTTCTGTATGCATTGCCCAAAAGATTGCTTCAGAAGCCTTGAGAAAGCTTGACTGTGCAAAAGGAGAGGTTTTTAGCTAGAAACAAAAGGAAATAGTCTGTCCCTAACATTGAGATTGTTTTGACTGTTTAATCATGTTGTGTTTAGGAAGCAATTTTCAGCTTCATTTAACATGCCAGTCCAAGAGGAAATTGTGGGTGATAAGTGCTGATACTGTCAAGCTTGTCTGTCTGACTGAATTGGGGTCCAGGTGTCTATTTCATGATTTAGCTCTCAGTTAGCAAAGTGCATGTCCCTCCACATGGGCTATTGGTTTGTCGTTTGTATGTCTTAAGCAATAGGAACATCAGCTCTCCCTCCCTGGGGAAATGGCTTGCAGGGAAAAACAAGCTTTATTTAGTGATAAGCTGTATGCATTACCAGCTCTCTGAAAGTCTGGTTCCCTTAACATGTCTTTAAGCAGAAGAATACTTTTTTCCCCCTTTTGCAAAATGCATCTATCTGGCTGCCCCAGTGGGAAATCTGCAGGGTGCTGTGTGTAAGGTTCAGCAAGAAGCTATCCAGCCACCTCCCAGGGGAGGAGCACTCTGCAGCAGTAGTGCAGCAGGGAATGTGCAGTTGAACCAAGTGTGTAATTAGTGCATTTGTGCTGTGGAACAGCAGCAGATTTCCACCGAGAGTCAGAACCACTGCATTATGTGCTGTTTGTTTATTTGTTCTTCCCAGTAACCTGCTCTAAAAACCTCAATATCATTAGGTTGTGATTACAGTAAAAGGCAGCAGCAAGTGGGATCTGGTTAATGAATGTGTTCCTTCTGTGCCTCTAAGTGCTGTTGGTTGCTGCACTGCTGCTGCTGACACAGTGTGCAGCACAGAAAGCCTTCCTTGCACTGGAAACCTCATGTAGCATTTCTTATTTGTTTGGATTGTTGCTGCTGAGATGCACTTGATTGTGGCAGCTGGCAAATCTAATCCATATCAAGGCCCTGTTGTGCTATTGATTGTGCAATGCACTGTAAGGGACAGGTCCTCAGCCAGGGACCTCACAGGGTGCAGAACTGGAGCAGGGACTTGACCAGCTTGATGCAACAGGCAAGGACAAGTGTACAGGTACCTCGGAAAGCAAAGGGATTTTGGCTTCTCGTTCTGTCTTCTCCTTTCCAAGCATGTGGTCTGTTGCAGATGACCCAGTAAAACGAACAGGACCAAGGTAGGGAAATGAACAAACTTGTGAGTTTTCATCCAGGAATGAGTCCAGAGCAAGCTGGAGGAAAAAAACTGGTTATGAAAACTGTTTTTGCAGGAAGCCTCAGCCAAATTGTTGCAAATGCAAGCAAATGAATGAAACCCATGACATGTTTTCTGGCATATTGGAAGTCTGTGAAAGTACTCAGTATGCCAAGTTAATAAAACTTGTTAGGACTTTGTTCCGCTCTCAATAAAAAAAATCATGAGTTCAATTTGTTACTTGAAATTTTTCAAATAATACAGCTGCTACCTCAAAGTAGAGATCTAACAGGTATGAACCTGGTTTTTAAATGTATTCCAATATTCAGGTCTTCATTTGATAAATTAGATGAACAAATCACCATGTCATTGAATTTAGGTGTAATTACTATTTTTCCTGAAGAGACTTCAGTGCCTTGGGGCTGTTGGTGAGGGAATCAGGGGCATAATCATATTTTCCTCTATTTTTCTAGGTACAGATAGTGACATTAAAAGAAACAGATGGTTTCAGATCCCTTTACAGATAGTATATTAATACATATCTCCATGCCAAAATTTTTGTTTTCTTTGGTAAAGGGATGGCCTACATGACACCAGGCTTGCTAAGTTCAGACAAGTTTCACCTCTGTCAAAGGGGAAAGAGTCTTTAGTCAAAGGTTAGTGGGGCTTATTGATAGGGCTTTAACTAAATGCAGCAGAGGAGGGGGATGTCAGGTTTAACAGTGATAAGGTGTGGGACAGCATGCCATGCCACTCAGCTCAAATCTGATGCTTGCTCTGAGTTACAGAACTGCTGTGTCTCTGCTGAGCTGCAAATCAAGCTTTGCACTGATGTTAAGCAATGCAGCAGCTTAAGTTTATCAGTGTAATATTCAAGTTTTTCTTGTTGTGAGGACAGGAGACTTATCCTTTGGATTTTTGGCTTAATTTGAAACGAGCACTTGAATTTCCTGATTTTTATAAGATATATTCAGAGGTGCATTGCTAATGATCTTGTTCCTTTCATTTTGTGGGTGGCTAGAGGGGTCAGATCAAGGAAATGCCAAGTGTACCATTACCTTAATGAGTGTAGTGAACAACCTTGTGCCTGGTGCCTATCCAGGGGAATTCCCTACACCTGTACTTCCTCAATTCCTATGTGCTGACAGGCAGTGAATTAGAGTTTTCTGATGAGGCTCTCAGTAAATATAATTAGCTCAGATCCCCTCAAAGGGAAAGCCTTTCTCATTTTTGGACAAGAAAGGCAGTAGGACTGTCTGTGAGGCTTGATAATGAATTATTAATTATTATTAATTGCATGATTATTATTACATACTTACCTGAGATCCATTTTCACTACCTTGCACTGATGTCAGCATGCCTTCTTTAAGCAAGTAGACTTACTTAGGTCTGTGTGACTTCTCCTGAGAGTAAGACTTTGCAAAATCTGATGTCAGCACTTTAATAAATTAAGTCCCACAAACAAAAATATGTTTCCTGTTTGCAGGTACTGAACCTATGTACCAGATCCATGTCAGTGGGGAAATATGCCTGTCATTGAGCAAATGTTCCAGTCAGCAAAGCACAAGGATTAATGATGGAAAATACTAGATGAATGAGTATTATAAAAGCTGCCAAAGCTCAGACTCCCATATCAGTTACATTTTACCTTACACATCCCCTTGGTGTAGCAGTAAATTATTAATGCTGAAAACTGTTATTTCATTCATGAATTATTGAATATGGTGCTGGATGGGCGATGGGGAGATTGTTCCCACACTGTGAACTAAGGCAGTGGCTCCTGCTGGTCCAAGATGCTCTACATGCTAAGCAAGGAAAAAACCCTGGATCATGTTGTGCACCTGGTGGGCAAGAATAGAATGATGGATCCTGGAGCTCTTCAAAGTGCACCTGGCCTGTGCTGCTGAGTGATACCAGAAGCAGTATCTGCAGGGAAAGTTTCAAGGAGTGGTGTTTAAGGTGTGAAACCTCAGGGAGGGTGTGTTTGTCTCAGCTCAGTGTTGCATAGCACTTTCTCTGCAAAGGGTTGAAAGGAGAAGCTGTATTTGCACCATCAAACATGGGAGCCAGAAGGAAGATCTGCCTGAGCTCTGTGATAGAGCTGACCCTCATAGTGTCAGGAGGGGAATTTGGAGTATGCTGGAGCCTCTCTTGAGTGCTGTGAACTGCTCTCTTGAGAACACTTCCCACATCCAGGGATCTCAAACATGTAGATGCTCCCAGGCTGCTCCTCTAAATTCTGCCTCATTTTCACTTCTGTTGTTTGCAGTCCCTTTCTGGAGTGGCTCAGGGAGCAGAATCACTCTCCCTTCAGACACTGATAGATATTGATGAGGTCCCCTCTCAGTCATCTCAAGGCTAAACAGGCTCAACTTCTCAGTCTTTCCTCTTAAGAAATATTTCAGTTTCTTAATTTGTCGCAACTCCACTGGACTCACTCCAGGAGCTCCATGCCTCTTGTCCTGGGGAGCCCAGAACTGGACACAGTGCTCCAGGTGAGGCCTCCCAAAGACTGAGTAGAAGTGCAGGGTCACTTCCCTTGACCTGCTGGCAGTGCTGTTCCTAATGGACCCCAGATAGCATGGGCCTGCTTGGCCACCAGGGCACTGCTGGCTCATGGATGGCTTTCTGTCCACCAGGACCTCCAGGTCCTTCTCTACAGAGCTGCTTTCCAGCAGCTCAGCACCCAGCTTGTGCTGGTGCCTGGGGTTGATCTTCCCTAGGTGCAGGACCCTGCATTTGCCTTTGTTGAATTTCAGATGTTTCTTCTCTGTTCATCTCCAACCAATGGAGGTCCCTCAGAAGGGCTGCACATCCCTCCTGGAGTATTAGCAGCCACTCCTCCCAGATTTGTGTCATCAGTGAACTTGCTGAGGAGATTTCTGCCCCTTCATCCAAGGCATTGATGAGCAACTTGAACAAAATTGGGTCCAGTATTCACCCCTGGGGGACACCACTAGTGAGATGCCTCCAACTGGACCCTGTGCCACTGATTGCAAGCCTCTGGGATCTGCTGTTCAGCCAGTTCTCGATCCACCTCGCTGTCCACTTGTCCATTCGACGCTTCTTGAATTTCCCTGAGCATGTCAGAGAAAAGCCTGGGGGGGTGTGTTTGTATAAAGCCTTGCTGGCATTGAGGCAGACAACATCCTGCTCTTCCCTCATCCATCCAGGCAGGTGTTTTGTCATAGCAGGCAATCAGGTCAATCAAGCATTATTTTATAAATTCGTTTGCTGCTCCTAATGACCTTCTTGCCATCCAAGTGAAGAGAGACAGCCTCCAGAATGAGGTGCTCCATCAGCTTTCCAGGGAGGAGCAGTTTACTGAAGCCCACCACAACTCCAACTCTAGCATGTGTGTTATGTTTCTATGCCATATTTCATAGCATTTCCTGTAGAGCATTGGAAAGTATGTGATCTCTGAGGATGCAGAACTGTGCCTAAAGTGCACTGTTGGGAGCACATGCACATCTTGGCACAAGAGCACCACTAAGTGAGCTGCAGGGCTGTCTCTAGGTCGACCTGCCAACCCAGTCACCACTGGGGTGCTGTTTGCAGTTTTCAGGCTTCGCTATCTTTTCAGATGTATCACGGAACCCAGGGTGAGTTACCAAGTTTCTGGGGTGATTTCTCTTTGTAGAGGTTTCACAGCTTAGTTATTTGTTGCTAGCAGGGATGGAAATGTCAAAGTGTTGGCGATGAAGGAAGATTTCTCACTGTGGTATGCCAGTTAATTGGTTCAGGGATGATCTGAGACCAAGGGCTTTTCATGTGGGGAGAGAAGATATGGAAAAGGTTGGGTTTATTACAAATTTTTTTTCTTCTGAAGCGTCTGATGGCTGTGCTGAATCTGCACTCAAAGAGCCAGGAGCCTGTTTTTCCTGTGCTGTTTATTTTAGTGCAGTTACAGGGGAAATAAGGGGTCCACCTCACCCTTATCCTTGCATAAAATCATGCAAGGATTTCGATCGTGGATGTGTGTACATAGAGAGGGGGATGCTGGGAAAAAATGCTTCCTGGAGTGAGGGAAAAGGAGCCAAAAAAGAAATTATTCAGTGTCTGCCTTCATCCTGCTATTCTCTGAATACTTCTACCCCCCTTGCTGTTGTCATTTCTTTACTTGTGTGTTGTAATATTGAGTTGGTATTTTGAGTAACGTGTAAATCCATGTTCTATTGTCTTCACCAGGGAGAGAAGTTCTCCCCTAATTTTGCTGTCAAGGCAGCAATCCCTTAGCATTGAAGAATATTATCTTGTTACTCTTAGCTTTGTTTGGCAGCATTTATACCTGGCTCAAGTTAGACCCTGCTGACAGTTTTTTCCTGACTTTGGGGTTATCACTTATCTTAATGAAGGGGATGCATTTTGCTTAACTGGCACTGTTCATGGTACATGATTCCATTGCCTGTGAGTGACTCTAAGCCACAGAGAGAGGCTCATAAACAAGATATGGATGAAAAGACTAGCTGATGCCTTGTTTTAATTTGCAGAGATATGGTAGAGCTAAGTAAATTAAATGATTCATTTATGCTAATTTCACATGCGCACCAAATAATGCGTGCTGCTTTTGTACTTGATTGTAATATCTCTAATTTATGGAGATTATAATGTAAAATCAGCAATATTGCGAATTGAGTAATTGGTGGAAGCTCCATGGCTCTCAAAGAGAAAGGAATCTGCCTGGTGGAAACTCCATGGCTCTCAAAGAGAAAGCAATCTGCCTCATAGTAAGGCTATCTTTAGAAATGAAACAGGGGGGAAAAGGAAGGGTGGGCACATTCATGGCATAGTAAAAAATCTATTTGAGTCAGGCAAACAATCTATAAACAATTGACTTGGAAGAGAGCAGGGTAAAATAAACCATCTGATTTTATAGGGGAAAAGAAACAACCTAAAAAAAGTTTTGTTGTAGCTGCGCGTAATTTAGGCCACACAAAGATGTGTCCAAAAAAAAATCAATAATTTTTATTTGTGGTTCCTGCCTTATAGATATATGTTAGGAAGTAAGAGTCAGCTCTTGCTTGGTGAGAATATCTTTTTTCCATGCAGTTGCTGCAATGTTATAAAAATGTATATAA
This sequence comes from Serinus canaria, assembly GCF_022539315.1. Lineage (NCBI taxonomy): Eukaryota > Metazoa > Chordata > Aves > Passeriformes > Fringillidae > Serinus > Serinus canaria. The sequence continues at coordinate 17,986,697 of NC_066317.1, forward strand.
TCAAAATAGTCTGCTTACTTGAACCTGATCTCCTCCTGCATGACAATTAAAAGCCTCATTGAGCCAAAGAGCTGCAATGAGGGAGGCTGTGAGTGTGGTAGGCATCAGGAATGACGTCTCTTGCTAACACAGCTTGTGGACAGCATAAACATCCAGGTTTTATCTCTGGAATTGCTTATCATATCGATAAAGGTTAGTTAAGTTCACTATCAGCATTTTTATGAAAGATTTGATTGGAATGGTAATTTGTGCTTGTTAATTAGAAATCACATTGAAGCATCTTGTGACCTAGATATCAGGATAATTTGCATGCAGAGGCCTCTGCACCCAGTAGTGTTGTAAACAGAATGATTTTAGATGCAGCAATACTAAAAATGCAGTTATTTCTGTTTGATGTTTTCCCCCTTCTCATATTTTCTCCTCTTCAGAAATATAAGTATTACTGATACAGAAAAAAATCTTAAAATTACCACCACAATTCTGTGACAATTGTGTTGCTAGGCTGTTGCCAGCTTAGTTAGACCTCATGTAAAAACTGCATAGACTTGGGCTTATTAATAATAATGGCAGCACATTTTGAGGGCAGGAGTGTCCTATTCCTAACTTTTCCCCTTTTTATTTTTATTTATTTGCTAGGTCCAACAATATTCAGAGTACCTATTTGAATCATTGACAAACATTTAGTTCAGAGACAGAAAATTCTGTCTCCAAAAAATGTTCTTTTAACAGGAGCATTACAAATTGTTTTTTCTGTCTGTAAAATGTTCAGATGTTTCAGCTTCCTCACAAAGACATGGGCCTGTGAAGAGGAGCTGATGTTAGTTAGCATTCAAATGCTGTTCTGGCTGCTGTCACACATCTCAATGAGTTGCTTGGCTGAATCTGAGCAGAGCACTTGGAAAGGGTTCCCAGCTGCATCCTGCTCTGCCCTGAGGAGCAGCAAGTGGTTGATGGATGCAGTGTTGTGTAGCCCAGGCCTCTGACAGATGGATCCTGGACACAATCTGATCACAGGAGGATCCCATGGGAAAGCAAACACTGAGGTGATGGTGTCTGGGTTGGCTGCAGACCAATGCTGGACTTTGCTCATCAGTGTGGCCAAGCCACCATTACAGAGGAAATTGTCACAGACGCTGTATTTTTCCCTTTGCAAAAACTGCATTCCTTTTGGGAAGGCCTGAGGAATGGAATTGGGTCATTCTGCTGATGCTGCATTTTGGAAGGTCGATGAGGAATTTTGGGGACTCAGAAGGCAGAGCCCATCTTCTCAAGAAGCAGACTTTTTTGTCACAACTGCTGGTTTGCTTTGTTTCCCTCTTGACATGGGAAGAAGCTGTTGAGCTGATTTCTGTTTGAGTTGAGTGGTGAAGAGCAGAGTAGGTGTTCTGAATTACTTAAGTTGTTTGTCCAGGCTTCTCCAGAATCCAGACATTGGATTCTTTGGTGTTAAAACAAGCCAATCTCCTCCTGGCAGTCAAGGTTTACTTAGTGCAGCTCTGGGAAGATTGGGAAAGATGATTTTATTTGGTGTAGGACTCCACATGCAGTTGCTTTAAATGGAGAGACTCTCTCTGGATGTGTGGACTTGCAGCTATAAAAATCCTTCTGGGGCTTTGCAGGGAAACTTTTGAATGGAGAAAAAAAGTTTTTATGTGCTTTATTTGAATCCTTAGTTCCAGTACCTGTGCTATCATATCTTCCACCCTTCCACCTCTTCCCTATTAAAAAGTTGTTCTTTCATATCCTGAAGTAGACCCAAGAGTGTTTGCAAAAGGAGAACCACCATCTGGTAGGTGGGATTCAGAGAAAGCCTCTCCTATTAATTTTTCTGGAGTGGAAATAAAAGTGCCCAAGGGTTTGTTCCAGCTGTTCTGTTACCTTTTGATGAAGCCCTGAAGTCTTATCTGAGCCCTTCTTGCTGTCTGCAGCACCTGGTTATAAGTATTAAGCAGGCAAATCTGGCACCGATTCTTTTATTTCATTCTGTAATCCGTAAAGTAGTGCTGGAATACATTTGGGATGTTTGGAAAACAGGGCCTGCCTAGGAGGACTCTCATCCTGGGAATGTTTGTAAATCCTGACTCCTGATTTCCAGCAGGGTGTCTGTGACTTGTATCTGCCTGAGCCAGGACCCAGGCCACAGGAAGATCTTCTCTCCTGTAAAGCTCTTTGCTGATAATGCCGTGTAGGTGGCTCAGGTCTCAAGGCTGGGCTTTCACAGCCTTGTGGCACTCCCTGCCTATCTCCTGGAGCCTGAATGATGCAAGATTACTTCTGCCACAGTTTAATTTACATCTTGCTGATGAGGCCCAAAGTAGACTTTGTTCTCTGACTGCACAAGTCTCCAACTTTTTCCTTTGTCCTTTTATTGAGAACTAAATAAAGCTGAATGGAACTGCTGATTCATTAAAAGAACAGTTGCTTTTGGAAAATGTTAATATCTTGTGATAAAGCAGTCATTGCCATTTTATGATACCTGACAGAAATTACCCAGTTTCTTTGCACACAATTAAGTGGAATTATCAGCCCATTAGGTTAGATACATTTCACAGTAGGAAAATAAAACCTAATGTTTACTTATCGATGTTTAAATAAATTGTAATTATCATTCCATGACAGTCTTGTACTACTGTAATTAAGCTTTAAAATAAAGGGTAATTGGAATTAAGAGGGCTTATCTACATTTCATTTAGAAGTTATTGTTGAAGTCAGCTGTGGTAATGTGCAGTGACTTTCAGAAAACAGCACTCACCTGTTTCTGCCATGGGTTCCATGCAATGATGCTGGCACTTTAGGGCAGGAATTTGTGGACACCTCACTGAGAGCCAGAAAGAGCCAGCTGCATGTTTAGGGAAGCTTCTGAGCACTGAGCACTGACATTTTTTTCTCCTTTTCTTGGAATTTGAGTACCTTTTGAGACTGAATGTCTTTTGAGACTGAGTTGAGCTTCTTTGTTTATCTCCCACTCTTTGATTTCTGTTTCTTGCAAGAATAAGTTTTTCAGTTTTCAGGTTTTTTCCACCCAGCGTGGCAAATTGAATGATATGGATTGCTGGCTGTTTGATTCAGCAGGCTGTGCACACAAACCTTTGATTTGCCAAGGAAACTCAGGGCTGGGTGAACAAAAAGGGCCCAAATCTACTGCTTGGGGACTTGTGAATTCCCAAATTTGATGCAGGCAACAGGACTTGGACCTTCAGGGGATTGAGTAGATATGGGGTGGGTGTGGGGAGTGCCCCAGGGAGAGAAATTGGCTCTCCCCTCAGTACAGCCTTGTAGAAACAGTGATGCATTAGCTGAGACAGCTCTTGGCACTACTCCCTGAAAGAAAATGGTATGTCTAACTCTCAAACACTCCTTAAAGACTTCAGCAAAAGAATTCTAAAGGGGACATGGGCTCTTCTGAAAATGGATTATTCAGAAAACCCTTGGAACAAACAGCCTTCTGTCAGACTTGTCAGGAAGTGGGGCATTCAGGTTCCCACCAGCAAAGGGATGTTCAAGCATCAGAAAAGTTGTAGCCTCTGGCTGCTTAGGTAAAAATGCTTCTTTTGGGACAGTGCCAGACACCAGGAAAGACTGTGATCAAATCTTTTGTGCTGGTTGTTGGGTTTTTTAAAATGTGTTAATTTTTTGAAGGCTTAGAGAGGTACACTGTTTAGTTTTATTTTAATTTCATTTGGATATTGTGAATATTTTGCATAAGCAAGAGAAAGCAGCCATTCATGTACATCAGTCAATTGTTTGAAGCTGTTTGTTCTGGTGGGTTTGAGTCTTGTTTCCTTCCCTAAATTGCTCTATATCAAGAATCTAAATTGCCTAATAAAAAGTGATATTTGAGTTTTTCCCTTCAGTTCACCAAGGGAGTGGACAGACCCAAGCCTCACAGGCAAAATGCATTTGCCATGGATGAGCTCCTTTGGTTTAGGAGTTCAGTGCACACGAGCACCCGTGACATTGGAGCAGTGTTGCACATAGTCTTTACTCCTTGTTCTCTTCCCACTGTGAGCAGGATGAATTTTCCTTTTCCTCATGCCTTTCTGTTCCTCCTGGAGTCTGTGGGATTCCTGACACGCTGTCACGGCACAGTAGCAAAGTTCCAAGTAGGAGGAGGCACATCCTCAACATCTCCCAGATGGAGCTGTTCATGTCTCAGGAGCCTGACAGAGGCCACTTTAGCTGATGGATACACTCTCTCACACCTTGAGATCTCATGGGCTCATCCCATTTGTGAAAACAGCTAGGAAGATGCTGTAGCATCCTGCTCTGTAGCTACCCACAGTAATTTCTTAATTTGAGAGGGGCAGCCTCTGCCAGAACATGAAGTCAGGACTGAGAAAGCATTGCACGCTGTATAGGGGTTAAAGTTGCCTTTAATTGCCCAGGTTGGTATCAGGTTTTGTCTGGCTTCTCATTGTTAGGTACTACTAGTTCTCACAAGCCCATAAAGTTTTAGGGAAACGCTTTAACAGTAGATTTAAGACCTATATTTTAATTTGTTAGGGGCCTTGGAACTCTTCTTACGAAGTAGAGTCTATAAACATTCAAAACGCTCTGAACAAAAAATTCTGCCACCAACAAGAAGCTGCTCCAAAAAGGAGATTTTTTTTTAAAACTATTTTGAGGATTGTGGCTTTTTAATATTGAGGGGGAGCTTTTTGAAAACATCAAAGCTGAATCATTTTTTTTTTCTTGGAGTGTTTAAATGGATTTGGATTAAAGCTCATCTTCTTAAATATAATTTAAGAATGTAGAGTGAAGACATAATGACATTCAGGACTAGCAACTACGTCACTTTGAAAACTAATTAGAGAACAAATCAAGCTGGAAGATCATATTAGTTATGCAGTATTGCCATGTAATTTTTTTTTCTTAAGGAAAGTAAACACATGAGACTATTAGTCAGCTGGGATAAATCAGATTTGTCCCTGTTACTATGGGTTTATATTAGCTGTGGATTTCTGGGTGGTGCAATTCAAAATTCTTTATTTCTGATTACCTTGAGATTTTTTTTAAATTTTGCATATTTTAGAGGAAGTCAAACTTGCAGCCTTGCCATTGCAGTTACAGCACATGAGATGGCTTGGAAGAGAATGTTCACATTTTTTGAATCTGTGTTCTGAGGTTGGAATGATAGGAATTAACTACCTTCTTGAGTTTAACATGGTATGATTTTTAGCAGTTATTCTTTCATATTGATAGTAAGATTTTTTTGTTTGGTTTTGTTTGTTTGATTGGTTTGGTATTTTTGTTGTTGTTTTGTAGTATATGTTAAATCTAGAGTTTGGTTCATCATGAGTAAATGAGAAGAACTGACCTGATTTTAATCTCAGTTAAAACCAGACAGGAACCTGCCCATGAAGTGATGACAAGAATTCAAAATACTTGGAAGTGATTTTTAAGGATTTTCCTTAATTATTTGTCAGTGTAGTCATAGAAATCTGATCTTGTTTATCTATTTTTTTTAATATAAAGTGAAAAACAGTACCTAATTAAATAATAAAAGTAAAGATTTCATCTTGCAACAAAGTTATATTAAATTTTAGTGTTCAAGCCAAAAAAATGCCTCTGCAGCTAGCTAGCTCTGGAAGCTTTAGTTTGATGTGCTAAGCTAACGTAATTGAGTGTGGTTACAGATCCACTGAAGTTAAAAGTAAAGTTTCCATTGTTAGTGGGCTTTGATCAGCAGTTGAAGAGGGGGGATGTCAGACACATTGATCTCCATGTTGGCTCTATTCACAGTTAAATTAGTGGGTTACACACAGTTTCCTGGGTCAGATCTGCAGTTTTCTGAGTTCTAAGTTAGTGCCTTGTGCTGTGTACTTTCAAAGGCAAATATCAGAGAGAAACATGGATCATCCCCCGGACAGCTTGCTGAAAAAGAAGAATTCTTTGTGGAATTGGCTGGCAAGAGGGGCAGCTGGGGGTGGCAGGTTTGTTAGCTAGCAGCAGCTGTGTCTCTTTGGTGAGGAAGTTCTTGTGAGAGTTGTGCAGCTGTTGTTCTGCCTTCCCTTGCAACCAGTGTCTATCTTTGATTATTGGAAGCTGAGACACTTGTGGAGTGAGGTTCTTCTGTGAGTGAGGGCACAACAGGGCAGCTCTTGGTTGCTAACCCTCAGGATGTGCTTTGATTTCCTGAAGGGTACCAGACACACACTCTGACAGACAGCCACAATCACAGCTGCACTTCAGCAGGCTGGGGTTTGGGAAGGAGCATGCTGGAATACACATGATGGATAAAAGAGTGGTGAAACAGTAGAAGTAGTTTAAAAATTCCAGTGCTTGTTTATTCTCAGTTTGTGATCTTTACCTTGGGGAGCAGATGATGTAACACCTCCGTTTGACCCTGGAGGGGTGGAGTATGATCATGCTTTCTTATTCCACTATAAAATTTTACACTGGATACAGTTGACATTTTGGTGCAATGGACCATAAATTAATGCTGATATGAGCTATAAAAGGAAGGACATTAGAATAATCAAGTGGCTGCAGAACTAGTTGAGTGTGGGACTGTCTATGGCACAGAATTTTTCGATTAGCTTACTTTTATGAGCCTTCTCTCTTCACTTTGTCTACATCCAACATACCTTAATTTCATTTTCTCTTCAAAGTAACTCAAGGGATTGCTGAACCTCTTGAGTTATGAGATTTTTGTGTCAACAGAAATTTAATTACGTTAGCGAAATGAATCACTGTTACCCATCTACAATAAGTCTCCACAATATAATCCAGAGAATGTGGGTTTTGTTGAACCATAAAGTGTAATCTTTATCAGCATTTGTCTCTTTATTAGTATAACCATGTTAGAGACGTACTTGTTCACTTTTTCGGTTTGTGTTCCTCTGTGTGTGCTTTCACTGGTGTTAGCTGATCTGTGTTATGAAGGGAAGGAGCTGTGCATGGCCCATCTCCCACACTGGGGTTTGCATTTCACAGGGACACTGTTGGCACTCCTGAAGTGACTTGCTCACGCTGTGTTTGCCAGTATGAAGTGACTACTTTACACTGCAGCTGACAGTTTGTCACCCTGCCTATTATTTAATCAATGTTAATGGCACATTGATTTACCTTAAATTGCTCCTGTTTTAGAAGTTCAGGCCTGGACTTCTATTTTGTGGACTGTTTTCCAGGGCACAAGCATTGGCAGGAGCTGGGGTGTAAGGAATTAAAATGAGAGGAAAGAAGGTTTTTTCACTGGGTAACAGCTGGAATGGAATAGTGTACTCTGATCCATGTATATTTGACCTTACCAAGGTGACCTGTAAATTTGTTAATTCAAACTGTGTTCTGTGTAGCAACAACATTTCATTTCTGTTTCTAGCTACTGAAATAATTTCTCAGGCATAAAATTTCTCAGTTGCTGAAATAACCAGAGCAAGGAAAGTGTGGTTGTGGTTGGTGATTGTTTGATTGGTTGGTTGGGTTTTTCCTTAATGAGAGTTCAAAATGGAAAATAATCCTAGTGCAGGAGTCAGGAGTTCTTTTTCATTAGTAAGTTGGTGAACAGATTTCTTTCCAGTTCAGAAAGAGGAAAAATTGCTTTTAGGTGCACAGTAGATTTGAAAGCTTTAGTTTCCACTCGAGTTTCTAAGAAAAGTTGTAATTATGGGGGAAAAAAAATGCCATTCTTTTTTTCCCAAGAGGAAGACCATGCTTGTTTTCCTTATAAGTTTCTTACTGAATGATGGTCTCAAAGGAGTGAAACTGGTAGTCTTCTGGGCATTTTGCTCAAATATCTGCCATGGCAGTATAACACTGATGTATTTCAAAGGTGTCTCATGTCCTTGTAATAGCCTGTAATTTGCTCTGAATCAAATTTGTTATTACTGTGTCATTTCTGTGTCACTGCAGCCTTTGGATTTGTGATGGTCTACAAAATGATGCCTTGCCTTGTGTAACCCATCTAAATAATTTTCAGTTTTGATCCCTGTGATGTTGTATTTCATTCTAAAAGAAAATAATTTCTCTGTTGGAGTAAAGGTGTATAAACTGGTGCTATATAATTTGCTTTCACACAGGAATTTCTTGCACTGTACTTTACAGCAAGTATGCTCTTCACACTTGGTGACCAGCAGGCCTGTGATGATTATTTGAGCTGTTGTTGCATCCTTCCATGCTGTCAGAGAGGTTTCCTTGTTTTGGTAGCTGCTTACAGTGAGGTCAGTGGGATGAACTATGATTCAGAGATTCTCCAAACCTGAATTCTCTGCCAAATTTTACACAGAGAAATCATCTGGCACTGAAGAGATCTGGGATGTGCTGTTTGTGACAGAGGATGTTTTTGTATCCTTCTGTTCACAGCTTTCAGCAGTCAGGATTATTCACCTTTTCCAGTCAAATTTTTCATGGAATCGTGTAGAAATGCTTTCCTGTATTTATCTTAAGCTGTTTTACTGCAGCTTATTCCCATGGTTTGTGTACATCTTTAAAAATATGGAAGACAGAGCCCTTGGCACATTTTATGTGTGGCCATTTTACATTTAAAGCTATCATACTTCCCCTCAAGACCTTTCCTTTTAGGTTATGCTCTGAACTCATTATGTCCTGTTGGTAGGTGCTGTTTTCTAGACCTGAATTATTCATAGTGTTCCCATCTGGGTTTTGTCTTGCTGCTCCTTTTTTTTCCCCCATCTAGTATGTTCGATTTGTCTGGATCATTTTGGACTATAAATGTAGTTTTACAATTTGGATTATGTCCCTGCTAGTTCTATATGCTCCTCAGTGGTGTTTGTCACTACTGAATCATTCAGGTAGTTCATGAAACTACTGTCCTTAGTCAAACCCTGTGGTGAATAAGCACAAAAGCATCTGACTCTAAGGATGGCGTTAATGCTTCTTTTTCTCTCTAGGTGAATGTTACACCTGTTTGAAATTGTGCAACTCAGGTACAAATGGGTTGGGGGGGTAATTTTTTTAATTATTATTTTTATTTCCCTCTTTTCCCATGCCTGTCAGTCCTTATGCTTCCACAGAAATGCTTCTTAATAACTGCAAAATAAAAATGCTACTGAAGTAGCTCAGACTTCCTCTTAGGTCTTTAATAGGACTGACAGAGCAATTAATTTTTGCTATTCCTAATGACACCAACGTCACAGAACATTTAGTGTACTTACCTGCACAGAGAGAAAGAATTAAAATGTTCTTTTGACCAAGTAAAAGGATGAAAGAAATATGAAGGTGGGCGAGTGAATACAAAGGACCACAGTGTGCCTTAAAGATATGACACTTTGAAATGAGAGTCTCCAAGATGTTTTCATAAACCTCTGCCATATTGTCACAGTGGAATGAGTCATCTGAGGACATCAGCAAGCTAGTGGGAGGTTTGTTTTAATTAAGGATTGCTTTGGTACAGACATTATATTTTATATACATTTATTTATTTACTGAAGCTTATATGCATGCTAAATAGGCATAAATAGGAGCCCTTGGTTTCTGTCTCCACTGCCTAGTGGTTCATAAGGTTGTCAGCCCTCCCTTATAGAAGTACAGCTTTTTCTCTCAAGCAGCTGTAGCTTGTCTTGCTGTGACCCTGCTTGATCCCTCTGGCTGGCTTTAAGCAGTATTTTGAAATGTGGTTTTTAAAGCGAATAGCACAGCAGACATTTGTGGGCATATATTGAAATGGTTCTTTGCTCATCTTCTGCTCTGCTTGCCAAGAATCACATTGAAACTAAGCTTATTAATATAAAGTAATTTACTGCGAGTCCACTATTCTCAATCTTTCCAAAATTCATGTCCTGTCATTGTACAATACCTTTGCTGTTTAAAAGTGCCTGTGAGATACCAACAGAGATTGCTGCTGTTACAGCCCAGGTCCTCGCTTGCTGTAAATCACTGCAGTTAATACAGCAATACCAATTTCTCCAAGAAATGATGAAAATACAATTTTCCAACAGAAATTGCTTATTCAACAAGATCAAAACATTTTGTAGAACATACCGACTTCAATCAAACTCCATTTATAAAAGAAATCAAAGTGAAGTAGCCTTTTACCTCATTAAAATATAGCTTTTTGATTTTTTGCTTTGAAATTTAGATGAGGAATTAAAACATGATATTTTTAAACGTGTTCAGTTTTCATTTATTAAATGAAATATTTGCACAAATATGTACTTTAGGGATATTTTCACAGTTGGCAGTTTATTCATATGATGAATTAACTTCATGAATGGTGCGAATTCCTGCACATCTGAGGATTTTTGCTAGGCATTCAGGGATATGCAGATCAGAAGCCATTATCACTGATGACTTCTTGGTATTTTCAAATATAGCCAATGAGAGATTAAGAATGGAGAAGCAATTAATCCCTAAAGTAGGAATGGTCCCTATTGATATCTTGCAAAATTCCCTATACTTTTCCTTTTATATTTTGTACAATATAAGGCATACTTGCCTTATATGGCTATGCATTTATGGATGAAAATGATGCAGGATTACATTCAGATTTATTTCTGCGTTATATAAACACACAACATGATAATAATGTCTTTAAGTACAGGTGATGAAACTTTATTAGCCTGTGATAGCTATGTCAATAAAAATGTGAAGGGTGTGCAGCTGTTCTGAAATAAGCTTTGAATTGTGTGTAGCAATGGAGTTACTGCCATCTTTGCTGGATAACAACACCCACTGTAGATCACCAGAGCTTTGAGGAAATGAGAGGGAAGTTGAAACTTTGGGTCAAGATTTCCTGCTTTTCTGTGAAAGTGTGCACATTATTTTGGAAGAGAAGGGGAAATGCTGGCTCTGAGACTGTGGTTTAACCAAGTGGATAATGGGCAAGGTAAGAGGCAAGCCAATGGAAAACCTCTTGGGAGAGTATTTGCTGGGGACTGTTCACATCAAAGCCATGGATGTGTTTGGTTTCAGTGCTTCCATGAACAGAAAACCTGATGATGAGATGGAGGAGAGGGGCAGGCTCCATGCCCACGTTCCTTTGTAGGAGCAGGCAGTGATACAGTCATCTGAGCAAACTGGAACTTGCTGGCTTTGGCACCCCTTGTATATTTGTACTGTAGCCAGGAATGCTCATGCTGTAAAAAGCCTTGGAGACACCAAAGAGGTTTGTGGTACCTGCTCCTGCAATCCTTGGAGAAATTCAGTCTTAATCTATGATTGATTAAGAACAAGAAGCAACTGTGACTCCTCAGCTCTAGCTGATATATGATTGTAGTTGACTGCATGTCCATAAAAATCTGACAGCCAAATAGTAAACAATAAATTAGGGCTATAAAATCAGCCAGTGAATGCTCTAGTGTTGAGCAATGCTTGGATCTCACATAGTATGGATGATTTTTGCTTTACAAATAACTAATAATCACACATACAACTTTTTGTAAATATCATAACTTGATGGAACATATGTGTAACAATTTGATAACGTTTCTGACTTTGGACAGTGCTATTTATCTGTGGTTAAGGTGCATTGCTGTGTGTAGAGATGTGATTGCCCATCCATCCAGGCTCTGCTTTTCTATTGGTTTGTCATTAGTGTGGTATGGGCATTTCAGAGAGGACCACTGCTATTTCTGCCACTCTTGTTGGTCCATCTTCTGCTGTTCACCTGTTTCTGAATCCCTCATTGCTGCAGCAATACAGTTCTCTTTTGCTTTCATAGCACCAAGCTAGCTGATAACAGGGAAGGATCCAACCCAGAATAGAAAAGTCACCCCAGGACTATGAAAAACACCATAGTGTAGTGAGGCATAGCAAGTTTCTTCAGAGTTACTTAGGATGAATTTCAGATCGAATTGAATTGAAATTCTAATGCTGAGTCACACCCACATATAAGTCTGGCTGAAACTGAGTACCCTGAGAAATGAAAGATGCAAGTCAGTCCAGCTCATTTCAGTGCTGACTTTCCATTAATCTTAAAGATACACAATTTCTGCATGCTTTTGGAGGAAGGAAAGAAGTAAAGCACTGTCTGAGTATATTTGCACATATATTTGTAGTCGCATTTTTTAACTTTTAAAGATACTGTGGAATTCAAGGTTCACAATACCAGCCTGTTTTGCTAGCAAAACAAATTACTCAAGGGCCTTTTCACTGTAGGGAATTTTTCTTCCTGAAGAGAACAAATCTGTTTTCTTTCCAAGTACAAATTAAGGAACAGGAGTTGCATTACTATTGGCAGGTGAAAAGATGGCTTTTTCTGTGCTGTACGCTGATCAGGGTTTAGAGTATGGAACTGAAGTTACATCAATTGTTTTAACCTATTCGTAGGCAGAGCAGATTTTTCTATTACATTACAGCTTTTTCATGATGGAGAGCATAGTATCTGCTTTACAATTTAACTTTGTTGCATGCTAAGATACCAGGGAAACATTGCTAGACTTGGTTAGCAAAGTTAGCAAAACCCACTACCTCATCCTTTGTTTATATCCAGGTATAGCCTCTGGATATTTTCCAGGGCTGCTAAGTGATTCAGAATATTTTAGCACATCTTTGCAATTTTTCCATCCCTTCAGGTCATACTATTCATTAAAACTCTGTTCATTAATTTACTACTGTCTGTGCATTCTTTCTAAGTGGCAGCACTAATATTCAAAGTTATCAGTTATTGTTTCCTTCCAAAGTATTTTGTTGTCTCAGCTTTGTACAAGCCAAACACTTTAATTGCCGCTTTTAATCTTTCAAAGTGCTTTGCAAAGATGAATTAATTAATCATCATAGCCCCCTTGTTGAGCAGGTACAGTTGTAGTGGGCATAAATTGCAGGACTCTGTGCTTGCACCTGAGTGGCCAGTTATGTCCCACATGGGTGTTGTATCAGGAATATGTCAGAGGATTTCAGGCATTTAGGTTCTCCAATTTCCAGTAATTTACTTGGAGGAATATAGAGGCTCTGGCTGCAGAGCTGAGCTAGCCTAAGTGAGATGTAGACCCAGAAGAACAAGGGTCGCTGTGGACAGTGGATGGAGGCAATGATCTCTGCCTTAGAGCCCTCAAGGTTTAGGATAATGTAGTGGTACCCTTTTCTGTGACATCAGATGTTCCAAATTTAGGGCAACTCATGCCCCTGCAGGTCTCATTTGCTCATAGTGAGAAGCACATTCCTTCCCCTGAGCTTCCCTGCCCATAATTTAGTCGGGGCCTGGACACCCCGGTCCTTCACTGGCCTGCCCCAGGGACTGAGAGGTTCACCTAGGCAATAAAAATCAATTTACATCAGCAAAAGCCATTTCCCTTCCCTCTCAACAGTAATGCTTGCACCCAAAGTCTGCTCAGGGAGCCTTCTACATGAAATGCTCCTTCTTGTTGAAAAGCAAATTGGAAGCAGTCGTGTCCTATAAATCTTTGACTAAAAAGATAGGTTGTCAATTTTATCAAAGTTGCACTGCAGAATAGCCTTAAGCAGGAGTTTCTAAAACCCTACTTCATATTCTACAGATAAGGATAAATTATAAGCCTCCTTGCCATATATCTCTGAAATATAATGTACCTATGTCTGTAACACAGGCTATAAAATGGAAATGAGATAGCCAGCACTGCGGTGTTTTTCTGATGTACAGAGGTTATCCTGGTAATATATCTCAAAAACCTCCAGCAATATTTTAAAAGATCAGCAATGTCAATTTGCATAATTTGGTATATAATCTTTTCATTTTTCCTAATGGCTGAGGAATGGTGAATAAAATTTCACACTGTTCACATAATAAGAACAAATAATTTAATGTGTGAAAATGCCACTGTTATCTGTTACTCAAGGACCGAGGTGAATACGCTGTACGTGTGACTTCCAGAAACCTGTCAAAATTATCTTGGGCTTGTACCTTGCACCAATAGTGAAGTTACAACTAGAAATTGTTTAATTACCTCTTTGTCAAACTGAATGGATATGGAAATTTTGTGGTTGACCTTTGACTTTTGGCTAAATTTAATTAGTTACATTCAGCATTTAATGGTGTACTTAGCTTGGATTACTGCTGTGGCCATGTATGCAAGTTCTTTATAATAAATGCTGGTTACTCGGTGTTGGGGTTCATATTTCAGTGGGACTGCCAGCCATTAGACTTTTACTGTTTTTAACTAGGTCTTCTCTGGATGACATCTATTGTGCTTCATTTTTCATAAAGACTTGGGATTTCCTTATTTTCAACAGACATATTTGGTTAAAAAAATTCAATTATTATCCTGTGAGGGAAATTTTCTTCTTGGTTTTGTGGGGGGATAATCAAATATTTGCACAATATAAATTTCAAAAATCATTAGCACCAACTTCAAATTCCATGTTCTGCTTTCTCTGCAAGTCCAAAATAATTTTTCATTTTGAATGAAAGTGTAACTGTCTGATTTGGGGATGAAAAATAGGAAATGCCATTTTCAAGGGAAAAGTCAATAGCTCTGTTTTAAAGCATGGCCACAAACTTCTGACTTGGGCTAGACTTTAATCCTAAACTCAGAGAGATCAACCTCATATTCTCTGTTAATATGCTAGGTTCCAGAAAACTCTAATCAGCCTCTCAACCAGGTAAATCTCTTTGGTTCTTTCAACTGCATTTGACCTATTGAAATGACAGGCTGTCTAATCCACAGATATTTCTTCTGCATCTACCTCTCTGGAAATATTTGTTCAGCAAGTTAAACTCGTTAACTGAGTTCTTCCAGCTCTTGAAGGCTGATCAATTCTTTGGACTCAAAGTATATCAATTCTCTCTCATATGTCATCTTTTCATTTCATTGATCCCCCTATCATAACTTTCCTCTACATGTACTTCACTGGGGGCTGTGTTGAATGAGACCAGACCAATTTGAACTGGAGGTCCATATTTTGTCTTTTTTATTTGTGTTTTGTGAGAGCTTTCATAGCTGCTGTTGCCTTCAAGTTACTGCTGTGCTGCAGGGCACACAGGGTGGGTGTATTCCAGCTCTGCCCAAAAAAGACACTAACAACTGACTGTGGAAATGTATTTGCTACAGAACTGTGTTCATTCTTGCATACAGTCACAAATTTGGAAACAATGCCAGTCTCATTTTTTTTTATAGAGAGTCCTATAATTCATGATATATAAGGATATTGCAATTTTCTTCTTTTCCCAAAAGATCATTTTCACAAACTGAGTCATGCTTGGAAAGATATATTTTGGATATCTCCAGAGCAAACAAATATAGAATATAGTATTTTTTTCCTCCAAACAAATACAGAATATAATTTCTTTTCTCCAGCTAAGTATATTGACAAAGCCTTATCTACTCTATAATGAAAAGTTTTGGTGACTCAATTTATCCTTTAAAAAAATTAACCTGCCTGTTTTAATGCCTTTATTAGTTTGTCTCACCCAGAGTTGGTATGAATACTAAAATTTGTATGATGTGTTGATGTTCAGTCCTTGTTGAAAAGTGTCTTTACACAGTTAAAACTTAATTTCCTTCTGCTTCATCTTAAAATCAAAGATTTGGTAGGTCTGTGCTGTAAGGTCCAATAAAGAAGTGATCTGAGACTGAAGGATCTTCCTGCATCAGCAAAATACCACCTGCATATTTAATGTTTCTCCAGTTTAGCTTTTCTGTCATCTCAAACTGCTTTTTCAGGGAGTTTCTCCTGAAGGCTCAAGTGCGAGCTCTGATTGAAATGAGAGGGGGGAATGTCCTAGCTTTTCTTCCTCATCCCAGAAGAGCAGAGTCATTACCACTTTCCCAGAAGACTGACCATCGTTTTTTCATGTATTTGATTCTCCTGGTTGGTATTAAGTCAATCCTTTCAGCTGTAAAAGAAGGGGAACCTTCACATCTCATGAGATTACATCTTGTGTGAACAGTGGAAGTGCTCAGCATGTGCCCTGTTGCCTTGGTCTCCAGGAGGCCAGATCTGCATGTGCTGCTGTCTCATCATGCACAAAGTCCCCAGCTGTCATCATTTGCACCTAGCTGGTGCCTGCTGTATCCAGTAACATCTTGCATCTGCTCCGTGGGTGTTCACCGCACAGTCACTAATTATTTCTTCAGCAGCATATGCAGCCATTTCTGTGTCAGTGCTGTTTACTGCTTGCTTCTGGCCTCAGGTGGTGGATGTGGAAAGCAGTTTGTACTTCACTGAGACCTGTGGCTCATGAGCATGACTGATCCTGGTGGCAGTATTGCCTCTCTTTACAGGAAGTGATCCTGGGGTTTTAATGGCATGCTACTTGCGAAAGCCTCTTAGTGCTGTGGCCATTCCCTTCTTGACATTACCCATGTACAGGAAAGAGTCCCTAGGAGGAGTGAAATGTCTCCGTTGTTGCTTTTAATAGAATATGTTGTTTGACCTAAGCATCACTTCTGTTAATGCTGTGTTTCATTGCATCAGGCAGAGCATGAATGTGTGAGGGGAAATCAGTGGACTTGTTCCATGTGAACGAGCACTAACTTGCCTTTTTCATTTTGTGAGTGATTTTTCTTGTTTGCAGAGGCAAAATTGTAGTTTGGGTGATGAGCAGATACCATGCTGTCCTATAGGTTCAAGAGATGGAAGGGACAGGATGCTGCCCCTGCACAAAATGGGAAATTGGGCTGTGTCTACATTTGCTCTGTTTTAGACCTCATTCCTTGAAATTCATCAAGAGTGGAATGTTTCCATTAGCTGAAGCCAAAAGTCTTGTTGTTTGACTCACAGATGAGAAAGTCTGAGGGTCACCAACTTCCCAGAACTCCTAAGGCACGTGCCAAAACCTTTGTATGCCTGAGATTCATGCAAGTTATCTCTGGTGTGAGTTGGAAGAGGGAGCTGCACATGTAGCTGCTGGGTGGGGTATCCATGACACCAGCTTCCTGGTATCGATGCAGGGCAGCCCCCACGTAGGGAATAGTGTGATTCCATGATTCAGAAGACTGAACAATTGCTTTATTAAGCTATTTTATATTACACTAATATTATACTACATTAAAGAAATACTATACTAAAGAGATACTAAAGAAAGACCTGTGACCGTGATAGTCATGACACAGCTTTGATCCAATTGGCCAAGCAGTCCAAACAACCCTCAGCAGAATCCAGTTAACAAATCCCTTTTGGTAAACAATCTCCATAACACATTCCACATGTGCCAAACAAAAGGAGCAGCAAGTAGAGATAAGAATTGTTTTCTCTTCTTCTCTGAGCTTCTCACTGCCTTCCCCAGGAAAAATCCTGGGAGAGAGAATTATGTGTGTCTTTTCAGAGAATGTGAACACCACATCCTGGAAGTGCCACCACCCTGCTTTGGAAAGGCAGTGGCCCATTCGGAAGTTATGGAGGACACTGGATGCTAGACTCACCTGCCTCTTCTGACTCAGAGCTTCACTTGAGAGCAGCTTTCCAAGGACCATCGCAACTGCTGGCTATATCAAACTCTCAGCCTGCTGAGAACCTGATCTTGTACAGAGTTAGGGAGGATAAGGAAGCTGGGAGGTGTTAATGAAATGAGCAAAGAGCTGCAAGGGCCAATTGGTGGGGAGTAACACAGGGAGATGAGGGGATTGATCATCAAGATTTTGGGCAAAACTGGTAGATAACTACTTCTGTGGCTTTGCAGAACTACTCTGTAGATTGTGTAACAAGGTTCCTTGAAATGGATTGTAACTTTTGAATATAAACGTTCCCAGGAGTTTTTTGGGGCTGCTTTTTGTCTTTGGAATGCACTTATGTGATGCAGAGCAAGGCATTAATGAGCCACACATTGAAGAAATTCTTTCTTTGAGTGTTGGCTCTCAGTGATTTCTGTACAGCAAATCAGAGTGGCAGCGGAAGGAATGCATGGAAACATAATGTGCTTAGAAAACTTTACCACTATAAGAATTCATTGAAAATCCAAAGTGTAAGAGACCATGTCTTCTACACTTTAACCCCTAACTGCAGAAAGCAATTGTAAGTTAAGAGAAAGACAAGCTCTGAAGTATTTGGAGGTTTGATAGGATTTCAGTTTGGCCAGAGCTGGTCTCTGCAGATGAAACATGGATCTGAGCAGTTAAGACTGGCTTTAGAGATTTCACAAGGCAGAGGAATTGCAGAAAATGGATCCTGGCAAATTACTTAAGCCAAGTCTACAAAACCTAGAAAAATCTAGTATTGGAAGAATCTGAGAGGGCTCAAGCCCTGCACAGATGGCCCTGCTCTGTGCTGGCATTAGTGCAGTGCATAGATCCAGGGAGAAGGTACCACTACATTTGAAGCATTATTCAGCAAACAGGATGGAGTGCCAGGACAAGAAAAATGGCCTGTCAGCCTGAAAGTAAAGGGACACTTATAGTTTGAAGTTGGACACAGGTTCAGAGGGCAACATGGTGCCAGAAGCCATGTTAGAATTGCAGAAGAAGCCACAGATGGTTGAGAGAAAATAGTTAAAAGTCCAGGATGACAGCTGGGATCTGGCCTTAGCTTTAGAAATACTTGAACCAAATGAGTAGTTAACAAGGTGACAAAGATACAGTTCGTAAAAGCATCTGAGGATGCATCACCCAGTGGGTTAGAAACAAAACATGTCCTTGGCTGCACATGGAAAATGCTGTTTTTGCAAGAGTAGAGTAGAGATTTACATATCTGTCCCCCTGAAGATGTGCACAGATACCTTTCCTCAACCTTTCTGCACTCTGCCAGAGTCTGAGCAAATCTTCCTGGAGATCAAGCTGCATTTGAATTGTCAACCTTTGGCTCAGGGTGATGATAGGAGCTCTTACCACAACATGCAGAAGGTATCTGGCTTTTTTCCTTGCTAATCAATGCCTCCATCAATACTGCCAAGACACAGTATTTCCAGACTAGAAAATATTTCTTCAGGAAATATTCCTCAGGAATGTGTGACTATTTTCACATGTCCCTGTTTTACCATGGTAGGCGAGAGAGGAATGTTGTGCAAGCATGGAAGAGTCAAGCCAGCCCTGTCTGTTCACCTGTGAACTGCATGTCTGTCAGTATGTTCCTAGTTCAACTCTACCTTACATTAACACCCTTCTTTGCTTGTTTAATCTTTCCAAGTATATGCTTGTGGCAGCTAAGGAGCCATTGAAAAGAAAGCTATACAGATGGACTGATGTGAAAATAAGTTTTCTTTCAGTTCATCAAGCTTCAGTTTGGGTGCTGCACTCATGCTCCTGCTAAATCAACAGGAATCACACTGTTTCTTGGCATTTGGCGAAAACAGCAGTTAATTGAAGACCCAACCAGTAGTTACAGATGAATACTATTCCTCATTTTACTTCTGGACACTTTAATCAACCTGCCTGCATGTTAGGATCAATCAGTTTCAGCAGTTCTGTTCATTCATCTTTGTCCTGCCGTTCATCTCATGGCAGCAAGGAGAACACTGTGTAATTGAATTTAGTTGAAATCTAATAAGAAAAACCGTGACAAGCCACCTATAATCAGCTCCATTCTGAATTTTCAGAACAAGCATTAGCTTTGTATTTCCAGGAGGAACATATTGGGGGTTCTGCAGAGCTTCAGTGAGAAAGCTGGCAAAGAGAGTGAAACAGTGGAGACATGGAGTCTCTTTTGTGAATTTCGGTTTGGTTGTGATTTTTTTGCCGTTTATACTAATTTAAAATAGAAATGAAAAAGAAAATTAGAAATTAGAAATCTTGCTTACTTTTCATTCAGCTTCTACACTGTTTGCTTGATTTAGAAGGGAAATCCACCACCTTTTCCCCTGTGTAAGAGGTATAAAATGACATTTTGTGGTCAGTGTGTATATAGTTGGGTTTTTTAAGGATAATGTAAAAAATCAGAGATGAAATCTCAAAATATTTGCATTGAAGCTGATGTAGGACTGGACTTTAAATTTTTCTAAAGTGCTCAGCATTTGATCCATATTTCCACATGGGCTACCTTAGAAATGTTTGCATAGTATCATGTTCATGGAGTTACAGCTTTTCTGAAAGCAGGGTATTAACCACTTGGGTTTAACATGCTGTAAGTTATGGGTGTTGTCTTTAGAGTTTCTACTGATCTGACTTGACTGAGTATTCCCATGGAGCAGGGCCTTTTTTGAAGTCTTTTACCATTGCAGATCTTTCTGACAGAATTGGAGGATATGACTATAAACAGAAACCAACTTAAGAATACTCAAAGGATTTCTCACTGCCTACAAAGTCTTTATTTTTGGTAGTAGTTTTACACATGAGTTGCAAAATGTATTCATAATCTGAAATAAGGGAGGTAAAATTGGAGAAGGAAAGGTCTCTATATACATATGTATGTGAAGGGATTGCAAAATAGTCCATCAAGGACCTATTACAAGGGCTTATAATGTGTTACTCAAATAGGGTATTTAATAAGATATCTCTTTCCTTAAAGTCTTATTGCAATATATTGCCATGCTCTTACAGAGTTAAACTCCTGGGAAGTGCATGTGTGACCATTTTTTCATTTTTTCAGACCAAATGTGGTGAGGGGAACGTGTATCAGGATACAATTTTAGTTTTTCCATAATAGTTAGACCCTGCTATCTTCCAAGACAGTAATATTCATGGTCCTAAGGTTGCTAGAGTACATAATGTGTCCTGGTTATATATACATATATATCGTTTAAGCAAAGTGCTTCAAAAATATTATTAGTTAGGGAGAGGAATAGTAAACCTATTCCTCACAGGCCTTTTTAAGAAACCTAGGAAAATATCTTTTTGCTGGGTCTGGACTCCTGTAGCTATGTCACGGAATAAGAAATGAATGTGCTCAGAATGCAGCTTTTGGCTTTTTGGTGGTTTCAGATTACAACATCAATGAGTGCTTTAATGTTCTACAGTTGAGAATGTCTGCACAGCCACCCACTGTGCAGCTTTTAACCATCAGGTGCTGCACAATTTTGAATCAAGCTTCCCATATTTTATGCACCATGCTGGAATGGCGTGTAGAGAAAATGAGTATAAAAAGCAATGTGGAAGATGAATCATGTCAGAGTACCATTTCTGCATGGTAAGGGACTAGTTTAGCAGCCTGTGGCCATGCCTGGCTTCAGGAAAGGAGTGGCTCTGTGTTCAGCCATTTGTCATGGGCAAACGAGGAGAGCACAGTGACAGGGACATGTGCTGGCAGACTGGAGTTCACTCTGCCTTTTTTCTGACCTGGCTGGAGATAAACAAGTTTTGGACTGAGGCTGCACCCAAGCTAACAAGCCTCATCCAGCCCCTTTAATTCCATTCCCTGAATTTCCCAGGCCACACAGCTCTCACAAGCCCTCTGCCTGCTGGACACCTTTCACAGCAGTCTGTCACTTCAGGGAAGAGCACAGTAAGTTGTAGGCAACTCCTTGCTATGCCCAGAAATGAGATTCTGAGATTCCAGGGTTTTTGAAACATTGGTGTTTCTGAAAAAAAAAAAAAAAAAAAAGCAAACCCAAAAACCTTCCCAAATAGCACCATGAGCAAAGTTGTTAATTTTCTCTCGCTTTAACCAAAAGTAAAATTAATTGTAAAGATTGTTGGTTATTCTTGTTATTTCTCTGCTGTGGCCTAAAGGTCTTGTGTAACCAGTCCAAGCAAAAAGCATCCAAGACCCAAACCCTGTAACTGTGATGTGAGATAAGTAAGAGTGGGAGAGTACTACAGAATGGGCAGTGAGCAGTGCACAGTCTGCTAACGAGGTCAATGCAATTAGGACAATAAATTCTGGCCATATCATAGCAGGTGCTTGTGCCAAGAGGTTTAATGCATTTTTTCCTTTCATGTGAAAAAACTCTGGCAGATGCCTAAGAAACATGGCTTTATTTTGATTTTTGTCTGAAAGTGTTTCTTTTTTCTTCACTCTAAGTAAATAATCTCTAATTACAATATACCTGTGTGTGCTCTCCTTGCTGCTTTCTATTAGTGCATTTTTTAAATCACTGGGATGCCTGGAAATAATGCCACTAGAATATCCAGGATGTCGTCATAGGCATAAATATTATGTGGGAATGAGGTTGCTAAATCTTTTTTATCCACTAAATTTGAAACACATATACATTATATTCTGAGACAGAACATAATTTAAGGGGGATGTAACAACTCTCATTACATTCCCATTAGTCACTAACATAAACCACTTCCTAACTGTGGAAGACTTCACAAGAACAGGCTGTGGTATAGTATGCATGAGATATTATTCCTGGTAGTGAGTAATTCCTGTAGTTTCTGAGATAGTTGGAATATGTACCTGACCTGTGCTGCCTCCAGTGCTACAAGTACCCACTTCTCTTACTTTTCTTTCCTCATAACACTGTAACAAATTCAAATTTTCAGTCTTTCTTTGTGTGACAGCGCTGTCTTCCAACAGCTACAGGTATAATTGTCTACTGGTGACAACAGGCTGCTCCAAAACAGAGTATGTTCATCATAAAAAAAGAGATTTCTTTTTTATTTATTGTGAGGTTTAGTGTGCTGCAAGAGGGAAGGGAAGATGAATGTTTTTGAATGAGATTAGCTGAGTTGTTCAGGCTGCTTCATCCCAGGCAAAATGACTTTTTAAAAAATAAATTCTTCCAGCTTAATTCTACTACACTGAGTGTTTCATGTGTTGTAACCTTTGTCACGTTTTTACCAGGGCTTTCACAGTGTTTCTAGATACTTGTACTGATATCAGTAGAGTTTGCCTTCCAGTTATTCTCTTCTTTTTGCCAAATTTTACTAATTTTGAGGTATGGTTTAAACCCTGAAAGGATAATTTAATTATGTAAATGCATATGCTAATAAATGCTCAGACATCCCCTCTGTAATCAGTAGCAGAGAGGCTCTGTAGGCCTGGAGAGGGATTGGAAGAAGTGGGTTCATGTTCCCACTCTATTTATCCATTTTACATTCAAAAGTTATCATTTTCTTAAATCTAGACCGCAGAAGAGACTGGGGACAAGAACATGGGACTTCTCCCCTTCTGAAAGGTTTTATTTCATACTAACAGCACTTATACATAATACACTCTGTGGAGAAGAAATTTGGGTCCAGAAAGTTGGTGGGAGTTCATTGCTCTCAAAAGGCCAAGATTTTGTTCTGTCTCTTATGCTTTAATTTACTGTAAACAGCAAAAGCATTCCCACTTACATATGCTGGGACTTCTAAATCATTGTAAGTCAGAGCAAACAGAGGAAAACTTTATATGCAGCCTGTCAACAGCAAATGTCAATGGAAGAGCATTAGTAATAAATGTCATGGTGTGCTCTAATTACCTCCTACAGCTCTGCTCCTTTAGGGTAGATGTTCTATCCATTGAGGTCATGCTGTGGTACATATTAATTAAATCTGTTCAGTGTTATCTCCTGTTTCTGGAAGGCAGCAAATGTAATGTGCAAAATAGTGGCTTATCTGGAAGGAAAAGAACACATCCCAGAGCAAAGAAATATCTTTATCTTTTTGAAATAGATATCATCTATTATTAAAGAAAACAAAACAGGTACCTGCTCGATTTTCTGCTCTTGTTAATAGCATAGCTTAAAAATATTGACTAGAAAGGGGAAAGGGAAATATGCTCAGACATGAAAGCACAGGGGCCATAGTTGAGTAAATATGTGTTTCTGTTAAAATTATGACCCTGTAGAATCAGTGGCTGGTGAAGAGAGACATTCATAAGCATTGGAAAGAAGTGCAGCTACAAGCAGCTCTTTGCCCTTTGCTCGCAGAGATTCCGTTTTAGCTGATAGAGAAGAAAATTGTTCCAATCTGAAAACCTAAAACCCACTAAAGTCAGCCAGTGAAAAAATGTGAGGCTTTCCCTTGATGCATGTGTCTGGCTCAGGTTTCTGGTACTCTTCTCATATGTATTAACACTCCCAAAGCCATTTCTGACAGAGCTATTTTTTAGTACTATTTTTGCTTTTTTATTTCGGCTACAACAATATATGTCTGCACAGGCAAAACCACCTTTTTGCCAGTCAGGAAATAGGATCACTGCTTAATGACACAGTGGAAACTGGAAATTTTTGCATAATGTCTGGGGAGAATACACTTTGGGTTTCAGGCAGCTTGCATTCATATCTTTTAGGTCTTAGCAGAAATGCTTCTTACATCTTGGAGAGTCTTCAGAAGAGCAGTCTTCACTGCTCTTAGACTTACTGAAGAGCAGCTTATTCTATGAGCATGGAGTTGGTTCAAAGTGGGTGAGAAAACAGCCATGGGTAATTAAAAAATTTAGTATAGTCCAAGAATAATGAGTTAGAAGCACTGCAGCCCAGTTTGTTTGGCTCTCTGCTGTCTAGGTTCTTGTGCCTTGTTGATGAATTTGGATCAGTACTCTATGGCAGGTGGAAAACAGGAATTTCCATTACACTCAGTTATAATGTTCATAATGTGTGGAGTTTTTAGGCTATGTCTGCAATACAAATACCAGTGGACAAATATTTGGAAGAACTCAGAATATTTAAGAACAGAATTCTCAGGAAAGTTAAGGAGCAAGTAATTCCTCTGTTCCTAGATATGCTCATCAGTTTTGAAACCTGGCTACTGTTTTAAGTTTTTGAGGGACTAATCATTTGGTCTGTTAATTATCTAATTCAAAATATTTTGGATGCAGTATCTGATGAGACACAATAGTCTAGCTCTGTCAGTAGCATGAATATACCTCATATGTGTTACCTCATATGTTCTGGGTCCAGCCTGAGCTCCATTAAGCTCCAAAAACCTAATTTAGCTCTATCCTGGGTGGCTCCCACCATTACACAGTGATTTGATTTGTGGAAGTGCTGGACTGCTGATCATCTTGAATGCTGATGATCTCAGCCTCAACATACACAGGTCTTCACCCATGAGTCCGCCCTGTGTTGGCTGGACACAGCGTGAGGGCATGTCCATCCAACGTGGTCCTGGCTAGCCTAGGATTGCTGTGCATGTCCTTACACTGGGAGAGTAATGCTGTGACTGTTCCCTTCATCTTGGGGACCCTAGATTTTAGCTGGTGAAGGGTTCAGAGTAGAAAAAGCACTGTTTCAGAGGGGCTCTGCATGGCTGCTGAGGCTGTGATAAGCTACTTGAACTGTCTCCCATACCTGAAGTGGTGTTTGGATATTGAACAGCAACAGCTATTAGCATAAATTATTACTTTAAGGGAGATACTTTGGTCTACTGCCAAGCAATTACAATAAGTATTATTTAACTAGGTGTTAACATGAAGGAGAATTTCTTTCTTCTCTCTTGTACAATTCAACAGTTACCACATAAAGTTCAAAAGATGAAATGGAGAAAAAGAGCACGGTGGAAAAGGATCACATTGCTCTGTTACCACCCAGCTCAAATCTCTTCCTCAATTTTCAAAAGTACAAGGAACAAGTCCCTAGATGAGTTCCTGAATTTAGATCCAATTTTCTGTCCTGAACTTTTCTCTGCTTTAGGTCAAATCCAAGTTCTGGGATTTTGGAGGAGACTGAACCTGGATACAGAGATTAATACCTAGCAGCTTTTGAACTAAGGTGCTTAGCCTAGATGTGGTGTTTTGATGCTAACTTTTACTCCAGGCCTTTTTCTAGATTCAAATGTTTCCAGATTAGACTTGTTTCTTTTTGAGGCAGGGAAGAAACAGGGCAGCCCTGGAAAAAGAGAATGTTGTGTTCTCTGTATCTCACTTCTTTACAGTCTCTCCCCTCTTAACTAATAAATATTTAGCTACAAATATGCTTGATGGCTTGTCTTCATCCCATGCCTAGAGAGGAGGCTCCTGCAGACAACCACCACCACTTGTGTGCCCCAACCTCTCTGCCCTGAATATCCCTTAGTGCAGATATGTGCTTTATAGGGTCTAGGAATTGCTCTGGTCTCTGTATACATTGCAGGCTTCCAAGCTCTGGGGCACTAGTAGGTCTCAGAGGCCATGGGCACCTCAACCTCCCACTACTTGCTGCATTTCTTGATCAGACAACAAGGAATTCTTGTGGTCTTTACATGGAAAAGGAGATCTCATTTCAAGAAGAGCAGAATATCTGGATATCTGTACTTAACTCTTGGCTGTAGTTCAACTCTCATCTGTTTTCACCAGGGGCTGGGGACTGGCATTGACCTTTCTAAGCAGTCATGAGGTGAAAAAGTCACATTAGAGAAGCTAAACAAGGCAAACAAAAAAATTGCTAATTATTTTGAAGTGTGGGCACATGAATTCTCTCTCCACAGCACCAGGGCATAGGTATGTTACAAGTAATTGGAGGTTTGCATCTGTTACTTGATATAAGACCTTCCCAAATAGTGGTTTTCTGCTGATTTCAGGTAGTCATGAAGAAATTGTTTTAATTATCTAAAATTAAAAAATCTTCCCATAAATCAGTACCCAAATGTAGATGTATGAGTGTTAGATTCTTTTTCTGTTGACCTGAGATAGTAGAAATATGCAAGAGCATCACACAAAAGAAATTTATGCCCTTAATGATGTTGCAGCTGTCCAACAACATCTGCTCTTTTTTATTACTGTGCATCTTCTGGTGATGTGACAAATGCTATGGCTAAGGCCATGGCACAGAAAGATACCTGGATGTCAGTTTGCACAAAGATGAGAGCTGCTTTCTGCCAGCAATTCATTAGAAAGTCAGTGAGCATATGCAGTTGCACACAAATTTACAAACATTCCTCTTTATTTCATCAAGTTGTGTCTTTGATGGTGCTGAGGCTGCTCCTCTTCTTCACCCACCTGAAACATCCCAGTGCCCAGCTGGGTCTCCACCTGCATTGAAGGCATCCTTTGGGACCAAAATGGCTATGAATGAACTCCAAATCCAGTGAATTGTTCCAACTGTGTTTATGGAATGAATTAGGGCCCAAGACTTGCTTTAGGTTGCTGCTTCAGTAGTGTGCAGCCCCCCTGTTTGCCTGGGATCACTGGATGGGAAACCACCTGGCACTCAGGGACACAGTTATACCGGGAAGACAGAGAGGGAAGTACAGCCAAAGGGAGCTGAGTTTTAAATTCTGACGTGATCTTGAAGAGAATATTGAGGAAGTAATTTTGCATCACTTACAGGTAATTCTGGACTTGTGCTTTTCTTAATATACCCCACTCTCTGGCATTAGTTTAGGAAATTCTTTTCAGCCATGTACACAGCTAAGTCGTTAAATAGCTTTAAAAAAACAAAAGTGAAATCGCAGTGCTGATGTGAAATTAAATTGCATCTATGCATGTTAATGCTTAAAAGAAGAGGCAGGAACTCCAGTTGATTATTGCCTTCCCAAATCTATCACATGCTGTCACGTGGCACTCAGCTGTCAGGAATCCAAAATCCTGCAGCTCTTGCCTTGGGACAGACTTGGTTCAGTAGCATGGCTGTGAAGGGTTGGAGCCTTGAGAAAGGAGCACTGGAATCACTTTGCCATGACCACCACAGCTCTCTGCTCACTTCCTGCTGTCTGGCTCTAAAACAAATACCTGCATGTCACATTTCCTGTTCTCACACTTTGCCTTTTTGCTCATTGCTCCTTATTATGTGTTTATAGACTGCCTGAGAGCAGTGGAGGGCTCTGTGCTTGGTGCTAGGGTAGCACACATCATCTTACAGACCAAGTTCTAAAATCTTTGTGCTTGCAAGGCTTCATCTAGATTTTATGGTGCACATAGAAATTTTTAAATGCTGTTTATGGAGGTTCCCACTTAAAGGACAATGTTTATAAACAACTGGTTAATTATACACCTTGAGATAATACAGCTGGTTTACAGTCCATACAGCTTAACCTGGTGTGCTTGGGAAATACTGGGGTTCTTTAAGGCACTCCAGGTGAGGTGGTTCTTGAGTTATTCACATTTCCAGCACTGAATCAGTCTTGCAGGAGGAGCATCCACACTTTAGTCATTAAGTGAAACTTAAGGTAACTGAGTGATTTTCCTCAATATTCATAAATCCTGCAGTCTGAAGTCATCCTGAAACCTCCTAGATTTCCAGAAATGCCACAGAGAATTGAAAGCAGAAGTCTTTCTAAACCATTCTAAGGTTGATTTTCTTAGGTATCATATCTTGAAAAAAAGTGCTTCAGCTTTGCTCTCCCAGATCATTCAGCGAGTTCCTTCAGTATATGCACTGATTATGTTCATGACGTGAAGGTTTTGACAATCTCCTTGCTCTTCTATTTTCCTAAGTATTGATTTTCTTATTTTTTTGCAGGGAGAAAGGGAAGGAGGAGGAAGGTCTTTTAGAAAAATAGAGTTATATTCAGCACTACTTTGAAAAAATGCCGCTTGCAAAGAAGCGTAAACAGTCTCGGTATCTGTTATGATTTTGCAGAGTGCTAACAATAGCATAAGGGAGCAGATTCATAAAAGGGAGTATTTTTCTTCTTTGAAAGAGAACAAACTGCAGTTCTTTTAAAAAGGAGGATCATTTGTATTGGGCACTGTGGTTTTGACAGATTAGTAATAAAGCTGCCGAATTTTTCCTTTGAAATCTCTGCTTCAGGAAGATTTATGGTGAGACAGAAAACTCCATTTGATTCTGCTCAAAATTTTGAGCATGAAAAGCTTAAGTCTAAAATTCTTTTGAAGAGAGTCCAAAGTAATAGAAAAGATAATTTTGAAGGAGCTGTGGCTTAAAAAACTATTTGTTTCAGAGTTGGGAGCTCTGCAATGAATTTTGAGTTTCCCAAGAGCTGTAATGTAGTTCTTCTGCCATGGCTTAAGGCCAAATACTCGCCACTACTTTCAGGCAAGTGATTTACAACCTGCTTGTGCCTTTAAATAAGACAGCTTGACTTGTCTCTGGAATCTTTTCTGTCAAAGCCAGTCATTGCCAGGCTTCAAGTGACCCACAATATATTTCTTTAATCGGCTACCTTTTGGATTAGATTTTTTCTTTTTGAGGTTTTGTTATCTCCTTGACAACCTTCACAGTATAGCAGTGTTAAAAAACAACAACATTTTAAAATAGAGGCCTTTAAATCTGGCTGGTTGGTTGTGTTATGTCTTTTTGTTTGGTTTATGACTGTTGAGAAATTGCAATGCAGATAAATATATTTTTCAGCTATCCTTTAAAGGAAGTAGCTCCTGCCAAACCACCTTCTTTAATATCATTTATTAACAGTGACTGAGTGTGCCATCTGTTTGGAGACACTGTGCTATATTCAGATGATGAAAGAATTCATCTCACCTGTGTGATAAGGATTGCAGCCCACGTGCAGCAGAGTTTTTATGTAGCACTGGAGCTGATTTCCTCAGAGCAGGGAATATCACAGGGATCTTTTAAATGTTACTGTGGGACTAGTCCTTATGCACTTTAGGAGAGTTCTGCTGAACTGCAGATTCAAATCTCACATCAGTTCTGATAGCCTTAAATACTTTTTGTACCTTGGAACTAATTTTAAGTGATCTTTTCTCCAAATTGATTACTGACATGAATTCATACTCTAGAAGGGAATAGACAATATCTAGACTTCAGGATTTATTTCCAGGATCTACCTTTAGGGTCAGGAAGGTGGAATGTTTCCTGGACAGTCACTTCTCTCCGAGTTTGTTCAGCCTACCTCCTTTATTTCTGTTCCTGCAATGACTAATTCATGTGTCCTTCAGGGCTTCCTTCATGCATTGAGGTTTATTATTTTATCTCTGTTTCCATTTACTGCTGTAATTTGGCATAATGAAGTAGACTTCTAGTTGTGTCCTGATTTTATGCAAATTTATTTTCAGGTGGCTGCTAGAAAACCAAGTACTACATATAGTAACTCTTATTATTTTGATGGACATCAGTATTCAAGTGTCAAGTAGTTGCTTATCTCATTTTGTAAGGAAGAATAAAGCACTTCTGTGAAGCCTTTGGCATCACCTTTCCCATGTTTTTTTCCCCTGTTGGGATTTGTCTTTTCCTGTACCCCAGGCTGTGATATGTAGGCACTCTTCTGTGCTTAGTTGCCTGGTGCAGCTCATCCTGCAGTGCTGTTTCTGGGAATGGATCATTTTATCTCTGTGCTGAGTATCAGGATGCATAAAGAAAGGATTTTATTTTTTAGGAAGTAAGATCCAGATACACTTACAGTCATTCCCAGTTTCTCCTGAGTGCTAGAGACATCCTTTAAAATGACCATAAAAATTTAGAACTAAATATTTCTGCTTTGAAGCAAACATATATCTGTGGAACCAAGCTAGGTCCTCAATACTAAAGAGCTGTTTCCACTGGAGAATGGGCCTGTCCTGCCTGGGAACACAAAGCAGAGTTTGGCATAACTCGGTGGCTCAGGAATTATGAATTGACAGTTCTTACTGCTCTAGTTTAAGGTAAGGCTGCAAGAAAACAAAATAACCACTGCGAGGCTTGACAAGGCTTCAAGAAGCAGACAATGTCTGCTGGGGAGATTTTAAAACCTGAGTTTATATTTTGACATAAGTGACCTGGATTTCACATATGTTACAGCATACATTGCTTTTTGAATGCCTTACCCTTCCCTTTCCTGCTGCTGTCTCTGCTGCTCTTCACCATCCGCATGGTTTTAGCTTCCCACCGATGAACAGGATGGATCCCACACCCCTCACTGTTAGATGGAGGCTAAACCAGCATGGAGCCAGAGCAATAGCCATAGCACAAAGCATCCTTAGATTTAAGAACTCAGCCTGTTTTGCTGCTCCTACCATTCTCACAGAAGCCTTTAATTAGAGAAAGCTCGTCTTGCTGATCGTGCTGCTAGACTTGAAGTTCCAGAATCTACCACAAAAACCAGCTGGGTTCCTCTGACATCCCATTTCACCCCTCCTTGCTTTGTTTCCCCCACCTGCAAGGGGCTCCCAGTGTGATCTTTGGACACTCTGCAAACAAGCTGGGCATCAGGACCTCCTGCAACCTGCAGGACTGGTCAAATGGGCCCAACTGGGTGAGCTCACATTAAATTAACAGATTGTGCCTTGCTGATGGAGACATGCCCTTTCCTTCCTCTGTAAATTATGACTGGTGATGGTTTGGGCAGCATTTCTCCTGAGTGAAAGCACTACCAGCTCAGTATTATGTCTCACTGAGCAGCACATTCCTATAATGGTAGGCTTTTAAAATATTTTATGGGGTATTTGTATGGGATGGAGTAAGACTAAATAGAATTGCATAGAAGATTTTCCACAAAATTTGCTATAAACCTCTAACGGGGCAAATCTCATTGCAGACTAATTAAAGAGATCCTGCTGAAATGAAATTTGTCTTTATTGCTCTCACTTGAATAGTCTGGAATATAGCAGTATAAGCAGACCAAAGGATTTTTTAATCTTTTAATTTTTTAATCTACTATGATATAGTAGAAGTATTTCATAATATTTCCCACTGTTTAACTAAAAAACCAACCTTGTACTCGGTCAAATCATCAAGGATCATCTTTTAAAGCTGCTCCAGTATTTCAAAACAAGCTTTCCAGGCAGTCTCCACACTTTGTCACTTCCACATGGTGGGCACTTTCTCTGCACGTCTCAGCACCCTCCCTGCAGCTCTGATGAGCAGCCAGTGCTGTGCAGGCTCAGGGTTTGTTGTGAGTTCAGGGGTAGCTGTTGCCATGAGGGAATTTGAACACTTATGTGAAATCTGAAGCTGTAGTAATATCCTTGTGCTAAAAGAGAAGCAAGAGATGGTACCTGGCTTTAAATAATAAGGTGCAGAGCTCTTCCAACTTCTTCCTGTCTCCAGACTTTCCCAAGTGCCCAGGTTCTGTCAGGAGCAAAAAACAACAGATGCCATAAAATTCATCTGCAGGCCAGAGAACATCTCTGGTTGGTTTTGGTTTTGGTTTTTTTTTGGTTTGTTTTTTTTTTTTTGTTTGTTTGTTTGTTTTGGTTTGGTTCATTGTTTGTTTTTTCTTGATTTTTTATTTTTTATTTTCCATCTTGCCTGCTGAAACTTGGAAGAACTAAGAAGTATGTGTAGCAGAGGAGAAAGAATATTTTTAATGTGCATGATAATTGCAGTGTCTGCCCTGGTGTGTACTTCATTATATGCTGATAGCTTATTCATTAAGAGCTTTATTACAAACACAGACATCTGACACTTTAATTGAAAGAAATGGAAAAGTTTGAAAATTGTTTTCTGCTCAACTCTTATGTAAAAATTACAAACAATTTCTCTTCCTGATATATAATGCTGATTTTTCATGCTGGAATGCTCTACCTGTGAAATTTCATCCAAGAGTGAATTTTAATAGCTGAGTTCTTAACCTTTCCAAATAAAAGAGTATAATGGAAATAATGACAGACTGAAATTCCACCCTTAATTTGAGCTGTGTTAGAAAGCCTGGGTATAACATTATTCTATTACATTTTCCTTTTTCAAAAACGGGTATGTACTTCTGTCACTTGGCTTTATGCATATTCATACACCATTTAGCACCCTTTGCTTAGCTGGATGGGGTGTTCCATAGGTAGTCTGGCTCATTTATCTTCAGCAGTGCAACTTGTGCTCAGCATTATTCACCAGTGGGGCCTGTTAGACTGGAATGGGTGGTATTTATTTTTTTGTTTTGTTTTGGCTGCAATGTGCATGTTTTTTCAGTTGTAATATATTTTGAAAGCTGAATGTTTAGATGTGAGTGTGTTTCCACATGATAAAGCCTGGCTGAGTTCATGAAATCCCATCTGTAGGGCAGTGCAGACCCTGTCCCCTGCTGCACTGTCCCCATGTATGCTGCTATGGCCACTGGTGTGGGAGTGATGGGGAGGAGGTGTGACAGAATGGAACATCACATTCTGAATCCCTGATCACTTTCCAATCTGTTATGATGAATTCTCATTTTTGGAAGACAGCAGTGCACGTGAGCTCCAGCTCAGGTCACTCAGCTGCACAGGGACTTCAAACCACTTTGGGCTTCCCTGTCAGAGCCTGCACTGGCTGTGGAACAACTTGTGCATTCTTTTGTCAGCTAGTGAGTGGCCACAGAAGGGCAATAACAAGTTTCAAGTCCTCTTTGAAACCTCCTTGATGGGAAGTTGTCACTTTTGGGCTTTTTCAATGGCTGTCTACAGTTTTAGATTATCGGGTGTCACAGATTACTGAGGAATGTTGTTCTTTAGCTTTAAACTTGTGGAGCATAAATCACTGATTGTCCTTAACTTTGGAGCACTTGACTTTGATTTGGGCTGTTGCTTGCTACTTACCAATAGAAAGAGAATGTTAGAAACAGGCTGTGTCCCTGCATAAGGAAAATATTCTCTGGATGTAAATGTCTCATCAGTGTAGGTCTGTCAGCCTGCATTTCAAGGAAAATTGATGCTTTCTTTTCTCCTTCCCTTTAGGCAATGGTGAATCATTAAAAGAGCCTTTTGTTTGTTTACTCTGGGGCCAACCCCATGGGAGCATGGATGCCAAGCATGATAGATTTATTGATGGGTAATCATTTGTTTGAGGCTCTACCATGAAAAATGGTTTGACTTCTTAAGCATCACCTTCAGAAATTATTTAGAGCCTCCTCTGTTTAAATTATGAATCTTTGCAACAAGGAGAATCCTTGACAGAAGCTGTCTGTAGGAACAGGAAACCTCATGTATGAGTAGCATTAACCAAGTAACCTCCCCCAGGGTACCTGGGCCAGACACCCGTGTGGGCTCTGAACAAGCTGCAGTAATGTAAAACTGTGAGCTGGTTTCTCTTCCCTTTTAGATGTGTCTATACCCTCTGTAGCTCAGATGAAGACAATATGGAACTGATTGCCAAGCAGATGCTCCCAGTACCTGCAGGGCTCAGGGCTACTTGCCCAGTGTAGCTCAAAAGTGAGTTAAATCAGGTGGGGGGAGGGGGTGAAAGATAAGGGGACTTAGAAAATGTGAGCTTAATAAAGATGGAGGTGAATGCTAGTGGTCTGGTATAGTCTCTGCAGAATTAGTAGTCCGTGTACAGTTCAGAGTAGCACAGCTTGTCCTGATTACAAGACTCTGAAGAAGAGTTTACATTGATGCCTCATGAGTGGCTGAAACCTGCTGCTAGTTGCCTCAGTCTGGAGGCCTCCCAGGGAAGCAAAAGCAAAGCTCCTGCAGGTGTTTTAATTGGTGTTCACAGAGCAGTGCTGTTGTGCTTCATGGATTTGATTCAAGCTGCTCTCAGTGCTGAGATGGGAGGTGACAGTGCTGTTGCCATCTACACTCTGTGGGGGCCTCAGCCTCTCAAGGAGCCCCCAGCAGGTGCCAGGGTTACAGAGCAGCTGGAGCCATGCAGGGAAAAAGCATTCCCCTCCTCCTGGTCTAGGAGCCCAGCAGTGTGGCAGGTGAGCAAGCAGGTGATGTGATGTGGGGGAAAATGCAGAACAGCAGGGAATGTAGCACAGGCAGTTGCAAAAACAGTGGAGAAGTTAAATCCACATCAGTTAACACCATAACTGGTACCTGATGGCAGTGCTTTTTCAGTGCAGTGAATGTAGGTTACTTAGGAATGATAAAGAAGTTACCTCTCCCAAAACAATATTTGCTTTGGGGGTTGTTTTATGTCCTATTACATTTACTTGATGCATTATGAACAGCTCAAATAAGTTTAAGACACACTATACAGCAACTGCAGTGCTTAGAAACACTATATGGATATTGGATATATGCTGATGATAATCCTGGCAGATGAAGGTAAGCCTTGAATACCTGCCATTAGATCTTACAGTGTATTTGTTACAGTACATTTTCTCAATAAATTTTGTTCATCTGTCAGGCATGAATTGTTTTACAAGTAAGAGGTAAAGCAATCTGCTAAAATCAGCTTGAAATTAGAAAAATTATTGTGAAAACTGATGTTTAGCTGCTCCCTTTTGTTTCTTGCAGTATATAGTGCTCTTGTGTCCATGTTATTATAGATTGATTCCAGATTATTATAGATTGATTCAGTTGTGCATGAATAGGGCTCAGTAATGTTAAAACAAGAGAATGTTCTTTGGCATTTACAAACCATTGTGCATATTCAAAGCATTTAAAAGTATGAAAGTTTAGATTATGATGCACTGCAGTTAATATCAGCCCTGAGTCACTGGTCAGGAAAGAAGACAATGCAGGACAAACATTTCCCTGCCTGTGTTAAAATTCTTGTTTGCCACATAAATGGAAAAATTCTCATCAAATGACATTTATAGGTCTCTAGGGTTATTTGTGCTCAGGATATCAAGGTTGACTGCTATATCAAGAGTCAAGCCTGATCACCCAAAATGTGAAGTTTTTATTTAAAGCAAAATCAGAGCAGAACTGGGTCAAATTCTTCCCATTGAAAGTTGATTGAAAATGCATGCCTGAATGTCTTCCACCCTTTGAAAATCCAACCTAGATACTTCATTTTAGGAATCATAATCAGTTAAACTTGTAGGGTTGGAGGCACATCACTTGAACATGTTATTTCCTATAGGACAGTTTTATAGGCTGATATGAGCCTTCACCATTGTAGAGCAACTTGACTTCATGGTGATGAGCTGCTTCATTCATGTGTACTATCAGTTAATATTTTAGCATTCCCTGTAGGATAAGTGTAAGTCTGCTTCCTAATTTTTATTCTGATAGCAATTTTATGCCTCCAAAGAATGGAGGCATAAAGGCCAGTGGGCAGAGCACTGAAATGTGTGGTCTGCTGCAAGTGACTCTCCTTTACTTGGACTTTTGTCCCTGGCTGTGGTTCAAAAAGAAAGCAATGATTTTGGCCTTCTCCACAAAGTGCTCTGAGACATGCTCTGTTAGTTAATAATTTTCCTTCTTGCTTGCTGTCTCAAAATCTAATTTCTGCAACACAATCCATACAAACTTAGAGCTTTGGGGGCTGGAAAAGAAACTTTTGGAGTAGTCACTTTTTCCTTGAAAACTGAGGTTTCATAAGAAGAAAGCAATGAGTTAATAAGTTACCCCAAATCTCTGAATTAATCTCCTCAGATTTCTGGGTAGCTTTATCTGCTAATGCCAGGCAATTTTTCCTCAAAAAACACCCATATTCTATGAAGCTGCTTTAGGTTTGCTCTTGTGCTGACATATTTAATGCAGGACACCTTTTCAAGTGTGGACAGGTTCATACTAGTGAAATATATACAAAAAAAATGGTGAAGACTACCAATGCCAAATTAATGAATTATATTATCAATTCTTTATAGAAAGAGCCATGAATCACATTACAGGATAAAGAACGAGTTCTTCCCCTTTGCTTTTGATAGGAAAAGCAATATATGGTCTGAAGTCTAGCTTTATTTCTCTCTACTCTTCTCCCTCTCAAAGCTTCCTTATAACCAATAAAATTCACAGGTTTGCTATATCTTATTCAGTGAGAAGGCAACTTAAAAACTAATATGCTGCATTGGCACCAAGTGAAGGAAATTGATTTAGAAGATGACAGCAGAAGGGCCATGCTGGATGTGTATAGCCAGGCAGTGTCACACTTCCTTGGAAAGCATTCAAATCAATTTCTCATGGGTATGTATTCCTGAGGAGCTGTATCAGGGAAAAAAAGGCTTCCTTCAGGAAGCACTCATCTGTCCAGTGGGCTCCCATCAGTGCACTTCTCCAGTGCCACCCTGGAAAATTTACTGGATTAAATGAACCTTTACATTTCTCTGGTGTGTTAGAGCAGTCTGGCTGAGGTGGCAGACCAGGCTGGAGCCCAGGACACCCCGTGCTGATCTCAGCTTAACTCCTCATTTTTCCATCGGTCAGGGGCAAGGCACATCCTCCTCGATTCACTTCAGCTTCTCCACCTGCAGAACAGGACAACTGAGTCTTTTTACTCAGGGCTCTGAAAAAGTGTCTGGGGAGAAAAGGATGAAACAGGGAGCTCATTGCTGCTGCTACAGCTGTTAAACTTCAGCTCAAAACATCTGATTTAGATATCAGTGTTTAAATCCTGATAGATAATAGACATTTTCATATTCTCTTGTATCAGCAGCCAGGAAGCTTCAGGCTGAGACAGGAAAGACCAAATTTCTGAGGGAAGTTGTGGGATTTGTGGATAGCAGTCTGAAGCAAACTACCAGCCTTTATTTTTCAACATTAGTGTCACCAGCCACAGAAAGTTCCTCTTAATGTATTAGGGGTAGCTGGGTTTGGATTTGCACAGTGGCCAAGTTGTCCAGAGAACCAAGAGATTATCACAGGAAGCAGAAAGTTTTGGTAAACTCACAACTTCATGACAAAACCTGTTGGGATTTAAGAGCACAGATGAGCTTTTGGGAAGATAGACAATACCTAGAGAAATGGAGATTATACCCATAAAGCAAGGCAGCAAGATTGGACTGTTTAGAAACTTGTCTTTTAAGAAATAGTGACTGCAGGTTTCATATTCCCAGGGAATGAGATTGCATGTGCACTGCAATACAAAAAAGGAATAATAATGTGAAATGGAAATAGAGCAGATGAGCGTGAAGGTTTTCTGCTTGCTGATCTTCCCTTCCTCCCCTGAATCACAGTCTGTCTGCAGAAAAAAAATAAAATGTTGGAAGTGGTTTCTGTTATTCTTCCTGGCAGACAGTGCTTAGCAAGTTGCTAACTTAGAGGTTGTCTTTTGCATTTTTTTAAAGAAGATCATCATTATTCCTCATATGCATGAAATCCTGTATATCACCTTGCTGCTGCTGAACTCACTGCTGCTTCGGAGTTCATTATTTGAGGGATTAATTTTCTGTTCTACCTTGTGGTTTTGTTTGTGTGGTTTATGAGTTTTGTTTTGAACTACTGCAAAATACACTTGCAAGCACTTCCTGTATCAAAATCAAGAAATCATTTAGGTTGGAAAACACCTCTAAGATTGAATCCAGTTATTAACCTAACAGCGCCAAGCCTCAGCTGCCTGCATACCACCCTTTTGGTTGCATGTTTCCCTTCCTGCTTCCCCTTTGCTCTTAAGGAGACAACCCTTTGCTGTTTGACTAGCCAAATTATATCCTTTCCTCTTTCCCATATAAGTTTCCCATGAAATGCTTTACTCTCTGCAGTCCAGCTCTGCCTTTGAGTTACTGCATTCTCTAAAAGTCCACTTTGAAGTGGGTCCCAGTCCTGAGCAATTCCTGCTAGTGTGGAGGCCAGGTGGCACTGAAACCAGAGAGAGTCACTCCAGGACCAGCACCAAGCATTCATTTCTAGGTCCTCTGTAAGCACATTTTGTAGATGGCTCACATGAGGGGGAGCTCACATGTTGGAAGGAGCTGAAGACACTGCCTTAGTTTATTCAGTTACAAAAGGTAAATGCAGCTCTTACCAGGGTCTCCTGAAAAAGTGAGTGGAGCTGTTGTGGAAAAAAAAAAAAAAAAGAGGACTATGAAAAAAAAGAGTTTCAGTTTTGTCGTGCTTTATTTCCATTTATTTGATGAAATGAATGGGAAACTGCTCATTTAGAATGAAGCAGAAATGCAACATTTTCCTTTAGAACAGTATGAAACATTTTGGGTTTTTTTCCCCATGAGATTTGTGCCTTGTTTCTAGTTTTTATCTCTTATCTCAATCCACTTTTGTAATGATGAAAAAGAGAGAGCAGGGCAAGAAAAAAACTGCAAGTACTGAAACATGAATTTTCCTCTCTGATTTTTATCAGCACATAATTTACTTTGGTTATCAGAAGGTTTTGCCTCTCTAGCCATCTCTACTGTTGATGAAGGGTGTAAGGCAAAAGTGTGTCATCTGGATATCTTTGAAACAAGGTAACATTGCTTAAAATTTAATATTTTATAAAAAAACAAAAGATGATTCTTTGTAAGCAAATAAAATAGCATGTGAAGAGTACAGACAAGTCTATACTTGCCAGTTTTCAGTCTGGAAATCATTGGAGTATTATATCAGTGTGTCAGTTTTTCCTGGAGGAGTAAGCTGGGATTATTTGGTATGGTAGCATTTTGTTTCCCAAGTGGAAAATTCTCAATATTTTCTGATAGCTAGCAGTCAAATATAGGGGATTTTATATCTCTATTGTTGTGCTATCAGCAGGTCAGGACTGAGTTTTCCTGTATGTACTTATTTTTGAAAACTATAATAAACCCTCCAAACCAGACTTATTTTTTTTATTTCTTCTCAGCAATTCTTCTTGCACCTTGCAGTATCATTACTTAAACAAGAACTGTGTTTTGGAAATAGACTTCACTCTTTGCCAGTCTGGTTTGATGCATTCACTAGACAGTGAGATTTTCCTCCTTTGCAGAGGCTGATGGGTGATGCGCTTGAGCATAAACAGACTGAACTGAAAGTTACCTAAATACTTGAGTGTCCAATGCAGTCATTCACTGACACATCTTGTCGTAGCAAGTGGCTGAGGTAGAAGAATAATCCTGGAAAAGTTGGGGTGGGATCCAGAGCTGGCTAACACTACTTTGATGGGAATCATCTTGGGCGTACCCCACTTTGAACACACCCCACTGTGAAGATCTGGCTGGCTGGGCTTCTTCTCTAGTTTTCTTTGACTGTAGGCACAATGTGGCTATTGTAGGCTCTGCTCATGAAGCTCAGTTTTTATGAATATCAGGCTGAAAGGTGAGCAGTGATGCCTGCCTTCCAGCTCAGAATTCCAAAGTGTATACTCAGCATCCCCTTGTAATTGTGCTGCAGCAGAGCTGAGCCGTGGGCTATGGATACATTCTGGGTGCTCCTTGGCTCTGGTTCTGTATGATGTATGACGCTAGAGATTAATTAATTGAATATTTTCTTTAACAAAGATTAAAATAAATTAGTAAGCAATGTACTGCCTGGCCTGAACACCCAGTAGGAAGAAGTTTTCATTATCCCTCAAGAAATCATTGACTATTTTATGTGATGCAGTAATGCATTATTCATAGACTATTTCATTGGTAACGTTACTGTGGGATTCTCAATATAGCAAGAATGTACATAAAGACATGAAATCCTAAGGAAGAGAAAGACAGGTGATCTTCCATAAAAATGAGAATGTATAATGCATATTCATGCCCACAGAGTACTACAGAACTTCATGGAATCAGGCAAATGCCTGATCCTGGTGGTGAGCCTTATGCTTAAAGCATGCCTGCTATTACACATTATAATGCAGTAATCTCTCTGTTTCTTGATGATAGACTTTAAATATCTACCTGAAATGTTGTTCTCTGCCTGAAGCTGGGTATTTTCAGTCCCATTGTTAGCAATGCACCTGTATTTATTACATGGATGAATGCCCACGTTCCCATCCATTTTATTCACCAGGCTTGGGAGCTAAGATATGCACCTGGAGAAATTCATCTGTGTAGCTTCAAGTCTCATCATCTGCAGTGGCAGGACACAGCACACAGAATTGTGTACCCCACACTGTCATCTGAGGAGAAGGACTCAATTTCATGGTATCTCTGGCAATGTAAAGTAACAGTGGTTCAGAGGCATTTGTTCAGTCTCCTCCTGGTGTGAAGATGTATAACTTTTCTGGCTTCAGGGAATTCACCTATTATCATTTCAGACCATGTCATCAACCATAACTCTGCCTTCCCTCTTCCTTGAGTTTCAGGTTTCCCAGCCTGAATGCTGAATACAAGGCAACTTCTTGTCTTGCCACAGCAGCTTTTTGTCAGCAGTGCTTCCTTCTAATTCATGATTCTGCAGGCACTGTGAAATAGAGGAATGAGCCTTTGTTCCAGTGGTAGCAGATAGCGCTGCTACTTAATGCTTCCACCCCAAAGCACCACCCAGCTGGCTTGGGCCCTGCTACAAGGGATGAACTGAGCTCTGCCTCACCCACTGCTGCTGCACAGGCTTTACACAAGTTCTTGTCTGCCTTTGGAGACCTTGGCTCTGTCACTGCATTAAAGGGATATAGGGATTATAGCTCTGGAGCTACTGCCATGCCCACTATCAGACTGGGATCTGTCTAAAGGCAGTGGATCTTGGATTTCACATCAACAGCAAAGGTCTAAAACTGTCACTGTATCCTGCACAGTGTGTCCAAACTGTGATCTTGAGGCATGGACTCAGAAATTCAGACCTTATGCACTGAGTGCTTGCACTGAGTGCAGTGTAAAAGCATATTGTGTTAATCCTTTTCTTTTTGCTCTGTGTCTTATGGCTGTCCTTGAAACCTTGCAGGAGGTGTTACCTAACTGGAATATGAGAGCTATGAGAGCTTGCTCCACTGCACTGGGCTCTTTAGAAAGCTATTACCATTTCACAATTTAAATGTATGTTTGTTCCTTTTAATTGAAAAGTTGTTAGGAGTGAAAGGTTTGTGTGTCTGAATTCTTTGAAGGCTGCTTTGACTTTTGGTTGCCGAGGAAACTGTTTTAATGTAGAATTGTATTCCAGTGACTTCAGTCTCTGTTCTGTTATGGTTCATGCATTCCTTGGGATGGGAACTGTTTCAAAGTAGTTTAGTCCCATCTGGGTTTGGCATATCTAAAAATTGCTGATGGGGCTTCCGAGTTCAGCTGGCGCTGAAATTTCTAGACCAGTTCTACATTCCATATGGATCTAGGACTGGACCGGGCTCCAAAGCTGCTGACTTGTGACTTTAGAATACATGCACCACCATGTTACCCTGTATTCTGACTGTCTCCTCAACTTCTTGTATCACTCTTTTGCCTGTTCATACCAGTGGAGTATGCACCACCAATGTCATGGTTTACTGAGTGGTGATAACGTGATTATAATGGAGAATCTTCACATTAAAGCCCCTGTGAGGATGGGAAAATTGCTTTGTACAGGAACTCATGAAATCTTACATGAAGAAGGCAGAGGAGGTGATGGGCCTATAGGTCTGTAATCCTTGTCCCTCTCGTGCTCAAAGTGTTGGAAAAGAGAATCCATCTCTTAGAATCCCATTCTGAGACTAGGATGGCTCTTTGCTCTCCTTTCAGGCCACTGTGTTGTCCCCAAAGATGGGTGACATTGGTGCATAGGATCTTCCATCTTAATTTAGAGCTGAGCCATCAAAGTGTAGAGTATGGATTTGCTGAAGTCCTTGGAAATATTAGCTTGACTCTGGTCAGATCATGTGATTTCTAGGAATGCTAGAAATCACATGATTTGACTTCTATTTGACTGCTGTTCTCATTGGTCCTGAGGCTGGGATAAAAAAATCCACATAACTTGACTGGACTCTTCCAGCAGCAGGGTCTCTCTTCTCACAAGCTGTCAGAACTGCAGAGCAAACATATGCTGCTGCTGCTCGGGGGCAGGAGGACACAATTAAACCCAGTTCTGTAGGGAAGGCATTTCCTTTTCAGAGGCAGGTATCAGAAGGTTGAGTGGTAGACACTTTTTGGCCCTGCTGCAGCATTTAGCACACTGTCTGGAATGGTGTGAGAAGCCCATTGTGGTTCAGACACAGGGCTGAGGAAATAGAGAGGAGGGGGAAAGCTCTTCTGTCTCAGCAGCTCAGACATCTGCCAGCCAGAAGCAGCTTCAGATCATGCAAGTTGCAGAAGTGCTTTTCACCGAGAGATCTCTCCCATGTCAGGAAATGACAAAGCTTATCTACAGCAGTGGTTATGGGGAAAATAGCTTATAAAAAAGTGTCTTTTCTCCTGGAGGCACATCCTTATATACCTTTTATGTGGAGCATGAATGCGTTAGTACAGAGGCAGAAGTCACTTCAATCGCAGGTTCTGCTGCGCAGCAAAAGGCCACAGCTGCATGGACCTGAGCCTCCAGCCTAGAAGGGGAATTGCACATCAGCTTTGGAGGCTAATAAAGGCATGACCTTCTTGCTTGATGAAAGAAGGATTTCCCAGGAGATGCTGTTCCCTGCTGGCTGTTCTACCTTTTCCCAGCCGCAGGCCACAGTCCGGCCCCTCCTCTGCAATCGGCAGCCCTTGTGCTGTTACCTGAGCACCAGCTGTGGGAGGGAGGAGGTCTGGCTGGATGTGGAGCTCTGGGTGAATGATCAGGAAATATTTGTCAGGCAAAGGGGTCAATAAAATGTCTTTCATTGCAAAGGAAGCATAGGACATGAGGAAGTTCAGCAAAGAGAATTCTTGAAGGTGGCTGGGAGATGATGTGTGTGATGAGCCCTGTGTTGCCAAATGCTTTAAACGTCCTGGAGTTTGTGCCATCCAGGAGCAAGGCAAGGAGGCTTCAGGATATCTGGGCCATTTTTTCAGTCCTGGTAGAATATAATAATTATTACATTGAATGAGTTTTGGAGGTTCAAGGGCTGAACTGGGCCATAGGATTGAGTCATTTGGAGAAACCTATGTGAAACTGGTATACCATTTTGATTTCATCGCAGTCCAAAGAGTTCCTCAAAGTGAATTGATTTCTGGGCTGCTATTTTGGAAGCAGTGGGGGAGAAAAATCTTGACTAAGTCAAAACATCCCATTTTGAATCTGCAAAGTCTCCATTTGGGTGGAGGTTTTTTTGTTTGGTTGGTTTTTATTGGGTTTTTTTTTCTGATTTTTTAATGGCATCATTGCTATAATGCAATATATAAATGCAATCTAATTTATTTCATAGCACAATGTTAGATCAGTCCAAAGCAATTATTTTTCTCCTAAAATGTCATGTTTAATTTTGCCTGTTAATGAATTTAGAATTGGAAATCTCAAAGCTGTTGATGAAACCAAATGTTCATCATTTTTTTGGACAGCTCTGTTCAGGTGCTCTACATTTGGCTCTGGTAGAGTCATTACATAGCACAGACTGCAGTGTCTTCCTCCTACCCTGAATCTTCACTGGTTAGGGTGAAATCACTTCAGAAAAAGGTTTTTTCCTATGTAAACTGTGAAATGGAAAGGAGTAGTAATTGTCATCAAGTTTTCCAGGGTCTGCTACAGTACCAATTCAGGCCACGTATCTTGTAACAGGCATTAACAACAACTGTATATATAATAAGTTTGACACATTTGAGTTCTGAAAACCTTAAACTCCAGGGATTCAAGCCAACTTCATTAAAACGGTGGAAGAAAACGTTAGCAAGTCATTTTAAATGGTGTTGGCATATATACACCTTCTGACTTGAATCACTTACTGTTGTCCCAGTAATTCAGTCTGGGTTTTCTGGCAGACTGTGTGAATGTAAGGAGGAAGTGGTAGAGTTCCCTTAGACTCCCACTGGTGCTTTGGCTGTTATCTTTGCAGTACTCCTCCCACTGTGTGTGTATTTATTTTTATTTATTTATTTATATTTTTATGTATATTGGGGAAAGCTTGTATTTTTTCATGTGCAAAGCATTATGGAGCCCAAACTCAATTTTTAATGCTTAAGTCTTTTTAGGTATTTTACATCTTGGTTGCTATGGTAGGTAGTAGGACTTAAATAATTCTGCTGTCTGGACATGTATAATCGTCTGTCTAACAGTTTTTGAAGCTGGTGGCCAATTTCAATTATACTTTGAAGAGAAGCAGAGGTGTCAGAGGGACTGCACTCCTACAAGTTTTTAAGGATTAGTGGCTCATAGAGGAGCCACAGTCAAGGAAAGCTAACCCTTTGTTAGACAGTGGGAAGAGAAAACACAAGAAACTCTTGTGAACCTGATTTTCTCATTCCTATGGCTCATTCAAATTATTTGTTTAAACCTGAAATACACCTAATTTATACAGAGAGCAGTATGTCTACACGTATTTGTCTGTTATACACATACATAATGTTCACTGAAATCCTTCCAGAAATTAATTGTGCTCCTCCTTGCTAAAAGCAGAACCTCAGCTCCATCTGGTGGCTCTGTGATTGGCAAGACAAAAACTAAAACAATAGGTCTTGTCTGTGATTTTGCATTTTGTCTAGTGAAAAAACATAAGCACAGAACCAAGCACACAGATAAGTGTTAGCTCCCTCGAGACAGATTTTATCTAGAACAGAGAAGGCCCTTATCTTTTGATTCCTTTCTTTAAGGAGGGTTGTTTTTCTGAACTCAAAGCCTTTAGAGATGAGGGGGCTTTTTTCTCAATCATGAGCTAAAAAAACTATTTAGGAAAAAGAGGAAAATTTCCCTCTACCTCACCTCCATCCCTGGAGAGCAGAAGGTAAAGCTTTATGAGAAAGGTCAAATATTATACCTGAGTTGTAATGTCTTCCTGATTTATAGCTCTTGTCATGTGACCTCTGGAACAAAGCTTCTTGCCAGCTCTAAAACCAGAAATACTCATGGACTGGTATTCACTATTCACTATTTTTCACTAATGACATATTTTGATTAAAGTCATTGCTAAGAGAAGGTGTTTTCTTCCTTCATTGCTTTTTCTCTGCTTATATTAGAAAGGCATTGGACCTAGATTTTCTGGTTTATAGCTGATTTGTGGTAAGAAATTATTTTTATTCCGAGTGGGATAACAAAAAAAGAATTCTGAAATTAATTTTTCATCAACA
This sequence comes from Serinus canaria, assembly GCF_022539315.1. Lineage (NCBI taxonomy): Eukaryota > Metazoa > Chordata > Aves > Passeriformes > Fringillidae > Serinus > Serinus canaria. The sequence goes on from NC_066317.1 coordinate 18,031,696, forward strand.
ATCAGTGTTAAATCTGGCCAAGTTTTTGTTTTGATTTTGGTCATGTGTTTTTAAAAGAAAAAAATTAGGGCAGTGCTAAAAATAAAAAGAAACTGTTCTATTCAAACAATTGGCCAGGCTTCACTTTCTCAGTAAAATAAGTGATGTAAGTGGATGAAACACCTTTTTGGTGAAAAATAAAATGGCTTGTGGCAGTGAGCTGTGCTGTCTCTGATTTTGCATCAACACGAGGGCCTGGAAGTAGGGCAGTGAGAATTAATGTAGGCATGCATAAGGTCAGCTGAAAATTAACTCCTTTGCTCTTTTTCCATTGTGAATTGATACAACAGCACTACCAAAACTTTGGGCTAGCTTGTGTAATTTAAATACATTCTAAATTGAAAAATTTTGTTTTAAAAATGGTAAAATTAAGCAACTTGATTTCCCTCTGCCTTCCACTGTCTTCTGAACCTGATTAAAACTCAGTGACTGTTTGGATGGGCTCAGAAACATGTCTTTAAAATTTAATAGTGTGGCCAATGTATAATTCTTCACCCCCTTTTGGCAATTAGCAGAATTGGTGGATCATTGTTCAGCTTCCAGTTCTTGTTTTGTGTATTCCATGTGGCCATGAAAGTGGGAAACCTTACACTTAAGGTGCTGATGAGGAGGAGGAGGAAGAGGTTATGACCTAGTGTGATGGGAGGAAAGCCAAACCCAACTCATTCAGGAGGTACTTGCTGAGAGAAGAAGCGAGGCCCAACACTGTGGTATGGAAACAGTAATCCAAGACTGGAATTTGTTATTCCTTGTACTGCCTTTGTCTCTAATTTATAGGAACATCCCCAATGCTCTTAGTGCTGCAAGCAGTGAGCAAATCTAAACCCACACAGAGGAAGAATGGAGAAGGGTGGATCAAGGCATTGTGAAGTGCAGCAAATACAGCCAGGTAGAGAATGAACTTATGAGTCAAGAGCCTGAGTAAAACCAGCCCATCTTGCAGGCAGTTTTAATCCTTAAGGTTCACATTTGCTACAGAGGTGCCTTCACTGAGGTTTATGGTCTCCAAGTGCTCCTGGCTTATGTTGCACTCACCCATCGCTAGGCATTTGGCAGTGGAGCAGTTCCATATTCTCTCCTTTTTATACATTGCACTTCCCCATGTATAGGGAAGAGTTTTATATAGCCACAAAGAGTTTTATATGCCTTGGTGACATTTAATCTGCATACTCTCCTCTACTTCTCCGTTTTCCTAATGAACAAGCTGTAGGCTGCATATTTTGCATACATTAATGCTTTGTCACTTCAAACTCAAGGCAGAAGACTGTTCCAGGCAGAAATACCATCTTCTTCCTGTCACAAGTCTTAATACAGGAGAATATAAAAACCACAGCATTTAGAACCTTTTAACCAGTTTTAAGAAGCACAGGGTGTTTTCCTGTCTCATCTGTTTATAATAATGCTTAAGATCTTAAATGAGAACTGTTTCTCCATGTGGGAAGCACAGAGTTCATTAATAATAAAATACAGCCTTTTCCTAAGCTGTGTACATTCATGATAGACTGTGGCCAGGAAATGTTCATCCCTCCCACCAGGAATTGATGCAAAAATCACCAGATGTGACCAAGGTTACACAGTGGTTGCATCAGAAGGGAGATCTAATCTTTGCTTCCAAAAATAAGAACATACACACATAGGCAAAATGTAATAAATTGCTTAAGACTGAGGCTAACTGAAACAAATGTGTAGCTTTTTTGGTAGTTTACTGCCAGGCAGTTAGTGTAAATGGTGTGCTCCAGAGAAGGGAGATGTGCAAAATACCCATGTGACAAAACTACTCCCCCATTTTAGCCAGTTGCACCTTTAAGTGGATGCTGAATGTGTGTTTGAAGGATGGCAACTGCAAGATAGTATTTTCCCAAGAACAAATAGTCTTGTTGGGGAGCAAAGCTGTTCAGTGTTTTCTATTCCACTCATGAAATGGAGGTGAACTTTTCTGGCATTTATAGAAAGAAACAAGCCCAGAGGACACAAGAGAGCAATCATACTTGCACATTTTTGTGTTCACATCGCAGTGCAAGGGGGGATTGTGGTGTAAGAAGGACAGATGTCGATCTGGGGAGCACAGACTTCTCAGGACAGGCTGGAAGGACCCACCAAAAAAAAAGCATCACAGCCCACGGGGATCCCTTGGCTTTCCCCCACTTCTTAGCAGCCCCACTTCTGCTTCAAAGCATCAGCCACAATCCCTCCATGTGTTTGTGTGCACATTTTCAACGTGGCATTAAGGAACGAGGCTCTCTATGTACAGAGGCAGGATTTGTTGAGGGAGCATCCCATGCTGCCTCAAAAAGGGCACTGACTTACAAGTTCACCACCACACATCCCCACGGAGACCCTGAAATGTTAGATCTTTAAGGATACAGGAGACCTAAAATATTTGTTTTAGAAGGAAAGTGGTCTTGCCCTACGGATCTGTAAGGGGCATGGAAAGGATGATGGTTTGACAGGTAGAGAAACATACAGCATACACCTCTCACAGCCCCTTAGGGATCATCAAACCTTTTTTTAGTGGTAGGGAAGCTTTGTGGGGGGTTTGGCTTGGGGTTTGTTGCAGGGTTTTTTCGCATGGAGAGGTGTTCATTTGTTTTGTGCAAGCAGAGAAATGGGCAACAAAAAGCCAGAACTGTGTGTTCATAGCATGTCTGTAGCATCAGCACCTTTTCTGTGGAGATTGCAGTGTTTGGAAGCATTCCCTTACAGCAGCTCACTAATACTTATTAGCTAGAGATCACGGGGTCCCTCTGGCAGAGGAGGAAGTATTCACTTTCTCATGTAGTAGTTAGCTAAAACCTGACCATTTGATCATAGTTTGACCAAAAAGGATAAAATCAATCATAAAATGAATATATATTCCCAAATCAAAGCGTGTTTCCTAATTGGCAACTTTTCCTGCACTGCAGTAACAGCTTTCAACACGCTTGATGTGATTTTTGCACATTGCAATTTGGTCTGTGGAGTTCTAATGATGGTACATGAGGTGACATTGATTTTAGGCTTATTTTTCTCCTTTGCTGTTTTTCTCAGTCACCTGCTATGGTGCCTGAATCTACACACATAAAATGGAAGTGTCACAGCCACAGCACTGTCACTGCCTCTGAGCTCCCCTCCTTTGATGTTAAGAGAGCCTGCAGAGCCCAGGCTCCTGGCTAAGCATCAGAAGGAAGCTGCTTAATGCAGGCTATCTGAACAGCCTTTTGCTGCCCCTTGTCACCGCTTGTAAGGCTTTCTTAAAGTCACATGTTTGCTTAACAATGACATTTTTAGAGGAATCTTTAGCGAGGGCCCAGCAGAATTCAGACTGGGAGCGTGTCTGAATACGTTGACTTAAGTACATTGTAGTTTTATGTAGCTATAGAGGACAGTTGTCGTGGTGGTTTGGGGATGTCTGTCTCTCTGGTTGCCTGCTCTGTGAAGCTGTTTGCACTGCGCTGGGTCAGAACAAGAAATATGACAGGGGGTGTAATGAAAACATCGGGAGCTCTCATTAGGGCTGGCTGACCTTTCCGTCTGAGCTGTGGGTCTGCAGCAGGTTCCAGCAGAAACAAATGTCCAAGGAACTGTTTAAAATTAAGTGGTCACTTAGTTTAAGTGACACAGTATCAGCAGCAGTATCCCTCTGCTTCATGGGCAGCCTCACACAGATACTTCCCAGTCCATAAAAAAGTAATTTTTCAGGATCACAGAAATACCAATACTGGCACAAGGAAGATAATTTTCCACTAGGGTGAAAAATTCACATGCTTTACCTAGCATTAATTTAATCAAAATATTAGACACGCCAAGTTGATAACTTGACCTTGGCTTCTGAAAATTTTTGGATGATCCTAAAGAAAGCTTGGGGCAGAGAAGATAGACCAGACAATCAAATTTATCTAAACTGAGCTTATGAATTACATTTATTTGTACTGTTCTTGATGAAAAGCTGAATTTCCAACTCCCTTCCTTCCCTGGAACTGGTTGTTATTTCTGGCATCAAAATCAGTGATATCATCAATTCCTGATCACTTTGTCTGTGTGTGGCAGCCCCATTCCTCTTCTCGTGGTCTACCACAAACACTGCTCTACTCAGAGACCCTGGGGAGGACAGGACTTGGTGCACAGTTGTAACAGCAGAGACTCCCCCTCAAGGAGCTTCTGATTAAGATCTCGAGGCAAAGTGCTGTTTAATTTAAGGAAAGATAATACCCAGAGGTGATATATTCAGTCACAGCTTAATTGAAATCAAAGAGCAGGCAAAAAGGTGAGGGAGACAGCAGACAAAAGGTTAAGCAGAGCACCTTGTATCACATGTTCAGCTGTTGATTGTGGAGCATAAGCCGAAAATCAAGTTTTATTGCGTGCCCTACAGTGATTTCTGTGTTCAAAATGAAATCAGTAAAACAGGCACTTGTTTATCTCCATAAGTTATTGCAGCATGTGTGACAAGAAAATAAAGAAGTTGTGAAATATTATTAGTGCTTTCTTTTTTATTGATTACTGTGTTTCTTTAGCTGCAGGAAATACTGGAGAAAATTTATGGCTCCAACCTTTAGTTTAAAAATTAGTGTAATTGTTAAACTGTGGAATTATGAACATCTGCTTGTCGAACAGTTACAAAAAGACAACCTTTACAAAAAGCACCTAATATTCTGCCTGCATCAGGACACTTTCACACAATAACAAGAGCTGATCAGTAAGAGTAATAATCTGCTTTAAAAGGGGAATGTAGATGACAGTAAATAAGAACTGTTGAAACAGGCAGTGCAAGGCACATAATGAGGGTGTTTCAAAGACATTTGCAGTAAATACAGGGGTTTTTTTTTAATAACATGATGTTTACAAGTTCCTCTCACTTTTTACTCCTGAGTCTGTCACAGTAATTCCACTGGCTTAGATGGCACAGTAATCAAGTCAAGCCTGATGAGAGTTGGATTTCTATTTTAAATCATACTCACTTCATCCTCCTAGTCCACTTTTGCTCGGAAATGTTTCCTCCACAGAATGTTGTGCTCTTCTTTCAGAAGAGTTAAATAGTGGGGGCAGTAGCTTTTCAAATAAGCTGTTGGTTTATACCAGCCTTTGTGGTTGACACTTTATCTGTCCATAAATTTTTAAGCTGCCATTGCAGTGCTGTTGTGTCTTTCGGGGAGTGATGCCTCACTTTGCCCCATCCAAAGCGTCTTCCCTTTGCATGAGTTCCGTCTGCCCAGATTCAGAAGAAACTAATTAAAAGAAAATACTTTTAAAGGTTGTTTCTTGTTTATTGTAAGATATTTGAGTTCTGAAGGCATCTTTCATCTGATGATTAGCATCAAAGCATTTTGTAAGCCTTGATCCTTTCGCTTTCTCAGTGGTCTCAAGGTATTTTGAGAGAAAGGTTTTACGTACCTCGGAGTTGAAACGTACTTCTTAGCAGCACAGAGGAAGGTGACACAGCAGCTTGGGCCAGAACTAAAAAGACAAGTGATGGTTGGCTAAAACTGTGAGAGGAAGCTGATGTGGAAAATGGAATACATGAGTGCTTCACACTTACATCTTATTTTGTCCCTAAAGCTCTGGAGGAAATAAAGAACTGGGCATGGAGCAGAGATTGCAGAAAACAATGTAGAGCTTGAAAAGGGAGGTGTAGATGAAAAACAGCAGTGCTGAGTCTCAGGTGAGAGCCAGCTTATGGGAGACCAAGGGCTTCATCATGGCCAGCAGGTGTGTTGGATGAGCAGCAACATAGCTGGGATGTGTGTCCTTGAAAGTCCTCTTGTAGCTAAGAACTGGGAAATCCAACAGCACTCAGGAGAACTGCTGAGGATCTGGTAAGGCAAGGCAGCCAGGAAGGGAAAATCAAGTGACCATCCTTTGTCAATAGGGATGTGGCCAACAAAGCCATCCAGTTCTGGCCAATACGTGTTTCTTCTGGTGCAGGAGTGCTGAAAAACAGTTATTCAGTGTCAGCTATAACCCTCTGAGATGTTACACATGCTCTTTATTTCACACGGAGAAATGGTCATAAGATTATTTGAGCCTTTCACTGTAGAAAAATTGAACGAGTCTTTGCAAGAAAGAATGGGCAGATATGACACAAGGTGTAACAAACACCATCCAGTGAATCACCTGCTCCTGATTTTCAGAAGTGTTTAGCACCTCCACCAGGAATAATGATTTTAAAAGCTCTGTAGATTGGCTTGGTAGTCTTTGGGAACAATTTATTCCCCTAGTATCATGAGGAGATGTACACAGGGTGAGCTGGCAGAACATGCTCTGACCCACTACAACACAGACATGTGTCTCAGTCTTCAGTAACTAGCTGTCAGTCCTTAAAGGTGATGCTGAAATGGAAAAGGATAAGGAGCCTGGGAAAACAATGGCCAAATTTGTTTAACATACTTTACAACAGTGGTCATGTCACATAATTTTAAGCAAGTCTTGTTCGTTAGAGGCTGAGTCTCTCCATCCAGTGCTGTAGAAGCCTGAAGGAATCACAAAGAATTTGTCTAATTGGCATCATGGATGAAGGCTGCTGAAGCATGGGGAATGACCAGATCTTCTGCACCAGTAATGATCTTATTGCCATAGTTACAGTTGTTTGAATCTCCCACTCCCTGCAAGGCGACAAATCACATTAAGAATATCTGCAAAACCCTGAAAGTCTCACCTAGGGTACAAGTAGTTGAACAGCTGCCTTAAAAGCCAGTTCAGCCTGTAGTCAGGCCCAATCCTGCTTCAGCTGTGGGGGAAGCCCTCATTGTCTGTAGAATTAAAACATCTGTACACTCCTTAATCCAGGTGCTGGCACCTCAGGGACTCCTTCAGCTTTGTGGATGCTGAGCAGGCTGAGCCCTGCGAGGTAAAGAAGAAGTTTCTTGTGAGGCATCCTGCCTAGAGAAGGGAATAAGTATAATTCTTGCAAACCTGCTGAGATCAGGAGCCTGGGTTAGAACAGGGGCACTGAGATGAGTGTGAGTTGGTGTTGACTTGTCTTGGCAAGGCTGAAATGTGGATTTCCTTCCATGAGATGAGAGTGTTGATTCCAGCCACCCATGAAATTTCAGCCATCTTTGATTTCCCATCAGGAAGCTGTTCTTCTTCCTGAACAGAGCTTCTTCCTGAACAGTGCAGGAGTACAACAGCACAGGGTGTCAGTAAGAGCCAGAGCAAGGGCTCATCACTCTTGTCTGAAGAGCCTCAACTCTTGTTATGTGAATTAAAGAATTGAAGTCTCAGAGGAATGTGGTTACTAACCCACTATGGCACTTTTAATGCCAGGTCATATTCCAACCCTTAAGATTGGTATCTTTTTCTCCCCTCTTCATCTTTCTTTTAGCAAGCAACAGTAGCTTCTTTTTCCACTTTTTCCATTTTCTCTTGTCTCAAACTGGATGGTAAACAGGGTGGCCTGACTGAGTCAGGTGCCTCACAGATTTTTAGATGAGTTTTCCTTTCCAAAGCACTTTGTCTCAATTTCCTGGCTTGTTAGGATCTGTGTGGTGGTTTGGGTAGTTTCAGCATACTCTGTAATCCACTGTCTGTCTTTTTCCATGGAAAATGTGAGGATGTCATTGTCAGGCATGCATAGCAACTAGGCTGTCAGGCATCTTTGCATGTATGTTCTGTTATTTTGTAAGCTGACTTGATAAATTGAGGATGGGTTTCACACAAACAGACTTCTGAGGCATCGCTTAGTACAATTAATGGGATGGGCGAAGGGTCTTTTCATCAAGCACTCTGTCTTTGTGCTCATCTGCCATCTCCTTTTATGGACTCATTTAAGGTGAGTCTGAAAAGTGCTCAAGGTTTCAGGAGAACCATCCATTTGAATCTTTTAATTGAGGCAGGGAGAGCAGAAGCAGCAAGAAAACTTGAAACTCTGGAAAGGGGAAGAATTTGTCAATGGGTCTGAGACCAGCCTTGCTGCAAAGGTGCACAGGTTTGGAGAGAGGCGGGGCATGTCTTTTTCTGACAGTTTGCTGTGACTTTTGTGATGGTGTCAGTAAGCCTTTCCCTCCCTCTCAAACACTGAGTTTCACCTCTGGACCATTGCTTCTCAGGGCACTGCAGCTTGCAGAGGGGGATTTTTTCAGTATGTCATGGGAAATGTAGTCCTCTTAGAAGCCCTTGACTTGGAGAGAAACCCTGACACAGAAATACCCATGGGGAGCCACAAGAGTACTCCCAGTTACATATCATTATGACAGTGTTCAACTTTCCATTAAAAACAAACAAACAAACAAACAAAACTTCTTTTTCATGAAAAATGCTTTTCTACATCTTTTTTCCAAGCCTTTGCCTACATCTTTTGCACAATTGAACCTGATTATTCAGCAGCGTGAAAGGGATGAACTTTGCATCTGCCCAGCACGCTCCGCACTAACTGCATTAAGCTCGCCTCCTTGGCTCTGTGAATGAATGCTTTGAACTGTCACCTGTAACCAATTTCATAATGGCCATTAATAACATCTAAAAGTACATGTGCATGGAAGAAGGAGGGAAGCAAGCACTCTCCTTTAGGTGATTGAGCAGCTGCATTATATCTGCATTGTCTTGGCAGAGTTACTACTTTTCTGTGAAACCATGGGTTGGGATTTTTTTGCTTGCTGGGTGAATTGACAAAGATTGTATCAGGCACAACTTAGAAGGCATTGGATCAACAAAATACAAGGACTCATACTGTATTATGCCTTTCACAAGTTGTCAGAACAGTGGGTCAATTCTCAGTTATCAATAGTTTGCAGTGAGAAATCAGGCTGTGGTCTTTGATATGGTTTTTAAGTTGACCCCTACTGACTCAACGGTGCATGCAGAGGATGTCTGCAAACACATCCTTGATTTTAGGTTATAACCAAGCTGTAGGAAACAAAACCTCCATGCCAAATAAATTATAGAATACTTTATTTTACTTAATCTTGCCCAGCAAGCTAAAATAAACATGCATCCTTAGATGTACCAGTAATTCATGTAACATGATAATTACTCAGTGTGCAATCATTACATTTCCAATAGCACTCATTATCCCAACAGCTCTCAGATTTCTGCAGCAACACTTGGCTTGTAGCTAGAATATCATTTTGCAAGTTTCTGAAGGCATTTTTTTTGCTTTGACTAGCATTGATTGCATTTCATTTACCTTTTTGCCTCTGCTATTGTTTATTGGTGAGAGTTTATCAATTAGCTCAGTCAAGATCCCAACTAAAACTACAGTTTCACCCACTAAAAATCAATAAGGAAACTCATTAACTCTTTCCAAAACCCAATAAGGAAGCAGCAAATCAAGTGTTCACAGCAGATATGTGCACAGGGCTTTGGTTGAATAGTTTATCTGATGATAAAATTATGGTTTTTCTTGACTTTAACTACCTACCAAATGCAGCCTGAACCTGCAAACAATTTGTTCCTGCCTTGCCCTTTTGCTTTTGTTTCAAAATACTGAAATAAAGGTGGTGTTTTCAAAGAGGATGTATTTTGATAGTTTAGAAAATATATCTTGAAATAAAGGTTATGGAAATGTGAAAATACTACTATTTTTGAAGGTTAAAACTATGCTAAAACCATGCCACAATATTGTGTGCAGGGACAGGAAGGAAGAACAGGAAATGTTATGCTGCTCAGCTCAGACTAAAACAACCACTCTTTGCTTCCACTTCCAAGTGACTTTGTCCTTTTGACCTCAATGGACATCCATTCCTCATGTTTAAAATGGGAGTCCATCTGGAGTATATTTTGGGGGACATGGGCTAAAGCTCTTTTGTGCTTTTCATGATGAGGCTAAGGTAGTGACCTTCGTAGCAGAAAGCAATAAGAAATCATTTTGTATTTTAGTTTGGTGTGAAAAATTCAAGAGGAATGTATCTAATGATGAGCTAACTAATTCTAATGCAGAAGCAGTAGGTGTTTTCAGCAGCGCTACAGCAGGACCAGCTTTCAAATGCCTTTTAGATATGGGCAATAATTCTTGCTCTTTCATACTACTGTGGCAGCTAGAGGCTTCCAGCCAAGCCTGGATCTGGTATCCTGTGTGATGCTGCAGTGTTTGTGCACACACTGCAAGACATTCCTGTCCCAGAAGATGTGCTAAAATAAGCAGATAAGACAAAAATACTGGGAGAAAGGAAATATTTTTTTATTTTTGCTTGTTCAACTGATGAAGATAGGGGAGAAGTTAAGAGATGCTTCCTGATTCCACGTGAAGTTGCAATCACAGCCCTGAGGCAAACACTAGCACTTTCATTTCCAGTAGGATACTTTAATCTTGTATTATCCTTCATGTGCACAGGAACCAGAACACAGCAGTTGGGAAACATTGTGCTTCTCATATTTTGAAATGGTCCAGAGCAAGCAGCCATTTTTGGCATAACAAAACTGCTTAAGGCTTGTCAACAATTAACATCGTGTTTAGAATGGAAAACATATATTTTTAAAATCTGCTTCACTCTGATCAGATTAGAAAATAGTGTCAAGGCAATTAAGGGAAAATAAAGAAGGATGAAACTGCTCTCAGAGTAATGGAAAAATAATTATCAGTGTGCCAGCTGATGGCATGCTGTCCCTGCAGGATGCCAGAGGAGAAACATCTATTTCCAAAGTGCTTTTGGGGCCTCATCCTACATTGTGCTCAGCCTGCTCAGTTCCCATGCAATGTTGATAGAAACTAGAGGCAGCCAGCACCTCAACAGCTGCCCTGAGCATCTTCCAGGATCAGCCCACCACGGACAAGAGCAGTTTGTGCACTGGCAATGAGAGCAACGCAAAGGAGTTGAAAACACAACAAAGGAAAATAAAATGTGTTGGAAAATTTCCTTGTTAAAGATGATGGGTTTTAATTGTGATTTATTAACATGGTTGCTTCCATGTTTCCAGTGATTGTCTGTTGTTTTGGAAAAGTGTCTCCTTGGATGTGCTGACACCATTGTGTCTGTTTGTGGTGAGAGATCTCCACAAAACAGTTCAGGAGCTGGGAGACTGCTGGTATACTGGAAAGTGTGTTCAGAGGGCTTTTCTTCAGATCTTGGAGAAAAGCCCTCTGAACTTTGGTGAGGAGATTATCATGAAGGGACTTTGAAACCTTGTCCTTTTGCTCACAATAAGTTACTCATAGGAAGGGGAATTGAAAATAAAACTCTGATTTTAATGAAAACTTTAGGAATGTTTACATTTGCTTTCATGGCCTTTGGTGTCTAAACTCTTGCAGCAGCAAAGGTTCTGTACTGGGAGCTAGAACCAGTGCAGCTACTCATGGCAGAGGAAAAAAAAATAGCGAATTCCATTAAGCTGTTGGATTTTATTCTGCCTTGCTGCTATTTAGCAAAGGTAAATGCATTGTGAAAACGAGGAGACAGCAGCCATATGCTCTGGCCTGTGACATGAGCACATGTCAAGTGGTTCTGAAGTCTTCCTTTTCTTGGCTAAACAGGCAATGGCAGCAGGAGAGCTCATGCCTCACCCTCCTGCTCTAAATGTCCTTAGACCTTTCTAAGTACAGCCAAGGGGAGGAACTTCCTTAATCAACCTCATTGGTGATCTGACTGAAGGTCTTTAGCAAGGTTTATTATTTTCTTCATCTTTGGCCTGAGTTGGTGAGATGGGTAATTAATTATAGTTTATCCATTTGTCAGGATGATTAAAGCAGCTCTGCTGTGTAGCTTGACCTTCAAGTAACCGGAGAATTCTTTTCACTTAACGCTACCCTACCACTGCATGAAATTTGTGCAGCCTCTTGCACCTAATATTTTCATCTCCATTTTTCTGAATATTTTGTATTCTTCTAGTACGATATTTTTTAATCTAGAAATTACATAGAATCGTTCTCACTGGGATTGGAAGAATTTCTAAGGCCCACAAGAACATTCATATTGAATATTGTGAGCAGTCCTGTAGGTTTATTAGCTTTTCTACAGATCTACATCCCTTTTATTGAAACTAATATATAAAACTTCCCTGCCTCTTAGTGATTTATTCTCTTTCTTTACTGAAGCTAAAGATAAATCTTTTGTGATCCTGCTCTCAGAGGCTTTATTGAAAACCACACTTCTGCTTATAGAGGCTCCTGAGAGAACCAGTTTAAATGCCTCCCAGAGTGGTGGAGGGTACTGAGGTTTTTGTACTGAGACTCCAGACTGATGCTGGAAAGGTGCTCCTCCAATCTTGCTTGTGCTGAAACAGTAAAATAAACTGAGGCTATCTTTCAGATTTTGTTTGTCTTTACCATTACTTGTCTTGAAAAGTCTCTCCATGCCTTCCTCTTTTCCAAATTATCTCTTTCAACTGGTCTAACTAGGCAATTCCAGCAGATATTCCTGTTTCTGTCTTGGGAAGGACTTTTGATCTTGGATCATCAATTGTAGTGGTACAGAACTGGCAGCATGATGGAGGACAGGAAACCTGAAACTTGGCCACCTTCCTTCTGGTGTCCTCTTGAGAAGTGTCTGCTATTTACTCCCTGGTGACTTTCTCACAGCACCATTGTCTGTTAGTTAACCACATGTCAAAGGAAAATGTTCTAATTTAAAATACAATGGTGCCTGGTGCCAATACTGTAATTGTGCATTCACGTTCATAGATCACTTCAGAAAACTCCAATATTGGCCAGAGTAGAGAAGTTGTGAGCAAAGATTCCATAAGTCATGAGATTGCCTTAAAATCCTGAGACTCCAGAGTGCGTGGATGTGAATTTCTCTTGGGTATTTCTTTAGGGTTTATATTTTTCATGTTTTCCCCTGTCAGCTGAAAAGCCAGTCACTTATGAATAAAAGAAAAGCTGAGAACTTCCTTCATGTTAGAGGGCTTCAGGAGCCACAACTTGAGCATGAAATGTCACTGGGTTTGTAATGAAATCACAGGAACTGGCAGGACTGCCAGCTTTCTCTCCCTCGCCTACTTCTTAAAACAAAACCCTTTAAAGTTGGACTACCGTTCCTATAATAATTGTAATTAAATATTGCTGTCCTTTAATACATACCTCCTATTCTGTGACCTTGTGTAATTATTTTGCATTAAACGCACGATTAACAGGAGATAGAAGCGCTTGATAATGATAAATAGCTGAGCATTTGGTCTATGTCAGGTGTGAGTCCACCTCTTTTTTTGTGCTGATGTTTTTTAGCTGCAGTTACATATCTGTAATCAAGCTGTAGTAAATACTTTGAGGAAACTTTTGCATTATTCCTTCCAAAATGGGTTTTTCTCAGCAGCCCAAACTTTGGTAATTTAAAACCAAACATATGCGTTGTCCGCACATTTCAAGTAGCAGCTGGATTAAAACCTTTTGGATGAGATTTTAATGAATGACTTTGTTTTCTCACTGAATCAGTGCAGGGAGTAAATTTTTAATGACTCATTAACAAAGTTAATAGTTTTGAAAATCATTACAGTGCAATTCCATTATTTTGTTTCTTTTTGTAGAGGGACTAATGCTCCATGCATCATAGTAATGTTTTTCTTTTGGTGCTTCCAACAAAAGTTGTTCTGACTCAGAGCTTCCTCTAGGAAAGGTGTTATGAAAATGGCAATTTAGAAATACTCTGAGATGCTCAGGAGTTGGATTTAGGAACACAACAGAACTACTTGAGAGCCAGACCCTACAGCCTATATGGGCCCCTTTAGAAGATACATACCTAATATGCTTTTCCAAAAGTATTTGAGTAGCCTAACATCTTGATTTAAGCAGGAATCAGAGGCCAAATTTCTACAAGTACTCTACATAACCCTATAAGCTGCCTAGTTGTTTTATTTTCCTTCCTTCACTGTTTGAAACATTTCAGGTGGTCCTAGGTCTGCATTCATATGCCCACTGACCAGCAGCCTTAGCCTGGCATAATAAGAGATTTATGCACAATACTGTGTATTTTTTTCTAACTACAGGCAGCACTTCCTCTTGGCTATATTTTATGTACAGGCATAACTTTTATAGGAGCCTTCTTGCTACAGCTGTTGCCATGAAAATCATTCTGTTTCATTCAGTTCAGATTGACTACTTTGAGTGGATAAAAAAAAACCCCTAAAATTATTTTCTGCAATTTATCTCCTAGTCAAATGCCTGTATAGTCCATTGCCCGCTGAGTGAAGAGAATTTATAATAAATGTTAGCTAACAAGCTTCTTCCTTGCTAACTAGAGCATTAAATTCATTGACAAATGTTGTCATGAGTTGGTTTGTGAGGAAATAAATGGAGTTCAGAAGTAAGGAGAAGAAATATGAGGCCACAGAAAGGGACCTGGAGAAATTTGAAAGCTTAACACTTGTCAGCATTAGAGAAGATCTTTGTCCTGACAAAACTATACAGAAAAATATTTAATAAAGTGAATAATGGAGGTAGTATGGAGGTAGTCCCCCAAATCATACTTAAAAGTATATAGGGATCAAGAGATAGCAAAAAGTGTGAATTTAAAACTAAACTGTGATTCCCATTGATTTGAAAGCAATTCATGGGACCAAATGAGATAAATACAGCTGAATTTACTGCTTGTGAGCATTACCTCCCATACAGTTCATGGCCAGACCACCCAAGGTGTCTGAAAGCATCAGGAGATGGTATTTACTGTTTTGCAGACAATGCCAGTATTGAAACCCTGCAGCTGGAGCCTAAATGTAAAATAGCCATAAGCAGAGGTGACTTCCCCTCTTGCCTATCCAGCCCCAGACAAGCATTTTGTAATTTTGACCCTTACAAGATTGTGGAAATTAAGGAACCTCTAAGCCTGCAGCAGATTTCTAGTGAGGCCTTATGGTGCTGTTCTGGGGGCATTACATTTCTGAAATACTCTAAATTTTAAGACATATCATCTCTATTTTGCATGTTTCCTGCTTGTCTTCATATGCATCTGTGTCATGGTGGGGACTGTGATCCAGGAGATCTTCATGGATTGCATTTCCTTAGTCTGCAGGCAATAGACCCTGCAATAGCCTCAGTCTTGAGGCTATTATAATTGTTTATTATTTATGAGGCTATTATAATTGTTTTGCAGGGACAAAAGCCTGCTGTCATAAGAGTGAACTGGGTTACTAGCAGAAATTAAGTGCCTTCAAGAACAAGACTACAGGGAATCAGGGTTTTATGAACCACCATGGCTCCTACCTATCCAAAAATTGCCTGCAGATCCCACCATTTCAGTCAAAAATGGCAAATTACCCATGTATCACTTATCCTATCTCATTCCTGCTCCTGGTGCAGCCCAGGTTTGTTCCCCTTTGACAGGGACACAGATTTCCTTATCGGTCTCATGGTGGTGGTGCCTAAAACTCAGGGCTGGCACTGCTGTGCCAGGAGCTGGCATGACTGAGCAGGTCTTCAGGCAGTCTGGTTTCAAAGGAACAAATTTATTTTTTACATTGCAAGTGTCCCCTGATTTTAAGGACAAGAAAGAGATCCATGGAAAAAGAGTAACCACCTTCAGGGACTAGACCTTGCTAAGCAGCACAGACAAAGAAAGGGAACCAAGATTTTTGGGCAGCAGCCTGCAACCATCAGGGCTGGCTGTTTCTGCAGGTGCTCTGTAGTTTCTTAACAGGTTATTGCTGTTTTATTGTAGGTGCTGACACAGGTTGTATGCAAGCTGTCATAAAAGTTGGATTTAGGTGCATGCATGTTTAGGTCAATGCAGAGAGAGAACAAGCAGGATTTGGAAGGGAGGGTGCTTCACATGTGCTGCCTGTTACAAGGTTTAATTCAAGGGGAGATTCAGTGCTTTGTCCTCACCAGAAATCAGTAAACTATACTGTGCACTAGAAGTTCAGTGTAGAACTGTTCTTAGAAATGGCAGTGCTGAAAAATGAAATGAGCTGGTATTATCAGTGCCTCATTCAGCACTGCAGTATTTTTAATGGTACTTATTGATAATTTATAGATTCTAATTGGTAATTCCCACTTTTAATTATCTTACATTTAGTTACAGCAAATGCTCCCCTCGTTCTTTAATGTAAATAAATTTGTGTGAGCATGTGTTTAATGGCCTCTTTCATATTTTCCTTTTAACCAGCACTGGAATTTATTCTGCTCAAGCTAAGCACCTCCATATTTTTGTGGCAGTTTACTTATCTATCATTCTTCTGAAAATATCACAGACAAGATAAATGGATTGGCACCAATTTGGTACTTGGGTGATTAATGTCAAAGCTATTTCTAAACCATTAGTTTGTTATACATGGTATTTTATCTTTGTTTGGAAAAAAGATGCACTAAGTGCAGATGCTAACTATAGATTAAGAAAACTAAATTTATTTTGAAAGATAATAAACTTTGGAGAGGGGATTGCCTCCAAAAGTAATGTCCTCACCCATAAGTGCTCAGTGTTAAAAATTTTTATTTTAAATCCACTTTTACTCATTAGGTTGAGGTGATTGTCTGCTAAATAACAATACACTACAGAAACACTGATTTATGTTTTGTTTAAAAAAAACCAAACACCACCACTACTCAAAATGCATTGTTATTCCTGCACACCCCCAGAAACTGAGGGGACTGAACAATTTGATACTCCAATCCCAGTATCAGATTTTGTATATGTCACTTCTGAGTGAAGATATTTCATCCCCAACAAAAACTGAAGGCTGTCCTTTGGTGCCTTTTTCACTGATTTGAGTTACAGATGTGATTTAATGCCTGTATACAGCCTGGGTAGAGGTTTGGGTCTGGGTCCCACAGGGCCTTCCATTTTGCCAGCTGCAGCTTCTACTGAAAGAAGCAAAATTTCTAGCCAGGTCATGCAGAGCAAATTTCAGTCCTGACTGTGTAGCTGATCAGTGGATGTCACTGGTGGTGGTCAGCCAAGGGTGTCACACATTGCAAAAGGTCTGGGAGGGAATGATTCTGAGTGGTACAAACTGTGAAACAGACACACACAGTCTCTGTGTGCAGTGTGTCACCTGAACCTGCAGAGCAATAAGGCAGGGAAATGGAACTATGAATTACTGGGGGCAGGGAAAGATGGTCAATAGTGTGATATTAATGAGATTCATGGTATGGATTTCCATTTCTCAGCTGCAGTGCTGCTGAGAGAGGAGTAGTAACAACTGTGATGTATCTCATGGAGGTTAGATCTTGTGTGCTGTCTGTTTACAAACAAGTTTTGCACCCCAAATCAGTTCTTGGTAGCTACAAAGTTATTCCAGCAGCCCAAAGATACCCTAGTCCTTGATTAGCTGGGAAGTTGAACTTGGAGTGATGTCCATGGCAAACCAAAGCTATGGTTTGGAATAGCATACTGTATTTTGATTTCTACCCTTAAATATTAGTTTTTCATTCTGTATTGTGTCTAAAAATACTCTAATATTTAACTCTAAGGGATTAAAATGGCTTGATTCTTAAAAGTGTTCTCCTAGCAGCAGCCAGGGAGATTGGAGAAGAGTGCCAAGTAACTTGAAGACATATAATTAGCACTGTCAAGCACATTTCCCCAAGGATAGGACTCTTAAAAAGCCTTGATTTCCAGGAATCCCTATGGAAATCAACTTGTGTGTCCCAAGCACTTTTGCGAATTAGGCTGCTTGTGTTGTCAGTGAGCTATCCTTGTGCAATTTGAAATGTTTGTAGGTGAATATCAGTTTCTGCAGGGATCATGCATGGTGACTCCTGTGCACTTTGGCCATTCAAACAATGCACTGACAACAAGAAATGTTTCTGTGTGTCCCACAGTCTGTCTGCATGTGGCATCTCATGTCGCAGTAACTGAGAAAATTTTTCAGTTGAATACAACTAATTTTGCAAAATGAGAGCTAGTGAGAAAGAAAAGTGAACACAGGAAGATAGAAAACACCATGACAGAATTAATACAGTAATCTGTTCATCAATTTCTGTTTGAAGAATATGTCAAGTTCTTTTATTTTTATTTGTATCAGATGGATCAGCACTGCTTCCAAGAATAAAATCATATCTTGTTGTTCTTTTTGCTTTCTTTCATTTTCTGCCCAGGACACATAATCAATATCTATAAATTTCTTCATTCTAAACATTTCAATGTGAACTTTTTTAAAAATACTTTTAGCTAAGTCTTAATAGGCAAAACACTTTTTTTCCAGTGAACACCTTAAGGCTTGTTGAACTTCCTTCCTGCTCAGCACTTGGAGTGAAACCTTCATCTGATAAGAAAGCTAAGGGGAATCAGTGGCAAAGGTGTCCCTTAATCTCTCTGCAGGAACCTCTTTATTTCTGGGTAGAAAATGCTGCAACTTCAGCATTTTCACTACCTTTCTTGATGTAAAATTTTAGGGTTTTCATTTAAAAACTGGCAACCAAAACATATTTACCTCACTATATGTGTTCCTGCTTTTGGTAGGAATCATACAATTGTGGTAGAATAGTTTGGGACCTCCCTGCCTTGGGCACAGACTTCTGTCACTCACTGCATCCATTTGCCTAAAGCTGTGTCCAGTTTGACTTTGAGCAATTCCAGTGATGAGACACCTACAATTTCTCTGGGCAACCTGTTTTAGGTTCACCTACAATTTCTCTGGGCAACCTGTTTTAGTTTCTCCCCCTACATTGTAAAAAACTGTTTTCTTTACATCCAGTCTAACTTTTTGCCCTTTAGACACGGAGATTTTGAGTCTTTGTATTTGCATTGCAAACTTGAGCACATTTAATTAAAATAAGAACAAAAGCATATAAGCATTTCCAATTACTTGGGTGCCATTAATCTTTGGATTAATTTTCTTGGAGCAGCTATAATTTCCATGTGATGCTATTAAATAGTTGTCTGGGGTGTTGCTCCTAAGTAGGGATCTGCTGCAGGAGTGTGGTAGATGTGAGCTGGAGCACTGATCATTGTTTGTCTTGATGGACAAAACCTGAGTTGTGCTTGGCATGCTGGGGTGAGGAAAACAGGGTGAAGAGCATGCATCTACTGCATTGTGGAACATAAAACAGAGAAAATAAGAAATGAGAGAGCATGAATACGTGCATGTCTGCAGCGTACTTGTGTTCACAGACCTCTAACTCTAGAACTATTCATTCTTTGTCATCTGGGTGTGGGTATTCAGGAGATGTAGGATACATCATGCAGCTGTGAGATAGCCTCACTGCACTGCACCTCAGCAGAGCACTTGACCTGCCTACTTTTAAACTGAGTTGCTTTTCCCTCTCCTCCTTCTGATTGCACTGTTTCACTTTGAATGCATCATGAAAAATTCCTTGGGACAGAGAGAGCATGGTTTTCTCTGGCATGTCAGGTTATTCTTATTTCATGCCATAAGAACATTTGGGAAAGCATTTGCCTGAGAAGGAGCTGCAAACACATGTGAATCCTCTAGTTACTCAATAGGATCACTAGTTATCTTTGCTGTCCTGTGTTCCATCAATATTTGAAGTTTCCATTGGGTTCAGTTACTGCTCGGGGATTTTCCTCAGTGTAAAAGAAGGAGAATGTACTGCAGAGTTGCAGCAGTTCTGGTTGACGTTTTCTTTGATGTGAGTTACTTGTAAGAGGCAGGACTGTGACAGTATGCCTTAGGGCTGGCTATCAGGCTGGAATGAAATGGAGCATATATGCATTAGCTGTGTGAAACACTGCAGTCCTGCAGTCCATGCTTGTGCATTTGTACAAGATGTACAGCAGGTTTTCTTGGATAAGGAATGGCTGAGGTTTTGGACAGGGAGCTCTTATGTGTATTGATAGCTGGCTCTGGAGCTGTACTGGGACCTCCTGGCTTGCACTCTGTGAGAAATTCCATGTACTGCTTTTTCCTGCACGGGAGCTGTGATACCACTGGGCTATAAATGCAAACACAAATGAAAAGCAGGGTGGAACAGTTCTGTGCTGTAATTTGCTGGTCTTTTTGCTGCAAGGGCTGGTGACAGGTCAGCTTGAGGGTGATCCTTTCCTCTTTCCCCTATGTGTGTCCAAAGGCAGTCCCCAGCAGTGATAGCCCTTCACTTGTGAAAAATGAATTTACTCTTGCCAGTCCCAGTGCATGGGCTCTGCAGGTGGCATTTCCTGGCAGTATCTTTTGGGATCTTTGGGGAGGTCGGGTGCCACAAAGGAATGCATTCAAATGGTAAAATTAAAGATCAAGTTATCAATGGCATTTGCTTTCTTTTTTCCTTTTTTTTTTTTTTTCTCCCATAACCCTTAAGTGCAAATACAGACTGTGCTACTGGATCTTGGGTCTGGAGTATGGGCAGGCTCATTTATACACCAGTGTGTATGTGCCCCATCAAGGGAGCAGGTCAGCTCATCTCTGGTGGGCACAGTTTTGTTCCAGCTCACATTCCAACAACCTTCAAAACAGACTGTGAAGGTCTAGGCCAAAAAATAACAAGGGGGTGACTTGAACACTAAATTTCTAGTTTGATCTAACTTTTTGGTGCATGTGGATGTATGACATTGTTTGTATTATTCTATGTGTGAGCTGCTCAAAGAAGTGGTAGATCCCTCACTGTCATTCATGGAGCACAGGATTTCAGGATGCTGCACCAGACTTGACAGCTTCTGGGAGAGAAGATGGGTCTCTGCAGCAGATGGGAATCAAGCTGTAATTTTGATTTCCCCATCCTGGGCCATGAGCCCAAAAAGAGAAGGGAACTGCTGCAGGCAAAGACTGCAGGGCTGCATCTTTGCTGAATTAAAAGGACCGGAGGAGAGATCACCTGGGGCAGAATGACACTGCTTTATACCTCCACACACTTCTTGAGGGGATTGAGTAATGCTTTTTGTGTGACTGAGGCTTGTTCAGAATTTTCCACTTTCATGTAGTGCATTTGTACTGGATCCTGGTAAACTTGTTTAGAACCATATTGTAAAAAATGTGGTTTGGCTAAAATTCTAGTACTGAACCAGGTCATAGAAGATCTCATCACATTTCTGCAAAGCAAAAACGATATGGAACCTTTTTAGAAATACGTGGTTTTGATCAAGAAGAGGTTAAAATATACTTTTAATAGCATTTCATTTCTCAATTTACAGCAATCTTTTTGAATGGCTTTCAAGCAAGCAACAGAATTGAAACAGAAGTCAGGTTTACAAGAGATGTATGATTCCAGAAGCAATTATAGAGAGTGTTACTAAGACAGAACACCTAAAACAATGCAGCTTAATTATCCCAAGATAGATGTATAACAAATCCTCTCAAGATTAATTAAGGTCAACAAACACATTGAAAAGTCTCACAGAGGGTAAAAAAATGGAAAGGTTCTTTAGTCATTAATCCAATTTTAAACCTGAAGGGTCGTATAGAAAAAAACTCAATAAGAGAGGGAAACAGTAGAATGATTTACCCACGGAGCACAAAAGTTGCAACTTAGAGTTTGAAGGTTTGGTTTGGAGACACTTTGATGACAGTCAAAATGAACTATTTCTACTCTTAACTCTACAAGTAATGAAGATGCAGGTGTTATTAGCATCTTTAAAAACACACAAGTTTGGGGCTAAAAATACAATCCAAAAAAGTCTAAATCAGGGATCAATGCTAGTGATAATGTTTGTCTGCTGTTATGACTGTCCTTTGCTCTCCTGCAGTCTGTCCATGGCAGTGCCACAAGCTGTAGCATCCCCTCTCTCCTATCTCTTCTCCACCAAGCATGCCTGGAGATGTGGAAGCTCCTTTTTGTCATTCAGGTCAGAGCCGCATGTTGGCTAAGAGCTTGTGTCTCAGCAGGGGCAGCCACCAGGCTTGCTGAGTCAAGTTCCCAGCATTGTGGGGTTCAGAGTCATCCTGGACAAGTGTGTGGCAGCCAGTCCCTTCTACATCCTGGGGTTTTTTTGCCCTATAAATTAGCAGTCATGCTATTTGCCATTTCCTGCATGCAGGGTGTTTGCCCAATAATGCACTGTGTGGGTGCCAAATCTCTTCACTCAGTTTCTTGGCTATAAATATTAATAGAACACTTGACTTGGTGACCTAAGATGGGCATTAACTCAACAGGTTCTCTGCTGACAGCATTAGAATATTAACTCCTTTAGAAGCTTGACCTTTTAATCACATACAATTTTTCAGGTTAAATAATAACTTTTTGATGGGTAGAAGAGACTTGGGATGGTCTAGGTTTAAAATTCCCAGTGGTGTCTTCAGTGCCAGCTTTTCATCCAGCTTAAAATGAGATCCTCACCTGCCCTGGCTGACAATGAAATTCTTTTGGCAAATGAGAGGACATTTGCTTTGTGTGTGGGCAGAAGTCCTGTAGGATAAAGCAATCTGAAAACATCAGTAAGATTCTGGATTTATCAATGTAATGTCACTGGACAGTTGCAAAAAGTCTCACCTGAGTTGATGAGTTGGAAGAGGAGGTACAGGACTGTAGAAAAGCATTTTGATAGGCTGCATTGTGCTTAATGATGTTATCTTTTAATTTGGGAAGGTCACAATGTGACACAGACTTTTAGTGACACTTACAAGGATTTGTGCTTCTAAATCCCCATCAACACAGCTCAGTGGCATCTGGTCCCATTAAAAAACACTGTAGCTCTCAAAATTCAGCTAAGCAGGGAAATTTCCCAGGAATGATCTGAGGATCTCATGGCAACTATTTATACTTTGAGCTTAAAAGGAACCATTTTTGAAAGGTGTTTTTCACCATTTACCAGCTTCCATTGTTCAGATAAGAGTTGCAAAACCAAGGCTCTTGCAGTCATCACCAGTTTGCTTACCCAGGAACACAGCAGTGCAGCCCTTTTGTTGCAGCAACAGACTCCATATTTTATATTTGCAAAATAAGAAACGTGTCAAAACAAGGGTTTTCCAGTGGAATAGTGCAGTTTCAGAAAGCTGAAATTTCATGGGCACATATGCAATTAGATGCCTTTTTCGATTGGAGGGATTGGAAGCAAATAGTTTGTTCATGTCATTTAAGAAATGCTGAATTGTTTCTCTGAATTAGTTAAAACATTTAGATTTCATGCTGTTTCATTTAATTCCATTGATAGTTTTGTACTGTAACATTCTTTTTAAGCTGAAATGTTCTTTATTTTCTCTTATATAACTGCTTCAATGTTCATTTTAAGAATCCTCTTCTCTTTTTAAAAAAAAAAAGATTCATCCATATGAAAACACAGCCTTTTGGTATTTCACAAGTTTTGTGATCATTTTTAAGAATTTTTAAGGTTCACAAGAAACATCAACTCTTGTGCTATTTTGCAATACAAATGCATTTCAAAATGACATAAGATCCCACTGAACAGAAATATTTTCTTCACGGTTCTTGTCGATAAATTGCTTTTGGACTGTTACAAGTACTGACAGGATGTATTATTACTTCTACTGGGTGGTATTTTTTCATTATGTCTTCAGTCTGAGTTCTGTCTAGAATGTGTTTAAGTACTCATTATATTGATCTCGTATCACAGGCTCATTTAAAAAAAAAAAAAAAAGAGTTATGCATTATTCAGTTTTCAGTGTTCATGACCACACACTGTATATAAAGGAGGGGGTCAATGTCTTTCCAAAGAGGGACTTTATACAATTCCTGTCCTGGCATAGCACTCTGCTAGTTGGTTTTTGTGGTTTGTTCATTGTTCTTTTGGTTTGGCTTTTTTTTCCCCCCCAATGGGTGGCCTGTTATTATTTCTAATCACAAACCAAGCAGCTATTGCCATTAGTCAGCCACATGGGTTTGTCTGTGGAGGGTTTGGTGAGGTTACTCACATTCCTTAGAAAGGGCTGGGTTTGTCATTCATCCACCTGACCCCTTAGGATAGCTGGGGTAGTAGACATGGCATATGGGGTACTTCAAAGCAAGTTTAGGCAGCACAGCCAACATCCTGAGCTGACATCCAGGGTTTCTGGCTGTTTCTGGCTGTCTGCATGTGTGCATGCTTTGGAGTGTTGTGCAGACTACAGTCAGCTCAAAGCCTCAGACACCATCCCAACACCTTCATCTGCAGGTGGTGTTTGCCCCAGCCCTGAGGACATAACTCTTAATTTCAGTTTTCTTCTACTGCAAACCCCTTGACTTTTTGACTCACACCTTTGCCTTAGATAAGCCTAATCAAATGTCTTTAGTTTCTCAGTGAGGCATGTGATTTACATGCTGACCAGTGCTAGTAACTCTTTTGTACTCTCTCAGATCAAAGGTAATCAGGAAAGCACTGAGGCAGAGTGGAGATGCAGTGCTTTACATGAAGCAACTGAGCAGAACCAACTCTAGCAGGTAGATGTCCACTAAATCTCAGTTGTAGGTTGTTGGCAGGTTGGCCAAGGCTAAAGCCATTAAAATAACTTTCTTCTGGACTGCTCACACATGACATTTTGATGGTGAGGACTGAGTATTAGCAGTTTCAGAGCAGCTTGATTTCAGAATTGCATTTTGAAATTTAGTGTTCGTGCGGTAATTGTGACTGGAGACTTCTGGAGTGATTTAGACTTGTGGTGAGCAAGAACACAGCCTTCTCTCTCCCCCATGCTGCCCCAGTGGTTGATGAGAAAACCTCCATAAGGTGTGCTCCAAGTGCACTTTCTCCACTTACTTTTGCAATCCTTGTAACATGTAAATATATTTTGGTGTTTTTATTAACTGCAATTAACAAAAAGGGATGAATCTGCTCTCCTCTGTGATTCTCAGAACGGGAAGAAATGTTGCAGGTTTGTTTTCTGTCAAAGTAGCTCAGAACAGTGCAACCAGCCAGGCTTTTAGTGAAGTGTGTAGATAAATGTCCAAGCTTCTTTAGATAACCCTTCCCCTGCATTCCTGCTGGGAACTCATCCCTAAGGCTCCTGTGTGTAATGGTAGGACACAGAAGAGGTAAAAGAGTGGCTGTGAGTGTAACTGTTATCCCTGCTTCACAGAGTATTTGCAATACACCTCTCTGCTGTCAAAAACCAAGTACCAAAAATTATATGCTCCCCAGTTACTGGGAAATTGTTTTCCTATTTATTTTATGCCCTGAGTGCTCTTAGGACTCAGTATCAGTACTCTGCATTAAAGAGGAAGGCTAAAGAAAGATACAGTATTTTGCTGGACTTGTCTCCTGTGCTAACAGAAGAGGAAAACCAGAGAGCATTGCTCATATAAAGTCCACAGAACACCGTGTCTCTTATTCCTGGGGTTCTGCTTAGGAGCAAACTGAGTGTAAAAAAAAAGAAAACCAAAAACTGAAATGTTAAAATAAGCATTTCTAATGGTGATGTTATGGGATCATTTGCTGTTGCAATGACACTCCATCAGCAGGTCTGAAAAAGATGAAGGATTCCTTGGCCATGCTGGTCCAGATCTTTCATGGCATGTTTTCCACTGCAGATTGTCATGTCAGAGCTGGAGGTAGTCAGGACAAAGGAAAAAAAAATAATGCTACCCCCTCCCCAAATTATAGTTTCCAAGGCTACAAAACTGAGAAATAAAATCAAAGGCATGACTGTCATTTGGTGTCACTGAAAATGTTTTGCTAAGTGTTCCAGTAAAGATGATACAGTAATGGTGTCACATTGTGCATTTATGTGTCACAATGCTTTTTACAGTAGCTATAGACTTTCAGATGCACTCCTTGATAATCCAGCAATTTTATCATCAGGGAGTGATAACCTCTCAGATATGAAAGCTGATGTCAGCGTCTTCTGCCACTTTGATCTGCACGAGCTGATGCCTTGAAAATTAATGAGAATGCTACATGTGAAATCAAAATCTATCTTCTGTGCATTCTTTCCTCTCCCTGCCTTTCCAGGAGGGCTGGCAGGGGGAGGGGGTCAGTGAGAGACATGCGTTATCAAATCTGAAGCATGGCAGAGTATAAAGGCTGTAATCTCATCTCAGGGTTCTTATGGCTTTAATAAACTCTTCATGCTTCATTCTTGCAGTTTACTGCATCATAGGGGCCCCTCTGCAAAATTGCAGCCATAAATTTTCCCTTCTGCTGGACAGATTTTACTCCCTTGCTTTGGTATATATGTCATCTTGCTTTCTACAGAGTCGAGACATGACAAAGCTGATTAAATATTTGTACTACCTTTTCAAAATATACAGAGAAAAGTAATTTCTTAGGTGGAGGAAGGAAGGCAAAAAACATTGTTGAGTGTAGTTCATGGGGACTTCTTGGTGTTTACAAACAGCCAGCAAAAAGTAGAATTCAACTTCTGTCACCTCTTGGGATGAAAATTCCTTGTCGCTTGATCTGAGATTGGCAAAATATCTCTATTACCATTGGCATTTGGCAAAAGGCATTAGTCAATCATCCAAAAAAGCATTATTGTCCTGCCATCTGCTCCCACATCTGCCTAAGCCTTGATGGCCCCCAAGAAACTGTCTGCCATTAGCAGTGATCCCTAAAAAGAAAGTCTTTTTTACTACAAGTAAGTGAGCTAAGTAGACCACGTTGTCCCTTAAGATGCTCGTCTGGCTGTGATTGCACATTAATTATGTTTGGGGCTGACAGCTGTACATTGCAGTAAGTGTTTTTTGGCCTCTGCTGGAGGAGTATGTGAGGAGGAGTCTGTTCCATCTCTTCCTCTCCCAGGCCTAGGCATAGCCTGATCTTACCCTGCTGCTGGCAAAGCTTCCTCCTGTGCTACATGCACAGCCTGCTGGGGCCAGCTGATGTGGCACACTGCTGGCAGCAGCAATTGCTGCTGAATTGAGCATGGCAGAGTGTGACACCTTTGTGCTCCTGCTGCTGTCACCCATTCCCGGGAGGCAGTCACCAAGGGATGCTCTTTCCCAGCAGTAGGGCTAGAGCAGAGATGGTTTCCGTGTTCTACAATGATGGGATGTCTGTGCCTCCTGTTTTCCAGCAGAGAAAGCATCCCCAGAGCTGCCAAGGTAGGGAAATTGCAGAGTGCAGTTGGAGTCAATACTGCTGGCATGCGCCCGTGACAGCAGTTTGGTGCACACAAGTGAGTGAGCATCAAATCACCAGTCTGAACTGGGGGAAGGCATCTCTGGGCACTCTGTGCATGCATTTAGATTGTCATCTGCACTACATGGAAACTGTACTTTCATCTAGGAGTCATGTTTTGTGTGTTTGGTCTTCATTGCATGCTGTTTCCAGTGTTGAAATAGGGTGACAGTGTGGCACTAGTAAAACATTTACTTTATTCTTTGGCAACTAGAAAACAAACTAACCAGAACCCTTTTTTCTGAGGGGGGTGAGATGATCAGAGACATGTCCCTTTGCATGGACAATGACCTTAAGGGCTTCATCTCCATTTTCCTAAACTTCTCCAGTAAGCTGCAGAAAAGGTATCATGTATCACAAAAGTTTTCCATCAAGAAAAACTGCTTAGTACTAAAAGTTTGAAGTTAAAAGCCTTTACATTCTTTTGTTTCAGAGACTTGTGTTCAAATTAATCATGACAAATACATAGAAGGCTCTTTTACTGATAATGAAAAAAAATTTAAATAATCCTGGTCCCTTTGCATAAATGTCACAGAGTTTGAAAATGCAAATCTAGAGCACCAAAACTCAAGGTCTTCAAATTAAGAGCCTATTTCAAATTTGCAGTTATCATGCTGGTTTCAGCAGGGAGCAAGAGTAAAAGAATGCAGTGTGTGAATTGAAAAAGCAGTGGAGATTTATGTGTCTGCATTACCATTGCCAAAAGAATATTTTCCTTCTCATTTTTAATGGCTCATGTAATGTCTGAAGATTCCAAAGGAAAGGGAGAAAAGATACTAAGCCTTGAATATGTAGACAAGCATGGAAAATAAACATGTCATAGTTGAGGAGGCATGTAAGATGGATGGGAAGAAAGATGGATAGACAGTAAGTAGAGTTTCTTCTGGCCTTATTTCCTCTTGTCCTACAAATCTGATCACTCATTCTGATCATCCACATCCATTCTGGGACCCGTTGGTCCGTAGGACACTGCTGCTCTTTGCAACCCAGAGCGCTGAGGATGGAACACAAAACCCTCCTACAGTGTTTGTGGCAGCTGTATGTATCTGATGGAAAGACCTTGAGGACCCTTACAGGGTTTCACTGATGTTTTGCCTAACAGACTGTAACCAAAAAAAAAAAAAAAAAAGTTATTGAAATATGGAACACCAGATTCTCATTCTCAGTGGATAGAAAAAAAAATTAGGATTTCCAAAGTACTTGTGGTATTTAGGAAGACTGCTTTCTTAGGGATTCACAGGAAATTGTTATCCACAAGATATTTTAGTGGAAAATATGGTTCCTGCTGAATTGTTAAAGGTGTTCTATTTCCAGTGGCAAAGCTGAAAAGTCCATTATAGGTCACTTTCAATACTTGAACTTTAGGGATCTATGAATAAGAGGTTAGGGTGTACATTCTTCTGGTACCTTGTATTTCCAGCCCTTTCCATCTCCTCTAGACAGAGTCTCCGACGTACTGGCATTTCCAATGTGCACTGTGCTAAAGTGCATGCAGCTGAGCTGTACCTCACAGCCTGACACCAAAATAGATCTAGTGCTTTAGGGAAGGTCTAGTTCATAGTAGAATCTTGGGCCACAAGCAGGGCAAAGCACTAAAACCTCCAGAAGCTACCTTGGGGATATCAAATGAAGAAGCAGCCACTGCTTCATTGTTCTATCAGTTTTAGCCAGACAAGGACTACACTGATGAACCTTCACATCTCATTGCAAGGTCTATTTGCTCAAGGCTTTCCTTGAAGGAGAGAGGTTATATGCTGAACTGATTTGACAATAAAAGCATCAATGTCAGTTCTGCAATCCTTGATGAACTCATAATGTTTTAAATTGAAATACATTTGTTCAGAGCCTGCCATGTATATACATATCCATCAGAGAGGAAAATGAAGTACCATGCTATTTCTGATCCACCAGCAGCTGTACAGAGGCTGCTGCTGTGTCAAATGTGCTGCTTAATCAGGTGGAACAGGGGCAAAAAAAGTTTTCACAGCCATTCCCTCCTTCCATTGTCCTGCTGTTTTGATTGCTGCATTTCCAAGATATTGATTTCATAGTCAAAACTTGCCTGAGCATTGGAAATTTTCAAAGATATCCAGGACAGCTCATCACCCAGCTTCCACACCAAACCCTACACATTGCAGGATCAAGATGTGAGTCTACTCAGTCAAACAAGATGCTTGCAGGTTTATTCAGTCCCTGTAGTTGCACATGCAGGAGTAGAGCAGGATTCCAGAACAAGTCAGTGCAAGATCCAAGGAAGACATTAATGCATATCTGCTAAGAAGGAGGGTGTCCAGGAGAACATATTAGCCCATTTACTCCCCAGTACTCTGATTAGACCTGTTTTAGTGAGATTTGTGCTCTGTGCTAGAATAGCAGAGGATTCAGTCAGTGCAAAGCAGTTCTTGCTCACAGGAAACATGGCACTGTCTGTGGTTTTGAGCTGGATGTCTCAAGAACCCAAGGCAGGCTACAGATGTGGTAGCAGTGTTTGGATTGTCTCCTGTCATTGTCATGCACTGTCCCTGCCATTTGGCATTTGCTAGTTTCCTGTCCATTGTGCTTGCTCAGCTACTTCATAAGTTCTCATAACAAAGCTGAAGAAACAGGTTTAGCTACATATTAATGTTTCAGTGCAACTGCAATTTGATAACAATAAACAGAAGCTTTTATGAGGCTGTAAATGTCTCTTCCATTTATAAATATTGTACTATAACTGCAGGCTCTAGGGTTATCAGGCAGTCAAACCTTTCATCAAAGCCAAATAGTTCCTAAAGTACCACTCTTAAAAATCTTTTGCAGGCATTAATGTTTCATTAGTTCTCTCAAATGAGTCTCCTTGGGAATCTGTATAGCAAGTAAAATCTAGCTCTAACCCATGGAAAAATTAACTGCATTTTTAATTCCCTTCTTTAGAATTTACTCCACGTGGCTTGTGGTGGTACATAGCTGGTGTTCCAAATGCACTCAGCTAAAAGGGTAGCAGTAAAATTAATAACATATGTACAAGTGTACATTATACCAATGCACTGCCACCCTGCAGCCAGGATTCTTTCTGCCCATCCAGCTCTCCATCTATCCCTCGCTTTTCCATGGAGCAGCTCTTGCTGCTTCTGCTTAGCCAGCCGGATTTATGGAAAGTGCTCTGAAGCTGCACCCACAGTGCAACAACCAAGCAAGCACTGTCCAAGTATTTGATTGATTCACAGATTCTCAGGGCAGCAGGGACCACTGTGACTTCCATAAATACACATTGTTTCTACCCAATGTATTTGGAACAAATTGTGCCAGCAGCACACGCAGCCTGTGTGTATTCACTGTTCCTTTCTACCTCCAGCCTTGCAGAGAACATATCCTCAATTCCTGCTCAGTGTTTAAATGTGCCTAATTGGCAACCTGTTGTCACTGCATGTTGGCATGGAGCTTTATAATTGGTGTGAAAGAAAATTATTAGGGCATCTGTAATGGCTTTATCTCAGTTCCTATGTAGCCTTCCAAGCAGTGCTGAATTTTGTGCAGCTTAAACAGGAAACTTTTAATATAAAGCACAGATTGGACCTGCCTCTTTGAATTCACAAGTGACTGACAGTGTTTCCTCTGCGCTGGGAGAAGCTTTTTGGGGGACAGTCAAGGCCTGAACTCATCAGTAGTTGTGCTTTGTAAGCATTTGTGGTCTTACAAGGACTCCTAGGGGTAGAAACAAAAGGAACTGCCTGCATGCTGCCCTTGTTGGGATGTTGGGATCTAGCTTAGCAGGTGCTGGAGGGAGGAGAGGTCAGGGAAAGGCAGCAGCACGTCAGGAAGGTGCATCTCTGCAGGTGTGGGAGTGGGCATGAGCCCATGAAGTCCCAGGATTTGTACCCCTGTCCACACCATTGGTTTGAATAGGGTTGTAGCTCAAAGTACAGTGAACTGAGCTGTTCCTCACTTGGCCATGCCCCGCTCAGTGTGACCTGGGCTCTCCCAGTTCCAACTTTGGGTTTTGGGATGAAATGAACTGCTAGTATTGGGAAGAAGAGTGAGTCTGTCTTTGAGAGTGAGCTTGAACATGATTATACCTGATGTCAGTGTGTCTTCAAGTTGCTGCAAAATGCCTACAGTCATCTCATTCCTCTCACATCTCTGTTATTGAACCAATTGCAAGTGTGTTTACTGATACCCAAAAGCACTGGAAAACAGGGAGTCAGCAACAAAATGGTCATACATCTGACAGGTCCCCCAGGAACCTCACTGGACTGATTAGTCTACGGGGTCTGTTTCTGTGGTTTAGAGGAAACTGTTCAATCTCTGACCAAAAAAAAAAAAAATTAAATTTAAAATTGTAGAATTATTAGAAAGAAAAATAGTAATGAGCACAATCCCCTTATATGGGTGCTGTGAGACTGTGAGGTGCCATAGCCTGAACTGCCCCTGTAGCACCATCAGCACAAGGCTCTCCATCCAGGAATGCACACGGTGGTTCCTGCTGGGTGGATGGTGTGGAGTGTCTCACAGAATGGTGTCTCAGGGAAGGAGCTGAGCATTGTGAGAGCAGCAGCCAGCAGAATGTGAGGTGATGTCTCCTGCAAACATCTGCCTGTGGTCAACCATTATGCTAGGGCACAGGGATGTTTTCCTGAGCCACCTGCTGGAAGCATTTGTCCTGCAATGTCATATTATCATTTGCAGTGAGTACAGAGTTCCAGTTTGTGAATTCTCTCCCCAAGCTTTCCTTCTTTCTTTTTCTCACACTTGAAGAAGTTGCTGTCTGTGTCAGTGACAAGACAACAGGTAAATACCTTGCAGAAGAGTTACTTGTCATTAATGCAGGCAGTTTGAAGTCCTAATCAAACAGCATTTGCAGGAAAAACTTTTTCATGAGAATGGCATTAAAGAATTTAATTTAAAACACATGAAGGGATTCTTCTTTGCACATACCTTTTACTTCTTAACCTTCCAGCTCTTTTTCTGTCTACTAAAGGGTTAAAAAGAAAGAAAGAAGGTAAAATTGATTTCACATTAAGTCTTTGCCACTTAGCTTCTCACAAACAAGAGCTGCAAAAACTTTTGACTCAGGGAGAAGTGTACCAGGGATTTTTGATACCAGAAATCTCTAGGGGGAAAAATGGCATCATGGAAATAATTGGCTGGAAAATGAAGCTGGCCAAAATGAGTATATAAATAAAGTGGAAATGTTTAACAGGGAAGGAACAGCTAACCTCAAGCTGGGGTGAATGATCTTTCTGTGACATCTCTCTAGAGAACTCCTAGTGCTCAGTCAGGAATTACAGGGTCGATGCAGAGATTATTTGGTATTGATCTTTGGCCTGGCTTTATGCAGAGCACAAGCCTGTAAAATTGCAATGATCCTTGCAAATTTCTTGAAATAGCTTAAAATTTATTAATCACTTTGGAAATGCAGGTCATGGACTCTGAACTAGAATAATAAAGCTTAAAGCCACTTCCAATTTTCTGAGAAGTTTGTACAGCACAATGGTTCAATTACCCCGTGTGCAGGTTTCCCAGCTAAACTGCAGCTAGACCACATTTGCCATCTGTCCTTTCCTGAGTAAATGGGGTTTACAGCCTTCCCCAAATTCACACCATACCCCACCATCACCAATTATTCTCATTGGTACATCTGCAAATTTTTACAAGTTTATTTAAATATATTATTGTCATCAGAATCAAGATGTGCCAGGCATGAGAAATGGGAGACATTAGAAAAAGCCATGGGCACACATTTCTGTGCAGGGGGTTGCTTTCTTATCTACACAGTAATAATGGCTGTGCTGTCGTATCCCATTGCTCCTGATAAAGGAAGAGGTCATTGTTGTACATATTCTTTGACAGAATGAGGTCGCTGATGTTATCTCTGATTAGTTGAATAATGGTCATGACAGATTCTTAGTTGTCTTACCTTAGAAATGGCAGTCTGCCCTCCTATCCTGGCTGACCTTTTTTTCTTAAAGGGAACTGTACTTGCAAAGCAGCTGCAGAAGCTGAGAACTGTGGGGGGCTGGGTTTTCTCCTCTCTCCTTCTGCAAGGGTAGCGTGAGGAAAAGGGGAAGGAACTTTGGTAGCAACAAGCACTCCCATTTATCTTGCAGTATGCATGAAGGATATGATCTCTGTGGAGGAAATTCCTCCAGCTAGGCTGTGGCAGATTGTTGCCCCTCAGATGAGGAAGGAGAGCTCCCTGCAAGGTTATTCTATTAGATCATCTGCTGTGCCCTCAATAGCATCTCAGCCCTGTGCCCTGCTAGCAAGCATAATAATGTGACTAAAACACCTCTTAACATTTAACAGCCCCATTAATTTTCCATTGATTCACCACACACACTAAGGGATTTGCACCCTTGACCTTGGGCATCTAACACATAAAATATTAGATTATGTTTTTGCAACTCTTTTGTACACTCTCAGTCTTTCAGTACTGGGAGCACAGACAAGTATAACCAGCTTAGTCAGACAACATAAAAATTTAAACTTTTCTGGCATAGACAAGGCTAGAGACACAGGAGAAATTCAATGTCCTTGTCTTGTTTAATAAGTCTGCAAGCTTGATAGTCTTATTAAGAATTCAGAAAACAGAACGTGACACACTTAAAGAAAGTTTGTGGAAAATGCTTT
The DNA here is from genome assembly GCF_022539315.1 of Serinus canaria. Classification (NCBI taxonomy): domain Eukaryota; kingdom Metazoa; phylum Chordata; class Aves; order Passeriformes; family Fringillidae; genus Serinus; species Serinus canaria. The sequence goes on from NC_066317.1 coordinate 18,065,061, forward strand.
TTCTATTTTTTTTTTAATTCCTGTTGAAGTCTCCTTGAAAGACAAGAACTGAGAACAGAATTCTCATTTTTGGTGCCTTATATTAATTTGGATTGAATGTGAAGGTTTTCTTTTCCTCTTCATTCAGTTAGCAAGCAAATGGAAAACATATTTTGTTTGAAAAACCTTTAGGGAGTGAATAGAAATGAAGTTATTCTAAACAACCACTGCATTGAAGAAGTAATATAAATGAGGTTCTGTTTTCCTGTGGAACTTCTCTTGAATTTGTCTTGAAATACAATGAACTTTGTCAGAGACACACCTATAAGGAACAGTTAAATTATAGGGAGTAGAAAAGAATGTTAAAGTTAGAGCTAGAGCTGACCTGTATCTGTTCTCTGGATCACCCTTCCTCCCTGCCCACCCTACCTGGATAAATCCAGAAGGTTTAGTCCATGTTCTTAGCTACTCTCTAAAGCAGCTCATGGGAACTAATAAATCCCTAAGACTTCATGAGGACAAACTTCAGTGAGTTAGGTGGCTGCTTTCCTGGAAAACTCCTTCAAACGCTTCTTTATTTCCAGCAGGAACAAGGATGAGATATAGAGGAAGCAGGAATAAGATTTCAGGTGAAGCTTGGTGCTCTGTTTCTGAGACTAGTGTGCCACATGCAGCACCTCTGGGATCTGGCAGGGAGGCTCTGACCCTCTGCAGTGTCTGTGCTGGGTGGTGTCAATCCCAGCCACCTACAGCCCTCAGGGCTTGCTTGGCACTGAGGGTCTGATGCTGCAGGTTTTTTGAGGCATTTCTGGGCAACAACACCTCTTTTTCTTTAAATTGACTCCTCATTTTGCATCCTGTCAGGAAGCTAACTCAAAGAGCTGTAGTGCTCTTCATCCTCTATAATCCCCTACAATGAAAACAATGAATTGCAGCTTCATAGTAAAAGAGAGGGGTCAGTCTGGGATGGAGAAAAACAGGCTGACAATCTAAAGTTATAACCACAAGGAGAAAGAAAAAATAGTATTTTCTGAGGTTGTTATCAGGGAAAGTTAATAAAGCTCTAATGAATATTAATTTATATCCATATAGGTTGCTAACTTGTGTGGTTTTGCTGACATGGCAAGCAATCAGTATTTAAATGTCTAGGATTCTTTTTGATTTGCCACAATTAATGTTTCATGGAGTGTACATGAGTCTATAAATTCAAACACTTAATTACAAGTTGTTCTTCTTGGGTTTTTTTTTGTAAAGACTGAATGGCAAACAGAGCTGCAAGGCCGTGACATACTCAGAATCAGGATGCTGATATAAATATGGGTAGATGATGCTAACTAAGTTATTTCCTTTTAAATCTCTTCATATCCTGAATGGAAACATGGCTTTAGATGAAAATGCTCATTATACAAATTAGATGGATGTTATTATTGAGCACATTAATCATTTTTTCTCCAAATGCTCGCTTTACAAATGTAATTATTTTTAATCATACTGGTTCCACTAAATTAGAGATTTGGTTTCCTTTTACACTCAAATTCAAGGTCTCTGTATTTAAAAGCACATTATTTTTTCACAGATTATTTCCTGTCATTTTACTTCAAAAGCACCTGATAAAATTTAAGTAAATGTGATTAAATAGCACAGGAAAGTTGCCATGGTATTTTTTTTTTCCCTTTCAGCATCATAAAATCACTGGTTTCTCTATGGCAGGTTTAAGGCTTCACAAGAGTGTGGGTGTGTAATTAACCTGATTTCTTAATGAGTGTATTGAAAACATATTTTCTTGCAGTTCAGTGACTGATAGTAAGCTGTAGAGTATTTAGCCCTGACAGAAGATCAGGATAGAGCTTGTATGACAATCAAATACCACCTATAGCTTGTTCTGAAGTCTCATAAGGTATAGTAGACCTTGTTGACACCTCAAAAACAAGCACAAATTCCATTACATGCTTAAAAAAATCCCAAATCTTCAAACCCACGGGAGATTTTATGACCTGCTTTTCCCCTGGTCATTTGCAGCAGAAAAAGCAACCCAGCATCTTGTGTTATCAACAACCATCTGCCAAAATTTCATTGCCTGAGCTTTTCAGCTGCTTTATGAGTGACAATTTAAGTCCACAATGAAGGCTGTGCAGGCTCACAACCAGATCCAGTCATTTTCAGTACTGCCTCTCTGTTAGTGTGTATAATTAATATGGACTTTGAGACATTAAGCAACAAATTCTGTTACTGGAAGATATTTCATGTGCAGATTAGGAAGTAACCATCTGCCACATTCTTTATGCAGTGCTGTGGTTTGTTTTAAAAAGAGAAGAAAAATCCCAACATACTCACTGTTTTGCAGAGACCATGTGTGTTCCCAAGAGGACCTGGCTTTGCCTTTGCTGGAAATGTACTTCAGTTCCAAGTGTGAATATACACTCTCTACACATGTTTTCTACAGCAATTTTGCTCATATTTTAAGGAATCATACTTGTGCCTCTCCACAATTTGTCTCCTAAAGGGATCATGCAAAAATGCAGAGGAAGAAAAGAGATTAAATGATGGGCAATTGTAGTTTGTGATGAGGTAGAGATGAATATTTGTATTAGTTAAAGAGAGCATAGGCATTCATAAACAGGCAAAAGAGAGCACGCACTCAAAACCTGTTCCATGAATAATCACTGTTTACCTCATTGTGTTAACAATTTACCACATCTTGAAAAATTGTCTGGAAAGTTGCTCTTTTTTCATTCTTTATACAACAGGTTGCTGAGCACAGTATCATAGCACTGATGGTTTATGGCTTCAAAGGCATTTGAAGGGCATTGAAAATCGGCAAAACATCTATACCAGTTTTGTAAAAACGAGCAAACATCTGTCATAAAGCAGGAGCAGGGAAAAAAGACAGTGAAGACATTGGTAGAAAACGTGGCAGTGGTAGCTGCCACATGTGGTGGCCCGCCTGTAGCCTGCCGTGGTTTGAGAGTCACTTCCTCTCAAACCAGGACAGGTCCACAGTGCAGGAAGGTGGGAGGAAGTCCCAGAGGAACTGGGGGTCTCTGCCTATGTCCTCATCAATGTTCTTCTGCAAGGGTCTCTTCCTGTCAGCTCAGAGTTAGAAACTCCCTCCATGGATGTTTAGATCCACAAGGGTTGTGCATGTAATTCCTGTTTCGATTTTAAAGCTCTTACTAAGATGATTCTCTGAGATTTACACATGGAGTTTAAGGAGGCAGGGAGCTGTGTTTCACTGAGTTGAGCTTGTCTCACAGCGTTCTGCAAGACCCCAGGTGCAATATTTCTCTTTTGAACTTCCCTTTGCAGTGTAAAGCTCATTTTTATTCTTTCTGCTCCATAGTGGACTCACCACCTCCTCGTAGTTCTAAATATAAAACCACTTGTTGATGACCACAGAAATCCAGTGCCATAGACTGTCAGGGCAAGAATTACCTCACCAGCATTCTTGCACCTCACTGGCACATTAAAGAGCTGGCAACTCCAGGAGTGGTGGGATGGATTTAATTTGGTTTTCTCTGGCTTTTTGTGTTAGTGTTGGCTTGTCAGAGGCTGATGGAGGTGACTCAGCCACACCTGTTCCTTCATTTGGAGGCAGCTAATATATCTCTGTATTAGCTTTCCCAGTTTTGTGAACGTTTTCAGGAATTTACTGTCTTTAAGATCTCTGCCTTTTTGTCAAACTTGATGGAAATATTCGCATTTACTGGGGAAGATGTAGCTGTGCATACACAAAGTGGGTGATTACATAGCCTTTGTTTCCTTAGGGAAACTGGATAAAAAGTGTCCACTGCACTCCCAGACCCCATCAGTACACACCAGTGAAGTTGTCTTCCTTGAAATGCTTTAAATTGTGTCACAGTTTCAAAAGAGAATGAGTGATGAGAGTTTGTAGTAAGTGGGCTGGGGCTTTTATTTTTTCAGTCCTCAGAATCCTTGACATATAACCTTTTGCTTATATAAAACACTTCAGCTGTTCATTCATAGGTTTAACTATGCTGAAGACTATTCAGTGGAAAGAAATCTTATTATCTCCAGCTTAATATTTCATTATCTGGCACAATATGAGGATATTAGACTTTGATTGCTGGTTCTCTTCAGAGATTACAGCATTTAAATTCTTATTCCCATCTGCATTTTAAACTTCATAATTTTTTTTAAACTGGTCACATTTATGTTGCATTTAAATCTTGTCTTTCAAGTTTTCAGGTTCAAAAGTTTAGGTGCAAAATATTCAAATTAGGTTTGTCCTCAATTTCCCAAAATATTCTGTTGTTCATCCACTCATTTCACATCCTAACAATATGCAGACATAATAATGGATATCAAGGAATTGCAATGGTCCTTCACTACACACCAACATCACGTATCTGACCAAAAAAAAAATCTCTTCAAGATTATGACCTTATGCACCTAAACCTTTTACAAAACTATTAATCTGTGACAATGTCACCCAAAGTTACAGTAAATAAGCTACTGAAGTAGTTTTATGGGTCACAGTAATGTATCTGTTTGGAATCTGTTGTACTCAGACAGGCGTATACATTTGCTGTAAATGGATCTTCAATCTCTGTGAATCATTTTATTCTTTTTATACACACTATAAAATTGCCATTTTTATGGCCAGGCTTGATGTATGATATGGCTGAAGAGCTGTATGAGTTAATTAAAGAATAAAGGGCTGTCCCTTCTGCTCTATATTTCTGTTCATGACATTAGTATCTGAGAACCGCTGTTTTGTACTGAGCAGAGATTTTGACTTTAAGGGAATCATACAGGTTGAGGTATGTATACTCTTATACTGTGCAGGGCATGTGATTGGGTCCAAAATCCAGAGGCTTTTTTTCACAAAGGCGAGCATTTGCCCTGCTGAGGCACAGAATGACTAGGTTAGAAGAGATTTGCAAAATCATCGAGTCCAGCCCATGCCACAACACCTCAACTAAACCATGGCACCCAGTGCTACATCAAATCTTTTTTTTAAACACATCCAGGGATGGTGACTGCACCACTTCCCTGGGCAGGCCATTGGAGAACTTTCTCACTCTCCCAGTAAAAAACTTTTTTCTAGTATCCAACCTATGTTTCCCTTGGTCCAGCTTAAGATTGTGTCCTCTGGTTCTGTCAGTTGCTGCCTGGAGAAAGAGACCAACCCCCACCTGAGCACAGCCACCTTTCAGGAGGTTATGGAGAGTGATGTGGTCACCCCTGAATCTCCTTTTCTCCAGGCTAAACGCCCCCAGCTCCCTCAGTCATCCCTCACAGGGTTTGGGTTCCAAGCCCCTCTCCAGCCTCGTTGCCTCCTCTGGATGCAGTCAAGTGTCTCAAGGTCCTTCCCAAGGAGGACCAAGGACTGGACACAGTCCTGGGTCCTCTTTGGGAAGGACCTTGAGACACTTGAGCGCATCCAGAGGGGCCAGAGCTGGACACAGCACTCAGGGTTTGGCCTCACCAGTGCCGAGTGCAGGGGAAGAATGACCTCCCCTCTCCTGCTGGCCACACAATTCCTGATACAGCCCAGGATGGCACTGGCCTTCTTGGACACCAGGGCATTCTGCTGGTTAATGTTCAGCCAGCTGTCACCAGCACCCCCAGGTCCCTTTCTGCCTGGGCTCTGTCCAGCCACACTGTCCCCAGCCCATAGCACTGCAGGGGGTTATTGTGGCCAAAATGCAGGACTTGGCACTTGGACTTCCTAAACTTCATCTTACTGGACTCTGCCCATCCATCCAACCATTCCAGGTCTGTCTGCAGAGCCCTCCTACCCTCCAACAGATCAACACACGCTCCCAGCCATAAAAGGAGACCAGGCTGGTCAAACACGACCTACCCTTCCTAAGCCCCTGCTGGCTGGGTCTGATACCCTGGCCACCCTGTAAGTGCTGTCTGATGGCATTCAGTACAAACTGCTCCATCACCTTACTGGGTGCTGAAGTCAGGCCAACTGGTCTGTAATTACCAGGATCCTCCTTCCCCACCCTTGCTGTGAATGGGTATCACATGGGCCAGCTTCCAGTCCTCTGGAACCTCACCTGTGAGCCAGGACTGTTGGTAAATGATCGAGAGTGGCTTCACAAGCTCATCTGCCAGCTCCCCCATCACCCTGGGATGGATCCCATCTGGTACCATGGATTTATGAACATCCAAGCTGCTCAGCAGTTCTCTGACTGCCTCCTGCTGGATAACAGGGGGCCATTCTGCTCCCTGACACCATCTGCCAGCCCAGGAGGACAGCTGTCCTGGGGACAAGCCGTCTGCCCTCTAAAGACCAAGGCAAAGGTGTTAAGCACTTCCACCTGCTCCTCATCTGCAGTTACTGAGTTCCCTCCTGCATCCAGTAGAGAACAAAGGTTGGTCTTACCCTTCCTTTTGCTGTTAATATATTTGTAAAAACATTTTTTATTATTCTTTACAAAATTTGCCAAATTAAGCTTGAACTGAGATTAAATACTTCCTGAGAGACCTGACCCTCCTTCCAAAGATGATGCATCCTCTTTTTATTTCTGAGTTCCTTCAAAACCTCACTGCCCATCCAGGCTGGACATTTGCCTCATTGACTCATCTTTCAGCACACAGGGACAGTCTGTTCCTGTGCCCTCAGGATCTCTGTTTTGAAGCATGCCCACCTTTCCTGAACCCCTTTGTTTTTAAGGGCTGCTTCCCAAGGAACTCTCTGATTAAGTCTCCCAAACAGGCCAAAGTCTGCCCTCCGTAAGTCCAGTGCACAAATCTTAGTGATGTTCCTCCTGATTTCCCCAAATATCAAGAACTCTATAATTGCATGGTTACTGTGCCCCAAGTGGCCTCCAAGCACCTCATCTCCCACCAGCCCATCTCTATTTGCAAACAGCAGGTGTAACACAGTCCCTCCCCTGGTGGGCTTGCTCACCAGCTGTGACAAAACTTGTTCTCCACACACTCTGAGAACTTCCTGGACTGCCTCTTTTCTACTGTGTTAAGTTCCCAGCAGATGCCTGGTAGGTTGAGAAGAACAAGGGCTGGTGATCCTGAAACATTCTCCGGCTGCTTACAGAATAGGTTGTCCACCTCTTCTTCCTGGCTGGTTGGACAATAACAGACTCCCAGTAGGATGTCAGTCTTGTTGGCCTTCCCCTTAATTCTTACCCATAGGCATCCCTAGACGTCTTTGAAAGCTTCAATACCATCCCAGGACACACAGCAGAGTAGTTTCTATAAACAGTAATCCCCCAATAAAATGAATGTGGAAAAATAGGGCAGTGAAGGATCAATTAAATTCTGTCTGCTGCCATCACAGATGGCTGAGCTGTCTCATCCCAGTTAGGCACGCACCAGAGCTCAGTCACATCTCTCTCAGCCTCTCCTTTCCTAAGCTCGGTAAGACAAACCCACAGTTCACTCTTGAGAGAGAAACACCCCCCATTTTTCAATTGTCCTTCACCTGTGTCCGCTTAAGTTTTTATTTTAGCACAGAGCTGGCAAACACTGCCCCCTAAACTTCAGTCACTGTTTCCCCAGGTTGCCTTCTGTGGAAGATCCTACTCTTATCTCCTGGAAGGAGAAAATCAGGACCACTAAAATGGTTTATGTTGCATCAGCCTTTGGAGGTGAATGTGTGTACCCAAACACCTGACTTGAAACTTTGCACTAATCGGGTATTTCCCTGTCAGTAGCTCTTGTCTCATACCAGACCAAAGATGAGCAAAAATCCCACAGTGATGGACCATCTTCAATTTCAATTCTTTCCCTTTGAATTCTGGCTGTTGTGCATTAAATAAGATATTTTCTTCCTTTGTAATCATGTGATAGAAGTTCCCATAAGCACTTTCCTTTCATCAAGAGAATATTATTTAGACAGGCAAAAGGAAGGTAATTGTAGCATAGGATGATCACTAGGAAGAGAAAAGAACGCCTCCTTATATTTACATTTTAGAAAGCATGAAATTCTGTTTCATTTACTCGTCATTATCCAGTATGAGCTAAGACATTTGCAGGATATGTGCTCTCCAAAACAGTTTTAAAAGATAAAGTATTCTGATTGCTCTGAAGTGTAGAACAATATTTTTCTCCATGTTAGTGTTAGAGAAAAATAGCACAAAAATGTCAGGAACTATAACTCATTGCTCTTTTTTCACATAACTTAATCATGTGCCTTCATTCTGAAGCCCACATCCAACAAAGCAAATTCACTTTGAACGACATCTTTAGGAAATCATCCTTCTTTTGTACAGTCTATATTACTGCTTGGCCCCTTCTGCCTTAGTTTTTTCTTCCTGTAAATGCTATTGTAGATGCAGATCTCTAATATCACATTGATACCTAGGTTTTCTCCTTGAGATCACTTTGCTGTAAGAGAAGAGGAGCAGTCTTTACTTGTCACAATGACAGACAGATACAACCTCTCAGTCCCATGAGGCACCGGTTTGCTGCAAAGAGGCTGGAAAAGCACAGTGAAAGAAATGAACACTTGAGATAGCAGAACACTGCAAGAAAGGTTTCAAATGCCATGCAGGTTATAGGTCTTTAAAAGGTACATAGACCTGTCATATTCCTTCCCAGAACCCAATTTTGTCTGCACAAATGTGACATACAACTATCATTCCTCTCACATATCAGGCTTATCATCTCCTTGCCCTTTACAGCCTTCCTCATGTCCTCTGTTAGTGCTAATAAAAGCTAATCCATAAGAAAAGGCTCAAAAGACCAAGCAGACCAAGCTCAATTAGGTCTTTGATTAACTTCATAATTGAGCAATAAAGCCACAGAGTCAGACCTTCTTCAGCTGAAAGGGATGACACTCAGTAAGGTAGAGCTGCCCAACATGCATTTCTGCACAATTTTATTTATTTCATAGTTTTGGTAACTTAATGAATGCATGCAGGGGTTAGGGGTGTATACCTTGGTTAATACCAGGTAGGATGCCCACAGCTGTGCCCCAAACCTCTCTTGGGCTCGTGACCCTTTCCCTGACACCACACTTCCATTTCTAAGGTTTGATAAAGGGGTAGTCTGGGTGTAACGTGGGCTTTTATTAGGAACACCAGAAGATGAGCAGGCAGACCTAGACATTAACTTTTAAATCTGCTTTTACACCTGTGGTGAGAAGATCCCTCTGCAGTGTACAGCAAAAAAATGCCATCTTTTTTGAGGCAGCTCTGTAAAGAAGCATCGTATTAAAGAGGGTGAGAAAATCAAGGATTTGGCTTTGTCCAGGAAAGGTGCTGAGACACCAGTGTTTGGGAGTAAAATCCAGATCCCTGTTTCTGCAGGGGGGGAATCTATCCTTCTTGGCACACTGTGCAGTGTGGGGGGTTTTCCATGCTTGTTCCTGCACTGAGATAGCCACACAGACAGGACACTATAGGTGTTTGGAGATGAGACAAGCAATATATTTATGAGGACTCTGCAAAGAACTCAGACTGGTTTTCAGAAGTTTTCTCCTGAAATTGAATATTCAAAAAATTCTCTCACAATAAATGTATGCCCATCTGTGATATTCACAGCTTGTTTTAACTTTATGATGGTGGGGGCAGACCTCTAATCTCAGCTGGTGCATTCTCACTGAAGAAATGGCCCTATAAAAGATAATGGGTAATTAATATAATAAAAAAATTCCTCAGTAATGACTGGGGATATCAGAACTTGGCTCATATTTCCTTTTGGGACCCTGGAAATAAAATTTTATATTTCCCAGCAAAAAAAGGCTGATCTTTATATTCTGAGTATGTGCAACACAAATAGTGCACTTCCACAGTTTTCTAATGTGCTGGCTGTAATTTCATTTCTTCCTGTATTAGTAGAGGAAGAAAGATCTGAAACATCCTTGAAGTCTAACAAGATGCTAATATGCTAAAAAGAGCCTTTGAATGAGCTTGTTTTAGTCAAAATATTGCAAGTGTGTTAATTCTAAGGCCTCTAATGACACTAAAAACTCTTATTGACAAATGCTTCATTTTCTCTTAATAACACTTGCTTTAATGTTGCTGCAAATGATAGCAAGTTTGCCATAATGATACAGCACTAGCATTTAAAATCTACCTTCAATGGTTATTTGTATTTTAAATTTTGCATTTTCATTTGATCCCATATGCTTTTGACAATGCTGGATTGATTTAGAGCTAGCTGATTACAGAACACTGAATTAAAGTGGAATCTCAGGTACATTACAGAGGTGAAAGAGCAGTTAGATCCTATGCAACACCTGAGCTAATGTCTCTTTTCTAATTGAGTGATAGTCAGGCAGTTTGCAGTGCCAGCAAGTATGGTTAAATCAAATTGACTTTTAGTGTTAGACCAATGGTGCTAATAGACTGGGTTCACTGTCTATAATGGATATGGAAAGACAAATACATTAAAAGCAAAGGTCATTCTTATCTTTTGCTCTTGGCAGCAAAGACTTAACTGTACAAAGTTCGTTTCCCCTCCAAGAAATTATCGTTCCTACAATTTATCTCAAATGAGTTTGGTAATGAAAATCTAGAAGGATTTTTTTTTTCTTTCCATGTCATCCTCCATAACTCAAGACTTATCGCCCCTCTATACTTGGATGCATTATTTACCTTTTCTCCTCATGCTCAGATGGGAGTAAGGGATTGTTTTCCTTTATATTTTTGCTTACAGAGTCTATTATAATGATCTCCTATCCTTGAGTCAAGTGCTAATGTATCAACTAATAAGCAACAGTGGGTCCACATATGGGAAACAGGAAAAGGCTGTGAGCTGCCTGGAGGAATGGAGCATGTGGTGGGAAATATGGACCATTGCTTCTTTCAGCAGTCAGAAAGAGAAATAGGCATCTTGGTGAACTTGAAACACTATTCCCCTGCTGAGCTCATGAACTTTTTGCCAGTGCTAAAACAATGTCCTTTCCATACAGCTGAATGCTGTGGGCAGGGGAAGAGTTTTGATACTGCTTTCAGCATTAAATTTCAGGCACTGAAGGCTGCAGGAGTCTTAGCCCATTGATTTGTGTGGGGCTTGCAGTCTGCTTGGGGTTAAGTATGTGTGTGACTGTCTTGGCTCAGGATGGCAACCAGAGAGCTCTGAAAGCTCATGAATTGCAGATTAATAACAATGCAGGTAGAAGTTAGGGTACAGAATAACTTTCTTCTGAACAGTGAAAATGATGCATGTTTGCAGCTGAAGTTTTGAAGCTCTGATTATAAGACAAGGTGAAGGGAGTTGCATTTCAGTAAGGACTTCAACAAAAGACAGCAACAACATCTTATGCTAAGAAAAAGATTTTGGCAGTGAATAGCAGGATCCACTACTATTGTCTGATGTTGGCAATGTCTGATTTGCAATGTTGTGTTGTATGCAGGACTTTCTGACCGACAGTAGATTATTGAGAGCCATCTGGGCAGTGCCATGCCCCTCACCAAGTCACAAATGCAGGAGAAATTCTCCTGGGAATCTGATCTAATGAGGGGATCCAGATGGGATGCACTTCAAATCCTGACAGCACCCACAGGGTGGGACAGGAAAGAGTTTTCTTCCTTCTGTTTTAGAGCCCTCTGATATGCCATACCTGATGGCCAAAACCCAGTGGCAATTCATCATTCCCTCCCTCAGTGCTGCCTTACCAAAGGGCTTCTCTCCGCTCTCACACTCCATGGTTTGCTTTGCTGGAGGATGCACATGGAGGGAGGAACTTATGCATGCTTGGTTTAATGAGCTGAGAACAAGCAGTGCTCTGTGTGGTGCTGCTGCATCCAGAAAAGGCTGCATCATCCTGCTTGACACAGTTTTTCTCTAATAGTTTTATTTTATCCACCAACAGTGCTGCCTATTTGTATTGGTTTGAATGATTTGTAATTTTTAAATGCAAATTTCATACTCTGCCTCATGAATTCCAGTGATTCTACCATGCTGTAAAGAAACATTTTGACACCCTAAGAACTGAACTTTTGCTAAAACATTTTTGACATTCATAAAGGTAAAATTTTAGTATGGTTTCACTATAGATCAGGTACAAAATTCTGTTCCACAATACATTTCAAGTGTGCAACTAACATTCCTTACTTGATTTAGGGAAGACAAAATAACAAGCAAGCTGAATAGCAGAAGATTGGAGTTTCTAGCAAGTTGAAAATGCCATGGTTTGTTTTCCACTAATACTAAGAGAGATAAAGTTAATCTGAAAGTACACAGAAATTCACATTTACAAAATCTGGTCTCCACAAGGCCGTGAAATCCTTAATTTGTTTATTTCTCCCAGAAGAATATAAATCACTGTTGCATCGCCCAAATGTTTGTGAGTTTATCGAAAGGAGCGTTTATTCAGCATTCATTCCACTCTGTCATTAAATCCTCTGGATTATGTGGCTGTTGTTGTCTTTTAAATTCCTGATAAATATGTTGCTGACAGCCAGCTGTTCTTTCCAATGCATCATAACCAACCATCCTAGAGTAGATCATTAGTCTGCTTGCATCCATCTATTTTATTTATGCCATTCAGGGAGATTACAATGGCCATCTGCAACTGGGGGCACCTTTTGTTTTGGAGGAATGCACCATCAGTGGCACAGGAATGTGAGGGATGGGGCAGAGTTTCAAGGATATCAGCTCTCCTGGGGTGAAAAGGCTTGCCTGCTCAGTAGAGGGACATTTTGGTGTCTCTGGTGTCTCCAGCCCTTTTTCCCTGAGGCACTTTTGGAGCCATGCAGACTGGTGACCCTACAAGAAGCCTCTTGGGGCTGAACCCCCAAACTGAAACACCCCCGCTATTTTCCCCAGGCATGGGGAAATTCCTGACCCATCACACCACCTGGTCATCCCTGGGAGCAAAAATTTGGGTGTACAAAAATTCTCAGTTCTGGCAAAGACTTTTCCCCCTTATACTCCTATGCCACGTTACATGTTCTATTGTTCTGCAGAATGCAGAATGTGCTTCTGTTGTTAAATAGAAGATCAGAGCCTTCCAGATTTTCCCCCTTGGCAGCAAGCTGAATTTTCCTGCTGCTCTTTTGACTTTTCAGTGGTCTGAAGCATCAGGTTTGGTTCACTCACAGTTCAAGCTGTCAGACTCCCATGTACAGAGCAGTTAGGGTTTGTTTCTGCTGAGGAAATCGAACGGTACATTTTCCAGTTTGCAGCATTCAGCCCACATGGTTTTTTTTTCTCAGAAAACAAGGGAATGCTGCCCCTTGCACTTGTAATTTACAGTAATTAGCAAGGAAATGGTACTTGCTTTTAGAGAAAGAAGCACACTGAGCAACTATTTCCTAAAAAGATTTTGAAAGGAGGCTTACATTGGGAAGTAGTACATTTTGATTCCTGGTGTAAACATAAATATTCAACACTTCTTGCAAATCAAAAATCAGAAGGGAGAAAAGCAGTGATCTTTGGATTGATTGAACTTTTTTTTTCCCTAGCTTATGCTGAAATGCTTAATATTTCAGCCATGTGTGACATGCAAGTAACCTGATAGATTGGTTGTATTAATTGAAAAAAAAAAAAAACTAACCCAAAAAAATCCTAGCTGAGACATTTTATTTTCAAAGAACAGATGGCTTTCTTTACTTACAGCTGTAGAATATTTTGCTGCAACATAAAGGCATATAGTATACCCTCTGGGGATGAAGCAAAATGAGATGGAGAGAAAACGTTGCAGGGAAAATCATTAGAAGCTCTAGAAACAATAGAAATACCAGGCCTGACTTTTGGTACCACTAACCTCTGCTGGCTTCAGATGACAAGTCCTACTTGAGATCAAGACATCAGCAGGACCCCTACTTGCCCTGAGTTTCCCACCCTCCTCCCCATGAGGACAGCAGCAGGAGGAGCCCCATCTGCAGACATTTCTTGTGGCAGAGGACGTTTTTTATGTTTTCTCTACCAGCCTGCCTGGCTTAACCTTTTGACCATCCTTCAGCTGCCTCTTAATGTGACCATTTTATCAACGACTGCAGTTAAAATGGCAGTCAGTTTAGCCAGCTCTGTCTGCTGCTGCTTGAAATTTTATGTATTGTGACCTTCTTTGTGCCCTTAATTTCTGCTGGAGATGCTCATCTCCTTGCACTGTAACCAATGAATCAATTTTATTTTCTCTGAAAGAGAAAGAAAATTTTTTTTTCTGCTGAAACTGTGGGGGTGTAAAGCAAAATTCGTCCCCCTGCTCCTTATCTCAAATAAGAAAACTCCTGCAGTTTTTCTCTCTTTGTAACTGCCTATTGATCGTGTGTGTCAACTCTACGTCTGTGGGCACTGAAGGATTTGATTTTATTTCTGTTTGCTCAATGATATCTAAAAAGTGACTGCTTGAAGAGCTGCTGAGAACTGGGGGTCTTGTCCACAGGTTTTATAATGCATTATTTGCATATAATTATGTCAGAATGGTGTAATTACACAAGGTATTTCCTTCTACTTGTTTAGATACTCTTTTTGGATGATGCATGCAGCTGCAGTCCCAAGGCCCCAGAACTGCCATAGGCAAGATTGCCCCACACTGCCTTACACATGGCCAGATTTAGTGCTCTTGCATGAGCTGTTTTCCAATAAATAACAGTAGTCATTTTTTCTGAGTGTTTGATGGCAGTGGATGCTGTCCTCACTTGTGTTGGTCTGGGCAGTCCTCTGCCACTGAGAGTGAGTCAGATGTGTGCCTGAATGGAACAGCTTGGGAAGGACTAAAAGAATTGCCCAAGGAAGGAGAAGCAAACATCAATTACTTGCTCAAGGGTGAAAAAGGGTTTGGTAGGCTACTTATCTAGATGGCTAAGCACATCTTGTATTTGGCTTCAGTACCCTGGCCCTGCACTTGTAGCACATCTCCTGCCATACCTGTGACACTCGAGCAGTTCAAGAGGGCTTGTGAAACCTCTCAAGCTGCCTGTCAGGGCCAGGGCCATCAGCAAAGGAGCTCTGAGAGGGAGTGGCTGAGATGGGCTTTGGTCCATCATGGATCCAGAGCCATCAGCACTGGGGTGGGGCAGTCTGTGGGCACTTTAACTCCTGTGTATGACTGCTGAATGCCCTCTGCAAAGCTCACACACTCTGACACCCTCAGCAGGTCTTGGGTGTGCCCTAAGGATCTGGCTCTCAGGACAGATATCGGAGGGGATTCCTGGAGTGTCCTGGGCAGGGCCCAGAGTTGGACTTGAGGATTCTGTTGGGTCCCTTCCAACTTAACACATTCTATGATTCTGTGATCCAGTAGCAGGTCATGCAGTAATTGCCTATGTAACTTGCATTACTAAGTGCAAGTCTCTCATGTGTGTGAGTGACAATTGTTCTAAAATCGGGATTTCCAAGCCAAGTACAAAAGGGTTTGAGGTACAGCTTCCAGCAAATATTTGCATGTGATCAAATATACTATATCTGTATTTAATTCTAGATCCATAATCAAGATCACCTTTATTAGATTTCAGGAAATCTTTACTGCACTGCCTTTTCCTGGGAGCGGTGCCCAAGGTGCTGAGCCCCTGAGCAGAAGCCTGAGTGAAGTAGAAGTAGTTCTCAAATTACCATAGCCCTGTTCAGTTTGTCCCTGTATCTGTAAAAGCACAATATCCATCTTCCTATTACCTGCTAGAGCCTGCTAAATAGGAAAATGTGTCAAACATGGGGGAGAGTGTTGCTGTTTCTATTGTTACAGATTTACAATTTCATAACAGGATACTAATGCAAACCTGGAAGAATTAAACCTCTGCTTTTGCAGAGAGAAGTGCCTGAGTAGCTCCAGCCCTTCAGAGGTTTAGAGCAAAGGAAACAAGGAGAAGCATTTTGAAGCTCGGCTCAGATAGTGCCAGGTATTGCAGTTCACTGCTTCAAGATTTAGCTCTGTGCTTGCAGCTGGATTAGGATGGGATGTTTGGCAAGTCTCTGAATATAGATGAACGTTGTGCTTCACAGTGGAAGAATATCTAAAAATGGCAGCAAAGTATTAGTGCATATATGGGGCAACAGGGCTGGAATTGGTTAACAGTATACAAAAGACTCCACATCCTCAGTGTTTTGAAATGAAGGGCTTTTCCTGTGACATAATTGTGTATATCAAAGCTCTAAAAGCTAAGTAATTAAGAATTTGAATGACAGGCTTACAAGTCCAATGCAAAGCACCCTCTGCAAAGAGATGACATAAACCAGAGGGTGGAAGAATACAGTGTGTGTGTATATGTGACAAAAATTCCCTGTTGGTTCAAGAATAGGTGCTTTGTTTTTCATTAGATACAATATTGGAGATGTGTCATCTTTAATCCATTTCTGTCAAGCTCAGTTGTCAGAAAGAGTGAAATTTCTTTCAAAAAAGACATAGCTGCTAATCCCTAAAAGCACAGTGCAACCACATTCTGGTCCTTCCAGATCTCTAATCAATGTCTCCTCCTGCAAAGATGCCCTAGAACCTTGGAAATGGCCTCATAATATTAATAGAAAAAAATAAAAGAGTACCCTTTTTTCCCCTATTCTTACCTCGAGGAGAGGGACACCTTTTAAAATATTTGTTTCTTTTGTAACTTAGTGTCACAGTTTCATCAATCAACTGAAAGCTCATCAGCTTTTCAGTATGAATTAGAATTTTAAAAATGATTGATGTGCTGGTCTGTTTTCTTTGGAGCCTGCCTTGTAGTGCTTTAAAAGAGTCCCCATATGGTGAAACCTGCAATTTTGAAACAAAAGCCCTTTCCCATTGAGTATGACCAGGTACTCAGAATACTGAAAGGAATCAGTCCTAGAGCTGTATTACTTTTGCACAGGAATAATACTATGTGTTAGGAAAAAACTGGCTAACAATCAGATTTCTTTGACAAAAGATGTGAAGTTTGCTTTTTTTAAATATGGAATTCATTAGTGTTATTGAATAGCCTTATCATATTTCTTTTAACTATGAATGATTTCCTCATACTTGGTTCCTGAGTTTTCAGAGGCTTCAGAAGTTACATAAAAGCAGGTACATGATAGAAGATGGGCATTGTGGAGGTGTTAATACGTGGCAGATTTTTTTTTAACCTAAGAATACGTATTTCAGGACCCATTTTCTTGTCTTTTCTTTTGATAAAGTGGTTTTAGATTGACTATTAAGTTCCAAGGAAATTCAACACAGATTATTTCAGTCACACTGTGGCCAACACTGGAAAACTGTTTGTCCAGTTGGACAAGATGGAAAAATAAATGTGTTCTCAAATGTTCTCTCAGGGAAGAACTGGGTGAAAGGCAGTCTTTGTTGTGCTGCACAAATGAATAACCAAACATCAGGACCTGATAAAGGTCCAGCAGCTCGGCTCTTGGAACTGTTACCTGCAGAAAGAGTTGTAAGTTTGAGTCACAGGTGGCTGAAGGATGTGCAGAGACCATTAATAAAAACATTCTTCTGTGGTGCTAAACATGTGTGATGTGAAAATCACCTTTAATTGTAGCTGTACAGCAGCCTCTGTGCACTCAGCTATGATAAAACAGACCTTTCATAAAAAAAAATATTGTTCCTATAGGTACTAATCTGTGTTCAGTGGCAGCACAACACTTCATCTACATTTATTTATTGAACACTGGGAGAGGCATAGAGCATGTTTCTCCAAAATCTTCCATGAATGTTAATGACAAGGAATATCACTTGTAGGCAGCACTTGTGCCTGGGAAAATGTAGAAAAGGAAAGCCAATAAAGCATCATGTGAAAAATATTAGCTTGCTGAAAAGCTTTTTATGGTTTGAATTAATTTTTAGTTCAGCAACACTTGTTAAACCTATAAATAGATAAAGAGTCTCTTGCCTTCCTATAGCTTTTTTCCTCTTACAGTGTGCTTTAGAAGTCTTCACATTCAGTGATTTTTATTTTATTATATTTAGTTAACACTGCAGGCTCTCTTTCAGAGGGCTGCTTTGATAACAGGCTGTTTTATCTCAGTTCCTAGTGTGATAAAAGCCAATTTGGAGTCACTTACTTTATACAAAACAATGCAAAGTACAAGATATTTTGATGATAATAGCAACTTTAAAAAAGGATGACCATCTGCCTTTATTCACTTCTCCTGCTTTCAGTGTCCTTTTGAGCTCCACTTTCCCCATGGAAAGATGAAATCACAGAGATCATTTTCCTGTCAGCTGCGAAGATGTGGTAACCATCTTATAAGACAAACATATGGCTGGGTCTTAAGGGCTTTTTCAAACTGGGAATCCAAATATAGGCTGCCAAGTTGTGTACAGAAGCATCTGCCACGTCAGTTCCCCATCACAACACCTCCCTGCACCACCAGAAAGCCTGAGCTGGTGCCTGCTCTTTTCCAGGTTGGCATTTTATGGCAAGAACGAGCCCCAAAAAATGTAGAGCTGTATACCTGAAGGCTTAACTTTAAACTCCTTAATCTGAATGTTTTAGGAATAATTTGGGACAGGTGGGACTCATCCATGTGGAGATTTCCAGTAAAATCCCAGTTGTAAGCTGCGGGGTGAGCGTGGAAAGACCTGGAAGTTGAGCAATCCACAGGGATTATTCTGAGATACACTTTAGTCCCACTGGCAATGCCATTCACACAGTCCTTATTGGGCAGGCCAGGAAGGATCTATTCATACTCCATCTGGATTGTTTTTACATTTCCTGACCCAACTGCTGTCTAGTCCCTGTACCTTGCTTTATTCCTGGTCTCTTGGCTCTGATGGCTTCCCTTCTGAAGAGGGTTAAGCAGGAACTGCTGCATACACGGGTCTGTCACAGCTCCTCATGGCTAACCAGAACTTGTTTCCAACTTCAGCCTCTTGATTTTCCTGCTGCCCTTTTTGGAGGAATGTTGTAATTTGCCTCTGTGAGCTGTTATGGCTCTCATTGGAGGTTGATTTCCTTTGGCCTTGAAGCATGGTGGGATTCTGGTAGTGGGGTGGCCTTGCCCATGCCTTCCTTCTACTGGTGGCTCTGGGAAGTGAGGTCTGCACTCCAGAGACATCACAGATGAAGGAATTTGCAGTTGACCACTTACTTCCTCATCAGCCCCTCACAGGAGAAAGACCTGGATATATAGAGCTTAATGAGGCATTTTTCTCCAGGTAACAGGCACAATTATGAGAAACTTCCTCATTAAAATGTTTGTGTGAAGACAACTGCTTTGGTCAAAAATGTGCACGGTGCTTGTGGGCTGAAATCACTGCTGATATTTTCATCCAGTAATACTTTTTTTAACTGTGTGGGTTTCTTTTCTTTGCTTTTTTTTTTTTTTTTTTTTTTTTGGTCTATAAGGAAGGTCTCTGAAATCTATCAAAACAAAGACTGGTGATTTTTATAAACTTTTTTTTTTGAAGCAGAATATGCACCTCATTCCAGGAAGTTAACTTACATTTCTAATTGCATGGAACTTGCCCTGAAAATCAGAGGAGGATGTGTAGGAAGGTAAAGGTGCAGGAAGTTAGATTTATTGCTATTTGTGAGGCCATTTAACACTGTTCAGAGAAGTTTTAGCTCATCAACACCCCACTGGTGAAACTCAAAATATCTATCATGTTTATCTGAGACAGCCTTCTGCAATGTATCTTCATTTGTTCTTGTCTAGTGTTTGCTCTCACCCTTTACTTTACTTTTTACCTTACTTTAAAACTTCAGTCATTCACTTCAGGAGCCAAAACTCTTTTCCCCCTTACCCCATGTACTGAATAACCAACTAATAAACAGGGAGTTAACAATTCCAGAAGTATTTCTTCCACCTAAGCTAACTACTGAATAGGAACTGTGTTCCTAGCAATTAGAATCCCACTGGAACTATACCTTGAACAGACTTAAAGCCACAACCATTGCAATAAAAAGATTTATAGATAAGTAATTGATTTTAATAAGTTACTCTCCTGCATAGACTATTTTAAAACTTTAAGATTGCTAAAATAAGACATTTAATAAACACAAAGGGAAAAGAATTTCAGTAGCTGGATTTAAAAAAAAACCAGACAACTGCCTTTATTCACACATCTAACATTGTCTGGGAAAAAAAAAAGAAGAGTTTTAAAAATATTGTGGTTAAGTATTTGAATAAAGAGTATAGAAAATAATTTTTCAAAAATAGATCTTTATTAGCAGCCTGGGTCAGAGAATTGGATATTCACTTTGATTAGGGTTTTCCATTGAGAGGAATAAAAATTTTATTTCACAGGTTGCAAGTTAAAAGATATGGAAAGTGATGCATTTACATTGCAGAGATGAAACTGAGTTACAGTGGCTAATAGGATAAGTGTTGCAAGTTAGACATTAGAAGAGGGATGTGAACCCAATTTACCAGGCAAATTAACTTTGTTAGAACACTTGAGCTGGAGCAAAGATAACAGCACCTTTAGGAGACAAACTGCCTGCCTTGCTGGTGCACTCCAGTGTTTCTCTAATGATTATAAAATTCTTTAGGCAAGATTTTTTTTTCACCAGCCTAAGGGCACCGAAAGGTACTGATAAATGTGCAACAGAAACAGAATGAAATCTGGACTCAATGCCCTGACTCTTCATATCCCAATACCTGCTGAAGCAGTTCTGCTTCTTTTGCTCAGCCTAACTAAAATTGTGCTCCTGCACGACATGGGTGCCACTGATTTGCAAAGAGAGCTACTCAGTGTTTCCAGGACTTGAATAACAAGCCCAGAGAATCCCTTAAGAAATAACGTCCTGGAAAGCCAAGTAGCAGCTAGATCCTGTCCAA
The DNA here is from genome assembly GCF_022539315.1 of Serinus canaria. NCBI lineage: Eukaryota > Metazoa > Chordata > Aves > Passeriformes > Fringillidae > Serinus > Serinus canaria. Next base: position 18,085,614 of record NC_066317.1, read on the forward strand.
GGAGAAGGGGAGCTGAAGCCTGTCAGCAGTGTCCACCTGAGGCAGTTCAGGTATGGACTGAAATGCATTTGGCATCTCTCTCCTGTTTGATAATGAGCCACACTCTGTTTCACCTTGTGCCCAAGGATTTCACACTGCTTCATACAAGTAAGGTGAATGGTGTCTGGATGCAGCCAGGCACTGAACAAGGGGATCTTAACACACTTGTTAGTGCAGAAGGCTTTCTGCTATTTGCAGGCTGTTCAGTGTGAGAAAGGGAAGTGAGCCTCAATGATGTACCCAAGGTTATGCCTCAAATTAGTTACAAGATGGGAAGCAGTCACAAGCAGTCCCCTTGTGGGATTGTGGGGATGATCTGCCTACCTAAAAATAAAAGAAAGACAGTCCTCTTTGCTGTGAGCAATTTAAGCCAATTTGTATTAAACAATTTGCTATGAGATTTGATTTAAAAAAAAAAACAGAAAAACTTAGTGAAGCTAGACTAAACAGTGTTCACAGCACAGTGGTCATCCTTTGATGTGATGCTTTAGAGGATCTGAGGCAAAATGTGTTTTTCCTGTGCAGCTTAATAAAAATAAGGCTGTGAAACATCTTAGGATGAAAAAAATCCAAGACTCTCCTCAACATCTATAACTGAACCTTAAAATTACCATACCTGAATGTGGCAGATGAGTTGTGTTCATTAATTTTAGCAGCATCTGTGCCCATTTACACCAGCTAAATATCTAGCATTCAATATAAGCAATTTTCTTGTCCCTTTTCAATTAGCTCCATTACAGAAAATCTAATTAAATCATATCTTTTAGCAGGAACCAAGAATTCAAGAGCTACATTTTTGCATTTAATTAAAACCTCTTCATCTTGAACTGTTAATTTCCTGAAAAAGATATTCAATAGTTTTTCCTCTGATCCACTTAGTTCCTGAATGAAATGGCTCATTTAGCCTGAGTTGGCTCTTGAAGTGTACACTTGGGCTCCAACTCTGGTGACAATCTCAGAAGATGATGGGAATCATGGCTGCTTTTCTCCTCACTTCTGGATAAAATCTCTTCAGATACAGCTTGTGTTTCTTCTGGGCCCACAGAGACATCTGGATGACCATCAGGAAAGCAAAGATGCCAACTAGCAGGGAACAAGATTTAAAGCAAAGGATCACGTGTGTTCTTTCAGTGCCTGTTTCTGGAAATGCAGTAGGGTTTATGGCAATATTTGCAGTCTCTTCTGTGGGCAGAGACAGCACAGCAGGTCCTCTCAGCCTGGCACTTGCTGATATACCACAGCCCAAGGCTCAGCCTCCCCCTCAGAATTCACATTTGTTAGATCCTGTACCACCTCTACTACACCATAAATCCATACACCACAAGGCTTCCTTGGCCATGGTGCTGTCTCAACCCATGACCTCCCTCAACCATGTTTCTAGTTGGCTTCTGAACTACAACACTTCTTTGTTTCTCCCTCTGGCTCCCAACCATGACAGGGAGCTGTGCTCTGACTCCCTGCTATGTCGAGGGAGAGCTCAGCCCTAAAGCAAGCAGGCAGTAGCTGCCTGATCCAGCAAATAGGCACCAAATAGGGGACAATTTTACTGCATGTGCATTTTGGAAATTCATTATCCTTTGATTAATGTGGAGGTGGTTAATGAGAAACATCCATTTGGTGTCCAGTCAAGCTATATCTGGGACTATTACAGCAAGGATGAGTGTGCTGCATGTGTTTCTGTTCCTGCCACTTTAGGGACAGCCCTACATTGTCCCCAGACTTTCAGATAATTTTCATACCAAAGCTAAAACACAAGAATATTTCATCTTTTTAAACAAATTTTCAATTTATTTTTTGCATGATGCAGTTTAACCCACTTTTGAAATTCCTTCTTTTCCATTTGTAAGCCATGTGGGGCTACTTCTTACAAGTAGATTTTATAGGTTTCTTTCTGGAAATGGAAAAATAATTGAAAAGTGAATGTTTTGGAGAGCTCAGTCCCATATTTTTGTGAGTGTTTAGGTCTTCTAAGGATGCAGCAAAGTACTGAGGAAGAGTCACAAATTCCAGTAAGCTGGCTGCTCTTATGAGCATCTTGGAGGTTTATCTCATATGGCAAATTTGATGGCAATATTTCATATACTACAAACTTTTTTGGCAAATCTTAGATTTCTAGAATTCTCTTCCACAAACACTTTAAATGCTGTCTTCATTCTGTTTCAAACTTACCTGGCAGAGTTTGTGTCATCACCGTGAAACTAATCCAAGACCCAGCCTGTTGCAAAGAAAAAGGCACTGTTGGTTCTATATTTTATGTAAAGCAAAATGGCAAGTTTTCAAAAGCTCCACGTGGAAAAAGAGTGTGGTACTTGTACTGAAAATGGGAGAGGAAAAACAGTAAGAAATGAACCCCCCAGTGTGCTGGATGGGGTGAAGAGATGGGTGCTAAATCTTGAGATCACTGGGGAGACTGTAGTGCAGGGGAATATAGACAAAAGCCCATGTGAGAGTGATGTGAGGAAAGAGGAGGGTCTGGGGGAGAAACACTTGTGGGAGCAAGGAAGAGACTCTGACATACAAAGCACAAGGATGGATGTGCTGAGGAAACTGCTTGGAGGTGTTGCAGATTTTCTGCAGACAAAGGCTGAAGCAGTAACCCCCTACCCTTTGCACATAAGCAGAAGAAAGTCATGTACCTCATATGTATAGTTGGGACAGGATACCAGCAGGAAGAGCCACGTGAAGGGGTTGTAGGTTGGACTTGGAAAACAGGTTCTATTTCCTTGTGAAAGGCGAAAAAAAAAAAAAAGGGTGGGGAAAATCAGAACCAGTTTCAGTCCAGGGAGAGGAGAACTGAGCCTTATCACAGCCTGCCTATGTAACAGCAATCCCCTGGGCCAATGCTCTCAGGGTACAACCTGTTAGAAAAGTTTCAGTGAAATCTTTTGAGGTAGCAAAAGCTGTATTTATCCCAGTGAGAAAGAACTTAAATCAATTTTTTGGCTCTTTCTGCTTTTATGCTGAATTAAGCCCCTTGCAAGAAATAACATAAGCAGTTTCCTAACCACAGTGCATGAAAACATTCCAGAATAGAAATTGACTTCTGTGTGTGAAGTTGATCATACTGTGGTATTTACTTTAATATAGGGTGTTCTATTGGGGAAATTACACTATTAGTGTCTGAAAACATATTTTACTTTTCAATATATATTGCATAACCTTTATTCTCATGACACAAAAATGCAGAAACCCCAACCTGTTAAAAGCATATATATATATATATATACACTGTGTAAGTATTCATGAGTCTGTCTCTGTGTATTTGAATATATGCATGTACATCTTTGCATGAGATGAATGTGTCTAAAAACTCTGCAATATAGTTTAAAAGTTTTTGAGACTTATTTAAAAAATGAAATGCATTGATGTCAGTCACCAGCATGCTTTAAAGAACTTCAGCGCTTAAATCCATATTTAAATTGCAGTTGTGTTTAATTATGACAAATTTGCTATAAGTTTTGAAACAACAGCAGTGTTGCTAATGTTTCCTTGTCACAAATTTTTGAAGGTGTTAGACCAGTGGTATGGTTACTACTTTATCTTTCTTTATTCAATGGCTGTAGGTATATAAATCACTGTACATCAGCAGAGGATGGATAGGTTAAGGAACAGGAAAAAAAGACAGACCTGAATTGGTTTGGTGAGCTAAAGCTACGTTGATAAAGTGATTTCCAGCTTCACACATCTGCAAGACATTAAAAACATATTTTCAGTTGTATGCCTAAAAGGCTGTGGCAACTGTGTGCAGTGCATAACCAGAACCCTCCCCATTACAGCTCAGTCTCTGTATCCTGGAAATATGTATTCCAAAAAACAGCCTGTCATTTCTTGTCACACACACAAGTGTCCAGTGAACACTGTGGGTGCAGCCTGGGCTGAAAGCCCCTGGCACATCCCCACAGAGCTCTGTGCAGCCAAGCCTTCCCCGGGGTTCCCATGCTCAGCACGTGCAACCTGTTTGGCCCTGGGGAGAGCAGGGAGATTCCCAGGCTCTAAGGCATTCATCAAGGTGCTCTTTTTGATTTTTTTTCAGGATTTAATCCAAGCTGCAAAGAAGCAGGTGAAAAGCTGACCTCTGGTTTTGTAACGATGTCACGAGTTAATGTCCCTACCCCTCTTCCTTCCTTCTTCAAAGGTGTTCAGCAGAGCAGGAAGGAAGGAAAGGGTGATTAAAAAAGCAGTAATCTCTAAAAGGCAGACTGATTGAATGGACAAAGGAAGGGAGCCAGTCCTGTTCCTGGCTCTGGAACTCTCTGGTTATCCCATTTCCAGCCATAACCAACTTCTCAAAGCTGGTCTCTAACATTTAGGTGTGTCAAACCTTTGGCTGTGGTACCATTTCTCTCCGTTTGGTTACACAGCCTGCAGCACAGGCTGGGTTCAGATTTGCTTCAGGCTTTCAGTACTTCATAAGGTATGACTGCTGAAGAATGAAAATCAATATTTGCCCATATTTAAAATGGGAACTGGTAGGAAAATCAGTTTAAATTCCTGAAGAAGATAATCTGTCATTTCAACTATGTAATATTATGGTTTTCATTTTTTCCCCTACCCTATGAAGAAAACTAAAATGGTGCATACAGGTCAAGCTCCGGCTGAATTTATTAATTTCTGGGGTTGCAGCCTGATTTGGCCTCTCAAATTGAAAAAATGCAGTGTTAAAAAGTTGCATTTTCTTATATAATTGATCATTCTATATCTTGCAAGGGTCAAAAATGTTTAAGAAATTAAAATAAAAAGTAAAATGTTAAAAGCTAGAGATGTTAAAAGTGTGAAGTTACAAAATTAATACAAAAAAGGAAGAGCTTCAACTGTCTTTTTTAAGTCAATTCTGAAAGTCATCCATAACAAATTTTTGTTAAAGCTAATTGAAAGAAATATGCAATTTCATTTTATATTGAAATGTGCTATTACCTGAAAGAACATTGTAGATAGAAGAATTGTTGAAGAATTTTCCCCTTTTTGACAGGGATTTTTGTGGGGTTTGTTTGGAAGATTTAAATCAGGCTTATTGGTAAATAGATCTGTTATTAGCTGTTATTCTGCATGGGTAGGTAGTTACAGTTCATGTCCTGCTGTCCTTTTAAATTCTTTTCATTCCAACTAACTGACAATCCTCTACTATAAATAGCAGATGTAAAACACTAAATAGCCAGAAAATGAAATTCCATTATAAAATACCATATCAGAAGCTATCACTCTAAGCATAGCAATGGGCATAATTTTAATTTACATACTTCCAATTATGAGCTGGGAATGTGATTTGTCTTTTCTGATTGCTATTATTATTTTAAAGAAATAGGTTTTGTGGTTAGAAGTAGTTTTGTAAAACACTATGGCTAATGAGATGCCTATAGTATTGAAGAGCAAGAGATGTTCACCCACTATAATTAACCCCTACTGATTCTGAGTCAAACAAGCTAAAGGCATTTCTGCAGGGATTTTTATTGGCTTACCTTTGACTCAGCAGCTGCATTCTGCTGTGATTAACTCTATGTCCCTCTTTAGACATGTGACTGTTATTGTTCTACATTAATAACCACTGCTAAATTTAAGCTAGTCCTCAGTTTATCATATTTAAAATATGGGGCAGTGGGAAACAGCAAAGAAAAAGCTGAAGCTATTTGCAGTTATAAAATATTGAAGTCTACACACTGTTTCACCTCTTTGTATTCCAAATGTACCCTATGAGGAAAACATCCCTGCAAAGCTTAATTTCTCTAAACATGAAAACTTTCCAGGAGGACCTGCAGAAACTCTTCATATTACTCAGTACTGTTGTTTACAGCAGCTGCAGATGTATACACTTAAATCAGGATATGTTACAAAGACAAGACTTAAAAGAGGGTAAAAAAAACATCTTCCAAATATTTTATTCATATGTTTAGAAACCTGTGAAAACAGCCCAAATTATTTTATTTTGTCCATTGATGTTTTAAATTCTTTGTCTGGGAATCTGCCAACACAAGATCTCAAAGGGACAGGTCTTGAGTTTCCATGGGTAAGGAGTTCTCAAAAGAGCTGTAAGAATTCAGAGCCTAGACCAGGTGCTGATGCAGATTTTAAGGGGATTGACATATTTTACAGCAAACACCCCCAACAGGACTCATCCCTTTGCTTGATGGCAACATTTTCCTTGCAGGGCACATTCCACTGATGCAGGGAAGGATATTTCAAAGGAGAAGGAGGCTTTCTCTAAGCAGAGACTTTGGTGAAGACTAGTTTTGCTGGAAACACTGAATATTTAGGCAAGCGGTTTGCTTGGATTGAAACACCCCCCGCGCCTGGGAAGGGTGCACACAGCAAGGTTCTGGGTGTACTGCTGGCTACCAGTGCCACAGCCTCCTGTCTCTGCACTGCTGGGCTATTGCTTTTGGCTCTAGAGCATCATGGAGTGTGTGAGCTTCTTCATAGAAGTGTTTTTCTCATCTTTGCTGTACCTTGTTGGAGCAGGAAAAGCTGAGAACTGCATGGACAAACCCAGAGACAAACACTGCCAAAACTGTGACCTGTAAAGGTCCCAGTTTACAAAAGCATTTAAATATTGCTAGCAAGTTTATGGATGTTTTTCTGAATAGTGTTTGCCTGAAGGAGCCTAGACATATTATTGTCCCATCACTCTGTCATGTTTCTGGAAACTGATCTGTATCTGATTTTCAAAGAGGATGCTTTGGCTCTGGCTCAGCAGTTCCAGAGGACAGAGAGGATATACATTTCCATGAGAACTTCTTACCAAGCCTCTGTCTCACTGTAAAGTTATATTCAAACAGCAGGTTGGGTAGTCTCAGCCATCCTTCATCAGCTACGCTTTCCCTTGGTTTATCCCAAACTGGTTTTTCCCAGCCTGGCAGGGCTTATTTATATTGTTTTTAATAGCTGTTGATGTAAGTTATTCAGGTCACACTGAACTATTGCAAAGTCTGCTTGGTACATAATTCTTCAGTGTTTTAAAAAGGACAAGGTTCAGTCTGTCTAAATATTAGTGTTCTAACACAATTACCAGTAGTAATAATGCTGATGATGCTCTCACAGCTCACAAATACAGTACTTCAGTTTAAACTCCATGTACGAAAATATTAGTAGGACACTTCCTGACTGAGGAGCCTTAATAGATTAGTACTAAATCCAGTCAAAGTACAGAAGGCTGTGGACATGGACTTATATGTATTTATACACACAAATGCACAGAAGCACTACTGCATTCTGCTAAATTGTGAGTTAATCCCACTCCATAATCATAAATAAAACTTCATTTTTGTACATACCAGAAAAGCAAGAGCAGCGTAAGAAACTTGTTTGTGGCCAAATGCTAGAAAACAGAATGAAATTAGAAATTGCATTTTACGGTATGCACATGGTTTGCTATGGATGAAATTAATCTAGTGCTGAGGAGCAGAAATGCTTCTTTCCTGACAGGCTCTGAAGAGAAATTGGATATTATCACACACAATATGAAGACAATACAACCAGTAACAGCACTCTAGAAATGCCAGCTTTACACCACTGATCTCAACACAGTTTTCACCCAATTTTTTTTTAGTATTTGCCAGCTTCACATATCCAAGTGTTTTGTCAAAGCAGCTGGTGGTGGTGAATCCCTCAAAAAGTCAAGGAGGGGAGTGGAGTGAGGGTCAGTGTCAAAATCAGGCTGAGAATTGCAGCCTGATCCAGAGACCCTTCTACTTCCAGGAGCAGAAAACTCAATGCATAACCTGTCCATTACCTTCTTTTTACTCTAGTAGTGAGGCAATAGTGAGGCTTTACTACACAGCTACCACCTGCTTCACAGTCATGCAAGAAATACATTTAATATTTGTAAATTTTACCCGCCATCTGGCTGCCCCCTCCTTTTTCTGGTTGTCCCCAAACCAGAGTAGGGCTCTACCATGTTCATGTCCAAAGGTTTACAATTCCCAAGCAAACCTTGGCCATAGCTGGGGGACACAAACCATGTGTACCTACCTCATTTGCCTTGGCTATGTCTCATCAAGCCTTTACTTTTGAGAACTCCTTTTTCCTGGCTGGCACAGGGCCCCTCTGTGGTGCCAAAGGCATTTTAAGGCAGTGGCAAGCAATTAGAAAGATTTCTTCTGGATGCTTCCTCTTTTGTGTCTTGAACAAAGAGCTTCCCCTATAAAGAAGCTGCACTTATTGATTTGATAGCCCAGACTGCTAAAACCTGTGTCTAGGGAGGTTTCTGCACTGTTTGCAGCATTGTTGTTAAAGCTGCACCGAATCCAAGTGTCATTCAATGAATCACACAATTTTGAAATCGAACTTTTGTGCTAGTTTGAAAGAAAAGCAAGTGTCACCTAGGAGAAATTTTTGATTGAAAAAACTTAGCAATTTAACTAAGCGTAAATAAAAATGGCAAAGCAAATGCTTTTCCCCCAAAGTTCATATATAAATCTGAGATACAGAGGAAAAGAAAGACTAAGATGTAACAAGGAAAGTAAAGTAGCAGAAAATAAAACCTGTGCCAATTATTCTCAAAAGAAGCAAAAGTGCACAGAGAAAACAGAAAAAATCATGAAGAAACAGCCGTGCAAAAATAAAATATGATGAGAGGGAACAAAATGATGGATGGAATACAAATTTTTTTAAAAAAACTTTGTGTTATCAGCAGTATGTGATGGATTTTTACTGGTTTCTCAGGGAAAAAAAAACCAAAAAACCAAAAACTTTAATTTTCATGAAAAGGATGTATCTTTAGGAAGTAAATATCTCCACCAAGAAAATGCAACCAGCTCTATTTCTTTCCTGCCTTCTTTAAGACAAATGTTGTGAAGATGAGCAAAACATATTGATCTTTGTGTTTTCTCTGCTGGTCCAAAATGTCCTGCTTGTAAACTGGACAGCAATTGACCATTGCTGAAGAGGCACCAGCATTCAGTGGCACAAAGCAGAGCTGCTTCCAACACAACAATCTTCCTCCTGACAGGGAGCAATGACTAATTTCTGGCTGGATCAGTCATAGGATTTAATGTGGGATCAATTTCTTGATTTTGGAGAACTTCAGGTTACACAGCAAAGAGTTTTTCAGAGCGAGTCTGTCAGTTTTGTGTCCTACCCATACCTACATGGCGGCGTGTACCGAGGGTGGTTGATGTAGTATGCAATCCAGGATGTGAATCCCCAGTAAAAGGCACAGCCCTGGAACAGACAGATAATGTTTTTGAAAGGGCAATAAGGAAGTGCAAACTGTAACTTTAAAAATTCTGCCAAGTGCAAAACCTGGGTGACCATTGAAAGGCTTTGCAGTTGTTTTTGAGCCTTAGAATATATATCTTTCTAAGATGCTGTGAAGCCAGTAAAAAAAAAATAGGGACACAGTGTAGATTTTTTCTATTATTTTGTTGAAAGTTTTTTATTCCTGTTGTGGGAATCGGCACTTTTCTTCTCCTTTTTTGATTTTACTGCTGAAAATCACATTTCTATGAGCAGTGCTATTAAAAGTCTAGGGCTGCTTAACACAGCTGAGCTGTTACTGTACCTGAAATTCAGCATTTCCAAGCAAGACAGAGCAAGACAAACAGAGCACTAAACCAGGCAAAAAAAGAAAAAGTGAAGCCCTGTGTCGTAGCCATGTGTTAATCTCCTTCACCAAAATCCTAAATGTTTGAAGGGAGGGTCTTTACATCACACTGAATGGGACGGAGGGGTGATACAAAATGGCCAAGACAGAGTGTGTAAAATAAAAGAAAAGAAGGCCTGTGAGTAATGACACACTGTTGAAATTCAGGAGGCTTTGGAAGAGAGAAGATCTGGTCAGCTCAGTATCTTCCTGCCTGAGGCCCCCATCTACAGAAGGAGAATGTTTTTTCCTACTTGTAATTTGATTTTTACTCCCTAGCACAAGGCTGTTTCTTGCTCTGTATTTATACCGCACATAAGAAGCAGTGTATGATTTCTGTCAACACTGCTAGATGTTACAGCAGCAGCTATCACCATAAAATAGTACTGAGTTGAAAAATAACCTGGACTTGACAATCAGCCCCTTGGGTGAATGAGTCAAAGTGGACATTTACATGCAGGAGCAAAAATGGACATTGATTTCAATTTATGTCCTTGGGAACATGGTCCTGAAATCCATCCTGTTGTCTGTATTTTCATAATTCAACATAATTCCTGTAGCAACAAAATAAACTAATTTTTATTCCCCTCTCTTCTTCCAAGGACTGCTTTGATATGAGGATATTCTCTCTTACACAAGACGATAAAAATATTGTCACCTTTATCATATTTTTCAGAGGAGTGTGCCCTTCCGAAAACTTGTGAACAAATAATGTCTCCAGAAGATGTCTGATGTAGTGTAAACAGTGACAGAAGCAGGCCAAGCTACAAAAGGAAAAAAAAAAGGGAAAATTTAAGTAAGTGAAAGATTATTTTTATTACTTCACAGTTAATGTCACGAAAGGAATAAGAACTAATATTCCAAAACTGCAATCACATTAAAATTGTGGGATTTTAGATACTGTCTTAAGTGAAGCTACTGGAACCAAAGATTAATGGAATAATTTTCAGTGTTAAACAAAGTTGCTTGCATTCTGCAGGGAAGCAACTTATTTTTACTAGCCTTGAAATAAAAAGAGCTCCTTGAGCTTTGAATGTGATCCGTGGTCCTGACAAGACATTTAGACAGGACAGCTGCATGTACAGCCAGGCGTCTGACGCGCTTTTCCTAAAGATGTCTCCCACGTTTTAAGGCCACCTTAATGCTCCTGTAGGATGTGTCTGACATTTTAAAACACTCTGATTTTCTTCTGAATGGTTTCCTTGTCCTTTGCCAACTCAAGTAGCTGCATGGAGGTAGTTTGTGTTTCATTTCCTTGTGGACGCCAAATGAGATTTTGTTGCAAGTTAATCCATTCTGATGGCTTTTTTGCTGCCTGTTATAAAGAAATGAGGCAATTGTGGTAGAAATTATTATATTGATTCTCTTTTGAGGAAGATTATGAAACAATAACAGGCATTGCTGATTTGCTTCCGAGAATGAGCTGCAGCTCCTAGTGATTGAGTTTCAGAAACAAATGTCAGGAGTGATTCCTGATGGCATTTTATCTTGGTTACATTTACTGTACTACCATAGCCCTTCTTGCTGCAAACCAATTATAAGGCATAAATGAAAAGTGTTTTTCAGCATGTGAATTCTCAAATAATTTTATTATGCATTGTGTATGGTAGCTAAAGTCAAAAATTAAACAATTTCAAAGTAATTAAACCAGAGAGAGTTGAGCTAAGAGAATTTTGAACAATTAAAGACTTATCCAAAGCCTGGAGCAAATTTCCAGCTTTGCTGGAAATTTTAAAAATAATTTGGCTTAGGATGGGGACCTCAGATGAACCCACTAAGGAGTGGTCACTGGCAGGATTCTGCACAACCCTTGCCCACATAGAAGAAGGCAAAGGCGTTGCAGGTTCTTCTGTGCTGCCAGAAACTCTCTCCTTTTAAGCATATGCACAAGAGAAGGAAGACAAGTATCTTGCAGCTCTGGATTTGAATTCAATTATTCTGTGTTCTCATTCCCAGCTCCACTAACTCCCTTAATGTCTCTCCAAGTGCCTGTTCCTCCATCTGTAAATGGCATTATTACTCACTGTATTTCTCTGCTGTGTACCAGTTCCCCTGATTCTGCAGTCACAGTGTGGAAGAAGTGTGTGGGAAAGCCCTTCAGTCCCTGAGCCTCCTAGGTGCCTGTGTACCCTCCTATGAGTGGTCCAGCTTATGCAGGTGACAGGCTTTCCTTGATCACTTGTCACCTTTCTGCCAGGCACTAATCACCCAGAATGGGGACAATTCCACTGAAGGAAAGTTCCTTTAAGTGTGAAAGTTCCCAGGCTGCCTGGTGCATTCTGCCTCCATCCTGTGGAGATGCTCCTCTTGAGTTTCTTGACCTGACTCATGACGTGCACACCTGTTGAATTTCCCCCTTCCTGTGCCTAGCTGAGAGCTGGTGTGAGGGTAGTTATCTTCTGTGCTGGATGCTGATGCTGCTCATCTCAAGGGCAGGAATGTGCTTTAAGGCAAATGGGAGTAGGGCGCCTGAAGTCTTGTCTTCTCTGTCAAGCATGGCTTTGGGTTACTACCCACTGTGATTATTATTTCACTTTCTGATTTGATGTCAAAGTTCTAATTTGAGTAGAACACTGCATCTCCACGGTGACCAGGTGCAGTGACCATTGCTGGGATCCCATTTTTGGTCAAGCTTATGAGGGTTGCTAAAATGACACACAGGTATTGGTAATGACTGAATCTGACCCCAGGCAGGCAGCCTCAGACCCCCTGTAACGTCCTCAGCTCTGGAAATGCAATCTCCATCCCTTTGGTTTCTCATGATCCAGGAAGATAACTCCACAAGTGTCACTTACTGGACCACTGGGTGGCGGAAGTTCTTCCTGCTTTCCACTTGATCATAAATGGTCGAGAGGCGAATGTAAAAGAGCAGATATATGAGAAGAGGCCCGGTGTATTCTGTTAGAAAAAACTAGAAATGAAAAATAAAATTATATCAGGAAAGGTGTGAGAGAGAGGATACCCCTATCCACAACCCTTATTCATCCTTCAAATTACTTTTGGCTTCATTTTCAGGACTTAAATGACACATAGGGGATTCTTCTACAGTCTCTTTAGCAAAGGAGTAAAATCCATCTAGAAAATGAGAGGTAGGTTTCTGTGCAGAACATTAACCCAGTCAGGAATGCTTCGTGGAAGGTGTTCAAAATCACAGTTATCTCATCTCTATATTTTTGGCTGTGCCATCAGGTGCCTATTTGGAATCTAAACAACACTGAAAAACAAGGCCAAGAAACTGAAGGCAGCTTGCTTTCTGCCAGTGCTTTTTGCAATTAAGTGGTACATCAGTTAAAAGCCAACCAGGCATGACAGAAACAAACACAGCTTTGAATCCTGGTAGCTTGCAGAGTCATCTGGAAGAGAGGCCATCATTGCTTGACATTTGGTGGAGGATGGAAGAGCAGGACCAGCCTGCATGGTGCTTTGAGCTCTTTTTTGGTTACCATGTGTTTCTCCTGCCTGTGCAGGCACCAGCAGAAATAGCCTGTGGTGTGCAGACTGGACAAATTACCCTACTGTGACAGAAACAAAGAAGAAACCATTTCATCTCACCATTGTCACCCCTGCTAGGCACAGAGAGCTGAGAGGAGGGGCAGGGAGAGAAGGCAGAGTCATGGAGATGACATGAGCCACCCTCAGTTTTAAGGTCTCACTTTGGTTGGGTACAGTCTGTATTGCTTTTTGTTGGGGAACATTCTTAAGCCACACACAGGTGGAGGAAGTAAAACAACATTAGAGTGATGAGAGATCTAGACTTGATCACCTGTCCCCACTGGACTGAATCCCAGAATAAAATGGAAGTGGTGTAGTCCTACACATTTACAAGGACTGGCAAATCGTATCTCAAGTGCCTATCATTGCTTCAGGGAGAAAGATTTATAGCTGCTGGGTGTTTTGGCTTTATGGTGTCTATTGGCACTGCTGTAGAATTGTAATGAAGGAACACCTGTGGCTTAAGGAAGCAACACTGACTTCAGACCTTTTACAGAACTAGTATTTGGCTTCCCATCAGGATGTTCTTCTAATCACTCTTCAGAAGAACATTGAAAGAGAAAGGTTTTCCTGCAGGAATATCTGGCAATTAGGTTCTCTTTTCCTCTCTTACAGAGGGAATCCTTTTGAAATTTTATCCTTTCATAGCAGGACAGTCTCCAAAAGTAACAACGGACTTAAGTGTTCTCTACCAGGGGAACATCAAATTCCCTTTTGTTCCAAGTGACATCATGATTCCTGTGCTCCATTTAGACTCTGCATGACCCCAAGAGCAGGTGTGTGTTTGTGTGTGTGTGTAAAAATATTTAATCCAGGAGTCCAAGAGCACTCATTGTGGAATACCCCACAGCCAAGGGCTCATTAGAATTTTGTCCTGACAGCAGTTGTATGGATCTGTTCCAAAATGTGAGCCCACTGTGTTTGGCACTCTACAAACACTGTAAGGGATGGCCTCTGCTATTTAAACCTAACCACTAAAAATCTAGGCTATGGTGGTGTAGGGGGCAGAGGTGCAGGTAATGTGGTCTGGGCAGGTCAGGGGAAGAGCCTGGAATGAGCTGCTGTGTTCAGTGAAGCTTTTTCTCTCTGCCATGAGCTGCACCACAGAGCCCCTCTGTAACTGCCAGCTTTCAACATCTGTTTGGCCCAGGCACATTAGAAAGCTGCCAGGAAGAGTTTGGCAGGACTTAGCACCAAGTTGTGTTTACTTGTCACTGCACCAAGTGCTCCCCCCATACCCCCTGACTGATTTCTGATGTTGAAAGGAGAAGAAGAGTTTCAAGATTTAGTAAAAAATCTCTTTTTAAAAGCCGAAGCTCCAGACACAAGATAACTGATTACGTGTGATGCATGGGGTTTGATGTGGGAAGGGGGGATGCATGAGTGCAACTCAGAGCAGCAGTTGGGAGCACTGACAGAGCTCTTGAGCTGGGGTTTGTGGAGGGGAGCAGCATCAGGATGGGGACAGGGTTCAGTCTTGTCTGTGTGTCTGTCACATCACCCCTGTGGAGGCCAGTGGTGCAGGGTCAGCCACGAGATTTGCAATCTCACTGGGCAATGTCTGGCAGACAGGACTGTGTTTGCCTTTGTCATAACTGAGTCACACTGACACATAGTTAAGATCAGTAACTTTCTGTTTTAGAGGATGAGGCTCAATTTGCTATAGTAGTTTTTGCTGTACTTTACATTAGTTTAGGTAAGTTTCAGACTCTTTGCTTCTGTTGCATCTCCCATGCTGTGATCACTGCTCTCAATCTATGGTACTGATTTTAAATTTGTCATAAATGAAAAACAAGTTTCAGAAAGGCAGGCAGAGAAACTGCTAAAAATTGCCATTAATTCAAGCAGGTGAGCAGGAAAGTAGTCTTAAATTAACACATTACAATTATTGGTTCTGCCCACTGGAATCAAGGGCAAGCACCATTCTTTTACTATTGATTCTCAATGATTATATGCAATTAAGCCTAACTAGTATCTTCATACTCATCCTATAGCTGACTAATTGCTGGGCTTGGGGAGTTACTTGTTGTGTCAAGGATGAGTCCAACCCATCATCTTATAGGTGCTCAAAATTAGTAATTCCTGCTGACACATTCTGCAAAAATAATAATCACATTTTAAACAAAGGCCTGAAAGTAATAACATTGTATCTTGCTGTTTCAGAAAAGGAATATAATTTTATTTTTTAAAAAAGTTATCATTCTAAGCACAGAGCACATTTACCCTGTAGAAATGTAAAAAGCAAAACAAACAAACAAAAAAACCAAACCCCAGTATTTAGAAAAAAATTATTTTTTCTTTACCATCTTGTGGTCCTGCCTAGATTATTTTGATGTATTGGGTGCAACCAACTGCAGTGATCCATAATAAACACAAATGTATTTTCCTGGAGGAGCAGTGTGTCTCTAAAACAATGAGCAAATCTCAATAGGATTTAACTGTTGAGCTCATCATTAGCTCCCTGAAGAGAGAAAACAGGAGATTGCCTTTTCTTTCCACATCTGTACACTCTTCTTCATATCTTGCACAGTGTCCAGTTCTCTTACCTTCCTTCTCTCCTCTCCAGTGTCTGACATTATATAATTTCTAGACCTCTTAGTAACATAAAGTGCTCTGAAATGAAAGTAGTCTGGAATCAAAACTCTCCCCAGCATGGTCAGCATACAGGGTGCTAAAATCAAGCTTCTTTAACCATCTCACTCATCAGTCCTCAGAGATCTGATTCAGTAACACCGAAACTGGAAATATCTACTACATAAACATCAAAACTGAGATCCAAAACCAGTCAAAAGAGAGCTAAGTAGGAGTTTCCATTATCCAAGAGATGATGGAATAAAAGGTAAAACAATACAGGAGAGCTAATCAGCAAAGCATCTTTCCTAAGCCAGTTTGTACCTGCTTCTCTTATCCCTTGTTCAGCTCCTGGTGCCAGGAACACCTTGCTGAACAGAGTACCAGCCAGGAATTCAAATCCCAGACCTGGTGAGGTATATTTATGGAGCTATGAATGCTGCAGAGGTGAGAGGAGTTCTCTAAGGATATCAGAAGGATTTTCTGGCCGTTAGGGCTGACATAGTGCCTGACACTGTCCCAGGTCTGCCAAAGAGAGTGGAAAGGATTTTGCTGTGAGTTAAAGTACCATGTGTACTGGCTGGGAAAAGGCAGAACAGGACAAAAGGAGGCAATCTGGAAAAAGTCCAACCAAATCTTTATAAATGAACAGCCCACATATTAGTATCTTCACATGAGGGCATCAGCTAATTCCTCTCTGTAATGTTTATGACCTGCCCTTTCTGTATCATCACACAGCACAACACATGCCCTATCTTGTTGCCTTTTGGCATAGTCTCACATTATCTCATTTAGGACAAGCAGCAGAGCTGAGGAAAGGCCAAACAGCCTCTTCCACACTGATCCCTTTCCTGCACCTCTTTCCATGCCATGTAGGGCCAGTTTCCCAGGCACCAGTGCTGCTTGTGATGCTTTCTCTTCCACTGCCCACGGGATGTCGGGATGGAAGCAGAGGGCATGGGATGAGGGTAATGCCTGCAGCCAGGACAATGGCTTTGGGTCACTGTCTGTAGTCCTCAGCCCAGCAAGAGATAGAAAACAGCTCAGTAATGTCCTGGGTGACTCTGATGGAAAAGCAGCTGCAGTGTATAAATTATCTAATGGCCAGGGCTTAGTTTCTCTGATAAATGTGAGATAAAGGCAGTAGCTGCAGGTCTGAGCCAAGGTCAGACTGGCACAAAGAGGAGGATCTCCTGCTATCAGACAGACAGACCACTGCTGTGTGTGAGTGTACAGAGCACAGCTGGAATTTCAGAGAAACCCAAGAGAAACAGGCAGTTAAATTCTCCCAAGTCCCCAGATCACCTTAAACTCAGCATATAACTGCCTTAGACTCCTTTTACAATCCCAGCCCTAAGTACTCTTGAGCTAATGATCATTAAGAAACATTAATTTCTAGTTTAATTTCTACTTCATATGCTTTGTTACCTCATTAAAGGCCATATAGTTACCTGGGGATGATAATGGCATAATTTTAGCACCTCCCCTAAATCTTCACCTTTGTAAAAGTTTTCTAATTTCATGTTTGCAAAAATCCACAGCAGCAGCAATTTTGCATCAGGTAATACAGTTCTTAAGGGCTGCTTGAATATTCAATTAATTTTTGTTCCAGTTCTCATGGAACTGACTAATCTGTTCTACAAAACCTAAACTGTGCATGGAGGGGCACGTGAAACTTCCCTTGTCTGGGCAGATTTTGTAGGGACTCAGTGTCTCTGAGTATTTCAGGTTGCTGCTCAGTATTTACTGCAAATACCAGAGATAGGGATGGATTTGCTGTAGGATTTTGTAGGCTAATTGCAGCTGAGTCTGGCCAGTTTCAGGAGCTGGGGAGTGAACAGCGATGGATGCTGTTTGTCCCTGAGTCAGGCCTGTGAAATAAGGGAGGTGAAATCCCAACTTCCTCCTGTCTCTCCTCCTAAGACTGACCTGTCTGAAACCATGGCATCAGACCACTTCTTACTATGGTCAACATTCTTCCATGAGACTACAAGCCATTTCATGTTTCTTTCTCAAAATGGAAAATTATTGCAAATTAACAGATGTTATTCTTATGCTCACACATACATGTATGTTGTATGTGTTTGTATCTATACGTACTCAGTGAAGAATTCAAGCTCTGTTTGTAACCAAACACCAATGTGAGTTCAGATTTGCTGCCAAAACTTTCCAGGTCTTTGACAGCATTTTGAGATCTGCCTTGTAATGTGCATCATTTTAAAATGTGTATTTATCATCTGCTATCATCATCACCTTTTGATATGATGATGATGTAAACAAAATAATGCTTTTTAAACACCTGGTTATTGTAAATAACTTTGTCTGTGCTTTTCATCCAGAAGCCTCAAAGCACTTTGCAAAGTGGAAAATACTGTTACTTTCTTGCCAATGTTTTGGAAGCTGAAATACAGAGAAATCCAGTGACTTGTCAAGGGCAGTGATTTGGGTGAAGGGACACCTGGTCCTCTCAAACACTGGTTCAGTCTCTGGTTCTCTATGCTGAATGCAGGTTCACCCTGTGGTTCACTCTTCTCTGTGCTCTCCTCACACCCTGGATGGGGTCAGGCAAAATTCCCCCTACAAAATAATTGTGCCAGGTTTTTGCATTCAAGAGGGACTAAAACTGCTCAGATTTGCATAGAGTGACTAAATGTCAACCTCCCTGGTTACTCTGAATACAAATAGGAAAATGTCTACATTTACCAGCTCTGTACATCAAGCAGCTCTTTGTTCCTTCAGTAGCAGGAAGGGTTTCAGCATAAAGTTATGCACAACTGAAAGAAACATATTGTTCAATTTATGTTTACTGAATTCCCCCTACCTTCTTTTTGCACCCAAAGGGGTAAAAACTCAAGGGCATCCCTATAAATACTTAGGCATAGGTCTTTCAGTCTTTACTGTGCTTAACAGTAACTAGAACCCTCAGAATTAATTTTTCTAGTAGCTCCCTAATTCCCTTTGGCAACTGAAAAATTGACTCTCTGGCATGGTTCATTGTGGCATTTGTTGCTGAGACCAAGAGAAATTATTGCAACACTGTTTGCATCATTGGAAGCAGCATCTGAGGAATCCAAATCAGCCAGCTGGGCAGTTTCAGAGATCTCCTCTTCCCTTATCAGTTCACTTCATGCTGCCACTGGGCAGTAACAAAGAGCCAGAAGTACATGTGACCCAAGGAAAGGCACAAACAATATAAAGCCATGGCAAGAAATCAGGCAAAGGCAAGCTGTTCTCTCCTGATAACCCTGGAGGCTGAAAAATATTAGACTTAATTAAATGAAAAATAAGAGCAATCTTGTGTGAGTAGTTTGCCTTTGTGAGAGGTCACAATGTTTTTAAAAGTCCTCAGCTTTTGACTGGGATCAGCTCAAGACTTGGCCAACTGTACCAAGGTAGAGCAACACTTAATGTGTGTTCAGGCAGAGACCTCTGCCAAGTACAAATTGTTAGCTGTAAAACAGAGGTGCTTTGCATTACAAATAATTGTAGTTGGGAAACGTGCTGTCAAGGAAATAGTGACTTCTTTTTTTTCCTGGAGATCATCTTCTATACCAAATTATCTATTGATCCAAGAGGCTTAGCAATGAAAATCAGTTTGACAATTTTTCTGTCTTTGGCACTTTTTGTAGCTGTTATTAGGCTACCCACAGATCCTCACAGAATCAAACTTTATGTTTTTTTGGCATTTCTGCAAAGTTTCTCAGATATTCACAATTCCCTGAGTGTGTTATTCAATTTTTAGGATCCTAGTCCAAAGACTGATTCTGTCTGAATTGGCCACAAAATATGGAAACCCTGATATGCATCTGCTGAGAGCCACATTCAGTGACATTCTCCTCTACATCCAACAGATCCTCAGTTCTCTGTCTTACCTGGACCTCAAATACCTCTCTAAGCTATGATGAGTTTTCTTACTCTTATCATCTTCACACTGTCTCACTATTTTGCTGGGATTCCCAGTCCTCACCCTTCTTCAAACTCCTCAGATCCTCTCTTTTCCCTTCTGTTGTAATTGTCTGTACTTTTGCATCCCATTGAGAGGTTATAAACCTTTATTGAAATCTCTTCTTCTGTTCCCAAATTAGGGAAAATATCTTAAGTTGTTCCCCATGGGGAGTCCAAGTCTAACCTCAGTGTAGAGAAAGTGGAGAAAATGAGTCTGCAGAAGTTTGGCTGGGTTTTATTCCAAACCCATCAATATGCAAATTGCTCCCTATCACAATCATCCCATTGACTTCTTGGGACTGTTCCACATTTACAGGACCAATGGACTGAGCTGTGCCAGACAGACAGAGCAAACTGCTGCTCCCCTGATCACCAGCAGGACTGAAAACTTTGATGCAAGAGGAGAGAACCACACTCACCAAAACACTGCTTTCCCTTGAGAGAGCAGCAGCACCTCCTCCCACTGCCCACACCTGCTGTGCATAACCAACAGAGCTTCACACACAGATCCCTTCCTGGCTTCTTGTTCACTTCCCACAATGTCTAACTTGGTGATAAATTTGCTTGCCAGCCGGGAGAGAACAGATGAATTAGTGAAAAATGTGGATTTTCAGACTTCAAAGATGCTCCTGGGTTTAAAGAAGTATTAGTCTCTACATTTCTAAATTGAGCAGGATCTTTTTCTTTGGGAAATTTGAAGTGGAGCAGTTCTGCTGCCAGCTTTACTATTTTAAGACCCTCAGGAGTCAAAGTACTTAAGCAATCTCTAATTTTAAATCACAGTAACGAAAAATATTTACTGAAGTACTGTGTTTCAGGATTATTCTTCTGAAATTCACTGGCTTGGTTGTAAAATTATTTTTTTTTTCAGTCCTATGCTGTTTTCTCAGTTCTATTTGAATCCTTTTGGTAGCTGCCCCAGGTAGCAACAGGACAACAGAAGCTGATAAATCAGAAATTGCAATCTTTGCTCAAATAAGGAAAGCTTTAGCAGCAGTGTGAATTTGAGCCAGAAGAATGGATTTTTTTCTGTTTTTTTCTCTTTTCACTACAGCAGCAGTGTGTATTCTTAGCAGTTAAACACCAGCAATGTTTCCAAAAGTCACCACGCCACATTGCAATTATGTAAAAAGAGGTGTCTGTCAAACATGCTTAGAACCAAAATTTCATAAAGATTAAAAATAAAAGCCATTACTCCAGTGGTGGGAATTTCAAACATCCCTGGGGGTAAAGTCTTTACAGGGCCATATAGAGCAAATCTATAAATCCAGCTCCCATTAGTATCTCTGCAGCACCACTCAGCAAACCTCAGCTATGCCCTCCAGGCAGGGTAAAGAAATTGGTGAGCCTTGTGCAGAAGTAAATTATGTGTTTCAGGTAATATTTGTTTTATATAAAAGAAGGGAGAGTAGAGCAAGAGTTCTTACAAATTTCATGGTACTAAGAAACAGGTTTTGTTTTGTCTGAATTGTATTCTGGAAATCAGCCTTGAGGGCCTCCTTTCTTCTAAAAGAGCCAGCTGAGGTTGAATATCTACTTTTATCCCAGAAAAGGACCTCATTTCTCAAAAGAGGTTGACAAATAATTGTTCCAGTGGAGGAGAATCACAAATCCCTCACCCCAGTTTGTCCTCCTCCCTCCATCAGAGCAATCCAGCCTCGAGAACTTGTTGAAAACTGATCAGCCAATCTCAGAGCTGTGGGAAAGTGTGAGCCCAGGGGAAGTCTGGCCTTTCACAGCACAAAACAACAGAAATATTTTGGTCACTGTGCTACAGTGTTTTAGGAAAGCTGAGGAGGAGGAGGAGACATCCTTCCTGCAAGGTGTCAGCCTCTGGCAGAGGGAATAAGTAGGCAACAGGAGACAGCAAACCCTTGAGCTGCCAAGGTGGAGTGTGACAAGTATTGTAAATCTGAGACTGCCCAAGCTCCACAAGGAAGTCTTGATTTTCCCAGACTTATTGATACACAAACTCTTTGTTTGGGAACAGATAGCAGCATCACCTTTTATTTTACAGCCTGTTTGGAAAGGGTGCTGCTCCCAGGAGGGGGAGGTCAATTCTGTTTTCCCCTTTTAAAAACCAGAAGTCTTTGTCTTGGTGTAAATCCCCAGCACTGGTGTTCTTGGCCCTCAGGTGTGAGTTCCAGTGAGGAGAGAGAGCCCCAGAAAACCCAGCTCTGTGCTGAGGCTTCCCCTAGACAGACCCATGCCCAATGCATCGACCTCTGGAGAACCAACATGTCTCCATGTCCTTCTGGATCTATTTTTGGAGTTCAGACCTGAATGTGGCCCTTTGTACCTTAGCTATCATTTTGCTGATGAGATAAGAATATTTTTATTCGGTGCTTTGTTTATTTAAATGTCAAACCTTTAAATCAGAAGCCTCCCTCACTGTGTGCATAAATCTGGTAGAGCATCAAGGGAGATGGGAGCACAGGAGATCTAAAGACAGTAGAAATGGCAGTAAAACTACACATCCTGTGTACAAATGCATTTGTAATTGCTGTTGTTAGGATATAGTCTTCTGTGAACCTTTTCTCTATTGCTGTAGAGTAGCTATAATATCAAAGTCTCTTGACTGTTTAAATGACGTGGCTAGGAAGAAGATTTCTCCCACTGAGAATGGAGACAATTTAGAATGTGGAGCAGAATGGGATAAGATGAATATTCAAAAACTCACACAGAGTCAACTTTTTACATGCAGATTAACTCATAAAAAAATGCCACTGCCTGCAGTACCTACTCCTGGTCATAACTGCAGTATTTATAATGGGATATTAAGCTTTAGTTATGTTACTGTCTTAGGCTACATAAACCACCAGGAAAAGAGAGAATAAATAAGGTTCTTGCAGATTACTTAATTGTAGCAAACAGGAAGCTGCAGTAATCACAATTTTGCTTTGCAAGGAAATTCCATGGTTGAGAGGTGGTGGAATGGATTCGTGAAGGAAACAGGACTAGCATTAATTAGTCCGGTCCCAGCAGGCCATTAATCAGGATGGGGTAAAGCCTCAGTAAACTCACAGACCTCTGCTCAAACAGGTAGGTCACACAGTGGGAAATCTCTAGCTCCACTGAAGTAAGCTGCTGGTCACCCCCTGGGGATTTGGATCCTGTCAGAACTGGGAAGGATGGACACAGGTCATGTTCTTCTTCACAGGGACTAAAAGCTGCCAGAATTTGTGCTGCTCAGGGGAGGGAGAAGTGCATGTGATCTCAGGCAGCTGGGATGGAGATGTGACCTTATAGACCTGATCCAGAGGCTGGCTTTTCCAGGCCAAGGGTTACTGTTGGGGCACTACCCTTCACCTTGAGTGTACATTTCAAAAGATAAGGAACTGTAAAGTAGCATGTCCATTCCAAGTGTCTTGTAGGAATGCTTCCTAGCCTGTAGTGACCTGTTGGAGAGAGGGACTGGGACTATCACCTGCAAGCTGCTCAAACAGCTGACACTCACCATCCTTGTAGGCACAGCCAAGGAAGGACAGTGGCTTGTAGTCCTCCCATGTGAGTAGGGTGGGATCTGTGAGCTGCCTAATACTTTGGCCAACAGCCATGATGCCAGTTAGCAAAAAACTCCCTTGCTTCATTAAAGGAATTGCAAGCAATCAGTGGTTTGCTTTCCATTGCCATAAGTATTCTTTTCATAGCTTTTATGGCTTTCAGAAACTGGAGTTCTATCTTACCCATGTTTCTCACTGCAGAAATTGGGAATCTTGTTGCCCAATATCCAGATGTGGGCTGTGTGTTACTTCATCTAGTGCTCTACATGCAAACTGCAGCAAAAGCTTGGTCAGAGTGATTGTGAGACTACTCTCAGCTCCTCCACAAGTGCCTGCTGCAGGACATTAGAGAGGTCTCTCCTTCTCCCATTCCTTCACTGTCCTTTCAAACCCTTCTACTGCCTTGTGTTTTTGAGCTGTGAAAGAATTTAATCTTTCACTTCTCCCTTTCCCAAAGGAGCCTGAAAGGTTAGAGTTCCCTACATCCTATTTGAGTGGAATGTACTCCCCTTCTCTCAGCACCCTGACTTTCCAACAGCTGCTTATAGGAAAATAACTAAAGTCAAACCAGGTCTACATACAGCATAAGACAGGTACTATTGTCATGGCAAATGCTTTTGTTTTACAAGGAGATTCAAAAGTTTTTACTCTTGAGCCTGGCTGGACATTTTCTGCCTGGAATCCTTGGCCCCTGTCAGAGCTGTTCTTTGCTTGAACAAAGAGTAAGGTATTTCCATCCAATTATTTTCCTGCATTAGTAACAGGATTACTAGAGATCCATATTTTCTTTATAGTATCGTTCCACTTTCAAAGCTGAGGAGTCTTTCAGAAAATTAATGTATTTGGCTACAGTTCTGCACAGGCATATGAGCCCAAGATAAGCTAAAACTGTTTTTTAAAATTGGTTTTTTTCCCTCAGGCAATATTTTTGTGTTCCCCTTCTAATCTTTAATTGGAAGTCAGAGTTAGCATATTGATAACTTGGCTCACTCTCCATTTAATTCTGTTTTGAGTGCTGATAATCTAATTACACCATTTTACATAAGGAAGCACAGGCTGGGGAAGTTGAAGCAATTTGATGCCAAAACATACAACCCATTAAGATGTATCATGCTGACTGGTACAAGGACATACTTACTGTGGTCCAACCAACCTGCTGACCCAGGTCTGTAAAATACAGTGTAATGATGGAGGAGACAGCCAGGCTTTGGATGCTGATGGAATCCTTCAGAAAGGGCCCGTCTGCAGTGACAAAAATGGAAGAGGAGAAGGTGTGAACAGCAGGACCCTCTTGGGGGCTGCCCTGCTAGTGCTTCAGATGTAGGCCCAGCTTGGATTCTGATTTACTTTGGTGACTTGGTACCTACTCTCCAGGTTAGCAGCTCAGAGCTCCTCCATGAGAGTTGTTCTCTTCCTATTTTACCCCTCCAGGGTGCTAGATTCCATCAGGTGCTGGTGGAATTTAGCACCCATCAGCCTCATTTTCTGTGGCTTTGCACTCTACACACCTACAGACCAACCACCAAACAGCCTCTGGCAGCTTTGTCTTCCACTGCCATGTATTGGTGATTTTTTGGCTCAATGTCCGGGAGGAATGACAAGGAGGATTCCATGTTATCAGAAGGCTAATTAATTACTTTATTATACTACATTCTTCTATACTATATTACATTATGCTACATTATATCTAAACTGAATCTGCCAAGCACCCAACTGCACAGCATCTCGTGACTGTCCCGACACACACACTTGGCTCTGATGGGCCAAGGAAACAAAACACCATCACCCTGGGTACACAATCTCCATACTGCATTCTACTTTGGCACAACACAGGAGCAGTGAATGAGGTAAGAATTGTTTTGATCATTCTTTTCTCTGCTTCTCTCACTGCTTCTCTCAGCTTCAGAGAATGTGAATCCCACAGCCATGTCCACCAAGAACTTGTGGACTGACAGGGAGGTTGTCTCTGGCAGCCAGCTGCATCTTCTGCTGAGGCAGGGAGCAAATATTAATACAGGTAATGCAGTGAGGGAAGGAAGGAAGTGAATGGGCTTAAAACAACCTTGTCTTCATGTAATGGTCATACACTGTATTCTGGAACATTTCACTCAGTGCCTATGATAACCATTAGGTTCCTTTACTAATGAGAAGAACTAGGAAGGGAATAGTTGATGTCAGTTGATGAGAATGTACCAACAGTTCACTCAATAATACATATAGAGAGAGCAATGCTGTGAGGAGGAGAATCTGTCAGAGGATTAGTAATACATTACATGGATTAGTAATTAGTAATACATTAGGTGGATTAGTAATTAGCAATACATTAGGTGGCTGTACTCAGCCATATGAATTACTCACTGCGTTCCAGTTGCAGGCCAACACGGGATGGGTACCACTGGGGACCTGTTCCAATCACAAAGCATGGCTGTTAATTTCGTGATAGAAAAGCTAAATTTCTGTTAGGTTTGGGGTGGGTTTTTTTCAGCTGATAGCTACAGAAGTGAGATGGAATAAAAAACACCTTTCTTCTGGTCTTATCTATACAGGGAGAATACAAGAGAGCTGGGAGGAGCAGAAAATACACACATTAGAGCATGAATCCCTTCTCCCATTTCAGTGTTGGAAGGGCCAGTCTCAATGCTGAATGCTCCATCAGCACAGATTGTGTGTGCAACACTGGGAAATATAGAGAGGATACTGTTTATTGCTGCATTTGCCAAAACTCAGTACCAAATGTATCAGCCTTGCCCCTCCTAAAAAATATGCCTGTGCTAGACTCTGGTCTAGGGCTTTGTGTTTCCCATTTAGGAATGTAAAATCTAACTAGGGATGTGCAGCTTTTCTTAGCTCTCAATCAGAAATTAGTAGAGACACCGAAAGTAGAAGTACATGGATAGCTAATACTGAGTGACTTATGACTTCCTTCCAACTTGAGGATGTTTCCTAGAAGTAGATTTTTAAATGCTCTAGTTTAAAGGTCATTCCAGAATGCACTATTGCAGTTGGCTGCTGTTATTGGATTCCCCTTGGTGATTTGGAGCAGAGACCTGTCAGGTTGTTCAAGCAGGAATGGATCTCCAGCTGCCTTTGTTTCCCTTGGTGTCAGAGTGAGCAGGGAATTGCCACCAACACGCTGCAGGGGGATCATGGCTGTTCAAGCTGTGCACTTGGCCAGCTCTTGAGTTCCTCTGTGCAGGAAGCTGTGCTTCTGCAGCTGAATGGACAATACAAATACTCGTCCTTTGCATCACAGGACAACTTTGCTTAACCCATACACACTCTTTGCTTTGCTGTTGAGGGTTTTTAGGGCTGACCTAGCACATTTCTGGGCTCAGCTGAAGCAATGTGGTGAGAACTTCCACAGTCCATGGTGTTGACTGACATTTGGGGGAAGCAAAGATTGTCAGAGAAAAGTGAGGAACCTGCTGCACTATCACCACCCCCAGCCATTTCTACCACACGTCTGTCTTTATTTCCTTTGACACACCTGAGGACAGTTGATAGCCTGAAGGAGATTTGCTTTGTCTTTTCAATTCAAAGCCTATGTGAAATTGCTCAGGTTTTTTTTAGATCTGTCCTACAAATCTTAGTGATCCTGTGTTAAAGGTACAAATATTCCCCTACCTCTACATGGAAAAAAATGTTTTCAGTGACTGTGATCAAATGTGGAAACATTTGCCCCAAGAAGTTGTGGGATCTCCTGGACATAGTCAGGGCCTTGTCTGGGGATGCCCTTGAACAGCCTTATAGGGCTTTAAAGCTGGCCCTGTTCTGAGCAGGAGCCTGGATCTGGAGATGAGCTCTGGAGGTTGTTTCTCTCTAACTTATTTCAGGGTGATGAGGAGAGCTTTTTCACTCCACCAGCTGCCAGCTGGAGGGGAAGGAGCTGTACACGGTGTGCACTGTGCAGTGACACTCAGCACACTCATTTCAAAAGCACTTGGTCTGACTTTTGTAGGCAAGAACAGGCATTAGGTGAACCCATGAACCAGGGCTAATAGCAGGAGGTGAGACATCCATCAAGTAAGTTGCAAACATTTTTTTCAAGGTACCACAACAATCCATGGCTATTAAAGATAACAAAGGGAAGATAGAGAAGGAGCAGCTGTCTGACTTGTCAGGGAAGATATGATTTGCTCCAGGACAGCAGATATCAATAGTTATTTGGGAGCCTGAAATGCAATGTATTTGTGTTAAATTGGAATCTTCCCCCCAGCTCCCCCCTTCATATTACAGTATGTTTCAATAAAAGTCAATTTACCTGATCCTGTGGCAATGCTCTTTTAGGTATGGCTCATAATCTCCACAAGGGCAAACAGAGGTTGTGCATTTAAGCACGTCATCCCACATTTCCAGTCCTTTAGCCTCAGTGCACCATTATGCTCAAACATACTCAAAGATTTAGACAGATGGAAGTGTGCCTTTGCTGCTGCTCCTCTGCAGTGACCTTGTTGGTACATCAGTGTGTCTCTGGTTTCCTGGCCATGCTTGGAAAGCTGTGTGTATTCTTCTGGAAGGATCTGGAATTAGCTGTTCCTTCCCTGCTCCTACTCTTGGTAGGGGGCCACTAGCTAATCTCAAGTGGAAATGCTGAATGGAGTGGGGGACAAAGTCCAAATGTCTTTCTGTGTTGGTCTGAGTGAGAATACCAAAGCTTCCCACTTTCAGTCTTTACTGTCAGCAGATTTTAGCCAGGCTGTTCCCAAGTGTTAGCTGTCCAGGGTCCTGCAGAAACCAGCGTCGCTTTCTGGGGAGAAGTGGGACCCCAAAAGGAGTCTGCTCTCCTGCCTTGATAAGGCTCCTTTCAGACAGGAAATCTCACACATTCCTGGGCGTCCTGCTCACCACTTGGTAACAGTCAGACAAAGGGACCTGGTCCCACCTGTCACCCCTTATTTGCCATAGTCCTCCTATGACTATATTCCACAGGGATCCTCCAAAAATCTCACTGGAACTGCTCTGGATTTCTGTTTGGCAATATGGGAAGATATTCCAATCCAGCCTGCCTATGGCAGACACACATTCCTCTCATTCCTGTAGCAGGACAGCTCTCTTTTCTTTAAATAGTGAAAAGAAGCCAAACCGAGGGACTAATTATCACTTGCATTAATTCTTGCTACTGCCTGTCAGAATGAGGGGTTGATGGCTCTCTTGGGTGTCCAGAGCCAGGGCTGTCTGGCAGAGCAGCTTCACCTGGCACCAGCAGGAGTCCAGGAGTGCCTGTGGAGAGTCCTGCTCCCAGGCAGGGGAAGCACACTCACTCGCTAAGGGCACAGGCACAGCTGCAGCTGTGGGCAGCACTTGAAGCCCCTCTGCACTGCCACACCTGGTAGAGCTCCCTTTGCTCCCAATCTAAAGCTGAAGGGCTTTCCTTTTGCAGGGTTGTTTTGGGGGGTTTTCAGCAGTGTATAATTCCCAGGATTTTCTTATTCATGTTTTCCATTGCTGCCTCCTGCAGAGATTAATGGCAATCCAAGGCCACAGGTGGCAGAAGTTTCTCTTGTAACTCCTGTTGCATCTAAGATCAGGCATACATTAATATTTACTTTCTGACATTGTGATGGTGCATCAGAGCTCAGCCACAGCGGGTCACAGTCTCTGTACAATCCTTGTGGTTAGCAGAGCTGTTCAGCTCCCTTGTGCAGGGTTTATGGGTTTGGATGTGTATTTCACACTTGGAACAAAGTTGGAAAAATACCACTTCAGCTCACTTATATCCCAGACTGGCTTTGGCTTGGAAAAGCAGCTACAGACTGTCCAGAGAGTAAGAGTGGCCATGGTGGTTCAAACCACAGGTCTGTTTAGCCAATATGACATCCTCTAATCTTTAGTCAATATTGTGGTTCCTCCACATCTATTGCATTTCTAGCATTTAGGTAAAACAGCTTTGCTTCCTCTCTTTGCAGCATCATTGCACAGCCGCTGAAATGTCTTCCTAGTTTTCCATCTCTCTTTGATTACTTCTACTCTGCTGGCTTGTCCTCCTCTGGAAGGCTGTTGGCCTCAGACCCCACTATGGTCACCCCCCAACTGCAGGCATGTTGGCACCTGAAACCTTTGCCCATTCCTCAGCTGAAAAGTCATTCACAAATTCCTTGAATTTAGGTTATATCAATTTCATTCTTCTTCACTGTGCAACTTGATTTAGCTGAGGATGTTGCTGACCATACCAGGGAGGCTGGACTAGGTGATCTCTGATTTTAACCCAAACTGTTCCACTGTTCTGAGTTATTAAAGACAGAAACATAACACACATTCTGTGTGGTGCAATTCTGTTATGATTCAGGCAAAGTTATATCTATGTGTACAGGCTTCCATTAGTCTGCAAGTGTAAGCAATTATGACAAGTCTTAAGTCTTTGACCACATTCCATCTTTTCTCTCGGGAATTTGTTCCAACTTTGTGTTAAAATATTCATACACCTATTTTTTTTTAAAAAAAAACACTTAAAATATTTTAATTCTATGATGTTTGAAGCATTGTAATTTTCCCAAACAGGATGGTATTTGCTTGGAAAGCAACTCAATGTTTACCTTTAATAACCTCTTTTTAAAAATGAATCTGAGGAAAAATTAATTTTGTGGGGGTTATTTGTTGTACCTGTCCATATTTAAAAGAGAAATTTAAATACAAGCAAACTGACAGGACACATAAAAAGAGACCACCTTTAATTTTCCCATAGCCAGCTATGGAATTACCTATTAATACTGGCTATAAAAAGGAGATGTAGTGCTGTCAAACCACCATACAAACACCAGCTAAAATGACAGCCTCAGTGCCATGCCCAGCTGCAAATACCACTGCACAAAAATGCACAGAAAACCAAATTCCACTGGTCCTGCTGCCCACATGGTGGGTTTTTCCACTGCCAGTATACTAGAATCCCAGTAAATTAATCAGCTAATCAGACAATCCTAGGAAGTAAGAACAGTAAGAAAAGCCCCTGTGCAGCTTTAACACTGTCCTAAGGTGCTCTAGCCACATGACTCAAGCTGACCTTAATGTGTGCTCCACCACTTAAACGTCACAAAATGTTTTGAAAATTTAACAGCTAAGAAATCTAAATACTTGGTACTTTTCAATAGTTGTGAAATTGAAGAATTGGCCTAATTTTTATTAAGTTTCGTAAAGAATCTTCTACACACACCAAAAAAAATAGTGCACTGTCTGCTCTGCAGTAAATTGCACAATCAAATGCCCATTTGTCACAAAGTATTTATGAAGTTTTGTGAGCCTGTATGAGAACAAAGGTAACATGATGAAGAGCTCCCTTGCTGGGGAATTTGATGTGTTCCTTAGAATGCAGACCTGCAAAAGCTGTTCTGCTGGGGAGAGAAGAATCTAAGAAATGCAAAACACAACTGACAGACACAATTTGGAGATAATTAGCAGATTGACTTTCCATCATCAGCTAATTTTATTACCAGTTAAATTGTTTGCTTCTCATTGTATTTCACCACCCATGCATCTCTAATAACAAATAGCCTTAATAATTACAAACAATACCTGCTGTGATATGAATAGGGTGATATGAACAACAAAATTACTATAATCAATCATCAGCAGCATGTTGCTTAAATTTGCAGAAACAGTGGAAATTCCAAGGAAGCACTGCGGCACCAACCTCCCTTATCTGATGACAAAAATGTTGCAGATGAGCTGGGAAGTGAAACAGCACCTGCTCATGTGAACTGAGCGTGGCTGAAGTGCACTCCAGCACCTTGACCAGATGGCAGATTTGGTACCCATGCAGCAATAGGAAGAGTTTGCTAGGGAAGATTCACATTTTGGTATGTGTGGGTGTGCTGGCTTTGTGCATAATTTATAGAGACGGGCAGATTATCTTAAAACTTGCTGAGGTCTTTCCTTGACAAGAAACACTGAACAAATACAGCTGTTCCTTGTCTGTGACTTTAGACAGTGGCCATGCTGTTGTCTCCCTTGGTTGCACCTGCCCTGTCTGAGTGTTCCCAGGAACACTTCTGAGAAAACAAGGATAGAGGCATCACCATGCCAGCAGCCACAGCCTTTGCAGGGCTGAAGTTTGCCTACTTCTGCTTCACTGAGCTGACAGCAGGAAAAGCAGGATGCTGAAATGGCTGGAAGCTATTGCTTTCTGCTTTTATTTGGGAAAAAAAAGGCTGTGTGATTTATTGTGCTAACATTGCACTCAAGTGATTCCTGAGCATGATGGCAGAAAGCAAAGTACACCAAGGAAACCACAGTAAAACTAAGCTGGGCCACAAGATCAAGAGAGAAAGTATCTGAAGTGATTACTGGCTGTGCTTGCCTTCCCTGTAATAAATGGCAGCTGCTGAGAGCTGCAATCTGAACGACCAGCCCACTTGAAGGATTGCAGCTCTCAGCAGCAAGCCTGGGGCAAGCAGGGCCACAGCATCTCTTCACATGGCCCCTCTCAAAAGGCCCTCCTTGGCTGCAGGCCAGGAGATGTTTTGACACACTAAGCGCCAGCACAGTCACCTGGGTCTATTTTCCAGGGCTAGTGCAGAGACCAGCTCTGGCCTGGCCCCTCCAAGTACCACTCAGCTGGCACCAGGCTGAGCTCCTGAGCCCAGCAAGGCTCACCAGGGTCAGGCTACCAATTGTGTGCTGCTTCTCCCTCTTGCTAAGTCTTTAGGGCACAGGGCTGACCTTGGGAGAGCACTTTCTGGACCCAGGATCGTTCAGCTAGGCTGTGTTTTCCTGGCAGAAGGACCTTTGAGAAGGTCTATCAGCATATTAAAGTGCAGGAGCAGATCTTGAGCTAGATCCATGTTTTTATGGGAAGTTAGTGGAAAGAGTAGATCCAGTGTTCAGTAAAATCTCAGCAGAGAACTGAAATGGATGTTGTTTTTAATGGTTCCATAGCTGGGGATAAATCCCTTTTCTTTGTCAGCTTTTTTCTCTGAATACTCTCTCTGATTTGTTTCGTTTGTAACCTTTCCAGGGATGATCTTTGGCCATGTGTTTTACAGAGGCACCTTGAACTCTAGTTGCTATGGGGACACAAAAAAGCACTTTCTTAATGGCATGTGGAATTTGAAAAATTAGCTGTTTAATCATAAGCATCCATTTCTTTCCTCTGGTTTTTGCAGTACTTGAATTCATCAAGCTACAGCCACAGTGCTGAGGGAGAGCAGGCAGTGGGCTGGCTGAGCTGATGTCTCCAGACACACTGGCCAAGTGCTAAGGACAGGCTCTGGCCCAAAGGCAGGACAGCATGCACTTCCCACACACTACTAAGCAAGTAAACCCCAGCCTGACCGAACACCTGGCTAAAGGCTTCTGCTTTACCTGTTCATTTCATTATTCCCATTGGCCTTAGGTGTTTAAAATCTGTGACCACCTATTTTTCCTACATAAAGTCATGTACCAGTCACCCTGGCAGCTCCACTGAAGCCTCACAGAGACTGATCCAGAAGGTTTCTCAGAGCATACCTAATGTCTCTATAGCACAATGCACATAATTCCTGCACTCATTCCCCTTAAAAAAAAAAAAAACTGTCAGAATTTTGCCTTTCTTTTCCTGGCCAAAAAAGCATATCCCTGTCCATATTTTGGTTCTTGGGAGCAGTTCAGCTGCTGTCACTGTGCCCAGATGTGAAGCTCCAGCCTGTGGAACTCTGCACTGCACCTTGACTCACACATTTACTTGACTGCATTTTTATTTTAAAAACTTGTATAAATGCCTGGACTTGTTGAGGAACAAAACACTCCCCCTAAGCCTTTTTATTTTCTCCACTGAAAAAAAAAATTAAAGTCTCATACTTCAGCTTTATTCTGATCAGGTAATAATGGACAAATTTCTTAAGAGTCAGCATAGTTTTTCTTAATGGAGATTGATTCTTATTAGTGGTAAACAAAATATTATTTGTCATTTGGATGTCAATTTATGTCACTGAGAGATTAACCTTTCAATATGCCTTCTGGAACAGTCTGCAAATGAAAGCAACTGTGGAATTTCGCACAAGAAAAAACATCAGGAAAAAAAAAAGCAACATGCAACATTTAGATGCATATGTTAATATTTTTCTGCATTGTTTTTTCTTTGCACTTCCAAAAAATCAAGGAGAAAAGGGAAAAGCCAGCCCTGTGTATTTCCATTTTCCATGTAGCCTGCTGCAGAAAGCATAATTAATTTTGATCTTTCTGAGTGAATTTGCATTTAAATTAATGTGCGTGGGCAAAGGAAGGGAAAGGGAATGAGGCTCACCTTCTATTTCATTAATAACAGCCATAGACCAGAATACAAAGAAACAAGAAAATAGGTGCTCTGACAAGCCTGGAGCTGGAAGGAACCTTCCCATGGGGGATTGTCCTTCATCAGTGCAGGGAGGTGAGGAGGAGCCGGGCAGGTGGTGCTGCCCAGGGACAGCAGCGTGACCCCACGGGCAGTGGCACTGCAGGGCTGGCCCCTCGCCCTGCCCTCACTGTGACACTCACACACTGCAGGGTGGCAGGGGTGGCCACAGCAGCTGGGCTGGGCTCTGCCCCATGGGTTTGGGCAGTCCTTGGGCCAGGGCTGCCCAGGGAGGGCTGTGCCTGTCACCCGTGCACTGTAGCAGCGCTGGGTTTGCTTCGTAGGCACAGACAGTCGTGTTCTGGCTCTGAAATGCCAGCCCAAATTAAGAGATGAGTAATTTATGCCAAGTGAGGATCTGTATTCTGGTAGTTGTGTTTGCCTTTGAGTCTCCCATCTCCACACGTCTGGAAAGGGTAACAAAGATAATTGTTCAGGTATCAGGGACTGTGAGAATTTGAGCAGGATTCTCTTCCTAAACATAAGCTCTATCAACGAAGCCTCCACACAAAGGGCAACACAAACCTGACAAATTGCACATTAAGAAACACACATTTGCCAAACTAAGTATGTGCTTCAGGGCTGAAAAAGATCCTTCTTTCTCTATCTTCTTGTCCATAATTTGGCACGGGATTTCTGAAAATGCAGCTTAATATTTGGTGGTTTATGGAATCACTTGCTGTCTATCTCAATCCATAAATGCTTAACCATCTCTGAGGTGTGGAGCTGCCAGCCCAGACAAGGTTTTCACTGGCAGCAAAGCAGAGCATTTAAGCACAGGTATCTGTCCACCCTTGTGGTCTCAGGAAACACAGGCAGTAAGGCCTGTTTTAAAATGTTCCTTTTAAAACCTTTGCTCCCCCTCATCCCGTGCCAGGTTCTGAGGGAACAAACAGTGCTGTGCCTTGCAGAGTCGTAGATATGCTGTGCTTCAGGACACTGATAGCACAGGGCACTGCTCCCTCTCTGCACAGAGTGTGGCTGCTGCTGCAATCAGCACTGCTGCTGAGTGCATTTAGGTAGCAGCTCTCCACAGAGCTGCAAGAGGGACAGAGAGCAGGGAACTGCTCAGGTCAGTGTTTCAACCCAGTGCTGCTTGCACGCTGCCTGAATGCATTTCAGTGCCAGCAAAGGTTACAGCAGGACTGTGGCCCTGCTGGTTTTATGTTCCAGCATCAGAAAATACACAGTGGTCCAGCAATCACAGCTGATACGGGAAAGATGGCTCAAAAGCTCATTTGTGCCTTCCCTGCTGATGTACTGGGAAGAATCCTACCCCAGGCTCTAGCTGTTTCTTTAAAAGCATTCCACAGTCAATTAGCTAATAAAGTATGCTAATTAAGTATAATTTTCTTTCAATATTGACTGTCCAGGGGATACTGCTCTCTCCAGCCACTAAGCTGATCAGGATGCTTTCCCTTACTGACCCCCAAAGCAATGTGGGTTTTGTATCTAATGGCCACACCAATGCCATCAACGATTAACTGAGCACATTTGAATTGACACGATTTCTTCCTGAGAACAAATTAACTTCTCATAAGTTCATTGGTAAATTCACCACACTGAAAATTAATCCCCACTAAGAACAGGGCTAAACTGTAATTTCTCCAGGAGCAGTGAGAAAAAGGCAGCAGAGATCTGCCCTGCTCTGGCAGCAGATCAGACACTAGCATGGGAGCCAGAGGCTGTCATGTTCCACTGTCCTTCCTGGGAGAAGCCCATTAGGGCTGGTTTAATTCCCCCATCCCACCACTTTATTTAGGTCGTGGAAAGGCTTTTGTGCCTCAGAAGCACCGCTGTGAAGCTTGAGGGGACCTCAAGGATCAGTCTCTACAACTCCCTGAAAGAAGTGGTAGGAACGTGGGGGTCAGGTTCTTCTCCAAGGCAGCCAGTGTCAGGATGAGAGGACATATCCTCAAGCTGAGCCAGGGGAGGTTCAGGCTGGGCATCAGGAGGAATTCCTTCATGGGAAGTGTTCTAAACATGGGAATGGACTGCCCAGGAAGGTGGTGGAGTCACCATCCCTGGAGGTGTTCAAGAAACAACAGAACGTGGCACTCACTGCTGTGGTCTCGCTGACAAGGTGGTGATCAATCAAAGGTTGGGTGCAATGATCTCAGAGGCCTTTTCCAACCTAAAAGTTGGTCAGCAAAGTCCTTTCTACAAAAGTCCTTTCCACAAAAGCTTTCCACAGCTTTACAGACAGAGCCCATAAGGGACTGGATTGTGGTGACACTGCTTGGTGATTTTCATTCTCATACCTGAGGGATGATGTTTCATCCCAATCTATAGGCAAACACTTTGTGGCCTTTGAACACTTCTACTGCTTCCCCTCTGCAAATGTGACAGACACAGCTCATCCAGACTGTTTGTGCACTCTGGACTTGCAGTCTAATGGCAGAACATAAAAAAAATATTGCCTTCCACTAGTATGTGTTTAAACCAGAGCAACATACATTGTTCCAGTATAACTCACACATCATTTGTTTCACAGTGAGTAATTTCCAACAGCAAATATATTCAATATCATTGCAATTGGGGACAATTTAAAAAGAGGCAAAACTGCCACATTATTTTTACTGTGAATCATTTGTTCACCTTCTTGTCTTTGATGCATTGCTTTCATTAACTTGAAACAGTTGCAAATACCAAATTTTGTTTGAAAGATTTTGGTCGTTCTTAGGGTTTCTTTCCCACCATGCACAAATAAGAAAATAAAGACAGAAATGGGCTACAAATATGAGAGAGTGCTTGTGTCTGAACAAAGACAAAACAAGCCACTATCACAGGGTGAGATCTTCCCCATGAAGTTCTGAACAGCCCCCCTTGCTCTCGTGCTCACCTGACCCTACCCCTGGAATTGCAGCTGCTTGTTGCATCACAGCTCTTGGCCCCACAGAAGGGAGGGGCTGCAAAAGCACATCCAGGGAATCCATGAGGAAGAGAAGACCTGGGGGAAAGTCTGAACTTAGAAGCTGAAGCTGCTGCCTCTTCTCTAACCTGTCTAGCAGAGATGACCCCAGAGGACTTGTCATTCATTTCTCTTGTTCTCACAGGTTTTTCAAGGAGGTAGGTTCCTCTCACTCTGGCAAGGGAGATTCACTTCCTCTCCTGCTATCCAGTGCCTGTTGGCTGTCTTTCACAAGAATTCCTGGGACACTTCATACACATCCATTCCAAGCAGCCCTTTGTAAGGGAAGCTGTTGGACCTTTCAGTAAAGCCACGTGCCAACTTAGGTGCTCAAAAGTGCAGGGACTCCTGTGAAACACCTGATGCAGATGCAGAGCACATCTACAGCCTCAGGTGACCCTGACCCTGCCTTAATCAACAGTCTTATCCATGGACATGAGATTCTTTTCACACTGATGAAGGCCCACTGGGACTTTTAGCATCCTGAGTTCCTTGAATGAACATGAAACCCACGAGTCTGCTGGTGAACACCAGGTTAACGCTGGAAATGAGTCTGTTCTTTGGACAAAAAACATTAATATCTGAGTTTAAATTGATGTAGGAGCGGTTTTAAACCCAAAACTACTTTGGCATCTTTTCTTGACAGTTGAGTAGACTTTAATTCCTCAAGACTGGATATTCCTGGGGCCTGGATTACTTCTATAGGGCCTCCCTCTGTAATTTTTCAGCTGCACCATAGGCACTAATATAAGACACATTGTAAATAATAACAGGCAATTCTGGTAAACAAATTTGGATGTTTTTCATCTAGATCTGTCAATTAAATCTACTATAAAATCAAGAAAAGCAAAGAATCTAGCTATGAAATTTCCCTCCCCTAATGAGGCATTTAAATAGCATCTCACATTTGTTCTCCAGTTGTTTACATAGGATGTCATTTGTGATGCATTGTTGGAGCCCTGTAAATCTCAGCTGGGAACAATATCCCAGAGAGCAGAGGGGGACAGTTCTGCTTCAAGCTACATCTCAATAGATTTTCTGCCTTTTCTTTTATTATGTTACTCATCTGAAATGATATCTGTAATCCTGCTAATGAAATGCAATAACATCAGATGCAGCAGCTGTCAAAAAAAAAAAAAAAAAAAAGAGAAATAATGTGAATTTTCATTAAACTTCTTGAGCTGATCTTCACTTTTTCCATTGCTGATTCAAATATTGCTGGTTTTCTGAAGGTCATCTAATTTCTATAAGGCTTTAATGAATCCTGGCTTTTGTGTTTTAGACACCTTTACTCCCTCTGGTTCAATAGGTCATTAAACATATATTTAAGCCATCCTTTGTCCCAAGTCTTTCTTATGGGATCACAGCCAAAAGAGAAAAAAGATCCCAAGGTGGATGAAGGGCAGATTAATTATTCTTATTTTATAGATGAGAAAATGAAGTTTAAAAGGAAGAAAGTGTCTAGCACACAACTCACCCCTGTCAATAGCATGACTCCTATTGGTCAAGCCTTAAAGACCTAAGTCTTAAACATCACATTCATTTCATTGTTAATCAAGAGACTTCAAAAGTCCCAGGGGACCTTCTGGCTTTTATGATTCTCTTTTGAAGACCAGAATGCTTTAAACATCTGCCTCTGAAAGTCTTGTTTAAAGTTCCCTGTGCCCTGCTTCTAAATCAGCTTGCTGAGCCAAACCTCCACCATAGTTTCCAAATTCAATAATAAAATATTTTTGCAACTGTGTATGTATTTCAGAAAGCAAAACATCATGGATACCTGATCAGATGCTTTTCAGACTGCTGCAGCATCTCTTTTTCCACAACTTATGATGAGATTCAAGTGCTCAGCAGAGAAATGACCTGCAGGTGCCTGGTCTGGTGCTCTCTCACTGTTGGTACCTCAGCAGCCCAGCTAGAAATGTCCAAATGCAAAATCTGGGCCTTAGCAGCATTGAGAGACATGAGTTGGGCTTGAATGGGAGGCTTGTGACCACAGCTCAGGATGCACAATAGTGTCTGTGAAGTGCACAGAACCTTCTGGAGGGCATATGCCATGGGCTCCATGCATTGTCTGTCCCTTTTGGAGCAATTCCAGAATAATTTTCTCTGTAATTCCAGCACAGAATGGGGTGTGGGGGGTGTGGTGCCTGAGTATAAGGCACCACACACTCTCAA
The DNA here is from genome assembly GCF_022539315.1 of Serinus canaria. NCBI lineage: Eukaryota > Metazoa > Chordata > Aves > Passeriformes > Fringillidae > Serinus > Serinus canaria. The sequence goes on from NC_066317.1 coordinate 18,124,124, forward strand.
GATTAAAATCATAAGGTTAACTCAGTTTGGCTTCTCCTTTCTTTTAACAGTGTTAGGTCAATGATGCCATTCTCATTTCCTGGCTTTTGCAAAGGAGTGAAAAAAATTCCCAGCTTTCACAGGAGGGCTTCAATTACTTTGACAGCCAAGCCATCAATTCAGGTCACACAAATCAGTATCAGCAGACAGATTCCTGTATTTGTGTAGGGAGATTTGCACAGATATGTCACAAATAAGCTGAGAGGAGGTCGTTCTCCTGATGCTTCTCCCTGCACAGGATAGAGATTAGGCTACTGGACAGGCTGGTTTTGTGACTAGAGCCCCATCCTGAGACAAGAATTCTGATAATGCTGCACAGGCAGGAAGCAATTTACTCATGGGTGAGATCTCTGATTGTGAGCTGGGAAGGAAGAGGGTAGCAACCAGTCTGAGTTTTGTGGCAGGAGCTGTTGCTTACTTTGTGCTTAGAGCTGGGAAGCAAAAAGTAAAGAATTCAGAAGATACAAGCCTCACTGTGTCAGTAACAAGAAATTCAAGGAGTTTCTAATAAACTGGGTTGTACTGACAGGCATAGAGAAGTAAAAAGATCTTAGAATTGTGTCATTTGAGGGGTACTGAAATTCATCAGGAGCTGGCGTCCTATTGATCTCTGCTGCGGGACTAAGACAAAAGAAAAATAAATTATAACTATAGGATGAAATAAATACCATGTTTCCTCCTAATCTAGTAATTTCCCTTTACAGAGTCAGCACAGATGAATGAGCAATTTACACAGATGAAATCACTGTCCTTCTTAGGGCCCATTTGTAACAACTGCCCATCCCCAGCCATTCGCCTCCGTTGTGCCCTTTCCAGTGGAGCTGTTATGAATGCAGAGAGGGGAGAATTTATGGAAAACAATAGCTGGATGTGACTGCCAGCCCAATGTGCTCTGAGAATCCATACTGGGGATGTAATGCTGGGCCTCTGAGCTCTGCAATCAGACACTGCTCAGCGGGATATTGTCTGTCCTTTGGAAAACTCCTTCATATATGGATTCTGGGCTAGTGAGAGCTACTTAGGACACAATCAGGGAGGAAGGAGTTTGAGATCTGATAAAAGCTATAGACTTTGTAGCTGCCTTTCTGTCCAGGGAGTGCATCCAGCTCATGGTGGGATCAGATCATTGCCCTCTTTCAAACATTTTGGCTTTCTCAAAGTCTGATCTCCTAATATAGGACAGAAGAAAGATCCCTCTGGAAGGCTCTGTGCCCTAGATATAACTTATTTGGGTCTCTTTGGTTTGTGAAACACATGGCTGATTGACAGGCCAAGACTATGAAGTCAACTTTGCTGAGCCATAAATAGCATAATTCAGCTTCTCTGAGTCCCAGCAGACGTATTCATCAGGCACATGAGTCTCTCCAGGCATCAAAATTGACAGATTTCATTAACTTGCTGCAACCTGAGAATCCAGCTGTAATAGACAGTGTGGAGGAATCAGAGGAAGTGCAGGTTCTCAGCAAGACTGTGTTATCAGACAGTCCTGATTATACAGAGCCGGTAGGCAAGGACTGGCTTAGCAGTCACTGCTCTCCCTGGTACTGCTCTTAATGACTAATCCCCACAGCATCCTTCCTCACCTCTCTGAGCCTTGCAGTTTAACATCACAGCCAGCCTCCAGAAGGGAATAACGTGATGCAGTGCAGCCATCCTTTCCAGCAGCAGCTCTGCATCCTTCTCTTGTGTGTCAGCACAGGCCTGGCAAAAACCAGTTATTTCTGGTGCCCTTGCTATTGAAATCCTGCTCCTAAGTGCACCTCACTGCTCAGGTGTCAAGAAAACCAGAAAAGTTTTGCATTCAGGGCATAAAAACCCTTAGCAGCCTTTTTAGAAAGGAGGAAAGAAAGAGGACTTCCTCCACTAAAGAATTATTTTTACTACTTCTTGTGCCTTGACCTGTGCTCACAAAGCCTGCCTTGTGATTTTTAAGTAATGAGAGATTCTCCTCCTTGCTCTTCACCCCATCAGCTCGACTTCCCCTGATCTGTGTTTTGAAGATCTGCTTCAGAGGTCTAGGTGAATGAGGACCTGTTGACTTTAAAATGCTGCTCTCCCTGCAGCTGCTGAGACTGCCTGAGCTGAGCACTACTGATGGGTGATGGGATCTGCAGGGCTGCCAGTTCTCCTGTGGCTTCTGGGACACATGCAGGATGAGAGCAGTAGGGAAAACCTGGCAGATGACTCCTAACACACTGCCCCACTCTAAGGAGGAGGCTGAAAGAGAGATTGGTCCCATCATGAAGGAGGACTTACACTTGTTCCTTGTCCTCTCTCTAGAGAAAAGCAACAGAGAATATTTCAGCAGCATTCCAGGGAACATGGCTCCCAGGATCACTATAGAAATACCTGTAAGGAGCAGTTATAAGATGGTATAGCAGGGTTCTAAAGTTTCATATTGTTCAGAAATTATGATGTTTATTCTTGAGTGCCATCTACTGACAATTCCTGTCTTTATGATTTGCCTTCATTGATATTGCTTATTTTATATAACCTCTATATAATTCTATATAACTTTTGTTAGCTTAGATGTTCCTTATTCCTTGAGCACTTTATTGCCCTCTGAGGACCAGGATACCCTGTGCATGATCTCTTGGACTTCTCTTTTTCCTTCCACTCCTCACCAGGCTTCCTCCTTTCCCTGCCTTCTCCTTCTGCCTAGAGGGCAATTTCTGGCCTTCCTGTGCTCACCCTTCTGGCTTCAAAATGCAGCTGTGCTGTCCCCCTTGAGCAGGAGGTTGCCTCTATCCATTTGTTACAGCACTGCTGAGATCTTATTTCCCCATTTCCTTTCAGTTCTTCCTCTTCTTTCAAGAGCTTTTTCAGCAACTTTCATACAGTGACCTTGAAAATATTTAATGATCACTGACTCCACTATAATATATACTACGTGTTCTAGGAGTATTTTATTTTAGTTATGTGATACTTGAATTAGCATTATTATTACAGTTTTTCATTTTCTATCTGTAAGATTTCCTCCCCCAGCAGTCCAATACATCTTGCAAAGATAAAAATAAATTAAAGGTGAAAAGTTATTGCCAAGGACAAGAGCTCAGGAAGTTTAGCCTGCAAGATATTTCTTTCTCCATTGAAAACATAATCTATATAGATAAAGAAAATGCCAGGTAGCTAACTCATTAAAAGCAAAGGAGAAAATGGGGCAAGAGACTTTTTTCTTACACACTCAGTTTTTGGCTTGGTTCCATCTCTGCCAGCTAGCCAAAGGAATGAGGAAAATTCTAGTAAAGTCTCCTAATGCATGTCTCCTACAGTTTTGACTGAGGCCCATGCCTCAGACAGCTCAGCACGATGGCCAGTGATAGCCTGACACTCAGCTGCCACTCAGCCTCAGGCTGAAAACATCAAGCTGCAGAAGTGCAGACACTCCTCCACCACGGGCTTGTACTGTGGAACTCCTTCCCTGAGGATTTTGCTGAGGTCAAAACTGTAAGTAGGTTTAAAAAGGATTAGACAGACCCGTGGTGGGCAGGTGTGATGTTTGCTATTAAGCATGACAGCCTGGCTCTAACATCTGTTCCAGAAAGCCCCTGTGGAGCTGGTGGCTGGAGGGGGCTGCAGCAGGGAATCTGCTGTTCTGGGCTGGCCCCAGTTGGTGCTGCCCATCCCTCCCATGGGCAGTGGCTACAGCAGCCAGGGCATGATTAAAAGCTGCTTCAATCTGGAAAAAGCCTTTGAATTCGCATGAAAACAGCACTTTGTCTTAAATGGTTCTTCTCCACTGAGATCCCTGAATCTCCAGCAATAAAGATGGGATTGCCCCCCTGAACTCAATGGCACAAAAAGCACAAGGTTAGGCCTTTCTGGGGTTCTCTCAGTAGAGACAGTTTTGCTGAAGCGAGGGCTGAGGAGTATTTTAGTATTTGTTCTTGGACTTCTAAATCCATATTCTGCCTTTTGTATAAACACACATCCAAACTAATATTTGACTAACTTAGAAACTGCTTATCAGTAAGATGGCAAGTGTCACTTGCATCCCGTTTCTTTTATTTTAATGACTAACAGCTTGTGCTGCAATTCATAATTCAGTCTCTTTCCTCCTTTCTTGAATCAGGCAGCAAAACCTGATCAGTGACAGAGATGATTCTTGTGAAATTGCTGCACAGGGGTTCCTCTCACTGAAGGGCTGACAAGACACCAGCTGAGGAGAAAGCTTAATTGCATGGGTGATCAAAGGAGAATGTATGAAGCCAGGGAGCCTGTAAGGGGGTGTGCGTGGGAGAGTGTTTTAATGAGAGATTATAAGGGAACATGTGAGTCTGGCACACACAAGATGACAGAAATGAATGCATGAGCCAGTACAAAATAGCATGCTAACCAAAGGCACCCACAGATCAGCTTCAGCCCCTTCTCAGCCCTTGCCTAAGAGAGCTGCATTCTATGAGCTGTCATCCCACTAACTGTACAAAGAGAAAAAAGTCAAGGTTTGATCTTTGCAACTGGGAAAGGAGAAGGGGGGAGGGAACCTCTTGAGACAACAACATCCAGGCTGAACTGGAAAAGAGAGAGATGAAAGCAATGAGCTGAACTGAGAAGAAGGGACACAGGACACTGATACGGCATGCTCCCGGGAATGGGATAAATTGATGTAAAAAACTGAGAATTTAAAAAGCATGGATGGCACTTGCCAGCCCTTGCATGTGCTGTAACACACTGCACAGACAGAGGGTTGGTTCATGAGGTATACTGTGCTTTCTTGTGTGCTTACTGTCTTACTTTATACTCAGCTCCACTTACATCACTGGGGGTACTTGAGGAGTAAGATGCCTTTTAATATCAAAACAGGTGCCATTAAAATGGCTTATGCACAATCTCACATCATTTTAGCACAAATCCATTAAAAACCTCATTACAGTTATATTGGCATAAACCTCAGTGCCAGTGTTCTCCAGCTGATTTAAACTGCATCAATATAAATCCAGTTCCAATTGATTTAAGAGATTCTAGGCAGAAGTGCACTGCATTTGACAAACTAATGGGAGGACATACTCTTATTGAAATACTAAAACTTCTGCACTCGATCTTTTCATATTCAGCAGCGTGGCTTTTGAACTTTTGCCATTTTGTATTTCACAAGCCCTTACAGGGAGGGAAAATAAGTAACTTTGGAGCAGTCAGGTTAACAGCCTTTCACTTCATCAACTGAACCCGTGTGCAACCACAGATGCCTTAAGCTTTAGTGTTTTATAAAATGATAGGGACACAGGAGAAGCATATTGCCTTTTCTACTTACCCTACTCTGAACTCAAGCATATTAGTGGCTGACAACCCTTTTTTGTTTTTTTTCCCTGTAAAAGGCATCTAGCCTTTAGTTGAACATACCTCTTTTTTTTGTAAAAATAATGAAAGCTCAGTATCTAAGATGCCACCCAAACTAGACCAGGTTGCTCAGTGCCCCATTCAACCTGGCCTTGAACCCTTCCAGGGACAGGACATCCACAGCTTCTCTGGGCAGCCCGTGCCAGTGCTTTGCCACTCTCACCATAAAGAATTTCTTCTGTATATCTGACCTAAATCCAGATGTTATTTAATAATTCTGAGCTCATGTTCTCCACTACAGCAGCTTTCTGGTCAGTTTATGGCCACCATGAAGCAGTCTATAGTTCCTGAAGTTTATCCATTATTACACTGGGAGAAGAAATGCAGTACTGGCCTTGAAATGACACCATGCAATGTTAAAAACAAGATAAAAACTACTGCCCCTCATGTGCTGGCAGTGATGAATTATGCAGTTCTCTCCTTCCAGTCTCTCCCATCTGCACTAGTTACAAGACAACCTTGGTTCAAACACTGTTCTCATTGAGCTCTGGAGCTGTCAGGCCAGTCTCAGCTTTTGTGTGAGATTCCTGAAAAATAAATTTGACAATTTCTTTGAGCAAAAGGCCTCTAACCATGTCTCCAGCCTGGTGACCATAGTACTTACATGCTTTGTGAAATTTGTGTTTCACATCAAGAATGGTAGATGCTGGAGGTACCTGGAAAAGAAAGCAAAACGTGTGCAGATTAATTCTTCATTCTTCTTCACTTTGGGGTCCCTTCTCCACCCCTCCAATGAAGACATGCTTAGATTTGTCTGCAGGTCCTTCAGGCTAAAATGAAAAATCAGCAAATTTATTTTCACAGGTTGGTATGTTATTAAGGATTGTCCAAATTTGAATTATACATCAACTGGACCACCTCTGCTTGGTCAATGGAGGGGTAAAATCACAAGGGTCAAGAGGGAAAGCTGCTGGCCCTGCTTGATGCAGTAATTGCACCCTAGATCAAACCAGTGGGAAAACTTGAAGGGTTTAGCTTTAAAGTTAGGTTCAAGCACACTGAGGTCCATGTCCTGGGGACATGAAAGGGCTCTCTGGAGGGGGCAGTAGCAAAAGTGGTGGGCTCTGTCCTTTCTGCCTGAAATGAGTTTGCTTCTGCATGCTTTTGTTCATGTGCACTGAGGCAATTCAGGTGTCACAATTTTAGGGGGCAGCCTGGAGGCCTTTTAGGCTCTATTTTATTATGTATATTGATTTCTTAATATACTTTGTACAAATTACCTGAGAAACACATTTAGAATTAGAATTAACTAGAACAAACTACTTGGATTTGCCTTTTGTTTACAAGGAGAGGCAGTGGGACTCTTGAGGAAGTAGCATGTTGAGCTACTTATTAGTGGATTGTGACAATAACCACGCAAATAAATAGAGAAGAACATAAGAAATTCTCCTAGTAGAGATCATTTAGCACCTTAACAAAGGCTGTGTTGTTGAAAAGACTGTTTGGAGAAATACTGATGCAACAAAATAAAATTGCTGACTCTAAAGCAAGAAATCAGTGCAGAAAGAAAAGTTTACTCTTATGTAATGTGACACCCCACACAAGTGTACAGTGTGTGTGCTTTTAGCACCTATGAGTAACCCAACTTGCTTCCAGTAATATGAACAGGAAGAGAGCTCAATACAGATTTCAGTGATCTAAAGAAGTAAAATGACACCTGGGCTAAGAGGTAGTAAAATACAGATCTTTTCTACATTTTATCTTAGGTTTAGATGAGAACACTTTATTTTCCACACTTACAGAGGGTTTCACTGGGCATTTACAGAAACTGCTGTAAATGAAACTCCACTTAAACCCTGACTTGCCTCCCTAGTGTGGCTGCTAATCAATGCCAGCTCCACCCAAATCAAGGCCAAGGCTCCTCGAAACCAAGGATTACCCTTTTCCCCTGTCCCCAACACCCATGTTGTCCCAAACCATCCTGAACTGTACTAGGCCAGGCAAGAGACACTGCCCTTGGAGACCCTTTTCTTCCTAGCTACAGGAAACAATAGAAGAAGCCATTTTATCTTTCTTAGTTTAAAAAGGAAAGAAAATATTTTATCTGAAAGAAAATATTTTATTTTATTTATTTGAGCCATGCAACACCCAGTAGAACAGCACATCTCTGTGTATTTTTCCTATCATGTGTGCAACATCTGTGGTCTTGGGGGGGTTATGTTCTCGAGATCTCTAAAAATGTCTGAAATTGCTTTCTCACACTTTGTAGTCTCCCACCTGTGAGGCCTGGAGCCCAAAATCCCCCAGACAGGTGTGCAAGCTGTTAGCTGGCAACACCTCTTCAGCATACAAGCCTGCAGACCGAAATCTGTCATGTGTCCTAGCACGGGGCAGATGTGCAGGTACTCAGAGCTGGCACTGCCAGCTGAAGGATGGGGATGGTCTTTTCCACTTTGATGGAGGATGAGCTGGCTTTCTAAATGCAGTATAAGCCACATTGCTGCAGGGCCTGCAGCCCTACACATCAGCACCTCACTGTGATGGGTTCTGGGATAGAGTAGCTAGGGCCACCCCATGCTCTGGAGAGCTGATCAACCAGTTTAGGCAAAGAAAGCTGAAAAACTGTAAAGCTTAGCATGCTTAAAGAGCAGTGCTTGCTCAGAACAGAGCCAGGTCTCCATCTCCAGCTCTCCTGAGTATGTTTTGACTTCAGGGCAGAGCTGCCCTCAATCTGTTCAAAATGTCTAGCCAAGCCTTGTTAGCAACTCTACCTTTACATCCTTCTTCCTTTTTTTCACCCTGAGACAATCAGCGATTTCTCCCCGCCACATCCTGCTATGGCAGCAATGGGGCTCACATCATCTAACTTCAGCTGTTTAAAAAATGAATCCAAGCTCATGTTTTAGGTTCACCAGTGGATCCATGCACATGCCTCAGGTGTTGCCAAGATACCAAGAGCTTGCAGTGTCCTGCTGCAGCCCAGGAGCGGGTGAGTGGGCCCCTGGGGGGGGATGAGCAGCACCAGGCAGCACTCACAGCTGGAAGGGCCGTGCCCTGTACATCCCTGAACGAGGCAGAGCTCATTAGCAGGACACTGCTGTGCCAGCCACATCCAAGCTGCTTTAGGCCAGAGCTGGTTTAAGCCCTGCCAGCCCGTGGGCAGAGATGTGCTGGGCTGGCAAGTCACGGTCTGGCAGTTCTGCTCAGCTCCACGCAGGTTGTGGGCACCCTGGGAAGGCATGGGGCTCACATCCAGCCAGCAGGGCAGCAGGACACTTGTTCTGTATGAGCCAGCTGCCTTCCAGAAGGACCCTTCCACTCGAGACAAGCTACACAGGTGAAGAATAACACAAATACTTTCCCCTTCAGAATGGGCTGTGACACAGAAGAATCGCAGTGTCCTTTCCCAGGCAGAATAATGAGGTTGCAGCCACAAAAGAATGAAATACATTTTTTTATGATCTTGATAATTCTGTGTCCTTTTCTAAAGACCTCATAAAACAACCAGTGAAGTTGTAGTTTCCAATATTGATCAAGGAGAAGATGGATGCTGAGACACCAGCTTACTACTAAGAGTGTCCTCTTCGTAGACCATTAATTATCTTTTGTTCCCTTCATTGTACATCAATACAAGGTAAGGAGTTGTAAGGACTGGGAAAGCATCTGCTCTTATTGCCCTTTGTGCTAACTGAATAAAACCCCCTGGAATATTTCACTGTAATTATTAGTCTTACTCTCATTCTTTTGAATTATGTCTGAAAGTGTTAGAACCCTTTCTTTCCTCTATTTCAGCGCTTTACAAATATGCAAAGGCAAAGCAGAGCCAGAGACCACCCTTAGTTTGTTTAAAGCAGGATGGATTTCTGCTCTTATTTGTATGTATCTTCTACAAGCTGATGGTCAAGCCACCTTTTCCCTACAACTTCTTCACTTGTAATCTAACACCTGATTTAAAGAGTAGTCAGCTTTCCAGTAAGTGACTATCATGTGTAAGGTTCAAGACTACTTTCTTTTGAAAAAAATGTTATGAATGTTATGAATAAATGCATATTTTACAGCTTGGATTGCAGTCATTACACTTTTCGTTCAAAAAAGATTATTTCAAAATGTCAAATCCTGATTTTCCTGTACTTTTGCAGGCAGAAAACTTTTCCATTTGAAGCAAATGGAAGTAAACTTTTCATTTACAGGGATTCAAGAATTAAAGGACCTTCTGGGTCATCCATACCAGTTCTATTTTCCTTCAGACACCAATGCACAAAGCACCACATTTCTTATTAAGATTTAAAATAGTATTTTATACTAGGACTGAAGGAAGAGCACTAAGTGGAAGATATTAAGGGAACTTAACACTGCCTTTTGTGAGTGCAAGGTAATCAGATAGTTATCCACTTTCATATCTCTTTCACATTTGTAAGTCAAGGAATTTTGCCAAATCTAGTGATCTGTAGGTAATTGCATCACACAGTTCTTGCACTAAGGAATTATTGTGGGGGTCAGAGGCCAGCAGAATATTAAGAAAAATTTGAATAATAGAATTTCAGCAAATAAGTAATCTTTCATTCAACATTTCTCTCTGAATACCTTTTTCTCTTTGTGACATGTCAGTGCCACTGCACTGCTGAGTTGCCTACTTTGTAACAGACATTTTCCATAATTGCAGGAATTCAGAAATTCTGCCACTCCAGTTGCTCATTAACCACTGCCCCATCTTCAGCCACTGTAAATTTGTTCAAAAGGGTGACATCAGTTTATTGCAGCTGAGGATCTGGCTGCAAGACAGATAACCAGCTAATGGAAAGCCAGGTAATTTCCAAATTCAGCACTCAACAAATACTTCATCATTACTACTTTTGCACCCTGTCCCTTCTTTGGGACTATGCTGTATTATAAAAAAAACAGCAGCATTCCACAGAAAGTTAATTAGAAAAACACCTGTTCTAGCTGATGTCTGTGTTATGTGAATTTGACCTCTAGATCAGATTGGCTCTTTCTTATGGTCAGTTTTCACAATCAGAATTAAAAACTGGGCACTGTTTTGCTTTAACCTTTCCCAGAGTGTCCCACAGAGCTCTCTTGGGGAACCAGTGTGCTGGTCATGCCCAGAGAGATATAAATAAATGAGCTCACCATGGAAATGACATAGAGCTACCTGCATATAGACAAGTGCTGTCAGCAGCCACACAAAGGCTTTATCTAGAACCCAGTATTTTCCTCAGCAGGCTGCAGTGAAGTGGCTCCCAAACAGCTGGCTCTGGCCTCAGCCCAGCCCTGCCAGAAGCAGGAGATATTCCGAATTACGGCTTTCCAGCACACGGACGTCAGCAGAGGCTGTCTCACTGAGCAATCTTCCAGATTATTTATTATCTGGTCACATGAACCTTGGCATATGAGATAATCTGACTGACTAATATTTCCAGTGATTATGGGCCAAATTAGCTAAGAATACACAGAGCCACATGCTTGCTGCGTGCAGTCATGTCAATTTACACCAGCCAAGTTCGTCTCTAAAGATGATGAATTGTTTTTGTGCTGCTAGCTGGGTATTTCTATTTAAAAAAAAAAAAAGAATAATTAAAAAACCCCAAAAAAACTCTCTCTTTGCAAGAAATTGCCTGAAAGAGTGTCAGGCACCAAAAAGAGCTTTTTCTCTCTCTGCTAAAGATGAGAGTGAAGTAAAGAGAATGTGATTCATTAGCAGGAAGAAGGTGTGCAGAATTGAACATGCACACCAATTTCTGAGCAAATCTGACAAGATTGGTACATCCCCATGCCCTGTGACCTTTTATTAAGGGGAGCTGAGTAAGGTTCCTGTTCACCTCAGCAGCTGAACAGCAGAACCTGTCAGGAAGCCTCTGTCACAACACTTTTCTACCAGGGAAATAAAATTTTTCTGGCACAACCCTGGATGTGTAAATTTGTGTTGACTTCAAATGTTAAAAATTGAATAGAAATTTATAAAAAAATCTGCTTTTGGCTCATGCTGGAAAAATGGATTTTTTTTGTGCTATTTTCATTACTTTTTATTTTTCATCTGTATCAAACTTTCATTATTTCTGCATTATTTTATGACACATCTATCATGATAGTGCAAATAATATAACACATGGCTCTCATGTCATTGAAATAATCCAGTAGGAAATAATATGCAAATAAATGCACTATTAAGTTGTAAAATAAATTGAACTTGAAATATTTATTGTGTCATAACAGATTGAAATATTTCAAAACTAATTTGTAATGTAATCTTTCCCAAATTCTACCTCATCAAAAATTCAAGACTCATTTTTTTCCACTGTCATTTTCAAAGAAAACAACATTTGGGATACGCACTTAAAAACAAAATAGTTGGCAAAAATAAAGTGATATCAACTGCAAATAATAAAATAAACTTTTTTAAAATTATAATATTTAAATAGAAATAAATATAGTGATGTTTTATTGAACAAAGTATAAATCATAAAGAATAATAAGCAGTAATTTTAACCCATACTTCTCAGGAATAAAGTGAGGCTTAGGGTGGTGTTTATGTTTTTTGTTGGGATTTTGATTGCCAGTTCTAGCACACATAAAGCATATGGCTGAGATGTGGAGCCTCTGAATTTGTCTTCCCTTTTCTATCAAATAGCTGTATAGATTTTTGTTTGCTTTTTATAGCTACACACACTGCTAAAATTAAAAATCAAGACGTGCACCCAAGAAACTCAACCAATATTTATCAGAAGATGGTCACAATCCATCTGGGGGACTGCATGAAGTGAAAAAAAAAAAAAAAGCCAAAAGATCAACCAATTCAAAAGAAAATTCACAGAGGAATATATTTTGGCAAAACAAGTGGTTCTCTGGGTAGGAGGGGTAATAAAGCAGGTCCATGGAGGGGAGCTGGAAGCTGAGAAGCAGCAGAAAGGGATGGGAAGTGAGGGTGATATATGAGAACAACCAGGCAGCATCAGGTCTGTTGGAAATCCAAATACTTTTCTTTATTCAATACCAAGTGCTTGCTGTACTTCTGATAGAGGTCCTCTGACTGCCACAGTTTGTTCTTTTGAAGCACAAGAAATGTAGCTGCTAAGGAAGAAAAGCTCACATTTTAAGGAACTTTTTAAGGAACAAATGCAAAATTGCCTAAACACAGGCAGATGCAATAACAGCATTAACATGTACTGCTGGGTATTTACAGGTCCATGACTGCATGGATCAGATGTTCTGTGAAGAATCACACACTGGACTTTAGAAAGAACCTGAAGCATGTTCTGATGAAGCAATAAATCATTTGAAGGGCTATTTTAATGCTAATAATGCCTATAAGAGATGCCATTATGCACCTAACTTTCCATCATGGGCTGTGCTGTTAACTATTAGACTCATAAAACACCTACTGCTCCCCATGGTTTTGTACTGCTCCAGTACCTTTATTATTTGCAATAATCTCTGAATTATCTCTGATGCAATAAGGCAAATGTGTGGCTGGGGTAAAATGTCATAAATTTGGTGGGAAAGAGGACGTTTCCACACTGGCTGGGAATCTGTCTCCACAGATACAATTTTGGCAATGTTCATTGCTCTGGTGGCGTAGCTGGCTTTTGCTGCTGGCCAGAATGTTCAGGAAGAGTTGGAGCACCACCAGTGTCTCACAAATTCACTCTTGTTTTTGCTCAACTTTATATGCAACTTTAATTTTTTGGAATATTTATTATATTTGCTTTTTTATTTCTTCCCCCAGGCTTAGACTTTTTTATCTAAAATAAGAGATGTATAAAATCTGTCATTTAAAGGCACTTCTAAGCTTTGATTGGTATCAGCTGAAGCATTAGTCATCTGTTGCAGCTTCTGTAGTTCTTTAAATTATCCCTTTGCAAATGCTAAATGCCCTAAAGTTACCAGCTTCTCCCCTCCCCAGTCTCTCTCTTCTAGAAAAATCAAAGGCCATTTCTCCAGGTATTCCATTTAAAAAGCCATCTCACAGCAAGCAAAAAGTAATATGTATAGTTGCCTCTTTTCATCTGAAGCCATCCGTAGCTATATTGACATTAAAATTATGTGAATTTCTAGCAGAGCAGGAAGAACTAAGTGTCATGCATTGCTACAACAGAATTTGAATATGTTTACCTACTTTACCAAGTATAAGTAATAACTGAGGAAGAAAATACTGCTGTCATCACTTCCAGCACTGTGGGCTGGGCAGAAGATTCAGTGCTTACAGGCATGAAAAGACAGATATTTTAAAATTGTATTTTTTCTCAGCGCCCCCCAGCAGGGGCCAGATCCCCGTTGTGCTGGATGCTGAGAAAACATACAGTGAAAGACACAAGACACCATGAAATCCTCCTTCCAAAAGGAAGTTAAAAAAGAGGATTTCCACAGCAAAGAGCCTACATCCAGCTGGTTTTTTGTCTGTGTCCCTTCAGCCATTTCGCTGTGGGAATTGCTGCTGTGTGGACTCAGCATCCATGTCTCACTCTGGAAGCCCCCTACTTTGACACAGCTGGGTATTCAGCCCCTTTTGGCATCTCTGGCATCAGAGGTGGCACACCACCAATGACAGATTGCTTGAGTGAGAAAAATTATGGTAAAATCCTCAGCATGGAATGAGACTGCTGTGGATGGTCACAGGTTCTGCTTGTTCTCCACAGAGAAAAATATACAGCCCTCTGAAGTGAAATATTAGAAGTGAAAGATTTAAGGGGGGAAAATACTTAGAATGGCCATGAAAGTATTAATCTCTTTCTTGGGAAAGGACTTCTTTACTTGGCTTGCTTAGAATGAGGCTAATGGGAAGAACCTGACATTAGAGGCAATGTTCTGAGTTCCTTTGCAGAGTTTCATTGCCTGCTTTAATGACTGCACTCGCTCACCTAAAATGAATGTGGTATGTCTAACCTCCAAGCCATGATGTGAGAAGTTATTTTTATTTGCTAGAGCTGACTGTGCAAAAGAGATGACTGTTCTCCTCGGCTGTTCCCTTTCTGTGACAGAGCAGCAACCCACAGGCAAGAGGAAGAGATTTCTGATACCAGAGGCAGCATTTCTGCATGCAAATGGCTTTGCTGACAAGCCAGTGGAAATTCATTGTATTGCTAAGCCATAGCATGCAGGTACAAACACACTGCTGCTTCAGGTGCTTAACAAACAAACAAACAAACAAACAAACAAAACAGAAACAAACAAACAAAAAGCTTATAACTCCTTCAGAGAAAAACAGGTCTTTCAGAGCAATCAGAATAAGCCCTAATTCATCTTTGGCAAAAGATGCAGTGATAGACACTCTGTAATATTTAACTGCAAGAAGTGTTGAGTAAGCACAAGTGACTGGGTTGATGCATAGACTTAGTGCAAGGGTGTTTTAATTCCCTAAAAATAACAATATTCCCATGACATTCATTGTAGGCATTGCACAGCAAACAATGCCTACAACTCACAAACATACAGCTAGAAGTTCCTCCAGTGTGTACTGCCAGCCATAAGTGTTCAATTATCACTAAGATAATTTTACAAAGATGTTTCAGAGGGAGGAGGCACTGGGTGGAGGACAGAGAGCTGGCTTAAGGAACAGTAGGAAAGCAACCTCCATTATCTTTGCAACACATCAAGGAAAGAGGCTCCTCCTGCACATCTGAAGAAGCAAGATCTCTTCTGCAGGCTTGGGAAGTGTTCTGAAAAGGGAGGGTCCCTGCACAGTGGCCAAAACCTGAGTTTTCACCTCTGTTTACAGCTTAACTTGCAAAATTGTACAGCACAAAACTACTGAGCTCTGAGGCTTTTGATGGGAAAAAAGCTTTCTCTGCTGGCTTCTCCAGAGGTGATTTGTTCTGTAAAAACTGTACTGTGTAACATTTCCTGCCTTAAAAGCAACTCATGCAAAGTTAATTACATTGCACTATGTTTGTGGGAAAATGCATTTTACTACAAGTTAATTTGAAGAAAAAAAATATTATACAACGAATGCTATAAAAGAAACAGTTATGAGTTGCTTTAACAGCATTTGTAAATCAAATCACTGCACATCAATAACTTTAAAACCAACCTACATCAGGTTTTTGGAACAATGTATGAGGGAAACAGTTTTTGAGTAGCCATGTATTTTTCATAAGTTGTGGGTGGCAAAAAAAATGTGGGTTATTTGTTAAAAAGTACAAAAAGGAATTGTTTTCTTTGATTTATAAGACTTGATGATTTTTGCGTCTTCTGCTGTTTTCTGTGGCTTTTTGGAAGCAACACAGAAGCCAAAATCCTTAGACAATTTGTGATGCTATTTAGTTGAAAATATTTGTTACAAGAAATCTTTAATTACATGCTTTCCTCTTTACACAGAGATAGGACTTTCATCCATACAAATTAATAAATTGTGAGAAAAAAAGGGACTTTTGATTATCTAGGCTCACCTGCTTTTTTACACTGGCCAAAGAAGAGATTTATTCCTTGCTAAATACTTCTTTCACTCATTGAGTGAGAAACATGTATGATTCATGTTTCAACTACAGAATATCTTCACACAAATGCAGAATTGCTGTGCATGTTAAAGAGCTGGACACTGGCCCACAAGACACTCAGCTCTTACTTACCATCCCTTGGCTGTAGAAATATAGGCCAAAGTTCTTGGCTACATTTTCCTAATTGTGGCTTTCAGGCACCAGCTCTTGTAAGGCCTTTGGCTGCTTGGCTAAGAACCTTTCTGCTCAGAAACATCCCCTCCTGGGGAGCAGGGGAAAAAAGAAGGAAAACCCAGGATGCTGTCCTGCAAACTGGCCCAGACACCTGGACTCTTGTCCTGCCATGGGCTGTGTGTGGAGCAGCAAGCTGTCCGTACACCTGCTCAAAACTTCAGTGCCTTGTCCCAGGGCACCTCCTCTGAGCATTTATATACTGCTTTTAAGGAGAGTTGTAGCCTAAGTCTAAATAACTTTCCCTACTTGAGGATTTCCCCTAGTTTGGGGACATTTTTTAGAATAACTGGGAGAAAAAAAAACCCTGAAGCTGGTTTGTGACTCCTCCCCATCCTCCAAAATCAGAAGCCTCTTCTCCATGGCACATCACCTCAGAATTAATTTCAAGAGCAAATATGGGGGAAAAAAATCTCACACTGCTATTATTTCTCCTCTAAATTCTTTAAGTAACTCACTGGAAAAGCTTCTGTGCACCAAACTACTTGCATAATGTCATAGCCAAAGCAGAGAAAGTCCCCAGAGCAGGCTGACAATATTAAATAAAAGAAATTGTACTCCTATAAAGAATTTCATGTTCACAGTGTGCATGTGAAAATAAACTGCCACTGTTGCTGACTCGTGTGAATTTAGGTTTTGCAAGATTAGGTAATTTTCCTCCAAACCCTGCTCCTGCAGGAGGTGACTATGGGACCAAAATGTCTGGGATTTTTCTCTTCTTCTGATTCCTTTCAGTATTTTTTCTGCCTTTCCTGGTTGTGGAAAAACCTGCAATATGATGTGAGTGTGTTTTAAAGGCTTAAAAAAATATATGTATTTATTCTGTTCCTTGAAGTTAAAGACAACCAAGAACTTTTAATAACCATTTAATGGACTTGACTGATCCTTCTTAAAAGTGTAAGATAGGTAAGAAAACTCAAGGAAATAATGTTATTTTTCCTTTTTTAAATGGAGAATTAATTCAGAGAAGTAATTGTGCTGGATTCAAAACTTTTGGATTGATGCCAACTGACTTCTCAAGATAACACAGCCAAACACACCTTTTATAAATTCCTGATACTGCATTGAGGACAGGAAAATATTTCTTGCTAGATGCCAAAACTAGTTAAATGTTCCATAATTTTGGAGATTTTACAGAGCTCCCACTAATCTGAATGGGATTCACAGGGACATGCAAGGATCTCAGAGAAACTCAACCTCTTTGATAAAGCTCCACAGAGCATTAGCATTGAATCACTTGGCCTGAGTTTCTGTTGGGTGGAGAAAGAAAGGGTTCTTCTCTCTGCCATTATAATACAATTTTTCCCTTCAGATTTATTAATCTGAGAATATTATAAATGCATTTGCTCTAAATCATACTATTCTGAACCACTAGCAATATGCAATAAGAGTTTAAATACGTGCATTTTATCTATGTTTTCCATTATCTCCTATTCTGGCAAGCAGTAATTACATGCAAACCCAAGAAATTAAGTTAATCAAAGCTATCTCAGAAACAGGCATTAGAAGTGTCCTGTTGGGCCTGTACCAGTTATATTTAATTAAACAGAAAATTATGCATAATCCAGTACACCAGTCTCTTGCTTGCTCTCACAACCAACTGAAATTAAGTTCACCAATAGTAACAAGCTCATGGAAGCAAGGGACTCAACTTCTGTAACTTCAGGGCTGACTTAGGGATTATCACAGCAAATAAAAGCACTTGAACAGCCAGGTGAATGAGCATTCAGAAACCAAATTCTTTAGGCAGCCTTGGAAATCTCAGCCTTGCACTGTACTTGTACCAATTCCTTGATACTGTGCCAAAATTTTTTTAAAAAAGCCCATACTGCTGGCCATGTAGATTGAACATATATTTCTGGTTTTGAGCAGAGACTTGCAGCTGTTATTGCTACCCTGTGTGTATTTCACCTCTGAATAAAGAGCACTTAGCAATCACTACTCCTGTCTCTCTTTTCACCGCTACAGGGGCAGAGTCCATGGTTTGGAGGAGGTGTAAAAAATCTTTGGGGTCAGAAAAATTCAAAATAAAGATTTAAACACAGCTCTGGTATCATCCCAGCAGCATGGAAGGATCCCTGAAACATGCATGGCTCTCTGCCTAATGCTGTTTCTGTACCCTACTACTTCTGTACTGTACTACTATACTACCCATATTTTAATGACATTTTAGGAAAGCCCAATATAAGAAACAGATTTGTCTTTCTTTTGACCAAAACCTAATTCTAAATGTATGTAGATAAACTAACAACTGTGTAAATATCACTCAATAAAGTAATGTGAACGCTACCATCAAAATTGTTATTAATAGTGATCCTATTTGTTTGACCATTTTGTGCATGTTCCCTCTTTGGCTGGATTAACAAAAAATAGCAGAAAATATTTTGCCCCATTAAGAATTAACAAATGAGACATTTACCTTTAACTAGGGACACAAATTGCAAAAACACCCTTTAAATTACCAAGAACACTGGAAATCTGGTAGTATCCACCTTGCATATTTCAAAGGCATGAAATTAAACATTTGAAGCAAACTTATCTACCTGGTCCAGCTGTTGCCAATGAGGATAAGGGAATCTTTTTTCTAGAAAGACAGTAAGTCCCGAAACTCCACTAATTTACTGAAAATTCCATAGGCTAAATAGATTAGGATTCCCATTTTCGTGGCATGAAAGAGACCAACTCTTTCACCGAGGGACAATGAATCACAAAAACTGTGATGAAAATATTTATGAAGCATTTTTACCTGTTATTTGTGGGTTCATGAACTTTTGTCCTACCCAGTCCTCTCATCTATTTATGCAATTTGGCTGTAGTTTATATTTTACTCACATTATTAAAACAAACAAATAAATAAACCAAACAAAATTTCAAAACACCTCTTTTAGCTATGACTTTTTGTTTAAAACTAATTTTTTTTTTATTGCCAGGTCCAATCTAACAAGCAGGGCACAGCTGAGTACATTTAGGTACCACCAAGTCCTCATAGCATTGCAGAGATGGTAGGCTTTACAAATGTATTAAAAATGAGTATCCATTCTGAAACAAATGTTTAAGTATCGTGCTCTGGAATAGACACTGTGATCTAAGTGTCAAGAGTCAGCCTAAGGACGGAACCTTGAGCCCACAGAGCTGCCAAGAGGTCTAAAACAAACCAGTGCAGGATTGTGTGTAAAAATCCTGGAGAAGACCAGCCCAGGGTTGTGACTCACAAGGAATTCCCAGTGTCTCCCAGAGAAAGGAATGAAAGCACTTCCCCTGCAGAGTAAGACCACAGCACACGGAGAGCAGAGTCCCTGGATTGGCGCCGTGGGAGCCGGGCACAGCCCCGGCGGGCTGGCATAACACACTCACCTTGTCCACAATGCAGATCTGCTTCTTGCTTTGCACATCAACAATCTCTACTTCAAAGTAGGTGATTTTCGAATGCTTGAGCGCTGGTGATGGTTTGATTTGGCCAGCAGAGAGCACCAGCTGAGACAGGTTGAAGACAGAGCGTGAGTCATTGTGAGACATGGGCAGAGCTCCTCCATCGGCTGCGAGGTGCCGGCTGTGCTCGGCAGCGCCGGGACTCTGCCTCTTGAGCATGCTGTGCCCCGGCAGCAGCGAGCGTCATAGCAGCAGGGGACACTTCCAGGGGGAAATGCTTCCTCCCTGCTGCAGTTAAATACAGCCACAGACCGACCAGACACAAAAGGTCAAGTGGCATTCCATGTGAAGTGTGCTGTCTTATTTAGCAGGGGTGAAAACAATGGCTCTGTAATCCGTGTCTATATTTAATCTGCTAGCGTGATGTCCTGTGTTGGTGCTGCTGCTTTCTTATTTTCTTTTTTTCATTTTATTTAAAACAGCGTTTGAAACAAGAGATCCTGAAATTCCCTATTAGCAGGTATCAGATCTTGAAATTCCAGAGCCCCAGAGGAGCAAACAGAAATGAATGTAGGAAATTCCACTGTTACCTACTGAGACAGATGTTTAAAATATCCACGGACACACACATGTGTAGGTATAAATGTCACCTATTCTAGATAATCATGATCAGATGCCAGCTATTCTTAGAAATATCTACTAACAAAATAGCATGAGTTCATCAGCAAAATTTAGGGGATGCTTGCAAATATCTGCTTAGATTTGGCACATTGGATTTTCTGGTATTTAATGGGGTAGAGCTTTCCTCACAGTACTGCCAGGGAAAATCAACTGAAGGAATGGAAATCATAACCTTAAAGGCATTCATTCAGGGCTTGGATCATTTCACTATTTTCTTATTCTTTCCTGACAATTTTTACAATGAAAGTCTGCAACAAAACAAAAGCAGCTTTAATGGTAAGAATAAAGACTATATAAAACAACGATTTTTCTCTGAAGCAGCTTCCCCAAGCCTTGTTTAAACTTCATTTCTCCATGTATGGCTTTTTAATAGGATTTAACAGAACTAGCAGCACTTTTCCATCCTGAAATTCTCCCCAAATTTCCCTGGGCTGCCTAGGATTACAGTGTAAGAAGGGCACCATGAGTTTCAGCAGACAGCTCTTTCCACAGAGTAAATTCTGAATACATTTCTCCATGGTAAAATCTCAGGAAAACTACAATCACTATTACAAAAATCATGTGGGTTTGTTACACTGAGGAAATTATTTATGTGGAAAAAGCTTCCACAAGGTAAAAATCACCACACAATTAATACCCACTCTGGGGATGCAGGGTGGAAACAGAACAGCTCTCTTTTCTCTGATTCTGGAGAAAATGTGGTGGTTCTTTAGCCATAGTTCTGACTAAAGGAGCCAACCCCAACTCATATCTAAGTTGCTGTATAAGAAATTTAGAAGTAGCCTAGACTGAGAGAAAAGCCCTGACTGGGGGAATGCAGGTGGACAACAGCATCAATCCACTACTACAAAAAAAAAAAAAAAAAACAGGATTAAATTTTGACTATACTGGAATCAGTGTATTGGCATTGGTGCAGAACAAGTCAGCATCTACAGAAAAAACCAGACTTGATTATGTCATATCAAAGTTCACCTGTCTCTGAGGTTAAATGAAAGGGGTTCAAGGAACCATCACCTTGGTGGAATCAATACAGCAAGCAGAAATTTTGGTAAAGCTAGTCACAGCAGGGAGAATGGCAAATTATTGTCTTAGTGCAAGGGGCTTGCTAAAACCAGCCACCCAAAGCCCACAGAACACACAGGTCCTAAAATCCAAATGTGAGAAACACTTATTTGAGTGTGCTGCTCTAAAGAAACTGTACAAACTGCTGTACAAGGGATGAGACAAACTCATACAATATCCCCTTTTAGCTGTAAGATTTATATGAAGTGAGCTGTAATAGCATATATTAATAAATTTCTAAATTTATTTCAATTCAAAACCCATAAAGAATAATATTGATCATCAAGGCTAATTTCTGTGTATATAAAGGAACTGGTGTTACAGTCATTACTGTGAGTATATTTATAACACTTAAAATGATAACATCTGAGCTGCTGCTGCTGCTGCTGAGAAAAAAAAGCTTTTGATTTACTGCAGACATTTAAATGATCAGAATTTTATTACTGACCAATGAATGCTAGAATATCTGAACCAATTCCAGGAAAATGCTTACAAAAATATACTCCCATTTTTTGCAATCCAAGCTAGTCATTTGCAATTGTAATATTTTGATGAACAACCATCTCAGCAGACCCAAACACTTTGGTGACATTAATTAGGAGAGCTTCCCTAAAGGTGGCTGGCCTTTTCCTCCCTCTATTGTATTATGGATTTAGGATCAGACTGCAGGAAACATAATGCTTGTATGTAAGGTGGATGAGAGCTACTCTACCAAAAATAATCAGGGATAGAGTTACCACTGATAACCCAAGCTCTGAAAGGGAGATGAATAAAAGCTGTGATGGTTTTGCCATTATTGTAACAAGTGCTGCACTGTCTTGAAATGGCATCACTGGGTTTGGATGTTCCAGCTCAGTGTGAAGCCATCCAGCCCATTCTGTATGGAAGTGCACACAGAAGGGAAATATTAATTACTGGACAGAAGGCACATCTTTCCTTTCAGTGCCATTATAGTGCCTCATCTCAGTCCTCACACTGGAGATGGGCAGTCCCAGCACATGGGGACAGGTGACCAGCCCTATGGAGAGATTGATTGATCCTCATTACACGGCCATAAGGTGCTGTCCCCAGAGCTGTGACAGTGCTAGCAGCCAGCAGCCACCCAGCCCCTGACCTCAGCTTCGTTCTGGGACTCTGAGGAGAGTCAAAGATCACTCAGCAAGAATTAAATCATCTCTGACAGCTTCAACTCACACTGAAGTTCAGGCCATATAAGGAGCTGATATTTTTGAGGGGCTGCAAGAACGGGCATCACTCTTCTCAAAGTGTGGCTCTGCCTCCTCTCCTCCCTTGGCACTCAGCTCACATGAGCTCTTTTGGAGACAGGCAGGCACTTGGTTAAGCCTTCCTTCCAAAATGCACCTTTTCAAGGAGGCAGAGAATGCCTGTCCCAAAATCTCACAGCCTGGCCACCATCTCTGGTTAACAGAACTGCTGATATTTTCAGAAAAAAAGTTACACCTGTAAAGGATTTTTTTCACCCTTCTAAACAATATCTGGAAACAAGCATCAGCCTATGCTGGTCATTACAAAATAGGTGACAAACCTTTGGTCAGGGGCTAAGATTTAGCATTCAGTTTCTGCTTATGACACTGATTTCCTGTGAGGTGTTGGGGAGCTGCTGGTTTTCCTGCTGTTCCCTTCCTATTCCACATGCCATCCCTGTGTGAGGCTCTCTTGCACTGTGCATTTTGCAGATAGCCTGGCACAAAGGGATTTCAAAGGATCTCAGCTGGGGCCTGAAGATGCTTCTGAAGTTTCTTTTCATCTCTGGTGATGTTTTGAACTCCTCCTTCCCCAGTGAATTGGTCATCTCCTCTCAGCCTGCAGAATGTCAGCTGCTAAGTCAGCAGCAGAGGGTCACCTCTGTCAGCCCAGATGCTTGTCAGCAGCCCCTCACATGTCACTTTTTTATCCCACACATTTGGAATGCTTGGTGGCACCAGGGTGATTCCTTTCCCACAGACAGACACAGAACTCCAGAGCCCAAAGCATGGGGGGTTCAGAACCACAGGTCATGAAATCTAAAGCAGAGCAGAGTGCCAAGGTCACACTTAGCTCAGTGTGCCATTCCTGGAGATTTCTCTGGGCCATTTCTCTTGCTGGGGAGGGAGATCTGGACCTGTGTGTTCACATGGCCCTTGGCCTCACACCTTTCCCAGCAGCTGTGCAGCCCTTACACCTGGCACTGTGCTTGATCCAACCACACTGTGAACATCTCCCTGTTGGACTTCATGTTCTAAGGGCCAGCCAGGAGTGTGGAGCTGTTCTTCCTGTGCCTTTTTATTGAGCTGGCCAAGGAAGGATTTAAGAACCTGATCTAATTTACTCATTTGGAAGAGCACTGACAATAATTTGTGTGTCTGGCTTTTTCTGGCAGAGAGTTTAGGAATAGGTTTATCAGATTATTTGGGGGGCTCCTGCATTTAAATGTTTGGTTTGATTCTGCTACCCATAGCAATTAAATAACAGCTAGAATGTATTTCTGAAGCATTGCAGAAATTTAAGCATGAGCCTGGCTACTAGGGAAAAGAAACAACCAAAAAAAAAGACCAACAAAAACCATTGTGCATGAACCTCTGGCATTTCTTTGCCTGCACACACCTACCTCAGAAGTTATAAAGTCAATTTAAAACATTCTATCTACATGCTTGCACACAAAAATGCCACTTAGATGCAGCTCCACAGCATTCCTACGAAAACTACTCAGGTCAATTCGTTTTCTCTCTTGAAGCTAAGCCTCCTAAAACAGTAGTGGACAAGAGAAAGGCACAGAAGGAGAGCGTCCTGACTCTAACACTAAACAACCCTAAAGCTATTTTAAATAATGCTGAAGTCAGGACTAAACCCCACCAGCTAGGGGCCAGGTAAAGGTGATATACCCCCATGTTCCTCCTCTCCAGCTACACTGGCAGGGCTCCTCAGCAGAGGGTGACAACCTTGCTGACCCTGTGAGCTGTGCAATGGAAACATTACATGGCCACAAGCCACAAGCCTCAGGCCACATCCTTCAGAGGCTGTGCAAGGGAGAGTCAAAGGAGCAGCTTGCAAGCAGAGCCCTGGGATCTCCAGTGCCCACCTTGTCCCTGCAGGAGCTTTTACCTCTGACCAGACCAATGATGTTTTGTCAGCTGTTTAAAATCTCACTGTACTAGCCTGGTTTTATCCTCCTGGCTTTGAAAACTGAAAATATTGACTTAAAACTTTGGTGTGGGTGGTGCCAATTAGAAGCAAATTCACAGCACAAATCAAATCCAAAGGCAGTGTTTGTTTTATCCCCTACAGACATCCACGAGAGACACAAGGGAAATAAGCAAAGTTGAAATCCAGGATAGTAATTCTATCTGCAATCAGTACCCAGTGAAACCTCCATCCCCAGCTCCTGTAGCACACAAACACACACCTACTTCTCTACCAAAACAAGTCTGATACAGAACTCAAATCTGCTGATGGGCAGGATATATCATAGCTGCTGGACTGTAGTATGGAAGAAGCCCAAGAAGAGGCTCCTGGTGATGAAGAGACCCAAATGAATTTTCAAAAGCGACCAGTCTTTTAAGGTCACTGACAATAAATAGCATATTCACAGCTGAGAAGTTTCAATTCTTGTTTGCAGGAAAACAGTGGAAATTGTGCTATTCCATTACTTGAGGCAGGAGGTCTTCTCCTCTGTGCATCTGGAAATACATGGCTATGTGAAATGCTATGTGAAAAGTCTTTTTCTTAAACTTATATATTTTGTCATACTCTTTCACTCAGGTAAATGTGTAGCCCTTTTAAACACACAGGAACATCTGAAAACTTGACTCCAAAAAGCCTAAGGAAAAAGATTCTTTTTCTTAATTTCAAAACAGAGTCTGTGATTTTTAAGCTAGTCTTGGCATTTTTCAGAAAGACAGGGAGACCAACACACTACATATTTAAATCCTTGCACAGTCAATTTCTTTGTACCCCATTGTTTCTTTGAGGCAAAGATTAGAAATCAGACAAAAAACATCACCCAAACTTGTCCACTAACTACTTTTCAGGAAAACTCCACTGACCTTTACCTGCAGAATTTCCCCTACAGCATTACACTCATCCTTTAGCATGTCCTCGAGCTGCTTTTGCCTCTCAGTGGCAATAAGTGCTTTCATACATTTGCCTTAATGTAGTGTGACTCCCCTTACTGCATCATCAATTCTGCCTAATAAAATGGCACTTCAATTAACAGGGGTTAGAAACTGGCTTGCAAAGGTCTGCCTCTGTTTCAGCTTTTCACAACAGGCTTTGTGCACCTGAGGAATGCCACTGGGATGAGCTCCCTGCCAGCCTCAGCCCAGCAGCAAAGCCATCAAACAAGGCAGCATCTGGGTGGGTGAGGCTCCTCAAAGCACAGGCAGGCAGCAAGTTTGCACGGATTTCATTGTGGCTTTATGACATTGTGTCACTTCACAGAGCAAAGAGGAAGGGCTGAGCAGATTAATGAAGGACAGGTGCTGATACCCTGTGCTTTGCAGCACTGAAGCTTACTCCATGCCCTCACTTAAATTCAGTTAAGAACAGGTATTACTGACAGCATTTTTTAAAATCCCCTCTGAGAACATACCCTGATGAGATAATGGATTGTCATTTCACAGGATAAGATCAAGTAACCACATTATTGGAAGCTGATCAGCCACTAAGCAAGGATAATGAAAAGAACTACAGTAAGGCAAAGCCATTTTTCACAAATGGCAGCAGTACAGAACTGGCAAATCCAAGTTCTTACAGCTGAGATTAGGTGCATCTTACATTTGGGCAAAGTTATTACATGCAAGATGAAGTTGGAGTCACTTGGAGTAGTTTCAGGGAAAAAAAATGTTGTTCAAATATGCATTTTTCAGTGACACTGAAGCAGTCAAAAACATTTACTCATTTGGATGAAAAGATTTTGAGGTTCAGAACAATCTGGTCTCTTTAATAATTTCTGACCAGTAGGAGGGAAGAGCAGCCTTGATTAGAACACCTACAGATTCCTAAAGAAGCTCTTTCAACGTTAACATATTCAAAAGCTCTTGTTTGCTAATGCAGAATGTATAAAACCCTGAAAGCTCAGTAACTGCCACAAAATATAATCACACTCTTTCAGACAGTTCTATCCAGAGGTATGTTTAAAAGTTTATAATGACAAAAAGAAACCTCACTCCAATTTACAATCCTTCTTTATTGTCTGCAGTTCTCGGGGTGATTGGTCTTTCATTGCTTTTGAAATGGTACGTGGTATTTCTTCTCATGCAAGAAGCCAAACTGCTCTCAGTCTTTCTCATTTCAGGGCTTCATTAATTAGGTTTTGAAACATCTGTCAGCATAACCTCCTTCTTTCACAAACTTTCAAGTTTCCAGAAAAGTTCCCATTTATTATGACATTTTTAATACTCAGTCTCAGTCCCTGAGCTAAATTATTAGTCTTTTTTTACAATCATTTTGTGACTAAAAAATATTCTTGTGACACTTTTCTTTCAAAGCTGAATAATTTCGAGAAACAGTAGAATTACTGGAAACTGGAATTAGACAAGTAAACAAAACAAGGACCTCATTTATTTCATTAGAGCTGTTGTTCAGTGCTAGTTTTTTTCAGACTTGAAATGTTTGAAAAATTTTTCTATGAAGCAAAATCTGGGGGGGGGGGGGGTAGGAAGCATGCTCATCAGAATGAAATGCAATTTTTTTTTCTTTAATTCTTTCTCTTGTTAAGGCTCTTCTGCCCCCAGACTACTGCCATTCCCAGTAACAACCCTGATAAAAAAGTGACCCTACCCCAATATGAGTATTGTGCTGGTGCCTTCTGTTTTGACCATTATTCCTGTCAAGCCTGCACCAGAACCACACTCTCCTCACCAGAGCAGGAATTCTCTCCTATTTAAGGCACTGCAAGAAACCCATTCCTTATTTACACTTCAGAAGCAGAAAGAAGCCTCACCTGTGGACAGATCACTCTCCTGCTGGGGCTGGGGGCTGGTCCAGCCCCATGGGAAGCAGGGCTGAGCCAGGCAGCTCTGCTGGCAGCAGGCTGAGGTAGGCACATCACTGACCTACTGCCCCAAACTGAGCAGGTTCATGTGCTCAGGATTACCCCCTCATCAAACCTGCCATCCTCACAGCACCTGGAGACACCACGTGCCCTGAAATAAAATCTGCCTTTCACAGGGGGCTCTGACAGAACCACAGGATGGGGTGGCTCCAGGGGGAGCCCAGTAGCACACCCCGTGTGTCAGGCTGACCCATGAGATCTGGCTCTCTCAAAATCCAGTTCTGCTCATGCCTAAACATGATAGCTGCCCCCAGACATAATGAACCTCAGCACAGCACCAGGGCATCCTCCCATGCACGAGAGGATGGAGCCCATGGGAGCTCAAGGCTTCCCACCAGAAAGAAATACAGACACAAACAAGAGTGCATTTCACCTCTGTATGGGTATTGTACCACACAGCAACCTGGAACAAGCTGAAAAGGAAAATGGCACTGTTAGCTCCAGAAATGCCTTTGTGCCTTCTTGTGAATCACCTGCACTCCTCGTGAATAAAGCAATTTCCACCTGGCCTAACCCAGTTTACCCACGCTTTGTTTTATCACACCAACACTGGCACAGAAGTGTTTTAATGTTAAAAAATGCTCTTCTGTCCAGCCCAGCTGGCAAGGAAGAATGCACTAATTTGTGTGAGCTGTGAATGCACAGGTTTCCCTTGTCCTGTACCAAGTGAAAAGCAGAGAGGCTCGATGCAGCTTATATTAGTTAGCATGTGACATCTCAGTGATAAGGAGTTTGGCTCCAGAGGCAAGCAAAGCAAGATTGCCGTGGTGGGCTCTAAAACCTTGACAGAACTGATATGGGAGCTTGGGCTGCCAACAGGCAACACTTGTTGCTTGGCACATGAGGACAACAGCTCAACACCTCTGGAGCCTGAGCTCCAGCTGAACAGCTCTCAGCCAGGAGTGACTGCAGCCAGCCTGCAAGCAATGGCAAGACAACCACCACGTGGTCACATCCAGCTGTCAAAATTATCTTTGCTTTTAAAACAAAACAAAAACAAAAGAAAAAGAAAAAAAGAAAAAGAAAAAGCTGATGGTGTTCCTGGGCTGACAGCTGTCTGTGTAAGGCATTTCTGCAATTTCCAGATCCATCTCAGGGCAAGGTCATGGAGATAGGTGTGACAAGGAGAGTCCTGACATTGAACAGTCTGGGAAGCAGCACTGGAGGATTATAGGTAAGATACCAACATGCTTCACCACGAGATGAATTCCTGTTGCAGAAAGCAACTCCATTCCCCAAACAGCTTCAAAATGCTGTAAAATAAAGCCTCTGGATAGAAACAATGCCCTCTCTTTATACAATGCCCTCTCTTTATACACAGCTGTGGGAAGTACTCTAAACGGCTGAAGGTGCAGTTCATATACAAAGGGTAAAATGAGAGAAGATTCAGTGTCACATCTGCAGTTTTCCAGGGCTAGAAATAAAATGGTGGGATGGGAATATCCACAGCTGCCTAGTGGGATTTGATGAAGTTATTTTAGATATGACAATTTGATGAGATACATAAATTCTTTTTTTTGATTGTTGTTTTTTTGGTTTTTTTTTAAGCCTGGCTTACCTGTGTTCATCCAGCAGGAGGCTGGAGTATGTCTGCATTTGAAAGGACAGGGAGGTGTGAGGTGACCAGGGTCACAGGCTGGGCATGTGTGACAGCCCCACAGTGCCTTCACAGTGTCCCTCCTCTTTCTCTGCAGAGCTGCAGACAGCTGTGGCCACCACTGCCACCCAACCAACACTGCTCCAGCTGCTTCCTGATGCAACTTTCCCCGAGACCAGACCACAGACAAGCAGCAGAGATGCTGTACCTGAGTCCATCCAGTTTCCAAGATTTTGTGCCTGAGCTCTTGGTGGTGTGTCAGCCCCAGGACCAGCTGGCTGTGCCTGCAAGTTTCCTCTCAGATAAGGAACCTGCTTTGCTGTTGCTGCTGTTCATACGGAGGATCTGGGAGTGGCATTAAAACAAAGCTGATTTTGCATGCAAAAGCACAACAGCCAAGAGCAGACAAGGAAAGAAACTTTTTTTAAAAGAGTTGATCACTGCCTTTGTAGGTTTAGGTATTAAAGTCTCAGATTTCTAACTGAACATTTGAATTCACAGCATTTAGAGCAAAGCTGCCTGACCACTGGTGTCAGCTTGCTGTAAGCAAGCTGAGCACAGGGCACTACCTTCTTCATGAAAACCTCAAACTCCACCTCCAAATATATCTTTCAGAGCACTCCCTTAGCAGACTAATACCCATTTAAACTTAATTATTTGGTTCTTCATCAAGAATAAAAAATACGGCTTTAATGAAGAGGGCCAAAAAAATTAATTTCTCTTGATGTTACTCCCAGAAAACATTTCTGTTTTCAGCTAGCTGTAGCTCTCAAGGGTGAAAAAGACTCTGGCAGAACAGGAACATAGCAGCCCTCTATCTTTCTTTTGCACAACTTACCACAAGGCAAGGATAAAATAATTTCTACTTGTTCTGCTTTTATCACTTTTATTATAAATCCATTTTAAAGCATTCCTAAACAGAGAGGGGGTTTTCAAGAACACCAGAGGCCCCAGGAATGCTTCACACAGAGCCCAGCAGAGGAGAGCCCCTCTTGTAGGTGATGCACAGGCTGGAGTCATTGCCAGGGGCACACTCTGACTGGAGCCAGGCTGAGCTCCTCAGCTCCACAGCTGCACTCAGCACTGCTGAGAGGCTGATAAAGGAATAGTCAGACATCTTCACTGGCAAAACCCTTAAAGGTTGCTTTTTAATAATGTTCTGTGTGTAGCTAAAGGGCAAGTTCTGAGCCAAAAGTTAATGGTTTCCTGCTTGATGCCCTTTGGACTTTGAGAGACAAGCATCTCAGAATCAGTAGTTTCTCTCTTGAATACACTTTCCCAGCTCTCTGCTGCAAAATCCAGCTCAGAAAGGCAAAATATTCAACAGCAGCATGTGCCTCATTTTCAATAGTTCTTTCAGCTTTGACTCAGAGAAGCTGAAGCACAGTTTACATCTCTCCCTCCTGAAATCCACCAACTGATGGAAACAATGCAGGACCATATAAAAGTGCCAGTGAAGCATCTGTAACTACTTAAAAACAACAGAACAAGCAGAAAGTCATTAGTAAGACTACTGAAAACCACAAATTAAATTATATATTTCTCCCCTGAGGAAAATGGGAGGTTGAGCATCACAAACTATTCCAGAGGAAAAAACCATCTGGGCAGAATTTTGAAAATCACAGCAAGTGCATTAGCATGGACTGGGCATTTGGCCAGGGGGAATTTACCAAAAACTGAAGGCCTCAGGGGGCTCAGTGGACAGGGACCTGGAGACTGAGCCCTGGAACAACACAAACTGGGATTAAACTCATTGCAGCAACCAGAAGAGACTTGGTTTTGCTTGAATAACACCAAAATGCTTGTGTCCTTGATTAAAACCAAAGGTAGCACTTAAAAAATGAAATATAGTGAAACCTAAAAGAGAGACTAACTTTTTATAGGATAAAAGGTTTAAAGAGTTTTCCGTTTAGTCATCTCATCCAGATGATTTTGAAAAATTTAGTAATTAATTTATTTAGAAATTAATAAAATAAAGCTATTCACACCATCCAGCACAGGTAACTGCATTTTATACCTTTCCTACATACACAGGGAACAGAAGGAAAATCAAGGCATCTGAATCAGGCCTGAGGAAAAAAAACATTTCCTTTTCCATGGAATTGCACACCTAAGGTCAGGCTCTTTGAGCATCCTTCTGGATGCCTACCACCAGAAACTCAGAAGGAATGAAATCTCTGTTTCCTGCTCTGCTTTAGTCACTGCATGGCTGAAATCCTGGGACTAGCAGAGGTCTCAGAAGAGGTAGGCAAGGATCCCACCGAGCTGTACATAATCAGAAACTGCACCTTGTTGATATTTCAGCTACAAAAAGCCTTCCTGTGGCTCAGGACTCCTGTTGGAGTTAAGTCACTACCCCATTCTCATGTGAGCCCCTGCTACCAGAGAGGGAAGGACAAGGTCAGAATTCCAACACCAACACTTGAGACAAGTTTTTTATGATGGAAACATCTGCACAAACCTGTTAGCCCCAGCACATTTATTGACACTCCTTAGGGGGTAACCAAGATCAGGATCTGGGCTTTCACTTTCCCCACACACAGTCCAATTACCAGCAGATAGAAATATAAAATCACAGCCTACTTTGAGAACTCATTTTTAAAGATGGATATTTATCATTTTTCTGCAGATTAAATGGCTAGGTTAAGTTTAATTCATGTTTATTGAGGTCCATGAAAGCCCCTGTATGAGAGACAAATAAAATTATCTTTACTATGGGAATAAATGTATAATGAAATCCTGGCTTTCCCTTGTTAAAATAATACACTTCACAATAAGCACAGATTTTGGCAAAGCAACCTTCTCCTGCCACACAGCACATGTTTAATGAAGTTACTCCTCAGCTGTTACTGAACTGAGCCAAAATGAGATCAGCTGAGCTCGTAAGCACTCCTAGTCTATTAAAATGGAAACCTCCACTGAAGAAAAATGCTTTAGAGTTTCAATCTAAAAACTGTGTCAGCTTATTGAAAAGACAATCATTCTATCTTCTCTCAGAGTAATTAGACCAGAAAGTAATCACAGAAGGGAATTAAGTATTTGTGGTCAGATTTCCCATCAGGATCACTCAGACCAGCTGTGTTCATACAACCTCATATCTTTCCCTTTGCCTTGTCACACCCTGGCCAGCAGCAGCTCTGGCACAGGTATACTGAAACAATGCCAACAGCACTTGAATGCCCTGCAATTAATATGCAATATTCTAATTTACATACTTTAAAAATTCTAGGAGGGTAATGAAAAGCCATTTTCTTAACAAAACAAACTATTTTCTCTGGTCTGATCTAATTATCCTATTATTACACAGCCCACATGAACACAGATGGGAAGATTTTTGCCTTCATAAAAAAAGCCCAGGACTTTTTTGCCTGGAAAACCGTGTCACTGGAACAGTATGAGCTGCAAAGTGGCACTTTAATAGTCAATAAAGACAGAAAAAAAGACACTGCTTGCTACCTCGTAGCTAGCAGGCTTTCGAATTATGGAATTCATCTGTCACACTCCACTTAGCATATCTATATCACTCCACCAAGTAATGCAACCATCAGATAGTTATTTTAATAGTAAACAGGTAAATTAATAGTGTAAAGAGTGATAGAATGGGGAGGAAAAAGAGACCAGAGAATTAAGGTAAGACTTTTTTCTTGTTCTCTGACACTGCAGAGTGAAGATTCCTCTTTGGCTTACTTTAAAAGGGAAGGAATGTAAAAAAGAGAGAGAAAGAGGCACATTTAAAAAAATACAGGAGAAATCTGCAAGCTTGTTTCAGGGGCACACCTCTAGTGGTGCTTGCAAGCTGCCTCCCAAGGGTAAACAGAACCTACTCTATCCATTTACATAATGCAAACTGTGGTCCAAACTAAAGAGTGGCTTGAGGCTAAAAATCAAAGCCTTTGATTTTTCAGTCTCGGCTGCTCTGCCGAGCAGTTCTGGAGGCTCTTGAGCAGGCTGGCTGTGCCACCGTGCCCGCAGTGCCCCCTGAGTGGGCAGCCTGCACAGCTCTGCTCCACCTGCTCCCCCCAGCACTGGGGACCTGGGGAAATGTGGGCTGCCTTTCCCCCACCTCACACTTGTTAGCACAGCTGAAGCTGTCAGGAGATTTTAGTAGCCACTGAGTTTTGCTCCCACAAGTTGTTTCCCCCAGTTGCTCTGGCTCCAGTGCCAGCTTGGGCTGGAGAGGCAGCACAGAGCTCAGCTGCAGCCTGGCAGCTCAGGGCTGTAACATTTCATGGTTTGTTTTTAAGCTGCCTTCAGCTGCTCCTTTGCAGAGCAGGGGGACTGGGGGAGTAAAGGGAGCAAAGAAAGAAGAGCTTTTGCACACAGGGCATGTTTTCTAATGCAGAGCCCCAGCACCCTCTGATACGTGCAGCCCACCCATAAAACCTGCCCCCTTATAAATTGCTGCTGCTCACATACTGCCACATTTATTAACCACCCCACCAGAAAAAACCCTGTTCTTCCAGTCTGCCCATTCCTTTTCATAAAATGTAGTGTACCAATTGCACAAGAGATTATCTGAATTTTGCAGAGATCTTTTGTTCATTATTTACTAGAAGACGATAGCATACATTTGGGGACTATAAAAATGTTTTATTCACTATCTTCAGCTGACTCTTATTTTTCCTCTACCCCAGTAATAGCATTAACACATTTGTACACATTCTCAATGTAGCATGTCACATTCCACCTGCAGATATGTCTTTTTGTCTTTGAAATATCTATGAACTGCATTGAATAATCACTGCAAGCCATCTTCTGTTGATAACTTTATCATTTTACTGCCCTGAATTATTCATACAAAGCCAACACCATATCTCTGTATTACTACAGGAAAGCAATTAAGGTGGAATGCACAGTTTCAGGAAAATGGAAACCCCTTTATTCTGCTGCACAGAGCAGATTGTTTCCACCTTTTACTTAGGTCAGTGTCAGACAACATCAGAAGCCTGCAGAGCTATTTGGGTGTACGTGTGTGGGAGAGGATGGTTGTGCAGTGGTGTTCCCAGCTGCAGAGAGAAATAAAGACAGGTTTCTTAGCCCCAGTGCCTGGCTCCAACTGAGCACTTGTCATCAACACACACATAAAGAAGTTGAGTGCAATTTTTCCCCTGTGCACAGCCGGTGAAACAGAGGTGTGGCAGAGCCTGCCTCAGGTCATACTCACAACTCCTGGCTGCTGCAAGGCACCTACAGCTCCCAGATGCTGGCTCAGCACACAAACTGCTCTGCCACACAAAACCACACCAGCAAACAAAAGACCAACCCCATCCCAGCAGCTGGAAGTGGCTGATTTTAAAAATGCAGCAACTGGTTTCAGGTGCCTGAACACCTGTGTATTGCTTTCATGTACCTGTGAAAGCCACTGATCCTTTAACACCAGCCTGGAAATTAAAGTCTGCACTGTGACTTACTTCATGGCAGAATCTGAGTCCATCTGAGCACCAATCCTCTATCTGTTTGAAACCTGACTTACTAAAGACATACTTATTTCCTTCACACAACACTCCTTATATGAGATAAGACTATCCAATAATTGTTGGCTTTTTTCCCCCTTTTAACTCCTGGAACACTGAATAAAGCCCTCTCCAATCTAAAATACATATCAAATTCATGGATATAGTTGATTTAATGAAACCAACTGGGAAATTTGTATAGACCATCAGTATAGTTTTTGTGTTCTGATTTAATACAAACATGCCAGAACAGAAAGTAGGAGCTGTCCCCACACAATCTCTCACAGCTGTCATTATGTCCTGGAACAGCAAGCCTGTGATAAAAATGTATCCTGGGTGATACTGACAGAAAAGGGAAACACACCACAGTAAGACATCTCCCCAAAGCTCTCTCTTCATCATGAAAAGCTTTTGCTATGAGAAAGTATAAATACCATTAGACATACAAACATAATAGAAATCTAAATCTAAATATACCTATAAATAAATATAAATATAAATATAAATATAAATATAAATATAAATATAAATATAAATATAAATATAAATATAAATATAAATAATATAAATATAAATATATTTGGGGGGTTTTTACTAGTCCCAATGATGAGTTATTCTTTTCTAGGAAGCACCGAAGAAGTCGATGAAACATTTTCTCGCTCTACAGAGACTTATTTGGGATAATAACTGTGAAAAACAAAAGGAAAAAAAAAATAAGCAAAAATAAGAGCAGGGTTCAAATACTGAGAGAAAAAGAAAAAGAAAAGAAAAGAAAGAAGTCCCTCTCCTTACTCCCTCTCCTTTGAACAGCTGAATTGGTTAAAAAAAGGATAAAGAAATTTTTCCTGCTTTGCTGCTATCCCCCACATCAGCAACTGTGCCTTCTCACAGGAACTGCATAGTCAAGTAAAAATACCAAAACATGCAGCTATTGCATATGGAAAGTGAAGTGAAGCCTGTTCCCTCTGCCCAGTGCTGTGCAGCACACAGATGAAACCACAGCCCCGTGTGAATAGCAAAATGGTGAGGCTGAGCCTCTCTCCAGCATGTCCTTGAGGTCTACAAGACATCTCCAGCCTCTCTGGAGATCCTGCCCACTCAGCACTGTAAAGTATTGGGCAGAGAGTCACCATCCCTGTAAGCAACAATCAGGAAAGAAAAATAAACCCTCCTGCCTTTAGGTAGCTCTGTCCTTTCGTATTAACTGGAAACAGCCCTCATGGATGTAGAGCTCAGAAAAATCACCTCTAGGTTTGCAAGAAACCACTTTAGGGTTGATGGAAAGAAAAAAAACCCTCTGTCAAGTCACTTTCTCTGTCATTTGCACAATGAGACAATGGTCAAATAGGCACTATTTGCTTATTCACACTCAGCAACCCAGAGCATAAAACAAACCAGGGAGTTGGCAGGTTAGCTGAACGTAACATGCTGTGTAATTTATTATACACAGCTCCCTAATGAGCTGTGAAATAAATTCAGATGTGGCCATTTTAGCAAATTCAGAATAATCTCTGTCTCTCAAATACCTGAGGTACTGATTCACAGTTTGTTCAGAAATGGAAATGTCACTCCCCTGGTCTGTTGCTACTGGTTGAATGTAAGGGGAGCAGCAACAACTCTGTATCCCTTCTTTACATCACAGAGGTACCTGAATGCTCCAGGCAAACTCAAGTTTTTCTCCTACCTGGGACTGCACAGTCTCTTTGCACCACCCTCACTGCAGGGAGGATATTTGCTAAGAATTTTGAGACAGCTCAGAAAATATCTTAATCTGAGAATTTGGGCAAGGACTATCCTGGCTACTCTTCCACATAGTTATCATCACTTTTGTCCATTTAGCCATAAAAACAGCTCTCTATTAAGCATACCTTGGTATGAGATTTTGGGTTAGAGTTGTTGGTTGGTTTGGGTTATGGGTTTTTCTTTTCCAAAAGAGAGAGGAACACATACACATTAAAGGCAGAAAAAAATATAGTTGGTTTGTATGACCCTTAAACACACGTGATGGCAGGCAAAAGGTAAGATGCACATGGTTGAGCCCAAGGCTGCAAGCAGCTATAAATTTACCACACCATAAATTTCTCAACCTTCAAGACACTTGTATTCTGTCACACCCAGTTTTAAGTCTCAGGCAAAGGTGATTTTCAGACTATTATATTTCATTAGCAAGAAGCTTTCTGGATACTCATTTACAATTTTCCCTTCCTTAATTAAGTCCAACTACTTCTAGTTACACCTTTGTGTGCTTCATTAAATCATTTAATTTCCTCCTTGGTGTTTAATAGCCTTCAGTCATTTGCAGAGCGCTGGGCCCTCTTCTCACCCTTTAGGTTAGCTAGTGGCCAAAACTAAACTAGCCAGCTCAGATCCTCAGCTGGCATAAATCACTTCAGAACTTTTAATCTTTCTCATACTGTACCAGTTGTTCATTCCAAGTCCACGATCTGCTCATCAATTTATTTCTTTTTCAGCTCTGACCTCTCCCTGCTGATAACCCAGTGCTAGCCAGTTCTTGAACATTGTGCTAGCCCAGACTTAGCACAATGTTCAAGAAATGAGTGCACTCATGTGTGAAGGCAGCCCAGGTTGCCACTGGCTTCTTCTGAGCAGGTTGCAAGCCAGTGTCTAATTCTGGTCTGCTGTCCAGACAGTGGACTCTGTCTCCTTCGGTATTTTCTTTCCATGCTGCCTAAGTGTGGATGGTTCTGATAAAAATCATTGGGAAAAATACAATTTCATAAAACTCACCTCACTTCCATGTATAATTCTGTGGGTTTTTCCCACTCCAATGCTTTTTGAATCACAGACTCTGTCTTTTTGAATCACAGACTCTCAGGTCTGTTTCTCTCATTCAGTAAAACGTAAGCCCCAAACAAATCTCCTTGGAGCGTGCCCCATTTAAGTGTTTGGGATTAGCTACCTCTGAAATGCAATGGCATAACCTACTCAAACCTGCTTACCTGGAGGGATGGAGGGGACACCTGTGGTGCTTACAGATAGCTACAGTGCAGAAGTGAAGGAACAAAGCTAAAGTCCTCCAATCTGAATTATTATCTAGCAGTGCTAGGGCTGCAGTGCAGACAGAAAATGAGTCCTTGGCTATGGTGCTTGCAGCACATGTAATTCAAAGAATTGCAGGCCTGCTTGGGAGTAATTTTACTGCTTGCTACTGAAGGAAGTATGCCTGCTGCATAGTGCTGTCATGAGGTGCAGAACTGATCTCTCTAATTTGATGTATTGTCCTCAGTAATTTCCCAGTGACTTCAGCTGAATAGCTGACAGAAGGAAATAGCTCCAGGCTTCTGCATCTCTGAGGACTCAGCTTCCCTCACAGCCCAAGGCAGGTGTTGCTGTTCCTGCTGCTCCAGGGACTGTGCTTCTGAGTTCTGCTTCCAAGCACAAATGCAGTCCCAGAGTCCAGAGTGCTCAGAGGTCATTCTGTGCCAGGCAGCGCCTCAGAAACCACCACTAACCAGCAGGCTGGGGATGGGAATTGTGACAAATGGGTGTGCTAGGAGCAGCAAGGGCTCCTCACAACAAAGGAGGCAGGCTCAGGGCTGATAAAAGACACCAAAGGCATTTAACACCCAGCTTTTCAATTGCCCAAGTAGAGTGATTATTTTCCTCCAGAAAGAATATAATCACGACTAGGGTATTGCAAAATAGTGTGAGCTGAACACAAATGCCAGGAAATAGTTTTCGACAGAGCTGACACAGCTGAGCTAGTGTTTAGCTAACAGGTCAGTAGCTGGGGCTATCCCAGAGGGCCCCAAATGTCAACATGGCCAAGTAATTTCTGTGTGAGATGAAGGGAATTACATCCTGCCCATTCTCTCAGAATAGCAACAGAAGGGACAGTGGCGTGACTGCCAGCTTCTGGAAAGATGGCTGTAGTTGCTTCTTGCCCTTCCACCCTAAAATGGAACACCTTTTGCATCCCATAAGGCATAAATATCTATCCCATAGAGCAACAACAGGATGGTGAGCTGAGAATGCAGGTTAACAAAATAAAAACTGCCCTTTAAGACACACTAGCAAAAAACCAGCCCTTCATGCTCACCAAAGAGCAGTCAGGCAATCAGATGTTCAGATTTGTTAATTGGACAATTCCTTGCTATTTCTTACTAAATCACCAAAATTAATCATGACCGCTTTAGAAAATCCTGTTCTTTACCTTCAGATACATCATGCTGAACACTCACAGCTTCTCAAAGCAAAGTGATTAACATGTTAGAAAGTGCAGACTATGAGAAAGCTGCTTCCAACACATTGATTCTCGAGACCAGAACTGGCCCCATTATTTAAAGCTGCTCTGGGGCTGCTCTGAGCTGCACCACACACACGGGATTTTAACACAGACAGTGCCAGTGCAGGAAACCAGCCAGCCCCAGCCAGAGATGCTCTGTACCTTCCTTCCATATGGGCTGCATATTTCTTCTTTCATTATTAGATGCTAGTCATATTGTAAT
The DNA here is from genome assembly GCF_022539315.1 of Serinus canaria. NCBI lineage: Eukaryota > Metazoa > Chordata > Aves > Passeriformes > Fringillidae > Serinus > Serinus canaria. Next base: position 18,162,784 of record NC_066317.1, read on the forward strand.
GAGTGCTAATATTTGTCTCATCAGTGATCTCACAGGTCCTTCCTGCTCTCAGACACTAAATGTTTGGCCCTGATCTATGCCAAATGTGGGTACAGCCACATGATCCAGAAATTAGGGCTGTTATTAACTCTTGACAGGAACATCTCCCATTCCCACATAAACACCATTTCTCACCAGCTGTGACACATCCTAGAGCTTTGGGATGACTTTCTAACCCAAGGAAAATTCACACAGAAGTTGTAATTTTAATTCAAGCCCTTAGAGTGTCATAAAATAAGCTGTATGCAGCAGAGTCCAGCCAAATTTCAATATGCATGAAAGATTATTGATATCAGATGATAAGAGAGAAGTCAATACAGGAAAATGTGGAAATCTGTGTATTTTACCCAGCAAGTTATAGGAAGAGAAAGTGGCAAGTAAGGCTGAAAAGACGAAACTAGACCTGAATCAAGAGTCAAGCTGTCATCAGGAGTTCTGACAAGCTAGTGCACTGCAAATTATCCTGGACTATAAAAGCTACAGTTTGAAACTAAACAATTTTTAAACTAATGAAATACAGGAAAAACAAACTCTATTTTCTCTTAGAGAGGTCTTTCTTCCTAAGAGGGTATCTTTCCTTTGTTTTCTATCACTTAAACTGTTTTCATTCTGCTGCTGACAAAACCAAGTCCCATTATGGCACAGACTGCTTTTCTCCAAATTTATCCTGTTCTGTAAATCAGATCTGCAGAGATATTAAGCACAAACCTTGCAAGTTTTGAGATTTTCAAGACTTCCTGGAAAAATTCACCTCTTGGACTAACCTCTTAGTTATGCAAAACCACACTGATCCCAAATACTAGTGCTGACTTCTTCCCAGTGTATCTAAAGTGTTGGGGGAGTGACAAGCTGTTTGCCTTCAATTTTGGAGCAGTTTAACCTCAAGACCCTATCTAATTTGAATGCAACCACTTCAAAAGGAAGAAATGTGAGAGGGCATTATCAAATGTCTCCTGCAATGGCTGCTTTAATTTAGCTGTGTTGAATCAACTGCACTTTGAGCTTCCTCTGCCTCTGTTTGCTGGGCATGAATCATCTTCATCATTTCTGATTTCATTCTTTTGCTGATGGAAAAGATAGCAGGACAGGATTCCTCAGGATTGATTAACTGAGCTCTCACCCCATTACCCTTGGTAAGTTTAAAGAGACTGGAGGTTATAATCATCTTTGTCACTGCACCATGCAGAGCCACGCAGATTTCCATCTTTCACTTTACCCCGACTTTGCACTTACAGGAGCACTTTGCTGTGCTAAAGCAACCATCCCCTCTCCCTCCAAGACAGTCCTGGACAGATCTGGAGCAGACCACGCTGAGGAGCCCCCTTTGGTGAACATGGCTTTGTAGAAGTGCTTATTGTGGTGTAAAGTACCTGCCCTTGATTATACGGGGGCTGAAATCGGCGCTCCGTCCTGCATAACTTTGGGCTCTTCTTCAGGTTGGATTACAGGGACAGAAAAATAATCCTGTAGCCATAATGGCATTTATTTTTTGTCAGCAGCAGAATTAAAACAGTTTAAGTGATGGAAAACAAAAGAAAGATCCCCCCTAGGAAGGAAGATTTCTCCTACAGAAAGTATATTTCACTGTGTTTTTTGTGGAGCTTGCCTTAGTGATACTAAAGAGATGGCCTGATGGATCTGATGGAGCATTGATTCCATCTCCTGGTTGCCAACTGGAAGTCTGAAGTGGGATAAGATTTTGTTGCCACACACAGTAAAGCTTTCTAAGTCTCCTTCTTCTAAGCAGTAAAGCAGAACAGAAAGGAATTGCAAAGAATAAACACACAGACTGTGGATTTTTTTCCAGGGTTTAAAGGTGAAGTTGTACAAATATCAGAAACTAATTAAGCTGACTGTGTGATATTTAGTTATCTTAGATCCTGGGAGAAAAAAATTGATTTCTGTTGCACTGAATTAAATTACATTTTCACACTGATTGACACAAGCTGACTTTGCTTCTACTTGTCTTAGAAAATTACCCATTATCTGACTTTATTTCTTGAAACTGGGCTGCTGACCCTCTGCAGTGATGCTATTTTAGCACTGTATTGATGAACAAACACTTTGTCTACGGGTAATATTGGTCTGAAAGGCCTTACATACATCTTACCTCACTTGTTCAGCTAAGTGCAGGTTTGAAAAGGACATTACTTTTCCTAAGCAAAGCAGTATTTTTAACCTGTGCAAGTATGCTCTGCTGCTACCAGCTTCCACATGCAGAACCTGTTGTGTGACAGTGTGAATGCACATAAGAAAAGCTTTTTTCCTCCCTGAACTACAATCAGCTTTTAAAACAAAGTCAGTGCCTGGAAACCAAGCACTGTCACATGTCCCAGCTGATACCAAGCACCATCTTCAGGAAGAGGAGCCTCAATCCTCCAGCTGGTCTCCTGTCTGGTGCCAGAAGGATGCTGAGCTGCATGATGGCCCTTGATCAGCAGTGGGGCACGTGTGCAGGGTCTGGGGGGGACAGTACCTGCTTTAGCCCACTGCCTGCCCTGCTCTCTCCATGACCTCTTCCACTGTAGGCTGGTTCAAGCATGAATTAAACCGCAGTACAAATTGAGGTGCAAAATGCTTCAAATTATGACTGCTCATCTGACAAAACCTCCAAATTCAAGGATGTGACATCTACTGCTTGGTAGTATTTGATCTCTCATTGACAGGTGAGCTGGTGCTCTCATCCTCTGAATGCTGATTGCATTGGCAGTCCACATCCCTCCTACACCACAAAGGGAGAGGATGCTTGTACCTGTGGATTGACAGGGAGAGGCAAGGAGGATGTGGCACACTGCTTTTAAGCGAACCAAGGAGATGGTCCCAAATAAGTGGGAAAAGCACAAAAACATTTTTGGATGATACTAAACCTGCTTTATTACTGTGAGAGAATTTATTATTTGCTTGGGGTGGGGAAATAAGAAGGTTAATCTGAAAGTGTTGTGTTGCTATTTTGATGCACTTGGTAATGGATGATCTTCCTTTGATCTTCTAAAACAAGTTTGAGAATTGTTAGAATTTGAATCCTATGGAAAGCAGGCAGACCTGGAACCGTCCAAGGACTCCAGTTCAAACAATTTATTGAATGCCTGACTCCCTCCACTCATTCATGCTTCTCATGGATTCCTGATGATATCTGTAATGGAAATTGCATGTGACATGTCTTTCACACTCATGGGCTTATCAAGGTAAAGCTGACAAGTTCTCTTTTCTCAGCCTCTGACTCTACATGACAACCTGTAGTAAGCCTTGGCAACTTCCAGACAGATGACTTCTTCTGTTTGGCACCAGAGCAGAGAGGCTTTGTTGCAGCGATAAAGTGCGTGTCACTGAGTGCTGGGGTTAAGTGCTGCTCAAAATACACCAAAAGCAATGGGGAACTGGCACAAGAAACCATGAAAGGGAGGAAAGGAGCTTCACAGACCCAAGGATTCTGAAAAAGTTGGTCACTTTACTGGGAGAGCAGCTCAAATTGAGCTGGACAAAGCTTGAGTGGACAAGCTTTGGATGATAGACAAAGACGAACTCACATAGATTTCTTAGGATACAGCCATGTGCTCTACCTGCTTCCCAAAGTTTTAGGTGGTTTTTCTAAGCACTGTGAATAATTTGGACACAGAAATCTGTGCTCAGAATCTCTGGGACGGCAAATCAAGAGTTAAATTATGTAAAGGTTGTCTAAAAACCTTCCTGTGTATTTGGGTTATTGTTTCTAAGCCCTGTAGAAAGAGGTGAAAAGGCTTTATCCATTTGCAGTTGTTTCTTTATCATAAAAACCTGTCCTTCCTGTCCCATCTTTATCTTAAATAATGTTCATTAAGGCACAGTTCCCCTTCCTTTATGAAGGCTGAAGTAGATGCTCTCTTAGATGTTATTTGAAGAAAATCTGGATTCACTGAGTATTATGCAGACTTCTTACTCATTGGGTTCATTCTTTCATTTTGGGTAGTTTACATCAAATGAGTATAAAGACATTTCCTTTGTTAGCAAAAATTATTCCAGTACTGCCTCACACAGGAATGCAGAGAGACAAAAAGTCCTAATTTGTAAGACTAAAGTTTGTGAGACCCACTAGCAAATGTGAGATGGTTGCAGATGGTGTTGATAAAAAGCAAAAGTGCCAGGATAAGCAGAAAGGATAGAAATAAATGAGGTAGAAAGGACATTCTAACAATACCAAAATAGCCTTCAAAGATCAAGAGGTTGTAGCTGAGACAAATGAATAATAGTGGAAGCACAGGCTGCTGATGCAAAACCAGAAGAGAAATGATGGCTACAGAAGTGGCACTGGCCTTCCCCTAAATTCACCAGCTTACATGGCCTCTGTTAGAGCAGATTTAGCCTGCAATCTGTTGTTTTTATTCCCATGCCAACATTAGCTCCAGGTCAGAGGTGGACACTGACTTCTCAGAGGGGGCACAGGGACAGTGGTCAGAGAGCAAAGCCAGCAGTGCTTCTCCTGCCCTACACTACCCTGCAGCCCACCAGGTGCCTGCTCTTCCTCTGCTCAGCCCGTTCCAGAAGCAGTACTCAAGGACTAAATTTCCACTTAATTTAATTGAGAAAGGCTGCAGGGCTTTGCTGCTATCATTGTTTAGCAGTTATTTTTCCTGAAGCTGCAATTATCACTGCCAATGCAATTCAGTGGGTAATGGAGGAAGTCAGGACAGTGTATGCTTCACAACCTCCCAGGTGCTACCTACCCATGGCACTTATTGATGAGGCTCCCACTCTGCTCTCTGGTTTTTCAGGAAAATTATAAAAACTCTCCCTGGTTTAAACATCCAGCTCATCTTCTTCCCGTGCATTTGAAGGAGTAGGGAAGGAGTGCTGGGGGAGGAGGGGAAGAAAGTCACTAAGTTAAACAAGGATAATTAGAGAACAAAGGCAAGAAGTCAGCCCTTGCTAATTTAGCCCTTGAAGAGCTGATGAAGCATCAAAGTAAGAGACAGTTAAAGTCATGGCCAGGAAAGAATTTTAGCTACTGCAATGTGGACCAGATAAAGTTTTTGTAAGAAATGGTGGTGGGATTTAGGCTTTGGTAAATATAAATACAGGGGTCACTTGGCACTCATTAATTTGTACTGAAGTGCTTCCAGTTTCCCCCTTGAGGTTCTCCTTCAGAACCTGGATCCCAGCCCTTGAACAGAAGGTGCTCCTATGACAGTCAGCCACTCTACATATTTCACCCCAGCCCCTGAAATTTTTTAACTTCGGGCCGTGGTCATTTACATTTTTCCATTTAGGTTCTGCCCATAAAGAGCTGATAAATGTTTCAATGCTTTCTTCATGAAGTCATAAAGTCCAACAGACCAGCAAGTTGTTTCTACCTGTGGTCTGTAGCCATCTGCAGCATTCACTGATGTATGTATAATCATGCAGAGAGAAGTGGCATATGTGACAACATTTAATATGCATTACTAAACTCAAATAGACCGCTGGAGAATGTTACTTTGATATGAAGCTGAATCATAATTTTATTATTCAAAGGACATAAACTAATTACCACCTACAGTTTAGCCAAACAGAAGGTATAATTGTTTAGTTTCAACAGCAATTTATTATTTATTTTTAACTGAAAGGACAAAAGAAAACCCTGAACCACCCATGAGCACATGCAATGAGCAAACCTGCTACCTACAAGCCTTCAAGAATAAGAATAAGAATAAGAATAAGAATAAGAATAAGAATAAGAATAAGAATAAGAATAAGAATAAGAATAAGAATAAGAATAAGAATGAATAAAATATTGGGCAAGGAAGATTTGTCCCCCTTGCAAGAAAAGGCTCATCAGGACAAAAGCAAGTTTCTTACCAAACTTACTGAAATAATGAAAAAGTAATGAATTATCCAGGCAAACTTCTGGGATTAAAATTGCAAAATACAGGGCTTTCTTGATGTAATTATTTTGTATGCCCTGCTTATTCCTACTCAATACTACAGTGTTAGATTTCTTTAATCAATTAAACAGGTACATTCATGATGCAGAACAAATTAAGTGGAACAACTTTGGACAGGATTTGCATGTGGATTCCTCTTGCCTTCAGCCGACAGTGCGCTATGCAAGTGTGCCATCAAGTGGTACAGAGAGAAAGAGCTCGGCAAAGAACTGATCCTCCACCTCAAAGACGGGAGACCGAGTGTCCCCTGAAATGCCACCTTTTTATCCGAAAATAATCAGGGACAAATATTCAGATGCCACCATAGAACGAGATGGGAAAGAGCTGTATGGCCGGGGCTGCCGGACACGTGGCTACAGGGGCAAATGTCTGTGAATTGAAAAGCCTCTGAGGCTCTTGTAACAGGCTTGTGTAAAAGCCTGACATTTCTTAAGTCTGCCAAGGGCCCTAATTACCACCCAGCTCAGAGAACAAAGCAGCCCCTGAATGACCCTTCTGAAGAACCGCTGAGCAGCATGTCTTGGTCACAGAGATGATGCTGATTTCAATGCAGCTCAGTTGATCCCGGAGGGGAAATTGTCACTGCCATCTGGGACCTGCTGGTAGTGCCTGGCTGGGGGAAGACCTCTGCACCCATGTGGTGACACCGAGAGATTCTCCATCCTCATCCTTGCACTGCTTTCAGCCATGCTGGAGCTGATGAGTTTGGCTCTGACTTGGGTCAGAGGACTAGGGATTCATTTAGGTCAATAAAGAAACATTTTTGGTGTGAAAAATGCGTATTTTATGATTGGCTTTTCGCAAATATTGAAATGAATATTATATGTATTGTGTTAGAAAGTAACGCTGTGTTAATTCTCTTCAGTAGTGTGTTATATATAGTTTTAGGTTATAAAAATTGTTAAAATAGAAACTATGCTATGTAGGATACTTTTTTTCTAAAGAAAGGACTTGCAGCGAGATAGCAGGACACCTAAATCTTTCAGAGAAAGAGAATTTATTGCTCCCTTATCAGAAGAAACAAACTTCTTCCCACCTTGAAGGCACTGTTAGGATTAGGAGGAAGAAGTTGATGATGACCAGGCCGAGTCCTGTGTTTGAATGGAATTTATGCATCATGCATGAAGTGTATGAATATGGAAAAGGCTGTTGTTTTTAAGGGTTAATCCTTTGTTAATGGGTGTCCTTTTTCGTGCTTATGCTGCCCAGAAAAAGGTACCGGGGCATCCGTAACTCTTTGTTTTTATTGCCTCATATTGTCTTATTTCAAATTGTCTAAATTATTATTACCCTAATTGTATTACTATTTTTGTAACTATTTTATTACTATTAAATATTTAAAAATTTAAAAAACAAGTGATTGATGTTTTTCACATTTGGTGATTTCTGAGCATTCCACAACCCTTCCATCACCAAACCACTTCAGCATCTCAAACCTGAATGCCATGTAACTATGAAAAAAATGTTTTCTTACTTTGTTTTGGGGAGCTTGTTTTACACCCAGGTAATTTGAGCACATACGAGAAAATAGCATACTTCAAGAGCTGCTAAGGCACCTGTAACTCAATAAAATCCCTAGAAATTACCTGTCCCTAAATACCTTTACAAATATGATATTAGGACATTCATCTCTGAGCATACAAGTACCTTGTACAAGCCCACTGTTTTCTTGGTGGGTGGTGTGGTTTTCTAAGTGTGGTGGGTGGTAAGACCAAGAGCATCTTAAAGCAGATCTTTTATTTTTCAGACTAGCCTGGCTTTGCTTTTACCTCATGTATATCTCTCACTTGGGAATTACCATTGCACTTTCCATTCTGGTGGAACTGAGCACCAAATATTACCCTGTTTTTCCCCCCCAATATCACCTGATGCAAATCACATCTCAACACTGCCTGCTTCCTTCAGTGAAAAAATTTGTGTTACAGTACACCTCTGTAAGACAGTGTGTGGTTAGTGTTGAAGCAGACATCTGAAATAACACAATAGGAAAATGCCAAGGAACAAGAACAGTATGAGCAATAACTGAAAGATTGGTTGGGGAGCATCAGTAACTTGTGATTAGCCACACAGAGATGTTTGAATTGGGAAGACAATTGGTAATTTCCTAAAAGCAAACAAAACAAACCTTTATAAACCAGCTTATTCTCACTGTGAAAAGTGCTAGGACACATTTTCTCTTTTTCACTGATTGTGAAGACTTACACTCAGTACAGTTATCCATGGTCAGCTGAGCTGGGATATCTGTGTTTCTGTTCTCAGCCACAGCCCACCTTCCCTGGCAAAAAGTCAGTGGAGCATAAAGGAAGCCCTCATTTACCCCTTGAGGACTATCTGTCACCCTGGCATGGTGAAATAGCCAGGTGGTCTATTCTCTTTGTTATCAATTAAACATATTGCATACTGGCAGACCTCCTATGCTACCCAGGAAGTGTGAGTGACAGGGAATAGTTCCTCAGAAGACAATGACAAAGAATGAAAGGTGATTTATTAGGAGATCTATACCAAATTATTACCTGGGAAAGCAAGGAAAGGAGCACTCTGCTCACTAAAAACATCTACACATCCGAAAATGCTCATTATTAAAACTGCAGATATTCTCTCCTCACCTCAAGTGCTGTTGGAAAAGTAAATCTGCTGATGCATGGAGGCATGACTAAGACATGGGAGATGTGAAAAGTAGAGGTTGTGCTCTGAAGTGATTAAGGAAAGTGAACATCAGAATTTCCCAAACTCTTCCAAGGTGCTGCCTTCTCCCCTCCTGTCTTGGCTGCTTGAGTGACTGCATTGCTGGTTCATGGAAAGGGCAGCTCACCCTCTGCTCTTTAGCCCTTTTGTTGTAAGGCACTGGCTTTGTTCTCTCTTTCAAAAAAGCAAACTTTAAATGAGCTTTCCTTTTCCTCACACTGTGGCTAATGTGCTGCTCTGTCCTGTACAGCCAGACTGGCCCAGGCTCTTGCTTTTGGTAGAATTGGGTCTGAAGTTTGCTGCTGACAGATCTGTGTCAAATAAGGGCCATGGCAGCTGAGGGCAGTGCCAGAGGCACCATCACATAGGTACTCATGATCTAGCTGTATTTGCTATAAGCCCTGTGTTTAGCCTGCAAAACTGAATGAAAATGCTCCAATTTATAGAAAGCAACAATGTATTATTAAACAGAGGAGCTTTCAAGCATCTCTGTTTATGTGTGCAAACCTCCCTGAGGGAAAGCAGGCGGAGTTCAGTGAGACTAATGGTCTCTGTGGAATAGACAGAGCTACTGTGCAAATGTTCAGAGGATCAGAGCTAATGGTGTTAGAAATCTCAATGGCAGAGAAGTATCCCACAGCAGTAGGATGCAAGCTGCCCACCCCTCTTCACTGTCTTAAAAATTATGAAGTTGACTTAGATGGCATTTTAATTGAATTTACCTTTTCCTCTCATCTGCTCTTCAGGTCTTCTTGCTGCAACTTGCAAGACTGCTCAATTTCAACTCTTCAAATTGATTTTCTCACAATTAATTGGACAATTAACTGTAACTTAGTAATTATTTATCAAGTATGCTCATTATGCAAATACCTACAGATCTAAAATATATCCACACTCAATGAATTGAATAAGAAGGCATCACTGTGGATATTATAGAATTGTTCCTCACTTGCCCCAGATATTTGAAAAGCAAATGTTAGAATTATATTTGGTTTTGCAGTCACCACAGATTTTTTAAATGTGTTGTAGAATGTGTTCACTGTCACCACAGACCAGTATGCAATAGCTCAATTAATGCTGAAAGGTCTGTAGAACATCCCTTTCATGCATCCCATGTCTCACCCATGAGCCATAACTGGACTGTGTGCATTCCTAGAGCACAGAGTTGTGCTTTGTGCTCCTTGGATTCTGCCATTTGATCAGACTGATACCTGGGCTGATGTGCAGCACCCTGTCATCTTGGATTAAATTAATGGCAAAAGCTAATCACTGAAAGGGCAAGTACAAAAGGAGGAGCAATTTTACTGGTAATCACCTTGGCCTGGGTGGTTCTTTTTTCCTCCATGCTTCATTCTTTTGTCTTCCCTCTTCATTCATTTATCCACTGATCCACAGTACATTAATGTTTCATATAGATATAGAGAACCAAGGAACCATAAATGTCAGTTCTTGGTCTTATTTCAGCATCCCCCACTCCTATACCCATAATGAGTGACTTCCTTTGAATTACAGTCAGTTCTGCCCCTCTCCCATTTTTTTTTTCCTGCTGTTGCTGCTGTTCTTATCTCTATCACAAGCCACTCAAAGGAAGGTGAAAACACTGAAATGGGAAAATTTTGGAGGTCTATGGCCATTTTTGTGATTGGCTATTTTTATTTTTATGGCTGCTTGAGAGGAAAAGCGTTGGAAATATTTGGCCTGCAGTTATTTGTCACTACTGTTAAAATATTCATTTTCCCGACAAGTTGGAAAGTTCAGAAGGACATTTTATGATTGGAAAATTAAGTTGCATCAACATTTAGCAGAAGAAAGCTGCAGAAACCCAAGGGCAAATGTAAAGAAAGGTATATATCACTTTAGGAATCAGAATTAGAAAGAAATATTCAGGAATACTTATGGGTGGGAATCCAGAAAGTTTTTACTCGTATATTGACCACATAAAGTTTTAATGAAAAACCTGTGATATGATCAGTCTGATTAGGTTGTTTTCAAATATTTCAGCTTTCACAGCATGCTCAGTGAATGGCTTTTTGTTTTCCCTTTTTGAAACTTTCCCAGTAGGATAGTTTTGAACGATATTTTTCCCAGTCTGATTTACCTTTGTCTCTGTTTTCCCTGGTAATCTGACTGCCTGAAGAACCAGTTAATCATATCTGTGTTCCTGGTAATTCACTATTCCATTTGCAAAAAGATGTAGAAAAAGCCCCAAAGAATTCAGTATTGTGTGGGTATAAATTATTCTGAATTACTCTGCAGGTGCTTCTTTTTCCACTGTGGTAAATCTCCAGGAAGAAAAAGAGATCCAGCCAAGATAGTTCTGGCTTATTTCTAGCATTTTAGGAATAGAAAATGTCTGGATGTTTAAGGAAGACGTATCCCACCTGATCCACAACTCAGGGATATAAAGATGTAACATTTAGTGGCAGGTTGCACAATCACAAATCCACAGATTCCTTGGGCCACGTTGCTCAGTAATTATGCAGTGCTTAGATGTTTTCAAGTGAAAGTGGGTTTAGGCAAAAGCAGAAGTAAAGCAAGGCCCAAACGAACTGTGTGTTGTAAAAATTCACTATGCATCATACTCTGGAAAGTAAATAAAAATCAGTGGCAGCATCAGCAGAAATGCTATTACATTTACTCACTGTGTAAACACAGAGAAAGAATGAATAATCTGATCTATCATTTGAGGTTTTATATGCTCCCAGGTAAATAAGCCCCAGTCAAACCAGTAGCCCTTCTATCACAAATATGAATAAAATACAGTCACCACTGTTGTCAACAGAAAATGTATTTCCTTCAGGCAGCCTCTGGCATCTCTCTTAGAAATCATTTTAATTGAAGTTAGCAGATTAAAAACAATAAGAGAGAAGGTTTTCCTTCCTTTTAAATCTATATCCATTTCCATCTAGGTTTTCATCTTCTTACCAGCACGACAAATGTTTTTGAGGTTTGATGTTAATGTAATGCAATTTCAGGAGAACTCAAAACAACTTAAACCTTTTTTGACAGATTGTTGAATATCAGAAGCATGTGTATTATTCCTTATGCTTTTCAAAAGCTGACCTGTTGGCAGAAAATGGAACAATGTCACTAAGATTTTGTCATACATATTAGTCCTAACCCAAGACTGGAAATAGATTGGTGCAAGCATCCATTTACCAATGTATGTTCATAATGCAGCTCAAGATAAACATGTTAACATTGAAAAGAACATAATTCTCAAAAATTGCAGGCAGCAAAATGTTCTTTCCATAACTAGTTGAACCTAATGCATTCTTTTCCCCTTTTAAGTAGTGTTCTCAGGATTTATACATATGGTTACTTTCATCCTGTCACGTTGGTTGACCTTGAATTTCAGTGAGGCTGCCCAAAATGTGATGAAGGGCTTGCTTGGGTTTTGTTACTTTGCTGTTTTGCTAGAATTTCTCTTTGCTTGGCATAAATGACAGCTTTAACCTCAATTTAGTTATCTAAGAGTTAGGCATGTTTAATGATCTTCAGTTTGACAGTGAAATGATCTGCACACAGGGATAACTTTGAGTACAACAGTTCTGCACTCACTCTCAGTGGTGTTCATTTCCACTTCAGCCAGTTCCTTTAATTTGTAGTGTGTTGCTCCTTTAACCACCACCAGCTTCACCTCTCTCATGCTCCATTAGCCAGACCAGTGCAGTGCACTTTGCAGTGATTCCAGAGAGTCCCCTCAACCAAAAGGTGACCAAAAGGCTGCCTTTTCAGAATCAAGTATCATAACCCTAACCTAAGTCCCTGAATGGTTCAAACAGGAACCATGTTTTGGCCTGCATTGTTGGGAAACAGGAAATTTTATTTCTGGTTGTTTTATTTCTAGGCTTACTGTGGTTTTGGCATCTTTCTTAAGCATGGCCCTCTACATGTCCCTCTTTCAGAGGGCACTGACAGCCCACAGACTCCTCCTGACCCCCTTTGTCTTTAGTTTTCCTTTTTGTGCAGGCTTAGGAATGGGGAGAATAGGATTTGCCAGTCCTTGTGGAGTTAGGCTAATAAATGCCATTTGTTAGCATCCTCACTGCTTTCTCAATGACTCTGTATTCTTAGCCCAGATCTCAGGGTTTTCATTTGTTAAGGTCACTACACATTGTTAACTTGCTGAGGGTTTCATCCCACAAGAGCCCCTGTTGATTTACTGTAAGATATTAAATGGGTCAATTGCATATTTTTTAATAAACAGCACACATCATACATTCATTCCCCTCCTTGCCACAGAAGCTTTCCTTACTGGGAAGTTCTGACATCACTCTTGGTCATCCTCAGGATTTATCCCACCAGTATCACATTTAAATAAATTGAGCAGCCTGAAGAAATTTGTGTGAACTGGTTTAATTGGCCAGTTCCTGCTTCTCAAACAGGACTGCCAGCAATAAACCAAGTGGCAGTCTGCCACTGCCCTCACTCATCCAAAGGTGCTTGTCCATACAGATGCCAGTGATCCTGAAACACACTCATTCCTTTTCATGACTTCCATACTCAGCAGCACTGACTACCACAGCATTTCAAAGAGTCACAGGCTCTTTTAAAAAGGTTGGATTATGTATTATCACAAAAGAATTCCTGGGAGCTACTACACAGATGTAACCACAAGTCCTAGAGTTGCATGGAGGGAGCCCAGAGTGCCCAAAGCCCAGCAGCAAGGTTGTAACATGGATGTCAAATGATTATTTCCAAAATGCTTGCTGGATTCATAAAGATTGGATGCTCAAATTTAAAAGCATTTGCCTGTCCACTACAGTTTCAGCCAAAAATCTCTAACCTTAAAATCTGCTGGATTGCCAGTAGGGATAAACCTTAAATTTTGCCCCAGTGAACCCCTGTGTCAGTTCATTGCCTGGTAGGTTCTAGTCAAAGATTTTTACTGCATTTCCCAGTTGGTTCACACCAGTAAAAAGATGTCCTCTAAGGCACTAATTTGAAAGATTTAGCTGCATGCATACTGACATATTTCCTAATACTTATTGGGAGGAATTTCTTTTACTTCTCTAAATTTCCCTTATTCCTTGGACAAAAAGGAGTCATATGCTCAAAGCTCTCTGCCTGTGGGTCCCCTCACCTTGTAGAATTACAAAGTATGAACAGCATGTGAGGTTAACCTCCCTCTGTTGGATACCATGTTTTCACACTTTTTTTCTTTTCTCCCTTTTCCCATATTTCCTCTGCTTGTCATAACTGCAAGAGGTTCAGCAAATTCTCAGAACCTTTGCACATGCATTTGATATATTGTTATTTTCTTGTCCCATTGTTTAATGTTTACAACATATTTTGTATTTGCAAGATTTTATTAAGGTCTTGGCAAATCTGACATTTAGAAGCTCAAGGACCTGCTTCTAACCTCTAACTCTGCCTGCCTTGACTTTTAGAAAAAATGTCAGGCTTCCCTCACTTCCCTGTGTTTTTCTAAAATTAAATGTGCTTGTTTTGCAAATATAGAATGTACTGAAGTGGTTTTCTTATCTTATAGACAAATAAACCAAAGCTACACCAAATGTTCTAGAGGTGTAGAATAAAATCTCTCTCTTTTATAACTGTGGATAGCTTAATTCAAAATTCCAAAATTCATGTGACTATATACCTGCTTATTAATTTCAGACTAAATGCAGTACAATCTACCATGCACAGGGAAAGACCAGGACTAATTTTGTAGTTACTTTTTTATTTTCAATTAGCAAATGTGTAAAGGCTTAAAGGTATTGCTTCTGACCCCAAGAACTGTTTGCTGAGTTCAGGTGTACCCTTAAAACAAATGCAGTATATTGTCTTTTGTAGTTTTGGTTATGGAGCATACATCAGATCACAGACACATGATATTTGATCTCTGTGGACAGATTTCTGATAGTTGTGTGAAGACAACCTGTAGTTATTTATGTTTCCCTCTGTTTGCATAACACTTGTCAATTGTAGCCCATTCTAGAACTCTTTTAAGGTCTCTGGGGCCCAAACTCCAGGCCCTGGTTTTGAAATGATCCCGTGGTGAGATTTGCACATAAGACCACAAAGTTTAAACCTTGTCTCTAAATGCAGTCCTCTTTAGGCAGTTTCTGCTACTTACTTTTTTCTTCTATTTGCTCCTGTTTTTTCCCTCTTCTTTACATTTTGAGTGTTTGAATTTCTTAATCATTTTACCTTTCTTTTTCCAGACACTTCAGTGATGGAAACAAATCCAAACTTTAATTCTTCCATAAAAGTTTGAGAAACAGCCTGTGCAAATTACAGTCTGTTTCACATTGGGAACAGAGTGACACCACCCCAGGCAGTGCTCCAGGAAGAACTAAAGCCACCATATGTGTGAGAACTTTACAAAGCCAAAAGGCAGAGCCAGGCTAATTCACCTCTGCAGCCCATGACTATTATGCTAAGCAATTGATGCTTTTATGGAAATCAGTACCAAAGCTACTTTTAAGCTGGAAACCAGACAGGCAGGAGTGATGGATTCTCCTGTGGCCTGTAAGCACAGCTCTGAATTCAGGCAACTGCAGAATTGCATCAGCCCCAAAGAACATTATAGTGGCTTTTGCCTCCAGAAGCTGCAGTGCCTTTCACACCTCTGACGTGCAGAGGGGAAGTGTTGTCTACCAGCCCCTTCTCATGATGTACATCATCCCCACACCTGCCATACAGCCAAGGATGAAAAGCAATGGGTGGCACTTTGGTATCTTTCAATACCTCCACCTGCTTTTGGGTTGTGATATTAAGGTGGCAGTTCTGGCAGATCTTGATACTCTTTCTCTCTCACCACCATCTGACACATGTAAATCATCCAGGAAGAACTTTGGATTGGTGCATTTGTTCAAGATTCAGAGGTCCCTGTCTCAGTATTCTTTTGCATTCTTCTCAGTTTTCTTGCCTAAGACGTAAACTGCACAACAAGAGATGTTCACGCTGTTTCTACACACATAAAGAAATTGTTTAGCCTCTTGTCAGCTTAAAAATGTTCAAGATACACAAAGCAACATGGTTCTCCCATTTAGCTATGAGCAAGTCAAGGAAAGTACTTGATAAATCCATGGCCTGCTCAAAAAGAATGGGCAGAATTTGTACAGGGGTTGGTTTGCTGTGTGTGTTACAATAGTTGAGATAAATGTGGTGCTTTCTCTTCCATCACCACAAAAGTAATTTTAAAAAGAATCTCTCTCAAAAAAAAAAAAAAAAAAGCTTCTAGAATCTTGTTCTTAAACATTAAAAAGATGTGGTTTTTTCCTTTGTAAAAGGGAAATTGAAAATCACAGCATTGTGAAGATTAGCACAGCTAAAACAGATAATCCTCACACCAGTCCTGCTGGCAACTCCTTCAGTAATTTTGGCAGCCAAATGTAAGGCCTGCCAAGAGCACAAAGTAATCCAGCCAGGAAGACAGCTACAGTCCTTTATACCCATGCTGGAAAAAACACATTCTGGAGCTTGCTGCCTGTGCTCTGAGGCTTGCCAAGCACACCCTAGGAGTGGCCACACATGTGCTGGCTTTCACAACAGAGAAACAGAGGAAAACAGGAGACCTCTGTGAGTCACAGCCTGAGCAGTGAGGAACATGCTGCCATAGTTTATTTTTCTCTAGAAAGAACCAGAAAAGGCTTCCTGAGAAATCAAGGTGAGAGTGCACATATTTTGTCTAATGTACAGGAGGAACTGTAGTCTAGGCTAGAGACAGACTGAACACATGTGAGAAACATTCCCTGGGTTCACTGGCAGCAGACTGACCTTCATAAAGAACTGATTTTCTACACTGGGAGAACTGGGCAGCTGCCAGCAAGGATAGAGAACTCCCCCAGGACAGTGCTGAAACCAGCACTTCTCAAAGCCACCATGGCCCCACCCAGCCCACCCCATCTCACCAACCCCCAGCATGGGAAGTAGGGAAGAAGGTGGCAGTGCAGGGCAAGGAAGGGCTGAAGGGAGTGGCAGAGCACACAAAGTGGCTCCATAGGAAGTCCCAGCACCTTCACATAGGGGATGAGAGCAGCCCTGAGCAGGGCCTGCACACAGACCCACATGGTGGGCTGAAAATGGGGGGAAACAAATTACAAGGCAAAGGGATAGGTTTCCCTAAAGGAATGCCAAGACATCCCACAGGCAAGAATGGTGAGAAGAGAATGCTGAATGAGCCAATGATTTCTGCTGATCACCCAGGCTTCTTCAGGACAACAGCCAAGGACCCAAGGACAGCAGAGCTGCCTCTGGGGACCAATGGACTGACTGAGGAAAACATCAGTGGAACGGTAGGGAGATTAGAAGATACTCTTTTTTTGCCTCTTTTTCAGCAGACTGACTGGCCACGTGTCTCTCACAGTCTGCCTGTCTTTTGCAGATTGAGCACTTTTATTATTGCACTGGAACTTTCATGTGTTTAGCAAGATGCTCATACCCAAACAAAGAGTGCATTCTCAACTAGGCCAACAAAAGATGGTCTTTGAGAAGTTTTATTCTATACCCTTGGTTTCCAAAACCTGTATCCAAGCTACAGAAACCAAATCAAAGCAGTGAATTGCAAAACTTTCCTCTTCAAGCACATGAGCAGACCTGCTTTTCATTAAATCACTTTTCCTGTGTCCAAAAGCACACCCTAATCTGCTCCAGATGCTGAAGGAGAGAAAGGACACTTCTGGTCAATGTTGTTGAGTCAGTATCAGCCACCAGAAGGGTCATACCCACACTGGAGCATTCCCTGCTCCTTCCAACTCCCCCCACCCCCTTAACTATGGAAACACCTTAAGAACGAGGTGATGATTTCTGACATGAGGGAGCATGTCTGCAAGAAACCACCTACTCTATGACAGGTCAGGCAGGTGAGCTTCCACCCTGTATTTCAAAAGGGGACAGGTAAAGGGATCTGCCCATCAATGCAGATCCTAGGGAGAAGCAGTTTCTCCTCCCACAGCAAGGTCCCAGCCTCTCAGTTCATTCAAAATGGATGCAGTTCAGCAGCTGGATCAGATGTGGACTTGTGGAGCTTCCCCACAGCTCTGCTTTCCAAAATGTGTCTGCTGGCCTTTCAAAATGAGTCCCAACATTTTCTGAATACCAATAAGTCACAAGGTTCTCCAGGGGCTGTTCTGGCTTCTGCCTTGCTCAGATGCTAAGAAGTGCTATCTGATTCCCGTGGTTCTTAGGTTTTCCACAAAGGAAGGAGGCTTTTTGGTCCTGTAGGCAGGAGTGCCTGGGATCCTGGCCCCTCTGATGGTACTGATGTAAGGCAGAAGGGGAGGCTCCCTCACCACCAATGCAGTGCCCTTGGGAGTGTAGGCTCGGAGCAGCAATTCCTCTTCCTCGTGAGCCGTCACTGCCACCCAGCCTGCACAGCCAGAGAGAATACAGACAGTGAGGAAGACAAGTCCCTAGGATCAAAACAAGGTTCTGACACAAACTGCTGCCTCCCAGAGGGGCTAAAAATCTGAGCTACCCTCATGTGGTTGCTGGAGTAACCAAGCTCAAAGGTCATCTCCAGCCCTTTCCCAACAGAAGGCAGCACCTAAAGCCACGTTACTCTTCTCAGACACAGCTCTTTCCTGGTAAACTTAAGAGGGATGGTGGGAACTACAAAAACACAAGAATGAAGCTTTCCAATCAATGGCCCTTTCCCTCTCACCTGGACAGCTGACAGTGTCACAGCCATTCCTGATGCTGTAGAACCAGTATGGCAGCCAGAATATAAAGTATTCCAGTGTTGCCATCCTTTACAAGCATGGCTGCCAATCTCCATGGCTGCCAATCTCCATTCTTGGAGGCTGCCACACTTCAGCTGGACAAAGTCATGGCTGCTATGATTTTGTGTTGTTGACAGTCCTGCTCTGAGCAGGAAATACAGCTTCACCCCTTCAGAGGCCTCTTCCCATCAATGTTTCTAGGATGCAGACCCTGCAAAGCAAACTAATGAAGAAATATTAAATTACCTGCAGAGGAAAGCTTGATATCTGCAACTGCCTCAGTGGCACCAATTCCTTTCAGTGTAATGTCCTGAGGGACAAGTGGGGGGAACTCTTTCATTCTCTCTTCCCCACCCATGGGGACCTAAGATTAAAACACAGAGAAATTACTTAACAGTCAAGAGATTCTTCAGCATTCCTACCTCAAACTGGGAAGCAAGGCACAAGGAAGAATAAAGACATTAAACATTTGTTAGCCTATTAAGAGCTGGACTGCATAACCTCCAGGAGTTATTTCAGATTTGTCAGAAGAGAGTCAGGATCACATCCAGAGGAACCCTGTGGGAGGTGAGCAAAGATGGAGTGCCCACTACAGGATGCAGCTGGTGAATCAGGCCAGCTGCCTTGATGTGAGTGACAGCACTTGTTGTCTATGTGCACAGGAGTGGAAATACCAGGACAGGGACAGCTCACCCCATCTCCCATCAATCTGCAAGTGCTACACAGAACATAGCCATACCAAGGAATAAGTCAGACCACCAAGAGATGAAGATATGTGCAGAAGATCTAGCAAGGAAAGAATAAGAAAAGTAAATTTTTCAGCTGCAATCTGGTCTGAAACCCTAGTCTGCAGGTTTGCCATGGAAAATATCCCCACTGCTGCCTGCACTTTAAGGCTGTTCAAGAAGAGCCAAACACGAGTAAGCAGAGCACTGCAAATCTTATCAGCCTGAATGCTAGAAGAAGAAACTCTGCTGAAAATGCATCATCTTGAGTGCTCTTTCCTAAAACACTTCAGCCACACAGTCTTGTGCAAGACTGCTCCACACTGAGCTTTTCCACTGACCCACTGCACAGGAGCCAAACTCCTGATACCTGTGGATGTTCCCTGTCAGTTGTGCCCCAGACAGGGGTCACCTGCAGCCACAAGCTTCCTCCAGCACCTCCCCTTACCTTTAGGAACTCTTGGCCTGCATGCTGCTCATAGATGGTGTCTGCATTACTCAGCGTAGTAACATGGACTGGCAACAGGTTAGAAGCCAAGACAGAAAACCAGGCAGGCTTTTCTCCCTGAAATAAATGCCAAAAGGATGTTAATTATGCTAAGAGAAAGGCAGCCCTGAATTGCTCCCTCCTGCCCCATTTCTTTCCTGCATGTTGAAAACGTGCCTTGCTGGATGCCCCCTCCCTGTTTGAGAGGTCCTTGCCTCTGCCAGTAACAGCAGCCATGGTTTATATAAAACTGGGATTTGAGTTTCCAGAAGAGAAGACCCACAACTTCAACTTCACCATCCTGCCTCAAAGCACCCCCAATGCCACATTCACAGCCAGCACAGCTGCTCAGCTCAGGTAAATCATCCAAGAGACATCTTTGCTCTCATTTAATTCACAAGAACAAACTCAGAGTGGTTATTCAGTGCAAGAGGTGATGGACATCTGGTCGGGTGCATCTTCTCCTATCACTCTACACTTCTAACACACAGTGCTCATTCAACAGGACTTGGCTCCAGCTGCTCTCAAGCTATGCTAAGCTGGTGGAACAATTTCAGCAGGCACTCTCATCACATTTGGAGGCATAGAAAACAAGGTCAGAGAGGGGAGAGATCTCTCCAAACACTGCTAGCAGCCAGAAATAAGGGCAGGAATTCCTTCAAATTCAAAGGTGTAAGCTGAGGCAGGAATTTCTGTCATGATCTGAGCACAACTGTCCTCCAAGATCTCAGGAGGATAGAGATACACACGACTGATACAGTGATGTGTGCTCCTGCCATACCAGTACATTTTTTACTTTACAGAATCCAGCCCTCTCCACCTTTCTGGTTTTCTTCCAGCAGGTCAGGAGTGTCCTTAGCCAAGTACCAATCCAACATTTCTGTGGTGATCCTGGAAAGCAGACTGAAACAAAGGAATAGCCATACACACCCCTGAAACAGGGCAAGCTACTGAGAAAATGATCTAAGACTTATGATAATGTCTAATGTTCTTATGAAAGAAACTGCCCCTTACAGAGGAAGCATCACAGGAAGTCAACTCCACACAGTTCAATAAAGGTGTATGGCATGGGATTTTTAATAAATGGAAAAAATCTGAACAACACATTTGAACAATACTTTTTACAGAAACTAAAATACACGTGCAATTAATTGCTTCCTTAGGCAAGCTCTTCAGAGGTCTGCCAGGAAATCAAAATGTCTATGCTCTTCTCTCTTAGCAGGCAGCTTTCACAAAACATAGAAATGAGGAAAGCCACCGATTTTCCCAGTTAATTCTGACATTCTCCTCCCATTCTGACACTCTCCTCCCTCCCTCATGCCTCTCTGTATGCCATGGGAAGCACATGAAACTGAAGATGGTTTGTCAGCATTCAAAAGCAGTTCCCATTATACACCATGTAATATTGCATGCTGGTACCAAGTAAAAAACCCTCCAACTACCCACTCCAAGGCATTCTGACTTCATGCAGTGATTTAGTAACTGATTCATCACCTCCACAGCAGCAATGAAAGGGACTGGGAGAGCTACCCAGAAAGCCTTTTATGGCTGGTCCTACAGTAAGAGATGAAGCAGCTGCTCCCAAAATCCTTTCTTCCCTTACCTCTAAGTAGTCTATACGTCCCAAGGCTGCTAAAAACAACACCATTCCTGGCTTGAGAATGAAGGTCCGTGGAACAATGGCATGTGATGGCAAAACCAGTTTTACTTCCTTCTCTGTTAGGAGATTCAAAACCTGCAAAATAAATTGTCATAACTCATTCCAGATGTTTCAATGGGAACAACGAATTTAGTATTGGCATATTGATAGAAGAAAAAGACCAATCAAAGCAATGTCAAGAACATCTGACACAACAGTTCAATTCTGGTCCACACAGTAAGCGAGAAACAGGAACAATGTCCCCTGCCAAAATCTGCCACAGACAATCTGCTTGTCCTCCACTCAGATTGAACATGGATTGCAGGAACAAAATTTGATCTGGAACTTGGTATGGAACTCTCCAAAGGAGAGCACGAGGATAATCAGAATCAGAAACAGAAGCAACTATTTCTGGATGCAAGAAGTATTTTCCACAAGTATTAAAATCCAGAAGAAGGGAAGAACACACACAACCCCAAGTTACCAAACCAGATCTCGAAGCTGATGTCAGTCTTTACACTGGCTATCAGAAACCAAAGTGCAGCCTAGTAAAACAGGTTATGGTCTGACAAACACATCACTAGAAAACCAGGAGTTTTCCTAGTGTTCATGAAAGCAGCACCTGCACTTGAGCTGTAAAGTCTCACCACAGTCCTTGCATTCATTCTCTTCAGAATTTTCCTGTCTGCCTGTACTATTAAATCTTCCCCAGATGACCTGCAGTTCTGCACAGGTATTAAAAAGACCAAAAATCAAAACATGCCTGTTTTAGACATGCACTTTGTGAGCACTGGCTTCAGGAGGGCATTGCTCTACTCTCTACTGACAAAAGCCTGACATACTGGAGCAGAATAAGCAACACTGCAGATCCACCTAGCTTCAGGAGAATGCTTTCTCTAAGACGTGGTTTGGTCATAAAACTCTGGTTATCCTCCTAAGCTCCACCTTCTTCCGTAGGCTGGGAGCTGAAGAAGTGTCAGCTCCATTGGGTGATGCTGGAGTGAACTTGCTAAGAGCACTCTTGCTTACTTTTCTTGGTTCAGAGGTTGTGGCAGTTTGGTGACACAGCCCTGCAGCTCCTTTGCAAAGCTGGAAGTATTGCACTACTCAGAAATGCAACAGCATTACCACATGAACTCCTCTCAAGTAAATACAAACCTTATCTTAACACATCTCCCAAGCTAAGAGAATGCTAATGCTAGGACTACAGCAGAAGCACTCTCCCACAGGCACAGCTAAGACAGAACAGCCCTCCCAAACCCTGTCACCCCAAAACACAGCACCACAGAGTACCTACACAGTCTTCCTTTACAATTCCTGGAGTGTCAAAACACCACCGAGCATCCTTCACTTCGTTGTGAGTGAACTCCTCCCTTTCCTCAAGCTTCTTAGGGGCATCTCTAGGGTCTTCATCCATGCTGTAAGAGAGTGTGTCAGGGTCGAAGTCAATCTCAGCACTAGACTTCTGCTGTTGAAATGTTCTTCCAACTCTTCCTGGATTCAAATGAAAGGTTTTCCTGGTGATTTACTTTTTAACTTGCTTTCCTTTAATCAAACATCTGCTCCTTTCATGGCTTAAAAGAGATACACAGGAGTAGTATAAAGGTGATAAAGACACTATGTGGCTTGAAACTTGTGTTCAAAAGACAAAATGCTAAGAAATCCCTTCTATAATTCTTGCTTAGCACTCCTCATATCCCAAAATCCCAGTAGGGACCAGATCACAGACACTTAGTTATTTCCAATTTATGGTAAAGCAGGCTGCCTTCTATTTTCAGAGCCTCAGACTGCCAAACACAGAATTATCTGAAAATCCAGAGCTATCTTCTGGCACTCCCCCTCTTTTGAATACATACTAAAGTGATGTACAACCCCTGTAGCCTGCAGCCCAAATGTGATTATTTAAAATTAAACTTCTTTTCTTTATTTGGGAACAAGAGATGGCCCCTACTTGCAATATGATATCCTTGCAAGCTACTAAGCTATCAGAATTTGCCAGCCTCCTTCAGAGAGGAGATGCATTGCACAGGGGAATTCTCTTCTACTACAGCAGGTGACAAGTATTCAAAAGTACTAATGATGCTGCTTATGGAGGAGACAGAGGTCTTGCCCCCATTAATCTGGGACCAAACACTGGTCAAAATAATTTAACCTTTGTGTAATGCAGTATTTTCATTAGGGGCAGAAAGATAACACCTTGACTCACCCACTAGGTAACCTTGCTTTTTAAGTTGATTAAGGTACTTTTTTTCTTCACTGCTTAGCTGATCTTCTGTTTTTGTTGCCTCCTCTTTTAGCCTCTCCTGCCTTCGGAATATCCTGTCACATGTAGGGTTAATAATTGGAAATTTCAACAGGTTCAGTGTGGTTCCTGGAAAAACAAACAGAAAGCACTTCTGGATCTCTGACTACTTGTCAGCTCTGAGGAACAAGATTACAAAAAACTTTCTCTAACTTTTTGGTGAAACCCAATAACACAAAGTTAGAGGTAGAAGTAGAACTACAGGGGCTCCCATAAAGTGCAAGCCTCCCAACTTGAGGAACCAAAAACAAGCCATCCAGCTGCTTAAGACCTGTTCTCACCTATAGTTTGAATAAAAGGGTCTCAAAGGTGGTGCCAAGGCTGACAGTACACCCCATTCAAGCCTCAACTCCAGACACCTTGGTCTGTCCTACAGGTGCTCACTATGGCACCTCCCAGCCTCTCCAGACTGGAGGATGCCTCTAATAGATAGGGACAGGCAGGGCATGCACATCAGGTGCCATCCTAACTGGCAGGGGTACACACAGACCCACGCTGGTTTAACAAGCCTCTTAGTGCTACAGGATGTGCAATAACCTCAGCATATGCATCCCACTCCTGCTGCCCCCCCATGAGGAATCACAGAATCAATTAGGCTGGAAAAGACCTCTGAGATCATCACCACACTGACTAGACCATGGCACTGAGTACCACATGAAGGCACAGCGACTCCATCACCTCCCCAGGCAATCCATTCCAATGTGTAATTACCCTTTTGGTGAAGAAATTGCTATTAATGTCCAACCTAAAGCTGCCCTAGCGCATCTTGAGGCTGTGTCCCCTTCTCCTGGCTGCCTCGGAGAAGAGACTCACTCCTACCTGGCTAGAACTCCCTTTGGGTAGATACAGCATGATAACATCTCCCAACCCGCCTTTTCTCCGGGTTAAACAATTCAGCTCACTTCACCTCAAAAGGTGAAAAAGTGAAGCACGGCACACCTCTAGAGCTTGCTGCCCACCATGGAGGTGCTCAGGGAGGCAGGTACCGCTCTGGTGACAGGTTCTCCTGCTGCAGGGGTGATCGAGAGCAGCCCAGAAGCGTACAGCTCCCTGTTTTTTACACACCCCACATCCCCCATTACCCGTGCTACAAAGGGCCGAGCAGTGCACTGACCTGGCCACGGGGACACGGTGGCCCTGTCGATGATGTCGGGGGCGCGGGACTTGCAGTAGTCGGAGCGCAGCAGGGTGTTGAAGAGCGTGGACTTGCCGGAGTTGGTGGCGCCCAGCAGGTAGACATCGCCGGCGCACTTCCAGGAGCGCTGCAGCCGGCTGACTAGCCCCTCCACGCCGTAGCCGGTCTTGGCGCTCACCAGGCGGATGTCCACCAGCGCGGCTCCCCGCAGCCCGGCCCGGGCGCAGGCGGCCGCCACCCGCTGCCGCAGCCGCCCCAGGTGCCCACGGCAGTCTGCGGGCAGCAGGTCCACCTTGTTGCCCACCACTAGCACGCCGGCGGCGGGCACGTCGGGACCCAGCAGCGCCGGCAGCTGCGGCAGCACCGGGTCGGGCAGCTCCATCACGTCGAGCACGTAGAGCAGAAGCGGCCCGCGGCCGTGGCGCGGCGGGCGGCGCAGGGCCGCGCTCACCACGCGGCGGTGCTCGTCGGGCGGCAGCCGCAGCCGCAGGGCGCTGCCGTGGCGCGCCAGCGCCCAGCACCGCTGGCACACGGCGCCGCGCAGCCCCGCGGGGCCCTCGGACACGAGGCTGCGGTACCGCTCGGCCGGCACGAAGCCCGGCGCGCCGCCGTCCCCGCACTGCAGCTCGGCCCCGCAGCCTGAGCAGCTCACGCCGCTCGGCGGAACCGACGGGTCGGATAGGCTCGGCACTGCCGCCGCCGCGCCCCGCTCCCGCCGCGGCTTCAGCTTCAGCTCCCGCTCCCGGTGCGGCTTCAGCTCCCGCTCCCGGCGCGGCGGCGGCGGCGGCCTCTCAGCCGCGTCCGGCTCGTACTCGAGGAAGACGAAGCGCTCCTGCTCCTCGCCATGGCCCGCCGCCGCCGCCGCCGCCCCGCACGGGCGCAGCGGGGCGCGGAGCGGGGCGCGGGCCAGGCGGGCCAGGAGCGCGGGGCCCAGGCGGAGCATGGCGCGGCCGGACGCACCGACACCGCCGCGGGGCGCGCGCGCCTGACGTCACGGAGCGCGCGGGCGCCTGGCGGGAGACGCGGGTGTGACGTAGCGGGCCGCGCAGCCGCCGTGCCGCTGCCGCCGCTGCCGCTGCTCGCCCGCGCTGCGCCGCGCTCCCGCTCGCCCCTCGCTCGGCCGCCGCCGCTGCCCCGCCTGCCGCCACCATGTACGACGCGGATGAAGGTGAGGGGTTTTCCTTTTCTTTCTCCTAGCCTTTTACTCCCGCCCGTCTCGGCCAGCGGTGCCGCTGGGGCCTGCGGGAGATGGGGGGATGCGGCGGCCTCTCCCGGGATACCGGAGAGTCCCTGAGCCGGTCCCACCACGGCGGTGGTCGGAGCCTAACTCACACGTTGTGCTTCCCCACAGATATGCAATATGATGAAGACGATGATGAAATCACGCCCGACCTGTGGCAGGAAGCCTGCTGGATTGTTATTAGGTGAGCTACTGGACTCGCTGTCCTTGTCCCTTCAACACCTGGGCTCTCGGCCTCGTAGGTGACATCCACCTTGTTCTGGGAGCTGCAGGCTTGCTCACGCTGAACTCTGTGCTGCGGCACGTTCGGGGCAGGAGGGCTTGTAGGAGAAACAAAGGGTTGTAGGCACGGATTAAGAAGTTCTGCTGACCCCCAGCACACAGTTTTTTCAGTGAAGAAAGAGGTGGTTTTGGTTCCATATCAAGCGCATGGTTTTGCCCACTAATCTCACTGCTGTTGCTGGCATTAGGAAATCAGTACTTGGGTATTTTCACCATTTTGGTGGTGGTGTTGTTTTTTCCTGTGTGGCTGGAACAGAGGGGATCCAAGCTAAAAGTTCTCAGTACTATTACTTGGACTTGGGGGCATGCTCCCAGTTTACTGCAGCTTGAAAAATTACTAAAGCAAAGTCACTTACAAGTGTTACTGAAAACTTGAGATGGAGCTGCTTTCAGTGAGGCTTCTCATCACATTTCTCTTCCAATTTAAGGGAAATTTGAGGCACTCGCTGTGCATGCAGTCATGGCTCAGCCAAGAGGTGGCAGCAAGTCTGTCATCAAAGTGTCTGTGTCTTCAGGCAGGGAATTGTTAAATATTTCTGAGGAGCATCTGTGTTTGAAACCCATGCCTTGAGTTAAGTGAATGTGTTTGATTCTGCACTAGATTTCATGATGTGTGGAGTTTTGGTAATAAATGTATCTTAAGTTTGTTGGTGTGTGAAGGACATTAATTAAATTAAGATTTCTTATTAACTTGCTCTTTTTTTTTTTTTAAGCTCCTATTTTGATGAAAAGGGTTTAGTCAGGCAACAGTTGGATTCCTTTGATGAATTTATTCAGATGTCTGTGCAGAGAATTGTTGAAGATGCTCCACCAATTGATTTGCAAGCTGAAGCCCAGCATGCCTCAGGAGAAGTGGAAGAGCCAGTAAGTGGAGAACCTTGGCAGAGATTATGTGTTTTTACAATTCAAAGTCATTTTTCATTTGTTTTATTCAACCCCTGATCTGCTGTTTGAGTTGAGAGGTGACCAAGAGCAAGTGGCTGCTGCAGCTTGTCAGTCCTCTGCAAAACTGCATGGACAGAGATTTAGTAGAGCAGGCCAGGTAGCCAAGACCAAGCTGTGTTTTGGTGAGATTTTGGTTTTTCAGCAGCTTTACCATGGCAGGGCTTATGGCTGAAAACTTCTCTCTTATCTTTGACGCAAGTTGGGCTCAGGCTAGGCCCAGGTTTTCAAAGGGTGCTGTTGTTCATGTTCTTCCCTTGGCACCATGTTCCTAAGAGCACAGATTGTCTCAATTCTGCACCCCAAGATGGCTCCTCTACAATGAGCGTGCACCTTCTGCAGTGGCTCTGGTGCTTTCACCTGTGTCCCTTGTGTAGTTTGATCCCTGTTCCATAAGGGCAAATGGTGATGAGCCATTGCCCTGCTGTCAGTCACTACCTTGCTGTTTCCCTCCAGGGATTTAAAGGAACTTTAGGACACCAGAGCATTGAATTTGTTATATGGTTTTCAGGTTCCTTCACCTTTTTTGCAGACAAACAACTATCCTGTAAAGAATAACTGAGATGTCTTTTGGTTTATTTGATAGGCAAACAGTTCATAAACATTTAGCTCACTAATTCTTAGTATTTCCTCTGTGTGTTATTCTGTGTGTATTATGGCAGAATTCTCTACTTGTGCTGTTCTGCAGCTGATGTTTGTGCTGTGCCTGGTCACAGTTCATACTGCAAGCGTGGTTTATGCTGGTCTGCTTTTTGCCCAAAGGCTAGTATTTTACTTCCTCAAATAGTGTCTCATTCTCATTTATTTAATGCAGGTTTTTAGGAATAGGTATAGAGATGAGAAAAAGAAAACTTGCTTTTACCTTCAGAGTCACTTGCAGGCAATCTCTCACCACATTTGAGGATTCTGGACTAATTTAAGGAAATCGTGTGTAGCAGGAAAAACTTGATTTTTTTTTTTTTTTTTTTTCTGTCTTCCTCTGCTTCTCAGTCTCAAATTTTGAAGGCAGTTTAGAGCACATGAGAGGGTTTAGCAACCATGCTCAGACATAAGAATGATGGTAAATATATTCTTAAGATTGCTTTCATGAGAACTTGGGAAATTATACTGTATGTGGCTGTGGCTGCAAATCCAGGAAGTGGTGTTTCTTCACATAAGAATTGAGATTTTTTTTTTTTTTTACCTACGAAACATTTGCCAACAAGGGTCTGCCACCTCCTGTTTTAGGAAGCTTTTGAGCATTTTAAAAATCAGAACATTTTCCAAAAACTCAAGTGTTCCTTTGTTTACTTGTGCTATAGAATCTTTCTAGGAACTGGTGTTACCCAACTTGTTGTGTTTTCATTTATTGGTAGTGGTTGTTTTTCTGCAGTAGCAGTTCTGGTTGCTAATAGGAGAGATGTTTCTTCCATTACAAGTAAATGTATTTTTGTTTTCCAGCCCCGGTATCTGTTGAAGTTTGAACAAATCTATCTCTCCAAACCTACACATTGGGAAAGAGATGGAGCACCCTCACCTATGATGCCAAATGAAGCCAGACTGAGAAACCTTACGTAAGAGCCAACTCTGTGGTAGATAAACACAAGGAAGAACTGCCTCTGCCTTATTAATTCATAGCCTTTTGCCATATAGTAGTGCCTTGAAAATGTAATAGTTGCTGCTTTGTTTAAACTTCCATGTCTAGTTGTTAAATGCAGATGGTGATTTGGTAATAATGCTTAATACACTTGTGAGTGCATTACTCAGGGTTGTACAGAAAGGTAGGAACTGACAAGTGAAACAGTGCTGGTTTTATTCTGTAGGTATTCTGCCCCCTTGTATGTGGATATAACTAAAACAGTTATTAAAGAAGGGGAGGACCAATTGCAGACCCAGCATCAGAAAACCTTTATAGGAAAAATTCCTATCATGCTGCGTTCCACGTACTGTTTGCTGAATGGCTTAACTGACCGTGATCTTTGTGAGCTGAACGAGTGCCCACTTGATCCTGGTGGCTACTTCATCATCAATGGATCAGAAAAGGTAAGGGATATACCTTGCACAGCCATCTTTACAGACATTGGAAGTTCTGTCACTTGTTCCCATATGTTTTGCCAGGAGCATAAACACTCTTATTCCATCCCACAGAGATGTTGTGGGAGCTCCTGATCTTGCAGTAAGATGAGCTTTTAGTCATCTGTTAGGGCTTTCTCAAGCCACCTTTTCTTCTTTGAGGCACATTTCCTGTCTTCAGTTCTTCCCTTCTACGGTTTTGTGAACTGCTTTGCATTTGGTGAACTGTTTGCCAGTAAGTGCTCTAGATATTTTTATTTCCTTTTCCAGTATTGCAGAGAAGCATGCATTCTGAAATGAGGCAGTTCCTCCCTTGTAGTGTCTTCCAGCTTGTTCACAGCAGTATTTTTGATGCATTTTGCTGTATTTTTGCTGATGATTTTGCTGTATTTTTGATGCATTTTTCTTTAAGAAGAGGTTCTTGCCTCCATTGCTATGGAAGCAGCTTCAGAAAATCATATCCACACCCTGTTAGTGCCTCACCAGTGAAACTGACAGTATTTTCTAACTGATAACCCAGGTAAACACAGCAAAATAATTAGAATTTTATATTTCTTCTTGAGGGTAAAAGACTTCTGGCTTTGATTGTTGAGCTGGCATTTAAATTTGCCTGTGTAGTGCATTGTCCTTGGAAAAACAGATAGTGAAATGTTTTATTTATCAGTGTGCAAATTGTCTCAGCACAGCCAGCATGTGTGGTAAGTGATAAAAGACAAGAGTTCCCTGAGTCTCTTGTTTGGACTATTTCATCTTAACTAGCTTATATTTTGTTTAGACCTGAATTTTTAAAATACAGAGTTTGGCCAATTGACTTCATGCTGTGCAGTGCTCTTAAAGTTGAGGTACCTGAAGGAATAGTAGAAACAGCGTGAGTGTTGCTTTCAGTATTCTCTCTTGTCAGTTATTTACTGGTGCTCTTGTTTCTCACACAGGTTCTGATTGCTCAGGAGAAAATGGCTACAAACACAGTGTATGTGTTTGCAAAGAAAGATTCAAAATATGCCTACACAGGAGAGTGTAGGTCTTGTCTGGAAAATTCCTCTCGACCAACAAGTACTATATGGGTCAGCATGCTGGCCAGAGGTGGACAGGTATGGCTAGGTGGTAATAACCCCAGAAACTGATTTAGGAGTTTTGTTACTGTCCTGTCTCTTTGGTTCATTTGCTTTTGGGATTTTGAGAAGAAACTTCTTCTGAAATTGGCAGTGTTGTAAAGAAGATAAAAGCAAATGAAAATTTGTTTGTCATATGTTATGCTTGTCCCTATAATAAATTATTTGAGGATTGAAATGAAGACTTGTGGCAGGTTTTAGGGCAAGGCTAAAAATCATTTTTAAATTACTATGCATGAGTTTTTAGAAAATTCAGACAAGCTGTGTCCTGTTTTTTCACAAAGAATAAGTAAAAGAGCAGGGATCCTGTCTTTGCTGATGTCCAAGCTAGTGTTGAGATGTATTTTGCAAACCATATATTAATTCATATTTAACATTTAATTGTGCCATCTGTGAGGGGAAATAAGTGCTACTTGGAACTTCAAAAGGTGTCAGTACTCATTTAATATTGCACTGATATTTTGTAGTTTTCCAAGAGCAACTTAAACAGAAGCATTACAGTATTCTCCTGATGTCTGAGGCTCTCCTGATTTCCTATGCATCCTTCAGTATTTCCTTCTGGAGAAGGGGAACAGCTACTTGAATAACCACTTGCACAGTGGGTTAGAAAAGCTGAGTTTAAGCCTGACAGAAGGAACACTGACAGTGGATAGGATTGCTCTTGGCACTGAGGGAGAGAAATGATGCATATGGGTGAATGAGTAGTATTGATATTCCTTTGTATCAGCAAAAACAAGTTTTCACGGGCTTCTAAAGCTTGAAATGTTTTGAAAATAAGAAGTCATCGCTGGAGTAAGGTTGCAGAGTAGCTCCTTAGTTGGCCTGCTGAGAAGCCATGTTTTCCTGTGGTGCTTGAATAAATATGCTTGTGTTGTATCATCCAAATCCAGAGAGAGACTTTTACTGAAAGGCAGGATAATTTAGAGACTGTCATTGAAAGGCAGGATGATTTAAGCCTAAGCCCTGCTCTCCCCCATCTTTGCAGGGTGCAAAGAAGAGTGCCATCGGTCAGCGCATCGTAGCAACTCTGCCGTATATCAAACAAGAGGTGCCCATCATCATTGTCTTCCGTGCACTCGGCTTTGTGTCCGACAGGGACATCCTAGAGCACATCATCTATGATTTTGAAGACCCAGAAATGATGGAAATGGTAATATATATGAAATTATTTCCTGTTCTCATGTTCAGTGGTGTGTTGGTGCAGGTAGTCATCGCTTGAAGCGTTGTTCATTTTCTAGTTATAATTTATTTATTATTTTTGTGGGTTCTCTATTAGAAGTGTTGAAAGTTCTCTGCCTGAATCTATTGTAATGAGTACATTAAGGGGACAGAGCACATGGAAAATTTTTTAAGAGTTAAAATGTGTTTAGAGAGTTAGGGTCTTCTCCTGCTGTTACTGACTTTAACTGTAAAATATTGATTATATCTGAAATAGCATCAGACCTAGAATGAACTTGAATGACAACTATTTTATGAAGTTTAAACTATTTTTTGTGTTTTTCCTGCATGTTTCATTGCAGTTTTCTAGTGCGAGAAAGACCTGGCACTAGAAAACAGCACCAATAATTAGCACCAATAGGCAACAATAATTAGCAGATCCTGAAAAGAATCATTAACAAACAACTGTGTCATTTCCTTCAGCCCCAACAGGCACTGGTTGCTACAGGATTTGTGCTGTGTTTTTCTGCCTTAGGTCAAACCATCTCTGGATGAAGCATTTGTCATTCAGGAGCAAAATGTTGCCCTAAACTTCATTGGCTCAAGAGGTGCCAAGCCAGGTGTCACCAAAGAGAAGAGAATCAAGTATGCCAAAGAAGTCTTGCAGAAAGAAATGCTCCCACATGTTGGTGTCAGTGACTTCTGTGAAACCAAAAAGGCCTATTTTCTAGGGTATGTCAGAACTCTGTGTAATACCTGCTAATGGATATTTTTTACTCATGTATACAATTGGAAGAATGCCTTGAATGGAAGTTTGTTTTAACCTCAGTCTTCTGGATACTCAGTGATAAACCTTGGGGCACTGGTATTATTTTTCAGGCTGAGAAAATGCAAGTTTTGATAAACTAGGAAAAAGATGAGCCTCAAACACATTTTAGATATTAAGTTAAATATGATGAGAATGCTAAATGACTTTTTGATATCCAGTTGCATGGATAACATGGATAAGTAAGATTTAGATAAGTACTGATAAGCTGACTGTAATGTAAACCACTCTTAAAAACCAGTATCACATTGCCTTGATCACTGTTTTACTGGTATGCAGATGAACTGTAGCATCAGGAGACTTATGATTTTATACCTGATTGCATGTGCTTAAACAGAGCCCATATTACAGATCAGAGCAGATATTTAGCAGAAAAGGCATGACTTTCATGATGTAAATATTTTCTTCTCCCTGTCCTTAGCCTGAACTTTCTGTGGGTCATCCACCTCTAAGGATGTGCTGAAGAGGTTTATTTTAGGGCAGTGGTATGCTAAAGATCTAGAATGGACAGTTTTTAGGAAAGAGTTCACTGACTTATCTATGAAAACATGTAATCTTTGTTGTGAATGCCTGCTGTCAATTTAAAACATAAACTGTCTTATTTGGTTAGGTATATGGTTCATAGACTGTTGCTGGCAGCACTGGGAAGAAGAGAGCTGGATGACAGAGATCATTATGGCAACAAAAGACTGGATCTTGCTGGGCCACTCTTGGCTTTCCTGTTCAGAGGGTAACTATCACATGCACATTTTTGTTCATGGTAGAGGCATTGCCAACTCTGTGCTTCTAAGTCAAACTAATTCTGTTGTGTCAGGGAGCCAGTCTTGAGCAACACAGCTTCTGTCTAATTATGACTTTTTCATGGAGTGGTTGAGTTTCCTATAACAGTAGGTGGCCAGCATTTCCTTTTTTTGAAGCATATTTTGTGCATGTTTACAAACAGTTGCATTTGCTTTACTCTCCTCTGCCCTCTCACTCTGGTTAGAAATTGCTTCTTTTCAGGAGGCCAGTGACTTCTTTTCATATAGACCAAAGTAGGCTGAATTGCACATGCACTGTTTAATCAGATTTCTTGGTGTCTTTCTTCTACAGAATGTTCAAGAATTTGCTGAAGGAAGTGAGAATATATGCACAGAAGTTCATTGACAGAGGGAAAGATTTCAACTTGGAGTTGGCAATTAAAACAAGAATTATTTCAGACGGTTTGAAATATTCATTGGCAACTGGAAACTGGGGTGACCAGAAGAAAGCTCATCAGGCTAGAGCAGGAGTATCTCAGGTACAGTAAAAGCTTTGTCAGGTTTACAGTTCTTATGGTAAAACTGTTCTTATGGAAGAGTTTAACATTGCTTAGCAGCCATGCATGTTGTATGTTAAACAGAAATATTCTTAAAAGGAAATTTCCTTAGGTGACACAAATCAAACAGATCCAAACAGTTGGATCTTAATTAGTGTGTGTGGTTTAGGGTTTTTTTTGTCATGGTTTGTTTGCTTTGGCTGTTGCACTCACTGCTAAAAAGTTGGTGTAACTCCTGTAAAGATTTTTGTGTTTGATTATACACTTTTGTGTAAATTCTTAGTCCCAGGGAATTATCCAGGATGGTTTTCTTTCCTTTAGTTACTTCTAGTGCTTCACAGGTAGTTAAAAAAAAAAAAAACTTGAGTGACACCTTATAATATAAAAGTTCTGTATTCTGTGGCAAATGATGAGGAGCACTGACTTTATTAGTCCATGGTCTTGCTGTGGTAAAAGCATGCTCTGGGAACTTCTGCCACTACTTCACTGCTTAGGAGCTTGGGATTCTAGGGGTAGTGTGAGGTCAGTGGAGGTGAGCTGAAAAGTGTAGCTAACAAGAAATCAAAGCTGTTTTAGTTCTTTTTAAGCACATCATTTCCAGAGGACATTGATCCTTTGTGCTAGTGTGCCATGATGCCTGTCAGCAACACATTTAAGAAGCTTTGACTGACTGAACTCCTTCCCACATGCAGGTGTTGAACCGCCTGACTTTTGCATCCACACTTTCCCACCTGAGACGCCTGAATTCTCCGATTGGGAGAGATGGAAAACTGGCCAAGCCCCGGCAGCTGCACAACACCCTGTGGGGAATGGTTTGCCCTGCTGAGACCCCTGAGGTAATGAAAGCAGGATTTGTGTACTAACTGCCTTTCCCTCACGGACATTCTGTAACCATGGCACTTGTGGAGGTCCCTTGCACTTTTTTTTTAATAATGCTGACACAAATATTTAGCTTTATAGCTAACTCAGTGGTTGGAAGCAGGTTTTGTGTCTGGTTCCTTGAGGAGTTAACCTGAAATTCTTGAATCTTCTTGATTTGAAAATGCAGCTTTGTGTTTCTGCTAGGGTCATGCAGTAGGACTTGTGAAGAACTTAGCCCTGATGGCTTACATTTCTGTGGGGTCTCAGCCATCCCCAATTTTGGAATTCTTGGAAGAGTGGAGTATGGAAAACCTAGAAGAAATATCTCCAGCAGCAATAGCTGAGTACGTGCAAATGAAACTCTTTAAACAGACTTAAGCTGTGTCCTGCACAACACTTCAAGGGTTTGAGGGTTATTTGGTGGGGTGGGATATTTTTAATTACTATTTGTTTGTGTTTCCCCTTTTAGTGCTACCAAGATATTTGTTAATGGCTGTTGGGTAGGAATACACAAAGATCCGGAGCAGCTGATGAATACCCTAAGGAAGCTTCGTCGTCAGATGGACATCATTGTCTCAGAGGTATAAATCTTTACATTTAGAGTTTGGGTGTCCTTTTAGGCAAGAGAAGATAATGCCTTGATACTACTTTGCAAGTTTCAAGTAGCGTTATTTGCAAGTCTCTTTCTGAATATACTTCCTGTTGGGTTTGTTTTGTGGGTGTTTTGGGGAGGTTTTTTGTAGTTGGTGCATTTGATTTACTACTATATTATTATTATTATTATTATTATTATTATTATTATTATTATTATTATTATTATTATTATTATATGCTTGATTGTGTATGATTTGCTGCTTGGTTGTGGGGTTGGTTTTATTAGGGGGGGTTTGTTTCTAAAGAGGTTCAAGTTGAAAGACAAAACAGTTGAAAATAATCTTCTAAAACACTCCTGTTTGTAGGAGTGTTACTCTTTGTTCTGTGGTTCTGATAGTGCCTGGAGAGTCTTTGCTTTAGGGAATTTGGTTATCCTGTTTTGTGTTCTGTAGTTCTGATTCCAAGCTGAGACTCTGTACTCATGAGGTGCTGCTGTCTTGCCCAGGTCTCCATGATTAGAGATATTCGTGAGCGGGAAATCCGCATTTACACTGATGCAGGCAGAATTTGTCGGCCCCTTTTGATTGTGGAGAAACAGAAGTTGCTGCTGAAGAAAAGGCACATAGACCAACTGAAGGAACGAGAGTATAACAATTACAGGTGAGGGACATTCCTGAAATTCAACTGAAGGTGTCATTTTCCATCTTGGAAGCTGCCACATTCAGGTTGGAGAGAGGAATGTTTAAAACTTTGTGCAGCACAAAGATGCTTTCTCTGCCTGGTAGTTTAATCAGTTTTTTTAATCACACTGAGGCAGTGATAGTAATAATAAGCCAGAGAAGACTTTGTTCCTGTCACTGCTGAAGAGACCCATTTTAGGTGTTAATTGAGTTATTGGTTGTTCAGTTGGCAGGATCTCGTGGCCAGCGGTGTGGTAGAGTACATTGACACCCTGGAAGAAGAGACTGTGATGCTGGCAATGACTCCAGATGACTTGCAGGAGAAAGGTGTGGCATACTGCTCAACATACACACACTGTGAGATTCACCCATCCATGATCCTGGGAGTGTGTGCATCTATTATCCCTTTCCCTGATCACAACCAGGTCAGTGCACTTCTGCTGATGTCCTGCTTGTAAAGCTGCTAGAAAACCCACAGGTGGATGGGTGTGTGTGTAATTATTGCTCTTCCCTTTGTCTGTCTAGTCTCCCAGGAACACATACCAGTCTGCTATGGGTAAGCAGGCTATGGGAGTCTACATCACCAACTTCCATGTCCGTATGGATACACTGGCACACGTGCTGTATTATCCCCAGAAGCCCCTGGTAACAACACGCTCCATGGAGTACTTGAGGTTCAGAGAGCTACCAGCAGGTGTGTTGTCAGTTCATGTTCATGGGACAGAAATACTGCTCTTTTGCTGTGTTTCAAACATGTCACAAATGGTGTGTGTAGAGTACCTGAACACTTAGCAAATGTGTGCAGTTTAAGAAATAAGTTTAGGTTAAGTGTTATCTTCTAGCTGGACACCTAGACTGCAGAAAATTTGTTGGTAGTGTTGCAGCTGAAACTACTTTACCCAAAAAAACCCTGCTAAAATCTAACTGAAAAAATGCATTTTCTATATTGATGTTTGATAGGTTTTTCACAAGGGGTCACTCTTGACTCTTTTTTCTACCCAGAGTTGAATTTGCTGATACTGCATGTTTTTGTGTGTGGGATGCAGAGATTTTATCTGAGAAAGGGCAGAATGGCTTCACTGTAGAGAGTGAAGCCATTCTACTCTAGCTCATTCTTCTCTGTAGAGAGTGAAGCCTACTTTGAGTTAAAATAGTGTCTGTCTGGGCATGTGTGCATTCTATCAAAATATTTTCTCTGCATATTGTAGGTATCAACTCGATTGTAGCCATTGCATCATACACAGGCTATAACCAGGAAGACTCTGTCATTATGAACCGTTCTGCTGTTGACAGAGGCTTTTTCAGGTAAGACTTTAAATTTTTTAACTGCTTGGAGTTAAAAGAAAAAGCTATACTGAGTTGTCCAGAGGCTGAAGAAAAGTTAATTTTATGCTGGAAGATGCCGTTCTCCAAATCTTTCCAACTTGAGAAGCATTTTAATTTTTTTTTAAATGGGGATGGAGGGAGCAACACAATGAAAACGGTGAATGTGCATCTTAGCAAAACACCATGCAACCTCACTGCTCACTTTGTCTTCTTGATCTTCCATTTTGATCTTTATTCTGTTTAGGGTCCTTTGTATCACAGTTTAATGAAAAAACATTTGGACTCTTCCCTGGTGTATTTTCATATCAGTCTTGCCAGTTACCAGAACAATGTTCCATCATTTTAGCATAGTCTTGTCTTTATTAGTGAGACAGTTGCTACCAGTTAGGATTGGAATGTTCCTCTCCTTAGAAGGAACTGCTGTTGGCACAGCTGGTGGCTGATGTGACTTCATGCATTATAGTATCTGAAAGCACTTTGATGTGCTGGCAACTGAGGCAGTAAACAAAAACTCTTAAAGCACCAGGAAGAACCTTATATTAAATTGAAAGTTTTTCTCTGCAGCTCAGTTGTACTGAGTGTAGCCCTGCAAGGTAGCAGTAGAAGCCTAAAAAAGTTTGCAAAATTGCATGCATAAGGAGGAAAGTAATATGAGAATGATATGCTGAAGATGTGAATAATCATTAGGAGTAATAACTACTTCTGTGGTGTCAAGTAGATACAAAAGTCTTCGCAGTTCATCAAAAATTAACCTGTTATCTTAGGTACTTTGGCAGTATCTGCAGAGTGACCATCACAATGCCCTCTGAAACTTCTCTGTGTGGTGGGTTGGTTTTTGTTTTGTCCTCAGTGAAGGTCAGATTAACAGGAAATCAGAGGAAATGTTGTGTGGCATGCGCTCATTATTTGGATTTGGTTGTCATTAGTAACAGCAGCCATAATGTGTGAAAATGAGATCTGGGGAAAATGATGCTGGCTTCACTGGAGAAGACTTT
Organism: Serinus canaria; assembly: GCF_022539315.1. Lineage (NCBI taxonomy): Eukaryota > Metazoa > Chordata > Aves > Passeriformes > Fringillidae > Serinus > Serinus canaria. Next base: position 18,200,729 of record NC_066317.1, read on the forward strand.
ATAACTTCATTTCAGGTCTGTGTTCTATCGCTCATACAAAGAGCAGGAGTCTAAGAAAGGGTACGACCAAGAGGAAGTTTTTGAGAAGCCTACACGTGAAACTTGCCAAGGTAAGAAAAAGGAGTGGTTTTAAATTAAGGTCTTGTGGGCAAAGTAGTGTTGAACTGATTCAGCATTCATTTTGGGATATATTAATACAGGCATTACTGTATTTTATAGAATTTACTGTATCAGTTGAGATATTTACATTAGATGGTTTAGCAGTTGTCTGAAGCTGCAAGCAGACTTGTTGAATTACTGCAGAACATCAAGAGGAGTATGTTGGAAAATTTGGGAGTCTACTTTTTTGTTTCCTTCTTCCCCCCAAGGTATGAGACACGCAATCTATGACAAACTTGATGATGATGGTTTGATAGCCCCTGGGGTACGTGTGTCTGGGGATGATGTCATCATTGGCAAAACAGTCACACTGCCAGAAAATGAAGATGAGCTGGAAAGCACCAACAGGCGCTTCACCAAGAGAGATTGCAGCACCTTCCTGCGGACCAGTGAGACTGGCATTGTAGATCAGGTCATGGTAACCCTGAACCAGGAAGGATACAAATTCTGCAAGATAAGGGTGAGCACTGGTGTTTGTGCTTTCTGCTTGAATGATCTCTGGTCTGTATTTAAGTTACCAATTGCATGTTTTCCTGTGGCTTACAGGTACGTTCTGTAAGAATTCCACAAATTGGAGATAAATTTGCTAGCAGACACGGTCAGAAAGGAACCTGTGGGATCCAGTACAGGCAAGAGGTAGTAATTTATTTTTTCTTCTTCTTCTGGAGATTTTACCTGTGATGATCTTAGCATTCTAACTGTCTTAAGTGAATTGTCTGTGGACTATCTACTCAGGTGCAATATTGACTTAAATGTAGCTAAAATATTTTTAGAAGGAGACACAGCTGCTTTTTACATATTTCCATGTCTTTTAAATTCTTTAAAAGACTTAATTTGGATCCAGGCACATACTTTTCCTAAACATGATGTTCTGAGAGGAACTGACTGTGTGTTTTCCTGTACTAGGATATGCCCTTCACGTGTGAAGGCATCACACCTGATATCATTATCAACCCCCATGCCATCCCTTCCCGAATGACCATTGGTCACTTGATTGAGTGTCTTCAGGGCAAGGTAAGAACAGTCTTCTATACTGCATGTCTCAGCAATATGAATTAAAAAATTAAAATTTGGTGGGGAATGCTGTATGCTTTGAGCTGCTTTTTTTTTTTTTTTTTTTGGTAAAGATAAACCCTATGTAGTAGGTGTTAATTCACTTAAAAATGATTGTTCTCCAGTTATTTGATAGCAAAAGGAAGGAGGTTTCTTAGGGAAGATGTACAGTCCTGTAAATTTTATCCACAAGGTCAGTGTGCTCTCTCATTTGTTGCTTTTGTTCCTGGCATTTTCCCCTGACCTAGAATAAGGAGAGGTAAAATTGTTTATAGTGTGTATTTTTTAAAATATGTGGCAGATAAACACAGCGAGATAGGGTACTACCATTGGTATGGAATCTCAAATTCCAGTATTAAGAGTTACAACTGTTTGAAACAGCTAAATGTGGTCTAACCAGTCCTTCAGAAACCTGACAAACTTTTCCAAATCTCTTCTCTGTAGGTGTCTGCAAACAAGGGAGAAATTGGTGATGCTACACCTTTTAACGATGCTGTCAACGTGCAGAAGATTTCCAACCTTTTATCAGATTATGGCTATCATCTAAGAGGAAATGAGGTATAATCAAAGTATCAATCCACTGTCATTTTTTTAATACACCTTTGATGGGAAGTATGGCTTACAATTGCATTGACTTCTTCAGGTCCTCTACAATGGCTTCACTGGTCGAAAAATCACATCCCAGATCTTCATTGGTCCTACCTATTACCAGCGCTTGAAGCACATGGTGGATGACAAAATCCATTCTCGTGCACGAGGGCCAATCCAGATCCTTAACAGACAGCCCATGGAAGGCAGATCTCGGTAAGATCCTGCTAGTTTCTTTGTGGGGTTTTGTTTTACTGTCCAACTTTTAGCCACACAAAGCTCCAGCTTTGCAGCTTAATTAGCTGACCCCAAATAGCCACCCATTTTTGCATGTGTTTGGCTTAAGATCTTGTATTGGGTGCAGGTGCCAAGGTTTTGGTAGCATGGGTACTGCTGGGGTGGCCTCTCAGAGAAAGGACCAGGGATTGCCCCATGCTGGACACAGCCACTTAGAGCTGGCCCTGGTAGCCCCAGTGCTGCCAGAGCTGAGCCCAGCAGTGGTGCTGGTAGCACCTCTGTGAGAATATATTTAGGAAAGGGTAAAAAATGGTGTGCACCAGCTGTGAGAGAGGAGTGAGGAAATGCAACAGGAATTTCAGGCTCCTGGTAGGAGGTATGATCTGTGGGGGACCCCTGCTGCTGCAGTCAGTTCCTGAAGGATTCTACCCCGTGGGAAGGGCCCATGCTGGAACAGTTTGTGAAGGACTGTCCCATGGAAGAGGCCACATGCTGGAGCAGGAAAAAATTGTGAGGAGAAGGAAGCAGCCAAGAGCAGCTGTGATGCACTGACTGCAGTCCCCATTCTCCCAGTCATCACAGGGAAGAGAGGAAGGAGTTGGCAATGAAGGAGTGAAATAACCTGGGAAGAAGGTTGGGGAGGTGAACATTTTAGTTTTGTTTCTCATCATTGTACTCCATTTTTAATGGGTGATAATCTCATTTTCCCCCTGCTGAGTCTGTTTTGTCTGTGGTGATAATTGATAAGCAATCTCCCTGGTTTTATCTCCACTCATGAGCTTTTCCATTTTACTTTCTCCCCATGTCCTGTTGACATGGTGGGGACCAGAGAGCTGTTTGGTGAACATTCTGGCAGACCCACCACAGATAAGCAGAGGATGATTTAATAGTACACTTCATTTTGCTGTATGGTTGTGCTGTGGCTGTCAGGCACCAGCTGTATAAATGCTCATCAGTAGTTATTAATGACTGTTTTCACAGTTTTATTCTGTGATGTTAGAGGAAAATTAATGCACTGCTTTTCTCCTGCCTTCCAATGCAGATACTTGTTCCAACAACAAGAACTGATTATTTTGCCAGTGAACTCAAAAGTTGAGGGTTTTTTCTGTTCCTTTTAGTGATGGTGGCCTTCGCTTTGGAGAAATGGAACGAGATTGCCAGATTGCTCATGGAGCAGCCCAGTTCTTGAGAGAAAGATTGTTTGAAGCTTCAGACCCATACCAGGTCCATGTGTGCAACCTCTGTGGAATCATGGCCATTGCAAACACAAGGACTCACACCTACGAATGCCGCGGGTGCCGGAATAAAACTCAGGTGCGTGTGGTTCTCATCAGCCATTGTTTCTCCTTGTGGGCAGGAGGAAATGCCACTTGAGTGAAGCAGGAGGATAGGGAAGTAAATATTTAAAGAAGCACCAGAACAATTGCTATTTTAGTTTCATAACTGTTTTAAGTGTTTATAGCGTTGTAGTCAATTTGGATGCTTCCTTATTAATTTTACAGTGTTGGCTTGTCACTTGGCAGGAAATGCTGCTCAGTGCAGAGTTTTCAGAGACTGTAAATGCTTGAGAGCTTGTTTTTAGAACTAAAACTCAGAATCACAGGAATTTAGAGGCATCGCCCTTGTGACTGTCCCATGAAGATATTTATGCTTGCAGAGCTGGGTCCCCATGGGAGGTCTTTTGTGCTGCACTTTGGTGGGGTTTTTTAGTTTAATAAAAGCTCTGCAGTGCATGCTTGGTTACAGAAGTGTGTCAAGGGACAGCAGTAGCAGGGATAAAAATAGTAGCCTTGAACAGGCTTCTTTTTGTGCCAAGGACTGACTGCTGCAACTCTGAACAATGGCACTGGGGTTACAGAGCGATGTGTGCTGGAAACCTTACCTGCATTTATGCACCTCAGGCACACTCTGCTGTGCACAGGTTCTATTAAATGCTTCTTGTTTAGGATCAGATCCCTTGGCTGCATTTTTATGTAAAAAATGTGTTCTGGAGAGCTGCTGTGTAGCCCCTACAGACAGGCTCAGCTTCTTTCTTGCTTTGGTACTGTCTGTGAGCAATTCTCCTTAAATGCTTTCATGCATAACTTCAGATTTGCTTTTAAGCCAAAAACTCAACAAAGTTATTTGTGTAGAGCGTGTGGAAGTTGATGCTTTATGAGTGTTTATCACAAGACTTTTGCAATCTCTTTCCAGATATCTTTGGTTCGAATGCCCTACGCCTGCAAACTTCTCTTCCAGGAACTGATGTCCATGAGTATTGCACCTCGTATGATGAGTGTTTAGCCTTAAAAGGGCTTTTTTTTTTTTAATTATGAGACTCAAGTGAAATACTCAGGTTTTGTTTCATTTTGTACACGTTGCATTCAAAATTACAGTTTTACTCATCTCCTGTGTGCAGTTCAAAAGTATGTTTATTTCCTGTAAATAGAATTAAAATTTGTAATCGAGCTTGTGAATCTATTTGTGTATCTGTGAAAGAAGTGTGCAAGCAAATTGGGACTCAAAGAAAAAGGGAGTTAAGAGGGACTGATTAGTCAGCTAGAAAAAGCCAGAGCTTGCAGCTTTCCAAAATACTAATTTAAAACTGTGCGTAAGTGAAAGTCCTCACATCACAGCTCTGCACCATCATCTGTGGAAAAACAAAAACATGTTACACTCTGTCCTGTTCCAAGGGGGAATATTGCAACTTTGGCAACAGCTTTGGGATCTCTTGGCTGAGGATGAGACCTGACCCCTCCTTCCTTCCTGCCTTCTTTCCTTCCCTCCCTGCTGCAGGGGATGATAATAGACATGTTTTTCTGTGCTGAGATCACCTGGACATGGCACACAGACTCTCAGTGGAACTAGGATGTCTGGCAGTTTGTTCCATCAACTTTACCAATTTCCTTTAAAGTGGCAGTCTACATTTACTTATCACTTAGCTCCAGATGCCTCAGAGCTTTCCTACAGCTGAAAAGAACCAGATGCAGCATGTGCTGGGTGTGTACAAGAAACAAACTGTTCTAGGGTATAAGCTTGCTGTTCATGGCACAACTCAGTAAAACTCAATTTCATTCACATCCATAAATAAGGTGTTTGAAAAGGGATTAGAGACTACCTTAAAACCATTAGCAAAGTTCCTGTGCATGATATTTGGATTCATTGTAAGCTCTCATTTCAGTGCCAGGTGCTGCTAATGTTCTTCTAAGGGAAGTATTTCAGCTCTTCACAGACATAAGGACACAAAAAGTCAAGACTGTATAGTTTGGGTAAAGCTAGCAGGGATTAAAACTAAGGATTACATCCAGTAGGGGATTTGGGCAGTACAGTATTCTCTAGCCAGGTGCTTTATTCCCTGTCCCTCTGCCTCTCGCAGGGTTACAGTTACTGTTCTGGCTCTCCAGATTTATTCCTAAGCACATCATGGTGGCTGTGGTGCTGAGCCATCCTCTGCAGCTGGGATGAGGGTGGCTGGTTTGCCACCAGCTTTGCACACAGCCTAGCAAACAGGACATGCTGTGGCAAATCTCCTGAGGTTTCACATCCCAGCATGCAGAGAACATGGCAGGAACTGGAATGTCTGCTGTGCCAATACTGCTCTCAGGAGAGAGAGGAACAGGTTTGAAAGCATCCAAACAACACTGAAAGGATGATACAAATGTGGAAACCCACTGGAAATTGCTATATAAAAAACCCAGAAGGTGTTTCCTAATGTTATTTCTGTATTTCCAGTATTTTACAGCATGTGGGGAGGGTTATTTAACAATCCCTTGAGAACTCTAACAGCTAAAATTTCCTGGAATGTTCTGTCAAATGCAAAAACCTGCATGTTAAACTGGTATTTCTAGTGGTGGGGGGAGGGTTTGTTGGGTTGTTTTTTGGGGTTTTTTTGAAAGTGTTAAACAGGGGTAGTCCTTTTGTATCAAATAACAATAAACTGTCAGGGCAGAGAGCTGCTGAGTGTTCAGCCACACTTACCAACCTTTGGTCAGGGCTATTTCATGCAGAGTCTCCACAACGTGGATTTTCGCAGAAGCTGTTGCCTCTCCTTTGGCATTTGATGCATGGCACTCATATTCCCCAGCATCCTCTTTGCTCAGAGGAGATATCTAAGGGAAGAAACACACCCCACTCCATAAGTCAGCATCCCGGGCACTGGCAGAGGTGACTGTTTTCAGGTATCTTACAGAACTTCTTTGTGTCAAACACTGTCCTCCCCTCTACTCCCCCTCTGATTTTGCAAGTGGATGCACTCTGCAAAATGCTGCATGATAGACAGAGGAAGGGTGCATGCAAGGTAAGACTGCATGGTAAGACTGGAACCAGCAGCCACCCTTATCCTTCATCTTTAACTCACACAGGTTTTCCTCCAAATTCCCTGTCTGTTGCCATTTGTCTGCTGTCCTGTTCTCTGTCCACAAGCAGTTTGCAAACTGCACTCTGCTGCCTGTGCAGCTCTGTGCACACACAGAGTACTCACCAGCACCCAGCCAGTCACTTCGTGTTTCTCAGGGCCCCCACGGGTCTGGATAGCCAAGTTCTCCCGGTCCCCAGGCAGAAGCTCCATCCTCTGGACACCATACTGTCCTCGAATTATCTAAACAGAGGGGCAGGAATGGGTAAGAACTTTGTGGCTAACTTATGCTGGAACTGCATGCTGAGCCATACCTGCACACAGATCAACATTAGATACACATGGATGTGTTTTATGCAGCAGCAGTGTCTTTCCAGTGTCACAGTTTGACCTAGTCCTCTGTGTAGTGCAGCCACACCACCCCAGTGCCTCAGCCCTGAGGCTGGGTTCCTGTCACCTCAACAGAGTGGCCCAGTTTTCTGGGATGGAGGATGGGCAGTGGGGTGTGCCAATATGCCTTGTGCTGATCTGGCCTCACAGAACTTGGTGTGTGCCCAAGGGTGTGTTCAGTGACTGCTTCTGCTGCTGCAAAGCAGGCAGTCCCTCCTGGTAGGCACAGCATCAATGGGAAGCAGCACTGCAGTCTTTCCCCAGTGTCTGAGCCCAGAGCACAGCACAGATAAGTGGTGCTCAGCCCTTGTTACCACCAGGTCAAGCAGTCTCTCAGCCATGAGGAAGAGGCATGAAAAGCAGAACAGCACTGACAGTGTAAACTCAGCATCTATTCATAAACAAGCAGAACACGCTGCCTGAGTCAACAAGCCCACACTGTGCTTACCTGACAGTCTGCTCTTGAACCCCTACGAATAAAGCTTGCTCTCTTACAGCAAATTTCAGGCCAATCTAGTTTTTTTTCTCCATAGTATCCTTAAGCAGTAATGTTTCAGCCTAATTTTAAGACCCTTCACAAGTGTGCACAAACCTGTGGCACTCGAGGGGGCTGCAGGAGCCAAGCAATGCCTCTCAGCCCTACAGCCAGGATCCTCTCCATCCAACACTGGCCCCCATCCTAAGCCAGATGTTACCAGTGCTGCCAAAATCAACATGCTGCTGGCTACTGGAGCTAAATGACTGCCCCATGTGGTTCCTGTTCCCAACGTGGGCGATGTCTAGCCACCTCAGAGTCACTGCTGCCAGCAGGGTGAAGGTGAAGGCAGGTCAAGGGACATTCCCTACATGCTCCGAATACCAGGCGCTACCAAGAGAAACACGAGTCCTGTCCTGGCTCGGGATCAACAAGAGTTTATTTGCTAAATAATGTCTAAGAACTAAGCAAAACCAGATGTGTGGGGGTGGACAGAACTGCAGAGATGAGAGAACTCATCAAAGAGGTGTGTTTCTACAGAGATCTGCTATGGCCTTTGTGCTTACCAGGCACTTTCAGCCACCTCAGGTTTGCTGAAAGAGCTCCTAGCAGGGCCCTTACCTTGTTCCAGATGAGGACAGGGGTCGGGATGCCAATGACTTCACAGCTCAGGTAGATCTGTGCTCCTGTCACATTCCAGATGTCCTTAGGAGGAGTCACTATGGAGGGTCCTGCAAAAAGGGAGAAAAGCTTTAAAGTCCCAGGTGACTGCAAGCCTGCCTCCAGAAAAAGCCTTTTAAGTGGGAGCCAGTCATGGTTTTGAGGATGAGGTGAAGGTGATCCCTGCTAGGAGCAGAGTTCACCAGACTGATCCCACATCACAACACTTCTCTCTCCAAAGTGACACACATCCCCAGCCTTGAGCTATCCAGACTGATGGGCACTTGCCCCAGATGAAAAATCAAGTGTTGAGCAGTTCAGGTGATGAGTCCTCCTCCTCACAAGGTTGAGGTTAGAAGTGAAATGCTGTTTGTATTCTGTTATTCAGGGGCTGAGCAGAACTGTACCAACTCTGGCCTGCTTACCATGCAGTCACCAAGTCAGCTGGCATGGAGGAAAGGACCCCGAGGAGACAGTGTGCATCCCACTCTGTCATGCCATGAAGAGCTTGCCCAACTTTGCAGCATCATTTCTCCCAGCATGATTTCAGTGTGGGCTAGCAGAATTCCACGTTGTGCTGCTCCTGTTTTACCTGTGTGCAATGCTCAGCCAAGGAAGGCTGGCTGGGTGGTGGCAGAGCTCTCCATGGGTAAGATCTGGGAAGGGGGAAGGTGAATGCAGAGCTCTGTTGTTCTCCAGAGAGCTCCAATTCCTGGTTAAATAGAGAGTTGCTTTTAAAGCAGATCAGAGCAGAGTTGTTTTGCAGATCTGGCTGGAGATGTTTATCCCTCAGGCTGGGAAATGCTGGAGACATAACCAGCCATATCCCAGGAAGGGAAGAAAGGCCGTTTCTGTTCAATCCCTCTTTAGCAAGGCTGTTTTGTAGAACTCAGCTATTAATTCCCTGTAATAGGAAGTGCAGACCAAAGGAGCATAGAGTGTTTATTTCCAGTTATTGATAGTTCTAAGAACACCACAGTCAGCTTTCCCCCTTCTGTTCTGAAGATGCAGGCAGTAACAGGAAACTAAAGCTCCCATTACACTCCATCAGGAGAAGGCATTTCCTATGCAGACAGGTACTCCAGACCCAGCCTGACAGAAGCTCCTGGATATACTGACTCACAGACCACACACAGCCATTCCCATTCCCAGTAAAAGAGGGGCAGATATGGATCCTAATGCTCCTTATGGGGTCCTGAATCTGCATTGATTTCAGCCCTGCATGTGCACTCTACCCTGCAGCCCTGTTGCAGACAGTGGGGTGCAGGTTTCAAGTGCATCCCACTGCACCAACATCTTCCAGCAGAAAGCTGGTGGCTTCTTCCTCCTCATGATCAGGGGCAGACCCACACTAGGAGCACAGCCAAAGGGTATCAGCCATGCTTTTATTTTAGCCCAAGAGATGCTGAGGTGGTTCCCTGCTCCCGAGCAGCTGGTGCAAACCCAGAAAAGTGTTTGCTCTTCTCTTTCAAGACTTCTCTCTCCAGGAATGACTCTCTCCAGGACAGCCTGCTGGAGGGAAGCTGCTTAGAGACTAGGGGTGGCTGCACTCAACATTCTCTGTTACAGAAGTATCCCAGTTCTGATTTTTAACAGAAGGCAGCTGTGGAGAAGCAGAAAAGTTTTATGTGGGCGATGGTTGAAACCACACCTAATAGTCAGCACAGGCTGGTTTCCTGGCAGACACCACAACCCAGGTGCTCCTCATCAGCACAGAGATGAGTCTCTCAGCTGAGAAGAGGATTTAAGCAGCATTTCAACACCCTACTGTAGGGTACTCCCCTGAGTACCCTACAGTAGCCGGTCCATTGCCATCTGCAGGATGGGGCTGCCTCAGGTCATGCACTCTGCTCCCCTTACCCAGTGCAGCACTTCCTGCACAGCCCAGCTGTTCTTTTTTCTGGTGTCCCTTAAACAATAGGGACAATAAGGTGCTTGGAAGCTGTGATGGGACACAATGTCCCCAGGCAGCTCAGCTGGACCCATGCTCTGTGAGGGGCTGATATGCACCCAGCAGAGCCTGCTGCTGCTGCTGTTATTCTATTATATTCTGTTCCATTATATTATGTTGTCCAGCCCTCCACATGCAAATTGGCTTTCCTAAAGCAGAGCCTGGGACTTGTCCCTGGCTATCAGGGCTATGTCTGTCCCTGCAGGACACCATCCTACCACTGGGGTTCTTCCTTGAGGCAGGAAAAACACAAGTGCTCCCCAGTGCTCACCATCTGGCACCACAGAAAAGGAGAGATCCTCACTTTTACATTAAGAGCCAGGTGGATGTTAAGGCACTGTTGTGCTCTTCCAGGACCTGGCTCAATTCTCCCCTGGTTGGGAACTGGCAGCATTCAGCACACCACTAAATCCACTGCCTGAGGTGTCTCAGTCTTGGTTACTGCCAAGTTTCCCCCTGTGCCAAGAGTTCAGGCATCCACTTGCCCAGGGGTGTTTATTCACCCTGCCAGGATGAACAGGTCACACCACGATTTTACAGCAGCAATTGAAATCAGGCAAAAAGAGACATGGAATTTCTACCCACCTCCTCAGTGAGGAGACATTGTTTATCTCCTTGGACAGGGGAATTGCCTGCACAGCTTCACAGCAAAGCCCTGTCTGGCTTGGCACAGCAGCCACAGCACAGTGAGAGCTTGGCTGTTACAAGCTTGTCCTGAGCTCGGGATGTACATCCTGATCCAACCAGGCAGAACATGACGTTCTACATTTGGCTGCAAAATGAGCTGGAAGCATCCACAGGCCTCTGCCTGTATCTGACACAGCTCTGTGGCCAGGAGGGAATACACATCCTGAGAGATGCAGCAAGTGTCATGGGAAAAGTCACTGTGCTCCCTCTGGACATTTGACTTAAATCCATACCCAAAACTCTAGAGCTGGGCTCTTCCGCCACTAAAAATAAATGAGAAAGGCCAAGAAGTCACCAGATTTAAAGTCAAGTCACAACTGGCCACAGCAGTAGCTAAACTCTCAGCACAGTGGGCTGACACCCAGGTGCATGGCAGTCACCCTGCTTGCTGCCTGTGCTGGTCCCAGTCATGCTCAGCCCTCGGAGTGGACAGAGATGGACAGATGATATGGCAACTTGACGCAGCGGGAGAGGCAGGGGATGGCAGAGCCTTGCAAGCACTTCAGAAGATGTGAGGACATTCCCTCCTCCAAGTGCCCCTCTTGCTTGCTTCAGGAGTTCTTGTGAAGGGAGCAAAGCTGAGATTGGAAACCAGCCCACCTTGTACAGAGCAGATGTCTTGATTCTTGCCAGCAAGGAGTCCCCCTGCCATCATCCCACAGCCTGCAGCTCGGGGGCCTGGCTGCTCTCCTGGCAGCACTGCCCACAGAGGGAATGGTTTCTGCATCAGCTTCCTTCAGGCTGGGCACCTCAGGGCTGCACCTGCCCAAAAAAATGGTCCCCAGCACCCAGGTGGCTGAGTGATCCCCACTGTCCTGCCGGGGACACTGTGGATGTACAGATGCTCCCTGACTGCACATGAGCTCCTTAACCAGGATGACAGCCCGGGCTGTTGATGGAGATTAGCTGCTCTCCACAGGCACTTCAAGCATTTCCTCTGTGCTCTGCCCATTGTTTGTAAAACAAACAGCTCTCCCTGGCCCAGGAAGGCGCTTCTTACAGAGCCCCAGAGCTCATTCACCCTGGGACAGAGCCTGAAAACACTTTTTCTGCAGCTTGCAGGGAACTGACAGCCTGTGTCATGTCAAAAATAGCAGCTGGAAAGGCGTTCCCATTGTTCTATGTAGCTGCTTTTCTGCCACAGCAACGTGCACAGCAGAGCCTCTGGCATCCTTGACGAGGATATTATTATTGGATATTATTTGGATATTATTGGACATGAGGATATTATTTGGCACCTCTTCCTGACACCCCTCCTGCACCAGGCACCCCTTTTGTGCCCAGCCTCAGCTGGCAGAGACCTGGCATCTCCCAGCCCACCCACTTGTCCCTCACTGATTCCTGGATGGTCACTCACAGCTGAGGGTGAGAGGCTCCTCACCAATCTTCCTTTGCTGTTCACACACACAACCCAATAAAAACCACACAGCAAGCACAGCAGTAACTTTCTTTGCTAAAATCAAGGGGCCTACAGGTATGTGACTAAAGGCAAAAATCAGCTGGCCATTAAGCACCATGGGCTATGTCCTGGTGCTTGGGAGTACCTGGATGCCCAGACCATGAACACATGAAGCCATGTGCCAAGGCTGAAGCTCACATGGGTGTCAGCCTGGCTCCCAGGCAGCACTGCACTGCCCTGCCACAGCCCCAGGTCACACACTGGCTGGGAACACTCCCCAAGAGGACAAACTCAAGCAAAAGCTGAACATTGTTCACTCTCACAAGCTATTGCAAGTCTGAAAATAAACCAACTCCAGTCTCCTGCGTTGCTGGTAAAGTACTTTCCCTTCAAAATTACTTTAAATGGAAAAAGGGAAACCTTCCATAAGCAATGGACATCCAGTCATGTTAGCTGGCATGGCCTCAGCTGCTCCCTCCCACGTCAGTGCCCTGTGAGAGGCAGCAGCAGACGGGAAGTGTGGGCAGCTCCCAGCCTTCCCCACTCCCAAAGCAAGCAGCCTGCAGCCTTCTGGCAGATGAACAAACCTCCTCTGTTACCTTCTGAAGGCATCTCTCATCCTCCTGCAGCCTGTCTTGGAGGACACTAAGGAGTCACAGGAGGGAGTCAGTGTTGGATGCTGTGCCTGTTTGGGTGCTCCTCCCCAGACTTCAGCAGGCTCTGGAAAGGCTGCAAACACGAACTCAGCTTTGGCCCAAGCCCTGCAGACTTGAGCCTGAGTCAGCTCGGTGAGGAAGGGCCCTGGGCCACCATCACTGTGCCATGGAGCAACTCCTGCCCTGCACAGCACGGAGCCCAGCGTGGTGCACACCACTGCTGCTGGAAACCCCAGCCCTGCTGTGGTACCGTGGGCTGGTAAAAACCACCCTCTCTGCAGAGACCTCGTGCATGACCTTTGTCTCACAGAATCACAGAATGGTGTGGGTTGAAAGGGACCTTAAGGATCATCTACTTCCATGAGCTAAAGCCTGGAAAGAATGTGAAAATGGAGACAGAAAAAAGGCATGGCAGCATTTCTGCATGGAAAAGCAAGCAGGGCTTTCAAAAATCCGACCTGATTAGACTTGTTACGTGGTAATCTCCTATTTAGTTCTAACCTCAGCCAACCTCAGCCCAACAAAGGATTAAACACATTTTTTAAAACACAGCATGCCTTTCCAGCAACAGAAAAAACAAGCATAGGGTGGAATTTGCTGATCAGTAGTCATTCTTTCCTAGTGAATTTGGGTATGCTGTGATGATTGAGAATGAAGACACAGGTGAAATACAGGACCCTCCTGAGCAGTGAAGCTTTTGCATAGTCCCTGGCATACTGCTGCTCTCTAGGACTCTGACTAGTAATATATTCAAAAATTCCATAGCAGCTTTTAGCACAGTAACCATGAAAACTCAAGCTCCAATGAACCAAAACCTTTTCAAATAGTGGAATGCCTTTTAAGGAGGAATTTATGACCTGTGCTGTAACGGTGGAAGTCCCCAAAGTTACACATTAATTTTAAATCACCCGTCTTTTTGAACACTGAGAGCAATGAACAGCAGTGTTGAGGAGTCAGTCATGAAACACAAGAGTCCAGGAAGGCTGGATGTGTTTTTAAAAATTAATTGTTAAATATTCAGGCTGTCCCCAAGTGTAGAACAACCAGGGGGAAAGACCAGCCTCATTAAAGAGAGAACTTAGGCGGGAATTTAGGGAAAAAAAAGGAGAATCTATCACTGCTGGAAGAAGGGCCAGGTAACATGGGAGGACTATAAGGATGTTGTGAGGTCATGTAGGGAGAAAATTAAAAGGGCCAAAGCCCAACTAGAATTATTTTTGGCTGCTACAGTTAAAGACAACAAAAAAAAGTTTCTATAAATACATTGCCAGCAAAAGGAGGGCCAAGGAGTGTCTCCATCATTGGCTGAATGCAGAGGGTAGTGCAGGGAGTGGGGATGAGAAAAAGGCAGAGGCACTCAATGCCTTCTTTGTCTTAAATATCAGGGCCAGCTGTCCTCAGGATACCCATCTCCCAGAGTTGGAAGTTGGTGATGGGGAGATGAGCAAAGCCCCCATAATCCATGAGGAAATGATTCGTGTCCTGCTCTGCCAATCAGGCACTGACAAGTCTGTGGGCTCTGATGGGAACCACCCCAGAGCACTCTGCCACAGGCTCTCAGGATGCAGCACAACAGTGCTGGAAAGATCCAGCTACAACAGCAACGTTTTCCTTTGCAGTGGAAGCCAGCAGGTAGCAGGCCACCACTGCAGGACCCCCACTCCCACCTGATGAAGAAACTCAAACCAGATTCCCAGGAGAATCAGGGAACTGGGTTCATTTCCAACCAAGATAACTCAGCAAAAACTTTTCTAAATCTTTCCCCAGCAAAGACAAAACCACTCATGAAATGTGTATATTCTTCTAAGTCCCTTAAATCCAGAAAAGGGAGGATGGAAGGAAAGAACTAAAGCAATCTCTTGTTAACAAATCTAGAAGAATTTCTTGCAAAATGTGCCTGGCTATGAGCTATGTTTTGTGGTGTCTAGAGTTGGGGGCCTTTGTATTTAAGGCAGCTGTATCAGGAGATGAGCTAATCTCAGTGATAACAGCAGTCTGCCATTTCCCACAAGCTTTTTTTCTCCCAAACTCCTGTTTTTGCTCTACTCTGGTGGTGGATTAAAAAAATAAAACAAACCACCCTCAAAACTATGACATTTCTGGCAGAGCCTCAACAGCTGAATTTGGATGGAATGAGCCAACAGATGTGATTCATGTCCCTCGTTTTGAAGTTGACCTGTGGGAACCTGGCACTTCTTTGTTTGCAGCACAGATGAACCTTTATGGAACAGTGAAGTATCAGCAAAGCAAAACCACTGATGGGGTAAATTGGCAGGAATTTGGAGGGGAGATATATCTGCCCCTGCGGCTGCCAGTGTCCACAAGAGCCTGGCAGTCACAATCCTACATCCATCAGTTTTTTTAAACCCTGTGGACAGCCAAGAAACCTCACACCCACCTTCTTCTGTGTCCCAGTGCTGGAAAAACACTTTCCTGGAGCCACAGAGTTTTAAACCACATTCAGATGAATAGAAATAAAGCAGACTGCTTGGCAAGCCAGAAATTTACCCTTCACACAGAGAGGCCCTGAGTTTCTGCCCCCAGGGAGGTCTTTGTAGGTAGGCTCAAAGCAGCACCAGTTCCCCTGAGAGTGAACACTGTCCTCTGAAGTCTGCTGACAGCTGCTCTGTGGTACACTGCATTTGAGCAAGTATAAGAGTTTGGCTTCCACCAAGAGAGAAGGGAGTGTTACACAAAGAGAAAGTCTTGACTGACAACAGCAAAACAACCTGAACACCCCAACCCTCTTGGAACAAGCATTTTAGGGACTTCAAACCACATAGAGAGGCAACATTTCCAGCAGTCACATCTCTCAAAGCAGGTATCTGCTGGCAGCTAATGATAAGAAACACTCAGCAGTATTTGTCCCTTCCCTCATTGGTTGGGCAACAAGTCAGTGCCTGGTACTTTTCAGCTCAGAGATCATCATCAGGAATCCTGATAGCTTTTTTTTAATGGGGGCTGGTGCTTTGAGGTTATTCTTCTGCCTGGCTTGAGCTGAGCCACGCAACGCTAATTCTTTATGCCAGCTGGCTTTGCATGGCAGTGGGTACCACAGTCCTGCCCCAGGTCCTAGCTGGCTGCAAACAGCCTCAGTGTGAGCACTGCAAATTGAATTTCAGCCTTCTTTCCTGAAGCCACCAACTCCTCAAGAGGCACATCTGAACATCTGTGCACAGCTGTGTGACAGCAGTGACAGAGGGCAGCTCCCCAGCTGTCAGAGCAGCCTCCCCTCCTGCCAAGGGGGCCACCAGAGGAGGCACCCCAGACTGCCTGTACCTGCCCCACCAGCAGGCTTCTGCTTTGTGTCTGGACCTGCCCTGCCTGCAATACCTGGAGGCAGACCTGAGCTGCATTTTCATGGGCAGAGAGCAAACAGACAATCTGTTTAAAGGCAATGTAGAAAGCAGATGAAAAACTTCACAGCACCCACCTCCTGCATCCTCAGCGCTGCAATTAGCTACAAAGAGGCTGCTGGGACACACAGGTAGAGATGGAATGCAGGCAGTGGTGCCCTGGCAGGGAGCAGGGCAGACCCAGGGCCAGCTCTAAATGCAAGAGTGAGGCAAAGCAGGAGCCCAGCCAGTAGGGAGCATCATGGCATCACTGCCTGCTTCCCCAGAGCAAAAAGGCAGGCAGCTTTTTCTGCTGGCACAGCACCAAGAGCAGCCAGGCTGTTTCAAGGAGTTGCCAGTCAAGTAGGATGCCTTTTTCCAGACATCCCCAACAGTCCTGCCCACATAAAACCCACTCCAGAAAGGACCAGCTGGACCACTCCATCTGCCAAGTGCAGGTAGAGCAAGGGTTATTTCCATCCTTTCAAACTCTTCTCAACTGTGTCTTCCTTTGCCCTCCAGCAGGAAGTTTTGGCTGCGGCAGAATTACCTTTTTCAGCATGGCTTCATGATTTCTGTACAAAACATAGACATCCCATTTGAGAGATCTGGGAAACAATCAAGAACAAGGTCAAGGCAAATTCTGCAGGGCTGAGAATGTGCTCATTCCTTTTGCTATTTAATATCAAAGAAAGCTCCATCAGGATGTGCAAAACAACTCTTCCCCCTTCAGCTCCATTTGAACAAAAAAAAAAAAAAAAAAAAATTTAAAATCCCAAGAGCAATCAAACACAGTTAGGACTCACTGCTGAAAACATGTTTCTTGATCTCTTCTTAGATACTATCTTGAAAGGCTGCTCTCTCTTGGAAAGGACGTGTGAGGGCATGCAGACACCTCAGAGTCGATCTACCACAAGCAGGAAGCCCAAGAGCTCTATCACCCAAGGACTTCTTTCTGTGCAAAATCTGTCACAAAAATGACTGATCCTGCCTGTTTGTGGTCTCCCTGTGCTGGATCCCACCCTAGATAGTGCCTTAAGGAGATCACATCTGTTTGTGATGGGAAATGGCAAAAAACAGAACTCCCACTATTTGACTCCCACAACATTCAGGTCCTTCTAGAAACCTAGAAA
This sequence comes from Serinus canaria, assembly GCF_022539315.1. Classification (NCBI taxonomy): domain Eukaryota; kingdom Metazoa; phylum Chordata; class Aves; order Passeriformes; family Fringillidae; genus Serinus; species Serinus canaria. The sequence continues at coordinate 18,217,785 of NC_066317.1, forward strand.
AGTGTCATCTCCTCTCTGGAAAGATACTGGAAAAGGCTCTATCCTGTCAGGCTGATGGGATGAATGTTCTCTCCTGTCAGTGTTTCAAAATCCATACGAAGATTACAACTCCCCGCCCTTCCCACCCAATGCTCCTAGCTGCCTGGAGGCCCTGAGGGATAGAGAAATACTTCCAGCTGTCTAGCATGGCTGTTGGATGAGTCCCTGCCTCTGCTGCAAGGCACAGAGCAGTGCACATCCCCAGAAGGCCCACGGCACAAGGAAGGCTCATGCAGCTGAGGGAAATCTCCAAAGGGTCAGTTGTGACACCCCTGCTGAGCAGCCCACATCCATCCTGCTCCCTTCCCTGACACGCTGGGTCAGAGCTCTCCCAGCAGCAGAAGCCAAAAGAAGAATTGGTCCCCTGAAGGATGGAGGACAGAACATTTTGCCAGTTGCTCTGCATCACATGCTCCGGTGAAATTCCTGAACAGGTAACAGCCTGCAAAGGCGTCTTGCTGCAGATCTGCACACCTGAAGAGGCCTTCTCCAAGGAAGGGATGCAGTTTGTGCATGGAATGGTTGTCCCACTCTGAAACCCAATGTTTGCATTGACCTCATCAAACTCTGTCTCCATAGTCTGGACCAAAGCCCCACCAGGTCAGACCAGCATCCAGTCTGGGACAGACACCAGGAAGTGCAGGCAAGGGTGGGAACAGGACCTCAGAAGTATCAATACCTACTTTGCAATGAACTCATATTACTGTGGGCAAGACAAGTGAGAACACAGCCTTCTTCTCAAGTGCACACCCGAAGCATGACATCTTTCAAACCCATCTGCTCACTTGTCTGGGCTGGCAGAGCCAAGAAGCAGCACACACTTTAGGACTCCTGAGGCCTAAAATGGGCAGGAAAGGCTCTTGCCAAATACTAGACACAGGCACAGACTGAGGCCATTCTCATCTCATTCCACATTGCCCCGAAGGCTGAAATTCCTTCCCTCCAAGAGTTAATACTGTACCACACTGTTTCTGGCTAATATGTAAGCCTAATGCTTTGGACAAGGTTTGTGAAAAGCCACACAGGGCATTTAATGGGCAACGTCAAAGCGCATAACCCAGTCCTCACCCAGTTTTTCATGCCTGCCTTGGGAGTTTCAGAAACATTTTTTTGCAAAATACTTGGCCTCAGTTATGAGAAGCAAGAGGAGGAGGAGGTGGAGGTTGTGACCTGCAGATACTGTGTTTATGAGAACACTCCTCCACCAAAACAGCACTGGCGCTGCAATCTCGTCGTTGAGATGTTTAGTATATGGTTTGCGTGCTATGCCTTACTCCTCCCTCCCTCCCGGCAAAAACTACTCTCAGAGGGCAGAACTTCTAGTAGAGGCTCCACAGCAGAGCAATTTCTTCCTTGAGCACCATCCCTAAGAAAAAGCTTGGGATGAATCAAGCTCCTGGTCAAAAATGCTGCAAGTGCAAACCGCTACGTGCAGCTCACAGGAAAGTCACTGTTTTCATTTAGAACCAAAGCGAGCCAGTGAATGCTGGCTCTTAATTTCTGTGGCTTTCACATCCATTTAATCATTTCCTTTCCTCTCTGCTCGCAACCATCCCGGGAAGAACACTCCCCTGGACAGTTCACCCCTTTTGTTCCATCTCACAGCAGCCCAAATTGCAAGCTTCAGGCAAAGTATGAAAAGTGAGAGCGTGTGGTTCTAGGGCCGCTGGAAGCCAGCAGTGAGTGCCCAAGTTCCTCTGCGTTTCTGCGCCTCGTCCGAAGTGTTACTCCAAGTTTAGGCAGCGCCATCCGACTGGGACTCTCCAGTCCATTTAAGGGGGCTCTGAAATCACGTCCATTTCACAAAGAAGCACCCCGACGGGATAAATCGGCAGGAGGAGCGCTCGGGAGGCGCGGCGTTTGCCCCGCGAAACCGGGCAGCAGAGAAACCGGCCATGCCCCGTCCCGCACCCGCCCGCCCCGCTGCGCGCCCCGCACCTTGCTCGCAGGCTCCCTTGCTGCGCTGGCTGATGGCGGGCTCGCCGCGGCTCTGTGCGCGCAGGCTGGCGGCGCGGAGCTGGCAGCCGCTGCCGTACGTCTGCCCGTCGCTGCCGCACACCGGGTAGCGGCTCTTGCAGAGGCACACGCCGGACGGGCCGCCGGCGGGGGGAACCGGGCCGCCCTTGGCTTTGCGGCGCTGTCGGCTCTTCACGCACTCGAGGCCGGGGGCGCAGCGCCCCCCGGCAGCGCCGCCGCCGCCGCCGCACGCCTCGCCCTCGCCGCGCCCGCACTGCCAGCAGCAGCCGCAGGCGTCCCGCACCCGGCCCAGCGGGCAGCCCCGCGCCGGCAGCGCCGGGCACCGCGCCGGATCGCAGGGCCCGCAGCCCCCCGCAGCCGCCGCCGCCGCCGCCGTGCCCGGGGCGGGCACCGCCAGCGCCGCCAGCAGCAGCGGCAGGAGCAGCAGCGGCATCGCGGAGGGCGGCATGGCGGCACGGCGCCGCCCGCCCGCCGCAGCCGCTTAAGCCGCGGCGGGGAAACCCCTCCCCGGCGGCGCCGCCCCGGCCCCGGTCACGGCCGCGGTCACGGCCACGGCCACGGCAGCGGGGCACCGCTGCCATCCCGCGGCCGCCGGACACTCCGCGCCGCCGGCTGAGCCCTTCGTGCGCTGTGCCTCCCGGCTGTCCTGCACTCAGCTCCGGCATCCCCTCTGCTCCCCCTTCTACTTCCAGCAGAAAGAGAGCCGTGAGAGCGGGCTGGCAGCCGGCCGAACACGAGCCAGCTGTGCCCAGGCGGCCAAGAAGGCCAATGGCATCCTGGCCTCGGTCAGTAAGTGCGGCCAGCAGGCTCAGGGCAGAGATTGTCCCCCTGTACTCGGCACCTGGAGTGCTGCATTCAGTTCTGGGCCCCTGACTACAAGAAGGACATTTGAGGTGCTGGAGCATGTCCAGAGAAAGGGCAACAAGGCTCATGGAAGGTCTATGAAGAGCATGTCTTATGAGGAGGGGCTGAACGGTTTGTTTAGAAGGTTCTGAAGGCATTCATTGCTCTCTACAACTCCCTGAAAGAAAGCTAGAGTGAGGTAGGGGGTCTGTCTCTTCTGCCGTGCCTGAAGTGAGAGAATGAGAGGAAAAGGCTTTAAGCTAAGGCACATTCTGTGCTAGATAGAATTCAGACTAGATAGTGAAACATTTTTCACTGTTAGGGTGAAAAGTTTCCACTGAGGCACTGGAATTGGTTGCACTGGGAGATGGTGGAGTCACCTCCCTGGAGGTGTTTAGAAGGCATCTGGATCTGGTGCTGGGTGATGATTTAGTGGTTTGGGGTTACAGTGGTAGTGTTGGATGGATGGTTGAATTTGATGATCTTAAAGGTCTCTTCCAACCTTGATGATTCCATGACTCTTACCACCCCACTCTTGCCTCTGGCTGTGGGGGACTGCCGAGGTGCTGGTGAGCCTGTCAGGTTCCTTCAGGAGTAGAGGCAAGGAAGAAAAGGAGAGCTGTCTGGTTTCTCCTGTCCATTCTTGAGACAACATTGCTTTCTGCTGCCTTCTTTTACCTTAGCTTGTGGCTCCTGCCCTGGAATGGCTCCTGAACAGTCTCCTAGAGTGGGGGGTTGTTGCCACCAGCAGAAACTGGGACTATTCCTCAGGCAGCAGTGGGCAATGTTGCTGTAAAAACAGTGTCCTGAAAGTGCCAAACCTAAAGCACTGCAGTGCTGATAAACCCCTCAGGCAGAGGGGCAGCAGGACAGCACATCCCCTGCCCTCCTGCCTGCCTGTGCCTGTGGGAGCTGCCATCTCCTGCCCGAGATGGTGTTCAGCCTTTGTTCTGCCAGGGCCTGCGCAGGGGAGCTGCTTTGGCACTCCAGGGAGGAGAAGGACAGAGGTGGCTGTTGTCCCATGCTGTGATACTGAGGGATTTGGCACTGTCTGGTTTGTGTTGCCAGTGCCTAGCCCTGCTGGGTAGCCCTCAGGTCACCATGTCCCTTCCCATGGAGAGAGCAGCTAGAGCTGTGACTCAGCCCAGCTGAGAGGGGCTCCAAGTTCCCCATGCTCCCAAATCTGCTCTGGAGGCATTGACCCACTCATGCCTGTTCAGCTGCTGATACTGTGGGAACAGGCTCCCACCACATGCTTCCTTGGCTCCCTGGGGCTCAGCATGAGACATTCCTCCATTTCTCCTGGGACCCTGCTGTCTGCATACATGTCCTTGGATTTCTCCATCTCACTCTGGAAGTGCTTCGTGCTGTTCTCCTGGGAGAAGGGCTGCCCTCATAAGCAAGCAGTACCCCGCACTCCAGGAGTTTTACGTGTTTTGGTTGTTGTTGGGCTGTGCTTTACTTTGCTTTGGGTTTTATGGGCAATTCACTAGAGGACTGATGGAAAGGGGTGAAATGTTCAGATGGACACATCTGTCAGTTCTAGCTACAAAAACCATTTTGCACAGTTCACCTCTTCTTGCTGTCTCCTGCCAGTTGCCACACATGTCCCTGTCAGGCCCCTAGATTGCTGCTCATCAGAGTATTATGAGCCCAGATACTCTTGGGCAGAGAACCACAGGGAGTTTAATGAACCTGCTTACCAGAGCAAGCCTTTCTGACATGAAATCACTGTCAGGAGTCCACATGGAGGGAGGAAGAATGTAGCCCTGAAAGGATGACATCAACACCTTTCCTTGCCTTTCTTCCCCTCGAATCTCTTTCTTTCTATGCCAGGCGGGAGGCAGTGCTTGGAGCAGTTTTTCCTCGCAGGGAGGAGTCCTTAGTTCATGCTTTGGTGCAGAAGGACCTCTAGTGTCCCTTCCCAGCTGATGCTTTGGCATTACTGCTCTAGCTCTGTATTTCTTGATCTCGAGACTTTCCTGCATGCTGTGCAAGGAGATACGATCTGCAAAGTGCCTGTAGGGAAGTGGCTGGGAGAGATAAGGCTGGGTTGCTCCTCCCTGGGGAGCAGTTACTTACTGTATGCCCGAGCCTCATCTTCCATGGCTCCTCCACAACCTTTTTTCTTCACCTCAGGGACCTCTGGGTGCCTCTTTGTGGACCACAGGCTGCTCCATTTAAATACATTGCAATAGATGCTCCTGTAGTCTCAGTAATGAATTTTCTGCTGAATTTCAGTGAACACCAGTGTAAATCTGTAGATTCATGTTGTCTTTCTTGGGACTTTTGTAGAGTGCCCTACCAAAATCTCTTCTTAGTATTCAGCAGCATAAGATTCTCAGAAACAACTCAATTCTGCAATTGAATTTAATTTATCAGTGGCAGCTATTAGGAATACAGGAAAAGTGATTTTATGTGTTTTGATCTGTTTCATCATTGACACGGGTATCCCTTATTTCATCACCAATATAGTCCTGCATGCATCGCTCCAGTGAGACAGTGTGGGAGGAGAGGCAGGCAGGGTGGTCTTTCTGGGATGGAGGAAGCTCCCAGGGTCTTTGAAAGCGGGGGAGATTCAGCAGAGACTATGTGAGAATGTAAGCAGATGGTTTTTAGATGTTGATATATTTCCAAACCGAGTGTTTCACTTGCGGTTTGACTTCCCCCAGCCAAGCAGCCCCTCTGGGTTTGCGTGGGCTCTTAGTTGGAACACAGCTGAGCAGCAGAGTAGGTCTCTCGACTCTCCGCAGGATGGACACGGACGGGTCACTCTCCGAGGTGAATAATGAAGTCAAAAAGCGCATTCTGCACATGGAAGACCCTGGCATCCCTCCACCCGCCTTCTGCTTTGCCCTCTCCTCCCACCCGGGCAGCAGCAGCAGGCTGAGGAGAGCAGGGAACCCCCCGGAGCCCAGTAGCCCGCACCTTTTCACCGCAGGAGTCAGAGTTCCCCAGCTCCGGGCTCCCAGGTATCAGGAATCCCTCCCGCTGCTCCTCCCGCTGCCGCGGCCCCTGATGAGTTTCGGTTTCCATTTCCCCGGCTCGGCGTTCCCAGCGCTGCCTGGGCACTCCCGAGCTGTCGGCGGACGAGGGATGGCGGGGAAACGGCGGCGGCAGCGGGGCCGGGGGCGCGGCACGGGAGGTACGGACCGGTGGGAGCGGCGCGGTCGGGAGGACCCTGGGAGACCCCCGGGGATGGGTCCGTGCAGGTGGAAGCGCTGGAAGTGCAACAATCTGCTGGGCGGCCCCTCGGGGACCGGGCGTGAGGGGCTTAAAGGTGTCCCAGGGCGCGGGACTGGAAGGGGGGAGAACGTGCCGGGGAATAGACAGGGGGTTTTCCACTCTAGTTCCATGTCTGATGTGTGAGACGGGTGGGCAGCTAGTCCCCAGAGGTGTTAGGTAAATTAGGGCAGGCTTTGCTGATGACCGCCTTTCACTCTTGGACATCCTGGGTCTCAGACACTTGTGCTGTAGCAGAGCTACATGCGAGTAACTGAGTGCCTGGTGCCTCTAGGTCGGGAGGGTATCTGCAGCCCCTCAGCTGTAGACAAGGAGGTACTTGAGGTACTTCCTTCTGCTGTAAAGAGGCAATGAGTGAATTTTTTGTCATTGTTTCTCCAGCACCTTGTAAAGTGCTTGGCTTGAAGGCATCCAATCCCCAAGGCTGTGACAAGTCTGGGGTGGCCAGATGCCTCAGGAAGTGCTTTGTCTCCGTCAGACACTCTCCACAGGTGTACAAGAACAAGAGACTGTGCTTCTGCTGATGCTCCACTGGTTGTCTTGGGAGCTGGTGGCACAGCAGCCTAAGAGATGGAGAAAGGTCCTTTAGTGAGGAGTCATCCAGCATGAAACAAACCAGAGGGTAGGCAGGACACTGAAAACCTAAGGGGCCTGAGAAAATAAGAGGCACATTTGTCTCACTTCCTCTTAAGCAGAAACTCTTGTTGAAAGCAGTAGAACACTGAGATCTTGGGAAGGGGGCTGAGGTGGTTAAGATGCCTGCTGCCATAGTGTGACCATCTGTCTGTCTGTGTGTGTCCTGCAGAGAGCGCACAGTCACAGAGGAACGAGGAGGTGCGCTGCTCAAACCATGATGCAACACATAAGCTCATTCTCTCCCCCGACGGGAAGCTTTCTGAACACTGGGCTAAAGCTTCAGGAAACTGCCCCAATACAAGGTAAGAAGCTTTCAGAAAATGCTTTTCCCCAAGGTAACATCCAAGAGTTTGGGGCATGTTCCTGATGTAGAGAGAGAACTGGAACACATACCTTCCTAGTATTATCTTCTTTTTTAACCCAGCCAGAAGTGCACAGATTTTGAGGAGAATATCAAGATCTGAGCTGCTTGGGATGCACATGAGACAGGTTTCTCTCAGTTAGTAAGGGTCAGTAGAACATAGCAGAGCAATGCAGATTCCTTGCAAATCACCCGTGGCTTGGGAAAACTGCAGGTGAAAGACACAAGCATGTCTGAACCTTACCACATTCCGACGAAGCTGTCAGGGTAACCAACATCTACAAATGGCCCAGCAGCTTGCTGTGTGATGTTTCTTACCCAGGGCAAGATAATAGAATCAGGCTGAGCATGGTTCTTTTCCAGCTTCTCATGGAGCAAACCAAGTGAAGTCAGTTAGCCCACCTACATCAGGTCAGCAAAAGAGAAGGGTGAATCATCTTACAGCTGAGCTGTATTTTTTCCCACATATTTCCTGCTAAGGAAATATTTCCTGCTAGGGCTTGGTGAGCAGATGATCTTTGTCCTTTACTCGTCTCACAGCACAGCATCTATTTATTTCGATTTTTGTTTCCTTATTTTTGCAGGCTGGTGAAAGAACTGGGAAACCGAGTTATTGTTCAAATAGCATGTGGGGACCAGCATGCCATGGCTTTATCCAGAGGTAACCTCTTTCAAGAACACTTTTCCTCCAAACAGGAGTCACACTTGCTCTGAGAAGGCAGTGTTTGTGCTACTTGCAGTAGTTGGTGACACCATTATAGAGTAATGAGCAGCTGGGGACACAAAGTGCACTGGCTGCCAGTGCTGCTCGTTCCTCCCAGCATCCAGGGACCTGCATCTCTCTCTGTCTCTCTCCAGTTCCTGAGCACTGCCCCTCCCCAAAGGTGTGTTGTGGAGAGCAGATGTGGCTGCCCCACTCTGCAGGCACCAGACCTGCTCATTCTTAAGTTGCAACACCTTTCTGGTAGGGAGCATCTCATCTAGCAGGCATGACTTTAGGGACCTTTATTCTTGCTGTGCTGAGTCACATGGCAGCATGGGACTGTCCCAAAGAGGTCATAAGAAAACAAATTTGGCCACACATGATGTTCTTGCCTTGGAGCTAGGTCCCTGACAACAACACTGAGTTTTGCTCCTACTCCCAAAATGCAAATACTCAAGGGAAGCAGTGAGGCTGAGCTGTTTTCTTTTGTTCTGTGTGTGAAGGAGGTGAGCTCTTCACCTGGGGCCAGAATACCCATGGACAGCTTGGAGTGGGGAGCCAAACCACGCTTACTCCCAAACCACAGCTGGTGGAAAGAATAAAGGGCATCCCACTTGCTCAAATTGCTGCTGGAGGAGCTCACAGCATGTGTGTGTCACTCTCTGGAGCTGTGTTCTCCTGGGGAAAGAACAGTTTTGGACAGCTGGGACTCGGAGACACGAAAGGTAAGGAAGGAGAGTACCAGGAGGGTGTTTCCCTGGTCAGTGAGCTCATCAAATTGCTCCTCACTATTGTCAAGCTCCTGTGGAGCATCAGTGGGCAGTAAAGTCTTTTGAAGAAAGTATATCTGGAGATGTTCTTTGTTTCCTGACCAGGAAATTCATGCAGGAATGATGTATTTAGTGGTTGTTTTTCTATAGACAACTTGGAATCATTTTGTGTGGATAATTGGATAGTGTGGGCTCTTAAAACCTCTGAGGTCTTACACATCTATTTCCACTCCTGTCTCCTCTCCAGGAAGTCTTGCATGAAAGAAATTAATTATATATTTTTTTAATTCTCTTTAATTCTTTGTAAACAGAAAGTGAGAGAAGAACTCAAATCACCTCTTGTCTTCAAACTTAGAATGCCAGAGAAGAGTTGCCCTAGACAGACAGAACATCTAATCTGAATGTGTCCACACCCTTGAGAATTAGATACTTTGAAGCCAAGTACCATTTGGCAAGCAGATATGGAAGTACTGCATTTTGTTTCAGACCAAAGTAAATGAAAATAAAGTAATAGGAAAACCAGAACATTATGAGAGAGAATATGCTATACTGGAGGGGAAATGACCCAAACCCAAGTTGTAATTACATTAATTGCTGTAAGAGAGGGCTGAAAAGCACTTAATCTTCCTGTCTTCTATTTTTTTTCCTGTATATGAGACCGTCCAGTACTCTTTCAATTTAGCAGTATTATCTTTTTTCCAGACAGGGACTGCCCAACATATGTTGGAGCTTTAGAGCACTGGAAGACTGTATTTATCTCATGTGGGGCAGATCATACTGCAGTTCTCTCCAAGGTGAGTCTGAAACGGAAAGTCAGCCTCTGAGACCTCACCTTGTGAGAAAAAATACACTGCTAAAAGAGAGAGAGAGAGATGAAGAAAAGAGAAAGCATGGAGAAATTAGGATGGTAATGCCTGCTTCCACCTAAGCCTGAAGGCCATCCCCAAGGGATGTTATCTAAGCTATTGCGAAAACTGGTCTTTTCTAATATTCCTGTCACCTGCATGCAACCTTTGCTAGGGATATGGTGAATGGGAATCCTGAGGCAAAGAGGTGCAGTTCAACTCCCAGTACTTTATGAATTTATTTTTTAATGGTACATTGGGGACTTCAGAAGATGTCCCCAATGACATCTAATTCGCTAGGGTTTACTCATACAAGTAAAATTCTTAAGCAACAGGGAGTTATTCTCAATAGTTAAGTTGCTTTTCCCATGAGCTAAATGATTTGGATTTTCCAGTGTGTGATCCGACTTGATGCAAAGTGAACCCTCCTCATGTTTGAATCAGGGATGTTTTGAATCAAGTTCCACATAACATGTTGTGTTTTGCTGGCCCTCATTCTTGGCTGTGACCATTTGATTGTTGTTAATAATGCAGTGATCCTGTTTGTTTCTTTGTTTCAAGGAGGGGCTGGTGTGCACCTTTGGAGCAGGAGGGTCTGGCCAGCTGGGTCACAACTCCACCCAGAATGAACTCCTGCCTCGTGTGGTGGCTGAGCTGTGGGGAGCAAGGGTTTCACACATTGCCTGTGGCAGGTGGGATGTGCCAATGACTTGTCTTCTAAGGTCAATGCCTTTGGGGAATCACTGAAGAACAGTAGGGAAGGGGGTCACCAAGATGTTCAAATCCCTGTATCACAATAGCACTGTCAGAGTATCCATCCACTGTCCAAGTATAAGCCACCCTGCTGCCAGAGCCCCAGTGAGAGCAGCACCCTCACTCCCTGATGAGCAGTGGGAGAGAGCTGCAAAATCCACCAGAGAAGCCCTTGGTCTTTTCTCTCTAAATAAACAATTTACAGTTGGGTTCCAAAGGGCAAAGGATTGTCAAAAGCCTGTATCAGGAGAGTCACTGGATTCCCATCCAGACTGATAAACTGGTTGGTTCTTAATAAGAATTGAAAAGCAATGATAATTACCCAGTTTCACTTTGCCCTTCTGGAACTGGGCCAGAAAAAGTCTCCTGACAACTCACCTGGGCTTGGTATCTAGGCTCAGCAGCACAGAAACTGCATGTTTTAAAACAGAAGGGTGCGAAGCAAGCATGGTGTAACTGTTTTTGTATGTGGAACCGAGGTAAATCACAAACATTAGAGGGTAATATAGGAAATCTGAGTCCATGTGTGTCTTTATTGCTGAATGATTATGCAATGAAGAGTTGTAACACTGTGGTTAAAGGAATTCTTTATCTGGACTGTCAGGACTTTTAAAGACAAGCTTCAGGTGTACACTCTGAAAATGTATGTATCAATTTTATTCTGCTTTGCCCTGTGGTTTTTGCTTATTATGACTTCTTTTTTTCCCTGAACAGACAATACACCCTGGTCTATGTCCGTTCCTTGGACAAATTCTATTTCTTTGGTTCTGATGATGAAGGACAACTGGAAGATGAGAGGAAACACAATCAGTTGATACCACTTCCCATCAATTCACCAGTGAATACTGGAAAATCCTGCCATAGTAATGACCACTGCAGAGGTATACAATCTGTATTTGTTTCTTCCATGGAGATGTTTGCTTTCTTGATTTCATGTTTACACTGAAAGGCAAACATTATCTTTCATCCTTGCTTGGCCATCCCAACAAATTCTAACAGGAGTTATTCCATTTGCTGCTTGGTTATCATGGGTAATGGCCTCATAGAATCAAATTTTCAACACTTTACTATTTGAAGGGGTTTTTTATTGTTCCACTTCTGTGCACTTAACTCTCTGCAAATAGTGACTGTCTCTTCAAATGTTCCTACAACAATCTTTTTGTTCTTTCACAGAAAAGGGTGCATCTAAAAAGGGGATTAAAATTCCTGCAGGAGTACACCAATGTTTTGCCCGTTGCAAGGAGGGGAACAAGGTATGTGCACATTGGATCATAGCTTCTGATTTTACCACTGTCCACATTACTGCTGGAAACATTTGGATTTTCCAATGTGCTTGTAGCACTTCAATTTTATTTATGTCTGTTGCAGATTTTTCTGTGCTTTACCTAGAGACTAACTTGTACTGCAATTATATATGTTCTGTGGTTAATGCATCTGGATCATGCTGGATGACCATTAATTTGTTCATACTTAGGCTGAAATCTTGTTATGATTGGATTGAAAAAAAAAGAACCCCATCTGCTACAATGTAAATTTTGTCAATGTTTTCGTGTATTTCACACAGAATTCATATCTGAATGGAATTGCCACTCTGGAGGATAAAGAAGTAGATGCATGGATTTCTAATTCTAAATGTTATGAGAGTATAAAAAGGTAAATCAGAAACTTGCTGTTTGGGTTTGTTTGTGGTTTTTACCCTGTTGCATGAATTTCTCTAAAAATTATTATTCTTTGGAGGCTATTGTAGGAACTGTTGTTCAAGAATTTAGCCAAAGCACAATCTTGTACCTTGGCACAAAGTTCATGAGGAGCTGACAAGTTAAATCAGTGAAAGACCCTGCCTGCAGACCAAGGCCTAGTGCAAAAAGCCTAATCTGAGTACCCAAACTGGAATGCTGCTCCAGCATTTAAAAATTAGTGGTCACTTCTTTAATAACCCATTTTCAAATGCAATATGTATATACCACTGTGAGATGCCTTACACTTACAGTGTTTCACAGGTTTTATATGGGAGGTTATTTTCTTTGGGAAAGTCTGGCTCCAGCTGCTGATTTTGAGCATATCAAAAGCTTGGCTAACTTGGAACTCAATGGTTTCCTGATCACATTTAGAACAGTTTGGATCATGTGAAAAGTGGTGGTTGAGAGGGTGAAAGAGAGGGTTCTTTCCAGATCTCAGTAGGAAGGACCTGACAGCAAATTGCTTGATAAAATAGCTGCTTCAATAAGAACACAACCAGGAATACTGGGAGTTAGTAAGTCTGGTGACCCTTCAGGTTTTTGGGAATCCAGCTTTTGTGCAGCAGTAAATTGATAGCCTTTGACTGATGGATTTTCTCTCCACCTGCTAAAAAGATCCTGCCTGTGGAGGGGATTCTCCTCTCTCCCATGTTGCAGCACCTTTTATTTTGCATAAAAAACCAAAATTAGCTAATGTTCTGGCCTGTGAGGAGAAGAATCTCCATGATAACACTCACCAGAATGGAGCACTGGCTGGCATGGGGCAGAACCTTGAGCAGGTTCCCTTACAAGGCCCAGGAGAGCAGAGTTGGCTTGCCAAAGATCAGTAACTCCTTGAGTATGTCGTCTTCTGCAACACTGACAGGGAAGTGGTGCTAAGAAAAGTTTTGTGGGGTCAGGTGCAGACACCCTTGTACACGGTTTTTGTTCTTTCAGAGTTAAAAACCTGAAGTTGAAAGGACTGACTTTTTGGTTTTTTTTACTATCAGGAATATCAGACTGATCTTTTCATCTGAGGCTTGCATCAATGGAAGCTTCCTGGACAAAAGGTAGCAAGCACTGACTTAGACATAACAGAATATATTGGCTGCTTGTAAACTGACTAGAAAGTGTTCTTTTAGGTCACATATGTAGAAAAGGTTCATTTTATCTGAATTTGCAACAAGCAAGTTTTTATTTTTCAAAGCTCAAGCTAATATTAAGATTTTTATAGCCCTGGTCCTACTGAAATGTGCTAGAGATACTCACATTCTAGAAGATTATCCTTTAGTGATATTTGGCAGATGATGATAATTTCCCAGGCAATATTACAGCTCTTGAAGGATCCTTAATAGATCCTTCTGGCACTGAAGTGGAAGTCATTTTAGGGAGAAATACAGGAGTCTACCATTAATAGTTCACAGCCACACAAGACAGAAAGGGCAGGATGTTAATCAAGTCACTAAACAGTGGCTTGTGTTGTCTATCTTCTTAGAACACATGAAATTATACCCAGCTGGGGCTGAACTTTCCAAGTATTTTCTGATATTACAATGCTTCATTATTCAGTAGAAAAATTATTTAGTGTTCTTTTTTTATGTTGTGATAGGGACAAACATTTCAAAACTTCCAAAGAAGTCTCAGGCCTAGACATGTCAGAAGTGAAACGTTTTTATGAGAAGATCAGAAAAAACCAAAGAGTCTACCAGGAGGTAAGGATTTGATATAAGGATGCTCACTACACAGGTACTGAGGAGCTTTGGATTTGTGCATGAAACTTAAGAATTTCATGGCAACCTAATTACTTTGGCAAAACACAATTGCATTTTAACCCTTGTCTCTTTTTAATTTTTTTTTCCCTCTGAAGGTGCAAATGGAGATTAGGAACTTACTGGAATCATTGTCTTCCTCTCCCATCTCTCCCATCTCACCAGAAAATTTTAGAGTCTACTTGATCTTGCCTTTCCTTCTGAGAGAGAAGAATGAAGGCTCTGTCCTTTCTCTGATTGTTCTGGCTGGAGCCATCATGAAGCTCCCACCAGAGGGTCTGCAAACTCTTGGTAGGGTTTTATAATGATAAAACTGAATTATTTAAATGCTTGGTCATTTTCTGCTGCGGAACAAGTGTTATTATCACTGATGTAATGTGTTCCAGAGCTTGAAATAACTGCTTTTGATAGACATAGAAACATGGGAACTATGCAGCAAGGCACAAGAATTTTAAAAATTCTGAGGTTTAATAGTTTTTGTAGTGCAAGCTTAAACTTTTTTTTTGTTCAATTCATTTGATAAAAAGAGAAAAAGCAGCTTCGTCCACAAATTGCAGTGATCTGTATGTTACCTGTGACCTCACTAGCTGTTTTCTTTACAGAATGCCTATGGTCAAACCTAGAAACATCCTTTTTCAAGGAGCTGGTCATTCTGTATCAGAGGGCTTCCCAGGAAATTCTGTTCTCATTTGTCCAGGAGTTTAAGGCCACGGGGCCAAACCGCCTCTTCAACCTGGACCCAGTTGAAACTGGGCCTCTGCAAATACTGCAGATGCTTTACCAGGTGAGAAGGTGCTTGGATCCCAGTTAGACAGGTGTCTCAATGTAGAGTATTTTAATACTTCTCACTTGTTGAATTCTCTGGGTTTGACACTGCTTCAGGAATCTCTTTGGCTCTACACCAGCACAGTTTTGAAGAAGTCCTGCTTGAGTTGTGCCAAACTGATCCTCTGTAGAAATGAAGAGCTAAAGCATGTTATAGCCCTGGCAGGGGGAAGAATGCTTTCAGTGCTGTCAGGAGTGCATCCATTGATGCCTACACAGCTATGGATGTGGTGTCCTCTATGTAACATGTCCATTCCCCTTTCTGCTGGTGAGATCCCTCATCCCACTAACTGCTCAGACAACCTATCTCTTTGGCACATTGCAGCTGCCACAGAAATGCTCTGTGATGCTTTAAGAGCCTGTTAACCTGACAAATTCTCTGGGACAACAGCATTAGAACACCTTTAGCTGTACATGAACAAGGGAAACAAAGGAAGCAATAACTGTGTTCTTCTGGACAGCCATACTTTCTCTCCACATTCCTGTGGAGATGTTCAAAGGTTACGAAAGTTAAGAACTCGAGCACACAGTATATAAAAAATGCAGCAGGTCCACTCCTCCATGACTACATGGTTTGGAGATTTAAAATGTTCACTGTCCCCCTGCAAGTATCTTTTCCAGGCAACAAGCCAGGAATATGAATAGGGAACTGCAGAAACATCAATGACACTCCAATGGAAATACACTTTTTCTGATGGAGTTCTGTTAAGGGATCTTAATAGTAGATGAAAATTGCTTTCCTGCTAGTTTATACACAGCTTTCTAAAACTTCTCACTGTGGAGCACTGTGCTTCTTGGGCACTTTTATCCCATGACTTCTGTACAGGGTCTCAGAACCCTTTCTGAAGAAAGCCCTGGCAGTCCTGTCCTGCCAGACAGACACAGCTCACTAGTTCTGCTGCTGATGTATTGCATGTTTCAATGCAGGTGAACTCCAGAACTGGTTTTGGAGTACATGAAAGCATCTTTCATGTACATGAAGTGAGAGAGATTATCAACATAAGTTCATTCTTCAATATAATAGTAAGTATAAATCTTACCAGCAGTTCAAAACGCTCTTTTTTTCTTTTATTTAAATAGTTTATACATATATATATATGGAAGTCAACTCTAGAGACTAACCCAGCACATCTCAAAGGCATTTCATTTTCCCTATTCCTCCAAAGGTCTAAATTATGCAAGCCCTTTACCATCCCAGTGTTCCAGCAACTACAACAGAGCTTTTCCTGAGATGATCCCTGGTTCTGAGAGTTGGAGCTGCCCTCCAGCACCTTAAGCAGCTATGTTTGCTTTGAACTAGTAATCAATGTGAAATAGCAGCACGAGGGATGGTTGCTATACTTTGTGTTACTCTGGATTTTATTATGTTTAATTAAGAGAAATATTTTGAGGTGTCTTTAAACTTTTATTTAGAAATTCTATTGAGAATTTTAATGTACTTACATCTTAAAACAAAGCTGTAATAATAAAAAATAATCTGTGGCATTTCTTGACACAGAGTGAAAATTAGCTACCAAATGCAGTCAGTGTCAGAGGGAGCAGTATGAAATGGAAATGTGCATAGTAGGGGTTTCCTCTGGCAAAAAAAGTAAGCTTTGATGCAACTTGGCTGGAATCTGTAGGGCAACTGCCTAATTCCTGCATAAGCTTTTGTTTGCTAATGTACCAATTTTGTACCAATTAACCAGAGTGGAGGAGGAGGTTTGAGCAACAGCATAGAATTAAAAGCCAATTAGGATGTTACCTGAAGTTGGTGCCTTATCGCACTGGAGGTGTAGCACTTTAAATTAGATTCTTTTTAGACCAGTATCTGTTTTTGGTATTACATATAATAAACCCAGCAGTTTTTAAAAACAATATACCATAACCTGAGTATCCAGGACATTTTGGTTTAGCTGAATTATGGAAGATGCTGTTAAAATCACTCTCTCTGTTTTATTCTTGTGGCACTACTATAGACAAGTGTCTGTCTGCACAGAGAGGTTAGATGCCTCTCTCTGCTTCTCACTCCCAGGAGTGTGTAGGAGCTGTTTTTAGGATGTGAACCTCTGTTAGTGCAGTGCTCATGCACACAAGGGCTCATTTCTGAGACACGGAAGTTTGCCAGGGTACAGACTGGCAGTTCAGTCTGCAGACATGTCCCTGAACTCTGGTTTCACAAGGGAAAATCAGCAAGTCTTTTCCTTTCTTCCTTGTCCTTTCAGATAGCCCTACAGAAGCTGAGCAAGTACCCATGCATCTTCGACAGGGAAAACAAGATATGCCTTCATATTACAGAATGCAGGGCTCTGGCCAAAGTCTTTACTTTGGTAAGTCTTTGCAGTTTGGTAAGTGCAACCAATTCAGAAGAGAAGAACACACTGCTAACAGACTATTACTTCAATCCTTGGATACCCCTTATCCAGAGACCCTTTACAGGGAGCCCTGAGCCATGGAATTTCTGCGTCAGAAGACAATGCCTTCTCCAAGACATACGGGAAAATTTAAAGTTCGCCTCAAACCAAGATTTCAGGAAGATGTTAAAGGTAAGATACTAAATTGTATTATTTGTTAGCTTTGAGTATCTTGCTGCAGTGTTCCTTGATTTTTAGTGTTACTGTATATTGGTACAAGAGTTTCAGTATCTTCTGAGCATAGAGCAAAAGAACTGCTCCTCAAATTATTATAAAACATGTTCCATAGATGCTGTAGAGTAAATCTGGAGGCAGTATTTTACATCCTTATTCCAGGCAGCTTTGTTGGCATAAGTTAAATGCAAGTGGCAGTGCTACTTACTGTGAGGTTGCTTTGGGGTAATGGAATAGAATTGCTCAGTTGTCAAAGTCCAGTACTGCTGCTGCTAGGCTGACTTTTGAGACTTTCTACTAGTACATTAAAACCCCAGCGTCTGGGGAACGAGCCTGAGGGGTCAGCAAGCAGCACAGCCACAAAATTACATTTCTCTCATGGAGATGCTGTCTGAAGGGAAAGGAAGGATAGTGCTGGCCAGAGAGATGAGCATGAGTACAATGCTGCTGTCTCCACGTGCCTTTAATGCGTGGCTTCCACACAGATGCGAAGGCTGTGGCAGCTGTATTTCCTGCAGGAACGGCGATGCTGGCCCTGCCCTGCAGAAGCCATTACCTGGCTGACTGGGAACAGGACACTGCCCAGAGCAGAGCTCAGCTCAGGGACCACGTGCCCCACCTGTCACTAACACCAAGTCTGGCACCACACCTGTACCACAGGAACCATGGACCTTGGAGCCCTGGTGCTTTCCAAGGGAGCTTTCTTGCCAACCAGAGCTGTCAAAGCTTTTCTTTCCCACTTACTTGGGAGAAATTC
Organism: Serinus canaria; assembly: GCF_022539315.1. Taxonomy (NCBI): domain Eukaryota; kingdom Metazoa; phylum Chordata; class Aves; order Passeriformes; family Fringillidae; genus Serinus; species Serinus canaria. Next base: position 18,235,591 of record NC_066317.1, read on the forward strand.
ACAATGGCTCCCAGAGCTACCTTTCCTTCCTGGTTCCTCACTACACCAGCTGAGAGAGGCATTTATTTACAGAGGCAGTAAGGACATGCTCTCAACTGTCCTCTAGATTTCAAGTCTCGACCTATTGTAAAAGCTCTGACAAAACAGCTGCCCTTAGCTGAAGTCAGCCTTTGGGCACCTGTGAGCTCACAACCTCATGAGCACTGCCTTTCACACTGTGCATCACATTATTTACCCAGCAGCAGCCTGAAAAATGTAACTGCACTGTTAGCATCCCACAGCACTTACAGCCTGGTGCAGCATTTACAACTTGGTGCTTCATTTCTGCATTTTCCAGCAGGTAAAGGACATGACTGTGTTTTGTGTTGCAGATACAAACTACCCAAATGCAAAACATAAAAAAGAAACTTTCACTGTAGCATTGACCTGCCCTCTTCATAGCTGTGTGCTGTTAGAAAGTTTTTCAGACAATACTGAGAACTTGGCATGTGGCACTCTCATCACGGCCCTAGAAAGAAAAGATCTGCAGGTACTGCACATACAGACACGGGTATCATCCAAGAAAGAAATGTCTTCATTTGACTCATCTCAAGTTTTGTTATTAAACACCAGCCTGATTTATTTTTTGTTCTTCTGACAGTGAGACAAACACTTCAGTAGACACATCTGGTTAAAAACCCCCAAAGCTCTCAAAGAGAGATTCATATAATTGCATGTTTTAATTTTAATTTAGTTTATTCAGTCAGGGTACTTCCTAATGAAAACTAAGGTTCTAATTAGTGCCACTACAAATGCACAGCACTCTTGAAAGGATAAAACAGAGGGAATTAGTGCTTCTTATTACTCCTACTCTTCATCTGCATTAGCAGTAGTTAACAATGGCCTGCTGCTTCATACAGTTCCAGATCCTAGCAGGAAAATGATGCCAGTCACTAGTGCCAGAAGGAAACTCGCTCAAATGAACTGCAATACTCGATGAGATTAAACAAATTATGTTGATTTAGAGAAACCCAGGGGTTAGCAAAGGCACCACACTAGTTGTGCCTAAATAGCTTAATCCCCATCCAGGTCCACAGGTGAAAGAACACATAAACCGGTACTGTAACGGGAAGGAGGAGGCTGTAGAAACACAGGCTGGTTGTGCTGGTGCAGCCCTGGGGGAAGTTTTCGTCTACGCTGGCCGAGTAGAACAGGCCTGCCAGAGACAGGAGGGGAACGAGCACAGTCAGCGTGGGCAGCGAGGGCAGCAGCCCTGCCCCGGCCATCAGGCCCCGGTACCGCCGTGCCCGGCGGCTCCTCACGGCTGCTCCGAGCCCTCGGCCGGCGGCTTCTTGTTCGTCCTCCTGGCAGCCTCCGGAACCATGTTCGGGATGCCGTCGATGATGGGGTACGCGATACCCAGCTCCTCGTTAATGAGCTCGTTCGTAGCTTCTTCGTACCTGGTCAGCCAAGTCGGGGAGGGGGGAGAAACATCCAAGCGCAAACATGAGGAGCAGGGACTAACCTGGCTTTGCCCGGGGCTCGGGCGCAGCTCCCCCGGCCCATCCTCACCTCAGCGGCCGCTTGGAGAGCGGGCACACCAGGAAGCGCAGCAATGACGGCTCCAGGGGCTGCGGCCGCGCTGAGCCGGAGCCCGAGTCTGAGCCGGAGCCGGAGCCCGAGTCTGAGCCGGAGCCGGAGCCCGATCCCGAGCCCGAGCTTTGTTCCTGCTCCTGCTGCCGGTGGCAGTGCCGGCCGTGCCCGGGGCCTGCCGGGGCCACCCGCCGCAGCCGCAGCGGCAGCAGCAGGGCCGGGCCGCGCAGCATGGCCGCCGCTTCCGCCGCCCACGGCCCGCCCCGAGCGGCGCCCGGCCCGCTGCCCGCCCCCTCAGCGGGGCTCCGAGCGTGTTTCGGAATGCCGAATAGATCGAGGTTAAGTCGCGATGGTTGCCGGTGTAAGAACTTTGTACACTCTCAAGCTTAATCAGGAAGAAAGGAGAACTAGTCAGTGGAACAGGCAGCAGCCAGCATTCCCTAGCCAAGGACATCCGGGAATGAAAAGCCTTAAGGATGCAGTAAATCAAGATGTTGATGTATGTCTGTATATGCATTGCTAACTTGGCAAAATACTCAAGGTATTTTTATTTAGGCTGTAGCTGAACTGTGTTCATTATGATAGTTAAAATCATGCCCACAGGGCAAAGAGACCCCTGCCCAGGTGAAGACCCTTCCCCTGAGTCTGTGTGGAAGTCAGCTGGGGTTATGTAACTTGTTTGGAAATTACTAACCAAGCAAAACAGACTTGGCCAGTTACTAACTCTGAATTTCTGTGTACAAATAATGGCTCAAAAAGTCTGGTGGGCTGTGCTGTGCTTGATTTGTGGATTAGCACCGAGTACCCAGGTTGGCACAACTGTGAGATAAATAATCAGCGTCTCTCTCTTGGGTTGTAATTATTGGCTCATTGCACACCGGGTAAGGATTTTGTGAGTAACATGGGTGTCTCTATCTGCGGCTGTCTGTGGCCTTGCAGGTGTCCTTTGTGGATGAGCTGGGGGTGGATGAAGGTGCAGTGTCCCAGGAGCTCTTCAGTGTTGCAGCCAGGACCCTCTGCCAGCCCAGCACCATCACCTTCTGCCACTTCCCCTCTGGCCTCGTATGGTTTCCCAGACAGGTAAGGCAGCCCTGCAGGGGTGGATGGGGGCCCCACCCATGGGAAAAAGCAGTCATGGCTTGTTCCTAACCAGGTGTGCTTGTTCCTAACCAGGCCCCGAGCTGTGAGGATGAGGACATCTTCCTCTTGATTGGGACACTGTGTGGCATGGCCCTGTTTAACCAGCGCACAGTGCCCTTCCCCTTCCCCAGGGCTCTCTACAAAAAGCTACTGGACCTGGCCCCCACCCTAGAGGACCTTGAGGATCTGCTGCCAACTGTGGGCTGGTATGAGCCAGGCATGGCCCAAGCTTTGGCTGGGCCCCTTGCCTTGACTGTGCACTGGGAGATCCCAGAGGCTGAATTTGGGGCACCCATAGCATCTACATTTGCTTTTGTGAAGCTGCTAGAAGCTACAGATTTCCAAGAGGTCCTTGTCCAGGGCATGGATGTTGTTCTCAGAGGCTGGCATTGCCAAAACAAAATGCCAAGCCTCATGACTTAGAAGGTGTCAGATCTCTGCCTCACCAGAGCTTAAGTCCACACTGTGAATATATGTGTTCAAAAAACTTTGGGCTATAGTTTGGACTTGAAAGAACTAATGACTCAATTATTAATGTTGGGTTTTTTTTCTGATTTACTAATTATCAATTTCCACAATATTGCCTTGCACAAGTACAGTCATACAGAATGCTGCCAATTCTGAGAACCCTTGTGCAGAGTTTCCATGCACTAGGAGAGGAGATATCAAGCAGACATAAGAGGGAGAGGTGCTGCTGCCACCAGCATAATGCTTCTAGGCCCCTGAAGCCCAGTCTTCCAGGCAAATAATATAAACAAAGAAGATGAAAATCCCATCCCATGAGCCAGTGACTGTGTTGAGGTGCTAAATTCCTGAGGTGCTAAATTCACCTGAGGTTCTTCAGTTAATTGGAACACAAGGTTGACTGCAATACTTGGAAATGTGCTGCACCCCAAAACAATTCTCCCAGATCATCCCTCTGTTCCACACTTCATTCCTCACTAGATAATATCTGGAAGCAAGACTGTGGTCCCAAACCCAGTTGTCACTGATCTTGCTGTAAAGTTGTCCACACAGGGCATGGGGATGGACTTGCCTGGAAACTTTTTTTTACTGGAGGCATTTGTGCTCAGCAGCATGATGAAATTTCAGTGCCATATATCATGTTTCTGTGTGAGTGTAGGTGTTGTGTATATGTATGCATTTAAATACTGCTTGTCAAAGGAGGTGTTTTACCAGAATTTGCAAGTGCCCTGAATGGTGACATTTCTTCTCTCTTTAATCCCTTTTGTGTTTGGACAGGAATCTTCGGAGAATTTTGAATGAAGAAAGTGATAGCTTGGACTTGGACTTCACGGTAAGACATCCCACGAGGGTACTGTCTCGGTTTGGAAAGACAGGTGCCTGCTAAGGAAGGCAGGAGCCTCCCCTGAAATGGAGAATGTAAACCCTCCCCACTCCTCTGAATTGCTATAAATTTTAAATTAAGGGGCTCTCAGGCAAAAAATATGGAAGCAGGAAATAGCAGAAATAAATAATTGTCTTCTTTAATAGGGAAGAAAATAAAAGGATAAAATAAACAATGCAAAACACTAAAACAACACTGACAGAGTCAGAACTCAATCTGACACGCTGTGGGTCAGGGTGTTGGTAGCAGTCCAACTGGAAATGTGGCTGCAGTCCTCCTGGAGTGTCAGGTGTGGTTCTCCTGGACCAGGCATTCTGTAGAAAAGGGTGTAGTCTTCCTCTGAGATCCAGTGGAAGAAGGGGCAGCTGCTGTTCCTCTGGGAAAGCCAGTGTGAGAAGCTGTGCTGGTATTCCAGAATCTCCAGATTATATCTGGGTAGAATGCCTGGCTCCTCCTTCGGGGCAGAGCATCTCACAATGGGATACCACAGTTCTTATCAGTCATGCAGTGACATTCAATAGCCTGTTATCAGCAGGTGTCCCCTCCTGAGGAAGGAGTGATTGTGGAAGAGATAAGGAAAACTGCCCACTTGACACAAGACAACTGCCATGCAGATGGTAATAGAATACATCTTGCCTTGCAATCTGGGACAGGTACTTGGACAAGACACTGTCCCAGTGCAAATGACACAGCCTGTCTGTAAACTCAAACTAGTGAGAGTGCCATGTCAGGCTCTTCAGGAGGAATGAGAGATGTAGCACATATACACCTGTCACATAGCAGCCAATGTTTTAATTTATTTGCATAGATAATGGAAGGAGATTCCACAGATGTTGTTGAACTTAAAGAAAACGGTGCCAACATTCCTGTCACTAAGGATAACAGGTCAGTTTTATTTTTATATTTCTTAATCCTGTTTTCTTGTTACAAATGTATGAAATACCATGTCTGTACTCATCCCCATATACTGTTAGAAAATATTGACTTCTGTATTGTGCCATTGGTCTTGGTCCCATAGGTTGTACACTTTCAGCTCCTGTAGTATTTGCTGCTAAACACTAGCAGTTTGTGCAAACAGTGGATAACATGGGGATCCTTGGATATCCTGGTATCTGCATATTCAGGTACCTGGCATTAACAGGAAAATTCCTAACAAATGTAAAAAAATAACCTGGAACAGTATTTTCAGGCAAAACCAGATGATTTTTCCATGAAACCCAGCTATAGTTACACCTCTTTAAGAGTTTTTTAAGAGCAAAATGTTTCCTGCTTAGTTACCCAAATGGAATGTATCTTGTACATAAAGGAGAAGGAGCAATCTACCAATAAGGCTTTGTGTCAATATTAATCTCTGCACAGAGGACAGAGAGAAATTTTGTGTCCTGAAATATGCAGATGACCTGAGGACCCATAGGGATCCATGAAAGGGCTGTTTAAGAAGCTTGCAGTAGAGCATTTACATTGAGTTGATTGTACAGTCACTACACAAATCCCCATCTGAAGTAGAGAGAAGAGTGAAACTATTGATTAACAGCTGTGCAAATATTTATCTAGATTTTAGGGAAATTCTTGGGCATTCAATGGGAATTAGGTCTGCTAGTTCCATCTTTTAAAATAATCAGGTGTCTGGCAGGATTTCATTGGAGCATTCACATGAAGTACAAGGAGTGTTACCAAAATGAATCCGTTCTGGCCAGCATTCTCTTTTATTTGTGAAGATGCTCCCAGCTTATTCAGTAAATAATTAATTGCCAGTGACAACTAGTCTCAGTGAAGACTGAGTCTGTACACCACAGCAGGTCATATGGAATAAAAGAATAAAGTTCTCTATAATTCTCCTTTTAGTAAAGCACCAATGCTCGTTTGGTATCTGTTGCAGGAAAGAGTATGTTGATTTGTATGTGAATTATAAGTTCAATAAATCAGTACAGAAGCCATTTGAGGACTTTATGCAAGGGTTCTTAAGAGGCTGCCCAGCTAGAAATTGGAAGATGTTTTCCCCTGAAGAGCTGCAGGTTCTTCTCCAGGGACACCCAACATATGACTGGCATCTGCTGGAAAAGGTATTGTATACAAGCAGAGTGTCCTGCTCTGTCTGCTAAGCATAAACTACTTCTGACCTGTTCTTTCACTGAGTGCATAACAGATGGACAGAAGCTCCAAGAACTTTCTCTTTTTTTTTTGATTTGTGTCAATGTTCTGTCTCTAATCTACGTCAGCCACAAGAATAAAGGGGAGTAGGTATCAAGCCATAACTCAGGGATTATCATATGAATCTTTGAAAAACAAATGAACAAGCAGATTCCAGAGGTTAAGGGGATTTGAATATCTATGAACAGGATTATAAAATTTATCAGATAAAATGATGCTTTAAATATAAATGGAAATACTGAGGATTAACTGCCCTGTTTTATTTTTGTCTCTTTGACAGAATGTGATATACGCAGAGTATACGAAGTCAGATCAAACCATCAGGAATTTTTGGACTGTGTTTCACGAGCTACCAGAAGAAAAAAAGAAAATGTTTCTTGGTAATATATCAGCATTTAAAACTTTGCATAGCTCTTTTCTTTCCCCCACAACATACATACTACATACTATACTGTACTATAGTTCCAAACTGTAGCTTTTCAAGGTGTTCGCCCCTGCTGCTGCCACATTTTCTAGGGAAAACCACAAAAAAATGACACAAAGAGTTGCACAGGGATAGCTCTGACCCTCCTCACATCCTCTGAGATTTGCCTGAGTGCACCCTGAAGCTTGCAGTTACTTTATCTCTTACTTTTGTGGTTGTGTTGTTGGTCAGAGGCTGCAGTTTGTGAGAGTACACTGTGTTGATGTAAGCAGTTTACCTTTTTCAAAGGTTTGCAGAAGCTAGGTCGTCCTTTTTAAAGGTAGAAGGTCAGACCTAGCCTGGCCTTTCTCATCCACACAATCTATAATAGAAAGTAGAAGAGGGCTTGTAACTACTGTGAATCAGTAAGAGACTTTAATCTGTATTCAGATGCAAATTCAACAAAACATAATACTTAGCTTAGGAAAATATCTGTATGTTTACACTAATTTCCCTTCATGATTTTCATTAACATTAATTATTTTAATGATTTTCAGCTAACTTTTTTTTTTTTTCAATTTGCTAACTTATTCTTGTTTTTCTATTTTTCTTTCCTTCAGTTTTTTTGTCAGGATCTGATCGAATCTCTGGCTATGGACTGGAACCTTTTAGATTTTGCATTGTAGATCCTCAAGTAGAAAATCCAGATGAGAGCTCTCCCTATGCCAGTACCTGCCGCCTGGCTTTGTTCCTCCCCAGATATAGAAGTAAAAAAATACTCAAGAAGAAGCTGCTTTATGCCATAGAGCATAATGAAGGTTTTGGCCGTAACTAACTCTGGGATAGAAGCACTTAAAAGCCAAAATAAGAATATGAGTCTTTGTTCACTTGCCATATTTTCTCTTAATAACTCAAATTTACTGGTTTCTACCCTGCCTTATTTTTACTGTACTTTATAAACATGTGATTATGTGTATTTGCTGAGATTTTACATTGCTTATAAAATTAAGCTTCAACCAGATATTTCACAGTTAGATTGTAAAGTTAGGAAAGAAGAATCCTGTTTGGCACACTTCAGAGAAGCAAGCTGAGCACCAAGCATATTTACATATATGTGCAGGCAGGGTCTGCACTGTTCTGGTTGTGTTAGGACAGTGAGCTCCCAGCAGCAGGGATTCTGTGATTTGTGCATTTATGCATTAGCAAGCACACAAGCAGGATGTGCTAAGCAGTCACCCTTGCAAGGCAAAGCTGGGGTAAGGTTTTCATCTGTGTTACTTAAGGGTTCTCATGGGAGCAACTAACACATTTAATGAGATTGTGAATTGAAGGAGCAGTCTGTGCTCACCTGGATATGGTCTATGATTTATCTGAGAGAAATTTGTAGGAGGATTTGATCATTCCTAGACTTTTTCAAAAGCTATATTAATGAACTATAATAATACAATTTTTTGTTATTTAGTGTGATAATTGTGATATTTGTCATGTTTCTTTATAACGTCTAAGGAGATGTTTCACAATTAAATAATAAAATCTTAGGCTTGCAGAACAGCACTGTCTACAGAGCCCTGTGGACATGAGGCTGGCAGGGCTTCAGGAATCTCATTGTCAAAACAGTGCAGAGCACTGGCAGGATATTAACCATGTCAGGCAGGATGTGTGTTTACTGTGTATTTTGCTATGTGGAGAGAGGGAGAGAAACAACAGCCATTCTTTTTCAGCAGTCTTCTCTTTGTGCATTAAATATGCCAGGGGACATCCATATGTAAAGAAGACTTCCACTGTCTTAAATTAAATGGTGATGGATTAAATTTTCACCCTGTAGCTGTGTTCTTCCTTCCTTATGCATCTGCCTACATAGATGAGCATAGCAGGCAGTGTGTCTGTGTTCTCTGTCCTCCTTGGAATGGGGGGGCCTTTCACAAGTGGAGTCAAAGGCTGATGTAACCTTGTTTCAAAGAGATGCATTGTATATGCTGAACAAGTCAGTCTTTCCTGTGTGATGAAGAATGACATTGTTACCTACTTTAAAGAAAAAAAAAAAGGCAAGTTTCCTTTTAAGTTATAGTATAGTAATCAGTAAAAAAAAAAAAAAAAAAAAAAAAAAAAAAAAATTCAAGCACTCACCAGAAGCACCAGGGCAGCACAGGAAAGCAGATGGTATGGGAGTGTTGATTGGAAGAGGGGAAATAGGACTTCAGAGGACAGCAACTCCCAGCAGAGGGGAGCAAGGGGACATGGCCTGCTCAGACCTAACCCCTGTCCCCCTCACCCCCCTGGAACAAGAAGGACGTCACAGGGCTGCTTACATCCTCTGAGGAAAGCACTACTCTGGTATGTTTTTGTGGAAAGAGGGAACTGGCAGAAACCCAAGGTGTTGCCCACATCTCACGTCCAGCTGATGCTGCCACACCACCACAGATTTCTGTTTTGGCAGCTTAGCCTGCTGTTCTCCATCAGCCTGCTCCTGGCTGTTGTTTCCCTTTTTATGGTTTTCTAAGCTTTAGAGTGATCTTCTGTGCTGTGCAAGTGCACAAAAAGATGTATTCTCTTTGGAATTCAAAATAACCCATTAGAGATTAAATGATAAAAGGTTTATTTAGAGCCTGGAGGTATTTCCTTCTCATTATGTATGATGCAACATCACATGGGAGATTAAAGCCCAGAGTCACTTTCAAGGCTATTTTTAAGTTGTCCTTAAATAATCTCTGCTTTTATATATGTGTGTGTGTATATATATACACACATTACATAAAGACTTTCAGAGTAGTGCACTCCTCTCTCTGATTTTCTGAAATTAATTTGGACACTGGATTGTGTCTACATTTTCTCAAGCAGTGCCTGTTATAAAATATGCAGGAGAATATAAGATGAGTGAGCATCACATTCAGCTGTGAGTTCAAAAGTCTTCACACAAGCAGCAGAAGTATATTGAACCTGCAGCAACATTTTTTTTAGGCCACTCATCTAAGCTAAGCATCACCTGTAGACAAGTGCAAGAACAGCCTTGAAAGTTCTCCAGGAAGCTGAAATGTAACCAGTTAAAACTTGGTTTCAACAAAAGACTCCTGTCTCCCTCACACAAACTCCAGGCTTTTCTCCATTATTTTCTTTTTTTTGTTTGTTTTGGTTTTTTGTTTGTTTGTTTGTGTGTGTACCTTCTCCTCCTTGACTACGCAATCAGAAACAGAGGAAACTGAGTGTAAAGGGAAATGATCTATTTTGCAAAGGTCTCCAGACGATGAAATAAACAAAACAGAAACAAACACAAACACAGAAAAGTATGTTTTCCTCTATGTATGCTTTCAGTTATTCCAGAAGCTGTTTGTAACACTAGTTAACCCAAAGATGTTACATGACAGGTGTAATTTTATATTGGAGTAGCTATTTACTCTAAACACGCATGATCCATGCAAATACAGGTGATTTTTCACCTGACCTGTCACACATTTTCTGCCAAATGCACAAACACTGCAAACTGCCAGAGATGCAGCAAAAGGGCCGCAAATACTTATGGCACTGGACACACCTCAGGGTCCCCCATACTGAGCCCTTGCAAACATCTGTCTGAGGTTTGCTCCAAACATTGACTGTCGTTTTGGTGGTCTGAATGGGATCCAGCTTGTGCATTGCTCTTGTGGAGCACAGTCTTTTTCTAATAGATGGCACTAAAACCAGAAAATCAGTAGTTGGGAGTTACATAATTGCTTGCTCATTGGCCGCTTTTATTTTTTTTTTCTCCCCCTCTCGCTCAACGGAGATTTTGACAACAAACGTTTTTTTGAGGTTGAAACTTTCTATAAAATTTGAGCTCATAAACAAATGAACCTCCCAGATGACCAGAGGCCACATAAAAGGAAGAAGAAACAGGCTAGGGAGAAACTGACTATTGTTATGAGCAAGTGACATCTCGTGCTTAACGCGTTCTCAAACACGGGAAAGCTGCCTTTCCCTTGAGACCTTCATTTAGAACAGCTTAAATTCTGGAATGCTCTTAACTTGGCCCGTCGGTTTCTGCGGTGTTTAGAGCGGCGAGCGATCGGCAAGGATAAAGCCCCGCAGCCCAGCGGGCGGGGGCCGCCTGTCCCCAGCGCCCCGCCCGCGCCATTCCAGCACCGCTGGGAAGGCCAGGGGTGGCCGAGCCCCCACCACGAGCGCGAAGCCGACACCGTGCCCCGGCCCCGGGAAAAGGAGATTCCCGATTCCCGGCCCTCCCCGCGCCCGCCGGGGGCTGGGCCCGCCCTGCGCATTGGTCGCGCCGCGCGTCACTCCCGGCGGCGGCAGCGGGGCCGGGACTTCCTCGTCGCCGCGGCGGCAGCGGCGGGGCTGGCGGCGGTGAGTGCCGGGTGAGGACGGCTCGGCCCCGCGGTGCGGCTGCTGCCGCTCCCGGTACCGAGGCCATGTGTGGGGGAGCCGGGGCTCGGGCGTGGCGGAGCCTCCAGGCGGCTCCAGCCCGGGGCGGCCGCGGGGCTGCGGCAGGAGCCGCTCGGCGCCGCTGCCGCTGCTGCAGCATCACCTGGCTGCGGGGTGGGCACGGGGCTGCTGCCGCTCCGGGGTCCGTGTGTGCCCGCCGGGAAGCGCCGCTCTGGGCGTGGGAAGCGGCCGCCAGAAGCCCGGGGTGTCCGGGGTGAAGGCAGGGAGCGAGCGGTGTTTTTAGTGGGGTTGCAAAATGGAGGTGATGGCGGGGGGGTTGTCGTGTTGATTTTAGGTATCTCTTTTTATCTGTTTTATCTGTTTTCTGTGTGGGCATCTCCATCTGAGGGTATGCGGCTGTGCAGTGGAAATACTCTGCTCGTGCCTTTACTCATTTGCTGCTGCACCTTGTATTCTCTTGCTCTGTAACCTGCTTTACATTGGACATTGAGTTAGCCTGAAACGGAGGCAAAAAGAAGAAGAAAGTGGGCTTAGAGGCTTGGTGGCAGAAAGAGGCAGTAAATTCCGTCATTGTTGAGCAATGCTGGTAGAAGAAACACATTCGTTATCTGAAATCTCATAAACAAGAGGGAAGGAAAAACTTGTTTATTCATGCCCTGCCAGTTGGCAGATCTCTTTGTTTAGAGAGCATTGAGCCTTGAGTGTGTTGTTTGTTGCGATCGTGATATTTACCTAGGTGACTTCCCCGGAAAGGGCGCTGAGTGGAAATGGCTTTAGAATATCTTCCTGTGATATTGAGGAGAGACTCTGCATGACATGAGAGCTTTTAAAAAGAGAGAGGAAAAGAAAAAGGAAAAAGACAAAATGTGTCCTGTCATGATCATATATGCAGTGTTATTATTTTACCAAACCACGGGGGCTGTTTTTTCACCAAAGGGTATATACTTAGTATGTCAGCAGAGCCTTATTATAGCAGAGGGTGAGTCTTCCACCCACAATAGATTTCCTCAAAATATTCCTCACAGTGTGAGGTTTTCCTAGCTCTGGCTGTGCTATGTACATCCTTCGCTGTTTTGATGAAGAATTATTCCTGGAATGTCAGAGTCTGAGGATGTGGTGTTATATCTTCCCCTCTCCTTTTTATGTGTGGGGAATCTCTGCAAATGCCTGGCTTTACTGCATTGCATCTGTTCGTATCTCTGAAACATGAATGCAGCTGGCTGCGTTGGGATTTCTGAAGAGCAGGAATAGGTTATGTGGTTGGGTATTGCAGTTCTTGTGCTTTTTGCAATCCAATTTTTAAAAGGAAGTCTGAACTTTAATCCCTAACTGATGCATTTAAGAAAAACTGTCTCTCCCATAAGGGTTGCTCTGCAAAGATAAAAATTCAGCTTTTTTAAGGTGTGTTGAGCTGGGCATTAGGAATATTAATCACTTACAGAAAATTTCAGATAAGTGGATATGAACCATATGTTTAATCCATACATGTGTATGTGCAGGCACGTGTCTGTTAGTGCTTGCCTACACCAGAAACTTCTTATGTCATTGTTTTAGTATGAGGAAGGTATGCAGTTTGTAGAGGTAGCTTGCAGTGGCACATGCACTTTTACTTCCTCTGCTACTGTCAGAGAAGAGTAACTGCCTTAACCGGATTGGAAACAGAGTGTGAAATTGTTATTTAAAGTCTCCTTGTGTTTCAGGACACAGCTCCTACTTGAACATACAATGTATTAAGACCTCCAGCATTTTTTTTTTTTTAGGGGGAGAAAAAAAGTCTTAAAGTTATGTTTTTAAAAATGTCTTCAGTATAAGTAAATTCACCAAGCCATTTGAAATATTTAGCTGTGCCTGTACACTCAAGTTGTGAGTGGTTGTGTTTTTTGCTCTGCTCTCCTCTGGAAAGTGTTGGTCTGTTTCTGTGAAACTGAGCTGCACAGAGATTTATTGGCAAAATGTTGGAAGATAGGAGTAGATAGAGATGGCATAGTCCATAGAGATGATTTAAAAAGAACTAGTGGAAACCAGATTTACTCTATCTAGTATAGGGATAGTTAAATATGAGGAGCTTCAGAAAATCTGGCCTGTACCTCCTCAATGGAGGGTTGAACTCTGGAATATCACCCTAGTGTTTATATGGATTACTGGGAGTTTGAACTCCTCCTGTTTCAGTAGTGTTGTCTTAACTGGAAGAAAAACCCATCTCTTACCATTCACATCATATTCCTTTGCCCATTAGCAGCAAATTCTTGTGTGGAATATGAACGCAAGGAAAGTAATTAATGTATTTTTAGCATTTTTTAAATGCTAAAAGAAACTAGCACTAGGGAAGATGACAGTAGTCTCTAGGGAGCAGACTGTTGAGGTACTCTTTTAGAAGGTATCCCAAATTAATATTTAGCTCATGTGGTACAATGTCATTGTAGTTCAAGTCGTATAGTGGTGAAATCTTTTCACCTTAGAGGCAGTATCTATTTATCCTAGCAGGTTAGTGATCCTTAGGTCTTCAGGGGTGCTGCTTGTGTCTTTGTAACACACAGTTCCCCAGGCTGAGAGAAATGGCAGTCCCAGATTTCTGCCTTTCCAGTGTTAGTTTTGAAACGATTCCCTGCCACCTTCAGGGTGTAGCTCATGCATTTTTAGTTTGGGTTTTTTTGGTGGTGTGATAGAACATGAAGTTCACTCTAAATGTAGCTGTTTAAAGCACATTTAAAGCACATGCACACACTTCAATTTTCTCGTGTCCCACGGCATTCCTATTCTTAGCATAGCCAGCATAGAGGGTGTCTTCCATCAGGCTTTTGTGCTTAGGGCAACCAAACACAGAGTGTACACCATGACTGATTTAACCAGAACCTGGTATGCTCCTGCTTTTTTAACTAGGCAGAGCCTGGTTAAAGGCTCCTGCTTTTTCCTCTGCATGCTTTGGAGCTGGCCAGTGATAAGCACGTGTGGGTGTGAATGAGTTGAATTATGCTGCGAAGGAAGAAGCTCTGCTAGAGATAAACGGGGTCCTGCATTGCTTTAAAACACCTAATAAGAGATCCTAGGAAACAGTTTGTGGTAGGAAATTGCACCACTGATGAAGTACTAACTGGAAAATCCAATCCTCTCCCTTCCCCTTCCAGCTCAGTTGTGCCTCAGTGGAAGTGACCACAACTGACAGGCAAAGGGCAAGAGATGAACACCCGTGTCTTAGGGCTTAGATTAGGAAAGGCTTTATTGCTAATGCCTAGAGCTTGAATTAGCACCAGGTTTTGGAAACAAACCAAATGCACGTGTTTCCTGTCTGCTCAGAGTGGGAGAAGGAATCTTCAGCACTTCAGGGGTTACCCTTTGCTTTTCTATCTTGGGCTATGTTAGTAAATGCTGCTGCTGCAAATTGCCTTAGCTAAAACTTGGCATGGTGTGTCCTAAGACTTGATGTCTCAGATCTTTCATTTTCTTACCTTTCTCCTTCCCTTTGCAAAAAAAAAAAAAAAAAAAAAAAAAAAAAAAAAAAAAAAAAAAAAAAAAAAAAAAAAAAAAAAAAAAAAACCAAAAAAAAAAAACAAAACAAAACAAAAAAAAACCCAAAGAAAACAAAAAAAACCCACCAAACAACAACAACAACAAAAAAAAAAAACAACCAAAGGAGCATTACTAAAATCTTTCACGTGCTTCTTATGGAATACGGTTTTCTTCCCCCAGCTTTTACGCATTAGCATCCTGTTGTCTTTATCAAGTTCAAGCCTAGTAATTCCTTTTACATTGCTGTATTTTCTGCTTTCCCATGTTACCCCACTCTGAAATCCCTGACTTTCACTGAGCACTGCACAGAAGATAACTCCTGAATGCTGGCAGGTTGCAGCAATGTGACCTGTCCATTGCTGTCAGGGCCAAGCTGTCAACGTGCTGCTCCACGTGAGCTGCTGCTTCTTGTGTAATTCTTGCTGCAATTCAGGGCTGTGTGTGTGTTCAGTGTGTGGCTCAAGTTCAGTGTGTGTGTGTGTGCATGCACAAATTTGGGTTGCAAGACTGTGTTCAGTTGAGCAAAGTACTCTTTAATCTGTTTTTATCAGAAATAACATATTTCTGCATTGGCCAGTACACTACAAATACCTGTGTTATTCTGTTCAGGGCTAGTCTAACCAGCCTGGACGTAATTTTTAAAGATTTATGTAGAAGTGGTCTCAAATATGACACTCTCAAAGTTCAGATTTGGACCTGTTAGTCTGAATAGCATTACAGTTGGTTTGGGGCATAGTTTGAGATTTGGTTTTTGAAGCAGAGCAATTTTGCAGTGTAAGAGCTCGGTCTCCTGGATTTCAGAACATTTCCACTGCCTTGCAGATGGAGATGGCCAAGGCATGAAGGTGCTGATTCAGTACCACAGCTGAGCTGTCTTGATTACGCTTTGTCTGCGTAATGGTTTACTGACAGTTCACAAACCTGACAGTCATGCAGGAAATGCCTTTTCTGGTTGTTTCCACCTCCTGCTGTGAACAGCTGGATCTCTGTAGGATCATTTGTGGTGTACTTGCTTCATTCACACTCATTTCCCTGTTTCTCTTGCCCAGGAAGGATACATGATTTGCTGAAAAGAGAGAAAATGCTATGCTGGGGCTACTCGTCTTATGGACAGCCTGGGATAGGTAGCAACCTCCAGGTCATCATTCCTGAACCACAGGTGTATGGGTTCATCCATGACAGAAATGTCAAGGAGGTGGCATGTGGAGGAAACCACTCTGTGTTCCTGTTGGAAGGTGGAGAGGTGTATACCTGTGGCCTGAACACCAAAGGTCAACTGGGGCATGACTGTGAAGGAAGCAAGCCAGGTAAGTCTGCTTTTTATACACTCTTCAAACTGTCTCGAGGCTGGTGGGCTGAGAGCATTATGAAAGCTGCTTTGTGCTGATTGCTGTAGAGCTGGAGCAGCCAGCAGAGCTGATAATCATGTCACATAACACAGTGGTGATGCTGAATAACACTGGCTGGCTCTGGAAAGCTAAAGCTGAGCAGCACGGGTGAGGAGACAGGTCTGCTCGCTTCGCCTGGGAAATGCATCAAAAGAGAGGCAAGCACAGATGGTCTCAGGGCAGATTTTGTTATCTGGCATTATGTTGTCCCTTTATGAAAAGGAGGAGAGGCCCATGAGTCACAAGTGTCTTCTGCTTTGTCTTTCCAATTGCACTGCATTGTTATGCCCATTCTTACTCAGCTGTTGCTGGGAATTTTCTCACTTACACCAAAGAGTACAAGTGGATCTGTGTTGAGTAGATTTGTGGAGAATAAATTTGTGTTTGGCCAAGAGGGTTTGTAAATTTTGTTTCCTGCTTTCAGAATGCCTTGTCAACTTGTGCCTTCACTCCTTTATGCTTTCTTAGTCTGAAGGTCACTCTAGTGTTGTGTTCCCCAGACTGCATCTTCTTCATTGTCTTCTGATGGACAGAACTCATGAGTGCTGAACTGAGGCAGCTACTGCCTCTCCTTCCCAGGGTGAGGGAGTGCTTTAATTGTAAGTTGTTCTTGGAAGAAACCCTGAAGCCTTTCTTCTGGACTCTTTTGAATGTTGGCTTTCCAGTTTACCTTCCATTAACTTCTTGGTTTTGGTATGTGAAAAAGATACAGGTATTTCTGTTTCCATAATAGAAAAGTCCTGTGCTGTGGGTAATTAGAGCAAAAATTCCTCAAACTGCAGGCTGCTCTCTGTAGGGATTGTGTCTTCTCTAGTGTCACCTATTATTGCATGATAGAGAGAGATGTATGCAAAATATCCTCAGTTCCCCATGCAGTATGTACACATCTGACCTGACTGACCCTATTGTTCCTTTCCTCTGTCAGTGTCTTTTGTCTCTCTCTCTCAAAATGAGTTGGCAGGTGTTGGTTGCTGAATGGCCAGGGTGCTGGATTTGAGCAGTTCACCTTGAATCTGCCCTCTTGCTTTTCCTACTAGTAGTTTCTAGGAAAGATAAAGAGATTGGGAATAGCAGGAGTGCTGAAGTCCTCTCTGTGCACATCTTCTGAGGAAGTGTAAATTTAGGCCCTGATATAAATGAGATGCTTGGTAAAAGGAAGCCAAGCCTAGTGAATATTCAACTCAGACTGCCGAAGATACTTCATCCTGCAAATCACCCAGCTAGCTCAAGACTAGTGCAGAGGCCCCAGAAATTCAGTGCTGTTTTGAGTGCTGCAGAGATATTCTGAGAAACATCTTCAGGCTATGCTGCTGTTATACCCATAAAATTAAGCAAGTGTAAGCTGCTGGTGAAAAGGGAGGATTCACAGCCAGTAGATCAGAGCTGGAAATGGACTCCATGAATCCTGAATGCTCAAGTGTAGACCTCTCTCAGCTAGGTAATCCTGCTTTCAGCTAGACCAGCAGAAGAGGGCCAGTCTCAGCTTCTGAAATAGAAATGAAAGGTTCTTTGTGTTTGATCCCAAGTGCCCTTCTTCCTCCCCTTAAATTAGGGTCTGTCACCAAGGTGTGAAACCACGTCCCAGTTATCCTACAGGTTTATTTTTTTTCTGAAAAAGGTTCTGCAGTGCTGCTCTCCGAGGAGCCTGTGGCCATCCCAGAGAAATGGTGTTTCAACATAGCATTACTGGCTGTGCCTCCAGTGGGATTTCTGCTGGCTGGGGCAGGTGGGAGGGACGTGCTGTAAAGCAAGGAACAGCTGCTCTTTTTAGCTCACAGTGAACAGTCGCAGCAGCCTTTATGGTTACAGCAAGCTGGGGGAGAGCCCCATTACACTCTCCTCTGTGCTTTGTCTTGCAGCACTGGGAGCTGAATTTCTTAGTTTTCATTTGCAAATGGGAATGAGAAGAATCAAGCCTTCCTCTTTCACCGCCACTTCCTCTGCATGGGATAAAGATGGTATAAACCTTATACCTTCTGTGTAGAAAGGCCTGTTGAAGATGATCTGTTCTGTTTTCCATTGTTGTGGGCCTGTGAATGAAGCCATGCCTGATAGGTGATGAAGATGCCTGTGTGGGACACAGGGTCCTGAGCTGTAGGAAATGGTAGAGAAGACTGTCAGGAGGAGTCTGCAGGAGAAATTGGGAGAAATGCCAGGATCTGGGAGTCCTGGAGCTGCATCTCTCCAGCCTCTGCTGGACAGGGCAGTGTGGGCTGAGGTCTCTTGGTTTTCCTGCCCTGTGGCTTGGTCCTGTCAAGCCTGTGAGGGCAGCTGCAAGTGGGACCTCTGCCCAGCTCTGGAAGTGAGCTCCATCTCCTGATGTAGGAGGCTATGACACAATACTGACTGTCCCTTACAGACAGCCCTGGGGTGCTTCCTCTGGACTTCAGAAATGCTTTTCAGGGCTCTACAGAGTGCCTTGGTTGTGTTTGAGAGTAACACAGAGACACAAAACTGTGCAGGGGGTTTTGAGCCTTGCGAAGGCTGCATTGATTTCCTAGGGGTGGAGTGATCCCCTTCCTGCTGCCTAGGTCTTCCCTGAGAGGAAACTCCCTTTTATTTCTCACTATTCAATTTTGCTTCTCATTCATGCTGCTCGTGTTTGACATGAAAATGTCAAACGGTGGTGCAGAATTCTTTCAGCAATTCCTCTTGGAGGAGCCCTTTAGAGGGCACCTTTTGAAATGAAAGAAGACATGTTAATTAAAAGCTGTGTTTATGGTCACATCTGCTGGCCTTGTGGATGTGATGTGGAGAGGGGGATAGCAGCTGGCAGAGTGATTCTCATGCCTCTCTACAGAGAACAGAAATTACTGGGGGAGTTCCAGAAAATAAACCTCCACTGACTTATGCCACTGAAAGAGCATAAGTCAGTGGAGGTTTATTTTCTGGAATTGCCCTTTCCTCTGGATTTTACATTGAGGTGCTAAAATTAATATTTAGGATGCCTAAGAAGTTTAGCCTAAAAGAACATGCCTTTTGACTAAATGCTAACTGCTTCTAAGTGTTTCAGACTCTCTCCTTTTGATATACCAGGGTGATACCAGGTGTGGCACTCCCGTGGCTCTACCACAAGCCATTTTCTGACATTGTCATGCTGCTTACCAATTCATTTTTTCTTCATGGTGATTAGCAGGGTACTTGAAGAGTCTACCCCTCTTAGGGGTGGATATCTGGCTTTGTTAATACTTGCCTGATCATTTTTGCTCGCCTCTTTTTTTTTCCTTTTCCTCCCAGAATCATTCTGTAGTTTGTGTCTCTGCAATCACTTGGCAGGGATGCAGCAGGGCAGGAATGCTGTTCCAGCGTTCTCTCACCAGGACCATGATTAATAAAGCTTCTGTCTGACCTGCCCTAATTCTCACTTCTGTTCTTATGCCCTTGAAGTCTCCGGAGTCTCTGTCCATGTCTTAGGAGAAGCAACTTGGCAGTTTTGGTAGTGAAGTATTGAACCTGCTGTTTTGCAAAATTAGTCTGAGTTTGCATTGATTTCCTGAAATTTATCAGATGATTACAATAACATACAGTATGTCTCTAATGGGAAACAATAATTTTGTACTGCAGTAGTTTTAGAAAAAAAAATTATTCTTCATAAGTGTATCTAAATCTTGCCTTTTTCAGTCCTGTAATTTCTCTTGGATTGATTTTCTTCAGGTCTGCCATGATGTCTTGGCTCCCTGTGATGATTCTTAGATAAGTGTTTTTTCTGAGTCTGCATGCTGGAGACCAAAAGACAGGCTGAGGTACCTAAGGTAAAGGCTCTTTTGGGGTCTGGGTGGAATTACAGAACGTGAAACAACTAGCTGGTTGTTAGTAGTTTGTAAAGCTTTCAAAACCTGCTCGAGTCTGAGATGTGAAACTTGTTCTCAGCTCTAGAGATCTGTTCTGTTCAGGTCATTTGGACTTCATTTGACTTCTGCTAGTGAGAAAACCTGGGCTTTGGTAGCTAATGTCTCAAGAGAGTTACAGAACAATGTCTCAAGCAAATTTGCCTCAAACCTTTTGTCTGGTAAGATACAGCAGACAAACCTATGATTTTTTTATCAAATTCCTTGTCTGGATGCAAATTTGCAGGGGAGCACTGCCTTTCTGTGCATTGTGGAATCTATCTGCTCATAGCTGCTGATAGAGATATCATCATAATGTTCATTCTCTTTCAGAAAGCAGGAAAAAACCACCACCAAAACAAACAAACCAACCAGCCTAGGTGATCCACATCTTCTGGATTTCTCTGAACTGAGTGGCCTTTCTTTTCAGATGTTACTCCACTCGTCCTGAGCCTCAGCACAGGATTACAGCAGCAGAGAGCTCAGTGTTCAGGTCAGGGCAGCATGCTTGTTAGTCATAAGCCCTGGAACAGCTGAGAATTTAGATGTGCCACCTGCTTGGAAGGACAGTGTGTGTGGATCTTCCTGTTTTAGCCTCTTCCCGGTGGGTGACGAGTCAGCCACGAGGTCCTGGTAGCTCTGGAGGAGAGGTGGCAGGGCTTGTGTTTGTCATGAGCAGGTTGCAGACAAAGAGCTGTGTATTTTTATGTTTCAGCACTCATTGTAAATGTTTTTTTTTTTAAAAAAAAGATAATTAAACTGGTGACCCCTTGCAGAAGTCGGGTATGTTCATTTGTACTCATCCCTCTTGCTCCTTTGATCGATCACAGGATCTGACCGAGCTGTTTCAGGTTGCTGTGCCTTCACTCCTGGCTGCAGTGGATTTGCTTTATGGAGAGTCAATTTCAGCTGAATTGATGCCATCTGGGCTTCAGAATGATTTTAAAATTAGATGTCAGAATTTAGAATTAACCTAATTTAGAAACAATTGGTCTTTGGTTGAATGAGAAGTAAAGGAGGTGCTTTCCCTGAGATACCTCAAATATGCCTGTGCTGTCTTGAATTGGCTGGCTGAAGGATTTGAATATGCCAGATATTTATAGTAGGGGTTGTTTTAAAACTTGTGTGGTCTTGATCATGTGAACTGACTTGTGCCAGTATTTTCTGAGACTGCAGGACTAGGAGAACCTACACTGAGGAGAGAGAAGGCTCTTAGGAGGGCCTAAACAAGTAAAAATTTGATTTCTTGGCAGTAGAGAAATCTACTCAGCACCTAAAATGGCTGTAAGATGTTCTCAAATGCAACTCTGAAGTCTCATCTCTAAATACACGTGTATTATTAGAACCACCAGATTCCTCTTTTGATTTCATTTTGCTGAGAGGTAAAAACAAGGATGAGCCCAGGGAAGCAAGATACTAGTTTTTTTTACAGTCAGTATGATCTGTTGTTAGAGAGGACAGGAGAGACAGTTTTAATGCTTCTTTACCTCAGAGGCAGAGCTGCAGTAAGAATGAAAAAGCTGCAGTTTTTTGCCTTCTGACTGGGGGTTTTGTAGGGCAATTTGGCAACCTGAAATAGTACTTACCTCTGTGGCATTTGTTACTTGTCCCTCCTGCACCATGCATACCCTTCAGAGGCTTTCTGAAGGTGCAGCTGAAGTAAAAGCCTGCCAGTGAAGTGAAGGCTGCCTGCCTGCCTGGCTTGGAAGGAGCAGGCAGCCTTGGCACGGTGTGTGGCACTAATGGGTGGCCCCTTTCCTGCACCATGCTGAAGCTGCAGGATGTGTTCAGGATAAAATGGCTTGGGTAGCTGTGTGTGGTGAGTTAAAGGAGAGGGCAGGGAAGAAGCTGGAGGTGATAGCTGCAAGTTTTCTGAATGCCCCAACCTTTTTGTAGTCAGAATAGTTGTTTGTGCTGGACAAAAGTGATGACTTTGTTAAGGTAAGTATGGCTGGGAGTCACAGCTTCTAGGAGAGATTTGAGTAGTTTGGTGGCTGTTGATTTTGACTCAGTTATCTTCAGCCAGCCCAATATTCTTCCTTAAGCTGTACTGGAAAGAAGACTTTTTGCCAAAGATCTGTGTGAAGCTTCTTATCAGAAATCAAGTATTTTTGGTAGCTGAAAAGAGCTGGTAAGACATGCTCACTCTCTTCAACACCTGACCTGCCTTTTAAACAGCTGCCTGCCTTTAAAAACTTACCAAAAGGAATCTACAGATGCTCATATATTTTCTCAGAATGCCCAGTAGATAAAATTAATTTTTTTAAAAATGTTTCTTAGGACTGCATCCTTTGCCTCCCCTTTTCCATGCTTGTTTGCCGTAACATATTTTTGAGCAATATTTGTGAAGCTGATGGGAGTGCCTGTGAAAGCAAGGACAGAGGTGCTCTGCTGAGTGTGCACTGTGCAGGTGTGGCTTTTCAGAAATATGGCTTTGTCTTGCTCCCATACAGACCACTGCAAGACTGAAATAAATGGGAACAGAGTGAGGAGCAAATCAAGTGCTTTTGAAAATCGCATTACTCAACCAAAGCCTGGGCCTGCCACAAGTGAGATTCTCAAATGTCTCAGCTTTGCAGTGGGTAGTACCAGCCCATCAAATCTGGCATCTAGGCACCCATTTCCCTGGTTCCCTTTTAAACTTCGGGTATCCATCCTCAGTCTGTCATGCCAAGGTTTAGTGCATCCTGCCCACCTTGCACTTGCTGCCTTGGAGCTGTGGGGTTTGCTGGGGTGTGCATGTTGTACCTTGGGGGTTTCTCAGTGGTCCTGGACCAGCCACAGCTGTTGTGCTGCCTGCCAGTGGCCAGCAAGCCTGGCTGAATGACCACCTTTACAGCTCTCTGCCATAACCTGAGGAGGAAAATGGGTCTCTTTGGATTTTCTGAACATAAGTTTTCCTTTATTTCTTTGGAAGAACTATCCTTGCTAGTTTACCTCCAGGGTCTGAAGGTGGATTCTTCCCTCTGCCAGCTGATGCTTGCCAGACTGGAGCCCTCTGTGTCTGAGCAGCCCTTTCCAGGAGCCTGCTCCAGCTGTCTGTGCCCATGCCAGTCTGCATCTGTAGCTCCTCAGAGAGGCTGTGTCCTCTAGACAAAAGGCAGCAAAGTGGGGAGGGATTTCTGTCTGTGCCTGAGGAAGGGCTTTTCTTCCTCAGGGTAGGTGTCTGCTCACAGCTGTGAGGGGGAGTAGCTGGCAAAGCGTATGTGATGTGACACCCTGGGATGTCACAGGGTGGGTGGCCTCTCACTTCTTGCTCTTGCATTCCTGCCTTGACATGACCAGAAACAGCCTTAGAAAGGGAAGGCAGTGTTAATAACTGAGCCAGCCTCTCTCAGATTTTAAGACTGTAAGTAGCCATGCTAAATGAATGAGTGAGCAGTACCACATGTATCATGCAGGTAAACCATCAAGAATCACTGGTGACCCTGGATGAAAGGCAACTGCAGAATCTTTTTGTTGCTTGGAAATTCTCAGCCTTGACCTATGGACTGTGTTTCCACTGCTGTGATCAGCCATGTTCTGGGGGAGTGTCACCTGCTTTGGTCTGTGCTCTGTCCTTTGCTGTCTGCCCCCACACTTACTTTTTGTTCAGTGAGTCTACTCTCTGTTTACATTTCCTCCCTTGTAGCCAAATTATCAGTCTTATCAGCTTCAGTGCTGCTGTTGTCTGTCTCTCTGATCAGGCTTTTCTTCCTAGTGCTCTGCTTTCTGCTGCAAGCATAGCACCCTTCAACGAGTTCAGGAAAGGAGGACCTCAAGATTTGCAAACTGGACTTGTAAAACCCAGCCTTCTTGATGGATATGGTAAACTTAAGTGTTGAAAGTCAGAGGATGTTCCATTTTGATGTCAACATTGCTTGCTCCATACTTCAGAGGTTTTTCCCATGCTAAGAGAGGTTTGAGCATGAGGTGTGCAGCTGTATTTAGGTGAGGGCAGCAGGCAGGTAGCGAGGATAGTTCACATGTGGTGGGGATGTGGGCTCCCCATGGGCTTTGCTCTTGTAGTCTGGTGCTGTGCAGGTGCAGAGCAGAGCATTTCTCACACCCTTGTGTGCAATAGTGTCACATAGTCCGAGCACAAGATGCAACAAGCATGTGATGCCTTCTCAGAGAGGCTCTGCAAAGAGCAGGGAGGTGAAATTGCAGGGCTGGTGCCAGGCAGGGCCGTTCCAGCTGTCTACGTGTTGTGTGTCTCATCTGCCTGGCTGTGCCAGAGGCTGTAGAGTCACCAAGGTGTGTTCTTGAAACTGTCCAACAGCCCCAGCCTCCTCCCTGTGCACCTCCCTCTGCTTTTACTGCTGACAAACCACAGCCTGCAGAGGTGGTGAAGCCACAGGAGCAGTTTTAGCTGGCTGAGTTAGATTATGTTTTCAAAAAGCACATGACAGCTTTGCAAAGTCTGTGTTTAGTTGAACTGGTTTATAAAGTCCGATTTCTTCGTCCTGCTCCAGGGCTCCAGATGTTTCCTGTGACAGCTGGAGTGTGGGATGCCTAGGTGGTCAGAGTTGCAAGTGGGCAGAGGGAAATCAGAGGGTCCTTCTTGGGAGCTTTAAGGGAGAGGGGAGGGGGCAGAAAGGCCTTGGCAAAACATCATGATTTCCCCCTCCCCAGTTACCACTTTCCAAGTGGCAGAATCACACTTCCACTGGGGATGATGTTTCCTGGAAAAGCTGGTGAGTGTACTTGTGCTGCTACTGGTTAAATAGCTGGTATGTTACTGCTATTTAACTGATAAAAACTGTGAATAGCTGGGACATGGAAGTTATGCTGACAAGAAAAGGAGAAACTTTCATAAGGGGAGGAAGATACCTTCTCTCATAGTGCTCTTTCAGTTGCAAGCATTTTGATTGTTGCACATTGGTTTTCTCTTTTTCCAGTTTCTTTAAAGCACTTAGAAATGTTTTGATATTCAGCTGCTTCTATAGGACTGAAATAATGAAGCTCATCACAGCCTAGGAGTAGAGCCATGCTATCCATATGCAGAAATGTCTTTGGGATGTGCCATTGGAGATGGGGAGTCAGCTGAAATTTACTAATTAGTGTATAAAAATCTTGTCTGAGCATTTGGTGGATTCACTGTTTCTTACTTGCTTTTTATACAGTGGCTTAGTGAAATGGTGGTGACTGATCAGTTTGGGCCACGATGTTTTTCTGATTTTCTTGTGGTGCTTGTTGAAGGCAGTAGCAGATTTTTATGGAGATTTTGGCTGTTGAATCATGCTTCCCAAAGTGCTAATGCTGTTAGTGTCACCTTGTTAGAGGGTTTAATGTGTTGGTGCAATTCATCTCCAAAAGGAGAGAACTCTGCTCCTTTCCTATAAGAATTAAGGCTTTTCAGTATTCAGAGAGTAGAATGATTATACAGGTGAAATTTAGGTCACTCTTGGTGTCTGATTGAATATTCAGCTGCCTTATGCATTGAAACATTGTATCTCACACTTCTGATTTTTAGATCTGGGTTGCACAACGCTCGCACATCCTCAGCGTGGATGTGGATATTAACAAGCAGGGCAGTGCAAAGAAATTGGCTCATCTGTCCCCCAGACTTGCAAGCTGCTAGCATTTAACCCAGAGGAATTTCTTACCTTAGCTTACCTGTTTCTCTGTTCCCTGTGTTTCTATCATCATCTCTTATCTGGGCAAGGTAAAGGTGGTAAGACATTTTTGAGAATCTGTGAGCACTTTCCTTGCAGACACCAACAACAAAGAAGAGTAAATGCTCTGAGTTGCTTATTTTCAAGCTGGGGAGTTGATGAAGAGTTTTGACCAGATGTCCAAGCAGACTGGAATCACTTGAAATGCTTCCAAGACACAGCTTCTTTTGACCAGAAATGCAGATTTTGCCACTGAAGGTGTAACCTCAGGGCTGTTTGTTTCTGTATAGTTTCCAGGCAGTAGAAACCATCTGGTGCTGTTCCTGTACATCCTGGTACACGTATGGCTGAAGGATTTTGCCCCATCCTCTAGCAAAAGCCTGTCTTGTGAGCAGCTGGAAGCTATGCATAGGCAGGATGTACCAACTCTCTGATAAAATTACTAGGAGTACAAAAGCTAATTAATCATTCATTGCCTGTGCATTCTAATTAGAGCAGTCTTAGTGAGTGCTTCGTGCTTCTAGCAGTTGCAGGCACTGAAGATCCTGTATAGCCTTCCAAAGATATAGGTGCAAAGGATGGGCCCTGTTTTATAAATAGGGAAGCTATGGACTGATGGTGGGCTTGTCAGGGGTTTTCATTCTTGTCCCAGCCTTACTGCCATTCCCAAACCTTCAAGCTAAATGCACTGATTGTCAGAAAGTTGAGTTGCAGAAACATACTCCACTTATCTCAACTTTTGCTGAAAGCAAGAAAACACAAGAGCAGTCCTGGGAAGCTGGCCTGTCACCATTCACAGATGGGCTGTCCTGAAAACATTGTGCCTCATTCTCTACTGCAGTGTGTTTTATGAAAAGATCTAACAGGGTTAAAACCAGAAAAAGTCAAGTATACCTTGGTATACCTATTTCTGTGGAGATCCACAAGTTAAAGTGGCAGAAGAGAGAAATCAAAGCTGGAGCTCCAGCAGATAGGAAGAACTGATAAATGACTTCTAAGCCTTGGTGCTGTTTTGAGACAGCTGACAGCTTCAGGAGGAAAAGAGTATTTCAGTGTCTACTTCTTGGAACTTAGGAGTTTCTGTTTGTTTTCTGAAAGTTTAAGAGGTGTTGAAACAATGTATTGCATACCTGCTTCAGCCCTTCCCTGTTGCTTTCAGGGTTTTGTTCTGCTTAGCTTTGTAGATAATTGTGCCTGTTAAGCCCCACTTGACTGGTTTTATTCATCAATTACACAAGACACAATGCCAAGAATAAACTTCACCTTTTGTACTCTTCATCTCAGTGCAGTGGTACATCCTCTCTTAGGAGTGAATAATGGTGTTGTGATGCTTTGGAAGTTAAATGTATACCAACCACTAAAACATCTAATATTTTGGTGGGAGTTCAACAGAGAAGTAGTTGTCAGATAGATGTTTTGATATCCCATGTAAGCTGAGAGATGGTGCATTCAGTGACTTGGCCACTGACAGTGACCTGGGACCCTTGTTGGACTGCCTGGGCAGCCTGTGATCCCAGGAGAAGGCTGGCTCTTTTCCATCTCTGGGAAGAAACATGTCTGAGTGTATAAAACTTAAAACTATTTGGCATTTACTTTTCTTCATGACTTTTCAGGCAAACTGCTATTGACAGGGTCTTAGGAATGTGTTGTGGTAAGATGGGCCATACATGTACCTTTCTAAAGGCAAAGAGCTTCATCTCCACGGCAGGCTTGGGTTTTTTTCTGTCTGTGGTTATGCAGCAAGTCCAGGTGAGGCTGTGCTCTGTTCCATTGGTGAGCAGTGCAGTCACTGAAGGCTTTCAGTGACATAGGGCAGCCTTTCAAAACAAGTTGGTATTTGTTTGTCTCTTGGGATGGCACGTAGAGCAAGGTCACATTTGTGTTGCCAAATTAAACTTCAGGTGGAGCCAGAGGGGACTGAAAGAACCTGGAATTTCTTCCAGACCTATTGGGTGTCCTCTCAGTGTCCCAGTGTGTGAAGTCCTTGCCACAGCCACATACCTCAAGGTACTCTTTCTCCATTTGCTGTACTGCTGTGGTCAGAATCCTGCCTCCTCCAGCTCCTGATGCTAATCTTTGGTCCCTGGAGTCTTCTGTCACCTCCCCAAGGTGCTTCAGTGATTCAGGGTCAGCTCCTGTGGAAATAAGACTTATTGTGGCAAATACTGCTTTCCCAGGGAAGTGTTTTACATGGCTGCAGGCAGCAAAACAGTGTCTGCTGTGGATGCCCCAGCACCCCACGTTGTCCATGTTTGCTGTTTTGTTGGACTCATGATGTCCCCTGGAGTGTTTGGCAGTGTGCAGGGAGCAGCTTTGGAAGCAGGGCTGGCTGGTGACTTTGGGACCACTTTTAGGAGCTCAGGTGCACTGGCTGACAGCCAAGTCTCAGTGCACCCTTCCAGCAGGGGTGAAGTGGTGAAGTGATGGGTTCATAAATCAAAGGGTTTTCCTTGGAGAAGGGGATGGCTTTGTCCTGCTCCCCTTTTGATGGTGTGATCCTCTCCAACAGCAGCTTTAATTCTGGACCTTGAAGTTGCAGAAACACACCTGTGTGAGCTCAGGGGGTGTGTTGGGCACGGTGCAGCAGGTAATGTTTGTCTTGCTGGGTGTCTGAGAGGAAGAGACCAGAGTCACATGTGCTGCTGGGACACCTTGTCTGCTGGCTGTCATTGACCTTGATCAGCCCTTACAGCTGCTGGTTGTTTAGAGCTCTCAGATAAAAATAGGCTCCCTCATTTATATATATATATGTATGTAAATGAACATGAACCAGACTGCCAAAGCAGTGCTATAGTTGGGTGCTTGTGGGCCCAAGTGGGAAGCTGTGTGTCTAAACTGAGTTACCACCCTCAAACCTGGCTGTGTCTCTGCACTGGCAGTGGGACTGGGTGAAATTAGTGCTGCTGGAAAGAGCTGCAGGACCAAGGGTGTTACTGGGTGGCAGGTCTCAAGCCCTCCTAAGATGTTTGTGAGCTTGTTACTTGTAAACTGCACCTCTGTTGCCATGAAGTATTTTGAGTGAAATGAAGCAGTGTTCAGGTGGCATTTTCCTCAGCTAGAATACGTATTTAAATAGTTATCACCTTTTTCTTCAAACACATCCATTAGGGATTTTTCTCCTCATTTTCTCATTCTCAGACACAGAAGCCCTCCTAGGGGTACCTTTTTCTCCAGTCATTTAAGACATGTAGATTAGTTGGTAAGCAGGTTTTGGTGCTAAGTGTGTTAATGATTTCTGGATGCCTGTGATGTGGGGTATCTTTTTTATGGAATTACAGGTAATGACCCTTTCCTCTCATGTCCCAGCAAGGGGGATTTCAGGAATACTGATCACTGCCTTGTAGCTCACAGGGTGAAGTCTTTCTACACTCACCTGGGACACTTGTATTTGTTCAGAGAAAAAAAAGGAAAGCAACTTTGCTTCTGTCTGGCATGCAGGGAGCTTTGCCATCAGTTGTGTGGTATTTCAGTGTTTTTCAATAAAAAACAAGACGTTTTTTCATGCCCCTTTGTAAAAATTGTGTAATGAGTAAGATTTGGTTATGGCTGTTTTTAGAGTAGTTCTCAAACCTGCTTCAGTTGCCTAACGTGGTGTGATGATGAAAAGTCAGTTGTGGGTTGTCTTCCAGAGGACTTGAGTGATGATTTATTTAAAAGTTTTTATTCCTTCATCTCATTTTACTTCCTTTATGTGGTACTTTTTTTAAATCAGTGTTTGATGCTGATAGTAATAGGTTGATAGGTTGAAACGTGTTCCAAGGTTAGCATGGAGGGTGTTGTAACACATACACATCAAGCAATAAATCAAGGTGAGGTGGATGGGTTGTGGATGACATCCAGTTTTGTGGATGACTCATCTTCATTGGACACGAGAGCTGTGCAAGGTCAAATGTTTTACAGGGTCTGCTGTCTTCTCAGTGTTGGGTGATCCCTGAATCAAAACTGAGTGGCATCACATCTGGAATATCTGTCCCTGAATAACCTGAGCAGTTTCCCTGTGTCTCTGAGGCTGGCTGCCATTGTGCTCGAGGCATGTATACCTGCCTGCGTTCCGTGACCTTCAAACCAGGCTTTCAGAAGAGCTCAGCAATGACACCTTTTCAGTAAACCTGCTGCTTTTCCTCCTGCAGGACATGTTTTAAAGCTAAACTGGGGATCAGGGCACCCACCCGGACGGCTCTGCGTGCGGATTTGCGCGGCCCCGTGTCCGTGTGTGGCTGTGGGATGAGTGCCGTGAGCAGAGACGTTGTCCCTGTGTTCCCACAGAGCCGATCGGGGCGCTGGCCGGGCAGCACATCGTGCACGTGGCCTGTGGGGAGTCACACAGCGTGGCACTCAGCGACCAGGGCCAGCTCTTCTCCTGGGGCGCCGGCAGCGACGGGCAGCTGGGGCTCACCACCATAGAGGATGCAGTGACAGTGCCAAGGTAAGCCTTTTCCTGGGTCAGCTTTCCTCAGGGAAGCTCCTGGGAGGGTTGCTCACCAAGGGTTGGTCAGCAGGGATTGTGTTGGAACCCAGGAAATTCCTCTGGCTGCCCTGGAGGACTCAAGACCATGGCAGGGGGCTCGGAGTCAAAATCACCCGTGCCTTCGATTTTAACCCATGGAAACAATTACCAACTTTGGGTGAAGATGTACAAGCCACAAAAATTTAAGTAGAGTGATAGTTAATTTGTCACAGGGTGAAAAAGTAGAATTTTGGGGTTTTAGAATGGGGGTTCAGGAGGCAAGATGGAGGGATTTGGGCGTGTCCAGTCTTTCTCCTACTTCTTCTTGGCCTCCCTCTTCTGCTTTGATGGTGGCACTTTTGGGTTCGTTTACAAACTGTCTAACATAGGTGATAGGTATTGGAAAATTATTATAAATAAAGTACAAGTAGTTTTTAGTATAAAAAGATAACACTGCCCTGAGGGTGGTCAGTGTGCCTGAACCCAACCTGCCAGACAGACCTTGGCAAGTCAGAGAAAGAATGTTATAGGTAAGAAAAAAAATAAACAACCTTGAGAATGACAGCCAAGGAATCCCATCTTCTTCAGTCTCAGGACTGGGAAAAAGAGACTTTCTAAACACCTCGGGGTCATCTCGACACCAGAGACCTCATCAGGGTTGCTCACTTTCTCTCAGTGTGGCAGGAATAGGGCCCTTCTCATCTTGGGGTGAAGGTGATTCCTTCTCCTCGTCCCTGCTGCTCCCTGAGCCCTGCAAGTCCTCAGGAGGTTTGGGCTGAACAGACCTTCTGCCCATGGATGGCTGAGGGATGGAAAAGAAAATTGCAGCCTGCTTAGCTTTCTCTGTGAAAAATGCCACAGTGTTTTGTACAGAAAAAGGAGGTGCATGAAAGAGTACTTAAAAACAGAAATGTGTTTGTAGTTCAAGGTGTTTGATCATGCTGTGTTGACAGCAGATGCAGTCCCTCATTTGGTCTGCCGCTGCAGATCCAGTGCAGAGCAGGAGTTTGGGATGTGTCTCTAGGATGGCTGTCATTGCCAAAATGGTATTTAAAGGAAGAGTTTCAGTGACAGAAGATTAATGTCTGAGCTGAAGGGCTCTGTGGGAAGACAGTCCTTAACTTGCATGTGGCTCTGATAAAACAGGCAGAGAGAGGGTCACATAGCAATGCGATAGTGCCATTTTAAAAATAACATTTTTGTGGAATAACTTGAACCTTGGACTTGCTATTTTCTGTACAAAGCACTGAAGAGGGTTTGTGCTGTAACTCACTGGATCTGCTAGGCCCATAACAGCATGAAAAATGTCAGTGCCTGAAAAAGAATAGTGAAAGAGACACCAAGAACCAGCTATTTTCACCATTTCCAGATGGCTGGATTCAGTGTTATAGCAGGAAATGTAGTTGAGTTACTAGTCAAGTGTCTAGAGGTCTCCATGGATTTGCATCTATTACAAATGGATCTGCATTGCCTTCAAGGCACTGTTCCTCAGTCTCAAACCCATGGATTTTGTGTGTGTGTATACAACAGGTATCTGAGTGGAAATGGTAATTTTTATCTAAGGTGTTACTGTATTTGTGGACACTTACTCTAAAATCATGTTGTCATCTTTAGGTTGATAAAGAAATTGAACCAACAGACCATACTGCAGGTTTCCTGTGGAAATTGGCATTGCCTGGCTCTGGCAGCAGGTACTGTAACATCTGTTATTAATTACCAAAATTTGTGCTGTTATTTTGCACAGTGTCCAAGGCTGCATATCTTTGCATTACAAATCAAGGACATCCCATGTCCTGACTGCTTTTGGGCCAAATGGGATGCTATAAAATGGATCAGGTACCATAAATATTGAGGAGAGCTTTGCCAATACTGTGAATAAGGAAAACATTACACACAGACCACCCACTGTCTCACTGGTGAATGATGGCAGGAAAGCTTTCCATCTTGATTTAGAAAAATGTGTGTAATTAATTTCTTTGTGTTGAAATTTTCCTTGGCTGTTACTCTTCTATGTGAAATGAGGACTGGTTTTGTTGCACTGTTTGTTACAGCAGTTGTATTTTGTATTTTGCACTTAGTTGCTTGTGTGTTCATTTGCCTGGTGGCTTCAGGCCATGCATTTTTATTTATTTTTTTTTAGCAGAGAATGTCTCTCTTGATTTTGCTTTTTTTCTTTTCATCATGAGGCTTCGGTGGGAGCAGAGTCCCCAGGACTGTTTATTTTTAATTTTGGCAAACTTGCATTTCTGTTGGCTAACTTTCACCCACCATTCTCTTTCTTTCCTTGTTTCAGATGGCCAGTTCTTCACGTGGGGGCAGAACAGCTACGGTCAGCTGGGCTTGGGCAAAGAATGTCCCTCCCAAGCCAGTCCACAGCGAGTCAAGTCTCTAGATGGGATCCCTTTGGCTCAGGTTGCTGCAGGTGGAGCCCACAGTTTTGCCCTTTCTCTCTCAGGAGCTGTGTTTGGCTGGGGGAAGAACAGCTCAGGACAGCTGGGACTGAGTGATGAACGAGGTATGAAAATTCTGCTGCCAGGTGAAAGAAGGACAGACTCCTTTGCCTGGTGTCTCCTGTTGCATTGGCAGTGTATTTTTACTGAGTGGGTCTATAACACTCAGCAGCTCCTCCTGGGACGAGATGGCAGAGAAAGTCTCTGTCTCTACAGACTTTTCATACTTAGTAGAAACAGAAACATGATTTTTCCCCTTGTGGGTGTCCATTTAAATGAGGAGGGTTAAAAAGAGTGGTCTTTCAAGTGTGACTGTCAACATGCAAATATCAAAGGAAGCGCTCGTGTTCTCCCTCCCTCTTCTCAAAAATATTTTGTTTGAAGTTGTTTGGAGCAAAGGCTTTCCCTGCAGAACAGCAGGCTGAACCTATCTCATTTCCCAACATGATTTTGACTGGTGAGCAGCTGTATGCCTCAAAACAATGGCAATGCTGAATATCTCAGTGCTGTAAAATGTTGTCTAGTTTATTTGTTGCACAGTTTACCAGACATATAGGGCCAGTGGTAGTTTTCTCAGGTGCTAGTCTGAAAAGCCAGATCTCTTCTGCTTGTTATTCATACACTCTTAACTTTTTGGAATCAAACAAGGGAATGGAAGGTTTTCTTTGGAGCTTCAGATCAGCCTGCTTATTAGTTTCTGCATAATTCCTGAGCAGATTTAAGTATCTAGGTAAGTTTCTGAGTGTAGATGTGATAGCTAGCATGCACCTAGATACCTTCTACTGTCTATAAAGTAGGGCTGCTTTAATAGAAGAGCAGCAGTGTCCTTTCCATGTAGATAAATGGCAGATAAATGCTTCTAATTAAAACAAAGCTGCAGTTTACATATGAGAGGCTTACACTGACATGGGGCTAATCTTAAATGAACAGAATAGGCATCAGCTTGTGGGATGGTGCTGGCCAGGGATCACATTCTGCTTCCCCCTCAGTGCCTGGCATTGTAGTAAATATGTGGTATTTATGGTAAGTGAATCACGATAAGACACTGTGAATTATACTTGTCAAACATGAACAGCAAGGTCTGCAAACATGGGTGTTCTGCAGCACTGTTATTATTAACAATTA
This sequence comes from Serinus canaria, assembly GCF_022539315.1. NCBI lineage: Eukaryota > Metazoa > Chordata > Aves > Passeriformes > Fringillidae > Serinus > Serinus canaria. The sequence goes on from NC_066317.1 coordinate 18,268,920, forward strand.
TGCTGTAGAGAGAAGTGTCATTCCTGTGAAAAGAAAGATCAGAGTGCTAAAATATATAAAAAGGTAAATCAAAAATATGCTCTCGATTCTAAACTCACGGAAGTGTGACTGCTTTTCTCTCACTTCCCAGTAAAAAATCACCTTACAAATCCTAAAGGTGAGAATCTTAGGAAATGGGCAACTTCTATAGGTAGGAACCTGACTTTTTGTTGGGATGGAATAAGCAGTTGCTCCCCTTAATATCTAATTGTTTTGGGGTGCCTACTGCTCCTTGAAGTGCTTAGCTTTTATTTTTACTGTATTCATCCCTGGGAGACAGACTTAAATGATTAGGGGTGGCAGAGTGGAGGAGAAAAGCATCACTTAATGGTTGGTAGTGATTAACCTTTGCAAGCAGGAGGATCTTCTGCTTAAAGGATGACAAGAGAAGGAAAGCTGAGTATTTAAATACACATTGGGATTCAGCTTACCATGTGTCTTGCACAAGTGTCTCCCACGTGTCAGGGTTGTTCTGTATGGAGAAAGTCTAAGTCAGGTTTTGGAAACAAATATCTGCAGTCATCCCTGAGGAGTGTGAAATGGAGCATGAAGGTGAAGGTGGGTGTATCTAGGCTGCACTCACCATGTCTCCCAAACAGCAAGTGCATGTTGAATTTATTCAGGATAATCAACATGTGCACTCTTGCTCTAGACAACTTTGTTTGAGTCAGTCAAGCCTTTTAAGAATTTGAATGGAAAAGCAGCAGTGCAGTACTCAAGGCCATGTGGGACCTTTTTCTCCACAGTTGTTAAAAGTTTCCTTGTGCTCATGGACCACATCTGAAAATCAGACTGGCAGTGCTTTTCTGGGACATGCAGGTTTGTATTTATGGAGCAGCTGGTTTATTTCCTTTGGCTTCGTTGCAGACCGAGAGTCCCCGTGTCACGTGAAGCTGCTGCGCTCTCAGAAGGTTGTTTACATCAGCTGTGGGGAGGAACACACTGCAGTCCTGACAAAGGTAAAGGTGCTGACCTGGGAGCCCTGGCCACTGTCTCACCTGCCTGATGGTTTCACAGTAGCTTTCTGTGTAGTGGTAGAAAAACACAGATCAACTTACTGTATTCCTTCTGACCCCAGTAAAAGAAACTAAGTGGAGAGTGTAGCCTCATTGTTTATTCTGAGTATCATTCCCAACACAATCCTTTGCTGGGTTTGAAGATGAAGATGTTAATAATCCATGGCAGCAAATAGCAAAACTCAGGTGAATAACTTCAAAAGAATAGCCTTGGGAGGAAAAAAAAATTAACACACACACATCCAAAGGGGTGAAAACAGCATTTTGTTGGAAAATAGAGTAATACTGTGCATCAGAATAAGATGCAAGCTAAAATTAATGAGTGTTTAAATTTAACATTAGCAGTCACAACATTTACAAGAGATTTTCAGTTCCAAACCTGCTGCTTCCTAGTGGTGTATAATTTACAGCCAGTGGACAGAGTTAGGGTTTGAAAGAGAGCAGCTCAGTTCTTGCCTTGGCTTTGCCACTTTGTGGTTGTTGCTTCTTGTTTTGGAGCCTCCATTGTAAAATGAATTAAACAACTGACTTTGGGATTCCTGTGGGGAAAAAATACCGTTGTAGAAAACTAGTTCTGTAGGAGCTTGTCTAGTGTAGAGATAACCTGAAGGTAGTTCTGTTTGTTTCTGATGGGTGGCAAGGTAGCTTATTTGAAAGCTGCGTTAGCAGAACCCAAGTTTCTTTTCCGAATCTTTTGAAAATCCCCATCAATCTCTGCCTAAGCTTTGGGCTCATACTGAAACTGTAGTCAGAGAGATCCTGCTGGGCTATGGGTCCCTAAATGGAGACTCTGCTGTTTGGTTTGCTAACAGAGTGGAGGGGTGTTCACCTTCGGTGCAGGTTCCTGTGGGCAGCTGGGCCACGACTCCATGAATGATGAGGTGAACCCCCGAAGAGTTCTTGAGCTCATGGGCAGTGAAGTGTCCCAGATTGCTTGTGGCAGGTGAGTCCTGTGTGCAGTCAGAAACTTTTCTTTGGTGGAGGTTATTGCTGTACTGAATCATGCAAACAGGGGGAAGTAGTTCTGCTTTTGCATTCTATGTATCAAAGCTAAAGGAATTTAAATCTTACTTTCCATGAGAATTTTCAGACCCTCTAAAGGAGATGTTTTTTTAATTGGGGTTGTACCCTGCACTCTAACCTGTAAAAGATACCTTCCCGACTTAGTAATTCAGCAAGACTTTAGAGCAGAAGCCCCTTTGGTCACAAGTTTCCAGCCTCTTTAATGAAAAGTGAGTTAGCAGCACTGGTGCTGCGTGGTTGCCTTTCAGAACTTTGTACAGGCTTAGCAAGTGACTGAGCTGATACCAGCTGCGTGTCTGCACAAGCTGCTCTTTGTCCCTTCCACCTAAAGGGTTCCATCCCACAAACTGGTGCCATCAGGTGGCAAGAACTGGGCATTGGTGCCCATGTAAAGGTGCTGCTTGGCACCAGCTTCTGGCCTAGGAGAAATGAGAATCAGCTGTAGGTTGCATTTGGTTTAGTTGTTGGGGTTTTTTTTCCCCTCCTTGGTTTTGGTATTTGTTTTATTTTGGATTTATTGTTAAACAAGGCCCAAACTCTGTGCCCATCTCTTACAGACATCACACTTTAGCCTTTGTGCCTTCTTCAGGAATGATCTATGCATTTGGCTGTGGAACAAGAGGCCAGCTGGGAACAGGGCACACTTGCAATGTGAAGTGTCCCTCTCCTGTCAAGGGTCACTGGGCAGCTCACAATGGGCAACTCTCAGGGAAACCTGGTATGTACTGTGCTGGATTTGACATGGCAGATGGACATAAATAACTTCACCCATGGCTGTCTAAAGACATCTTAACATTGTTCTGTGAAATTACTGGAAATGCCAAAAGAAACCCATCCTGTTGTCCCCGATGCACTGTGGTAATTTCCGGGTGACCTCTCTGTTAATGTGTGCTCTCTCCCTTTCTCTTTTTATGGCAGAGCTCAGCATCTGGCAGTCTTGAGACTTCATGAAATTGTACTGATACTTTACTAATACTGCTCCAAACAATTTGTTCTCTCTTTAAAGCCCCTATTGCAGTTTAAAAATGACAACTTTCCCCTCCTGTGTACCTCTTATGAAAGTGCTACAGTGCTTGAGTTCCAGCTGATTTCAGCAGGGCTTTCAAAGGACCCAGGTGCTCCTTGTGGTTGTTCTGGCAGTGCAAATGGGAGGGGAGAAAGTATAACTAGGGTCTTGTATTCATCAGCCTCTAACATAGCTGTGTCTTTCTCAAACAGATGCCTGTAAATACCACATTGTTAAACATATCTTCTCTGGAGGAGACCAAACTTTTGTGCTTTGCTCCAAATACGAGGTAAACCAAATGGAAGTATCTTTTCAAGTCTTCTCCCCTGTCCCAGCATTCACAACACAGCTTTTGTTTTTGCTAAAATCTTCTGAAATTGAAGTATTGCTTTGGACTCCATTCTACCTTACAAACCTTGCCAGCTCTGACAGTTGTTACAGGGATTTCCATCTTCAGTGGCTGAAAGTTGCCTTTCTTTAGAGGCACATCAAAGCCATTGGGAAGACACTGATTCCAGTTTAACCAGCAGGGAGGGGAATCCAGTCTTTGCAGATTGGAAGCAGGGGGCTGCTTTCCACCTGTGGCACTGGCTTCTGCATGGTTGGTGTGTAGGACCACCAGCCCCATACAATGGGATTTTATCAGTCAGTGCTGGATGGAGGGCTGAAAGATGAATTGGTTTTCCCACGTCTTTCTTCTGTCCAGAAGTGTTTGGGATAAACCTTTGAGGCATGGAAATAGGTCTAAAATAACTGTACTAAGCCTGTAGTTACATATGACAGTATGTAACTGGGCTTTGGTGCATCTAGGAAATGATGTTTTGATTTTTTTATTTTCCTATTTTTAAAATGTATTTGAGGATCATTTTTTCCCCTCAAACTTTTTCATACCTTCCCTTTTGGACTTCTTAGCACAAAACTGCTAACCAAACCTTTTCAGAGACCACACTAAGGAAACTATCAGTTATTTATTAAAACAGAGATTATGGATAGGAAGGAATTGTTTTACTGGCCTTGTCTTTGCTGAAATCTGTATCTTCTCACAGAATTCCTTGCCTGCTGATGATTTCCGGACCATAAATGAAACACGTTACACCTGTTTAATAAATGATGAAACTATAGATGTCTGGAGGCAAAAGCTTTTAGAAAAGAACAGTTCTAATTCTGTCAAGTAGGTATTGTGGCACTGGACAAGCCTTTTGTTGAAAGTTCTTTTGAAATAATTTTGTTGGCTTCCGTGCCATGCTTTCACTTGAAATTTAGCAACCTTTTCAAGTGTGGTTCTTGCTCGTTTCCAAGGGGAGGAGTTGCCACTCAAGGCTGCAGGTGAGAGCTTCTGAGCAAAACCAGAGGAATTTGAGACTGCCTCAGCATTGCAGGTGGTGGGTGGGAACTTGATTTTTAAAGTTGTCCTGTATTGTGTGCTTAAAATTCATGAGAAGCAACAAGAACTTGTGAGCAGATTGATTAAGTGCTTTCCCCAGTGTGCCTGCCATGAGAAGGGCAGAATAGGTGGAAAGGAGGCACTAATTCCTCCTTTTAAAGAGGGACCTTTCATGATCCTGAATGAAGTCTTGCCCTCTTTGCCTCTAAAGGGGTTATCCTGACATTGTTTCCCATAAAAGGAGGGGAAGAGAGATGAAGACATTTACTGGGGCATCCATTCATAACCTCTATCTCTGTTTTCTTTTCTCTTCCTGCTGCAATCAGTAATGTTGTTCAGATACTGTCCTCAGCTGCCTGCTGGAATGGAAGCTTCTTGGAAAAGAAGTAAGTGCCACATTTCCAGATGTATGGCTTTCCCTTGATGCAGACTGGAATCCCTTTGCTTCACTCACTTCTGCAGTGGGATTTGATTTTTGTTTTTTTTTTGATCAGGCAGGAGATGAGGGCAGAGGATGTTCCCTAAAGGGGTGGGGTGGTCAGAGCTGGGTAAGGAAGGCAAATGGTCTAAGAGAGTGTATGGTGAGTGCACTGTAAGTGGCACAGATTTCTTGGAGTTGCCACAAAGACATTGTTATTCTTCCTTATGAAACAGACACCAATGTCTTTAAAGAGAAGGATGGGAATAGGGCATTAAGGGAGATTAGGGATGCCAGGTATGTGAATAGTTTTTTACCCAGCTGAGCTAGCTGGTGCAAATGAAAGTACACTTCCACACAGGCTGCTCTTGAAAATACATCAGGGGCAGCAAGGAAGTGCTTTCCTTTTAGGTGACATCACATGTGGAAAGTTTTGTGGCCCTGCTTGCAAAAGGAGGAATTTCAAACGGGTGTAACCCACAATAGGTGGTGACAGGGTTGTAAGACACATAGCTGAGTCAAAGGCTGTGGGTTGGGAAGGCTTGTGTTGGCTGTGTCTGTAATGCTGTGGAGGTAACACCATAAGATGAGGAGGAGGAGAATTTTTTCTGGTGATGAGTAAATGACCTGTAACTAGGTGAAGAAAAACTTACTTACTCTGAGTAGTCGTTGTGTAATACATTTCAGGAGCAACTTGAAGATAGTTTGCTAATTATTCTGGTGTTTTTCTGCTTGTCCAGTGGTTTCTTCTCTAGTGTTGTGACATGTTATTGCATCAGGAGAGTTGTCATGTTGGTTCAAAACCCTTGTTGAGGTATGCTAGTTGCTGAGTCACTTTAAATAGTCTCATGTCTCTTTGTATGTGGAAATGAGTGGAGTTTATGGCTTCATCAGCCAAATACAGTTGTTCTTCCACTTCAGTGGTGTCTTGGCTAGTGCAGGACTTAACTTCTACAGAAATCCTCAACCAAATGAATGTTAAATTCTGAAGGCTTAAATGAGGCTGTATTTAACTATGTATTTTTACACATGAAGTCTCATGTCAAGGATGTCAAGGTGCACTTGACAGACAAACCCCAGTGCATCCCTCCCGTGTCCTAAGGCCATGTAGGGCTGCTTGCCTTACAGGATTGGATGGGGGAGCAGCTTTTCCATGGCTGTGTGCCTGAGCACAGCCAGCACTACCTTTGCAGAGCACAGGCCCAGGTGCTCTGTACCACAGTGTGTCTCTGGGGTGCTGATTCCAACCTGGAGCCTGTGCTGTTATGGGAATAACCATTCTACAGCAGCAGGCTGTGTTCAGCTCCTCATGTGGTTACAGTCATATGGTAACACCATCAAACTGACAATGCATCCTGTCTTTAAGAGCTGCCTTCCCCTTCAGGGTGTCTAATACACTGCTCTTAAGTCAGTGAAGGAGTCCTGGGGACACCAAAGACTTTGAAGTGTTTCTCTGCAAGAATCCCAGCCCTAACTGAGGCCCAGAGGAATTTGGAAGGGAAAGTCTTATGAATTCTCTAGTGGTCATTCCTCTACTGCTTGCTCTCAGGCCATGTCAATACATGGGGTCTCTTCCTTATCCTTATGCCTGTCTGTGATTTCTTTTTTGAAGAATCGATGAGCATTTTAAAACCAGTCCAAAGATCCCAGGGATTGATCTGAACTCCACGAGAGTGCTGTTTGAGAAGCTGATGAACTCCCAGCACTCCATTCTCCTAGAGCAGGTATTGCACTTCTGAGATTTGGATATTCAGAGGGAAAGTTAGAGCTTTGTCCCTCTCTAACATGCAAGTACCAGCAGCATTGCTGGGCCAAGGTTGTATTGCAAATCTGAAATCCAGACACTTAATGGTACTTCTCCTTTTACCTGGGCTGATTTTGACCTCCTCAGAATGTGTCTTTTATTTTAAAATACTTTTATTTAAAAACAAGTTTTATCTCATGGCATTTATACTTGAATGTCTGCTGAAATAAACTCTCTGTATGTTATATTTGTAATTATTATGTGTCTGTCAGGAATTGAGTACTTCATGGTTGTATAATTTATTCTGACTCGGAGAATTTCTTTCACAAGTGCAGAGCTGTGGGATAAAAGCATATATGTTCCCATTGCCCCTTTTAGCTGTAATATTTATAGCTTTGGGTTTTTTCACTCTGGGTTTGACTTTTAAAACAGGCTTTTACCATTTCATCAGCCCTTAAGCATCGTCTACATTGTAGGTGCTCTATCCCCCAGGATAAGTTGTCCTTTTTGTTTTGTTTTCTCTCTAGATACTGAAGAGCTTTGAAAGCTTTTTGATTCCTCAGCTGTCTAGCTCTCCACCAGATGTTGAGGCAATGAGGATCTATCTGATTCTCCCAGAATTCCCACCATTCCAAGACTCCAAGTATTACATCTCTTTGACCCTTCCTCTAGCAATGGCTATTTTGCGCCTGGACACCAACCCCAGCAAAGTGCTTGGTAAGTGTCATTTAAAAATTGGTTTAATTTAGAAGTAAAATATAATTGCAAAGAACACTTACTGGGGAAGTTAATCTAATTTACCTTATCTGCTTTACCCACATTCAGAGACTCAGTTCCAGAGAAATTTGCATTTCTCTACAGAAACATAGATTTTTGTTCATAATGAAGATGAAGTTATCCTATTCTCTTAAATTTAATCAGCTCTTGATCACTTCAGAATACCTTTTCTGTATAATGTAAAAAAAGAATGCTAAGTATAATATTAATTATTTTGTCCTCTACAAGATGCAGACTAACCTTGATCTGTTATTAAGCTGAACTTTTAAGCTCCTCTCCCACTTCTGAGTCTTTTAATTTCTGATATATTTTCCTCTGAACTAATTTTAAACTGGACAGAACATATGCTGCTTAGTGATGTTTCTCACATTTGTTAAGCTACTACTGTTCTTGTTACCTTACTCTGTTTCTTAAGGCTGTCTTGTACTAAACCTGATATTATCATGTAAAATGCTATGTGGTGCATTCAGACCTCCAAAAGAATCCTAGGCTCCAGCATTTACTTCTCAGGTTATTGGCTCTAGGAAAGAAGTTAATAGTCAGTGCCCCTTCAGGGGAAAGCAGGGGTTACCTGTCCTTGGCAAGAAAGAAATCAGCCTCTCTAAAGAGGGGGAGTTAATCCTTTAGTGCAGATGTGCCAGGAGACACGCTCTGACCCTGCTAGAAAAGTCTGTGGTGCTACAGAGAATTGCCCAGGCAGCTCTTTGCTTGTCACTCCTGTGAGACAGGTGTTTGCCCACAACATCATAGTATCCTGAATGCCAGGTACTTGAAACAGTGTCTTGAATTAAAAACTGAAAAACTTCAAATTCAGGCTCTCACCCTGATCAGGGTTTGGGCTGGGTAATGACTGACGTGGCTGGATGGGAGTGGAAAGGGAGAAGCTGTTCAGTTTCTGGTATTTTGATGACTCTGCCTCACTGTCCTGTTGCTACAGCTAGGGCAGGAATAGGGAAGTTTTTTTAAAGAGCCTCAGGTGTATTCCCCTTTTTTTTCATGTGTAACCCCTTATTTAGGGGATACTCTGGCCTTTGGTTGAGATTTATATTGATGTCCTCTGCTTTCCAGATAACTGGTGGTCTCAGGTGTGCCCACGATACTTCCTCAGGCTCGTGGACCTCTACAAAGGTGCAGTGGTTTACCTCCTCAGTGGAAGGAAGACGCTGCTGATCCCAGTCCTGTTCAGCAGCTACATTACAGCTGCTCTCAGGCTTCTGGAGAAACTCCACAAGGTGAGAGGAAAGCCTGGGCATGTGTTGGCTCAAGATGATTCAGTCCTGTCTGCCCTTGGCCAGTCGTGAGCTGTCCGTCGAGTCGCAGTGTGGGAAAGATGTTAGTGGCTTTCCTAAGTCCAAGGTTCTTGAAGATTGTTTAGTCCTGCCTCAAAGACTAGAAATAAAGTTACCCTAAAGAATGGCATCACAAACGCCTGTCCCTTGACAGTCTCTGCTGTCACTGTTGTTGCAGGGTGGTTGGGGTGAGGAAGAGAGGGAGCTAAAATAAGTTATAAAGAGGTTCTATTTGATTCTTCTTGGTTTGTGCCAAAATATAAGAGATTGTGTATTGTTTGTAGAACATTCTGGGTCCTTTTGTTGCAAGCTGCTATAACTGAATTTATGAAAGCAAACCTGAAAAATGCTGAAAATATGTTAAAATACATCAAATATTTCCATCTGGTCTCTTCACTAGGTGAATCAGAAGGTTAAACACGTGGAATATGATAAGTTTTATATCCCTGAGATTTCCAGCTTGGTGGACATTCAGGAGGATTATCTCATGTGGTTTTTGCACCAGGCTGGAATGGTAAGAGGTTTTATGTATGGTCATGAAATAGCTGTCCATGATTGTGTCTCTGGCTGTAGATCTGTATTTCCAATATCCTTAATCAATGTATTCAGTATAGGAGCTTCTACATGTTAAATATCTCAGATCTGAATGCTTTACAGAATTGACCTAAGAATAAGAAGGCTGTCAAAAGAGTTGGAGTTAGCAATATTTAACCAAAGCTTGCAACAGTCTCTGTGATTGTTCATGTGAATTCCATTCAGTCTTTGCACGAGGTGATTAATTCAGTCACTGGATCCTTTTAATGTAATCAAGACCTCAGGAGCCAAGTCCTGTATTCTAAAATTATAATTTTTGCCCTTTACTTCTGCTGTTTAGGCAGGTATTGTGAATAATGTAGCCAGTGATGTTAAAATGTTGCTCTGTAAGAGGAGGCAGTGTGGCGTTCTGGCTAGGGGACTGAACCAAGCCTCAAGAGATGTGGGTTCTGTTCCTGGCTCTTCCAGTAACCTGCTGGGTGATCTTGGGTAAGACCCTTCACCTCTTTTATGTCTCACTTTCCCATCTGTAAGACTAAACTGAGGGCTGGAATATGCTGTGTGGGAACCCAGTGAGATTATTTAATCATAGCAAGGAGAGGAATCTCAGGTGTAAAAAAACCACCAAAAAACATCTGCCCAAGGATGCTGCAAGAGTAAAACCTGACTGTAGTGATAACTTCTGTGTGTGTTGTCATGGGCTTTGTAAGTGTTGTGTGTGCTGTGCCCCCATCCTCTACTTTCCATCATTTAAATAGTGCTGCTGTGTGCTTACCTTTAGTGAGCAGAACAATAAAGTCCTGGCTTAAATTTATGTAAGGGATAGTTACAAATGTGTCAATATGGCTAATGATGAGTAATTTGCATTGCAGGGGTGTTCTTGTATCACCGTGTAGTGGCCTTATGATCTCTCCTGTTGTTTCGTATGGTTTCTGCATTTGTTACTCTTCATAAGAGCAAGTTTCACTCATGGCAGACCAACACAGGATTCTGTGCCAGTCAGTCCTCTTAGTGATGTTTGATGTTCATGTTTTGAATTAGACTTGTGCATTTTCTTGTGAAGGAAGTTCGCATGCTTTTCTTTATTAGGAAGAAAAATGGGTTGTTGGTCCCAAAGGAGGAAAATTTACTTTGGGTCACCTTTGGACTAGTCCATCCAAAAACCCACGAGACACAAAATTGAAAGAGTAAAAGATTTTCATACTTCTCTTTTTCTTTCACAGAAAGTAAGGCCGTCCATCATGCAGGTAAGAAAACTGTTTAAAGATTGTTCTTATTTAAATTAATAAATTGTTCTTATTTAAAGAAATGCTCTGGAAGCTGTGGATAGGAACAAATCTTGCCTGTCTCTCTTGCAGGATGCTGTGACTCTCTGCTCTTACCCTTTCATCTTTGATGCTCAAGCTAAGACCAAGATGTTACAGACAGATGCAGAATTACAGATGCAGGTAATCATTCTCTCTCCCAGTTTTCCTGACACATTTCTTTTTCTCTACTTTTTGCAATGGTGCCTGCATGGAAAGGGTGTTAACTGGGAGCTGGTGTGTGCAACACTTCATTGTTTCCGTGTGCAGGAGAGCAGTGTAGCTGGAGAACCTCTTTGCCCTGGATACTGCAGAGACAGTGCTTGGTGTCTTTCCCTTCAAAATATTTGTCTGGCAACATCAGGACTGCCACATGTGCATGTGGTGGAAATTTAACCTGTACAGGGAAGGGCTAGTTATGTATTTATGATAATCCAAGGATAAGGGGTCAGGTGAGGAGCTCTAAGACTGGATAAGCAGACGGAAGTCCAGGTAAGAGGACACTTGTTTTGAAATTTTTGCCTGCTGCAGGAGTGGTTGCTCCATCTAACAATGAGGTGAGTGTTGTAGACCAGCTGCTGATGCTGTTTGTGCTTGCAGGCAGCAGCTGCTGCCAGCAGCCCACCCACCCAGGTGCAGTGAGTGGCACAGCCCTGGGGCCCTCCAGGAGTGTGCTGACTGCAGGTGTCCAGCTCCAGCACCCTGTAGGTGGCAGCCAAGCCAGCTCACAGCCCAGCTGTGACTAGGGCAGCTGGCCTCTGTGCCTGTGGAAGGATTTGCTCACACAAGTCCCTCCTGAGATGGGCCCAGCATTGGGCACTGGGACCTGTGTAAGCAGGGCATACAGGCACGCACACAGTACAGAGGGAGAATGGGATTCTTCAACCCTGGAGAAACCAAAAAGGCAGAAAGGAACACCAGGCATGTAGTTGTTAACTGTTTTCCTTTCATAGGGAGAGAAAAAGGCTTAGGCATAGGCTGCTTATCACTTCTCTTCTATTTACAGGTTGCAATAAATGGTGCAAATTTGCAGAATGTCTTCATGCTTCTCACCCTGGAGCCTCTGCTGGCCAGAAGCCCTTTCCTGGTACTTCATGTTCGCAGGAGTAACTTAGTTGGTGATGCTTTAAGGGAGTTGAGCATCCATTCAGACATTGACTTGAAAAAACCTCTCAAAGTAAGTCTCCCCCATATCTTTAGCACCCTCTCATTTAGCAGACATTTCTGTAGCTTTTCAGCCATTCCCATTACCTCTTCACCAGTGTGCAGTAGCTTCTCCATAGGTGTTGCACACAGGAACATTTGGTCTAGTCAGTGCAAGGACAGAGTCTTTTTTCTGACCCCTGGAGTGCTTTGGCAGTGGATAGTTTACAAGAAGGCAAGCACAGGGTTTGCTCTCCTGGTGTGTTGAGTGTACAAGGGCCAGGGGAGGAAGTGTTTTGTGATGTTGTGCAATCTCTGGTTTGCCCTTCTACAGGAGCAGGCTGTCTACAATAGGATGTGTTTAATCTCTGAGAGATTGCCACAATCTTCAGTAGCTGCTGTCGTGCTGCTGCTTTGATTGTTGGGATGGCAGGTGGTTATTTGTGATTTGCATGAGGATTTAAACATTCTCAAAATACCTGATTTGCCACCCCTGTTCCCTTTCCGTCCCTGCAGGTGGAGCACTGAAATGAGCTTGGGTGTTGCCATGGGTTTGGGCATGTTGGTCAGATTGCTTTGCATGGCTCTCAGTTAGAGAGAGGTCTGATTCACTCAGTCTCAGCTCTGCATCCCTGTCACTGCTTTTTCTACAGGTCATCTTTGATGGTGAGGAAGCTGTTGATGCTGGAGGAGTGACAAAGGAATTTTTCCTCCTGTTGTTAAAAGAGCTACTCAACCCCATCTATGGCATGTTCACTTACTACCCAGAGTCAAACCTGCTGTGGTTTTCAGACACGGTAAGCCCTTGCCCTCTGTACATGCAGGTTGGAATAATATGCTGCATTTATAAGACAAGGAAGTTAGTGGCAAACTATGGGAAAGAAATGTTCTTCCTCTCATTTTCTACTCATGATACAATGTGAACTCTATTTTCAGTTAGTGTAAATAGGTCCATTAACCCTAGTAGAATGGTGATGGTTGTGCCTGTTAAAGAGTTGGCTCTCTCTCTTTATTCTTATCCCATAATAAAACTTGTATTAAGGATCAGGTGACAGGTTATAGAGCTCTTATTATCATGAGTGTGGTGGTCATGTGCTGTTTTACAGATTGAGAGGTTTAGGTGGTAATGGCATTAGAGTTCTGTGCTTCCCTTGCTGTTCCCGTAATTGCAGCCAATCCACTTAGCCATGCATCACTATTGCCTTCAGGATCTAAAGTTCTTAATGCTTTGTATGAGGAGGCTCTTAAGCAGCAAGAAAGGTGGAAGTAGAGGAAGGTTGTTGGTTTTGGAAGAGTCTAGAGTGCAAAATCTGTACCTGTCAGATGGCTGGAGATGGTGGTTTATGTCCTTTTCCTCACCTCCATCGGTAGCAAGGTGGGAGATGACATAGCCAGTCTTCCCTTGAGGTGTGGCTGTCCTGCTAGTGGCGTTACAGGGAAGGAAGTGGCCTGGTACCTTCAGTAACTTGTAAACAGTGTTACAGAGCATTCACTCCTAATGCCAGTGCTATAAAACAAGCCTTTTGGCACCAGGAGTGATGACAGTGTAAGCACTGAAAATGAGTCGTGTGTTGGGAACATTTAAGGAACGTGGGCAGCCAGGCTGTGCCTGCCACAGCAGCATGAGAGTCAGTGTGTGAGGAGAAGGAGGCCTGTGCTAGCACCTCTGCTGGTGTGTCTGCCTGGGTAGAGCTGTGCTGATGCAAAAGCTTTTAATAGAAAAGAGGGTGGGTAATGGGGAGAGGACCGTTAACACATTTTCTTGCAGTACATAGGCAGTAAACACTGAAGCACTGTTAGTCTCTAAATGCAGAGGGGTTTAAAAAGGAACTGAAAGGCAGGTAAGGTGGAAAGCTGCTGTTTCCACAGTGATCATGGCTTACAAAAGTAATAGAGCATGGTTTTTGAAGCTTCATTTCCATGCCACACACCACCAAGAAATTTATAACCAAAGTGGCACCTGATGGGAGCTCTCTGACTCTGTCCCAGTTGGAAAAGCAGGGTCTGGCTTCTTAGTGCATGGAGGAAAGGGTACTGTGCATTGCACCAGTGACAGTGTCTCATCAGGATTTCTCTGTGTGGTTTTGCAGTGTTTTGTTGAACACAACTGGTTTCACTTGATTGGCATCATATGTGGTCTTGCAATCTACAATTTCACAGTGGTAGACCTTCACTTTCCCTTGGCTCTGTACAAAAAACTCTTGAACGTGAAGCCTTGCCTAGAGGATTTGAAGGAGCTGTCCCCTACAGAAGGAAGGTACGAAAATCAAAATTGGCAGCTTTTCTGGAAGGTAGACCCTCCAGCTGAGAACAGGAAGTGCCAAACTAGATAAAAGCTGATGCATAAAACACCTCCTGGTCTTTTTGAGTAACTGATTCATTTGGGTGACTGTGAAAACATGAGCTGGTGGTGGGTTTTGTGTACAACTTCTCTCCCACAGGCTATGGGATCAATCTGCTTAGGCTCCCACCCTCCTACCCCAGAAACTGGGTACCAACACAGCCAAAAGGACACCTCCCACACCCCCTTTTTGAGAGCAGGGGTGGAAGCCTGTCCCTGCCCTGTGTGGTTGTGTGCATGATCCCAGATCCTGGTCTCAGCCTTTCCCCTCGAGCTCAGACTAGCAAGCAGGGAGCTGTGTGTAGAGCTGTGAATCGTCACATCCATGAGCCAGAGTAGCTCTGATCTGCTCCCATGACAGGAAGAAGTTGAGTGGAGTGAAAGAATTATTTTTCCAATTGATATGTTGAATCTTTTCTACCTAATTCCATATGGGTACTGGTTCCCCCTGACACTCAGAAGATCCCACTGTCTGACTGCTGTCTTATTTCTGTTTCTGAGTTGCCATCTGTTCATCTACACAAAGTGACAGCTGTATTTTTCAATACTGAGGTAAAATGCCAGGAAGACAGCAGCAGGATTTTGGGGGGTAGCAGAGTATTTTCTATATGATGGGCACACAGATACAGTCCACCTCTGTCTCTCTCCATTCCCTCAGACCTTTGTGTGGTGATGACATAGAATTAGAACTTTAGAACTAGGAACGTAATTCTTTTCCAAAGCCAAGATCATTTGTCTTGGTTTGGAAAGACAGGTGGCTGCTAAAGAAGGCAGGAGCCTCCCCTGAAATGGAGAACGCAAACTCTCCCCACCCCTCTGAATTGCTATGAATTTTAAATTAAGGGGCTCTCAGGCAAAAAATATGGGAGCAGGAAATAACAGTTCTTTAATAGGGGAGGGAAAAAAATGAAAGGATGAAATAAAACAATGCAGTACACTAGAACAACACTGACAGAGTCAGAACTCAACCTGACACCCTGTGGGTCAGGGTGTTGGTAGCAGTCCAGTTGGAAAAGTTGCTGCAGTCCTCCTGGAGTGTCAGGTGTGGTTCTATTGGAACAGGGGGTCCTGTAGGAAAGGGTGTAGTCTTCCTCCACAGATCTGTGGAAGTAGAAGAAGCAGCTGTTTCTCTGGGAAATCCAGTGGAGAAGCCGTGCTGGTGTGTCGGAATCTCCAGATTATATCTGGGTACCAATGCCTGGCTCCTCCCTCTGGGCGGAGCATCTCACAATGGGATGCCACAGTTCTTATCAGCCATGCAGTGACGTTCAATAGCCTGTTATCAGCAGGTGTCCCCTCCTGAGGAAGGAGTGATTATGATCACTCAGAGAGAGAGGTAAGGAGAATTGCCCACTTGACACAAGACAACTGCCATACAGATGGCAATAGAATACATCTTGCCTTGCAATCTGGAACGTCATTAAAGATGATCCATGAACTAGGTAATCATAGACTGTATTGATAGTTTCTGTGAACTGGCATTTATCCTTCTTCTAACAAAGTATCTTTTTAGTTGAGGTGTATTTTCTTTCTTACTGCTTCAGGTGACTCAGATTCTCTCTTGCAATCTTACTACCCAGATAAATGATGTTGTTTACTTCTCCTGAATTTGTTTTCCCTGTTAGAGATATGGCTTTTAAAATCTCTGATTATTCTTTTTTTCATTTCTTTCCCTACTTGTTATTCAGGAGTCTCCAGCAACTTTTAGATTACCCTGGGGAAGATGTGGAGGAGACATTCTGTTTGAATTTTACAGTAAGACACATTTGACATATCAGCTCTCTGATTGCTTGGTACAGTTGAAGCCTATCTATATTTTCATGTGTATTCTGGCTGATTCCAAATGGCTGTAGCACACAGCCCATGCTAATGTTAATACGTTCTTTGCTCTCAACTCCCTTCTTTTGTATGTATGTGGTCCTAAAAACTGAGGTAGTAAGTAGATTAAGTTGAGTTGTTTTCAAAATAGCCTTGTTGTCACTGTTCAAAGACCTGGTGCTCTAACAGGTTGTGAGTGATGGGTTCATCTTGAGCTGGATCATTTTTTGACTCTCTGTCCAAGGCCTGCCCTGGGGTAAAAACAAGGTACCATAAAACTGCTCCACACTGCGAAGAACCTTGCTGAGCAAGGAGAGCGGTGCCCATTTCCTTTTTGCATGAATGAGGGCACATAAGCTCTCCTAGGTCAAATTTACTTCTGGAGTGAGTCAGACCTGCATCTGACTGTGTCTCCTGCAGCACAGAGCTGTAACTTGGGATGAGACCATGAAGCCATTGTGATGGTAATGCAGGCTGTGTAAAAAAAGAATGCCTTTAAAGTAACAAAAGAAACTCTTCTCCAAATTCTTTTTCACACTTAAGGGCCTCTTTTGTCTATGACCCTTTTGCATTCTTTATAGGTAACCAGTTAGTGTACAGAGTGTAGGTTTGTACTGCTGCCATCCTTGGCTGGCAGAAGCAGGAAAATGTGTCATTTATTTTTCCAGTGAGAGAGGATGCTGCATTTCTGTTTAAAAAGGGAATCCTTTTTATTGCCAGGAGTCATGAGCTTAGTTAAAAACAGTTAGTTTTTAGTTACCAATCTCCTGGGGTTTTTTCCCCAGGAAATTTACCTAAAATAATTTTTATTCCTTTCTAAGTTCACATTTCAACTTCATAGCAGTCCAACTGCAAACATAGGTGATGGTGGGTGGTGAAGCACACAAGGTACTGAGAACAGAGAACAGAAGTTTCTGCACATACCATTTTCTCTGGCCCACCCTTTACATGCCAGTCCTCAGCTGTCTAAGAGTACTCTGTCTTTCTTACAGGCACATGCCCTGGAAAATACTTCTGGTAACATTAATTTCCTGGTTTTGTACAGATCTGCAGGGAAAGCTATGGTGTGACAGAGCAGAAGAACCTGATTGAAGATGGAGATAAAATTCTGGTGCAGAAGGACAACAGGCAAGTGGGGCACCTGTGGGGGTGGACTCGTGCTTGTGGTGGTCATGTGCCACAGAAACTCTGGCTGAAGGGAAATGTGGGGGCTAATTAGCAGTCACTGTGAACAGGTTTAAAGACCAGTTGCTCAAAAGTTGCTGGGCACTGGTGGCACTTGAACAAAAATCAAGTTTTCATCATCTTTTCACCAATGTTTGGGAAACGTACTGTGCACTTTGATTGGCATCTTCCCTATAAAAGGCCTCTGTGTAGACCCTTGGTAGTTTTTCTCATTTTAAGTAGACACGGGAGACATGATTTTGGCCCAGGTTAATACCCCTGATGGCTCAGAGGGGAACTGTATGTGACCAACAAAACTGAGCCTGGCAGACTTGTTTGTACTTCTAATTCTGGAGCCGGAAACTTTCCTTTGGGCACAGCCTGACTCCCATCCCTGATCACAGCCAGAAGGACCTGCTGTACTTGGATTGGATCCCTTTCCATTTGACTGAACACCCCAAAGTTATTACTAGCACAGCTGCCATTCCCCCCTCCTTATTTTTGTCCAGCTGCTGAACTATTTTCTTCCCATAATCTTGTAATTGGATTTCTACAAGTGCCTTTATTACTTGAAGCAGTGTTCACATTCTTTCTCTGCTGGCAAAACATTGTGATCCAGTGACTACTCAGCAGCATGGCTAGGACTTGTTCTAGGATTGCTGAAGACCTTGCTGGCAAGGCTGGAGATGAAGTAATTTCCTATTAATCTGATTATTTAAAAGGGTTTTGAATGTGTCTGAAGCCATTGCTATAGCAAAAGCTTTGTCTGTGTTACTTCTTACCTATTTTGCTACTGCCCAAAATGGTGCAATTACACTGGTAAAGAGCTGCCTCCATGCAAAACCCACATGGGTTTCTGTCTCCCTGCAAAGATAAGATGGATTTCAGGTAAAACAGGAGTGTTTAACCTACCCCTGCAACAGTGAAGGAAAGACAAAAACTGCCAGCATTAGAACCCTTTAGGTTTTTAGGGTTGGGCATATACATTCTAAAGAGAACCTACCTTTTTTTTGCTCTATGCCTTCCAGTACACTTGGGAAGAGCACCAGGGTTAACTACTGGAACTGTTTATTAAGTCAGGATCGGAAACAAGGGAAGAAAATCCTTAAGGAGAAAGGCTAGTGTGTAGTTCCACCAGCTTAACATTCCAAAATTCAGTTGCTTTATCCTGACTGGAGTTCTGAACTCAAGCTAACCTCTAAATCCAAGTCTAGACATGACTGTCAATTTACCTTACAGTGCTTAATGACTTCCTCCACCTCTGCATTTAGAGGCCAGGGACCAATTTGCCACCCTATGGCCTGAGTAGTTTGTTGTGTACTTGTCTGTAGGCACTGCCCTTCCCATGTGAGGAAAGTTCATTGGGACCTGGGGAATGCACAGGATTGCTGTAACTAACAAGTGCAGAGTAGGAAATGTCTGCATTTTCCCTTTTTCCTTTGGAGTTCATAAAATGTTCTGGATGCAGAGTTCATGACCGTAACAGCCAGAGAGGAATTAAGCAACAGTTAAGTGCTTAATCAGCTTGAATTTCCCTAATGCTCAGGTGACTATGGGGAAAATGACAATAAAACAAATGCACTGGAAAATAACTCCCCCTTTGGTATATGATTTTTTAGTCCAGGTTTTTGGTTTTGTTAGTCTGCTTCCTTATTTCCTTTTTATTTCCTCACCTGTCCCTTGCTGCTTTTGCATAGTGGTGAGAACTCCACCAAATGGCAAAAATGTTTCTTCTAGTTGTCAGCTCCTCAGCTTTACTGGTGGCAGAGAGCCTAGGAGACCTCCCATGCCACCATTGCCAGGGAGTAAGCAGACACACGGTGGCATTTGCTGCTGAACACTCTGTCCGTGTTCAGTGACTTGGTGAGAAGAGGGCAGTGGGTTGAGGCTGCTGGAGATTCTTGTTTGCAAAACACTTTACAAGCAGAAGCAGGAAAACTTGGCAGTGCTGCTGCTTAGACATGTGATTAAAAGTGCTTTCCTCTGCCTGCTTTCTCTCAATGCATTAGGGAAGAATTTGTCGAAGCCTACGTCAATTACATCTTCAACGTCTCCATCCACGAGTGGTACACGGCCTTTTCTACTGGCTTCCTGAAAGTGTGTGGTGGGAAGGTACTGGAGCTCTTCCAGCCCACAGAGCTCAGGGCCATGATAGTTGGAAACAGTAACTACAACTGGGAGGAACTGGAGGAGGTAAAGCTTCACTCTTGTACTCTTTTTTATTTTGCACAGGTGGCAGGATTGTGCAGTTGCTTGAGGCGGGCATTAGTCTGTGTCAGGAGAAGGGATAAGCTGTGATGCTTGTTTTTTTTTTTCATGCTTCTTGTACACCTTGCTGCCATTCACATGAAAAGTTTCTCACTTTGCTGGCCTGCTACAGATAAAGCTCAGGGAGGAAATTCAGGATGAGGAAGGACAGGGAGAAGTACTTCCATCTGCTTTTTTTAGGGATGAAATCTATGACCGAAGGGAGGACAGAAAGGGTCTTCACCTGTAGTAAAACTCCACTGCACAAGGGCAAAAACTACACAAGTATTCAAAGGGGAGTCAGGACACCCAGAAGGGGTTGTATCCTCTCAAAATCCATAGACCAGCAAGTCACAGTGCAGAGTGTGTGATCCTGTTCATAAATTCAGCCTGTGAAAGGCACTCTGGAATGGCTCTCCACGCTTGTAATTAGCTGAAAAGCAGAAGGCTAATGTCTGCCTTCCTCACATTGCCAGAGAGCCCTGGCCATGTCATTGCCCATCACCCATCCTGTGTTCCCTTTCAAAGCTATCAGGCACAGCTCTAATGTCAGATATTAGAAAAGATCAGGTCCGAGTTCTGCTTAGTCTTTGCTTTCTGGTGCCACCTGAAAATGTGGTATCTTGGTTTTTAATAGAGCGCTGTCTATAAGGGAGACTACACTGCCACACACCCAACTGTGAGAATGTTCTGGGAGACCTTCCATGAATTTCCCTTGGAAAAGAAGAAGAAATTTCTCTGTAAGTATCTTGCAGTGGTGCAGAATTGAAAGACTCGGGTGGGAGTGGCTGCAGAGCTTCATTGCACTGAGTTGGGTGATCCAGCGTGAGTGACAATATCTGCTAGTCAGAGCTGGGGCTTCTCTCTATTGTAGTTCTTTCCCTTCTGTCCTGGCCACCTAGCTGGCTCTAGGTGGACCTGCTTGAGCAGGGGGTTGGCTCTGAGGACTTCCAGAGGTCCCTTCAACCTCAGCCACTTAGATTCTGTGACAGATAAAGGATAAGATAAGACGGATAAGAAGGATAAAGTCCAGTGCTGTGCTGCAGCTCCCCTGGGAGCCAGCCAGGTGCTGCATGGACTTCAGTCAGGATTTCAGCCCCTCCAGGCAGGTGGGGCTGAACTTTTCCTGGTGGGAGGTCCCTCAGCTGTCCCACCTGCCCGGCCTCCCTTGTGCCTCTGCAGTATTCCTGACGGGCAGCGACCGCATCCCCATCTACGGCATGTCCAGCCTGCGCATCATCATCCAGTCGACGCCCAGCGGGGAGCAGTACCTGCCCGTGGCTCACACCTGCTACAACCTGCTGGACCTGCCCAAGTACAGCAGCAAGGAGATCCTCAGCGCCCGCCTCGTGCAGGCCATCGACCACTACGAGGGCTTCAGCTTGGCCTGACCCCGCGGGGCCGGCGCGGACTCTTGGGTGCTGAGCAGCAGAACGATGGGCTTGGGATTTATTTTTGTAAGGGAATAGATCTGAACTACATTTTTTTTTTTTTTTGGGAGGGGGGTAAATATAAACAATAATAATAGAGATGATGCAGTCTCAGCCTGATGCTGCCAGCATTTTTTGGGGCTTCAGCAGGGAGAGGCTCTTGCTTTGAATTTTTTCATCTGCTGAACAAAACCAGTTCAGTGGGCATTTCTGTTGATCCCCTCCAACTTGACATCACTGCCCTCCTGGCAATTCCTTGTAGTTTGCTTTTGTTGCCCCCATACACACACACACTCTTACCTCTTATTTTAGTTCAGTTGAAATATTTTGATGTCCCTTGCATTTAGGGTATGGTGGAAATAGGATGAAATAGTGATCTCCTCTTCGAAAAGCTGTGATTTCCCCCACACCCTTTTTTCCTCCTTTTTTTAAATGCAAGCTGGTTCTTGCTTGCTTTGAATAGAAATATCTCCTCTGCCCTTCAGACCTTGGTGGATGGTACTGGGCTGGGATGTCATTTGTGACCCAGAGCGGTGCATTAGTGATGTTCCATCTGTTTGCACCAGGATGTCTCATGGAAAATATAGTAGTTTACAGAGGTTGGCTTGTTTTTCCTCACTTGTATTGAAATTTGTTTTAAAGCTTCTCAAAGAAGCCTCAGAATCCCTCTGGAGTGGGGTTTGTGTTCAGGCTTGTGGAAGGACAAACCCTGCCTATCACAGCAGGTTTCTCTAAATGCGGCCCTCTTTTTCCATCCCAACAGCCCAGCTACTCCAATACAAGGTGAGGTGGCTGCTTTTACTGCTGCCACCTTTGTCCAGAGGAGCTGTGTGCATGGATGTGTGAGTGCAGGGGTGTGTGAGTGTGAGAGATGTGTGCAATCTCTCCAGTCTCATCAGGTCAGGTCAAAGAAAGGAGTAGAAGATACACATTTGAGTGATAGCCCCCTGTCTGGAGATTGGTTTGATCTTTGCAATTAGGCTTATTACTTTGCTGTTTGAGAACAGCCCTCGCTCTTGGCAGCTGTTTTGCCAGGGGGCCTGAAGGACATTCTGTATGAATTAGACTGAAAATGTAGAAAAATCTCTACCTAAATCTATGCTGTATAATTGGAGAGCTTTTGTCCTCTTTTCCTCAGTCTCACTGCCCCATTAAGTGAAGTTTGAATGATTTTTCTCCTTTCTCCCTTGCCATTTTTCAGATCTTGGTGTAAATCTCATTTTAAGCCTAGGGTGGTTTTGACATTGACTTGTTATTAGGACATAGTATTTATGCACCATGTTCAATTTACAGTATTGAACTTTGCACCTCATTACAAAAGGTTTTAGGCTTCTGGATTGTTCTTTTTTTTAAAGACGAGCTGTGGGCTACATTGAGAGCCCCCCAGCCTCTTTCTAATGCAGCATTGAAGACAAATATACAATTATATCAAATGTTTATTTTCGATGTGTGTGTACATAGTACAGTATTATGCAATAAATTTGATGTTTAATTCTGATGGAGTGCCTGCCTTTCCATGTGGGGAGCAGAGGAGAGGCTGCTCCAGGCACCAGCACTGCCTCTCCCCCTGTCCTGTCTCAGACAAAAGGAAGTCCTCTGAGGAAGAGCTTGGACTTGAGACCAGCCCTCAGTCATTCCATCAATGCATTTGTAGTTAGACACATATATTGCACATACTTATTTGTTTAGGTGGATGGATCATATGTGGACAAAGGAGTAGGCACATATCCTCTTATATACAGTGTAATGTGTGCTCCTTACTGTGTGACCTGTATTATTGTGTAAGGTCTAGCTACTCTTGTATCTAGTGTATATAGTCTATATTTTGTATATAGTGGGTTGCATTGTTGTATATAACACTTATTGCACTACAGAGGTAAGTGTGCATATATTTTATATATTATATAAATGCAAAATGTGTGTATATCTGTATTTATACATCAGATATCTCTTTTCCAGTAGCAAGTGTCAACCCTGTTCAGCTGAGGAGGAGGAGGAGGCAGGAAGGGGCCAGGGCTGTTGAGGACTTTATGAGCCACTTTATTGGGCTGAGCCATGTTTGGCAGCATCCCACACAGAACAGAAGCTGTCACCAAACACCTGCAGTCAAAATAGTTGTATTTTCTTGTTTTCTACAAAACACAAAGCATACACATAATGTTTTTCAATCTATTAATGTTTAAAAGGACACCATTGATTCAGTTTGAAGTTGCTTTTACATAAATCATGTAAACAGACCCGAGTCTAGAGTCACTGAGATGTCATTAGCTGGGGAATGCATTCCCAAGTTGCTTTTGTACACCAAATGAAGTCTGAAGAAAAGGGATTATTAACAATTTTTTTTTTCAGTCAGGCACCCACACCTACCCTGGTACTGGCTTCTGCACTCAGCCTACCCCAGTATTTGCTGTATACCAAGTTATTTGCAAAATTATGTGTTGCTTGATGTATGTACATATTTGTTATTCTAGGAGCTGGTTCCCTGCATGCATGTGTTCAAAGAGAAGCACAAGGATCATACACTTGCTGACCATACAAGGTCCAGCAAGTTTTCCACTCCCCATGCTGTGAGTGACCATGCAGGTTGGTGAAACTTGACTGCCCTCTCCAAGAGCTGGAGATGTCAATCCACTCCATTCTCTAAGGGCAAGAGCTTTTTCCATTAATCCTCTAAATGTAAGGCACCAAGACATGCAGTAGGGGTGTGGGGTGAGTTGTCCAATTTGGACTCACAGAGCCAATTCCTGTGTCTTCCACCCCAAGCAAAGGGCCTCTGACACCACATGCTGTGGCAGTCAAAGGCACCAAAACCCTGGTAAACACCTGAGGGAGAAACAGGAGAAGCCCAGGAAATCCTGCTCGGCCATCAGCACAATTAATTGTGCTACACCAGGCCCACTCTGCCCCATTTACTCCCCTTCTACCACCTGTGGGCTACTTTGTGCTTCTCCAGATGTTTCATTTTATACTTCTCCCTGCTGACATTTTTTTTTGACTCAACCTGTAACAGTTTTGGTCTGGTTGCCCAGCTCTCACCTCAGCAGCAGCAGTCAATCACTGACTTGCAAACAGCTCCCAAGACAGCTCCTCAGGCAGGAGGATGGCTGGTAGCACTTAGCCTCTGAAACTTGCACACACCAAAAATAACAACCAGTGTATCAGCAAAATGATTAAAAGAAAAATGCTTTAATTTCACTGCCATGAACAGAAACAGCCATTATTCAACTGTTTACTCAGGAGTAAACAGAACAAAACCAAATGCACCTTTTTAGAATGACAAGTTTTCCCTCTGTCTTTCAGTCCTGCAAGCTTATTTGGTGCACCACCCGTTCATGGCCAGCATTTACATTTTAATGATTTATTATACCACAATGTGGTAACACAGACACGTGTCCAAGGCTGCCCCCGTGGATGGGAAGCTCAGCAGACCCTACTGCCATCCTACAGCAGACAGTTTTGTTCTAGTGACATGGAAAGAGGTTGTCTTAACACTAAACAGCTTATTTATATCACATAAAGTACGATTTTGTACAGTACTTCACACCTTTTAAAAAACACAGTCTTTTATTTAATATTCTCCTGTCAATAATCACTGATGTTGGCACAGACAGATCATCAAACAAAATGCACAGCTCTTGCTTAGATTGACCTGGTGTGGTGGGGCAAACATAATTTCTGGCTGTTTGGGAAGTGGGAAGTTAAATTGTCTGTGTACGAGATAAAGACAATGTTTTAGTGCTCAGGAGTCTTCCTCCTGTGCAGGTTTGGGAGAGGGGAGTCACAGCACTGCAAACTCAGGACAAAGTTCAGCATTGGCATGTATATTTCCAGGACTGGAATTCTAAAATTAACTTCTTTCTGATAATCTTTGCCCGCAGTTCCCTTCACAAGGAGGCAGCTTAAGTTTTGCTTTGTTTTTGCCACAGGAAAGGACTTGAACAGTTCAAAAAGAGATGGCTAGGTGTGTTTCTTTTTTTTTTTTTTTTTCCTTTTAATGTACAATCTCCATTAATAGGTTTTGTTACTATTAGTTTTCAAAGTTCAAAAATATAAACTCTCTAAAGTGCATAACTGTACTTACATTTTATAGAAACTATGTAAAATTCTAGCAATATACCATGTAAACAGCAGTAACTAAGCATCAGAAAATGCTACAATCTCATCAGTTTAAAAATAAAGTTCCCTACATATCATTTATCAAGACTTGTCAGGGGAAAAACCCAGCTGTTGAGGGGTGTCTCAGGTTACAATGGAAGATGTAACCAAAAGTATCTATTACCAGCTGTTAAAACCAGGTGGGGCACTCTTCTTTTCTCTTCCATGACCCATCCCTCAGAACTCCAGGGGGATATCTTCTGATAATGGGCTGTTGTGTCTTATAGCATGATAAAATTACATCCTCTCATTGTGAGATGCTCCACCCAGGGGGAGGAGCCAAGCATTCCTGCCTGGATATAATCTGATATTTGGAGCACTACAAGCAGCCTTTTTCCACTGGATTCCCAGAGGAAGACCAGGCCTATCTACACCCCCACTGGACCTTCAGAGGAAAACACCCTTCTCCAGGATCACTGTTTCAACAGAACCACATCTGTCACTCCAGGAGGACTGCAGCCACCATTCCGATTGGACTGCTACCAACACCCTGACCCACAGGTTGTCGGGTTGTATTCTGACTCTGTCAGTGCTTTTGTACTCCTGCATTTTATTTTAATTTTCCTAGTAACCGTTAGTTCTGACCTGGGGTCTCCAACTGGTTTGCTTTCAGACTATCACAGGGGGTTCAGTTTCTTTCCTTTTGTTCCTTTTTACTTACAGAATTTTTTCCCATCAGTTGCTAGGAAACATTAACGACTGGCTTCTTCAGAAAAACAGGCTACTTAAGGAAAACAAAAGAAGTGGCCAAGCTCAGGGGAGGAGGGCATCTGGTTGCACATCTGTTATCTGGGAGTTTCTCTCTGAGGGGCAGAGATACCATGAGGATTGGGCAGGTAAAAGACAGGGCTGGGGCAGCTGCTAGCTCTGGGTTTCAGAGGACAGTCGGAGCTGCTGTTTGGGGAAGGGAATTAGCTCCTGCTGCTGCTTCCACTGCTGCTTTCCCGGCTGCCGTTCCTGGCTCTGCTCTGGTCTGCCTTTGGTCTCACCTCAGCACCACCATCATGAACAACAAGAAGCAGCTGTTCCTGGGCATGCCCACGCCCCTGGGCTACCTGCCAGAACTGGGCCATGGAGCCACGGGTTTCACCACCCGCTCTGATATTGGCCCTGCCCGCGATGCCAGTGACCCCATGGGTGACTGGCATGCCCTGCCAGGCAAGAGAACTCTGGGGGACCAGATGAAGAAGAACCAGAAGACAGCAGATGATGATGATGGAGGTTTGAATGACACCAACTACAATGAGTTCAATGGCTATGCTGGGAGCCTACGAAAAAGATGATGAAGAAGCAGATGTGTTTATGCAGCTTTGGATAAGAGGATGGATGAACGCAAGAAAGAAAGGAGGGAACAATGAGAAAAACAGGAAATAGAAAAGTACCGTACAGAATGACCCAAAATTCAACAGCAGTTCTCAGACTTGAAATGGAAATTAGCGGAAGTTCCTGAGGAGGAGTGGGTGAGTATTCCCAAGGTTGGGGATGCCAGGAACAAGTGGCAGAGGAATCCTTGTTATGAGAAGCTGACTCCTGTCCCTGACAGCTTCTTTGCAAAACATTTGCAGTCATGGGAGAATCACGCTTCCATAGACCCATACCAGACACAATTTGGTGGACTGAATACTCTGTATCCAGTTTGAATACTCCATACCCAGAGGAATGATGCCAGGCTTGATGAGACCTGGGCAGGTGAATTGGAAATGAGGAAGACGGGCCAAGCCAGGAACACCTTGGTGGATATGAGGCTAAGTCAGGTGTCGGACTTGGTGAGTGGCCAGACTGTGGTGGACCCAAAAGGATATCTGACAGACTTGAATTCTATGATTCCCACACACAGAGGAGATATCAATGATCTCAAAAAAGCCTGTTTGCTCCTGAAATCTGTCCCAGAGACCAATCCTTATCATCCACCAGCCTGGATATCATCAGCCCAACTGAAGAAGGTGACTGGCAAACTCCAGGTGGCTCAAAACCTCATCATGAAAGGAGCAGAGATGTGCCCTAAGAGTGAAAATGTTTGGTTGGAAGCTGCTTGGCTTCAGCCAGGAGATACAGCCAAGGCTGTTGTGGTCCAGGCCACGCGGCACCTGCCACAGTCTGTGCGGATCTATACCAGAGCAGCAGAGCTGGAGACAGATATCCATGCCAAGAAACTTGTCCTTAGGAAAGCCCTTGAGCATGTCCCGTACTCGGTGTATTTGTGGAAAGCAGCTGTGGAGCTGGAGGAACCTGAGGATGCCAGGATCATGCTGAGTGGGGCTGTGGAGTGCTGTCCAACCAGTGTTGAATTGTGGCTGGCACTGGCAAGGCTGGAGACGTATGAGAACGCTCGTAAAGTCCTTAACAAAGCCCGGGAGAATATCCCAACGGATCGTCACATCTGAAGGATTACTGCTGCCAAACTGGAGGAAGCCAATGGAAATACCCAGATGGTAGAGAAAATCATTGACAGAGCCATCACATCTCTCAGGGCTAAGGGTCCGGAAATCAACAGGGAGCAGTGGATACAAGATGCCGAGGAATGTGATAAAGCTGGAAGTGTAGCCACATGCCAGGCAATTGTGAGAGCTGTGATTGGGATTGGGATCAAGGAAGATCAGAAACACACCTGGACGGAAGATGCAGACAGTTGTGTTGCTCAAAATGCCCTGGAGTATGCCCGAGCTGTTTATGCCTATGCCTTGCAAGTCTTCCCTAGCAAGAAGAGTGTGTGGCTGCGAGCAGCCTACTTTGAAAAGAGCCACGGAAGCAGGGAATCTTGGAGGCTATTTTGATGTGACAGTGAGCTGTTGCTCACTGTCCCAAAACAGAGGTGCTATGGCTCATGGGAGCCAAATACAAGTGGCTGGCGGGAGATGTGCCAGCAGCCAGAAGCATCTTGGTCCTGGCTTTCCAGGCCAACCCCAACAGTGAGGAGATCTGGCTGGCTGCTGTGAAGCTTGAGTCAGAGAACAGTGAGTATGAAAGAGCGAGGAGGCTGCTGGCAAAGGCTCACAGCAGTGCCCCCACAGCAAGGGTCTTCATGAAGTCTGTGAAGTTGGAATGGGTGCTTGGGAACATTGTTGCAGCCCAGGAGCTCTGTGAGGAAGCCCTGAAGCACTATAAGGGCTTCCCCAAACTGTGGATGATGAAAGGACAAATTGAAGAACAAAAAGAGCTGGTAGAGAAAGCTCAGGAGGTTTATAATGAAGGGTTGAAGAAGTGCCCCCATTCCATACCCCTGTGGCTTTTGCTGTCCAGGCTGGAGGAGAAAGTCAGGCAGCTGACTAGAGCAAGAGCTGTCTTAGAAAAGTCTCGCCTGAAAAATCCCAAGAATCCAGACCTCTGGTTGGAGTCTGTATACTTGGAGTGCCGAGCTGGGCTGAAGAACATTGCTAATAGTCTGATAGCCAAGGCCCTGCAAGAGTGCCCCAATTCAGGAATCCTGTGGTCAGAAGCAGTTTTCCTTGAAGCGTGACTGCGACGAAAGACCAAGAGTGTGGATGCTCTCAAGAAGTGTGAACATGCTATTCTGGAGTGAGCATAAAATAACCAAGGCCAGGGAGTGGTTCCACCACACAGTGAAGACAGACTCTGACCTGGGGGATGCCTGGGCCTTCTTTTACAAATCTGAGCTCAAGCATGGCACAAAGGAACAACAAGAAGAGGTGAGGAAGTGCTGTGAGAATGCTGAACCTCACCACGGAGAGCTCTGATGTGGTGTCTCCAAGGACATAGAAAACTGGCAGAAAAAGACTGGAGAGATTCTTCTGCTTGTGGCAGCCAAGCTGAAAAATACATTCTAGAGTGTGCTGGCCTCAGCTGCCTCAGAGGTCCCTGTAGGACTTAACCTGCCCTTTCAGTGACACAGATTTTGAAGGACATTGTTGAGGCTTAGGTTTCTTTCCTTTTGTTCCTTTTTACTTACAGAATTTTTTCCCATAAGTTGCCAGAAAACATTAATGACTGAGTACTTAAGAAAAACAAAAGTAGTGGCCAAGCTCAGGAGAGGAGGGCATCTGGTTGCATTATCTGGGAGATTCTCTCCTGGGGGAGAGATACTGTGAGAATTGTGCAGGTAATGGGCGGGCTGAGGCAGCTGCTGGCTAGCTCTCTTGTCTTTGGAGGATGGGAACTCAGCATCTCTGAAAAGCTAAGCCCTAGGTCACCACACAAGTCCTCTGGACTGTTTGGAAATACAAAATTCAGTCTTTGCTGGTTTTATATGGAACAGTCAATTCTGCAATTAATAAAAAAACAATCCAAGCTATGAGTGCCCATCCCAAGTGCTTTCACTAATACATCTCTGCATTACCCCATGTCCTGGGGTGACTTTATGATGCTTTTATCTCCACTCATCTGTTCTGTTTATGCAGGGTATTAAGTTCCACACCTTTAAGGCTGGTTCTGAGAGCGAAGGGGGCGGCAGGAGAAGTGCAGTGTTTGTTATCAGAAGCTGCACTGGCTGCCCCGCATCCCGGTCCTGGACTGTGCTGGCTGCAGAACGGATGGGGACAGAGCTCTCTTTTGCCTTTTAGTTAGTTTTTAGCTAGCTGAATTCCGTGGACTGTGGCTTTTCCTTTTCCTGGAACTGTTCAAAACTGCTTTGGACCAAAATCTCAGAAGAACACCAGGAGTTCACGTCTGTGGCCCACTGGGGCTGGGATGCTGCATTCCAGTGTCAGAGGAACTGGGAGACATGCAGCAAGCTGAGCTACGCTCCCCAGAAAGAACTTTCTGAATTTGCCATCACTTCAGAACAACAAGAGGTTTTATTGTTTGGTATTGTTCATTTTTCATGTTTGTTGGTGCTGTTTGTTGAATAAACAGTTTTTTCCACTTTTTTCCAAGGAAATCTTTTCCCGAACCAGTTGGGGCAATTTGCCCTAAACCAGGACACCCACCCTGCCTAGCAAAGGGCACGTGCAGCCCATGACCACCTTTGGAAGAGTTTAAAGGATCCTGAAGAGACCAAAACAGAAGCAATTTTGGCAAGAACACACAAAGCACACATAGCAAGTGAAAGGGGATAAAGCACCCTTATGTAAGTCCCACAAACTAAATACTAAATTTGTGAACCCACTTGCCCTTAATAAAGAAGGAAGGGGGAGAAGTTGTTCTGGGAGTCCTTTTGGCTCCTCTGGTGTGACATGCATGAGGCCTGGGTATAACCAACACTGGATTTCATCTTGGTTATTTGGCTTCTGTACATTGGCAATGATCCCCCGGGGAGCTGAAGAAAGCACTACAGAAGTGCCCTCCCTTGGGTATCAGGGTGGAGCCTGGCTCAGGCCAGACCAAGGGGTGCACATAAGCCTCTGGCGTGGAAGAGTGAGCCCAGGTGTCCCAGGATGGCAGAACTGTGAGCCCTCAGTGACTTGGTGTCCCTGAAATTGGGGCCTCTCTCTCCTTCAGGCAGCACCTGTGTGACATGAGCACCTTGTTGGGGGTTAGGTTCATTTTCTTTTGTTCCTTCTTACCTATAGAATTTTTCCCATAAGTTGCTAAGAAACAATAACTACTGGGTACTTATGGGCACTTAAGAAAAACAAAGAAGTGACCAAGCTCAGGTATCTGGTAGCATTTCTCTCATCTGGGGGGATTTCTCTCCAAGGGGCAGAGATACCCTGAGAACTGGGCAAGTAAAGGGATGGGGGCAGTGGCTGCTCTCACTCTCTCCCTCTCAGTATCAGAGGACAGTCAAGCTGTTGCTTACTGCAGGGAGGATTCACTGTCACTGCCAGAGCCCAGTCCTGTACTGCTTCTTCATTTCAGGGGTGAGCCTCTGCTTGTGAGAGCGGCTACTGAATGGAGACCTTATTAACACGGACCTCACTAAAAGAAAGACCTATCCCCATCTGCTTGGGTGCCCAGGATCCTGAGCTCACCCCTCTGAGCCCTGCTGGGAGCTGGGCCACCTCTGTCCCACCCTCACTGCTTCTTTGGCACTGCTCCGAGCTTTCACTGCACTGTTGCCCCGCACCCCTGCCTGCCCATAGTTCCAGCCACAGCTCCGGAATATCTTCTGATTCATCTCCTCTACCACACCGGGATTGTTTTCCTCATTGTTTTCTCAGAGTCCTGCTGGGGCACTGGGATTGGCTGTCCTAGGGTTTGTGGAGCAAAGCCTCTCTTCCCTCCTTTCCCTCCCTTCCTGTGTGGGCCCAGCCGCCATCCCCGTGCGCTGTCTGAGCTCACAGCACAGCGCCCCCTGCAGGCCCGGGGGAATCACTGCACCAGCCCCGCCCGGCCAGGAGCCAGCAGCGCCCCTGCTGGCCGTGCCCAGAACTGCACCAGAGGGGACAGTGCTGCAGCGGAAAGGCTGGGACTGGGTTCCAGGTTCTGTCTGGGGTTAATGCTGTGTTGTTGTTGTTGTTTGTTTGCTTTATTGTACACACTAGTAAAGAACTGTTATTCTTATCCTCATATCTTTGCCTGAGAACCCCTTAATTTCAAAAATTATAATAATTCGGAAGGAGAGGGTTTACATTTTACACTTCAAGGGAGGCTCCTGCCTTTCTTGGCAGATACCTGTCTTTCAAACCAAGACACACCTGAATCAGGTGTACCAAGACTTTCTCTTCTGAAAGTCATAAACAAATTTGGAAACAGTAAATTGTCAAAGCTTGCACTTGAGACAGGTGCCCTTTCCACTGGCAGAGCACAGCTCCATGCTCTCAGTTTCCTGCGGTATCCTCTGGGAAGAAAAGCCCATCCTCTGCTGCCACCATCAGTGTTGCTACTGCAGCCCACACAGGAGTGATGTGCACAAAAGAAGAAAATACAGGTGAGTTTGTGGGATACCTGTGTGGACTGCTCAGCTTGGGCTCAGGTGTCTGTATCACGATGAAGCACACATACTAATTGGGTGGGTCTTCCACATACCTACCACATATTTGACACCAGATATTTAACCAACCACCAAAATCCCAAGGGTTTCTGACCTAAAGCTTTTAAAATCTCTTCTCTGTTGCCCAAACATGGTCAGAAGGTCTCAGTATCACCCTCCAAGCAGAACAAGCTGGTAAGAACCTTGGCTCCATGGCTCATTTTCTTTACCATCCCAAACATGCAGGTACTTCCTTCTACTCCGGTTGAATTGGCCATCAAAAACATGGGAAGAAAACCCAAGCCTGGGCAAAACTGCAACTCACACCAGCTCAAGCCTGGGCAAAACTGCAACTCACACCAGCTCTTGCTGATGACCAGGAGAGATTATTACAGCATTTCTCTACAGCAACAGAAGATGCTGGACTCCAAACAGGTCAAAAGTCTGAGCAAATCTTTACTGTAGCTACAGGAAAACAGTCTTGGTGCTGCCTGACCTGTGCCCTAACATGAGATTGGTCAGGGCACTTGTCTGTTCAACTCAAATAGAAGCTATTTGATGATTTCATTACTATTAATCCTATTTTGCCTCTTGCTATAATATCCTGGGAAAAAAGAACAGGATGGCTGGCTTTGATATTCTAAATATTACAGGATCTGTAAGCAAATCAATACAGAAGGATCCCTTCAGTGCAGTCACTGAGCGCAGTGTTGTGCCTCCTACACTGGCAAACTCCATTTTGGGCATCAGGCCTGGAGAAACAGTGGGCAACAGCAAATGTAGAGAGTTACAGAAATCCACCTTTCCTCCCTCTCCCACCTCTGGGAATGACCCTTCAGTTCCCAGGGAGCTCCTCAGCTCTCCCAGTCAGGCTCCCGCTGCATCCACTTCATGCATTTGTCCGTTTGGTGCTCTCTCCTCCTTGTTTATTGGCAAAAACAATCTCCTCCTTTACATGATCTTGGAGCTAATATCTCTCTTACTGATCAGGACTTCCAGCAGCCTCAGCTTGGCCTTAACCTGCTTGTATTCATTGTACTCTTCAGCCATGGGACTGCGGTCTTCTTTCTGCACATTCCTAGTGGGAGTGAAAGCAGACCATGAAGATTTCTGAAACAGGAAGCCTCCCTCAGCAGCCTCCCTCGCTCCACTGACAAGACCTACAAAGTAGCTCCTCTCCCCCACTCCTGATCAGACCAAAACATTTATCCTTTGAGAGAAAAAACAAACAAAAAAAGGGGCAAACAAGCTGCTCCAACAAAGTGTGAGATGCTTGTGTGCTGAGGCTGAGCACAACCCCACAGTTCCAAATGCAAAATCCTACTTAAAACATGCCCTGCTTCTCTGAAATCACCAGCTCTGCAAAACAGCTGGAAAACACTCCAGGAGCCATCAGAGTGCCAGCCTGTGAGCCTGGCCAAATAAAATACAGCCTCCCCTGTCTTGGCACCACAGCACTTACACAAACAGGCACACTCATGCAAAAGAAAGATGGTATTTGATCAGATTGCTCTTGGCTTACAGGAACGTTTTAAATTTTCAGAGATTTTACAAAAGCCCCTAAGGATGATGGCTGGTAGCAAGAAACAGACAAGATAATTTAAGAGTATAAATATATGAAAACATTCTTTCAGCTCATTAATGAGGGACATATTTTAAAACAATAAAACCAATTACACTAAAGCAGAAATACTTGATAAAACTAGTGTCTGAATACCTCACAGACAAGCAAGAATAGGACAGAAATCACTAGGGAAAAAACTAGTTATTTTAACATTGAATAACTCTTCCACCTTTCTAAATGTGGGTAAAGTAATGATAATGATTGTGAAGAAGAAATACATAATACTAAATTCAGGTAACTTTCCGTATTTGGAGATCTTTGTAAATGCAAAACAGATGAAAAGTAGCTGAAGAACAGAGAGGCAGCTGAGAAATTGTTACCTTCCATTTTGTCGGAAAAAGTTATCTTCAAAGTCTCTCAATTTTTTTCTGATTCGCTTTTTCTCTTCCCTGACTTCTTGGAGCTGCTCTAACAGTTCAGGGCTGTTGGGTTTAAAGATAAATGAGATTATCCATATGTATGCAATAAAGCCAGGAAACATACAGTAAACCTAAAAATGTTTAGTTGTACATATGCCAAACAATGGAGCTGCTCCTGGAAGGAGCTCTGGCAACCTCACATAACTTAAAACAAAAAGCTCTCTGAATTTAGTTCAGCAAAATGATCATAGTCTTAAGCTGCAGCTTCTAAGGAGGGCAAGTGTGCACTTCACAATTTACCACTTATCTCCTGCAGATGGGTCTGGTTTTGGTGACTTTTTATAGGATCAAATTCAACGGTCACAACTTAGGGCTACCACCCTCGCATGTATGCGCCAGACTTGAAAACAGCAAAGCTAGTTCCACTTGACCTCTCCAAAACATGAAAAACCTTCTGGAGTGCAGGGTTTTCATGATGAAGGCATGCCAGTGGTGGAGTCTTTGGGTCTTCCCAAACCCTTTCCTATGAAGGTCTATCGCATTTAAAAATGAAACATGAAAATTTCTGGCTCAGATCATAAATAGAAAAAAAACCCTTAGACACTCTTCTGACAAATAAAATACTATCTTAGCAAGAAAAAACTTTTTGCAGTTGCCTGTGAATTCAACATACATGGATGCTTCATGGAGATTTGAAAGCCCCATATCCTGACTGTTCCTAGATGGCATCTTATCATCCACCGGGGAAACAAAGCCGTCAGCATCATCTTCTAGTTGATCCAAGAAGCTGCGCAAACTGAAATCTGTTTTTATGGTAATTGTGAGATCTGGCTTCACATTGCTGTCCTCCTCAGAGCCTTCCTCTTCTTCCTACACACAGGGACAGAGCACCCCCACAACAAGACAGGTTATTGCTTCCCTTCTCAGGAACAGGCTCCTCCTCTTACCACATGCACTCGGGAACAAGAAGTGGAAAGGCAGAGCAAACACTTCAATTGCCAAGCAATACACAGGACACCAGAAGGCCATCAGTAAGACACCCTAGAACCAAAGCATGACAGAGAAATTGCCACCACAAACTCAAATTGGTTAAGGAGACCCAGAGCGACACAACTGAGAGAAAAAAATACTTGGGGTTCAGAGCAACCTGTTGCTTTGTTTAGTTTGTGTATTCTCACAAAAAGGAACCCAGTTACAGATGTTACACATATTGTCCAAAGCACACCAGCCATCCTCTGCATTTCCCTGCAAACATTTCCCAGCATAGAGACTGGCAGGTTAAAATGTGTAATTTTCTCTCAAAAGATGCAGCTCAACAGCTCTCTCTAATGGCTGAATTCAAGACCTCAAATGCTCATACAGTGATACCAGTGAGCTCAGATGAATCTTACAATTACACAAATGTGGGATATGATTGACTGTAAAAGGACTGCTGCTGCTAACATGTTCAAACATTAGCTCTGACCATTTTTCTGGCATACACTAAAAACTGGACTGGAAACTCTGCACAGTGCAATTTCCCATTTCCTCAATGCACACTGATGAACTGGTTGTATTCCAATTTTTTAAAAAAATTTATAGGCATGAGATTTGAAAGTCCCTGCTGCACTTGGTATTCACCAGTTCACTGTGTTCTCAAAAGTAGGGCTTGTCCTGTGACACTGTCCAGAAATAATTTTAATTATCAGGGAATGAGGCCCAGTCTCTTATGTACTGAGACATATCTAGAAGGCAGTTTTCAACCTTCAGGTAAGGAATGAGGCTACTTAGAGAAAGCAGCAAATGCCAGCATGGACAGTAAATCTCTCAAATATGTATGTATGTGTGTGTAAATGTATTTCTTTTACAGCCATGTAACTCTAGCCAGGAAGGATCTAAGCACATGAATATCTTTAAAAGCTTTTGGGGGCTAATATCACTTAAGTCTTCAAGACGAAAATGTATAGTAGCACTGGGATCAAAAGCAGACATTTTCTTGATTTGTTTTTTCATAAGATTCCTTGTGAATAGTTCAACTAT
Source organism: Serinus canaria (assembly GCF_022539315.1). Taxonomy (NCBI): domain Eukaryota; kingdom Metazoa; phylum Chordata; class Aves; order Passeriformes; family Fringillidae; genus Serinus; species Serinus canaria. Next base: position 18,304,562 of record NC_066317.1, read on the forward strand.
TCCTAAGAGACTGGTCCCATATTTCAAGCAAAAAGGGAGAAGGCAACAGCAAGACCTGGCTTAGTCCCATTAAACCCTCTGTGATTTATAAATGTATACATTTAAATTAAATTATAGTTTGCCCAGAGTTTTAATTTAAAGCTCTAGGCCATGATGATACATTGCAAAGCCACAGGCTGAAAATTACAACCAAGACTGAGGCTGCAGGGTGAAAAAACATTATCTGGGAAGAAGTTTTGAGTAGCAATAATAACAAAAGACATAGAGAAGTTTGAATGCATCTTAGGAAAATCTGCAGGGAATGTGTGGAAGTTGAAGCAATATTTAGCACATGATTAGACAAGACCCATTTCTCCAGACATCAGCTGTACAGTTTAAACAGAAAGCACAAACCAGCAGCCATGTACTCTTAAGCCCTACCAACAACTCCAGGCTGAACTGGGGAGGGGAGACCACCTTTCACTGCATTTTCCCTGTCCCCAGGAGTGTCCCCCTGCCCAGACTGGGAAGGGCTGCAGCAGGAGAACACAGGTACTGCTGTGCCACGGAGGAGGATTTGCTAAGTCAGTCTGAGCAGTGAAAGCAGCACACTTTGCTTCAGAGAAATCTCTCTGGCAACAGAGGAGGAGCTCCCATGCCTGTTTCTGGGAGAGCTCCTGCAAAGAAAGCAAAGGGACAATTTCCATAAGCAGCATGACAAAGCTGCTCCTGAGGACTGATGCAAGGTGTTTTCCTCACAGATACCCATGAGCCTTTCTTGCCTCGCTGCAGACACAACACACTGCCTGAGCCAGCAAGCAGCTCAGGAGACAGCCTCCTGCCATGGGAGGCCACAGGAGGAAAAGAAAGTGTAGAAATTTCATTTAGACCTCAGAGTCAACACACTGCATCTGGTTCTCACAAGACCTCTGAAATAATTTTGCTCTTAAATAGAAAGGAGTGAATTAAAAAGGATTTTTAGCCAGAACTCCAACAGAAAAGGCCCTCTAAGGCTTTCCCTCTAAAGTATCACATAGGAACCTTACTTTAAACCAGCAGCAACATTTACACCTTGAACCAGAATGATCTTCATACATGAGATTCATGGAGCAGGCACCTGCTTGCATTGTCAGGCAATTATGAGGCATTCCAGAGTTACAAATGTCAAATCCCCAGAGTCTCCTATCATCGGCACTACCACAAAGCAAGAATCCCAATGATTTTTCCAACACAACATTCCAGATATTGTACCAAAATGTTTGGTAAGGTCTCCTCAAAACACCTTTTAAGTTCTTAGGCAACTGTCCCATATGCTTCAAGAAAAACTCAGCCAGAATCACACAAATACTGACATTGTCAGCAGCCTGCCCAATATTTCCCTGCCCATAATGGACCTATGCAGGAGCTAAGTTTTGGGGTCTTTTGCTAATTTCCTCTCTTTACTTCTGTTCAGTACAATGCTGCCAGATGCAGCTTCACAAAGCCCCATTTAAGTGTTAATAGGCACTTAATGTTAGCAGGCTTAAGGCTGTCATCTAAATCTTCTCCAGAAACCCCTCCAGCTTTGTATTCCCCGCAGGACACTGCTGAACTGGTTTGGTGCTGTCCTGGCACAGCATCAGCCCATGCTGGCCATCAGAGATCACCATAATTGACAGCTCTAAGTTCTCACACAGGGTGCAAGCAGTGGTGGGGAAAAATGACACACTAAAACAAAAAAACAGAAGCAAACAAAAACACTCCCCACCAGACCAGTACTGCAGGTTTGATCCAGCAGTTATCTAGAAAATACTAAGAAGCTCAGTGATCATTAACCAGCTTCCAAACAGCAGCTTAACATCTTCAATCTGCAATCTGGTATTAAAGAATATGTGCCTTGAATAGTCCATTAATATACAACCCACTGGACTCAATCACCTTGGATCTCTAAGCCTGCAGTACTTACATTTAACCAAGCTCTGGCTGGATAACAGAAATATGACCCTAATGTGCTGAAGCACTTCTCTCCCTTGTTACACTGCAAAGGCACACAAAGCAAGCCAGAGCCCAGCTCCATGCTGTGTGTCCTGGTCTGCTCTTGGACTTTATTCCTCAGGGGAAGGCCCAGTATCATAGCAATCTTCTCCACCCCGAATTATTACTCCACAGCAGCACAAGAAAAAAACACAACAATTCTGCCATCCAAATCTGACCAAGCATCAACCAGCAGAACCAAGCTGTTCTTACTTCTATCCTCATTAAGTTAAAAAGGCTCTGCACAAGGTGGTGAAAAAGAGCCTGGATAAAACAAGTGGAGGGGAGCAGGAAAGGATCCCGTAAGTGCCCCAGCTGGCTCCATGTGCGAGGGTTAGTTTTGTGAGAGCTCATTCCTGCCACGGTGCTGTGAGCAAGCCACAGAGCCTGGGAGTGAGAGAAATTACTGCAAAACAAGTTAGTGTCTTTTAAAAGAAAGGAGGAAAGCAAGAAAAAAAGCAAGGTACACGGGTAACTGTGATTTTTACTTTTTTTTTAAGCAAAATAAAATATATTATGTGCAGATGGAGGGGAAAGGACAAGGATAGGAAAGAATGCAAAGCCAAGGAAACACTGTAGTCTTATCTACAACAAGGGAAGAATTTGATCAGAATTGGCGAGGCTTAAAGCAGCTACTGATTTTTCAGGAGGACACTGCAAAAAAATCAACACTGATGAAAAAAAAAAATCAATCAACCATTCTGTTTCATTGGTATAAGGGGAAAGTTGATGCAAACTGAGCAATTAGTTAGCAGCTGGAGGTCTTCACCTTTATCTCCTTGAAGAAGGAAGCTGTTTCGCCCTCGATAATTGGCTGCAGCAAAGGGCTTCTCCGCTTGCTGGAGGGGGAACCCTGTGACAGGTGTTAACAAGTATGTTACATTGTGAACCCCTTTCTCCTCCACCACCTGCTCTCAGCTCATTCTCACCCACACACTCCCAGCTCATTGCTGGACCACCAGGAGAAACAGCTTTCTCAAGGAAGTAAAACAGGCCTGGCAAACCCCCTGAACTTGGGCTGTTTTCTCTCAGGATGCTGCTTAGCAAAGGACACCACTGCCAATCTGTTTTTAAAAAGAAACTTGGATGATTATTAGCTGGGTAGTGACTATGAGGCAAAGGCTGCAAGAAAATAATCCCCAGCCCAATGGCTGGCTCTCCAGAGCTACAGGGTAAGATGAGACAGGCTCTCCAGATGCTTTCCAGGAGCCTGATTCCCACTGAAGTACCTACCGATGTAGAGATGGATTTTCAAATGCATCCTGTCTCTCTATGAGCCTCTCACTGTTCTTACTCAGAAGACTGGGGAAAAAAAATACCCAGTCTCATCTCTCCTCTGCTAGCCTCTGTGGATTTGCAGTTTTGTGTCTTAACAGGACCTGGGCTCTCTTTGACACCTTTGCATTAAACTGCCCATGCACACCTGAACAGCCTCCTCCTCGATTGCCAGCACTGTCTTCACAGCACAGATTTTGGGGACTATTTTGCATATTCCAGGAGGAACAGCTTTTTACTTTGTTTTAAATGCAAGACCAGGAACACCTCCCAGCATTTGCAGAAAAAAGCCCCACTCCTGAGTGACACTTAACTGGGTAATGCTGTGCCAGCTCATTCACTTCACTGGCTGTCTGTCTACAGAAAGGGGGCAGGACATGAGCACTGCTCAGGAAAAGCAAAAAAAAGGTTCATACATGACAGAGAGAGTAAACAGGAACTTGACAAAAGAACTCTTTTCCATAGTTAGGCTTGAAGTATCTGTGTGGGTTTTTTAGATTAATTAATTTTTAAGAACTGGACTACACAAATTGTCTAAAATTAAAGACGGTGAATTTTCTCCCTTGAGGGGTGTATTGGGTTCCTTGCTGGCAGCAGAGCATCACCTTGAAAGAGGGAATATCCACCACTTAGAGGATCTCTTTAATACAAATTAAGTGTTAGAAGACTGAGGGCCCTTTCTTTCAGCCAAGGACATGCCTGGCATCTCCTGTGGGATCTACTCAAGTCTGTGTTCTGTGTACAGGAACCCTGTACATACAACCCTGTGGAACCAAGCAGCTTGGAAGACCTACAGCTCAGCATGGGTTGGTATGGAAAAAGAAGTGAGGCTGTACCAAACAGAGGATGGATGAAATAACAGCAGCAGCCCAACAGAAAGAGAAGAAACAATACAAGGTGAGATGTGCCCCGTGGCTCACAGGTGGGCACTAAAGTCCCTCGACCAGCTTTCCCAACTTCAGTATGAAGTGTGTCATTGATTCACTCATTTGCTTGATCTTTGAGTGATAAGGGAGGTTGGGACTTAGCCTTAGTGATTGTGTTGTAAGTGGAAGTGTGGTGATTCCTGCTTCCTCAGCTTGAAACCAAAGAAATACCCCACAAAAGAGCGCTCTACTCACAATAATGGGGATGGTGTTGGCTCTGGAGAGGATCTGTTTGACCAAGCGATACCTGTCATACAACGGCTTCATCACCTGCCGCTCATTTTTGGTCACCTGAGAAGGAAAAACACAAGACATCCATGAAGCCTGCAACAAATACTCCACTCTAGAATTCATGTGCCTATGATCACCCTCAGTCTGAGTGGCTCAGAGACTTGTATAGGGATGACAGGAGAGCAGCATTAGCCCTGAAACTTCTGTTTTCTCCATGAAACTCCCATCCATCACAGCATCACCTGTGCCTGGTGCCACCTGAAGCTGTGTGGGGTGTCTTGTAAAGGGACTGTCTTGTAAGACACCTGTCTTGTAAGAGACAGGTGGTTTAAATGACCAATTAGGGATCAGATGTCCCCAACACAAAATGACCTGAGGAGGCAGCACTCTGTGCTTGCAGTCACCTCTGCCACCCTGAGCACCAAATGAGCTCTGAGCTTTCCCATCCCTGTTCTTGTGGCCGGCCCTCAATAGCCGTGTTTGTGACCCATGAAAAGAGAAAGCAGCTGCACTGACTGCATGGTGCAATGTGAGGAGACTTCCCTTGAGTACGGTAAACTATAGATTTTGCAATAGCTGACTTTCTGGCTTTGCTATTCCTCCAAATTTCCTGTACAAGCCAGCAGTTTTTCATCTTTTTAGCCCCGTAACCTTGCCCTCCATCCTTCCTCACAGCCACTTTGCTGGGAAGGATTCACTGCAATGCTTGGAAGGGATGAAGGTGCCATGGCTGTGTGGCATAGAAAGAGAGAATAGTGCTGTGATGTCCACCTCAGGTGTTCCTTATATTGCTCTCCTCCTTAATTCCACTCCTCATTATTCCTTGCTGTGCTCCCTTCCCAGTTTTGACAGCATTACAAACTGAGTATGTTATTTCTGGTTTTCTTTCAGATTCAAGGTGGGTTTTATTTCTTCAGTGTTTTCTTACAGCACATTAGAAAACAAACAAAATCCTCAGCAATACCTGATCATCATTCAGCACTGTCTGACCCACATCCTATAAGTGTCCTTCCATTAGATCTTTTGTCTAACTTTAGATTATAAAGCTCTTAGGAGGAAGCTTTAACTGATCTCATGCCTTTCTACTTGCTGCTAATCACCAGAGCACCTGAACAACTGCCATACAAAAATCAGCATCAACAGAGTAACCCCTAGGGAGCTTTGTGGAGCCTTCTCTTTCTACAATAGAAACAGGAGAAAGGGGAATACAGTTTGAGACAGGGAGGCAATTTCAAACTGCCTTTTATTTTGTCTGCAGTTAACTTTCACTGGCACAATCCTTCTAAAGCTTTTACATCCTCCCTCCAGAGAAAGAGATGGTTTTGGCTTGGGAGGGGCAGAAAGTCTGTGAGTATTGCCAGGACTGGGATGGCAGGGATGAACTCTAAGAATCTGGAGGTAGCATCCATCTTCCTCCTGATAACCAAGCCTATGTTCCCTCTGTTGGGGGCAAATGAACAGGGCGGAAAAGGAAGAAGATCTTTATTCCTTTCCTGGTTCAAATATCCCCAGGCCTGATAAAGGGGATATAGACGGGCAATCTTGAGCTCTGGGGGCTGAATGTCACACACCCCCAAGGCACAGCAGGGCTCCCATTCCTGACAGCCTCAAGCTGCCTGTTCATTGAGTAAGCAGCTCACATGGATTAGAGGGATGTGAGCAGCATGAAACAATTCACTCAGTGCTCTTTGTGTTGAGTTTTGTGCTGATGTGCCTGCACTCAATTGCACTGGCTAGCAAGTTGCCTCCAACTTTGGACATTTCTCTGTAACCCATTCAGAATACAAGTAGAGAAACTGGGTAACCTAAATATATATATAATATTATTCCTAGCTTTACAAGATTAGCAGTTTGTGGAACAGGAGGTACAGCACTACTGTTGGCTCAGACAGTCTGTTACTTAAAAAAACCCCAAGACTATGATGAGGCTTATGTTGAGGCTGAGTATCAAACCTTCAATTAACAACATTTCAAAGCTGATTAACAGCACTGTTCTGTACAGAAAAATAAACATAAGCCTTGGAATGGGTACAAAGTCCTTAGGTATGTTGAAGAATGGAAAAGTTCAACAACATCCTTCAGTGTCTGAGTATCAGTGTGGAGGAGCAACACAGATAATTAATACAGGCATTGGAAGTTAAGTGTGTGGAGTCTGAGCCTGTCCTGCAGCCCATTTACACCAGCAAACTTTACAGAAAGCATATTCTGAAAGTAAATGTTCAGTACATGGGCACACTGTCTCATTAGGTAAACATAAGTAAGACCAGTAAAAACCTGAGTATATTTTGGGAGAACATCAAAATGCAAAGAGACTTTTAGAATAATGGAGCCTTTGACACAACTCTGGGGCACACTCCACGTGGCAAAAGAGCAGCAGCTGAGAACAGACCATTGCTTGCATTGTTAGAGCAGCTCAAGAATTTCTGCAGAGACAGACTTTTGGCTTAATTAAAACAGTTCAGTTCCACCTTTGCAGGTTCATCTATCACTGGTACAGAAAGACCCAGCTGCACAATAAATCTGAGCTCTATTGTTTTTCTTGTTTAGTTAAATATCTTTAAGGAAAAAAAAACCCTTGGCTGAACTATCCGCATTCTCCTCAAGCTCTCAGTACTTTTCCACTGCTGCTCTGCCAGGAGCTGGGAACAGCAAAAGCTGATCAGTCTTCCTTGCCATGCAGTTCAGTGTTACTAGGTATAGGCAGCTTATTTCAAAACAAAACAAATTAAAAAGCAGTTGCATAAATGAACCATTGAAAAAGGTAGGTGGAAATAAAAGTAGGCTGACAAGATAGGCTCTGGGCTTGTTATTTTTCTGAACAGACTGAAGTGAGTTCACTTCAGTAAGATGCCAACTGTTGATTTAAATAATTGTAAAAGCAGCAAAAAAAGACTTGGTCTCACAGAGAACACATGGAAGTTTAAGTGGTTTCCCTTGTGCTGCCCTTTTTCTACACAAGAATAAATCTGCCTGTCCTCTCATGTAACTATGCCATTTTCAGTTGCTAGTACAGCTGTGACTGTACAATATTAGCACTCCAAGAAGACATTTAAATAAATTAGTGAGACTTTTTAAAACAATGGATAAAGGAAGATATAATTCAGAAGGAAAAGATCAGGAATCTTGTGCAGCAGCAGAATGACTTGATTGGTGAGCTGCACCAATCAAGTACTCCTTATAAGCAGTAATTTGCTGCTCCCAAGCCACTGCTCAGGGGATTAGCAGCACTCTGAAATTAAGTTACTTTACCTGTAGAGATGGTCACAAAGATTATAATGACATCAGTGAAAGAGAAGGAGGGACTCATAAAAAACTAACTTTATGGCCTGGAAGCCACTGTGTTTCTCCCACAACAAGGATCAACAGGAGACAAAACTTAATTCTCTGTATTCACAAATAAGCTGGCCTTATACCATTGATACCAGAAAACTGCAAACTTCCTGGCTGGATGGGGGACCATGCACAAATATTCTCCTGCAGATTGTCCACTGGACCTCAAATTGGATGTCTGTGGAACCTGATGAGCACAATCCCAAAATAATGACCACTCAGCCTGTAGGTTCTGTCCTGCAGGTGTCTGTCCAGCTCAGTGCTGTGTGAGGACATCACCCTGCCTGGAACAGACTTCTCAGCAGCTGCGGAAGTGAAGGATCAGGGAGGTGGATTAGAGGGTGCACGTGTGGTTTGGAGAGCAAGAAGTTCTAGTGACCTGACATCAAAAGGTCATTAGGGGCATCATTTACCACAGACAAAGACATAGAAAGATGTACTTTGAGACAAAAAAAATCCCCAAAAAACAACAAAACCAATACAAGCTGCAGTACATACCGGTCTGCCATGAATGCCTTCATAGTTCAGCAAAGCCCTCTGAAGAGCCAATTTTTCAGCTGCTATCTGATCTCGTGTCATGTCCTATGAAAAGTGGCACAGAGAGAGGGAAAGGGAGGAAGAAAAGAAAAAAAAGTCAGATTCCTGGACTCAAAAAATACTGATCTGTGCCATAACCAAAGTCATGTCATACCATCATTATGTTTTAAAGACTCATCTCTACCTTCCAGTTGTCTTTTCCCAGCTCCACTGCCAAAGAGACTGTTAATGTGCGTAGAAGCCTATGCTCAATGCAGGCAGATTAAACACACAAACTTTGCATATGAAGGTATTTCATGTACCTGAAGTGGATTTACAGATTATAAGTGTCCTTTGAAAAAACAACACCATGCAACTTTTAATGCTGGTGCATCTTTTCCAGTTAAGATCTGAAATGCAAATTCTGCAGCAGAACACATTTCCTTTTTTTCTCCAAATCTGAGACAAAGTCCAGCACTTCTTGTAAAGCTTGACACCTTTGCTTTGACTGCCACAAACACACTTTACCAAGAACTGAAGTACAGTCAGAATGTGTCTTTCTGTCAATTCTGCTATGGAGTGACAGGCTGTAGCAGACAAGAGGGGACAAAGCCCGCCCCCCCCCCCCCCAAAAAAAAAAAAAAAAAAAGGAGGGAAGACAGAGAAGACTTCTCTAACTAAGTTGGCCAAAATTCCCCCACTGAATTTGAAAGACACCAAGACTTTTCTCCCTATCACAGCACCAAATACTATCACAGTCCCTCTGTAAGTAGCCAGGCTGCAGGTTCTTGCCACAGTCAGAGAATAGTCAAAACACATGCTGTATGTTTTTCTTCTGCAGATCTAGCAAACAAAGATAATGCTGTCTGCCTCACTCTTACACAGCAGTGCACAATTTACATGTCAGCAGACTCAAGGACTTCATTTACAAGGCTGCACAAACCTCAGGAGCTCACATCACACATGACGACCTCCCTGCTGATAACCCTCAAAGATTACAGCAGCTAACAGAGCTAAATGTGAAACTCTGAAGGTTAGCAGTAACACACCCTGAGAGAAGAACATTTCAATTTTGGAGTGAACAAGAAGCAAGCAGATGACAAAATCTCCAGAAGCACTGGAAGACTTAGAATTTGACAAAAACCTTTAGATGGAACAACAGAAATAGACAAAAACAGAGCAGGAAAAAATGGCAATAATTCAGAAACATTAGTAGGAACATGCAAGGGTCAAACAAAGAACACAAGATGACATACAATAGAAACAGCGCTGGGAAAAAAAATCAAGATGCTAGAGGCAGAGGGAAAGGAATTAAAGCAAGTGAGCCCAGACTAAAGGCTGCAGGCTTTTTAACAAACTGTAGAGGACCCCAATGCTTTCACAAGTGACTATGCAGCCACAAGTAACCTATTTGCACATAAAGGCCTAAAGGTGACCTGTCTACATTGTACCTTAATGTCTTCAGGTCGATTTGTCTCTGCTCGTTTCTCTTGAAGCTTCTTCTGGATGGATTCAAGAGTCACTTCCACGGCAGGCTTGGCAGATTTATCTGACAGGTCTTGCTTCTTGTCATCCTCCTTCTCCAGCTGAGAGCCGAAGCTCTTGGGGAGCGTGTTGCTGCGCTGACGCACAACAGGGCCAAGGTCTTCCTCAGAGATCTTCAGTTTTGACTCTAAGCGGGGAAAGATGAGCAATTTTTCATTTTTAAAATGTGATAAGTGTCAGGATCACTGCCTCACATCAAATTTAAATGAGGCAGAGTCAAGCTACCCCCCAAAGGTGCACCAGTGGCGGTTCTCACCTTTAAGTTGCTTTCGGAATTTGGCCAAATCATTTGTCCATTTGAGCACTTCAGGGTTGGCTGCTTTGTCACTGTGGGAAGGCTGGGAGGAAAGAAAAGCCATGCTGAATCTGTGTTAAACCACCAGGAGCGATTCACTGAAACAAGTCTGTGGCACAAAGGGGTACAGTGGAATTTGGACCCAGCAGAGAGCACAGGCACTGGCTTCAGACTGGCAGCTGCACACCTCTGACCAGCCCACTTCAGACCTTGCTTTAATTGTTCCTGCCTGTCACAACACTCTGTCTTAGGGGCATCGTGAAATGGATTTTCTTTTCAGAAAACACAAAACATTTGATGCCAATGATTAAGCTGTAGGAGTGACTCAGAGGGCCAGATGCACATTGGAATCCTCGTGTCTATTGTTTCCTAACAAGAGGGTACCTCTAAAATAGAGGAAACCTAGCATGAACACTTGAAAAAGTGTTATGACTCATGTATCCACACCAAAGGCTGCCTTACATCCAAAGACATCAAATAGCCCAAATTCTAGGCTACAGCAGCATTTTTTTTCAGTCTTTCCTACTGCAGGCCAGAACAATTCTTTGCCATTTAGATAGCAAAAGATGCACCCATGCAAAGCTTTACAGCTCCTTCCAAAGCTTTCTGTGTATCAGAAGGGCATGTCAGAAGAATTAAGAGTCCAGTAGACTGCTGCTGCTTAGCAGCACCTGACTGTGGTTCCTTGCTCAGGAGTGAAGGCAGCTGCAATGCACAGGTGTTCTGGGATTACCATCAAGCAAATGAGATCAGCCACTGTGCTTCCCATATGCTGAAGTTAAATAAATAAACAAACAAACAGAAATTGAACATAGCTATTCCTACATGCTGTCTTAAGCAGTGGTTGAAATCTTATGAGTTCATTAGCCTTCCTTCTCATGCTGCATGGATACTGCATAATACCTGGAAAGGTAATTTGCTTGGTGTGTGCATACACATTTCTGGGGCGGGGGGTGGGGCAGCAGGTCTTCTGACTTTGTTTTTCCTTTCCTCATTATGAAAGCTATCAAGCCCTCTGTATGTCTGGCATGTTTCCCTGGTGTCCCTCTGTATGCTTGATCCACTTCCCTGGTGTCCCTTCCCTTTGCTGCTAATGCATCCATCTCCACATAAATGCTTAACTCCTAGAGACTCACTCTGTATTTCCTCTCCTCTTCAAATTTGTCCTCAAATTTCCTGATCTTTTTCTTCAGCCCCTGAATCCTTCGGGTGAGTTGTGCAGGGGTAAGGTCTTCTCTGTCATCTTCATAAGATCCTAAAGATGAACTCCGTCTCCTGCCAAGAGCAGAGATTGCAGGAAGATCTTATCCAAACAGCCACAGTACATCTTGATGCAGAGGCCACACCAACTTTGTGTGAATAAAGGCAAGGCCCACAAAAGTGAGAACGCTATGTTGCTACTCTGCAATGACAGATAGCAAAAGATGCTCTAACAGCCCTAGATATTAATGCACAAACCCAGAAATCAACTACAAAGAACTTTTTATAAAATATCAGCTCCCTGTGAGTAGGGACAGAAACCCAAGGCAGCACAGCCGACCCAAAGAGATGCTGCTTGATGCAACTGTGCAAACCCTTAGCAGCTGCATGTGAAAGCACTGGCGAATCATAACCCACCTCATGAAGGAATGAGAATTGGGAGGAGAAGGAGGCACTTCTGTATCATCCAGGTACTGTTGGCTCTGTCCATAGGCATAGAAGCGAGGGGACAGCATGGGATCGCTGTCCTCATCCAGAAGCTGGCGAATCAAGCGCCCGGCCTGCGGGGAAAGGCGAGCCTCATCTGAGTCTAAGCCGTCTCGCTGCCATGAGGAGAGAGCAGGGATGGGCTCTGGGAACAGTAAGACAAAGGCTGGTTTTATCAGGTTTGTTTTAAACATAAGACAGACTCCAGGTAACTTTCTAATGAACCTTGACCTGCTCAGGACTGTGACTCTTGTCACCAGGAATTCTCTGGTCATTACTCCCATCTGCCCTATGTAAAAAGCATTACAAAGCCTGGCCACACAAATATAAGTCATGTCTTAGGTGCAACAGAAAACTGCCCAAAGGCTTACCAGGAATTACCATGGACTGACACCAAACAAGGCAATCACCAGCTAGCACCTTTGAGGAAAAAGTTATGCTGGATAAAGAGTATCATTGGCACATGGTATATAGAAGAGGCAATTGGATTCCAGAAGGAATTTTTTTCAGTTTCAGGATGTACAAATGCTGTAAATGAATAGTGTATTAATGGTTTTCCTACAGGCCCCCCTGATGCCTGCTACTGGAAATTCAAAGCCTAGGAGTAAGCATAGGTTCTTCTAATCTGCAAGCAAAAGGTGTCCCACATTACCACCTCTTCCACAGGGTGTCCAGCCCACATATTAACAATTATAGTAATATGGTCTGAATTTCCCCTTTTCCCTTTCACATGCAATCCTCCTGCTTACAGTATGGTCGAAAAGTGAGGAAATCTTCAGCCCCCTGGACAACCTAACCAGCCAGAAGCAAAAGCAATGTTGTACAGGGAGGTGGTGGAGTGGGAGAGAAAGGGAAACCCAATTTAGCACTGCTGATTAGCATAATAGAGCCCACGGAAAGCAATCGCCTCAATCTTGTGATCACTCCCTCCAGATGCCATAAGGAGTATAACATTTTGTGTTCAGATAGTTTACTAAGCTGATTTGCATGCTCCTACTTAAACTGTCTAATCCTGTGGTGCTAAGAGCCAGGCTTTGAACTTCTAAATCTAACAAATAGTTCTAGAGTCAAGTAACAAAACAAAAACCTTATAGAAAGCTCCCAGACCAGTCCCAGAGCTACGAATTAATTGTTTCCTGTGCCTAGTGTGTCTATTCTTCATTCACAAAGAGAGGGGGCTTTTGAACATATCAGTTGATGAATAAAAAGCAGGGTTTCCTTTTGCTGAAGAAGGTTAATGTTTTCACAGCTCAGAGTGGATTGCATGAGGATTCCCCTGCAGAACCTCTGTGCTGTTTAACATTCCCCCTCTGTACAATTCGGGCAGTGCGACATCATTGCCAATGCAGCAATGATGGGCTCAGTGCTCTTTTGCTTGTGCACATCTTCCAGTTATGCTCTCCTCCTTTTGCCTTCTTCCTTAGCACATGGATACAAATGGCAAGCCTCTGTTCAGAGGCTGGTGCTGCATGCACACTGATGTGCTACCCTGAAAGGGATGACAGGAGATTTTTGCACAAGCTTTTTGCATAAGAGCCCCTCAAAGGTGTTGTGGTAAGAGAAGCACATACAAGCCTGGCTCACAGGGGCTGCTTACAGGGGGTGTGCAAGCCCCAAGTGTATGTAGGCTGTTTTGCCATGGTTTGGAAAGCTTAGGTAGCCTGAACTTCCTTTGGGTAATTTCTGAAAAAAAGAGTTTTTCTAAGCTCTGTTCAGCCTTGGCATTTTCTAATACCTGAAATATTTTGCATCCACTTCCCTGAGTCTCTCATGATTTTAGGAAGGGTCTCACAAGATCTTTTGTAGCAAAATAAAGGGTAATACAAAGGGGAAAAAAATTATATATTTGACCAGCAGGAACAAGAGTTAAATGATGCATGAAATTCTTCTAGACATCTCTCACTTCTAATTGTTTGAATACCTCTCACCCGCAAACTGAATTTCCTCTTGGAAATTGCTAAGTAACACCTCCATGGGATTTACATAGATGGAATAAACTTAGAAAAAATCAGGCATATTTAGCAGTAACTAAATTAAGCTCCTACCACACCAGCTAACAAAGCCATTATTAATCATGCATGGTGTATGTGACTTTGTCCAAGGTGGATTTAGAACCAGATAGCACGCGACATTCAGGGAATTGCAACGGCTCAAAGAGCCTCTGATCAAACCCCAAAAGACAGCAAAGCACTTTATGTAACCTAATTGAGACTGGGGTGTGTCTACTTTGTATTTTGTTGATTTCAAAATACTCCCCCAAAACAGAAAACTCCCATTCCAAAGAAGAAAGTGTTAAAAAGGAGAAGAAAAAAAAAGTGCTAAAAGGAAAATCTTCTTGACAGAAGAAATGGCTGCTACAGAAAATCAGTTTTCTTTACCCCTTGCTCCTGGAAGGCCTGACTCCATGGGTGATTTTGTTTCCCTTGCTGACCATACACATTTAGAAGACAAAACCTCAGCCAGAGACAAAATGGCGACCCCTGAGAGCAACACAGCAATTCATCAAGGAAAATATTTAGATATGTACAAATTACAAATTTTATCTACATCAGATCACTGAGTGGATCAGCACTGCAGTCTAACTGCCTTCTCTCTCCTGCTGGCCAGGTGCCAGGCCCTTCAGCTGGAACCACTGGAATTGCTGGTTCACACAAACACACAGGAACCCACTAAGGGTAAGCTGCTCCTTTTTTTGACAGTGCACAACCAATTAATTCCTCTTTAACAGGATGCATAATATCTTTTGCTATTCATTTAGCCAAGATAGCTATCAAAGCATTGAGCTTTTTCTGAAGACTACTGCACTCCTGGACTGAACGATCTGCTAAGAAGTCCAGTTTTAAAGCATCCACTATTGTAATTAATGCTGTCAGCCTTTCCTCTTCCTGCTAACTGAAGAACAAAATCTCAATAGAGATTGTAAACATTTCACCTTTCTTTGCCACTGACTTGACAGAGCAGGTACACTTACTCCTCTTCTGTACTGAACAGATCTCTCCTGCTCAGGGAAAAATCTCAGTTTTCTACTCATCTCCACCTTCTTTCCATGTACTATTTTCCCCTCCATTTTCCAGAATGACAGCTTTTCATGGGGGGGGGAGGGTGGCGGCCAGAGGGAGGAAGGAGGGAGTATTTAGCCACCATGGCTGTACCAGTGCAGAGAAAGGGTGAAAAAAATTTTAATGCCTTGGTCAGACTCTCTAGGCATTTCTTCCAGGCATGCCTTTTCTAAGCTGGCACAGAAGCAGTGAACTGTGTTGGCAGTGAGACTGCAGTCCTTCAGAAGTGCTGCCCTCCCTCTAAAAATCCCACAACCAGCTCTCATCTTTCCACAAAGCTGTCAGCCATCTGCCAGGTGTGGCTCTGCAGAGCTCCACAGGCACACAGAGCATTGCCTATGGCAGTACAACCTCTCTGCCAACCTGCTGCATAGAGGGCTGGAGATTTTAATAAACCTCTAAGTGCCTCACACAAGAAGAAAGATTTATTGTATCAAACTGGTGTATTACAGGTGAGCTCTAAGTCATCTTGCTGACAAAACCTGTCTTTTTGTAATCACTGCATTGTGTATTTGCCACAGGGTTACTGGGGGCTGCAGGGCCAACAGAAGGGTGTCTACACACAAATACCACTTAAGCTGCAGGCAGCAAAACGCCACAGGCATCTCCTGTTTCCCTCTCTGCAGCCACACAGCTCATACATACATGCTGCTAACACTGCTTCTACACACACCCATCTGACAAACAAATGAGGCCAAACCTTAGCTACTGTAAATTCAAGTAAGTCCAGAGGGATTGAAAAGTCTAAACTCACTGTAGCACCTGAGGTGCTAGTATCAAATGCCACTTAAAAGACTCCAGAAAGACCTCTCATAATGAAATGAATAAAGTAATTTAAAACTCCATCCAAAGCATTCAGTAGCTCAGTAACAACCTATTTTCATCTTATAAATAATTATGAAAATATCCTTGTTTGAATAAATCAGCAGGCATTCTTCCTACATAGATCAAAAGAATAGCCCAAATACAGCACTACCACACCTCTTCACTCAGTGAGATGACACATCTCTCAGCTAGCAAGCAAACTTTGTATTTTGTTTATAGCACGGCATAACAATCAAAAAGCCAATTTTAATATTTTGATGTTATTCAGTAAACAATGCAATTTTTTTGATATTTAGTAATAAAAATAGAATGTGCCTCACCCCCTTTTGATTTCTCACGCTAAAGAGTGTTACACACAAATAAGCTTATCAATCTAAGTTCACAGTGTTGGAAAAAAGAAAACTAAGTTCAGCTTCCCTTCTGCTATACTATATGGATTTTTTTCTGCATTACGTTGAGTTTTTTCCATGGGAAAGCATCAATTACATCAGTGCCAAAACCATTTGTAGATCAGCTTCATCCTCAGGGTCTCAAGTGCTGCAATGCTTGAACTCAAATTGTTTTTTAAACTTCTGCTTTTATTTATTTTTTTAAGCTTGAAGAAAAATGCCAGCTGATTATTTCATAAGAGCTTGTTACTGCAAACTCTGCTTGAAATCTCAGCTACAGAACTTTTTTAAAGTGTCAGTAATCGGGTGACATCAGCAGCAATCACACATCATATTGATTTACTGAGCTGCCTGCTGACAGGGCCAGCCGCTGCTATGGAGAGCAACATACTTCCAGATTTTCCTTGAGGACAGGATAGTAAGTTCTGGGCTTGAATTAGAAACATTTGGTGAGAAATCTGCACAATAGTGCTGGCCTGTGAGAGAACACTCTGTTCCCCTCAGTCACTGTGCCCGATTCAAATGTAATCCACAACAATTAGAAACCTTAGCTGTGGAAGCAGCTCTGGACATGCCTGCTCCCAAAGCCATCTCAGCTGGCAGCCCCTGACCAGCTCAGCAGGCAAACCCAGCAGTGACATCCCAGCTCACAGGGACAGCTTGGTCCATATCCAGGGCAATAAAACTCCCTGATCCACACCTGCCAAGTGCACACCAGGAAAATACTCCTGGACTATGGGAAATGCACCGAGGCAAGGAGTTCAGTGCCTGAATTTGGCTGGGGCACTGCTCACGCCCTGAGTGCTGCGTCAATAGCCTGATGATTCCTACACAAGCCTCTATACTTAGCAGGTGAGTAGGATGCAGAAGGTGGGTACATGGCAAAGTGTGAGGCTGCATTGCAGGGAGCAGGGAGAAAATGTCTCTGTCCTCTCTGTGCTCAGCTTTAGGTAAAGGGAACACAACCTGGAGAAGTACAGCCAATCTCTCCTTGTGTACAGATCTGACTATAAGACGAAAGTTATGGGGAAAACAAATCTGGTAGAAATTACTTCTAGTGTAACATGAAGGGCACAGGGCCTGCCAGCTCACCTGGCAGCAGTTCTCATAGTTCTGTGCCCCTGAATGAGGGCTTTTAAAGTAGCTCTGCTCTTTAAATGATGGAGAGCCTGCCTGAGTGACAAATAAAATCTAGTCAATGGACAAGGTTGTCTTGTGTAATTTTGTGCCCATTGTTAAAGGCTCTTTCCTAACACCTGACCGGAGGCAGTGGCAGCCACAGCTGAAAGCAAGTCCTCAACCTGTAATTGTTCTCACACATCTCTTGTGCAAGTCCCAGCAGTTGCCCTGGTCACTAGCTGGCCTGTGTGTATGATACAGACAACCATCACCCCTAACATTAGCTCAACTAGGTCCTGAAAGAATGGGTAATTTCCTAAGAGATGGACCTACCACATTTGCTAGAACAAAGCAATAAACAGCTCAGTATTAGGGCTTTTGAAGGCACAGTCTTTTCTGTTTCTCACTGGGGATGCAACCAGAGCTGTGGCATGGATCCTGCAGAGATGTGTGAAGGATTGAGAGACTTGGGCCGGCTGGTAAGGAAAGGGAGGATGGATGTCCTTGTTGCTAGAGGTGTGGATGGGTGGCACAGCCCTTCCCTGCAAAGCCAGTCTCAGCAACAGACTCTGCTGGTTAGCTACAGAAGCAGTTCGAGAGTTGATTTTAACATATTCCTCTTCCTGGCTTCTGCAAGCTTGATTCCATATCCACAGCTAGGAAAGACTCAGTCTGTCCTTGCTGAGACACAGAAGGCACCATTTTGCTGCTGTTCACCCACACCAACAAAATGGTGATTCTGGAAGGCACGCATTTCAGAAGATGATGTCTCTCTTACCCCAGACAGCTGATTCTTTTGCAACTGCCCACCTCCTCCTCCTGCAAAATACACGTGAACAGAAGGGAGGAAGGAGCAATCAGAGAGAAGCACAGTCACATGTGCCCATAATCCTGCGTCACATTTGCAGGGCAAAAGAAAACTAGAATCCAAACATAAGAGCATGCCTACTAAGAGGGAGTTGTACCAAAGAAGCAACTTATTTCATACAATGGGAAAGCCTCTGGCAGGTAGAAAGGAGCTGTATTCTCCCCTTCATGTGTTCATATGACTGCTACTAGTAATGCAGGAAGGAAAAAAAAAAGTCATTATTCCCCAGGGTTCACAGGAGGGCTGAAGCCACACATCATCTCTGCCGAACACAGACGTGCTAACCCTTGCTTGAGACCCTGCAGGGCTCTGCTAATTGGCCCCTCAGTAAAAATCCAGCAGCCAGGGCTGCTTGGGAGCCTTTCCGTGGCACTTTGATCAGCCGTGCTGCATGTGTGGTGATTCCACCCAGGGAATCCCCACCCAGCAAACAAATGGGAAAATTCCCTCCTGTGCACGGTGTCTGCTGGCCTGGCTGAATCAAAGGCAGCCATGGCTGTGGGTTTTCTTTACCTGCACCTGAAGTGTCATAACTGCTCATCTCCTAGAGGGAAAGGCAAAACATACTAGGTCACGTACACTGTGGAGGCAGGAGCAGAGGACTTCCCTTCTCAGTGTTCATCAGAGATTGTTATTTTAGAGCAATGAATTTGTTGCACATTTTCCCTCTCTTGCTTTATTAAAATACCACACTTGTTTTCCTGCTTCTTCCCTGTCAAAACCTATCTTTCACTCCTAAAGTGTAAACTAACAGAAGAACTCTGGCTTGTACACAGACACATACTCAGTAACTAGAAAAGTGTTTGATCCCAAAACTACTGGACACCTTCATTTCATCTCAATTTCAAATGAAATTAAGGTCATGGCACCCACAGAGTTTGCCCAGATTCCCACTCTTAAATGAGTAAATGTATAGCCAACCAAGCGTGTACTCTGCAGAGGAGAGCTAAGAAATTGTACTACAGCAATTTATATGACATACAATCAATTTAACACTGCCATTTAAGCTGGTCATCAAAATTCCTTCACAGCATACACAAAAAAAGTTGGTTGTAAGACAAAGTAACAGATAGTATTTTTTACCAGTTGTGCTTTTCAGGTGTGAATCATTATTTCCAAACAGTGATTGAAGAAAAGTTCTTTTTAGACTCTCAAATACCCAGCTGCTTTGAAGTGTAGGGCAGTCTAGATTAATTACCACTGACCAGCCACTAAGAAATAAGGTATCTTGAAATCCTCAGAGACTTAACAGTACTAAACAGAACATGAAAGTAACTTCAGAAATAAAACATTTCAGTTTCCACCTCTAAGTGACAATTAGAGTTAGTACCATTCAGTATTTGCTTCTAGTTTCTCCAAACTTTCAGTTCTATATTCAGGACAAAGTTGCTTTTCTATTGTTTTTAGCAAGGGAACACGGTCACATAAAGGATAGACCCAGTCAGGTTTCCCTCTCTCCCGTTTCACTCACACAACGAGCCATCACACAATCCTACCTTCCCAGTTGTTGTCATCGCACAGTGATGTTAAATCCAGCCGAGGCACTTCAGATACAAAGCTGTTTTCCTGATCATCAGCATCTTGATTTCTTTGCAACTTGTTTTCAGGCATGCTTGGATGTTCCTGAATCTTCATACTTGAAGTCAGCTATGTTCCCATACACCAAAGGAAATGAGAGAGAAATGAAAAAAAAAAAAAAAGGTCTTAGGATGCAGAGGGGGAAAAAAACCCCTGCAAGTCACAGCAGGAGTAAGCTCATGCCTTTAGCTAAAAAGATCCAAACAGACCCTAATGTTTCCAGCTCCAAACCCAAATCCCTTGCCTGGTGACCCCTGTGTACTAATTGCTCACTCACTTCAGTAAAAACATCCGTCCATCTGCCTTCCTTGAATTTTTCCTCCTTTAGAAAGCAACTGCAAGTTCCTGAGACTGTCTGCCCTGACAACTGCATGCAGCTGAGAAAGCCTCCAGTAGTGGAGTGGGATGAAGTGGGAGGGAGGGAAGCAGGGAGGCAGGGAGAAAGGGAGAGGGAAGGGGGTGGCTGCGTACACTTCCTACAGGAGCGCAACTCCTTCGAGCAACAACAAAAACGCTGCTGCTGCTGTTGTGAGGCTGTAGCAATATGGTGCCTCCTAAAAAGCAGGCACCAGAGCTCCCGAGGCAGCAGCCGCAGCCAGCCAGCAGTGCAGGCTACGTACATGAATGCTCTCATGCAGGCTGTGCTGGCTCAGATCAATTAGTGCCAGCTAAGCTGTGCTGGCTGCACATTCCCCGATTTCCTGTGGTTGTTTTCTAGCTGGGCGTGGGGAGAGCAGAACTATTTATGGAGGAGCTCTGGGTATTAAAGCGGTGTTGCGCAAATCCAAACAGCAGTAGGGTTTGGCATCTCAGCTGGAAGCAGTGTGGACTCTGGGAAAATGCCAAAAAATTCACAGAAGCATCCAGTAACAGGGATAAAAAACCAAAAAAAGGAGAATTCTGTCAAGCACATGATTCATCAGCTAGTACTACCTAGAAGCAATTGCTGTTTGTCTGAGCACTGTTCCCCCCCTGCACATACCACACGTCGTGTGCGTTTATGCAGAAATCCCTGCCATTCCCACAATCCAGAGACACAGTGCGCGTGTCTGTGACAGCACCCGATGAGAGCGCTTCTGGCACTCCAAAATAAATTAGCTGTAATGCCTCACAGAGGGCAGTAGGCAAAAGGAAGTGTAATGCATGTACATAAACATGTAGTGTGATATGTATAAACCCACCAACAAACACAGAGCTAGATGAATAGACAGGATTATGTTACACTACATAAACTATGTGGATTTGTTAAGAACAGCTTAGGCATAATTCTCTCAAATACAGTCTAGTGGGCAGTCAGCATGCAGAATTTTCCTCTGTAAATCTAGTAAACTATCTGTATATTCTGATCTGGGAAGAAAATGGGGAAAAAAAAAAAACACCAGCATTTTTGGACCTATTTTCCTTATGAATCCAGAAGCATGGCCAAATGCTTCAATATCCTTAGCACATGCCACTAAGGCACATTTACTTTTTTCCATCTGCAGAAAGCTAATAATGTGTTTGGTGCATCTTTTCCCTTTTGAGCAGAGAAAAACAAGTAACTTTCATGAAGAGGGAAAAAAGTTGCCCAGTAGACAAATCATATGAATAAATGTTTTTATCTGAATACAGTTCCATCAATCTCTGCAATTGAACAGGGTGCTAAATAATCTCATCTAGGCTTCCTTTCCCACAAAAGGTTGGATCAGGTGATCTTTTGAGGTCCCTTTCAACTTGGGCTGTTCTACTGTTCTAAAAATCTGATGAATACCCTGCTATTTGTAAAGAGTGTTTTGCATTCTATTTCTGTAAGGTGTGTATTTCCTGTTCATTTCAATAAATGGCCTTTTTGAAACATTATAACAAAATGAAACACTAGATGATACTTTGCCAAGCACTAATAACTCATGCAGCTTGACGCTAAATCTGATTACAAATGTGTTTATTGGGAGAGCTGTGCATGGAAAAATGCTAATTCACCATTCAGTATCTTTTAAGCTGCTTCCAGGCTGGGAGGACTTAAATATTTCTCTAAGGTCCATTGACAAATTTCCTGCCAGGATTTAAATAGTCTGTGTACTCACAAACAAAGACTGGTCAGTGGCCAAATGTACCAGTTGATAAACTGCTTGTAAATTGCCAGCACAGTATTTAAAGGTGATATTTTAAGGCAAGGAAAGAAATAAAGCACTGAGTTTCAAAACAGGTGCTATTTTTAATAACAAAGAAGTGTGAAGGAGAGGAAGGTACCTAGATTTTAACAATTTCAAAGGGAGCAACCTGAGAATACCATCTCATCACCACTACTGATACTAATTAGAGATAAATGTCTTTCTATGAAGAGTGTACAATCTCCTGACTTATTAAGACTCTTAAAAGATATCTGTAGCAGCTATAAGGGCACTTCCCAGATAGGCAAACATTTCCATTGCACATATATTAGAAAGATGGTATCGGTGTCTTCTTCCTCCTGAAGTCATTTCAGTAATTAGAAATATTTAAAAGGTGTGTAAAAACAGGCCTGTGC
Organism: Serinus canaria; assembly: GCF_022539315.1. NCBI lineage: Eukaryota > Metazoa > Chordata > Aves > Passeriformes > Fringillidae > Serinus > Serinus canaria. The sequence continues at coordinate 18,326,702 of NC_066317.1, forward strand.
CCTGCCTGCAGCCAGTTACTCTCCTTTCCTTGCTCACTGATGTAGGCTCTAATACAATGAATAAATCATTAGGTGCTCTGAAGAACAATGGTGGTACAAACCCAGGAGACTCAAGAAAGCAGATGTTTAACTTCCTTTGCATTAATGCTCCAAACCCAAAGAGTGGTAGATAATTCAGTATTCCCATAACTTATTTTCTTTTTTGATTGCCTGACGCCATCAGCTGCCACTCTCTAGGAAAAGAATCAAGTAAGGGAGAACTACTTTGCTTTAGGTATGGATGCAACACAATTTCTTACAAATCATAGGGGCAGCAAGTTGATGATTTTGGTAACAGCTGGCAGCCACAGTTCACTGCAAATATTGCATAAATGACCACAAAAAAATCTTCAAAGCAGGTACTTGAATTCTGCTTTTTAGAAGCTGCTTCTGCAGCCATGCTTTGCAGGCACCAGTAACTACAGATCTAAGCAGCCTGGGGATAAGTCAGCTGCACTCATTCTCCCTGCTCCAATGGAGACTGAGCATAAAGAGTAGCTCAATCAGCAAGAAATAAATGGCAACAGAAAGACTTTTAAATTCTGATCAGGAGGTTGTATTCTCTTCAATTACATATGAATTCCAATCAACTCTACATAAAAGGCCTGCTTCCCCCACATGTGATGTACCATTACAGCCACAAACAGGAAGCATCCTTGAGCACATTTTTGGGATACAACCTGATGCAAGAACACAGCCATTCTGCTGCCTTCCTCCTACCTGAGCCATGCCAACACCCTTCTATACTTGTTGTCATGTTGGTATGAATCTTAAATACTTTTCCCTTATCAAAACCTGGGTACTAGAAACCTGTGGTTTTCCTCCTGGAACTTGCTACTTCCAAGAGCAGATCATGAAAGTTACACAATCACTGAAAATTCATTTGAGGCTTGTGTTTCAAGGTATTTTTACAGTCTCACAGAGACCCAAGTCAGCAGAACTGGTAGCTATAGCAAATTCCAAATCCTTTTCCTAACAGCTTTAGACTGGAGGCAGGGTGAAAAAGAGGAAAGAATAAGAAGAACCTTGTCCCTTCCTCAACCTGAATGAGCTGTTTGTTATGAAACTTATGTCTTTAAGCTGCCCTAAGCAAAAGGCTTATAAGGGGCAAGGAATGTAAAACAACTCTGCCGGAATGTAACATTTTCTTGACCTTGTAATTCCTATATAATACACAATCTCTGGTTAAGATCCTCTCTTGCAGGTAAAATTTTACACTTTAAAACTTTTCCTAAGGTGTAGTTTATTTTAAAGTTATGATTTCATATTTAAATGTATCTCCACCAGGCTAATTTAAAAGCTTTATAGGAGTATTGCTTGCATGGCAGCAACAGCAGCTTTTCCACATGCAAGTGGGTACGTGAGGAACAAGCTGTTGCAAAATGCAGGCTGGAAAATACAACAGCTCACGAGCAAGTGCAAGGGATTACTGACTCCCTGGGAGCAAAGTAGGAGATCCATGTTAGCCCAGTCAGAGCGGTGATCAAAGGCAGCTCTGAACACCCTTTGCAGGGGCTACATATTTCAGGGTCCAACAAACTTCACCAGCTACCACACAGCTGATCAGAGCTCAGCTCTTAGCAACCTTTTACCTTTCCTGCTAGGTGGAAGTAATTCCTACCAGAAATGAAGTCTTTCGAAAACAGTAAATGCATAGTGGCTTTTATTTTTAAAAGAAACATAAGAGGAGTTTAATTTAAAAGTACTACCAACCTTCAGTCAACTCCAGACAGCCAGAGAAATCAGACAGTGGCTACAGCTGATTTACTGTGCCCATTTGAAATGGATGCACAACTGAGGAAGAGATGCCTCAGATAACTCTCCCCAGTATTTGAAATGCTTGGCTGTCTAGAGATTTTTTAATTAAACCCAGATGAACCAGTGACTGCAAAGGTGTTTAACCTAACCCAACCCCAATCTTTGAAAACACCATAAAGCCAATGCAAGAAGTGTGTATGTGTGTGTGTGTGCAAGAGAAATTAAAAGTTGGGGGAAAAAAATGCTGCCATCAACATCACATCTCCCCTCCTGACATCCACCCCAGCCATCAACTTAGAAAGAAGCAGGAGGTGATCCAATTTTCTAAGACAAATGGATTACAGACACCCATGTTCAAGAGCAACAGGCTGCAGTAGGAAATGATAAATAAAAGGCCCAATTATTTTAGAGAACTCAAGAGAGACAAACTCATCTTACTACCCTGCCAGATAAGAAGTCAGGTGTCTTGTTTGCCATAATTAATAAGGGAACTTCATGTCACTTAAACCACAGTGCTGACTTCAGTGATCCTTCCCTCTTTGGCAAGGAGGGATCAAAGGGATTGAAACAGAATCTATCAGACTCCCCAGTGGTTGAGAGGCTCCCCCAACTATGTGAATAAAAAGCAGGGGTAAGGGACAGAAAAAGTACATGCTAACTCCATTTCTCTTGTGAAAAACAAAACTATATGCATAACTACTTGTTTCTGCTCAATAAAACGCTCATTTAGAGACCACAAAACTGAAACACAAAAACAGCAACAAAAAAAAAAAATACTAACCTGAGAATGCCTGAAAAAAACCTCATCGTTTTCACTGTCTTTGCTATAAAAAAACAAAAACAAAAACAAACCAACATATTACAAACACAAAACCAGACTTGTCTTGTAACAAAAACAAGCAGGACTTCTGCACACAAAGGTTTTTACATTCTTGCTCCTCCTGCACACTCATTAATTCACACAGTAAATGAAGGGACTCTCTGGGCTGCAGCACTTCAAACTACTAAACTATGCATTTTTTGCTTCCTCTTAGGAGCTATTTGAGAACAAGTATGTATATTTAATTCCAGTGCCCTTAATTCAAACCAATACACCTATCCCAACAAATGTAATTGTTGAGAGAAATTGTCATCTCAGGTGAGCAGAGTGAGGCTGCACAGCTCTCACAGAAGAGTGAAGCACAAGGGAAAGGGCTGGATTCCCAACCCAGAGGCCAGGTGAGACAGGCCCTGCATTCCTGTGTGCAGCGTGCTGGTTCAGGTGCTCCACAGCTGATTTCTTTTCAAGTCTGCACCATCAGCACCTTCAGTGACATTCCTATCAGGCTGGGAAAAGAGCCTTGGTGGCATTTGCTGCAGGGCAAAGCCCACACAAGACACACAGTGCGCCTCCATGAAGCTCTGCTTGGAAGTTAACGTGGTGGGTAATCTGTTCTGTGGCATCCATGTCCCCCCCACAGCCTGGGTGGGAGATCTCTCAGGCTGTACTACAACCACAGGGAAAGGAAAACATATATGTACATAAAATAAGATTAAAATCACCTTTCTTCAGACAAAAATTCCATGTCATCAGGTCCTGTTCTGTCTATAGGCTTGGATGAGCTAAAGCTTTCCATACTCTGCAATACAGTAAATATTAAAGCAGTGAGATATATATGAGAAACAGATTCAAGCTGCAGGCCATTAAACAGATCAAATACAGAAAGATCCAACAGGATTTCTAGGAAAACGGTAACACTCACACTATTGCCTACTGCACTAAACAAACCCCACAATTTATTGCCCATAAACTGCCAGAAAACCCAACTGCTCACTGCTTTGTCTCTTTCATCAGACAACCTCGGATGTCAGAACAGAATAAAGCTGCATGGTACCTTGCTAGCTCCCATTTTACAGACTGACAGACAGCCTAGGCTTGGGAGCAATTCTTTGGTCTGTGCAACTCCTGTAAGAGCAGGCAGCAAAATCCACAGTAACCTCTCAGCAGAACTCCTTTACATTCATGTTAGAAAATTCTCCACTTCTCAGCCAAACCCTTCCTTAGTTTCTTCTTAAACAGGCATAAGAATGAAAAGAGACTGACTGCACAGATGCAATGCTGGGCTAATATGAATGCAGGGCAAACAATCCAACTGGTTATGACCTCATGTTCTGAGATTTGTCTTGGCTACCATTAAGAACATTAGCACTGTTGAGTACTGTGAGACAAGCCATGTGGCCACTTCAAGCACATGTCAAGGCTTTCTACCCTGGGTTTTGGGCAAGTCCCTCTAAAACAGAAGGAAGTGGGTTTCTGCCCTGGCAACTACATGCACAGACTTCTTGGGGCAGCCTTCTCTCATCTGCTGCACCTCCAGCCCCATATGGCGACACAAGGTCAGTCATTCCAGCCTTGCCTAATTTGATTCTTCGAGTCCTACTGATACCTGGCTAGCATGTCCCTAAAATGCAGTTACAAGCTTTTAATGCTTTGTGAATGGTTTGCTTGGGAGTCTAAGTGGAACTGACAGTTTCTCCACCGCTGACTTGAGCTTTTGAGCCAGATGCAATCAGACAGCTAAGAGAAAAGCCTCCCCACACTGTCCTATATACTCTTTCAGGCTTTGGAATAAAGGAATACTCAGTAAAGGGTGTTTAAGGAGAGACAACATCATGCACTTGTTTACATGACAAAGGCCTATTAGTAAATGCTAAGGTGCATGTTATGTTATAATCCAAGCAGGTAGCCTAATTGGGATTATTATTTGATGTGTAAAGGTGTAGCCAAAAGAAAGCTAAACCATCACGCATCCTTCCAGCAGTCTTTGAAATGCAAGTATGTAATAAACATGCTCATTAAAACTTAAAAAGCAGCTTCTGCTCTTCCAAAACAATAGCACCATGCTTTCTGCAAGATGTTTCATAATGACACTTGCAGTTGATCATCCCACTCTGACATTTCCTATAGCAGAGCAAGCAAGAACTGCTGGTCATCTTGAGCAACGTGCTTTTAATACAAGATTAGTTCATTTTACACTCCTTTCAGCCTTTGCCCTTCAAGAGATCAAAAAATGAGGGGCAGGGTAAAGTCCAGTGGACACAGCTAAGTTTGAGGACATTTCTTCTGGGCACAGTTGAAAATTTCATGATTGCTTTTCAGGTCTGCAGCAAAAGTAGACACTTCCATTAGTACTTACTTTTAAAATCCTGATAAAAACTCTCGTTTACATTGAAACTGCTTTAGACTCCACAGGCACAGAGAAAAGGTGATGAAAAGATCATTAGCACTAGACCTTTGCCTATCTTAAAGTGCATTGCTACAAGCAAAGACAGAAGTGTGAATGTGTCTGTCTCACTCTGCTTTCATGAAGTATCACATGAGAAGATTGTGGATACTGAGCACTAAATTTAAGTTACTAAATTGAGCACGGTGTACAATTTTTGGCATCTTGCCTTCTTTTGATCATAATGAAATGCAAATCCACCTCTCTCTAGAATCTCTGCACAGGGTAAGAATATCACATCATTGCAATTTTGTGATCTAAACAAAATGAGTCCAAACACAGGTCAGATTAAGAACTTGCCTTCAGCAGGTTCTAAAACTTAATCAAGCATCACTGAAGGAAATGCCCTATAGGTCAGAACAGCATTTTCACACAGTTCTTGCTGTTCCTGTTAACCATGCAACACATGCTTGGTGCAAGGACAGCACTTCTGCCACTGCATGCAAATCCTGCGCTGAAGCACAGTGTGGTTTCTCAGCTGCTGACACCCCAGTCAGTGTTTGCTCTGGCTGAGAGGGAAGGAAGGTGAACCAGTTTTATTCTACAGCTTGTAGAAGTGGGCAAACTGTCCTCTAATGCGAAGGTCACAGAAAAATATGCAGGAAAAGTCCTACAGTATTCCAGATTTTTACAATGTTATAATGAAGTCATTGATGTCTTCAGTAAAAGGTGGGTAGAGGGATCACCTTTTGGACCAACACACTTCCAAGTGCTTTCCAAATTGCAAGCACCACAGCAAAACACAGGCTTTAGGGAAATTGCATAAAATACCTTTGCCATCTCATTATCAAGTAGTCACTTGAAATCTAGTTTCAGAGCTTAGCAGGAATATGAAAATAAACTTGAAGTGAACATGATAACCTACATCTAAGGTTGCAATCTCCTTGCAAGGCTTTTGAAACACTGGGAAAAAGGCCTGTATCCTTTTATGCTTTCCAAAATGCTTCACCAAATCCAAAAGCAAAAAGCAAAAAGTGGTAGAAAGAGAAAATGACTACACATGAAGTATCACAGCAGAAATATGGCTCCTCAGTTGCCTCATCACAAGGGTTACAAGTGTCAGATCCAGTGTTTCTCATAGTCCAAAATAGGCACTGAGGCCTGTACTGTAGGCAAAAATGACTACCTAAGGGAAACATGTGCACTGAAATAAAAAAAGAGCTTTTCCCACCCTAGTAACAGACATCAAATAGTGCAGGGTGCTGGCTTACCACAGGACTGTCCTGGTTGTCATTAAGCTCTGAGAGCTTGGTGCTGGATTTTTGCCGTTTTGATTTATTCCTTTCACCAAGGTATCCAGAGCTGGTGTCTTGTAATTTTTCTACATCTTGAGCAGCTAGAATACAATCTTCAAGACTGCTGAATCCAGAGGGAATGTTCTCCTTGTTGACAACTTCCCTAAAAAGAAAAGGGACATTACAGCAAGAGGTTGTTTAAAACACTCTCTCACTACATTTATGGTAGCAATAGAGAACTACATCATATGGACTGGTGCAGTTCTGGCAGCACCATCTATTCCCTTTGAAACCATTATCTCTGGTTCTGCCCAATGCAGCCAAAAACACACACTGTGCAATGCTAAATCCCTCCGAGGAGCAAAAGCCAATTGTATACACCTCAGGTGAGAAAGCTGTGAGGATCCATGTTTGGGGTTTGATTCACTTGCCACTAAACCAAACACACAGAGGCCTTCACATGGAAGCTGGACTAGCCCCTGGCTGCTTGTGCAATTTTTATAGAGAGTATGAAGCATATTTTCCTTTGAGACACGAGCTTTTAATTTAGAAAAGTGATTCACAGCTGCGGTCCAGGGATCTCCTTTGGTGCATGACACCACATAATTGGCCCTTTTACTCATAACTCTCAAATGCAAGAGCAGGACTGGGTGGTGCTTTAGCCAAATGCTTGATTTCTATTTGGGAATTACACAAAACATAAAAGGGAATGTACCTCTGCAATGGTAACACAACTGCTAGGAGAGAGGACTGTTTTGCTATGTTGGGAAGAGGATGGGACAGCCAGCCCTAAGACACCACGTGATGCACTCGCTGGGACTCTCTGGGCTTGCAGGGTTTGTGCATGTTTACCAGAAGCCTGGCATATGGCTTATCTTGCCCTGTTGGATCCTTCAGCAGGCAGCTTTCCACTTGTTAAGTAGTCCTCCCTCTACTTTGCCCAGCAGTGAAGATGCACATACACATCACTACACCATGGGAACAGGAGAAACACAGGGCATCTCACTGCCCTGCCAGGGGCTAAAGGCAGTGTCACCTGCTTACACCTGACACTGAATCTGGAACATTTGCTAACTCTGTGTGGCTGTCTTGCACAGTGCTGTGAAACTCCAAAGCCTGCTTTCATGAACAGCAGGAGAACTCATCTAGACTTGACTGGTGTGATATGAAACCAGTTACTCTGCAGTATCTAGACAGTGCCAGCATGGCAAGTATTCAGAACAAAAACAAAACTAGAAGGTTCCAGTGACTTTCTGGATGACAAATTCTAGGTTTTGTTGGTGGAAAAGAGATACAAAGAGGTATGACAGATCTCTAAGATCTCTTAGAGGTATGACTAAACTTCTAAGATAACACATTTGCCTTTGTGGAAGTTTTTACAAACCCTTCAGCAGACCAATTACACAGAGCCTGTAGATCATGTAATCTTCAAAGCCTGGGAGTTCACCTATGTGATTTTGTGATAAACACTCTTCCTGCCTGTAGTCCCATTTTGTGACATTACAAATCCTCTTGTGATCCATCACAAGGCAAGGAGATGAAGTCACTAACAATCAAAAAAAACAACAGAAAGACGTTTTGAAAGGAATTCTCGATTTTGATAATTTACCCAGAGAAATCCCAGCACTCTGACCTAAGGGAACCAGGGAAAACAATTTGGACCACAGCCAGCATCCAAATCTTCCAATGTGCTTTAAATCCTTGGCTCCAGCTTTCTGGACCGAGCCTGAATGACTGTGTCAATCATATCTAGAGGCAGCTCTGTAACTCAGGGTTGAAGAAAAGCCCTGCAGTACTATATGCTTCCGAACACGTACACTAGCCAGTCTCTGACCTACTTACCTGAGAAGCCTGTCAGCAGGGCTACTTAACAAGAAAAACTACTTTAGAGCTGCTGCCAGATACTTTGGTGACTTCCAAGAGCCAATTTCCCAGGCCACCTTCACAGTGTATTTTGATTCACTGTGAAAATGGTGGGGATTTCTTGGGTTTGGTTTTGCTTTTTTTTTTGAAACTACAGATTATTTTGTACAATAGCAGCACTGACACATTTTGAGAAATACCATGGATGCAATATTAACAGGAGGAATCGGTGGCTATGCGCCTGTATAAAAGTAGCTTCATATAAGAAAGCACAGATCCAATAGAATTTGGGGAATTCAGCACCCAGGAAACAACAAGAGGAGACTAGATGTTTATTTTGGAATCAACTTCAAATCCTAGCAATCCAATACTGCAGTGAGGCATACACATTCCTTACAAGAACTAGTGCTGTGTTACAGATAAACACATAAGTTGAACCTGGCCTTGTCTGTGCTACAGTTTCTCAAATACAGCTGAGCCTTGTGTAAGAACTTTGTTGAAGCTGTGGTGGTAATACATTTGTACCACACAATACATGTCTCAGCTAGAGGACTATGAATGGAAAAACAGGTATTGTCTTCACTCTTTGACAGACATTTAAGGAAATTCACTACTAAGTCATGTTTAAACTTTGTGTAATAAGGTGGATAAAAAAAAAAAATCTTAGATTCTGATTAACCAAAAGGAAGATTTTTCTAATTTCAGACAAACTCCCAAGTCTCCTCACTAAACCCAAACACAAGCTGTGCCTCCACACACAAAAGTGGAACTTAATCTCATTTTTCAGAAGACATTCTGAATTCAGAAAAGCAGCCGAGCCCAATGTTTTTATCTAAAAAAAGTTAAAGGCAGCAGAGCCAACTGCTTGGGAAATTCCACTAATGCAACAAATACCGTAAGTCACCAATTCCAAATACTGTAATTAAAAACTTGACTGCATAACCCCCCCTAGATTCTTATCATGCTTTGCCCCACTCCATGATCTAGCCAACTCTACATTTCCCAGCTCTGACTGATGCAATGGAGCTCTGCATGGGCACTGCAGTCAGGCCAAAGGTCAGTGCCTTTCATAACAGAAGGCAGCATTGCCTTGATAAGAAGAAATGACTGCGGTAGACTTAAATATATTTTCCAAAACAAAGAAACCAGGCTCATACATGTCTCTGTTTCTCCGGGCTTCCTCCTGCTCTTTGTGGTGTCGCCTCCTCTGCCTGGCAGACACATTAGAAGAGGCTGAAGACGTCCCGGCTTCAGAGTCCTCTGAACTCTGGCCGCTTGAGCCATGAACATCAAAGAGATGCTGCTCCACGGCTGAGCGGATTGTCTTCTCTAAATACCTGTCAAGCCGAAAAATAAGGTCAATTGAGCTCAAAGATTTGGTGGAGCTCCCTCTCTGCAACAATAAATAAAACAGGGGTATCTGTGGGTTATGTTTTCTTAGGATGGCAGCACAAAATGTTCCAGTGCTACGACATATGCAAAGAGCAACGCCAAAATCTTCAGATATCTGCTGGTTCAAGTCCCTCAGAATAGCTGAGCCTTCCCAATTAACATTGCTCTTTTTATTTCTAGGGATGTCTAAAATTTCAGTAAAACAACTAATTTTACTTACTGCAACTACAGACATTGGTGCCTGACTTTCATCCTCCACTTAAAAACCCATGCTGTGACAAAGCTGCATTTGATACCCAGCCATGCTGACAGGGGTCAAGTCTGTTGTGCAAAACAAGCTCAGTAAGGCAATGGATCACCTGCAAGAAGATGATTCACTGCTGTCTCACAGAGGGATGACAATATGCAGTAGCTCACTATGAACTCCTCACATACATTGTGACCAAGCATGGGTTTTGTTCTGAGTTCATGCCATTTTTACACATTCTTGGGCCACATTCTTGTGCATCCACAGCCACCCTGACACTGGTGTGAGACCACCCTCACACTCAGTGCACTAAGATGGCCTCCACAGAAGCCACCACAAGAGAGTCCCTGCAGTTGCATCAGTTAAAGGTGTGGGACTACTTGAATTTTCAACACAAATGAATTTTTGTTTTGGTACTGCCATTCTCTTCCCTTCCTTCATCAGAGGAAGCTTTTATGGGAAAAAGACTTTTTTTTCCCAAAGAGATCATACAGAAACACATTTTTGTATACATCCCCATCCCATCTCTGTTTTTTGCAATGCTTTAAGCAGTCACTGAAGAATGGGTTTTTCAAACTTGCATGTCCAAAGTCCATGTATGGCTTCTACTGTTTTTTCCATAATTAAAATATTATTTCAGGATTTGCTGGTTAATTTTCAGCTGAGCAGCTACAGTATGGGAATCTGTGCTTGGGCTCATTTCTCCTTTACAAAGCTGTGCCAAGTTGCTATACTTGAAAGCCTGCTGAGACTGCAGTTCCTGGAAAAATCAGAAGACCTTAGCAACTGCAACAGCCCAGATGGTTTAACTAGACAAGTATGTCACTATTGACAAAGATCAGTTCTGCAAACCCATCAGCCATTGGGAATTCCCAGCTCCAGTAAAGGAGCCAACTCATTTTAGTTCTGCTCCTCCCAGTTACAGCAGCAGGGTCAGGTCACGTCCTCTGCTGGGATGCAACAGGGAGCAAACAAGACCAAGAAGATGACAAAGTACAAAAAACTTCTCAAAATATGCAAGTTCTGCCTAAGCAAAACATCACAGGCACAGTGAGCAAAGAACCAAGGGCCTGAGAAGTTTTCAGGAGGAAGTGATTTATTATCATTGTAGATTAATTGCTTTGGGAAACAGTGTCTCTTTATTTGTTTATGTTAGAACAACTCTTAAAGAGAAATCAAAGAATAACCAGCAATACTTTAAAAAGCTCCAAGAAAGATAGCTACAAAATTGTAAAAGACACTTACTCTCCAGTATCAGGAACGTTGCTACTGACTTGTGATACGTGGGTACTGTATAAAAGAAAAAAAAAAAAGAGGAGAAAGGTAGGTCTTATTATCAAAATAAGGTCTTAAAACCTCTTGCTCTTTGCAGTGCTAAGATTCAAAGGTCTGAGCTGTCTCAACAACAACTGTGTACACAAGTCACAGGAATTTTCACTCCCACTGTGACGTGGCACATTTTGACAAGTCAATATCCTCAATAATTAATTTCCCTGTCATTCCCATAATATAGGCAAAGGTCTAACAGCAAGTATTTCAACCTCAACATGGTACAGATTTTTTCTTTTCTTGTGGGCTTTCTGCTGCTGATGTTTTAGCCTCATGACAGCAGTCTTTGCCTTTTGAAGCTGACTGGAAAACGTATACACTTAATATTTAACTGCTCTCTCTGTTTAACTATTCTCTCTTTGAACATGCTCAAAGAGCATATTCATATTCTTTGCTTTACATTTCAAAAAATGAAATCTATGCATGCTTCTCTGGTTTTTACCTTGGTCTGTTATCAGGCTCAGGAAGAGCTGACACAAACGTAGATGTTATCACTTGCTGTTCAGAGCCCTTCTGAACAAGCTGACCTGGCACAGGTGTCACCACTTTCTTCCCTCTGCCAAGCTGAGTCCCATCCTGCCCCTTCTTCATCCACTGACTCAGCTGACTCAGCCTTGCAGATAAGGTGACCCTGCCTATTCATTCTTCCTGTGACCTCCCTTGAGTCAAACTACAGGCCTAGGGGTTTCATTTCAAATTATCTCCGTATCAGCAGAGTACAACTGGCTGATAAATCCCAGTGAAATGTGGTCAGGGTACAAAAGCCAAGCTGGATGCAAGATGTTCTTCCTGCCAAAATAGCCACTCCTTGTTTTCAGTCTTCACCAGTTTCTCTAAAATCAGTTCACTGCAGAACCATCAACAGCTGATTTGCCTTTGCTATCCAAAGGCAAATTCTCTCTACTTCCCTTGAATACTTTGCAGTTCACTGTGTGGGGCTAGAGCCAGCTAAGAAGCTGCAGCTCTCTCAGATAACCTCTCTGTGGCTTTACTGGGCTTGAGCGTCACTTGGGCAGATGACAGGCAACAGAGGAAGAGAAGGATAAATGAGGGGTCACTACAGCTAATTTAACAAAACCAACAAACCAGTGTGACTCCTCCCCACAAACACCCAGCTGCAAATCCCACTTGCAATGTGCTTCAGGCTGAGCTGGTGTGCTCACACACATACACATCCTTGCCAGTCCCATCTTCACTCAGTGCTACTCTCCAGTCCCAGCACAGGTCACTGGAGTGGTGGCACACCAGGAAAGCAGTCATGGACTTGCCAATATGTTCCACATTACCTGAGCAGTTGTGCCATGCAGATAATTTCATGAAGACATGCAAAAAACTATTACTGTACCTATTATTACAGATAAAATATCTGCATAGAGGAAACAAAATTTGCAAGATCACACTCTTCCCACATCTAACATCTAGACTATCAGCTACAGGATGGCATTGGAATTTGAAGTGCACATGCTTTCTGGTTTGCTTACAGGAACTATGCGGCCTCTTCCCAAGCCAAAATTATTTTTTAAGACCTGGTCTCCCATGGAGACATATTAGCAAGTAAGGTGCAAGTGTGCTAATGTGGGCTAACCCACACTATAAGATACAATTCATGTGCTTGCTACAACTCCTACACTCATGGGAGTAGACTGATGCTGTATTTTATAGCACCTACATGCAAGCCAGACTGAGTGAGGCTGTCTTCCATATCACACTTTTCTTCTCTGTTTTCATGCCAGGCAAGTGGTAGTGGAGAGGAAGAAAGGATTGTTCGGATTTTAGATTTTAAAAACAGCCCTAGGATATAGGTTTACTTATTCCTACAAATACAATTTTTTCTAACACCCAGTACATTCTAATTCACTGTGTGATTTAGTTAGTTAGTTAGTTAACTAGTTAATTAGTTAACTGTGTGCTTTACTAGCAATAATTCAGTTTTAAGTACATTAGCGTGACTAATTTTTAATGATGCATAACAATTAATTCACTGTATCTAGAAAAGCCCTATTCAGGCAATACAGATTCTGTAAGAAAGACAGTAACATGGTGATTTTCAAACTACTGACAAACAACAAGGAAGTATATATCCTACACATGCCAGCTGAGTGGATGACTACAAAATGAAGCTCTGATATTCTGATTTTATTGTACTGAATCCAAGTTTATCCTTAGCTGTGTGATAAGTTAATGCTCTTTTATTAGCCCTCTCTCAATAAGACAGAGATTTTAAATTAGAGTTTTTCTAGATACACTAACTTCCTTTTCATTCCACAGTTGGTAATTTTTCTGGCTATTTCATTTTGAAGCTTAATTTAAATGTGTTGCTAAATTGCTTTACTTACTCTCCACCAACCTTTCTTACACCAAAGAACTTCACATCCAAAACAAATGGTGGAGGGGAGAGAGTTACACAGTGCTTTTAGGATTCGAGCCTTCTGCAGGACAGAACAGGCACTGCAAGAGCACGTTGGCAAACGCAGGCAAAGACACCACCCAGTAAGGATTACAGAGCCCAGACGAGCAAGCAGGCAGGCAGGGTGTATCCTGCGGGGTTTTCCAAACTTCTTGGGTGGCAGAAGCCGCTCTGCTGTTGGATTTCTGGGGAGCAGGCAGGGCGAGCCATGCCTGAAGAGCCCTCTTGGCTCTTGCACCCGCCTGCGCAGGCAGCTGCCCTGCCCAGTAAATCAAGCGGACAATGGAACTCATGCTCTGCTCCAGTTCATTATTTTCTCCTCACATCTGCTCCATTTCACTGATCTGTACGGTCAATTATCCCCACAGCTAGATTATCTTTATTAGATTATGCAGCTGCTGTTGCAGAGCATGCTGAGAAATACCATCTTCTCATAGAAAGTACAGGTTCTCCTCAGGTGACTGAAGGCAGCAGGACAGCTTCCCAGTGCTGGGGGACTTTTACTTTCAGAAAGCCAGCCAGAAAACCTTCATAAAGGCACACAGCTGTTTTAAGTGCTATGAACTTTTGAACTGGTTTCTTATGACCCTCATGCTTTTCCTTCTGGGAAGTCTGACCTCTAGCACTTCCCAGTTTTGTCTAACTTGTTTACCCAAGTCTTTTGCTCACTTTCAGAGGTGCTCTATCAACTCTAGATAATGTACACTTCACACGTAAGGCAAACTCTTACTGCATGGCCTCCTTTTTTCTGTTTCAGCCCCAGGACAAGAAGGTGCTATCTTCCATCACCATTAAATCTCACCTGCACTCCCTAACTAGTCCTCCCTAAGTTTAAAAGATGTGCACCAGAGTGAAGATTATCTCATGTAATGCCTGCAGCTTGCCTGGTCTGCGTTGGGCATCTTGTGATAGCAGATGCTGGAAATCAATGAGTTGGATATTCTCCTGATTTCTTTCATTCATGCCACTATTGAGCAAAGTACCTTAGCATCTAGACAAAAAGAGCAACAAAAAACCATCAAACAGAGCAAACTAGAAAACTGGCATAGGGTTTTCCCAGACTGGGTTTTCATTTATAAAATAATTTAATTAATTCTTAACTATACCTAATGGCCTAATTCATAGGCTGTACTTGCAGTCTGGTACTAAAGTCACCTGTTGCTGAGATGTACTTACAGTCCATCCCCTTTATTCTGGAAGCAAAGGTGGCTTTTGTTCTTGTTTTTGCTTTTTTAAAAGCCGAGTACAACAGTAAGAAACCCTCAATAGATGCAAAAACTTTTCACCGTTTTGCTATTCCAGCAAGGCTGAGGATGTTTAAATGGCTTCGACATAACAGATGGGAAATTCCTGAAGTCCTCCTGAACATAGTATTCCAATCCCTGATCTAGGAAGTTCCTGTTCATAGGTATTTATATGGTCTAAATGCTGCCCACTCTCCACACTGTGACATGCAATACTGCAAACTCACATGGGATCCCTTTTAAGACAACTACTTTGTTTGACACACTTTCACCAAAGATATATGTGGCAATGGCATACAAAATGTGAAAATAATTACTTTGAAAACAAAACAAAAGGGGTGTGCTCTTAGTTACTGGGATTTCCATCACACAAAGGGCATGCTTTCATTATTTTCTCAGCACCTTCACACTCTCACAAGCTCAGATCAAATTATGCCTCCTTTAAACATGGTAAATTATTTTTTACACTATGTTACTACACAGAAAACTAACCCCACTAAAAGCAACTTTATTCAGGATTCCTATTGATTTTCACTTGCACCTCCTTTATGACAGATGCACACTGACACCTACTGCTTGGAGCAGAGACAACTCTGCAGGGGATTCATAGAGGCCCCATGATTCAGCTTGGTAGAATCTGCATGGCTGTGTCAGTGCAGGCTGCCCTGCAGAGCAGGGAAATAATCCCCAGGGAGCCTCAGAGCTGCATGGCAGCCAGGCACCCAGAGCAGGGACACCCAGTGGCCTGGGATTATTTTCACCAGTGCAGGTGTGAAGGACCTGAACACACACCACATTTGAGATGGAGCCCAGCACTCCTGTGCACTTAGGATCTCTTATGGCACATCCCATGGAAGGGGAAGTGTTCAGAGTGAAGGTGGCCATGCAAATTTCTCAGCAGGTGTGAAATCCAGAGCAAAGTTTTCCAGTTTCTTCAGGAAACTGACCTGAGAACAAACAGCATAAAACCTTACCCAGTAAACTTCAGGGTAAGAATACCTGACCTGCATTATTTAAAGAGTTGTCTCAAATAAAAACTGTTATAAGGAGAAACAGCCAGTTGTACTGAATAATGCCTGCAGGAGTACTTCTAGGAAAAGAACCAGGCAAAACTGTCCAATGCCTCGCCCAGCACTCATGGGTATTTAATACAAACTTTGGCACTGCTTGTGATGTCAGGTCTCATTGCAATTTCAGTTTCTGAATGTTAACAAGGAAGCTCCACACTACAAAGCTTTTGCTTTTCTTCCCTGTAATACCACTCTGGCTTATCTCAGGACATACCCATCAGGGAGCTCCTCTGAAAGCATCTACATGACTAACATCACATCTAAGGCACACAGGCCAGCACAAAGCATGCCTGAAGATTCCCTGTCTTCTGAGAACTCACTGCACACATAGAGTGGAATTCTACTTACAAGGACTTAGTGCTTCATTAACTGAAACTGCTGAGTGTTTCTCAGTACTCATTACTCAAACATCCTGCAACTGATATTCACAGTTTCACTAAAGAATTATACAAGGAAGACTTTTTAACAATCTCAACTCCATTTACCACAAGGTTTTGTTATTACAGAAGGTTTTGGAACGTAAATGCCCTTCAGGCATGACTCCCTGGAACAATCAATCACCTCACAAGGTTTTCCTCTTCTTTTAACAGTATAGAAATCTTCTTGCCTGGTACTGAGTACAGCTGAGCCAACAAATTACCTAATCAAGGACTACAGAGAGGGAGAAGGTAACTCTGGTCAGCAGTAGGTGAACTGATTTGAACCCCAGGGCTCTCAAACTGGTGAAGCTGACATCATCCTTATTATGCCAAATGAGAGAGGACTCCAGCTATGAAATTATTAATTTTCTGCTCAAATAGATTAATAAACTATTTGTACATGTCCTCTCTTGCATCAGTATAATTATTAACATAAACATCCTCCCCTCTCTGTCTAAAACTCAGGGGGAATATGTGTGCTCTGGTTAATTTCTTACAGTAGCTAGGATCTCCATGCTCTTTTCTCCATCTTCTAACAGTCTTCCCATTTCTTTAATCATCTTCACAAACCTAAAGCTACTGGAACATGAGTGACTTGAAAGTGTTAAAGGCTCACCTGTCTCTTGTACAGGGGTACCATACTTCTAAGTGTACTGAAAATGCTTCCTTTATATATCCACTGTCACATGATTATTTCAGCTTAGGTATTTTTATCCCATACTTCCCTTTCATCCCTCCATGAACAACTATGTTCACATCTTTTTTTTCCCCCCAGCACTTATAAATGTGAGGAATGCCCCTTTCAGGGCAAGATTAGACCTCAGGTGTATGACTTTATTATTTATGTTATTATTTCTTTTAGTGTACATCTTAAATTTGATGCTTATCTTTATAAATATATATGTAAATATCTTTTATATATATATGACAGTGAGATATTTTATATCTATATATCTCACTCTATATACTATCTCACTGTCACGTATTTTCTCCCAGAGGACACTGCCAACCCATTCACCCTCCTAAATTTCTGCTATAAGCTCAATTAATGAACATGATTTGACTTTATTATGCTAGTGGCAATCAAGGAAAAAAAGTTCATGTCACTAAAGGATCTCCAGCAGCAATCCCCTTCCTTTCCTACCAGCAGTATCTATAGGTCTCACCTCCCCCCTACCCATGTTTAAGTTCTAGTACTCATGCCCACTTTTTTCATATAGATGGCATGATATAAAACATTCTGCTGATATCAACAGATGAGGTCCTTTTCTTTCACTCTCTCGAAGTCTTTTAAAAAACAACATGATTGTACTGGTGTTACCACTCTTTACAAACCCATGTCACATTTTATCTCATTTACTGCTTACTCTCGTACTGCTACAGATTGTTTATTCCCTTACAAAGTAGCAGTGCTGATAAAGTCTTGACTTACCCAATACTGAAAGGGAAAAAACCCAACCAATCAGTGTCATTTTAAGAAATAATCTATTTATTGGTGGCAGTTCTGACTCAAAAGTGACCTTCAGCATTTGTCTTATTGTTAAAAACATCAACCAGGGAAACATCTCAATTGTCAGCTGACATGGTACAGCACTGAATAATCAAGCCTGATTTGATCCTACTAGAACTGATTTAAGGAAGAGGAGGAAGAGGAGGAAGAGGAGGGGACATTTTCAGTGATGACATCTGCCTTTCCAAGTAACCATTACATGTGACAGGGCCCTGCTCTCTGGAGATGCTGCCTGCCCATGGGAAGCACTGAATGAATTCCTCATTCTGCTTTGCTTTTGTGCACGGCCCTTTCCTATTAACCTATCTTTATCTCAACCCATGAGTTTTCCTGCTCTTACCATTCCAGTTTTCTACCAAATCCTGCTGGTGGGGGACTGAGCAAAGCAGCTGGTTGCTGGCTGGGGTTAAACCATGACAGAGGGACACAGTGTTCCTTCCATCTGGCAAGAGCCAAGTATTATGCAGTGTTTGGAAGCTAAAGAGCTCTTGTTCCCACTTACTTAACTTGTTGTATAATTATCTATATGGAATTACTGCATTAACACAGCAGTGACTGCCCTGTGCTCAAATATTCACGATTCACTTGAAAGATTGAATACTTGAGCAGTCTTTCAAGCTATTTAACTGTGGCTGGTAGTAACAGAAATAGATTTGACCATCAAACAGCTAAAGCAGACAGTCTTCCCTTCCTTGCCCATGGTGTGAAATGCAATTCCTACATATGTTATGCACAGCCTCTGGGACAACAACCTGAGCTTTCAAAGTTACACAGAAAAAACTGGCCACCCACTCAAGTTCTCAGTTGTTGAAGCACCAGGAATTGCCCAGCCAGCACCAGCTCTCCTGCCAAATTAACTGCACTTGGCAACTGACCTCAGGATTTCTGATGTGTTACAAACAGAAGCAAGACTTACAAGCTGTTCCCTTTATTTACAAGTAACTGTATCCCAGCAATGTTACAAAAGACACCGGCTTGGCAAGAAGCCTGGGTATCAAGGTGTGCAGCTCTCTCTCTGCTCCTACCAGCCATTTCTTCACTTCCCAGCTATGTGTTTATTCCTGACTGTTCCCTTCCTATTTGCAAGACAGATTCCCATGGAAACCCATCCCTTCATTTCACTGGACACACCCAGTCTTTGTTCTCCCCCCTCATAAGCCTACATCTTTATTTAAGATGATTAAATTTGCTCCCCTCCTCTCAGAAATGTCCTGCTTTGGTATCAGTTTTCTCAGGTCCACTCCTTGTTCCCCATCTCTCCTTGGTGATCTTGACAAGGTCAGCCAAAGAAAATCTTCATGGATCATCTTTCTATAATCCAGGAAAGGGCTTGGAA
Source organism: Serinus canaria (assembly GCF_022539315.1). NCBI lineage: Eukaryota > Metazoa > Chordata > Aves > Passeriformes > Fringillidae > Serinus > Serinus canaria. Next base: position 18,345,814 of record NC_066317.1, read on the forward strand.
GGACAGTTCTGAGCAGTAAGACAGATGGAAATGTAATGAAACCCTAAAATCATTTGAAGGTCACATTTAGCCAGAAAGAAAAACAAAGGGGCAGACAATTTTCAATGGAAAGATATGAAGATTTAAACTAGGAAAAAATTGAGACAGGGGAATGTATGTATGCAGCTACACAATAATCTCCTGAAGGAAAAGGCAGAATCTCCTTTGACAATTTGAAGCTTTGGAGGCACAGACTGAGTAACATCTGCACAACTGGATTACAGGGAATGACAGTGCATCAACCTGAAGGCAGACAGGATCATGCAACCAGGCTAGTCCATGAACAATTCCCTGACAGACATTTCTGCACAGTATGCATTAACTGCACTTCTTCTATGCTTCATGTTAGAAAAATTCTTTAAGAAAAAGCCCAAGCTACAAAGATAAACAGAAATACATGCCAGAGATTAACAAATTTCAGACATCACTGTAAGAATTCCAATTATCACTGTTCTCACAAAAAGTACCACTGGGATTTCTTTTTATTTGTTTAAATTCTGTAGAGATCAAAGAACCCAATTATAATATCTGGCCCTTCCTCCTCTGCAGCCCTTCATTGTTAATTGCTCTGGCTCCTGTTCTTCCACTAAGTATAAATGAAAGCACTGGAACTGAGCCTGCTACTGAAGCAAGCAGAGCAAACTTTCACAGATGTCAACAGAATTAGACCCTTTTTACAAGCAGTGACTTTGCCCTCCAGTTGGCAAAACAAGAAACAATTTGTTCAAATGCAGCATGAGCACCATTCCCTCCAGTGAGGCTTGCTGGGTACCCAGGCACTCTCCTGCTTTTCTAGGTTGCAGCAGGGAACTGGATGGGCTGCTGACTCACCATCTGGTTCCTGGTTTCTTTCTGAGCAGCACATGCTGCCAGTTCCTCAAATCCTGTAGCAGCCATCTCTCCTGTGCCTGCAGATAAGCTACTCGGGCATCTAAGATACGTAACAAACCAAAGAAAAGAGGAAAACCACATCCATCTTGTAATAAAGACCTTAAACCCTGGGCCTCCTCTCTAAATACAAAAGAATCCAACAGAGATGGTATCTACAAAGACTCATGCCACTAACTGAGCAATAATTACTAATGTAAAATTAATGCTCACTTTGATTACAGTCTGTTCAGCACTTCTGAACCCCTCCCCATTTAATTCCAATAAGGAGCCAATCCCACACAGAAAAATAAATGAAAACTGAGTAAATACCTCATGTAGAAGGGTGACATAGGCCGCTCATCTTCTTGGGAGCTAAAAACAAAATATATTTTGTAAGTTAGTATGCAGCTCTGATTTGTATTTGAAGCTCAAGATACTCACTCTTAAAAAGCAAATACAACAAAAGTGAAACTGCACCCGTTACAGAGGTAACACTTAAGTCTGTTTCGTCCTCTGGTTGATGCATGGAAGAAAGCTTTAAGTTACTTTCCTTAAATCCTGGCAATCCAATTCATTTCCCAATGTCCACAAATGTGGCGTAACAGATCTTCTGCTAGACAGCCAGGAGTCATTCTGACTCTGCAACAGTGCTAGGGCTATTCCCATAGCAACAATAAAGCATTTTGCCAGGAAAACCAAGAGAGCCCTTTGCTGTCTGCTGCTCCAGAATTAAACAATCTGCCTATTAAAGCCAAATTTGGGGAAAAAAACAAAGGACATCTTGAATAACCAAAGAAACAACCATGGCCATAGGTGTATGCATAAGGCTACATATTCCCCAGTTTTATCACTCCTGTGGAAAGTTTATCTGAATGACATTTCTGTAGGCTTGAGATCAGGGATTGCCACTGGCTGATGTGGAGGTCGCCTGACAAAATGTTTAGTTGTGTTTTAGCTGTCAGCTGGCCTGGCCCAAACATAACCACCTGGCAAGTGACTTACCAGCCCTGATCCAGCTCATTGTGCCTGTGCTGGCACAAGGGTAACAATCAGCTGGGACACAGCATCACACATCACCTCTTGAATTTAAAAGGATTTTATTTATTGACTTATAAAAGCTGCTCTAAACACTCAATAAATGGGAAAGGAACATTGCTGTAGGATTTGCAACTAGGAAATCAAGTACTCAGGTACTTTCTGCAGCTTCCATTGGAGCCAGCATGAAGCTCCCTCAGCAAGATGAGCTGAAAGTGGCCTGCAGCCAGGTAAGTACCCTGCCCTCACACTGCACAGAGCCAGAGGCAGATTCAACCACACCTCATTTCCAACCCAGCCATTGTTATAAGAGATCAACAAATACGAACACCAAATTCACTGAGGGGGGCAGAGCGTAAGGTAGAAGGCAAGATACAAGGGAGTCAAAAAGGCAGGCTGACAGATAGGCAAGGCAGTGTTCCAGAGAAATAATCACAGGGATTCAACCCTCCCAACTAGAATATGGAAAGATACTCAAACAGACATCTACAGAGAAGACCTTAAAGGACAAGATGCAGGAAACCTAATTTGACGGTAACACCAAACACCACAGACTGGAAGGAAGAGAAACTGCCTCTGAAATCAGTGTGACCTGCCAGAACTTCATCACCTCTGAAAGGCAACAGTGACTGGACAGCTTTCAGCAGCTCCCCAAGAAGAGTGGGAGCACAGCTGCTACTGGGAACCTTGCTGCCACTTCCACAAGCCCGTCTTCAGTAGCCTGAACAAGGAGCAGTGCCCAGAGCTGCTGCTGCTCCCAGAGCCAGGCAGGACACAGCAGGTGGAGAGTGCCTGCCTGTCAGCTGAGGCTAACAGCACCTGAAGAGTCTTCATGAGAAACTGCTACAGCTTTAAGACTGCCTAGAAAAAGTTGATGGAAACATGGAAATACCCATTACTGCCTTCCCTGAATACAAACTGCAGCAAAGACATGGGCAGGAACCTCTGCCAGGTAAGGCTCCCTCCCCTGATGGCATGCAGTCTCCCAGCCTGCATGCCTGCTATCACTTTATTTGGCACTCACAGAGTATTTTTTAAGTGTAAAGAAAGCACTTTAAACTCACAAAGCTGCTTATGAAGTTCTTTGCTCTGTTCAGTTCACTGCATTAAGAGCTGTACTTGTAAACTCAGTGCAAACAAATCCAAGTAGTGGACAGAAAACATGAAAAATTGTTCCTCACATAAATTAAAGTTCGCAGTGCCATCAAGATTTCTGTGCATTAATGCAACTTCACACAACATCAAATGCTGCTTTATGTACAAGTGGCAGTTGCTGAAGCCACATCAACATGTTTTCTTTTCCATCATAAACAGCCCTCCTTATTTCAAGGTTTGTAATTAACTTCCAAATCAAAGCAGCACAATCATACAAAGTCCAAATAATCTTTTACATTTATGCTCCCAGTGTTTGTTTTGACAGAGCAGATGGAAAAGTATTATTCAGCAAGGACTCTGAATCCTCTTGCATTTCCTTCCCTTTCTTCCACAGCAAATGCAACTGGATGCTTCTAAAGTTCAAGCAAGTTTTCCAACTGTACAAAAATTTATCCACCCATACAATGAAATTGAGGAGAAACAAATATTTTAAGCCCATTAGCAGGGAATGCCAGAGAAAGAAGCTCTTACAGAAGTCAGAAACCAAATATCAGTTTCATTTAGATCATCAAGTGTCAAGATTTCACATGATTGGTAATAATTGTGGCTATTAAAAACCTCTCTTACTCAGTTGCGGTTCATAGCTTTACATGTGCAGCAAATGAGCAGTAGCTGAATTTGGGGTGAAGACCTCCAACTTAACTAGTATGAAATCCAGTATGGTTTTTGACAAAACCATAAAAATCTTCTACATTTCTACCTTGCCCAGCAAAGAACTTATCCATTAGATAAACAGGCTTAGCAGTGAATTAAATTTGGGATTTTTATTTTTTCTTGTTTGGTTGGGATTTTTTAATCCTCAAAGTTTTGTCCAGATTTATATATGCTTTATGTCCAGAAGGCAAGAAATAACTTAAAAAAGCTCCAGTTATTTATTCAGCTATCACTGATTACCTGGCCAAGCAGGTGAGTGCAAAATACAGCAGTCTCTTTTTTCTCGAGTATAAAAATAGCTCCTCTAAATGCACGGATTAAACAGAAATTAATAGCTTCCATGAAATACTTGGGAGATTGCCTGACAACTTCCTTCCTGCTAAAAACCAAAACAAACACCAGCCAAACTAAGAAAAAAACCAAAACAAACATAAAAACCCATAATAAACCACACTTGTTCTGTCTATTTCATGGCTAAAGTAATATTATGTATGTTTGTGATGAGCACTGAAATAATAGAAAGTTTGTCAGACTGGAAGGAACACCCACCAGTTAGTTTAGCACATCTTGGGATTATCAGGCACATCCTTTCTGGTTTTGAAGAAGGAAATAGGAAAGCCTGGGTGAAGTCTAACTGTAAAATGATGAATTTCCTTTACAGAAGGAGAGTTACCCTTTTTTGCCTTCCTCTTTTGCAACAGGAATGTTACAGGCAACGTTACATTCACTCCTCACATCTTTAAACAGGTAATAATGTTTGGGTTTTTTTTTTTTCTGACGTCTCATAGAACCATAGAATCATTGAGAGTGAAAAAGACCTCTCAGAACAAGTCCAACCTTTAAATCATCTTGCCCTGCAGGCAGAATAAGGGAGGTGCTGAGCCTGTTGCAGAACACCCAATTACATTGAAAGTTCCCAATTTATTTAGGTGCATAAGGAACACCCCTGTCTCAGCCCCTCTCCTCGCTGGCCTGAGCTCCCACTGCAGGTCAGAGTGGCTCAGGGTCCTTCCTCCTTGTTTCATTTGCACTTAACCAGCAGCAGCTTTTCTGTCTCAGCTTCCTGGCACTGGAACCACCCTTAAAAAGCTACTGCTGCTTTCCTACTACACATCTCTTTTCAAAACTTAAATGGGACATTTAGTAGATGAAATTTAGGAAAAAATACTCCAGATTTCGGCTTTGTGGAGTTTTTTTGTTGGATTTTTTAATTTTTCTTTTACAATTATGAAAATGTACTTTGACTCAGGGGTCAACATTTTGCACCAGAGATGAAGGGCCCAGACACTGGCAGGGTCTTGCTGCTCAGCCAAGGTCATGTTTTCCTAATGCCCTGCCAGAGGCTCTGTTTGTTCTGACCTCAAATGTTAGATAAGGGAATGGCTCCCTTTCTATTCTTCCACAGAAATTCTCCACTTGGAAAGAAATGCAGTTGGTTTTTAGTAAGAATACTTTTTTAATGCAAAGAATAGCTGCTTTTATTTTTAATGCAATCATACAAAAAGCCAATGAAAATTCAGTGACATCAAATGACTAATGGTATCAAAAGTTAATGCAGGTTTAGAGGGAGGAGAAGGAAGGCTATGTTTGGGTGACTTCTTAAGGCTTCAAACTTATCTCCCTCTTGTTTTTTTTTCTCATCATTCAGAACACCTATGCCTCCTTGGATTAAAAGATATACAATTTTTGCAACTATTGAGAACTTTAACAGTATTGTTTATTTACTTATTATGACATTCAACACCAACAACACTAAAAACAGCTTCAAAGAAACATTGATTTTGAGGCCACTTTTTGCTGAAGGTCTCATCTTATTCACAAGTTTTTCAGCATTTCTTCACCCACCCAAGTCATTTCCCCATAAAAGTTATTTCAATGTTGAAAAAAAATGCAAGATTGAAATGGCTCATGAAAATTTATTGCATGCTTATTTTCTCAACAGAACTATTTACTCATAGCTTGTGCTTCACAGCAGTGGGTGAAAGGCAATGTTTTTGCAAATGAGAAATAGCAGGCAACACAAGCTTTTGCCTTCAAATAAATCCTTCAAAATAAACTTCCTTCAAATAAATACTGAAGCACATTATGCTAAAGAAGAAAGAATAATACCATTCTTGATGCAAGATTAACCATAAATTTAATCTAACATCATAACACTGCAGCAATATAAAGATCATCATTAAAGTCAGGACCTACCCTCAATCCTTGAGCAATACCACCCTTGCTCTATATCCTTAAACAGAGGGGGAGGAGGGAATGCCATATATGCACTGTTTAAAAAACAAATGCTCAACAGCTATTTTCCTATGAGAGTTATTTCCATGCCAACATTTCCATTTTCCCTGAAGAGTAACTTTCATAAGTCAAAACCATAACGTGTTGTTTCAGATATTTATCTCCAGTCTTCACAATAGCTGTGCTTACATCTAACCATGCATACCACTGAAAATTAAGTAAGCTATTCAGCAAATGAGCCACATGTCAAAATCCAAGGCTGACAACTCAGCTTCTTCACTCTGAACTCATGTATTCTGCAAAAATATCATACTATGCAAAATATCTCCAAGTACTTGGGTGTGGGTGAATTGGTTTAAATATTAAGCTCCAAAGGATCCCATCATCTTCCTCAAAGCTGTTTCTTCAGCATGTTTCTCCTAAAGATCTCTCAAATAAATTACACTGCACATGCATCTATCCAGAGGCATAGCTGTGCAGGCTGTATGTGAGGAGGCACTGAGATTGAAGCATATTACCTGAATAGGAAAAAAAGTTTACTGAAGGCTTTTTGCACACCTCCTCCTACTTCAAAGCAACGTTAGAGATCAGGAAAGTATAGGCTATCCCATGGCAAGCTGAAGTGAGCAGAACTTCTTGCTGATTAAGTGCCACTGTGAGCAAGAGGCAGATTTTCCATTTATATTAACATACCTGAATATCCTGGAGCCCTTGACAGCATAATTTTGTGTAATTATTTTCTGCTTACTATTCTCCTAGATTGCAAATATGTTTATCTTTTATAAAATGACGTCAATGTTAAACAGCTCACTTTTGTTGTTTTGCTTCTTAAGCTAGTTGGGTCTTATTATGAAAGATCGGGCAGTGTCTTTTCTTTTACTTGTGGTTTGGCACTGGTCCTCACTAGGGTACAACCAGAAAATGGCTCAGAAAGAGGCAGAATGAATGTACCAGCCAAAGTCTCACCTCTTCTCAGAACTTAACAGTGAAGTTGCATAACACACACATACCTGTTGCATTATAATGGCAAAGAACTGTTACTAGGTAACCAGTGATTTCAGTTTCAGGATTGTTTGTTAAAAGCTTGCACACTTCAAATAAATGTATCTAACAGGCCAGTTTTTAGGCAAATATTAATATTTTCTTGCTTAATCAGGGGGACAACTCCAGACACAAACACCAAAGAAAATTTCCACACCAATTTCCTCTTTTAGTCACAGCCTTCCACCCCAGTGGTACTGAGGAAGAGCTTCCACAAGCTCCTACACTCACCATGTCACAGCTGCAACAAGACAGGGGTCAAATCTGAGCTTGGAAGACAAAAAAATCACACAGCATCTGCTAAAAAACTATGACCTGAGGAAGATGAGAGCCATAGGTTTAAATTTTTCTTCATTCTTCCACCAGAAGAAAAAACCCACCCAAAGCAAACAAAGAAAAAACTAGATTCAAGTTCTCTCCACCCTCAGAGAGCATACTTCACATCCATATTCCAGCATACACTTCATTAGGGCTTGTCAAGCACTCCCAATACCTTGGATAGAAAGTGATAGCAAAGTCCAAAAGATCAGACTTATTTACTTATGTACAACTTACACAAAAGTGTTCACAAATGTGATAAAGAGAACACAGCAGCCACCCCTCCCAAAACAAACAAACAACAACAAAAAAAAAAAAGGTGGGGGAATACAGCAGTGTTCTCGAGCTAAACTGCTGGGAACTTGTGAAAGATCCCAAATGAACCAACCAAAAAGGTAAATCAAACAATGCTGGTAACTGCAGGTGAGACTGCCCATGCAGACAACGGCTGCTGTACAGGTTACAAACAGATCAGTCACATTCCCTACTGCTTTCAGATGCACTTGCTAAAAATATCTGTGATGGCTTCACTCTTCCACTACCTTGACTTGTTAAGCAACAGGGGCCATTGAACACAAACAAGGCCCAAGTGTGTACCTGCCTTTCTTATCTCCTACAGAAACTGGTAGATATCATTGGCAAAGGCAGCCACAGCCTCAGCTTTGCACAGCTGTTGTTAAATCTGCAATAGACTGAGCTAGAATACACGAATCAAAACATGCATTAACAGCATTAGTAACACTCTAACTAGGAAGCTGGGATACCAAAGTAAGCTAATGCTATTTTGAAAGGATGGTAGCCAAATAGCAATAGAAGAGACAATTACTGGTGGGTAAGCTGTTGGAAAATCAATGATGCAATCCATGTGACATTCACCAGTGCCTTCGACAGTGTTTGGGCAATATAGTAACTACTGCAGTGAGGAGTCAATACATTTGGCCCTCCACCTCTTCCCTTGCAATGAAACATAACATCCCCTGACATCCCCACTGTCACTCCTTCACAGCAGGACACCATACCCATCACATGCCCTTCCACAGACATCTATATATAGGGTGACACCATTATAGTCCATATGGCTCTATGCAAGCACCTTGTATGATCTTCTGGAAGACAGACTCACAGCTCACACATATCTTGGTAGACTCAGAGCCCTTCTCCCTCTCCCAAGTTTTACACACCAGCTACACATTTGTACTGCTTCAGCACAGGAGGGTTTCCATGGCAGGCACAACATGGCCAGCCTCGTGGCCCCAAAGAGAGCATGGAGCAGAGCACCTGCAGGAGATGGGCAGGAGCAAGTTCACTCACCCAGAAAGGGAACCAAGTGTGATTACTGTAGGCATCTCATTCCCTTTCTTGAGAGGGAAAGGCAGACTCTTTCAGCTTGGCATGTGTCCTAAATCACAGAACCTGAAGGGTGCTTCTACTCTGATTAAACCCAGTAAAAGGAACCATGCACTGCAATTTGTCCTCAGCTGGAACAGCAACATCAGCTTGTCAACCCCACAGCAACCAAAAACAGAGTGCTATCCATGCTGGTACTAACCAATACTGGAGGTATCAGCTTTCCTGAAGCTGACAAAAAATGCTCAAAGCCAGCAAAACTGTGCCCTGAGGGAGGGAAGAACGGGAAAATAAAGGTGCAATCTGGAGAATGCCATTGTAAAGGGATCTGGCAATCTGTGCCAAAAAAAACCAAGGTGCTAAAAAATACAGTATACACAGCCTAAAAATAGATCAAGGAGATGGAAAAGGAGCCAGAATTGTGTGAATTATTTTAACTGAAAAACTCAAAGACAATTCTGTATCATGCTTATGGCTTAATAGACTTTGAAGAAAATGCCTCATTTTTGAAGCGCTGACTGCATCTCTAACTGATCGAGACTTAGTCCTTGCAACAACAAAGAGATTAATTAGAGCCAGCCTGTGAAACCTATCCTCCCCTGGGGTGAAGAGTCAAGAGCACAATAACAACCACTTGTTCTGACCACTGATAGGACAGTCAGATCCTTGAAAGGTTAAAGATATTATGTGAGACTGGTCCTTCAAATAGAAATGATGCACCGTGACCACTTCTTTAAGACATTCAAACCATATTTCTGTTTCTCTGCAGTCATCAACATGGAACTCCATGACTGCAATAGTGCCAAAGAGACTTTCTCCACACCTACCTGCACTTTATCAAGGCAACAGCAGCAATTTGGGCAGTAATTTCAGTTACTATTTTATTGTGTTCAAGTGCGCAGCAACTCTGCAGCTTCTGCTGAAACAGCACCACCACAGTGCTGAAATAGCACAGTCAATTTTTTATTTACTGTTTCGTAGATTACAGAAAGATTGATATTCAGGCCATTCAAATATTACTAGGGGAGATATGGACTGCTTAATTTTGAGAACTGAAAGAATAGTAAAAATAAAAATAAGAATTTGATGACCCAGTGAAAGGGCTGTGTACACTCCACCCCGCAGCGGGTCTGTGCCCTGCCATTTCAGAAGCTTGACTGCAGCTGTCCCTGCCATAGTGTGGCGGGAGCACATGCCAGCACAGGTACTTGCTGACAGCTGGTGCTGAAGGGAGGTGTGCGTCGGCACCCTGGAAACACCCAACCCTTTTTCTCCGAAAACTAAACCTCTCGCCCGCGCTGCGGCACGCTGGGTGTGTGCGCTGCCAGCCGGAGGTGGGCTGTGCGCAGGGGCAGCCCGGCCGCGCTCCCGTACCGCAGTACAGCAACCTCCGGAGGGATTGGGATTGCCCGGGCGCACGGAGCCGGTGGAGAGCCATGGCTGGCCGGGGTCCCTCTACACCTGAGAGCCGCTCCTACCCCGCACGGAGAGCGCTGTGTGGATTTCGGGGCGCTACATGGAATCCCCATCTCCGTCCGAGGACGCCTAGAGATCTTCGACCCCCGGAGATCCGCTAATAGCCCCACTTGTTGCACAGCCGGGTATCCCACTCCCGAGCGGGCATCCCCGCTCCCAGGAGGGTCCGACTCCCGGCTCCCCCGTGCCGGACAGCCCGGCAGAAGCCCCGGGTTTGCCCCGCCTGGACACGTACCTCTGCAGGGGCATCACCTCGCACGCCATGCTGGCCATGGAGCCGCTGCCCGCCCGGCTGCCCGCCGCGCCTCTCGCCGCGCCCGCAGCGCCGCCAGCGCTTGGCCGTGGGGAGCGCCCGGCCCCGGGGAGGGGCGAAGGGGCCGCCGGGCCCGGGTTGGCGGCTGACGACGGCCCGCCCCAGCGCCCAGAGCCCCGGCCCGGCCCCCCAGCTGCAACACCCGTCGCGGCCCCTGCGCCTGCTCGTCCCACCGGGCTCGGCAGGCACAGGTTAACCGAAAGCGGCTTCTGATGTCCAGTTGGTTCTGGGCCTGCAAAAGATGCCACAAGCTCAGGGCTAACGGTTCCTTTCAACAGAAAGACCCCACAATGTCATCTGCATCCCTTTCAGTGACCCACCGCCCTTCTCCCTAAACTCGCCCAAGTGGTAATGCAGTCTCCCCCGAGCTGCCTCCCCACGGCCGCAGCGGCGCTCCGCTCCGGGAAGGACAGGCGCGGTGCCCCGGGCACCCAGAGCCCCGCAAAGCTCCACGACACTAGCAGGGCTGCTCTGGCTCTGCCCTCACACACCTTTACTATGGATCGGCGTCTAGCAAGGCTGGGAAAACCTCTGAACTTGATCCCTTCGTGTTGCGGTACAAACTACCGCGGTTTGAAAGGCTTGTGCTGTAGCTGGCCACCCAGTTCCGACCCACTGCAAAGAGAACTCTTCCCTTAATATTTGAACTGAAGAGACAACTGCAGAGCCGAACTCGTGTTCCCAGTGGACTATTCTCAAGCACTCCTGCTTCTACATCTGCGCCTGCAGACCAAATACTGCTCTGAAACAACAAATCACAGCATTCCACTGGGTAGAATTTTGGGGCTGGGAAGAACAGTAGAAAAAGCACCACACACAAAGGGTCACAGCAGCCTTCAAAAATGAACAGCACAAAATCACTGAGGTCTTGCACTGAAACATTTAACGGCTACTGAATGAGCACACCCAGGGTTTTACTTTTCACCTTTGCAGCTCCTCTGCCCAGAGGGCCTGAGGAATTGCTTTCCATTTCCCCCACCATTGGACAGAAACATTCTGCTGCAGCCCTGCCTGTGAACAATGTTATCACACACTGCATACTTTGTCATGGGGAAAGGGATGATCCTAATCTGATAAAGGGGACTAAGAGTGTCCTTTCAACACTTTAGGTGGTACAAACATAATGGCACATGTCAATCTTCAAAAATTCAAGTCAATATTGAAAGTACTACCCCGTTCAACCCTAGAGAGGATTAGTGCTGGCTTGGGAGAAAGCCGTGGCAGGAGCTTAGTACCTGTATGTTTAACACTTCCATAGATATGCAGGTCATGCAAACTAAACATGAGCCACACCAGCTTTCTGGAGAAGCAGCCAACACTCCCAGGTCAGCAGAGGGTATCAGACATTTCACAGGGATGCCCATCAGATCCCGACCTTTACCAGCAGGGGCGTTTTCTGTTGCAATCAAGAGCAGTGGGCAGCTGCAGCCTCAGAAAGCAGTGGCATGGAGTAGAGACACGGGTCAATTGAGACGTGGCTTTGCTTCAGTACCCTGAGCTGTTTAATATCTGCTCCTGTCAGCTGGCTGACTGGAAGAAGTGCATTAGTAATGCTTCTGCCCACTGCCTCAGCACAAGCCTGTTCTGCTGTGACAGTCACGCCAGGCACAGCCCAGGGCCCCTTTTTAGGAAAGTCAGCAATGCTGATAAAGCACTCTGCCCTCATGGATCTGGGCTGCTCTTACCCATTGCAATTAAGTGAGTATCTTGATGACTTCCTGTTAAATTAAATGCACCATATGTGCTCATAAGCAACTAAAACTATAAGAGAAATATTTTACTCTGATACTTAAAACTACTTCAGTATAACACAAAAGCATCTTGTACTATTTCACAGTTCAACAATAAATCAAACTGACTTTTCCTGGCCAGTCTTTTTTTTATACACACACAATTATTCATAGTTTATTACACTTCTATAAACTGAGTGTTACCATCGGGATGCCATTAAAAAAACTTTATTTTCCACATTTAACTAAGGACCCATCTACATAGGCAAGGAGTCAGGGTTCTCCAGAGCAGCTTGCTGAATAAACAGAAGTGGAATAACTCAAATAGCTGCTGTACTATGAATTTATACACTAGCTATTCTGCCATAACTTCCACGGGACTTGCTTGTATAAATAAACTTAAAAGTATTAAGCTCCTTGACAAAGAATTCACTAACAAAAAGAGATGCTGTAATAAACAGAAAGATTAATTTATGGATTAGCATCAGTGAAGAAGGTTAGCTTGTGTCATCATGCTAAAATTAGCCAGATGCCAACAGTAAAATTGCAGGGCTCCTTGTGCCCTCAACACCTTCAGATCTACCTTTTGTTTCCGTTCTCTTCTTTTGCAGTCCCCTCAATGGGTATCAGCTTTCTCCTTTGCATCCTCATATGTCTCCTTCAACATTGCCAAAGCCATCACAACAAAGAAGAGGTACAGGAGCTCATGTTTCCCTGCACCTATTGGCATGCAACTTCAGCAGCTGCTGGAAGAAAGGTGACCAAAGCTGAAAAAATGCTATCTGGTTGCTAGCACTGCTGGTTTCCCAAAGTTTTAACTATTTTGAGAGCAGCTGCAGACACTGCAACAAAAGATTTTAACATGGAGAAATGTCAGAGTGAAATTTTTAAAACCCCTTTTGAGCACTGTGGACAACCACTGGTAAGAGTGGCAGTACAGGATGCATGTCACCTTAGGTCAGTTCACACTGTCTCAAAGGGCCTTTTGAATCTCTCAGCTGCTAAACAAGAACACAAATCTTAATTCTTCACCTCTCCTGTTCATGTGTAGGGACCACAAGTGATTTATTTGTGGCACAAAGCAGACAGACAAAAGCTGCCAGAAAGCTGCAGTCTTATCTCCAAACAATTCCACTTCCTTCACACAGATGTTGACAGTAAAACCAACTTGCTATTTGTCAGAGGCAGGAATTCCTACCCTCCCCTTGCCCTCTTATGCCTTTTTTTAACTTGCATAAACTCAGGCTGGGCTAGCACACATAAAAACTGGGATTATACAACATTTTGGTTTGGATTTGCTTGTACTTGTTGCATTTGTTCTCCCATGTTAAACAAAGAAGACAAAACCTCTTCTACCAGTTCATATAGTTCTTGCATTTATATTACTCAGAAAGGCCAAACTCATCTGTTGGCACCAACAATGCTCCACAGAAGCCCTTTATGCTACCACCAACTACAGAAACAGAGGATGAGGAAAAACCCTGTCTCAGGACAGGCACAGCATCCTCTCCACTGACTGTATGCTCCCTAGTGTATTGAGAACACTTAGGGAAAATAGACAGCAAATAACAATAAAAAATGATAAAGTCCCTTGAAATACCAACATTCACTGCCACACTTCAGCACCTACACCAAGGCAACACCTGTGTTCACACTATTTGATTTGTAAATTTCTTACTGAGTTTCAACAAAGGAAGAAAAACACTGGCTGGAACTAAATATGAATAATCACTTTGCTCCATCAAAGTTTAAAGAAAACTGCACGTTTGGGAAGGAAGTCTCCTGTCAATCATCATTACAGAAGTGCTTTCTCCTCTTTCTTTCCTTTTCATACTTTGCTGCACACCAAGTAATTTTCTCAGCATATAAAGCAACAAAAGAAGAGGATCTGTGAGCAGCACCAGAGGATACAAGATATGTGATCTAAATAATGGATTTTATGAGGATATGGTTGTGTCTGCCTCCTGAAAAACAGTTATCCCTTGCTTCACTGCACAGTCATACACAAATCAGACACTATTCAAAAATTAAATATTAAAAAAAAGAAAAGAAAGGCAATCCTTCCTGGTCTGACAAAATCTGAGGGCTTTGAGGATGCTACTCAATACCATCAATTTATTCCCACAATGCTTACTAAGTTACACAATATTTTCCTTCTGGCAGAAACATGAAATGCAAAGGAAAGATACTGCCAGACTGAAAATTACAGAATGTACTTTTCAAAATACTACCAATACAAAATTTAAAATTCCATTGTTTATGAACACATACTTATATTAACAGATACATTTTCCTCTTTAAAGTATCTATGCATATGAACATCTACCACTATAAATGATAAATACCCTGGAAAATCTCCTGCAAGCCAGAAGACCTGTGTGCACATATGAAATAAGCAAGTCACATGTAAATAGAAACTGTGGCCTTCGAGTCCAAACAAAGCAGACAGACAATTAAAAAGGCTCCCCTCCAAAAGGGCACAAACAAGAAGAAAGAACAACCAATATGTTAAAAGCATAATTTAGTCAAAGGGGACTCCTCAAAAAGGTTTAAAAATAGTAATGGTGATTTTGCAAAGCTAGTGCTTATCCTTGTTTCACTTAAGGATGGTTCAATGATTTGTAAGTAAATGTAAAATTATACTGGTGGTTATTTTAATGCATAAATACTGGTATATTTTTATGTATTCTGATGGTTTTTATGTATGTTGTATGCAAGCCAGCACTAAAAATTTCAAAATCTGGGAACTATGTGCAAGATGGGGGTACAACATCATGCTTACAAGCCCACTGTGACTGTGTGGCTGAAGAAATTACCATCATCATCCTCAGAGACATCAATATGGGTATTACATTGAAAAGGTGTATTATGTCTGTATTTCCTGCTGGGTTGGTTGCTACAAAAGACTCTGATCAGTTCAAGAATTCCCATTTCCAAGCAAGTTGTGAAAAACTGGAGTGCTAAGAGACAGCCCATGAAGGGCACACAAAAACTAAACCCACACATTTCGTGTTTTTTAAAGAAAATCATTGATGCATGCAGGAAACATTAATACTTGACCTAATACTCACAAACTGATGAAGACTCAATGGTTGGAAGTCAAAGATTAGCAAATTATGGGTAGAAATTAAGACATTTTAAAGTGGTGAGAATATTTAACTACTGATGTAATTCATCAATAATTATAGTGAATTTTTAATGTTACAAATTCCAGTTGCCTCTGTTTAGGAACACCAAGCCATATGCAAACAGTCTAGATGGAATTTGCAGAACTTTCTTTCTTATTTTTGTAACTGATACTCCTCTTGTCCAAAAGAGGAGCAGGATGCTCTCAGCTGACTTCATTCTACCCCTTTTCTTTTTTGCACTGGCATAGAAATACAAGCCTTGTTGGCATATCTGTGGAGAATACATTGGTTTTTGCACAATAGCTTTTCTGTTCCCTCCTGCAACTCAGAGGCCAAATTACCTTTTAAACCTTTTAAGCTACTTAAAATCTGTTAAGGAGGAAACACATTCCAGAACTGTTCTTTAAACTTGCAGGGACAAGAGAAAAGTATGGACCAAACTGAAAGCTTCTCAGAGCTTCAGGTTCTCAGCACTCCTGATCTCACCCAACAGATAAGCACAAAAGTTCATTTCCCATTGCAAGGGACACTGCATGCTCCCTGGAGACCTGGATTTGCTGCTGTGGCTTCCCTTCATTAAACAGCAGTGTCCTTTGCAAGCACTGCCACACCCGCTTGCCCGCTGCTTTAACTTGTTCCAAAGGACTCTCACCCCATGGGATAGCCCAGAAATTATTTCCTGGCCTCCATCCTAGAGAAGGGGGAGGATTGGGAGTAGCTTCCTAAAGGGTTTCCTGGGAAAACAACAAGTGATGAATGGTTGTGCCAGCTAATCTGCTGTGGGAACAGGGTAATGCATGCTGAGTGACAAGGTCACTAGGTTCTTCATCTGCACCACTTAGTGCAAGTGCCAGAGCATGGGAGAACAAGCAAGCAAGCAAGCAAGCAGGAGTCCAGTCTGGCACAAGCTATTTTCAAAGCAGGCTTTCTCCAAAGCTCTGCTAATCTAATGAAATTCCTAAATTTTAGTGCCCAATGAAATTTCTCCCACTCTTCTAAATTGTTATTTCTTTAAAACACTAAATTGTTTTTTCTATAAAACTGTTTGCACAAAAGCTTTTTAAAAATCCAGCTGTTTCAGACCAATGAAAATGTCACTGAAAATTATGAAGAACAAGCATTCACTTGTTAGCAAAAATGTTTTAAAAAATTTAAGTGAGTCCCTGGTGCTCCCTCAATGATTTATATCACCTACCAAAAATATCACTGTTTTTACACTTTCCCATCTTCCAAAAACATCCTTCCAATCCTCTACAAAATTACTATCCTTTGAAGTCCATACTGCACCCTTCATGTTCCCTGCTTCCTAAGGTACCTTCAAGTGACATGCTTACAGTCCACCCAAAAAACAAGGATATGGGAAGGGGCTGAGGAAAGCAGAGGAACAGGCCACAACATTCACGTTTGCTGCACGTGGCTTTTTACTCCACTGAAAGATAAACTGCTGTCTGTGTTGGCAAAGGAGGCAGTCTGGCAGAGTCACCCTCCAGAAAAAACCCTCCAGGAATAGCTCCTCTTCTGCAGCTGACAAAGTGACTGAAAGGAGTCCTCCCTTTGCACCAGTGCCCCAGTGGCCGGCCTGGCTCCCGGGAGAGCTGGTGGGAAAAAGATGACTCGGCAGGAGAGATGGACTCTGGCTGGGAAGTGCTAAAACAAGAGTGAGATGGGTGAGAATAACTCCAGCTCTCTGCCTGGAGCTGCAACATGCATCTGCCACAGGAGAAAGGGAGGTCCTGCTAAAAGGCAGCTCTGACCAGATCCATTAAAACCTGACTGCACTTGAGCAGAACACAGCCCTCTTGGGTCAGCCTTGGGGCTTCTTCCTGTGCCCAGCTGTGTGTACAGCAAGAAACAACAAATGGTTGTTTATGCACAGCCAGATACAGAGATACTGGGCTTAATCAGCACAGCTCACTGCTGTGCCCCTCATTTGCAACATCAGCTTTCAGCCTAGCTGCTCTGTACGTGTCCAGGCTGTGCAAACACCCTTCTGTCCCACGGCAGGACATTCCTGTCAGGACTGGCACAAGTGGATACTGCAGGAAAACAAGTTCAGCACATGAGTTCACTATCAGGAACATTCAAAACAACATAGGTAAGGGTCTGTAAGTTTTCAACTTCCCAACCATCTCTCAGTCTTGGGAAAAGGACATATTTTTCTACTCAAGGAGCATACATCCAGCAAAAGCTAACAAGATTTCAGAGGAAACTTTTTTTTCTGTGATGCTCAATAGCCGTTAGAACAGTGATCACTTGAATTTTTTTTTTCAATTTGACACTTTCTGAAGTTTCAGGATGGGATTTTTTGAAGGAAACTTCTATGCATTTTTTAAAATCTGTTGTAGTGTTTGTAGTGCTCCCAATCATTTTACAGTGGCTAGTTAGTTCCTAACCATAATGCAGACAATAAAACTGTTATTTTATTAGATATTAATCCCTTCCTATGTGACCCAAACTTTCTGAATGTACAGAGCTTGAGACTGTGAAAGGAATTGGTGGTGGAATCTTTTTTTTTTCAGGAGTCCTGTCAAAGCCTTGACAACTAGAAGTCATTAACAACCAAGCAGCTTTTGGTTTTTCTTTGCAACTACCTAGCGGCCTTTCTTTGCAGGCATCCCTAGCACAAACAGACTATTTCAGCAGGTGCATAATGAAAAGAAAAGCTTTGGTACAGGAACAGAACTATCTTCACACTTCCTAACTGCAACCCTCTCTGGCCAGGAGGAAGGCACTGAGCCAATGTGAGAAGTGCAATTTGTAGATAAGCAGTCAGCTTGGGATCATACTCCTCACAATAGATAAAATGAGAGGAAATCTCTGGTGGCCACTGACCATGAAAGAGAAGGGTTTTACAAGGCTGAAACAGCTCGGAGCCAAACCGATGCAAGCAAAGTGACAGCAGCAGCGAGTGACAATCTGCCACG
This sequence comes from Serinus canaria, assembly GCF_022539315.1. Classification (NCBI taxonomy): domain Eukaryota; kingdom Metazoa; phylum Chordata; class Aves; order Passeriformes; family Fringillidae; genus Serinus; species Serinus canaria. Next base: position 18,364,079 of record NC_066317.1, read on the forward strand.
CCACGCTCAGCCTCTTCTTATTAGACAGCCAGCTGACCACTTTGAATAAAAATATACATGTGTGTCATAGGAAGTCACAGCTGAACCCAGCAGCCTACGCTGCAACGTGCTGAACACAACGTCCAAAGGCACAGCTCTCCCAGCTGAACCGGGAAATTGCAGCAGCAAACAAACCTGACTGAGAACCCAGTGACCTCTGCCTGCTGATCTTCCTGTGGGGACTGCCTGCAGGACACAGGCCCAGGTCCCCTCTGGAGAGCCACAGGGGAAGGAATACCTCACAACCTCAGGTGGTCAGAAACTGCTGGCTCTGCAAAGCTAATGGAAAAAAAGCACTCTGTGCTGAGCCTCCCCTTCTGAACAATGGATCAGGCACTTCGCAGACAGCTTAAGGAAGTTACAGGAGAGGGAACTACTTACTTATTGAAGCAAAAATAAGCCAAGTCACAGGGCAGAGGCTTTGTTTCTTCCCTACTTGCTTGAAACACAGGTTAGTGATAGGTGTCTTGGTTTATGTACACATGAATATTAAAAGATTTCCAAGGTTAGCCTAAACTCCTTATGATTCACTGTGTGTTCTCCAATAAAAGGTCACATATTCTTTTGTTTAAAAACTACTTAAAAATCATACAGAAGTTTGTCCTTCATTTCCTCACCACATCTATTATGTGACCCAGTCACTATCAGAAAGCCATCAGCTTCATGAGATGTAGGGACTTCCTCCTCGCAGCAAAAGCAGATAACAAAATAAAGAATCCTTCTACCTGAGAGAGTAATGCCTGAGGTATAGAAAGTGAGTAATTTTTCTCCAGCTTTGTTAGTCAATTACTGTGAATTTACTGTACTGCCTTTATGGATTTCTAAGGCTGCTGGATGCTGTCCCAGGAAACAGGAAAAGCGAATATGGCTTGGCTTGGCTCATGGACCAAAAGAAGAACTTTTGTTTCCATATGCATATTATGACAATAAAAGTGCATATGTGCCTTCCACCTCAAATAGCCACCAGACTCTTGTTTCATATACGATTTTTCTTGCTTTCAAGATGAATCTCCACTTCTGTGGCACAGGTCAGGGTATCAGATTCAAAATATTCCCCATTGCACAAACCGTAATTTGTCACCATGTAAATCTTGCAAAGAGAGACAAAGATAAAATGGCTAGAATTATAAAGGAAAGTTATAATATTGTGAGGGACAAAGACTAACTTAAAGGAGTAACCTGTGCAGGGTGGAAGAGAAAGGTCAAATACTTGGAAAAGTACACTGAAATCCACCCAGGTGACTTGCATGGAAAAAATCTACATAATTACATGGGTCTGTAACTGTTATTACATCTGGGCTATAGACAGGGGAGAAGAACCCAGGAAGAGCTCAAGCCACACCCTGATTTTCCATTCACACTCACCTGCCTTGGAGAGACACAGAAATCACATGTCTTTGCGACTGTGTTTTTAGAAAACTAAATGCTTTTCTTAACAGCTCATTATGTAAGGCAGTTCCTGCTGCCAGCATCCCACAATGCGAGAAAGAAGGGAATTGATTGCATAGGAGGGTGGAGACAAATGTGCTTGCAAAGTTAAATGAGTCAGCTTGGAAAAACTAACTCAACACAACCTAAAGAGAGAAAGTGGCAAAAAGCAACAACACTTTACATAAAAAGTTCTCTCTGAGGGCTCAGAACAGGGCCTGCCAGAGGCTGCTGCATGCTGAATGATGCAGAAGGCAACTGTGCTTACTACCTCCCTACCAACATTCCAGACCTTTACCCCTTTCTTGAATCGTTTTCTTGAAGAATCAGGGCAGCCCTGCCTGCTGCCTGGCTGCAATCCCTTATGTAAACCAGGCAGCAAGGCTCCTCAGTGGTAAGGCAAATTATTACTTTTGATGGGGACTGAATGTACTGGCATGACAGACTTCAAAAACAAAAAAACCCCAAACCTAAACAAAAACAGTCAGCTAAGCAAACAACACTAGCCCCCCTGTTTGATTTGTTCTGGCAAGAACAGGCCAATTCTTATCACATGCCAGAGAATAATAAGTTTTGGCTTGCCTCGGTTTTAAACCTCAGCTGCTGAGAGGAAAGCCAATAAATAGGGAAACTGTTTACAGTAAGCACAAACTTCTCAGTGTACAAATACATGTATGTTTTCATACCTCAATAACTAGCAGTGAAAATACACAGTGTCATTAAGAAGAAGGCACAGCAGGGTACATTAACCAACCCTTTATTTTAGGGATGCTACCACGCTACTAGGCACATGATTCCTTTATTTTCAGGACACAGGCCAGATATAAGGATTTTTGTGAACAAAAGGTTGATGTGTAAACAAACCTCTTTGAGAACTTGCACGTGTTAGAAAGCCAGCACAGCGTTATCTGTGCTGGCAAATCTCATTGCAGCTGTGATGGCAGTCACAAACAGGAATTTGTGATCTCTGGCACACAAAGGCATGGTGGCTACAAAATACAGAAGGCTGGCTCACTGAACAACTGCTGTGGCTGCTCTAAGCTATGGCTCTGAGGAGCTGCACAGTGTTTTTCATAAAGTCTGTCTGCCATATATGGCACCCATTGCCCAGCACCTAACCATTGCTAAGCAAGGATGGGTACTCAGCTCATTCCTTTGATGTCTCCATGCACAGAGCCTAACAGCACCACAAACAGCAGGATGCTCTCCCACTGAGGGATCCCTCTTAAAACAGTCCCAGGAGTGCAAAGAGATGCAGCTCCAGCAAGTGCTAGCATAGACACGTACAACAGCAAGGCATATTTCAGTGCCCTTTCCTGGACAAAAGATCCAGCATAGTGTCAACCAAAGCCTGCAGACAGCTTGCACCTCTGAGCCAGTATCAGGAAAGACATTCATGCTCACCATCCTCAATCCCCTACTTCACATTTTGACTGCAGGAAGCATCTTCCCTCCTTCCTGAAGGCTCTCTCTTCTCTTTACTTGTATACAAAGTTTAGTACAAAAGTCAAGAGAATTGCTTGCAAGAAGCTCTCCCACCTTTGTATCCATGTAAGTCTTAATAATCTATCCCTGAAGTAAAAGCCATTTGAATGTATTATTTGAAGCAGTTGTTTGAAGTTTTAGTATTTAAAATCATGCCAATTCCTACTGCAGTTATGTGTGAACCAGAGCTTTGCGCAGACTTTTTCCTTCTAGACAGAGAAAGAAAGAGGGACCCAAACAGGGACTCAGCTTCACAGAGCTGCAGGACCATTCCAGACCCCTCTCACTGAAGGTCTGGTAAGGCCCCAAGGTGGCCCATTCCCTCCAGCCCACTCTCCAGTCCAAAAGTTGTTGCCTTCCCCAGCTCCTGAGTCTGCAGTGTGTGTCCTGTGGCTCTCATCCAGGTAAAGACAAAGGCCGTGTTTGGTTCCCAGGCTCTGGAGGTTTGGCCCTGAAGTTCTGCACAGGAACTCTTGCAAAAATGAGATGAGACTCATAGAAGTAAGCAACAGGTTGCATACTGCCTAAAGACTTGAATCACTTTTTCAGAGGACCAATCTCTTCTTCCCCTTCTCTTTTTCCTTACTTTCTCTCCTTCTCCACAGTTTTTGAATTTACTCAAGAGCTGCATACAGGTACGCTTTTCTGCTGCTGCATAATTAGCAGTTTGCCCTTGGCATACAGCTATAATAATGAGGCAATTTTCAAAACAACACATGCATTATGTGCTAGTGGGGACTGCAGGTATATAGAGTTAATCCACTTATTTTGTTCAGAAAAAAATAACATAACTTATAACACTTTCTTAAGATAACTGTTGTGAACAGAAGGTGATACAGATTTTATGCTCTGCAATGTTTTGACTTCAGCTGATGTATTGTAAGTTTCAGATGACAGCAGCACCATCAAAAAATTCCTGCAATGAGGAATTTCATACCTGTAAGGAGGCATAACATGACTTTCAGTATTTTTTAAAAATGCTGTCATAGAAGACTTAGTCACAACTGCAGTTGCTACTTAATATGTGGATCGTCATTTTAAGGACAACTATATGAAGACACATATTAAGAGGCATTTCAAATAGCATTAAAAATCACTAATCAACCAGAAGTCTCTTAGTTTCTCCCTGAAGGCTCTAGTGTCAAATGAAACTGATGGAAAATTTACTGAAGATTGCAATCCTTGCTGGAGGGAGCCTTAGGGACTTAGTGTGTGCGGTTATTTCTTCACTGTTACACTTGTAAAGCTGCTAAAAGTGGAATTCTGCATCTACTGTTCTATGTAGCCCTTCATCCTCTTCTAATCCACCCATATCATGGTATCGGAGCATGGAAAGGGAACAAACCACAGGCGTTTTCATGAAACAGCAAATGATTATCACTGCCAAAAACAACCTTTATTCTTTTCTAACAAAGATCATATCATAGTTGAGCAGATACAGTCGTTTCACTAAAACTTATCTGGTAATTACATGTAATTAATGATAAGATTTATTTTAGAACTGCTGGTACCTTGTGACACAAAACCCCCCAACAAGAATAGCAGTGTGTTTGCAAAGCACTTTGTAATCTAGGTCAGATGCCAGAGTCCTCCTGATGAAAAAGGTGAAAACTCCTAATAATAGCCTTGTACTGAAGTAACACCAGGTAATACTTCATTGTGGGCTTAAATTACATGGCAGTGACACAAGGCTGCCGAAAGCATGTTTAAAACCACTCCTGATATATCAGAGCTCTATACTGATGCCAGTGAATCAAGGTTTGTGCCCATTGCACAGACAGGTGTCCCCCAAGCATGCCAGGTCTGCTAAATACCTCTCTCTGCTCTCCCCCTGGTCCACAGCCTTCTCTCCACCCCATCCTGCCCAACAACCTGCCAGCCTGAAGCTGGGAAGAAAACAGCAAACACTACCTGCTCCTCCTTCAGCAGCAGCAGTAGATCACTGACAAAAAAGTACCAGAAAGAAAATGGCAGCACAGATATTCAATGCAATTGGGTGAATATGTACAGAAGTGTGACAGGACAGAAAACTAGGGCATTCTTGAACAAAATGGGATTACAAGAGAATTCATTTCTACAGTTAATTAATTTGCCAGATAAAATCAGAGATGCAGACATCTTCCAACCCAAGGCCCGAGCATGAAGATCAGGCTTCTGCCTAATCACAAATACATTTCATTTGGAGCTTAATGTCCTGTGCCAGCACTGGCCCAACTGTCCCATGCTTCAGCAGTACTCACATTGACAGGAAAACAGGACTCCCTACAGCAAATAATTGCTTTGTTTGGGGACTGTTCTCCTAAAAGAAAGGAAGTTTGTTGGGGTACCTCATGAAGTACATCAGTCACACACATGACACACAGACACATTCCCAGACATGAGACCTGGCAGTTCTTTATTTCAACCCTTGGGCAACTCATTTCCCTTTACACCTGGGAACACAGCAGACTACAGGCACACTCTCTGCCAGCCTCCAGCATATCAACACAGAGGCTGGAACTTCTGCCACACTCCACCTGCCTGGCCCTGTCTAGCTGCTAGAACTGTATTGCCTTCTCCAATTTGCCAGGTGACCTGTTCTGATCATTGATTTCTAACTCATCTCAGTGAAAAGCAGCTGGATTGATGAAACCATGTAAACAAACTTGATGCGTTCTGGCTGCAGGAATTTTTGGGGAAGCTTGGGGAGAGCGAAACACACAGCTAAGAGTTAAAAAGCATGCGTGCCTGCCAAGGGCTAGAAACCAAATTCAACATCTATGCTTCACCACCATTACTATGAACCAAAATCCAGTGTTAGTGCATAATTTGCTAACTTGTCTCGTAAACTGTCTGCTCTGGAGCTGAGAATAGCACACATCTCCTGCTTACACAGTGAAGTCACTCAGCTACGTGTCTGGCAGCACTGCCTCTGCTTTGTGCTCCTGGTTGGTGTGCTGGGACACTGCAGTGTTCTGTTCCATGGCATGTGAATAGCACTATTTCCCACATCAGGCCAATTCCATATTTCAGTAGCATACTGCAATTTCCCACAGTAACCTGAATCCCTCATGTGCTGCACTAGACACAAGAGGAGAGAGAATGGCAGACTCAATTCAATATCCTGAGAATAATGAAAAGATCCCAGTTCAGCCTGATGTGCAGATAATGGGCATTTTGCTTTACAAGAAAGCAAAATGCCCATTATCTGTTCACCTTACAGACAATCTGCCAGCAATCAAAACTCAAAATACTCTTTTAGATAGATACTTTTATAGATGCTTTACACCAATAGACTCTCATAGATAAATTCACAAGGGTACTTGTGTAGATACTCTACATATACTCCTCTATTCTTGTCTGAACGGAGTAGTACTACCAGTAGCACAATTTTTGCCAGAAAGAGAAAAGCCTACAAAACCCTCTTACTTTTTGGATTTAAGAGTGAGAATAAAGTCAGCCATCTGTTAAGACTTATACTGGGCAGATCAAATACACTTGATTGTTCAAGAGACACATTTTGGTTGCATCTTGTGCTTGATGTAATTTCTATTGCCTGACTGTAGATCAGACCTGTCCACCTGCACTCCTTCACCAAGCAAGCTACCTTCATATGTTTGAAATTTTATGTTGGCGAGGCAAACCAAAGCACACAGCTGTCTTTGGAATGTGTGGATTCAACCAGAAAAGGCACATTAATTTATCTTATACCCCAGTATCCTGTTTAAGTGTTCAAAATACCCAGAGTCAGAGATGCAGGTACAAAACAAGCAAAGAGAAAACCGCCCCCCAGAAAAAAAAAAAAAAAAAAAAAAAAAAAAAAAGAACACTAACCTGGAGAAAAACACATCATTGTTAACAAAGGAGATTTCATCTGCTAAATCCATCTCCCTCACACATGAATCACTGTCTGTTAGTGAGAGGCTGACTTGAGATATTCCTTCTGACTGGCCTGGTTGTGGCAATAGGCACATTTGGCTGGATCGCTCCGCTGGGGGTTTGGTCATCTACAGAAGCAAGGAGAGAGAAAATTGAAATGTGACAAGAAGAAAAGCCAGACCAGCCCTTTCACATTATCTGTAACTGAAAGACATTCTGTACCAGTGTACAAACAGCAAAGGTGACAAGGTGAAACACAGTATTACAAAATACATATAAATCAAACACTCAGCTTGATAAAGACTATTTAAAGAAAAATAAAGGTGTGTCTATTGAAAGAGCAGGGGCAAGAAAAAAAAAAAGAAAAAAAAGTCAAGCAAAAGAAACACTTATTTTCTGCATCACAGCAGACAGACTAAAAAAGTTTGCATTGAATTTGCTTCTTGACACTACTAGAGAAACAGATGCTAACAGCAATTATTACAGCTCTTCTCAACTCCCTTCCCACCCTTTTTAATGACAATTGATATCAACATGTGCCCTAAGAATGCTAAGGGGAGAAGAGCAAGCTTGGAGGTCTGCCCCTCATTTTAACAGCAAACATTGAACCTAACCTTTGTGATTATGTTCAGTTTGCTCTTGAGTTCACTTCTCATTTTAGCCTTTGCAAGATCCCATGACTGGGAGTTTTGCAACATTGTTACACATTGATTAAAATTGATTAAAAAGTACTTCTATTTTAGGTATGGTGACATAATCTTTCCCTTGGTTTTGAATTATGAGAATTTGCCAGTAATGTTCCTTAACCACCTTCCCCATACCAATCCTGACTTTATACTACTCCAGTAGAGGTCTCTAATCAGACAGAAAAATATTAGTTTGTCTTGTCTTTCCTTTTACAGAAGTCATACTCATGTGTTGGATCATTTTGCTGCTTTTCGCTACACCTTTTCACTTACTATGAAGTCCTTTCTAAAATAGAAATAATAGTAGTCAGAACTGCATGTGGCATTATATATGAAGGTGTATTTAGTGGTGGCTTCTCATGAAAATCTAACTCCTAATGTGCTTTCATGATTGGTTAACTTGGAGCTCATCAGTACACATTTATATACACATTTATATAATCTATGGGGTTTTGTGGACATAGTTATCACATAGCAATGGAAACTCAACTAATCAGTTTTTCACTCAATAAAGAATAAATTAGAAGCCTTGGAAAGTCCTTCTAGCCTTGTAGCTCATAGTTTTTCCTGCCTTGAATTCTTTTCTATTAGCAGTACATTGAGCTTTTTCTAGGTTATTTTGGAAACAATTAAATAGCACAGATTCCAACAAAGATCCTTAAGGGACTTCTCAGAAAACCTTTCTCCACCACTAAACCAATCATATCTTTCTACTGCTTTCCAGTTATTAATTCTTAAAAAGTTTTTCCTTCTGATCACAAGACAGATTTCTAAAGAATCTTTGCTTCTTTAGAAACTGTTGACAACCCCATTAAAACATTTTGAAAATTCAAGTGCACTATACTGACTATACCTATGCACATGCTCACAGGCTCTTCTGTATAAACAAGTTTTTCTCTGAAAAAATAATGCTGGTGCCTCCTAATGACTTTAATTATCCATTTGTTTCTCAGTTCTGCTGCCTGCTGTAGTTGTCACAAATCTTATGGACAGTAAATAAGAACTCCTGAACTTCTTTTCATACCTGGCTTCCCCTAAGGTTTTTATGTAAAATTTATTTTACTTCTGTTTCTAGTTCTTCATTCCATTCACAGCTGCTTTCAAATGTTTTGTGCATGCTGAAAAGTTTCATGGGACAAAAGGCTGCTTCTTACTGAGCTTTGTAGATAAGAAAAAGAAAAATAAAATATGTACCAGTGCAAAGGGAGATCAGAGAGAAATACTGAGAGGGCTTCCCAGTTTCAGCCCCTGGACTGCTTGCTCTGAGTAAGATGCTGACTTTGCTGACGTCAATGGGCATTTTGCCTGAAGTCAGGATCTCACCTTTGGACCACTGCTGGTTCCAGCAGCACCCTGTCAGCCCATCACCTGCAGCAGCCTCTGGCTGTTGGCACCACGGGAACTGGGCACAGAGCACATGGGCACCAGGCAGTGCCTCTCAGCTGCTACCAAACAGCAGCAGTGCAGTGGTTTCAGAGGGGAAAACCATGTCTGTGGGGAGGAGGGCAGACAGGGAGCTACACAATGGCAGTGCTACAGGAAAGAATCACAACAGGAAGCAGCAGGGCCCGGGGTCTGGAGGCACTGAAGAAGAGACCAGAACTCAACTGGCTACAACCTCCTTTCAAGTATGTGTAGAGAACAATGTAACCCCTCAACCTCTTTTTCTCCAGGCTAAACAAGCCCAGCTCAAGAATATATGACCAGCTGCATACTGAGATGCCTGATGTGGTTTGGTGTCTGTCAAATCAGCATTTTGTCCCCAGGAAAACCTAACCACTAAACAAACACACATCTATAAATCTTTGTAAATACATACCAGGCTTCACTTTGGGAGATGATACCAATAAATCCAAGGACAAGCCTAGTGAATAGGCTTTGGCTGAAGAAAAAAACAATTTGATTTTTGTTTCCTGAAAGTTTTTTCTCTGGTGAAGCTTAACCTCAATTGCATTTGACAAAGATCAGACTCAGCCTGAAGCAGGTGACTTGTGGGCTGTTACAGCACAGCTACAGTCTGTGCCCACTGAAAGCATGGACTCTGCTGAAGTCTGCTAGTCTGTAATTTAAAGTACACCTTCATTCTCAGCCAAATACAAGCAAAACAGCATCAGATGCTACTGACAATCAAAGGGACAAGAAAGGCTAATAAAAACAAAAGCACTGAACCAAAGAATAGAAAACTACAAGGAAATATTACACCATACATCCTGCATTTGGCTGTCCAGTTTTGTTGTCTCAAAGTTCAGGTGCAAGGAACTGTGTTTGCAGTTGTAATAGAAACTAGTCAGTTTTATGACCAGTATAAACATGCATCATGATGGGTGTTGAAGAAAGTGCAAGAAAACCTTTCACCTGGAGGCACAAGCTGACCAGCCAAGTGACATCATCCCACACAATACCAACAAGAAAATTCCTCATAAGTGACTGGCTGCATCACAGGGATGTTTCATCTCCCTGTGAGGTGTCAGAAGCTCCTGGGTGCAAAGATCAAAGATAAATCTGACATATTCTAAAGATCTGATGTGGTATGGTGAGTAATCTTTCTCTGTTCTTGAAGAACAGGAGCTGCTCCAGGTGAGTCTGGAGAGCTCTGTGCATATCAATCAACATAGTTTGAAGACAGATCCTTAGCCAAGGTCATCCTGCTTTTCTGAGTACCCCACTCATGTTCTCAAGTAGGAAAACAAAAAATTTCCAGTATCTCAAGCTATGCATGAACATGTCCAAATAGTTGGACAATTCATACCCATTTGAGTTAAGTAATTATGAAGTCTAAATGCAGATCTTGTGGAAGAAACTAGCTGTGAGTTTATACTTAAATGTCATCACTGAAAGGATAATAAAGATATTATTAGGATAAGGTAATCCTCAAAAAACCCACCAGGCATTAAAAACATACATAACGCATTTTTTATATGTTCATAAAACATAAAGTTTTATGAACATAGTACTCTTCCAGACAAGAGAAACCTCCCTCAAAAATTTGCATAATACACAAATGGAATTCTTACAGCTGTCCACCAAAGCACAGAGGTCCCTATGACTTTTTGAAAGGCTTCATACTTTGTCACCCTAGTGCTTTTTCAACTTAGAAGTTTTCTATATCAATACAATTATCCAGTGGAATAGAAAAAGGTACATTTCTTTGGAAAACCATAGGCATGGTTGAGTAATGCGTGGAAATTTGGAACGCTGGTTTCTTTTTCACTCTAATCTCAATTTGGCTAGCTATCAGCACAAAGCTTTAATGTCAGTCTATCCACTCATCAGCATTACCTCTGTTTCATGAAGGACTGAGAAAGGGAGAACATTAGCCAGCTGTAATTCACTCCTGACAGTAATCAACCTGACTCAACCAGTTCTGCCCAGTCAAATGACCAGGGAATGAGCCACCTGCCAAAGTCACCCACACTTGGTATATGCCCATTGAAACCTCTTGAACAAATATATTCCAGTCACTCCATTCATACACACAGCTTACAGCTCTCTGCCAAAGTTAATGGTAATGACAATGACAGTCACACCAGGCCTTGTTTGGAGACAGATTTTGCCAGAGGGCTTAGGTCATCCTGAATTGTCCCAGAGAATCAGGTGGAAATTCCTGCTGAGACAGCAAATCCCCTCAAGTCATTCAGTGAACAGACCAAGTATTTATGCTGCACTTGTGTTGGTCTCCAAAATTTCATTCTGCAGCCAGTTCTCACACAACACCAGCTCCACCACCATTTTATTGCAGTAAAGGACTTCTGGGATGAATCTGGACAGGATAAATCTCCTGCAGCTGTGAGTACTAGATATATTTCATGCCCAAATGGCTTTCAAAGACAGGGATAAATCTGCAATGAGATTTTTCAGTTACACTCATCTCACACTTCTTACATTATTCTCTCACTTTCTATGCTCCTACTGAGGGTGTGATTACATTACTGGCCATAGCACAGAATTTCAGTGCCAAAGTCATGGTTTGAATGCTATGTGGACTAGACCAGTAGGGACAAAGTCAGAGAGGCTGTGGAACAACATAATCCAAACCAACTTGAATTATTCTGGCATTTTTTTCCATAACAGTAGAGCTGAAGGCAAGGGAAGAACTGCAAATGTTATCTGCTGGACCTTGCAAGGCCTTTGACAGAGCCCCCGCCACATCCCACTCTCCAAATTGCAGAGACACAGATTTGATGGATGCACTGCTCAGTGGATGAGGACAGGATTGGCTGGATGGCTGCATCCAGAGAGCAGCAGTCAAGGGCTCAATGTCTCAGTCAAGACTGGTAATAACTGGTGTCCCTCAGAACAGTTGTCTTTAGTAGGGCTGCTGTCTTACAATGGGCTTGTGCCCAAATGCTTCCCCAAAACATAGATTCTATTCAGAAAGTAGTGAAACGTAAAAATGTCACTAAAATCCACCTTGATTCATCACTTCACCTACCACCTACGACACTGATTTTAAAACCACATAGGAATATTACAGCTGTGAAGTTTTTCTCAAATTAAAGATGCCTTATCATCTCAAATTACTGACACTGGGAGACAAATATCAATAGCTCTGTAATTGTTCCAGGTTTAGCAGAGTCAACACATACTTGAAAAATAATTTAGCTACGGACTCTCTTCCACACTCCAACCCAAGCCTAAAATCCTTCCTTGATTAGCTGCCATACTGAAACCATAAAGTCACGATAAATGTGGTCATCTTTACAATTCGTGCAGCTGCCACTGCCAAATTTGGCTTTCTCTTACTCTACTTGTATTTTTAGGCATTGGATGACTAAAACACCTCCTCTGCACTCTGCTCTTCTCAGATATCGAAGTTATAAATTTGATTCAACCCTAAAGTGTACAAAGCTTTACAGTTCAATGCAATTCTGATGTTTTATGCAAATTCAGATGTCTTAACGACAGCAAGACTCTTTGGAATCAAAGAGATGAGTATCATCTTCCTTTGAGCCACATCCCAGTCCTGCTTGTCCAACTTCATTTCCTTTTATGATGAGGTAACCCATCTAGCTGATCAAGGGAACCCTTTGGATTTCAGTAAAGCTTTCAATGCTCTCACAGTATCCTGGACAAAATGTCCAGCACACAGCTGGATAAACACATCATGGTATGAGTGAGCAGCTGGCTCATGGGTTGGGTTACAGTGACTGGGGTGACATCAGACTGGTGACCTGTCACTAGTGGCGTTCCACAGGGCCCTATCTTAGGCTCTGTGCTCTTCAGCATCTTCCTGAATTACTATGGATGCAGGACTTTAAGGGATACTAAGTAAGTTTGCAGAGGACCCTAAATTGGGAGGAGCTACTGACTTTCTCTGCAGAGAGACCTTGATGAATCAGAGGACTGGGCAATCACCAACCATGTGAACCTCAATAAAGCAAAGTGCCAGATTCTGGACCTGGGATTGGGCAACCCTGGATCTACAGAGAGATGGGGGAATGAGAGGCTGAAAGGCAGTGCCATGGAAAGGGACCTGAGGGTCCTGGTTGATGACAAGTTGAATATGGGTCAGGAGTGCCCTGGCAGCCAGGAGGGCCAGCCTTGTCCTGGGGGACATCCAGGGTGGTTGGGCACTGGAACAGGCTCTCCAGAGCAGGCTCCCCAGAGCAGTGGTCACAGCACCAAGCCTGACACAGCTCAGGAAACAACACCACAGCCTCCATATTTGACCAAAGCCACAGTGAACAGCAGAACTGCTCAAATGCTTGAAAGTAAACACACACTTTGCTAACACTGCTCAATTCCAGAGGTAAGGAGCTAGCAAGTACTCTCAGAAAGCCTATGATACTCAAGCACAGCTATGCAGATAGGGCATTTCTAGCTCCAGAGGTAGTATACTCATCGCTGACTGTGAATCCAGTAATTTTGTTTCAGTAAACTCTCAAAGTCAAAATTATGTCTCTATTAAACAAAGCAGATTCAGTGAACAAACTCCACAAATTTTCCCTGAAGGCTAAACAGTAAAACTGTACAGTCCAGAAAGATGTAACCTGAACCCAAAGCTATCCTTCCTAAAAACATTCAAAATTTAGAAATCAACGTAGTAGCAAGATTATCTTAGCCTGTGACTCTCCATGGCACACACACAACAGGATGTTGTTGAAATGAACCAGCAACACCTTAAGGCCCTTTTTCTGCAGGAGGTCAGGCACATTTGCCTAAGGGAATCCCTTCACCCTCCAGCCCTGTGCAGCTCTCCAGGCAGCTCTGTCAAAATGCTGCAAGCATGCAGTCTGCATGGGATGTAGGCCAAAAAGCAACACGATGTACAGGCCTCGAGCCAGAAGATACAACCAGCTCCCAGCGATGGCCAACTGCTGCCTGGCATCTGTTTGCCAAAGGAAACCTAGTGCAGGCAATGTTCTGAACCAAAGAGAGCTTGAGCCAGGTGGAGAGGAAAGAGTGTGATTGATGTGGACTTTGCAGATCAGGGGTCCTAGGAATCTTAGCAGAAGGCAAGTTGAGGACTCCCTGGTGGATTAAATAGAAAAAAAAACACTTAAAAGCAAAACAAGCATGCATGACTTCACACTGGAGAGATACAACAGCCCACTGTCTTATCATCTCTGTGCAGCAACAAACCTTCCTGCCTCTTGGGAAACAAAAATCCAGCCTTGGTCACAATCCTGAATGTATCCCACAAGGATACTGGAAGTTATTTGCATCCAAATCCTAGAGTTCTGACTACACTGCTGGGACAGGCTTCTCTTGGTGTAACTTCTGCCTTTTGCCCACTTTGGGCTCTCTTAGATTGAATGGATGATGCATTGAGAGTAAGAAGCACAAATATGGCCAGATGATCACAATCACAGGAGAAATGCAGGAATGAACTTAGAAGGCTGATTATGGAGACCAGACTTTCTGCTCATGTCTGTACTCACCTTCCCATTCAGAACAATAGTGAGAACAAGCAAAATTATGGTACATTACTGTAGTTACAATGGGCACACTATTTGGTATTTCAGTATATTCTTAAAATAAATGTCACCTCCAGTGAAGGGATCCTAAAGCAAATGCTCTGTAACTCTCTGCTGTGCTGTTAAAGGGCAAATGTTAATGAGCCCATCAAAAGCCAGAGAACAAAGGTAAGGCAGTACAGTGCCCATTCCATTCCCTCATCCTGCTGGCTAACTGTTTGAGGTGTAAACAAGTAAGTGTTTGCCAAAGGATTTCTTCATTAGAAAAATGTGAAGCTGTGCCAAAATTCAGAGCTCTTCCACTGAAGTCCATGTAAGTAGGTTGGGAAGTTTAAAACAAGCTGTTAAGAAACCTGTCTTTCTCCATGTATGGTGCTTCTCCTGTTCACAGCATGACAATGAATTACACAGTAATGGAAGAACTGGCTGCCTAAAAGACACTGTTGGCACTGGTCTGAACTGTGCTATATCCCATAAATTGCAGGCAGATCCTTCAAGGAAAACAGATTGGTTTTACGTCTGTATTTCTCCCACCTTGCATTACCCTATGGCCAACTCATTAACCAGGGAACCTGAACAACTGAAAAGACAACTGTAAATGCTGACTCCAGCTTCCACTCTTCAATCCCTTCTCCTTCTCAGCAATAAGGAATGCTGTTTACAAATTCTGTAATAAAAGCAGGTTCAGGCCTTAGGAATTTTGAGGTGGAGCAGCACTCTCATACCAATAAACTGGCACTAAACGTGCCCAAGCTCATTTTTATGACTCTCTGAATCAACACTGGGTAATACAGATAAGCTGAGACTCCACTAGAAATTCCACTAGGTCACGTAACAATCCAGCAACTAAAGGACAGGAATGATCCTGTTCTTGGATCATTCACCTCTGAACTAGAAAAAGGAGTTAAAAATACATTCTGTACTCTAACAGAACCTTCAAGGTGATCTCATGGGTGTTTTCTACTTCCCATTTTTATGGCATTGTATCTTCATTACAACTACACCTCCAGTTTAAGTACAAGTCATCAGACAAATGACTCAAGTGAATCATGTGTGCTAGATCAGAGTCTTCTGTCACCTGATGGCAAAAGTTAGAAATCAACATTCCTGTAGTTAAAGTAGGACCAGGTTTGCCACTGACTGAATACTACTAAGTGACTATGCAATAGTCAGAGATTTCAGGAATCATGCAGTACAATAATTGCTTTTATTATGTTGAACAGAGATGAAAAACGAGAACAGAAGTGCATGAACTAAAAGCTGAAAAACCTCTGATAGCACCCTATTACCTGCTCCATCATGGATTCTGTAACAGTACACATATATTCATGTGTTTCAGTACAGAAATGAATTTAATTTGCACAAAATAATACTTCCAAGGGAGCAGGAGATCCATATACTGGGAACACAGCAAACAGCACTAGCTAATAACCTATTAAATATTAACTTCCAGAAGTCTGCTAAATGCAGGCTCTGGCAAGAGGTCTTAATTGCACTAGGCAGAATGCACACAAATATATTTTTTTGGTTCTGTAAAAAAAAGATCATATTTACAGTTTATTCCAACATTTACAAATTCCAACACCTGCCCCTTCCCTGCTGTCCTTCATTTCATGCTGTTTTTTACAAGGCAAACATTACTGTAAGATTATACCACTCCTACAAACTGGCTGTTTTTTCTAACTGTACAGGACATCTTTATGTTAATTAGGACTCACCACCATAAATATGAAATATGCAAATTGAAAGACAAAACTTACTAGGAATATCAGGCAGGCCTATTAGTCACATTTTCAGGCTGCCCAAGTTCCTAGGCTACTTGGAAAACTTATAAACAAACAAAACCAGAATCTCATACATAGTTTAAGCTGAGAACCCACTGCTGTCAAGTGTTTTGCTCTTGTATATTAACTTGTGAAGAACTGCCAGTATGTTTGATTTTACCCTTTAAAATCCAGAAAGTAGAAAGAACATGCTCACTTCCAATAACATGTTGTACTTCAGTAACAAAGCATATTTTGGAATATATTTTATTTTTCTAAACATCCTGTGAACTTATGAGATCAAAAAGTCAAATCAATTAAGATATTTTTGACAACAGTTAAACTGATACCTAACTCCACTAGCATAGATTCAATAACTGTACATGTTCAGAAACCTGACTCCTGCTCTCAGAACACTCTTTAGTCCTGGTATTCAATAAACATAAATTGTAATTTTCAAATGCAAGTATTTAAAGTCAGGCACTTGCATTCCACACAGAGTAGTAAAACCGACAGCATTTAGTCAGGTCACACTTGCAAGGACTTAAAGGGCACTTGTCTGTCTGCATTTCTATTAAAAAAATAACTATTACATAATACCTTTTTGCATTTCAGTGCATCTTAGAATTACTGAAGCTTGAGAATTCTTTGAGATTTCTGTTTATTCATTTTTAGCATTGCTTGTGAAATACGCGAAACAGTGGGATGAAATCTGTTGTGCTTTAAAGCCTGATTTCCCTTAAAACCTATGCCATGGCTCCTGTACAACTGGGATAAATGAACTTGGAGCCACAAAACGACTAGCATGGAGAAGTACTACCTGAGTATCACTTTTCTAGAACATTACAAATCTCCAGAGAATGCTCTAATAAGTATGGCTTATTAGCAACTGAATACTTTTCATTCTCATCTCAAGAAAAATTCTCCAGTGCAGCAGACTGGATACAAAACAAACTTTGTTTTGTTGAACTGTGTGTACTCAACAATCAGTGTTAACTGTTTACACCTGGAAAGTTACCCAAGCCCTGCTTACTGTCAACAGCTGCCAGCAATCACCTCTCCATCTCCCACCCTCCAAAACCTGCTCCACCCAGAGTACCTACTCATGCTGGCATCAAGTCTCACCACAGTTAATAAGTGAAATTTTCTATCAAGAGTACTTGAGCCAAAGTAAATCATCAGCATCTCTACAGGACACTTTCATGCAGGTTTTGAACTAAGTTTCTGTAATGACTTTCATGCAAGAATTGACAAGATCACAGAGAAAGGCAGAGAACATTTGATTTCCTAAATATGACAGGCAATATTTTTTGATAAATTGTGCAGTCAGAAGTCTATCAGCATAAAGCATTCAGTCATTTCCTACATCTGCAAGTGTGGCAAATGTAGAGACCTGCAGCTCCTCCTAACCTTACACTGTAACAATACACTGTCCTAGTTCCCTTATCCATTGCCGTTAATAAGCAAGAGGGATTCATACAGTATACTTGCATCTTACACTGTTAACTGTCTTGGATGCCAAGTTCCAAACAGAACAGAATACTACCCTTGCTTTTATACTTTCCAACAATATGTTGAATAGGCATAAAAATTGTTATATTTCAGCTTCAGCTGAAAAGAGATACTGATCTCTATAGTTAAAGTCTTTTGTATTTGTAGCATGCTACCACACTAACACAAGACTTGTAACTGATGCAACTGATTATGACTGCTTAAGGAAGGATTTAAGAAAAAAATAGCTACTAAAAACAATGGTTATACATTGTGCTGTAATGACAACAATAAATTTATTTGTTGATAACATAATATTCCCAGTTATCTTTGGAACAATCTTATTATTAATGCTGTGCTCATCCTCTCTTTCCTGCTTGATTCAGTAATTAATCTGTTTCTGGTCTCACACACTGCATAATCAGAGGAAAGTGGCCTGTGGGTTTCTCAGTTCAAGTTTTAAATGCTTCTAGAAAGCACCAGATCTATTTTTTAACTGTTAATACATAGAAGACCACTTTAATTAAAATAAACTTGAACTTTTATAAATGTGAAACTTTTTCTTAATTAAAGCAATGACTAGGGGTTTTTTAAACAGAAACAAGGAGTCAGAGTCCCTTCTGCAATAAAGAATGTGCCATTCTGACTTCACCAAAATGTCATCCAATTTACTTCATCAAAGTGTTTGGCCTTGTGCCCCAAAAGAAAAAAGCTATTATATGGGATTGTTCACTGACTCTGTGGAGGGCCTTTGACAGAAAAAATAATTGTTGTCAGCACAGTGATTAGGGTTGGAAATACCAGAGGTAATTTTCCATCAGGAAGAAAATCCCCAAACACCACGGTAGCTTGTAAGGGTCATGGGCGGTGGAGATGTTCTGTTGGACTGTTCACTACGTCAGTTCAAAGCAAAAAAAAAAAAAAAAAACCCAAAACAATCAGGTGACCTTCAAATGACACTAGTGAAAGCCATATTTATAACAAACAAAAGGAGTCAGTTCTTCACAAGAGGAAGCAATTTGTGGCACACTTTTACAGATGTTATGTTGGAAGCAAAAAGCTTACACATGTGCAAGAGAGGCACGAGACAATTACTCTGGACATCACTAAATACAAAAACCCTCTACAGAGCAGGAAAACTTATGAGAACAGTCATGAACTAGTAGAAAAAACGAAGGAAACACATTGCTGCCCTATCCTTCTCCTCCCCTCTCATCTCCTTATGGGCAGTGCTGGAAGCAGCTCACTGAGTTAGATAGATCCCCAGTGTGAGCCAGCACAGCCACTCTAATGTATGATGAGCAGACATTAAGAGGATTATTCAGTGAATTCCATGCTGTAAATGACTGCAGGAATGATGCATTAGCTGATTGCATGAGGACAGACTGCAACAGCTGACTCTTTACTGGGTCAGCAGCTGTACAGCACAGAGGAGGGAATATCCTGCTTCCCTCCACGGAACACTGCAGGGCAGCCTTTGCCTCAGGTAGGTGACACCAGGGCCACACCTGTGAATGCTCCCAAGGCCACAACAGTGTTGTGCATGGAGCAGTGCAGAAGGAACAGTGGATTAAAGAGCTCCTGGCTCTCCTTTTATTTGATGCTGGAGTGGCAAATACACCACCTCCTGCACTAAGTTCCCGGTGCACAGCAGGGCAGGTGTGTCATGCGGCAGGGCTGTCAAAGGTGCCAAAGTAGTTACAGCACTGCTCTTCTTACTCACAGAATGAAGACAATATGGTCTTCATTTCATCCTTTGCATGGTCTACCCCTCTGTGACCATGTAAAACTGCTCATGGCTGATTAAGGCACGAAAAGACATGCAAGGTATCAAATAATCTGTATTTCTAAGACTAAAATTGTGTGGCCAGTGGGACGGAGATCTTCACAGGCATCTTCTAATTCACATGGTCACAGGTATTTTCATGAATGTCAACTGGATGGAATAACTGATTTCTATTCAGCTATCAGTCACAGAGTTGTCATTCAGTGGCACAGATACCTTCAGGAAAAATACAGAAAAATTATTTAACATGAACAGTAAAAGAAAAAAAAAATCCCCCCCAATGTATTAGGCATGCCTTTCATTTTGTACCCAGAAAGTGATGAGAACATCATTGTTAGAAGGAAGAACAATGTCAGTAAGTCATCCTAAACAAAACTGGTAACAAACACTGAAACATCTAGTATTTATAAATGAGTTTTTTGCCTTGGCTGCTATTAGCATATAAATACTGGGCCAATTTCTCCCTGTCTGCTGTTCTTCCTTGTCATCATTTACCCTACACTTTAATAACCACAGTTCAGCAAAGCTGTTTCAGATAGAAGTGATAAAAAGGAGAATCTCAGTGTTTGCAAAAGAAACGTATCACTGCTTTCCAATATAAATCTAATACCCTTTTCAGTTCAACTTTCATTTCCTTTTGTTCTCCCAAGACTAATTATACATATGACCTTTTACCTGAGACTGTAGCTCTTAATAAACAGCTAAAAGCTACTCTGTGTCACATCAGTACAACCTTAACCTACTGCACTCATTGCCATAAAACACGTACAAAGGTCATGAGCTGTGATACGTAAGCAAGAGAGAGATGTGGAAATTCATTATTTTTAGAGAGGACTGCAATATGTGAAAGGAAATGACAAACATAGTAACAATCCCATGATGCACCTCAATGTTACCAACTCCATCTGTGGAATATCATGGTATTTTCCAGGAGAAAGAGTAAAATGTGTTTCCAGCCATGCAGAAGGACTGCATGATGCAAGAAGTTAAACTGCTAGCGCCAGGATCAAACATAATTTCAGAATTTGTAAAAGGTTACAAAGACTTCACTGAGGGAAAATAATCATCTTCCATACCCATACCCACAATCTGGAACTAAAACATCCCTGTGTTATCAACACTGTTTCCAGCACAAATCCAAAGTAAAGCCCCACAAAGGTTACTATGAAGAAAATTAACTTTACCCCAGCCTAAACCAGCACATCATCATATATAACTGGCAGGGGATCAAGGTGTCAATGACCACACCACATAGGAAAACTGTAGCAGAATTTAAGATTAAAAAAAACCCAAATTAAGCATTTACAAAGTGGCACAAGAAGACTTCTCTCTTGCTGGGTTTACCTAACTCTGTGTGTATGTGCACAGATGTGTTCAGTAACAAGAGAGCTCAGATCAGTTCAGGGGAACATTTTATTCCACTTTTCAGTTTTGAAAACTGGAATCTGATTTATCCATTTACTGTAATATTATTCATAAATGGAAAAAGGATGATCTAAAAGAGAGCTGTGACCTAGATATGGGAAAAATCCAGGCTCTCCAGATCTGCATCTCACATTACAGTTGCTCAAACTCAGTCTTGAAAAAGCTAAATTGTATTTTCAGATCTAAAAATCAAAATACTCACAAGGAAAGAAGTTTTTCACACATGGAATTCATGGAATGTTACTTTCAAAAGAAATACCTGATCTGCAGTAAATTAGGGAGTCTTAGTGTTTCTATATTGTTCTAGTTACTCGTGTAAGGTTCTCAGTGCACAAAGAACAGATCCTTTTTTAACACTGAAACTGAGATGTTCACTGCTAGCGATTAAAGTCAAATGCTGCTGGGATCTGCTGGATATTCAGATTTTCAAGAGTGTACATATCCAGACTTTAGGAGCATCTGGTCCCATGCATCACATGCTCCTGTTGCTCTCAGACTGCCGTGAGCCCAGTCTATGACAAGAAGCTTTGGGGCACAAAAAGCTTTGGGGCAGAGCAGGTTGCACCAATCACCTTCTGGAAAAACTGATTTTCACAGTACTCACAGGAGAGGTTTGAAAAAACTCATTGAATTTATACTGAAGTCAATGAGCATTTCACTGCTCTTAATTTGGGCAAAAGAATTAATTTAGTGCTGACTCCTTCTGAAGCTCCCACCTTCAGAGCTGTCCAGATGAAGCTAATGTCAGAGGCCAGCAAGAAATAAATGCCACAGATAGAAAAATCTCTTACACTTCTTTACTTTGGGTCAGTTCTGACTGCCTGCAACATGTCCTTGTCACAAAGACAACACTGACTGCTGGTCAGAGGGGATAATGCTGATCATTTTGTGTAATCTGATTAACTGAGTGACTAATTAAGAAGAGACAGAATAAACACTGAGGAATCTAAACAGGAGGAACAGAGAGATCTGTCTTAGCTGAAGAATTTTCACCTTCTTGTTCATCTCCTTTTTCCCCCATGGGTACAGCAATGATGCTCAGCAACAGCTGGCTACTGGAGAAGCTCACATGCTTATTTTACTGTACCCTGTTTCTTGGTGCTGACTGATGCCTCCCTTTTGAAAGGTGATGATGTACTGCCTGAGATGGACTGCTTCCAAGTGCTAAATCACATCATACCCCTCCAAATAAACAAACCCCCATAACAAAACAAACAAATGAACAAATAACAGCAACAAAAGCCTCAAAAAAACCCCCAAATCAATAACAGACAATGAATGAAAAACATTTCAAATAAAACAAGTCCAATTACAGACCAGGACACACATACACATATGGATCTTATTTTCTCTATGTTTTAGCTATGTGGTATTATCATGG
Organism: Serinus canaria; assembly: GCF_022539315.1. Taxonomy (NCBI): domain Eukaryota; kingdom Metazoa; phylum Chordata; class Aves; order Passeriformes; family Fringillidae; genus Serinus; species Serinus canaria. The sequence continues at coordinate 18,386,338 of NC_066317.1, forward strand.
AACCATGATGCTACCAATGAGTATTTGTTTCAAGAAAAAACTGTGAGAAAGCAGAAGCAAAATTCCTAAGCACCTCAACTACAAAACTTGTCAGCTATATTCAAACAATTTACAGTATACTATAAGTATGGACAGCAGGAGGGAATGAGACATTTGTTATGCGCCTGTCTTTCTTTTATATGTCCTGAATCTTGGCAAATTTCTTCTCATAATGTTTTAAAATTAAAACATGGCTGGTGAAATTCTAGCGAAAAAAGTATCAGCATAATAATTCATTAACAGGGTTTAGCATTAGCATATTTGTGTAAATATTCAGGACTGCATTTAGTAACACCACAAGTGACAGATTTATACTCCTGTAAATGCTTCAGTGAATTTCAAGAGCAGAAACATTCTGGTTTAATAACACATACACAGGGTTGACAAAACCAGCAGAGCTAGAAGCACTGGAAAGCCATTTCAGAATTACACAAGGAATTGCTCAGGGTTTTTTTTACTTGCACTTTCTGAATCACAGCCTAAACATAACCATCCTCCTCACTCCAGACTGAATTTCCTATAGGTGAAGGGTTTGGAGGCTTATCAACTTTCCCCTACAAATCTCATATTGCTCATTTCCTGTCAGCTCACATCTTAAAATGTCATTCTGGCTGAATCACTATACACCCTTACTATAAACATGCCCATCTGCTCACTGGTGGACAACTGCAAAGTGAATTCTAGCTGAAGAAACACTAAACAAGAAAATGGAGACTGACTTCCACAGGTGCTCCTTCTCCTCATGCACTTTCCACCCATCTTCACGTGTCCTACGTGAACCCACTCCTACTCCTGGATGCTCCTTAGTCCATGCAGGAGCAAACTGGCGTGAGCTGCCCAAATAAGGGGACACTGCAGAAAATGGAAATGTTTGCTCAGATCTTCGGAAAGGATTTCCAATGATCCGTTCCTGCTGTCTCCTGATGGGAAAGAATTAATCCAGTACTGAAAGCTGACCATTAACATGATGCTAAAATGGTCCCAGACATGAAAGAAGAATAAAGGAAACTATCTCGACCCTGCAGGCTTAGCCAGGGCAGTGTAACATGGATTAGAAATGGATGCCTTTTTTCCTGACGTAAATGAGGGGCTGCTCCTGTGTCTGCTGAGTGTGTAACCCTGAGGTGACAGGGAAAGGGACTTATTTAGAGGGAGCCCATTAGTTGTGGAGTTGGTGGCTTTTCAGAAGTTTCTCCCAGATCTTTTCAACGGATTAAAACCTCATGCTATAGCAGAGGAAGGGAAAGAAGCATCTGTAAGAGAACATCCAGCTTTGTTCATGAGGGGAAATCAGCTGAAACTTTGTGGCTTTCAGGGGAGGTGGAGCTTTAAACTTAGCTGCAGAGGGACCAGCCAAGCCAAGATGGAGAACTTTGTGACAATCTTACCTTTCCTACCTCTCCTCAGGGACAAAAGGCTCAAATCTTACTTCATTATGAATGATCTGCTCAGACTGTTCAATGGGAAGGAACAAGCATTCCACTTTAAGCTAAGTCAGCTGGAGCATTCTCCTTGACAAAACAAATATGCACTCTGGGGTTTTGCCTGGCACTGCACACTTTACACACACCAAGCACCCAGAGGTGCAGCCACACCTGCAGCAGGGGACTGCCTGCATGTCACAAATCTCAGAGCAGGCTTGCACAACGCTGTGCATGCACTTGTGCTGCCAGTTAAAGTGCAAAAACCTACTCTGTCAACTCATCCTCCCCACTGAAGTGGCAGCTCTGGCTAGAAGACTGGAAACAAACAGGATAAAAATGCAGGGAGGTAATTGCATCTAAAATAAGAGTTTTTTTTGAAACTATTTGTTTTTGCAAAAATCAGCAAGAGGCCAGTTTCTGCAGCTCTTCAGGAACTGAAACCTGCCTGTTCAGAGGTCATCAGAATGCACCTACAATATACTCAAAATGATAAAACTGTACATGTATTCACTTGACCTTGTAGGATTGACTTTGAATTTGATTTTAGTGTTATATTACATTAATATTATTTTAATATTATATTAATTTTCAAAATGTACTTGCTTTTTTTTCTTCATCAGGTGAACAGGGTATGTATTCTACCACCCAGCAGGTGGCTTTTCCCATTCCACCAGCAGGGGTGGAATGGGAAAAGCCTTTTGCATTCCTGTCCCAAACATGTGATCAAACCAGGAACAGCATTACATCTTCATAATGTCAGTGTTCAGTGCCAGTGCAAATATTTATGTGCTCTGAGCAGACTGGCTCTTGAAACTAGAAGTGCTCTGTCAAGAAGGCATTGGAGGGAAAAGGTGAAAATACAATAGAAAAAAAATAGATCTTGTAACCCTGTATGACTAGGTAATAGAGTATATGCTTTATTTGAAGACAATACTGAGCTATAAACCATGCTATTAAAGATGACATGTTTCACCTCAAGCCAGTGGAAGGAACAATTCTAGAAATCTCTCAAGAGCAAGTCTCATCATAGCTCTCCTGCCTAAATTTCCCTTGCCACCTGAACTAAATAAAAAATCTTCACTGCCTATCTCTGATCATTAGAGAAGCCTAATGACTGTCATTCCAAGGTCCCAATTCATTCCAGTTGTAGCAATACACCATTGGCTAGTGCTACAACATAGGACTATATACAACTACCGTTCAAACAGCAATTCAAGACCCTTTTTATATTTTATTATTATTTATTGTTCAAATTATCATTTCTGTTGTTACCATAGGCTTTGTAAACCTATTTCTTCCAGAAGATTACAAAATTGGCAGTACTGCAACTCAAGACTGACTAATTGTTCATTACATGAGTTACCACTCAGTTTAGTAACACAAAAATCTATTAGGATCATATGGATTCACACTAGGAATTCTGTTGCAAAACAAAATATAAGCACCATTTTCTTAGGAACGCCCAACATTTATAATGTGAAAATGCACAACAGTGCAGATGTATTATCAGAAAATTAACTGTTTACACACAACACTGCCTAACAAAAACCAGGTATTTATGATCCTGTCCATGTGACCACAGAGCAAGCACCTAATCAGAATGTTCAATCCACTTCACCTTTTTCTCTCGAGCTAGCAGAGCCTACTGATCAACAGAGTGAGACTCCTACTGACTTAGGAAATTGAAGTAAAGCTTGGATTAAGGATTGCAGTAATAGCTGGCTGCAAATGAAACCTGTAAACTCCAACGAACTCCAGTTTATTTCAGATTTTTAAAAAACAATCAATGAAATCCCAAAATTCTTTTATTATCAGGCATTTCCAAATATAGATATATTTCTGAAGAAAGGACATGTTATACTTCCACCTGCTGGCCACCAAACTGGATAATCATCTGGTATCATTCTAGTAGGTGGAGCAAAATCCTCCCGGGCAAGGTGTCATGAACCTGACAGTTCAATTTCCCATTGAAATAGAAACTATTCTAAGACAAATTTTCTTTTTTGTAAAATTTTACTTTTTTAAAGAAGTAGATGTTTCCAAAGAAACACTTTCCATAATTTCTAACTATAATATTACAATATTATAATTAGAACTAATTGTAATATTGAGCAATGAGCAAGAGGAGGCTTTACAGCCCTGGGAACAAAGCAGGGACTGGCATGACACTTGCAGAGATTTCCAGCTGCCTTATTTTCTGAATTGTGATCCACTGAGAAAGCAAACTAAGAAATCCCTTTTACCTGGCACAACTTGTCCTTCCCAATGACTGAAAAACCTTTGAAAGAAGAAATATAACTGGGATTAAAGTGTTCCTATGCCTCCTCAGAGCACATACACAACAAGAATGGTAGTTCAACTATCAAGAGCCCTACAAAATCATGTCTCTTTTTCCCATCTCTAACACTAATTAATTTTCTGCCTCCTTGAAACATATTTCCTTTAATCTGCCAGAGTCTGTGCCTGATTCAAACGCTCCTCCTGGAAGCCTGCAGCATTGTGGATTTCTCCTAGATATGACCCACACAAACAAGATGCAACTTGCTCCACTGGAGCTGGTTTTTTTTTTCCAGTATACTGCTCCAAGAGAAGCTTGATGCTTCCATGACTTCATCTAATGATCCACATATTCTTGTTTTCATTTGACAACAAGAATAGTGGGACAGGGCTGTGGGAATTCAGAGAAAAATGTAAACATGGAAAAGTGAGGAAGGAGTGAGAGCAAAGGCAATCATGGGAAAGGTAGCAGTGAAGTGACTCAGGGTGAAGTTGCTGGCAATACAGTGAGAGATGTGAGGGAAAGGATGACGGAATACCCAACAAGGAAGTGAGTGAGATTAGCTAAAACTCTTCTCACCCTATTGCTGTTCCCAAAACAGAAGCTAAAAAGGCCACTTAAATAAATGCAGAGGATTTTGGTAAAGGGCAATTCCAGTTTCTTCATTTTACTTGCCATTCACTCCCCCATCCCACCATGGTTCAGGCTTGAATGCAACATCCTTAAAAGCAAGAGGGCCTCAGTTTTGGAGAGCACTGTCCTGATCATCCTACATTCTTCACTGCTTACAACAGGATTATTTGGAAAATTTCTATCCACCCACCTGCAGATATACCTATGGCTTTTCCAGAAGCAGTAACTATGCCTACAAATAGCTTGCTGTTTTCTGGACACTGTGACACAAGTCATGACAAATAATTCTCCGAGTCATTTGCTCTTGTATAACACAGACCAGCTTCTACTGTGTGTAATGGTTCATGCATTAGTAATTTGGCAATCACTTTTCTCTACTGAATCTCATCATCACTTGGTTTTCTCTTCAAGTGCACCATCTCTAGATTATTATACAAATTGACTAGGATAGGGGATATTTGCTAGGACACAAAAATTGTAACCTTTGAGAATAATATGAAACATCCCTTTATAGAGCCACCTGACAAATTTCAAAAAAACCTTCTTATTACCTTTGCTACATGAAGTTAGATGATTGTACTTCTTGTGCTTGAGTATGTGCCTTGATTAAATTAGAAACTTCCCACCCAAATTAGATGGACAACAAAGAAGGTCAAATTTTTGCAGCTGGCTGCCAGCAGAATTTGGAAAATACCAACAAGGTCCAAAGATGCAAACACAATGTGAGCCCTTGTATTTAGGCATGACTCTCTCAAGCAATCTGTCTCCTGAGGCAATGCAATGGGCAACACTTCCCATCTCACTTGAGTAATTGTATCTCAGTGTATTTTGTTGGAGTAATTCTGGTTGTCACCATGTAATTTGATAGCTTGTATCTCTCAACAGCTGTGGGAAATTTCCCAGATCTCCACCTTCGTGCAATCCCAATTACTACTAAGTCCTTAGAACTGAAAGACTATCTTGACTTTTGGAACTTGCTGAGGTTTGAAGGAGAAAGAACTACATCCGAAGCTTTTCTTCAGGGCTCTTTTATTTATTTATTTTTTTAAAATATGTTCTTTCCCTGGTTCTGTTGCTGAAGTGACCATCAGGGGCTAAACATCACTGTCACTGGCCAGGCAGATCACTTCCACTACCCAGAAGTTAGTGTGATACTGGAAGGCTATCAGCGATTCTATCTCCTTCCACAGAAGCATTTCAGCTGAGTGCTAGTAACAGCTAAAAGACAACTAAATACAGCAAAATACTTCCTCACTGATTCACCACTTAAGAAAACCAGCAACCCTTCTAAAGGCAGCTGAGCCCAACTCAGACCAATTCAGCAGACTCTCCTCTGATACATCACAAAGGCAGAGATGTTATCAGCTGATTTCATCTGAATGGCAGAACCTGGGCTCACACCAAACTTCCTGATCTGTCAAGGTCAAAGACACTGTATTTTTATAACTTTTTTCTGACAACTTCTATTCCAGACAGTGAAGGCCAAAGTGATTTTATCAGTGGGTAAAACCCTACCAAGAATAGGCACCTAGTTCAACGCTCCCAAACTCAAGAATTCACACCCTTTAAGAGAGTAATTATCAGCACATTTAACACACAATAAGAAACGAGGCACCTGCAAACCACCCTCATGACCATTTTCCTGCACAGACTTGAAGTTGTTTCCTGTGGTAGAGACAGGACAAGCCAGAACAATGCACTTTTGGCTGCCCTACTTGTCAGCTTTTAAATGTTAGAATCCTTTGATGTTACACACAAGCCCAAAGGTTTCTTCCCACCAAAGGTGTAATACTCTAACAACAACACTTTTCTTTAAGAGCTCCAATGTATTTTTTCCAAAGACTCTGATTTAATGCTTCTCTTCACGTGCATCCAGAAATGGCTGAGTCAGAACACCTGACTTTTAAATTCAGGTGCATATTTGAGACAGGCAGACTTTACACAAAGGCAAAGGTTAGAAACCTCTGTCCTAGAGGTTTGGTACTCTAGGATGATTGTCCTTAGAATTATTCTGCATCCTCATTTAAAAACATTAAAATTCTAGTGAATAAATTTCCTGCATAAATAAGTGTGTAGCCAACAAAGAATAAGATGCTTAATAGAATGAACTTCCAGACCAGTAATGAAAATTAGCCTGTCAGCAGAATCAATGTGTAAACTGCATATCAATCAATAACACAGAACATTGTTACAAGAGTCTGCCTTCCACTTATCTAAAAGATTTCTGAATTGAAGCCTGAAATAAGCCTGAATTATTGATTTGCTGGGAGAAAATGAAATATTAGAGATACTCACTTTTACCAAAATTATTTTTGCTAGCTCTTCACATACAGGCTTTTCTTCATCCTTCTTCAAGCCTTCTAATTCAAACAAGGTATTGTAATTTTCCAGCAGTTGAGTCATTATCTTGTTGCAGATCTCCAGTTCCTTCACCCCTTCAAATCCAGAGGGCACACTAGAATTGGAGAGATGACAAAGCAGAGTGTTACAGGGACCCAACATACAAAAGGTCCTGCAGAGGGTCTCTGTAACATTTCATTTGTGGATACAGGCTGTATAGCAGGCACAGGAAACTTTGAATTGGAAAGGAGGCCTGTGCCTATGTTGGTAACAACTATCACAGCTTGTTTGCAGTTTTTCTTATTGATATTAAATACCAGACCTGTTGGCCGAGCTATCCTATCCACAGAATCCAGGCAGGGATAGAATTGAGACTGCCACCAAATGAGATGCCACCAACTCTCCTGTAAGTTGGCTTTCACGACCCATGAGCCCAGACAGCTCAGGCATTCAGATGCTCTGAACTGTTAATGCAAGAATCAGACTCCTCCAACACCCAGTTCATGATAACCTCAAAGGTACACAAGAAGGATAAGTGAAAACATTAGGAAATCCCACATGCTAATCAAAACACTGAATGTTAAACAAGGTCCTTGACTTCAGATGACCCAATGCTGTAGACCAGACTTTTTAATCTAACTTTTGAGTTACCATTTCTTTTGAAAGTAGGGTCATAACTCAAAGGGTTTTCTAAAACATGTAGAGGGATGCTGCCTTTTGCAGAAGAGCCTAAAAGATTAATACAAAAAGTGATTCCTAAGCTCCATTTTCTGGGAGAATAACCAACTTCTTGGCTGCTGAAGAAGAGGCTTCTTTCTCTCTTGAAACAGGTCCCTTTGCAGCTTTCCACCGACCTTAAAGGCACACAGAAAAAGGAAGATACTGTATGTATCTGCATGTTTCCTTAGGTATTTCACACAACTCTCTCATGCAGAAAAACATGTATGTAACTTGCTACAGGGCTCATAATTGAAGCATCTAATGATCATCTGCTGGAATAGAAACTTTCTGCAAACTTTATTGACAATTTTATTGGCCCCAAACTGACTTAAATCCCATTTTAATGCAAAAATACAATATCTGAAGATATTGTATTGATATTCTTCTGCAATCATTCAGTGTTACCTATTGTACAGTATTTCCAGCAGACACAGGCTTCTCAGTAAGCCACAAAATAGCTGCATGGATGTGAATTTCCTAGAGACCTTATAAAGTGGCAGAGACTGATGATCAGGAGTAATGAAACATAGGTAACATTTAGATGGAAGAAGCAGAGAAGCCAAAAACAAAACAAAGTACCTTTTGATTGAAGACAACAAGACATTATGTGAGAAGAAAACACAACCCAAATCCCCAAAAGCAAACCACATTCCCCCTGAGCTATTTTACAGGGATGTAACTTGAAAGTAAACCATTGCTTACTGCAAAGAGTAAATACAAATTTACAAATAACTACCTAGCCTAAAACTTTAACTGTAGTTTATTGGGGACAGATGTGCATTTCAACAACAAGGCTCTGAAAGCTAACACTCCCAGAAATTTGTCATCAAAAAGTGCCTTTTAGTAGGGGCTATTGATCCTTTTCAATGCTTTATTCTGTGCCATACATCTATGTGTCAACAGGGAGAGTAACCCACTGCAACAGAACACATCTTTGTAACTCCAGAAGAGTCTTTATTGCTATTGTTTCAACATTTAATACATGCTAGAGTAGCAGGACCTGAATTTTAAAGGATTGAATCATTTTACACTGTAGAATATTGGCAGCTGTAAAAATGTGTCAGTCTCAGCTGATTGATTTCTTTAGTGTGGAAGTTGGGTTCAGACTAAATAAAGAAAAAATGGAAATGGAACAACTTTTATTGATGGATGTGCATGGATACTCAAGCCAATTCACTTTGAAAAATGTCACATATTCACTAAAACTTAGTAAGTGGCCTGAAGAAAGTGTATGTATGCAGTAGGCCCATGCAATTATCCTGATTGAAGGAACTCCTCTTGCCATGCTAAATGATGTGCTCCAGTGTTGGTGTAGTGCAAAGCCTGCCTAGGCTAGCTGAGGCAAATCCTGACTATTACCTTCCTGATTTCTTTCTCCAAAACAGAGTACAACTTAAATAATGGCACCCCTATGAATCTCATTCCTAGGAAAAGGACTGAAAATGTAAAAGAGCACGTGCAAGTCAAAATAAAGACTCCAGACAGCAGAATTTTCACCTAAGCCACATCTGCTAGGAACTACAGCCAACACTTGCCTACTGAAAACAGCTAATACAAAAAACTCTACCTGGTTGAAAAACAGTCCAGTCTATAGTTTCCACAAAGCACAAAAATAGTACTTAATTTCTGCCCAATTCCATTACTTTCTTGCCCTCCCTTCCCCCTGCTACCTTGTCACTTAAAATTTATTAGATCAAACCTGTGAAAAATCCAACATCCTATTCTGAAGAATTCTGTAGGAGTAGGGTGAGACACACACGCAAAACACAAGGCTAAAGCTCATGGCTTCAGTCTTTTTTAACACTTCTCTCTGAGTGTAACTAAGCAAAGGACCATGAAGTGATTTATTTTAATGGAAATTGAACATATTTTATTCATTGCCACCTCTCTGCCACATTAACAGGCATATTTAACAGAGTTTCTAATATATTTCTCCTATAATTGCTATTATTAGACCTCAATCATGATAAGGGCTATTACACTCTTTGAGCTCTCCATGGTGACATTTTCCTTTCAACAAATATATTCTGAGCTGAAGATAAGTTTACATTATGAGCATACACTACCCTGCCTATTTATACAAAGTAAACCCCATCTGCTGCCACACTGCATGATCTACCAATTTGACTAGACTTTTCTGAAAATGCATGTAAAAAAAAAAATAGCATTTTACTTTAGTTCTTCTCATTCTGAAAAGCCATGACATCTACAAATGTCACTTCAACTGACTAGAAAAACCCAGATCTGTGAGAAAATATTCTCACACACTTCCACTTTCCTGATGCACATCCTACTCCTTGGAAAATTTTCATGATAATTTGTGAAGATCTTGTTAAAACATCACAGTATAAAACTGTTCATAGTCATGGCTCCCTTATGTCTATTTTCATGTTAATTAGGCATTACAACTGTGATGCTTTGAGAGTTAGACACACAATTTACTCCAGTTACAAAATCCTCAACAGAAGGACCTCATCCCCTTCTAGCCACATATGTACAAATTACTTCAGTAACAGCACCAGAAACCTACCACAAACACCAGAAGGGTGCCATAAACCTGCAATTTCTATGGTTATTTCTAGAAGAAAAAGTGTTGATAAGCTCAGATCTATCTTAGCAATTTGAATTGGAAAACTCCCACTGAAGTTATCACAGGGGCTTGCAAAGTCATCAACACATACACAGCATAGGCAGAGCAGGAGCAAATTCCCTAGTGTGCCCTCCCTTAGATTCCACAGACACCTGCCCTTCCCAGAGAGATGCTCTGAATGATCTGTGTGCAAAGCATTAAATATTTGGAAAAAATGTGCCTTGTCTAAGTGAGGCACCAGCATTAAGAGTATCTGACACAGTTAAGAAGGGTCAAGGGCAAAGGTGCTTCAGTACCACAAGTTTTGCATGATATTAAAAACTGAAATGATTGGTGAAATCATTTTAAAGCAGAAAAAGCAGTAGTTCTCAAAATTAAAACATTACTTGGTAATTGGATCAGGCTGTCAGCTCTTCATTTCAAAATCTGATACCCAGCAGCATTTCACACTTCTGCACTATGTCCTAACAGCATGGCTGGCCCACCCAGTGCAGCTCCATGCAGCCCCTGTCCATGCAGACACCACACCCACATGTTCTTTGGGTTTTCCAGACTGAGTCCATGTCTCTTTCCACAGGGATGCTCAGGAAAGCTTGTCTCAAAGGGTTAAACCACAGCAAGGCTCTGTGTCCCAGCTTTTACTCAGAAGCAAAGTGACCTGAGGTCAGATTAACTCACTGTAAAAGAATTCCTTACATCTCAGGCATTTAGTTAAACGAATTTACCTCAGGGTCTCTGTAAACAAGCTGTAACAGGCTGAATGCAGAGTGGGCTTTCCAGAAAGTCAACCTCCAGACCCCACTGAGAGCAGTGCAGTGACACATACACAAACATGACTGCACGTGGCACAGGACAGGCATCCTGTGCCACGTGCAGTGGTGACAAGGCTCTGTCACCATCCACCTCACCTAGGAAACTTGCTTCAAGTGGCCAGGAGGATCTGGGAAGTAGTAATCTGTCTATAATGAGCTGAACTGAGGTCACTGAACTGATTTCCCCAGGCAGCAACTGCTGACAGTTCCCTGCCACAACTAAGAACCAGAGATTTCCATGTGAAAGGGTCATGTCATTACAAATTCCCAGCAGTGCTTGACCCCACCCTGTCTGAGATGAAAGATGCACATTACCATTTCCCCAAGTGGCTTTGCAGAAGCAGCTTGCATGGAATGACAGCACTGTAATCCTAATTTACAATCACAGGGGGCTATATGCTCTATTAACTACTTTTGCTGCTTGTACAGTACCTTTTGTAAAGAAACACCACAAAGTCACCTTATCATTCTCCCAGGGAATCCTGCCAGAAAAATGCGACTCAAAGGACAGGAAACACTGCATGGATTTTTTGTTTCTCCAGCCCCAGCAAAACATTTTCATTAGTACCTCAGATGCCCATGAGCCCCTCCACAAACACAAGTGGAGATTTTGAGAGCAGAGTTGCAGTAATTTATTGAGGCTACAACTCGAGGCAGTCTGTTCTGTGCCTCTAGGCTTCAGACTTCACTGTGTCTGTAACACATCCAACCTCATGGCCAGAACTCATCCACTTCAGGTGATGAAAGGGATTTGTCCTGACACACCAGTCCACAAACTGGTGCAGCTGAAAACAGGCACATATTCATGTCTGCAGACTCTGCTACAAGACCCCAGTCTAATAAATAGCTAAAGATACAGCAATGCTCACTTGAGACAGTTGTTCATCTCAGTCCGTGTGACTCGTTTACATGCTCTGCATCATTTGCAGCCCTACCAGCCTGGGTGAAATGCAATGACAGATACAACTACTGATATTTTGCAGAAGTGTTTTAGCTCTTGTGATACTGGAGAATCCTGGAGTCAAATCTGGGGCATGTACCTGCCTGCCTGTTAAAATCTCTTTCAGATTATCTTCTCTAGGATCAGATTTATTAGGCTAAGTCAACTCGGTAATTCTGTTCTATAAGCATTGCTTGCAAAATAATTCATAAAAAATAATAGCACTAATAAATAATAAGAAAACAACTGTACATAATGAATTATAATAATTAATAATAAAATGTAAAATGCAGGCAACTGAGGCAACACAAAGCAGTTAGAATGATGCTGCCACAAAGTCTTTACTGACTGGCTTCATCTATATGCAAAATCTTTTGCTTCAGCAAAAACTCCATTTTTCATCACGAAATTACAGTGGCAGTGGGCATCTTAGAGAATGCAACCTACATAAAGGGGGACAAAGGGCAGTCCATAGCCTAACATCCCCTTACAAAGTACATTGCTCCCATCTCCAAATATTTCAAAGCAGAGGCTCTTCAAAAACTCTCCTTGTGATTGCATTTGAGCTGTACTGCTGAGCTCAAATATTCATGAGTATTCAATATGATTATGGATGAGAATGTTTATAGCCTTGCTATATTATACTTGATGTTTTAAACTGTCATTATAGGCTTCAGCATACTGAATACTTAGGAAAAATTCCTTTGCAGTGCTGGAAAATGCAGTATTTAAAATCTATGTGAACTCTGTAAGAAAGGTTACGGCTGCATGCTCCAATTTGCAATAATTCATGTTTAAACAACAATATTCAGTACTCAGTTTGCCCCCAATCCTGGATTGCCATTTGTTTTGAAGACTGATGCAGGATTGGGGCTGCACTGCCTGAAAACAAATCCCATTTACATAATGCTTCAAAGGCCAACATTACTCACTGAGAAATATTAATTCAGCCCCTCTGCTTTCACTTCAGTTTCTATACTCAATCTGTGCAGGCTCCAAGGCTGCTAGAAACCAAGGTAAGATATTCATGCATAACTTCAGATCAAATTTTAATTTCTTCAAGTTCAGCATCTCTGAAATACCTACATCTACCCTACAATCTACCATTTTCTCCATATTCAAAGATAATATACTTTTCTTGTTACCCTTCGTGTTACAGAGTCATCATACAAAAATAACTGCATCTAACTCCAGCATTTTAACTGGACACCTGCATTTGCCAGCCACTTTTGGGGGGATGGAGCAATCCCTCACAACACAATCTCTGTTGGAATGAAACATAACCAAGTTTATGAGGGCTTGAATGACAGAGGCCACATGCAGAGATGATTGCTTGAGAGAGAGCTGCAAAAAATGGTGCAAATGGATCCTCTGATTACATCTGTTGGACCTCATGTCTTACCATGCCAACCAAAGGACAGGATAAGGGTAGCAGCTCCTTTGACACCCAGCTCCTGGAGAAGAGAGAAGAGGAGAGAAAACCCAGCTGGTCCTCTCCATTTCAGCACAAGCTATTAGAGCCAAGCAGAGCTCAACTAAGGCTTAACTAAGGCTATGTCTCTCCAGGAGCTGAAATTCAGGTCAATGGACAATAACTTCCTCCAAAAGTAACCACGCTGCAAATGTTAATATTCTACACAGATTAGCCCAGTGACAGAAAAGACAGCTATTTTTGTTCCTTCGTGCTTGTAGCTCCTCCAGGGCTGTATTTCTCAATATACTTGACCTTTGCCTCCCATCACAATAAATCTGAACAAACCAAATTGGGAGAAAACAGTGAACCAAATCTCCAATCTTTTTTTGAGCTGTTTGACCTTGCCCTTTACATGTTCTTGTATCTTACATCACATTTCATTACAAGGAATGCAAATAGCCATTTTTTCCCTTCTACTCATTAGAAATACAGAAAGCACAAGATAATCTTTCTTAGAAAAGCATCAGTGCAGTTTGTCAAACAGCAAGTATGGAAGCAGGGGAAGTTCTGGATAAGATAAAAGCAATAAGGGTTGAAGGTTTAGGAGATGGGATACATTACAGAGGATATGATGTAGAAAAACAGAATGAGATTAAGAGAATTAAAATGAAGGCTAAATATCTGGAAAGTGGCCAAGCAGCATGATTTATTCAACTGTTAAACAACTTTGGTTATGGAGTAGGAGATACTATGCTTAAGTAGCTAAATTGTCACTAAAAATACCTTGCCAAAAGAAGTCCTTCACTATCAGCAGATGGGCTTTATCTTCTCTGACACTGTGCCTTAACTACACAAACTGACATTAATTTTAGACACGAGTGTGAATTTCTGACAGAAAAATCTCAGTTCTCCCTGCTATGGCAGTGTAATTGCTGGCAAGCTGAGCCTTCTCTCCTTGTCGTGGAGAAACCCGCCATGCACTGCTCGGAACAAACAGCGCAAAGCGGGAGAAGCCATCGCTTCAGCCTCCTGCCAATATTTCATTTCTGCAGCTTCTCCAGGGACTGCCTGCAGCCAGCAGAGACAGCTCTTGCCAAGCAGGCTTCAGGCAGCCTTACTCTGTAGCTCTGAAATGTGTTCTGAGGATCTCCTGGATGCTTGACCAACCAACTGGTTAAGCCCAATACCTAAAAACAGTGCTGCAAGTTCTTTCCTCCCCCTGTCAAATCTTTGTTGGTACAGATAGTCACAGTTCCAGCAATAGAAGACTGCATCCATTAACACAGGAGAAAAGGGTATTTGAACTGTTGCTCACAATCTTTGTGTCTGGACAAGACTGAAATGCCCTGAAGAGATCAAGATCTGATAAAACACATAGCTGAAACACCAGATGGTGACACGTAGTTTAAATAAAAATCTACATGCCTAATTCTTATCTATTTGCATCTTTTAAAAACTCATTATCCATTTGGTAAATATGAAGCCTTGCTTTCAATGCCTCTTTTGCCATGTGAGCATTTATTTCAAGGTATCACATCCGCTGGGCTGGTTATGCTGACATCCAGACTCATGAGTGTTTGGTTTTTTCACCTCCAGTGGACTCCAGTGGACTCTGCCTTCCTCAGTCCTCTGCAATGGAATGAGGTGTTACCATCTTCTGTACCTTACAGAAACACTTCTATCTTTTCCATGCTGTCTTAGGAACAGAGATCAGTTGTGGCAACAACTGTAGAGCTTTTAACATGTACACTTTGGTTTAATATTAGGAACACCAATTGCAATTCTCTGCATTCTACACCAAAAAATATGCACAGCTAATTTTTAAACTCTCCTGAAAGAAGTGATGAGTAAACTAAAAATTATTCTAATAGCCACTTGGGAGCTTGAGTCATAGAGATTTAGCCATTGAATTCAAATTCTTCTAATTACTTTGTTTGTTTTGAACTCTGCTAATACATTTAGACAGGAATTCCCAAACCACCTATATGAATGCAAGTTTAAAAAATTGTTTTGCTTTTCCTTGTCAGAAATTCACAGTATTGTGCTTCCAGTAATTCTCATATTCATGCATTCCAACACATACTACTGTCTTTTGAGCATTTTTTGTTTCAGAGAGGCAAACAATTATTTTTAAAATATACTTTATCTTTTTATACTAACACAGTAAATGCTTTAATCCTGAAATTCACCTTCATCATCCACCAACAACATCTAAGATAAGGCAGCCATGTAGTCACTAGGACAAGCTTTAGTTTAAGTGTCTCATTCCTCCATGGTCTCTCCCTAACCAATGGAAAAGGGTATGCTCCTTAAAAAGATAGCAGGCAACAACTGCAGGAACCTAATTCTTACAGGAACCTAATTTCTGTTTTCTCTCTTTAAAGAAATCTATGTCTTTCCAAGAGGAAACTCAGGGGGATAGATTAAATTAATAGCTTCATGAGACTAAGTTTTACTAAACATTTCAGTATTAGCCCAGAGTGATATTTTACAAAAATCCATACAAATGCAACATTGATACAAGGAATTTAGTTGTCTTTTCTTGGTGATATCACACATCTTTCATGACTGATGACTGAACTAAACTGCTTAGGGGTCTCCCATGTAAAAGATCTTGGATGCCAGCCAGTAGGCTCATTGCAGAGGTGAAGGTGCTAATGCTGCACTGCATCACTGCAGTGACTCAAGAGAAACCTTCTCACTCAGGATGTTCTTGCATCTGGAAATAACTCTTCTGGCTGCTGCTGCAAGCTCCACACATCTTCAGCACAAGCACCCAGGAACTGCGCCCAAGGAAAGAACCCAGTAAAGCTACTGACCCCAGTAAGGAGTTTTAAAAGACCAGTGGACTCCCACAAGCTCCAGAGCAGTTTCTAAATACACTAGAAGGACAGAGAGACCAGAATCATCAGCATCTGAGGGCAGACACCAGATCACAAGTCCAAACATACAGACAGTATGCAGTACCCATCTCTAGAAATTATATAGCACCTGGGTGCTGCATTGGAGTCCTTTTCCACCAAGGATCCTTTGTCAAAGCCTTCTGGAGAGAAGCACTCATATTAACTGATTGCAAAGGAAGAAACCTGCATGAGCACACACCTCCTTGCACTGACATAGTCTGAAGGCCTTTCACTTTCTGCTACCAAAGCAGCAGTACAAAACTGATAAACAGTTTAGCAAACAGCAAGAGGAAATGGGAGAACAACTCCAATTCCACTTGGCTGAAAAATAGCTTCAGCACTGAAGTTTAACACAGAGCCCCAGTCACTGCCTCCATCTGATCACCCTGACAAAGTAGATTTTGACTTGACATTTCTGCCAGCAAACAGGGCATAGTAAAAAGCCCAACTTACTGAAAGCAGTTTGGTCCAAATACAGTGGCAAGATTGCAAAGACTCATCCTGTTCTCTACGTGATGTTCAGCAACCTTTATCAGGAACTGGCACAGGTACTTCAGCAAACAGTAATGAGCATCAGGCAGTTCTTTAAGCAGTTCTTTCAAGTAACTTTCCTTCTGCATGTCATTTCTAGAGTCTAGGAAAAAGAAGAGAAGAAAAAACATATGTATATGGTTTTCTTCATTGCTGCCAACTTAATTACATGGGTGAGCAAGCAGTGGGAACTAAAATTCACTCCTGCTTCTGCTCAGAGACACACAACTCCTCAGTCTTCCTCAGGGAACGTGCATGTTTGTCCTGAGGCTCATCCTGGCCACTAAGGGCGCCATTTCACTCTTACCTTTATGCTGTAACCTTTTTCCTGAGCAGATTGAGCAGTTACTAACAGTCTGCTAAGAGCTTTAGAGCATGTTTATCCCCACCTGGCACAGCTAAATCTGTTTTAACTCCCTCTCTACCAGATCTCCAGATTCCATGCTCCTTCTGGATGTCATCCCTACTTCCCAAGCCCTTCTCATACTTTTAGTTTCCCTTCCCATGAAAACCTTCAAAAATAAGAAAGCAAGAATGGTTAAAAAAAGGGTCTCCTGAAATGCACAGTGTTACAACAGCACTACTGTTATACCTTCTGTGGGTGACAACTCTGCTACATATTCAGGAAGGAGTCGTCCTTATGGGAAACAGACCATTTTGGGCACTGCCACACTCCAAAACAAGTCAAAATGTGGCCTCATGTTAGAGAGTAGCCTTGTTATACTGAACAATCTGCTAGAATTTAGGTCTGGATAAAAGTTTTCCATATTGAACTGAGTCACATCCAACTATTTAAGTAAAAATTGCATGAACTTCACAGATACTGAGTTTATACAGACTCAGGTGGTGAACACAAGCTTGGCCTCATACACAGCTTCTGCTTAACTGTGTCCTGCTGCTGGAATTGAATTCATGCGCAAAATTTTTTGCTCCCCTCCTCTGTCCCAAAAACACCTTCCAAAGAGTGATTTGTACCCCTCAAAATCTTGGATTTACATGTCAGTAGAAGCAAAGTTTTGAAAACAAGTCAGTATTGCTTTCCCTTTATAGCAAAACAGGATGTGTTAGTCCTTGCAAATATTAATTTCTACTCTCCACAAAAGTGAAATGTTAATGAAACTTTCACATATGCATGAAAACCCCAAGGACTCTGCAACATCATTTTCAGACAGAAGACCTCATGCCCTGAAGGTTTTCCACACCCATCTAATTATAAGCAGTGGCCATTAGCATGAGGCCATCTGTGCATTTCTAGTACTTTTTTTCCTTATTTATCAGCCTTATGGGTTGCTGGTGCTGCTCTGCTGTATGCCCTGCTACCAGCATGCAGAGAAGACTGGCAGGAAAACATCCCATGGCTTATGCTGCAAGAAAAAAAGAACATTTTACATTTGCTTCATGTTTTTTAGAGAGGAAAAAAAGGAGGGAAAACAAAAATCTTTGAACACCATTTAATGTATGCACAAACACTTCAGAAGTCTTGTCTTTGTTTTTACCTTTCATTTCCCAAAAATATTCAGGGCTGGGCTGAACAGCATTTCAGGAGTAGAGTGCTTTGAAAAGTGGTTAGCTGCAATATTATTTCTGTTTTACAATCAGACATTTTTTGTGGGTAATAAACAGGATTTATCCTGCAAATAAATGGCAAACAAATGAGGCTTTTTATGTATTTATTTGCCACTTCATACAGCTGAAACTTGAGGGACTTCATCTGCTTCCAGGCTTAGAATTCCCACCTTTTCTGACATGCCTAATACTGTACATGGCAAGAAAGTCTTTTTATGTTTTATTTGCACGGTGAATTCACTTTTATATGTCTGTTTTTGTACCACAGACTTAGTATGAATTCCTTCATCACAGCAGACCAAAGTTTAAAATGCCAGTCAAATTGCAGGACCAAACATTTTAACCAACTGATTAACTACATCCTTTTCATCCACAGATAGGAAATTAGCTCCTTCAGAAAAGTAAAATATCAAATATACATGAAGCAGATGAGAAAAAAAATCTTATTTGCTTGCTTATCACAACCTTTTTTACACTTACAGAAGAAAAAACAATCATGACTTTGCTACTACCAATCAGCTTGGCAACAGCAAGAAATCTGATCCATTATTGCAGCAAAATTCAGGAGGCTTCTGAAGGCTGTATTAAATGGAATAACAATAAGGAATTTCAGTGCCTTTCTATTTGCACTTATCAAAGTGGACTGTACAGTCTCTGACTTGATTACTAATTATCTTTTTATGAATCTTAAAAGAAAACAAAACACAACTCATTTCCATGTAGCCAAAACATACTTCTAACATACTTTTCTTTAGATAACAAAGCAACTAGCTCAGTGTTTTCTACTACAAATTGCTTGCAGTTATGATAAGAAAGCCAAAGCCATCTCCCAGAAAAAATGTACCTCTTCCATCACCACCACCCTGTCATCTAATTAGGGAATGCCCTTGATAACTAATTGTCTCTCTGAGTCTCCCACTGGGACTTTAGACTGATGGGTACTTTTTCATTTACTGGAGGAATTTCCATCCCTTCTAAACTAGGAAGATGCTAATAACCACCACAAAACATTCCAAACACAGGTTTGCACTCTGACAACAAAAAAAGCTATTGGGCCTGTGGCCTTCAGTAGTATTTTCTGGGTAGGATGTCCCTGTTCATTAACCATGATGTTTTGGGGTATGAGTCAACATCAAAAATATTATTGCTGGGCACAGTCAGTTCATTTCTGTACTTTCAAGAACAGACACAGATACCACATCACAAGATCATGAGAAATTACCCTAATTGAAGGATGTAGAGACACTGAGTAACATGAGGCAGCAAACCCCTTTTACTGAGCCATCAAGTTCCTTCTCTTTGTGAAATCTAAGAAAGAAAATAGGGTTTTGCTCTCTGTCCTCCTTCTCCAGTAAAAGGAGAAGGGAAGGAATCAAGTTTTCTTCCAAAAGAATCCAACAATCAGAATTAATTGGTTGATTCTTCTGCTGATGACATTTCAATGGATTTCAGCTTTATTTTTAAAAACTGCTTTAATAATTTGCAGTGAATCTAGACAGTGACATGCATACACAGTATTCCATGAACTTTGTACAGTTTCCAGGACAAGTCTACTACTGCTATCAATTAATGTATTTCTTCAAATATTACAGCTTTTTAATTTATTAGAGAGCAAAAAGTCTTGAGTCATAACAACAACCCATTCTTGGAGCATTCCTCCTCCGTTTCAGTTTGTTTCAAGTCAGTCACTAAGGTTTACTGAACTGGTAGTGACCATCAGGAAAACATCAGAGCACCAGAGTGCTTTATGCTACTCATGATTTTCAAGCACAGCATATTCAGTTATTTAGCCTAGGGGATAAGGAGGAAAATAAGAATGAAGGCTAAGAGGAAGGTGCCCTCAAGGCAGACAAAGTAATTCAATTTTTTATTTTGGAAGCTTTCCAAAAGCCATGTGCAATAGACGGCACCTCAGCCAAGGCCTGCAAGAGAAGCCTAGCTAGATGTGCAGTCAGCAAGGGTTTGAAACCAAGAATGAAACAGAGTGGATTGGGCTGAGGAAGGGAACAAAACCAGCAGCCTCAGGCCATGTCTAGGCTCAGCAGCCTGAGGACACAAAACACAGAGGATCAAGGAAGCCATCAAGGACAGCTGGCACCTCAAACCTGAACTAGGGACTCATTACTGAGGAAGGAGCCAAGGAGACAAGTGAAAAGGACAGGCAGTGTCTCCAAAAATGTTAATTAACTAGAAACAGGAGTCACAACAGTGTAGGAGGTACAGACACATTTGTGAGGGTGTTTTCAGTCTCATTTCATCTCAGCATACGCCCACAGCTCGCAACAAGAGGGAGATATTTTCCAATAGTTCACGCTATTTCTGAACATATTGAGTGTCTCTGACATACTAGATACACAATTTAATTCCCCAATTCATCTCTGTTCATGTTACTCCTTCATGCTGCCTGAACTTCGCTAAATATACAGAATTCATGCAAACAGGTGTGCATATTTGTTTTGCTCAAGTCTCAAATGGTCTGACCCCAAACAACTTCAGTCTGGAAGCACTCAAGCCACATTATCACAGTGCCCTAGCCAATTATCTGTGCTGTGAGGTGAGGAAGAAAGGCAACTGCTCAGTGTCATGCTACCACTGCATAGCTTCCAGCTGCCTTGCATGCTACCAGAGTGGAGGGTAGACAGAAAAGCTTGCATCTGTCAGCAGTTCTCAACGTGCCCTGGGAAGCTGATCTTTGGCACAGAGGCAGCAGGTTGTGCATTGCAGTACCATGGCACTCACTGGGCTGTGGGAGGAATGAAAGCATTTCTTTCCACCTCTGCAATCTACGGGAAGTGGGACTCCAGTCTCCCTCTGCCAAGAAACAATGTGTTTCAGACACCATCCTTCAGACATGACCCTGCCCCAGAGGGAAAAAAAAAATCATGCCTTGTTGCCTTCAGGAGCAGAAATGTTGTAAGCTCTGGTCATAAGAAAGCTGTCATCACAATCCAGCTTGAGACACCTCACTCTCTATCATTACAGCACTTTGCAGGGCTGTATTTATCCTTCACTCCAACTTCCTGCAGGAACAGCACACTTCTTTTGCACCTCTGGTGAGTGTCATCTGCATAAAAATCCAGTTCCAAGAGTTTTTACTGCATAACGAACGTCATCATCATATGGAAAACAGAACTTATTTCTCTGGCTTGGAAACACTGGTAACACTAAAATGACCATAAAAGACAAAGGAAAAGGTTAAAATCATGTCATAAGGGCCTGGAGAATCACAGATATCTAATGAATCAGATTTCATGCACTGCTGCAGTTACCATGGTGTTGGAAACAATGTCCACTTTTAAAAATTTCAAGGGTTTATTAAACCTTGACAAAATACAACAAAGGACTGAATAAGGAAAAATTACAGTGCTGGGAGTCCCAGTGCAGGGACTAAGCTCCCATGTGCTCACCCACAAAACAGCTGCTCCACCTTTTATACCCCTGGGGTTGCAAAAGGTAACCCCAGCCCCTCCCAAACTCTGCAAATCAACTCTTCTTTGCTGTCCACTGGTGGAGATTGCTTTCTTGCAGCTTGATTGGGGTCAGCTGTTTTCATGTAGTGTCCTCCTCCCAGCTGCCCTATGCAAGGGGCACAGGTACCCACCCTCCCTCCACATGTCCCAGCTACCAGTGGCAACAGCACAAGAGGGAGGGAGAAGGGGATTATGGGGAGAACAGAGGACGTCCAAATGACAAATCACAACAACATCAATAAAACTTCTCATAACATACACATAATATTCATCCCTTAACTGTGAGAGCCAGCCATCCCATAACACATCTACAGCAATGGTTAAAAGGTCAGCTCTCATCTATTCATTTTTGCAGTCATTGTTCAGTTTGAAATTTGACCTCTAAAATCCCCCAACACAAGCTGTATTTTTGGTTCTGCTTGTCCATGTAACTCAAACAGCTGCTGGCTACTAAGTGTTCTGTAAACTGACCTGTTGATCCAGAAGGGAACTGCTCCTTCCCTTTCACTGCCTCGCATCCCTCTCCCTGAAAAAGGCAAGGCTGTTCACAGGCACCAGACAAAACCATGCCAGTCATCACAGGCAGTGAGGAGAAGGAAATGTGTAATAGAAACATATTTCAGTATGTGAAATAGAACTCACATCTTGCTGCTGCTGCCCACTGAAAAAATATAAATTCTATAGGATGAACAATGTCAAGAAGCCAAAGTGATGAAATAGCATTAAACTTAATTAGACTGAGTAAGAAAGGAAGACAGAGTCCGTATTTCACTGTACCTCCACTGGAGGAGGAAATGAAACATAAAAAACAAAAAAGAAATGTACAGTACAGTAGCACTTTGTCTTGATGAAAGCAAGTGACCTGTGAAAGGGGTAAGAGCTGGGCGTACAGTTCCTAGTATGTATGGATGTCTTGAGAGTCACTGATCGCGATACAGAAGATAAGGAATGAAAAGCCAGAGGGAATAAACAAGCTCAGGCAGGGATTGCTGAATGGGAGCTGCTAATTTCTGGTTGAGGTTTCTCAAAGTACAGCCCTTTTCACACAGATCTACTCTGCAGTGAAGCCTCAGCCACAAAAGTGATTGTGATGGACACTTTTCACCCCAGAACTCCCCATGAGGAGCAGCCTTTATTTGTCAGGCACTGTGAGGAGACCGGCCGACATCAAGGTCACTATCAGTGTGTCCCTGGCCTGTGCTTGCAACACACATCTCCGGCCCTTCCCATCTCCCACTGCCACTGTCCTTCCCCAAGGACAAAGACAGAATGCCAGCACACACCACAATACACAACATGATGTTTTATGGAACTGCATAGTCTTGGCATTACGCTGAATATTAATTTAAACAGAAGTACTGTAGGATTTGAGGGCAGCAAGCAGAGCTCTGTTTCACACAACACTGCACAGGCTGCAGACAGCAATGTCAAACCAGCTGCATGGACTTCCTGAACACTAACAGGACAGCTCTTTCATAACAGGGCAGATTATTTCTCTTTGATTTGGTAACAAATTTGATAGCTGGAATTGAAAAGGGTAACAGCTACAGGTAAAATTTGTAATTTTCAGTTCAGCTACTTTTAACTAGAGGAATCATTCTCTAACCATTTTTATAGTAAGTAAAGTAATTATGTGTTCCTCTCAGGCCAAGATCTCAGCTGGCTTAAAAAATGCTGATAATAATCCCTAAAAATACATCAAAAGAAATCTAACATAATCCTAAAAAACATTTCCCATGCAAAGCTTCAACAGGAGGGAATACAGAGGTTGTGACAGAACTTGTATTTGCCTTCATTGTAGACATGTTGCAAAGTGGCTCCAGATTCAAAGTTATATTTAATAACCTGTTGACTCAGAAACAGTTTGACCTACTCTCTTCACAGTTTACAAAACGAACACCCAGGCATGCACTGTCCTGGTACCATTTTGCAAGCAATACCCTTGCACATACTTTGATAAGTGAACAGATAACTCCTGCAATCCTGCACAGCTGGTTGATCATTAAACTGCAAGAAAATGCCCACCTACTACTTAAACTTATCTGAACACGATGAAAATCATCAGTGCCTTTCATAACTACTCATTTATGCTGTATTTTCTGGGGTGTGAAAAACCCTTCAAGTTTTCTCCAAACTTTCCAAAAGACTTCCCCCTGCCACAACAGCCAACTGGCATTTTTCAAGTAAGACTTTTTATTCCTAATCAAAATTTTAATGGCACTAAGTTTGATCTAATTGTGAAATAAAGGCAAACTTAGCTATGAAGACACGTCACAGTTGGATGGATTTTTGCAGATCTGGGTTCACAGGTTACACCAGTAACTTTATTTGGAAACAAGAAAGTTTGGTGAATAAATCTGCTAAGTAATGATATCCATCTCATTTCCCTAGAAAGTACTGGGGGGATTTTGCCTTTCCTGTAGGAGACAGAACAAATTAACCTTTCCACAAACACCACAAACCGCCCACAAAAGACATCAGCAGTTCCTGGTACAATACACCATTATGACCTTTGTGGGGCAGATATATGGAACAGCAAAGGCGTGACTTATTATTAATTTACACTTAAGCTGTGATTTATGAGAAAGAACATAAACACAGTTCATGAGTCAGACCTAGTGAAATCTCTAAGTCCCCAAAGAAAGCACAGCAATGACCAGAAAAAAAGGGACTTTCTAAAACAATAGCACCTTCCTACACAATACTTCCTGAACCCTATCCTTGTGCTCCAGACAACTTTACTAAATAGGGAAGGTATTTTACAGTCCACATACAGCCTACAGCTGAAATGTCTGCACTCAAGGTAAAGCACAAAGCTCTTCTCCAGTGCACCATCAACACTTTCTATAGCCCACAAAACAAAAGGAAGAAAGTAAACACATGGCACTATTCTCACTCCTCTTGGAAATGGCTAAATCTCCTCTTCATGGAAGGAAAGAAAAGTGGAAGGGAGACCTAAAGACTAAGTGTGTGAGAACTTGGCACCATCTTCCACCAGGGATGCGTGTTATGTTCCTCCTCTGCATTCTCCAGTAACTTTACCCACTCACCCTGCAGTTTCTTAGGAAAACATAAAGAAGAAGTGTTGACTGCCTGCATCAAGAGAGATGAACTGTCAGTGACCCACATGGTCAGGGAGCAGGGCCAACCACCACTTATTCCACCTACCACCACCAGAGATTGTCAGATACAGATGAAGATGAATTAAATTGAAACTTGCATAACTCTCTTTAAAATGATTTCTCAACTTCCCACAGCAGAAGTGGTGGTCTTTCCTATGGCTGATCCACCACTTGAAGGTGGATGAGGGGGTGTGAACAAAAGAAAAAAAGAAATGTTCCAGGTTGTGTGCTAAGACAGGGAATAGAACATAAGGTCTGCTGTTACTTGCAAACTGTTTTTTTTTTTTGATGAAAAATCACATTACTTAGTGAGAAACAGAAACTTTGGTAGTGTATGCTTTTGGCCCAATCTGACAAGCAGATGAAGTTCTCACTTCTCAGTGTCCATTACAATGAAACTGCCAGAAAGCACCCTAGCAAACAGAAGTAAATCTATGTCCTAAAGAGACTGCAAATATTTTCTACAAGCATACCCGAAAAAAACAGTAGATCATTTCACTTTTTATTCAACAGATATAACTGGATTAGAAAATCATATATAGTCCAGACTTTACCAAATACATTAGAAATATTTTTCTGCCTCTTGTAACAGAACTGCCTATCTGGGAGCAGGTAAGAGCTGAAGCCAAAGGAAATGAGGAACAAAGTAAGTAAACTAAGAAACCAGATAACCATAAAGAAAGTGCATTGAAGGATGAAGACTTTACCTCTCACTTACCCTGGAAAAGCTGAATGAACCTGGGATGTAAGGCAGACGTGATAATTCCATCTGGCAACTCTCTCAAAAACAGTTTCAGCAGACTGGCTGCTGAGTACACATCACCATCTTTAACGAGTTCCACCTCCTCCCCACGCTCGTACTGCAGACGCAGCTGCTCCACCATCTTCATGCTGCCATTCACTCTGAAGAGACCTTCCTGTGTCATACCTGTAATTGTATATATAAAGACTGAGCTGAACCACCACATCCCAGTGACATGATAAAACAGATATTCTAGTCTGAATAACACACATGTAGTTATACAAACGAGGATAATTAATACACCACAATATTAAAAAAAAATACTCTGTCCCCAGAAACCCCCTCTAGTCAGGCAGTTAGATTATGATAAATAACAAATACTAATGACAAGACCTTGAGGCCTGGGATACTCTTTTGAGAACCCACAATACTACAATGCCACTGAGTTGTCTCACACCATGAGAAATCAACTGAGACAGATATTTTCCATTAGTATATTTCAGCAGAAAAGGACCCTACAAAGGACTTTACAAAACCCATCAGTTGTTTCATTTTTGCAAGTTTTGTTTTCTGCCATACACATTTGGATTACTTCCAGCTTCATGTTCCAGGGTAACAGGTGCTTACCTGTGACCCATCACGAGGCAAAAACATCTCAGTATGTGCTGAGTGCAGCAGTAACTCCATAGTGAGTTCTGCAACTTTATGGGAGTAGGAAATCTCAATAAGCAAATAATGTATCATGGACAGCACAAAACCCAAAGGATTTCACAATGAAAAAGAAATGGTATCCATCACTACAGGCCAGACACCCAGTAAAGGAGATGTACAACACCCTTCACCCAGTAAAGGGGATGTATAAAAAAGGAGGCTTCAACAGAGGAAGCCAGACTAAACATACTAAATTGAACAGCACTTTCTAGGCATTTGTTAAGATTCAAAACCTTCTGTGAAGACCCTATAACTGACCTCTGTAAATTATTTTTTCTCTGGAACACTTTCACTGCAAAAATTCTGCCTTTCTAATTCTGTGCCTATAGACCTGCTTGCTCTTCCTCAGAAGCGTAACACTATGAGGATTGAATATGTATTGTTTTCAACAGTTCAGACATCAAGGAACTGCAACCTGACAGAATGCTTCCAGTCCAGGAAATAAATTCTGAGACAACAGTTTGTAGAGAAATATAATCTCTTTTATTGGACTAGAAGACAAACTGGTCTAGTAAGGGGAAAAAATGGACAAGCACTCAAAACATTTTACTTGACTAATATGACATACTGCTGTCAGAGTTTGTATTCCTGCATTCACAACAAAATGCATTTTCATGTGACATGCTGTGCTGCCATCTCGAGGGCAGAACACACCTCATCTGAATAGAGATTTTCAGTTTTGCAGTACTAGGTGAGCAAAGGCCGCAGCCCCCACACAGATCAAATTCCCTCCCCCTCTGTCACCCATTTATGGAAATAAAGAGAGGCTAGAACATCCTGAAAACAGTAATTAGAAACTACTAAATACAGCACAGGGAAATTCAGCTTCATCTATAAATTTGGAATTAGGCAGCTAAATGCAAACAGTTTAAGGATGTAGCT
The DNA here is from genome assembly GCF_022539315.1 of Serinus canaria. Taxonomy (NCBI): domain Eukaryota; kingdom Metazoa; phylum Chordata; class Aves; order Passeriformes; family Fringillidae; genus Serinus; species Serinus canaria. The sequence goes on from NC_066317.1 coordinate 18,413,455, forward strand.
GCCCAACAGGCAGCTCAGCCTGGGTGTCTGGGCCTTTGTTAAAAATTGTGTTAGGTTTGTTTTTGTGAATTAATGGCAACGTTAACTGTGAAGGCCAATTAACTTTGCCATTAATTCACAAAAACAAACCTAACACAGACACAGGACACTAATTTCAACAACTTTCCATATGAGAGGGTATCTTTGAGATCTTGCTTGCATTTTTGAGAAAAAGAATAGCCTTTATCTTTATTGGGGCCAGATAATCAACTTGGCATTCAGAAGCCCAGCTAATCTCACTTCAGAGTAGAAGACTTGGCTTGTTTAGTCCATATTTGGGACACAGTCGTGTGGAATCTTTTTATGGAACACAGAGCACAGCCCACAACTTGCAGTCAAGAGTGTCTGTCAGTTTCTGGTTTTGATTAAACCCTAAATGATGGAAAGCTTTTTCCATTCTTTCTCTTCCAGTGTCCAAGCAGGCCACTTTTATGCAGGCTGAAGTGCATCAAGGAAGAGGCTGCTGTGTAAAGGTAGGATGATGAAATTTGTACTGTTACCTTAATCCAAGCTAATTTTCAAAACATGTTTGCATCTATGAGCTTCTGAGGATCTACCAAGATACAGTCATAGAATCTAAGCCTCTACAGCTGGATTATCATTATTGAATAGCTAAAAGAAAACCTTAGGGTAAAACCAGATACAGCTCCTTAGAAGATGGCATTACCACCACAAAACCTTTTCCACTGCTGACCAAATGCCATACAAGACATCTGTGCACCAGTGGTGCTCTAGGCTTCTGCAAGGAGACATATTTCAACAACAGGAACTAAAATCCCATTAAATGAATGCAAAAAGAAGCTAAGAACTGAACACCTACTTAAGGGGATTAATAATAACTGGAATATACCTGAAAAGCTGTAAGAACTTGTATTCCTTTCCAGCAATATTCTCTGATGGGATATGTGTGTGTGTGTCTGTGTGCCTGTGACTATCTCTATACAGAAAAAGTGTTAGAGACAAATGTTTTGCAACTGGAAGATAACACAAACCTTCACAAATGGAATACATTCCATTTATAAACCGAACAGCTTGTTTACGAGTGTGCTGCTACCTAATGCTGTAGTTCACCTTTATAAACATGCTAAAATGTAAGTTCAGCATCAAGGCATAAATAAAAAAAGAAGCAAACCACATACAGTAACATTCTTTGCCAGTGGTTCATGCCACAAAAAACCCCTCACATTCTTCCCTTTGAAGAGCCTTACTAAAGAGAGCTGCTAAGGAGAAGTGACTCCACTGATCTTACCATGCTGGGTGAGGTACTCCACTATATTCCACACAACTATTGGGATTCCATTTTTGCTCAGTCCCTGCTGCTGGAGCTCCAGAAGACTCACACCAAACACCTTTGGACAGGTTGTGTCCCTGTGCTTGTTCAGTGGAGACACAGCTATCTTTTTCATATCCTCCTTCAATCTCACAGCTGATTTGCTTTGCTTAAAGGAGCAGAGAAGGAAAAAATGGGCATTAGTCACATTTGCTGCAGAAGGTTGTGTGGTCACAACACAAGCACATCCATCAAAACAGGCTTTTATGCTCCAGCATAAGGGTTTGGCCCCACTTAGTTTTAATCCACGGGAAAAAACCTCTGTGAAGTAGGAAAGTAAAAATGAACAGAAGAAAACACTAGAAGAGGAACAAGAATGTAGGTAGTCTGTAGGTAAGGGAGAAAGACTTTTGCAGACAAGCTTGTTACTAGAATAGCAAGGAACTGGGAGTAAGCAAGCAGGAGACTGATGTTGTTAACTCATGAAACACACATGGGTTACAAAAGTAACTGGACAAACACAAACAATCCCAATACACCACCAGTAGCTCAGCTTGGCTCCAAGATGCCTGTCAGGGAAATACTCTGGAGAAGGTTCACTACACTCTTCTTCCAAATATTGTTTCCCAGGGATTCATTCTGGCCACTGTCAGGTGAGATAAATCCTTATGAAAGATGTTCTGTTATGTTTAGTATCTGCTAAGTCTGAAATTTAATTACTGAGGTCTTAAGGTTAGAAAGAGACTATGTAATCTAATCACACATAACAAGGGGGGTGGAAAACCCACTGCACAATAAACCCTTAATCCCATAGATTCTTCAGGAGGCACAACATTCTCACAAGTTTTCAGCTGCAGTGACAGAGAAACCATGGGAAGACAGTTAATAAAACCCAGGGGAATAAAACAATACATGATTAATTTATAGGATTGATAATGGGCAGAAATCTTAATCAGCCTACAGGATTGCACCTTTGGGAAGACAGTTCAAGGCAGAGCAGCAGCATCACCCACCACAGCTTCAATCACACTGCAGGAACTGGGAGCCACTGCTACTACAGAGTTCAATGTCTTTGTTTAAGAAGACCACCACTGGCATGGTGCTTAAAAATAAACTTATTCCTACTGTGTTTCATTAACAAACTGGTAGTAGAAACTGTACACATGGAGAATACTGTATAGTAACATTAAAAAGTGCTCAGACTCTTGCATAAGTCTTGACACTTCACTGTGTTAAGACATTTTATCATTGCATATGTATATTATTTTATTTTAAACAGGCCTTTAAAATCTCTTCACTTGAGACACATTTTTATTGCAGTCTGTAAGCAGCATGAACATCTGCTATGTTGCTATTAAGCACGACTGTCCTTTCAGATATAAAATGATCTGGCAGCTCACTCACTTGGCTGTGCTTTTCCCATTAAAGAGTTATTCGAGGCATATGTGTGCTCCACAGTCGCAGGACTCACAACACTCGTGTGATATTTACGAAAGATGTTGCTTATATAAACATCAAAAGTATGTTTTGCTATTTGTGAAACAGAACCGCAAGATTGCATTATTGTGACCACTTTATAAATATTTAAAATGAGCAGTAGATGCAGCAGTGTTTGAACTAAAATTTGACTAACATTAAAATACCACATCTTTTTTAAAAAGACATGTTCCCATTCAGGATTAAATGAATAATAAACAATATTTATTGCAGGCAGACACATGGCAAGGTAAAAATCACATAGACTAGGTTAAATTCAGAGGACAGCAAAAATCCTTTAGGCAGTTTCTGAGCAGCTGCGATGCTTAGGGAGCTTTTCCAATTAAGGCCTTCAATTAGCCTCACAATCTTGCTCAGTTACAGGTTTCCAGCCTGTTTCAACATTTGAAAACCTGAGTCACTGAGTTGGATTTACTTGGGGAAACTCACTATTTAAATGCACATGAGAACCGACAGACATTTGCCGTGTCCACAGAAACAAGAGAAAAATTTTGAGCTTGCTTCACGATCTGAAGAGGCTGCGCTAAGAACAAAAAATTATGTGGTTATCCAAAATACACATCTAACCAAAAATCAAAACAAAGCCATTCCCTCAAAACGGCTCTGAAACAAAGAGTTCAGTGTTATGTTGCCTTATAGATGGAAGATCTGACTTTACCCACGGAAAACGCGTCCAAGTACTAATGCCCCTGTTGCTGATTTCCGAGACTGGGAAAGGAACTTAATCATCCCTGCACGATGCCGCCAAAAAGTTCCGCCCAGACACTTGGAAAAAAGCTATTTATACGCCACAGGGACGCACTTTTACAGCTCATCCAACAACTTGAACGCAGGGAACGCGGAGCACAGTTGTTCTCCGGGTTTAAAAAAAAAAAGGGGGGGGGGGGCTGGTACTAACTAAAAGAAAACCCCCTGGAATCGTCTTTTACGAATCTTCCCCTTTCCCAAACTAGCGGCAGCTGCCGTGCGGGAAGAAGCAGAAAGAAAGAGAAAGAAGAAGAGTGAAGGAGAGAACAGATGGAGTGCGCTCAGGACGAGGAGAAGGTGCCGGGCCCGGCCAGGCCTCCCTGGCCCCGGCCCCGCGAGGGACCCCGGCGGAGGGCGGCAGGAGGAGGAGGCTGATCCAGCCGCCATGCAGCCGCCCCCGCTCCCGGCCGCGCTGCCGTGCCCGTGCCGCCGCCAGCCCCTACTCACGCGTACGGCCAGCGCCCCGGCCCCCATGCCGGCTGCCGCTCCGCCCCGGCCGCCCGCCCTCGCTGCTCTCGGCGGGCGCCTGCCGGCGGGAGCTCTGGCCCTGAGGTGCCGCCCGCCGGCCCGGCCCGCCCCACAGGCCGCGGGGGGAGAGCAGCCGAGCCCCCGCCTCCCGCCGGAGCGGCCGGGAGGGCTCGACGGGGACGAGTCTGCTTCCCGGAGCTTGCCCGGGTCGCGGCGGTCGGAGCGCGGGCCCCGCGGCTGCACCGAGAGGCTCCCGGGCCGGGCAACCGGGACCTGCCGGGGAGCGGAGCGGCTCCGCTCGTGTGCGAGCCTGGGCTCGGGCAGAGCCGCTGGAAGTGTCGCCGCGAAGCCGCTGAGCCCAGTAACGTTAGCGGGGTGCGGGGGAACCGCAACCGCGCCCGCCCGAGCAGCCGGGGAGCCGGGCAGCGGGGCCTGGAGAGCGGGCAGCCGGGCCGAACAACCCCTCTGTGCCACGGCCCCGCAGGGCAGGATGCGGTGCAGCACTTGGCCCGAGTCTGGAAAGCGTGAAGCAGCCCAAGCATTGCCCCTCTATAAGGTTTTTCATCTAGGGATATGTTGGTGAAATAAGGAAAGTTTAGAGCGAAGAGTGGAGGGCAGGACACCCTCGCAGCTAGCGAATGCCCGCCGTCACGGCATGGCAGCGGCGGGGAGAGGAACTGTGCTTGCCCCAGTGCCCTTCTCCCGGTCACTGCCGCCCGGAAGCAGTGTTTGTCCTAGAAATTCAAATTACACTTCAAGCCAGAACTGGGGAGTTGTGGCGTTTGACTTTTTTTTTTTTGGTGGGAGGAAAGCACAACACACATGTGCTTATTTCTATTTCCTCTCAGATGTAAGCAGTGCTGAGCAGGGCCTGAGCATCAGGGTAGGAGGGAAGGTCTTTGGAAATTGCCTCGCAGAAATACTTGGCTCTGGCACAGGGACAAAAGGAAGTCTAGCCAAGTAGAGAAAAGGCGAGGAAGAAGAGCAATCTCTTTCATGATCAGTTTCTGTTTTCCTCTCTAAGCCACTCTAACCCGAAATTACAACTTTCCCAGTTGGTCAGTTTACAAAAGTCAGTTAGCATTGATGTTTTAATTTCACTTTAGGACTCTCAAAGTGAATTGATACAACATCCTCCCTCCTCTATCCCACTCTTTACTGTAAGACTCTAACTTACTTTTCACATGAATCACACACAGCCCTTTGCTTCTCAGTCCTAATTGCAGCTTCACCGGGAAAACCAGTGACGTGCTTCAAACTGCAATCCAGAGTGGGAATGATGAGAATCCGCAGCTCCTGCAGTGGGAGGGTGAAGAGTTCCAACATGAACCCACAGCACTGAGCAGCATCTATGGCATTAAGAATTTCATAAATGCATGTTGAGATGTAGCAGGTACAATCTCATTCTATAAAAAGCAAGACCAGAAATCAAGCTTGAGCATCTGCTTATGAGAGCCTAGAAAGTCACACTTTCTGTCAAGCCACTGGACACTTGTGGCTATGACAGGCTGGTAACTTTTCTCTGTAGTGATGAAGTCTTGAGAGAGCTGAAGGCCAGCATACTTGTTTCCTGTCAAACCCAGACTGAAACTGTTTGACTCTGTTTCAGAGTCAAACCCAGACTGAAACTTCCACAATTGCCTTTGTCCCCTCCTGATTTTACACAGGCCAGCAACCCCTGTGCAGGGCAGAGAAAGATTTATCTGAACTTTTTTGAACTCCACCCTAGAAGTAAATGGATTCCTTCCTGTACCTTCCACTCTTCCCACAGAGACATGTTTCTCTATATCCTGATCTTCTTCTCCTCCCTGAGGTGAAGCACTGCCTTTCAGGGTGACTCCTCAAAAAAAAAAGGTGTAATGAACATTATGTGTTTCTGGTGCCAGAGAAATCAGCCAAGATGCTGTGGCATTTGACTCTAGGGTGCATGTTACTCAGGAAACCTTCACTATTTTCCTGCAAAAAAGTTCAGAAAATCTTTAGAGAACAAAAAATCAGAAGCAGTCATGCCTATCATAGAGAAACAGAAAATTTCTCAAACCTAACAACAAAACCACACCTCTGTATACCTCATACATATGCTATTTCATGTTTTCTGGCTAAGATGTTGCATCAAACAACTGTCTCTTCCCTTTTCTCCTCTTGAGGAATGTAACACTACATGGACAGAACAACTGCAGGGTGAATATTTATGCAACTTATCATAGAATATGTCTAGATCCATGGGAGCTCAAATCAGAGCAAATGCATTGTGAAAGACTGGTGGAAAGTCAGTGAGACCCACAAGTTGTGTGTAGCTGCTTTTATCATAATCATGCCCACCTACCTTGGGTCACACAGTTGTTTCCAGTAGTTCTCAACTATTTATTATATTTGTGTAAGAGTAGCTCAATGGCTTTTTAACATGCCTCTCTTTTCAGAACAGCCAACAGAATAAATTCACTAGCTGAGATGCACCCCTTCATCATCTTCTCCTACTTCTACATAACTGCTAAATGTAAAAGCATTGCAAAGAATGGGCTAATCATGCAATGAATCAAAAAAGGAAAACAATTTTTTCTTGCCTTCCACTTGTTTACAAATAAGACATTTAACCTCAGATGTTGAAACAACATTCCCAGAGGGGAAGAACTGAAGCTGAGGTAGTGTTGGAAGTTCAAAGGAACTGCCTCACACCTCTTCTGTGAATGATGCAGTATGTTGCTTTAACCTGATTATTATTCATAATTTCCACAGTGACAGCAGAATTCAACACCCATTTCATAAGAACCCACATAAAAACAGGCTGTGAAATAAATGATTGCTGCCACCTCTAGCATCATTGACCATTATTCTGTTCCCTCCTGGCTAGCCCAAATAGCCAGCTGCAGGACTGACCTTCCAGGGCAGTCATGGGAAGGTCAGCCCAACTAAACATAGGGCATACTCTAGTGAGTAAGACCTGGCAGCAACAGGCGAGAGCAAGAAGCAAAACAATAATCCAGAAGCAGCTGGAAATTGCCAGACCAACACATGAAAGTAGGCTTAGATGAGATATTAGGGAAAACTTTTTACTGTGAGGGTGTTGAGGTGCTGAAACAGATTGCTCAGAGAAGTTGTGGATGCTCTATTCCTGCAAGTGTTTGAGGCCAGGTTGGATGGAGCTCTGAGCAATCTGGTCAGTGAAAGGTGTCCCTGCCCATGGCAGGGGTGTTGAAACTATGTGATCCTTGAGGTCTCTTCCAACCCAGGACATTCTATGATCTGGCTGAGAGATTAGTCTGTCACTGAGTAACTACTTCTCATCCAAAAAGCAGTAAGAAGACACCTTTTCTTAGAGAAAAAAAGAAAAAAGGGCATGCAATAAAAAGCATGTAATTCACTTCAATTAAGACATCTGTGCGAAGGTTTTGGAATCAAAATGAGGATGACTTTCCCCAGGATGTTGTTCTTGTAAATGCATTAAACATTTTAAATATCTAAAACTAGTATTAATAAGGGGTGGTGGTAGTTTTGCTTTTGTGGAAAAATCCATGGATACCTTGCACTTCTGCATGAAAACCAGAAAATGAAAGGGACTAGAAATGATCACATTTCCCTTTCATTGTGTTGTCCAAATGAAAAAAAACTACCAAATTCCATTAGGCAGCACATGGAGGACAGAAAATGAAACCCAGCCTTTTTGAGAGCTCTGTTACTGAAAGATGGGGCAAGGATTTATTGTGTGACTCTTTTCCAGAATAAACCCTACAGAAATGGCAGGTTGAATTTTTTATGTCTTCACATCACCTTTGCCCTTCAAGGCAGGGGAGGATGTAGAAGAAGGAGAAATCTGATTCAACAGTTATAATTCTAAACTAAGAAAACAAATTGTTGTTCTTGAAACACAATTTGCAATTTTATCAAGCCTGAATGACATTGTTCTGCTGCTCAGTATTATCTTGTTATTTATGACATCCCACTTTATACAGAATTTTCTTTACAAAAGGCAATATTTGTTAGAGGCAGTCATTACAAGTGATTTGTCTGAACATCAAATAATCTGAATGATGAGTCATCACAAGCAGTACTGCACAAGGAATCAGTAGTGATAAATAGAAAAAGAGGATTTATAAATAAATTACTTTTTATTGCAGGTCAACAATAAAAATGTACCATATCTACATTTTGAAATAGTGTTTGGGGGAGTGGGGGGAAGTGATTAGAACTATTCAAAAAGCTATCAGTGGTCCCAAGTTAGTGATGAAAGGATGTATCAGCTCATAACATGGATGATGAAAAATGGGATTTTGTGGGCTCTGGTCTGTTTTATCCTCCATTTATGTGTGCAAGACTGAGTAAATGCTGGCTAAGTGAAGGGCTGAGTGTGCTGAACACATATCTTTAGTTTGGAAGGGATGGGAGGCTTCATACACCAACACACAGAAAAGAGATATGTGACATCATATTTTATACCAAAACCTTTCAGGAGCTGCCCATTGTTATGTTACAAAGTGAAGCCTGTTAATCATTTCAGCCAAGCTGCCACCACTGCCAGCTAAACATCAGACCTGCAGATCTGCAGGGCCTTCCCTGGCCACATTTTAGCCTGGATTTCTTCCCTTGGCCACTTGGGACAGAACATTTGTAGATATTTGATGACTCTTGAAGTTGAGAACAGAAAATAAAGCAGCTTATAGAATTGATTTAAATGTCTAAATTAATAGCCAGCTATTATCTGACTAATCATTAGCTGACTAATCTCGACTTTGTGACACAAAGGTATTTTTAGAGAGAGGTTTGCCTCTACTGTTGCTGCAATGATTTAGAATTTGACCTGGATTTGCAAGGAGTTCAAATTGTTTCTGGCTAACTACATAACAGAAGTGTTTTAATTTCAGCAAAAATAAGAAAGAGGGGTTTTTTTCAGATCCCAGCATCCTTCAATAATATAAAATTATTTAAGAATTACTATATCTTGGGAGTTTGCAGATTCTAAATTATAGCAACAAAAGGAGGTCCCTGAACGGGCAAGGATCATGGAGATTCGTTCCTGCTGGGAAGAAGCGTGTTCATGCATGGCCTAAACTCGGGCTTGCATCCCCATCTTGTGGCAGAAGAGTGCAAGGAGCAAAAGGAAAAGCTCACCGTGGCCGAGGGTAACCCGCCGGTCTCACGGCCAACCAAGCAGCAGGGAATGCATAGGGAATGTCCTCGGCTCCGTTATTACTGCCACGCCGTTTCTAATCTCACACCTCATCAATATCCCTGCCTCATCAATAAAAGGGGCTCAAGGAAAATCCTGTCCTGGTACAAAAAAGCAAAACAACACAAAACATCAAAGCAAAAACCCAAACAAACAAAAAAAAAAAAACCCCAACCCCAACCAACTAACAAACCCCCAAAAACCCCACCCCAAACCAACACCACCCCACACACCAAAATATCAGCTGCATTCAGAACACTTTCACTTGGTGTAGAAAGTGTTTCCATCCCACCACTGTGACAGCCAGAAATGTGCTTGCCAAACTTTAGGAACAGCATCCTCTATTTAGTCCTGTTTTAGCAGGGGAAACCTGAACTTAATTCCACTAATTTCATGGACTGCTGCTAAGTTTTAGGTCAGGTCTGTAATTAAAAACCAAGTGAAAAAAACAAACAAACAGAAAATCCAGCAACAACAACAAAAACCCAACAAGACATGGGAAGATCAGAAATACCAGAAATCGTAACAAACCTACAGAAGAATTATAAGATTTCATTAGAAACCCTGTGAGAATAATGATGAGCTTACAAGCAGATAAGAAATGTTTATTCACTCTTTCTCTCCCCATCTCAGCCCCTACCTCAGGTTGTGAGTCAACCTTAGCAATTAAACTGTCAAAGAACAATAGTTGTAAAAGAAAAGAGGACATAAGTTCTGCCCTATCCCACAGTGGACTGCACTATCCTAAAAATTATGTATGGTGATACCTACACATATTTTTAAAACCAGGCAGGTCCAGGCAGCAGCTGGCAGGACTGCAGTGTGCTCAAAGGTATGTAGGATCTCCATGGGAAAAGATGAGTGTGGCAGCCTGTGCTGCTGTTCAGACACACATCTGAGAATGTTAATGGGATGGCTACACTATTCAAAAACCCTCAAAATTTTCAGTCTCTGTTTCCTGGCCTAGAAGACCAACATCATCCAGCCTCTGTGTCTGGCTACACCTCTGTGCCTAGTGCAGTCCAGGAACCCTGATTTTGATGGATTGAGACCCCACTAGGATCTGGCTGTGTATGGGGCAATGTTGTGTGAGCTCAGCTAACACACGGTTATGAGGCAGCCTTAGCCAGAAGTGAAGATTTAGGCTTAAGTCAACTGTAAAGAGAATCTGGGCTTGACTTTGTGACAATGTTGCAACACATCCCCCATGTTTGGGATGCTGCTGTTTGTAGAGTTCCAGTCACTCTAGGCAACTGTCAGAAAGCAGGGAAGAATTTCCAGCATTCCCCAGGGAAATAAATGAGGGAAGAGTAATAAAAATGGGAGAACAATAAATGGGGGATTTTTTTCTGTCATATTTTGGTAAAGAAAATCTCTTCAATATTACACATCAGAAAAGCTTCATCTTTCAGTAACCAGCTACACATGACAGCCCAGTTTTTCTTTCTTTTTTTTTTTTTCCCTGAAATACATTTTTTTATGTTTATGAGCTTAATCTTGCAGCCTGTTTCAGGAAGAGCTGGCAGCTGTGTCCCCACTGCTGCCTGCCTAGGGCATGGCTGGCAGCAGAAGCAACACAAGGCAGTTGGGGCCAGCTGCTCAGAACAGTCAAGATACTAAGATACTTTGCTCTTCAGTAACTCTCTGTACTACAGATGTAATAGCACTTTTTGCAATGAGGGAAATATATCCACAAAATATAGACCTTTGCTATGATTGTTGCAAGCTAACTTGGTGGCCTCAAAGATGAAGTACCAGCTGTCAAATTACAGTCAGAGCCATTCACCCCCTTTAAAATGTAACTGGGAGGAAGAAGTACCTTGAGCATGTCTCCCAACTCAAAATGTTGTGAAGTCCTAGCCACAGTGGACCATGGCTATGAGCATTGATTCATTTGTCAGAAAACTTTGTTTTTATTGGCTTAGAACATTGCAAAAAGTGCAATATGAGTAAAAGTTGCCTCTGAAGAGCCAAGACAGAGAGGTAACTGAAGTCATGTCCCTTATTGCAGGGTAAAATAAAGCACAATCAATAGGAGAGAAATGCGTAGGCTGGGACTAAATAAAACCTCTCTACATTTGGCGCTTTGTTGCCTTGACAATACAAGTCTGTGTAAATAACAAAAAAAAAAAAAAAGAAAAAAAAAAAAAAAAGAAAAAATAATTTCTGAGTACCAGACTGGATGGAGCCACATCTGATGCTGGGAAAGGATCCTGCCCATTAATTTGTATGAGCAGAGAAAACTACATGACAGAATTTGGGCATTGGAGACAAACCACTCAAGAGGGAATTTGCACTTAGGCTCCATGGTGGAAACATAAAATACTTGCAAATCTGACCCTGCTTTAGGAATTTCTGCTCCATGAAGAGTTTGTCATTCCCCACAAGGAGGGCAAAAGCCATCCTGCACGGTGAAGCTCTGAGGCCATACTGTGGCCACCCAGCTGCTTGCAGAGGATAAGAAGGAATATCTTGAGTCAGCTGTTATTGCCCTACAAGTTGGTTTTAATTATATTTTTGATTTATCAGGCCTTAATCAAGTGTGTAAAAGAATCATTTTGACAGTGAATGGCATTTTACAAGTTGATTTACTGCATCCCAGTTGAAGCCAGTTCAAATGGCCTTTAGAAAGCAACCTGTAACAAAACCATTAATTACGTGTTCTGGTTGGAAACTGCATCCTGGAGCCAAGAAAAATTCAGTCACTACACATTTTGTGAATCTTATTTTTTCCAGGTTTTACAGGACTACTTCACTGCCTGGAAGGCTAGTTCCAAGGAGAGATCTAGAGCTCAGTAGAGTCACAGCAGGAAAAAAAAAAGCTTTCACCAGAAGAATGTTTTTTCAGTAACATGTTAGCATATACCATTTTGGCTGAAAATCTATTATTTTAAATCTGAAACTGCCCCACCACAACTCGTGGACATTCCAGCCAGATGATTCCTGCTCCTATCCTTTTCTTTAGCTCAAAGTTTTGGCTGCAACAGGACAGTGACAGTGAACCCTGCTGAAAATCCCAGGATCTGTGATGTGGTGTGTTTCCAGCTGAATCAAAGAAATATCAGTTGTGCCATTTAAGCTCACTGTAGTCGGTTGTGCTTCATGGAAGGTTAATCTGGATGAAGTCAAGAGCAGAAAAGAACCAGTAGGATCAAACAGAGAGGAGAAAACTCACTTTGATATTGGAAAATGAAGACTGGAAACAAATATGATTGTTTACTGGTACAGTATAATAAACTCCAGAGAGACGAGAGAGTTTGTTATTTATGGAACAACATTAGCCAAAAGTGAAACTGGCCTGTGTGGCTTGTGAATTCCTTTAGGGTGGAAATAAAAAATTATTTAAAACCTAGCCAGGTTCTGGAGTTGCCTTTTGTAGGGAGCATTAAAGGCCAGAAACCTAATTAGGCTAAAGATGGACTATATGATGGGAATGTTGCTGCAGTAGGAGGCAATTCTGGAGACCCAGTAGATTTTTTTCCCATCTGTGGCTCAAGGGAAGGCCTGATAGGGAAGACACATGATATGGCAAATTTGGGTCACACTGTTTTACAGGAACTGCCTTTCCAAATTGATTTTTTTTTTGAGTTTGGGACTTTCCCTTTTCCATCAAAAGAAGACTTACTCATGGGAAGCAGACACACTCCACAAACATGCTCCTCTGGTCAAGGAGATGTTTCCCACTGAGAAATCATTCATCTGGAAATTTTCAAGTAGCCCCTGCACTAACGTTTGCTTGGATTTAAACCCCTTGGGCAATGGCCTCCTCTCCTTGTGTCTTCAGTGTCAAACGCCCTTGGCAAGAGAGATAATGACCAGGCGAGGGAAGCAGAGAGTGACCCAGCTTCTGCCATCTCCCCTTTCCATGGGCTGTCTGTGAGAGGAGAGGGCCGGGAGTGACCCTGGTGCATTCAGCAGCTGCTGAATTCCCTGTTGGGGCAGGGAATGCTGCAAAGATGTAAAACATACAATGAACCTGATTGGAGAAAACTCAAACATGACTTTGCAATGCACAAGCTCTTAATGAAATAAAGCTGAATGAAGGGGTAAAACAATAAATAACAATGAACTATTGCTTTTGGTAAACAAGCCAAGGGTAGTGTTGGGTGAGATAAGAAGGCATCTGAGGAACCCAGGCCATACTGAAAATCATGTAATTATTTGAAAAAAATAATTATATTCCAAGAAGAGAAAAAGTAGGACTTTAAAGCCTGGGCTTTTTTCAATGATTCCATTATAAAATTGTTCTATTTAAGAAGAATTCAAGTGTTGTCTGCAGCTGAACCCTTCTGTCCTGCCTGTTCTCTCATCCTGTGAGGCACAGAACTCTGTATATCTTGCGTATGAGGAATAACAAATTTTCTTCCTGGAGAAGATGAATCCTTTGTCAGGTCTTCCACATTTTTGCCACCGACAAGTCCTTAAGGAAATGTTGTTCAACAAGCTTGAGTTAGCAGAGAATCCAGCTCAGCCCTTTCACAAAGCTTTTTAAGAGCTTGATTATCAGCAAGATGTGCAGGGAGTGCTCAGCCACATTCATTTCACGGTCTCAAACTGCCCAGAGCTCAGGAGGTCTGAGTACAGTGCATAATTTTGGTTTGTACCCCAGCTCCTTTGCAATGTCAGCTAGCCAAAAAGTAAAAGAATCATGCATAGACACACACAGAGTGTTCTTCCTGCTGCAGAAAGAAAGGGTTCTCCATGCCTGGGAGTTTCTGTGGAGAAGCAGTGGAGACAGCAGCTCTACTCCAGTGTCACAGCCTGGCCAAACAAAAAAGAATGTGCACAGATCTCACTCAGACATGACTGATTCCTCTGATTTGTCCTTGTGGGTTTTGTTGCATTTTAGTTTTTTTGTTTGTTTGGGTTTTGTTTTATGGTTTTGGTTTTTTTCCCATGGTTTTTTTCTGCTGTAGCTGCCAGCTGACAACTGATTTAGTGTTCTTGCTGGCTCAGAGGCTGTAAGGTCATTTTTACTGTATTGCTCCCACACAGTGCCTAATGATTTGGAGTCACAGCACCCTTGCCTATAAAAGGGAACATAAAGCAGTGGGAATCACTGTCACTTGCTGGGCTTGTCCTGAGTGGAAACAGGATAGTCTCCATTAACAGATAATTATGTTTACATTTCACAGCCCATAGGGGTATTAAAGGTCATACAGGCACCAGACAAGGTCAATGAAAACAGCATAGTTTGGAGTAAATTAAACAATTATAAAGCCCAGTTTGCTGGAACAGTTGTATTGACCATGACAGGAGTGGAGCACCATCCCCATTTCCCAGTGAGGGTATAGATGGATCCTGCAGTGCTCTTCTGGCAAGGCCTCCATAAGCTTTGCTGCCAGAAGTATGAATTCAAGTACCCTGTAGATGCATATAATACAGCAGTTCTGGCACTGGGAATGCTAAATCAACAGTGAAAAGCCAACACAGCATCCAGAAGTACCTAACAGCTCAGGGTCACAGCATTGATGTGCACTGCTCACTCCTGTGTGAGGACTTCACTGTGCACTCACCCTCTTGGGATCTGTCTTCATGAATCCCCTTAGCGTAGGGTCAGGATTCAGAAGAGGAGAAAGCAGCAATAAGGTGATTTTCATGGCCCTGTCCTGCTGTGAGTACTTGCTCATAATTGCTTTTATTACAGAACACAGCACAGGATGGCACATCTCATCTATCCAGCCTCATGGGTTTACCCAATCCATGCTCTATTCTCTCCCTACCCAAACAACTTCTTCCTTTCCCACTGTTCAAAGTGGTCTGTGTAAAAAGCTCACTCCCCACTATCAGCACAGGGGTGTCAGAGAAAATTTACAGGTCACTGCCAATAGACTGAAGACATTTTCACCTGTCAGGAGTACAAAGTAGAGGTTTGGAGTTTGCCTTGGAGCAACTAAGCTGATCTTTGATGCCAAATACTTTTTACAGAGGTTGGCAATGGACAGAAACAGGCACCCATCAGGAACTGAAAGCAAACCCTCTCCTGAGGAAAGCAGCACCCGGGCTCTGCCTGCCAGCTCAGGACCACAGGGAGGAAATCCCCATTATCAAGCCACCCTGATTCATGGGTAGCCAAATTAATGACATGAAGGCTAACAGGTCCTAGGATAATTCCAATTAAATGCATTTGTGTTTAGGGACCTCACAAGACAACAGCAGAGGGACTGGAGAAAGGCACTGAGCTGAAAAATAGGCTTTGTATGCTGGTGGGGAGGAAAGGGAGGTGCATCATGGGGAAGCAGGGAAAGTCAGGTCTTGCCAAGCTCAGGAGATACTCAATGACAAAGTTTCCTCCTGTTGCCTACAGTGACCATCCAAATGCTTCAGCATTGCTGAAATACTTCACAAGCACTTGTCAGTGGTTTAGACATGTTGAATCATAGGTTAACCAGTTAATTGATGAGTACAAGTAGGATCCCTGACCTTCCCAAGGACTAAGGTTGTTAGTCCTTGTTAGTCTTGTTCACACCATCACTGCTGCCTCATCAGACTGTTGCTACAGCTAAGCCAATAAAAACACTTCAGTTTTTCAGTCAGCTTCGTAATTCATACTCAGACATGGTCCTGAGTGTCTTGTAAGCACTGAAATTTTCTTCTCCTGTTTCATGGTAAGATATAAAGCTGTCTAATCTTGAAATCCAGACACAACTGATATGTTCTTCAACTGCTTGATGTTTTTGCTTGGATTTCATTTTTCTTTTTTACTTTTCTGTTTAGCAGATCTTCAGACTACTGTGACTTGCTGATTTTCTTGTGGCACAAAGAAAATTTGGCACAAATTTATACAACACCCCCAATTTCTGCAGCAAAAGAACACTCTTTAATCTGCATCACTCAGAATTGAGGAGGAGCTTTAAAGAGGGCTGTCTGTATGGCTTTAACTTGACCCCAAATGCAGATGCATCATTATATAGTCCTTAATGACACAATTACACAGTATTTTTCTTCTGAGAACCCCTTGGCAATTTACCACATGAGGAGTGTTTTCATCTTTGCTGTTGAGTCTCTCCCTGAGCCTTGTGCTGGACGATCAGGCTGGCATATTTCCTGCAGAAGATTCAGTCAGAGGAACAAAAGGGACCAACCCCTCTGTTCCCCCCACCCCAGCCCTTGCCCTAAACACAGTCACTGGTGAATCCAGCCATTTGTTTCTGCCAGAGTCTAAGGAGCCTGAGAGACATTAGGTTCCTATGATTGTTGGCTGAGGAAGGGAAAGAGGTGATTTTCATGTCCTCCTGCAGGGTTAATATGCCTGTAGGCTCACACCAGTTTCTTCTCCTTAAAATCCATGCCCTTACCCCAGGTGTCCTTGGCTCTGCAGTACTGGAAACAACTGCTTTTTTCCTGGTACTCATTCCCATGTTGGTGCTGGCCATCTATAATTATTCTGCCTCCTGGCCTATGATTTTTTTTTTAAATCTTGCAGTTCCCTGGGGCAGAGCAGTGGCTCTGTGAATGCTGGAGAGCAACTAGCAGCAGCGTGAGAAATTGAATTCCTCGTAAAAAAAAAAATTAAATTTCTAAGTGAGACATCCTGTCCTGAAACAACAGAAAAAAAAAAAAAAAGCCAAACAGGGGAACAAGTAAAATTTGCTCTTCTTAGTAATAGGGTAAAGCTGGAGTGCATAATAAGGCGGTTCCTTTCCAAAATCAGGGGTGGGGCTAGAGCATCCAGGGTCCTTCACAACACTCTCTTTGGCATAAAACTCCCTTTTTATGGACTAGAAAAGGGATTATGACTCTACAGAGTCAAGAGGTCCAAAGTCTCATGGTATCCTGGGAGGGGAAAAGAAATTAAAGATTGCATAATATGCAGATTGCCATTAGTTTGACCTGTGCAAAGCACAGGAATCTTGTCATCCCCCAAAGTTTGGGCAGCTGTTCAGACTGTGCACTGTTGTAGTTTCCTATTTAAACATGTAAATTGCATTGTTAATAAAATGCACAAGGGCTTGTATCAGCTCATGATTACAGTCTGGGTTAGCTGATGAAGAGATTAAGTGCTTGAAGAGATCTATGTCTCCTTGTCTGGCTTAGTATCCAGGAGCATCCCTGCTTGTCCCTTGGGGATGGGAGAAATGGAATGCTGTGAAGGTTTTGCGGAGAGGCAGGCACTGTGGGCTGGCAGGGAGGATGAGAAAGTGAAACTGGCCCCCAAATTAGCTCAAGGTCTAACAAAGTTAGGTGGAAAGGACTCGGCAAAGTGCTGGAAGGAAGAATATTCCTGGTATTTGTTACCAAATCAGATGGGATGTTTTGGTGACACACATAGAAAAGAGGGCCCCAATAGCTTTGAAACAGATCTGCAGAGCACTGATGAGAGACTGCACTGGCCATGCAGACTCACAGCAGATTGCCTGCCTTGAGAACCGAGGTGGATGCAGTGCCTCTCTAGCATCACTGCTGCTAGGAAATGAGGAGAAAAACCTCTTTAGGTGCTCTTTTCTCACTTCTCACTAGTTTTCTTTGCCATTATGATGCAGATCTTGTGTCCTGCTATCCTGAAGGCAGTAGATGGTGCTATTGATAGCACTATTAATGCATATGTTAATCAAGTAAAAGTATCCCTAGATGAACCATGCTAAATGTTTGTGTTTTCCTCATGTTTATCATCTCAAGGAACCTCAAGGCACTTGCCAAAATTGAAAGCCTGCATTTTTATGTCAGTTCATGTTCAACCTCAGTGCAGCCACTCTTGTGTGAGCCCACGGGCTCTGCTGCAGAGAGAAGACAGAAGATAGCACACTGATGGTAAATGACAAAGAGCCTTGCTACTCCAAGTCCCACTGAGCCTTGAAAGAATTTCAGGAAGAATGATGCAAAACAAGCGAGGCTGGAATCTGGCAGGGCTAATATAAATCAAACTAATCTCTCAGTTTTACAAGAGAGCCCTTCACAACTTGAGGTCAGGTTGCCATCTCCATTATCTCTTGGGAAGAGCTGTTCTCAAAAGCCAGCACTGATTATCCTGTTGGCACATGGTAGCTACTCTGCTGCTTCTAAGAATGGGGACTTGTGATCTTGGTCCCATTACAATACTTGACTGTTATCAGTCTCACAGTAGCAGCTTAGGCAAAAGCCATGGTTCCCCGGGGAGGAAGAGATGGTGCAAAGATACAGCTCTTGCCGGAAACGATTTACAAATGCAACTGCTCCACCCTGAGAAATTAAAGTACATCAGCAGTATCACAAAGCTGACAACACTGATTTCTGACTCCAGATCAGTCGTATTTCCAGGAACCAACGGAACTCCTTTTGCACCCTACACAAAGTTGTCATTACAGTCACAATCCATGCATCCTAACAGAGATGCTAACAAAAGAATGGGCCAAAATACACAGCAAAGTGTCCCCAAGGATGCTGAACTGGCCAGCTCAGCAAGACACTCAGCAGAGTGCTTTGTGTTACCAGGCTTTGTGGAAAACATCTGATGCCTCATAAAATCAAGAGTCAAATTTCTATTTTTTGAAAGTGTCAGTGCTCATAGGAAAGACAGCTCCTTATCTGTGAAAAAGGTGCTCAGAGCCAAGAGGAGTTCAAGTTTTTCTGCACATCTTAAGTCTTCTGTGTTTTAAAATCAATGTTTCAGGGCTGTATACAGCCCTTTTCCAAATGCATCCGAACACACATCCAGCTCTGCAAAACACATGCCAAGCATGAGAACATCAGTCTGGTCCAGCTCCTGATCCACTTTAAAATTTCCAGTATTTTCTATAATTTTCCTTTGTCAGCAGCAATTCTTTATATTGATCTTTTGAATGTGTACAATTTTTTGCTCAGAGAAGATTTATAGAGCAGCAGATTGTGTTTGAAGCCTTCCACATTGATGGAAATTAAAGGTCTATCTCCCAAGGCTTTTAAATACTTGTTTAACTTTGGGCATATGAGCAGTGCTATTCAGCAAAGGGATATTCGTGTGGTTTGCACAATAGCTGGATAAAAATACAAGATGCTCAAGTGAAATTCATGAGATTACATATTTTCTTAAAAAAAATAAACCTACAAGAGGAATACTACTTGGCAACATGTTTTAGGAAGGGAAAGAGGACCTGGTGACAAGGAACACACAGTCCTGAGGAACAGAGTGTGTTTTGTCTCACTCTTTATAGGTTAGACTACCCTTAAATAACCCAAGATCCTGAGACCTGGAGAACTGGGAGGGGCCAAGTGTTTGTAAAACAGCTGCACAGCAAAGGACGTGGGGATCCTGGTGCACACCAAGCTGACCATAAGTTATAATCGTGCTCTTCCAACAAGGAAGCTCACCAAATTCTTCAAGAGAAATTACAAGGAGTATTGCCAGCAGGATGTGATCCTTCCTCCAGCACTGGTGAGACACATATGGAGTGCTGAGTCCAGCCCTGGGCTCCCTATACAAGGAACATATGGATTTACTGGAGTGAAACCAGGGGATGGGCCAGAAGATGATGAAGGGAATGGACCGTCTGTCATACAAGGAGGAGCTGCGAGCTAGGACTGTACAACCTCAAGAAGAGACAGCTGAGGGAGGAGCTCATCAGTCTGTAAAAATATCTGATATGGAGGGAAGGGATAGAGAAGATGGAGCCCAACTCTACTCAGGGGCTATCCAGGGACTGAACAAGAGGCAATGGTCACAAATGGAAGTACATAAAATCCCATTCAACTATAAAATGAGACATATCTTTTTTTCCCCTTCCTGTGAGAGTGGTCAAACGCTGGCAGAGGTTCCCCAGAGAGGTTGTGACCTCTCCATCATTGCTGGTACTCAAAACCCAACTGGACATGACCTTGAGAAACCTGCTCTGACTCTGCTCTGAGCTTAGGGGTTGTTCTCAACAGATAGGCCAGCAGCAGCTGCCACAGATCCCATGCTAAATTCAGATTTACATTAAGATTTTTCACCTTACTTTTCCTGTAAAATAAAACTTCTAAAGTATAGCAGCATGGCTGCTTTGTTCAGCTCAACCATGAAATAATGGTCATTAAAATATACTCAAAGTGAAGGCACTAACAACCAATGATCCTACAAGTGATGGTTTGTGCAGAGCTGACCTTTTAGTCTTTACTCTGTCTTTTCCAATGCTACTGTGCTTCCATTAGAATCTAAATGGACAGTATTGGTTTAAGTCTAAAATGCCTGAATGAAAGATACAACCTAGCACAATGGAGTTACATCTGCTTTCTCCTTTTAACTTCTGCCTGCAAGGTTACAGGAACAATAAAAACATCTGCTCTCCTGCAAAAGTCCTTTCTGTTGCCAACTAAATTGTTGCACTAAGTAAGGCCTGCTCCATAGTTTCCTCTTTTATCACAAAAGCAGCAGATGCATTTTAAACTTGCAGCATAAGCCAGTGAAACTCCTGGAACACTTATGGTTCCTCTAGTGCAGGCTGAGTCATATTAGCACCAAGGTGCTGGGAAGCCTGAAACGCTCTTAGAAATATTGACTCTGTTGGTGAATCAAAGACTGAGTTATCCAGGTCTGACTAATTGTCAGTCTTCTGCAGACAGAGGAGATTGGCTGACCTCCCTCACCATTCAGGGGAAGTGTTTAAATGATCAAATAACACAAAATTGCAGAAAAGAAAAAAAGGAAGTTTGCTGTGGAAAAGAACCGAGTATTACTATTTGACAGACTTTAATGACTACCATCAAACTCATTTCAGCCATATTCCAGTCATGTCAGTTCAGTTCAGACCTTAATTCTAATGTCTTCCTGGTTTTGTGGTGGGCTTGGAAGTACAAGGTTCACAGTTGGAATCTGATCTTAAGGGTCTTTTTCAACCTAAATGACTCCATAGTCTATAGTATAATAACAAATGCACACATACACTATTATTGTCAGTGCTAAAGTTTTTGCAGCAGCAAAAGCACCAAACTAGTATCTGGGCAAGCCTTGCATTAGCAACAAATTATTTCAATCAATATTTACTTTGCCAAGAATCAAACCCAGGAAGATCTACAGATCAAGGGAAAACAAGAAATGCTGGTAATGTGTGCAGAAAAGCCAGTCACTTGGGTACCATATGAACAGTTTCATTTTCCCATTAGGAACTAACACAGGAGTCATCCACCACTACTTTGTGCAGTTGCTCATGATTTTGGTATCCTAGAGCCACAGAAACCAGATGCTCCAAACAGCAGCTCTCGCTCCTACCCTATGGAGATGATCATTCTACAAAGAGGAGACTTCATCTGGTACCAGCCATACTGTTTTCTTGTTTGGAATCTAAAGCAGTGTTGAGATCAAGTCAGTAAAATTGGTTTTCTCAGGCCTTGGAGGTTACAGGCTAAAATTTGAGTTGCTGTTTTAAGCTACCTTTCACTTTAGGAAGTACTTATTGCTGTGAACACTGTCCTCCTTTTCCACTTAGTTCAAAAGAAAGGTGAAAATTTGGAAACATTTCTGCCAGGTTTAGTTTGTTTTTTTTTTTTTTCTCCCTTCTGCATTCCCAGCGATAGAAATGAACCAGAACAAAAGGAAGGGCCAGGCTGAGCCCCTCTCTTGCAGTTGGCACACAAACACTCTCATTAACCAAATGCATTGTAGCCTGACTGCTGACAACACAGAGCAGGAGCTGAATCACAGCTGAGCAGGGCTAGACAGAGCCTGAGTTTGATGTAGAAGACATTTTTGGAGTCAGTCCAGCAACACAAAACCTCTTTTCTAACTCTGCATGTCAGGAGTTAACAGTCTGAGAGGAGCAACCTGCCAGGTACTAAATGAGAACACTGCTGAGGCTCACAATAGAAAACCAACAAAACTTCTGATCAGTACAAAAATACCATCACTGGAGGTTTTTACTCCTTGTTGATTTGTCTTAGAAAGTTTTTACCTAATTTTCAGCTGGTCATTTCTATAGAAAAAAAAAAAAAATCTATAGAAGTTTCCTACAGTGAATGAAGCAGAATTTAGAGAAGCATTACAGAGCCCACATGTCATCCTTTCACAGACTACAAATAGTGATTTGACAGTGTTTGAAGTGTTCAAAGTGGTTTTGCTGTTACACATACAGTATTTTAGTTTATAATCCTAATTATAAGTTTCCAAATCACTTACCTAGTTGCAAAAAAATCCTAGAGGAATAAAAGACAGAAAACAGAGGTAAATAGTTTACATGTGTTGTCATGAAGATTATGGCATTTTTGGTGATGTTTCAAATATTTCAGATAGGCAGTACTGACACATTTATTCAATGGAAAACAAAATAGGAATAGCTCAGATTATTACTTTATATACCCATTGTACACACTTTCCACTGAACCATGAAGTTAATCTCTTCTTACCAACGCTGATTTATTACCACTTTTGCCTGCAAGAGCATATGTATAAAACATTACATCACAGTAATATTTGCCCTTTCTACAGCCAAACCAAGGGCCAAAATACCCGGTATGGATAACACTGACCTCCCACAGCTGCTCTCAGGTATTGATGTTATGTGGACAAAAAGAGAATGAGTGGGGAGTGAGCAGAACCTCTATATCCTTGGAGAGCTTTTGCATCAATCATTTCACAATTTTAAAAGACAAATGTTTAAAAATTAGCAATGGAAGTGTTTACACTCCCAGCCCACTGCAGCCAGTGTCTCTGTGGCACAGTAGGTAGGAGGAAGCTCAGCATAAAAGCTCTTGGAATGTGCATGTAAAAAGGGATAGTATTTCATGAAGTTAAAACATTGCCTCAAAATGCTGCTGGAACAGCACAGCTCTTGTTTCCAGGATTGGAGGGAATATTGAAGCACCACCAGATTGCATCTATAGAAAATTTTAGCAGTTCTTGATATCTTGTTTATGTAACTCATTTACCCATGGCTAGAAAGAAGAGTTCTTAAACAACTGGCAGTTGCTTAACGTTTTCCTGGACTGACTGGTTTGGTAGCATTTGCATTCTGCAGTCCAATCATAACTTCTTCCACTAAGAAACCCACCAACCTCTGTCTGCTTGATTTGTGTAAGAGATTCTATACATATGGTCTAGTTCAAATAGAAGTAAGAGGACTTTTAAATCCTGCAAACCTTGGCATTAAAGCTAAATATGTCTTAAAATCCTTCTTGGACCAGACTTGAAAGCCTGTGGAAATATTTAGGAAAATCATGTTGATGGTAAAATAACCTAAGCCATCAGGAAGGAGTAAAGAGTCCAATTTGGTGATAATGAGAGAAGGTCTGAGCTCTGTTTATACTGTTTAACTCTATTGAGTTAAAATCATAAGAGACTTTTAATTTTGCTCTGGGTTTCTCTATCAGAATAAAACATTTTGTGTGGTTTCAAAGGCACTTCAGATACAATAGTGGACAGGCAGTGCTGATAGATGGCTCCTGTGCTATTACAGGACATCTCTCACACACATACCTGGACTGTTTCTCACTGCTGTTTCTTTAAAGATGACAGACATGTTCTCATTCAGAAAGGCTGTCTATTTATATAATCCCCTTAACACAGCTTCCTTCACTGCTCTGTAGAAGCTTTATCCAAACAGGAAGGAGGCCAGTGTAATCTGAAGGATGCTTTGAAATGAAATTATGAATTCAGGCATGTCTGCTGGGAAGGCACAGGGGGCACATGGCTAATCCAATCCATGAGTATTGTTCCCAGTTAGCTTAGCCATGCGATTTTTAGCTGGGGACACCAATGCACTTTGCCAGAAACAATGCACTCAAAGTGGCATCTATATACCTAATGGTTTATAAACATGTTCTAAGAAATTAACATCAAGAAAGAAAATGTGCTGGGGGCCTGCTGCTGCTGTCCAGGAGACTGCAGCGAAGAAGGAGGATGGAGTGAACAGCAGATAGCCTTCTTGAGTCAACACTGTCCCAGCAGAAAGAGGTGTGTGTGCTTGACACATCTAAAGACAAGAGTGTCACAACATGCCCAGTCACCAGAGTAACCCCTTATTTGTCAGTCAGGGGTGTTGCCCCACTCTGAGCTTCATGGTGGATGTGGAGGTGTCTGAGGGGTCCTCAGGGACCACAGGGATGCCTTTTTGCTCTGGGACTCAAATCCAGCCTGCTGCTGGAGGAATGCATTACCCAGACGTTGTGTTGCTACCCACTGGCTCAGTCTGCAAACACAGCAGGACAGACACTTGAAGACTTGCCCTGCAGGATGCTACTTGCAAGGTATCCTGCTTTTTAGCTGGGCCTCAAAGTTAGCATATACTTGGTTCTGATGGGTTTTTTTTCTGCTGGGAATTTAGAGGGAAAGACAACATGCTCCTCAAGGGAAAAAAAATCTTCTGAAATCAATATAATTATAACATATAATACTGAGCAAAATGTTTGGGTCACCCCTCTTGTATCCATTTCTGGCCTTTTAAGGCCCTACCTGCCAGAAAGAATAACATTACAAATTAATCTAAATGCAGTTGTCTGAGACCTCAGTTTCAGCATAGTGAAATGCTGCCTGGTGAAAGTGATGGGCTTGCTGTTACTTCTGCCCTCCTTAAAATTGCTGTTTTCATAGTACAGTTTCACTGCAAGACATTTATTCTTTATAAAGATTTGGCAAATAGGAGCAAAACTAGGTATTAGAGCACTGGAATAACTACATTAATTCCCTGCAGAGAATGGTGCAGAGGAGACCCTCATAGCTTATGCTTTAAATCCAACACTAAAAAGACAGTCTCAGCTTGTCCTTTAAAAAAAATAATAAAAAAGCTGATCCACAACGACTTGCCAAGACTCACTGGACTTCCTTTTGTTCTTCTCCTATGTCCCTGAATCTGGGTACATCTGAGGACATAAAGATATGCTATTAAAGCCTTAAGTTAGCCTACATTCACTCATCTAATTATTTCTACAGGTAACATAAGGCACAGCTAATAGTAAATTTAAGGGGAATTTAAGATACTGCTTAGAGCTAAGGCAGCAGTGCACTTTTTCCTTGTCATTGAAACCAACTGCAAAAAATGGACACTGATGATGAAGTAATGTTTGATGATCAAGTAATGCCAGTGCAGCGTGGCAGCATAGTTCAGCCATGAAATACTCTTCCACATATCATCACGGATGACAGCCACTTCCCCTCTAACAAGCTGAAGATCTGCTGTAAAAGACAGGAAGCTTTAGAAATCAGAAGAGAGAAACTAGGAGGTACTGAAAGAGCTGCCAAAGAAATGCTTGACCTTGAAACAAGGATGACTTCTCCTGATGAGGAGCTCTCTTGCTTCCACATGCACAGTCCTCTAATTGCTTAAACATCCGGACCCTGAGCACTCCTCCCCTCAGGGCTTAGCTCTGCTAATTGAGCCCATTACTCCCTGGATCTCAACCCGGGTGTAAAAAATAACCGGGGGACAAACCTGGAGCTTTAGCATCTCCCAGTCAATCTTGCATTCACAGAGACAGAAGACCCACAGATGTAAACTGAGTGTTTGCCCCATTCCTCCACCTGTTTCAAGTGAATATACAGGCAATGCCAGCTCTGCCTCTACAACTGGGCTGTTTCTTATCAGTCCAGATGCCTCAGGCTGTTATTAGCTATTATGCTATTGATCATCATTATCTCTCAGAAACATCTTCAGAGCGAGGTTTGAATTTGCAGATGCTCTCTGCCTCCCAAACCAGCTCTGCTTGAACAGACCCATGAAATCTGGAATGTCAAATGCCCATTACCATAGACTTTCACTACAATTAACCCCCTGATGAC
Source organism: Serinus canaria (assembly GCF_022539315.1). Lineage (NCBI taxonomy): Eukaryota > Metazoa > Chordata > Aves > Passeriformes > Fringillidae > Serinus > Serinus canaria. The sequence goes on from NC_066317.1 coordinate 18,439,276, forward strand.
ACTCGTGGTGAAGGGAATGAGCTGCCCTCAAAGCACTTCTGGAGATGTAATGTGCTCACCCAGAGCTGTGAACTTCCAGCTGAAAAATTAACCCAATATACACTCATGGGAATAGGATGAAAAGGTCATTTGATGGTGATTAGCAACACCCCAAGCCTTCTGTTCAGTGTTATTAGCAACCCCACACATAGCAGCTGTGAGGGATTTCTGTGCCTTTCTGGTAGAGATCCCATTGCTGGACTGGGTTTACACGGAGAAGTGCATGTGTTAACCAGGCACAAAGCTGCCATCAGGGCTGTGTGTAAGAGAGCAGCCTTTCCCAAAGCAGAGGGGAAGCAACAGGACCCCATGGCAGCAGTGGTTTTGGGCCCTGCATGTGCTGAGGAAGGAAATGCCCAAGAGACTCCAGGAATCAGAGGGAGCTCAGGGGACAGGCTTTGGCTCTGCCAGCTGGGGTTGTGAAAGTCATATCCAGATGTGGAAAGAGCTACAGCAAGCAAGAAACTCCCCCAGTCACTCCTGAATATAAACACCATGACAAGCAAATGACTAACTAAATCAAGGGCACTTCAGGAGAGGGTGGCATTAACAGCTCAGTCAGCTTCTGCTGAGTGACTCTATGTTCAGGTGACAGCAAGAAGGTCATTCAGGAGGAAAGAGCCCCTTTGAACCAAGCACTGTACAGCCTGGGGTGGTTTCCCTACATCACTCCCAATCTGCAGTTGCAGGAAGACTGTAGCAAAATAGAACAGTGAAACAAAACAACTTGGGGTGAAAAAACAGTCAATAAATTCAGCTCTGTTAACTCTGAGCATGGAATTTCTGACAAAGGCTCAGTTAAACTCAGCCTCAAGATGTAACAGTCATATGCCTAACCTCCCCCAAAAAGGACAAAGCTCACTCTATCCACAGGACAGCTGTCAAGATCCAGACCTTAGGTATATGGGGTTTTTCAGATTCAAAGTTAATTCATCAGTAGCTATAAAGGACTGATGGCATTTTTGCAGTCAACAGCACTCTGTTCATTAATTCCAACAGATAATCTGGCCCTTAGGGTTTGATTCAGACACAAATCTTTAATCAACTAAATGCCAACATGAGAAGCTGCAGATGCATTTGTAGACAGCTCATTGATTAGAACAGGAAGAAAGAGGTGATTTTTCCACATATGTTAACCAGCCATACCGTTTTATTGTTTTCAAATCCAACTCAGTCAGACCTAATATGACTCTTAAGAGGAAGCTACATAAACCAGAGTCCCTGCCCTTTAGTATAAAAGGACAATGCAGTGCAGCTGAGGAGTATGATGTGAATGATTATTCTCAATGCACTGCAGTCTCATTACATTCCAGGGCAGTCATCCGAGTCGATTGCAATGTCCAGAGCACTGGCAATTGCAGTCCAGGGGCTGGCTGAACTAAAAGCCAAAGAGGATGCTGAAGAATAGGTAAATGCAGATTCCCTCTGCCTTTCAGAGGGGAATTAAAGCTCTTAATTTTGCTTCCTGGTCAGAATCTCCCTGAAGAGCAATGCTGCTGTGCTCGGGTGCCCAAGGTTCTCCTGGAGTGCCCACAGTCCAGGAATTTTTTTAGTCTTATCAACCTTTAAGATTAAAGAGCAGAGCTAGAGATAAGACTTGCAGAGGGAATTCTAACTGAAAAGGGAAAGTAGAGGTAGGATTAAGCCAAAGGGAATCCATTCTCTGCAATTCCCACGTGTGATCTGAGGAAGAGTACCACATTAACATAACATCCCACCTGGCCTGGACAGGAGGGAGCTGTATTTTCTCAGGCAAGGCAAAAATCCCAGGCAGGGCTGGCTGCTGGCCAGCTGCCAGGCTGTGTCCCCTTGCAAAGGGACAGCTTGGCCCAAAGGCCAGCATGGAGGCAACAGGCAATTTGCTCCTTCAGGCTTCCCCCAACCTTGTCCTTTGTCAAGAATGGCCGTGGCCACCTCCTTTCCTAGTGATGCAGGCAGGAATGGAAGCTGACATTGAAGAGTAAGCAAAGCATGAACTGCTTGAGGGCAGCCTGGGCTGTGCCTCATTCACCCTTCTGCAATGTGCAGTGTCCCCACACAGCATCAGAGATGGAGAGGTGCCACTGGGTGATGCTACTGCAGGTTTGTGTGGCAGATGCTTGGGCAAATTGAAAGACAAGCATTGATTTACACATTCTTCCAAGGAAGCATCATTATTTAATGCATTTAATCAGGTTCCCAATTCATTCATTTTGTCTACTTAGCAAAGGGATGCCAAGGCTGTCAGCCTCCACTCACTGGAGATCAGCCTGGAGGCCTTTGCTCTCTGTTGAGCTCTGTGGGAGGTGAGCAAGCTCAGCTTCTGGAAGGAATTATTTTCTGGGAGATTGTGTCCTTTGAGACATGGAAAACCCCAGTGACAAGAAGGTCTTCTGTAGGTTTAATCATCAGAAAGCACTGTCCTAGACACCTGAACAGATTCTTTGCCTAATATATGCCAGAAAAACATGCAGACTAATTTCTGCACCCAGCTGACTGAGCTAGAACATACTGGTCTTGTGTGAAACACTCCCAAGAGATTTAGTTGAAGAATATTCCTGGACTCTGCCACTGACACTATTTGATATCTGACAGCCAGCATTGTCTCATACATTGCACCTTGTCCAGGCCATGAGGTGATGAACAGCTGGTAGTTTTAAAAACCCCAAACCTGAGCACTTCCCACATGGAAGAGAATAGGGTTTTAGTGCTTGGGCTCAGTACAAAAGCTATAAAACGTCCTGCAGTGTGACTGCAGCATTTTCTGGCTCCCCTGCTATCATCCCATCTAAGAGACTAGCATTCTCTTAAAATAGAGGAGCAAGTGCCTGCACCCTCTGTTGTAAGGGACAGGGAAGCAAAGACTTTCTCTAAATGGCAGGTAATTAGAAGGCTAAGAAGCCTCTCTCTCTGTCTCTCTCAGACCTTAAGGCTAAGGCTTGGAAGACCCATGCTGGGGTCATAAATCACAAGCTGAAACTTACCTACACAGTAGTCCCCAAAATTCCCTGATGTCCAATGGCTTTGGAATAGCCTACAATAAAAGTGGCATCTAAGCAAATGAGATGCCACAAAACTGCCTCCACAACTGACAAACTGGCTGCTTTGAGGGGAATTCATACAAGGTGACACAGTCCTAAAGCTGACCCCTCCATTGCTGGTTCAGCAGGCAGAGACAGCACTGCTCACTGGAATGAGACATGTGAGAGCTAAACCTTGGGCCAACACAGTTGCCCTCTTTACTATAAATTGTAGAGCAATGCAAGAGTCCTGCCAGGATCAGCTGTTTCCTCTAGATTTCTGTCAAGCTTTGACAGCTCATTAAAAGTTAGGAGGGGAAAGGGTTTGATTTGCTTCACTTAGAAGCAAAGCTTAGAGGCTTACCCTTTTGCACAAACAATAAAGAAAAAATGACCTTCACTCTTCCCAGCTTTTCTATGCTGCACCATAGCTAACAGCAGGGGAGGACCCAGTTCTGTGCACAATTATTGCCAAAAGTCTTTTAGAGCTTTAAAATTGATTCTCCAGTCAGATACTAATTTGCACTGCAAGAAAAGATTTAGAGCTACCTGCAGGTTTAAGGCATACAGCCACATCGATTATGCTGAAAGCATTTCAGGCAATCTTTGCAGCTTGGAGAGTTAACATCACATTTCCCTCCACCCTGTTGGAATCCCCCCACAGACTCCTACAAGGGCAGATCCACTGCAGGCCCTGCATGCCAAAGGTAGAGTGTGAGCTAGAGTTAAAAATCCATGTGACAGCATGGCTGGTGCTGGCACTGCCAGGAACTGTCATGGTGTTTGTGTGCAGTGTGTTAGTGTGGCATTAAAATCAATGTGTGCTCTGCATTCCTGCAGGAAGTGCTCAGTCCCTGGTAAACAAGGCAGGCAGGGCTAGGATGAGAGACAGAGGACTCAATAACTCTGCTCTATTTAAAAGAGATCTCATTTAAAATACATGGCAATTTCATGTATCTTGCCAAGAACATCCAAAATACCGGAGCACCTTTTTGTTCTTCTGTTAGAGCTTTAATGCTAAAAAAAGTGCTGACAATATCTTTTTTATGCAGGAAAAAGCTTTTATGTCACATTTCTCGAATACTCTAGGAAGTGACCCAATCAATCTACATCTGCCTTTTCTATTTCTCAAACCTCAGTCAAAACATTCTTCTCCCATTAAAACCAGTGCAAACAATCTACCAGGGATTTCTTACTTCTTTTTACAGCTGTGTCTGATGGCAAGAAAAAGAGAGGGAAACAGTAAAACTTCTGGGGAAAGCCTGGCCTTACAGAGTTTTGTATGCCTCTCTGGTAAGTCCACACCCTTGAGTCACTCTGCACTCCCTGGGCTGCCCTGGCTGATGGGGGCACAGACACAGCTGCTGCAGCCTTAGCTCTTTGTCCTTCTGTTCTCTGGACCTAACTCTACTTGTTCTTACTCTTGGCTGGCAAAGCAAGCCCCATACATTCAGCCAAGCATCTCAAACCACCTCATTCCTCTGCTGGGAATCAAAACCTCTCCCCGAAGCTGCACCTTTTAATTGCTATGCATTAATAACACCATACACTCCATGTAGCACAATATGCCCACATCTGAGTCCCTCCTCTCAACTCAGACCCTCCACCCTCTCCTCTTGACAAAGTTTCACAGCCCTTTGAACCAACCTCAGATAAAGGCATCACATTTGCAAGAATTCCATGTTGTACCTTACCTGCAGCATAGACAGTCTTGTTTGGAAGCTTTCCCATCTCTCCTGAGGGGGATCTTTAGCCCACTGTTATACCTAAGTGTCTGCTACAACTCACTGCATCCTCATCAAATGCCTTTAGGCTCATGGCTCCTATCTCCTGCTGCTCACCAAGCTCAAGTAATGAAGAGAACTCTGCCCCTGCTCTCTCCCCACCTGTTAGAGCTTCACTGCCTCCTGAGCTTAATGCACATCACCAATACACCTGGTGTTTGCAAAGGTGGGGAAAAATGGGAGCCTCCTTTCTCACTGTCCTTGCCAAGTCCAACCTGCCAAGGTCACTGGTTAGAAACCAATCTTACAGGAAAGCTGCTCAGAGGCTTCTCATCTAAATGGATGTTTTTCTTTAAATGAGCTATAGATCATTTTCATGCACATTGCAGCATGTTGGAAAACATGTCAATCACTTATTTTTGAAAGCCAAAGAGAACTGTTTTAACAATGCTGAAATGCCTTTGCAAAAGATAGCTCATCTGCCTGGAAGGTGTGGAGCATCCTAGGAAAAGGAGCATTTAAACCTGCCCATTCCTTTCTCCACAGAGCTTTCGCTTTAAAGCTTTCTCTTTTCTCTCAAGCAAAGCTCTGCACTAAGGTTCTCTTTCTAATCACACTTGTTTGTTGTACATGCTGCATTCTCAGGCAAGGACACTGAAACCAAGCCTCTTTTTCCCCCTAGCATCAGGAAATGCGGGAATTTTGGAGGGTTGGTTGGGTAGATAACCTTTTAAGGAAATAGGTCACAGCACTGAAAGACTCAAATAATTTATTCAAGCAAAACTTGCCAAACAAGTTAAAGAAGTATGAAAGCTCTTCTGGGGCTGGTATTGAATGTCTCACAATAACAGAAAATTGTGTGATCAGAGCAGACTGCCAGGAAAGAGCAGTGTGTACATTGTGCCACTCTATGTGTGCTTGGACAAGTAGAAGAGACAAGTGTGCCCCAGTAGAGGGAGGAATCAATGAAAGCATTCTTCCATTTTCTATTTGAGCCTACCTTGGAGACAGAAAGGATCAGCTGTGCTGAAGCTGGACACAACCTCCATATGTGCAGCTATTAAAAAAGCTGAATCTATACCACATAGCTCTCCTTTTGTCAGGGGTAGGTTCTACAAAAGCTCAGCAGAAATTAAGAGCATTTAGGGAGTGCCTTCAATTTTGGAGGCTCTCTCTACAGTGCCATCAATTAGCTTGCAGTAGCTATTCCAGCCTGTATTGAGGCAGGCTGGAAAGAAAATACACAAATGAAATGGCACAGATTTTCTCCCTGAAAGCAAAGGAATGTACATTATGAGATGTTCACTGCAGCTTTGACCATTTGGAAAGTGTGCCATCTCAGAGAAATATCCAGTAGAAAAAAAAAATAAATAGGGCTGCTTTTTGCTCCACCTGTGCTACCAAAAGGGAACAGGCCAGAGAACCTGGCTTTGGCTTTGCAAGGGCAGAGAGATGAGTGACAGATCAGGAAGAAGCTACTTATTCACATCCAGCCCAGGAAGGAAAAGGCATGTAGTTGCACTTAGTTTAGTGATGTCAGGATATGTCCCCAAAGCACAGGAATATGTCCCCAAAGCACAGGAATGTACATTAGGAATGCAAGGCCAATATCACTCAGGGCAACGTCCAAAAAGTGAGGAGCAAATGAGAGTGAAAAACCAACCACTTCACTCTTCAGCTGTCCTTCATCATCCACTGAGCCAAGCTGGAAAGGTGGGTGAGTTTGCAAGGGGAGAGAGCGACAGGACTGTCAGCTCCCAGGATAATAAAGCCCAAGATGAGAATGCAGAGGATAGTGCTGTCAGAGGGCTTCAGCCACAGTGAGTGCATTATTCCTCTCTAAAATAAGATGAGTGCAGGAAGGAGGTATAGTCTGTCAGTGCATAAGCTGTACAGCAGGAAAGTTAGGGTGAATACCAGGAAGACTTTCCCAGCAGGAAAATGTGTAAGCATGCAGAACTATGTCAGTGAAGGGAAAGAGATAGACCTGTATTAAAGGATATTTCATGTAATGAACCAAAATTAGAGCATATTTTGCATTTGCCTTATGTGGTTTGTAGGACTCATTACAGGGGGCTTACTTAAACTGCTCTACAGATTTTCACTTTCTTAGCCAGCATTTCTCCTTTAAATAGCTGAAGAAGTCACACCAGGTGCAGGGAGATATTTGGATATGACCTGAGCAGCCCTATTTATTTTCCATTTTTTCTTTCCTGCAGCCAGAAAAAAAGGGAAAGCCTTTCCATCAGCCTCTGCCTACGGCACAGGCACTCAAAGTGTCCAAAACCTAAGGGGAGCCCAGGAGTTCAAGTAGGGTGAGTAACCCAGTGCATGGAGACAGTATCTCCCTAGAGGCTTTTCCCTAGCTTAAGACTTATTAAAGTCTTAAAGAATTGTCTCATGAACTGGCAACTCAGTAGCTGTCCTTGAAAAAGTAAGGGACACAAGAAAGGAAGAAACATGAGGAGCTCCCAAACCCCAGAACAAGCAGCTTCATGGATGGTCTCACCTCTGCTGGTTCCTGGGCAGACCTGGTCTCTCCTTCTCACAGCTAGGGTGACACAGTCCAGCAGTTCCTGGCTTAGCCCAGGTGTGGGGGCTTTGCAGAACCCAGCAGATATTCCTGCACACCAGCCATTCTCCACCAGGCACTGAGGGAAAGGTGGGTGCTCAGTGGTTGTGCTCCAGCTGCCAGGGTGTTTTTCAGCAGCCTGTGAGAAAAATGTCCCTATCTGCTCCGCTCACTTATGTCTTTCTGATGTTATGTAAGTAAATGGAGAGAAAAAACACTGCCACAAGCAGGTTTCTAATTAGGAAAAGAAATAAAAAGAATTATGGAATTAAGGCAAAACCTCAGCATGAATGACCCAAATCCCTTCCTTGTGCTGCAATCCACAGCAGGCTATTAGAAGACTTTTTTAAAAAGAAAATCTATCACTAAGATGGCACAGCAAAGTCAAATTCTTTTGTAGGCTGGCACCCGCTTTCCCAAGTAGCTGATCCCACTTAATTTGTCTATTATAAGTGTGAAGGACTTGTAAGTGTGAAGGACTCTTTAGAAAGAGGTGGGCTTTGGGACACAAGCACTCCTACAAACGTTGCTGAAATATGAGTAACAATGGGGCATACCACAGAGTCTTAGAATCATCAAGGTTGGAAGACACCTTTAAGATCATCAAGTCCAATCGTCCACCCTGCACTACCAGGATAACTCCTACACCATTTCCCAGCACCACATCCAGATGCCTGTTGAGCACCTCGAGGGATGGTGGCTTCACCACTTCACTGGTCAACCCATTTGAGTGCCTGACCACCAACGTGGAAAGTATTTTTCTGATATCAAATCTGAATCTCCTGTGCCTCAGCTTAAAGCCATTTCCTCTGGTCCTCACACTGCAGAAGAGACCAGTGCCCACCTCACTGCAGCCTCCTTTCAGAGAGAAGGATGAAGTGCCTCCTGAACCTCCTTTTCTCCTGACAAAACAATGTGAGCTCCCTCCTTGCTGCTCATCAGGCAAGTTCTCTAGACCTTTCACGAGCCTTCTTGCCTTTCTCTGGACATGCTCCAGCACCTCAATGGACATTTTAAAGTGAGGGGTCCAGAACTGAACACAGCACTAAGGGTGCATTCACTCACCAGCACTGAGTTCAGGGGAGTGATCACTTCCCTGGTCCTGCTAACCATCCATACAATCACCATACAATCACCATTTCCTAATTTGTGCTGGCAACTTTCTCTTGGTTGTCTGCAGATTGTCATTGCTATTGAGAGCTGCCTACAGTGAATAACCTGCTATCACACAGCATACAGGTTTCTCATCAACAGTGGCTTGCTTTGTGAACATTTCAACCATCCACAGGTGTCCATGACCTGACCTTAACAGGCGGTAAGAGCACCCTATATTTCTCACCACTGAGGTTGTATTTCTTTAAATACTCAGTTGCAGATGTACGTGCCTCAGTTGCAGATTTAAGTGCCTACGTTTTAAAAAACATTGGCTAGCCAAACTAGTCATTTTATGGTTCTCATAGGAGCAAGTAATTTGAAATTTGCTGAGGAAATTTTCTTTTCCCTCACAATCCTGCCTATTGAGTGGAAACACCTGTCACACAGTGATTTTGATGGCATTTGAAGCCATAAAGGAATGGGAATGTGGTTTCTCTAGCAGATACCCCAGGATGTAGCGAGGCTGTTTGGAAAGCTCACATCCTCAGTAAATCAGTTGGTGTTTGAACAAGAAGCCAGACTTATTCTCTGTTTTTGAAGGCACCATTTCCCTGAGACTGCCATGTTACATGACAAAGTCTGCATCAGCCAGAAAATGTGCACTGGTCATCACTGGTTTGATAGGATGGTTTGATAGCTTATTTTCTGCACTTGTCCTTTTTCTGCTGGGTCAATGCCCTCAGGGTGAGGGATCTTTAGGCTTTTTCCTTACTGCAGCAAGGCTACAAGAATGAAGTACAAAAAGGAGACCTCAGCTTTCCTGCCTACTAAGAGACCTTGAAAAATGCAGCACAGACTGAATGAACCAAGCTGCCACAGGGAAGGACCCCACTCTGGCAGCTTGGAGACTAATGTTTGGCAGGCACTGGCATGCAGAAACCTTAACCATATGAGAAGGAATCCAGCAAAGCTCATTCATAAAATACCTTCTGCAATTGCCCAAAGGACTGGGCAAATTGTTGAAGCACCCTGACAACTACAAGGCACAAATAAAGAAACACAAACAACTATTTTTGGGAAAAGACTCCAGCTTAGGGTGAGCAGACAGAACATCACTGGTAGCAGAGGCACCATGGAACTGCATTATCTCAGTCTGTTTTGCTTCTGTCCTCTCATCATAGAAAAGTGTGTGCCAAGGTGGGGTCTTCATGCCTTCTAGAAGATAGGTACATAGATATACCATATCTAGGTACATGGATATCCCATATGTGTGAGTCAAAACACTGCCATGATCTGTTGTCTTATGATCTTTTGGACTATGAGACAAAACTTCCCTTTTTTGGGCTGGAAAATAGTTACTGTGATGCTGATGCTCTTGGCTTTGTGTGTGGTGTGCAGGCAGCTGGTGGGTGGTGGTGACCATCTGCCACAGCAGTGACACTGCAGGGTTAAAATGCTGCCTTTTCCACCTGGGCTCAGGGCGGGCTGTGCTGGCTGAGTAACGTGTGGTTCTGTGGCAGGGGGCTGCTGAAAGGCTGAGTGAATTGGTGCCAAAGGGGCAGCAGCAGCTGGTGCAGAAGAGCCTGTGCCCATCAGCAGCTGTGCAAAGGCACTGCACTCACACAGAAGGAAGCAGACAGGTCTCTCCTCTGGCAGGAACAGCACATGGAAGCTTTCACCACCGCGCTGAGCTTTGCAAGGTGCCAGATCTCAGGCCTGAATCCCTTCATAGCTGCTCTGACCTACACACACCCACAAATTCTGGCAGAATGTTCACCCTTAAAAGTCTTCCTTTTCCCATGTCAGCCTACAAACAGAGACCCAGAATAATTAAGACAGTGCTCATTTTATTGTACTCAGCATGGAAACCAGATGTGAAACAGCAAAACATTAAATTCCTAAGGGACTCAGTCAGGTGAGTAACATTGCTTTAGTATCACTTCAAGACTTTTCACATGCAAACTTTTGTTGGTATGTCTCAAATGAATGCCATGGTACACCTGGTAGCCTAAGACTAGCTTTATTTTGTACAGTACATCACATTCAATCATCGTGTAACTATAAAATTAATAAAGCCACAATAATATTAGTTGTTGTTAGAAGCCTCCAAGTTGGTTTTCTTCTGATGCTGGCTGACTCATGGCCACAAGTTTTTGAAATTAAAAGTTCAGATACACTCCCTACCTTTAATTCTGGGCAGAAATCCCCAATACTGTTCAGTGTCACTGAGACCTTTACTTCACAACTCAGACTCAGTGCTTTTATGTGCCACAAACACAAAAATGGTTCTCTTCCATTTTATGGAAATTCCTCAGGGCAGTGTCTAAACTTGCTTCTGATGTACTTGAAACTATTGATTGTGAACTGAGCTAAGGGAAGTGTCATGAGGACCCTCCAGCAGAAGCTGCTGAGAAGTATCTGAGCAACTTGTATTCTGCAGCAGACAGCTGCTGGAGACTTTGCAGGCAGATTTGTCATCCATTTCTACTCCAAGGAGTGTCAATCTTAGCAGAAAGCTAACAAAAACTTAAGGTCTCATATTTCAAATGGGGATTAGTTGATGTGATTCTGTTCCTAAGGAGATCAGATGCTTCCTATCACCCACAGTCTGTTTTTTAGAGACCTGAGAAGGAGAAGGATTTAAACTTGCCTCAAGGTTGTGGAAAATGCTAAGCCTCCAGCATTCAATCAGGAGGGCAAAGGGGAAAAATCATATTAGAGCATGAGTGATGCATGAGACCTGCACACATGTACTTGCCTTTTAAACAAGGACACACACATAAACTTACCTACATCAGAAGTTTTCCTAGAGGAAAAAATATTTCCTCTCTGTGTGATTTGGTTAAGTAATAACATCACTTTTCTTTAAAGAAGCCTAAATTATGAAAAGTAGGTTTCACTTTGCAAAATCTTCTTTGCTGGGATTTGATGCAAAATCCACACTATAAACTCTAGGAAGGAAGAGCTACTCAGAAAAACACAAAGCAGAAAAAACAATATATCTCAGCGTTAAAAAAAACCCAGTTTGGCTCAATTCAGCTGTAATACTTCAGTCTTTCTTTTAAACATCTACAGTGACTCAAGGGGGATAATTTAGGCCCCTAAAAGAATATTGAAGCCAGTTCAAGTTACAGGATTTGGCCTTCAGGTCACACCCCAGCATCCAGTGGCACCAGAGATATTTCGTAGTGTGCAGTATTTGGGTAAGGATCTACCTTCATGTCTTTGGGACAACTGAAAATACTGACCACTCATACATGCATCAGAGACACCAAAAAATAAACCAGCAGAGACTGGTTACAGAAACAGGGAGTTAGGGAAAAGGAGGGAAGAGTTTCCCTCAGACCACAGCCCTTAATTTCCTAAGCCCACAGAGTCTGACAATCGGTTGTCTGTCATTCAGGGCAGCCACTCCCACAAGCTGTGTGCAAAAGTTACTCTGTTGTGGCAGCATTTTGTGTTAATTTTTACAAGGTGTGGAAAGATAGACACACAACAAGATAATGGAGCTAATAAGTTAATAAAATTTGTACTTTCATACAAACCTCGCATATACTGAGCTAACTAATGAAACACTGGTATGGCACATTCCATGAAGTTTCCAAATTGAAAACCAGTGGCAGCCAATTTGAATTCCTCATCAACACTGATTGTCATTTGGATTTCCATCTCCAACTTTAACACTTCAACACAGTAATGAAACTTAAGAGAAAAGCTAGTGCTATCTTTAGAGCATTTATTCAGTTTTTTGAATCCCTTCAATATACTTCTTCAAACGGTGCATTTTACAAGCTCTTATGTTTTAGTGGCAGTAACAAACAGGTTGACTGCTTAGGGGTTTTGTTGAATCCTATTTGGATATATCTGTAAATACTAGCAAAATATACAGCCTTTGGAAATATTCATTTTCCTAAAAGACATGGGACGCCAGCAAATAGAAAAAGACATGAGGTCAGAAAAAAAGTGGGCAGAACAGATATAAGAATGGGAATTCCTCGTGAAGCACCTACACCAGCTTTATTTTACTTCTGGTTTAGTCCTTCCCTCCCCATGTTTCTCAGCAGTTTCTTCTTCTGTATTCAAAAGAATGTTTTCTTCTCCTGAAATGGAGAAGACAGATATGGCCCTACTTGTCCCTTCAGCTCTTTCCCCACTCTTTTCCAAACCAAGTCAGCAGAAATGAGGCAGAACTTCAGCACTTGTGCCCAAACAACACAAAGCTGGCAGATCCCAACCAAGTGCACACGGATATCACAGCCTCACATGAAATCCAGGACTATATTGCAAATTGCCTGCAATGAGATATTTCTTCAATTATTATTGAATTATATTGGCAATATATTGGCATTATAGTGGCAACACTGAAACGTGCTTATTCTCATCTTTGGATCTAGGGGGCATCTATGGAAAGCCCTCTAAGTGAATCTAGAAGTAAATCTTCCATTCTTATTCACTGCTTTTATTTAAGGTTCTTGCTACATTGGCCTTTCTATAAGATGCAACTGACAGGGAAGGGTTTCCTGACACAGAGCTTGTTTGCCAAAATCCCTCATATTGGGAAAAAAAAAATTAAAAATTTAAGAGCTATTTCAGCTGGCTAGGCAGGCTGAAACACAGGTTTGATGATTTTTTTTTTTTTTAATATAGATTTGCTCTTGGCAATGACAAAGTATTTTCTGTTCTGAACGCTCTCTTTATTAGCCCAAATGTATTTCCTTGGTTGTTGCCCATGCAACTAATGCAATGTGATTCTGAGTCACTGGGCAGAGAAAAAGAATGGGATGGTGGCACATGGATCATCTCCACCCACTCTCTGCCATACTGCTACTCCAAGTGCATTTTCATTTTTGAGACTGACATGACACCAAGAACAGCCTTTCTTGGCTGCTACAAGCACTCTCAAATGCAAAATATTTGCTAATTGCTACCCCCAACGTGGTTGTTCTGCTGTTGGTGAAAGATGTGTAGTCAGTGAGGATTCACATTGTCATCTAGACACCGTACACAGGAGAAAGCACTTATCACCAGTGTCAAACTAGCAGGTTGCCTAAAGTCTGCCCTAGCAAGGCACAGTCAAAACCTAAAATATTTTCCATGAGATGTGCTGGTGCTTATCAACTCATTTTTATGTGTTGGCTTTTGGCACTTTATTGCTTGGCTTCCAACACATGTCTGCGGGACTTCTGCAGCCACCAGACAGTGCCATGGACAATTTGCATCTTTGCACTCCTATTTGCCCAGAAGACAGGCTGAGCACTACATTTTGTTTCAGTTATGCCCAGGTGCATCCACTCAGGAACTTGTCCATCAGTGCTTGGCAGTATGAATGCACCGGTGAAATTTTCCTGGAAGAAAGGTCATTTGGTGTGGGAAGGGAGGGTGGACCAGCTACCAGACTCACAGCTGAAAGAAGCTGCAAGGAACCAGAGGCAATCTCTCATTCCTTCCAAAGAAGCAGTAAGTCCAACGCTGCCCCAGCATGCTGCTCATTCATTGCCAAGCCCAGTTTGGTCTCAATAAAGCACCCCATACCCATATCCTAGAAATATTATGCAGAGCTGATGCTAAAGGATAAAATTCATGGGAATCAGTGAATGAGTGATAGCTGTTTATTCTCCTCTGGAAGAAAAAAAAATTAGGACAATCCATTTGCATATTCAGACTGAGCTTATTTGTAAAGGGACAGTTCAGAATAAGCTGGCTCACAGCTAAAGCAAGGGGAGCGAGCTGAGCCAAGGGACACGGCTTCACAGGAAGACAGGCTGGGCAGCAGCTAGCAAGGGAAGGGGCAGAAGGGAGGCTAAAGGAGCAGCACAGAGCCTTGGACCTGGACAGGACACAGCAAGAACTGTAGGCAGCTTGGGGAACCTTGTCAGGGCTGACACAGACACAATGTGGGAAGAGACACTGAACTTGTTGACTAACCTGACCTAATGATACTGTCAATATTAATCCCACACAGAAGTTCACATGAAACTCACATCTCAGACACTGCTAGGAAGGGGGTGGGAAACAGCAGTACTAACAGAAAAAAGGTTGGAAATTTTCCTCCTGGTAGGCAGAGGTGGGAAGACGCTCTCTAATGTGGTGTTTCAGAATTAAAAACTCAGCACCACAAGTAGGAGAGGACTTGAAATAACATACAGAAATTGAACAAGGACATGACATAAAGCCCCCTGGTATATATCTGAGGAAAACTAGGAGTCAATTCAGTACTATGTTTAGGGACAACACTTTTCATTGCACTGGGTTAAAATGTTGTATCTTACAGTATTTTACTTTTCTGCTGGGGAAAAATTGCCCCCAAAGAGCTACTATGAAGGTTTGGCAGTTGATATACTCAAGAAGTCTGGCCTCCTAAATAACTGGGGACCACTTCGGTTCACTTCACAAAAAAGAAAAAAAAAGAAAAAATATACTAATACTCATTTACACAGTGTAAACCTGTAAGACTTAGAGTAAATTGTAAGAGTAAGATCTACAGAGTAAGTCAGGTGTGTAGTACTAGAGACAGAAATAAATTATCATCATGATTCATGAAAAATCTTTAATGGACTAAAAGTATCTCCTATTTAACTCTAGTACTCTGCAGGATTACAACATCCAAATCATCAGTGCCTTGCAGGATTGATAACTAAATTTTCTACAAACTGCAGGAGTTCCCCAGCCTCCCATAATGAACTCTAGTGGACAAAATACAAAGCTACTGGGAAACACATTTCCCAAGTTGAAAAATATTATTGAGAAATGAGACCAACATATATTTGAGACATTATTGTATATCATACTTCTGGAGAAACAGTCACTAAGCTACCTTTTATTAGCAGTTTCTATAGCTAAGTTCAGAAATACAGCAAAGATTGTCTCAAGATTTCAGTACTGCTGCAAATTTTTCAAGTTAACAGTATAATGGTTCATAATATAGCGTGTTAGGTAAAACAAAATAACACATAGGCTAAATAATCCGTATTTGGGTTTTGAAAGGCAGCAAGAAAAGCACCAAAAAAATGAAAAACCAGTAGAGTTGGCTAAGGACTTAAAAGGGGAAAAAATCATCAGTGTAACACACTAGACATAGAGGCTCATGGACTCCAATGAACTGGAAAGCCTGCTGCTATGGGAAAACATTACTGTGCATCTCTGGAGAAAGAAGAAAGATCCACATCACTTTAAAGGGTGACTTAGAACAGAGGTGCTCAGTGCCACAGGAGGCTGGGAGCTGGGGCTGCCCACCCCACCTGAGGAGGCAGAACAGCTCCCTGCTTTTTAAAGCCTTGGCAGGAGTACCAGAGAAAGGGTGGGCACCATCCTGCTGGGTGCAGGTCCATCTACCGACGCGCTCTCCAGTGCCTCGACGCTCACACCTGAACAGTGGCCACTGCAGGGGACAAAAAGCATCTCTCTCACCTCCCCTTCTGGCCATCAACATCCCACTGACTTAGCTTCTCCCAAAGAGAGAATCCTTCAGTCTTGATCCTCATTCTTTGCCTGGTCCTGCGTTTCAACAGGAGGGGAAGAGCGGGCTCCCTGGGGCTCACAGAGACCGGTGGCCCACAGTACCAACAAAGTGAGGCTGCTCAGTGATCAATGTCCACAGCCTGTTCATGGACTTGCCTCAGCACAGGTAACTTACAAACCAGGAAAGTTGTCTTCTGTTAGGTCTTTACAGCTGTTGAACCTTAATTCCACCTCCCTCAGCTTCCCTCAGTCCACCCCTTTGAGTAAGACCTCATTATGCACATAAATAAATTCCCATAATTCTGACAATCCCTCTGCTTCCTGCTTTATCAGAAGGTGCTGCTCTCCCTGCAGCAAGGTGGCAATTGAAATTTGTGCTTTTGCTAAGTGCCTAACTTTTCATCTGACAGCAGTCAAGGTTAGGGCATAACGTGGAAATACACCAGCTGTGACAATAATAATGGCAGGATGGAGCATGTGGCTAGTCAGAAAACAAAGGGAAATAATTTTCCACTGTTGCATCACAACCCCAATTACACAACCAAACAGCAGGACTTGAGGGAAGGGATTCTCTCCACCACCACAGGTATTTAGGCACCCCTGTAAACCATGTCAGTCTAACACAGAAGAAGGAGCAGGTCGGACGCAGCAATTAGGACGCCTAAAATTCTGCAGCATGGACTGGAACACGTTGTGCTGCCTCCCTTTTAGTTTTTTATTTGAGGATGTATCTGAGGAAATGGATTTCCGGGTCTGACTGTTCTGGGCCCGGATCAGTTTCTCGTGTTCCCGTATTTGTCTCTGTAAGTGGTTCTGGATGGCGATTCCCAGGGATTCTGGATCGAGGGAAGCACCATAAACCTCCCACGTCATACCTTGCTCATCCCAAACAACATCCCTGACGTGTTTGGACTGCTTCACCTGTACTTTGGCCTCCATGGCTGGGGTGGAATGCTTTTTGTTCTCCCCCAGGTTTGGCACAGCCTGAGAGGAAGCAGGAATTGCTGCAGTGTGGAGATCGTGTCCGGACTGCCTGGCCCGCAAGCCCTGTTGCTGGGGAGCTGCCGATGCTGCCACGGGAGGGGCAAGACTTGCAGGACTCACACTCAGCTCAGGTGTCAGTCCTGCCTGCAGGTTCTGGCCACCAGCCATCTGAGACTGGCTGCTGTCTCCGTGGCCTCTGCTCTCCTTTTCACCTGCATCCTGTGGGCACACCTTTGCACGGACAGCAGCAGCCTGGCTGCTAACCTTCAGCCCTCCTTTAGGATCAAGCACCACCAAGTCTTCCTTTGGTTTTACCACAGATTGATTTGGACTGGCCTGCCCTTGACTGCCACCCTTGCTTTGCACAGGCTTTTGCTCAGAGCTGCCCAGGACCTCCTTCTGCTTGGCTTCACTGTCCTTGCCAGAGAGTAAAGGTGACTGGCTGCTTCCTGCACGAGGGATGAGATCTTGCACATTGTTCTGGGTTCCTGGGACAGCATCAGTGCAAGTGGTGCTTGGCTCACCAGCACCAGTCCCAGACTGTGGTGGAGTTTGATTACTGGAGTCAACTCCAAGCTGCTCAGCTGGGATGGGCTTTGGTGGGACTGGAGCATCCTTTGACAGCTGAGCAACATCCTTGATATCACGGGCTGCACTGCTCATTTCAGCATTACCCACAGATGTTCCTTGAGAGGTAACAGCTGCAGGGGAGCAGGGGAGAACAGGTTTCGTGTTATCTGCCGATACTGGAGATGCCACATCAGATGGGACCCCAGGCTGGGTTTGGGCTGAAGCAGTCACAGCCACCACAGTAGATTTTGATGCGATACCAGGAGAACATGGAGATTTTTGTTGTGAGGATAAACTGTCAGTAAGCACAGCCTGGCTCAGCCCCATACTTCCTTGGTAAATTATGTGCAGTTCTTCCTTCTCCTCTGGAGAAGGATTCCCTTTTAAGAAGGCAGCAAAGATGCTGGGACTGGTGGAAGCTGATTTGCTCTCCACAGTAGCCACGGCCTGAACCTCAGCATCCCGCCATGTCCTGCTTACAGCTTCCTGAGTAAAAGGGCTGCTCTCTGGCTGAGCTGTCATTGTACCTGTCTCTCTGAATTTGGAGAGCTGGGTGGGGATGGGACTCCCAGGCGTGGGGCCCAGGTTATGTACAGGATGGGGACTCCCGTGGCCAGACTGGGCTGGTGCCTCGCTGCTCTGCACCACTTCAGTTTTATCTGGGGGATGCAAATGCGGCGTGTCTGCAGTCCCAGCAGACCGGTCTTTTGCCTCCAGGCTGGTCTGTGAGTCTCTCCCCAGGTCAGCTTCGGTTTGCCCTGCTGCCAAGGCTGACTGACACACAGCAGAACCATTTTTCTCTGCCTCCCTGTCTTTTTCCCCTCCTTGCAGAAGGTTTGCCTGAGAAGTATGACAGAATTGATTAACCCCAACAGGATCACCCGGGGAAGAATAATTTAGCACTTTGACCGCCGGCTGATCATCAGTTCCTTGAGGTTTCAAGGCAGAGTCATCTATCTGGGTCAGGGAGCTTGTTTTGGCCTGGCTGCCTTGCACAAACTGCCGGGAGCTCTGGGGGGCTGGCATCATCTCTGGCCCCTGCCCCACCGAGAGGGCTCCTGCGGCAGCAAGGGCTGGCACTGCCGGTGCCTGGATGCCCGCTAGCTGGGAACAACCAGCAGGCTTTACATCTGCAGGATGCCCCTCTGCAGTTGTGCTGGCCAGCCTGGGAGAAAAGGCTTCCTGCTGGCTGTCTCCATCTGTGTGGCACTGCTCACACCTCTGCGTGCTGGCAGCCCCTGTGCAGGTCAGGTCGCAGAAGCAAACCCCAGCTGAGCTGGACGGTGCGCACGGGAAACCATTGCTGGCCCTCCCACCACCGGGGGCTTGGGGCTGGTGCTTAGCAGGCTGCAGGTCTCCCAGGTGCTCCTCCTCTGCAGAAGTTGAGACCAGGGAAAGCTTGGCAGATCTCAGAGGATCTGGTACAGTCCCCATGGACTGTCTTCAAGATGTTGTTTGTCCTCAGCTTCTCCTTGGAGTTTTCTCGCTGGGCAGGCTGTCGACGACAGGTTTCCTGTGAAGCTAATCTGTTAATGAAACAAACACAGTGTTAGCAGCAGTCAGATTCAAGAAAAAGTACCCATAACTGATTGATTTTACAGTGTGAGGAGAAATACTTGCAGGCAGGGGGGGAAGTGAAGCACCCAATTCTGCCTGAACAAAAAAGACACAGATTTCAAGGACCTCCCAATTCTCATGTTGGGATGGAGAAAACAATACTAGGAACAATACTAGGAACAATACTAGGAACAATACTAGGACAATAGCTCCTGTGCTGTTGATACATTAATGAAAACATTCACATGCCAAGAGAAAGGGGAAAAAAGAAATATGAAATCGAAGAAGAGGTACAGACTTTGCATGGAAGTTACAGTCACAAAATAAAATCCCTGTGATCATATTCTCTAGCAAGCCACCTGTGGAAGGAAATGCCAATGTGAAGAACAGATCCCTAGGTTTGAGTAGATTCCACATCTTCAGTGAGCACCAGTTCCCTCCTCCTCTCAAGGACAGCCTTCCTGGCTCCACTACCAACAAGGACAGGGTCACAGGAGGCAACAGGTAAATTCAGACTAATGTGGATGAACCGAAACCTCACTGGTAAAAGGAGCACAGAGGGATCACAACCTGCTGGGTGATGCAGATAGAAACCAAGAGGAGGTACTGCACACCAGGGCTGTGCACATACTTACTGCTGTCACATTGAGATCCTCTGAAGTAATTACAAGGAAGCCAGCTTGATTAACAAATGGGGTACAGATGACCTAGAAATCAACTTAGAGGTAAGTGGTATGAAATTGAAAGGGGAACATCGCAGCACTGCAGAACAGGAGGAGTTCATGCCATACCAGGGAAATGTGGAGGAGGGATTTTAAACAGGTAGAACAGAGTAATCCAGGTTGGAATCATGCCAGGACTGCAGAGAAACCATCCCTTCAAACTGGAGGTGATCTCCCAATGTGTTTGCTGGCTTTCCAAAGGGCTGAGCCTGGATACTGCTAGAGATCAAGGATGGGATCCATGTCAGCAGAGTGGTGGTGGCCAGTGATAAAATCCCACCCTACTCTTCTTTTAAGCTTCAGGCTATCTGTGCTTGTTTAAAAAGCTTTAACTGGCTTATGCTGCCAGCAAAACACAGGTATGAGACCTGGGAGACACTCAAGTTTTGTTAACCTGATGACAAGAACATTGCTGTACCTGTTTGTGTGCCCCTGTCCCTACAGGCACACAGCAGGATCTTCCTTGCTACATTACTAGGGAGATGATGCTGGAAGCAGTGGTGCAGTCACTCAGCTGCCTTCCAGACCCTCCCTACCCACTAGCAAAATCAACAAAACTTCTCTCCAGAAAAATCTCTACTCTCCTTTTCTCAGCCTGGATGACAGTGGTATGACTTCCTTAGTTTCTGTAAATCAATCCCAAACTTCAGCATCTAAGGATACTTTGAAAGAGCAACAGGAGAAAAATGCTCAATGAAGGAAAATTTTTAAAAATACAGCCAGTCCATTTTTTTTTTAAGAAAAGGAAAGTGCTGCAACTTATTACTTATTCATTAAGCTTTCTGTCTTCTAGGTATTAAAAATTGATTACTTTTATACTGCCTCTTTGGGCTCTGTCCAACCACAGAGCTACAGGCTCCTGGGTTAAGCCAGCCCTGAGAAACTGTAATCCTGCCCCTGAAGGATCCCAAGTTCCTTAGCTGCACTCTGTCACAGCATCCCAGCATGACCCCACCACAGCTTTCCAGGAGGGCTAAGGATGGCCAAGCTTTCTGGGAAGTACTGAGTAAGTAAACCAGGCTGCAAACCAATGGAAGTTTGTGGCTGTCCACATGTCTTGCCTTCATTTTGTTCTCACTTTAAGGACAGCCAATATAGTCCTGAAGGAAGGACAGAGTTTCCATGTTCACTCTCTTGTGCTATAAACATCTCAGGGCTGCAAGGAGAGGAACAGATGGCTTTGGGTATCCATTGGACTAAATTCTGTTACTCTCTTCTTTCCTTTTCCAAAAATCTCTGCAAACCAAACCAGTTCATACAACTGGGCAGGTCAGATATCTTTTTTCCTTCTTTTTTGGATCCAAAGTTTATTTAAGAAAAAGTAAGCAAATAATGGAACAAAGATCAATCCCCATTTTTAGGATGAGGTACTCCTCAGCAAACGCAGTCAGAATAAATAAAGATGTCAGAGAAAATCTATTTGGTTCTTCACTATACAAAACCTGGCAAGGCAATCTGCATACAGGAGCATTATCTTTTAACTCATACCCACTCAACAGGGAAGTGATTCCTAATTTTTCAATGAAATGAATAGTTCTGGTCTGAATTCTGCATAAATTCTCCCTATCTGTGTAGTGGCTCTTCACTAGAATCACCTGAAACACACAGTTGAATGTCTGCCTCATATGGTAATTAAAAGAGATTTTGCTACCAGTCCTTGATATACAACATCAACAGAAGAAATTTCCCCCAGAAAACCTACCTGAACCTGTCCTCTGATGTGGGACAACTGAGCACAGTCCAGACATTTTGCTTAACCCTTGCATATGGGTTGGGAGGGTGGATCATTCTTCTGCCTGGAATGACTCTGCATATGAGTTAGTTTATGAGCATAAAGTTTCTATAAAGACTTTTTTGTCAAAGTCATGGGAATTATTTTCTAGACTGTCACTAAACCCTCCTAATGACAGGAGCCAAAGACACTGAAGTAGCCTAAATAAGCATGGTAAGTTAAGAAAATATTCTAACTTAAGAATTAATAAAAAAACAGAAAAAAAGCAAAGTCCTGTGAAAGAGAGCAGCAAGGAAGCCCTACAGATTACAGAACTGGAAAGGCATTTGTATTATTGGAATCTCATTTACGATTATTGTCTCATTTTTATTATTTGAGTCCTGTTATATAGGAATGAAGAGCAATGGTGGGACCTGTGGGCAATGGTACTCAACTGCCAAGATAGTGAGGATTCAAACAAACAAACAAACAACATTGCCTGCAAGCAAATACTTAGGAAAAACAGAAATACAAAACTCAGTAGAAGGCCAAAAAACACGTCAAAACAAATCAAGATCGCTTTTCAAGTTTTGTATGCCAGACCTGGAGCAATCATCCATAATTTTCTTTTAACAGGAGGTGAAATTAGTATCTCTACGAAGGTCAAAATCAATTTTTAGTAATAATAACAGATTTGCTACACCAACAGAGTTTTTATCCTTATTCTTGCAAAACAAATTAGCCTGCCTGACTGTGTCATTCTCATCTCAACAAAGAGTTCCGGACCTTTAGCAACAAGAGGTTTCTAACTTTGGCAAAGTCTATGTTTGGCTTAAATGGTCTGGGAGGGTCCCTGTGTGGCCAGCAGACCTTCACAGACTCTTATAACTGAGTAGGTCTTTTTCATGTGCTGTTAAAAAGTCCAGAAACCCTTAAACCCCAAGAAGTTTCCAGGCAACTCAATGCTGACAATGTAAAGAAACTCCTATCTATTTCAGTAATAACCAACCCCCATTATATAAAACAACACTGCAAGTGTTAACAGTATAATGGTTCATAATATGGAGTGTTAGGTAAAAACAAAATATCACACAGGCCAAATAAATGGTATTTGGGTTATGAAAGGCAGCAAGAAAAGCACCAAAATACTGAAAAAACAACCTGAAGGTTTGGTTTTTTTTTTTTTTCTCTTGCTTTTTATGAGAAACTCAACAAAGCCAGAAAGTCTGCATGTTTCATAATACAAATCAATAAATTTTCAGGAAATTCCTACATAAGATTCTGCCTTTCATTCCCTCTGGAAGAAATCTGAAAATCTGCTAAAGTAAAATAAGACTTCCAGCATCTCCACCTACCCTCAACCATAAAAACAACTAAAAAGCAGCTCCCAAAGGAATCAAGCACCCCTTTCCCAATTCCAGATTCTCATCACCTTTCCATTCCTTGAGTCCCCTAGTCTTTGAGCCCTCTCTTCAACCTTGTCTCTGCAAATGGAAGAGCTGAACACTTGCTCTTAATAGCTCTAATCTTACAAGATCTCTCAGATCATCACAAAAAATCATTATATAGCCACATCGGTTAGGAACAGAGATAAACATCTGCTGAAGTGGGAATTCAGTCTCTGTTCTCATTTTCTGATCTGAGGAAAAAGACAATGGCTCACTTGAACTCATATCAGACCACTAAACACAAAAACCCCATACTTTTAAAAATTTGAAATATACAAACATCCTTCTAATTCTGCAGTCAATGGGGTTTTTTACCCTCTTTTCAATGTCAAAGGGTGTTTGTTATCCTGGGTTTTGTGAAAAATTTGCTTTATGGGCCATTTTCTCCTAATTTTCTGTGGGGATCAAAAAGACTGGCACTACAAATAAAAGACAGCACAAAACAAGGACACATTCATTAAAATACCTAAGAGGTTGCCTGAAAAGGTAAGATACAAGATGCAGAGCTTCCATCTTTAGGTATGTTTTGGGATGCTGACAAGAAACAATTCACTGTGATGACAGGGAGGGAAGAGGTGGTGGGGATGCCCACAGACACCTGGCACGCCTGTGATTCCCACCAGAGATGGGGCTGGCATTTCAAGCAGAGGGTGCTCCAAGTCCCAGTCCCCCTTCTACACCTCAGGAATGCACAGGTTATAGCAGGTCAGACCTGCAGACAAAGCAGGAACCCGTGCCAGAGAGAGGCAGAGAGCAGGACAGCAGAAGCGACACGTTCAGCACACAGGGCTGCAGCACCCTCTGTGCAGACATTGAGCAAAGTGGGTGATTGTATGCACACCACAACACCAAATCAGCTGGAACTACCAACTGAGCCACATGGACAGCCCTCAGAAAGGGGTCATGACACAATGAAAAATGGAAATGGCAGAGGCACAAATGGGAAGTAAGTCCAACCACAAAAACAGAGGCTCAGGGCTTGTCCTTGCTTCGTAATGGTAGTAAACCGAGGAAAATCATGTGAAAATCAAGGGCAAGGTACACTACCATTTTCAGCCATAAAGAGATGGCTGCCAATCAGCCTGACACCTACTGAAGACTTATCTAGCATATTTGTACATGCTGAAAAAAACCACATTTTTCTGGTTGTTGACTCCTCCCATCTTGCATCTCTCTGTCAGGTACAGAGGTTAACTCTGCAGAGTGCAGAGCATGGGAACTTCACTTTGGAAGGACAAAGCTCAGCTTAACCTGCTGCCCACAACCTACAGAGAAGAAAAGGTGTAAAACCAGTCCTACAAACGGTACAATGGCCTCTGGAACTAATACAAAGCAAAGCAAACTGCTTTGCACCTTCCTTCATGTCTCTCAGCTTCTGGCAAATCTTAAATACATCCTACCAAGAGCCCTGAGCAGGACCTTGCCCCAGCATTTCCAGGGACACATGGGTACCTCAGCAGTTGCTCAGGGACAGATGTGTGAGGATATCTGCAATCAGCTTTTAATGGGCAGGCACAGAGAATAAAAACTGTGTTGTGATCAACCATGATTCAGCTCTACCGTCCTGCTGGCAGTCACCCTACAATTAGAAAGATGTCCATCTAAAGGAAAAACAGCTCTGCTCCAAGACAGGATGTTCCAGCTGGTGTCCCATCTGTTCCCTGTGGGCAGCACCCATCTTGCCCTGGCCAGGAGACAAGCAGCAACCCCCACATCCAGCTCTGGCACCTGCTGATGGGGCCCTGGCAGGAGCCTCTGCATTGTTAGCAGTGCTACAATGCAACTCAACCCCAAAAGCTGGGCTGCCCCTGCTGAAAATGTCATTGTCCTCTGGCCATGGCCAAAGGCAACAGGCTGCTATGTGCTGTGAGAGCATTTTGTTTCTGTGGGAGTAAGAATCAAGTGGTTATGGATTTACAGGTCCAACATGGTTTAGCAAAATTCTCCCATGTTTCCAGAAAGAAAACAGGTTTGCCTTGCACTCCAACACCTTAAAGCAAGAAAAAATAGTATTTAGAAGTGATAGGAAACACAGTATGGAGAAGATTGCTAGAAGACAACATTTGGCAAGGAGAGTGAAAACCCTGGTTAAAATTAAGAACTGTGGTATCATCTGCTGCCGCTGAAGTTTTGAGCCTTCCAAGTTCACCCCTTTTGCACAGATTAAAAGCCTTTTCCAGGAGAAGCTCAGATCCTCATGTAACTGCAGCCTGTAGAATCTCTCCAGAGAGCCTCACACATCATCAGAGCAGGGTGACATGGGAAGGAACCATGGTAGGGTTGGATGAGAGCCTGAATGTCCATCCCCTCCATGCTCTTCTCCCGGGTCATCCTGCCCCTCTGCTTGCCCACTCAGCTCACCTTCCCAAGCTTGCTCCCTGCTGCAGGCAGGGCCCCTGGGCAGCAGCAAGGGGTGCAAAGAGAGGCTCTGTCCCTGCACACCTCCTCCCAGGGCTACAGCACACAATAAAAAGGCGTTCTTCCCTGAGGCATGTAAGCATGCAAAAGCCCCTGCTGAACACTGGGCTTGCTGCTGAGCACCCAAAAGAGCCCATCAGTCTTTCTCCTCCAAGGTGAAAGGGAGGATAAATGGCTTTATGAAAACAGCTAAATCGAACAACAACTACACCGACTGGCAGCCAGCTGCACCAGTTGCATAAGCCAGAGCTGTATTCCTGGTATCCTAGGCCACCCCGGAAGGGAGGCAACACCAGGGAAAACCCACGAGGATACACCTTTTTTGTTTAATTGCATGTTTTTATGTTTATCCTCTTTACTTATCAAGAGTTTTTTCTTACTCCAGGGTCTGACCCTGGAAGTAATTTTTAAGGAAATGCAGCCTGACTTGAAGGGTAAGCCATGTTTCAGGAGGAAGTCTGCAGGCACACTCCTGACACATGGACATGAGAGGAAACCAGCAACCTGCTGTCCACATCAGGCAGCTGACTCCACATAGCTCACTGCCACTGCTTACTTTATTTATTTCAGCTTACTATTGAGTAAAAACAAGGCGTGGTTTTCAAGGAATGTGAACAGGAGGGTCACACGGACCACTTAAACACCACTTTTCTATTTGGTGTCAAAAGCAATAGAATTTCTAACAACCAATGGGAATTTTGCCCCTTACCTATGCTGCTATCTTTCTGATAAAAGCATGGTGAAATCTAACCCTTCATTAATGCATATTATGCAGCTGAGTGCACTTGAATGTTAACAGCTGACAACCAAAAGCCCTTCATGAGCTTTTTGTGAGAGCAATTTAGCAGTGACCAACAACAGATATATTTTTCCTACCCAACGATGCCAACATGACTTCATAAAGCAGAGTGATCATTTTTAGGGATGAAAGCATAACGTTGGCTTGTTGCCCATGCAATTCTTGCAATTCTTCTTTGTTGCCCAGACAACTTGCAACAACCAGGATGATGTGGTTGACACGGACATCAATCCACTGGAAGCTAGACTAATACAAAAATCACATTTCCGTGGTCAGGAAAACATAACCACTGCTGAGTAGGTGTGTCTTGGAAAGGGTGGCTTCTAGGGACAAAAGCTGTTATATACTTCTAACATACTTTCAGGCCCTCAAAAGGAAGTTTCCTGAATTTCATTAGGACTTCCTTAAGAGCATTCCCCCCAGTGCACTGCATACAAACATTCATCTGTGGCCGAAGCATCCACAGGAGCAGTTACCACCCTAGACAATCAGGTCTGATTTGCTGCTGAATAACTATATTATCAGAGCCCAGAGAAATGTATTGTAGCAGCACTTTGTATTTTAAAACCAATTTTGCAAGTAAAGAAATTCTGCCTTGGAAGAGCTGACAGCAGGATCAATGTCTTTTGCATAAGGTAAAACCCAAAAATTATAACGTTTGACTCTCATGCACAGTCTGAAAAAATTAAGTTCTCCTCATATATCATATTATTTTAATGAAGATGGTGGGCTCAGTATTAGAGAGGGGAATAGATCTTTACAGAACAGGCACCTGGCAAGGGGCATATCCATTGTCATTTACAGGCGTTATCCTAACGGAAAAGAACTACTCCCAAAGGCATGTAATTAGAGAAGAAGGATGCCGTGCCTACCCAGTCATTACTGTAACAGAAATGTGCTGTACTGTGTGATTAACCTAAGAAAGGCATGATGATGATCTCACCATGTCTGCTCTTACCTCCTGGCTATCACAAAACTCAACTCATGTGAATAGAGAGGCTGGCAGCTGAAACAGCTATCACCGTGGTTTTTTTTTTTTTTTGTTTTTGTTTTTTTTTTTTAAAAAACCCCTACAGTTAAAAATATCTTGCCTTCTTCCTGCTGCCACCTCAGCAATTGCTTCCTGTTTTTTTCACGTTGTCACTTTGCTCTGCTGCTGGCTGTCATTGACAGTAAGAGCAGCAAAAAGAACAAAATAATCTCCTTAGCAAACTGCCTCCTGCTAAACACCTTCTCAAAAAACCCACGAGAGGAAGTGCCATGTGCTGGGCCACTTTTTGTCTGATGTATTGAGGCTCTGCAGGAAACCAAATGGCTGCAGGTTGGAGGCCTTCCGTGTTCAGGGATAAAATCTGAGCAATTCTGCAGTGTCTTTACAATGACCGTAAATGCTCTTCTGAGGGCAATGACTCAAACCTGTGTGTCCAGCTAAGGGCTCTAAGCTGCTCACCTCAGTCACTCAAGCTTATGATGTGACCTTACTGTGACCATTAGATGAGAAGCTGCCATCTCAGCCTCTTATTTTTCTTCACCTGAGGTGATAACGCTTTACTGCGTTGAACCCTGACCCTAATGGAACTGGAGCACACCAGCACCTCATTCATTATTTGTTTAACCCATGAAGAACTGTATGTGGGATGTGGGGGAACCAACACTTGTCATGTACTGCAGATAACCAGCGAGACCACTGTTCTTTATGTCCAGAAATGATGGAACAGCCTAATGGCATACAAAGCACTGTAGGTGGGTGATGGCTTCCAGTCACCTGACTCTAAGGAAGGT
Organism: Serinus canaria; assembly: GCF_022539315.1. Lineage (NCBI taxonomy): Eukaryota > Metazoa > Chordata > Aves > Passeriformes > Fringillidae > Serinus > Serinus canaria. The sequence continues at coordinate 18,467,154 of NC_066317.1, forward strand.
CAATGCCAGATGGGAAAATGGGGGTAAAATATTACAACCATAAACCACTGCAGGTTTTCTTTGGTCTCCATCCAGAGCTGACAGTTGGTGTTGAAAGATGCATCTGAGTAACCTCCCAGACGACAGGGACTGCCACTATGGCAGAGCTGATCAGGTAAAATTGAGAGAAACTGACTGCTCTGGCTCTTGGCTTGAGCAAAAGGCAATTCTGGCACAGATACCAACTCAGCATTGCTGAAAATCAACTCCCAAACCTTGCATCACTAACTTTGGGTCCTGGAATTCACTATGTAGCCAGAGACTTCTTTGGGACAAAGAGAGGCTCTTAAGTCTTCTTCATCCTGCACTTAGATGTGCTTGAGCAAAGAGACTGCAATGTTTCCTCCAGGTGAAGCAGCCAACTCAGTCACCAAGTCATTCTCTCAACACCTCCACCCTCCTACAACAGCAAAGAAAAACACCAACAGCTGTGCTGTATGATGGCTTATTTTAGGAACAATTATTTGCAGTCTATCCCACAGGTGTTTGATGGCAACAACTTTTTAAAGTTGCCCTTGCAGGGAGCCCAGGGGTGTAAAAATCTCTTATGCTAACAATTGCAGGAACCATCCTCACTTCTGTTAGAATTGTTTCCTAACAATGGCTTATACAAAACATGTATTTTTATCCCTACATTCAATGTGCTTCTATCCTTCTAGCCCCAAGAAGGGGGGCTAAGGTATCCAACTGTCTGCAGTATTTTATACTGTGATTCAAATATGATTTTCACAGGCTTAAGAATAATTACATTCTCTTCTCCTGAATTCCTAAAAATCTCAGTGCTCTTAAAACAAATCCTTATTTAGCATCTGACCTGGGAAGTCCCATCTGTGTTGGGACCCAACTAAGCCCAGGACCACTTCCTCAAGACAGACAATACTTAAGAGGCAGCAGTGCAAAATCTGGAGACTAATTCAATAAAACAGGCTGGAAACAGAGACACAGAAGGTGCTGTAAGCCAAAGCTTTGCCCACTGCAGTATGGCACAGCCACATCCATACCACACTTATGGTCCAGTCCACACCCTAGAACACTGCAAGGCTTACACCAGGCTAAAGTGACATCCCCACTCCTGCCAAAGGCTGGCATCTTCCAAGAGTTCAAGGTTTACACTGAGCCTATTGCTGGGCACACCTCTTGTCCTTATTCTGCATTTAGGACAGGGGGGTTCACATTTACATTTTTCAGGTGACTGAAGCAATGCATACAGTGATGAAGGCACTGGTAAAAAACATTGACTTTGCCTTGAATCACTGTGCCTCAGGATGATTGCCAGATTGCTTAATGAGAATGATTAGCATTAATTAAAATGACAGCTCAAAGGAGTTATATCACATCTGAGTTCAACTGAGTTTCAGGTTTACTGGAGCTGGCTGCCTCAACCACTTGGCCAAACCCAAAGCAGACATCCCCATGGGCAGTGTGACTGGCACTCACCTGGCAGCTATCACTCCAGCTCACCTTCCAGCTTCTCACACTACACACTGCAAGCAAATCACACCCCACACATTCAAGGAAAAAAAAAAAAAAAAAAGAGAGGAAAAAAAAAAAAAGATGTGGCACCCCCAAGCAATTTCTGAGTTTATCACCCAATGGCCAGCACCTCCCATCAGGCTGCACTGGTTTTTACTCCTCTTAGGAGCAGTTTTAGCTGCCCTTGATCAAGCTGCCAGCATATTGAACCTGTAGATTTTAGAAGTGATCTAAGGTCAAGCTGTACCTTGCTAGAGCACAGCTGTGAGCGAGCAGGGCTATGGGAAAGCTTTGTCCTTGTTTCTAAGTCAGCTGGAGTGGAAGCTGGCAGGGTGTGAAAAAGGATCATTCACGGCTTAGGGTTTAATTACTGGACTCACATTGAACATCAAAGCCCCATGCACAGAGGCATACTTGAAAGAGTGAGAAAACACATGGCAACCTTAGAGCCAGTATGAAAATCCAGACAAGATGGTTTATTTCCACACAGGATCTTCTTGAAGATAAGTACTAGATGCTTCAACCAGTCATCTGACAGCTGTGAATGCACAGCAGCCTTCCGACCACAATTTTATGGATACAATTTGAATTACCACAAACTATGCATACTTACATGACTGAAGACAGACAAACACATAAAATCTGATATATCCTAACAAAGATAGTCATCTAGCCTAATCTGGGTGATTAGAGCTGGGCATTGAAATCAAAGATGCTCAAAAGTGCTGAATAATCAGAAATACCAGCAAAGCCACTAGGATTTAAAAGCTGCTCAATATTTTCGAAAATACAATCTTTTTATTCCTGTTCTTATTCAAGAAATGCCAGAAGGTTCTGACATACTCTGCCATTTTGCTGGATGCTACATGTGAGCATAGAGATACTAAGCATTCATCACTTTGAGCAGAGAAGATACAGAGCAAAGGTAGGAACCTCTACTTTTTCTGCCTCTTCAATACAATCCAACACAGATGAAGATCACAGAGAAGGCTGTGCAGCAGCCAGTGTCTAATGCCAGTAATTTAAGTACAGAGCACCTTTCTTCTACATCTCATCATCTACTACTAAAAGCTGTGCAATCATGAACCCAGCAATTCGGGCTTTAGTGATTCCCCTCTGCAACATTACCAAAAAATATTCAAATGAGTTCCTTCCCTTCCTAGATTCAAGTCCTGAATCTACAAAGAGGGAAAGAGACCTCTGCTAAACAAAAGGCAGAAAACAAAACAAGTGTACAGAATATGCTGCTAGCATTTGCAAAGGAAAAAAACCACACCCCAGAAAACCACCACCTTAAAGCTGAATAAGCAAAGGATGTTACAGACCCAGGAAAAGTACTTGCTCCACCCAAGAAAAGTACTTACAACCACTGCAGATTCATAAGCGTTCATACAAGGAGGTAAGCACTTCTGGAAAAAACTCTCTTATTGCTCTTGCTCTTCACAAAGCTCAGGCAGGGCAAGGGATCAGTTGGGGTATGAACATATGACAAGAGAGAATAGGACATCCAGTGTAAACAGGGCAGCAGTCCACGAGATACAGAGCCAGCAACTCAATAATCTTTTCATCTTCTTACAGATGAGCTGCTTCTCTTGCAGAGAGCAAGGCTGGCACTTTGTTCTGAAGCACCTCTCCTATAAACCTGTGTGCCAGAGCAAGAGAACTCAGAGCAGACCATAAACAAGTGGAATTAGTATGTGGACACAGGCAGAAGCAGATTGTGTCAGAGGATCAAGTAATGCCAGGCTACAGAGCTGGGAAACTTAAGTGCAATTTATCAACTTGGCTGTCACTAAGGTGGGAAGTCTTGTCCTCCATCCCTGCTCAGCTGCTGGTCAGCACAGTCCAGGTAATTACTGCAGCTTCATTTTCATTATCTCAGCTCTCTTCACTCTGGTTCCTCATCTATTTATTAACAATCCTGAGCCACGGGTGTGGGCAGCCAGAGGAAAACTGTTAGGTTTGTTTTACTCCAAGTCAAGAGGAGAAAAATATTTTTGCAAATGCAGACTGCCATGTGAGGTGGCTCAAGAGAGACAGATGTCTGATTAGCACTGCAGATGGGCTGAAAAATCCCCCATCACCACTTCAAAACTCTCACCCTTTTCCTTTTCCAGAAGGACTGAAAATGTGTTCTTTTCCCCTCATGTGGCAGCTTTGCCTTCATTTTAAGGGAGAAACTGCAACACCTAAACATTCATTAGGCCCCTGGACTTCTTTCTGGGCAGCAACTAGATGAAATGGCTCAGCTGTTGAATTTTGAGATTAGCATGCCCTAGTCCTAAGTTTCTCCCACAAAACTAGAGTGTTAATGCTGATCTTTGGGGAAGACCAGCCTTCTTCCATATGAATTCAGTGACTTGATTCCATTTATGAGGCTGACATACCTCTACAGCTGCTGAGTAAGAAGGCAGGGGGAGATAAGGGGTGAAGGGGAGACTTGCCCTTTCAGGAAAAAAAAGGAGGGTGTGCAGAGGAAAGTAAGCTGGTTGGTCCCTGTGATAAGAGAAATTCTTTGGCCCTCTGCCTCCTGGACCTAGGCTTGAATGCTCTTCCAGCACTGATTCCCCATCTGTCTCCTACTGTGTGCTCCTTGCCAGACCATTTCACAGCTTCATATCGCTCAAGGCCAGGAAACTGTTCATAAATGGTTATTTTAAAATTGCCTTTTGTACCATGGTATGGCATCATTTTTGAAAGACAGGCATTTGTGATGTTGACCATGTTCCTATCTCTTGCTGCCTCCTGTTGCATGTTCAAGTTGAATAGCGTAAACATTGCTTTGTCTTTCTCTAAGCCTCTGATGGGCACTTTTCCCCATTTTCTGGGGTTTTCTTGGTATTAGGTCTCTCTTTTAATGGTTGACCAATGTCAAACACAATTCAAAAGGCTGCTCTCTGATCATACAGAAAGTATTTTCCTGTGTATATGGACATAGAAAAAAGAAACCAAAACAAAAAAATCCACACCAAAAACCTTCAGACAAACAAAAAACCCCAAATAGAATTAACTTAAAAAAAAAAAAAGTATATACGCATAAGGGGGGAGAGCTCATTTTCCCAAAGACTGCCCTCTTTTCAGTCACAAACACAAAATCCTCTCTCAAAACAGAACTAGTCATTAGGCACATATAACCAATTAACACAAGTTTCAACAGTGAAGAATTTAAGATCAAGACTAGGTGACCTCAAGATATTTATCCCAGTTAAATTCTGGTCCTGGAGGTCAGCTCAGAAGCCCAGGAATGAAATTCCCCATGCAACACACAATGTTGATCCTACATAAATTCAAATATATGTTTTCCTGTGCATTTCTTCTTCAAAATGCTCTGCAAAGGTAAGCTAGCAGGTTTACCCCAAAACACATTTAACTGTGTCTTTAACTCTACCATGCAAAAGAGTCACCATATGGTCTACTAGAAAACAAACACTTTTCATTCATCTCTACCTCATCTGCCCTACATTCATTATGAATCAGCCATCTAAGACAGGATGACTGAAAGGATGATGTGGTTTGGCTTCCTGTCAGAACAGCAACTATGGTATTTGGAACAATTTCATATTAATTTAGCATCTCTGGTTAGGTACCTCTGGTAAAAGGCCAGATTTACCTCCTGTAAACGACAAAGGAATTACAGCCTTTAACTGCAAGGTCAAATTTCACCCATCTAATTAGGTTTCCTGCTCTGAGCAGCATGTTAGCTACTGACTTTGATATGATTTTTACAATAACAGGTGTGGCTCTGATTGCCAACTAGTTGAACTCATGTGGTCATTAAAGACTGATTTTGATTTCTGAAGTCAAGATTTTAGATCACATTGAAAAAGAAGAAGGGGGTCAACAGACAAATGAGACAAAATGAGACAAACTGAGGCTGAGTAGGTGGCATTCTGAGTAGGTGGCATTCTGAGTAGTCACTAGAAGGCAGGCTCTGCTCCTGGAGGAACAACCACCACATGAATTGTCCTGGAGCATCCACACAGACGGAACTGATGAGTAACAGCAAATAACACTTCTTACAGAGCTCTGTTCTTGGGATCAAAATATTACAGGCATAATGTAATTGAAGCTTGCTTTCCTGGTACATACTTAAGGAAACTATTATTAGCTTTGCTGTCTTTTTACTTAATTTTCCTCTCCTAAGGCTTTTTAAGGAATGGCTCAGACATTGTGTGGGTTCTGTCCCTGTCATCTACATGTTTGAGCTGGCTGCTGGAAGGAAGGTCTGCTCATATTCCTGCAGGCATGCCAATCTGGATACAACAAACACATACAAACAGTCTGCATGCAAGAATCTAGTGGAAAAAAAAATTAAGAAAAAACCAAACAAAAACCCAACCCCAAACAAACAACACAAGAACACCCTGGGGTTTCAGAGTGTTATCTCATGAACACCTTCAGTCCACTCATCTTCTTATTAGGGAGCAAGTGTGAGTGTGCTTATTGTCCATCTCTTTGGCAAGCATCCTGCTACCTTCGTGTCCCCTCCAGCATGGAAAGCTGCAATTCTAAAACAGGTCATTTTATTATGAAAATTTGTTTTCCAAGCAGTATTCCCTTGAGGCCCTACATATTAAGAGCATCTTTTGAACTGGATAAGTACTGTTCTCCTATTTCCCAATATCAACTCACATGTTTATGTGATAATGGCCAAGCATGGTCCAGCTGGAAGCAATTCTCAAATAGACCATTTAATAGAAGAGTCTTTCTGGGGGAAAGCTCCCAGGCTTTATGACAGGGTATTATCTGTTTTTACTGCACTGTGGCCCCACAACTTGAGGTTTGAATTGTTCCTTTTAAGATGATGCCTACCCTGAACCCAGAGAGGGTGTAAAAAACCCTTTTCTCACCAAAGAAAAGACCATCTCTGAGTTTCTGTGCCTGCTATATGCAGGAGGAAACTGCTTGCCCCTTCCTAGGCATCAAGCTAATTGAGACTCAAACCAATCAATAAAGGCTGGATTAATTCCCGAGTGCCAAAAGCACATGTAGCTAAATTAATGAAGCTAATCCTTTTGTAGTACCCATTTGTTAAAACTCCTCTGCAGCTCCTGATGCAGCTTGCTTGACTTCTCAGGAAATGAATGAACCCCTATCATTCCTCAGTCGTAGTTCACAGTGCATCCTCATGCATTTTTAGCACCACCAGCACACGGCCAACACCATGGGCTGAATTCAGCTGGTGAGCCCTGTGCTCTCAGGCATGGGGTAACAGCACAGATTCTGCACAGTCCCAACCTGAAGCCATCACCTGCAGGGACAGCTTCTTGGCTGAGGTAGGTGAAAGCACATTTGCAGTTACTAATGCTCACACCTATGGCATGAATGGGTTTATTTGAAGAATGGGGTGGCAGACAGAGACCTGAAAGCCTGGTCACTTTATTCTGCCATGCCATGCACTTGAGGTGACTCCTTGAAACACCTCCTCTTACCCTTTCTGTGAAAATGCCTTTGGTGCTGCAACTAAGAATTATCAAATGTTACCACAGCTGACTTTGTAGATGGGATACCTGTCCCTATGGACACCTGGAGACTGATGCTGTTTTATGGAGTACTGAAACAGCAGATCTTGTAAGGCTGCTGCTTAGCTTGAGCAAAAATCTGGGTGCTCAAACTCATGCAAACCCTCATAGCCTCTTTGAACAGCTTTTAACAGATACTCCCTAACTATTAACCTCAAGGGCAAGATTAACATTTTTATTTTAATTAACATGGAGATGCTGTGGTGTGCAGCAGTATTATAAAAAGTTCTGAAATGCCAGCCTTTCAGAGTGGAATAATTCTGTCATCTTGTTTCCACACAGTTCTTCTCAAGACTATCATCCTTCTGACAAGTATTTTATCACTATTACTTCTACCCCTACTACACTCCCCAGCATGCTTATTATATTCCATAATTTTCTTAATGAGTCATCTCAACCTTAATCTTTCAATTGAAGTTTTTCATGAAACTGATACTACAGAGGAAGGAGAGTGACTGGAAGGAAAGTGACCCTTTAGTTTGTTAAATACTGAAGTGCAATTATCCTTCAGCAATTCCTAGCCAAAGGACTGGCTAAGTCTTCAACAGCCAGACCACTTCTAGGAGAGCTGAGCTGGCAAGATTTAGGTGACTTTTACACCTCTCCACTTTCTGAAGTTGGGACTTGGTGATATCTGACTCATCCCTCAATGCCCAAAGGCCATCTTAGAAGCTCCTCTGAATTGCAGCACCAGTAGTCTAAGAAAACAGGGACTTGCTAAGATGCAACTGTGCCCTGTCCACATCACCTTATTTGCTGGAAAATTTCTTACCTGCTTTGTTATACCAACTTCACAGACTTAATCTGTTATTTTACCCTGGTTTTGGCAAATCTCCACAGAGTCCTGGGGCCTCTGGAAGGGAAGGGACTGTTCTCTGGGCACTCAGCAGACACACTACTTCCTGGACAAAGATCTCACTGGCAATACATTGAAGGTAAAGCACTAGTCCCTGCACCTCGAAACATTTTACAGTTTCTTTACCAAGACAAAATAACAGCCCACAAGTAGAAAATAACTTTCAGTCATGCTGGCTCTAGGTTAAGGGACTCTGCTCACCCCAAAACTGGCAAACACCACATTTCCCTGACCAGAGAATCCACCTGCCAGCTCCACTTGCTACCACGAAGAACACTCATCTCTTCCCAAAACCATGTAAAAGCAGATTAGTAAGCAGTCTACTGTTATTTTCCTTCTCTGTTTCACCCAGGAAAGGAAAAATCCATCTGAAAATTATGCCTAACCACATTTTTTTTTTCCCCCCACATAAATGTTAATGAATTGAGTCCTGTTTATGCAAATTTAAGGTAAACATCAGATCCTTTGTTATCCCATACTGGAAATTCCCACTGTTTCCATGAGACCATCTTGACTGATTTTCTCACCTTTCTAGTGATTATTTCATGCATGTAAAGAGGGTCCTGGAGTCACCAGAAAATTCCTGAATTAATTCTTCACTGACTTCACTGCCATCATTTGAGATAAGCCATTGCTTTTTATAGTATCCTTTTCAGATTAGTCATAATGTAGCATAGTATTCATGGCCTCTGTTTCAATCTGTTGAGTTTTTGCATGAAGAATATTAAAAATAATTGCACATCTTGTTTCATTTTGCCTTTTTTCTTGTTTGACCTCCCTTTTAAAAACTGAACTTTGTTTGTTTACACATTAGCATCACTGGGAAAAAGATTTTCACCATTAGAATGCAGTCTGGGATTCCAACTGCAGTAGCCAATATTTGTTCAATGTTCTCCAAAAGAAGTAGGAAGGCACATGTGCATATAGAAAGCCATCCTGTTCATCCAGATAAAAATGCAAGCTGGTGATAATTGCCTGATGATTTTGAAGAGCTGACAATATTAATTATCATCACTGAACTACAGGAGAATCTCAGGATAGAGGTGTCACTGTGAGGATTCAAGCAAACATTGATTACTTCTCAATATTTTTAGAAACACCCTGTCCATTTAGCAGGAAAAAAAAACAAACCTGACACACCAAACCAGAAAAAGAGAAAATAAGTCAGAGCTGTCTTTCCAAAGCTGAATGTTTGGTCAGTATGTTCTGCTTATATTTGGTATGTTTTCTTCAGAAAGTAAGAGTACTCTGTTGCAGGCTCTCTAGGCAACCTTTCCTGCAGTAGTCACTTCAGTCCTGACCTGTGCTTTAGCTCATAGCTGTAGCTAACTGGAGCACTAACATCACTCTTGCCAGAATCATCCAGACTGCCAAAGCCTCAGGGAACACTGCTCTTCCCCCAGCTTGTGTGTGCATTAATGTACAGGCACACAAATGGGAGGAGGTGTGTTATCACTACGTAACCATGATCAATCCACAGATGATACGAATGCTTTTCAACTTAGCAATGCTGCTGCTTCCTGGAGCAGGGGGTCACCAGACCACAGTGAAGATTCCTGTCTAGCAATGGGCCTCATATCTGTTTTATCATAGCTGAATTTGACTATGAGGGTTGCCTGCAAGGGAGATGACAGATATCTCAGAACACATACTTCTAATGATCCTCTTCTACAAAACTTCTCCCCCACTACCTCAGCATAATATTTCTTCTCCAAAGCTAGTCAACAGGGCTATAAATTAAATTGGGTAATGAATTGCAACCACTTGCCAAGCAATACAAGATTTCAGCCTCAGCTCAGAGCTGGTCTCCACTATGTTAGACGCAGACAGCAGCAGCATGTGGTGATGCTGACAGCACAGATAATACAGTGTAACAGAGCACTGGGATTTCTGTGTCCCCCTGGATTAACTCCTTGCTCTTCTATAAGAGCTACTGCCAGAGGGAGGAAATAAGCAAGCTCAGCTGTTACTACCACGTTCTACTAATGTATAATAAGTACAGTAAAACAATCAGTAGCAGTAACACGTGCTGCTGACAATTACACTCGGAGATATAATAGACACAGACACTTTTTCCTGGATAATTTAATAGATACTGTATCTTCCTGGATGCCTGGCTGATCCTGGCTGTGGTAACAGCTTCCACACCTGCCACCAAGCTTTGTTACGCGGGATCACAGATTTAGAGGCATGGGGGAGATGAGGGGAAAGAACTGAATCTGCCCTCTGTGAACACACCTGCAGCACACTTTTACCACAATGCATGGTAATATTTGTCATTGCTGGCATTCTTCCCTCCACTTAATTATTCTCATCAAGTACACCACTTGTGCACTTGTCCACTGCTGACAGAGGACAAATAGGTGCAAAATGCTATTATGCAGGTTCCCAGTCATTCCTACTCGAGTGCCCACCTTTTTCTTTGCCTTTCTCCCCCTGCACAGCCTGCATGGAGTTGCAGCTGTTGGCACTGCATTTTCTTCCCTATTTACTCAGCAGCATGCTGACACCTCAACCCTCTAGGATCTGCTGCCAATCTACAAATGTGAGCTCCTGGCCACAGACTCCCAAGAGACAAATAACTCGATGTTAATAAGTAACTGATCATGTGTGATTAAATTTTTAATCGGCATTGTGTAAGTCTTTGTTTCTATACAACTGTTACTGAGATCAAAGTCCATCTATATAATAAAAGATATGTATACCTTTTCTATTTTTACTATTTGCAAAAGTAAACTGTATTTACATATGCTTTCAAAAAGTTCTCCTATTGGACAGTAACCTAATTTCATTCAGAATATGTCCAGAACTTGTCTTCCCCTAGTAAAATCATCCTTCTTTTTTTTTGTTTGACTCTCAAGAAGGTGATGTTTACCTAAATTACATAATATCAGGACTTAATCCAGGATTGCTCCTAAATCCACAAAGGCAGCAGATTCAGCCTGTATCCTAACCCTGCTTTTAGTGTGGGAGTAATAAATTAAGAAGTGATGTGCTGCTAGGAGCATAATTCTCAGTTATGAAATTTTGTTCTGCCTGTAGCTGTGAGACTACGAGCAGATTGCTGGTACTCCTACAGCAGGGAGGATTTCACAAACTGGAGGCAGGATGTTGTTCCCCTTAGCTTTGGCTGAGTCTGACAGAGGGAGTTTATGGTCTTAAAAAGAAGTGTCAGTAACAGTTTAAGGATCCAAATCTGACAAATTTTACCACTGCCATAGTATCTTGCTAGTGAAATCTGTCTAGCCTAGTGCTCACTGGACAGTCTTCAGCAAGCCTGAGACTCAAAAATACTATCTTCTGTCTGTTTACAATTAATTAACAGCCTGTAGAATTAATTACCAGCCACTATTCTTAATGCTGGGCTGACTTTGGATGGGTTCCATAATTCAGAAATGTGTAATTTTTGGGACCAGCCACCCCAAGGAAACGCACATTCTTCTGATTGCAAAAGGAGTTGAAGAAAAGGTGCAACCATGAGAAGGGAAAGCATATGTTGAAAAAACTCAGAGATATTAGCCCAGTCTGGGGGACAGAAGGTGAGTTTGAATGAGTGAGGCAAAGATAGCTCTCAGGTGGTAACGTTTCAGAATTTCATATTGGGGAGATATACAGTTGGACAAACACTTGAGAAACAATTCTTAATATGCTGACACCAGCCTGTAGAAAACTCAGAAGAATTCTGGAGCTGTAGTCAATCAGATGTGATATCTGAGCTCTGTGATGATTTTTCAGACTGTTTATATTTAGTGCATCACTGTCTATACTTCATGAAATCTTATGAATAGACATTTTCTAGGACTTGTAATTAAAAAATCTTCATGAAATTTCAATAACACTCTTTGTCCTGACATTTAAAGTCATTACACAGAATGTATTTTTCTTAATTTTAACACTTTGAAGACAACTGGGTCATTCTAAAGGCTGAAACCTGCTATCATTATTGCAAACAAACCTTACTCACAGGCATCATATCACTTACTCCCTGTGATGGTCTGCATGTAAAGACCTTTAATTTCCAGAACCTCTTACACCACCCTCCCTCACTGCATATTAAGCTCAAAGACAGGGCAAGTCAAGGTGTTTACAAACATACAACCCCCAAACAAAAACAGTCTCAACCCAAACAAAAAAATTAGTTAATTTCAAAGAACTTGGTTTTGTACCATCTCCCACAGAAGGTGCCTTCAGACTACTCAATCTCATAATTTTATTGAGATTCAAGATGCTACCTATGTGCTGCTGGAAAAAATGACAATATTCTCTCAAAGCAAACTAACCTCTGGCCCATACTCTCAGATATTGTGCTTTCTAGAGAGCTGTAACTCCAGACTTAAGCACACTTCAGAGCAAGTAAAACTCACAACATTCAGGTTAAAGGCTCTCAAAATAAGGACACTGTGTATGTCAGCCTAAACACCAGTGCCAGTGATGAGATTTACAGCTCTTTAAGACAGGAAAGCAATTCTCTTTTTCCCTCACCAACACTCGGAGGCACAGTTGAACAAAAGCAGTTACAAAAGCAATTCACTATAATGGCCACTTTCAGTTTGCAGTTTATATATTACTCAGCGTAACTTCTCAGTACCTTTTACTCCAAGAGGCCTTAAACTTATTTGAAGTTGGCTAGGGGAAAAGACAGACCTTTAGGAGGGAGATCCTGGGAAAAGAAGCCCTTCTGACTTCTAGAGGACACCAGAGATATATTGTGATTCCTGAGCTACAGACTCCACAGAAGTGAGGTGAACCGAGGAGGGGAAAAAACTCTAATATAGGCAGATCCAAAGGTATAAATGTAGAAATATTTAATTCAAATGCTCCTGCCAGGACAGGCAATGAGCTTCTGAGAAAACCTTGGCTTCCAAAGAAGCGCAGAGATCACTGCCTGTAACTAATGGAACAGAAGTTCCCACCATGTAGTCGTGGGAAAGAAAAGTTTGTACCACTGGGTGAATAGACAGGGGAATACTGAGCCCGAGGTTATTATCTCCACACGTGACATTAACAAGGGCCTTCCTGGAATCCTGCTGCTGTGCAGCACCGGAGGCCGGCAAGGATGGTGGTGGAGGCTCAGAGAACAGCAGCCCAGACATTTCTCCTGGGGAGCATCTGCATTCCAGGGAGAGACCAAGGGAGTCAGGTCTATTTATCTCATCAGAGACAATGTTAAGTGGCTATTTAATTACTGCCCTTAAATACTTGAGCAGAGAGATGATCTGAAACTAGATAGCTATTTAATCTGACAGGCAAAACATTACAAGATCTAGTAGCTGGAAGATGAAGTCAGAGAAGTTCAAAGGGGAAAAGAGATGCAAACGTTTAACAAAGCAATTAGAAATTGGAGCCAATTATCCAGGAATGTAGTCAATTCCCATCGTTGGAAGTCATTTAATCAAGACTGTTTAAAGAGGCTGGTGGGCCAGACCTTGGAACCACTGGGGAATAGTCTCTGCTTTATATTATGGAAGAGGTTAGGCTATGAGGCCATAATAATGTCTTATGACTAAAAAAACCACCACCCGCATTATTATTTTCCTTGACAAAAGAAGGATGAAGGAATAAAGTATTAAAGAAGCCAAGGCCTGGATGGGGCACAGAACACAAGCTGAATGTGGACCACACATGCCACAGATCAGGAGCTGACATCATCAGTAGTTTTGTCACCAACTACAGCAAGAGAAAGAAAAGGCCGTGAGGGATTCATGCCCAGCCCCAACGCCCTGAGCCAGGCAAGGGACATCACCTGGCCAGTCCTCACGGCGCGACGCTCCCTGAGCGTGAGATCCCAGCTCGCAACCCCTGCGGACCCTCCCGCTCTCGGCCGAGAGCCGTCACACTACCACGGTCTGGGGAGCCGCGGGCTCCGCCGATAACCACCCGGGGGTACCCAGCTCACCCTCACCGCTGCTTCCGCCCGGCCTCGGCCCGGGGGACGCCCCTTGGCCACGATCCCCACTCCGGGCGGCGGCTGGGGTTACCCCCGCGGCGGCGGCCGCCTCCGGGGCACCTTCCGCGCTGCGGCATCGCGGGCACGTTGCCGTGGCGACCGCGCCGCGCATCCACCCCGGCCCGTCCCGGCGGTGGGGGGCATCTCATCAGTATTCCCTCCACCTTTTTTATTTCTTTTCTTAAGTTTTCCGCACTCCCGGACCACGCCTGAGCCAAAGTCGCTTACAAGCGCAAGTAAAAACGAGCAGAGGATGAGAGAGGCGCCCTAGGGGCCGGCTCGGCCGCTCCCACCCGCTGGTGCCCGCTCGGCGGGGCGGGAGCAGCCCTCTCGCCGCGGAGCGGGGCATCGCCCGGCTCGGCTCCCCGGGCACGGCTCGGACCCGCGGCCGGGCGCGGCACGCCCGACTCGCCCCGGCACCTGCCCGCGCACCCAGCCCGCTGCTCTCCAGCGCCGAACGCCCTCACTGGGGTGTGTGCGGGCCGTGTAGGTGCTCTCCCAGCCCGCTCCGCTCCCCCCGCCCCTTACCTCCGCGGCGGCGCCTGGGAAGCCGCGGGCACGCCGCCGCCGCGGGCAGGGATGACCTTGCGGAGAAATCCATCATCCGGGCAGGAAAACAAGCCGTTCCTCGGGGTGTGCGGCGGCGGGAGGAGGGCGGGGGGGAAGGAGGAGGGCTCCGCTTGGGCGGCCCTTCCCGCCGCGGGGGCAGGACGGAGGCGATCCGTGCAGCCGCCGACGAGGGGCGCGGGCAGCAGGGCCAGCCCAAGGCTCCGCCGCCGCCCGCGGAGCTGCGGCTCCTGCCGCTGCCGGCTGCGGCTCCCGGCCGGCTCGGGAGGCGGGAGTGCCGGGGCTGCGGCGCCGGGCCGGGCTCCCCCCGCGGCCGCAGCGGAGCGGGGCAGCTCCTGGGCCCCGCCGGCGGGGAGGGACCGCAGCAGCAGCCCCGGTGCGCTCGGCCGCGCACTCCGCCCCGAGCCCTCCCGAACGCGCAGGGCGCGGACACGTACCTGCTTCCAGGGAGACATTTCCCGCTGACGCCAGCCCCACCCCGCGCCTCTCCTGGCTTTTATAGCGCGGGAGCTGGCGGCTCCTGTCCTCCATCAGGGCTTAGGGCTGAGCAGGGGGCCCTGGCAGCCCCCCGGGAGACCTCGGCAGCCGTGCCGAGCCCCGGACTCCCTCTTGCATTGCCACTTCTGCCAGCCGTCTTCTCTCCACCTCCTAACCCAAAACTGGGCGCTGAGCTGCTTCACGGCACAAGAGCTAGGACCTCGCACCTCAAATCCGCCAGTTCCATCCACCTGTGCTAGCCATGCATGTGTCCGCGGAGGAGGCGTTCAGCCAGCCAGGCACCTCCTGAGCCCTCTGCTTGCGGGCTGGTACGGGTTTGCGCGGGGAATCGCAGCGCATGCAAATGCGGTTCAGCTCTTGTCACGCTTTCAGTTTGGGTTGTTGGTTTTGATAGGCAGATTTGGCTTCCTGTGTGAAGCACTGCCCTGTTTGCCTAGGGAAAAAAAAAAAAAAAAATAGTAGAGTCAAGCGAAAAAGAGGTTTTGGTTTGGAAGTCTTAATTATCCGGAAATCTTTGATCTAATTTCGGTTTATTCCCACCACAGTGGAATTTTATCTCTCTCTGCTGCAATCACAGGAAATGGTTCTGCAGTGCCCGGAGACTCAAGTCAAGTACAGGTTTTCAACCGGGAAGGTTTTAACTCTTCTGCAATCCTTTAGGGATGAAAAAGAGCAAGATTTAAAAAAATAACAAAAACAAACCAAAACTGTAGGACAAGCTGTGAACAGAGCTCTGTTGCAATATGAAAAAAAAAAAAAAAGAACTGGGTATCTAGAAAAAAAATAAATTATCCCTAAACATTGTAGGCTTCAGTGAATCATCTTCCCTTTATCCTTATGAATGGACCCGTATTTTATTTACTGCTTTAACAAACACCCTCTGCCTCAGTTATTGATCCTAAATCTCCTTGACTCAATAGTTAAGTGATCATGAAAAACACCTTGTATTTCCTACCATAGCAAATGCAATTCTTCCCCCACAGCAGCCACTGAGATGAGCTCATATTCCTGTAGTAGCCATTCCTGAATGTGGCTTTCTGACAGTTACTTAAGCATGAAAAATTCAAGATATGTTTTCAATGTTCACCTACAATAACTACTTTTTCTCATATGCCAAAGCCAATCCAGCAGTACTCTTAAAAGCCTAAACAGCCCAAGCATCCATCACTGGAAGGAGATTGGAGAGAGCATCACGTTTTATCAGGAAAAGATTAACAACACTAACATATCCAAGGCTTCCCTTCCCAGTAGCTCTTCTTTACTTCTCTTCACAGTTTTGCTACTTTTTTTGTGCTCTGGAGGGCTGAACAAAGCCTGGTCCTCCCTGTGCCCGTGTCTGAATCAGGAGTACAAGGTCAGCTTGGCAAACTGAGTCAGTGTTAAACTCCTCTTCATTATTCTGCTAAATGACCTATTTTTAAAGAAACATTGCCAAACTTCCTAGAATTAATCCTCCTGCCATTAACATTACTATAGGGGAACTTCCCTTTTTTTGATAAAGAAGGAAAAAAGCTGGATGATGCAATTTCCTTTTGTCAGCAATTACACTTTTATGAGGAGATAGCTGTCAGCACTTACAGGCCTTGCAGCTGCAAGAACTTTGTGGGACCTCACAGGCTACTCAGCAAGGGAAAATTACAATTAGTCTTGTTTTCATAAACCCTCCTAAACATGAGACTCCTAATCTGGATTCTTGAGAGACCTTTCTGTTGACAATTCAGCCTTGAAAGTCACAGCAAGAAGAGTTATACACATTCAGCTGGAAAGACTAGGGAGCTTTTCTATGGGTTTTTGTGTCTGAAGCACCTTCAGAGCACGTAGGGGACTCAGTCCCAGAACCTGTGGGAAATTGGCATTCTGAAGCAAAAACAGAGAGGAACCAGGAGCTTTTTTGCTCCATGTCCCTGCATGCTCACGGGCTGCCATTTTATTGCAAAAGTTCCATACCTTCTCAGTGATTTCTCATGGGCAGCTCCTCACAGCACTGCCTCCTTCTTCACAGCCAACATACTCCAGCTCATCTTCCCAACCAGCTAACCCACTCTTTTGTAGCACGCTTCTTATTGGACACAGCTTTGGTCTATTAAGGGCAGGCCTGTTCCTAATCTTTGGTGATCAGTACAGCTGCACCTCCTCAGGTGTGAGATTACCTTTTGCACTATCTTATTTTCTTACAATCTATCCCTCCACACTCACACACCTCATAACTAGTGCCCACGTGCTTTCCTGCTGAGTTCAGATAAACATTTCTTCTGCCTGTACAGCATTGCTGAGAATCCCCACCCTGCTCTCAAGCAGTCATATCTGAGCACTGGGGCTGCTCTTACAATGTCTGATGGACAAGGAATTCCAAGAGAATGGAAGATTAAAATACTGCTCAGCTGATAATCTCTTTTCCACTCCCACTAGGGCATGGCTGCTTTAGCCTCCAGATGCAGTGGTGATCTGGGAAGCTGAGAAGAGGTCTTAAAGAGACTCAGGTCAATACAGAAGCTGATTGAGATGATGCACTTTGGGCATGGTCACTTTGTTTATGACTTCTTCTCACATAACTGTTTTTTCCCCTTCACTCTTCCCTGAACCACAGTCTGCCATGTAATGGCTTCATTTGGTACATTAGACAGTATTGGTTTTATAGACCTCTAAAGCATTATTATATGGTTTTAAAGTCCTCTAAAGGATTTTCTAAAGCCTGTTATGAGCTCTGCAGTCTGCTAGCCACTGCTCCAATTGTACAAGACAAGTCATCACATCTCAACACGTCAATGTGTCACCATATCAGTGCAAACTAAAGACTTAGATAATTCTGATTTATTTATCTGAATGTTTAACTCCCTTAATCACCTGTGAGTCATGGCCAATTTGCTACTACTTATCCATCCTTTTTTCTGCTTCAATCTCCAGCTATAAGCATTTGGTTTATTTTGACTTTTTGTAGGTCTCAATGCAAAAAGTGCTCATACTGAGGGCAGCGCATAGATGGTTGCTTAGCTTTGGTCACTGAACTGAGAACTTTAAATAAAGTCAACATGCTTAAATTAAAGTGTGTGCATAGGTCTCAATAATATTAAGAATAATAAAGAATTCAACCTCTTTAACTTGCTAGTATTGTCTGAGGTGAAAGCATAAATGTAACTGCAGAGGGTTTATCTTTTGATATGTGTTAGACCAGGGCAACAGGAACCTGGGCTTTTAGGAGCTGTCAATTACAATCAGCCAATTTAGGAGCTGTCACAGTACAATTAGCCATCAGAATGACAACCACACTTCTGCAGTGCCCTTGACTCTTGTAGTGTATTTTAAAATCTCATCTTCAAACTGTATCACTGTCTGGGTAAAAGATATTCCTTACTGTAGCTGAAAAAAAATTATGTATTTATGATGATTTATCAAAATGAGTAGTGGTATAACATGTTGAGAAGATGTGCAGTTGGCCTAAACTAGTGTGGCTTCATTTACTTCGGTAGGGCTAGGCAAATTTACATGGGTGGGGATTGGGCCAGTTGTTATTGCACTGCTTCTACCATATTTCTTAACATATTTTGATGAGTTTTGATGATATTAATAACAATTTTAAGATGTGTGTAAGCCTCTTTTTTTTTTTAATGCGACATGTTTCATGTCTTCTTTAGGAAAAAGAGTTAAGAATACTTCAAAAAGTAAATAGAAGCATAACTTTTCCCCAGCAAAACTTCACTTCAAGGTAGAGCTGAAAAGGGCAATGAAGAGCAAATTTGTGAATACAGTCATTTAACATTTATGCTTTCCTGAAGGCACTTATAACTTTACTTTCCATTAGTGTGAAAAACAAGTTGAATGGCTGGATGAATGTGTTTATTTGGGACCAGGAGCTGAGCCAAAAGAGGTGCAGGTCCTCTGGTGTGATAGCTGCAGTTGACAGCTGTATCATTAGAGACAAAAGCATCAAGAAAGAAAACCCTGCCACACACAAGGTGATGTTGTGCATGTGTTCTGTGATCATGCACTTTCTGTCTGACCAGCAGAGCAGAGTAAATATTCATTCCAGGTATTACACAGCATCTCCCTCTCTCTCTACCTCTCACACACCTAATGGGCTGTACCAGGCACCTCACAAATGGATGCACTGTTTGGCCACATAATAACTCTCCTGGATCATTAGACTGGGACTGATAGTACAGTTTATGGCTAGAAATAATGGGTTCTGTTGGTCATATTTAAGAATGTTTCCTTTAAACACTTTGGTCTTTATAAAAATAATAGTAAAAGGGATATAAAGAAAACTGCATTGAACAAATAGTATGCCACTGTGAGGGAACACAATATTTGGGATGTTTTTCACAGTCATCCTAAGACCCTCTGCATCCATGAGCTAACTGCTGTACCTCTGGCACTTATGTCAAATTTCAGTGAAAAATGTGTAAGCACGTGAATTTCTACAGCGTTGTGAAAATGTTTTTGCATCTTGCCATGCACGTCTTGACAGCTTTTGCTGCTGTCTGAGCTGTGAAGGTCCTCATGGGGAACTTCAGCCACCCCAGCATATGCAGGAGGGACAGCAGAGTAGGACACAGACAATGCTGGAGGTCCTTGGAGTACGTCGGCTTCTTCACCCAAGTGTCAGAGGAGCAGAGGAGAGGTGCTCACTGCACCTCCTGCTCACCAGCAAGGAGGGGATGTGGGGCTCAAAGGCAGCAGTGACAGTGAGATGGTGGAGTTTGGGGTCCTGGAAGGAGGTAGGAGAGTAAAAAGCAAATTCACAACCCTTACACCAGGACAGCAGATTTTGGCCTTTCAAAGGGTAGAGTCCCTTGGAATAAAGCCCTAGAGGAAAAAGTGGTCCAAGAAAGCTGGTTAATATTCAAGCATCCCTTCCTCCAAGCTCAGGAGCAAACTAACCCAATGAGGAGGAAGCCAGGCAAAATTTCTGCACGAATGAACAGTGAGTTCCCAGACTCAGAGACAAAAAGGAAGCACACAAGGAGATGAAGTGAGGAGAGGTAACCTGAGAGAAATAGAGGTACATCATCAGAGCATCCAGGGGTGAAGTTAGGAAAGAAAAAGCCCAACTGGAATTTAATCTGTCTAGGAATGTCAAAGGCAACAAGAAGGCATTCTATGGGTACACAGGTAACAAAAAGAAGATGAGGGAAGATGTGGATCCCATTGCTGAATGAGATGGAAGACCTCTTTACACAGGATGTGGAAAAGACTGCAAGAATCCCATCCCCTCTTCACCTCAGTCTTTACCTGCAAGACTGACCTTCAGAAATTCCAGGTCCCTGAAACCAGGGGAATCTCTGTATCAGGAAGACATAGCATTGGTGGACAAGGATCAGGTTAGACAACATTTAAGCAAAGTGGACATGCACAAGAAGGTCAGGAAGAAGAGCCCAGGCCAGTAAGCCACACTTCAATCCTTGGAAAGTGATGGAGCAGTTAAACTTGGAAACTGTTTCCAGGCACATGAAGAATCAACATGGTTTCACCAGTGGGAAGACGTGCTTGGCCAGCTTGATAAACTCTGATGAATGAATGGCTTTGTAGATGAGAAAAGAGTTGCTGTCTACCCAGACTTCAGATAGGATTTTGGTGCTGACTCCTCTAATATTCTCATAGCTCAAACATGAAGTATGAGCTGGATTGAATAGTGGCTGACCAGAATTGTCCAGAGGGGGGTGATGAGTGGCAAGAAGTGTAATTGTAGGCCAGTCACTAGTGCTATATCTCAGGGGTGAAGACTGGGTTAATATTTTAACAGTATTAAATAATATTGAATAATAATATATTGAACATCCTTGTTTGTGATCTGGATGATGGTGCAAAGGGCACCATCAGGTGCGCAGAAAGGTCTCTCAAGAATCCAAACAAGGAGTCTTATGCTTAGGAAGGTTTATGAAAACAAGATCTTGCTGGTGGCAAAGATCTGGTGGGGTGGCTGACACACCAGAGGGTTGTGCTGCCATCCAGAGACACCTCAGGGGGCTGGAGATTTGGGCTGACAGAAACCTGAGGCATTTCAGCAAAGGAAGTGCAGGGAGGAGTAACCCCAGGCGTTGGTAGATGCTGGGGCTGCCCATCTGAAAGGCTGTGAGGGTGACCAAGGACTGACACACTTGCCCAGAGAAGCTGTGCAGTCTCCATCCTTGGAAGTATTCCAAGGCCATTTGGATGTGGTCCCAGGCAGCTTGATCTAGGTGGCCCTGCTTGAGCAGAGGTGTTGGACCAGATGACTTCCAGAGATGCCTCCCAACCTGTAGCAGTCTGTGATTCCGTGATTCCTTTGGTTTGATGGGAACTCTTGGCCAATGTGCTGTGACACTTCAGTTCTCACCCTCAGACTCTGAGGAGGAGAATTGGGTATGATTCATTTCACATTCTGCTATTCCCATTTAACACATTCTGTGCATTCATTACTGTGTTCCTACATGTGAAGCTGGCCACACACACAAAAAAATAACCTTCTCCCTTCTCAACAAATTACACCAAATGATTTGATGAGTCAGTAATTTATACTGTTTACCTCCCTTTATGTCAACAATCCCAAGACCTGGAACAGCACATAATCATAATGATTATAGACATAATGAGCTGATTTATTACGTAGACACCACATGGTATTCTGGTGCATATTCAGCTGTAATGATGTCAAACAATACGACTGGAAAATCTATCTGCTCAGACAACTGCTGCCTGCTGGGAACAATAAATTAAGCTAATGCAGTACCAGACACATGGGTTCTCTGGACTCAGTGCTCCATCTCTACTTAAATTATGCATATATCAAAAGCCTTTGACATTTTTAGAATTTCAGGAGAAAAGGAAATCAGTCGGGCATCCTTTTGAGGAGTGGTTGTCAGTGCTGAAGGTAAATGTAAAGGAAATACTCTCCCAATACAGTTCTGTGATATGGAATCTCTCTTGCAGTTGTACATTTTCACTGAGCTTAAGAAACTGTTTGTTCTGTTAGCAGGTTAGTTCTTCCTACTTCCTGGGCTGTGTAAAGTGTTATTCCAGAGGGGATCATCCTTTAACAGGGCTATCACTGCTACTGTCATACCTTTGCATTTCATTGCACAAGACAGAAACTGCTCCTCATGCTGCCAAAAGAACCATTCCCTGGACCACTACAAGGGAAGTTTATGGCTCACAGTTACCCCCTACAACATGGATTTATGCTGATTCATACAACAGGTGAGATGAAAAGCAGATGTAATACGTGCTGCAAGGTGAGTAGATAAATGATGGACGTGTGCAAGCAAGGAAGATAAGTACCACAAACAGTAAAGAGTGGAGATAAAAAGAACTACAGAGAGCAGAGGCTCTTGTTTAAATATAAAGAATGTCAAAACTCCCACAATAAATAAATAAACCAACATATATATATAGTGATATATATATATATATATATATATATATATATATATATATATATATATATATACACCATAGGTCAGTGTACAATCATATGTCCAAAAAGAAAGAAAATCTGGATTGAAATCACTTGTTCATATGATCTCTAAACATGTCAATGCTGCATTGGAACAGAAAGCCTTACATTAATTCCAGGCAGCTGACAAAATAAAATATCAGGTGTTTCTGTTTCCTGGATATATTCACTGATTTTCTCTAGGATCCCACTGATTACATGGTCTTAACTGTCTGTGATGCAACTGTGCTTTGTGAAACAACATTCCTGCTTATCCTCTTTAAATTTGCCTGTGCATACATTATTCCTGTGTTCTGTGTAAAAATGTCTGATTTACTTTCTTTTGGCCATTCTTTGTGTTGTACCTATCATCTTAATGTACCTATTAGTCATCTATTTATTATTTTTTTAAATCTAAAATAAGAAGTCAAACATTTACAGATTATTGCCTTTTCATGCATCTATTTCATCTCTTGCCCAGCCATGGCTCTAATAACATTATTGGTATCACAAACAGGTAATAACTGCTCTATTTATCTGAATACAAAGAAATTATATCTTTGGCTGAAAAAGCTTAGCTGTAGCTAAGAAGCTAGAAGCAGAGCTTGATCTTTTCTTTTCAAAAACCTGTTTTGCCTTTTTTTTTCCCCTCTTTTTCTTATCATAGAAGCAATTACCTCCACTTGG
The DNA here is from genome assembly GCF_022539315.1 of Serinus canaria. Lineage (NCBI taxonomy): Eukaryota > Metazoa > Chordata > Aves > Passeriformes > Fringillidae > Serinus > Serinus canaria. The sequence continues at coordinate 18,490,151 of NC_066317.1, forward strand.
TCAAACCAACTTGATTTTACAGTTTCTCAGTTTAAAGTAGGTCAGGTCCTGTCTTCTGTTTGTCTGGATTACTCTCTGTTTGAGCTTCCATGCGTGTTGCAAACAGCTCACCTGATCACACAGGGCAGCCTCACCTGCAGACTCAGCCAGCCCCATGGAAATGGACACAAATGTGTCCCAATGGACACGCTGCACTTTCTGCCTGGGCTCCCCTGGACTGGGCTTCACCTCAGGGCTTGCACTGGGTTAGTGTCACTTGAGTGGACAAGGTCTGCCTGAGAGCTTCTCCCTCGCTCTTGGTCCTTGTTGTAGCTCTTTCTGCTAGGCTGATTTTCCACTCTGCCTTGCTTCTGCTCCCTTTACAGTCCTTCCTTGCTGCAGGGATCATCCAAACGCTGTTCCAGCACCAAGAACATGAATCATTCAAGCCAGGGCTGAACTGATCCACTGGGATATGTGCAGGGCCCATCCTGTAAGATTTCAGCATTTTTATGACTTCTGAACCCAAGGAAAGCATTTTGAGAGAGGCTTTCTGCAGCACAGACCATCACTGTTTCCCACTCCAGTTCTACCAAAACACATGTCCATTTTGTCTTCTGGTGAGTTGCATTAGAGGTAGAAGCATGATTATGGTACAGAGTTTTGTCTGATTATTATCATTTAAAGATAGTTTTACTAATATTTAAAGATGGCTTTTCCTCTAGAGTTTGAAACCTCCCCCCTGATCATGAGCTACTCAAGGTTCAGTGATCCACAGGGAGATTTGCTGCAGAGCAAAAAGACATTTTTCTGTCAGTGCTAAGAAAATGTCAAAAAAAATGTCTCTGAGCTCAACACAACAGACACTGAAGTTTCTAGGTGACTTCTGATCTCAGTGGACAAGGCAAAAATCATGGAATCAGTCACAGATGGCAGATGACCAAATGTTTTACTATCCCTTTAAAGTCAATATCCCTTAATATAATTTCAGAAGAACTTGACCTTTTCTCTGAGCTAAAAAATCTTCAGACTCCTGTTAACCAGGGAAAAGGCCAGGGACAAATAGCTGAAACTAATTCTAATCATTTTATATTATCTTGCCTACTGTTAAGATATTTGAATAGAGCTCAGCATGGAAAAAGAAGGTAAATTTTCCATCTGCATCTAATGTCACATTGCTTTATGACAGAAACTTTGATTAATTAGCAGCATTCTAAACTCAGAAACTAATGGTGTGTGAGTTTTGCTTGTCTCTACAAGGTGATTAACTTAAAAACCACTAAGAGTTTTCTTTTTAGAATCATAGACTCATTTAAGTTGAAAAAAACATTTAAAATCATCAGGGCCAGGCATTAACCCAACACTAAGTCACTCCCTCTGTCCTCTCCCTCTGGAATTTGTAAAATGAGGTACCTTCTACTAGTGAAGGTGTTCCAACCTGTTCTTCTGAAGACAGTATCAAGGTTTTTCTCAACTGATATTAATCTTCTCACCTGTCCATGAATACAAATGCACTTCACAGTGCAGCTTGCCAGATGGAGTAATAACCACAACATCTCTCTACTTGATAGCAGGGGAAAGACTATTTTTGTGGCTGTTCTTTTGAGTGTTTCAGGCATATTTCAGGTAATGGCACAAGAACAAAAAGTATTTTACCACTGGCTTTGTTAAATAAAGTTAGACACTATGGCTGACCAAATGACTTCATGGGTTTGGTCCATGGTGTAGCAGTAAGGCAAAAAATGTAAATTCTTGTTATATACCTGACAAAAAACTTCCCCAGCATGTGTAAATTTTATTATATTGGTCTCAGGAAGCATTGTAGAGGTATAATAGTGGTGAAAACTCCCCAGACTCCAGAAAGATATTTTAGAAAAGGCACTGAATACACAAGCCTGTCTCTGTCTTTCATTTAATCCCTTACTATTGTTATTTGCCCTTCTTCTGAGCTGAATATAAAGTGCTACTCTCTGTAGCTAAAGAGTGTTAAGATCAATGCTCTGTGCTTAGCCAGAGATATTAAAAGGCACTTGCTGACACCATCAACAGCACTGAACCTCCACCACCCTAAGAGCAACTCCCACCCCAAACACTGCAAAGTAGAAACAAATTACCTAGATGACCATCTGAGAGGCTGAATATTTTAGAATAAATTTGTTAAAGATGCACTCATGGGCTTCAGTACAGTTTACAGATTAGTCACCAGAACATTCCCAGTTGGCACAGAAATGTGAGTGCTGGAGCTGTAGGACTCTGTCTCCCTGTGCTTTTGGGTATTGACCAAGGCTGGCTCAAGTACTTTGGGAATGAATTTTTTTTTTTGTTTTACAAATATGAGAAAGACAGAAATGGTTCAGTGGCTGGAGCACTGGATTCTAACATGATTTTATATCCATTTGGGCATAACCCCAGATGTCCTTCATGGTGCTAGCCAAACCCTTTGGGCCTTGGCTCTCTCTACTTCCCAGTTGCTCAAGAATAGCCTTGCTGAAGAATAACAGAATTGGGAGCTATTTGGAGCAAAGGAGACAGCTCTCTAAAACAGCGCTGGCAGGTTTGTAGAGTTTTTTTCCTTCTTTTCCAAGCTTGCAGTGAGTAGGACATACTTGAGTACTGGGATCACCAGAGCTGACAGGGAAGACTCAGCCTAGGTTTGCTTTTTCTGAGCTAGTATTGTGTGAGACAGGAAGAGACAGAAAAATCAGTGGTAGCCATGTCATCAGTCAACAGTTTGCAGATTTGATATTTGGGAATAGCAATTGCCTGAAACCTGTCTCATATACAAAATGGCACCTTTTTAATGGATAATAGAGTTTGACAGATTCTCCTGAGCTTTGACATTTCTGCCCACAGGGTACATGTGACAGAAGCCAGGCAGCTCAGGCCAAGGATCTCACATGTTTCCATCTCACTAGAGCAGCTTTTTACCCCCTCATTCTTCCTGTGCAAGGTTGACTGATCTCCTTACCTGTGAATCCTAAGGTGCTCCCAAGAAATAAATAAACTACTGTCTCCCAGGAAATAAAAATGTTAAAAGCAAAATATTACGAAAGTGGAATTCTTTGGGTTTTCTATTGATATAATCCTTTTCAGATTTGTTTGCTCTTTTGGCATCCTGATACTCTGGGACTTTGGAAAAGGAAATCACCCATTTGGAGATACAACAGAACAAGTGTGACAAAATCTGTCCTGCTGTGCTCTGATGAAGCAGCTGCTTGTTATTTTGGGGTACATATTGACAGGGTGTTCCCTTGTCAATGGCACAGCACTGTTTCCTGGCTGACAAAATGCTATGGACAGCCTAGCAGCTTTCCCCAATCCAGTTGCTAATTCCTACAGTCTTCTACCTTTAGAATAGCCACACAATCTTCTCCTCTGGCACCACTGTTAAACACAAAGACACTCTCACCCTTATGAGTCTCCACCAGATCACAATCCTCCATGCTCCCGATGGGAACGACCTCGGCCTTTATGTGATGGCACCTGTCACCCCTCCCATCTTTTTCCTATTTGTGATAAATGGATATGAGTTAGGTGCCATTTTTCCCTCCTGTGATGGCATCCTGATAGGATGACTACAAAATCAGGGGCCTGGGACTAGTCCTGCCTTCCTGCTCACCATCAGAATTGGCTGACATGAGATCCTGGATGTGGTCACTGAACAGGATGCCAAAGCAGCAAGAGTGAAAAGCAAACAAAAATCCTCTTTCCTCCCTTGCTTCTATATAATGGATGAAAAACAGCAAAATTCTCAGCCACTATGACCAATGCTTTCTGTGGTTGTATACACACACACACACAGAGAAAGACATAATGCAGGATAAGGTTTTCCATGCCTACATCCTCATGCTGTATCTTCAAAGGAGCTGGAGCTCTCAACTTTTCTTAATGCTCGTTCCCTTAGATATAACCACATTGGATTCAAATGAGCAAATTGTACCTGCTTTTCTTGCCAGTGTGCTCTGAGCCAGCATCTTGATGAAAGTGAGGCCAGCTGGCAATACTGTAAGAAGCAATCATTATCAGTAAACTGAAATCAATGAATCTCTAGCAATTTATAGTGGGTAAGGATTTGCCTTTAGCAAGAGGGAAAGCCTTGGAACTTGTCTGAGAGGTGAGACAGAGCAATCCTCATCACCATAAAGCTGTCACAATGGGCCTAAGCTAAAAGCTCAGGGTTAAGTGGGCATCCTGGGACTCACAGAATGGCACTGCCAGATACAGGAACCCCCTGGTTGATGCAAAACCCTGAGAAATAAAGTAGGTGGCTGCCACAAAGTAGTCATGAAACTGCTTTTGCTGGGCATTGAGAGCTGTAAAGAGCAGGGGAACAAGGTGGTGGCATGAGCCAGGCTGGGTTTTGGAAAGACACATGGAAGTCCAGTCAGAAAAATTCCTCAGTTATCAAAAACAATTGTAAATTAATTAACTCTGTGTTTTACCTTTTTGTAATACTCAGAGAGAGCATGTTTCTTACTTCCAACAAAAGATCATGTTTCTATGTCAATGGAATAACAAACAATTTAAATTTAGAGGGGGTTGTTTTAGATCAGCTCTTTGCTGAGTATAAATCACTTTTCCTTTTTCCAGGGGAAGAAAAGCATAAATATGACTTGACATTCTTATCACCTATCCATTCCCCAACTAAAAGATTTACTGTGTTGTTCTCTGGGAAACATTCCTGTAGTTAAGGGACTCATGTAGGAAAGCTTAGCTGTGAGACAACCTTATGTGTCTGGAAGATGTAAGTCAAACTAAACTGATTTCCATGAATTTCCATGAATGGTAATTAGCTGCCAGATTGCAAAGGATGGATAAGACCTAACTTTGATATGACTACCATACAAGCTACCGTACAAATATACTCTACAGAGCTTTGTGATGCATGAGAGGCTTGTGGCCATTAAAATTTACTAGATTATGGCTTACTATTCAAAACAGAATATCTTAAGTGAATTCTTTGCTAATATCCTCAGTGTAATTGAAAAATTGATTTGTATATGGTCAGTGTTATTTGATGCTGTTAATGTTACAGCTGGACTCTGCTGGAGTACTTCTGTAATGTTCCTCTAATTCCTTTTAATGTACATGCAGAAGTACCCTGCTTCCAGAAGAAACCAACATCCTCTTTCAGGAGTGACCACAGAGATTTAGGTTTTTTCAGTGACGTCCCCAGTTTTCTAAAAGTGTGTGATTACTTCACATGATTCTGCTCTGCTGGAAAGGGTCACTTTGGTATTGCAGCCTGAGAACTCTCTTCAGCATAGGAAATTTGGTGGTGACTGGTTTTAAGTGGCTTATCCTAGTGGACAGGAAGGCAGCAGCTTGTTACAGATAAAGTACAGCCATGCTGATATCACAGCTTGTAATAAAGCCTCATCCTTGGCAGGCCCTTTGGAAGAAACTCTGTCCCCATGTAACTCCTTCAGAGCTCAGCACAGCATCAAACGTCACCACAGACAAAAAAACCCAGAAACTTCAGTAATTAATGAAGACACTCAGTGATTGCTAAGTCTTCTTTTTATCATTTCCACTAAAGCAAATTAATTTGCTGTTGATACTGATGGCCATTCCTGTACACTTCAACAGTTGTCTATTGTGCATATACCTATAAAGAATTCATACTTTTATATTAAAAAGGGGGGAAAAAAGTTAAAATTTAGTTTATCTTAGCTGAAGAGCAGTATCAGCTAGTCACACATGAAGAAAAGTCACTTCAGATTCTGTTCACCTGACTGAGCTCATCTCTTTTTTTTTTTACTGAGCTGAATCCTTTGCGCTAGAATAAATGGCAGGCTGCTGGGAGCTTTTCTAAATGAGCCCTGGAAATCCTTGCTGAGTGATTGAAAGCTGCTTCTTCCTGTGATCCATCCTTCCTGGCAGGGATTTCCATCCTCAGGCCTGAGGGAGCAAAGTATGTGATGCTTTAACCCATCTTTCTTGTGACTTTAATAAAAATCCTTGGAGCCTCACGCACTCAGGAAAACCTTTCTCTGAGTTGACTTCATGCTACATACAGTAAGCTGCAGTAAGGGAGTGCAATGGGCACAGGAGGAAGTGAAAAAAAAAAAACAAACCAACAAACAAACAAACCAGAGAAGTGAATTCCTGCTTTACTTGCACCAGAAAGGGTTGCAAGTCTGTTTCTGAATTCTTTGAAAACATTTGTGGGATCATGCTAGGAGCCCTTGTGCAGATGTTAAAGTGTCTCTTTTCTGCCAGTGATAAACCTATGCCAGGAACTTCTTAATTCATTCCAGACATGCATTTGTCTCTGCTAGTTTTAATGTAGGAATAGTGACTATCTTGTTTATCTTTGAAATTTGTGCCTGGCTTGAGTTCTGGAGTTTTTGTTACCAGTTCCCTTTTTCCTCCTGTACCAATTCTCTGCATTTACTTTTAGTTATGCTGTTTACCTGTGTGTGAAGTGAACACTGAATTTATCATTGCTGCAGATTATTTCCAAGGAGGTCTTGGGCTGCCAAGGTTTCTATCAAAGGTCACAGTGTAATCTACAGCTTTTGCAGAAGATTTCCTTCTCCCTGTGATGCCATGCCAGGTTTTGAGCATAGAACCCACAGCTGTTCCTTACTTTCCTGGCTTAGGTTTGCCTTTCGCTGTCCCAGTGTATTCTCATCAGATGATTTTGGCAAGTCTCTTGACCCAAAGAAAGAAGCATCACTGTCACAACAAGGTGATGCTGTCAAGAACTTCCCGTGTTGCCTGTTTTCTCAGGAGTGTGGCCTGCAGAAGCATCTCAACCAACACATGAGCAGAGCACGTCCTGTACTTTCCCTTAGCCACTGGTGACTCTTCAGCATCACTGCCCATGAGCTTGCACACATCCACCAGCAGCTAAATAATTCAATGGCTGCTGAGGGATACATTGGAAAAATTCAACTGGTCTTCCAAAAAGTGTATATTAATGAAGTGTGTCTATTTAAGAAACCACTTTAATAGGCAGCAGGAGAATTGTTGAGAATTCTGCCAAGGGCAACGGGTACAAAATTTATACTGCTAACAGAGGATATTACTCACATCTAGAAGAATAAATTGGATATCACCGAGGCACTGAATTACTCTCTTGAAATAGAGGAGGGGAATAAAAGAAAAAATAATATCCCAAAAGCATTAAAGAACCCATCAAAGAATTTAGGCTTTTTATTAAAAACTGTAATCAAAGCTGGATCCCAGTGTGCTCTCACTCTAGCTTCATGGTTGGCAATGCTCCTCTGATCTCAGTGGCATTGCAAAGAAGGGAGTCAGCACAGTCAGAAACAGACTCTTTTTCATCTAATTTTTGTAAGTTAAAGGTGAACTGAAGAGAAAAACCTATTTATTTACCAAGATTGATGAGAAGAGGCTAGAGAAATGAAAGCAATATTCCCTCCTGTGTTCAGCTGTATTTCAGAACTGCAGGGACTAACCATGCCACCTCCAGGGACAGTCCCCTCCTTGTCACAGATGTAAGCCCTTCTGGCAGCAGGGCACAGGAGAATTTGCACACTCTGTGCCTGCCTGTTTGCCCCATGCTAGTGCATGGCCTCCATTAGTGGCACCACAGTGTTTATCAGGACTCCTCTCAGATGAAAAGGCTCTCAACGCTGGCCAAAGTCGTTGTTCAAATTCTCCTGGAATTTTTTTAACTCCTGGAAGTTTTTTAACAGCTTGGCACAGGCTAGCATTGTGTAAAGGGAGAGTATCCAAGGGAAAAGAAGGTGCAAGATGCACCCCATGTTGGGGAGAGATAAGGCAAAGTCAGCTCCTTTTCTGAAACTCACTGGGAGTTTTGTAATATTCCAGAAAGAGCAGAACTGAGTCGTCCATAAAAAACGTCAGCACCCCAACCTCTGAAAAAACCTCAGCCACTGGAAATGTCTCACAACAATGTTAAAGCCCCTATATTTTTCAAATGTGTAATCTTCTGGAAAATACAGCATGGCCTCTCCCATGTGCTGAGCACTGATAAGCCAGCTTTAGCTCCTCAAAAGTTGAAGAAAGTTGTGTAGGGAATGGACACAAATGAGTTAATTTCAAGTCTGTCACACAGAAGAGATGTGGTGTGTTTGTACAGTAACCAACATGTTGCTTTTCTGTGTAAGTCAGCAGTGTGTGGATTTTTCTCTTGTGCTGCATGTGCTGTTTACTGAGTCATTTGAATTGTCTTTCCACAGAGGATAACAATGTGCTTGCTATCTATAGCCACTGAACTCAGCTCTTTCTCCTCCAGGACTTTTCCCTGGCTGCAGGATACTGGAGTGAGGACAGCCATTCTGGGCACATTAAATAAAGGTGCAGAGGGGGTTCAACAGGGGCAAAAATGCACCCACCTGAAATGGTTTTCTTCCCTCATGTGAATTTTCTGATCCTCATGCAGCCCAGAAGCTTCATACAATACAGGGCATGCAGCTGGACAAATTTTTTTCTGGAGAACTAATGCTGATCAAAGTTGGAGGGTCCAGGGGGGATGATGTAAGCTGCTAGACCAGAGCATGGTGCTTTCATGTTTTTCATCACTTTACCAGGGCCAGCTAGCACTCTGCTGAGAAATTCCTGTGGCCTGGCTGGCTGGCAGATAGGATGCTCCAAGTCCATGCCAAATCACCTCATTGTGGAGGACACAAAAATTTACAAAATTCGATGGAGCTTGCTCCATGACATTTGGCTTCATCCTGCAGCAGAGGGGCCACAGACACAGTGTTTGCTTGAGGACTGCCAGAAGGATGTGGGGGAATGTAGTTTCAGGGCAGTTTTCAGTGCCCTGCCTGCCTCTTCCTCAGTCCAGCATAAACACTTCCTTTCCTCCATGGTGAGCTAGAGGGCTGATGAAGGCAAAAAGTATAATTCTCCAAATTATTAATTTTACCTATACCAGTTCTCCAAACCATCTTACCACAAGTGTACAGGGACCTCTGGCCACCTCAGGGTAGGAAGAGAAGTGAAACCTCCAGATCACAGTCTTGGGCTAAGTTGTTTTGGAACTGTACTTAAGCTGTGGGTAAGGTCCCAGCACTCCTCTGCCACTTCTCTTTACAATGCTGGTATGAAAAACAATTGTTTTTTAATTCTGCTTCAGAAACAAGAAGTGGGCCTTTCAGTTTCTATAAATAAAATCTGCCTTTTTTATAATAAGCCATCATAGCCCAAGGTTTAATTCAATAGGAAGAGTGGCTTTTTCAAGGTTTGAAAGATTTTAAAAATGTTTTAACGGATCTCACCACATAGTGGTCACTAATGAAGCAGGGAACTTATGAAAAACTGTGGACATAGAAACACAGTTTGTCCTGGGCAGGCTGAGTGGTCCCATACCAGTGAATAACTTGAGATAGGTACTGTAAACTCATTTGGTGTGCAGCCTTCCTCGTTCCACATTTGCACAAGGCTTTACCAATGAAACCTCATTCTCTGTAGCAGCAGAAGTAGTGCCACAATATGACACAGAACAGCTGAACAGGAAAAGTGAGAAAGTTTCCTGCTGAATTCAGGCAGATGGATCCAGGGCCCTGCCTACTATTCATTGGACTGCCACTGGAAGGTAAGTGTCTGTACAGAATTCACCAAAGCTTTTCCAGCTGAGAACTTCAAGTGGGGCAGGCATCCCTGCAGGACAGCTTGGTAAGCTGAACATACCATTCAAATTTTACCCACAAAAGTTAAAGCTTTCCCATTCTTCCCTTGAGAGGAACTTCAGGTGATGCCTGGCTGGCAGCCCTCTAGACATTGACCTTAGAAGCCCTAAAATCTCCAATTCCACAAGCAGTACATCTGTAAAGCATGCCTATTATTCACTGCTGTGCTACTCCAGCTGAATTCCAAAGCAGCTCCGTAACTGGTGCAAAATCTGACTAATGAAGTGCTAAATCAAGCCCAGCAAGTAGAAGGGTTTGATTCTTTTTTAGTTCAAAGCTTTTGAAATTAAGGATAATTATGATCCAATATTTAAACTGCTTCTGTTTCAGTTTTCCTGCGGACGAGATTTGAGTTTTGCACACATAATACTATTTTGTTTCAGTAAATATTTCAGTAATAGTATAAGTGGTCTATTATCATGTAGTAAAAATCTGTTGCAGCATTTATTTACTAATAGCTGTGAACTATTCAGAAATGGCCAAAAAAAAAAAAAAAGGGAAAAAAAAAAGGCAGCCCAGTCTGGAAATGCATGAATGAGTTTGCAAGAGCGCTGTTTGCTTTTTCCCTGTAAGCTTCTGTTGCTGCAGGGAAATTTGATTTATGAAGTCCTGAGTCCATGTCTGCTTCAGACCCTGGCCTGTTGCTTAATTTAGCAACAAGGCATCGGCTGTGGATTGGCTGCCTTGGAGCAGCACAGCAGTTGGGCTCACTCTCGCTTTCCCCTGTGTAAGGTCACTTTCTCCACCAGCTTGAACGTGTGATGTGCTGCATACAAATAGACAGGAAAAGGCACAAGCCTGTTGTGAAAACTGTCTGGCTCTCTGGTACTCATCAACAACATTCAGCCTGCTGAAGCTGAAGTGACACTTACTCCTCCCGCCTTATATCTTAAACCTCCCTTTAGCCCTGCTCTTTTTCTGCAAGTGTTTTCCTTCAACCCCCCCATGCTTCTTGTCTGCTTTATTATTTTCTAGCACCTTTATGCAAGAGGCTTTATTTTGCAGACATTTGGAGTGGTGACAGACCATCTGAGCTCCAGACTGTTCAGTTCAATAGACCAAAAGGAAGGTGACATGACAGCTGGAGTAAGTATCATACCATTTAACACACATAGTGGGAGGCAAGGGACTCCAAAGTCTTACAACTTCACATGCTGACTGGCTGGAAGATGGAGGTGTAATAGGTAAAAAACAACTAACAGGAGCCCTAAATGGTTCAGCACCTAAATTTTAGCTATATTTTTTTCCAGGCCTGTCTCTGTGTTTTCAGAACCTGAAGTAAAGTTCCTTTCTATTTTTACCTTGTAACCCTTCAAGTGGATATTCTTTATAACCCAGTTTAGGTCTGGAAGAGCTGCAGCTGCTCCTGCAGGAATCAAATGGAAGATATGGTCCACTATAACAATTTGCATTTTTCAGATGGCAAAGAACAGAGATAAAGCAATTTTTAATGTCATCTTCCAGCAAGTGCAGAGCTTATATCTCTAAAATTTTCTGACCACTTTGGCTGGATTAACTCTTCAGTTGTTGACTTCAGGATGTGTTCTACTTGACTCTGCACCATGTACCTTTTTGGATATACATATTGCCATGGATGAAAGCTGTATAGAGCTTCATAAGCAAAGCAGAGACATTCTACCACCATGGGACAGTCCTTCTGCCAGGCAGAAGGCTTATTCAAGCAAAGAAAAAGTCTCAAGAACCCTTTCTAATTAAATTTTTCACGGAATATAAATATAGATATTTCTGTCAATTCCCTCATTAATAAATCACAAAGAAGAAAACACAATTGCTGTTTACACAGGAGAACAAACCAAATAATCTAACCTTTATTTAGCATTGGTTTCTGCTATGACTTTTTTCATAGTTGACCTTTTCTACTTCAAGAGAGATCTTTATAAAGGATAGGCATGGATAGGGGGGGGAGGAAGAAATGAAATTATCTTGCTGAAGTGATAATTAAGCAAGACAAGGGCCGTGAAAATAATATATTTTCAAAGGTCTGGGCACACTCAGTCGCCTTGGGCAACAGGACAACATAAGTGACGCTCTGCCCCTCCTACAGCCCTTCCTGTCCCTGACATCAGCACATCACTGTCATTAAAACTGTCATAAAAAAATAGACAGGGCTGATGGGCTGGCTGAGAGGAGCTGTGACAGCTGCTTTGTGTGTGTCACTGGGTTTTATCACTCCATTACAGGATAATGATAATGATTAGCCTTGCCTTGCTCTCAGAATGGAAAGAGGTATTTTTGATGAAAGGAACTGAAAACTTGGTTTGGGCATCATGGCAAGATTTCAAGAATCAACAGCATCTGTCAGCACAAGTCTGAGTTATTTGAATCTGCATTCCAATAACACCCGGATGGCAAGTGTATGATACAGTCCCTGGCCTGAAGGTTTAAAGAAAAGGGTTCAAAGAAAAGGTTTTCATAGGTTTAAAGAAAAAAGGGACACAGTGTAGAAGAGGAGGCCATTTTTGTGTGTGTTAATGTATAGCACTGACTGAAATACATGCCTATGTGCATGGACATTTTGCATACAAACGTAGGGCAAGCCAGTTTCTAGCACTGCCTGTCAAGCAGCTCTTGCTTGTGGGACACTGAGCTACCTTGTACTCATGCCAGGTTGATTTCCCACTCAGCAGGTGATGTGAGACAACTCATGCAGGCTCTCTGAACTGTGTGACAGGCACCAAACTCTTCCTGTTGCCTGTATGGGAAACCAGGGTATCCTGAGTTAACTCCTCTGCTTTGCAAAGACTGTTTTGTTCTGGGCTGAAAGCATTAGAAAACAAGTCAAAGGTTCTGGGTTAGTTTCAGGCTTCCTTGTTGGTGCTAAGGATTTAACACAAGAGATTTACACAAGGACCTAACTGCACAGATAATACCAATTCCTGTATTTTCTGGAAACTAAAGATTTCAGTCCTCATGCTCATTAATGTAGTGTTTTAAGCTCTCAAACAAATGTGAAACGTTCCAGATTGTTATGTCTGGTAACCATACATCCTGGTAGGTATTCTCACTGCTTGCAGCATTCCTCTCTTCACTTTTCCTCTAACAAAGGAACTAGAAATCTGACTGCAAACACACCAACACTAAATGACCTGAAAATACGTCTGGTACACCAACAAGTACTTTGTGGCTCTTTTTGGGCCAGGATCTTCCGCCTTTATTTAATTCTGAGCATTTCTTGCTCAGGAGACAGTCCAAATATAATTAGTTTTTCCTCCAAATTAAGCATAGGGAAAACAGACTGACGTCTCTATTGAAGTGTCCTTTCTCTGAAAATGAAAATGGAAGTTTTCAGCAAAGCAAGCACTTTAGGCTCTATCGTGGGACCAAGGGTTCTGAAAATTGTTCAAATCACATTCTCAGCTTTCCTCTCAGGGTAACATTGTAGCTGCTTTCTCAACAGCAATTATCTCTAACCAGGCTTTAATTTTTCCCGCTTTTAGAATTTTATCGCTTCGTTCAAATGGACATTCCTTGGACACAAATGACTTTTCTTGTTTTGTGAATTTCGGGAGTCCTCTCTGTTGCACATGCAACAAAGCCATGGGCTTTTAATGACTATTTGGGACAAAACAGAGCCAGTAAAAAAAATCAGCCAGAAACACAGACGTCTTTCCCTCTAATCAAATGGCCCCCAAATCAGATTGCTCTCTGGTGCAAGAGACCCAACTGTGCCACTGTCAGATGAAAATGTGACTTGACATTTGTTCACCTCCCTTGCCACTCAGTAGTTGCTCTGCTCTGCTCCTCAGCTGGAGCTCTGTCCTGCTGGGTCAGCTCACACTTCTCTGACCACAGGGGGCATGGCCAAGATGGACTCTGCACCCTGTGGTTCTATCACTTGCTGGCATGCAGGCTCCAGAGCCTCAAGCTCTTATCTGGCCTCATTTCAATCAGATGCCAGTGATGACTGAACCGTCTGCTGATCTTGGGACAACAGGTGTGGTATCTCAGAATGTGCAAATGGAGCTTTCTTCATTTTGTGTAGTAAGTTATTTATCTTTATTCTCTGTCTCCCAGACTCCTACACGTGTTCCAGGGTTGGTACGTTGTATAAACCCCACACAGAGGCCACAGCCAGAGAAGTCTAAGGTGTGGTCTCTTCTGAAAGGTTCATTTCCTAGCAGAGCTGGTCCATACCTTTCCAGCCAAGAGAGAGCTGAGGATGGGCTAAGCCATAAAGCAGGTAACTTGTCAGAAGGAGAGCAACTACAGCTTCAGAATACACTAGCAATGCAAGATCCTAGAAAGACCTGTCTGTGATCCACATGGTGAGGGTAGGATCTGGCTGCATGCTGCTGGTCTCAGTGCGAGCAGAAGCACTCATTCCACTGTGGGTGTGTAACGAAGTCAAATATAGTTTGGGAGTAATCCAAAGATATCAAGTTAATTGCTCAGTGCTACATCTGCATGCTGTGCAGAGGAAGGAAATGGCAATTTCATTAAGCTTTTAGTGCAAAGAACACACCTCTTTGTCTTGCTTAGTTCCTACATGTTACTCGACATTTGCTGCCTTCATCATATTTCATTTGTATAAACCGAGCTGGTATTTTGCAAAGGGGACACTGGCTTTGATTTAACCATCAGCAACATTGTTTAGTACATTCTGGTTTTATTTATAACAAGATAAAATATATGTGGTCCTCATAATTGGTCTTTTGGTTTACAAGGCAAAGGTATGAAGTGCAAAAAATATGGCACTGTATGAGTTCTGGATTGTAGTAGTCTTCAAAACCACCAGCAAAAAAAATAGCACAATATCCTGACCTATAATTACTTGAACAATATCATTTGTGGCAGAAGCACAGAACATTTTGCAGCACAGTGACATTTTAATACCTGCAGAAAAATTCCTTTAGGTAAGCCTTGAGAAGAATCCTTTTCAGCAGCCAGACTCTCCCAGTGGCAGAGTAGGCAGATGGATCTGTCCCACGGAGATGTGGAGGAGGAGTCACAGCAGGCAGCAGAGGGACAGCCTGCAGATTTGGACAGCCTCCTTGACTCAACAGCAATGTAAACACCTGCACCCTTTTCCCCCTCTTTGCCATCCTCACTCAAGGGAAGGCAGCTCTGGTTCAAGTCGCTGCTGCTGCTGCTTGAGTGGAATGTTTGTAACCTGTGGATACACAGGCTCCAGGAGTGACCCAGCTCCTTCTTGTTCCTCTACAGCACTGGGACCTCTGCTATCCCTTCCAGGCCAGTTATCTCAGGCTGTCCCTGCCTGCCCCAGCTCTTCTCCCCCTCCCCTGTGAGCTGCACACCTGCAGTTGTTCCAAGTCTTTGCTGTCTCCACCAGGAGTCCATTCAGCCCTTTGCTTGCTTACTCCTGCAAGGGAGTAAGTACCATGCAAGGGCTTCAAGATGCCCTCAGCCTCTGACCAACACTGACACTCTGTGTTTGCCATTTACTCCATCTTCTCCTGCCATGGCAGCCCCACTGTGCTTGTTTAGAGAGGCAGAGAAAAGCCCAAAGCAAACCTGTCAAAGCTGCCTCAGGGATTCCCAGTGCCTGTTCCAGTGGGTGGAACCAGGCAAAGCTGTCTCCCAGACATTTCAGATGCCTGCTAAAGGGCCCAATCTGTCACAATTTCATGCACTTACACTGTCAGGAAGAGCATTAGGAAAAGAAATTGCAATGAGTTTCTAACCTGAGAATATTTTTAGTTGCCAATTGAAGCATTTTGGCATTCAGAATTGGAGCTGCATGGAATGGGCTGCAATTTCCCTGCTCCCTGTACTGATGTGATTTCCTGCTCCTTCAATCTTCAGAACAATTTTTCATGGAAACTGCACATTTTCCATGTTTTTGAGCAGTTAATCTTCATTCATGTAAATGGGGACCTTTGGATGCTTTCTAAGATTAATCAAAATTTTTAAATGCAGCATCCAAATAAAATTTGGTTATGACATTGCGAATTTTGATGAAAATAAGACCTTTGCAAAAGACTTTTTTGCTAAAAACTCCTCAATTGCTTACAGAGATGGCTAATATTTTAATGTTCAAACAATGATGAAAAGAAAATAATATGCCTTTTCTGACTACCACTATTACTTGCTGTTGGAAATCTTTAGTGAAGAGTACATGAACTTTCACTTGGAGAAAAAACATCTCCATGTTTTACCTATGCAGTTAGCACCTTATCAGTGCTGGGGGCTTGGCTGGCTGATTGCAGAACTGGCCTCTTGATTGGTAATTTGCCTTTTACCTAAATACCTTACAAGGCAATTTTGAGAAAAAGGCCTAAATAATTTTGTTTGTTGTTGGTTTCTTTAAGTTTTCTTCAAATTGGTTCCTAGGCTGTGGCTCTACAATCCTTGATGCCATAGTTTTATAAATAGGAGCTAAATGAACTTCAGCTGGATTGAGAGTGTACATGTGGTTGTGACATTTTAAATCTGGTTTACAATTGGTAGTTCCTTCAAAATTAGACTTAATTAATTGCAGCCAAACAAGTTTAAATCTAAACAATCTTATGACCAGACACAACTGTTTAGCTGAATGAGTAAAACTACACCTTAAGCAGGCTGTTGGTCCACGATGGGTTTTTCTAGACACCAACCACAGGTAAAGAGAATCTCAAAAAAGCTCATTATGCTAATCATGAGGTACCTGGGTGGTTGTTCTGACCCTTTATGGTCTTTCTTAGCACAGCCATGCCGCTGCCCTCTCTCAGCTAACCAGTGACACTGAGCTGTAGCACAGCCCCAGGCCAGGGGCACTCTTTAGGCCAGCTTCACTGCACTGCCGATGAGGAGGAGGCAGGCTAAGGCACAGCCAGAGCTCACCTCCTGCAGCCACCAGGACCGGTTTCCAGCTGGCTGGGGAGGTTTGGACACCCAGCCCCTGCCCCCCTGCACAGGATGTTTGCTGCCCGGGCTGCCCGTTCGCCCTCCTTTGCTGCAGCTGGGGCAGAGCCAGGCGTCACATTCTAACCAGGTGAAATTACAGCTGGTGGGTCCAGGGGCACTGGGGAAAGGAACAAAATGGGTGATTTCATGTCTTGTCTCTATTGTGTTCCAATTCCTTTAGCCCACAGAATGTGAAAATGTTCAGTGATGTCCTACATCACTGCGAGCAAATGAAATAGAAACAACGAGGATGTGTCTGATTGCAGGTTCTAAAGGAAACTGTGGAATGTTTCCAGTCATATTAGATTTAATCTAATCTGGCTTTTCTCTTTTTATTTTTTCCCCATAAGATAGCAGTCAATGTTCCTTTTTCACAATTTAAAGGGATAACACATCACTGCTGAAATATAGAACACTTGCTAGCATTCACCTGTAGGAAGTCCATAACCCTGGCACTGCCAAGCAATACATTTTAAAGCATGATGTTGAGGATAAAAAACAAGGCAATGAATGCTACATAATCCCAGATGCAATCTGCAAAAGGGGCTCCAGACTTTATGAATGAACACCCTGTTGTTAGCCTCTCATCTCTAGGCATAATAAGGGATACAGAAAAGGACATATTACTTTGTTTTCAACTTTTTTACTTTGTCAAGTGTAAGACTTGAACTTTTGCTCCACATCAGTGGCCTGTTATTTTTTGGCTTTGCACCAGTCTGTTAAAACAGAAGAAGGAAAACCTTTCAATCCTAAAGGTCCACAGGGAAAAAGATCTTAGTTTGATCTCATTTTCCTTTTAACATTAATTGCATGTTTATTTTTTTGTAGGCAGAGGGCCAAAAAGTGAAATAACAGCTTCCACCATGAGCCATGACTGGGCCAAGCAGCAGAATTTAAGGCCATTTTGTTCTTAGTGTTTCTGGCACTGAAAATCCCCGACTCTGGCTCAGTCCTTCTATTACCATCTTGGATGTGTTACAGAAGAACCCTGTGCATCTCAAAGTACAGAGTGGAACAGGAATGTAAGTGCCTGCAGAGCTTGAGATTATCTACACAAACATAGCAGTTTGTAAATACTGCAGTGCACCCTCACTGCTCTTCTGCTGTCTGTTCCCCTCTGCTCTTCAGCTGCACAAACCTCACTCTCATTAAGAAATGGCACTCAAGACTTGATACACTTCTTTTTTAATCTGAAAATGTTTGTCCTTACCCTTTGTGTGTTCCAGCAAATATAACCACTCCACTCAAAAAGAGAGCAAGGCATTTTAAAGAGAACATGCAGGGAAAGAAAGCATATTTTCATTTGGTTAGCTCTCAGTGCAAAAGAGATTTGGTTTCCATCAGTGGCACAATACAAACTGAGCCCAATAATCAGCTCTTCACACTTCAGGAGCTGGGCTTAAGTTCATAACTTGATGTGATCCCAATTAGAGAGAAGAATCCTGATACAAGATAGCCCAGGACAGCTGACTGTGAGAGTGGCAGGCTGGAGATGGGAATAAAAATGATCAGTGGTATAAAATGGCTGTGGTTCCTTCTCCCCAGAACTGACCTGAGAATCCCAGAGTCTGTTGTGAATGCTCTGAGGACCTTGATGAGAACAAGAAGATGCCCTGTCATTGCCCTGCTCGTGCTGGAGGTGTCCTTGCTCACAGATCAGCTCACCACAATGCCCAGGCAGGTTTGGAGGAGCCTGTGCCTCAAGCTGTGTTCTCAAAACAGGGCAGGACTGGGCCACTTGCAGAGGGCCTGAGTTCACCTTGGTGTGCCACAACCACAGCTTCTAAGGCAAGCAGGAACAAGCTCATTCAGGGCTGTGTTTTTTCTTCTCAGCCTATTTTGGGTGTCCTTATTACAGCACAAGCTCCTTCTGCTGCCTTAAGGATTATAACAATTTAATCAGCTGTCATCTACTGAATGATTTCCTTCCTTCTACCAACACATTCTCGGGTCCAAATTCTTTAGAAAAAAGCAATTAACCACAAACTTCATTTAGGTAACTAAAATGAGAGAGGTTCTTTTTATTTGTTTGCGTTTATTACTGCAATAATAGCACCAATTTTGTTGGTTTGTTTTCACAGTGACTTAAGGGGAAGCAAACAAATTATTTTAAACATGTAATAAATACCTAGAGAAAAATAACAATAATTACACTTTCAATGTCAAATAAGTTTTACCTACTCTTATCTGTGTTTTACAATTTTATGCTGTTTCCATTTTTAAAGACTGCTTTTAAAATAAATGTCAGTAAGTGTTCCCCAGAAAATAATGTGTTTAATGGCATTTCTTTTCTTCTGTGCATGAATGGCTTAGGGATTACTGTTGAGTTTTCAGCTGTAAATGCAAATGTAAACCTAACCCAGTTTACAGTTTGAATGTGTGCTGTTTGCTCCAGCTGTTCTGTGTTTGCAAGGTGGTCTGATTCAATCCCCTCTATCAAATGGCACTGTTTAAATTCTCTGGTTGTCTGGAAAAAAACACTGACAGGTGAAGAAAAGAAAGTGATTTCATGACAGACAAATACTGTTTTTCTGGTTAGACATGTAGGGAAACCACTACCTGTCCAGAGATTTCATAGGGCTTTTGAGCACCACATTTAGAGAATGGAAAGAAAACAGAACAGAATTTTTGATCCCAGTGAGACTTCTGTGGGACAGTGGATGGGGAGGTTTGGGGGCTCACCTCTTCAACTTCTGTGGAGCTGCAGGCCTCTGTTTTTTCCTGGCCACTCTGCCAGGGAGAGGTACATTATATTTTCATGCCAGGAGTAGGCTTGCTGAGCCAGTAGGCTGAGTGCTCATGCTGCTTGCTGCACACA
This sequence comes from Serinus canaria, assembly GCF_022539315.1. Taxonomy (NCBI): domain Eukaryota; kingdom Metazoa; phylum Chordata; class Aves; order Passeriformes; family Fringillidae; genus Serinus; species Serinus canaria. Next base: position 18,509,441 of record NC_066317.1, read on the forward strand.
GTCAGGGACTGAAGGCATTCCCTGTGGAACAGGTATCTCAGCACACCTACATCTTGCAGGCTGAGAAATCCTGGTAGCAGAGTGGCCAGAATGGTGAAAAATCAGTCCTGGGCTGGTGAGGCTCAACACAGAAGGCACTTAGTGCTGGAGACAGGAATGCAGTGGCAAGCCTTAAAGCAAAATCATGAATTGCATGACCTTTTGGGGAGGGAAGAGTGCTCTTCCTGGCTGTGCCTGTATGAGATCTGCCGCTCGTCAGATGATCCCGAATGTCACAATATGGCACGGTGGGAGCAGCGCCAAGGCTGGCAGAGGGGCTCTGACATACAGAGCATGGATCCTCCTCTGAACCTGCCCCAGGTTCCCTGAGGTTTTGATTAGTGCTCATCCCAAGGGGTTGCATCATTTTGTTTGCCTTTTTGGAGCGGCTGGTGTTATTGCCACAGCTCTGCACACCTCGAGCCGAGCACACCTCCAGCTCCCCTCGCACATCCGTTGAATTATGTAGGTCTTGGTCACTGTGGTGAATTTGTCTTGGGGCAGAGAGCCTGGTTATTTGAAATGCTGCTGCATCTGTGCTCAGTCCACATTAGGGTTGTGCAACCAATAAAAAAAATACAAGCAAATTGCTCTAAGTGCCAGTTTGGAAGCATAAATGAAATCTGGTTACATGCATTGTCAGATTGACAGGCTCTGCTGCAGGAAAGAATAACTTTCATTTTATGGCAGTATTTGCTTATGAATCTACTGGGAGAACATTTCTTTGTTGCACAGTCTTTGCCAGCAGCCTTGTGAAGCTTTGGCATTCCCAATGTTCTTTGTCTTTCTGGTCAAGCACGGTGACCAGCCAGGACTTGGGAGTGTGACTTTCTTTTCCCAGCTCTGCACTGGCTATGGAGGCACAACCTCACCCAACTGTAGCCAGATCAGCTGAAGAAGTGGGTAAATTCTACCTCCTTTCCCCTTCTTTTTGTCTGATGTTTAAACATTTGGATTTAGGAGCACCCCCAAAGGTACCTCCCTGCAGCACCTTTGCAGTGGAGAGGGGAGGGAAATATCCAGGTTGCCCTGAAGAATCAGCATGAAGCAACTCAGCCAAGTCCCACACCCTGCCTGGCATCATGTAGCCAGAAGCACAGAGCTTTTACAGCTCAGATATTGCAGACAAGATCTCATCTAGTTCAGTTATCTTGGGATTCTGCAGCATGCAGCCACCTTTCCTACGTTTCTGCAGCCTGGTGACACAAAGGGTTGATGTATTACAGTGGCTTTGTGATGTGGGGATCAAGCTCCTCCAGGATACCGTGGTCTGCTTTAATGAAATTGAGGTCACTTTCAAGCAAGGTATCAAACCACAGTTTGTCTCATCAATACAGGCAGGAGATGGAGCACTTTAAAGGCTTTGAAGGCTGAACAAAAAGAGTGTAGAATCATATCCCCCTTTTTGGCAGCTCTTCTAATAGAAGGCAAAAAATCATTGTCCTTGGCAAGCCCCTTTCTTAACACCCAGAGACATGCCCCAACCTCAAAGCAGCTGAAAATAAAATAAAAAGAGCAACCAAAAAAACCCATTTTCAGTAACCAGCAAGGCTCTTTCATCAAGCCCTTGCTTTGAGAACAGCCAGCATTAAGGCAAGGAAGGCATTGGGGTGAAGAGAAGTAAAAATTGTCTGCAGGAAGGCAGCCCATCATCTGTAGGGGTGCTCCCTGCTTCCCTCCCCACAGCTTGTTTCTCCTTACAGTGCACCGTATGGCTTAGCAACTCTGCAAATGCTGAGACAAGTGTGCTGGGGAGCAAAGAAATGTTTCCTTATAGCCATGCCAGGCTGTCACTCCTCTGCCTCCCCCACTGTTAGGAGCTGCTAGACTCTTTCAACCATCTGGTGCAGGATTTGAAATTTCCTGCTGCTAACCCTGGCCAGTCCTGGCATTGCTGTGCACTTGCTGTAGGGAGATGAGACAGGTTTTGAAGTGTTTCTACAAAGCTGGAAAAGCAGTGGAAAGGCTGGAGGAAAATGAGTGGGAAGGTGTGAGCTGGAAATAAGACACGCTGGTGATGGAGGCCTCAGCACTTATTTCCCTTTTGTGGGGGATAAAGGGAAGAGCTTTGCTGTTAGATTTTAGTGGTCATGGGACACAGCCATGGCAGAATAAATTGTGGATAACACACTCCTCTTCATTCCCTGCTGGGGAATGGAGATGCAGACAAATTTCCAGAGAAGCACAAGGACATGAAGCCCTTTGGATGAGGAAGGGTCTGAGAAGCCATCTGCCTCAGTTTCCTCTGCCAGCTCCTCCCTGTGGGATGCCACTCACATGTGACAGTTGGGAAGCTAAAGAAATCCTTATGAGGTGTATTTAGTCCAGCGTGCCAGCAACTGGGATCAGGACCAAGCTGTGCCTGCATAGTCTGCATGGACAAGAGAGGAAGTCACTGCTGCTCCTGTGGCTCTCCCTGCTGGAGTCTGCTCTGACCCCAAGTTACTCAGGTTTGCTAATGCACAGAGCTGTAAGGCAGGTGTTAGACCACTGTGATTGTGCACTTTTTTCATTCCACTGGCACTCAGAAACCCATCACACTGAATGCATGATTAATTTGGCCATGTGAGGAGATGTAGCCCTTTCCATACACTCAGTGACAGCAGTGCTAGCAAAAGCAGAGAGCAACCCTTTCCCTGGCAGACAGGGGATATCCCCAGCTGTCCCAAATCATGCTCTGTGATCCCAAAGTGCTTATTCATCACTGTGAACATATCCCTCATAGTCACTGCGATGAGTTTTGAGCTGGTCCTAGAAAGCCCTGAAGATTCCCAGAAATTCATGCAACTATTTTTAAAGTATTAAAGAAATGCCACAACTTCAATAGGTTTTTTACTTGGGCAAGAGTCTCATAAGGATGTAGCCTCTGGTTGGGTGGAGTGGGTGTGTTAGGCTATTCTTAGGCACCATGAATACCCAAAACAGACACTGCCTTGAGTGAAACCCTTGACTGGGTTTCCCTCTGAACATTATTACACAGCAGATACAGTTTCCATGCAAAGTGACTTGAGTTTTCCCCAGTAAGAATGATAGGATGGTCAAACAGTTCTTTAGTTATCAATATGTGAATTTTGAAAATATGCTAGCTCCAGATAAATGAGAAATATCTTAAAGTATAGAGAAAAACCTTCAATTCTCCAATTTTAAACAACTCTTTTAAATTTGTAGTCCAATACCTGCAGTGTGTATGGTGGGTGTAACAGTATTAGTGCAGGACTTCTAAGAAAAATACCCCATCTTTCCACAGGCCAGCATGCAACTGCTTGAAAATAATGAGCTGGAGATATTTTCTATTTCCCAGTGAACAGTTGTTGAAATTATTTACAGTCTTCCCACAGTTCCAATTATTTTGCTGTGTGTCCTTACAGGCTCTCTCTATGTGTGAGGCATTTTATTCCTGTATTTCCACACAGAGAAGAGAATTTATTGGCACAAGCTGGCACAGCCAAATTGACTTTAGCTACCTGCAGTGATTTTAAGTTGTAATAACAGAGGATGCTTCTCACACTACATGCACCACCCAACTGTGTGCCCTGAAATTCAACTAAAGGGTGCCCATTAATTTGAATACTGTTTTGGTGAGGCTCTAACAAACTACCTTGGTCTTATTCAGGGCAACTCTGCATGGACTTCAATGTGAATTCACTTTCTGAACAAGGAACAGGTAACATCTGCCCCATTAAAGATGCAGCTACACTGCAGTGGGGAAGGTTGATGGTGGTGGTGAAGAAGATGACAGTGATGACCATGGTGGTGGTGTGCTCCCCAGATGTCACTCAAAGTCTTTATCTCACTACTTAGAGTGCCTTCCATTTTGCAGGCTAAATGCTGGACACAGAGGTTTGCACTGCCACGTTCTTCAGATTGCCCTTGAGCTTACAGGCTTTGGAGAAGAGGATGAGCTCCAGAGAAGCTGTCAGTGCTCCTGTCATTGGCTGGCAGTCATCAAAGGGACATTATAACCATGGACACAAGGAGCAGCTTGGACCATAAACAAGCTGTCTGGATACCAACATGTTATTCTCAAAGAAAACAGTTTTCTTGGATGTGTGCACAGCCTGCTGCTCTTTTGATCTTCAGAGCACCAAAAGCACGATATTTTCACCTAAACATCCACCTGAACCCATCTGGAGGAACAGAAGGCCTTGTGCCCCAAGCAGGGCCTGTTTCCTTTTCCCCCTACATGACACAATGGCCACAAGAGTGGCAAATCTTATGCCTTTAGCATTTTTTCCCCCAAATCAGTGACTGTGGTGGGATGAAAAGAACACATGCTTCTGACTGATAAAACCAAGACTGTCATTTTCACCTGTTAAAAGAAGTCTGTCTACTAACAGTCAAACACAGTTGAACAAAGAGTCTTGACTATATTTAAATTGATTCATACTTTATTTATAATTGAACTCAGGAAAAATGGAACCATATACAACAAGAACTATACACATGAAGGAAAAGGTCTTTATACCACCTAACCCCCAAAATCCACCTGAGTCTGTGCTGAGGAATAGAAGTACTCATCCATAAATGGGATCACATTCTTTGTGAGTGAGTTCTGTCCTGCAAGCTGGGCAAACGCTGGCAGTCTCAAGGATGACAGAGAAGCACTGACTGCAGAAGACAGGGCCACAAAAGAGTTGGCAAAATCGGTCATTCTCTTTGCACAACCTGGAACCAAGGAAATCACAACTTGTATTGGGAGGAAAAAGTTTGAGTTTCCTGCTCTACTGGCACCAGGCCAATAGAACTTGGAATATCTGAAGGAGTCTGTTACTGTTTGAATAATGAGAGACCCACACATCTGCCAATGCCATCTTGGCTAAGGTTTCTCTCTCTGCCTTCACCACCAAGAAATATCTTTGGAGCTTCAAAGAAGCTGAAGCTGCACACATCATCCCAAATTATGTGGGTTGCACAGCTCCCTCCCTGCTGCATTTCTTGACCCATAAAGCTGAAAGAATGACAAAATTTGGATCCTCACCCCTGAGTTTTCATCCACCCAAACTGGAGAACTCCCAGGACCTGCTGACCATGTGCTAGAGGGACAGCCTGCGCATTTGGACAGCCTCCTTGGCTCAACAGCAATGTAAACACCTGCACCCTTTTCCCCCTCTTTGCCATCCTCACTCAAGGGAAGGCAGCTCTGGTTCAAGTCGCTGCTGCTGCTGCTTGAGTGGAATGTTTGTAACCTGTGGATACACAGGCTCCAGGAGTGACCCAGCTCCTTCTTGTTCCTCTACAGCACTGGGACCTCTGCTATCCCTTCCAGGCCAATTATCTCAGGCTGTCCCTGCCTGCCCCAGCTCTTCTCCCCCTCCCCTGTGAGCTGCACACCTGCAGTTGTTCCAAGACTTTGCTGTCTCCACCAGGAGTCCATTCAGCCCTTTGCTTGCTTACTCCTGCCAAACCCTGCAAGGGCTTCAAGATCCCCTCAGCCTCTGACCAACACTGACACTCTGTGTTTGCCATTTACTCCATCTTCTCCTGCCATGGCAGCCCCACTTGTGTGCTTGTTTAGAGAGGCAGAGAAAAGCCCAAAGCAAACCTGTCAAAGCTGCCTCAGGGATTCCCAGTGCCTGTTCCAGTGGGTGGAACCAGGCAAAGCTGTCTCCCAGACATTTCAGATGCCTGCTAAAGGGCCCAATCTGTCACAATTTCATGCACTTACACTGTCAGGAAGAGCATTAGGAAAAGAAATTGCAATGAGTTTCTAACCTGAGAATATTTTTAGTTGCCAATTGAAGCATTTTGGCATTCAGAACTGGAGCTGCATGGAATGGGCTGCAATTTCCCTGCTCCCTGTACTGATGTGATTTCCTGCTCCTTCAATCTTCAGAACAACTTTTCATGGAAACTGCACATTTTCCATGTTTTTGAGCAGTTAATCTTCATTCATGTAAATGGGGACCTTTGGATGCTTTCTAAGATTAATCAAAATTTTTAAATGCAGCATCCAAATAAAATTTGGTTATGAAATTGTGAATTTTGATGAGGAGAACTTTGCAAATTTCTTTTTGGTTAAAATTGCTTCAATTATCTACTGAGATTGTTAGTACTTCAATGTTCAAACAATGATGAAAAGAGAAAAGAGGATAATATGCCTTCTTTGACCATGTCTGCTTCTTGCTGTAGGAAATTATCTCCTCAAACTGATTCCTAGGCTATAATTGCATGATCATTTATTCTGTAGCTCTTCAAATAGCAACCAACTAAATGAACTTACACTGGATTGAGAGTTTACATGTGGCTCTGGCATTTAAAAATCTCATTTACAATTTATAGTTTCTTCAAAATTAAGCTGAATTCATTCCAGCCAAACTTGTTTAAAATAAAATAGTCACATAGCCTGAAAAAAACTGTTTAACCAAATGAACTTCTGCCTTAACTGGACTCTCCTAGGCACCCACATGGGCCCCTGTACACCAGCAGTAACTGAAGGGTGCATTTAAAGTTATCCTTGGAAAACCATGAAAGGGAGTCAAGAGATAAAAATGTGTTTTGCCTTTTATTCTGTTCCATCTAATTTCACATTGCTTTTATCATTCACTCAGCCATTGCTATAAAAATAAAACTACAAGATTATGTTGTCCTTTTCCACCTTCTTCTCATGCCTGGAGTTTAAGGCCTGAGGATCCAAAACCATGGTGGAATTAAAGTGCAAACTTCATATCAAGACAGATTCAGGTCTACACAGCAGAGCTGATTCTGGCCCTGGTATCTACCACAGATGTGCTGAATTAATAGATAAACCAAAACCTACACACTGAAAATCCAAAATCTCTTTCTGCAGAACACCCTAAACTGGAAGAATAAAGAACCTGTCTCTTCCAAAGGATCATCTGCTTCTTAGAGCTTGGCTTGAAAGAGAACACAAATGAGTATGACACAGAAAAAGAGCAGGGAGAGAGTAATTTCAGTAAAAAATAAAATAAGACATCCTTTCTATGACATGAAAATTAATTTCATTACTTCATACATGGTAATGTATGAGGAGTAGCCAACCTATCATAGCAGGTAAGCATAAAAAAAGAAAAACTTTTCTCCCTCAGTCTCATCTGTGGATTACTATGCTCAGCCTTTTTTTGTTAGGCTACATTTCTTGCTAATATTCCTCCATCTCAGTAGTAATTTGCCAGTTTGGCCAGCAAATTGAGAAAAATTACCTGTACACTCAGCACCTTCAGAAGGCCCCTGCCAGCCATCTTCAGAAGCTGAAGATATTTGCAGTACAAAACAGAGGGTTGTGGCTGTTCCAGCATTGCACCTCTAATGCTGAAAGAAACATAATATTTGCATATTATTAGGAGCTAAATAATCATCCAAGAGTATAGAAAAACCTTCAGACCACGCAAAATTGCACGGTTGGAGATGAACTTATAAAAAATCCTCCATAACTTACAGATATGAAAGTGAGATAGTAACCTCAATTCATTTTTGCGCTCTGAGAACTTGGCTACACTAAATTATTTTAATATATATTTTTATTGACTTTGGAAGGGACAGGGATTAATTTGTTGATATTTTCTATTTCTTAAAGTGAAATCCCCAACTGCCAGTGCTTGGATGAAAACTGGGATTGAAGGTAAGTGGTAAAGGGAGACCACTTATTTGCCCCAAGCTCGGTCCCAGTTTCCATACCCAAGTATGGTGGCAGCTTGGACCCTGACCCAGAAATCCTTATTCTTGCCCAGTTTGGATTAGCTGCTACTTTTTTTCCCCAAAAGCTATCAATATATCCAGAAGTAAGTGCATTTGCTTTCTGTATTTTTTCTGGAACGATAGTGATTTGTTTGTTTGTTTGTTTATTTATATTGCATTAAAAAGATCAAGTAGTATCTGAACTTCAAAAAAACACCCCCATCTGACAGTTCCTCTAGAGAACTTCCATTTCCTCAGAGTCCATGGAGATGGTGCTTTTACAGGTGGGGTTTGGGTCAGCCTGTTCTCACTCTTCATCTTTTTGTGTGTGTGAAAGCTCACGACTTGACAGGCAGCTCAATACCTATAAATGGCCATTTGTTATTTATGGTGATTAGAAAGTGTCCATGTTTTCAGACCTGTTACGTGTGCAGTGATGTAATGCTTCTATTTTAAAGACAGTGTTTATTTGTCATACCAGAAGGGGCTGGTGTCTGGAAAGGTTATATGGGTAAAGCAAACACGGAGCACTACTGAACAAAGGATAGCCTAAATGGCCTGTTTGCATTCAGTATTGAATTTTTAATCTCATTTCCCCATTTTGTTACAAACAGTGAGGGGAAAAACCGATACAGAATCCATAGGGAAAAAATCCAGGGCACTGTGCATTGCATGTGAGGGAAAAGTCCCCGTGATATCCTTCTGCTTTGTTATCAACAATGGTTTGCTCCCTGACACTAACAGTAAGAGCAGCAGAGCTTGCTCTAAATTATGGTTTTCCTGTTTGTAGCTAAGTAAGTTTATTAGGGGTGAAAAAAAAAAAAGAACAGGTGGAAAGGGGGACAGGAAGGAAAGAAGGCCTTTATGGTGTGTAGGTTGCCCACTATAGAATAAATATTTAACACCCTGGTACCCTGTAAAGGCTGTGTTCCCAGGCAGCTCTGCTCTCTTGGGATGCAGCCAACAGATAAGGGAACATACTTCACCTTCAAGTCCCTTCTTTTTACAGTTCTGAAGGTCAGGGTGAATAAGAATTAGAAGAGCCAAGAAAAGGGCAGAGAGAAAGAAGATCAGATTATTAGCTGATCTGGAAAGGTGTGGGAAGTCAGACAATTTCTGAGTCCTCTGTGGACTCAGTGCAAGCTAAGACAGAGTCCTATTGTCTTAGCAGATATGTGAAGAGAGAGCTACAAGTCACGCTGACCATGACACTTCAGGTTTCTAAAGCCTTTCCAGATGATCCTACAGGGAGCCTAGCTCAGAACAGCTACAGAAAGAGCTCCATCTTCCACTTTGACATGGTTTTATTCCTAAATCTTCTCATGTTTTTGGACACCTGCTGCCACATCAGTCTTGGAAGAAAAAGGAAAGTCGCATGTTGTATTATTGATTTGAGAATCAATAGAAAGTCAGAGTTCTGATAGGATTTCTGTGATGGCACAAGGGAGATTAAAATGGCAGTTTGCCATAGAAAGCTCAGGAAAGGGAAGATAGGGTGAAGTCCTGAAAGGAAGGTTTGTCAAAACCTCTCTGAACAAAGCAAACTTATTTGATTTCATGCACTCAGTTGGCACAACCTTCTTAGCCTCAGTTTTCCAATGAGAGTCCAACAGCCAAACCCACAAACATTTTTATAAACAGTGAAAGCAACACAAAGTAGAGAAGAACAAGGCAAATCAAAGCTGACTTCTATTGATTTTGTGATAAAGGCTCCATGGAGACTAGCTTTTAATTACCTTTCAGAGGAGACACTTGTTTAGCTCGTAGCCAGGGTTGGGGTTTTGCCCCTTTCCTCTCAGGTACAGCAGACTGTACCGCTAGGATTAGCATAGGATTGAAACTATAAATGTGTATTGGGACCCACTTTTAATTATTCATCCCTTTTATTATGGTACTGCCAAAGACCAGGCAAGAATGAGACAACACACAAAATAGACATGCCCCATCACAACTGCTCTACTTGTGAGTAATATTTTCAGCAGTTTATCACCTCTTTCTTTCTAGTCAAAATTATGCCAAAGCAGCACGTACCTGTCCATCTTGTTTTGCTGCTGTTTCTACATATGTTAGTGACTTATCCCTGGCATGAATGACTTAACCTTGGGAGGTACAGAGCTCTCCTGATGCCTTCAGGATGGGGGCAGAGGGGAGACACAGTGCTGTGTCTCTGTGTTTAGCTCCTCTCTGAATAAAGCCAGTGAGTCCCAGCAGTACCATGGCTCTGAGCTGTGCGTGGTGGAAGACAAGCAAGTAGGGGCAAATGAGGCTTGAAAACCATCTGTTCACTCACCAGAGCCTGACATGGGCTGATTCAGTGTTTGCTGCCCTGCCTGGGTGATGTGAACTGTTCCTTAAGGCAATAACAGGTGCAAAGCTTTCTGGTGTAGGGTTGTTTTTAACCCCCTGAGTCCCTTCAGTAATCCAGAGAGGCAGTGAGCTGAGCTCTCCAAAGCCATAGGACCAACTTTGTACACCGGGCAATTAGGGATGCAAAATGAATCCTGCAAGTGAAGTCACACTGTTCCTCACTTCCCAGAATTACTGGGGATAGTGTACACAGAGCAGGCTGACACACAACAGCAGGATGACATGGTTAGACTTTGCAAACACATATGCTTTTCCTCGAAAATCTCCCTTCTGCTACGAGGGCTGATGCAGTTCTGCTGGAAGTCCTGATGCAGAGATTATGGAATCACAGGATTTCCAGGGACATGTTCTACTAGACCAGGCTAGACTCAAAGCCCCATCCAACCTGGCCTTGAACACTTCTGTTGATGGGGCCACCACAACTTCTCTGGACAATCTGTGCCAGTACCTCAACACCCTCACACTAATGAATTTCTTCCTAACATCTAATCAAAATCTCTCCTCTTTTAGTTTAAGACTACTCTGCCTTGTTTTAACACAATCTGCCCCCTCTTTTTAAGACCCCTTTAAGTGCTGGAAGAGCTTCCATTTTTTTTAGCTACCTTGAGAAAGAAGGTCAAAGAGAAAGGATGTTGGTGACTGCAGTGCACAAGAAGATGAGCATTTAAATTATTCATTTTATACAAAATCTCCTTATACATGATTGAAAACAGGTGGTGCCTGGAATGACAGCTCATAGCTGCTTTCTGATTACTAATACACCATTATTATGTGGTGTAAGGAGAAGAGCTATAGCAGATGGGGCTCTCTAAAACCAGACAGCAGCAGGCCATACAGGAAAATTCATGACTCTGTTTTAGCTTACAAGCTGTAAGTACAAATGTAATATGATTTTGACTCAGAGGGGGGTCTTTGTGCAGTAAAACTTGGGAGTCTTCAAACACTGCAACCACTCTAAGGAGACAGACTTTGATCAGTCACTCTTCTCCTGCCTATCTTGAATTTCTTTTTCTTCTCTGTGCTTGTATAGCAGCATATCTAGTGCAAAATAAGCAAACAGAGTAAACTAGAAACAATCAGCATGATGATCTTGGTTCACACTTCAGCTCACACATCAAGAGTCTCTGTACCTTAACAAGCTGCCACTCACAAGGAAGCCAACTCAATCACAAATTAACAACCTCTGCTGGGTTTTGATTCCAGACCTATTGTGCTTTGAGAAATATTACATCTAAAAATACTCTGAGTTAAGGTTCCCCCATGTGCTTCAAGCGGGGTGTTCTAGAAATGATCTATAACATTTTGCATGTTAAAGAACAGCAGTGCCCTTGGTGCAGAGCACTTTGCTCATTTGTATTTATATACATTCCCAGACCAGCAAAGTGGCCAAGGTGACTTTGGGAGGAAAAGGCTGCTAGAGTACAACCAGTGCAATTGGGGCCCACAACTTTCTGTGCATGTCAAAAGTCATTTGCATATTCATTATCTTTTGATGAGCCTTGTGTGGTCAAGGGAAATGTGCTTTCCCCTTTGGTGCATATCTCAATTTGATCAGCCTTCTGTAAATCTCCCATGCTCTGTATCAGTGTGGGTATAATTTAGTCCATTTGCTGTATGGAAAGATCCTTCCCCCAGATTACTGTGGTTTTAACTGTAAACAGAATATTTGAGAGGGCAGAGAGCCTGGCATGGGAGTTTGCTGGGGGCAAATATATGATGGCTAACTGTTTAGTTAGGACCAGTCCCTAGAAGTTTTCTAAGAGATAAGAGAAGTTGCATGCTCACTAGTGTTGAGCAGAAGAGGTGCCAGGCAGGGTTACTTATAAAGCCAAGAAATTTTAGTGTTAGGATCAGTCCTCAGCTCAGAGGTTATAAAAACCCCACAGCTCTTCTGTCCTCACAAGAAGGATGAGAACTGAAGCAATTCTCGATCCACCCTTAAATATGAGACAGAAGCTACAGAAGAAAGAGTAGGGACTCAGCAGATGAGTTAACCAGTGCAAGGGAATTTGGAGAGGTCATGCTATTCATGTTCTCGGAAGCTGCTTTGCTCCAGTAACACAAGGAACAGCCTGGCTTGCAGCTCTACAGGAACAATTCCATCTCTCTCTCTCTCTCAGGTCTACTCTTACAGGACATCAATGCCACTTAGTGGCTTCATGAAATCTGTTTCTCATGAAAAGAATGCCTGTATTAGAGGGTGAGGTGTTTGATGGAATAGCAGCTTTTTGCTGAATTCTGAGCAGAGCTGCAGAGTAAGGATGAGACACCACCCAAATCTTTTGTCTTCATCTTTTCCAGGTGTTACACAAGATATAACCTCCAGTGGGATGTTATAGCCCTGCCTGAGTGCCCACGTGCCTGGGAGGCTGGCGGGGAAGGCAAGGCTTTGGGCACAAAAGCCTACCTTGCCTTAAGAAGGAGCTCCATCCGAACAGTGGAATTAGAACAAATAACCAGAGTTCAGCAGGAAAAGCCATTCTCAGGAAAGGAGAGGAGGCTGGATGGCTCTCACTGTCTGCCGAGCGTGTTCACTCCCAGATTTGTCAAGGTGCTGTGCCATCTAGAGGAATTTGCAAGGCATTTTCCCGTGCCTCTCCAAGGAGCTCGTGGCTGCCCCGTGCTGGCTGGCAAAGCTGCGCAGGGCTGCCACAGGAGGAGCCAAGCCCTGAGACCTGGTCCTGGGCCAAAACCACTCCTGGCAGCCCCTGTGTCTGGTGTTCCTGCCCCAGCACAGCACCAAGGCACAGAGGGGATTTGTGTGAGTTATACTAAATGCCTTTAAAATGTGTTCCTTTCACTGTTTGAATGTGTTTTCTTTACGAGTTCAATTTACATCCAAGTGTGATTTACAGAAACAAGGGCACATCCCTACCCAAATTCCAGGCTATTGCTGACAGAGCCACCTGCTACTAGATTAAACAAGGGCTTCATTGGTTTTTTTTTAATTTTTTGTTTTACTTTGTCATGTACAGATTCCCAAAGAAAACCGCTGTAAAATCCAGCTACCAGTGACGACAGGCAGAGATGGGCTTCATGGCTTTGGGTGTGAGGAAAATACAGAGCACACTAATGCTAATGAACATGAAACAAGCTGTGGCCTACAAAGAGAGGCACAGGGTAAATAGCTGGTGTCTCAGGATCTCTGCTGGTCAGAGTGACCCCGAGATATGTACAAGTCTCTTTTCCCAGCCCAGCAGTCGAAGAAGGAGTCAGGATTCCTCGGCTGTGGTTTTCAAGGTTGTTTATTATTTCTTATCTATAACATTCTTTCCCTGGCCTGCTGAGGTCTGTCAGACAGAGGCACACTGACTGCCCTCAGAGGTAGTGCTGTCTTTTATACTAAAAGCTATGTGTACATTATTTACCATACCTTCCCAATACCTATCACCTATGTTAGACAGTCCATCTCTACCCTAAACCAATCCAAAAGTGCCAACATCACCCAGAACATGAACACCAGGAAGGAGAAAGAAGAAGGACAGGGCACACCCAAATCCCTCCATCTTGGGACCCCGAGCCCCCATTCTAAAACCCCAAAAATTTACTTTTTACCCTGTGACAAACTAACTGTTGTTCTACTTAAACTCTCTTGATTGTAATTCTTCATATAAAGGTGGTAATTTGCTCCACGGGTCAAAATCAAAGTCACAGCTGTCTTGGGCTCTGTGCCAAGGTCTCTGAGCCCCCTGGCAAGGCTTGAGCCATCCAGGACAGCCAGAGAGATGTCCTGGCTTCTGACATTGGTGAATGCTGTTGTTGATTGAAAATAGTTATTTAGCCTTTAAAAGTGTTAAGTTGATGGAAAATATTGCCTTCATTCCTTTCCTGCTCAACAACACCTCAAGTTTTATTCACCCCCTGAACTGGCCATCCTCAGCTCTTTCCTGCCCCATGTGCCTGTCCTGGATCACATTTGTCTCCTCTGACTGGGAGCCATCCAGAGCTGATGGGCTGATTCCTTTGCATTACCAGAATAACCCCGTGCTCTCAGCTATGCACAATTCTTTTAGGTATCCTAATTCCTTATGTGATTCTGACCATCAAAGACATGAGCCATAAATTAGTAGAAAAAAAGTCTGTCCAATTTGCTGTAAGAAAAATAAAGGAATTTCCCAGGTTCTCATGATTTCGAAATCATCAGATGAAAATTCTACAGCCCACTTCCTTTTTGACTTGCCTTCAGTTTTGATGCCCTCTGCTCTTGATTTTGTCCCCCCCAGCCTGTGGGGCAGTGCTGTAAGGCTCCAGCAAAAGGGTGACTTTTTCTGGCAGGAGGTGACTGTTACCAAGTGGCTGTCAGAGTAGGATGTTTGTAGTCAGAACAATCATCCCACACTGTTTGTAGTCTAGCTACAAAAACTCCAAATCCAACCAAACACAAAAAGAGTGGAAACAAAAAAGCCTGCTGTTACAAGAAGTACTCCATTAGCATCTTTTTTTTTTTTAATGCTTTAAATTACCATGTGTGTGGGAGGCCCCTTTGTAAACTTTACTCTGCTTTTTTACTCTGCTTTCTAAGCTTTACTTCGCTTTCACAGCAAATCTAGAGAGCTCTTCCATGTCACACTTTAAAAAAGAAGATGGTTTTTCACCTCCAGAATCAATGTGCTTTCTCCTGACTATCCAGGGGGTGAGGTCAGGGTGTCACAGGCTTGCAGTTGAGGTGCTGACATCCCCACCTTGCCCGTGAGCTCCAGGTGCTGGGCCAAGATCTGTTTCTGGCTCTCATTAACTTTCTCAGTAGCTCTTAGAAATCAGTTACTTCCTTCTGCCTTTTTATCCTTGTCCTGAGCCATAGGGCAAACAGCATGAAGGACAGAAATGAGCTCTCAGTGTATTTGCTTTCCTTCTGGGATTTCTGCAATGTGCTCAGAATGAATGGTTTGTTTTGCCCCTTGTCCCTTGTCCTCACAACCTGCCTGGGTCCCCACCTCAGCCTCCTCAGGAGAACAGAAATAATTATTTCAGGGAATAAGTGAAACACTGCTGAAGCAGCAAGGGTTTCACATTTTAGTCTGATCCTGTAGTATATCTGGGACCTGTAGAAAACAGAGGAGCACATTTTAAATTTAAAGGATTAGACTAAGCAAGGACTCCAACCACCATAATTTCAGAACCAAAGAGCAGATGGTTTGTATGTACACATTCAGCTGAATTTGACCTGAAAAAATGATATAGCTCCTCTGGGTGTAGCTATTCCTGCTTTCCCCATGCCAAACCTGGTTGTGCTTATTCACTAGAATAGACTAGAAAAACAGGTTCAGTCAGTGCCTGGTAAGAAATGGCACCACTGTCTTGAAAATCAAATCAGGTAGACGAGGAAACTACATATGTACATTTTGATTCATGATATGTTTATCAAAATTACCCTGTGTTCTGTGAAAGATTATGTGTATGTTGCAAAACAAGAAATTAGAATGTGGCTGAGTAACTGGGTAAATGTGTAATATCATAAAGAAATGAATAATGATGATGATGATGATGATGATAATAATCTAAAATAGAATAGTAAATGACAACATGTGTCAAGGGTCCCTGTTGGGGATAGTCTGTGGAAGTTAATGCAGTGGGACCTCAAGGTAGGAGGGATTTCTGGGCTGATTGGTGAATATAAAAAGGTTAAGGGATGTAAAAGAGTTCATGCTTTGAGTCACACAGCAATTGTATGGTTTGAATCATCAGGCAGACCTAATTGAGGCACACAGAGATGCTGCCCTACTTAGAGTACAGCTTTGAAAGCTGATCAAAGTCTGGACAAAAAATACTACATTTTTATGTAGGAAAACCAGGAAAATTCTTACAAAGTGCTGTTAAACCAGGCCCTTTAGGACCTTGCAGGAATATACAATTGTCCAAACTGCTCTCAGAAAGGTCTTGCAGGTAAGCAATGAACACGGTAGAGAATCACACCGCACAGATGGGGTAAGGGCTGCAGAATGCTGAGTGTTGTACAAACATGCAAGGCTTCACTGACCTTTAGGGCTTTCAGCACAGGCAAGCAGTGGTGGAGAAGTCAAAATTCAACACAATGGAAAGGTTTGCTAGTAAAACCAGGAAGCATGACCAAGCCTCCCAAATCTCTATCTGTCTCCTTACCCCCAACATCCTTTGGGTGATATGAAAGAGTTTTTACTGCTTTGTGACTTGTCTTATAGAAGAAAATCACAGGAAGGAATTCTCACAGCAACAACATGAAAATGAAAGAACTAGACTGTCTCTTTAAAGAAATTTTGGCAACTGCACAATGTAAATTCCATGTACTGGCCTGAAATACCTGTTTTGATGCATTGATTTCTGGGAGGATTTTTGGATTGTTATCTCTCTATTTCAGTTGTCTGAGGGCCCTAGTGGACAACAAGCTGTCCATGAGCCAGCAGTGCCCTGGTGTCCAATGCTATCCTGGGGTGCATTAGGAAGAGCATTGATTCCAGGTCAAGGGAGGTGATCCTGCCCCTCTGCTCAGCTCTAGTGAGGTTTGCCTATGTGCAGTTCTGGCCTCCTCAGGACAAGAGAGCCTTAGAGCTCCTGGAATCCATATGGAAGGCAATAAGGATGATTAGGGAGTGGAGCATCTCTCTTACAAGGATAGGGAGGGGATCTTAACCAAGACTTGTCAATAAGTGTCTGGAGGGAGGGTGCCAAGAGGACAAAGCCAGGCTCTGTTTGGTGGTGCCAAGCAATAGGACAAGAGGCAATGGGCAGAAAATGGAACATAGGAAGTTCCACTTCAACATGAGCATGAACTCACTGCAAAGGTGACTGAGCAATGGAACAAGATGCCCAGGAGCTTTTTGCCTGGGTATACAAAAAGCTGTTGGGACACAATCCTGAATGACATGCTCTAAGGAGACCCTGCTTGAGCAGGAAGGTTGGGCTAGATGACCCCCAGTTGTTCCCTACAATGTTATCCATTCTGTGATTCTAATTAAATACCTGAAAGCTGAAATCCTTCAGGAAGGCTTGGAATCTTCAGAAGGAAATGTGATTTCCCCCTGCCCCAAAGAGTGAAGACAAAAAATTGTGGCTTCCTTAGGAACACAAAGTAATCAGCCCATACTCTTAATCAAGCCTATAAATGATCTTGAGATGGATCTGTGTTTTTTGGAAAATGTCCTCTAGCCTGACATCGTGTGGTGCTGGAGCACAGCCTGCCCTCAAAGCTAATCAGCATGTGATTTAATGTGAAAGAGCTGAACAGCACTGCTCCTGCTAGCGGCACTTTCCTCCTAACACTGCAGGTGTCACTGTAAAATAGGAAATCTGCTTCCAACAGAATCTGTTCTGGTGACTTTGCAGGGGTTTGTACACAGCTAGAGTTTATGGGAAAGTGTTTGTCCTCTGATGCTGGATTACATGCTATCCTCTTTTCTAGCACTGTTGCTTGATCTGGTTCTGGTGATCATCACCAGGAAGAACAGAATGTTGATGTTATAAAAGTAGATTTCCCCCTCTCCTATGATATTGCCATTTGTGAGAGAAAGGCAGAGCATCCTTGGTCTGCAAAGCCAAAGTGTTGCTTTGTACAAATGTAGCAGAGCAGTGAAAGTTCAGCAAAATGTAAAAAAGAAATTTGTTTCTTGGGCACGTGATAGTCCATGGAATTTTGTCTTTCAGAGATGCCAGAGTAACTCTTTGCAGAAGGAAGTTCAGATGCTTTAATTTGGATGGGTGTATCCAGTCCACCAGTGATTAGGATGACACAATGAGGGAATCCACAGCAGTCTGTTATATGTGAGCAGTATCTTAACTTTGCTGCAGCTCGGTTCCATAAGACAGAGAGATTGTGTCCTACCACAAAGGACACATTGAGGGGATAAATGCATTAAAGAATGTGAATCACTTAGATATTTTAGGTGTGAAGGCCAGATCAGATGCCAAATGAGATTCACCTCTTGTAGGAACCCAGGAAATTCCTCTGGCTGCCCTGGAGGACTCGAGACCCTGACAGGGGCCTCAGAGACCTTGGCACAGAGCCCAAAACCCCTGTGCCTTTGATCTTGACCCATGGAAAAAACAGTTACCAGCCTTTATATGAAGAATTACAAGTCAAGAGAGTTGAAGTAGAATAATAGATAGTCATGAGGTGAAAAATAGATTTTCAGGGTTTTTAGAATGGGGGTTCAGGGAGCAAGATGGAGAGATGTGGGCGTGTCCAGCCTTTCTTCTTCTTCTTTTTCTTGGTCTCCATCTTCTGCTGAGATGGTGGCACTTTTAGGTTGGTTTAGAGTAGAAGTGAACTGTCTAACATAGGTGATAGGTGTTGGAAAGTAATTGTAAATAAAGTACACGTAGTTTTTAGTATTAGAAGATAACACTGCCCTGAGGGCAGTCAGTGTGCCTCAAAACCTGACCTGCCAGACAGACCTTGGTGGGTTGGAGACAGAATGTTATAGATAAGAAAAAATAAACAACCTTGAGAATGAGAACAGAACAATCCTGACTCCTTCTTCGACTGCTGGGCTGGGAAAAAGAAGCTTTTACAGATCTCAGAGTCACTCTGACCAGCAGAGATTCTGAGAACCTCCCTCTAAGAAAAACTAGGTTTTGACTGTTGTTTCACTGTTTTAACTCTCTGATGAAAAACCGTGGTGTGAAAGCAAAAAAAAAAAAAACCAAAAACAATCACCCTGATGTATTCCCATATTGCAAGCAAAGTTATCCAGCTTATCCACAATTATAAAGATGCTTGGAAAGGAAAAATAAAATGCACAATCATGAGGTTTTTTTTTCTTTTTGCATTAATTGCAAGCATTTATGCCTTTGAAACATCCCTAAGGATTATTTTAGTAATATAAATTTTGGTACATTAAAAAAAGTCTTTGAAGCCTTTTTTAAGAATGATGCAAGAAATTCCAGAGAATGTGACCATACCAAATGGCATAAAAGACTGTTTTAATTGTGTAGATATATTAGAGACATAAACCAGTATGCTAGCATTTATATATTAGTATTCATATATTTGAGTATATTAGGACATATCAGCTCAGATATCCTGGAGGGAGAAAGACCCTAGCTGTCTAGGAAAGTGACATCAGCACCCATTTAAGCATCTGTTATCTAGGAAAGCCAGTGGGATGTTTGCCAGCATAGCAGCATCTCCATATTTTCTGTTTCTCAGGTTGGGCAGTGATTATTCACAGCCCAGGATTAATTTCTGCAACCCGAACTCTCCAGTGAAGTCTCGA
The DNA here is from genome assembly GCF_022539315.1 of Serinus canaria. Lineage (NCBI taxonomy): Eukaryota > Metazoa > Chordata > Aves > Passeriformes > Fringillidae > Serinus > Serinus canaria. The sequence goes on from NC_066317.1 coordinate 18,528,670, forward strand.
CCACTGGAGTTCTGCCCCTGAGCTCCACAGCACTCAGTACAGACACCCTGCCAGGGGAGTCATTTCCCTTGGCAGCTGTGTGTCAGGGTAACAACAGCATCTGTGCAGGATCTGGAAAGAACAAGGCTGTGAACCTGCAGGAAAAGCACCAAAGTGCAGCCAAGCTGTGTTGTGCCAATATTTCAGGAAGCTGTCTGTGTGGGATAAAGGTTCTCACCTCTCCTGGTATTTTGTGTTGATTCTCTTTCTATAACCAGGAACATGGAAAACTCTTGCTGCTTTCCCACACTTCAAAGAAAATGTTTGCCTCAGGCAGATTTTTACCTTTGGCTTGTCCTGGCTAGTATTCTCAGGTTCTGAGAAAATGAAAAAGATACATTTTAATGATTGATTCATTATAATTCCTGTGCAGGGATTCCTTCCAATGCTAGTGTGGATACAGCATACCACTTCAAATATTGTAGATATCTCATTCAACCTTCTGTTTCCTTTACTCCTGCCCTGGACATAAGGATAGACTATTTTAATTTCTTTTATTTCTGATGGTGTGCCATTCCTAGATAATACAGTATAAATTTTTTTGGTGACTTCCACTTACATTTAACTTATTACACTTACTTGTCATAAGTTGCATATTCTTATAAGCCTGTGGAATGGCAATGTTTTTCAGACATTGCCTGTAAGTTCAGTATTATTATTATTATTATTATTATTATTATTATTATTATTATTATTATTATTATTATTATTATATTATTATTATTATTTAGGTTGACACATGAAGACCAGATGGATATGCAATAAAATAATTTATTAGACGGTCCCTTTTTTTTTACTTACACTCTTAGAAGTCAGTTATAAATTGTATGTATTAGCATGGTGAAGAAATGAATGTAAAACTGAATGTGAAATATATGTATATATACTGGGCAATTCCCTTCAGGTCACAAGCTTCAGAATTAATTATTTTTGCTGCATATTTCACCCTTCCAGTGTCCTGAAATGACAGCCTTGGTTCCTAGCCAGCAAGCAAATGAATTCCAGGAGTATAAGGTAAGTAGCTCTTTTGTATTCCTGGATTACTTTTGATCCCTACAGTTCAACAAGAATTTATAGACTGTGCAATGCATTGCCAGAAAATTTCTGTAGTCAGAGAGTTTATTATCTATTCCCATCTCAGCTCCTGTGAAAAGTCCATGAAAGGAAGATTTAAAATCCCAAAGCTGTGCATGACAGCTATTCTTATGTGCCCACATTAGAATTATTTATTATTAGGATCAGGTGGGTTTGAAAGCAAGTGAAAGAGAAAAGGAGAAAGAGAATAAGCTGGGGGTTTTGAGTGCTCTCAGGTGACTTAAATATTTTAATTTATTTTAAAAGATTTAAATTCATTTTAATTTAATTAAATTTGTGCTTCTCTTTCTGGTAGTCCCAATGGGTACTCACCCATTTGGAAAACCTGTGGCTATTAGAAATGTCAGAATGTTGCAGCTCCTATTTCATCCAAGACAGCTGAGACTTCGGTACTGTGCTCTGTCATGAACATCTGCAGAAAGAGGTGCAAAACTCAAGAATGTTTTCTTTGCCATTAGCTTTCAGAAAAACCCCTTGCTGGTCTCTGGGAAAACACCTTGGACTGCTTCGTATCCACAGATCAACCCTCTGCATCTTCATGTGTTGTAAAATCTGATTCCTTTTACTGCTCTTGAGTGGATGCCCCAAAGCTGAATTCTCAATGTTCCTTTGCTGGATTGGGTACTTTGTTATCCTTTGTACAACAAAATGCTGATAACTCTGCCCTTGATCCTGCCAAACACTTAAATAGATGCTTAAACCTACCTGCACATGTGCTTTGATGCACAGCAGCCAGCACTCAGCAGTTTTCAGGTCCATTAGCCAGGGGGAATAGTTTTGAAATATTCAGCGAGGACTCCACAAACCAGAATTCTTTCAAGCAGATCAGTGCAGTGGAAGATATTTCTGTTGTTTTTTCACTTTTTTATTTCTTGGGCAGGAAGGAAACACAGTGGAAAGATAATGAAAGACCTGATGCAGAAACAACATTCCTATTCCTTACTGGCATAGCAAACTTAGGACACACATTCAGTTAATAAATATCCTGCACTGTGATTTTCTCCCTCTCACTATATTCAGGTTCATCCCATGGCTATATGAGAAGCAGGGAACTGTAAGAATAGCATAAAAGGAGAAGTAACACATACAATTTATCTTTTCCATCTTATCTAGGCCAAAGAAATTGGTAGCCTTTACAAGAGGACTGGATAATTGTCTTAGACGTGCTCAGAAATGTGACTCTTTCCTCTGATTCTGGATAAGGAAATGTGCAAACAAACGTGACATACATGTTTACACCATGTACAGTGAAACCTACAAGAATAAATATTATGGAAGAAAATCATAAAATAGAATCTAGAGATATATTACTCAAACTTTATTTAGGAATGCACTAATTTACTGCCTTAGAACATTTATTTGAATAAGAGACATATTTTTTTCTGTTAACTGTGTGCAGAATTAGATAATGTTGTCCAGTTTCATTACAGGAGGGAATTACTCTCACACTCATATATATAGGCATGTACTAAGAGAATTTGATATTAATCTTTGCCTCTCTTTTCTCCCAGGGTAGAATTATTGACTGAGATTTTCCTTTCATAATGTTTTTCAATGAAGTAGAGGTTGCTTCAGTCATTTAATTAGAAAAGTACATGTATTTATTTTTCTTGTTTGGTAACCTTGTTTTAAAACCAAAAAATGTAAGCAATTTTTTTCACACCTTTCTAAGATAGGTAGAGATAAGGTACTAATTTGAAAACCTTAATATTACACACAGTGGCAGACAGCATTTAGTATTAAGGGCTGTAATTTCCCTAAATCAATTATAATAATGTACCTATTATCCAAATAGGAATTTAAAACCCATTTATACTGTATTAATAATATTTAATGAAGCCCTATATCTGCAAAAGCACTTAGAAACTCTGGTACTGCCTAAAAGCCCAGCGTGAGTTGAGAAGCCCACGCTTCATTCTGCTGCTTGTTGATCCCATGCCTTCCAGAGGTTTGTAAGGTTTCTGCAGGGGCTTTCACTAATGAAATCCCAGTGCAAATAAGACTCTAAAGTGCAGGGCAGTGAGGTGCTCCACATCCAGATGTTTCACTTCCACCTGCCCATTCTCTGGTGTCAAGACTGGTATGTATTCAAAAGGTCTCTGAGAAGGCAGTGTGATGACCCTGCTGCAACACTTCAGCCTTGCAGCTGCTGAATTGATCGTCTGGGATGCCAGAAGCTCAACTACATTTCCTTCCCCTTCTTGAGGCAGTTTCACTCTGCCTATTTCCCTATCTTCCCCTGCAGCAGAATTGCCTTAGCTCGTCTTGCTGCTGCATTTTGTATGTGGTAATTGCACAGTCATCAGACAGAGAGACTCACCATGTTCATTTCTTGCTCAGGCATTAGGCAGGACATGGGAATTACATGGTGACAGCACCAGGAATGAATCATGCATCTTAGCAACTCTGCATCAACAAGGAATCCAATTGCAGAGGATGTCCTTCTCATCCCATCAGCAGCCAACTGCCTACAGAGCCATTCTTGCTTTCCCCAGCCATTTAAAAAAAATCAGTGCTATTCATCATTTTCAGAAGTTGCCAAAAATCTTGGAGGCTTAGCACCTGAAGAACTATATTAGACACAAGCATTTTCAGTAGTTCCCCTTAGAAAGTCTCAGGTTTTCATCTTGTACTGAACTGACACAGCTTCACTTAGTTTTCTCGCTATTACAAATTGCTGTTAAAAAATAAAAAACCCAACTTATAATATATTTAAAATATTGGTTAGCACACCTCCATAGGAAAAACAGCAAAAAAGGTGATTTTTTCCTTCAAGTGATTGCTGCCTGTAAACGTGAAAGTTTGGAAATTTTAGCTGTAATTAATCTAATGCAGAGATAGAAGAGCTAAATCATAGTGCTTCTTCATGTTTTCTTTCCACTAAATGAAAGAGTATAGCTATAGACCTTTCTCCAGCAGCAAAAAGAAATTGGTATATTCAGCCCACTGTTGATATGGAGGAAAGAACAGAAGTGCTCTATAAAACATGCTCACCAGCAAGTCCATCCATTCTAAGACGGTTGCCAACTTTAAATCCTGAGCTTATCCAAAGGCCCTACAGTGACAGGATTTCTTCACTAACTTTGGTAAAGTTTGGAGCTGGTTATTACTAGTTATGACACCAGAAAAATAATATCCAGTTTCCAGTCCTAGTCTGTTCATGGGAGTGGGAGAAAGAAGGAAGGATGTGAGCTGTCCGTTGGATGCTGGAACCCCTCCAGGGCACTGGAGGAAATCTGAGCTGTGGGAGCCAGAGACAGGCACCAGACAAAATGCAGGTAGGAAGGGCACCCAAGCAAGCGACTGCAATCCCTGCAATCTCTTTCAACAGAAAGGACAATATGAAGGACAGACTTGGTATCACTGTCATATTTCTGAAAAATCTCTTTACCCAGGATTTTTTCCTGGGAAGGTGAGAAGCCTCAGAGAAAAATGAAAACAATAATTATCTGATTTGTTTCTCCTGTATATTGCTGCTTTGGAATGTGTTTGCACATTGTTCACCAACAGGTAATTCTTTCATTGGTTTCATGTGAATTGTTTTTGATTTAATGACCAACCACGGTCAGGCTGTGTTGGGACTCTGGAAGGAGTCACAAGTTTTTCTTCAGTATCTTTTAGCCTTCTGTCTGAATCCTTTCTCTATTCTTTAGTATAGTTTAGTTCAGTATTCTTTAATATAATGCAGATCATAAAATAATAAATGAGCCTTCTGAGAACATGGAGTCAGATTCATCATTCCTCCCTTCGATGGGGGTCTCTGAAAATACCACAGACTCGGGGTGCTGAGGACATCTCATGGCCTTTTTATATTGATCCTTGGTTTATGAGAGGACCCAGGACCTGATAATTTAGTTATAGGAAATAACCTAATTCATGGTTTGTTTTTTAATTCTGCATTTTTGTGCTAGACATGGCCATGACTAAAATTACATATGTGGTTTTATATTCACTAAGCATTCTCTACCAGTTCACTAGGAGTTTCTCTTTGACTTAGGAAGGGGTTTTGGTTTCTTTATTTACTGACAGTTTTCCCTGACAGGAGGAAGGCACTAAATGTTGCTGTCATCATACTGCTGCAAAACTAAGGGCAAAGAATAGTTTGTCTTGTGGACACATACACAAAAACCCTGAGTATTGCATAAATGAATGGCCTAACTGGCTTTTTTACACTTAAAAGAGGAGATGTCAGTTAGGCAAGAGGATGATTATCATTAAGTTAGACACAAGCTTTTGGAAGAAAGAAATCCCTCTTCCCTTCCCCCCATAAAATAAAAAAGTCAGGGGATATGGATCAAACGTTTCAAAAGATAATGTTGATTTCTGGTAGAGTTGAAAAATAGGAGTTTTATCCATTTCTATATTAACTTAAATGGTGAATACTTTTTGGCAAGATCTACGAAGACAGGGCAGGTAGGGCTCACAGAAAAACTCTCACAGCATCTTCCCTTGCTTTGATCTCTAATGAGAGAACTGCTACAACGCTCATGAGTCCTTACACAAGAGTTCATGTCAAAACCTATGTAAAATTTACTGTGCAGAGCCCTGGAGGCCCTTTAAAATGCAGAAAAATCCATGAGATGTAAGGGAAAGGGAATGTAATGCCCTAGGTTTACAATTTGTACTTCCTTTTGAGTTCTTATGGTTTTGCTAAAATTAGAAGCAGAAGGCACTTTATACAATTCCCAAGTCACTGTAGCATTACACTGAGGCAGTGTATACACAAGGTACATGCTATATGTTATTAAAAATATATATAATCTCCCTCTATTATACATACAATCTCTATATGTTAACCTAAAGTCAAAGTATGTATGGAAAAGATGTATTCCAAAAAAGGAACAAAAGGAAAATAAATAGGGAAAGAAATCCCTTCATTGTAAGGAAACATCACTTTCAATTTTGAAAAGTTGGCTGGCTGATAGTGCATAAGGAAATTTAGACACCTCTCACTAAATGTGATGTCATTGTAAAATAACCTCTCTGAAGCACCTGCAAAAAACCCCCAAAATCTACATGACTCAAATAAGAGACATCCTAAATACTTATCTAAACTAAGTGTCTCAAAATGGGCTTTTCTGAGTCAGCAGGTTTGTTGCATATTTATATCTGATAACTACAGCATTACTCCCTTACTTTTAAAAGCTGTGCTGAGTTCCTGTTTCTAAAACCAAGTGAGACACAACCCTTTCCATCTTGTCTACCAGAAATATCAGCTAAATAATGAAATACTACTTTTCAGAGTTGTATCTGTGGAATCTGATTGAATCTGGAATCCTATGCTTCATCTGAGCAAAAGCATGCTGGCAAACTGCAATTAATATCTATGTGTGGTCAGCTGTAAAATAAACTTGACAGGAAGTGAAAGAAATTCATACCAGTTCTGAAGAGCTGTCAGAAAAAATATGACCCATTTCATAATGGCTAAAAAGCATCTCCTCCCAAACACCTCTCCCTGTAGATCATTGGGAAAAGCTGTGGCAAGCTGCAGGTCTGACTCACAGATAAAAGTGTGAGAACAGGTGCTGTAAAGACTGGTATTATCCTTTAGAAGGGTGAATTAGTATTTTATGCTCTCTCTCTACATAGATCTCAAAATGTTTTTAAAAAAGCTAGAGAGTAATTTACTGTCATTCTCCAGTGGATTGATAATGGACCCAGGAACAGCTTAAATTCATTTATCTGGGTTAGTATTCACATGACAGTAGAGAGAGAAACATAATTTAGAATGTGCTATTTTTTTTTCCAGATGGCTAACTCCACATTTGTTGGCAATGATGGAGAGATAATAATGCCAGAAAAGAATAAATAGGAATTCAAATAGTATTTACAGACATCAGCAAGAAAGATAGATTGGCATAAAATATCCAACTCTTCTGTCCATTGTCACAAGCCATTTTAAGACAGATTTTCATTCCTACTTCTCATTGAGATGCATCTACAGACCAAGTGGCATCTTTTATTATAAAGCAAAATAATGTTGCCATCTCTGGATTTGTGCTCTGTCACTCTGTTTCACAGCTCGAGTTCCTGAGCCCATGGCAGTGGCAATGCACACACATCAGCTTCCTCCAGAGGCTTTGTTTACTGCCATGTGTCTCTTTCCCCACTCCTTTCTCCCTGCTCCCTGGAAAGCTGCTGGAGCTAAATCCTGCTCCCAGCCCTCCTTGTGTAACTCTCAAGTCCTCATTAGACTCTAGAGGTTTTCATGGATTTCTTTGCTTGCAGATCAAAATCCACATAACTCTACTGCCTTTAAGGTTTTGGGGTTTTTTTTTTTGGTTTGTTTTTTGGGGTTTTTTTCCCAGTGTGTTGGAACCCTGGATGCTGAGAATTTTAAGCTTTCTGTGCTGAAAGGCACAGACCCACAAGAGAACACTGCATTTGACCTGAGGCTGTGGAAAAGACCTCCAAAATTGAATAACAGCACTGGGATTACAGGTGTGTATTTGGTTAAAAGTGTGCAATATCACAGGGTGGAAAACTTAGAGTTTGGGGTTTTAGAATATAGTAAAAAATATGAATCAAGATGGAGGTTTTAGGGGGGAGGCAGATTGCTCTTCTTTACCTTCTTCTTCCTTCTTCTCCATGGGTTTGGGTGACATTTTGTAATTGGGCAGAAAAGCCTGCATTGCAGGCTCTTTGGGATCAGTTATTGGGGTAAAAGGGGAAATAATCTAGGTGTCAGTTATTTATGGGATAGTTTAGCCTTAAAAGATCTTGTAACAAGAGATTTTGTGCCCTGCCAATGACAGACTGCAGAACTCACAGAGGTGGGGCTGTAGCATTAATAAGAACAATAAACACCTGAGTCTGAAGGTGAACTATGATCTCAGGTGCCTTCAATCCTGACCCTGACAGAGGCAGAAAAAACAAGCAGAGAACCTAAACCAGTGCTTTTCTGGTGCTGTGAGTACACCAGGAGGCTCCTTTGAAGACAGAGGGCTCAGCTGAAGAGCAGTTTAAGAACATGTAGAGCTTTTTCACTGACCCAGGACACTGCACTTCTCCAAACACATGGCATTTTAATCACTGATTATGCCAGCAACGTTCAAGGTTTATATTAGGCCTTGTTCAAGTCTTAGAGCAGCTTTTCCACTCCTGAATTTGCACCTCTGCCACAACATCATTGGGGGTCCGCTGTAAAGGCCTAAAATGGGAGACACAGTTTTCAGCTTACTACAGTTCAGGCACTGAGGTCACTGTGTAAGGCAACAAACTGGGACTTGAGGCACTTCATTTTCCAGTCAGGAAATTCTCTGCCTTGGTAGCAAACTTCCCTGGGACTTGAGCTGTATCATGCTGGTATCCTCCCAATGCCTTCCCCTGATCTGGGACATTGAGTTACACCTGGAGATAAAAAACCATCCAAAATCCATCATCTCTGCCACATCTAGCACTGAATCTGGATTTAATGCTAAATCTAACTAGCATGCAGAGTGTTTCCAACTTACTGGCAATATTTTGAACATAGTGAGGATCTTCTGAGTTTTGTGTGCATATAATTTATTTCCTGCTTCCTGACTCACAGCATGAGGAAATTTAATTATACTACTTGAACAGATAATTTAGCTTTTAAAGCCTCAGCACTGAGGTGTGAGCTCACAGCTTCTGCCAGTGAGCAAAATCAGTCACGGATCATGCAAGTTCCTCTCCCCAGTGGCACCACATCAGCCACAGCCTGGAATTTCGTGGAGAGCCTGGACACTCATGACAGCTTGCCAGACACAGAGGCTTGGGCAGATGGCTCTGAGATGAAGCAGAAGTCAGGGTCACACAATTGCTTGGGGTGCATTTAAATTGAATTGTCTATTGGCTTCCTGACAAAGGCTAAGGCTAGTTTTCTCCTTGGATTACTCAAGCACAAAGAAATATACTCTGCAGGGACCTAAAGGAGTGAAAATCTCTAAGCTAGGATTGCATTAGGAGAAATTGCTGCCTCAAGAGTGTGTCCTCAAGACACTGACTCAGGGAAGTAATTTAAGGGCTGTAGAAAGCTCTCTCTGTGTAAAATATCTGCTTATTTGGGCTGCTACCAACCCAGTGTTCTGCACTGGTAATTCTGTAGTGGATGAAACGTACCACACTGTCAATTAATATAAATTAATTAACTTTGCACATAGTTTATAACAGCAGTATGTGCAAGAATATAGATTTTTCAAATGTAAGTTTCCAGGAGAAAGACAGCTTATCTTGTGCCCATCCCTGTGTCAAATTTTCAGGAAATTGCTGTTACAGTTCCCAGTCTATGTAATTTTATGTAATTCTTATCAAAATGAGACTCAGTATTACGTACACATTTCACCTCAACACTGAAGAATGCACATAGCTATAACCTGTGTGCCTGATTTTCTGCTTCTGTTTTGTTCTGGGTTTTTTTGTTTTTGTTTTTGGGGTTTTTTTGTTTTGGTTTGGTTTTTTTTTTTTTTTTTTTTTTTTTTTTTTTTTTTTTTTTTTTTTTTTTTTTTTTTTTTTTTTGTTTTGTTTTTTCCTGGATTCCGTGACATAAAAAAATTTTAAAAATAGGTACAATTGTAAAAAATCCCAAGCATCTACTGCCCTGATAGAAACCCAAACAAACAAACAAACAAACAAACAAACCCCACAAACAAAACCCCCAACAAAACAACAGATTAAAACAGCCTCAGCTCTAGTAACTGACAATTAGTAGCATTTCAGACATTTTGGCTTTGAAAGTCATTTTGAGCACAGCAGTCTGCTAGCATTCATGCAGATGTCTCAAAAGATAGCAAATAATTGAAAATTGTTCTAAGTAGGTGAAGACAATCAGATTTATTAAAAGGACAAGGGGTTCAATATTAATGGTAACTCTGATAATCTCTGCCATATTCAGTGCCTTAGTGGTATTAAATGCTCTCAGCTTTTCCCTGTTCATGAAGGTCTCACTTCACAAATAATATGTATTTATTTATGTCTTTGCATGTTTGGTAGCAGGATTTTCAGGTTTTTTCCCATGCTACTAAATATACTATCCTTTGGTAGCATTAAATTCCCTTCCTGGAGCAGATTTCCAGCAGAACATTAAATATAAACTAACAGCAGTGCAGGAAAGCCTCTCCAGGCAGGCAAAAGAATATTGCAGCAGCTTGTCCATGTGATCCTCCTCATTTCTGGAACTGAGCACATTCATCATCTTGACAGCCATGCTTGAGAGAAGATCTATAGTTTCTTTTTCAGCCACATATATCTCTGGGGCATGTGGAATCAGAATGGTTTGGGTTGCAGGGGACTTTTTAAGGTCACCTACTTGAAGCCTCCTCTTAGATCAGTTTGCTCAGAGACTTGTCCAGCCTGACCTTGAATGTTTCCAGGGATGGGGCATTTACCACCTCTCTGGGCAACCTGTTCCAGTGTTCCACCACCCTCACTGTAAAAGTTTTTTCCTTACATCTTCCTTATATCTTAGTCTGAATCTATCCTCTTTGAGTTTAAAACCATTTAAAGCCAAATTTGTCCTGTATCCACAGGCCCGGTTGAAAGGTCTGTCTATATGACAGGACACAGTTTTCTTCTGCTTTCTAGGATTTCCTGACACATGGAATTGATGTGCACCTTTAGCCTGGTGGCTGCTACTCTAAAAAAACATCTCCCATCAACTTTATTCAGGGTATTTCTACAGATGAAGATTTCATAGAAAGAAAGGAAAAGCTCCTATGTCCCTAATTGCACACTGAGTATACCAAAATACAGAACTGGGGATGAAACTTTCACAGAGTCCCAGAGGGAGGACTTAAGTCATGTTTTCATTAGAAACCCAGAAAAGAATTCATGGACAAGTTCAACTGATACAAAAAGCAGTTCAGAGGAGGCTGGTGCGCTGTGATCAGGATCTTAATTTCCCTTGAAAATGTGTTTTTCTTGAAACTGAACTTTGTAAAATTGTACTAATTTGGCAAAACACTGCCGGAGAGTGGAAGAATTTTTACAATAATGCAACATGCCACTTTTCATAAGAGCTTAGTTTTAGGTGTTTTATTTAGCAATTTCCTATGGTAAAAAGGAATCCAGAGTGTTTAAATGGTTTCAAGGTCATTTTTCTGTTTAGCATGAAACTTAATTTGGAAATCTGAAAAAAGACAATCAAGCTTTGCATTCTCTACCTCACTTCTGCTCAGATGATTTGTGTTATATTTTTCTAGGCTTCTTTCTTCACATTGATTTGTGAAAATGAGAATTTATAGAAATTGCCCATGTCATGGTTGATAGAGATCACCATGTATGAGGTGCTTAAAAGCCTTTGAAAAAATCTGACTCCAAGTCTCCATGGTATAATGTGGAGATGCATGTAGATAAGATTGATGAATGCAAGTTGGGCAGAGAGAAAAACATAATTAGGCTGTTTCTGATGTTTATCAGGGAGGAAGGAGCCATGAATGAAAAGCAGGCATTTAATCAGGGTGGAGAGACGTGCTCATGGCTGTAGCTCGCTGTGAGCAGACCTTGCCTTGCTCCTTTAGGAAGCTGTTTGTCAGGAGCCAGGGCAGAGCAGTGGGAAGGCACAGGGACAGCAGGCACTTAGGGAGCACAGTTCCCTAACTGCTGTGCCAGCACCCTGCAGCAGGGCTGGCACAGGGCAAAAAGTGGAAACAGAGGGTTTGATAGTACCAGTTTGATATAAGGATTTGTATCTGACAGTCCCGTGGATGTCCCCTCTCCCACGGAGCTTGGGAAGAGGACATGGGAGCTGAAGCCCTGTCATGAACAGCTGTCCTTTTTTAATTGCTGTGGCACCCCTGGCAGTCTGCAGAAGCAGAATGTTGGGTATGCTGGTGTCCCCACTTGGCACCAGACTGTGCTGTTGTCACAGCCCCTGGCCAGGTAATCATTAGCATTGACTCCATGATTCACAGAATCAATCACTTTAGTTACTAAGAAACCCATTCCCTTACAGACACTCACAATACAGGTGCACCCAACTGGTCCTCCAGTCCAAACACCATCAGCACTGGCTAATTAAGAAACCACCCTTTGGTCAACAAATCTCCATAACATATTCCACATGTTCACAACAACAGATGCAGCACGATAAAATAAAAATTGCTTATCATTCTTTTCTCTGATCTTCTCCCAGGATCTTCTCCCACACTGTGCCACCCAGACTTTGGGTCACGATTTTTAGGGAATTTTTTCAAAAACATGTTGGAAGAGGGGGGAAAAAAACCATAAAAGTTTTCTTCCAATCTGAAAACATCCATCCATCTTGTCAGCCTGGTGCAGTCCATAACACCCCAAGAAGAGAATGGCAGATTCAGGGTCTTGGAGAACTCTGTGCAGAGCAGAGAGGACTGCAGACTAAACCAGCTGCAAGGATGGCTCCAGTTAAGTGTCTGACCCAGTACACAGAAGCCAAGTTTGATAGCTTTTTTAGTATGACAGTAACTGAGCACGGGCAGTTTTCCCAGAGGGGTTGTGGAGTCTCCATCACTGGAGATTCTCAAAAGCCATCTGGATGTGATCCCAGGCAGCCTGCTTAGCAGGAAGGATTGGATCAGATGACCTCCATGTGTCCCTTCAAGCCTCAGCCACTCTGTGATTTGTGGTTCAATGAGATTATTATTGTTATTGTTGTGTCCACTTGCTGTTTCTCTGTAGATAGCACAGCAGAAGCTCCTTCTCCCAGCCCCTGAGCTGTCTGCTTATGTCTGAAGCTGCTCCCAAGGCACAGAGAACCTCTGGCTCAGTAAGGGTGCCAACCCTGACCTCAGAGGCAGCTTCTGGCTAATATCATAATACTGCACTTGATCTAAAAGCCTCTTCAGTCAGGGGAAGGAGACAGCATTTTCAGTGTGTTTTCACTGAGTATCTATACAGGGTGGCCCAGAGATGGAAGCAGGGCTTGGCTGCTTATTTCCCATCACCATAAGCTGGAAACAAAATTAGCCTGAGGTGGCTCACACTGATATTAGGAAATTGTTATTCACCCTTTAGTGTGAGGGCATCTGTTTAACTACAAAATAATTACAAGCAGTAAATTCAAGCAATTTTACATCCTTTAGTTCCAGTTCTAGGTTTATACCACCTCAACAACAGCTGTAATGAGTTCTGCCTTCTTGGTCATGCTCAGTTTGATAGACGGATGGAAAAAGAGTCTGAGCACTGGAAATGCACATTAACACCACACAACCACTGGGCATGGGAGCACATCCTGGTGGTGCCAAATGTAGGTGCATGTTGACTCACAGCATTTTGGGCACTTCTAGTGCTGCTAACAAATGCCTCATCCTAGCAAGTGAGCAGAGGGTGCACCGAGCATCACTCTGTTTCATAATCGAGGTTCCCATGAGATGTGAGGGAGCACTGAGCAGTTTGGGCCATCTCACACTGGTAGGTGGAGGTGGACATTGAGGTGGAAAACCAGCCCATTCCCCCAAGTCCTTTTCCTTTTCCCATTTTCATGAACTGCCAACTGCCATTTCAATGTTTAACTCTTCATCCCCTCAGATGTACCTGGAACAGCTTCAGGAACTGCCACAGCAAATGCAGCCTTAAACACACAGGCAATAAACATCTGGAAAAGGTGTGCAAGCACCACTGCACGGCTCTAGATCCACAACAGATCACAGAGTCCCCTCACAGAGACCTGCAAGGCTGAGCCTCATCTGGACAGGGTAGGGGCAAGTGCATCCTTTCCAGGAAAGTACACTAGAGCAGCAGGAAGATGGATACACTGCACTCTCCCAGCTTTCTGTGGCGTTAGGCACTGAGAGAGGGATGGCAGAAAGATGTCACTGTTCAGATAATGCACTTTCAAAAGGCTGTGCCAAATACTTACACTTTTTCTGATGAAGTACCAAATACTTACACTTCTGTTATTCTTCCCAGATACAGCTTGTTTCTTTGAAGACAGCATGGCTCAATTCAGTCCAGGTGTATTTACAGTGGCTTCTCTTGCAACCTCCTTATAACCAGGATAAAATTGTTCTTTTGTTCCACATTTTCTTTTTCCTAACCAGCCACAGCTCCATTGTCCTGGCTTTTAACACTTGTAGCAAACCAGCAATTGCTGCCTGAAGTGCTTTTGTTGTCCAGTTGCAAGGGATGACCTTCCTTTTCTCTTGGCACGGGTCTCCAGATGGAAATGAAATCTTTCACAGTTGAGTGGCTTTCAATACACAAGCAGAATGAAAAAACCTAGCACTGCTATTAAAGCTGCTCTCTGTAAACAATTACTTGTCTTAATAGGGATTATTATAAGAAATAAGCATTGAAAGAAAGTGAAATCACTGCAAAGCCTGTTTTGCAACTGTAATTTCTTTCTGCAAATAGATCTGTGAAGCCACTAAGTCAGGCACTCTCCATCGAGTAGGTAATCATCAGAGTGAGTGGAGGAACAAACTACACTGGTATCCATGGGAAGAAAACCTGTTTGTTTATTTGTTGTTAATGATGAAGACTGCAAACACATGCAGACATACAGAAAGCATATGCTGTAAGGAGTCTGGTGGCTTTTTAGCAACATAAATTTTACATAAGACTTCAACTAAAGGACAAACTTGTGTGTGCAGAACACTAGAATAAGAATAAGCTAGGTAGTAACTTATATTTGGTGAATTTTAATGCACAGTCAGTTCATTAGGAGCCACAGCAATAGAGAACTAACTACTCAGAGATGCACTAGCATAATCAGCTAGATTAAATGCAACCTTTTGAACCACTAATAAGATTAGATTGCAGTGAGCTAATCAATGCAATATTGTGATTACATGGAGTTAAAATAGATTTTTAGAATAGAAATCAGGCCAGTCATTTAGATGGAATTAATAGCCCACCTTTCCTTGTTTTTACATTTCCTAAAATTCAAGCTCAGTGCTAACAGCTTTACAGAATCCTTTCTATGTTCTGTCTACTTGCCATTCACTGGAAACATCTTGTTCAGGCAGGTGAAGTGATTAATGAAAATCTCATGCTTTGTTGTAATGTGTGGAAAAGGGACAACGTCTGGGGAGATGCTGGTCTCATTTTGCTAAGGGACACCAGTCACACAAAGACACTAATAACTGAGCAGCACAAAGACTTCTTTAAATGCTGAGTGTGGACCCTGCAATCTGTCTAACTCCTGTTCTGGTGACAGTGCTGGCCTGCTCTGCTCCAGAGTCACCTGTGTCTCACCTGTCTCGAGACAGAGGCTGTTCACATTCCTCAGCTTCTCCATGGAGCTCAAGAAGTATCCCTGAGGTTAAGAGATTGCTCTGGACTCAACCAGCACATCCCACTGAGCTGTGTGGCTTCCCTGCATGTGGCCAGCTGTGGCACTGCCACCACAGAAGCCACATAAAGGCCCACACACATCATCCTGCTCCTTTTCTCCTTTTTACCTCCCCAGCCAGGCGGTCTCCTGACTGCCCACTGCCCTGTGGCCTTTGAGCAGTTTATCTGGGATTTTTGGTTTTGTATTTGTTTTTTTGTAGGGTTTTTCTGGTTTTTTTTTTTTTTTTGTTAAATCTTGTCTCCCTCGGTTTAAATAGTAACTTTTTTTTCTGGTGGTAGAGATCAAATACTGTGCTCTAAATGTAAGTTAGGTGAAAACTGTTCTACTTTCTCATCTCTTAAAAAAACCCAAACATGCATCTTGCTTTAATCTGCCACAGACCACTGCTCAAGGCTTTTATTTTTCTCTGTCAGATTTCAGAATTCTGTGCATTCTGAGGTCAGATGACAGGATGCAGTGTTTATGCAATTTGGTTTTTAATGTTTCTCCTTAAAAAAAGACATTAATTTACTTTTTGATGGTCATGGTATTTATGGCATTCTGATTCAGCATTCATTTCAAATAAAAAAATTAAATCTTTTACACCTTGAGCCAGAGCTCTGGGATGGAGAACACCCTATTTCCCTATGTTCAACACTCAACTATTTATTTTTATAGGTCAGAGAAGCCTCTGCTGCAATCTTCATTGAAAACTGATGCCAACTGTGCTGAATTTAATCCATCTCTTTACACCACTCCCCCCCCTTTTTTTTTTCCCCGTGAGACTCTTCCAATTTCCTTTGCATGGCTAATATCTGCCTCAGCAGCAGCAACTTTTACTTTATCATTATTCTATAATCTCCTAATATCCTTTTTAATATCCCCCTAGTGCAAGCTTTGTTATCCTCTTTTACTAAAATAAATAGCAATCAGAATATTATTATTAAATTTTATAAAGATCATACATATATAAATTCTATAAAGAGAATAAGCAGGCAAATGCAATAGAAATAAAAGGCAAATGCCAGATGAGTGTGACATTCTTGCTGTCATCAGCCTGGTTTTTCTCCAAATGACCAATTTCCTTCAACCAAGAGTTCAGGTTAGGAATCCTCTCCCCTTATAGGGATGGTCAAGGATTTTGTATTGTTCCTCAGAGCAGAAAGGTTGGAATGGCTTTCTTTGCTCTCCTGGACATGCATTTAAGTATCTGCCAAACAAAAGCAGTTCCTGGGTTTTGTGGTAAATCACAGAAGCTCAATATGCACTGTGAGCAAATTCCCACTTTTCCATCTAGAGCAGCTTCATGGTGGAATAAAACACTGCCTGCAAAAGGCATATTCAGATAATTTTGTTGTTCTCTTGTGAACTCTTCGTAATAACGGCAGAGGAAAATAGCACACTTACAGAAAATAATGGTATTACATTGATGCTGTCAAAAGAGCTACAAAAGATCTGACAAAGGTTGAATAAGCCATTGAAATGCAATTTTTCTTTTATGTTACCTGTTCAAAACGCAAATTTCACTTGGTAAGTTTCACATTTGTGACACACCTTCTGCCTGGAAATGTAATTTGCTTAAGAGGCAGTTAACTTTGTAAAAAAAAGAAACTTAAGTCTGAGTGAAATGGATCTATTTACATGATATTTACTTCCAAATATAGACTTATTTTTTATTTTGCATTTGTGCAAGCATTTTAGGTAGTTCTTATGTCTATTCAAAAATGATTTAAAGAATTCTCTCATTTCTTTTTAATGTATTTTCCCCCAGACATTTATTTTAAGGTTAGAAGGACCTCTGTAACCTTCATTGCTTAATCAAAATACATTAAAAAAAAAAAAAGCCGAAGTTTTCCTGCATTTTCTTCTGGTTTTCAAGCAATGACAATGCCTCTAGGTAATTCCTTCCTGTTGATCCAAGTACAATGCATGATGAGAGGGCACAGCTTGAGTACAGGACCATATCAACAATTTTGGCAGCATGATATGCAGAAAACCAAGGAGGGCCTGAGTCCACACCCAAGTCTGTCTGCTTTTAACTTGACCCATACAGAATCTTGCCACTTATCATTGTCAGACCTGGCAGCCCACATGCACTTACACCAAATTACAGCTTCAAAAACCTCGAGGGACCTGCTGTGGAGTAGCCTGGCCATGGTACAAACAAGAAGAAGGCAACAAGCACTGGTACTAAATCAGCTGGCTATTTTGTTTCCTGCTTCTGAGCAATGGAAAGCAATCAAGAATGCACTTCTGGTTTTCTGTGGATGAAAAATGAATCTGGTACCACATCAGAAAAGACATCAGCTCCTGCAGGATCTGCTATCACAAGTTTGTCATCAGCACATCTGGCTGGCAGGCGAGTACAGGAATGATGGTGAAGCAGAGGACAATAGTTTTCTACAAAGAAGCAGCAACTATTTCTAGTTATACCCATATCTTTTTGTTTCACTGCAGTCTTCTGAGCGAGTATTTGGAAATTTGCTTTTCTCAAAATGGCGCAGAAGCAGCAGATCACGCCTTCAAAGATGAATAAGAACAGTTCTTCACAATTCTGCACCTAGCAATTTTATGAAGAATGATGTATATGTCAAGAAATTTCTTCCTTTTTTCTTCTATTTTTTTTAAACAGGTCACAAAGAAATCAGGTTAAAAGGCTTAGCCAAATTTATCAGCTGCACATTGCCTCATACTACTCTGTCCAGACATTTTTGTTTCCTTTACTCTTCTGTTCTTACTTTCCCTCCTCTCTCACAGCATAGAGATTTTCTCAGTGTTTTCACTGTATTTTTGCATGTCTGCAAGCAGCCTATGAGCAAAAAAATTGAAAGAGCATAGCTTATCTAGATAGCAAAATGAAACCTAAAAGAGGGTAGGATTTCTAGTCAGGAGAATTGCAGAATGGTAGCTGCTACAAATAGAGAATGCTGTTAAAACTACTGGGCTGTACTGGCAGCAAATCAAACAGGCACCAACCAGTTATAAATTAATTTCACTTGGATGTTTTGAGGGTTCAGTGCTGGGTCTGAGCTTCCAGAATAGTCTTCCAACAGGAACATGAGGATAATTCACCGAGTGGTATTAAAACAGCATTCATTACCACTATAGTAAAAGGTTCATCCTGTACAGTTGTAACACTGAATGACTGGAGGTCCTCTCCAGATCTATTAGCTCACATTACCAGCTGCCCAGTCCCTTTTCCTGTGCTGAAATTTCCTATGATTCTACATGAAAATTCATGCATTCAAAGAGAAATAAAGACAAATAAAAGCCTCCTCACTCTGTGCAGCCTTGAACTGGCCACATGCACCAGCCACCTCAGTCACAAAGTGGAACTGCTGGTAACTCCTCAGGGTAGCAGCACTTTGTTTTCCCTAGGTCTGCTCTCCAAAAAATAAAATGCATGAATTACACTAAAATGCAACAAACAGTAACACAGGTTTTGTAATGCTGCTGTTGTTACCTCACAAATTCCTGTCTCTTTTTGTGAGGCTCAGAACATCTGTGAGTCTGTCGCTTACAGAAGGTAATTAGCTCTTGATTAACACTTTCACCTAATTTTATGTAATTTCACATTTTCTAGTTTTCCCAGCTTAGCCTGCTCTGATTCTTTCTGTACTGAATGTACAGCTCTGTCTTACCCTGTGCTCCTCTCAAGGGAAGCATTCTGGTGCTTTCTGCAGCCTGGTTCTCAGACACATCCTGCTGCACTGCTCTGCACCAGAGGGACTCTTGCAGGGCTGTATTTCTCCATGTACAAAAACAAACAAAAGTAACTTTTCTAACATTTTCAATGAACTTCAAATTAAGGCAAGAGCACCCTAAAACTATGAAGTTGAAGAATAAACAGCATGAAACAGGTATGAGTTGAATTCATCCTTCAGATGAGTTCAAGAGCTATGCCTGAACTCATCTGAAGGATGTTTTTTTGTTCTGCATCCACCAGCCCAGCACTCTTCTGACTTCTTAGACGTCATACCTGTGTGTGAAGTAAAAAGTGTTGTCTCAGATAGCACGAGCTCTAACAACATTATAATGCAAGGATTCCATATCCCCAGAGCTCCATACCTCCTCTGTGTTCCTCGTGAGCAGCTCCTCTAAGCACTGCCTGCTCCTGGTCCTTGCAGCAGCCATCTGACTCCAGATCCCACCAATCCACTCTTTTATACCACTTGTTCTTATTGGCTACAGCTGTGGCCTGTTAAGATCAGCCCTGCTTCTAATCTTTAGTAATTGGTCCAGCTGCAGCTCATTGGGGGATAAGATTACCTTCTACACCTCCTTCATTTACCCGTACTGTATCCCCAACATGTTTCTTTTTTGTTCTGCATCCACCAGCCCAGCACTCTTCTGGCTTCTTAGATGTCACACCTGTGTGTGAAGTAGAAAGCTCTTGGAAAAAAATACACCCTCTCTCAGAAGAAAGAAAGAATTTCTCTCTTCAGCATCAACCACTTTGTCAGGCAGCAATCGAATATGTATTTCATTTTTCATTAAAGTTCCTTTACCTTTGGAAATCTGTAAAGCTCTGAACAGGTTGTTTGGAAGACAACTGAGCATCATATATTTTGGTTGATGGCTGGAATGTGCTGGAAGAATCAAGTGTCAAATCAGGCTCTGAAACATAAACTTGGTTTGAATTTTTGCTTTTTACTGAGAACATATGTTTGGGAAGATGCCCTGAGGCCAAATCACGCCTTATCTTTAGATTTGCATGCTTTATATATTCACACAATTAAACCACAAACTCTTAAGATAACAGGGAAATCATCACAATTGGATTAGAATATGAAATATCAGTCTTGGTTAGTTGGTAGCTGAGGATACAGCTCAAGCTTAGTCTTATGTGGGTACACTTAGTTCTGCCTATTGTCTCACTGCATTTGTGTGTGCTTTATTTTCCATTGGCCACAAGGCCCACCAGCTTGCACAGGAGTTGCCACTGTTAAGAGGTGGGTGGTGATAAATGGTGTAACTCTGCCACTTCTGATGGTACTTTACCCTTCACAAATGTAGCTAATGAATGCTGACCTCAGAAGTCCTGTCCCTATTCACTGGATCAAGGTAAACAGCCTTTTCCTTTAACACTTTTTGTCAAAGCCTTTCTGACATGCTTCACACACGAAGGATTTTGCTGCCCTTCTTGAAACAAGAAAACCTTTGCTGCAAAGTTAGAATGACCTTGATATTTTTCCTGCTAAGATTACACTCCTTGCAGGTACTGCTTCCCTTTGAATGGTTTGCTCTGACTTCTGAAGTGACTTTACAAGGTCTTCTTTATCTCTTCATCCCAGACTAATTCATTATAAATGTCTACAGCCTGTCTCAGACCTTGTCAGTGCTTGTACTGCAGTGCCTTTCCCAGGTGCTGCCAGTGCAGTTTGCTGTGTGTCAGGCACCTGTTTCACACCCTCCACACCCCTGGAAATCTTCCTGCAGTGACCTGCTAAATACTGCTGACCACCAGGCTAGACTGGCTCCAGTTAATGCCAGCCATTTTTTGCTTGGCTCACTGCTGATACTTACTACAAGATAACAGGGATTACCATCAGCAGAAACCTTTGGTCTGGTCACAGTGTCATGCAGTAAAACCTTCCTAGCACTGTTTTTCCTACCATGTTGGTAATCTCTCAGGATGGACAGATGAGGTGGTGAGCACCTTTTAAAAGTGACACTTTAAAGAGCTGTCTGTAAACATGTACTTCTATAGTCTAGCAAGAAAAATCACCTGCTTAGCTAAAGGAAGATGTAAGCTTTTATCCCATCAGTACATGTGAAATAATTTTTTTTTTGTAGTGGATAGACACCAACCCATCAATATTTACAGTACCTCTCTGTTAATGACACAGTTAATGTCACAGCTTTCCTGCAAGTATTTCACAAAGCCCTTGACATCAGAGCAGACCAGTGTCTATGTGTCAGCTCCTTCCTTTCAATGAGGAAATACCCATGTAACCCTGTCCTAAACATTACAGCAAGAGAAACGAGTCAAGATTTCATGGCCTTAAGAGGCAGCTGCCAAAAGCAAATCATGGTGTGTACAAACCTGCTCCCATATCAATGGCACTGGCAGGCAAAGCCAAACCTCCCAAGGATCCCGTTTCTCTGTGTGCTGAGCTGACAAAGACTTTAACACAACCAACAGTGATGGCATGTCACCCAGTCTGATTGTTTTCTCCCCACATTTGCTCAAGGTTACCTCCCAAAGTAAGGATCTAGACAGGGGAAACATTGCAAATTTTAGATTCCTTAACAGCACTGACAGCCTGAGTCGTGTTTTCCAAAGGAGAGGGAATCAAGCTGGGCTGTGCAGTGACTCAAAACCATTTTCAGATGAGTAGCCTTTGGCTGTACTTCAGATGACACACGCAGCCTACTGAAGCAAGCACAGCCACCAAAAGTGGCAATCCTGCCCTTCTCCCCAGCTGTTTGTTTCCACACTGCTTCCTTGGGCTAACACACGCTTTTCTGAGACTATTCTGCAGTACTGGGAAGACTGAAAAATAAATCTTTTCATTGGTTTTGGCAAAGTTATTTTTCAGCTCCCAGAGTCTCACCTGTCATCTGACTACACAAATATTTGTGCCAGCCCAAAGATGAGGCAGGTTTGAGGCCACAGAAGCTACAGCCTTCCTAGCTGTAGTAATCTGCACAGGCTTTTAAAGCCAGATAATCCACCAGCTGTCCTTTGTCAGCAATGCTGTTTCTCCAGGTGAGGGTTGCAAGCCCTGTTCCAAGATTGATGCCACACCATGACACAGCCATGCAAGACCTTTGGCCTTTCCAAAAGAAAACTACCATGAGTAGATCTGCCAACAGCAAAACAGCCAGAGTCATGGGTCTGTGAACAGCTCAAATGACAGTTTCTCTTCATGTTAAAATGAGATATTTCTAAGATGTGTGTATTTTCACAGAGTAGCTGTAATTGCTTTTTGTGCAGGCTGCTGGTTTTGTTCCTGAAAATTTACCTGGTAGGAACCCCTTTTAGGAGAGAACAGAAAAAAAGATAAATAAAAGGAACTTTGTAGTCTTATTGCTGAACAGCTATTTCATTCTGGTTTTGCTTTGTCTTTTCAAATCCTTGGTGTTCCAGCAGTAAGAGAGCAAAACCCAATTACACCTGAAGTAAAGCTGTGAAATGAAAACAACTGAGAAAGCAAAATAGAGAACAGCAAGTGGTCCAGGAGAGCACATCTGGCTCTGCCCAGGGAACACAAGTACCCTGCCACTTTGTCAGGCTCATGATGACTGGGCAATTGAGCAGCCAAAACTACCTGAAAATGACAGACTGTGGGTGCTGTTAGGAGCAGAAAGTGCCCTTCTGTGTGCAATCACTTTATCTCCTCCTGGAGGGGGTGGCATGTCTGTGTGCATGGATGCTTCAGTCACAGCTCCAGGGCCAGTGAAACCAAGGAGTGGAAAGGGCACTGCTTACAGGGGGAGCCTAACTTTACTGTATGTGAGCTTTTCTGGGGCTCAGACCAAAAATTATTATTTAATTATTATAAATAATTAAATACAATAAATATTACTATAAAATATAAAAATAAAATAGCAATATTTTAAAAACATGTTGCTACTTGTTAATAAGACTTATCATGCTGATTTGCTAATTAGTCTGCTCAAATTGAAGTGCAATCAACACCAGGAGCTTTCATAATGCTCTCTATGTAGATAAAAGCAATTATCAATGTATAAAGGGCTGCAGACTGGATGATGCCTACATTTTAGGGACCTGCATTGCTTTCTCTCTTAATACAAATACAAGATGGTACCCAACAGCACAAGGTGTCTAAGGAATTTAACTGCAGCTACTTGTATCCTTACAAGCTTGAGCTGAAATATGGGGAGGCAATATTGTTTTGTTGAGTCTAGTGCTCAGCTGTTTAAATTATCTAACTTGCTGAATAAATTACATGCAGGAGTTTTGGGGGTTTTTTGTTTTGTTTTTTAAACTTTTTTTAAAATATTTTTTTCCTCAACTACTAAGCCTCTGTAATGTTTGGAGACAGATCTTAAGAAAGGTGCCCTAGTGCAAGACAAGCTATGATGTGCTGGTGACCTTCAGCCAGCTCCCTGGAGCCTCCCTGAGTGTGTGATCATCCATTCATTTAGCAGATTCACTCTTCATCATGGACAGGGTTCATCCCACTCTCCTTTAATCGCGAAGGTATCTCACAGAGGCAATTTCTCTTGTCTTCTTCTGTATGAAAGAAAAAAAGTAGTCTCCAATTAGTTATAAAAACCAGAATTGTAAACAGAAACAGAGGAAAGTGTAATTGCAAATACTTGAAACTCTTTTAGTTCAGTAGAGGTTGTTTTGTAGCTATTCATTTTTGAAATTTAATGCTCTGGTTACTTTAAGACTTGCAAGCTATGGAATGAAAAATAATTTGGGTTTTTGTTACTTTTATATATTGAGTTAATTATCTACCATTAAAATAATGCAGGACTTACAGAACTAAGAAGTACATGTACAAATTACAGTACTATGTGGATTACCTGACAAGCCATGGCTCTTTCCTCACTGCTCCCTCTATGATTATTTTCATGTATATAACCAGATTTTTGACCACCAGTATGACTTGTTTGTGCCTCCGGGCAATGAACAGATGCACCTCTCTTTCAAGCAATAAAATTCTTTACAGGTGATGGTGTCTTATTTTATTTGAGTCTAGAATGAATCTCTTGCAAGAGGATCTTTCTTTTATTTAGCTCTGCCCAAAAGAACTGTCTTCTGTTGTAGCCTTGTGCTTATACAGCTATTCCAAATGGGTTTCCTTTGTTCTGATTTTCCAAAGGGTGTATGAAACATTATTGACCATTATTCCAAGCTTGTTCTGCAGTGGGCACTCAGCCTTGCACTGGCAGGTGTTTACAGGACCTTCAGCCAGATTAAAAGAGAGAAGATTTGCTGATGTTGCACCTCCAGGAAATCCTTCCAGCTAAACATCTGTAGTCATAGATAACTTTACTGTATGTGAGCTTTTCTGGGGCTCAGACCAAAAATTATTATTTACTTAATACAATAAATATTACTATAAAATATAAAAATAAAATAGCAATATTTTAAAAACATGTTGCTACTTGTTAATAAGACTTATCATGCTGATTTGCTAATTAGTCTGCTCAAATTGAAGTGCAATCAACACCAGGAGCTTTCATAATGCTCTCTATGTAGATAAAAGCAATTATCAATGTATAAATATATTTTATAACCACAGCTGGTCTTCCAACAGGTAGTAACTTTACCCTAAAAAGAGTTTTTCCTTCATTCTCAAAGATTAGATACTTTTGGCAAAAATAACCATTCAACTACTGTATTTAAGGTCTAAGGTCTTTTCTATTCATCCACAATCTCTGGAGTGTTTGCTGGTCCCAGTGATTCCTTTAGACATCCCAAAGCTTAAGTGATTTCTTTATTTTAATATGCTAAAGTACTGGGCTGGTTTTTTTATTGTTTGTTTGTTTTTCTTTTTCTGAACAAAGAAAAAGTATCCTGAGTCTTTTGGGTAGTCGGAATGAGCCTCCTGCCCCTGTCAGACTGAGCACCTTGCAGTCAGATTGTCTCAATGCACTTGGGCTCTGTTTTTCTCTGCTGGCACAGTGAGCCATCACCTGTGAGGCATGAGCACAGTGACATAATTTTTCTTAATTTCACTTCATTTCTTATGCCATTCATGCCTTTTTATAAAAAGGAAAAGATCCTGCAGGTGAAAATGAGGTATTCTTTCCCAACATTAAGCAATGCTTTACCAGTGCTTAAATGCACATATATGTTTATATTTCTCACATCACCAGCTCCACTTTTCCCCTGCATTATAAGGGAAAAACTAGATTTGCCGATACAGAATGAATGTGGAGAAGACCAGCTTCAAAGCTGTCGGGGGGAAAAGATCCTTAAATTGGGAGGACAGGAGAGCAAACACAGCTCCCGTTTTGAGCCCAAGAGCATCACCCCCCCTGGCCCCAGCTAATACCGGCAATATCCCTTGGAAAGTTATCCGGGCGTTTCAGCGGCATTTCCCGGCTGCCGGGCTTGCAGAAGGACTCGCGGCTGGCAGAGGGGGCACAGCGGAGGGGAAGATGCCCTGGCAGCGGCCAAGGTGGCAAAGAGGGGTCTCAGGGCTCCTCTCCCCGCCAGGCACCAGGTGGCGATGCACGGCCAGCGAAACCCAGCGCTCCCGGCAGCATCCCCCGGGAGATGCTCCCGGCCCGGAGAGCATCCCTAGGGCCGGCACCGCCCTCCCCGAGCACCTTTAATTATGGGGCAATGTCGGGTGGCTCCTTACTTAGCTCTCCCTCTTCCCGCTGCTCACCAGGTGAATCTCTGCTTACCCCTGTGAGAGCTGGCAGATCCTGCTCAGAAAGGCACAAGATTTATTGCTGACATTTGTCCCTCACTTTGTTTTCCCATCTATTTCTAAAATATAACCAGGCAAAATCGTTACTAAATACAGCAATTTTCCCTGCATGCAGCCTGTCTGAATATTTGCATTAAGTACATACAGCTTCCTTGTGAGGGGAAGAGGAGGGGCAGGCACTCATCCATCACTCTGACTACCACTGACAGGACCCAAGGGAATGGCCTGAAACTGTGTCAGGAGAGGTTTAGGCTGGATATTAGGAAAAGGTTCTTCACCCTGAGGGTGGTTGGGCACTGAACAGGATTGCCAGGGAAGTGGTCACAGCACCAGCCCGACAGAGCTCAAGAAGCGTTCGGACTCCCAGGCACAGGGTGTGATTCCTGGGACACTCCTGTGCAGGGCCAGGAGTTGAACTTGATGATCCTTGTGGATGTTTTCCTACTCAGCTTATTCTATGTCATCCTTTGGGCCAGCTGAGATGTGGCAGCAAGAATATCCATGCCTAAGAATTCCTTTGGATGACTGTTCCACTCAGTCATCTGGCAGTGACTTGCAACAACCAGAGGTCTCCAGTACTCTGAGATGAGCTGCTTGTATTGGATATTCCTCCCCCAGAAGGAGACTTTGTGTTCTGAAAGGCTCAATAACCTCAGACCACATTCCCTAACTTTGGAAGACCTTTCAGCAATAAGCCCCTTTGAGAAAAAGATGTATGAATTAAAAAATGTTAATGCAGATTCCACTTCTATCTACAACTGAGGACGCAACTAATTTTCTATAGCCTACCACTAAGACTTCTGTAGCTGTGTTATTATTGTGTGCCAATCCCTTCCATCTCTTACAGCCCAGCAACTATTTGCAATTCAGTTGGAACACTCAGAACTGTTTCTTAGGAGGGAAGTGAGAATAAATTTTCATAATATTTAAAAGAAAGTATTTTCTAAGTTAAATATGGGCCATTTTTTCTTGCATTCTCTAAGGCAGCATGGCTGTGCTGTACTTTCATAACCATAAGCTCAAAGTCACATGATGGGTGAAATTTCAGAGTTGCAAGATTAAGTATTTTTGTTAGTCATTTCAGTTTTGCTGGATATAGCTCTGTAAAGAAAAATTCACAAAAGATGCACAATTTCTAAAGCTGCCCTGTAAAGATTTCACATTGAGCACAGCTCTGCAAAAATGTTACCTACCATTAATAAAAAGCTGATTGAAAGGGCACCTACAACTTTCACTGACCTCTCCTGGCCTCTCACACCCTGTAATAAACACCTTCCACCAGCAAGAAGAAGGACAGAAATGAGAAGGGATGAACTGCTCAAACAAAGAAAGTCAGAGAGAATTTCAGGGCACTCAGATATGACAACAATAAAATTGTAGGTAGGTTTATTTTGGCAGGAAGGAGCTATGACTAATCATGCACAAAGGAAGCCTCTACAGAGTGGGAGTTTGAGGTGCAGGTGGGGAAAAAAAAGGACAACACCAGGAGAAGGAATATTAATGGGACAGAATTTATATTTTCAGTGTCTGTTTGGGTTTCCCTTCATGATGCCTCAGTCTGTGTCAGTAGTACTCATTAAATCCAGAAGTTGCCATGATGGCAAACTTGCACCTACCTTGAAATTCTGGAGTTCAAAGAAGAATGAGCAGATGCTCATTAGATGCTGAGAGCTGAGTTTGGACTGAAGAGGAGGGGGAGGAGGGAAACAAGCCCATTATCTGCTTTATTTTTAAAAACAAACCTACTAACAGTTTGACTTAAAAGCAAGCCCAAACTCTTCTCTAGGCCAAGATCAAAGTAACTAATCCAGGAGTATGCATGAACTCCTCCTGAAGTCTGTCCATGTCCATCTGGGACACCAGCAGGTACATCCAGCCCCTGGGCACTGTAAATGCTATCATGGAGCATGAAAACACAGACCACTGCAACATTTTACCTCCTCAAGTTGTGCCTCACCGTGTAGGTCTTTAAATTAATTAGTTTTTTGACTTAGAAGTAGAAATTTGCTTGGCAAATATACTATAGTCTTATATGCTCTGCAGAAGATGGAAATTCCCAAGATTATTTTACCTTAAAGAAGTGAGTTTCATGTGCCTAAACAAAGACAAGAGTCACCCCCAAAAGTTCAAACCTGTTTTGTTTTTTGTTGGTTTTGGGTTTTTTGTTTTGTTTTGTTTTTTTTTACCTGCTTTTGTAGAATCTGTCACTCTTCTAAGGACAACAGGGCTTAAACCAAGACTCAGGTATGTAATGGCCTGGTGATATGGTGACATCCAAGTGGCTGGCTTGGTACACCAGCAGCTAAAGGCAATTTGTCTCCAGATCACCTATGTAGACACTAGGGAGAATCCTCCAGGGCCTGGAAATCCCAGAAGAGGTGAAGAGAGCTTATTCTGTAAGCCTCATCTGCATCTGATGAGCACCCATCTCACAACCCACTCTTGGTGCAACCTGAGAAACAACCCCAGATTTTCAGCATTCCCACAACTGAAATCTAACAAAAATGGCCAGAGCAGGCCTGAGTGAAAGGGGGGAAAAAAAATCTCAACTGTTAAACAACTATTGGGAATTAGCTAAATACTACATTTTTAAAAATCAACCAGACCTGACCTTGTAAGAACTCTCTGGAGGGATTTCAGCTCAAAGAAGCAGCTTGAAAAGATAATAAATTAAAGTGTCTCAGGAGAGAGAAGAAAATATTTAGCCTTTCCAGAACAATGGGAAATCATCAACCAGGTAACTGCTGGAAAGATAAAACTGGATCTTGTGTGCTGAACATCACAGAAGGACACAACACTGAAATGTGGGACTGAATATAAAGAACAAAAAAGGAGGGGACACCCATTCCCTGTCAATTATTAATTGGTTTATTGACAATGTCAGCTCTGCATTGATAGCTTAGAAGCATAAGCCCAGCTCAGCTGGGAAATCATACACAGGTGAGACCATGCAGAGAAGTCAGGACTAGGTGTTCAAATCCTTAGATTAGATCAGGTTTATCAGATTTTCTACTGGAAGATTGTTTCTTTGTTTGTACCTAGAATCAAAATGAAAACTACCAGAAGATGAAGAAAACAAATATATCCTGAGCCATGAAATAAAAAATAGGTGAAAGATGTTCTTGCAGGTCAAATCAATCTAAAACAGGCTTGCTAGCTGTCTTATGAACATTCTAGTCTAAAAAAATAAAATTATATCTTCAATCATCATCTGCTGAAGAATGAGAATATGCAGCAGTTTTACATCACAGAGTCAGAAGAATTCTTATCCTTAAGATGATGATTTTCCCTTGAAATTTCCAAAGCTCTATGAATGGGTCCCAAATTAGTCAAGAGTTCAGTCCTATGGCATTTGCAGGACTATTCTTGACATCACAGAGATCAAGTGTTGTATCTCTGTCTTACTGTGCAGTGTAAATTCTACTTGGCTCCATATCCAAATTTTTAACACACACACACAAAAAAAAAGGTAAGTTCAGAGACACATGGATGTATCCTGAGGCTTACAGACATATTCCTCAGCTGTGGGGAAAAAAGAAACTAAGATAGCAGTTCTCATATCTTTTTAATTTTCAACATAAAACTTGAATGGGGATCATCCATCCCGGCTGGGCAATTTCTAAGAAAGAATCTGCTTAATTGTGGGGCTGTTACACTCTATATTGCATGCATCTAAAAGTAGGAAAGCCTGTAAGTTATAGTCCAAGCCAATTATTAGTCTAATCAGTGTATTGTGCTTATTGTAACTCAGTAATGAGTTGTTGGAAAGATTTCTCTAAGCTGTTCAGAATAGCCTGGAAAAGATCCATCACTTTACACATCTGAGAGGGTCACCAGGAGGAGAGGAATTAGATGTACAATGCTATTGTAAGAAAATGTTCACAATTTCCAATGGTTTTTTTACCCCTCTCACAATACCCAAAGCTGAATATTTTGCAGTGACAGGGACTGTGAGTAGTAACATTTACCTCACACATATTTTTGTCAGATTCCTGCAGCCTAACTACAGGAAAAAAAACCCAAATTAAACCATTCTTCAGAATTACCCTTTAAATCAAAGTCAAGCCTGCCAGGCATGAGTTGGAAGGATTCAGAGTCAATACTGCTGTGTCATGTTTGGAGGTAATTGGTTTGTTTTATAAATCTCTCTGTAAATAAAAAGCTATGCTTGATGTGTCTGAGGCTGTGTAAACATTCCCCATTTGTGGCATCCAAATTCTGTTTTGAGCTAAATAATTTAAAATGCTGTCTGCAGAAACCTTATAACAAGCAATGAAGAATGTAAGTCTGACACTTCACTTTAGTCCACTTACTTTGAGATTTTGATTTCTTGAACACTCTTCTGGGACCCTGGGCACCTGGTTAATGATTTCAAGGTTCAGAACCTGACCACACTCTGCTCCTGCCTCTAGAGTAATAACATCCTGAAAGAGGCCTCCTAAAAATGCTAATGTTCCTGGGATGGAGGAGCTGGAAGTTCTGGGCTGCCCTGAAGCAATTTGTACAGCAGGGATGCCCATGGGACAAACACACCAGGGACTCCCTTCCTGCTTCAGAGACCTCATGGCCAGCAAGAGGAATATTATGGAGCAGCTCTGAGTGAAATATTTACTCAGCTCTGGAGCAGCTGCTGAGTAAAAGATTTTGCTTCAAACCTGCTGTAGTCAGGTGCTTCTGAAATAAAGTTTTCTTTGCTTTCTGGTTCACAGATTTCTGCTTGAAATAGAAGAAATTAAATGAAAAGAATCAAATAATGCCTCATAAACAGTGGCTCCTGGCTGTTCAGTGATCCCCATGTAGTACTGTTCTCTAGAATAAAATTTTATTTGAGGACAGTTCCCATTGCTTTTCTGCTGGTGGATAAAGCAAGGATAAAACAAGGATACTGGGTATAGCTGCACTGCAGCTTGCTTTAGTTCCAAAACCTCATGAAGCAACTGCAGCCTTAACATCTGCACAAGAGAGAACCATACACAATTTTGCCAAAATCAATCAATGCAAGAATCTTTAAAACAATATCTGACATGGGAGTAGAAAGAACTCCAGCTCTGATCCATCACTGCCTTCACTCAAATAAGGTATTAATTTAAAAAGCATTGCCTGCAGCAATCTTTAGCAAAGCAAAGAAGGAGGAAGAGAATGAATTTAATCAATGGGTTTTCACTTCACAAGAGGCTGGTTTGGTAAATGTCTACAGGGATCACCAACAGGCATGCTGCTGTGTTCCTTGCTTTTTCTGAATGGTGCCCTAGCCCTGAAGAATTTCAGCTTCCTGCTCAGTGGCACCTCAGTGAGAACTGGCCCCACGGGCACAAAAGTGACTGGGGAATTGTGTTCCTTCCTGTGTTCCCCAAGCAGCAGCTGCAAACCTGCTGGTGGGCACCCCCTCTATCTGAGTTATGGCTAAGATAATATTTATTCTGGTGTTTAAAACACAAGTTCTGAGAATGAGGTCAAGCAGGCATCTGGAGCTGGGTTTTTCCCTCTCCCACCATTCCTGGCACATCTACCTTTTTTTTTTTCTCTCTGGGCAGCTTAGTAGGCTAAAAGTCATGAGGTCATCCTCCAAACAGCAGCAGTAGAGTGGAAATACTTTACCAAAGACTGGCAAAGTAGACCCCCTTTCAGAGAGGAAGCAGTGAGGTGGTGTGATTTCCATTTGCTGTCCTCTTGGGCACTTGGCAGCAGTTCTGCAAAACTACTCTCACCAGCAGGTAGAATTTGGCCAGGGGCAAGATGACAGCACCAGTGCCTCAAAAGAACTGGAAAAAACCCTGCTGCCAGGGGTATGCCCAGTGTTTTCCAGAGGTATCTAGGATATAAGCTATCAGTAGTGTTCTTAAGCAAAGGCTAGCTTTGGTCAGTCCAGGGTGCAGAAGAGTATTCCAGCAGGAAATACTCCAGAGGTCCTGGGAAGTTGGATTGCAGCCACTTAAACAATTTCTAGGATGGTGTCAGTCAGTGTAGACAGCAGAGACAATGCAATTATGCACTGAGCCTAAGCAGAGGTCAAGACTGCGCTGCCTCTGAAACCACAAAAACAACTTAAAAACAAAACCAGTGACACATGAAGAATGACAGCTCTTCTTCTGCATCAACTGGATACCACTGCCCCATCTCCTCCTTAACTAACAACTGAAAGAGTGAGAAAGAATCCCTGAAAACCCAGGCTTCAAAGTCTCAACATTTAGTCTGACTGAACAGGTGGGGAGAGTGGGACTTGGGAATCACCTTTCTCATTAAATTGCTGAGACTGCCCCAATACACAGTGTGGGGCTCAGTCTCTCCTTTCCAGGTGGGAACTCTTGCAGCCTAAGAGAGGGTAGCACACTCTTCCTGCTGCCAGCAAGAGAAAAGGCTCCCACTGCTGGTACTCAGAAAACTCAGCCTCCCTGATGAGCTCCTGAGTGCCTGACCTGGGTCTGTTCTCTAGAGAATGTTTTAACAAACATCTCAATTGTTCAGAGACACTGAAGCCAGTGAAAGTTGCTGTGATTTAACACCCTTGAAGCCAGGAGGTGCCTGGACCCCCAAGCAAGAAGTTGATTCTGGCAGCAACCACACCCAGCACCTCTGGTGATGATTCCCTCCATTATCTGGAGTCAATCTGGAGATGTTATTTTGAGTAGTGATACAACAAAGGACTAAATGAAATATTAATCTCCAGTAGCTTTAGAAAATTAGCTCCATAGGCATTTTTGGTGTTATTTATTAGATCATTAAAACTCTAGTAAGCACTTGTTAAATTATAAAAATTGGAGGTAAGGAGAGAAGCTGCAAACACATATTTGCTCAGCCTTGCCTCCCTGCTGACACGTCTGTGGACTATGATTCATCAACACTGTTTTGGGGTTGGATTTACTTTTAAGCCCAGAAGCACACTTAGATTAAATGAACAACTTTGCAATGCATTTGCTCCAGATTCTCTAAGAAAAATTAAACTTGGCAGTTCAAGTTACCCTGGCTGCCAGGCAGTCTACAAAATGTTTTTCTCAAAAGCCTTTGCACAGCTCAGAGTGGTCTTTGGGTTTGTTTACTTCATTACAAATGCCAGAGAGGGACTGGTAACATCACTCTCAGATCAAAATATTTCCAAGAAAGAGTTAATAGAATTGAAGGAAATGAAGACAAGAAGACATTGCTTTCATTGTTAATCCCTAAGCAGGAGCTAAAAGGCTGGAATAAACAGAAGGACATAAATATTCTGCCTATGTTTCAGCTTGCTTGCTAAATGTTTACCTACCAACATTGTGGGATACAAAAGGGGCTTTAGGATGGGCTAGTTTTTCTCTCATTATTCCTATTAATAGTTTAATTGAACATTTGGCTGTAATATAAGTTTATTAATCTTAGTTAAGACATTTGCAATTCGTAATACTTTGATAGGACTTAATTGGTTAAATTCACTAGATACTGTGTGTACCTTAGGCTGAAGATGGAAAGGAGGAGAAAAGGGAGAACACTGGGCTCGCTGCAATGGGTGAAGGGGAAAATCACCAGACACAATTTCTTGGGAAAATTAAGGAATGTTAACATTACACTCTTCTTGTAAAGGAAGGCAAACACTGCAGACAAAGAAAATGATGAGTTTGAGAAGGAAAGCTCTTGGTTGGGGAAAAAAGATAAGAAATTCAGTTCTCAATAGAATGAATAACACCATAAACTGCAGCAGGCTTGTCACTATGAAAAGCAGCAAGTGAGTTTAATTAAAAATGCTGCTTTTTCATGTAAGAACATGCAGTCTGGGCTGTGTCAACATGCTGCCTGCCTAATCTGAGTATAAAAAGAGCTGGTAGCAGTGAGATAAAGAGTGCAAGCCAAGGCAATGGTTTGATTGTTTGGATTTTTTGTTTTCTTTTTTTTTTTTTTGGAATCATTACTCTACCTTGTGGTTTGTTTTTTTTTTTTTTTTTTAATTTATTATCAGGCATTAAGCAGCCTCACTCTTTCTCAGATCCATATTAAATAGGATCATTCCATTTGGAACTGTAAAACACCAGAAGATTGATCTGGATTGCAAAGGGAGCAAAGACATCCAGCTTGGATTCTGAGATATGTTGGACCCAAGAAGTTTTGGAGTGCTCTTGGCCCAAAGACCTGTGAACTTTCTTCAATTTATTGCAAATTGAGTATCTGAAGAACACACAAAGGAGGGTTGTGGACGAGGCATGAAAACGCAGTAAGGATCTCACATGCAGCAGATAGGCTGAGTTCACTCAAGGTTTTCCTGATCTGCAGAGGAAGTAAATTCCTATGTCATAGCCAAGACTCTTACAAACCTTTAAAACCATTTGGAGGGAAACAGAACATGACCTGAAAGTCTTTGCAAATGCTGGAATGGACTCTGATGGGTTTTAGCTCAGAGTAAGAGGATTCTCACTGTACAGAGTACACCCAAACATGGAATCCATCAGACTAGGGGAAAGAAAGAAACAAAGGAGGATTAAATTCCAGAACTTGAACACACACCTCCAGCATATTCTGACAAACCTTCTCATCATTTGGGAATTGTCCAAGAAACCTGAAGAGTATAAAAATCAGTCAAGTCTATCCATTAAGCATCTTTTAAATTTTGCTAGTTGGTACATTTGC
This sequence comes from Serinus canaria, assembly GCF_022539315.1. Taxonomy (NCBI): domain Eukaryota; kingdom Metazoa; phylum Chordata; class Aves; order Passeriformes; family Fringillidae; genus Serinus; species Serinus canaria. The sequence continues at coordinate 18,562,969 of NC_066317.1, forward strand.
ATGCCAACGATGCTACAAACAGTTTTCAAACTGCAAGATTTCAATTGCAAACAATTGAAATCTTTATTTACTGTTAGGAAATAAAGATTTCAATTGTTTGCAAATTATAGCACCCATGTTCTGCAAATTTCAGAGCACAATTTTAGTACTATGATCCAGTTTATTTTCTGCATGTGTCTGCTTGTTAGGAATGAAAAAACTGAAGTGAAAAATTGTATTAATACAAGCACAAGAGACTACAATTCTCAAATGCAATTACAGCGAATCAAAGCTGAAGACCTGGAGCAGAACAAATTAAATGGTGTAAGTACTAATACTTTTCCACATTTTACACCAAAAAAAAAAAAAAAAAAAAAAAAGAGAAGAGTTGAGGGAAGAAGGTTTGAAAGCCCTGCTCAGTCTCCAACAAGGCACAGTCAGGAGCAGCCCAATGTCATCAGAGCCCAGAGACCTCTAGTGACAGCAGAATCAATAGGCAGGGTAGAGCCTGCATTAATGTTATGCATTAATGTTAAATGTTCTTAAGTCTAAGAACAAAAGAGTAATCTTTCTGGTGACTAGAAGATGGAAAACTGCTAAAATGCATATATATTTTTATCTGCAAAAATATCCTTAATTTAAAATGAACAGAATACTTTTTCTTTTCCCCCTGCAAATTAAGACAGCTATTGCTGACCCTACAGTGTCCCTGATTTTTTTTCCCCTGCCAATATTTTATTCCTGGCAACTTATCTTGAAGAACTACTGAAGAAAAAAATATGGGTATACAAAAGAAAAAGACAGAATCAAGTGCCTAGCTGACAGAGTTTAATTTCCTTTCAGCTTCTAAACAGAATGCAATGAACTTTCTCCAGCAAATGTAGTTTTAAACAAATAAACAAACATACCTCTATTGTTTGACTATCAAGCAACAGTGTTCATTTATATCCATTTTCAGGAGAAGAAAGAAATCATCTGATGTTTTTAAGATTCATGTGAGTAGTATAAAAACTTAAACCTGGAGATACCACACGGGACAGAAACTGGAAAAAATATTTTATAAATTAATTCTGGCATGCAAGCTTAGTGAATTTTCCCATCCAAAAATTCAAAAAGAAAAAGGAAGATGACCTAGGGAAATTCAGTTAACACCAGTCCCAAGCAAAATTGGGGGAAAATAATTTAAGACTCAAGTGATAGCCAGTGAAGGATATAATTAATGCCATCAACACAGTTTTATGGAAAACATCCTGAGGGATCTATGGTTTGTTTAATGGAGAAAACTATGGGTATGTAATATTGTGTAGTAGAGTGTACCCAGACCTTGCTGAAGTGCTCAGGTAATCTCTGCAGTATGTTCTGATAAAAACTGGCTCAAGTAAATGGATTTGATGAATTGACAGACTGGCAGACACAAATTTATTGAACAAGCATAAATGAAATCATATTGTTTCTAGAGATTTTTTTTTTCATTGAAGTAAATTAGATCTGATACAGCTCAATAGTTTTCATTAGTGATCCAGAATTATTTTTCAAAACTTGGATGATCAGATTTTCAGATGACAAAGATGAGTAGAATAAAAACATTAAGACAGACAAGCAGTCATAGAAAATGACAGAGACAATCTGAGAGGGATGAAATTTCCTTTTTACAGGTTTCAGTGCAAAGCACTGTATTTAAACACAGAGATTACAAAACAAGCTCAGAAGATGACAACATCCATCCTAGAGCAACAACTCAAGGAGGACTCTGCCACAATATTCAGAAATCCCACCCTGAAGTCTCTGTGTCATGCTATGATAGAGAAACAGGTCCTGGAGCAGACATCAAGGGCCTGAACACCTTATTATGTACTGTTCCAGTGCTTCATAAATATGGAACAAAAGGCAGCATCCCTTATCCCCAGAAATTAAATAGTGCAGATGCAAGAGATGCAAATTCACTGACGAGTGGAAACAAGCATTCACATATCCCTGCAGCACTCACGTGGGTCTGCTGCAGAGGCCAATTAAAACAGCAAACCAGGTAACAAATCCAACATCACATGGGGAAAATGGCAAGCATGACAGTCTGAACCCTGCTGCGTTTCCTCAAGGTGAGCAAGAAAAGAGAAATTGTGCAGACACAGCTCCCTGAAACAAAGCCCAGTGCCTGAGCCAGCTGAGGCTGTGTGATCCATGGCATTAAGAATCCTGGCTTCTGGGAAGGTCTGGGATCATGTGCATAAGCAGCAATAGCCAGCTGGACAAGGATCAACTCTGGCAGCAACAGCAGCACGTTTCACAGATGGAAATGATGAATGCTGAAAAGAGGCTTGTGGATTAAATATTATATAAAAATATATTAAAACATAAACAGAAAAATATAAAATTATATATTAAAATTATATTAACCTGCACTGCACTGTTTTTTATTTCTGCACCTCCAAGCCCCTGGTTAATCCCTCCTTGGCAAGGTTTCCCTGTGCTGTTCTCCAGTGGAAGGTGCAGGAGCTAGCTCTGATCCTGACTAAACAGCATCTTAGCACAAGAACAGGGGGAGTCTTCAAGGTCAGCTCTCAGCCACTGGCTCCAGTCCTGGCCCTGGCAATAAGCCAGAGCAATCTGGGCTTGTTCTAACCTGTGACAATCAGTTAGGGCCACCAAGGGACCACTGACCAGCAGAGAGCTGACACTTCCCCATCCCTCTCTTACTCACCCTCCTAACATGCTTTCTCCTTGGAGTCCTAAACCAGCAAGGGTGTGCTGGCAGTGCTCCAAAAGCCACCTTGATGAACATGAAGGACAAGCAGAGGGATTAGGCATGAACACATTTTTCTATTTCAGGACTCCTACCTGAGGGGTTGAAGGCAGCAATGGCCTCTTCCACAGACAAAATTCACTGTGAAGATTTGCCTACAGCACAGGGAAAGATGGGAAAGCTGCTGTCTCTGGAACACCTAGCAGGGTTTTGATTACACAAACTCAATTTTTGGTCAGCAGTTCTTTGCTAATGCAACAGTTCTTCCTGTTGTTCCACGCATACCAGTGGGAGTTCTAGTATGAATTCTATATACAAGCTGGAGAACAGAAAAAATACTCTTGCTACCTTATTTTACTGAAAAAGCCACCAAAAGATAAGAGGCCAGCAAAACCTTTACCTTGAAAAGCAAGAATAACTGCAAACTATTGTTTAATATATTTAATTTTCTGTTTGATAAGGACCCAAGTAGTTACCTACTTCAGGCACAATATATGCAAATTCTTGTTTAATATCTATACTTTTCTGTTTCACAAAGACCCACTTGAGGCACACAGAACACATTCTGTGGACAGTAGAAGAAAGTACAGTACAGTAAATAGGGTGCCACAAAATGCCTCCCTAACACCTCGCTCCAGCCTGCATTGGTCAGTGAAGTCAGCAGGGCAGCACCCCTGTTGGGAGGCACAATGCTGTCCCCATGCTCATTCCTGGCCCAGACACGGGAAGTGCAAAGATGCCAAGTCCTCCTGGAGGGAGCTGAGCCCTGAGCTCTCTGCAGGAGAACACCTCATCCCTTCTCCATACCTGTGATTGAGTGAGAGCCCCACAGGTGACAGGTTAAGGACAAGGACCAGTGATACACATACCAGTCACTGAGGTCTCCTAACACCTGGACTCCTAAGCAGATGACAGACCAGAAGACTGATGTACTGATGTCAAATTTTCCTCCTCCACTGGAATTAACAAGGTTCACCCACACCAGCCCAATGCCAAACCCAGCCCTATGCCAGAAATGAAATATCAAATGGGTTTGAGGCCTTTCCATAACTGTTGCATGAATGTGTTTTTCTCAGTCTGAAGTATGAGAAGCCTTAACCAGACAACAACCACCCAGAGTGCCAGAGTCAGCTGCAGGCAGACAGCAGGAATGCTTTGCAGCAGGCAGGTGAGCAGCACCTCCATGGGAGGTATCACCAAGCTCCACAACACCTCCCTTTCCCTCCAAGACACAATGAGCATCCAGCTCCCCAGGAGAGACAAAAGCTTGACCTCCTGAAGAAAAGCTCTGAAGCTTTGTTTACACTTGACATTTAATATATCACACAAAATCTGTTGAGCTTCAATAAATGAAAGCAGGTGATCATTCAACTTCTTGAACATTACCCTTTACTGTACACACAGACTGGTACAAGGCATTCCTTCCAAGTGTTACAAGGCAACAGCATGTGATAATGCAGATTCAACTCCAAATACTGTGAAAAGTAAACACCTGCCATTACCTGATTTCTGGTAATAGCGTAGCACCTGGCTCTTCAAAAGATCTCTGTAAAATAAACAAAAGCAATAAGCAAATTTAGGTATCACTCACCAGTACAATAACCCAAAGCAGCAATTAGAAAGCATTTGGGCCATGAAATGTGTATTTATGACTGTACAGCACCTAGCACAAGAGAATTTTGAAGCTTGATTAGGCTGAAACCCTTAGACACTGCCACCCAACAATTAATAACCATATTAACACTAGGAATTAAAACACAAGCTGACCACGTTGCTATGGAAATATGAGGATATGGCAAATACACCCTCCTGAATAGCAGCCAATAACTGGGAATGGCAGGAAGGAAATGAGCCTAAAATTAATCACTAAAATAAAGAGAATTTATTTTAAAATGGAAGGAAGAAAGCCTTGCCTAGCCAGGCACCAGGAAACACAGGTGCATTAGTACTTGCACTGATCTTTACCTCCAATAATAACATTTCCAATGGCATAGTTACAAAAAGGATGGAAAGAAGAAAAATGAAGCAAACAAACAGAAGGTAGATAAACACCTATTAATCTAAAATTATAATCTAAAATTAAACTAATCTAAAATTAAACTAATCTAAAATTAAACTAATCTAAAATTATAATCTATTAATTATTAATCTAAAATCTTTTTTAAAAGCACAAGCTTTCTGTCTTGTAAGAAACAATGCTGCATCTTTTCTGCTTTGAGAAGGAAAGCTCTACTACAATATATCAAGATAAACAATTTAAGTGCCAGAAGACAACTAAAGTGCTATTCTTCACTGAAATTTATACACCAGCCAATGCAGGGATACACCTAGAAGAGAAAGATCCTCTTTGGACTTCCTTTTATCACCACATTTCCATCTGGTAACTTCAATCAGAGCACATGTGCCTGAGTCTGCATTTCTCTTACCCCTAAGGGAGGGCAGCACCTTTCCCCAGGTGCTGAGTCTTTCCAAACTGTGTGTGATTCCAGCTCATGGAGGCCCTTGAGTTGCTAACTGAGAGCAGTCACACTGCCTCTGTGGATAAGAGAAGGAGCAATATGAACAATTTCTGGAAAAACTCAATAGAAGGGCGATGAAAAGGCCTAGGAAATGACAGTGCTTGTTCAGGAAAGCAGTGAGCAAGAGGGGACAGAAATGCTTTTGCTTTACTTTCCCCATAAAGCAGTACATTTCCTGAGAGGTTTGCTTTCAGCTGTTGACAGAAACCTGCATCCAAATTTTCTCACAGGATTGCCTTCCCTGAGGTTCTGCTGCGCTCACACCTAAGAGATCTCTGCTGGTTTGTGTTTGTGCTCTTCTATTCTCCCAGCATCTGGAAATTCCCTCACATGTTCTGGGAGTTATTTCCCAGCAGAGGTGATTAATTTTTCACACACAAAACATTCTGGTGATTTTTGACAGCATTTATTTTTTTGTGCTCATATGTTCTTTTACTGATTCTCCCTCAAAATTGTGGCTGAGAACATCATTCTGTCATCTATGTGGTGGATAAATCCAATATATAGGGACAAGGACATAACTCCCTTATCCAAATCCTGGGCAGTACACTGCCTTTTGAAACACTGACATATCACTGCTTGAAGATACTCTTCTGAGCTGGATTCCCTCTGCAGCATGAGGAAGCAGGGAAGACATTCCCCCACCTTGAAGCACACATGTTGGGCACAGGTACCCCCACTCAGAGCAGTGGATTCAAGAGCTCTGCTCTTTCAGGATTGCCCTGGTCAGCCCCAGATGACAGAGCACACAGAGCAGAGGAGCAGGCTGGTCAGACAGAGATTTAAAGGGGAGGGAGCAGGAGAACACACACACCAGTAGTATTTATACACCAACTCCCCACCTCGCTCTGGGTAGAAGACTGCTGCACACAGCCAAGAGCTCTGCAAGCCCCCATGTGAGCAGCTTGGTTTTAAAAACAGATGCCTATTAAATGAAATACATCTCTATTCACATCCCAGTAACAATTTGTACTTTTCTTTGCCCACGGACAGTACACAGAAATACATTAATAACAATTTAAACACCAGAGGTTATGGAAATTTCCCAGTAGAATAAAGCCTTATATAGCAGGAGAGACACAGACTTTATGGCCAGAAAACTTTTAAACAACAGGCAGGTGAAAAAAATGGATTATTAAAAGTGACTTGTCATTTTTCTTTTAAAGACACCACCATCAATAAAATCAGTTCTTTGCCTTGATGCAAGTTCCCTTGGAGGCAGACTCCATCATTTCATTTTGGACTTGGAGTTGTGTCTGAAGCACGAAGATTGAAGATGTACCTGGAGTAAAATAAACAAATTGCAGTACAAAGCCTGTGGCTATCTAAATGTTGTCAGCTCCTTTGAAAAATATTTCAGAGTATCAGCAGAGTGGCAGGAAGGTCTGCCTCTCATTTCACTGCTCTGAATTGTCTAAGTATTTAAAGGTCATTGACTAGGAATATTTTTCACCCAGGACCAAAAAAGGAAGAACCCATGGGTATTCATTATTGAGCACAGAACAAGGTATCATCTTTTAGTTCACAGAAAAACTCAAGCACTTCCAAAAAAACTGCAGCTGAGCACCATGAATAAACTGCTGATAAATGACTGGATCTTAATTAGAAAAAGAAAAAAGCCAACAGTGAAATATATGTTTTTAAAAAGAAAAGAAAGGAAAAGAATGATGACTGATTCCACTGCTCCCCCTATTTCAGCTGATTAAGTTCTCTCTCATGAAAATACAACCCCAGAAAACAACAGATCCAGAAAGAAAAAAATACCAGCAACCAAGACAGAACATCACATCAGCTAAAGGGGCAAGCAGGAGCACCATGCCAGTGCTTTGAACAGCAGGCTCTACTCCACAGAGGCTTTGTATGGAAAGCTGATTTACCATTTATGCTCTATAGGCAATGTTCCAATAGCTGGTCTAATCACTTTTTTTTTTTTTTTGTAATATTTTCAGGAAGCCACACAGGTTGGAAATGTAATACACTGTTTGGTAGCTTGTGAAAGGGCTGTAAATGTGAGCAGAAAGGACAGAAGACATCTGTTTCCATCTTTTCTAAACTGAATTTCAGCCCAGGCCTTGTTGGAGATTGGATAAAATACTAAGAAATCTGTATTGTATTGACAAGGCAACAACCAGACTGAGTTCTTACACTGAACTAGAACCTGTTGGACCTGAGACATCAAATGCTCTATCAGAAAATTTTCAATTATGAAGCATTAAAAAGCAAATTTTTTATTGCAACTCTCCAGCCCTCTGCACCTTCTCTAGACAGAAACAAACTTGCTCACTGAAACTGAAAAGAGTGATAAAATGAATAAAGGGGGAGGTGCACCCATAAACAGCATCTGTCTATATAAGGGAGACATAAAAAGCTGGGGAAGAAATAATGAGTTTTATGGAAGCAATAAGAAAACAAAGATAATTAAAACCAAAATAAAGCTCTTTACCATTATGATGCCCATATAATAGCTTCCCTGCAGGAAAATAAAGGAACTACATCTGAATATACATGTACAGGGGAAGAAAGTTCTCTTGGCACCAGAAATAAGTGCGGAATCTTTTTTGTTCGGTTGCTTGTTTTTTTTTATTTTTAATTCAAATGAGCACCAAAGACACTTGACTTCAGCTCTTGCAGTGCTAGAAACATTTGGGTGCCACTGGCCTCCAGTCACTGAAGGCACCCAGGAGAGGCAGGGTCACTGTCAGTTCTCTCTGCCTGGGCTGCCCATCTCCAAGTAAGATGGTTTGCTTGCTTCTGTGGAGAGGGAACATTTGCCTGGTCTCTCTGTTAAGCTAAGACAGTGGATGTAGCAGTTAATTTCACTTGTATTAATCCTTTCCTGCAAGCACTTAAAAGTGGAAACATTGCCCTCCAGCAGTGTTCTGGTCACCCTGCACTTCTCCAGCTGCCATCACCCAAGCTCCAATACTCCATACCCACCACAAAACATCCCCTCCAGTCACAAAACTCCATGTGGCACAGACATCAAGCTGTTTTGAGAGCTAAAATGCAAATAACTACCAACAGTTACACCTTCCTTCCTGCTCATTAGGAACATTCTCCAAACTCCAATTCTCACCTGTTTTTAGCTGCAGTTAAAAAACACTTTTCAGGAGTAACACCACACCTTAGCCAAAGTTCTTGCAGATAGAATCCATTCCCTGGTCTTGTAGGCAGTGATGGACAGAGCTGTACCTGTTTCTCCATCTCTCCAGAAACCTTTCCAGTAGGAGAGATGCAAGCAGCCTCACCCAACACCCTGCCACCTCCTAGGGCATGACAGAAAGGCACCTGAAAGCCCAGACTGCACATGTAGCTATGGCTGTAGGGACAGCAAAGATCCCATTTCAAGGCTCATCTAAAAACCTTTCCCTGTGCATGGAAGTCTGCCAGAGCTTTAAGGAGGTGCCTGTGTGCCAAAGGCCCATTTCAGAGCACATATAACCATAAATGGTTATGTAAATAAATAAATAAAATGTGTAAATATTGGGTGTAAATATTGCTTCCTCTTCTTTTACACTCTGCTATTGTTAATAATGCAGTTAAATTTGAAACACTGTGCACCCAAGGTCTCTGGTGGGAAGCACAGCCCTTGCAGATGAAGCAGCTTAAGCCAAGAGCTTCCTTTCCTGCAAGCCCTGTCTGAAGCACCAGCTGTGACTGCCAGAGTGAGCCCTGCCTCAATTCCCTCTCCAGACAATAAGGTCAGGCTGGCAACAAGACAGTTCTCTTGGAACAAGTGCTTTCAAAAAAGGCAAACACAAACCCCATCCCATTAACAGCTCCATGCAAGCCAGTGGAGCTTTAAAACCAAGAGTTTCAGCTCTGTCTCCACCTTGCCTATGACTTCATGCCGGGGCCCAGCCCTGATGCTGCTTCTTCACCTCCCCTTCTCTCTGAACTCAGTGAGCACATATTGTGCAGCAGATGTGTGAGCTGCCTTCCCTCCCACCGTCCAGCCACCAAAGCCCCTAAGTCTCTGCTGAAAACACTCCCAGAGACTCTGTCATGCCCTTGACCTTCTCTGTTGTGCTCATCTCTGTACCAGTTTATACCATGGAAATGAAATGCTCTAAACATACTTTCTGTAGGATCCTTACCAGGATTCATCTTTGCCCCTTTCCTTGCTCTCTCCATGATAAAACTGATGAGCAAATCCTTGGAGATCCCACCTGCCCACAGCACCTTTGCTACAATGCTCTCTCACCTGGAGAAAGAAATACACTGCATTTATCCTCTGAGAAACAAGACTGACTGTAATTCTGGTGCACAGCTGAGCAGTATGTAATCCTATTTATTATATGCAATAGTAGACTGCAAGACATTAACCAAAATTTAGGCTTTTGGGTGCTAATGAGAGCAGGCTGGCAGACATTTATGAAGTTTTCTTCACATTTTTGACCAAACTCATAGCAAAGAATATTAAAAAATAACAACAACCACCATCATCATCAACCACAAAACAAACAAAGCTCCAAATCCAACAAACAATCACAAAAAAGAATGTTTCATATCCTTCAGACTCAAAGAAGCCCTTTTCATGAATTCAGCAATGCAGGTCAGGGTAAGATACATGTTGAAAACAACATATAGCTGATGCAAAATGCAACAAAAGCTCTTCCCCTCTGTTAAGGGCACTTATAAAACAGTTTATCTGTTTGAGTAATCTCAGTTTTTCTGATGGCATCAAAGGAGACAAGAAGTCTGCCTCCTCCAGACAAACCACTAAAGCTAGCAGATGAACACTAAATTCAAGCAGAACCCATTCTTCTCTTCTGGAAGGATTTGCTTAAGTTTCTCAACATTCTTTCTACATCTGTATGCACAGAACTGAGCATTTACCATTTTCCTTGTCTTTAAGGAACATTGCAGGGCTGAGCAAGTGTCAGAATGTTATGCAGCCCTTGTCACTGTCAGTATTATTTCATACTGTTTTCTTAGCAACTCCTGCTGAGATTCATAAACTGTTTGCACATAAGGATTACTAATGAAGTTCAGTCTCATTCTTCAGCCCCCCTCCAGCCCACAGTGCAAAATATAGCTGTACTTTGGATTTAGAAGACTGACTAATCATGCAAGATACCTATCATTTATCTATGGAGAAGGCAGCAGTTTCTACAAGAGGATTCCTGCAGGAGGATTTTTCTCCTTTGCTCAGCTCTGTGTCAAGACAGAAGGACTATTCTGTGGACAGGGAGATAATCAAGACATCTAACCACAGAATTTCAGAATGGGAAAGGCTGGAAGGGAGCATTGCTGGGGTCATCTGGTCCAACCTACCTGCTCAAGCAGTGTCCCTTGGAGCAAAGAGCACAGGATTGCACCCAGGTAGTTCTTGAATGTCTCAGGGATGGAGACTCCACAACCTCCCTGGGCAGCCTGTTCCAGTGCAGGGTCAGGCACACAGCAAATCAGAGCCTTCAGTCCCAAGGGAACTGTCAGCAGGTTTCAACACCCTACTCTTTAGGAAGACTGCCCACCATTAAGAGGTCAAGGATGATTGATCTAGTATTTATAGTATGAATCTGGGAGGAAAGATGCACCTTAAAGTGCTGCCTTAACCTAAGTTTTCCTATCTTGGTACTGAGCAAATGCCCTGAAGTCCAATAAAACTGATGATGACACAGCTCTCTTGGAAAAACTTGGCTAACACAAGTAGGCTTTCACAGATCAGGTAGTTATCCCTTCCAGGCTGTATTTTATAGTCCCAAAATACTTGGTGTTAATATTCATCCTCTATTAACAGTATCAAAGCATCATAAGAAAAGTCCTGCTACATTTTCACACATTTTCAGGTACAGAATCTTTTTTCAAAAGCCTCTGTAGATAAGAAGAGACAAAATTTAAAGACAGGAAATATTTGTCTGGGCATCAAATATTTGTTTGTGCAGCCTTTACAAAGAGCACATCTGGAACAGAGAGAGGAAGAAAAATCTTGCAGAAAAGCAAACCTCAAATAAATTGGTTGCATGTCAGAATCTGTCAGCAGTGTGAGTCATTCTGTGCCCATTTCCACTGTAACAAATTATTGCTTTTCCAGGTTTGAGTTTTCTCACATGCTGTTTTGCTACAGCACTGCATGAAACAACCCAGCACTGAGCACCCCACTGCAGGAGTGCCACATGCAGTTTATCATTAGCAATATAACTCTGGCAAAGGGTGGATAAGGGTGGTAGTGGAATGCATGAATGAAGCAATATTAAACAAATAAACAACGTGCAGCAGCAGCAGGTGGATTCAAAACAAGCAGCAGGCCATCATTACAGTAGGCTATTTTACACTGAACCATCAGCTTGAGTCCTGCCTCAGTTTGTCAATGTTGCTGCCATCAAGCAGCCACTTATTTTCCTATTTCTAAACATGGCAGTGGCCACAGCTGTTCTGAGAGGGAAGATCCAGATTTTCAAGCCAACAGAGCACACCTACGGGCAGAGAAGACAGGGTATCACTGTGTCCCTGTTCTCCCTTTGCTGACAACAGACCTTCCCTTCAGCAGTTCTGTTGTGCTTGCTCAGCCTCACTACCATCCTCTCTGCATGCCCCCTCTGTTCTAGCCCTGGCATGGTTGCTGCAAAACCTGAAAACCACTCCCTAGAAGGCCCAGCAGAAAATTGTGAAATATCAGTGAATGCTGGACTTTGCCCAAACACCCAGAACTGCCCTGAGCTCCAGTGTGGGGAAGAAGAAAAACTGAGAGTACACAAGCAGACATAAAATAAGGAGGCTTCTGGTGTGAAAAGGACAGACTGGAAGATATCCCTTGCAGGACACTTCTCTACTGTTTTCAGAGCTTGGAGGACAAAGACCTGGCTTCACTCCCACACCTTCCTTGGGCATTTGCCACAGGGTTTTTAACTTGCTGAAATAATAAATTAAAAACTCAGTTAAAAATGGCATACCAAAAGCATTCCCCACCTCAAAGCACATACCCTCAGCATCCTGTAAAATGACTGTCGAGGTAGTCCAAGGTGAGTGTGACAGGGGAGAGGCTTCCTGAAAGTCAGAGTTGATGCAAGAAATACAAACTCATTAATATGAAAAGAGATTTACCTGGTACAAAGTTAAATGATTGGTTTTAGAACAGCTTAAACAGAGCATACCTCTTTTCTTCCCTTCTAGCAGACGTTTCCCTCTGCGTTACTACAAGTGACAAAAAGATGACTTCTGATCAATAGTAATTTAGAAATCAAGAGCAATCTCTGTGGTGAGACTTCCCAAAAGCACTGGGCAGGCTGCAAAGACAAGAACCTACTCCCAAATTAAAAGAAAAACCAAGAAAATCTTCCTAATTGTGTCCATAGCACTGACTCTGTCTAACATCACTGAAGCTAAACACCTGTGAGGACAGATTTTTAAAAGTGTTTAGACAAGGCTTCTATTTAAATACAGAGGTGAAGCATTTTAGGTGTTAGCACAGTAACCCTGACTTCCTGGAAAAAATGCTCAGACAAGAGCTTGTATCTATCTGTAACCCTGATATTTGTATTTCTGCATGTCCACCAGCCCAGCACCTAAAGGCTTGACCTGCAAATTCCCCAGGCTTCATCATCTGCACAAGACACTTCAGGCTGCATCTGCACACGTGCCAAAGGAAGCAGAAAATGGTAGAGCTATTATCTGGTGTCACCGACATGTTTTATGAAAAATCCTTTCCTTAGGATTTTTTCCCTCCTGAGAAGCTGAGAGGCCTCAGGAACAAACTGTAAACAATTCTTATCTGCTGCTGTGGAATGCAACAGGGGGAATCTGTGATTGGTCTCATCAGGCTGTTTCCAATTAATGGCCAATCACAGATCACCTGTCCGGCCGGTCTCGGTCTGGAAGACCTTTGTTATTCATTCCTTTTCTATTCTTAGCTTAGCATTGTAGTGAAATCTTTCTCTCTATTCTTTAATGTATTATCTATCATATAATAATAAATCAAGCCTTCTGAAACACGGAGTCAACTTTCTCGTCTCTTCCCTCATCCTGGAACCCCTGTGAACAAGACCACAATCTGGTGAATCAATTGTTCAAAGGTCTCAGTTCTAAACAGACTGAAGGCTCCTCAGCTCCCTCTCTGACAGCCTAAATAACACATTGTGTTTAAGGAAAGAAAAAACCAGGTGTGTTGGTGCTACAAAACAGATGAGAGGGTTGTGGTGGTTCTTTTAGGTCCTTTTTAATAAGAATCCATTTGAAAACAGAACACAAATGATGACACATGAATGACATTCCTGGTAGGGTTTTTAAAGTATATTCAGACATGGCCCCAAAAGGTGATGATGGTTTTTGAGATACCCCACAGCAAGGTTAGACTCAACATTTGGGGGGGGTCATTCATCTAAAATAACAGTAGTGATAAATCTACAAATCACCAGAATTTGCTGGGGGGAGGGAGGTAAAGGGAGGAAGATCTTGTGGTGGCACCCTAAACAAAGTGAGGAGCATGCTGAGTGCTGGCTTATCTCAACACCTGATGTTTAGCTGCCAACACTACTCCTCAGTTTCCCCACCCTTTCCCCAGCAAATGCCAGAACATTCCATTGGAGGGCCAGAATGCAATCCCCAGCAGGTCAGTCTAAAAGCCAGGGCTTTTTTTCCAACTGAGTCTGAAAACATCTCCCTCACACTTAAGCCTATGTGATCGGTGGCAAACAAGGGACTGCTGCCATTTAAAACCAAAGTATTTAACAGCCTTTCTTTGCAATGTTGTTGTTTATTTGTGTGGCACTGGGAATATGCCAGATGTTCTAAAAAGCCACAGAAACTCACCTCCCTTTCAGCTTCGTAAATAGCAGGTAATACATTTACATTCTTGGTCAGGTTTGTTTCTCCACCTTGGTATTTTAGAGCCCCTTCACCCAATCATGTCTGGGGCCTGAGGATGCTCTACTAACATCAGCAACAAATAATAGCTGAAGCCCCTGGGGTTTCTGAAACTACTGAGAGGTGAAACAGGCTGCCAACCTGTCCAGAGTATTTACAATCTCATAAAACCCACAAAAATGACACCAGCAAGCTGGCTGATAAACTGCACATGACAGCCACAAACACTGATCTTCCTGCAACCAGTATCATTAAAATGGCACTAGAAATACATCACTGTGTCAAACTGGATGAAAGCCAACAGGAAAGTGAGAGGTCCTTCTGTGCTTCAGCACAGCTGAAAAAGCTTTTCTCAAGTGATAGGTGAAGCCTTGCATAGCCACAAAAAATTGTAGAAAGTTCCTTTTAAAGGTAAATCTGATAAGCATCAGCAGAGAGAGAGGCAGAAATCTGAAGCCCAAAAGCAGAAATGTGAAACAGGAGGAGGAAATGCCTTATTTGAAGATTTTTGAGCAGCAAAGTACTGTGCCAAGTGGGATTCAAAGCAACAGCAAGGTGACTCCCCTTCTGGAAAAGGAAATCATATTGACAAGTGTGAAAATAAACTACTTGGATTTCAATGAGCAGATTTAATTAATATGGCCTCTGAGGTCTGGCTGACTTTTAATTGTCCCTATAGCTGAAAATGGATTTTGCTCCTCTGGGCATGTTCACACCTGGATCATTTATTCCAAGGTTCCCTCTTGGCTCTGCAAAGCCAATCTCACTAGATTGTGACATGTAACTAAAATCACTGACATAGAAAAATGCCTATGGAGAAGCCATTGCAGTGCTGGTTTCCATCCTCTATCTCTGTGACTATTTCCCTTCAGATGGCCAAGACTCCTACTTAATGGCTAGTAATGTGCCCAGGAACATAAATATGCTCATAATCCCCTGGTTTTGAAATAATATAAATGGGAAAAGGCAAAAATAGAGCAGACTTCCTTTTAAAAAATCAGCACATGTCCTTTGTACTAACCCTGCACTTTCTGTACATTGTGTCTCCAAAGAGATTGCACTGGGACTCAGGGATGTGCAAGGCTTTGACCTGATAGTCAACACATCTTGGGCTTTGTAACTGAACACTGTCAGATCAGCAGGAAGACAAGGATAAAATTTAAGGGAGAAAATAGACTATTTTTTAGCAAGAGTGTTCTGGAAATATTGTGAGCGAAATTCTTCCCAAACCCTGAAGAAAAAGTCTAGGAAGGATGTACTCCAACTCCTGACACTCAAGCACACAGTACCAGAGCTCAGACTGGACTCTTGCTGGCCCAATCAACAAGTTTAGTGATGACAGCAAGTCTCAGCTCTCCTCGAGCCCAGGTGTCACAGGGGTACAAACCCCAGACATGGGGTCAGCATGTGGCTGTGGCATAATCCCAAGTCAGGGAAGATGGAAAAACAATTACCTTCAGGTACCTTGGCTGTGAACTGATGCTGTGCAAATCAATTTTATCCATGGGAATACTCATGTTCCAGTTTATTTAATGAAAAACATAGAGAATTTTTTGCATGTCACATCTAATTGAGCACATTGCTTGCTTTCAAGTTAAACTAAGAAGTCAGAAGAAAAGACCTGCTGTTGCTCTTTTCCACCACAGAATGATAAGTGAGATGATAAAAAAAAATGTTTTGGTAATGTTCCCCTTTAAAAAACATCAGCCATCTATAAATAGTATGGCTTGGTGGTTTTAACAGAAATACCTGCATGTCAACAGGGAAACCTGCAAACTTATTCTTGTACACTTTCCAGTTCAATTGTCTTGATCTTGTCCTGTGTTTCTTAAAGTCATGAGAGCCAGTTAGCCCTGGTAAAAGACACAAAAAGTGTGACAGGAGAAGTCAGAGGAAAAGAAACATCAAACTATGGCAACTAGCTATCAAATAATTTCCCATTCCTTATCTTCTACTGCTGTATTTTGTCCACATTATTAAATGAAGTCATGAAGGGTTACATGAAGTCATTAAATGAAGGGTAGCTTCAGAACTGGCAGTAACAACACCTCTCAGATCTGCAAGCACTTTGCAAGAACAGCTATTTCTGGTTTAAAGTCGGTGTCATAAGTTCAGTTGAGGTGATTTCCCTACCACAACATCACAAGCAAATAGCAGAATTTGAATCAAAGTCTGCCTCTATATCCTACATCACCAAAGGATGACCTTGTTGTGCCAGTGTTGTGGGATCTGTACTTGCCCACTGATGTAGATTTCTGATGGTAACCCTTCATGTCCATCACAGACACAAAAAGCTGAAGGCACAGCCCAGTACTGGCTGTGCTGCTCCTGCAGGTACTAAAGAAACAGCAAAGCAATACTTCCCACTTACCTCCAGAAAGCACCTGCTCTTTGCAGCATCACAGTCACACACTCTTCTTCCTTTCCCTCCCTTTTCATTCCAGCATCTCCTCTGGAATTTACATCCCTGTCAGCCAGGTGGAGGTAGAGCTGGTTCAGGCACTAAGCAGGAGATAGAGCTGGGAACACACAAACATATAATTTCAAACAACACAAAATTCTTTGATGTTGGGTAAACTAAAACTTTTTTTTTCCCCCATGACAGCACCTGCGCTTTGTCTAATGAGAAACCTGGCAGGAACTTAGGCAACAATTTACAAAGGGTTGAAGTAGCCCACAGGGACTGAGAGTTGAACTCTTCTCCAACACCACTCATACCATTTTCCTGAAGATTTCGAAAGGGTCTCCAGAGACAACACGCTTGACTCTGTTCTCCTGACCTTCAATTTAACACTATTATCCTTTTACTTCACTTAAGTTTCAGTAATATTTAAAGTCCTATCAAATAAGGGAACAGACACTCATGGAAGAGTCAATGACCTTTCCCTCCAGCAACCTTGTGATGTGTAAGACAAGAAAAAGCAATTAAGAAGAGAAAAAAGATGGGCAATTTATCAACATATTAAATGCATTATCTCACCAAAAGCTCTCCTCTCTTCACCAGCTCTTGCCTTTTGGATCCAGAGGGAGTGAGCACTTGTGTTCTCATTTCTAGACTGACTTGCATTAGTCAGCTAACATCCTCCAAGGAGCTGCCTTGGCGTCCAGCTGCTCTGCTAACACTCCTCTATTCAGCTGTATAGTCAAGCTCAGGATAATTCCCTTTATTTAAGCAGCACAGCTTATCTCCTTATGAGAGAGAGACAGACTACCCTGATTTAACATGATTGTTTGCATGATGGTCTACCCTTGACAGGAAGAACTTGTTGGCAGTCACACAGGAGCCAAGGTCCCACTGGCATTGGGTTCAGAAAAGCCATGCTGCTCTCAGGAGCAGAAGGTTTGCCAAAAAACTCCAGTGTTGTCACTAGGAAATGCCAGGGTTTCTGGGCAGGGTGCTTTTATTACCACGCTCAGTTAAGTGGAACTGGCACTATGACAACTGCTTCAGAAAGAGCACTAAGCACAGTGTAGGGGAGAAAAAAATATTGGATCTCGACTGATGGAGCTGTATCATCCAGAACACCTAGCCCAGAGGTGTAGTAACAACAGAGCATCTTTATTACACAGTGTATGTCACTGTAAAGGAACAAATAATGTCAGTAATGCTGCACTGTAGGTAAGATAAGCCACTTACACAGTTATGTGCTATCTGCAAAGCTCTGCTATTCAGGTTTGGGCTGTTAGTTGTGAGGCTTGAATTTGGCAGCTTTCAAGTATGTTACCTAGTATTTGTCTTAAATGCCTTAAAAATGGATTCCTTGAATTTGGGATAATCCCCCACCCTTGAAGACAATTACTGAAATACATTTATATATACTTGAATACACTTACAATACTTGAAGACAATTACTAAAATAAACTTACAGTACCTAATGACAGTGCATACACATACTGAACAATTACAGCAAGAAAAGACTTATCTGTCTGTGAAATGCAGAGTGCAGGAGAGCTGTCACTCTAGTGCACAGCAACTGCCTTTGCACAGACTCTAATAGACTGGAATTATCATCTTTGAATTTTTGGGCTTTCATAAGACATAAGAATGAAAATTGAAGCCCTTCAAAAGTCCATTTATTTCACACCTTGGAACACCCAGTTGGTTATTAAAATAAAATATATATCACTCTCTTGCTGCAAATCTGGGCCAGAAAGGAACTGGATTTTGGAATGAGAGAGTTGAAGAAATAGGAGGAATTTTGTTTCAAGGGTTTTGTCAGAGATGCCACCACTTTCCTCTGCCAAGGAAAGTTGACATTTAGTGGACTGAGATCACAGATTTCATTTCTTTTTGGCCTTATTATGTGTTGCTTGTAAATCACTGTTCTTTATATTCTCACCATTAACATGTTTTCCTGTATTACACAACAGCACTGTTGTGTCTTCTTGCTAAGGCTGCTCCTTTTGAGATTTTTCTGGTTTTGGGATAATGTAGCCATTTCAGGTTTTAGGTAATGCAGCCATTTCAGCAGGATGCAATCTTAACAACTGCTAACATTAGATGACCATCTTTGTTATTTTTGCAAGGATTCACAGAATTTTACAACTGAAATTCACATGAATAAAATGACTGGAGGATACAACCCTAAGGGCATGGTGCAGTTTCCTCCTCTATTCAGGAGACTGATAAAATCAGATTTCATAATTTGGGGTTTTTTAATTAATCTATTACACTCAGTAAAATGCTTTTGTTTTTCTGGTACAGAGGATTTCAGAAAAATAGAAAAGGAAATCCAGCATAAAAATCCAGGTCTCCTCAAACAGCACAGGAATTCTGGCTCATGGAGAGTAAAGCATCCCTGTTCTGAATTTACCTGGCTCCTGGAGGTGCCAGTCCCTGGAGTGTTGTAAAGCCATGGATATTTTCTATCATTAGCCTCTGACACCAGAAGTAGTGCCTGGGGGAGGGAAGCAGGATGAATGCCAGCCAATTCCCAGCAAGGCTCTCATGCCTGGTTGTCTTCTCCAGCCTCTTCAGCTGCCCTTGCACAGCCCCTGTGCCCCCCAGCTCAGTGCCTTTGGACACTGCCTCTGCCTTGCCTTTGGCTGCTGCAGGGGTGGAGCACAGCAAGGAGGAGACAAACTGTCCTCTTCTCAGAGGGAGGACCAAGGACCAAAAACCCCAGCTCTGCAGACATGCTTACAGCCTCATCACAATGTACTAGACACAGTGGCTGGAGTAAAATTTTGCAATGAAATGGGCACCCAGCAATGGGTACAGGGTCAGATCTGACCTGCTGGAAATTGAGCAGATTATTGGAGATAAAGAAACCAATGGGACAGTGGTGAATAGAAAGAAAAAGAGAAGATGAGGTATCCCAGCAGCTGCATTTTCATAAAACATTATTCTGGTTAAATCTCATGTTTAATCAGTAGTGTATGGGTGCTTTGGCTTCCTGTGAAGAGCTCTCCCATGCTGCAGCTGAAACCCACACCCTTGTAATCTCAGACATTCACCTTTTCTGCAGAAATGTACCCTACAGATGTATCAGTTGCTGGCAGACTCTGACCTATGCAGAGCTGTGAATATTAGTGGAAAATGATGAAACCCCACTTTAATGCATCCAGTGGAGGAAGAAGCATTTGTGAAAGCATTTATTCCACCATGGGAGAAATCTCATCTGACCTAGTTTCCTATTCTGTTTGTTACCTCCTGGCTGTCTCATCTGAGGTTCCACCTGCTGTTTCTCCATCTGCCAGTCTTTTTTATACCAGAGGAACCTTGTGAGTTACATGTTAAATGTCAGGCAGGCTGGAGAAAAGTTGTTTATGTCTGCATTTAAACAGATTTCCATTAAAAGTGCTTCATGGAGACACTAAAGGCTAAGATGTCATTTGCATTTGGTTATTGCAATTCACAGGCAGGCCTGCTTGTGTGAAAACTCATGCTATTATTTCAGAACTTCATACACCCATGAAGAATGACCATAACCTGTGAAGTTCATTGTTAGTGTCTTTTCTAGTAACATGGAAAGTCTTAAGCTAAGGGCCAAAAAGTTACCAGATAATAAAGTCCCTGGAAACCAAAACCACTTACCTCCTAAGCTATTTCAGAGCACAACACAAAGAGGTAGTTTGGAATAATGTGTGAATAAACATCAGTTACCTTAAAAAGGAATTAACTCTAAGGTTGCAATACTTAAGGGCAACCACCCCATTCAAACCCAGCACTTGAGGTATATTTTGCCAGCATATAAAACCACAGCTATGCTGAAAATGCCCAGTAAGGACTAAGCTGTGATATTTTGATAAATGTTATCAAAATATTTATCTTTGCTTTTCTGTCACTTTTGCTATTCATAGATATTTAGCAAAGAACTTCCTTTACTTTCAGCAAGTTAAAGATCAGGAGCATCACCTCCATCCTATATCATCTGCCTGACAAAAAAAGTACTGTATAGCCAGTGGCTCAGGAAACTCCAGAACCAAGGGTCTCACCAATTATTTTCACACAAAAAAGCATCCAGAAAAGAAGTGGAAACTTACCATGTCAATGCAGACTGCCATACAAAATTTGTACAAGAAAATCAAATTTATACTGGAGCTACAGCTGTCCTAACACACCTATGTGAAGCCAGTAGGAGTATTTTCACAGATTTCAGTAAACTTTGGATGAAATCTTAGGGGCAATTAAGTAGTCCTATTTTGTATATTAAGATTTTATGAATATTTGTAGGCAGACATTCTGTACCTGTCTTGCATTGTGCTCCTGGATTAGTTCAGCCTTTAAATGGACAGCTGTGGATCTTCCAGTCTCCCAGTTCTTGGAGGCTTGACTTGGAGTTTGCTGCAGCTGTTTGACCCACTGTCCATTTCTGACCCATCCACATGAGCATCCCTGGGCCTAAACTGCCCATGCTATGAAAACCAGGATGAATAAAATCTGTGTTTCCTGGAGAGATATAGGCATCTTACTTTTCTTTGAGTTTATGACATTGCAATTTACCTCAATTTGCCTACAACTGTCTTGAGGGAATGAAGGAAAGTCTTGGGTGGGGAGAGGAAACACTTGAAATTCATTATATAAAAGTCATGTAACACAAGCATTAACACTGATTTACAGTAATAAAAACATTATTACAATGTGTTTAATTAGGAACCATTACAAGACCAATTAAAGTTGTCAAAATAGAACAAAAAAGCAACATGTGTTTTTCCCCTGGAGGAGTGGGATATGGTGAGGCTCATTATTAACTCTTAGTTAGACAATAGAAGATTGCTTTAGCACTGAGTTAAAATCCAAGCTCTCAGCAAAAAGAGCTCTGAGTTACATTCCTCTCTGTCAGACATGGTTTAAAAAATTTTTAGCACACCAGCAGAAGCATTTTTTTTAATACACAGAGTAGACATTTTTAAAAACCTGAATTCCACAGTACCTATTTAGTGCAGCTTTAGCACCCAACACAGTTCTGACATTTGCAACCTGCATGCTAATATCCATCTCACTGCAAAAATTAAGACACAATGACATTTGGTTTACCTGGAAAGGATGATCAGGCAGCCCTTAAAGGATCTAATTAAAATGCAGCTTGTTACCAGAGCAGTGCATCACACTGTGCTGCCATAGTAACCAAGGTCCCATGGACTTCTGGGGCCATCTGAGGGCATGTTTGCAAGAGGCACACAAGAACCAAACTGATCACCTTTGGTACATTTTAAATGACCTAAAAACTCCAAATGATTTGCTGATATTACAAATGAAATAAACTAATTAACTCTGACATGTTCAGACAAGAGACCAACCAGTCTCAGAAACAAACTCATTATTGTTCTTTATAACACTCCCCACAGCTTACTTAAGAAGTGCACTGCTTATTTACAGCATGTGAGCAACCAGTTTTAATTGATTCCCTGGTAAAGAAGCAACAGAGAAATCAAGACCTGGGCTGTGAAAGTGAAGATGAACAACAGAAATACATATTCTATTTAGACTGCCCTTTCCAGTGCTATTTTCTGAAGTACCAGGCACAAGACTCATCTCAGTTGTTGCTTTTGATGGACGATGGGCTGGGGAAATCACACTATAGTACCGACCTTTTCTTTCCAAGTCCTCCTAGAACAGAAAGAGCCTTAAAAATATTAAGGTATACAAAAAAGCAGTATCTTACCTTGTACCCCATCCTGATATAATTTTCCAGGAATGCAATAGATTTGTAATGGAAGCATTAATTTTTTGCAGTAAACATGTCCAGGTCAAGAAAATCTTTTGATACATCACCTGTGAAAGAGACTTTGAACTGTTGGTGGGTCGCTACAGATTACCATGAGAAATTTCTGCAAAAAAGCACAGGACTTTAGATTCTGCTGGGCAATTAAACCATTGATGAAAATACCTGAAAGTTGTCTGAAATGTTCAAGGGGATTTTTCATTGCTTTGAAGAAGAAAACGAAACAAAACAAAAAAACTTGATAGTAATTCTTCTGAAATAAGTCAAAGTCCTGAGAAATATTGGGTTGGGACTGAGGGATGACTGAAACACTGGTATTTTAAGCACCATGAAACCAGCAAGTTCCCGTGACTTTGGCTCACAGTGCTACATCATCAGCTCCCACTGTCCATAGATGGAATGGGCACACAGTTGCAAAGATCTATTTCGTGTTGGGCATGATAGTACCAGAAAGGTTGCAGAAAGCCAGAAAGGAGCTCAGTTGACCAACAAGTTGGAGAAGTTCATCCTCCTTGGATCTGTGTCTTTCTGAGCACACCAGTAACATGCATTATGTGGTTGTGCCTAAGTTTCCCCACTTTCAAAACCAGACAATGATATTTACCTGTTACCCAGAACACTGAAAAGGGTAGCTGTAAATCAAGTTCAAAATCCTACTCAAGACTAGAAAACCTTAAACACAAAAGCACTTCAGGTTAGAGCCAACACTTCATCCAAAATAACAAAAAATAAAACATGATAGAAATA
The DNA here is from genome assembly GCF_022539315.1 of Serinus canaria. Classification (NCBI taxonomy): domain Eukaryota; kingdom Metazoa; phylum Chordata; class Aves; order Passeriformes; family Fringillidae; genus Serinus; species Serinus canaria. The sequence continues at coordinate 18,585,927 of NC_066317.1, forward strand.
AAACAATTTCACATTTAAATCTTTATACTGCATGGAAAAATATCCAGGCAGCACATGCCTAAAAATAGACAGCAGACTGTACTTCAGCAAAATGAGACTTTATACAAGACAAATTCACTACAACTAAGCCATTACTTTATATCCCAGCACTTTAACAACCTTGGAACAGTAATTCCTCAAAGGGCCTGATGATTTCCTGATAATCTGCTGCAGCCCATAATTAATGGCTTCATTCACTTTCAGGTTGCCCTTACAACAGCAAGTTCATTAACCTACAAACAAATCTGTCTGTCAGCAAAGCTGCACCCAGCTGCAGCAGCAGCCCTGATTTTCTCATTCTTCATGGTTTTTGTACAGACTAGGCTTACATTTTCTGATTTTGCTTCTCCAGTTTCTTCAAAAGAAGGCACACAGCTTGACTGGTTCAACAGGGGCTTTTGGAAGGGAAAGGTGGTGTTAGAAATCATCACTAACTTAGAAATTCCTTTTTAATGGGTTACGTTTTATTTGCTTCAGTTGAACACCATTATTTACAGACACAAGTTAATAAAACACATCACAAAACAATAAAATTTCAACAGCTAATATTTATAGGTGCATAGTTCATGCTCATTACTTTTTTTATATGTATAATACATACACATATATATAAAGCTCTCACAATAAGTCATCTCTGCACAGAAAGAATAGTGATAGGAAACAAATAAAAACTGTATCATAAACAATATCAAATTACTGACAGCCTATCAACAAAACATGTACAGAATTAGAAATAAGCAGTAGACACTTAGGTGTTTTCACTTAATATTTTCTTTTTTAACTTTTAAACTTGAAGCCACAATATCCACAGCACAACAATGATCCTGCCAACCAGCTTTCATTTCAGCAGGAGGGAAATGCTGAAACAAGGTGGATGCAGTCACAGATACTCCAATCATTGCTGATGGAAGACTTCAAAATACACCGTAAAAACAGTAAAAAAATTGAACGACTGGGCACATTGGAACTCAGCACTTGTACAGGATGGGATGTCTTTAGTAGTTAGTAGACTTCAGGTGATAGGAAGGAAGGAAAGGACTCTCATGCTTCAGGCTCATAGTCTTGATACTCTTCCTATTGAGGGAGAGCAGAAATCAACACTACTGCTATTTTAGATAAAGACATCCTATTTTCTCTATTCATTCTACTCCTGATGGATTCAATGCCCAAATATTATGGATTCTCATGTGACCAGGCTATGAAATGTATTTGGGTTTTGTCACAATTCCCAGATTCTGTACCTTACAAGTCATGGTACTTTGAGGAGAATTAGACTTTTACAGTGATTAACCCATCATTCAGCTGATGCTGCCAGGAACTCCTGAGGCCACCCATGACAATTCCCCAGGAGAGGAAGGAATACTGCTTCTGGGCTGAACAGCACACCAGGTGCTGCAGATCCTCATGTGAGTCAGTAAATCATTTAAAGGCATGTTTAACTATAGCCACATGAGCAGCATCCATATTTTCTGTGATATTCAAGATGTTACCCTCAAGCCTTTAAGTCTTTTATTGGATCATGGCCTAAATTTTTTATACCTCTCATTTTCAGCCTTATTGTCTGTGCTACCATAAAACTGCTAGTTCAACTAACAGTGCATCATGCCAGACATTGCAGAGAGCTCGTTCATAAAAAACAACAAAATCATTTACTCCCATAATTGCATTAACTTAGGATCAAGCTTCACAAAGCATGATGCACTGGTGAGAGGCCAAGCTCCTCAATCTATGAAGATGCAGTTTGTCTTGCATTCCCTATTAAACATACAAAAAAGGATCCTTCAAAAACCAGGCACAAGTGTTTTGAAACACAGAAAATAAATTCCCATTTCACTTCCTTACTACCAAAAAAGAAAATAATTTTGTGACTCCCAGCACTATACCTCTGGCAGATTTGGCCAAAGAGACCATGTTTCTGCTGTGCCCTTGTAGCTCCCAGCACCAGCCTGGGCCAGACTGATGTGACTTGAGCATGCAGCTTGAGCATGCAGCAAACCCACAACCCTGTGGCCTTCTCTTACATGCATTCCCAGCCAACACCACAAAAGATTTACCTCTGGAGGCATTTCGTAAGCCTCGTTGTCAGGATCCACAGCAGCACCTGTATTGTTCACCATTCCCTCCTGCAGGAAGCCTTCTTCATTCTACATTTAAAACAGGGAAAGAAAAGTGAGTGACTGCTCACCTCGGCACTCCCACCCAAGTGTGAGCTTCCCCCCCATCAGTGGTTGACTTCTTGGCCTGCCCTGTGGTTTTGGGATTTTACCAAGGATTGTGGAGAGTGAGAGGACATGAGTTGCAGAGAGATCTTCTCCGTGTTTCACAGCGGTATTCTATGACAATGATAACTTTAGAATAGCTGAGACCTCATTCTTCCCTTGCCATGGACAGGCCAAGAAGTCAATGTGAATAAAAGAAGAGTACCACCACCAGCTTGCTGAATATCTTGGGAAAATATTTTAATCCCCCAGAAATGCTTTGGTCGAGTCACAAAACAAACCAAAACAAGGGGGTTTTTGTGCCTTAAGAAACCGATCTGGGAAACAAAGTCCTGCACAAATGGTTTAAGTATCACATTAAGTTATCACATTAATTCATGTTTAACTGCTTTGGGGAACACAGTGACAGGTATGCAAAAGTGCCTGTAAAAACAGGCCAATATCAAGACACACAAAACAGTAATTTAAATATTTTCTTAATGTTACAGACATATCCACCCTGTCATAAACCATTATTAGTTTTAAAGTCTTAGTCTTTTCATTTTGCAAAAAGGGGGACACATGGTGCTTTATTTCCTTCTGTTTTAGAACCTAACTGTATTGGAAAATTCTTTTTTTTTTTAATGGGTCATACCTTTACATGCTTTCTTATGTCAACCAGCATGCTACTCTATGCACTACTGGTATGTGATACATGGTATGATACTTTTACCCAGCTTCTTGCATTTCTTTCTTTATTATAGGAGCACTTCAATTTTATACGGCAATTTTAGTGAGAGACTCCTGGAGTTTACAGGATGGCAATGGTGTGAGGAATAACGTGTTGAATAAGACTATTAAAGAAAGATTATTATTCTCCTAGAATTACAGATACTCTTTACCATATGAAACCAACATAAAGGAAAAAAACCCACAACATTTCAATTAGGCCAATCCTCTTTGTAGTTGTTACTCCAGAAGTTCACAGAGAAGAAGCATGAGCTCTGCCAGAGCAGAGGCTGCTGGCATTCATCCTGAAGTATAAGAAAATTGATATGAAAACAGTCAGAGTGTCTCAGTGGATCTATTGTGACTATGCTGATTTATAACAGGTGTTGACCTAGACAGAAATGCACTAAAACCAATTACAGACACTCAGGAAGGAATTAATTTTAAAAAACCCACCTGCAGGCTGGTAGAGTAGACAGAAATACAAAATTAAGTTAATCATAAAAGCAGACTAATGACATAATTCTTCAAAATCTACAAGTAAGATAGTGGCACTGAATTAAATTTAGGATACAGATGAAATGAGGCTAAGAGAAGCTAAACCTGAAATTCACCTCTGAAAGCTTGACACAAACTAGAATATAAAATGCAAAAAAAGGTGGCACTAAACCCTCTTTACCTTCCCACTATTTAACTGTGCTCCCCCATTTGCCACATATTGGCTCCCTCAGTGGTTTAACCAGGTGACCTTAGCCATAACACTCTGTTCCTCACTTTCTGCACCATCTCAAGGACAAACTGGGACTTCATCTGCCAGATGCCTGTTCTTCCTTGGCTCTGTCACCTATCTGATACATACGTAGGTACACATTTCTCATCCTCATCATCCAAGCCTACGACGTGCAGAATTTATAGCCATAATAAAGATTCTTCTTTTCAGCTCTTACTTCAGACTTTAAAAGATGCAGTTTGAAGAGATATCTGGTCCTCTTACTCCTCTATGCTTCTTCCTTTGGAGGCAAGCAGCACAGTCTGTGTGCAGTCTAACTGCTCTGCCAAGTTCCCTCCATGCATGTGCCTGCTCTGAGCCAACACCCTGAGCTGCTCTATGGCACAGACAACATGGACAAATTCCAGAAAGCCAAAGGATGCCAATGAAGTACCTGCAAGTACCTTTATTTAGGTATCTAATAGGCACCAGTTTGGTTTTCTGGAACTGCCAAAAATTTGGGGTGTTCAACACAAAAGGTAATTTTTCAGGCTTGAAATTATGAGAAAGACTGGGCCCAATTATATTTCTGCCTCATCTTATTAAAACCCCTGAGCTCCTCACATTACTTGATTTCAGTATTTATTTCCATTAGCTTCTAAACACATTTTTAATAGCATTTTTGCCTGTTTCCTTGTATGAAAAGTAGCATCAATCCTTACTAGCTTTAACTGAAATAGCCAAATAAAATGTGCAAAGCAAATTTTACAGCTGTTACTGTGCCCTTGACCTAATAGACCAGCTCTAAAGACTTAAAGCTCCTGTTGCATGCTCTCCTGCTTAATCCAAAATATAATTTAATTTCTGCTTCCCCCAGCCATTGAGGAACAGCTTCAGCTAACAACCAGCTTATCGAGTAAGACTGTGCCCAAAATCAGGCTTGAGGGTGCACAAGAAAGCATGCACACAGCTTAATGTTACCTGTAGCAGGAAAACAGATGGCAAGTGAAACTGCCAGGACCATTATTAATGACAAGGAAAAACAGTTCCCAGATGAATTTCAAATAAGAGCTCCAAAGTTTGTATGCTGTTGTTTTGTTAGGATCCTCTGCAATGGATCTGGACTGTCCATCAGGATTATACTGAGACACAAGGTCTAAAAGACTGAAATTATCATCTTTCCAAGTCCCTTCAGCAAGTTCAGGAGGTAAGTTTCTCTACAGCTTCTAACAAAACAACCAGCAGTGCTAGAAAAAACACAACATCAACCAGAGTTTTCAAAGGAAGTAAATAATAAGCCATAACAAACCTCCAAAGGAACTCCCTGCCCAGGAAAGGTTTATCACCTTTGCCCAGCTGCAAACAGCACCACCAACACCACCTCTCATGTTGATGTCACTGCAGTTCAGATGAGGATGGCATTGCTCAAGGTCATCTGTTGCATAAAAATGCACAGCACAGGCGACCACCTCCCTCTAAATGGTGGCATGCTTTGCTTCTGATGTACAGCCCCCCTAAAGTAAGGGTATCACAAAAGTAAACCACCACCCCCAGTAACACAGAGACACCCAAGGTACACCTTAAATCCTATCTGACCTCCTTTAAAACAAAGAAGTGCAATTTTATGTTGTCGTGATCGGTAATTCCATATCCTAATTCAGTTATGGAAGAGGAAAACCACCCAAAAGACCAATTCTTGTCTTAGTATGAAAGACACATTTTTCTCTAGAAGCTACAACCTCTCTTAACCACACTGAAGGGCATTTCCAGAGGGAAAGATTTTTTTAATATTAGATCATCTGAAAAGCTCAACTAAAGCTTCTCAGAAATGAAGTCAGTTTTTAAATGGGGAGCAGGAACTCTTGCTGGAAAAACACTTGAAAGGGGAAATTACAACTCACCCAGTCAAAAAGGTGTTAGAAGAATGGGGAGGTGAGGACTTCGGCTTGTCCCCCAAGCATTCTCTTAAGGAGAAATGAATACCCACCCATATATCAGTCTGAAGCATGGTCACTCTGGCTGTATTTTGACTCCAGAGAGTCTCATGCCCTCAGACCCCACGTTTACAGGAAAAAAGCTTCTGCATATCCCAAGCAGAGCAGATCACACTGCTATTGTCAGGCATTAACAGGGGTGCCACACTGTGCTATCAGCACTTCTGCCTGCCTTGCTAAAGACATGTGCCTATGAGAGCTGCACAAAGGCCATGTGCTGCCAGGCCACCTGGCAAGCCCTTGCACACTTTTCCCAGGAATACATGGCTACGTTACAGAGTGCATACCCTCTCTTCCATGAGGTTCTCTCCTTTGATCAAGCAACCTGTGTCCTTTTAGAAACAAAGAGGAGATGGTGTCCCATCATGGGGAAGTGACACTTTTGCATGACCCAGGGCACCAGATCTGACTCAAAGAACAGGTATGAATATAAGTGGCATACAGGAGCATGAAGCAGAACTGCTGTGATGGCTCCAAAACATTGATTCCTCCTCTTTTACTGTGGGAATGAATCCTGCAAAGCTCTGTGCACAACAGTGTGAAATGACCCACTTTGCCAATAAAACAGTAATCAAACTAATAAAAAACTCCTCCTGAAGACCTGGGCCTGTCAAAATACAGAATACTTGACAAAATTTCAGAACGATTCCTTCTATGATGTAAACATCACTAAATAGGTTTTACTTATTTCAGTGTTTTTGGTGAAAATTGCACCCCATTCTTTCCCTTCGCTCTCTTTCCTACCTCATAACACTCCTGGTGGAAGGGAAGAGACTGTTTAAGACCCCCTACCCGTGAAAAACATACCAAGTGGTTGACTCCTGGTGGTGCTCCTATGTCAGCACCATGTAGTGAAAGGGTCACCTTCAGGAGTGTGCATTCTGTCCTCCTGGTGACATGTTGGTGTTGCAACGAAAAGTTATTGCCATCAGAAAAAAGGTAATTTATCCCAAGTCAGAGACAAGAGCAACTTCAAAAGGAAGAGTTATAATTGTAATTTAGTGGCTGATCTAAACACTATACTCTGACATCTCCGTGTTTAGTAAGATGTTTTTTCTCTCCATTATGAACACTGATGAAATCTTACAGTCATGCATAATTCTCATGAATTATGGAGACTAATTCCTTCTGGAGTGATTCCACATCCTGAGATAAATAAACCAGGCTACCAAACTTTCTGCTCTTAGAACATTTCTACTGACAAGAGGCAATCACTCTGCAAGCCAGGAATCACAGAAGCCAGAAGAGACCTCCAGAAATTGCCCACCTTGAGCAGGTTGCTCAGGGCCACTCCTGATCAGGTTTTAACCATTCCCACAGAGACTCCACAACCTCACTGGATAACCTCTTCCAGTGTTCAACTAAATTCACAGTTAAAAACCTTTTTTCTGTATTTAAGTGGAGTTTCCTGCCTTTCATTTAGTGCCCACTGCTTCCTGCCATTTCACCACTGAAGAATCTGGTTCAATCTCCTTTACCTCCACCCCTACCAGGGGTTTATGCTCATTGATAAACTCCCTCCCCCCAAACTCACATTCATGTTGTTTCATGGTTGTTGATTTTCTGTCTGGTTTTGGGACCTCTATGGGATTTCCCATGCAGATATTGTGGGAGGACCTTTTCTCTAGTTCAAAGCCCTACTGATGACAATAAATACAATGAGGCTTGCCTCAAACAACTAAAAGATTAATGTAACCTGAGAAGTCACAGCTAATTCCAGCAAAATAGATTATTAAAACTCAATGAGCACTGGTCACTACATCACTTGCCAGTCTGTAATTGAGTGTTTTATAATGTAAAACTGTGAACCAATTAAATTTGATTAAATTAAATCTGTGTAAATTAATCAAATTAAAGCTGTGAACTGAAAAACCTATGAACCAAGACAAAAGGCCTTATTGAGAAAGCAATGAACTAGAGAGGGGAAAAGCTGGTTTACAAGATAATCTTCTGGAAAGTCCTTTGAGACCCCACCAAAGCATTCCATGCAAAGCAATTTTAACATAGCCCATTTGTTGTACACACACTCCAGTTGGTATCTGTGGGAGCTCAAAACAAGAAAATACACATCTAAAAGCATCATTACCTTGAAAAATTATCACATACTAATAGAGTAAAGCCTGCCTGCCAGCCATGGGCACATACATCTTTGCAGGCCCAGATGTTAATTGAAGCCCAGCATAAGTGAATTATTGAATTTAGTTGTTGTTACAGTCTGGATAATTGCACTAGCAATCTGTCTTTATTTATTTAGGGATAAAGTTATTTACCCCTAGAGCTGTTGGTCTTGTGCCTGTTACCACATCCCAAACCTGCAACTCGGCAGGGCTGCCTCAAGCCCTTACAACTGCTAACTCCATGTCCCTACAGCCTGACTAAGCCCATTTCATTTTAGTATTACCCACCTCATGAGAGCCTTTGTCAGGAGCTGTCAGTCATTATATGGCAGAGCTTAAAGTAAAATTCTGGGATTCCTTTCTTATACCCCCAGTGCAGCTGTTATTGCTCCTGCAAAAATCTGCCTCCTGCTGCAAGCTGAATAGCAATTTGCTGTGCTTATGGGCTTAAAATTCCCTTTTGAAAAGAAAATAATTTGCATTCCTTTTTCTCCAAAATGTCGTCCTGGATACTGTACTGAAGTGAAAAAATAACTGTCTTACTCATTTGGTAACTCATTTTTTACAGATCTTTTGACCATAAAGCCCAACTTATCTGGATGGGAGAAAGACCTTTGAACAAAGAATCCAACAAGAGGCAAAGCAAAGCTCTGCTAAAACGGCCTCAATTAATTTACTTTGCTAGTCCTAAGACATTATATTCATGGAACTGAGTTATAAAGTTACAACTGAGTTGCCAGGTCAGGTTAGAAAGCTTCAAAGCTCCTGCTTGCTCATTGCAATCGTCAGTGCCTCCAAGACTCAGCTGTAAATGACAAAGCATCATCATCAGTCCAGCTGTTTCATTCCAGGGGTACAGAGATCTATCTGTGCACTGTCTAGAAAGAAAGCAAACTGTTTTAATTATCCCTAAGTTGAACACCTAAGTGAAGGAAATAATGAGAAAGCATTATGTGGCAAAGAAATTAGCTGTTCCAGTGCACAACTCATTTATATACCAATAAAATGAGACTGTCTCCCTCCTTCTCCTCAAACCAACAGTTGAAATGAAGAAGAGACATTTAATTAAACAAATAAATATCAGCATTAGCACAAATCCAATGAAGGCTAAAACAGTGCCTGCAAGTTCTACAGGCTGTGTTCTGATTTGCATTTTTATGCCTTTCAGTTGGCAATGGCAAAAGTCAAAAGAAAAACAACTGAGGTGTACAGAAAAAGGAATAAGTGTCTGTGGTAACCTGTAACCACAGGCCCACCTCAGTGTCTACAAATAGCTGGAAATAACTTCTGTTTACAATAATCTACTAACTGTTGCAAATTCCTTGAAAAATAAATTTCAGTACAACATAGATTGTGTATTTTTTTTTTCTTTCCTTCGTTTAAAATTCCCCAGTATTACTTGTACAGATGAGATGCCTTCAGAGAACAACAGGAACATTTCTGTGAGAAATCAAATTTGCTGAAACTCAGATTCATGTTTGCATTAAGCAGGGTGGTCAAGTTCCTAACTGAACTCCTGGAATGTTGCTATTTCCTGATAAATGAGGATCACATGGAGAACCTGCTCACTGCACAGGCCAGACCAGAAGTTCCTGTGAGTTCTACAGCAACAGACATGCATCAATTCCAGGTGACAAAGTAAGAGGCTGCCTAAGGGCTGAGTCAATGTGACATCAGCAGCACATGTGAATGCAGCCAGGACACACAGCCCTTTCAGCTGCATCCTCTTCTGCTTCCAAATCCATGGTGACATTGGAAACTCCACAGGCAGGGAAAGAAAAAGCTAGAGCACATAATTTGGCAAGACTGAAGTTATTTCTAACTGCAGTATAGTGGGGGTGAAGCTAACTAGACATCACGTCAGAGATGTGACCCAGATCTGCCTCTCTTCCCATTCTCCTGAACAAGGTAATAACAATAATTTAGAATAATAGATCTGCTCAAACAATATCTGACACTATATGTAACAAATACCCATTCTCAACTTGGCATTTACATTCTCAAAACTGAAATTTCAGACTGCAGTTCCACAGCAATCTCCAGGCAAATAATACCACTAATTCCAGTAAGGGTTTGGAAGAAGGGCCAAGGACTGCACTGAACTGTTTGCTCAATCTTATGCAGCAAGAAGGAACAATAAACACTCCAAGTTTATTTTAACTGTTTTTACTACATAAAGACACCGTGACAAAACTGAGTAAGTGACTGAAATAATTAACATGCACCTCAACAGGAAAAAGTGTATATAAGTGTCACTTGGGCACAAACCAAATCAAAGATGACGGGCAAACAGTGCACAAACAACAACTACAAAGTCAAAGAGTAACATAAGCCAAAAATGTCACCCTAGTGCAAAAAGGAAAAAAGAAAAAAAGGAAGCGATTCTCTCATGTATTAAAAAGGCTTCTCCAGCCCTAGGGGGCCTTCTCCTGAACCCAGAATTCAGTCTACACAATGCACTTGGCTGGGGATGTTGGGAGATGCCAAAGGAGAACAGCAGGAATGATCACATCCTAGAACAGAGAGGAAAATTAAGGAATCTGTCAGACACTATGTCACTCAGGAGCTCCATGGGATTAGCTAAGCCCATCTGTCTCTTTCTGTAATGGAGGGTTCTCGATTCTGTGTGAACCCATTACCAAGAATGGCCTCCAAGGACGGTATCTAAACATTGTCTTCATTAAATAAAACTAGAACATAATGCATGACCTTGACAGATCATGTTAACTAGAAAAATGGCACACATCAGCTGGGAAGTCAGCATAGAAATGCGCAATATTGGTCAGACTTGGCTCTACTAGCTCAGTAATGATAACTTTAGATAGTGTGGTCTCAGGCAGAACTGCAATGTTATTTTACCATTCTTTATTTAAAACAGTTTGAATATCATGATCACATTTCAACATTAAGTACTTTTTTAGTACAGATAAACTCCAGAAATTATTGTATAGATTCCATGAGTATATGTTCTCTAAGAAAAAACTAAGGGAGAAAAACTAATTTCCTCCTAAAAAATTGTCCAGTTACACAAACAGTTGATTCGACACTGTATTATGTAAAACAGCAACTTCTGAACCATAGCTATTTCTCCTACTCTTAGAACAAGTCCTTTACACAGAACTGCTGGCCCAGCCACCCTTTGGCACTAAGAACTGCACGAGTTCCCACTCAGATGGCCCCAGAGAGAGCACACGTTCCAGCTCTGCACCCTGTCTATCTCCTGTGCCTGTAGCCACAAAGCTCACTCACACTCACTCCCAAGGAAGTTCTTAAAGAAAGGGGAAGAGTCTCTCATCAGGCACTGGGAAGAGGGCAGGTTTTACTCCCTTTTTCTTTTTCCTAAAGTATGAGCAGACAAGCTACTGCAATCAGCACTGACTCATTTGTTTGTACTCTCCAGCACACTGAGCTGTGGGCTCACAGGTGATCCAGTGGCAGGATGTCACCTTCAAAGGCTGGGACTGATTGACAGGACATGTTATGAATGAAGTGGTCACCCTTCAGTTATTATCACTGAGCATCTCCCTAAAGCATTCTTTCAACTCCAGCCTATTACAGCACTTTACTCAGCTGGAGAATTTATATTTCCTGTACAGAGTAAACCAGCACTTGCTTTGGAAAAAAATCCACTTGCAACAATTATTTGAACTACAAAGGTTTCAGGAGGATTTCTTGCCATTGTGATCTATTCAGCAGCAGATCAAACACTACAAGACTCGAGAGACAGCCTGCATTTTAAAACTTATACTCCTGAAGTGACACTCTTCATCTAGAAGCAAGTACACAACTATTCTGAGCTTTTACTTCAACTGGGAAAGGTTACATCCCAGCTCAGTGGCACAAAATGCAAACATCACAAACATCTCTTCAGTTTATTCTTCTCCTACAGAAGAAGGAATAACTCCTTTTAACTAAGTGGAAAGAATTTCTTAATAAAGTCTACTTAGTATGGTATAGTACACATATACAATACTTGAATATTTGTGCTGTCTTTCCCTCCTCCCCTGCACTGCTATTATCTCTGCTTTTCCCTCTGGCTTAGATGCAAGAAAGCAGCAGATGAAGCCAGCCATCCTCTATACTGCATGAGTGTGGACTTCAAAGCAACAGTTTCCCAGGCCAAATTCTGTTCTGTCTCTGTCAGTATAAGCCTGGTGTAGCTTTCCCCTTCACAGAGCCATTTCCATACTTACATCTGTATGTCTGAGGGCAGCCTGGGTTTATGAACCCCTTTCCAGACACCTGCTACTCTCCCAAAAGGGATGGACACCAGAGAAATCTTCACTACTACTTCATATATAAGAAGTCATAAAGACTAAGTTTGGATGGCCTTTGAGGAATCACCCAAGTTGCACCTTGGTTTTAGGCAGGTTGAGCTTTCCCCAAATCATTCCCAACAGATGTGTGGAAAAAGCCACTTAAAAGCCTTAAAGTAACATAGGTTTGACACTGGATAAAACATTACCCTGATTCATTTCAGTCTTCTCTGGGCTAACCCAGCTTTATCTGTCTACACAACACAGGAAAAACCTGTGGAGCATCTGCTACCCTGTACCTGTGGTGCTCATTTATGAGAACTGCAGACAGGTTGTGTCTTGCTAGAGCTGGGATGTGACCACTTGCTGTTTGGAACAGAGCCAAGTGGAGCAGAGATGCTGCTCCCTGGGATGCTGCTGAGAAGGAAAATGAGGGCAAGCCCCAGTGGTGCCAAAAGTCCAAAACCACCTGAACCAGAGTGAACTGATGATCTCAGCCACAGATGAAACTTCAAAGGGGAACTGTTGCTGCACCGGTTTTACCAGAAGCAACCTTCTATTAATAAACTCTATTAAACCATTTGACATTAAAATGCAGAGCTACTTCTAAAGGATCAAAGCACTAAATGTTAGTTATTAGAATTGTTAAAATGACACTTTCCCTCTGGTCCTTTCTTATTAATTATCACAGTAGCTCCTCAAACTTGACCAGCTAAGCAGGGGCTGCCCCTGGAATGCATTTAAGTCACAGTGAAGTTATCACCATAAACTGCTAGAATTCACTGGAAGCAGTCAGTCCCACAGCCACTAGGAACAAAAGGGAAATATCACTTTTCACATCAACTCTCCTGATTTGAAAGAAAGAATTCTAATCATACTCCAGCCCTCACCCTGTTTCTATTTAGGCATACTAGAAGAAAAAATTATGCATACACACAAAGAGGTATGCATAATTTTTGCCAGAGGTAGCACACAAAAACAGTAGGCGAGATAAAAGAATTTATTCTGTTCACAACATCCAGAATAGCAGGTAAAACCACAATTCTGCCAGGAAGTTTTGAGTGAAATGCTGCTTAGTGATGAGTAGCACTCATTACACCATCTACTTTGAGGATAAACAGGAAAAACCAAACCACTTTTCTTCAATTTCATGGCATAACAGTTGGCTACATGTGATTTATGGAATCAATGAAGCTGAAGAAGAAGAATTTCATGTATGTCACATCAATGAGACTGATTACCAACAAAGCTTATTCTATGAGAGACAAGAATGCTCAGCTAAAACACAGGAGGAGTGAGAGAACACATGTAACAAATTGATTACAGATGGTATAGCTCTTTCTTCTCCAAGCCAGATTTGCAGTTCCTGAACAATACACTGCCTGAAGCAATACAACATTTCCTCTATCACAGCAGAAACCCAAATGCTGCTCTTCTGTATTTTGAGAACTGAGGATGAAACATAAAGACTGACAGGATGAGTCCATATTTCAGAAGAAGATGTGTACTTAACATATGACTCCCTGTAGTTTGGAAACAACATAAAGACCTATCTGCTACCAGCCATAAAGATTGTTCCTCTACATGTGCTGCCTGATGGACATTTGGATAAGAACCAGAGGCAGATCTTGAGAATCACCCATGCAGATTTGAACACAACTGACTTTAAAGACTGCCACAGCTCACTGCCCAAGTGTTACTGAGCACTCAAGCAGTATCAGTTAGTCACTCAGCTGGTGAGTTTATGGACAAACATCACTTTAGAAATGACCCATACTGGAAAACACTTCTGTGGAATACAAGGCTAAGAGTAAATGTACTTTGACATGAACAAACAAAGTGAAATTCAGCACTATGCTGTATTATCACCTTTTAATAACAAGCTCCAAGTAATTCTGTTTCAGTTATCTGATAAGTATTTGTGCATTCCCTCAATAGGGGTATTGCAATGGCTCTCATTAAAGTAGGATAATTTTTGTAGTTGTTTAGTATATAAAGCCAAATGATGTGTTTACTGTTCCAGAACAAGCATTGTTCAACAAGCAGATTCAGTGAGGAAACAGAGCAGTGAAATAAGCAGTGATTTCTCTTACACATGTGCATAATCTCTGATACAAGAAGGCAACAAACCAACTGGTCCTTATTCTGTGGTTTAGTTGCTCATCTGCCTGGAATTACCCAAGAAACGCAGTAGCATTGGAAAAAGCAACAATTGACTGCTCTAATGTTATGAATCTCTTTCCCATACCTGGGACAGACAAATATGCCAGGTGTGGATGCTTAGAGGGCTCCATTCACCTGAAGTCACTTCTGCCAAGATGCTCTCTGGACCATCTAGCACCATCAAAAAGCTAAGACAGAAGAAGAACTAGTGCCTCAAGTATTCCAAAGCATTTTTAGCTTCTGAATTCAGCACTGAATAGACTACTGCAGAAAAGTTCAACACATTCTTTGCAACAACAGCAACAAATGTAAACCATACAGCATGGCTGCATGGTACTTATTTGCCAGCTGGACTTAAACCATGACAAATATGTAAGCAATCTGACAACAGAAGCTTAAAATAACATGGCTACTGAAAGCTTAAAAGCTGATCTACTTCAACTTGAATTATTTTTAAACATTTAAATTCATTCATTTGATTCAGCAAAGATTTTCAAGCATACGCTTAAGCAAGTAGTTAGTTGCACAGCAAAGCTTTCACACAGGTTTAATACTAACAGAACACTGCAGTGAATCAAGCATCACCTTCAGAAATCCAAAGTGTTTCAAGTGCCAAAAAATCTAACTACTTAGTATGGTAAGGTAGGATATCTTGGAAATTGGATGCAAACCACTTTCATCCAGTGAGACAGACTCAGCATGTATCCATCTGTAATCTCCCAGATGAAATCAGTGACAAGTGAGCTCTCCTACTGCACCCTCACTGCAATCAGAGCATTAAGATTCAGACATAAAGAGACTGCATCCAAACAAAATGTGTTCCTAACACCAGTTCCAACAGCCCTGTGGAAACCAAGAGTTAAGTCAATCAACGCAAACTTTGGAGACAACATTCCCCAAATGACTATTCACTGCAGGAACAGAATCCCTTCAGCACTTGAGGCTTTTTTTTTTTTTTGGTGCTGCTGATTACCCTGCACAGAGGAAAAATGCTCCAGTGCTTTGTGTTGTGTGGGTGATGCTCCCATTTCCCAGCTGAGTTTGGTTCAACATTTATAGAAGGGATAAAGCATTTTGAATTGGCTTCTATCAGTAAAATGACTCAGTGATCACTGTGCAAGTGGGAGGACTTCAAGCATTTGACATTGCTTCTCACATTCTTGCTGTCAGAAATGCAAATGCTGGGGAATTTAAACTCGTTCCTATCTTGTCATTTTAAAATCCTAAAGGGACCTTTGATCATTCAGTGGCCTGTTAAATATTTAGCAGTCAGGAAGAAAAACCATCACAGAAGAAAAAAAAGTCCTAACTGGTTTCAAATCTAATACTGCTTCCTTTATGTGAATACAGTGTATCAGCATTTTTCTCAGAGAAAAAAAAAGCTCAAATTGAAAATTGATCTGCTTTCTAAACTAATGCAAAAAGAAGACAAGTAATAGAAGATGACAGGGCTGTGAACCCCACAAGCTACATAACCTGCATGCACAGAGCACATGTCCATCTTGGGGGCTTAAAAAATAAATTTTAATTACTCTGTCCCTCTTCAAAGCTACGTGCCTTAGAAATATTGTCCTCAACTCAAGGACATGCTCAACTTGTTGAAGGCAGCACTGCCACCACCCTCTTCAGAGGCGTAGGGCTTTGATACGAGGGCACCAACACCCCTACTGCACTTGAACCCTTAATCCCACTGAAGCACCCATGACTGCTGTCATCCAATATCCACCACACTCCACGAGGAGATGTGTCTCTAACCTAGGAGCAGGAAGGAAGCACCAGAGAGCCCTGTGCTGTAAGCAGCCCTGTTGTGCTGGCTCAACTCTGCTGGCAGCCCGAGGAGAGAAGGCTCCTGTGGCCTCCCACACAAAGCCTCTCCCGTGCTTGTTAGCATGCCTGCTCTATTAAAGACTCATCTTCAGCGTAAAGCACCAGCTCAGGCTTCTCATTAATCACCTCAAGTGTGCTGGCTCCTGCAGTTTGCTCAGAGTCCCTGCTAATTCAGCCTTCAGCATTACAAACACGGGCAAGGAGTTTATGGGTCAGGCCCCACTCCTCAGCAAGGACTCCGTAACTTCACAGAAAACACCTCAGGGTCAGGATCTGCCTTTTCCAATCCAGTGTTGGGCAATTCCTGGATATTTTTTATGAGCCAAAATAACTGCTTTTAAAATATGATTCTTAAATTACATGGGTGGCCAGCAGGTTGCTGCTGGTGCATTCCCAGTGACAGGCTCAGACAGAGAACTAGCCCTGTACCACAGCCCAGTCCACCCTTCCTGTAGAAAAAACACTGACTAGCTTGTCCAATAATATGAAAAACCTAGAGTAAAAAACGAATGCATTGTACTGCAAATTGATTTATCCTTCAGGGGAAGAGAAACATATTCTGAAAAAGGCTCTATACACATTATGAGAAGGAGAAAGCCACTGAGAAGAGCTGCAGGTTGTGATGAGGAAGCACTGACTTTTCATGGTCTGTGGGCACTTTGTCTTGTATCCTAGCCACCACATTCACAGCTCCTTCTTTACACCTCCTTGGATTTCAATTACTGTTTCTTCATTATTCCTGTAATAACTCCATTTTATTCCATTTTACAGATGACCTTTTTTAATGCTAACTAAAAAGTAATATGGCTTCCTACTCTAGCTTAAAATGGATTTCGCACAAATAAACAGCAGGGCAAAGTGCGCTGCTAGCAAAAACGAACAGCCTATAACTGATGTAAATTTATGTCCACCCACTGGTTAGCCCATCAATTTCTTCTCTTATGAAATGTCAGAGCACCTGTCAATCTTGCAGACAATGTGAGAGGCTTCACCACAGAGACTAAAAGAACAATTCTGCCTTCTAACTTGCTACACCATTCAGCGGGTGCACTGTTCAATACAGAGGTTAGAGCCCAGACACAGCAGATATGCATCAGAAACTCGACAGATCTGTAAGCAGTGCATCAGGGCTGTACCACTCCTTGACACACCACTTTCTTAAAATACACACTAGATAACACACATCGGGAATCCATCTAGAACCATGGATTTGGCAGGTGTATACCAGCACAGTTGCACTGACTTTAGAGCCCCTGATTGATCACTTATCTATCCTGAAAGACTGCTTATCTACCAAGACTATTTCTGTATTATTGGAGCACCAATTCCCAAGTATCTGGTCAACTTCAGTCCAAGAGCTGTGCTTCATTCAAGCCAAAAGCACAGATCTTCATGTCACTTGTGCGCCAAGGTCAGGGCAGGAACAGGCAAGAGGCAGGATGGTAGCAAAGGCGAAGAAGGCTTTATTCAAAAGAGCCACACGGTTTTCATAGAGTGGTATGATAGATGTTTCTGTTAGTCAGCCAATGGAATAGAATCTTTCTCACACACTGTCCTTGAGAGGAACAGAAAAATAAAGTAGAAAAAAAGCACCTGCAAATTGTTTGTGGTCAAGAAGTTATCACATCTTTCCAGCTCTCTAAAACTTCTCACAAGCTACTGCAAGAAACACTTGCTGTTTCTCTCTTTCTGTCTCATAGCATCCACATTTTCATGTATAGCTCTCACCACAGAGGAAGGGGACAGCTTCTCCCCTGGCTGGGACTGTGAAATGGAACCTACAAAAGCCTGTAACACCACTAAGACTGGATGTGGGTAACTCCCCAGCATTTCTATCTTGAAAACACTACTCAATTTCCTTCCACGGGACAAGTGTCTGCAGCTCCCCTAAAGGAAGCGTTCATTCCTTCTTCCCTTGCCTGCTTAAAATAAATACCTTTCTGGCACAGAAAAAACCTACTTTTAGACCTGCTACATATGAGCAATACATTTTGCTGTAAGACAGCAGACTGAGACCTGAGCTTACGGCAGCAAGGGGCAGCCCACAGCTGACAACACTCCCAGATCAGCTGAGCTCATGTCACAGGCAGCATTGCTTGTCTGCCTGAAATACATTCTGTTTCCCCTTCAGCTTTAGACTTGTTCCTTTATTGGTTTTCCACTTTGGGATTACTAACTGCAAACCCAGCAGCCACATGTTGCTGCCCCTCCAAGTCCCAGCTCCTCTGGCAAATGGCCCCCCAGTGAGGACCTCACCATCCTCACTCACTGTGCTCTTTTCACCTTGGGTAAGAGCAGTCCAAGCCCAGTCAGCACTGGCCTGTGTAAGAAATGGTCTCCTGTTACACAGGAAAATTTCCTAGCTCAAGGGGCCAGGCTTCTGGAAGTGATGAAGCTTCTCTCCTCTCCATCCCCAGAGGACTGCCTGCTTTGCTCCAAGCCCTGCTCACTGCTGGATGGCTGTCAGGGCAATTCCAGAATGCTGGCCCAATAGCTGAAAACTGCTAAAATGCATCAGTGACCAAACCTCACTCAGCACTCCAGCTTGGGCAACATCAGTGCTGTGGCTTCACCACATTGACTCTCAATTTTAATTGGTTCAAACACTTGAAATCTCAGTAAACCATCCAGTGGCTGTTCAAGTCTCCCAGCACAGTAAGAGTACTCATGAAAATACTGAAGGAGCTTCCCAGTTCTCTGAATAAAGCAACTTTTTATTTCCTTCCATAATACATCGCTTTAGTCAGAGCAATCTGACACTGATCAAAAGCCCGTTTTTAATCAGTAGCAGTTAAAAGTTCTATTTCTATACAGGAACTTCAAGTAATTCATTTCAGCTGCTGAGCTTTTTGAGGACACTTCCCTGTCCAACACTCTCACACCACCTGAGCTGGAACAGAGGTCCCCTCATAGCTACACCCCCACACTCACACACAATAGTTTTCCTCACCAGCTGGACTCCAGGATTCCCACAGCACACTTTCAGATGACTCCACTTTTTAACTGCCTTAATCATAGTATAATAAAAAAATTACAGCTCAAGCTGGTGCCTCTGAGGAGGAATTCAGAACAAAGGACCCCTGGGCTTTTAGTGCAAGGGCAAGAGAGTCTGGAATGACCAGCTCCTACTGCATCCCTAAGTGTCCCCTGGCTGGGCTACAGGTCCCAGGGCCCTTTGTTCTGCAGAGGGCTGGCACTTCATGGCCTCTTGCCTGGGGCTTGGGCTCCTGCCCCCAGAGCTGAACCTGTAACTCCACAGCACTGCAGCCACAGCCTGAGCTACCTGCACTGAATACAAACTTGCCAAAATCCTGAGACAACTCTGCCGAAATTCCAGACTAAGTTTGCACTGGAGAGTTTTGCTGTATTAGTGGTACATAATGGGAGCATGAAACCAATCTGTCTTTATTGATACATCTGTACCCACAGCAATTCTTGCAATGCAGTTCCTCCACCAGTATAGCATATTCTGAAAAACTCTCTATTTTTTTTCCTTTTACTATAAAAGCTTTGTTGACATTTGGGATGAAGTTCCTCAGAGAGCTCTACCAGTCTCTGTCTACCTTCTAAATATAATTTTCTTCAGACATCTATCACATCCTCCCATGATACACACAGAATCTGTTCAAGCTTTTTGTACAGTCACTGACAGATTTAACTCTGCATTTGCCAGATTGGGAATAGTATAGATGTGCCAGCACTTCTTTGACAACATTTCTGTCCTTTCCCATCCATTATTAGACTGTGTACCTACTTGTCTCCCAATGCCCCACAACTGCTAAGAAAGAGACTATTTCAAGGTTTGTAAATAAAAAAAAAAAGGCCCTCTGATGCTTGTTCTTTACAAACTGCATAGCAGGAACCAGCTCCTAGTCCCTTCCCTGGATAACCTCTCCATTTCCCAGACTGCTTCTTGAGGTTCACTTGGAAGTGTGATATGCCTCGCACTGCTACAAAGCAAAATAATCCCAGAGGCTTGCCATGGTTTGAAGTCAAGGGCAGGCCATGCTTACTTGTGATTTCTGTTTTCTTTGGGAAGCCTTGCAGAGAAAAGTCAAGAATAAAATAATCACTGTTGACACAAAGCACTGCTTCCCAAGCACAAATGTTTGCACACAGTGTCTCTGAGTGCAGAGACACTCTAGGTACCAGATGTGACAATAACAGCATCTCTGCTTTGAAAACATGATTATTCTAACTTTTTTTTTTTTTTGGTGAGAGCAAGAAAAGGTTTTAATTCAGATAATGTTCTTCAAAAGACTGCATTAGAGATGCAAAGATAAGCAAAGCACTCCAAAAATCATGAAACACCATCTGCTCTCTTTTATCTTCTAATGTCTATCAGCATCACCAGTGTTGCCAACATTAGTCACCCTCCTCATGATATTGGGTGTTTTTCTTATGCTCTCAGCTCTCATAATCAAAATTATACAATAGCAGTTTACTTAAATAAACTAAAAAAAGGGTGATGCCTGAGAAAACTGGTGTAAGTCAGTCAGTGGCTCAGAGAAGTTAGAGCTATTTAGATAGAATTCAACAGCTAAAATTTGTAATGACATTAAGTATACTCCAGGAGCTATCTTTCAGAGTAGCTCAGCTTCCACAGAGGTACCAAAGGGATAACCACACTTATGACCCAGGGCAGCACACTGAATCTCTCAAAAACCTGCTTTTAACTATGACCACAGAACACCCAAAAAATCCCATTACAAGCCACATTTTTACACAGGCATAGATCATGACAGAGACATCAGCTGTGCCTTTAGAAGCTAGGCAATGCCCAAACACCCAGCCCCATGTTGATTACAGCCTCATTATCTCCTCATGGGAGCATCCAGGAAAATGAGTGCAGCCTCTGCCTCTCCTGCCAACTTTACACTACCAGGATTACATCTTACTCAGCTGCTTCACATAGCTTTTATTTTTATATAAAGTGAAGAAAGTTTTTGCTATTCTGAAACACAAAATACGTCACTGCCCCTGCCTGCTGAGACCAGGGTGCAGCTCATGACAAGTGCTGTAGGCACTGGAGAGGCACCAGCAGACCTTGGCTGACAGGTGAATGAGGGCAGCCCAGGAAATGCTGCTCACAGGTGCTTTTCAACAACTCAGCACAGCTGAGCTGGGACCTGAATTATCTGGGTCCCTCTGTATGTAGCCAGCAGCTGGGAAACACATCCATTATGCCTGCTCTGTCTCCCCCCTGCATCTCTAGCACAGGTGCCAATCAAAAATTCAGCCTCATCCTTGGCATTTAATGAGATCCAAAGTCTTTACCCCAACCTCCTGCTCCTCCTGTTAGAGCTGGGAAGCAGGGGCTGCACTCTGTGAAAGTGATCTGTTCTCTGCATGCATGTTACAGCCTGCATCTTTGCAGGAGGCTCTGTGACTCACGTCTGACTCATGAGAGACCTATACCACCAACAGCATCTAGCACAGCCAGAAAACAGAGTACTTGCCCTCAGGTTAGGAGCTATTTTAATGCCATGTGTGTTAAGGAAGAAAGAAGTACAAGGCAAGGTAGCTGGCCCAAGGAGATTTGAAGATGATGCTGCCCTCATCCCCACAAGCCTCACCCAGCCCAACACTGGGGCTTCCAGGAGGAAAATTAAACTGACAGCAGCCGCCACCTGAACTTCAGCCACAGCACCTTGGCAGCCAAATCCTGCTCAGAACTTTCTGCACATACCCACTTGAGTTCATACACCTACACAAGAGTGAACTCAAGCACACACTTG
This sequence comes from Serinus canaria, assembly GCF_022539315.1. Classification (NCBI taxonomy): domain Eukaryota; kingdom Metazoa; phylum Chordata; class Aves; order Passeriformes; family Fringillidae; genus Serinus; species Serinus canaria. The sequence continues at coordinate 18,607,697 of NC_066317.1, forward strand.
GTCTTTTCCACAATCAAGTCTTGGTCTTTCTGGCACTGTGACTTGTACAATGCATTTTTCAAAGTTTCATTTCTTTTCCTATATATGTTTTCCAACATGAAACAGCAAAGTTAGTAATTTTCATACTGTTACAGCCTTCCCCTGCCAAGAGGGAGGGGAAAACCAGGATTTCAGAACCTTTGAATATTTCTTATAAAGTCACCTCCCTCTCTCCTTCCAGCCTCAATAAAGCAAAGCCATTTCTCCCCTACATTTAAAACCACAAATCTCATTAACTACTTAATGAATTTTGTGCTTTCCTGCTGCACAAGCAGCAAGGCTCAGTCTGTTTTCCAAGTTACAACTGTTTTTATTTTTGGTTGTCATTTCTAATACACAGTTTTGTGCACAGAGGTTTCCTAAGAGTCATGTGGACCAAGACATGTTTCTTCACAGTAGGAAATACAGAAATCAGTAGAATAGCAGCACTAAAATGAAAAAAATTATTTGAGATGTCAAAGAAAACCTACACCACCAAAACCAGGACTTCCTTATTATATTACACTAGATTAAGAAAGCACAGGCAAAATATGTAAAATATAATGGAAATAGAAAATATGAACTCTTACAGGGTATATTATATTAAGCAATATAATTTAACTGGACAGTAAAGCAAAACTTCTTAAGCACTGGACATGTATATCATTTTAGCTTACCCACTGCATGTAACTCTGCCAGTGGAGACAAGGGAATTGTCTGTAGGGAATTCTTTTGGATGAATTATCAAAGGTTGGTTGAATATTCAAAATAAGATACATTTTAGAAACCAATTTCTCAAAAAATATCCTCTTCAGTTTGTCCTTCCAGAAAACCAGGCCAGATTTTTAATTGTGTATCTGTCAGTGCAGATGACCAAAACCAATCATTTAAATTATGCTCAGTTTTTAGACATTAGTTTTAAGAATAAGACGAGAAGAGATCACAAGATGATCTGCTTGGTTGATCTCTGGCCACTACTTCCACCAGAGCTGCTGGAGGGGAGTGTTGTCTTAGATATCAAGAGTTCTATTGTCATTATAGTGCAAGGATTCCATATCCCCAGAGCTCCATACCTCCTCCATGTTCCTCGTGAGCAGCTCCTCTAAGCACTGCCTGCTCCTGGTCCTTGCAGCAGCCATCTGACTCCAGATCCCACCAATCCACTCTTTTATACCACTTGTTCTTATTGGCTACAGCTGTGGCCTGTTAAGATCAGCCCTGCTTCTAATCTTTAGTAATTGGTCCAGCTGCAGCTCATTGGGGGATAGGATTACCTTCTACACCACCTTCATTTACCCATACTGTATTCCCCTACAAGGGGGAAGCAGACAGACATCCACACATGCAAGAACCCATCTTTTTAATCTACTGCAAATCAAATCAAATCAAATGACCACCTGGGCAGCATTCAACAAATGCCATTAACAGCAGTCACCAATACATGTCTAGAAGGCATCTTTGAACTAATTAGTCAGCTTCCAAACAGCAACAGCTTTCCAACAAGAAAACAACTATCTCATTTTGTCACTTTTTCAAGTCTATATTTTACCTGATCAAAACCATATAAAGCTAACATACCTGGCATTAAGCAAAAGGCTCAGATCCAAAGTCCGTGCCATAACTGCCAAAAACTTAAGTCAGTTTTGGATTGAGCTGTCATTTGTGTTATAGGCTTAACAGTCTTGGATGCTTAGAAGTGATAATAAAAAGCAAAATATGATTCTGTTAGCCTTACCACAAGTGACCTGCATCATATGAACTGCTCTAGCATTACCAGAATTCTAAACTTGAATGTTAGTTCAGATGAAAGCAGGCAGGAAACAGCAGTGACATTGAAAGTATCACAATTTCAGGAAGCATACAGTAGCTGAAGAAAAGGCCAGTGAGCAGCATCTTTCTCCACATCCCCAATCCTTCAATTACCCTGTGGTGAACCATGGAGAAATCACAGCCTTGGTCCTAGGAAGGAGAGGATATGTGGTGGACAGTGAGGAGGAGCAGAGGAGGTGGTTTTTAAGAGTAACCATATAAGCAGAGTTTACAAATCACCAGCAAATAACTACAGAAGAACAGCGAGAAAACCAAGAATGAGTCCCTGCCACAGGCAAAGAAGTATGGGCCTCTCTTTGTAGCTTTTCCTGACTGGAAAAGTCAAGCCAAGTGTCCTGTTGCCTGCAAAGTGGGAATAATCAGGCATCCCACATAGCCATTGCCTAGCAACACTGGTACAAAGAAAAACTAGCTTCTTCTACCAATTGCAGAGTAATATTTTTTTAGAAAAAAATTATCCTGACATCCACAAGTTTACAGACTTATACCTTTTTCCTTCTTTAAAACACTTATGTACTTAAATATAGAAAATAATGCTATTTGGCATCTAATAATTTGGCATAAAATCAAAGGAAAGAACACATGTAAACAAAATGCTTCAATAACACAGGAAATATTTATTCTCTTAAGATCTAACTGGGTTAAATCAATATGAAAAAAGGAATGCAATAGCAAAAGGTATCATTACTCATCCAACTACCATGGTATAATGAAAGGAAAAGTCTCACAGTAAGTCTGATCAAACTATTAGTCCTTGGTTTGATCACTCTGTTTCTCTAGAGATTCTGATGGGAAATATGTGAATGAAGTGAGGAAAGGGATCTCTCAACTACTCAAAACCCATAAAGATATAAATAAAAGCAAAACCCCAAAGCTGGTAAGACAGCTTCAGACACCTTCTTACATTCAATCCCTCTTCCCATCGCTTCCATGTAATGCTTCCATTATAACTTTTTTTTAACCTTACCATTATGGTACCTATGAGGCCCAGTTATTGCAGGGCTCCATCACCTTCTGGCCAATAAATCACTCAGCACAAAACATCCAGCCTAACCTGTCTTGAATGGGAATGATTTTTTGGAGGAGTGGTGCTCAAGCTCTATCATGGAGTTAAAGTGAGATTAAAAAAAGTCTATACACCTCTTTCAACCATATCCATTAATTTCAGCTTTCTGAATGCTTTGCTAAACACTGTGCTGATGCTCACCTTGGCAGAAGTCTCCCCCTTGCTTACAAGGGCATGCCAAGCTCATATTTAACACAGATAAGGCAGAAATATCCCAGCAGCTCTGCAGATAGGGAAACAGACTTATTAGATTGTCAGTGATTAAATGCAAAGCTGCAGCCAGTTTATGATAGACCAGAACCACTCCTCCTACTTCTTCAGCAGCCTCCATCCATGGATCTAAATTTCAAAGTAGCTCAAAGTACATCCAAGGCACTTTAAGCTCTGGAGTTAAAAATTAGTTTTGCCCAGCAATGTGCCCTTAAGTTATCTTACTTTCACAGAGGTTGTTTCAGTGATCCTTTTTGTTACAGAGGCAGCTTGGGCTCAGTATCAGCCATTTCATTTACAACTGGTACTGAAAGAACCTCAAAAAAGCTTCACTTCATCCATCCAACCTTGAATTTTCTTCCCTGCTTCCTGCACTAATCCTTAACCGAGTGTCACTGTCCCCATTTCCCCCAGAACAACAATTCAGGGAGATTACCTGTTTTTTGCAGTACAACACAACATATTAATTTCTGATTTTCTCTTGACGCCTGTGAGGATGCACAGAGTTCTCCATGGGGTCACCAGCTGCAAATGTCACCTCCCATATTTTCGTACAGCTTCTCTTGACTACCTGCTTGTCTGCCATCAAGCAAGTTATCCTGCATTACTGCCAGTGTCTCTGATTGTTTCCCAGGACAGAACATGTAACTGTTAATGATCACACATCTAAAATTCACCAGCTTCATAACTACACTCCAGCTCATCTAAAGATGCCGTGACAAAGCCTTCACATATTCACGTATCTTCCTTCAGATATCTTCCCCTGTTCCACCATATGAAAATTTGTCCTAGTCCTTTGAACACCTTATAGTCTCTGAAGAAAACCCTCCTGGCTTGTGCTTCACATACACACAGCTCCCTCCTAGTCCTTAGCAGGGACAAGGGACATAAACCCTATGTAAACAGAACAAAGTTTTCCTCCTTTGAACAGGTTTTCAGTGGGAGCCATATGAAACTTTGTGTTACCCAAATAATGCGGTTCAAGATGAATATTCCTCTTTTTTTAAAATTTTCTTTTTTTTTTTTTTTTGGGCCAAAATTCCTACTGTTGCTGAAGAAAAAGGAAGCCTTAAATTGTTTTTCAGCCACATTCTCTGCATTGGATACCCTGCCAGATCTTTCCTGATCACTATATATACTGCTGCTTTTATTTTTTTTTTTTTGCCTCTTGAACTAATGGTTTTCTTTTTTTAATTTTCACGTAATGTTCTTTGGAAAAATGCAGATTGTTTTCCTAGTTATGCAGCTTCCATCATTATCTTAGCCACAAGTTGTGTATCTCTGTTTTGGCCACTTCCCCTCATTATTTAGTGTAATTTATGAATACTGATATTCATTCAGCTCCATGCTTTTAACCAGAGAAAACCAGCCCATTAAATGCTTGCAGGAACTACACTACCTGTCATTCCTTCTGTAATCCCTGGCATTTTCCTGAGTAGAAAATGAAAAATTGAGGTGGGAGAGCATGCAACAGTGTCTCCTGCTGAAATGACTATTTTCTGTTCCTCCAGGAGCTGGAACAGAAGGTGTAGCTAAGCATACCACCTGTGAGTTGCATGTTCCTCCTGGGGATATTTGGTGGTCACATCACAAATGAAAAGCTCTAGGGCCAGGCTTCACCAGGTAGCTGATACTGAGTTCAAATTGTTCACAGTAGGGTTATGCAGGCTGAACATGCAGTCCCAGGTTTTAGTGGTGCAGTGATCTCCTCACCAGTTGTAACTCATCACTAGGATGTTCACTGAAGAGATTTTTGACACATTGCCATTTTTTATTTCCCTGCTACCTCCATTCTAAATCTTCATTTTGTCTTGATTTTTTTTTTTTTGAGTCAGACTCCTTTAGAGTTTCCCAGGTCATTCCAAAAAATGACCAAGAACCCTAATAAAACTTGAAGAATTATGTATCAAATGGTATTTTAACAGGGAATAAATTAATTGAAGCATAAAAAATGCTGAACTGTAAGCATCTAAGCAACTCTAATTGTAAGGGAAATTAGGCCAACATAGTGACAAGCTCACCTCCTCGACTCCCAAAATCATAATCATTCCTTTTGCCCTACTGTTTACAGTTACAGCCTTTAGAAAGACCTCAATTTTACATGTTCCTTGCTTTCTCTCATCACTCTGTGGTGGTGAAACCATTGGTATTTAGAACTGAAGAGCCTGGCAAAGAAGTGTCTTAGCTAAAAGAACATTCCTTTTGACTAAAAGCCAACAGTCCATGATGGTTTCCAACTGTCCCCTTGTGAGCTTGGGTAATACCAGAGAGGGGAAGATGCCATCTCAGTGCTCTCTCACTAGGGCCACAGTAAATAAGGTTTCTCTCTGACTTGCTCCCATTTGTACTTGCACTGCTACTTGGAGTCCCCAGAGTCCCTGAGAACTCTGTACCACATTTGTTTTGAACACAACAAAACCCCATCTTTCTCAGAGGCCCAAACAAATGCAACCAATGACTTATTACATTTCCTTTTCCCTCAAGGAGCACTCATTTCACTGCTGTGTTGTAGCTGGCAGAACAGTATGTCTTACAAACGAAGCAGTGAGAAGCAGCATTCCCAACATCCCATTGCATAATGCAAGACACTGAGCTTTACTATGTTGTTCTCCAGCCTTAACATACTGTACTCATCTATTCACAGAGCACTGAATCCTCCTTTTCAGAAAAGGCTCCTACATGTCCCATGCTAACAAAGATGACATTTAGGAGTTTTACCATGAGTCTTTTTTCTCCTCAATTAATTTTGTCACGGTAGGAGTATGTCACTTATTTATGGCACGCGTTTGGGTGGAGTGTGGGGTTTTAATCACCAACTGCAGGAATTTTTGTTGTTGGACATTTTGGCCAAAGCTGTGTTAATTTAAGAGCGGTTCAGAATTAGTAACCCTGTTGAGCACTTTAGGAATATCTATTTCAGGATAAGTAATCTCAGATTAGACACCCTGAAGTAAGAATCCTAATTAAGGGTCACTTAATTGCCTTGGACAGTGACCTAATCTTTAATGCTAAAATGATATCATCTGCTTTATTGCTGTCGAGAGGGAAAGAAAGTAATTAGCTGGTGCTTTTTAACAGGACAACCAGCAATTTAAGTTCCTTTTACAGGGAAACAGTTGAAATTGCAGAGGTATCTGCAAATGAATCTTCACGGAATTGCTTCTCCACTGCCCATAATAGGCCCCCACTGCACAGAAAGCAGAGGCTGATGGGAGAGAACTGCATCATTAAAAAGCTAAAATGCGTATGTAATTCCACTTTCTCATGCAAACATTGCTTCTCTTTCACAGCCTTACAGTAAGAGCATCACATTTGAAGGAAACCTTCTCTCTAGTTGCTTTGGAAGGAGTAAAATAACCAGTACAAGCCTACACAAACAAAGTAAAAAAATGACAAGGCCCTAGAAGTCAAAGACCTTAAGGCTTCTAAAAAGTCTGGTTATCCTCTCACCAAATATTCTATCAGATACTTGACCAGATGTTTAAGTGGGCAAAAATGAACATTGATGAATGTCAAATGGCAACCACTGGCACTTGATGAACAAGAAGGCAACAGTCTGGGTGGGGAATTGAGAACTGCACCAGAGTCACTGCAGTTGCTCTCACAAAGGAAACCAGTAACTCTTGCACTGACTGCAAGGGCCAACAACCACACAGCTGAAAATCCTGCTCCTGGACGGAAACTAACACAGGCAATAAAGCACCAGAGCAAATCTTGCCCAAGAAGATTGCTTCTTTTGCACAGAATCATAAGATTAGTCAATTAAGGGTGCACAGTTAAATTAATCTAGTCAGATTTTATCCAGGCAGCTGGTGTTGTACCTTAAAAATCTTAATTTGAAAATTAATTCAAATTGATTTGAAAAAAACCAAAGCCTTTTGAATTTAAGCTGTAAAGAAAGAACCACCATAAATGACAGTGTTTCAGTTTGAAGGAAGGTGTCTTATCAGTTACTACAAGGATTTTTTAAAAATATCTTCCTTAAAAGATCTGTGATAGAAAAGACAGCATACTAGTCACAGATTTAGAAGTGGTAATGAAGTGGAAGAAATTCTGATTACTGGCAGCAGAACAGGGACACAAAAATCTGAAAAGTGAATCTCAAACATTAAACTCCCAGAATTTATCTCAGAAATAATTGGTTCATAAACTTAAAGTCTCACTTAAAAAAACCCCAAAAAACTATTTGTAGCAGGAAATCTTGAAAACATGAGCCAAGCGTAACTGTTACATACATGTGTAAAATCCCAGAAGTACTCAGATGACAACTCAGAGATGCCTTCACTTCTGGCTGTTAGGTCAGAAAACTAAGAGCAAGAGCTTAAAGGTCAGCAAAATTAACTATCTCAGTAAGTCTTGCTACAAAACAAGCATCCAGCTAAAGCTCATAATATCCGCAACTTGAAAGCACTGTCTTTAAAATGCGTATTTTAAAAGTATCCCTGAGAAGCTGCAGTCACACCAAGCCATTATGAAATATCTCAGAACCCTCATGCAAACACAGTTCTTGTAACTGTTTCAACAGCATTCATAATTCCTTTTATTTACATTCTATTATCATACATATGAGAAGCCACTGCAAATATGCACACAGTTATGTATTTGCACAGTTCCTTCAAAAAAGGCTTTGTGAGCTTGGAAAACTTTCTATCCAAGAGCAAGAACATTCAGTGCAATCAGTGACCAAATGTGCACTTCAAATAACAAACTGCAAACAGCAGACATAGCAACTGATAGGCTGAAACAGCCAAATAATTTTGAATAATGGGCAAATTAATGGAAATTGAAATCTGTTCACGCATCATTTATGGACACAACAGCTAAAATCTCTGCATAACAAAGTTTTGAAATAAGTATTAGAAAACACTACAGGAAAAAGATGGCTGCCAGGACAAAGACTGGAAGATGGTATTTTTTCTTCCCCCCACCCAGTTTCTTACAATCATTCAGTCTAAGACAAGAACAGCACAGATAAACAAGTCACATTAAAAAAGCAGGATTTCCCCTTTCCCATTTTATTGCAAGGCATACATTTTTCAAGGAGTTCAGACAGAGAAACTCAGTTAATGTCAAAAGACATCAAGATGAAGAGCATCTCCAAGAGCTCAGATTTGGTATTTCTTTGATCATCAACTTGACCTTTGCCTGCTAAACAGCACAGAGATAAGGAATGATAGATCAGCTGTCTTCACAGATGAAAACTAAAGGACATCAAATACAGCCACCAGTGCCACAATAAAAACCTTCACGTGGGACACTGGCTGCAGAGGGTTATACGGATTCAAATAACTGCTCGAGGAGCTGAGAGGTACCACAGGGAAACACAGCACTTCTCAAACAATGGTTCTGACACCTCTGGTTAGGAAGTCCCTCAACTGAAAATCCCTCCTGGCAAGGGAAGAGTGAGACCATGCCCTGCATCTTCGAGATTGGCATGCCACACCAGTGTTTGTAACTCTTCTTAGGTTCTTATATCCGATGCATTTATAAACAAAATAACTAAGACATCTAATGCCCATTTTTTCCTTCCAAAGATCAGCAAAACAACACCATAAGAAACTTCAAGAATGTCAGCAATGGTTTTAATTTCAAGAAGCACAATGAACAAAAATCTAAATAGCAAATCTGGCCCAATGCTGAACACTGAAGCAACAATACCAAAAGATGCAGCTCTGAGGCTGAGCAACTCAACCCAGTGTCACATTTGAATTTAATGCTGCTCTGTGCAACTCCCCCTTGCCTTGCATTAAAAGCTTTTAAATAAAAATGTTGCTCAAAGAGCTGCTACCAAACTTTGTTTTCCTATTACTGTAAGAAATTTTATCTTAAGAAAAATGAAGACAGTCACTACCCAACTAAAATTTAATTAGTTTAAACTTAAGAGGACAAGCAATTCATCTGGGTTGAGCTGTGCCTGACTAGACAGATGGTGTTAAAATTTCTTTCAGTGTTCAGAAACTGTAGAAAGCACAGTTTCTGAAATGCTTTAGGAGTGCTGGTGTGTATTAGCCAGTAAATAGTTGAAGGTGAACCCCCAGAGGATGCTCCAATAAACCATTTAAACATATCTGTAGGTGCCTAAATCAATACCGTGATTGTGAACCTGTGCTCACATGTCCATGTTTGGCAGACATTTGACCAATTCAGGTTCATAGCTCTGACATCAACACTACTAATAGGACTAATTAATGTAGCGCATATCCTTCTACTCCTCCAACAGCAAGAGAAATCCAAGCTTCCTGCCTTGCATTTCCAACAGAGTAGAAGCATCTGTTCTGAAGATGAAAACTGGCATTTGCTTTTAAGTTCTTTGAAATAATCCCCATGCTTTTGAGAGTGGAAGGACTAATGATTTTTGTCAGTTTGGATGTTTTAGGATCCTGTTCTAGTGAGCTATGTTGCTGTCACATTTTTTTTCCTGGATAAAATACAAGTAAATCCCAATGCAACAGAGCATGCACAGCAGCAAACCCTTGAGAGGTGTATTCCACTCCATCCACCCAAACTACACTCTGTTGGATACAGTGTGACTTCAGACAACCACTACAGAAGTCTTCACCCAAAGATTACTAAAAACCACTGTGGTCTACTTGCAGCTCAGACTGTGTGTGAGGACAGTACCATGGCTGCTTAGAGAACAACCCCAGTGACTCAGAAACATGGTTTTTGTGGGTCTGGTCCATGCTTCCAAGTACAGAAAGAAAAGTATCACAGCAGCTTCAGGCCAACATCTGTGTTTTTCTTCGATGTGATCCGCTAAGGCACAAGGCATCTTCTCCCCCCACCATGCAAGAGGTGCACTGATTTACTCTCCACAAGGACTGGACTCTAAGGTAACCTAGTTGATGCTGAGAGACTGACAATGACCCATGGGCTCACCATCTTCTAAAGTGGAGTAGGGCCATGCAAACACAGTTACTTCTGCAGCACCTGTGTCTATAATTTCTGGACTGATGCCTGTTCAGGTAGTCTGAACACATACTTTTTAGCTGTATCTATAAATACTGGCACTGAACACTTGATTCAGTTTCCCATCCCTTTTCTCCAACAGAAATAGACATTCATGTGTGGCACTTGAGCCAATCCTGTCTAAATAATGTGACACAGAAGGAAGAGACTGTTGAGAAAAACATGCACAGAATGGTACTGCTATCACATCTCATGCTACTGCATGTGTGCTCTGACAGGAAGCACCTCAAATATAGCCCAACTACTAAGATGAGACTTAAATCACAAGGAGGAAAATATTAGTTCATGCACTAGAAGGCATGGTAAAAACAAGCAAGGCAAAATTCTTTCCCTGAAATTGAAAGTGCAATTACTTTGATGCAAAATTGGACACGTCTCACAGATATTTTAAGAGATGTATGTCTACTCCTCTGAAATGCCCCCCTATTGTAAACACATCTCCATCCTTGATTGCCAGTAATAAGACTGGAAAAAAATGAATCAAATAATCCAAACTCCATAGGAATCAAAAAATTCCCTCTGTTCCATTTCCACCTAAACACCTTTTTTTCCAGTGGACATGGACAAGGACTAGAAGATGGGCTTTTCTACCATTCTGGCTTCATAAAGCAACTGAAAACTCAAAGGCCACCAGCCTTGTGATCACTGTCTCATTTCAAATCAAAACTTCCTATCACCTCACAGTAATTATCTGCTTCTCTGGCTGTATGAAGAAGACTCCAATAACTTGTTACTGTATTTCAGAGTCTAAGGCAATGAAGAGCCAAACTGCTTGGCTTGGGAAAGGTGGAAAGCACAAAAAAAAAAAAAAAAAAAGACAGGAGAGTTTTAAACTATTACTACTTACCTCAGAATTAATATAGTGATCCTTCAGAAGGAAAAAGGAGTTACAAGGCAATACATACCATCACAGTAGACTAAATGCATATAGATACAATAGTACTTCAGGAAAACAAACAGATGACAGTCTGGATGATCTGTCCAAGAGCACAGCTAACATATGTGTTATTTTTTTTTAATTGCAAAGCACTTCTGTGCAATGCTTGACTGATCATTATTTCATATATTCACAGCTAAAGAAGCAGGTTCCCTGACAAGAATATCCCGCTGCCTGGCATTTGTACTTTTTACTAATATCCCAATTATGTTACTACCAGTGACCAAGAAACAGAATAAAGTATTCAGTAAAAAAATATGGCCATGCACCAATTTATCTTAGATTCTCAGATGTTCAGTCTACACAGTCTTGAAAAACAAAACTATTTATATGGCATAAAGAAGTACTCCAAGATCAGAACAATTTTGAATAGAAGGCAAAATAGAAATCAAACACCAAGTAAATGGAACAAGTTTTCTGTTGAGTAGGTTTGACTGACAAGATCATCCTTACTTGCTGTCAAAGAGTGACAGTCCACACTGAGGTGGCTGAACAAGCAGTGAAATAAAAACTTACTGTCAAAGGAAGTAAGAAAACTTAACTGCCACCAGCTGTCACTGTGCCAGCCTTACCCTCTTGTTCTTAGTCAATCCTAGTTGCTTTCCAACCTTGCCAATCTAGAAGGCATACCAGGTTGATCAAGAGTACAAGACAGAACTGACAGCAGACAGGCCCATAATAGCCTTTCTTTATGCAGCCTGACAAATCAAATGGGAACAAGGGATGAGTTTAACAGACCCCAACACCATTTTCCATGCTAAGACTATGATGTTATTTGCTGCTCTGTACTATGTGGATATTATCCACCCACTGCTTGATGCCTCTGGAAGAGCAGCTGCCCAGATGACTAACACTGACTCCCACAAAGGAGAGAGAAGACAACACTCCAAATGCTATGGAAGAACAATACAAGGAACAATGAAGAACAAAACATTTCCATGTCACATTTAAAGCCAGAAAAACTACACATCCTACTTATTTCCACCCTCTAGAGAATTATTTAATCATTACTCAATAATGCCTGGGGGCAAAACTCTCAGGGTTTTGGTTTATTGTTTTGTCAAGGAGAATTACTATATTTTTTTCTCTCACATGAAACTTTACCAGACAGTGGTTGAGATTATGAACAAAAATGTTAACATTGCAGCATCCACTGCAATAGTAAAAAACAAGCAGAAACAGGTCACAACTGTTCAAATATGGAGTTCAAAAAAGCCCAGATATGCCATATCCCAAGGGCTGACTTAATCAAACTATGAACTCCTTTTAGCTAGTACACTTAGACACTTGACTGAGAAAGCCTACTGTTACCCAGAACAACTACAAAATTATGTACTAGCATTGTCAACATATGCTAGAATTCTGCCTCAGCAGTTCTATACATGTGCACGTACTTTGGATTATTTTATGTTATCAACATGCCCATTCACTTCTGCTTGTTTTTCCTGCAATCACCTGTCAAACCTTCCTGCATTCTTGAGCAGCCCCAGTGGCTGCAGTTCTGCTTACCCACTCACCAAAGCACTGCTGGGTGGCTGAAGAACAGCAGAGTCTTACCCTTGATGCACTTTTAGTTTTAACATGAACATACTAAAGCACTGCAGCCTGCTTAGCACTCCTGAACAAAGGCAATCACAAGAATCATGCACTCAGGCATAAGCATGTTTTTGCAGTGAATGGTTCTCAAGCACATCCCAAGTACTTCCAGTGCCAGTCCACAGCACAGGCAGGTGTTGCACTCTTGTTGTTTGATTTTGGAACTGAAGCAATCTGTGCTTCTTGAGAGAGAGAGATCGAGTCACCAGCCAAAACAGGAGCTTCAGGGTCCATCTCCCGCACTCCTTGGTGTCCTAGATTCCCAGGTAATGTGAGTATTCTATCCCCATCTGTTAGAGGTGCGGCAGTTCTCTTCTGTTAACTGGGCAGTTTTCTTTATCTCTTCCACAACCAATCCTCCCTCTGGAGAGACATCTGCTCTTAATGGGCCATTGAGTGCCACTGCATCATCCCATTGGGAGATGCTCTGCCCAGAGGGAGGAGCCAAGCATTCCTAACTGCATATAACCTGAGATGTTGGGACACCAGGACAGCATTTTCCACTGGATTTGCAGAACAGCTGTCTTTTCCACTGGATTCTCAGAGGAAGAACCAGGCCCATTTGCACCACCACTGGATCTTCAGAAGAAGCCTACACCCTTCTACAGGCTCCCTGCTCCAGCAAAACCACATCTGTCACTCCAGGAGGACTGCAGCCACATTTCCAATTGGACTGCTACCAACACCCTGACCTACAGGGTATCATGCTATATTTTGACTGTCAGTGTTGTTTTGTATTACTGCATTGTTTATTTTATTTCTATTTTCTCCCCTAATAAAGAACTGTTATTCCTGCTCCCATATCTTTGCCTGAGAGCCCCCTTTAATTTCAAAATTATAACAATTCAGAAAGAGGGGGTTTGCATTTTCCAGTTCAGGGGAGGCTCCTGCCTTCCTCAGCAGATACCTGTCTTTCCAAACCAAGACACCTGCATAGCTTGGGTCCTACCAGCAGCCCTCCCAAGCTTCTGTTAGCTACTCATCCAAAACAAATGAGGGTAGGAACTTCATGCAATGCCTCACTGTGAGGAAGATAGCCCCTGTTAGGCAAAGATAAGTTGTAAATCTGCACTTCTTTGCCCCCACTTCTCAAATCAGTCTCAAATGCTGGCCACACACAGAATGATGCTTTGTGAAAGCACAGTGTGTTCCAACAAAGAGCAACCAACAGCTAGCTGGGTGTTCTGAACGACAAGCCACATGTCTGGGGATGAGCCAGGCAAATTCCTGCCTCTCCTCCAGAAGAGATTTAAAAAACCCAGAAAAATCCAATGCAGCTCAGATATCACAATGAGAAATTATGTGATGGTCTTACAATAAAGGACATATCAGGTGAGATACTGCAACACAAAAGCTCTTCATAAATATGCTTCATGCAGTAGCTTGAAACACAGTGATGATTTTAACAGCTACATTGAAATGTTTTTTTTTGCAAGTAGTCGACAGCTCATGTCAAAACAAAAAAATACAAATGATTTCAAGTTTTCTTCCTTCTGAAAAATGTTTGGTAAATGCTATGACAGGTTTGTTTCTCTCCTTGAATGCCAGATACACTCAAGTAAACATAAAGAAAACTCTGTAAGTCAACTTGAGCTCTTCTCCTGGATCACTGCTATATTTTACTAAAGATGTATCTATCCTAGCTACATACTCAATTTTGCCTGCATAGCCACTGTGGATAAGTCTTGTACCTGTTCACCTATGGACAAGCAAAGCCTTCGACAGATTTACAAAAATGAAGCTGAGCATTAGGGCAACAAAAAGCCTACCTTGACTTGCACCTTGATGATTTGTAAGAAAAGCAGGAAAGCACCCATCCAGTTCTGATCTCCTACCAGTCTATCTGGGAGATCAGAGCAAGAAGTGCACAAAACAAACATTCTGAGTAAATTCTTTATACTTTGTTGAAACAGTTGGCGCTTTCCTTGAGTGCCAGTATCTCTGTCACTGATGAAGAGTCACCCCCCTTGCTGCCCTGGTGTCTATCAATACACCGCAGTCATTGTTACTCCCACAGGACTGCTGCAGAGATCATGGCAAAGCAGCAGGGAAGATCATGGCTGGGGAGTTGGAAGCAGACTGTCTTTAAGGTCTCTTCCAACCCAAGTCATTCCATGATTCTCAGGCAGAGCAATATGATGTTGTACTGGACGGATGAAACAGCTGGTCAAACACTGCGCACCCAACAGAAACCAAAAGGATAGGGCTCCTCTACAGAGCACAGAAGTGCTTGTAGGACAGATGGACCTAAGGCCCAGATTTTAGCAGATTATAGAACCCACTGGACAGATTTTAACTCATTGGAAAATTTAGAAGGTATTCTGATTTTATTTTTAATGTGGATAATCAATAAACACAAAGCACATGGCTGTGGATTTTTCTTAAACTGAATAACCTTTAAGAATTCCTTTTGTCCTTCTTGCATGCATACAAACCCATCCAAATTCAAGATCCTCAGAATCTGCTAAGTTTCTTTCTCCTTGGGACAAGGGGTACTAATTAGGTGAGCTAGTGCGATGTACTTGGCTGGATGTGATTGTTTGCACACAACTCAGGCATTGAAGGGAAGGACAACATGATGGACCCTGCACACATCCTTTCAGATAATTTGAAATCTTAGCTGAACCTATGTCCCTGTGAAACAACCACTCAACACCCTGATTTTCCAAACTAGTCCGATTTTAGATGCTAGAATACATATTCAAAAGCAGTCAGCCCTTACAGAGTTCTGCTACGAATAAGTTTTCTGGCAATTATCAAAGGGATCAACATTAGGACAGATGCAGAGCACTTATTAAAAAAAAAACAAACAGAAATGCAACTTAGTCTTCCCAAAAACTTCGCATTTATTATCAATGTTCACCAAAAAGGCAAAACATCAGGCTGAAATATTGAAGTTCCAGAGCAGCTGAACTTCCCAGCCACTACTCTGCTGGAAAAACCTGGGTATAAGACAAAGGTGGAATCCATTGCATATCCCAGATCACAGTTTGAGCCCTTCTTCTGTATTTCCAGAAGCAGAAAGATTTCTAGAGAGTGAGTTCTGTGCCAGCATCCCATATCCCAAGGAATAGGATCAGAGGTTGCCTCATGGTGCTCGAAAGCAAGGGGAATCAAGAACTACCTTCTCTCATATATGGCCACTCTCTCCTCCCACTCATTCATTCCCTAATCTTCAAATATCCCCTACCCAGTCCTTCCATTCTCCCTGAACCCAGCTCATCTCCACCCTGGGCTCTGATTCCACAAATATACTTTTCCTAACTAGGGGATGCAGAGAAAGGTTGGGTTTGACATCTGTCCCCATCAAATCAGTTACTGTTTCCTTAGGCCAACTTTAAATCCAAGAGAAACAGCGAAAACTTGAAGCAACTGAATGTCCTTAAGTCTCTGTGGAATGCATTAACCTGACACGTTGAAAAGCTATGGTCATCCATTTTATTTTGAGTACTACCAAAAGGGCTCCACATTCTCTTCATGTAGCCTGCATACTAGGATGTATTCCCAAGTTTGATTCTCCTTCAGGAGGCCTGCAAAGGCTTCCCTTCCCATCACGTACCACACACAGCTAAGGAACACAGAGGCTGGGAAAAGAAGAAAAAACGAATACACTACTACTCATCTTAACATAAGTCATCAAGATGTTTACAAATAGACTTCAAAGTAAGGTGTAAACTTTGCTTTCTAAAGTGGTTTCATTACTCTTCCCAGCCTCCCCTGTTTCTCAGCTGGGACAACAGCTGGCATTTACAGCAGTGCAACCAGCCGCATTTTAAAGCACACATCCAAAATGTAGCTCAGGGAAAAAATCCACAGAGACAGCTAAGACTTAAAAACTCCATCTCATAGATGGAGTGTAGGAGGTGGAAAGAGGCACTGCTAAATCTGTTACCTTTCCTGTGAATGATGAGTACACCACCCCTTCCAAAAATAGACCCCAGAGGAAGCATTATGCTGGTGACTGTGAAAAAGCAAGCTCACCACTCCAGCTCAGACACCAGGTCAGCTGTATGCGAACACATGCCCTCCTTCAAAGGTCCTGGAATAACTATTACTTAGGGTTTTTAAAAAAAGTAAACACAAGGAGTCTATTGAGAAAAATGGTACTTAAAAAAAAGGTACCCTCCTTTCAAGAAGCTGTTTTATAAACTCCATACTATCAAAAGATGACAACTGACATAAGGCTCCAATAAAAGCTTCCATCTTCCACCTGTGGGTCTGACAACCCTGCACTCCATTCTATCACAACAGCCATCACTAATCCCACCTGCCTTCACCTTTTTAACTTTAGCTATGCAAATATATGCTCATAAAGCCTGTCTCTGTGCTGTGGACAAGGGAGAGAGTGCAGCTGCTGAATGCATTGGTCCATCATCAAATACATCAAACACACTTCAGAAAAAAAATGTAACACCATTGTAGGGATGAGGAAAAGGGAGGAAATCTTTCTATCTGAAGATCTGTGCCAAGCCAGTGACTTCACTCTTGACCTGTTAGAATCACTTTCTCCAGAGAGGGAAATTAATTCAGCCTCCAGCTCTATTTGATCTCTGACCTTTCTCTATGAAACAATCTGCATACAGTATGTCTGCACTCAATCAGTTCTATCTCGAGGGATTTGTAATATGATCTGGTGCATGCACAAAATTAAAAATTACCCAGCCATTAAAATTGGTGCTATTAGGAATTTGAACAGAATCCTTTGTGCAGATCAACCACATGAAGTGTTAGCTAAGTCAGGGGTTAAACAACCATCTCTGAGTACAGTCCTTACAGGCCTAAGATGTGCTGGTTGTTAAGTAATGAACTGAAGTGTTTGGTGCCACCAGAGTAATATTCTTTTAATTGACATAAGTATATTCATTAGGCAAAGTATAAGTGTTTCATGCACACATTATCATCTTTAAACTGCATTATGGATATAAATTCTACCAAACTGGCCAGCAACTGCATACACATTTGTAATTAAACCACACATTTCAATACCTTTAAAGTATTAACTTATTACAAATTATTGGCTTAGTAATTAAAAACACTTGAAATTAGAAGCAATCAGAAGTTCACAGTGAGCTCTCAAGACCAGAGATGCTAACAGGTTTTACAGCTTCCAGCCTCCTTCCTCAAGGCTCACACAAAAATCAAGAGAACCTTCAAGTCAAAAGCACACTGTATTCCAGCTTAAGTGCCCTTGTTATTTCCTTCCCAAAGCACATTCTGCATTACAGGCTGCTTATTTCAACCACTGCTTCTTGCCTTCTTCATCTTGAATGGACATTCCCTGTTAGAAATACTGTCTCTATGGATAAGAAGAGATTTCTTGTGACTGACACATAACCTGACACCTTCACTGAATTTTTCACACCACTCCAGGGCAATGCATGTTCATTCAGACCACAGTGAACCCTTTGGGCCTTAAAACCATCACAGGCAATTAGTAAGGGGAAAAAAAAAAATCCACATATCTTTCTTACATATAGGAGCCCATGAAGAAAGACCTACACTACACAATTAAAGGGTACAGCAGAGGTCAGCCAAAGAAGCCAAGAGCCTTTGCTTCATCCCACAGCCCCTGAGAAGAAATATGCATGGCTGACAAAACACTGGGAGGGTATCAGCTGCTCCAGGTGATGCCCCTGCTACAGAGGATGGAGTGGGAGGTGTGACAGAGGGATTAGGCAGCTTCAAAGGCACAAATACTGCTTTATGTGCTTCTGAAGGAAAGGCAGTTTGAGACAGGTCCTCTTTCTGTTCATAGCTAACTCACCAAGCAGGGTAAAAGTAGTTCTATACTGGCTGCATCTTCTCATTTTGAGCTTGATTTTGACTTTTCTGACCCAAGTCTGGCAAACCTCCAGGGCATGTGCTAATAAAGCAAAAGGAAATACCTCTGAAAGCTAACACCAAAAGCTTGGAGGGCAATCAATATGTCCAATACACTTGAGAATCAGGCTGCCTGCTTCAGTCTTGCAAAAAGCATATCTTTTTTGAAGGACAACTTTAGCAGCTTACACCTCCAGTTTCCTCATAGGGAATATTTTGCATTAGATAAGCCACTGGCAAAAAAAGATGTTTCCAATCTAAATGTTCAGACACATTTCGGAGACATTCAATGTAGCTTTGTCCAGTAACAAATTCCAGTGTCCATATATATCATGGAAACTTTTGAAACACTCTGAGAAAGTGCTTAAAAACTGAAAAATTATTAGCAATCATGCTTATCCAGGCCACTTAACTTCCTCTAGCAAACAAATTAACACAGTTGATAGCAGGTAAGAACTAGAGTTTGATGACAGTTTACTGCAGGAAAGATGGATCATCTCTTCTCTTTCATTATGTCCTAGCAGCTTCAAAAAAGTCCCAGACATCTGCAAGCTCTGTCCAAGCTTTTATCAATTACTCCACAGATTATTTAAGAAGTTCTGTCAGTGGTTAATATAGTCATGAAAAGGGTGTATATCATATTACACTAATATTTGCTAATCATCACCAGCACCCTGATGATAAGCTTCCTTCCTTCTGATAGTAACAGCAGCAGTGCCAGTTATTAGGCAGTCCCAGTAAAGCATCCCACCTTACTTCTTTCATCCTCCCTCTCCCTCTTAACCTACAGGATTTCTTCAGGAGGGAGATGACATTGGATTGACATTCTGAAAATACAGATTCATCTCTATCTCCACAGAGAAGTATTTACTCCACATTTCAGTTCTTGAAGTTTATACAACCCTCATCATCACATCAATCCAAGACCCCAATTTGCTACTCATCTATTAAACATCCGCTGCAGTGCTTTGCTGAACAGACTGCCAGACATAAACACACAGTGCAGTGCTTTGCCAAAATGTCATTTCAGCACCATAAACTTTCACTGCTAGCTAAAAAAACCTGCCAGCTGCAGTCCTTGGTTTTTACAACATCAGCAACCAGCCACCATCACAAATCCTCTGGAGACAATGACTTCCAGATAGGCACAGAATGAATCACGTTTAAGCTTCTTACCTTCCAAGGCTTGCACACTCCTCCTTGGCCAGCAGAGAAGCACTGAAACATGGCAGAAGATGCTAAGGAGACAGCTTTCAGCTTGTAAACCCTTACCCTAAGTTGCCACTTTACAATTTGCCCAGCTATCATGTGTTACATGAAACTATTTCCCATCTGAAATTGCTGAATCTTTCACACAAGTGGGCAAGAACGGGAAGAGCTGGCATGAACGTGTATCATCCCCAAATGAACTCAGAAGTATTCCTCTCACCAAGTAGCACCTTGCTGAGAATTTAGCATAGGATTGGCAACTATTTAGAACAGGAAAAAGAATTCTGTGAGTACTGCATGAAATCCCATAGATGGATACATAGGAAAAAGTGGGACACTACGAAATGGAACTGGTTCCATAGTTAGCCTGAGAGAATTCCATAATGCAATGGCCTTAGCTACATAGGGGAGATCAACACAGAAGCCTGGAATGTGCTGTGGGGGCACATTAGGGAAGTTACATGGAAACAGAGGCTATGGGAGGTGGAAGGGAGACCAGAGTAAAGAAGAGGGAAGAAACAGAGCAGATTGCAGACAAGCAAATCCTCGTAACAAATTCAAAAGGCAGACTCCTGGTAAAGGATGGGGAATGTCCTTTGCTTCTCTCTCATAAGTTGAAGAAAAAGAAATTTAAAATGGTGTTCTATTTGTAGATTTTGCAAATGTTGTGTCATTAGCATGACCTAGTGGAGAACGTTTGCCCTTCTATCAGCTGGCAAACAATTCTTCTTGGAGACAAGGGAGATAGGCATACTCAGATTAAAATGGAGATGCCTAATTTCTCCACAGTCAAAAATAAACCTGAGGTTCAGCAAATGCTAGAAAACAAAGAAAATGATGCCACCCAAAAGCTCCTTAATCTAATCTTTCCACAGATAATTAGGAATACATTATGGTCAGAAGCAGTGAAGGCAGCAGGTAGACCCTGAATATCAGTCTGCACTAAAATGTTCTCACAGCATGAAAGCCATTAGGAAACCAGGAAAACTCCAAGACCTTTATATTACATTGACATTTGCTCCTGAATTAATGAGGAGCAATAACCTCCAGGATATTTTGATAACACCTTAGTAGTTTTCTTTCCCCAAGTTCTGCTTAAGTCACAGATATGGAAATGCTTTGACAGAGAGAACATGGCTTTCCTTCAAATACTATTTTGCCCTCTGAGAAAGAAACACTGGCAACATGCCCCACAGCAGGAAAAATATTTTCTCTGCCAACCAGAGAGGTCAAGCATAAGTTGATACTCAAAGTTCTACCAGCACTTCAACAACCTCTTCAACAAACACAAAAACTCCAGCACTTCTATCTACAGTCATCCATTTTCCACCTTCTGCTTTTTCCCCCCTAAGTATTGTTATTTTCTGTGTACATTCATTTATATATTGCCCAGCCTAATTTTAAATATTTCAAACAGAGGTGTTAAAAGTGACATAAAATTAATCTACTTACATCCAGAAGTGCTACCAGAATGTGTACACACCTGCTAAGGAGGAAGTGACAGGTAAGAATAATCTTATAAAGCAAAAGAAAGGCAGAAAAAAACCATTCTATCTCCTTGCTGGCTTTGTGACTTCTGTACCCTTCCTATTAATCAGCATATTTTCTGTGGGCATCATTAGCATATTTCATCAAATAAAATTTCCTGTAAACATTGGAGTCTGCTTCACACACTCCACACTGCTCTTTACTGTGCCATTAGGCAGTATCAACATATACTAAGCCACATATGGGAGGCTTGCTCATGTGGAAACACCAAGAGAAAACAGAACTGCATTAATGAAACTGCATTGAGTGACCTCAACTGCAGCTGAAATGTGCTTCCAAAATAAATTCAAACTACTAAATCAAAGCCACTTGCATTCCAACACTCACAATTCATACTGGATTGCAACACAATTTCACAGGTCTACTGATATTCATACCTCTGTACAACCTAGATGAGTCATGAGCTTTGCCATCAAAAAAAACCACATGTGCTGTCATGAGGAGGAGATTGGACTGTGTACATAAAGCAGATTTGAAACTTTAATATCACCTGCCTATGTGTGCCTTATGATTCATAACAAATTAGAGTTTGCTGTTTCTAGAATAGGCATTAGCTTTATAGAATGAATTTCTTAAGATATTTTAACACAATACACCATCATTAATTCTGAGAGCAGTAAGAAAAGCTCTACCAAAATAAATCAGTCCAGCTCTGCTACAACCAAAGAGTTATGTCAGCTCACTGACAGTTCCACTTCCTTCAAGAACTTAAAGAAACAGCTAACAAAGGTTTTCTCTTAAGAGGGTCCTCTGTGAATTAGCTCTGGAGCAGTGTGGATTCCCTAATGGGAAATCTATCCCTCCTTCTTCCACTCTCAATCAATCTACAGACATTAAACAAGGAGACACTGCTAACAGCTGCTAAATATCCTCTTTGTTTTGCAGCAGCCACTCATACATTACACATAGATCAAAAATAAAATGATGAGGGGAAAAAGAAAACTTACCCTGGACTATACGCTCTGCACATGATGGTTCAAATTGAAATTAGAGAGCAAGTGTCTGACTGATGTTCAGCTGTGACTATCTGAGCAGGTCTTCTCCTAATAAATCACCTCAACTACTTTGGTTTCTTTGAGGAAGACTGACCATGTGCAAGTTATCCCACCAGAAACCACCCTATGCAAGCTTGCAGGGCCAGGTTGGTGGGGCACTGAGCAACCTCAATAGTGGAAGGTGTCCCTGCTTGTGGCAGGGGGTTTGGAACTAGATCATCTTTAAAGCCCCTTCCAACCCAAATCATTTTAGGCTTCCAAACCATTGCTGTAAATGCTCCCACATGCCAGGCAGGAGTGTCACACCAGAACAAAGGTGAGGCCCACCCTGAACAGCCAGAAAGCCCATCTCCCTACATGGCACAGGACCAAGTGGCATTGCTTCCCTCAGGCATAAAGGGTCAGACCTATGACTGTGTGCAGGCCCACTAACAAACTAGGTTATTTAATATATTTAATCAAACTTATCCATTCTCCACCATGTCTTTTGTTAGAGCCATAAAGGGTAAGAAGTAGCTGAGGAGGGCAATTAGATGCTGTACCCATAAAGCCTGCCTGCTCTACAGTCCCTACAGAAAATATTTAACTCCAGAAGTTAACTGGGTGGAGGCTATTTTGCATTTGACATGTCAAAACTTTACTGAAGTTTCCTCACTTAAATCAAGAGTTGATGTTTTGCTCATACTAAACGCTCTGGGAGATCTGCATGCTCCAACTAAAGATGAACAGTTTCAGTCTCATGCAACTTGCACTTACCATCCTGCTTTTCATTGGGGTCTATTTGCCTTTGGGACATATCTAGCAAATAGCAAAAAATGGAATGCAAAGGTGAAAAAACTCTAATTCCCTTTCTGAAAAAGGGAATTGGACATCTCTGCTTCACAAAATTACCTGACTTCAAAATTATTTGACTAACATACAGACTGGAAAGAATGGTGATCCTTCAATAAGCCAAGCATCCTCTACAGTATACTGAACATTAAGGTGGTCAGAGAACCAGGAGATCTTTGTATTCTATCAAAATATACAGTTCCCCCTACACCCAAATTCTGTAACAATCAGACCTACTTCTAGAATTTTATCTATAACAAAAAATACATTAAAATTAATTTTAAAATTTTCAGGAATTTTCCATGTGGCATGTCAGTATTATGGCACTGTAGCAAAGAAATGTTGCTAAATAGATCTCACAAAGATAAAAAGAGACAAAATGAGAAAATGCCTGTTGAAGCTTTTTAATTACCAAGCTAGACATTTTTTATCCTATGCAGGTAACAAGGAGAGCACTAAAGCAGTGTTGGGGAGTTTAATGTTGGTGTTCAAACTTTGGAACCTGACATCCAAGATAACTTAAGTAGGAGTCAAATGTCATCCCTAAGTTACTTCTGCCTAGGACTGCCTCAGAAGGGTTTCTAAACTGATCTCTGTTTTACATCCAAGTGCAAAGTGCAAAACCTCAGGATTTTATATTCAGCTTTTTTGGTTTTTTAAACTACAGATGGCAATCAAAACTTCTTTGGGAACACACAGGAATCTCAGTTTGCAACAAGATAAATCAGTTATCTTTGAAAGAAGTGGTACTGCTTACATTCAAGAAATTGATGCCTAATAAAGCAGAAAAGGATCCTTCCTTCTGCCACTGAAAGGCAAATTCTCAGAGACACTCACACGGTTTGCATTCCTTCTACAAGTAAGGTTTCCCAAATGAACAAGTAACAGATGACTGGAGTACACTGTGATATTTGGTGTCTCAATCAAAACTGAGTTGCTCTCACGAAAATTAAAAGTTTCATCACGTCTTTAGTCTCAGAGCTTCCCTGTAAGAAGGGTCAAAAAGGCCTCTACAAATTTTTATATTTGATTACGGTGATTCCCCAAAGTGGAATCATTCACCCTGGCCCTGAAGAAAGGATAATGTCTGTGGAAAATGTTGGTGGTTCACAAGATTAGCTGTTCTAGAAAAGAAAAGTAGTAAGACAAGAAATACTCTAAACCTGTGGGTTCCGCTGCACTGAATGTTTATGCTGTGACACTGCTTGAATTCTAAGGAGTGCCAGGAAAGGCAGGGGGTGGGAAGGGAAGATACAGCTAACTTGCCATTGCTTTTACTCTTAATTTTCACATTAAATGCAATTAGCAAGGGCTCCTGCTTAATTCCCATTTTCTATAGAAGAAAACACCTAATGCCTAAATTGTCAGTCTTGACACAGACTTTTTCTCTGAAAGCTTCATAATTAAACCAATGAGTTGTATTACCTCCTCAGGAAGCATATTGCCAACCTACTTGTTATCTGCTACTGTAGCTTTGTTTTTTCAGAGCTCTTTATTGCAAATGTGTTAAATTAAGAGACACTACAAAAAAAAAAAAAAAAAAAAAAAAGGATTTAGCACGTAGAGATACCAAACATGATCCAAACAGAACCCAAAAATCTTAGGGACAAGACCTGCTCTTCTGTTTACTTGAGCAGAATTTACAGCACATGAAATCCATATGACTATAGTGCCCATAGGGCACTCAAAGAACCTTGACATTTCAGCTTGACTGGGAATTAAGGTGCCAGAAGAGTAAAAATAAAATTACTCAGCATGGAAATCATAGAAGTTGGCAACTGTTTATTCTTGAGATGCCAGGGAACCAAATGCCATGGATTCAGTGAGGTTAAGAACTTCAACTGGTTAATTAACTATCCGAAAACCAACTTTGAAATCCATATTTTGTTTTCAAAACATACACTAGACACTCAGTTGCTGGTACACCCCCACCCATTTGTATCCATACATTCGGGCTGACTTGCAAATAGAACATTCATGTTCATCTTTGCATTAAATGCAACTATCAGTAATTTTTACTTTTTAAAAAACTCATTTAGAAGACACAGAGAACACAGAAATAAAACACACACAGGCACACAATAAATGTTCTGCCATTCACTAAAACAGTGCTTGCAGTACATTAGCCCTTTTATAATTAATTTGAGCCTACTAGCCACCACTACCCTGGCTGTGTTTAGCAGTGAGCTCCTGCCAAAGCAGAAATCCCCCAGGCAGCCTCAGATGGGCACTCTCAAGTCATCCCTGTCTGTCACTGTCTCAGCTGTCACTCCACACTGCCTGCTCACACCAGCTGCAGGGCAGGTGGGTGACAGTGGGGTGTCACAGCAGCCCTCCAGCCTGGCCTCACTTGCCTGCCTAAGCCTGTGCTTCATGCTCCAAAGCACATCAGTTTTTAAGGCTGCACTAGGCCAGCTTGGAGAAGCTTCTTAAGAAAGAGCTTTACCAAGAATTTGCTGCTTACTTCCTCTGCATAAGTATCATTGTATCCAGTTTTTTTTTTTTTAATGTGTTTTTAATTAGTTGAAAGTCAAAGCAAACTTCCATCACAGCACAAGAAAAATGCCAGTCACCACGCAAGACAGCAGGCTTGCCCACAGGCAAGCAGCCCTAACACACATAACCTTACAGAGAGAGATAAAGGACACAAAGTTATATTGATACTTTGAACGCTTGGTTGGCACCTTCTGTTTTCTCAGAAAGACTCAACCTGCTTCCTTCGAGATCCCACTGCTGCTCTGGATGCCCACACCTGCCCTATCAACCTGTCAGTCTACTGGAAAATCCAAGCAAAATTTATCTCATGTGCCTCTGAGCTGCAAAGGAATGCAAACCCACCAGGTTTTAAAATAACTACATGTCACTCAGTGTTGATATGAACATTTTCTAAATGGCCACTCATCCCTTGCAGAACCAGTAAAACACAAAAGTGCAAGGCAGTCCAGGAGGAACCACAGACACTCATCAGCTACACGGCCACACTGCATAGATGACTGAGAATCTCAGTCTAAAAATATCAGTATCAAGCCTCAAATGAATGATTTTACATATCTACAGAACAAAACACCAGTTCAGAATAATGTTGCTATTAATAGAAATAATATGCATGTACATTATGGATGTTCTTTCACTTCACAGATGTGATTTTATTCTGTTACAGCCATCACGACTTATATTTAAGCTTTACAATACAGAGAAGAGATTTAAATGAAAGTCAGCAGACATTTGCTTTATACTTGATAATTACAGGGATCTCTCCCTATAGAGAGAGATAAAAAAGGCATTAGTTATGGTCAATACTAAAGGGAGTAATTGTGCATTACAGCAGTGATGATCCTTATTACACGGAGTTTCAAGAGCTGTGAACAGAAAAGAATATTCTCAGCATAAAACTACGCAAGAGCTTTAGCAGAAATGAAGAGCAGAGGCTACTGTGACCGTGCCACATTCATACATTCCCTGGCAGGTCATTAGATTCTCCATTTTGCAGATCTTCCCACACAGCTTTTACAAAGATCCATCACCACATCAAAAGCACCATGTTACTTATAGCTGAAAAAAAAGAGGACTAAAAAAATGCCCCAGGAATACTGATTTGAAAGAGAATAAAAGTGCTTGTGAGATGTTTGCCAGACAATCCACCACAGTGCAGTGAATGCCTACCACAAGGTAACAGCCCTTTCTGCTCTCCATAGTAAAGCACCAATAAGATTTGTCAGACAGACAGGACTGCACTTGAATAAGGATAAAAAACTCCAGTTTTTAAGGATTCAATTTTTTACTGCTCCTCTGGACACCAACTGCAAATAAGAGACACAATAGAACTTCATGCTCAATTCCATGACAGCCATATTCTTGTGTAAATATTAAACACTCTTCCTAATTCTATTTTTGTCTAACTCTTAAATGTTCATTAAAAAAAAAAAAAAAACCAAAACAGCACAGAAGGAGGAATTTGTCTCTTCTGAGTTATTTTTGTCTATTAAAAAAAACCACTCCACACATTTTGGAAAGCATTGTTCCTGCCTGCTGGTACAATGACACTTTTCACCTAGTGTCAGTGGAAGAGTATTAACTACAGTGTATGAATAAAAATACCTACAGTGTTTTGTAGGATGACCTAGAGCAAAGTTGACCAGCATAATTGAGGCTATTTAGAGGCATTTTTGAGACAGTATCACTGTATCAATGGAAGACAGTGACTCTACAGATAGTACTCAACTTTAGATGCAATGTGTCTAACCAGTCAGTGGATTGGTAGACAAACCCTCCTCTCTACAACTAGAGAGGATACAACGTGTGCTGTTAAACCTGAGATTTGCTGTTTGACCTTTCAGCACTAGCAGATTGCTTTTCAATCCCAAATTACTGGGGAAAACAGTTATATTTCCACAAAACTAAACAGCTATCCTACAGCAGCTGGTCTCCACTAGAGGCTCCTGAGTTCAGAACCACCACTAGATCACACTTTAAACCATGATTCAAATTAACTAAAACACTTCAGATTAGTAAAGTTCCATGCCTAACTTGCCTACTCAAGTTCCCAGATCCTGCAAGTCACTCAAAATACCAGCTATAAACAGCAGATATCTTTGCTTTTTGTTTGGCACAACACGATTAATCTTGCATTCATACAACTGAGAGACAGAAAACACTCCTTCTGCCTCTCAGCTCATGAGCCCCTCACTGCTCACTTCTTCACCTGGAAAAGGCTGTAAATAAACCTACCTGTTTGGCCAACTGGTCCTTCTTCACCAAGCCAGTGGCTGCAGCGATGTTCCCTGCTCCTTCCACCGTCTTTTGCGCCACCGCCGTCACTCCTGTCACCACAGCTCCCCCAACATTGGACACCTGCTCTTTGGTCTTCTCAGCCACTGAGGAGAACCAGAAGATGGAAAAACACATGATGCCTCTGGGAGCTCTAAGTTTTTCAAAGAATTTATCACTGACAGCCCGACATCATGAAAAGCCATGAGGCCGTTACACTTTCTGTACCCCAAGTGGATCTTAAGAAATTAAACTATCCATCTGGTAATGCTGGAGCAGCAGAGGTAAAAATAAGCCTTAGCTAGGGCTCAATTTCTTTCATGTGAAAGATATCTGACATTTTCATTCATGTCTAACTGCACTTCAGGGAAGAAAAGTCATTATTTAGGTGCTCTTATTATGTCCATCTCACTGTATAATATATCCTAGTTTGGAAATGCATTCCAAATAGTCCACCAAACTGCATGATACTAGGAATGGAAGATGTGATTTTCTGTGTTAGACTCAAAAAATGTTGATTATTCCTTTTTTATTTTCTAAGATCTATTTCATCAAAAAACAGATCTACCAATGCTCAACCAGAGCATTTCAAACAGAACCTTTTATCTGACCCCCTTGAGATTTTTGCCCCAATGCTGATACATAATATACTAATTTATAAAAAGACTGAATGTCAAAGCAAACTGGATTAATAGCTAACTTCCAAGCCCCAGGGAAACAACAACTCATTTAGCCTGCATATACATCAGCAGTTGCCATTCTACCTTTCAGAACATCGCTGGGGTTTTTCTGCTAGTTCATCCCCAAGGGCTCTTTCTGACAGCAGCTTGAGCTACAGTGAAACTGCTCTAAGAAAAGAGATAGAATGACTTCATGCCTTCAAGTTACACACCCAGATTTTTAGCAAAACACACATTTTTGTACTTCTCTAAACAAGGGAATGCTTTTCAAAAACATCTATCATATATCTTTGCCATTCTAACTAATCCTGTACTTCAGGCTAAATCCCATTGGATCCATAAAATGTACTCATAGCTTTATCTGCATCCTTCACGAGCACTGGACAGATTCTGCTCCAAAGTTAGGCCACCATCTCTGAGGTTTTTTTGGGAAGCACATATAAACATTAGACTTTCTGTGGATAAATTACATTTCTTTAATTCCTTGCATAAAGAGCATCAGTTGTCCATATCACAGAGCAGGCAGCATGCATTACTATGACTGATAATAAAGAGCAAAAATTAGGAAAATGCTAGAAAGTAAACATGACTAACACGAAATTTTTATTAAAGACCCAAATTATAAATATCTGCTGACTGAAAATGGAGGCAGATAATTTAATGCTCATTCTAGCTAATTTAAAGGGAAAAGCTAGTAACTAATTAAGTATTATCTCTTATGACCAGGAGCTTTCATTATGGAGTAGAACAACAGACTACACATTGTCTGAAATTAGAAACAGAAAAAGTCTGTTTCAAATATCTCCCTCACTATACATGTTAATAACCTCAGAGTTCATGAGAAATTTCCTTGTATACATCCACTACTGTATTGCCATGCTTTTTTAGAGAGGGGGATGGAAAGATAATCAAAAGTGGGTTTTGCTGAAAAGCAAATGTTGCCCTCAGGGAAGGTTTGACTTAATGCTAGCAAGTGCAAAAACACATCTGTTAGGTTGCCCCATTTGATTATTACCAGCTTCAGACAACAAAAAGCTTTGTATTTTATGCATGACATTTATATAGGAAGCTTTCCACTAGTTCTTGAAAGCATATATCTTCAGATGTGTCTCCTCATCTCATAAAAGTAGATTCAAAATCCAATTTTTCAATAAATATTTAAATTTAAAAAATTAAAAGAAGATATGTTTTGGGTACATTTCAGTACTGCCTTTTATTTTTCCTCTGTTTCATTCATCTTCTGGGAGAGATCCTGCATAACCAGCAGGTCAAGGGAAGGGATGCTGGCCCTCTGTTTTGCTGAGACCCCAGCTGCAGGGCTGCCTCAGTTCTGGGGTCCCAGCACAGGACAGACCTGGGCCTGACAGACCAGGGGACACCACCAAGATGATCAGAGGGATTGAGTGCCCCTCCCATGAAGACAGAGCTGGTGAGATCCTAATTGTGGCCTTCCAGCACCTAATACCCCACAAGAAAGGTGGAGAGGATCCTGTGATCATGTTGGGACAGGGCAGGAGTAGATCACTTCAAACTAAATAGGACAGGTTTAGATATGGAGGTAATTCTTTACTGTGACGGTGGTGAGGCACTGGTGAGGTTGTCCAGAGAAGCTGGGGATGTCCCATCCCTGGAAGTGCTCAAGGACAGGGGGCCATGAGCAACCTGGTCCAGCAGAAGGCATTTCTGCCCATGTTAGGGAATTAGAATCAGATAATCTTTAAGGTCTTTTCCAAACCAAACCATTGGGTTTGATTGTATAATTCAAGGTCCTTTGATTCTGTTAATTTTTTTTTGTATGGAAGTGCCACACATTGTTTTGAAAACTCCCCTTTCCAAAAACTGCTGAGTGGCAGAACACACAAAGTACAAATTCAGTAGGCTTGATGCTGACAAGGGCTCAGTTGGCCTTGAGCAGACTCATCCTTTCTGATAAAATGATAAAGCATGGCTGTACTGTGCTGATGGTCTCAGGCATTATTAGTTTCATTATCTCAAGCTCTTGAAGCACCTTCACCTCAAAATATGAAGAAACAGAGTGGAACTGAATGCACTGAGGATGCTGCAGTATAAACCACCTGATTCTCAATGCCATTATTACTCCCACATTTCTTACACTATGTTGTCATGGCAGGTACAACCAGCTACCAAGAGCAACTACCCAGTGGCTGCTGTTCCCACTAGTACAGGATTTTGGGAAAGCACTGTCTCAACTACATTTCCTCCTCCCTGCAACACATTATCCTAGGAAAGGCCTAGAACACACAAACTCAAATGAAAAAGGAAAGAATCAGGCCACTAACACTGTTACTGGCACAACAATAAGATACAGATAAAAGTAGTAACAAAAGCAGTGTACTTAAGACTGCTTGTATTTCAGACAGCCATGGTTTAACCCCAGCTGGCAACTAAGCACCACACAGCTGCTCAATCTCTTCTTCCCCCAGCAGGATAGGGAGGAAGAGAATTGGAAGGGTAAAAGTAAGAAAATTCAAGGGATAAGTATGGTTCAATTGAAATAAAATAAAAATAGTAATAAAAAATTATAACACAAAGGAAAACAACAAAGAAAGAAAGATAAATCCTACAGGTGATGCAAATTCAAACAGTTGCTCATCACCAACCAACTGATGCCCAAGCAGATGACCCCCACCAACCTTCCCCAGAGTTGTACTGCTCAGTATGATGCCATATGGTGTGGAATATCCTTCTGGTCAAGTGTGGTCAGCTGTCCTGGCTGTGTCTTCCCCCAATTCCTTGTGAACCCCCAGCCTTCTCACTTGGGGGTGAGGTGAGAAGCAGGAAATGCTGTGATGTGTAAGCCCTGCCCAGCAGTAACTACAGCATCCCTATGTTACCAACACTGGTTCCAGCACAAATCCCAAAGAGCCCCATACTATGAGGAAAATTGCCTCCATCCCAGCCAAAAGCAGCACACAGACACAGCAAAAGAAAGCTGACACAGGAGTTACCATGGAAGATCTCTCACACACTGCTTCAGAAATCAGAGCCATGAAGATAAATTGAGCCAACTATATAAATAGCACAGTTTGGTAAAAGCAATCACAGTAAAGAAAAAAATCTTCTTTCCTGTCTCTAAGGAATAACTAAACATCAACATCATTACCAGAGTGACTCTAATAATGAGATCCAGCCTGGAGACCCTAGGTCTCTAAAACCCCACAACAGGAGAAGAAAAACCAAAATAATTTTCCAATCTCATTTATTTTATTGCTTACACTAAGTAGTAATGGGGAAAGCACTAAGTGTGCACAAACAAATCAGTTCAGAAGGCAGGGGATTGATTCCAACCTAGTAAATTTATCTGAATACCAGGTTGCTTAATGTTCTTAAGCCATTAAGTCTTTGTAAAACTGATATTTGCTTTGCATCACAGTGTCAAGACCCAGAGGAAATCAGTTTCTGCAGAGCTTTACTGTGCTATGGCCTGATTACTTCTTTTATCCATGCAGAGACTGTCCATTCCATTAAACGACCCTGGGACAGTGTACAGTGACCACACCAAGGGTGAGTTTAATTTCTAATTCTGCCTATAGCACTGTGCAAAAAGTATTAGCATTGAAGTTGTCTTGGCACTACTTATTACAGACAACTGGGTAGCATACAGTACCAATGCAGAACCTCTGGAGCAATTCAAAATAATAACAAGTTACACTAAACATTGAACAATACAAGTAGATTCAAACCACAGAATTTCTCTGAATTGATGAACTTACTGTTATTATACCAAATATACTTTTGAGTATGTATTTCAAAGAGTAAGTTTGTCTTAAGTACTTGAAGAACTCATTTACAAAGATGCCATAAATATGGTGGTTCTTTAATTTAAGCAATTTTCTGTAAGATACCTAATGGAGTTAAAGAGCAGGAATACCAATGACTAAGAATGTTAAGAAGACTGATCCTGAATAAATAAAGAATTAAGCCAAACACCTGACTATGGTTTACTACTATCAATATTGTGCCCTCACTCACATGATTGAAGAACTAAGAGCTTTTTTGCCCTGACTTATTTACAAATAGTGCTTTATTTACAGTATGTGGAGATGGACTGTAAATATTTCATCTTTGCTACTGTTCATTTCTGGGAGATAGGTAAGACAGGTGAATTATGCATTTACAGTCAAAGGCCAGGAGACATTTCAATTAGGAAGTCAAGTCTAAACATCAGGCATACACCCCATAAAACCAATAAGCAAAGCTGCTTTTATCAGAAGTTCAGAGGAAGGGTGACCTGACAAATAACAGCATATTGCAGTGACTCACAGCCTGTGAATGAGATAGTGTGAATCCTCATTTCACAGCATCTTGATGTCAATAAATCTGGTACAATCAGGTCACATTTAAAGCAGGTCCTGAGTCTAGTAATTCTGGGATTGGAAATGAACTGACTAAAGAATGCAATTAGGTTTTTTAGCTCTTCAAGGTGTGTCATTTCACAGTCATTTCACCAGCATAGGGGCCTAAATCACAACTTATTCAAAGACAGCAAAGCTATCAAGATTTTGGAACTCAGGCATTAAGAAAAGACTGACTGCAGAACTGTGAACACTCATTTTGATCTGTGACTCTAGTTTGTATCTGTCTCCAACCTCTCAAACCATTTTTATTTACATAACAAAGTGTTTATTTCACCTCAGGTTTCACATGATACACTAGGGAGTTAATATCATAAGACCAGCACAGCTTGTGAAATCCCAATCACATGAAAAGAGACAAGTAGGTCTTTACAAGCAACTTAAAAGGCATTTTTGTCACATCAACTTTAACAACATTGATTTAAATTTATTTGATTTCTACATCAACTTCACTAGCACCTCTGTCTTAAGGCTACACCTCACAGAATCACTATAGTGAACCCAAGTCTGTTTTTATCTACCTTCTCTTCTTGCCAGCACAACTATTTATAGGCTTGCTGTTATTTTTTTATCCCTAAAATGTGTTCAAGCACTTGCTCTGTTCTTTCACTAGCAAGCCCATACTGTTTCATTTTGGAAGCCGTGACCTCCAGACCTTGCCTGAAGTCTTCTCACTGCCACAGTTCAGCCTGTTCACTCCTTGTTCATTTTCCATTTTCATACAACAGCCAAACATCTCAAACAGCTTGAAAGGACAGAGGGTGGCAAACTCCAGCACAGAACCCGTTATTCCCAAGTTTTGGGTGTTTCACTTTGTGTCACCTGTTCCCTAAAGTGTGTGAGGAGCAGCGACTGTTTTGCCTAAAATCAACAGTAACTTGTCCAAATTTTCTATTCACAGGCACAGCACCTAACAGGTGTCTCCCCCTTATGTTTGGCTTTACAGTCTGTTTCGTACCTCCCAGAAGAAAATTTAAGGTATTTTAAAACCTATTAAAAATTTTATTCACCCACTGAAAATTTCCTGCCTAATTAAATATATTGCAATCACATAAAGAGAGGCACAGCATTTGAGATCAGTAGTTTCTTTCAGGATGAGGAAGAGAAGTCCCCCACTGAGGTAGCCAACTAGAATCCCAGTGCTTCAGCATGTTCCATACATGTGCAAATGCCCTTGACTTAGATTCTACCACAACCCAGCTTGGTGAACATCACCTCTATTAACTTGCTTCCTAGTGCTGTCAGCTCCTGCTCCCACATCTGTGATGATATTGGATATAGGTGTCCCAAATCTCATTCTACTGCAATCCTCTACTGGTCATAGCAATGATCCCTCTGAATATTTTTCTTAATTGAGGTCTAATGAGCTGAGATTTCAACTCTCATAACAGCACACATGCTCAGCCTGAGCTCTGAAGGACTATCCTCAGTATTCTGTTCTGTTTTGTTACTGGAAATACTCTTGACTGGCTTTTCAACCATTTCTGTGGGTTGTGTACTAAGGACTGACTTTTGTTTACTTACCACTGTTTATCCTTTGCCTTGTGAGCACAATGATGCACTGACACGTGAGCTGAATGGGAGACTGGCTGTACACTGAGAAAAAAGAAATGCTTTTCTACTATCTTATTTGTTTCTGAATTTGTTAGGGGAAAAATAAATTTATTGACCATGCATTCTCTTTACATCTTCAGAACTCCCACTGTCTGCAGCAGAAAATTACACATTTTATTCAATGCCCTAAGGTCAACTAAGGCTTTTCTGCACTCTGTAGATATCAAAGACATTGCCATACATCTTGTCCCTTAAAACAAATTACTGGTTACTGGTTTCAGTTCATACCTAAAATGATCCCTGCAAATCAATTTAAAATGCAAATTTACTCTTTCTTGGTGTAGAAATGCCATTGTGAAGATATATGCCTGGCGTTAAATTCCAAGTTTGAAAGTGCTCTTGCTACTGAGAGATTAGTCAGTTTAAAAAAAAAAATTCAAAACATTCATAACTGTGACAAAGTCAAATCAAAGCTCTAAAATTTGTTTTTTTCCTCTAAGCCATTTCCATTCAGTCTTTCCACCCAACCAGATATCTCAATTTTCCTATGGTCTTCCATCTTGAATAAATTATAGTGCTCTCAAAAAACTCAATTTTTAACTTTGCTCGTGAAGCAAAGAACCTGAAATCAAGAGGTAATTACCTTACCTGTTGTAACACCATGAACAACTCCTTCCTTGGTCCTGGAACCTAAACAAAGAAAAATATTAGGTTGAAAATGCATATTCTTAAGTATTGGTAAAGACTAGACAGATGATAAAGAGGGATTACATGCAGACTGCATACTGTTGCACACAATATTTTCCAAGGTTATTAAGAAATACAGTCTAAGGGAAGAGGCAAAATCATCAGTAAAGAACAACTGTTCTTTAAACTAATTAGCACATACTGCTGTTTAAAACAGAAGTGGATGTCTTTCTCCCTACCAGCCCTCTACTTGCCCTTGTCAGGTTCCATAATTTGGCTACATTTCAGGGATTAGTATCCATCTGTGGACTATGATGCTTAACAATGTGCAATTAACAGAGTTTATGGCTCCTAGTTAATCATTTCACCTAGTCTGCCAGAGATAGGATGACATTTTATTTTTCTTACCAACACAGAAATGACCTTATTTGTAATGCAATTCTTTTGCTGTCATTCAGTATTTGAGACATTATAATTTATACTTCTGACTTTACACTTCCAACAGGAGAAAATGCACGAGCAGAAAAAATATTAGGAAAAATTTTTTTTTTTAACTTTTTTTCTCCAAAATTCTTTGCAATAATACAAATAACACAGAAACACAATATAAGCTCATTCATCAATATGTCCCACTTGCTACTAGTGCAAATTTATGGAACTTTAGCCATGTAGTTTTGGCACTATTAGATTGATTACAAGACTGAAAAGCCTCTCTTACCTATGGGCAAGAGCAGAATAATAATTTGTGATAAAGACAAGAGGAAAAAAATTCTGCATCAAATAAAATGAAATGTTCCTTTAGCTAGTCATGAGGTTAAACAGCTGAGAGGACTTTTTCCCTCTTTATTCCAAATTTATAATTTAAAAAGTTTGTTTTCTCTTACTGAAAAATATCTACCATTGAACAAGAGCTCAAGAGTTTCTTTGTATACAGTTCATGCCTAAGGACCTGTTTTAGGAATCTGCTGCTCAATTTTGTACCACCATGAGACCCAAAGAAGCAAAGCACATCCTGGAACTCAAGCAGATGATGGTTCTACTGACTTCTAGCAACTAAACACCACTGCAGGCTTAGTGTGTCCATTGGAATACTTAATAGTAAGCACATGCTTTTAAAGGCATTGTCAGACCTGGCCAATATCATGTTCATGCTGTTGAACAGACTGCTTGCAAGCCAAGCCATTAAAGACATGGCAACCTGTGAACTAGCAAGTAGCCAGTTCCCTAAGGCCAGAAAGGGATGGATGGTATTAACAGAGTTCCCTGAGGACTTGTGCCATGCACACTTCTCCAGAGGCACCTATTCCATGTAGATTCTTACTTCTCACTTGCCCAGACACTGCTGTAACCAAAACTCGCACAGAAATGTTGGTCTCTTTCGTGGAAGACAGACTTTTCTTTAAAAAAAGCTCAGCTCACAGACCCATATGGAACAAGGGTATGTATAGCCAGATCCATTAACTGGCAAACAGCCAGCTGGTAGGTGCTCCAGAGCCTACAGCATATGTTAGAGCACAAGAGTACTTGCCCCACTGCTGCACACTTGCATGCAAGTGGCTGTTCCTGCCATGGCAGCTACAGCAGCATCCAGAAGCACATTAGGATCTGCCAGAACTGGCCTACAAATAGCAACAGTTGAATTCAGTAGGACGACTTCTGGCTAGCCATGAAGGAAAGCTGGTTGTCTACACTGGTTGCAGGATAAACTAGCATCTTTCATCCTGGCATTCCCAAAATACCAACAGTCTTGCTCACTGTACACTGCATAACAAGGGGAACAGAGTAATCAGAGCAGAGATCATATGAAGACCAAGGAACATGACTCTAACCTAAACCAAGAAGCAATAGTGGTACGTGGTAATGCTACTTTTCCTAGCTGTAGTAGACATCTGTGTGAGGTGAGGGAGAACACTAAACAGCATTTTTGAGTTTTTTCCATTATAAAAAATACCATAGGGTCTCTTCATGATTTATTATCATGCTGTCACTGTGCCAGAATGAAGGAACGTATCAGCTGTTTACAGATCCACTCATTTCTGGACAATTTGAGAGACCAAGAGACTACTGACATTGCTTAGTCAGATCTGGTTACAGATTGGGAGACATAAACCCAAATTAGAAGGGGCAATCTATGCTTAAGGAAAGCACTTGCTTCCGAGTCCTGAAGCCATTATGCTACCAGACCAACACTGAGTTCCTCAACTACTCTGCTGGCTTTTCTACCACCAAAGGGAAATAAGAAACATTTTGAAAAGGGAGTGGACGAATTTGGATGGCTTTGCCAAATAGGTCATGACTGCTCTGCTCTACTCTAAGGCCATGTGCCAGCACAGGGAGTAGTAAACAACTGTCAGCCACGCTGCTGCTAATAAACTATTCCTTTGTTCTGTGAGCTTATGACACAACAACAACAATCAGACTGGAAACTTCCATTCCTGAGCACTACACATGCACTCAAGAGACAACTGAGCAAAAACTCCAGCTCCCTGGGAGCACACAGAAGCTCAGCAGACATCATGAACATTGCATTGCCAAGAGTGTGTGAGCACATCCTTACTCAATTCCTGGTTTCAAAGTGAGTGGGGATTAAGGACTGCCCCTCACTTCTCTCTGCTTCACACCAAAAGCTCTTAAAGGCTACAGAAAGATGCATTTTTATATCTACAGCACACACAGGATTGCTGAGCCTCAATCCCTTGTTCTAAACAATGACCAGGACAGTTTTTGACATTGAGAAAGGTCCTGATGCTGTGCTTCAAAGAGTTAAGAGTGAACCACCAATTTGAGTCAGCCAATGCTGAAGTCCATTGGCAGAGAAATTTAAGGGAAAAAAAAACCCCAATACTTGAAAGCATAAAAAGCCATGGTAGACTGGATTGAAGAGATCTTGGGTACTTAAAAGGAGGCCAGACAGTGGACTGAGGGAAGGAACTAGAGACTTCAGCATGGATAGGGGAAAAAACCAACTAACCTCAATTAATCCTCCAATATACTGCTCAGTTTCTTCTCCCTTTGCTAAGAGAAATTTTCCTTGTGCCAAAAAAATCCTAAAACTAAAACAAGAATTAAAGAATGACAATTACCACATTTCATACCTAACAGCAGCTGTTGTTTATAGAACTCTTACCAGGTAGTCTTTCACATAATAGTTAAGAGCAGCTTGGACAGAAAGGTCCAGATGTTTTCCACATTTAC
Organism: Serinus canaria; assembly: GCF_022539315.1. Classification (NCBI taxonomy): domain Eukaryota; kingdom Metazoa; phylum Chordata; class Aves; order Passeriformes; family Fringillidae; genus Serinus; species Serinus canaria. Next base: position 18,645,985 of record NC_066317.1, read on the forward strand.
TTGATTCTTCCCACATTTTAGTGGGAAGCCACATCACCTAGGGGATCTGGACCAAAGACTCTGCATCTTCTTAACTCTCCACCAGCAACTGGAGGCTGAATGTTATGAAACTGAAAATGATTAACAGGTCCCACTCAGCCCAGTGTTGTTAGGTTATTTTTTGCAAGATGTCAGGCAGCTTTCACAGTATAATGTGGCTGTGAATCTCAAATCTGAAAACCCAACTATAGAAAAAGGGAGTAAGAAATCTCCATGAGCTCTAATGAATTGTGCTGCTCCTCTCCTCTGCTCATAAAGGGGCTTCACCACCTTTTGCACTGCAGTCATTATCAGCCTACAGAACAAAAGATTATCACACTGGCCTCTGCTAATGCTGCACAGGTGGAGTGATACCTCTGCTGTGTGCTTGGGAAGCAGACAGACAAACACTGAGCTCCTCCTTTCCCTCTCTGAACTTGTTGAGACATCCTGCCTGTATGGGCAAGCACACAGCTGGACACAAGCTACAAGGCTTCTGGACACAGCTTCCAATCAAAGGCTCTTTTGCCTGCACAACAAACTGTGCACGGAGACCTTGCCTCCTGAAAAGGAGACACCTGGTGGGAGAGGGATCCTCCACCATTACTACAGTCACATGCACAGGTCCTTACCATGGCTCAGACTCTGCAGTCCCCAGTAATGTCTTAAAATTCTTGCAAAAAATAACAAGCCTGCCCTCCAAAGTTCAACCTCAGCAAAAGCATGTCTGAAGACAACAGGAAATCTGTTGCCTTTGGGAACAGAACTAGGTTCAAATGTTATTATGGTCTGGAGAACAGGTCAGAAACAAAGATTAATTTAGCAGACAAGGCAGGTTTCTAATATAAAGAAATCAATGACCCCAGAAGCATGGCCAGGGCTACAAGAAAACAGAATAAAAGAAAGTCCTACTTCTGGAAAATAATTCCAACATCAGGCACAATATACAGTGGAAGAACATCTATTCTGCTGTCTTGAAAATGAGCAGATGCTCATTTTAAAATAGATTCATCCTACAATTAGTGTTCAAAATGACTGCCATCCCTGTTGGCAAGAGCACTGAGCTTTGCTATGGCTTAAAAGGCAGGGAAGTATATTCCAAATGAGTAGTCCACACTATCTGGAGCAGAAATAATTTCTTACAGACTGGCACTAGGCTGCAAGAGGGAATCCAAAAAAGGCACTGGAATACCAGAGACCTCAGTACTCCCATTGAAAAGAAATGTCTCTGGTTTTCAGCTCTGTTTAACTTCTCTGTGTTATGTGAGCACATCTCCCTCAGCACACACAGTGTCCATCGCAGAACTGACCCTCTACAAAACCAACAGAACAGAAATGACCTACAGAAAAGGGTATCTTTTCCCCCTCCATTCTTTTATAGACTAGCTTTATTTGATGAATAAGAGAAACAGAGCCATAATCATTTTTTTATAAATAACCACTTACTCATAGTCTTGGCAGATTGTTTTTCTGTGAATTTTTCATGACAGCATTTGCATGACACTCTTTACAGTCCAATACTTGCTAAATGAAGATGACTATCCTGCATGAAAGTACCACTCAGGGATTTTAAAATAATTTTATTCCAGGCTCTATGCAAAACTTGTTTGGCCTAGAATAGGACACTAACAACTGCTTTGCTACCTTGGGTTCTACCTGCCCTACCTCATTAACTGCAGAGACTCTTCCTTGAGAAGTCGCGGAAAATATTTGCCATGAATTTGCAACTGCAATTACAGAACATGAAATTAACTTTCAGAAGATGACACATTGCCATACAAAATGTTACCATCAACATACCAAGCAGCTGGCATGTCTAATACTCAACTCCTGAGCTAAACTCTGAAGTGTCTTCTCATGAAATCCTGTTCAAACTCCACATGCTCTGTAGAATGTTGTGAAGCCACCTTCACCTCCAGCTATTACATTTTTTCACATTTATTTTTACTGTACCAACCATCCCTTCAGCCTTGATCTGGCAAACTTCTTGCATGGAGTGCCACCCAATGACCCATACTGTAAGGAACTTGGCTTTAAAGAACCAGAGCTCAGGAAGGCACAAATTTCCTCTTGCTTCTTTTGCAATGGTCTCCTATGAGCAATTACATATTTTATTTTTGCAGAAGAATGGGCCTAATGAGGATCCAGCTGTGAATGTTGGGGTGCACCAATCAGCAGAGTGCTCTCTGCTGCCCACCTACCCACATAGAGGACTCCCTCTTTCGTCTTTCCTGCTGCCTCTGCCACACCCTGCTTGGTTTTTTCTGCTGCTGCTACGACTCCCTCCTTTGCCTTGGAAAGCCCTTTCATGAACACATCCATGGCTGAAGACTTTCTTCACACAGCTCTAGAGGAAAAAAAAAAAAAAAACAAAAAACAGCACACACTTTCAGTAAGGTTTTTTCAGCTTCAGAAAGGGGAAAAAATATTCTAACTGAATGGGATCACAATTACTTCAAAATTATATTATTTATACCCCCAAATTGTATAGCTATATGAAACAGACATCCTATTTCCACAGAATCCTATGGAGAGGCTGCCAATAATGCAGGTCTGAGTGAAAGATGGTTCCATTGATAGAAATACCTTCCTTGCCTATCAGGGCATCATTCTCCCAAAGGACAGTTCTGTTCATGTGCTGAATGCAAGATTTGGTCCTGTGATTTTATGATACTCCACCTCCCACCCAGAGAAAAAAGCCAGCTTAAATAAACATCAGCGACTTAAAAACAAACAAACAGACCAAACTGAAAACCAAAACATCTCATAAATGACAAATATTCACTTGTAAGAAAATGTCATTACAACTCAGGACTGGAGGAAATAAGAATTGCTGCATTTCCATTAGTCCAGCATTTTACACACAGTCCACATCATTCTTTTGGAAACTGAGTTTTCCTGAATGAGTTCCTTGCATGCATCACAACTGAGAAAATATTTTACTAAAAAGCAAAAGCAAAAACACAGCATTTAAAAAGCACTGCACTAAAGCTACCAAGAGATTCCTCTGGCAACAATACAAGCCAGTGCTACACTGAAACCACCGAAATAGTAATTAAAACCCAGGATCAGCGTCCCTTCAACAAATCCATTATCAGTATTCCTTTCTCTTCCTCCACCCACACAGACAGAAGTGCTGCCTGTTATCTTCTCTCCTTTGCCAGAGGCTGAGTAGGAGGAATGGATGTCTAGGAAGGCATCTGGGCTGTCGCAGCTTTCCACTAACTCGTGACGAGCGTGCGAAGGAAGGCAGCGTTTGTGCTCCAGCCAGCCTGCCCACGATACCTGCCGCCCCGGGGATGGCGGAGGGGCTGCGAGCCTCACACACAGCGCCGGGGGAGGCAGCGCCGGCCCGCGGGACCCTCGGGCTCCTCCACCGGCAGGGTCCCGCGGCCCGTCCCCAGGGCAGCGCCGCGACCAGGTGCCGGGGCACCTGGGGACCGCGGGTGTGCATCGAATAACACACGGGCACCTGCAGCCAGAGGAGGAAGGGAGCGGGGCGTCGCGCCCATACAAATGCAGGCGCATATGTATCTATACATCCACAAACACATGAATACATGCACACAGTGAGGCACCTACCGAGAGAAGCAGAGCGGCGCGACCATATGGGCACACGGCGGACAGGGCGCCCGGCTTCTCCTCCCTCCCCCGTGCCCACACGGGAACGTTCAACAGGATACCTCTATCTCTATCAGAGATACACACCGATAATTCTATGCAGACAACCCCGAGCGGCCCCGCCCTGCCCGCACTCACCGCCGGCTCCTCCGCCACCGGCGAGCGACCCGTTCCGAGCGGGCGGGGCAGGGCGGGTGGGCTGCGGGCGGCGGCCGAGGCGCGGAGCGGCCCGAGGGAGCGGCACTGCTCAGCACATCCCGAGGAGCGGAGCCGGCCGGCTCTGCTGGCACCACCCCGGCGGCAGCCCCGCAGGCGGTGAGAGGCGAGGGCGGGGGGCGGGAGGATGCGCCGCGGGAGGGAGGAGCGCAGGCTCCTGCTCCCGGTTGAGTGTGCGCCCCCCGGCCGGCCCCCTGCTATGCCCACCCTATCACGTCCTCCGTGGCGGTGAGGTGGGAGGCGTGATGAAGTGAGGGCACCTGTTTGCTGGGCGCCGATGAAGGGAGAAGTAGGGGTAGATGGCGTGTCAGGCGGCTTGGTCCCGCTGGGACACCGCACAGTCACCACTCCTTCCAAAGGCTCGAGCGCCTCATCTTAGAAGTGTAAGGAAGCTGTTGATGCCGCACAGCCCTGAGTCACTTCACCAAAGCCTTAGAAAATCTCCACCAGCTTCTAGTCCTTTTTCATTTGCTTCCTAATCTTCAGCCCTGAATGACTGCAGTTCAATGTCACTGTTCTCACAAGATTCATGATCCCAGCTCATTTTAAGCACGGGAGGTGGTGCTCTTGCAGGTGTAATTCCAGTCTTAACTCTATTCCACACACAGGAGAATTTTCATCCCAAATGAAGAGCAGTACAGCCAGACTTGCCCAACCCTTACACCTTGCCCATCCTCCACCACACAATCCATTGCAACTGCCACCTGAATCCTAAACTTAGGCAGAGAAGTCACTTTCTCCCCATTAAGGGAAACCTATCAAACTTCTCTATTTTGGTCACAGAATTGAAGCATGAAAAGCCAAGACCAGTAGGAGACAAGGCACTAGAACAGATGGACCTTCAGCTTCAGTACATCAATTCAAATCCTGCAAGACTTGCAGAAACAGCTTGGGTTTTATTGCACTCCAAAAGGAGAAACAGAACATGGCATAGATGAGATACAAGGTTGTGAGCTGCAAGGAGCATCTTGCATCCCTCATCCCTTGCAGACAGCTGATGCATCCCTGGTTTTGTTTTCATGCTGAACATGTAGTGCACGGTCTTATTCTTGTCAGATTTCTCTGTAAGTAATATTTCTGTCTTGTTTGGTAAGCTTTCTTTTGCTTCATTCTACTAGTATTTTTAATCAACCAAGCATTAGGCAAAAGATTTTACTTCTTTTTGTAAGAATGTTCAGACTAGTAATACAAATAATTTTCTCATAATTCTGCCCTCAAGAAAACCTTTAAAAAAAGCCCAGAAATTAAATTACATAAGGTACCTCACCTCGTTCATCCTGTGCAGCACATTCATAGTTAGTAGTGCAACAGCTAGAAGTGGTATTTCTATTTTCTTCCTATTTTGGGGAGAGAACAATAGGTACATTTCCAGACAGTAAATAAAATCATATTCTTTGCACATGTTAACTGGCCCAATTTATGTATCTTAGTATGTAAATTGTCTCATTAAAAACCCTTGCCAGTCATTCTCTACTACCCTGAGCAGTAAACTTAGACCCCAAAAAAGAATTAAAGTGAATCACGCACTCCTTATGTAAGTATTATCTTCCAGATTTAAAGAAGGCTTTTGTTTTTCCAGCATGAAAGTGACTATGAGTATGAAATGTTGCTTTTTATTATGCTGATATAAATCTAGATATACTTATTGTATTTAATTATGTTAGGAGAAACAGATAATCCAGTATGATAAACAACCTTGCACATTTATGGCTCTGTTTCTGAAAACGTTACAAAGAAGAGCTCAGATATTTGCATCTCCTAGGTTTTGTAAGAATTCTTTTTTTTGCTTTATGTTTATTAAAGGCAGTCATTATGTTCTGCTGTTAAACAAAGTAACAGCTTGTCCTTTAGCAAAATCATGCAGCTAGAAATAGAGAGGTAAAGGCAAGAGGGATCAGTTGCCACATCAGAAGTAAAGCTTAAAATTTCAGCTGTAGTATTCAAACTAGGCAGCTGTTAAATTCTAAATCACTGGGTAAGAGGCACAGTAAGAAAAAAAAAAACAGAGTACAAATGTTGATACAAGAAATTCTTCATTCTGAAAATGAATGGGACTTAGGTGGAAACCAGAATTAAAAATGGTAGAGAATGGGCATTGTATCTCCAAGGTAATTGCTATTTAAACCACATTGTCTACAACAGCTGGTTGGGGCTTTTTTTAGGTTGTCTCTTCAGTACTATTAGTATCACAGTAAGTTCTCCCCTGAAGCCTTTTCAGTCTGAAGAAAGGATAGTAGCAAACAGATTGCCCACTGATCACATTTAAAACAAATCTTTATTTAATGACACTGTTTACTTCACATGAGCATCTAGAGCAAAAATCAATTAAGTAGTACTAAAATCTTCTTTACTTTATCTTGCCTTGCAGGCTAACTTATTGGTTTAGTTGCTAGTGATCAAGTACGTCTACTTTATCACTATAAAAAGGACAATTGTGGACAATTGAAAAAGGCTGCAGAGTAAAATTGATCTGCATTTACTGGTTTTGGATTACTGACTCACACAGGCTCCCTGTGTTACCACAGAACTGATAGGTGATGATTCTTAGAGGAAAGGTTCCTTTGAACACCTGAAAGCTGCAGTATGAAGGGAAGCTGTCTTAGGGCTCTCTGTTCACAGTTAACATTGATTACTCCAATTCAAGGCCCTTCTACTGACTGCAGCTAATCTGAAAACGGTCTTAATTGGATAAATAGATTAACTGTGAGAAACTGTGAACACTTTATGCACATATAGTCCAGTACTTGGATTTCTTACAGAACAGTTTACTATGTGGATTGCTTTAGAGGCAAGTGGGAGTTCAGATCAGTTTCCTAGACTCTTGCATCACAATGTTTGCATTTCTATTCCCACTCAGCTCTCTCTGTGGACCATTGCTGTCTTTACTGACCATGCTGTAACTACCTGTATGCATAGCCCCTTTCTGAGAACTCAAAAATATGCTCAATTAAAAAAAAAAAAAAGGTAAGGATGACCTCATCTTTGCTTATAGGTAAGCATGAGATTTAGAAAACCATTATCTTTTTTTTTATCATGCTCATAAGTGTTATAATTTGACACTCCAGATCATGCATGGTGTTCCCATGATGTTTACCCAACTCAAAGTTAAGCACATATATTAAAACCTTCATACAATCAAGATACAACTCGTATCAGTGTTAATTTCCCAGTGGAAGAATTCAGTTTATTAATTAAAATTAATATTTGTTATCATGCAGCAGTCCCATTGCAAAGATTTCTGTTTGTGGACTGTTTTGATAGATATAACTCTAGGTGCTTATTATGGGCTGGGCTATTGGATGTCACTGCCATGCAGCCATGGCCAAGAGACGCAGGTAGAACTGATCAAAAAAGTTTTAACTGATATAGACATCTATATATTGTATTGGAATACTTGGAGGTATGTACACACCTACACACAGAGATGTATATTGTATTTGTGGGGTTCCCAGATGAAGGAAGGAATGATGCATCTGACTCCATGTTCTCAGAAGGCTAATTTGTTATTTTATGATACTATATTATATTAAAGAATACTATACTGAACTATACTAAAGAATAGAGAAAAGATACTTACAGAAGGCTAAAAAAATAACATGGAAACCTTGTGACTCTTTCCAGAGCCCCGACACAGCTTGGCCCCGATTGGCCAAGAAGTCAAAACAATTCACATGAAACCAATGAAACAATCACCAGTTATGGATGAACAATCTCCAAACACATTCCACATGAGCAAAACAGAAGAGAAGCACTGAGATAATATTGTTTTCCTTTTTCTCTGAGGCTTCCCAGCTTCCCAGGAGAAGAATCCTGGGCAAACGGATTTTTCCAGAAAAGATGACTGTGACAGATGTACATATATTTATGTCAGGAAGATTAATGTATTCTCTCATCTGGTGGATTTCAGCTCAGCTTTACTAATCTTGACACCAGACAGAAGGGTCCCACAGCTTTATACCACCTCTGTTACAGGCAGAACCTGCCAGACCTTTACCTCTTCTTCACTTGCCGTTGATGGTGAAGTTGCAGAGCCATCACAGCTTTCATAAACAGTGGTAACATTTCATTAATTAATTAACCTCTCTGGGCTAGAAATTCAGTCCTAAAGGGCACAGAAAATCTGTCTGTTGCACCTGGGACCTTAGCAAAGCTTTACTCTGAAAAGCAGCATCTTGAGTGCCAAGGAAGCCATCTGGCAGCATGTTTCTACTCAGAGACAACCAGTAGGTCAGACGAGGCTGACCTAAGGGTGCCTGGCAAAATCAGTGTTGATTATTCTTTAAGATGTTTCCCACAGAATTACAGAATAGGCAGAGTTGGAAGGGACCTCATTGAGTCCTTTTCTTAGCCCTTCACAGGAACATCCCCAAGACTCACTCCAGGTGCCTGAGAACATTATCTAAAGGCTTCTTGAACTCCATCAAGCTTGGTGCTGTGACCACTTCCCTGGGGAGCCTATTTCAATGCCAAACCCCTCTCTGGGTGATGACCCTTTTTCCTAATATCCAGCCTAAATCTTCCTGATACAGCTTCAGGCCATTCCCTCAGTCCTCTCACGGGTCACCACAGAGAAGAGATCAGTGTTTTACCCCTGCTCTTCCTATCATAACAAAGTTGTAGACTGTGATGAGGTTCCCCTCAGTCTCCTCTTCTCCAGACTGAGCAGGCCAAGTTGCATAGCACCAATAAATTGATTTTACCTGAAAGAAACAATCACCTTCCTCATGTGTGATGCAATGTGTTATCAGCACCTCATATAAATGAAAATGCTAATGCTAAAAAAGTGGAAATCACCAAACCAGAGTCAGGTCTGACACCTGTCCTGTCCCAAGTCCTGTTTGATTGAGAGGCCAGCACCAGATGTCTCCAAGGTCAAAGATAAGGCAGCATGTTCTAAAGTAGCCTGCTGCAAATGTAGGTCTCTGAGCCAGTGCAGGCACAGCCCATTAATTACCTGGATGGCAGCATTTCTCAAGGGGTGCACCAGGAAGGCAGGAGCTTTAATTAAATACTATAGTTAGTTACCAGAAAACTGTTTGAACAGGTGGAAAACCCAAACAGGAGCATACATCATTCTATCACACTGTCTTATTTCTGTAATTTCTAATGGAAAGTAGACGTTACATAAAGGAAAAGGGTTTTTCATTCAGGTATTAACCCACAGGGGAAACCTAAAGGCTTATCTGGCAACACACGATTCTCTTCTCATTTCTCAGATTCCTATGTTCTAGCTTCCCAGCCAAGTTGTCCCTTGGATATTTTTGCTTGTGCCACTCCAATCACCATAAACTCATAACACTGTTATCAGCTGCCAGCACTTTTTTTGTTACACCAGCCACTGGTCCAATTCAATTCCCATTCATGCTGACATTAAACCAGAGATTGACTCAGGGAAACCAAAAATAGCAAAGGAAATATCACTATAAGCACAGTATTATCTGTTCTGGTTTCTTTGGCTCCTTTATTTATTATATGGAATCACTTATTGGAATCCTATTCTAGTGCAATCTCCAACCCACAGGCAACCTTATTGTTGATGTTTGTATTACCACAAAACATAGAGGAACTTGTCTTGATCTAAAATTTTTAATTTTTGGCAACACTCTGGGCTATTAACATTTATCTATATGGAACACTAAACAGAGCATGGAATAACTGTGGGGAGCCATTTCAGATTTCTTCACAAGGAGATGTATACTCAGTCTTGGGCAATGTAGACAATAGGAAAAAAATTACTTTTCCTCGTAATCACGCACAAAATAAATGTACTTGCAAATTTAATTTAAATTACCATTTCAGTTACAGCCTCAAGCTCAGATCTTGGGAGAAAAAACCCTACCCTAGAAACATTTAATTTCTGTTATGCTCTCCAATTTGTTTCAATTCACAGGCAGTTTGAAGCATTCAATTTGCAGTGATGCCCAAGAGGCAGGAGAAAAAGACTCAAAACATCACTTCAGTAAGAGACAAGGCAGTTAGGAAAGGGACAAAGGGACAACTAAGCAGCAAACAGGGTGACAGTGGTCAAAATTAAAGGCCATAGTCAAACCCAAGTCAAATTTGTGTAGGTATCTCAATGAGGGGTTTGTCCAGAAAGAAATTGCAGGTTGTCAGTGAGCTAAGTAGAGATTTCTGGAGAATGACTTTTCATCTGTGAAGATTTCCTTTTGTGTAATGAAATACAGATGTAGAATTTATGCAGAATCAGTGTCTCAGAAATTTACTTTCTTCTCATGCTACCAATCTACAGGAAATATTCAAAATATTTAATAAGTTAAATTCTTTCCCTCTATCAATATATTTTGGCATTCAATTCACTCATACCTACTGATGAATGCCCCACTGGGCTTGATCTTTTATAGCCATGATCAGACAATTTTCTTGCCTCAAAGGGGCTTATTATCTGGGTTTCATGACAAGACTCCGACTGGGGAATAAAGCACAGATGAAGAATTTCAGAAGTAGTGAGAATGAAACACGTGAACCATTCACAGTAACCCATGATCACAGATCACTGCCTTTCTAGCTACTAACTGCCCTGTGAAATGAGAATTTGACTTTTCTGTAGCAGTAAATTCTTTGTACCAGTGGTACATACTCATCAATAATATCTTCTGCTGGCATCCTCATAACCATGTTACCAGGTGCTTATGAAGTTTCCTCCAAAAGTTAAACTCTTTCAGAACTACTTGAAATGGGCATAAATCAGAATTTCCTCTTGTTATCCATGACTCAAATGCAAATTTCATTATTCTATGACTAATCAGAACGCTCTGGTGAAGAAAGGCTTTGCCAATCATCAGCAAAGTTGAGTTTCAATTTGAAATATGTCTCATTACATGCATTTGAACTGAACATTCAATTTCCTAAATGAACTTAAATGTTCTTCACTTAAAATCATTGTGCTGAACACCTTAAAGAAATGTTGTGTATTATATATTCATTTAGTGATTTTAAAAGATTGTGTTTCAGTCACTGCTACTTCTGTCTGTTGTAAGTAATATAGCATTTACACTGCAGGGGTCATCTGTGCTGCAAAGTACTAGCAGCATGAATGAGAAAATGAGACTTTGACATTTCATTAAGCCATCTCAGTCTGAGAACAGCCTTTTCAGTCTCTAACATTTTTCATAAGTCAGCTCTGTTGCTCCCATCCAGTATCTTTTCATCACAATGTTACATTTTTGCAGTTTTGACACATCTAGTGTGTAGTCACCGAAAACAACCCTCTCCTATTTCTTACTTCAGTGATCTCCATTTGACTTTACCTGTCTGATTTGGGCTACCATTTAGACCAGCTCTGTGGAAGACTGATTCCTCACAGGCACCACAGAAGTAACTTTGTATATAGATGCTGAGTCAGCCAAATCCACAAGAGGCAGATCTATCTTGTCCTTGTCTCAAAAGATCAAACATTCAAACAGCTAGGTATTTATAAAATAAACCAAATTTTCTAGTGAAGTCAGCTTAGATCGGACCAACTAGTTAGCCCAACTGAAAATAAAAATATTTATACCTGACTTTGTCCCACATTGCCATGTTCTGGCAGCAGCTTTTGCTTCCAGACCAGCTCATCATTTTTCTGAGTTGCAGCAAGCAAGCCCTGCATGTTCTCCTTTGGTCCTGGGAAAAGTTCTTCAGCCCCACCTGAGGTTAGGGAGCTGCTCACTGCTCTTCAGTGCCATTTCACAAGCTCTGTGAGCTGTAGGCTTTGGCTGCAGGTGGTGCTGTGTGGCCCTGCCATAGAACCTTCCCTCCCTTACCACTCCACCAAAGAGATTACAACCTCTTTCTGCCTCCTAGGAAGTCTTCCTGATCCAGTCTTCTTAGGCCATTTCTCATCAACTACGAAAGCATTCCCACCCTCTTAAACTACCCTGAGCAGCACATTCATAGTTAGTAGTGCAAACATTTGTTCATTTAAATGTCACACCCTGTTCAGACAGAGCTTTGTTGCAGAGACACAGCTGTGTCTGGAGATACTACATACCTTGTAAATCTGGAGATACTACATACCTCAGATATTGAGCTGAAATCCCATGCTGAAGGTGGTCATGGTCCAAGCATGTAGAAAGTAAATGACGTTTTAGCATTGAGCATTGACCCAAGTGCTAGTGGCACAGTCTGTTTGAGACTTTTTTCATCTGCTGTTGAGAATACAGATTTCAGACAGACAACCTACATTTGACAGAGGGAGAAAACTGTAAGCACCAGAGCTGCTTGAAAGAAGCAAGGAATGCATTTAGTATTCATTGTAGAAACAGCAGAATTGTGTTAATCAATAGATCAGCAGGATCCAGTTGCAGTATTCCTTTGCAACTGTAAGGAGAGAGAAATTTATTTCTTGCAATAAAACCCTATCTGTGTATGTCTACAAAGACAGGCTTATTCTTTCTAGCTGAGAATATGGTAAGGATCAAATGTGTTTCTCCCAACAACATGTCTGCATAGGCACATGTAGGAAGACCTCAGTCTGCTGAAGTGAGATTGTTCTGGGAGGGTGTAATAGCATAACTCAGCTCTGCTGAGAATCTCAGTGTGATGTACAGCTCCCAGTCCAAGTACTGCACGGAAACAAAAGGGCCCTCTCTAGCCAAGGGTATGCTGCCTTAGCAGCATGTGTTGCTGCAGCTTCTATAAAAATCTTAGTGACTCTCATTTATAGAGTAGATCAATACTTCAGCTTGCATGCTTCCTGCATGTTTAGTCTTGCCAAGCTTTGCCTTGTTCTGTGTTTTAAGTTTGGTGATCATCTTATCACTGTGCAGCCACTCACTCACTCCCCCACAGTGGGATGGGGGAAGAATCGGAAGGGTAAAAGTACAAAAATGTGTGGGTTGGGATAAAGACACTTTAATAGGTATAGGAAAAGCTGCACAAACAAGCAAAACACACTAAAGAATTAATTCACTAGCTCCCATATACAAGCAGGTGTTCAGACATTTTTTAGGAAAGCAGGGAACCCATCACATGTTATGGGTACTTGGAAGGTGAAATACCATAATTAGGAATGTACCCCCTTCCTTCTTCTTTGCCAAGATTTTATTGCAGAACATGGCACCATATGGTATGGAATACCCTTTGGGTCTGTTATGTTCAGCTGTCCCAGTGTGTCCCCTCCCAACTCCTCATGCAGCCCCAGCCTTTTTGGGGTGTGTGAGGAGCAGAGAAGGCCTTGATGCTGTGTAAGAGCTGCTCAGCAATAACTAAAACATCCCTCTGTAATCAACCCTGTTTCCAGCACAAATCCAAAACCTATCTTTATACAATCTACTATGAAGAAATTTAACTTTATCCCAGACAAACCAGTACACCTACTTTTGGTTGAATAGGCTTTCAGTGTGGTTTGCAATCTTCCAGGCTTTCTTCCAAACATGCAAGCAGCCATTAACATTAGAAGCTCAACTCTACATCTGTTTCTCTGAGATGCTCTGCTGTGTCACTAGCTCCCCTATCCTGTTTTGCTTTGTGAGTTACAACTTTGTCTCTCTCTCTCTCTCTTTTAGACTCACATAGGGGAGCATGAAGAGCATGTCATTATGTTGTGGTTGAAGAAGAGGTTCAGTAACTCAAGCAGATTCATCAAGTGTTTCCTCCAAAGGATGAACACATCTCTGTATTTGACCTTTTCCTATATTCTTTCCAGTTTTTAGATACTGAACTCTCTAGGCAGCCAGGATGTGTTGACTTCAGTGAGAATTAGTCTTTGATGAAAATTTCTGCCTGTTCCTTCTTCTGTTACCTTAACAACCAGTATATGTGCCTCTCGAGTTACATCTTCATCTGAAGTGCCTCCCTCTTCCACATACATTTCTACTCTGAATATTCACTGAAAAATTATGCTGGAAATCAAATATTACACAGAATTAGTATATTCCTGTGTCCTGGTTTTCCCACAGTAATTGAAATTGTCAGATAGCAAGCAACTCTCCTGCCAAATTGTGTGGGTTTTTCTTTTTAAATGTACCCCAGTCAAAAAGGATAACTTCTTGTTTAATCTGTTGAACACCTAAGCAGAACTAATAAGAAGTACTCAATTTCCTCCTAAGAAAAGATTCTGTCACATTCTACATTAACATCGTGCTAGTTTTCAGTGGTGGACTGCAGATTTTTTTTAATTTTTTTAGAATTCAACTCTTCAAAATTCAGTTAAAGCAACAAGATTCGCAATGATTATACATGTAAAAGTCTCACCAAAGTCCACAGTATACTTCAATAGGATACATCCTTAAGGCTTAAAAATTTTTATGTTCCAATATTTTTTTATGGTGATTTGCCTGTATGAAATAATTTCTCTGTATGGGAACACTGGTAGTTCAGACTTCTCAATTCAATGGTGTATATCAGCAAGTTCTTAAATTTGAAGTATGCACAGCAGCAAGCCAGACTTCACACATGTTTAATGCTCAATTTGTAGACAAGAGTCCTGACATTACTGATCATACTTTATCATACTTTATATATTTTCTATAAATACTGTCTCTAGGACTTTTAAATTTTTGTAATACTAATTTTTCCTTAAAGTCTATCATAAATGCACTTTGATGATGTAACTTGTGTTATGGATGTTAGATTTTCGTCCTTCAGTATCATGTGCACATACTCTGTGCTAGTAATCCTTTTCTGAAAAATAAGTCCCCAAGTCATCACACTAAAATGTCTTGCTATGAGATTACTTTTAAAAGTTGTGCTTCAAACTTGTTAAGGTTTCAATCAAAGAAAGGACTTAACCTTTTCTGAAGTACAAGTTCAAACACACTCTATCAAGTAAAAAAAATAATAGACTTACAATCCAATTGAAATATGTTTAAAGGTTTAAGGGGGGGGGGGGGGTAAAACCAACCCAACCAAACCCCAAAACATTTTCTGTGATGGTTTTTTTTCTTTTTTTGAAAATTTCTTCTCTACACCTATAAGAGAGTAGATTGGGATTTTTGTCTTCAATGTCATTTCCATGAATTTGTATGGAGGTTGCATTTTTGGCAGGAAGTGTGCCTTAAGATTGCATAGTTCAGGTATATACCTGACCCCTTTCTGCTTTTTGAGTTGAACTCTTTAAATGTTTCTGAGCATCTTGCAAGAAAAACACGGATTACAAAAACAAATGTCATTAACCTCTTCCTGTATTGCTGAATACAACAAACTCCTCCTCTTTGTTGCCTGTGCTTCATGCTTTGGTGTAAGGACACCTCAGCTAGGCTGCTGGCTGTGTTACCTTCTTAGAGAGACACCCCCTAATTCCTTTGAGGTATTTCCCTCGTGTTTTCCTGCCTGCATTTTTCGTTTCTCTGTTGGTTCTTTACCTCAGGAATGCCTGACTCATCTCTGTAAGGCTGGAAGTGTGCTCCAGTGTGGCTCACACCTTGCAGAGTCCCTGGCAGAGGGGTGCCACTGGTACCCTGTCCCTCTAACCTTTGCGTATCAACCAGGGACAGCCCTGACATTGTTGTGTGCCACGTCTGTCACTCCCCTAGCACACATAGTTTAAAGCTCTGCCAAATCCTGCTAGTTCCTGAGCAAAGACTGTCCTCTCTTGCTGAGAAAGGTGACTCCCATCTGATGCCAGCATGCCTGGTGCTGTGCAGGCCATTCCACTGTCAAAACCCCCAAAATATTGACCAGCCATGGAGCCATGTATTAACATACTCAGCCCATCTGTTTCTTCCAGCGTTGCTGCCTTCAACCAGAAATCCGGAAGAGAATATAACTTGTGCAACTTGTTCCTTTCCAAATGTCCCAAGGCCCTGAAGTCTTGTTTTGATGGCACTTGGACTTGCCATTTCATTGTCCCCTGTGTAGGAGATCAGTATTGGGGTACTCTGAGGGCTGCACTGGCTAGGAAGTTTCTTGGTGTCATCCTTGACTCAGGTCCCAAGGAGGCAGCAGATGCTCCCATGGGTTGGGCCAGGTTGGCTTTTTGGGCCCTCTTAGAAAGGAAATCCCCCACAACTTCATCTTTCTTTCTCTTTTTTTTTTCTTTTTTTCCCCCATCTTTCTTCCTCTTGGAAGTGGGTGTAATACAGGGGGTTGACCTTTCTGACTGTAACCTTTCTGATTTGTGGAACTGGGGCTTCATCCTCTTCATCCTTTGGCTGGCCTCGCAGGTACAGAACCTCATAGCTAGTCTCATAGCAGAGGGTGAGTTCAAAATTCCCTTGAGAACATACCAGTAGTACAGAGCAACTTGTACTTCTGAGATTGCCCCTACTTCTTCTCTTTGAGTAAACAGACTGTTCATTGCTCTCTTACCAACATAAAGTCACAATGGTGGAAAAACCCATGGAAATAGAACCTGGTCAACCCAGAAAAGAGGGTCCCTAGTCACCTCCCAGCCTCTCCACCACTTTTCTGGAGGCCCTGAGAAAGAGATCCAGCACTCAGGGTGGGGAGCCATGGTTCTCTGCCACCCCACACTCGATCTGGACAAGACTGAGGTTGAATGCTGATGCACACTAAAGGGAGCATACACAGATTCTGTCTATTAAATAGATTTATTACATGCTTGCCACTGTGGGTTAACATGTCAACATCATGATGCACCTTGAGTCAGGTGTTCCCATATTCTTCTATGTACCCTACAATGCCTTGCTTAGTGGCTTTAGGAAGGCTTTAGGCTGCTACTCTAAATATACATATTTTCTTGCACAGTAACTGCCACCATTCCAAACTAAAGCTATGTCTTCCACCCCCCTGACTCAGAAATTTATCAGTTAGGGCTGTTTGAAACTCAGTGAATGTAGCTGGCAGTGACGAAAAAAACCTGGAAACGTGTAGAAATGGAAACTGGGGCTCATAAAGAAAATTTTATTACTGCAGAAGGTAAGCACAGCTTGCATGCAAACATAAGCACTCATCTTAGGCCCCAGCCCACCACATGACAGGAAAATGTGTTGCTCAGTTCAAGCAGTTTGAAAAGCGAGGAATAAGCCATCAATCATTTCATTTTACTGCGCCTCATAAATTTGTGAAGTCTGTATTTCCCAGCAAACCATATAACCCGTTTTATGGAACCATGAAGCTGCACAGGAAGCCAGGCACAGCCTGGCCTGCCCCATTCTATTACATTTTCTTTGTCTTCTCACCAGAATTGCCTGTCATTGACAGTGAGCCTTTTCACAGAAATTAATCCAATGAAACTCCCCCTCCAGTTATTGGAAACATCCCTGGTTAATGGCCCAGGTTACTGGCAAGGCTTGTCCTGGACTGCAGCACACACTGATGGGTTTTCCTCTGCCACTTCCAGTCTGCTGCTTACAGTTCAGATTCTGCTCTGCAGTTTGATGCATCCATATTAAAGATTAAATTGCCTGAATCCTCCACCATTATATTCCAAATCCATGAGCAAAAAGGGGAACACACCTTATACGCAAAACCAACAACTTATTTTTTGTTTAATGAAACTCTAAGCCATGGACTGAAATAATTGTTTTTTGGTGCAGTTACAATGATACTTACACAGTTCAAATGAAATACAGTTTAAAATTACATCTACACAGACTTCCTAAAACCTATCCCTTTTCTCTGTTATTGTGCTCACCCTTACACTGCCCCTCTGGGTATGAAGGCTGATACCTTCAGGCCATGGGCAGGGAGTTACAGCACAGTCAGCATCTCCTCCCTGGGAGAAAGGGGATATGGATTCTCCCTTCCCAAATCAGGAGCAGTGGTTGAGATCAATATTATATTTGGTAAGAGCATCTACGCTCTGCTCTTTTTCCTTTGGTCTGTGATACCATGCTACCCCTTCATTTGTTAGCTTAGCATGTTTTATATACTAATTCTTTGCTCTCTTCCCACTAGAACTGGTTCTAGGCAATTCTAGTAGGAAGAGAGAAAAGAATTAGTATATAACATATGTAGGCTGCTTTCCTTTGATAACCTATTTGTATCTTCTTTCTAGCAATTGACCAGTGCTAAGTCATGGGTTTGCTGATATGGTCCTTTCCCTGTGCTTTAAAGATCCTGCCAAAAATGGCAGGTTGAGAAGGAAGAAATCATGCTTATATACTTGTTACAAAGTTTTACAGCTCTTGCAATTGAAATAATTTGCTGGTGGCCATTACTGCCTGCTCTGACCTCCTCTGACACTGTCTTAACCTTCAGTTTTCCTCTTGCTGGTACAGGTAAGAAATCCTTCAAACACCTTTGCAACCCAAGCTCTTATTTGGCACTTACTGTGTCATGGCTGCTAGACATGAGCACACATGAGTATATTTAGATTTATTACTTGCTCTCAAAGCTCTTTATTTTCTAAATGAAGCCACTTCAGGCTCCAGTCCAACTCTAAACTCCCAGCTGTGGCAACCATTGCATCACACATTACTCAACCCTCCTTCACTTTTTTGTTCCAAGGGAAAAATTAGTCACTACAAATAATCTACACTTGCTCAAATAGAAGATTACACACAGAAGTTCATGTTGCCTTCCCTTTGTTTTTCTCCCAGGGCATGTCAAGGCTGCTAACTAATTTTCTAGGAATAGAATTAATCATGTGAGCCAGAGAAAACTCTCTCAAATTTATTTTCTGTATGATGGAAAAAGCTTCTTTGTAAATAGCAGAGGGCTCATTCCTAGAGCTTGGAGCAACATTCTTCTGTTGCATAGTCAGAGGATTTTGAGGAGCCTTTAATGTAGATTTGTTTTGCCTATTATCAAGTTTTCCTGGAAAACAAAATATAGCTTTATATAGTAGCAATCTACACAGTAGCTGAATGTGAGGTATTAAGTCTGGGTGAAAAGGATAATTTTGAAATACTTGTGGTAAAGGCTACATTGAAGAGTAAATTTGAGCTGGTTTGGAATCTCTTTTCTGACAAATCCTTGACTTCTCCCATGATTATACACCATTTTCTGGCTGGAAAATTAAACACATCATCACTGGTCAATCTGGAGATAATTTGCCCTACCTTCAAATGAGATGCCATTTAGGACCATAAATCCCCAAGTATCTCTTTAAGTAGGATAAAAGGGAGAACAACGTGATAAAGCAATTCTGTTAGAGAAACTGAGCAGGTTAAATCAGTGTTGGAAATTGGCTCCAGCCAGTCATTGCAAATGACTGGTAATTCTCTTGTATAGACATTCCACATCCTTAGTTCTTCTACCAAACTTATTCATATGTAAACCCACTTGCAAATCCGAGACAAAACTGTCTGCCCCCAGACTGCTCCAGTCTTTGGAGAGATACTTGACATGAACTGGTTCCATTCTGTGACTTTACTTACCCCACAGTCATATCTGAGGGAAATAAGACACTACCATATCCTGACACAGTATACTTCAAACACAGAGTTGCCAGGTGGGAAACACCCAAAAAAATCAAATTTCTTACCATACTGAACTAGAATACCATACTCACTACAAAAACTAGAGACTGACATTTTTATTCCTGTGCATTTCATACACTCACCCTATGAACAGCAGCAAGCTCTAGTCATGTATCCAGCCAAACCTGGACAAATTTCAAGCACAGCAGCAAAACCTAGGAGACAGAATTATGCATAAACTTAAATTTATGTACACTGAAATGTCTACAGCTGTATTATCACCTTCCCTTTTAGGTTTCTATCCCACTAAGCCTTTCCAAATGTCCCAGGCAGAGTTTGGCAGCAGGCCATAGCTCATGAGTAATGGAAGAACTTAATGGCTATCTGTGTGCTACCAGTTGCAATGCTGGGGCCTCACTGCTGGAAAAATGGGAAAAGGAATTCTGTGACAAAATGAAATTGACAAATGAAATGACAAAAATGAAATTGACCCAGAGATGTCTCAGAAGAGCAAAATGCAGAAAAACAATCATGAGCAGAAGTCCTGTAGTCTTAGGAAATCACATGCAGCTTTTTATCTTGATTGGATCCATAAAGCCTTGTTCTTAGCATAACTTACACAATGCTCATCCTCCCTAGAAAGAAGCAAATGGGTTCTCACTGTCATTTTAAGGATTTATGACTCTCACTCCAGACTGAGCTGCTTGCAGGGAGAAGACATATTTTCCCATGAAATGCATACCTACAAGAAAAGTGGTAAAAGAGTGTGATTGTAGAAAGCCAAGTCTGTATATTTGCCATGGAAACAGCAGTTTTAAGAAACAAAGTGATGGGAGGAATATCAGCTATCACTCCAGTCTGATTTCTGCAGAATGCAGTTATAACAAACTGGCTAAAAGTAGGCTGCTCCTCATGCAGCATGACAGACCCTCCAGTTTTATGAGCTGGGTGATGATGGGTCATTTCTGGCTGCTACTTTAGAAATGTCCTAGCTTTCCTTTATCATATTCAGAAAATATAAGGAATTAAGTTAAAAGAGTGAAAAAGGCTCTCACATCACTCTGGACACTAACGTCATTTTTTTGTGAGGCCAGGAGCACCCTTGATGCATATTTCATTCACACTTTTGCCTGTTTCTTTACATCCCAGCAGAGGCACACACATTATAAGGAAGGAAAGGGACTTCTTTGGACACCTCCTTGTCCAAAGCAGTTCAGGCCTATTTCTGGTGTTTTACTTTTGGAAACTTTTTGTTTCACACATACCAGGAAAAACATGAAAGCACTTCCAGGGTCTACTTCCAGGGTCTATGAAAGCTTAATTGACATTAAAAACACTTCCAGGGTCTAAGAAAGCTTGAGTGATGTAACAAACACAAATTTTACTCAGAGTTCCCTTTCCAGAGCTGTCACTACTTCTGTAGTCATCACCTCTCTGGTTTTTGCCTCTTACAAGTATTCTTCCTTTTGATGCCCTGTTCCTCTTCAGTCACTTCTCTTTCCCTTCTTTATTCCATTCTTTTTGCTACCAAAGGTGTAGTGGAAGCATCCCAGTTTCTCTTCTCATCCCTACTGATGGGAATAAAATGAAGCAACTACTTTTGCCGAGGGAGAGAGATAAACATGCTCAATGCAGTCTCTTAGCCCTAGACTCTACAAAACAAGTATGGTACATACTCCAGAAGAATTCCCAGCACCTGCCCTTAAAGAATGCCAAGGGGTTTGCCTGCTCCCAGAGTTCAGGGAAATGCTGCTTTTCCAGTCACTTACAGCACTGCTATTCAGGAGGGTTGGTCACCATGTGAAGTTGCCTTCAACTGCAGGAGAGCAGCCCAGCACAGATATGGATGTGTGCTTCCAGCAGAGGAAACTTTTGCTCCTCTGGTCTTTTGTCACAGTCCTGGCTTCCTTCTAGTTTCCACAGAATGTTATTGATGGATACACTGGGGAATGAGCTGGCATGAGAGCTTGTCAGTAGCACAGATTTGTTTTTTACAGAGTGTTGCTAATGACACTTTGTCAGCAGCAGACATGGGTGGGAAATCCACACTATCAGACAGATGAAAAGTGAATCCAGGAAGTTTCTGTCCTTCAGGCATTATTACTTAGTCCCCAGCTTGCCACATTTTCTTGAAGATAAAACCAAGCTTTTCTTAGTGTTAGTTTTAAAGCCTCTGTAGGTAACTGTTGTTTTCCTAGGTCTCTTGCTGATTTCCTGGCTCATGGGAATGGTTTGGTCTCCAGAATAGTGTGAGCATTACCTCAGCTAAACTGTGTTTTTTAGCAACATCACCTCGAGGCTGGTAAAAGAGGCTGCAGTGGTCATCAATGACCAGGGACTTCATCACACTTGGGAGGCAATGCTGTGAAAAAACAGGCTAAAGTCAGATCTCTGAAACAATAAGTTATTTCTTGTGTTCTAGGAAAAACCTAGTGTTCTTTGTTTTTTTTTGCCTATCAAGGTCAGAAGGGTAGTGCTAGGAACAGCTCACAGAGGGCTTTTTTTAAAGCAACCAGATGATTGCCCATTGCCTTTTATCTGATGTCAGCTTTGCCATAGGCATAGGCTGAAGTTAGAGCAAAGCAGACAGCAATCTCCTTCATCAGCTGCTGCTGCTCCCAAGTAAAAGAATACATAAATGTCTCTGAAGGCTAAAAACGTGCCCACAGGCAAAGGAAAAGAATATATTGGAATACACTTTAAAAACGCAGCTAGTACATGATACTTCAGCAAAAGTATAATCAAATAGAGTAGGGTATTTTGTGTGCTTAGTTTGGTGAGGAGTGATGCTGGGGATGGAACCGGACTCTCTGCCTTAGCTGGATTCTGATCACAGCTGAGCCTTTAGAAACACTCATGCTGTAACCATGCAAACTTCACATCCTGACCTTTTACTGGAAAATCCTTCTGCTGCAATGTCCTTCGTACATAAAGTAATGATTTCTCCTGTTACTACTGTTCTAAGGAAACTAGGATGCAAAGGATTTATTTTTCTGAGAGGGACACAGTGGTCTGTATTATGTAATCAGAACAAACCCACAGAATCTTACTGATTTGTTGAATCTTATTTTAGATGTAAAATTTCAACTGCCTGGATAGACATAGAGAAATATCTTTTTCTAGGTATAAAATGGCTGTAATTTGTAAAATGTGGCCACCTTAAGTCTGATTACATATTTTGTAATGCATACTTTTAATTAATGCTAATCAGCCATAGACATTGGATATGAGCTCTTAAGTAAAATAAACTAAAACTAAAACCAAGCCAAACAATAAGTATGGGTATTGCTCAGCAGCCTTCAGTATACTTCTGGACCTTACAGAGGAAACATTATGACAAGAAAAGATAGTTTTTCTTTTGATATAGAGGTATTTAAAGCTCTTCATAACTCTTCATAACCTGATAAGAATTTTCTGAATCATTGCAGACTGACTGCAGAAGTGATTTCTTCTTCCTTATCCTGAGGTACCTATTTTCCTGTCTTAAGTGCTGCCCTGTGCATCTGTATATGAGAGAGGAAAGTAAAGTGGCTTTTTCACTGGACCATTCAGCTGGTACCAAGAGGCACTGCAGGAAATGTGAGAATTTATGTCAAATACAAGTGTGTTTGATCTGGAGCAAGGGAAAGCAAAATTCTCCCAGCAGTAAGCACACTAGTGGAATAAAGAGCTATTCAATAACATCTTTCTCACTGGTTTTGGCTGGGGTAGACATAAAATTCTTCCCAGTGGCTGGTGTGTGGCTGTGTTTTGGATTTGTGGTGAAGGCAGGGCTGATCATATTGAGATGTTTGTGTTATTGCTGAGCAGGGCTTGCACAGAGCTAAGGCCTTTTCTGCTTTTTGTGCTGTCACATTGGCAGGGAATTTTGGGGTGTGTGGGAGGTTGGGAGGAGCCACAGCTGGGACAGTTGACCCCAAAATGACCAAAAGGCTATTCCACACCATGTGGCATTATGCTCAGTGTATTAAGGGTGGGGAAGAAGGAGGAAGGAGAGGGGATGTTTGGAGCGATGGTGTTTGTCTTCCCAAGTAATCATTACATGTGACAGGGCCCTGCTCTCTGGAGATGGCTGAATACCTGCCTGCCCATGGGAAGCACTGAATCAATTCCTTGTTCTGCTTTGCTTGCTTGTGTGGCTTTTGCTTTTCCTAGTGAACTGTCTGTGTCTCAACACATGAGTTTTCAACCTCTTGCCTTTCTGATTTCTTCCTGATCCTACCGGTGAAGAACTGAGTAATCTGCATGGGGTTTGATTGCTGGCTGGGGTTAAACCACAACCCTGGCATGGACACTCTCATTTTTTACCATATTGCTTGTGACCCCATGTTCTGAACAGAGAGCCCACTGAATGAGCAGTGTTTTACAGGTGTTGTAGCTGCCAGCAGAGGTAGAGGAGACAGATGATGTGGCTGTGCAGTCCTTGGCCTGAAAAGTTCTGGGATAACTAATCCGTATGGATTCAGACTACTCTGCCTAAGACTGGGAATAGGTTTTCTACTGGTGAAGCCTGAAGAATGAGGATGACAGACTGTGGTTGTGTAGCCATGGTGATCTTATTGAAGTTGTTAAATAATCTGGAGGATCAACAGTAACTCTGCCAAGGTGGCTATGCACTCTGGTAACTCAGGGGAGAGCAAACCTGATGCTCTCCTCACAGTGCTTGGGGAGAGGTGAAAGTTCCTGAAGATGGCTCAGGTTATACAATGAGATATTCAGGGACTTGTCTGAAGTCACAGTGTTGAGTGTGTGCCAGTAACAAATGTAAAATATAAAAGTGTTTCTAAAATCACCCTCTTTGGTCAGCTCACTCAAACATAAGTAACTCACCTGGTCTGAAGAACCATAGCTGTGACCCTGAAAATAAATTGTGTTCTTCTGCAGCACAGAACAGGGATAACTCTTCTGTTAGCAGAAGGGTACTGCTATTTTATGTAATGTAGCCTGGTGACTTATATGTGACAACCCCAGGAGTGCGTTTGCATCTTCACCATTCATTTCCACCTCCCAGAAAACTGCTTCCTTTACCATCTTTTGCTCTCACAGGAGATGAGAGGCTCTCAACAACTCTTGCTGAATGTGCCAATACCTGTAGAGTTAAAACTCATGGAGTGAAAGAATATGTGTTCAGCAGCACATATGAGTGTAGACTCTGATATGGACACTTAATATGGATTGGAATATTGAGATCCAGCTTCTGGTCCAAGCTCAATTTTTAAAATTTCAAAGAAAAGCCTATGAGGCCAGCCCAACATGCAGGGATTTCAGTAACATGAATACACAACTAATACAAAAAATGTGGCACCTATGGATTTACGCTTACGGGAGTGGGCAGCATGTTGCGTGGTAGTTTTCAGGATAATTTTGAATCTAGTCCTGAGTTTCACCAAATGCATCCAAGTGCTGATCTTTTCCTGGGTTCAGTTTACATCAAGACAAGCAGCACTTGGATGTGAACTAATGCTGAAATAAGACTTATAATGAGCTTGGGATTCAGATCCAGCATACAACAGTCTGAAAAGGGATATTATGAGTTTCTTACAGTGCCAAGATTGTTTTGCTAAATAAAACCAGCCTTCAAACAATTTTATATTTTCATCTAAAGCCCAGGCATATGCTAATTAAGTAATATAACCAATAGATTTTCATTTTGGAATATTCAGACAGGGAAATAAATGCTGCTGTAGTGAAATCTACCAACCACCAAAAGCCAGACTCTTCTGCATTACTTTTTTCTGCACCAGTGAAAATCTGCAGTCATTTCTCTGAATTTAGAGGCAGAATTAACACTTGCAATGGAGTGACACAAAGCAGAATCCAAGCTTTCTTGCTATTAGGCACTCTTATTGCATAAATAAATACAGTATGTAGCTGCTGTATTTTTTTTAATTAAAATCAGCTTGCATTTAAGTTGCAAATACAGGCAACACTTATTTACCATTCCTTTTTTCTCGGAATTTCTAAAAATATGGAATGCTAAATGTTAATTCAGGCAATTGTACTACTTCAAAATCTCAAATATAATGCTCAAAAAGCTAAGCACTCACATGAAATTGCTCGTGTTAGTCTTTAAATTAAATTGCTCATTGGATTGTCTCTTGTGTCCTACATTCAAAGGTCATGTACAGATTTCACTATGAGAAAGAAAAAAGAGAGTGGAAATAGTTTCCAAAAGAAGGCACAACTGCATATCTTTTCTAGTATGTTGTATCATAAAATTGCATCTGGTTTACTTACACAGGAGAAGCCCGTGCTTTCCAAGACAATAAACCAGAAAAATGTACCATAAGAGAGGGAAATCCCAACCCTTTAGTACACCTAAGCTTTTTCACCTGGAAACTGAAAGCAAGACACTGTTATCCAAATCTTCTAAACAGGAAAAAACCATCACAGAGATTTATTTGACTGCAACAAAAGCTGGTGGTTTATTCCCAGCTTGGTTTGGTGGTTTGGTGTTTTGCTCTTGGGTTTATTGGTTTGGGATTGGAGTTTTTTCAAAAGTATTTTCTGAAAAAATATGCAAGGAATTTACCAGCTTTTCCACTGTGTCCCTGTTAGTCATTAGATTTCCATGGAACGGGGATTTTCCATCTGATTTTGAGAAAAGGTGATCCTCAAATGACATGAAGCATACTCAAAATATGCTCTTCTGTTTGCAGGTGTGTAAGCTTGCTTTCAGGGATGTCTTGTCCATAGACCTTAGTGCAGCACTTGTGTCAGTGGCCAGAGGCTTTTTGAACTGATGTGCAATGGCCTCTCAGATCTATATGGTTCCTGACAGGTCTATTCTGTTGCTGCTTTGTACTCACTTTAAAATTTCATGTTGTATTTCTCTATGCAATTTCTACAGCAATTACCTTTTCTCTGTCTTTTCCTTCAGAAAGAAACTAAGCTGAACTCTCTCTTACTCTCAGAGTGCTGGAGAATGGCAGAAGAGGAGGAAAGCTTTCATCTCCTCTTTCCTGGCTGCAGTGCTCAACCTTGCAGCTACTAAGCATAATTTCATAGAGTGATATAGACTGGAAAGGACATCCAAAGGTCATCTGGTCCAAAACCCAACTCTAAGCAGGGCTGAGATTATATTGCTCAGGGTCTTGTCTTTGAGTTTTGAGTCAGGTTTTGAATATCTCCAGGCATGGACATCAGTGGTGGGTTCAGTACTCATCCTTATGTCTGCACTTTTAGCAGCAGTGTGCTTAAATGTTCAGAGAAAAAAGAGAAGACACAGCAAATGTTCAGCTTTTTGTAGCACACCAGTTTTGTCAACTCTTTTTCCAATAACAAGGTCATAAGTTTGAGCCATCCAAATGGCACATGTGATAAGTCACTTGTCTGTGCATGAACATGTGAAAGGAAAAATAGCTGACAATTTCAGGTTTTATCCGTCAGGATTACTTCACAGTACATATTTTTCCACATTTCTATCACACCATTAATCTTTATCCTGTGCCTTCTGCATACTTCTTTTTTTCCTCCCACATTGGCTGCCAGGGTCCTGCTCTCCAAGAGGTCACAGGTTGCAGAGGGATCCACAGAAACAGGAAACCAGGCTTCCTCAGTCAGTTTTGAAACACCAAAACCTGTTTCCTTTCTACAGAAATAAAGCCTGTCAGGGCATCCTCTGGCTAGGCTCACTATCTGAGCAGCAGCCCAGGAGGAGAGAGAAGCTACAGGATTTCTTGTTTAGGAAATAAATGTGAGATAACTTGTAGAATTTACAAACCATCAGAATGAGAGAGATCATTTTCTTGCTGCTCCTGTTGCACTTACAGAGGGGCAGCACTGGATTCAGCACTCTAGGAAAGCTCTGGACCACAGGACAAGGCGATGAAACCCAGAAAAGTCACTCGGACTCGACTCCATCTCTGACCCCAATTAGGGGGTCACCCCAGTCTGAAATTCAAGCTGACAAAGCAAGAGCCTCACAGGGACCTCCTTTTGCATCTGCAGGCGAGACACTGGGAATGACAGCAGTGAAGAAAACTTCCAGTCCTACAATGTCTACCCCTGCAAGTCAGTCAAATGGACACAGTGATGGTGACTCCAGCAGAGACAAGATGGGGAGCTCATCTCCCAGCAAAGGGACCCTACAAAGCACTGCTGGAGAGATCCCTCTGCTTCAAGGGGTTACTGCAAGCCTGGATACAGCTGCAGGGAACAGACCTGTCAACCAGTCCTCTCGCAGCACTGGTATCGCCAGGAGCCAGCAGGATGCCAACTCCAAAGCATCCGGCTTTGAATCTACCAGGGGAAAGTAAGCTACATATTTTTTCCTTGTCTCCTATGTACTACTTATTTTCCTGTTTCCAGTGGCATAATTGGCAAAAGTCCTAGCAATTTCAGTAAAATTATTTTTTGACCTTAAAAAAGAGCATCTAAAACAAGCAAGGGACCAAACTGGCAGCATTTACTCAGGCAAAACCATTGTAACATTTCTAACAGAGTAAATGCTGCAATGTTTTATTCCTTAGGGTAGTTCTCAAAATCAACAGGGAAGTCATTATCATATATGGGTAGGAAAGGACTACAATAGATGGCTGTTTTATGCACAGTAAACTGCTGTTGATTTTTTTTTCTTCTTTCTTTTCTTGTGGATAAAAGAAATTGCAAATGCACTATTTCATTTTGAATCTATTAAAAAATATTGTGTTTGTAAACTTCTCCGCTAAATTGAAAATACAAACAATTAAATGTACAAAATGCATCAATGTCTGACAATTTGAAACATCCTATTCTGTGATAAAAGACTTATGAAAAGTGATGTTGTAGATGAATGTGCTTTCAGAGCTCTATAACTTAATACACAATAGATGTGCATAATAGAGTATATCAAAACCTTCTGTCTAGTTTTATAGTTCTGGAGCATGCAATTCTTTTCTTTGTTCCCCAATGTCTTCAGTTCTCAATGGGGATATTAACATTGACTTTGTAGATATTGCAAGTTTCCCTTAATTGCTGATATATAATCAGATACTGGTAGAAAATGAAAGTTGCAAAGGATTGGTTATTTTCCATAGTATTCATGGAGAGTGAGCTTTCAGAATATAGATTTCTTCTTTTGATACTACTTTCCCGTGTGGTAGCATCCTTCATGGAAAGGAGAATAAATCATTACTCCTACAATTTTATTGCTGCATGTGGCTGGGAGTTAATGTACCTTCAAGTGAAAGAAAAGATTCCCATTCACCTGAGCATGTTTTGGATGGTGTGTAAGTGAAACAATGCATAAGGACCCAAAGGAAAGGAGTCCTTTGCTTGGAAGACAGAGCCCAGTAAAGGAGCTCTGTTTCCCAGACAGCTTTCCTAGCATACTCCTTAAGTTCTAAAAGTCATATGTTACCACCTTACCCCAGTGTTTGGCAGAATGTCTGAGTTCACCTGAGTTAATTAGAGTCTCTTTTTACATTAGTGCTGATAGCTACATCTCCACTGAAATAAATCCTAATGCATGCTAACCTTGGTCTTTGGCTTTCACAGCTTTCTTCAAGAACAGTATTCCAGTTAAATCAATCTTCAGCAAAACTCTGTTATCAGCAGATTTCTACCTTTTACTTGAGATATAAATACAAGTAGCAAAAAATAAATCTCTGGTGAAGATGGTCACGTATTTTATTTATTATAATCACACATGATTGCAGCTGCAGAGAGGCAAAAGAAGCAAATCTTGTATTTGCCAGCACCTAATTTCATGAGTGGTCAAGGAGCAACCTGCTGTGCAACATGCATTTTGGAGTTCACTGATCCAGTTAGCAATAAAGCCAAGATTGCATATCACATTTACAGGAATGTGTAGCAGCATGAAACCCCAGCATAAAACTGAATGCTGAATCTCCACTTTCTTGCTCAAGCTGCTGAGCTACATAGCCTCTCCCTCTCTAGCAAATATCTACAGTTTTAGGTGTGGCTCAGTCCTTTTCAGAATAAGATTCCTGTGCTACAAGGCTTGTCTTCCCACTGTATATGAGTGTTTTTACAATAAGATGTGGTGTTTTGAACTTCCCTTCCACTTTTGCCATGACCTGGACTGTGACTTAAGTCACTTCACTGTTTCACCTTCCTTTCCTTATGGATTAGACCTGGATGAATAATGAACTTGCTTGTGACTCATTTTTCTTTTTCAGCAAAGACATGAGAAAATGCCTAGTCTAGGGTGTTGACTGTTACCAATCACTGCTGTGAAACACGTGAAAAGCTACTGCTGAGAAAATATGCATTAGAAGACAATTTTTTTTATTTATTAAGTGCAGGTGCCATTTTCTACACCATAAATAATTAGTACCATATATTTCCCTTAAAAAAATAAATCACAAATTAAGTGAAAAAGATACTGCAAGAATTCCAATAAAGACACAGCTTTCTTCAAGGTTTTACTCATTTGAAGCCTGAGCTGAGCATGACTCAATAGCAGGTTCCACAGCTCTAAAGTGTACTGTCTCTGAGGAAATTTGGAAGAAAAAATTGCTTTTTGAACTTACTTTGAACTAAAGCACCTCCTTGGTTATAGTCTGTACTCCAACCTGAATTTTTGAGTGACCTTTGAGTAGGAGCTGCATGACTCCGTAATCCTTTATGGCAACCCATTGTGCTAACACATGTGCAGAGATGCTGATGTTAGGAGGCTCCATATTTCTAAATGGAACAACAGAGAGAAATCTGTGAGAGACAAGGAAGGAAAACAAGAAGGAAGACAAGCATAAGCATTTATTTTTAAACATTTATAATTTAGAAAATACCAATACATACACTTTGTTAGAGAATCTGCAAGACTGTCAGATTGTCCACAAGGTACAATTTGTGTCCATTGTAGAAACATAATTACCCAAATACCCCTTTCTGAAGAAGGTCGTATGCCTTAATGGCTTAATTACAAAGATAATTCCCTTGCTGTTGCTACCCTAGGTTATGTGAGGTCAGTATTATGCACCCATATCTTATCACATTCACTCTGGAAGTAGGTTAGGCTTTGAACCTCTGTCTAGCACATCCTGATGTGGTATTACAAGGGCTAAATATTTGGCATATGCTTTTCTCTAAGAAAATTAATCTCTTCCTTATTCTTTACTGGCACAGAAATGCAATTAAATCCTGTTCCTTCACATAGGAACAGTTTTATCGTTAACCTTAGAATAGGTACAGGAGAACACAATTTGTTGTTGTCTGCTCTCAAACCATTTCAGAAGAGTGTTTT
The DNA here is from genome assembly GCF_022539315.1 of Serinus canaria. Taxonomy (NCBI): domain Eukaryota; kingdom Metazoa; phylum Chordata; class Aves; order Passeriformes; family Fringillidae; genus Serinus; species Serinus canaria. Next base: position 18,676,294 of record NC_066317.1, read on the forward strand.
CTGTGGTGAGCTATCCCCCCTTCAGGCAGGGTCTGCACCCAAGCTTTCAAGAGGATAAGAAAACTTCATAGGGAGCATATCTGGAATGGCCTGAGCTGAAGAAAAATTCATTTCTTCACTCCTAGTAATGAATTTGACTTACCTTCTGAATTATGAAACTTAATGTCTTTACAAATATGCAGTTTTTTCTTTTTTTTTTTTAATTTCTACCTATCTTCAAAGTTTTATGCATACATATCAATGAATAAAGAAATAATGAAATGTAGAGTGAGAGAATTTCTCTGAAATTAAGTCATATAAATCTGAGTATCAATTTGGTGTGAAAGAAGAAAATTTATGATGCATTCTTTTAAATTGAGTTTATTTGAGATACATGTTTTTCAGCCTGTGGAGAGAGACAATTGCAGTATTTCACTGTGTAAAGAAGCTTAAACAATAGTGCTGTAATGGAGTAAGTCTCTGGCGGAGTCCTGAGACCAGCACACTCATCTTTTCATTATGAACCTGATTTTATTAATTGCTATCCAAGGCAGTTCCTGAATACATGAGACCTTCATTCAGGTTGTAATTTAGGCAGAGTATCCCCACATTGCTGAGTGGCTCTACATTATTCTTTTCTCTTATTATGTGTATGTTACACTTTTCCCAGTTCTCTTGAAGCCATTGAGGGTCTTGACAGACTTCCTTTACCATTATCTTGGGTAGTGCTGAGGTGACAGTATTTTATTACTAAGCACAGAAGGGTTTAATAGAGTCAGCACCAGGGACAGATTTGCTTAGCTGTCACATGTGATAGGAGTGCTGAAATATTTCATTCTCATGACCAGACGTGTGCATTTCTCTCTGGAAATTGCTTTTGCCTGTATCAGCTTGGTAGAAATCTAGTGTACTGGCAAATTAAAATGAATGGTTAAGATGAGCAGACAGTTCAGAAACATGAGGCATGTAGAAACCTGATTTAACTGCCTAGTTAATGCAAGGTTCACAGTCTCTTTTCATCATGTCACCTTTTAATGGAGCAGAGAGAACAATTCTTGAATCGATTTCCTAAGATTTTGCATCACTGTGCATTTACAAAAAATACAGTCACAGATGGCTTAGGTTTCTGCCTCACTGGGTATGTTCACTATGACCTGAAAGGAAGGAAGAAGCTCTTACACAGGTCTGAGGATGCCTTGGTGGCTGTGTCAGGGTGTGTTTGACAATCTTTGCCCCCAGAATGTTGTACTACAGCTATGCAGAAGATCTTTGCAGTAAGTCACTCTTGTCCAGCAGCATCTTGAATTTATTTCTGATACTTGGCTGTAAGCCCACAATCCATTTTTTTCTACACATGCTAAGCTCAGTGTTACTCCCATAGCAGTCCCAAGGACTGTTTGCAGCAGGACAGGAAACATAGCACTGGGGGGGAAAAAAAATCACTTCTTAGCCAGTTAGTTTTGACACACTCACAAAGTACTTAGCCTCCTCAGAGTCTTGTGTTTAGTTTTTCTGTGATCAGACAAGGCACCACTATACAGATGATTTCTGATTTTTTTTCAGGATGGTAAGGAATGTTTCTGTTTGTCTCATTACACTAACTATTGCATTAATGCTCATGCTTATCTTGCTCTTGTTCTTTGTTTCATTTGCCATGGGAACAGCAAGGATTAGGAAGAGACGGTTTTCCATCCCTGGAATGTCCCTTCACCCCGTGAATAGATTAGGATTACTGTACCAAACTGGACACGGTGTTAGGATTTATCTACTAGCCACTGCAAATAGTCAACTCTTCGTGGCATTTCATTTAGGTGCAACAGAAACATCTGTTCAGGTATACAGAGAAAATAGGCATTCTTACAAATCTGAATATAATTAACATTTTAGAGAACTGATACTAATTCTAGAATAGATTTGGCAAGAAGAGGACTGCAGCAAGGCGTGTCCCCGTGTGTCTTCAAAGGCATTGTCTGTGTTGCCAGATAGAGAATGCAAGTGTTGCAAATGTCAGATTTTCTGCCAAATCTGATACAGAGCATCTATTCTGTATCACGTTCTTCGTAAGCAACACCATTGGTCATGAGGAAAAGCCTGTGGAAAAAAATCACCTTGAATTTTCATGGACTTTGGCTCAGACCCTTTCTGTTCAAGATTCCTGTAAGATCAGACTGTGACAGCATAAAGATCTATATCTGTGTGAATAAGAAACTGGCAAGGCTTTTAATCATTTAATGAAGGGACAAGAAACAAGAAAAGATAAGCTGCCCAAAACAACATTATAAACAAGGACAAATTCACCCCGGAAACTTTAAGGGATCTTATTTTTTATATTTTCATTTTGTCACTTAGAAAGGTTTTTTTTATTATTGTCTGCATTTCTCAAAGTAGAGAAGCCATCACTGCCATACTGCAACCTCCTTTTCTGTAGATCACAAAAGCACTAAAAAAGCAGTGAACACCAATACTACTGAAGGTTACCTGGAAAGCACTGACAGTAGACAAGACCAGAGCTACCTTAATGAATTTTGTTCTCTGGGTCAAGTAGAAGATAGAAAATAAATTTATATTCCTGAAGTAAAAAGGAATTCAGACCTCTTTACAGACCAGTTTGTTTGCATTTTTGGGTGTGTTTTGCTCAAATCTCAAAGATTGAGATTAACGGATATCTTCTCCAAAGTCTAAATTCTACCTGGAAAAGTTTGATTGTGTTAAAGAGCTCTGAACATGGAGTGGACAATCATGTATCAAAGAGGTGATCTGATTTGCAAGAAAAGAACATTTTAAATGCTTAAAAAGATTGGTGAAGTGCTAGATAAGTGGAAATGGTGAATTAATTTTTGCAGCACGAGGGAGGACAAACAGTAAATAAAAATTCAGATGAAACAAAGGCTGTTCACAGTCCAAAGCTTCAGTACTGTAATACAAAAAAAGGAAATGAGTGATGAGAGCAGAATTTGTGCTTTGTAATAGACAGGACAAAATGTCAGGACACTGAGTCCTGAAAAAAACACATTAAACAAATCTTTGACACCTACTGCTCCAGTCAGTGTCAACAAGTCAGCTGTTTCTCAGGGATAAAAACATATCCTATAACATATTTTACTATCACTTACTATTTTATACTACATATCACATGCACGTTTTAGTTTCTTCCATTCCAGCCAGCTTGTAAAACACATTTTCCAATTTGATTTGTTTATGGTCAGTCCCTAGTGAGTACTGAATTTTTATTGCAACTGAGATTCATACATTTCAAAACAAAGGAAGCTGGGCACTGAACCTAAAGAATTAACTGTTTTTTGTTCAAGCTTATAATTTCTTTCTGAAATAGAGCTTATATTTTTGAAAGATGACCGACGTTCACTTAAAGATACAGAATTTACCATATCACAGTGAGAAGTCTCTGTGGTCACCTAGTGGAATTCAAGGGAAATTGCCAAAGCCAGTCTCCCATGCAATAGCAGAAAAGCACCTTGGGAGGGTGCTTGCTATCCTTTTAATCTGAGCGTTTACGCTGCGTCAATCAACATCATCTCTCCTCGTCCAAACTTGGCCGGTTGTTTAAAGCAACTTGAAAAGCCAGCATCTCCTGGCTCTAGATGCTTGTAGTGTCTTTATGCATCCCCTTTGCTCAGGTGTAAAGGACAATATAAAGTTAAAACTGTTGTAGAATCAAGTATTTCATTAAGTATTCTGTGAAATAGAAATAAGCTATATACAACATGAATGAGGTACAACCACTAAGCTGGGCATGAACTTTGACAACAGCTCCAGGTCTGGGTCCTTTTGTATTCCATCAGCAACACAGTAATCTCATTTTCATGAGTCTGTGATGTTCAGCTGGGATGATTGAATACCATTTCTATTAAAAGACGGGTAATCTAATTTACTCACAGACAAAAATCAGTCATTTTCAGGTACTATATGAAGGGGCCATGACTAATTTTATACCCTTTGTGGTCCGACTAGCACTGGTGCTCCTGTGGGGCGGCTTTAGGACCACTTACAAGGATCTGTGCTTACAAGCAGGCGGAAGCAATCACGTACAGGCACTGCCAGCAGTTTTTGTCAAGTTTGCTTTTTTCTCGGCAATGGACCCAGGAACATTTTACAACAGAAATGTGCCGTGGAGGGGGGACTGCAGGGACCCTAAAAAACCTGGTGTAAATGAAACTTGGCTTTTCAGAGGCATCGGGGGCCCCAGCGCCGGCACCTCCGCGGGCTGCGGCCGCCACCTGCCAGCCGTGCCCGGCACTGCCGGCCTGAGCCCGGCTGATAGCGGCTTAGGACGGGGTTTAACAGCGCAGACACGGGTTTAAGAGCTCTCGAGCGTCCCCCGAACCAGCAGGCCGGGATCCCAAAAGCCACAGAGAGGCTTAAAGGCAGCGTCTGGGTGTCGCTGATCGGCCCCTGCCCGCTGTGGGAGATTTGTTCCAGCCGCCTGGGCAGGCGCCAATTCCCTGCTCAGGACTTGGAACTGGGAATGGCCCCAAGGCCCAGAGGGCTCTGGCTGCCGAGCAGACGGGCTCTCAGCCTCCATGCTGCTCCTCCTGCCGTGCCCTGCTGCTCGGTGCGGGTGCTTCTTCACCTCTGAGGGTTCACAGCCTCCATGCTGCTCCTGCTGCCGTACCCTGCTGCTCGGTGTGGGTGCTTCCTCACCCTTGAGGGCTCACAGCCTCCATTGCCGTGCCCTGCTGCTCGGTGTGGGTGCTTCCTCACCCCTGAGGGCTCACAGCCTCCATTGCCGTGCCCTGCTGCTCGGTGTGGGTGCTTCCTCACCCCTGAGGGCTCACAGCCTCCATTGCCGTGCCCTGCTGCTCGGTGTGGGTGCTTCCTCACCCTTGAGGGTTCACAGCCTCCATTGCCGTGCCCTGCTGCTCGGTGTGGGTGCTTCCTCACCCTTGAGGGTTCACAGCCTCCATTGCCGTGCCCTGCTGCTCGGTGTGGGTGCTTCCTCACCCTTGAGGGTTCACAGCCTCCATTGCCGTGCCCTGCTGCTCGGTGTGGGTGCTTCCTCACCCCTGAGGGCTCACAGCCTCCATGCTGCTCCTCCCGCAGAGCCCTGCTCCTCGGTGCGGGTGCTTCCTCAGCCCTGAGGGTGGGAGGTCACATTTGGGTACAGCCAAAGCCCACCGAGTGCAGAGGTGGGCAGGAATAGTTTGATTTAAGCTGCAAATACCGCAGCAAATGCCACATCAAGGAGGCTGCTTCAAAGGCCTGAGGACTCTCCCACACGCTGCCACCAGTGCGTGTTCCTGGCGAAGACATGCGAGAGGAGGATGAAATCTGTCACTTGGGCTTTATGCCAGCTGGGGACTTGTACCACTCTTTCTTGTATGTTGTGAGGGTTTTGTTTTGTTTTTAAATACAGCTTTCCTGATTGAAATCAGGCTCAATGCAAAAGAGATGCTAGGCTCCTCCAGCCCACAACAAAATCTGCATGTTAGAAGCCTGTGCTGATGATCTGGAATAAATTATTCCAGGGAGGGTAAAGAGGATTTTCAGGTTTAAAGTCCTGTTATGCAAATCAGTTGTCTTCTCTTCTGCCTTTGCATTAACACAGCCTGTCATAGTTCTTCTGCCACGCTTCATCTTCTATTTCCAAATCTACATTTTTTCAGACAATTTGATTTCAAAATTATATTTACATTCTTAACGTCTCTTAATGAGCTTATTTCATTGGTAGCGTAAACTTAATTATAAGTCACACCAGGGGCTCTTTTGCTGCGAATATTTCCTCCAATTTAGCCTGATCAAAGATTGCTGGGCCGTGTGAGAACCACAGCTTCAGACATTGCACTCACGTACATTAAGAATGAGTTAAATATTTTAAATGGATACAATTTGCTCAAGTTAGTTACATTTTTGGTAGAGACCAGAGGCTGAGTTCAGACTGTCTTTAAAAAACAAGAATAGCCCTTAACATTTGGGCTGTACTGGAACATATTTTCCTTTGGAAGGCATCCCTAAATGGGCAAGTCCCAATAGCTGTTCCTCAAAGCTAGACACCCTTAGTAATAGTAGTAGCAGTAGTAATAATAATAATAATAATAATAACAGTGTGAATTTTAAAAGGTTTGGGGGAAGGTAGGGTTGTTTGTTTTTTTAACTGAAAACTATATTCCAGTGCTTTCGTGCCTTTGCAATTTTTTTAATGCCTGTTTTCATTCTTTTATCTTTTCACTGACCCCATTTGCTCAGGTGTAAAATGGCTCTATGTTACTATGATGTATACCCCAAACATGTGCACTGCAGAACAGGTTGTCAGTGATAATATTGCTGTACATCTTCTGCTTCATCTCTTTCTCTGGTGAGTTGTCAGATCTGCATGCAAGGTTAAAGTGCAGGCTAGGGAGGCACAGGCCCAAGTCCCTAACATCACCCCTGCCTTACTGTAGCCCAGATTTTAAAATCTGACCCCTGTATTTGGCTTCTTCATTTTCAAAGGTGGGATGCTTAGCACCCAGCTGCCCAAGGCTTTAGCTTCTCACTTCCTAGAGATCTAATGTGGAACAGGAATGCACATGTGGTACTGCATAACAGCTAGAGATGGCATTATTGCTTCAGGGGTTTTCTGTGCAGACTGTGTATGCCATCAGTTAATTGCTAAGATTTATTTAGGAATTTAGATATTTACATTCTCTATACTTAGTTTAAATCATAAGCAAATCCCCATGCTTAGTCAGAGCTCCTCCTGAATAGATCAGTGTCAGTCTGGCCCAGAATCACTTCCTGCATTTGCTAAGAAATATTTAGTATTCCATTCATATGCTGAGAGGGCTTGCTTTTTTTTTTTTCTGCTTTTTTTTTTCTTTTTTTAAATCTCTGTGCTGCACTTCAGAGGAAAAAAAAATACAGTTTTTAATCTTGGGTATGAATTTGCAGAACCCTCACCACAGCTGTGAAAGGGAAGAGACAAAAGCAGGATAACAAGCCTTGATGGTCCTAAGCAACCTCATCCGTAGCTTCCACCCACACTCCTGTGCCAGGACTCCACTTGAGGCCAGGCTTGAGATTGTATTATTTTCCTTATGAGGGTGCTTGTCTCTAGCAGTCTCCTGTACTTGGCTCCTTACCTGGGCCCTGCTGGGCTGCTCCTTGACCTGCTCCTGCCACCCCACTGCTGCCTGCTGTTCCTGGTGTTGTGGTAGCTTTGCTGCTGGGGAGGTCAGTGCCTGGCTGGTGTGGTAGACCCTTCCCTTAGGAAGAAGCCCCACTCTTGTGCTCCCTGATCCTCAGTGAGGAAGCTCCCTGGAAGGGCTGTTTTCCTGGCAGTGCTTCCATGGACACCAAGTCCCTTGTGCTGCTGGTGTTTAACTCAAATATCATTATTACTTTGTTCCCACTCCCAGTCTCTGTGGTACAGGAGACTGTGAAGGACCCACATGCCCCACCCAGAGGGGTGTGTAAGTAACTTCATTATTCTTTTGCAAAACTTGAAAGACTAAAATTTCTTCTTGTTTTGCCAGTTTTTATGTCTCTCAAATATTGCTGCTTCTGGCTTCTCCAGAGAAAGAGAGCAGAATACCTAATTTTTATGCTTGTCAAATGCTTGATAACTGCATTTGACTTTCAGTAAATATTTATGGAGTCTTTAATTAATACACACAGATAAAAGGCAGTAACTAAAGCAGTGAGAACCTAAAGGAAACATCAAAAAAGCACAGCCTTTTTATACCTAATTAAGAAGAAATACTATCTTAATGAAAACTCTCAAGCAAGCAGAGAGTGAGTGAGCAAAATAAGATCAAAGGCACTCAATAAAAGCCCACTTTGTATGAGGCACATTATTCCTCAAATAAACAATGTGTGTTGAGAAAGGGAGTGCTATAGTATTGGCAGGAGAGATACTGTGAGATTAAGTCTGTTAGTTTTAGCATCTTTCTGGCTTATTCTGCTTTTTTCTCAGGAATCATTTACCAAGTACAGCACTGCTGAGCTTAATGTGCATACACTGGTAGGATCTCAGTAGACAAAAGCAATCACTTAAGGATAGATGCTGATACTATGTTGTGTTTTGTGCTGTTTTTCATGTTTGAAACACTGTAAATCTGTACTAATGCCACTTAAGTAAATGGAACTAATCTGGTCTTAATTGTATTTTGATTTCCACTCCAAGGAGCCCATAGCAAAGTATGATGTCTGGGGTAGACATATATATTCATGAAACATGAAAAGAACTACTACTGGAAGAAAATGTTAGCAGCAAAACACAACACAGAAAGATGAACTTTAAGTTCTCATATGCAAATATTTTTTGGAAATTCTTGCAGCTCCACCAGTCCTACAATTGAAACAATGTCTAGTCACTAATGTGCCCAGTCAGAAATGAAATATATTTCAGCATGGACAAGGGAATAACATGATCCTGAGAAAGGCTCGCTAAGTTTAAAATGAAAGAAATAAGTCAGCACTAGGCCGAATAGGTATTTGTTCCACCAGCAGAAACACAATAATACTTTCTTCAGGATGCCTTCCAGTCTGCAGCTGGGGGACTTCCTGAGACAAAGGTTAAAGTTACAACTTGATGACTGTTAAAAAACAGAGCTGATTATACTCTATTGGCATGTTTTTTCATGAAATAGTTTTGCTGCTTTTTGAAACCCCTTTTGGCTTCCAAATTCAGCACTGGCTATGGCTATGGAAATGCTGCCTGACCCTTCATTTTTGTCTTCTTTAGTTTTAAATCTATTTTGTTTTCATGCCCATTTATCATAACAAGACTAACTGAATAATGAATGTCATGACTTCATATCCCTCCTGCTCTTCATTTGTCTTTTTCCACCTAGAATTCTCTGTTCAAACTGGCTATAAACTCTTACACAGCAACAGAGAGTTGATTTTCTGAAACAGTGGTGATTACTTTTTGTTCTTTAGTCCTTCCCTAATAATTTCAAGCATTTGATTACTTAGCGTAGTTAAGGAAAGCCAATTGGCCTACTGAGAGAGCCATTAGCAACAACTCCAAGATTATTTTGTGCTCTGATGGAAGCTACTGTATGTAGTGATACTATCTCTATAAGCCTGTATTTGTAACTGATTCTGCATTTACAAGACCCTTTTCTGACACCTACTTAGTTGGAAACTCAGTATCATGAGACTTATGCAATTCTTCAAGTTGAGATTTTTTTACTGCACAAGATGATTTTGTAAACTTCTGTATAAACCTGCCATCCACCTATTTGCTTACTTCCCCCCTAGTTAATTAGTATAGTGCCTATTACAGATTAATGTGGGATTGTGTTGATAAACTGCTTCTTGAAAAAGCAAACTAGTCTTTCGTCTCTCTGATTTAATGCCTTATTTATCTATAACATGATCTGTCTTCTTACTATGTAATAGATTGCTTCCCTGCCCCCCATATCTTTTGGTGAATGACCTTGCCAAAAGCCTCTGAAAATCACACATTTATCTACCTGCTTCTGATTCAAGGAAAACCAATATATCTCTGTGGCATAATTTCCCAGTACAAATCTGTCCTGAGTCATTATTCACATTATAATTTTGATTTAATTCTATTCTCTACTGTAGCCAAGTTTCAAAATCTGATTTAACAGTTTGTGTTTGCTTGCAACATCCTTAGAAACCTTTTCAAAAAGAAACAGCAAACCACCTCTTGCACTGACCAGCTCTGGCACCCTGTGCTGCAGTGATATAGAGTTTGATCATTTTGTATGTGACTGCCTTCTCTGGAGGGCATCCAGAGGCACAAGGAAGTGTGGAGCCATGGCTTGTGTTTGCTGTGTGTGGCTTTGATCTCACAGTGCACTGGAAAACAAAGTCTACCTGTATTGCTGGGCCAAGGGAGAAATGCTAGAAAGGCTGTCCATAAAGTGAAAGCTGTAGATGATTAAAAACCTCACTGAATGATCCTTTGAATTCTGGATAAACAGTTTCTGTAGTTGGAAAATTAGGTGTGTTTTAAGACCTGACGTTACTGCAGTCTGGAGAGCTTCTTTGTTCTTGGAGCTCCACAGATGTTTGCAAATTAAAATACATATTTGCAATATGAATGTATGTAGAGATGGAGAAATTATTATTTGTTTTCTTTGCTGAAGCACAAAGACTAAGTAATTGTCCAAGACAACATTGGCAATTTGAGTGAAACAAACTTAATTTTTGTAACTTACTCTTATTTGTAAATTATGGGTTTAACTTTCACAAGTATCATATATATCATATGGTGGAAAATGTTATTTGTACTTTTAATCATTTTACCTTCTCTGTTTTACAGAAACTGGTGTGCTTATGTCCATACCAGACTCATACCTACAGTTGTGGTGGATAACCTAGAAACCTTCTCATCAGGCAGAGCAAAGCCTTGCACTTGGCAAATTGGATCCTGTGCTCAGAGGTATGGAGAACTGGGAAGAAACACTATTTGCAAGCATTTTAATTGCAACCAAATACACCATAAATGTGACTATAACTTGAAAAATTAAAAGGAAAACAAGAGGGAGCATGCCCTCACTCTGGCATCCTCCAGTCTATTCAAAATCTTCGAGTCAAAGAGACATGCACAAGTACAAAGCTTTAAAGCACATGCAGGGAAGAAAATCCTTTCTGTGCAGTTTTCCAAGCTTGTGATCTGTTGAAGCAAAAAGCTTCCCCTGAGAGGCATAAATATTTTTATTATCTCTCTGCTTAGTGCTTATTTCTGGCACAGCTTTGGTCAGGCAGTAAACCTAGACAAGTAATTGGCCTGGATGGAACTTGTAAATAACACCCCTTGTAAATAACAAGCATTCAGGTTGTCCTTTGTGATTTGGGTGCCTCATTGTATTCTCTAAATATTAGATTTCAGTCATAAGTGAAATTGGATTTTCATGCATGAATTTGGAAAATGGCAAAATGAAACAGTACCAGCAAAATGGAGGTTTTAATGTATTTTTCCCTTGACAAATTTTAAAAGCCTCGTAAAAGTCAGTTTGACTGTTCTGAGAATTGTCCTCTAGATGGTATGGCAGAACACACTTAAAGCTTTGAGTTGAAACTGAGAAAAGAGCTTCCTTAGCATTTGGTGACTCTGAAATGCAGTTGACTTCATGGCAAAGCTGTGGAGTGGACCCTGTGGTTGAAATGCTGCCAATTTTGTTATTTTGTTTTAGGTTTTTTTCATATTTCATTTGCTTTCGGTCCTTGTGGTGCTCCTATAAATAAGGCTCTACTACATAAATTTCTGAGACTCGTTCACAAGGATTTTTTAATGTGGATTATTTTTGAAATTGCTATTCCTGATTAACTCCTTTCATGGACACTTCATTTTTATGAGTGGTTTTAGGAATGGATTATGCTAATGCAGAATAAAGGGTTTTTAGCATAAGACCAGCCATACAGCGAAATAACCAGGAACTCTCTTGAATTCAGTTCACCTTAATCTTGAGTTCTTGCTGCTGAAAAAGCAATTTCTTAGAGCCAAAGCTGGCTGGGGACACATGCAAAGCTTCTGCCAGCTGCTATGAGAATTTTAATATATGTAATATTACATCCCTTGGGAGAGGGTGATAACATTAACTGGAGTGTAAAATACAGTGCTGTTTTTTAATGCATTGGGAGGATATTTTCGTCTGACAGCCTTTAAATTTGTCTCTTTTTCTGGAATAATTTATACAAGGATTGTGTGTACAAAACAATTCAGTAACTGTTTTGTCATCATATTTTCTGAGATTTTAGGTGTTCTTCATGTCAGTGCTTATAACTAGTAACAGGATGTGACATTATTTTTATTTGAACTTTGTATTTAACACCTTAAAAGGGCAAGGAGAATTGCTGTAGCTTATTTTGTATGCCCTACTGCAGCATTCTAAACTGTTATTCTAAACTGACTTCTCTGTGAAGTTAACAAACCTAGAAGTGATGGGGTAACCAGGACATGCAGAATCTGTTGGAACACAGAAGAAAATTGCTGCTTCCTCTGCAATTGTATGCTGTAAAAGTAATAACAATTACATAGAAAGGCCCTCCTTTCCCTGAAAGAAGTGGAATTTTTCACACTTTATTGGATTAATGTTTGTATAATCTTGTTAAAAATAATCAGAAGGGAAGGTTTCCAGTGTGCACTAAATGTTTGCTGATGTGGTGTAAATTTATTATGAATGCATTTTCCCACTGATTTCAAAGAAAAGTGGTACATGAAAATCATAATTTTGCCTCCCTTTTTTCAGTTCAGTAGTTATTAATTGTAATGTCTTCCATAAAAGATTGCAGTATTTGAATCCTGAGTAAGATATTCTGGGAAGAAATCTAAGTAGACATCAGGTTTCTTTAAAATTCATGCAGATAATCTGGAGGTTGCAGTATTAAACCTGTGTTTGCTAATGAAACACCAAACCCTGGTTAAAATTAATTTTGAATTTCAAGCAGTAATAAAAGGATATGACGAGGGAGATAATGTGATGAAGTTATGCAGGTATCTTACAGTTACCTAAAACACATTTAAATTGTTCTCATTTCACAGGTCCCAGACAACTACACACCAGGCTTACAGAATCAAACATAAAATAGTGACATCACTGGAGTGGAAGTGCTGTCCTGGGTACGGTGGGCAAAACTGCCAACCCAAAGGTGAGTAGAACTGTAAGAGTCTGAACGCTTCACTTCAGCAAAAAAAAAAAAAAACAATGCAAGTTTGATCTGTGAGCAAATGGCTCTGTTGAAAACAAATGCAGTGCTTTCTGTTAAATTCAAAACCTGAAAAAATGAACAGCAAACTAAAATACTTTGGGACCTTGACTTTTCCCTGCACATGAATTTCCAGAGGATCTAAGGAGAATGTCTTTTCCCCTCTTCCACTCTAAATAAAGCTCATAAAATCTCCAGCCATATTTCATTTTGGTAAAATATGGAGTTTGTATTCAGTGCGTCTCTACTCTTGACCTTTTAGTTATTGAGAATTGCAGTGCTGGGGGAATTAAATCCAGGTCCTCTATTGAATACTTGCTGTAATATTCCTCTACAGCAGTGCTACTCTTTTTGCCTTTTGGTTTCAGGCTCTAAGAATATATTTTGTTTGCGATAAAATATTGCATCAACTTTTTTTTACTTCTCTGAATTTTGTAGTGCTTTTGCTAGTCACTTCAACAGTGACTGAATTTTTCTAGGTATTACACATGATCCCTGTATAATTGTGCCCTTTGTGACAGAATAGCCTTTTACCTCTGCCCTGGTGATCAAACATGTGGCATCATATTGTAATTTTACATCTGTATAAAAGCTCTTTCTTTTGCTGCTGGCCCAAAGCAAGCAGTCCTTGAAAGATTAGATATGGCATCAGCATACAGGTTTTAAATTAATGAATATTGCAAGAAAGGCTATTAGATATGATAGGGAATTCAATCAGCAGTGGTAAAGTAAAGGGCTGTGATTAAAAATTAATGTAGAGGAATGAAGAAAAATCACTATTGTTCACATCCAGGAGGGAAGTTTCAGTGCCAAAGAGCCAGAACCTTGGCAGGCTCAAAATTCGCCTCTGCACAGCAGTGTGGAGTCAGACATTAACAGATATAACAGAGCACAGTTGGTCAGCACGGCTGTGCAGCGAACGTGGATCAAGTGTTTTAAATATTTCCTTTCAGAAGAGAGCAAACATTAGCAAAAATAGATTAAAAAAATAAAATAGATTAAAAAAAAATGTAAAGGGTAGTATTGAAGGGTTATGTCACAGTTCACAAAATCAAAATGGCATCAAAATAACAGGCAAACATTGACCAGGAAGAAAATCTGTATAACTCAATTTGTAGTGGCATCTGTGTAAAAAATAAGGATAAAGGGAAGTGCTGTGAAGTGTTACAGGAGCGGGTGTTACATCTCCTGGCTTCTATTTTTAAACCTCTTCTGACTTACTGAATAACTTGGGGAAGCCACTTATAATCTGCATAACCGAGTTTACCCATCTAGAAAATTGAGATGACACTTATCTCACAAGGGCCCTGGGATATTTAATTAATTAATGCTTGTAGAAATGCTTAAAGAGATTGGGATGAAAGGTGTTATGTCAAAGAAGCTTTTCTTCCTTGCTTCTGGAATCCTGCCTCCCATGAGGAGCAGACCACCAGCACAAGCCTGCCTGTATTATTCAATTCCCACAAAGGGATGTGGGCTAATGAACTTGAACAGCTGGGAGCCCAAGAGCCTTGTCTTCCTTCCTGTGCTCCACAACAGCAGGGGAGAGGCACTGAAAATGCTGAGTGAGGCTCTCTCGAGTCACTGAGCCTCCCACTTGGCCTCTCTGTTGTTCAACAACAGAATTGTTACTGAAGGGTTTCTGTGCCAAGGGAACTGGGCTGTTCTGAAAATCCTTTAGATCCCGGAAGGGCGCTGTTAGTGGGATGTGGGTTGCTTGTAGCAAACTGATTTAAAATGCCTTCTGCTTTAACTTCTCTCTCAGACAGAGTGAAGTCATATGTAACTATTTCAGTCTGATGGTCTAGGCAGCAGAAACCACCTGCCACCACCTGATAGCTATTACCAGACATCTGAAAGTCTTATTTGGTAGCCCCCTTGTAACTGCTTGGCTACAGATGCTTCTCAAGGTAGTGCAGTAGTGAGAGAGATGGAAGTGATATGTTCACATCAGTTTCTAACCTTACCTCCCTTGTGGCAGCACATGACCAAATTGGCTACGACATGGATCCTATGCCAGCATGGAAAATGCAATTTTTAAAGAAAATTTATAAGAATGAAAAAAATTTAGACATCATTTTTAAAAGTCTAACGAGACAAGTCAATATGGACAATGCAACAATTAAAGCATCATCTTTTTAACCCGGGAATATCAAATGCTTAACTGAGAGCAAAACCACTAAAACAAAAGGACACTTCAACTCGGAGTTGCAGACTTCCTGATGTCGCTTTTACTAAACACAGCTTTATTTTAACCTTGTGTGTGTAGTAATGAAATCCCGGTTCCCCCATGCGTATTCAGAACACCGAATTATATGGTTTAGAGCCAGCAGCCGGCTCTGCCACAACCGCTGTCAGCACGAAATTCCCTGGAGTGGCAGTGATGCCATTTCTCCAGCAGATGGCCGTGCGATGTCCCATCCTCCGTGTGCGGTAAGCGGCACGCAGAAAAAGTGGGAATTCGCCTTAAAACACAGGGAACGGGAGGAAACTACCTAACCCTCACTCTGGGAAACCCTTTCAGCCACTCGTGCTTCATCAAAGATATATTGAGTCCAAAAAACGCAATCTCTCTCTCTCTTTTTTTTTTTTTTTTGATATTTCCTGAAATTATTTTGAGTGCTATGTTTAAAAATACATGGGACAATAAATTATACATCAAGGCCAATATATTGGATGATAGACACCTAATGTTAAATTTCTGTATGCATTACCTGTTTTTCTGATACACCTGGTAGGACTCATTGCTCAGGATTTCATATTGGTGCTTTTTTGGTTTTGTTTGTGGCGCTTTGTTATTGCAAATGGCATCTCTAAGGTGGGTCTAGCTATCTCATTTGAATTTTTTTTTTTTTTTTTTTTTGTTTTGTTTTGTTTTGTTTAAACTGAGCATGGCATATCTAATTTTTAAAAGGTCTCAAATGTAAGTAATTTGAGCTATTTCTACCCTAAAGAGTATGTGTATTAGGTTTGTGGTCTGGTGCTCCCATCACACCTGCTGTTATCCAGCATCTACAATGGGAAATCTCAGCTGTGGGAATAAGGGGCACATAAATGTAATCACCATATGATGTCTTGGAGTGATTCCTTTGGAAAAGGCCTGAGCCCTGCTGGAAGAATGATGTAGGAGAAGCTATATTGCCAGTGACTCCCCTGAATTTGTTTCACAAATGAAAAGCCTTGAATTTCTAATGCTACTTGCCAAGTACCTTTCCTGTACTGTGGTGAAATGTGATAAGTACACAATATGTGACTGTCTGTGGGTGAGGATGGTGTGTGTGTGCATCGCTGGCTCCAGCCCTTGCTGCTGTCAGAGGCAGTGCAGTGCACTTGGGGTTTGCTCCATGGCTGGCTTGGTCTGACAGAGATGCTATGTGCTTGGTCTCACAGCCACTATGTTACCTGAACATTATGTTACATGAACAATTTTAAGGCATTAGTAAAACAAGGGAGAAATATGTATCCTTGGAACTTTGGGAGTGAATAAAACTGTGAGGGCTTGGGTATTCTAGAATGTGGGGAAATTGATTTACTAGGCAAGGATGAAAGATAAAGTGAAGAGTATATATAAAAAAAAAATGTGGCATCTGTAGCACCAACAGTGTCAGTGAATGCATTTAGAGCAATGGAAAGACCAGTAAATAAAAGAATAAAAGGACATTGATTAGCTGGTCTTTATTACAGGCAAGTAACTGACTCCCTTGTCATAGATTGTATCACCACAACATCACCTAATAAATCCTGTATAATGAGTTGGGCTGACTGCAAGAATTTAGCTTCTGTCAAAAACCATGCCACAGAAAGATAACAGGAGCTGTTGAAATTATAACCATTTCAGGATTTTGTATTTCTCATGAGGCATTTTGAAAAGATTCTATCAAACTATTGATCCATATGATAATTTCATCTGAGTTCCTAGCCTAATTTTTACAGCACCCTTAATTTACAACTTAAACATCTGATATTGTCCTCAGTGCAGTCTATTTATCTTCAAATGTTATGTGAAACATGGAATTTCTTGACTTTGCATTTTCATCTGTTTCCCTGGAAACTTGCATTATGACTAAACTA
Organism: Serinus canaria; assembly: GCF_022539315.1. NCBI lineage: Eukaryota > Metazoa > Chordata > Aves > Passeriformes > Fringillidae > Serinus > Serinus canaria. The sequence goes on from NC_066317.1 coordinate 18,692,965, forward strand.
GATTTTAATATTTGAAGTGCAAAATAATGTCACCATACCCAAGTTATTCTGTTTGTACTGTACTAAAGACTGGAAATCACATTAGTGCCCCATAAGTGGCATTCCTTAGATGTGCTCCTCCTGGAACATTGACTTCAAAATGTTCCACAAACTGAGCAAGTATACAAAAATTGCTATAAATTTACTCTAGTAAATTTATTTTCTAATTTGTACATATTTTGTTTTTCAAAAAAGTAAAAAAAACCAACATCACTAAGCCTGATGGCTAGAGAATGTATGTCAGGAATATGGAAATCTCAGTTCTGTTCTCAGCTGTCTGAGCAGTTCATAACTTTTTGTGATTGAAGGCACTTACCTTTCTGGACCTCAGTTTCCACAGCTATGATATTGAACTTATAATGTTAGTCCAGCTATTTGCAATTTACCTTTGGACCTTTTGGGCTGAAATGTAAAATAAAAACAGATAATCCCATCTGCCATCACCAGAGAAAATATTTACAAAATTGCCACCTTTGTGAAGTTTTTTTATATGTATACAGTCATAAATGTCAGATGACATTTGCTGGAACTCAGAACGTGATTATCTCTTGAAACTGTTCTTATTTTTTAGGTGCTGCAAAAATGTAGCATCACCATTGCCTTTAGCAGTAAGATTTCTATGGTTGAAGATCTGTGCAATCTGTAAAAAAACCCAAAACAAAAACAAACAAACAAAAAAACCCCAACCCAAAAATCAGTTTAAACAAACCTTGTTAATTTTGTAACCATTAAAAATCCCTAATTAACTTTACAGCTGACAATCTCTGTATTGTCTTTATACTGCTGTTTTATACTGTTCTAAAATATTCCTCTAGAATTTTTTGCCCATGGCATTTAAAAATTCTGTTCATTATACAGCAAATTTTGACATTTTAATATTAACACCAGCCCCTGCCATTCTTGAGAAGTCCTTTATAAAGCCAGTCACCATCTTCAGCAATGTGGTCCCACTACACAAAGCAGATAAGAGTCACTGCAGATGATTAGGCTGTGGTACAGCAGGTATAGAATAAAGAAAGAAAAAAAATTGATGTGCAATCATCCAAATTATCATATTCTGGGGTTCACTCACATCCTTTACTTTCCTTGTTCTCCCTTCTCCAGCTCAAGAACAACAATCAGTTATACACAGCAACCAGGCTGAAAGCAGCAGAACTGTTGGTGAGAGGACAGCAGGAGCTCTGCAGGACCCCAGTGGGCCAGGTCAGTTGTTAGAATTGCTCTTACCTCTACCCAGTCACTGAGAACACTGCAAAAACAATGTGAGGAAAATGTCTGCCTACTGAAGGGATCTGAATGCAGTGTCAATTTCAATCAGTCATGGTGCAGTGGTTTGCTCTTCTGATAAAGATGGGCAGAAGATACTGAATTTAAATGCACCAGCAGGTTAGAAATAACATAGGGTTAAATTAAAACCAAGGAAGTATTTGGTATAAAAATATTTAAACTATTATGTTATTGAATACAATAAATTAATTAACAGGAGAAAAACAAAAGAAAAGTAAAGCAAAAAACCCCAGCCCAAATACAGTAGTACAGACCAGCACTGCACACAGAAGAAAATGTAAGGAAGTTATTGACTATCTGAATATGTTATTAATGCTATGTATTTTCTTACAAATAGTGGATCTTTATTCAAAATCAGTACAAAGATTTTTCAAACCTTAGCAAGGGCAGCTCAGGCTTCTTTTAAGCTACTATGACTAGGATGATCAAGTAACTAAGAAACAAAGAGAGAGTTTAAACATTTACACCAGAGATGCTTGAGAGTATTTCTTATTGCCTTATGCACTTGCTCATTGTTGTGTTTACTTTATATAATCTGGATATTATGTTTTTGGAATATAATGTCAGTGTTGTCTTGCACAATTATGTACAGAAAAATGACAATTGTAGGAGCTGGTCAGGAACAAAAGATTTATTCAAATAGTGATCTATATTGAGAACCTATGTTAGATGACTGCTTTGTGAAAAGCTTCTCCACGTTTTGGTCACTAATTGCTGGAAGCTTTGTGTGGGAGATACCCTGCGATGTTTGCCATTTTAGGAGGAGGCATTGCACTGTTGCCTACACGTGCTGCAACATGAATGGTGGCCATTTTTCATGGGGATAAAGCCCCATTCCCCCAGTGTCTCAGGGTCAGGTCAGAGGTGGAATCTGGGGCTCCAAGGGCAGGCAGAGTCCTAGTTGATGGCAGCTTTGGTCCTGGAGAAATCCTGCAACATTCATGATTTTTGGAGGCAGCATGTAACTTTGGCCACATGCACCTGGTCTCAATTGGTGGCCCTTTTCTACTTTTCATGGTGAGGAGCCAAAAAATGACCTAGATGTGAAGGAGTGTTTAATGGAAGCATATTCTTTGAACTTTCTTACTCCCTTCCTTTTCTTTTGAATCTATTAATTCTTGTCTTATTTTTTTCTACACTGGCTTTTTGTATAACCATTGTCTGTTTCACGCTGTAATGTTGTTGTCACTCACCTACTGGCCTATATCCAGAAACATTCTCCTGAAGCAAATAAGTAAGTCAGGTTGTATTCTCAGGTCTGTGTTTTGCAGTTTTAAATACCTTCTTGTGGGCTGTAATGCACGCTGAGAGAACAGGGTGTCACAATTAAGATTGCTACAGAGATTTATGGAGATTTTACACATGCATGTGCTTAAAGGCATGTATGTGCTTTATTTTAGATCTTAATAGACAGGAGGAAAAAGAGAGGGAAAGATGGAATCTGGCATGGAGATTTAGAGCAGTATTTTTGAAAGGGAGTTAGGCGTTTGTGCCTTGGTGATACTGAGTGAGCAACCAAGTCTCTCAGGGCTGGAGGGAGGGGCATGTTTAGTAAAGCAGACATTATGAAAAAGTGAGCTTGATCAATAGAGCACTGAGACATGGCACTTCTCTTAGTAGGAATTATGCTCTGAGAAATAAATCTGAAATTGGAATCTCTAACCTCCATGTTTGTCACTGACACGTTCTATGAAAAATCCTTTCCTTAGGATTTTTTCCTCCTGAGTTGCTGAGAGGCCTCAGGAACAAACTGTAAACAATCCTTATCTGCTGCTGTGGAATGCAACAGGTGGATCTGTGATTGGTCTCGTCTGGTTGTTTCTAATTAATAGCCAATCTCAGTCCACATGTCCAGACTGTCTCGGTCAGAGACAAACCTTTGTTATTCATTCCTTTTGTATTCTTAGCTAAGCCTTCTGATGAAATCCTTTCTTCTGTTCTTTTAGTAGAGTTTTAACATAATATATATCATAAAATAATAAACCAAGCCTTCTGAACATGGAGTCAACTTTCTCATCTTTTCCCTCATTCTAGGACCCCTGTGAACAATGTCACACATGTTAATTGCTTTTCAGTTATTTTTAAATGAAATTGGGTCAGTCTAGAAGGAGAGAGATACCTGTGGTGGCTGTCAACCCTGCAAACATGGCCTGGGGCCAGGCCTGACTGCTGTGGTCTCTCATTCCATGAGCACCTGCTATGGCTCTACAAGCCAAATTCTGCGTCCAGCTCCCACTTTGCAGCCGTGCCACTTCCAGGCACAAAACCTCACTTTCAGGTTCATCTCACTTCTCTTACTTCCTCAGGGGGAACTGATAGAAACCAAGCTAGAAAAAGCATTACACCTTGCAGGCTAGTTATCAGTTTGGGTGACTGTGTGTGAGCTACTAATGAATTCAGATCCCTTTCTCATAGTTAACAATTCAACCAGAAGCACAAGTGTCCAGACCTGTTTGTCTCTCACAAAGCTGTATTATGAAAACCAAGGTTATCAATGTCTTTGCAGTGCCAGTCAGAAGAATTGCCAGAGTCTAAACGAGGTGGCTGAGTCAGAAACAATTTAGTACTTGTGTAAGTAGATACCTCGGCAGAGAACACAGTTGGAGATCCTAACATCCTAACCTAAAAGAGCCTTACTCTCCTGGCTCTTACTATGATGGCCTTTACAAGCAACATGACTCTACAGGAGAGCATTCTCATGTGTGTTGGCCTGCTTCATCTGCATCTGTACCTATCTTTACATACCAGAATTTTAAAGAATACAAGTCATCAGAAGAATATGCCCTTTTGCATATAACTTACTTGGGGTTTTGGAGCCTTTGGACCCCTGTACTTAGAGAGGATTTCTGATTAGAGCTATTTGCTGCCATAGGAACAGACACTGGTGCTATAATGAAAAGTGACAAGGGATCAATAGGAGCACTGTAGATTTGCACTAATAAATATTCGTATGCAATGCTAAAGAATCTCATCCATAGCAGTTTATTAAGGCATAGTATAGCCCAGATCATTTGGGATAATATATCATATTCCTAATATAGGCTGAATTTTCATAGGACATTTTCTAGCTTTTACAGGAATTCAAACATCTAATTTTGTCAGCATCTTCTGAAAATCCCAGGCTAAGTTTGATACCTATCACCTGTCAAACTCAGATGGCTGGCTGAAGTCATGTGGAGTCCTAATTTTCAACATCAGGGTATCCTTCACTATTACCTGTCTTAAAAGCATCCATCTAGGCCTTTTTATTCCTGAGGAGACTACAAGTTTCAAGAACAGCTTGGACGGGTTTTAAAACTAATTTGACTTTGTAGGTTAATCTTCTATTTTGAATGATAGACTAATCATTTTTCCAAAATAATTTATCTATTAGTTGTTTTTCTGCCTTGCTGCTGTGTTGAATGAGTCTTTATTTTGACCCTAACAATGGAAAGATAATGTATTCCTTCAGACACAAGCCTTGCAAATTCATGAAGTTGTGTTATAAATGGTAAGTAAAAATGAAGGCTTTTGTGATTGTGTTAGAGGAGATGGACTAAATGAGAGTTAACTGAATACCCTGTAGGGTGCTAGGTAAAGGAAGAATGGCATTATGTTGATTAAAATAAGCTAACCATTCAGATTACTCTTGGAGAATCATAAATACTTTATAATGGATACATATGCTTCAGTAATTAGTAACTGCTGTGCTGCTGAATCTCACTAATACATGACACATGACAAAAATCAAGATGATTCACTCAAAACTGAAAATTCAGAAAATTTTCACCCCACTTTTAGCTAATGTTTCTCAGTCAATTATACCTTCTTTTATTTAATCACTAAATGATGTTTAACAATGCTTGTTTTGGGGGTTTTTTCTCATTTTGTTTCCTGACCAAGCACTTCATCAAAAAATGAGCGAGAAGATCAGCAGTCAGGAGATGAAACTGACTTTTCTACAGAAGAAGGTTGACAGCATTGCTGCTGCCATGAATGATGTGAGCAAGCTGCTTTCTTCTCTGGAAGGCAAAATCAATGAAAATAAGGGCAGAGAGTTCCAGTCTTTTCTAAAAGGTAAGAAAAATAAATTAATGTAATCACTCACCCTGTTAGAAGTGCCGGGGGAAAAAAAAGCTAAAAGTCTTCATAGACTGTTCTGTTCTATTATATTACTCAACACTTGTTGGGAAAACTCATTTTTAAGATTTCATTAAGAGAGGGATTTGTTTATTTCAACATTCACTACAGAGTCTTTCATAGTGACAAAAAATTTATATTCTTGTGTGCTTCGTCATCTACATGGCAGCTTAAGCCACTGTCAAGGCATTTTTGTTTTCTTAGACCATCTGCAAATATTCTTATGTCTGTTTTTGTTTATCTGGCAGCTGCTGAAGGATGTAGTATTTGTTTTGCTACCAAGTCTAATATTCTTTAATACATAATTCACACACACAGGGCAAACTATAAGGAATTCTGTGGTGGTTGAGTTTATAATACTGCAAACATTCTGCTGAATAATTTGTCCCTGATTGTATTAGGCTATCTTTGATAAACATCTATACTCATGTTCAGTATATGAGAAAGACACAGATAGAAATCAGGAGCTTGGGCAGTTTCTCACCAACAGAATTGTGCATCTGTTTGTTGTGAATCTTGCAGCAAGATGTGTGTGTTACCCAGCTGCAAGTGTTGTTTAACAAGCAGATTCAAGATGAAACTTTCATTTCCTCAATGTGCAGTATTTTTCTAATTTTTCAGGAATATTCCCCAAACCGTATTTTACACTTAAAAATCCAGAGACTTTTCTACTATTTAAAATAGGAGGTTCTGGAGTTCCTTACATTGAGATAAAACTGAACAAACAATAAGTGTTTTTATATCTCCCTCAGATTTATCAAACTGGGTGCCATTTCTTGTATTTTCAGTCCTCTGTCTCCTGAGCTGATCCTGCCATGTGCTAGATAGCTCTCCTGTATACAAGTTCATTCCATCTCTTGATCAGTGACCTGCTTTCACCTCTCCACATATTGCTAGATGGCATTCTTGACCTTTGCATGCACATTTAATCTGTCTTTGAATATTTTCCATTTCCCTTCTGCTTTCTCCTCATTCTTTTTTTTTTTTTCTATTTCACTCATTCTAGCTGTCATTTTCATGCTAGTCTAAGAGGTGTTTTTCAGCATCCTGTGTTTCTGCTTCTGCACTCCCTATCTCTATTTCAGGGTCTAAGTCTTAATTAAAATCTGCTGTCCAAAACCCTCCTTCTTTGAAAATGCCCTTCAAGCCTTTATTGGTTTTACTTGTAATGTTTTATATTATACCGATATGCTCAGAAAAAATCTCCAGCTGATATCCCTCTTTTTGATTTATCTTCTCAATCTATCTCCTAATCAGGGAGATATAAGGCCAATGAAAAAGATGCTATCAACTACATTCCTTGGCTCTAATTATGAGCATTCCAACACTGGTTGTTCTTGGCTTCTACATAGTTAAACAGCAGGAATGAGGAAAGGAGAGGAGAGAGAAAAGGTTAGTGTGTATGGTGGCTTCTACGTGCAATGACAAATAGCAACTGCAGTTTCTGTCCAGGAAATATCAGTCCGTTGTACTCAAATGCAAAAACAGCATCCTAAAGTAGCAGGACCTGAAAGGATCTTCCATACTATCCACTGTAGCACTGGACATTCTACCTTGCTAAAAATTACTCTTAGAATCTCTCCTGAAGCAAACCACAACTTTCCCAGTACCACTGCCATCCTAAAGCAACCTGCTTTTAAAGCACAGTTAAGTCTGTAGTTGCTTTATGCTATCCAGGCCTTTTACTTCTTCACCTACTTTTCCATTTTCTTCCTCTGGTGCCAGGTCCTTTTCTCACATCCATACATCACATTTTTTTCTTATCACAGAAGTTCTAATGTTCTGCCCAGCTTTGTATCAGGGTTTGTTAGGAATGAGGTCAAACAATTCAATACAGTTTAAAATGTCTTTAATTCTTGGTTTCATCTATGACTTCAGTGACACAAATATGTCATCTGCTGATAAAGGGCAACCCTCACTGTAGTAACTGATATGCTCCTCTGTTTAGTTAATGAAACCTATTGTGCATTTTAAAAATTGCTTTCAGTATTCAGGAAGCTGTTCCCATTTGTTAGTTAGGGAAAATAACTTTGTGCTCTTTTTAATTTAAAAAACTCTCCTTACTTCCTGCTATTATTTTCTTCCTCCTCTAAGTCCATATTTAATATACACCTTTCCTCTTCATTATAAAAATGTACATTACTTTCAAAATGAACTCAGTAATTGGGTGTTAATCCCTTACAAGTCAGAAACGTCATTTGAAGCCACATATATAACCTCAATTCAGTCTCCTGTGTACATAAATTTATTTTGCACATTATTCTGCAAATAATTGAAACTGCAAAGAGAGTATATGTTGACACAGAGTAATTACACCCTTTGGTTTTCAGCCAGGAAGCTAAAATTAAAATTTATAATCTCATAAAAAGTGCAAGAGATCTTTAACGTTCACAGGTAGTTTGGACCTTTCTGTTTCAAAATGAGCAACAGAGAAATTGAGTTACATCCATGAGTGCACCCATGTATTTGCTGCTCAAGCTTAACAATATATCCAATTGTCACAGAGTTTGGGTCAGGTCTTTGTGGGGACAAGTGCGCTCCCACAGCCCCTGCTGCGCTTTGCTTCTGAGCTACCCAGTTGTCCTAGCCAAAAAGCAGGGTTGAGAGAAACCCAAAGCTGTCTGGTTTAGCAGGCTCAACACTCCCCTGGTCAGGGGAACTCCTGAAAACCAGAGCTGAGCTCCATACTACTACACTCACTATCCAACTGCATGGAGCTGGAATAGCAGAGAGTGAGGCTGGCACCTTCATGGCTGACACAGAAAGAAAAGGTTGGTATAGACCCTCTGGAATGCCTCTCACAGATGAGTGGTCTGTTATCAAGATTTGTTGCTGGGATGAACAAATTTATTGATTGCTCACAGAAGGTTTAGAGTAACCTTGGTTCTTTCCACAACCATTAAATTTTTCTCCACAGCTCGTTGTGTCTCTTAGAGCACAGAACACTTTTCAGCATCAGTAAGTAACCTGACCAAATCATCACTTGGAATGGTTTTTTTCTACATGTCAGTTTAACTTGGTTCATATCTTGGTTTTTCCTCTCAGCTGCCAGAACACCTTTATTCTCAGATATATCAGTGGGGACATACATGTGCCTATTCATGTACATGCATCTGTCTAGTCATTGACTTGCTTTTTAGGTAATTAAAAGGAAGATAATGAAGGTAATCTCAATATTATCACTGCTGTTTGTTAGACTTAATGTAAAATTGCTGGGACATTTGGGACCTCAGATGACAATAATGGAGTTTAATTCTTAGGAAACTTCATGCTAGATTTCTGATGTGGTTCTTGCCTGGGCCAGCAAACTTGGGTCTGATTTCTTGATGTTTTACTGCACTTGTTGAGAATGTACCTTCGAATAAGTTTTGAAGACATGCTTTGGTGTTTTAGAGATGAAGAAATAAATTCCAGGCTCTAGAATTAATTCAGAATAAAATGGAAGAGGGAACAGATAATTTCTGCCTTTATCAGTACAGTTTTAGTCAGAGAACTGTGGTCATTGAGGCATTGTTGAGGTTGAAGAGTTTAATCATTATATCAGAGTCTCGCTGTAAATGTTCATAGGGTCTATGAAATTTGTGCAAAAAATGCTTCAGTGTTTCAGTTGGACAGAGGAGCTACCTTTGAAGAATAAATTAATACAATTCCTTCTATTCTCACACCAGAGCAGAATTACTGCTCTAATTGTTTGAAATATGCAGAAGTCTTTTATACCTGTCTTGACCTCTCTAAGGCTATATGGGGAACATATTCTCATGTTGTTCACTGGGGCAGAATTCACACATTCACTTCTGCCTAGTACTTTTCAGGATCAGAATTCCTAGGAGCTATTTAAGGAGTTGTGTGCAAGACTGAAAGTTTCTACCTTTAAAATGCCTGCATCTTGCAGCAGTTGTTGTGTTACTAAATTTAGCTATTCAATAAGGCTATTTTTAAAATTTTGATTCTGTCTCACAATAGTGTGTTGTATCATCACCTAGCACATACAATACAGTGGGAAGGCAATAATCTCTGCTTTCATTTCCTGATCATAATCTTGTAAAGCAGATTTTTTTTGCCTTACTTTCCTAGTAGAGAAAGGACACATCATGTTTTATGAGCAAGCCACAAAAGTACACATATCTCTACCTTTAGTGCTCAGAAACAGCTTAGGTGAGAGGTCAATGCTGGTACTACATGTAGAGTTTGCGTTTGTCCTTTCAAAATACTAACAAAAGTCCCACTGATTTCAGTAGAAACAGGGACGAATCCTCAAACACCGTAGCTGTATATAAACTGTAAATATCCTCTGCATTCTTCAACTATACATTTTACTCTCTGTGTGGGTAAATTGGGGCAGGGATGTGTGTTTCACCTCTGTGAAGCGCTGTGTTTGCTCACATTGTGGGAAAAACTTAGATGTTATTAACACAGTTGATTTGATTGTTTCCATATTTCTCCTTTTCCCCAAAGGTCTCAAATCCAGAAGTATCAATGACTTAATCAAAGACATTGTCAGAGAATACTTTCAAGTATTTCAAGGTGAAATGCAAGAGAGCATGGCTCAAATTTTCAAGACAATGTCTAGCATGTCAGGGGACCTTGAAAATACGAAAGAACTAGTCAAGCATCTGAATGAAACCCAAAATAAATTTGCTCAGGAGAAAGATAGTGGGCCTACAGAGCTTGACATTCTGGAACTGAAGAGTCATATGGTGCAGATGAGAGAGGAAATGGCCCTCACTTGTGAGAAGCCTGTGAAAGCTTTACAAGAAAAGCAGAAGTCCTTGGAAATTAGCTTGGAGCACCAACAGTCAAGAAGTGTAATTTATTATGAATCTTTAAATAAGACCCTCTCTGAAATGAGAGATGCTCATGAACAACTGTTATCAGCTGAACAGTCTTCAAGACAAAGCTTGCCCCCAGCAGATCAAGTCACGGAGTACAATGTTACAGAGTACATGATCACACTGCATGAGAAAGTAAAGAGACAAGGCATGATGGTGCTGGACATCTATGATGACTTAAGAGTGCAAGAGAGCAAGATCAACAATCTCAGTGTTGCACTGGAAATTCAGAGGGACTCTGTTCTGGGGGTCTGTGATGACATGTTGTCAGAGAGCAGGACAGATTTCCAAGCACAGCTGGCAGCAGTCCAAGAGAGTGTGGTTGTTCTAAACAAGAGTCTCTCTGATGTGTTCCTTCCATTGGGCAATAAGATGGACAGAATGAATGAGCAAATTAATGACTTGTGCTATGATATGGAGATCCTGCAGCCCTTGATTGAGCAAGGGGTACCTTTTAGTCTAACTTCAGAGTATGAGCAACAAATCCAAGCTAAAGAATTGAAAGAGAAACTTGATAACCTCACTGTTGTCATTGAAGGAATGAGTTCTGCAATAAAGGAACTTGACAAAACTCAGGAAGGACTTAAAAATGAATCTCAGGCTTATCAGGAACTGTTTGAGAGTCGTGTTAATGAATGCTCCATGGAAATAGAAGATGGATTAAACAAGACCATGATAGTAGTAAACAGTGCTATTGATTCTATTCAAGATAATTATGTACTGAAAGACATGCTACCTGCTCTAAGAAATGAGACTGAAGTTTGCTGTGGCAGAGCTGAGGAACTGGACAGCCTCCTGGCTTTTATTCCCCAGTTCCAACAGTTGAATGAATCCCTCCAGTCACTGCTTTATAACAAGAGATACAAAATTACTTCACAGGTAGCACCATCTCTTTCTGATCTTCCCGAAAAGGAGTCTGACAAAAGTATCCTCCCCAATGTCAGTAGAGTTTTCTATATTTTAAATGATATGTCATCAAAAGTGGACAAGCAGCAACAAGATATCAGCCGCCTGGAAGAAAAGCTGGTTGACTCTGTGGAAGGTTCAAAGGACCATGAGGTTCGCCTTCTGAATGTAGAGTCAAAAATTTCCAAGTTTTTGGCAAGCAACTGTGTCTCACTAAAAAACACCAAAGCTGCCTCAACAGAGAAAGAACAGGTGGTCTCACTTCAGCTCCAGGCACTCAGTTCCAGGATCAAGGCCCTGGAAGCCAAGTCCATCCGTTTCTCAAACATCATTCCACTCGTGAACAAGACTGCTCATGAGGCCTGGGGGCTGTGCCAGGAAACCAACAAGAGCATCCAGAAAGTGAATGCAAGCATACCTGTGCTAATTAAATTGGCTCAGCCAGATATCCCCCTGCTTCAGAGAGGCCTCAAGGAGCTCGTTGAATCGGTGCTTGAAGTAAAAGCAGGAACTATTCTGACAAATTTAACCCAGCATGTTGACATATCCATGGTAAATGCAATGAACAATATCACCAAACTTCAGAAGCAGCCAAAACTGGTTATAAAAAAACCCTCTCCAGCAAAAAAAGTGGCAGGAAATGCCACCATGAGCCTGGCAAGCCGAAGCCAGAGAAACACGGATAATGCAATAGATCCAGGTAATGCATTTTCCTAAAAATCCAGGTATGTTTTATAAAGATTATGTAAGCATTGTGATGAACTGAGTGGCAGAACTTGACTGAGAGTAAATAAAAAGTCTAAAGATTGCTGTGAAGAGTGTTTCAGAGGATCCTGAGATTAGCCTCTTGCTTACAATATAATTTGTTTTGCTTATGAACTTTTGCACTCAATCTAACTTTTCCTTAATGGGTTCCCATCTGATCAGTTTAAGATACATAGACATGCACATACACTCAGCTGAGAACCTGTCCTTTGAAAAGTTATTGACAGTTTAGAAAAAACCTGAAGAACCAGAATTTTATGCCTGCATCTCAATTAGCAATTTCAGTAGAAAAGGATATATGCAGGCTGGGAGAGAAATATGGAGTTGCATCAGTACTTTGCAGTGTCAGTAGGGATGATGGGTATCAAAAACCAGAAGCAAGTGAACAAAAATGACTGTAATGAGGCTTTTTCTGGCTTCTTCAGGACTTCATTGAGATGTGCAGTTATAGTTACAGCAGTGTGTTCCTGAAAAAGAAAGAATCCAGCCAATCAAGTAAATTTGGCTCCAGTCCACCTGGAGAGCAGCTCAGCTAAGCAGGAGCTGCCATTCTTAAAAAGAAAATTTTGAGTGTGATCTGCTTCTGAACTTAAATTCAAATGCCATCATGTGAAATGAGTTATGAATGAAGTGACAGAAGTACAGACTCTTGAGTTGTGACTTCTGCAATCATACTTGAGTGAAAATCACAAGCACAAGATAATGTTTTATGGAAATAAAACTTCTGGCACAGTACAGAAAATGAAGAGTGGATGAGTGACTCAAAATACTCATATGATTCTAATTCACATTAAAATTAAGGTTTCTTAATAACAGAGTCATGTCCAGATATTCTTGAAGATCCAGACCTGAATATTTTCTGTAACATGCTCCTAAACTTAAGAACATTTCTAAACCAATACATGCTCCCTATTGCAAGCAGATGTAGAGGTAGTAAGAGCTATTGCTCTTTTTCATGTCCTAAGGCCATGGGCAATTTCCTTTTCGCTTTCCATGATTTTCTCCTTCCTGTCCACTTGAATTCTTCATCTCTTCCCATCCTAGGGACAGCATTTCTCAATGATCAATGGAAAGCATCCTTCTTAAAGCTATAATCCCATGAGTAGCTTGGTTGCTGATGAAAGTCATCCCCAATGAAGGATGTCAGTCCTTGGTTAACTTTCCAGTTAGAGAGGGGACACAGCTACCATAGGAGGCAATCACACTTAAAAATGCACAAAGTAATTTGAATATTTTGCTATTCAAAATTGCAATTCATCCTCAAGTCCTTTTTGGTTTATGTTACTGACACTGTACAGGATGAAAATTCAAAATCCTTTTTCAAAATTGAAATTAAGAGAAAATAAGAGATGCCTTTGAGCCTTCCCACACCATGTACTCTGTTGGAAAGTATCGCTAGTGCTACCTGCCTGGAGCATGGGAAGGTGCCACATGCTCTGGCTTTCTCTCCATTTTGATGGATTATTGTCTTTCCCATTTATTATTTATACTCAATTTTAACAAACAACTTGTTTGATAGCATTGGATATATGCTCACTTGCAGAAAGTGCAGTTCTTTGCAGCTGTGGAGAAGCCTTATTTTTAGATGAGGTTTATACATACCAATGTTTATGCTGACTTTTCCATTGGTAATGAGATGTTGTACTTAACAAATTTCATGCCTAGCAAAGCCATACATTGCATATCTGTAAGTTAAAGAAGCAAGACCATTACCCTAATTAGCAAGTATCAATCTTCTGCCGGGCTGGATTTTACTTCTCTGTGAAAGCTTTTTCTCACAAGTTCTAGGAGACTACCAGACATTTGTGCTGCCTTTACTAAAATTTCTAGAAGAAATTCTAAGGCCTAATTGGCTAATTATAAAATGTATTTAATCTTAGATTGCCTTTTTCAAACTAAAAAAAAAAAAAATAATTCTTGAGAGAGGTGAATGACAATTTTCATTGACTCAAATATGTTCAATATTTGAACCTACTCTAACAGATTAGGGTTTAACTGGCTGTAATCTGTTCAAGATTTGACCCTGAGGTAATACTTTCTAAAGTAATTAGTTGAAATCAGAAGAAAACAATGTGATTTGCTTTGCATATGCAGGGACATGAAGCTTTGCAGACTTCCCATATTGTGGAATAAACTTAAGAAAAGTTCTCTGTCAAGTAGAGGCTGCAATACATGTATGAGGGATGAAAGCACCAACACTTCACCTGACACTGACTGTAACAGCAAGCCAGGATGCATTAAAAAGTGATTATCTTAAGACAGCTTCAGTATCTAAAAGGAGATGACAACATTAATACATATATTTTTAATATACATATACACACACAGTAACTGTTAATTAGTCGTGGGTTTGGGCTGTGACTGGTCCTACTTTCCAATGCACTGTTCTCCTGCAGAAATGAGTGATGCAGTGTCAGGGCAGTTTAGCTCACATCCCATTTTCCTGTTCTATTAGTGCTGCTCTCTTGGGAATATAGAGGCTGCTGTGCTTTCCAAATGTGAGTGTGCTCTCTTGTTGCATGTCTTGTATTGGTTGTGGGTTTTTCTTTATTCAGATTATGCCACCCTCCCATCAACATGAATAACTGGAGTCAAGGTGTGTTATATTTATGCATTTAAAACAGTGCACCTGTAATTTCAAGAGGTAATTTCAATTCATTCTCACTTTCTTTATGTCTTATTTCTGATTTTGTTTTCACAAGATTTCTAACTCCTAACAGAAAAGCAAGCTTCCATTGTTGCTTTATTGTTCAAGCCTTCATTTCAAGTGAAATATTAACCTATTCAATGTTTTCCATCTTGTGTTTTAATTGCACAAATTAGATGGTTATTCCAGTTCATCTGGGTGACAGACACTTCAAATTTGCATATTTCCTCTTTAGACTAATGGGTTGATGAAGCTGTTGTGTTGTTTTTAATTTGGTGAGCCTAAAATCATCCCACAGGAGTTATTAGATCCCTCTGCTCAACAGAGAAACAGAGTTGCTAGAGTCCAAGCAGTTCAGATTGGCCCTGATTCTCTGCCCCACCCAAACAGGAGGGCACAGCCCTCTCCTCCTTGCTTTTTGCCCTCTGTCAGCCTGAGGGTGCTAAAACAGGGTGATTAATAACTATGGGCTGGCAAGCAGTTTGACCCTGTGTGAGCAGGGTGATTTGGGAGATACCCAGGCTCTTCCAGTCTCCTGGGGCTTCCTGAGAAGCAGGTACTGATAACTAAATACGGAGAATATGTTTTTAGGTTACCTCCTGGTCAGAAGAATTTCCAGGCTGAACTACTGGAGTCAGTCTTTTCCATAAGGAGACCGTTAAATTGCTAAACATTTGTTTTGCTTCTAAAAAACCCCTGGTAGATACTGAGAGAGCTTCATTATTTGTTTGAGATTTGTTTGCACAATATTGGCAGTCTATTTCCCAAAAGAGCTTCTGGCTGTCTGCCTTCTCAAAGAGTAGCAAAACAGAGCATTACCTGGCTCTTCTCATTACTACCATACCAAGTATAATTAGCAACTACATTATGTTCTCTGCTAGTAATAGTGACAATTTAAGCCTTTAATTTATAGTCTCTCTCTTTTACTCATCTACACTACCAAGTTGTGAAACATTAATCAACAATAAAATATTTGTTTTAGTAGGAGATCTGTTCCTAATGATACCCTCTGGAATCTTTACCCCAAGGAGATAATTCAGACATAGCATCTCAAGACACTCTTCAACAAGAAAAGAGAAAATACTGGGCAGAGGAAATGACAGCAGAAAGATGCCATTGTAGCATAGTTACATGGAGATTATTGGCACAGTGGAGAGCTGCAGAATTTGCCTCTTGCTCTGAAAATCCTAATTTGACTCAAACCCCACACAGCTTCTCCTATTCTAGCAAATGGAGGAGGTTCCCAGTTGCTGTTAAGCAGTGTTTCACAGGGAGGGTTAATTTCATGCAGATAGAGCTATGTCTGAATTTGAATTAAATCCAGGGTTAAGTTTGGGCAGAATCACCCCACAGCAGACTTCCAAAATGTCTCAATCTCATTATCATTTCCTTTTATCACTTCCTGTTTCTTGGGTTTACTTCTTGATTATGATAAGTGGAGGCCAATTAGCAGAGAGACTGCTGTGTTCTTACAGGAAGCTTTTTTATTTGGGGAGTATGATACAGTCAGCACAATCAGCTGTTTTCCTTCCTTTTCTGCTTTCCTTTGACACTTGGTAAATATGGGGGTGCTTGGAAAATATCAGTGAAATGTTGTGGGTGGTTGGTGAATGTGAGTGAAAAATAACTTCAATGAAGGATGTAGCAACCGATTATCTGAGAAGCAAACCATTATTTTCTCATGTCCAGTTGCCTGTGCTGTGACCCCAGTCATGGCAGTCCTAAATTGCTTTATTTCAGGCATTCCAGACTAGACATTATTTTCTGTGAAAAGAATGACTGTTGTGTTTATAAATTCATAAGCTATATCAGAGCAAATTCAAGTGTCACTGTACAATGTGCCTCAGCATTCTGCTCACTGAACTAAAATATCACCCAGAAACAGTTTGCCTTAATGCAGCAGTCTGTGAAATACGTGGTTGGGAAAATGAAGATAACACTGGAATGACTGAAATATCTATGTGAAATCCAGGTCAGCATTTTCCTGGCAATAACTAGATGTTTTTATGCAAGACTTTTTCAGTTCTGACCTACCAACCTAGATTTACTATAACAGGACTGTGTGGAGTTCTCTCTCCAGAGTTCTGCTGGTAGTTCCTGGCAAAGAAAAGGGTTGTTTTGTAAAATATCTGACTTTTATTTGACCAGACCAAGAGAAAGCAAAAATGTGTGGTTTGGGTTTGTGTTCAGAACTTTTCATTGCAATATTTATTTTTTTAATGTGACCTGAATTTTCTCCCCCCAAAGCACTGCTATGAGAACACATTATTCAATTACATTCAGTAATTACTGTCTCAGAGCTCAGCAGCATTGGTCTGACAGATTTCTCTGTATAGGCTGAGTTGAACTTGGCCAGCTCATATGTAATTGGCAACAGAGGCAAGGACCTTCTGCAAAGCCACCTGTTTGGTAAAATTTTTCTTGCTTGCAGTCCAAAACTTCTACAACAACTCTGATAGATGTAGTGGAATTAGGGTCTTATGGACAAGTACTTGAAGTGGCTGGGATAGCATTTAGGACTTTTGATCCCCAGGAGTCTGGCTCTCCTGCATTGTTTGTCACGTGCCTGGGTGAAAAATGTCATAGACAAGGCAGTCCAGCCTGTACAGCAGCAGTACAAAATCTCCTCTGGTACACGCAAGGATAAGATGTCTCAGCCCAGAAAGTGCAGCCTGATCTAACTTCTTTGGAGGTTCTTCTTTCTTACTGCTTGTGCCTGACCCTCTGAGAGCAGCAGAGCTCAGAATTTACAGGTAATCTGGAATATTTTGGAGGATAGCTGCATGTATGCTGTGTTCAGGTAGAAAGGGAGGCTGGACAGGAAGTGAGTTTGCCTTCTCAGAGAACTTCAGCAGAAATGGTGAGTTGACAAGGAGCCTTTCCAAAACACTGGATACTTGGGAAGTGTCCCTGCTGTGGCATTACAGCTGAGGCTGTTGGGTTTGTTCCTCTCTTTCCCAGGGCAGTTTTCAGCGTGTGCCAGCTCCCCATGCCAGAATGGAGGAACCTGTGTCAATGACAGACCGAGTTTTGTCTGCGCCTGTCGCCACCCCTTTGGAGGAGTCAACTGTAGTGTGAAGCTGGTGCAGGACGATTCCCTGAGTGTTGGCAAGTACAGAATTTAGCAGTGCAATACAGGATCAGTGCAGGCCTCTACCCCAGGGCCTAATTACAGAGCATTTGCTGGGCAGAGGTCTCACGTTTCACTTTAATGAGTGGCAACTCAAGCAGCAGAGTCCTGTGTTTTGGTGCTGAAGACATCAATCCCCACGGGTGACTCGTGATCTCTTTTCTTAATATGACCAGATGATGGGATTAAATTGGTTTGGGACCTGAGATAATAGCTGGAAAGCTCCCTGATGAAATGTGCAGAGTGGGAGGCTGAGCAGTATATGTATTTGAACACAATGTCATGGATTTTGAAGGGGAAGGTAAAATCACACCACTGGGAAATACTATCTTCAATAAGCAGCCATAAATGTTCTATAAATACCAACAGCTACCAAAATGTGTAGGACTGTGCCCTCAAGGAGTCATTTTAGGCCTGCCTCTGGCTTTCGTCAGCAAAGGATGCAGCCCCTTGAAAGATTCCAGAAGAAAAAAAAAAAGTGAAAATTATGCTTATTCAGCATAATAAATACAATAAATAATTTACACCCAGGCCACATGTAATGTGAATTTTATGTATCTTTCACCCATCATTTGGCTGATTTTTACTCATGACAGCATATGAATAGTGAATGAAATTATTTGTACAGAAGCAGGAACGATAGTGTACAGGCTCAGCTTGAAGAGATAGCGTACAGGCTCAGCTTGAAGCTCATATACTTTTATCCCCTCATTTAACATGATGAATGCTAAACCTCCTCACTGTTTGTCTAAGATTTGTGCCAAAATTCTTGGCTTCAGCTCGCTCACAGGAGCAATGAAAGAGATCCTGGAGTGGGAAAACTAGGAGGAAGTGTAAGGTGGAAAGGTCCCTTAATGGTAACATAGTATAGACAAACATAAAGTTCCCTTGCTGTTGCTAAATTTTTCTCTGGTGGATACATTTAGCACTAATTATGAAGAAAATTACTTTTAATATACTATAAAAAGATGTGTTTGTGCAGGAATACTGTGTTTCCGTTGCTCAAATTCTGTCATCCACAGGATGACGTGACATCAGAAAATCTGCATTTGTTCTTCTTGCGGGTCCGAATTGCCTTTCAACTATGTAACATCTTAAAACTTTTATCAACTTAAAATTTTTCTGTATTCCTTTCCAGATTTTTCAAAAGGATCATACAGATATGCACCTATGGTGGCTTTTTTTGCTTCCCATACATATGGAATGACAACTCCAGGACCCATCAGATTTAACAATCTGGATGTCAACTACGGTGCCTCGTTTGCCCCAGCAACTGGGAAGTTCCATGTTCCATACCTAGGGGTCTATGTTTTTGAATATACCATTGAATCATTCAGCCCACGTGCCTCTGGCTATCTGGTCATTGATGGAATAGACAAACTCACCTTTCAGGCTGAAAATATTAATAACAGCAAGTACACTGACAGAGTAATTACTGGAAATGCATTATTGGAGTTAAATTACGGTCAGGAAGTCTGGCTCAGACTGGCAACTGGCTCTATACCAGCCAAGTATCCACCTGTAACTACATTCAGTGGTTACTTGTTGTATCGTACCTAATCGGTCCTAAGAGTGAGCTGGTAGTCAGATGAAGCAACCTGCAGGTGAATTTAGCTTTGCATTTAAATTCTTTGCTTCTTTAAGGCAGGAAACTTCCCATGTAATGGCTTTTCTGGTGTCGATCCTCCAATATGTTCTTTGGTTGTAGCCATGTGCACAACCCCAAGGAGTCCATAGGCTGGAGATGGGGGAAAACAAAGCATCTTCCTCATATTAATGTGACTGGGAAGCACAAATCTGATGCTGTTCTGCTGATCCATTGCACAGACATGCTTACACGAGATTGCTGAGAATCACTTCTCAAGAGAAAGCTCAGTTGGATCACTCCTTTACACCCTGACTGCAAATCAAAAGTGATGGATAGATTTTGATGGCTCAGAGGCTGGATTACTACATAGCTCATTGTATCAATTGATAATCACGTGTATATATTCTGTTTGGAAAAAAAAATTTCTTTTTCATTTTGCCTACCATTATTCACTGCCTACTTTGATATGGCAGTATTTCATTGATTCATGATTTTTTATGTAACCAGTATGATGATAAACCATGTTTTTTGTATCTGGCAGCAAGAAATCCCAAGAGGAATACATTCAGATTAGAAATAAGGTATTTTTAGCATTTAAATTAGTCACAGGATAAACACAATAATGGATTTGGTGGATTCTCTCTGCTGCTTGAAATATTTAAACCACAGCTGGATTTTGCTTGGGTGCTATGTGTTAAGTAAATATTGTTATATTGTCTTCACACAGATTTTAGCATTTGACCTATAAAGTACACAAGATTAAATTATATAACCAAAGTATTTTCTGAGTTGGCGTTTTATAAATCTATGATATCCTTTGTTTCTGCATTATATTCACTAACTTGTGCAACAAGATGAAATTGACTTCAGTCTGCATGTGACTTTTTCAAGCATCAATCCAATAAAGAAATATTTTTAATTGATGCCTGACTGCCTGAAAAAACAAACCCTCTGGTTTTTATTCTTGTTCTTTCCGAAGTCCCAGGGTGCTTCAGTTTCTTGATATCCTATTCCCTGGTGTGACTGGCAAGGTTTGTGTCTGAATATTGCCTTTGTTAATGATATTTGACCAGGTTTTTCTGTGTTTCTGTGTTTGTCTCACTCCCTTTTCTTAAAAGCTGAAAAAAATCTCTCTATGATCTATGCCAATCTATTGAAGCACAGAATGTGTTGGTGCTTCCTGAATTATTTTGTTTCCCACCACTAGGAACTTTTCTTGAAAACACATGGGCATCGTCAACTCTCTTCTTAGTATTACTTAATTAACATACCT